>NC_045790.1:13660228-16432728 GCF_009873245.2 Balaenoptera musculus | reverse complement strand
CAAGAGAGCCCCCAAAAGGGCCCTGAGGAGGACAGCTGGCCCCAGAATACCAGGCTAACGCTACTTAAGAAGAAGCGGGGCAGGATTCCTCACCTCTGTGGGTACCGCCCTGGGAGGACAAAGACCACGTCCTGGCTGGCTACAGGAGAGGTCCCATCCCACATCCAGCACGGAGAGGAGGTCCAGCGCAGGGAGCCCGGGGGCACCTCTCGGGCACTGCTCAGCCTGTTCTAGGAATCTCCTCAATGAAGAAGGCTGAGAAAGCAAGGCTCCTCCTGGCAGCCCCAGAGCCTTCTTCTCTGAGAGGGCTGGCCAGCTAGGTTGCTCAGAAGAGCCCAGAGCTTAGAGAAAGGTCTCTTCCCACATTGTAAAGAGTCTTTTGGCCGTGGCTGGAGAAACTGAGTCTGCGGCATCCATATCGTGGTCCCTGAGAGCCCAGGGAGGACATGGGCGGAGGGGATGCTGAGGTCCTAATCCCACTGCAGTGGATGCACTAGCATCCAAGACCATCAGGCACGTGTGGCCCACACGATGGGCTGTCCCAAGGCTGCATGGCCTCAGGATCCAGACTGACCCTGGCCGAGGGTGTGCTCCCAGGACCTGCAGAGTGCCATGACGGAGCCCCTGGATTGCCCATGCTGGCAGGACCCCCAGCCCACACTTCCCAAAGCCAAGCTAGTGTTGAGTTTTCCTCAGCTATCTCTCCACTGAACGGACAGATGAGCAACTTCCCCACACTGGATGGGTTCCCTTTCCATGAGGATATTTCCCAGGAAGCTCTGACCAACCAACTTACAAACATTTCTTTAGCTCTGATCAGGTTTCTTTTTTTTTTTTTTTTTTTGGGCCGTGCTGCTTGTGGGATCTTAGTTCCCCAACCAGGGGTTGAACCCAGGCCCTCGGCAGTGAAAGCACAGAGTCCTAACCACTGGACCGTCAGGAAATTCCCTCTGGTCAGCTTTCTGTAATCACCACTTCATCAAAACTGCTTTTGAAGAGGTCACCAGTGCCTTCCACTTTCCCAAATCCAACAGTTACCTGGTGTCTTTACCTTTCCAGACCTCTCAACAGCATCAGGCACAGCTGTTCACGCCTTCTTTTTCAAAAATCTTCTTTGACTCCTGGGGCGCCATAACAACACCCCCAAACCCTTACCGGGCATTTACAGGGGAGCCAGGTACATTCTCAGGGCCTCCTCTCGTGCTGGCCTCTCCCTAGGAGAACCTACATATTCCCCTGGCCTTAAGCACCATAAATATGTTAATGGCCCCCAGAATTTATAACTCCAGTCAAGCTCCAGATAGGAATGTCTCAAAGGCATCTCAAAGTTAACATGCCTAGAATGGAACTCCTGATTTATCTCCCCCTCCAAGCCTTCACCATCTCAGAAAGTGGCACCACTGCCCACCAAGTGGCTCAAGCCAGAAGTCTGTGAGCTCTCCTTGAGTTCCTCTGTCTCCCTCGCTCCCACATCAAGGTACATCATTTCCATCTCCAAAATATCTCAAATTTACCCCCTTATCTCACTCCATACGGCCAACCCCCTGGCCTGGGCTGCCGTCATCTCTGATCTACTATACTAAAATAACCTCCTTCCTGGTCTCTCTGAGGTCATTCTTGCCTTCTCCCTTAATTCTCCACCCAGTAGCCAGAGTCATCTTTTTATATCACAACTTCGATAATGTCACTAGCTGGCTTCTAAGTGTACTCAGAAAAAATCCAAACTCCTTGCCCTGGGCTACACGTTCCCGTGTGACCTGGCTCTGCCTGCATGTCTCTCCCGAGTCCCCTCTGCTCCAGCCATGCCAGCCCCGTCAATGCCAATGCCAAGTTCCTCTCCTCCCCCCAACTCTTGCACATGCTACTGCCTCTGAGTGAGATGTTCTTTCTTCTACCTGGCTTACTTCTGGCTCCTCGTTCTTCAGGTCTCAGTTTAAATATCATCTCCTCAGATGCACTTTTCCTGACTGCTCTGTCCAAAGAGGTCCTCCCTCCTTCCCCCATTATACTCTTTCTACATCCTGCTCATTTCAAAGATGTTAACCATATACTTGTCTGTTTGCTTGATTATTGTCTATCTCCCCCATCAGACTATAAGATCCAAGGGGGCAAGGACCATTTCTATTGTGTTCTCCAGTAAGTATCTATATCCAGTGTCTAGCACAGTGCCTGGTACACAATAAATATCTGTTAAATAAATTAATCAACATTATACATATATATGGCGGTACATATACATATTATATACATATAAGAATATTAAAAACAGAGACCTAGTTGGGAAGATAAAGTATCAAAAGAAAGCCACATGATTAGTGCCACATAAAGGATACAGATGAGTTCTAGAAAGCATCCTTGGAAGAAGAGACTAAGAAAGGGCTCAGGGAGATGAGAACCAAACAGGCTTTGAATGAAGTGCAAGTCTAGGTGCTACAAACTGAATGTGTCCCCCTACCCCAAATTGATATGTTGAAACCCTATCCCCAATGCAATGGTATTTGGAGGTGGAGTCTTTGAGAAGTAATTAGGTCATGAGGGTAGAGCCCCCATGATGGGATTCGTGCCCTCATGAAAAGAGAAAGGAACACCCAATCCCTCTTGGCACGCATACAAGGAAGCCACATGAGGAAATTACCCCAAAGAGGGCCCTCGCTGAGAACCCAACCATGCTGGCACCCTGATCTTGGACTTCCAGCCTCCAGAATTGTGAGAATAACATGTTTGTTGGTTAAGCCCTCTGGTCTATGGTATTTTGTCAAAGCAGCTCCAGGGGACAAAGGCAGTAGCAAAGAGAAAGCCCACGTCACTGAATGGAAGCAGAAATAATCAAGGAGCCTGGTGAACGAAGTAACATCTGGGTAGCTGAGCGCATGCCCCGCCCTGTGTGAGCAAAAACACACCCAACCCTGACCAACTTGTCCTCTGATTCTCTCTGCATAAGCAGCATCCCCACGATGGGTCACTCCTCCTTCCAATCAGCCAGGGATGGAGTGGGTTCTCACACAGAGCTCCACCAATGGGAGCCTTAGCTAGGCAAGGGTGCACCTCATCTCTCTGGGGTGTGAGCTTTATGGAGCCCAGGTGCCCAGAGAGCAGCCTGGGTGGTAAAAGGTAAAGGCGCTCTCTACCCAGCCGTGCTGACCTCCCTGTAGCAGTCAGAGCAGAAAGCCGTATAAACCCTATCTTGCAAACTATCTAGGTTGCACCTTCTCTCTGTGTTTATTCTCCCAGAGCTTTTAGTAATGTTCAACATTCCAGCCTTGTGTCAATTTGCCACAGGAAATTCCAAGAGGAATAATCTAGGCACCCTTGGCACAGAGTTCAAGGGTAAACAGGGCCTCTACTGAGGCTAGTAGCAGAAGCCAACATGGGATCCCCAAGGGGAAGATGGGTCTCAGGGTCTCTGGCAGGGCCGAGGATCCCATGTCCCCTCCCCACAGAGTCTCCCCCCACTGCAACCTGGTTACGTCTCCTTCAGGAGGATGTGACTTCTTTACCCCATGGCACTCCTGGGCACATCTCTGCTCCGAAGACAGATAGGGCTGCTGGGTTCTGAGCTCTGTTCGAGGCCAGACAGGCCCCTGCACAAAGTTCATCTGTCTGTGCCTCATCTCCCCCAAGAAACAGCTGCTCTCTGGGCCACCAGAGTGACCCAGGGAAGGCCTGGTAGGGAGCAGAGCAGAACTGGGATTTCAAGAGATCTTGAATGGAAATGCTATCATCCAGCTCATTGTGTGGTTCCATTCCCATTGCAGAGGCAGACACCGGACTGTGAGTCCCCTGAGGGCAAGGGCCTCTGCCTACTTCATTAACTCTCTAATCTCAACACGAGGCCTGGCCCAGAGTGGATAATCAACAAACAGTGGTCAAATGAATAAAGGAATGGTCCTAAGACCCCCATTCCTCCTGCTACTGGAGAACCACTGGTCCCAGGAATGACTAGCTGGGTTCTAGCAGGGCACCCATTCTGCCCCTTCCATGCCAGTGGCAGACATCACTAATCAATCACAGCTCTCTTTGCTATTGAGCCAGGAAGCAGATTCACAATCCTTCAGACAGCCAATCCAAGTTGGCCATCTAGAGATGGCAGAGATTCTTGAGTTTGGGGAGGTCCAAGAATCTAATGAAAGCAGCAAGTTTCTCTTTAGAATATACACGCAAAACTTTACATCTGATTTAGAGATATTCAAGATCCTCTCCTTTAAAAGAAGTAAAGGCTTGGAAGCTCCAAGCCTGTACTCAAATAATCATTGGCTGCCATTTAGAGATAATCTGCTGAAAACATCAGCCAACAGATTCTAGAGTCCAAAAGAAGCTGAGGGACAGCCCCCAGGAGCCAAGAATCAAACCCAGACCTGTCCACCCACACTGTTTACAGACACCAGACACGCCCCAAGCTAGGCAAGGGTGGGGAGGGGGCTTGCTGAAGGGACGCCTCCCCGCTCCCTGCAGACAGTTGAGAGGGGAGACACCAACCCCTCTGCCTTCCCAGCAATCCTCTCCAACAAGGACAGTGTCCACGGCACAAAGGAGCCCAGGTAGCCAGGGTAGCCCCAGGCTGGAATCTATTTATGCACATCCTCGGCACCCAAAGGTTAACTTACAGCCCGAGATATGGCACAGAGCCAGCACCGAGTTATTTATATTCTCTTGGCCGACCAAGAGGAACAGGGCATTTTAGGGGGCCTCTCCAAATGAGGCCTGGAGGGACTCAGTTTACAATACAACACAATCATCCCCCACACACACACACACAATCTAGACCATCCTTGGAATGAGTGTAAGCTGAGAAAGTATAAACCAAAAGATTACGTTTAAAAAAGAAGTAGGTCATGGCCCACTGGGGGGCTGGGGTGAGAGAAATTAGCCAAATTCCATGGAATCATTCCAAGAGATTCTCCAGGCTTTCCAGACTCCGTATCAGAAGGCTTTTAAAGGAAAACTTCTCCTGGTCCTAAGTCCACAGCCCTAAAGGCCCGTGGGATGTGAACCAGACAAAGGCGGAAGGCAGGGCATGGGCTCCTGGAGTGCAACTTCAAGAAGAGTCGGACCCACGGCTTGAGCAGGAAGCTGCCACTCTCAGAGGTTCCCTGCCTTGGTCACTGACCCCAAACTGATCCTGGTCCAAAGAGCAGGAGGAGGGTTCGGAAATTCTCCCAATACCCCCGAGCCCCAAAAGAAAATACCCTTGTTTGACCAAAGCTTCTTCAAACCCCTCTGCTTTGTGCTTAGTAACATTCATAAGACAGCACAGCAGAGTCTGTTAAATATCACACGGGGCTGTACAAGGCCAGCCGCTAGGTGCACTGCACAGCACGTCAATGGGCTTGCTTTAATGTAGTGCCGTGTGGCGGGGGTCTGGCAGAGCTGACCCCCAAGGAGTCCTGGGCCAAGATTCATTCGGGGAGAAGCCTAGGCATAGCCGGGCCAACTCCCCAAGCTGAAGGGCAAGGGGGGCCAGGCAGGCCCAGTGATGTGCAAACAGCACTATAGCCCGGGAGCGTGCAGCGTGTTCTAGGAGACGCCTGCAGACACGGGCCTCATTCCCAAAGAGTCAGCCCAGAGAGGCTCTCCCGTGACCCCCATCAAGGCCAGCTCCATCCACTAAAGTATCCAGGACAGGAAGACTTGGGGGGGTCCCCCATTCCTGCTCCAAACACCATGGCACTGGGCCGTCCCATTTTCACAGTCAAGATTTCCACCTGTGGTGGCCACCCTGGTAGGCAGAAACCTGGAGGAAACCAAGGCCAGGAGGGAAGGGAGAGCGCCCCTTCCTGGGCATAGTGGAGAACTACCTGTTCTCCAGAGGCCCCCTCCCCAGCCACCCATCACCTCCCGGGCTCCTCCATGGACCACAGAGACAGGGTCCAGGCGTCAGTAAGTCAAGCCCGCAGGAGCATGGAAGGAAGTCGGCTCCTCTCCTTCAAATCTGCCCTTCCACGTCATCTATCCTGACGAGGGATCTCTGGTCATTTCCTCTTGTAGCAAGGGCTCACCTCTCTAGGAATATGACCTCAAGTGGAGGCGCAGGGGGAGAAGGCAGATGGGAAAGCTGCTTGTGATAGACTCAGATCCAAAGACCAGGAAGGGTCCTTGGAAAATGGGGAGCATCCTTGATTGATCAGTGAAGAAGCAGCCCAGGCATGCAGAATGAAATGGTCCATCCAGGATCACGCGGAAGACCAGGGGCAGGGTGAACACAGAAGGCAGGTCTCGCAGCTGCGGGGTTACCATGGCAACCACCTCCACCCACCTCCCACTCTGCATCACAGGCAGAGCTTCCCAAGGACACTTGGCCACACTGTAACAACCCCCCAGGTCCTGCCAGACTCACCCTACACTCGGGTTCTGCCCTCACCCCTCGTCTTCCCACTTGCAGGACCATACTTTAAATCTGCATGGGGATGGGAGCTGGGTGGGATGGGAGTTGGGGGAGATGCATTAGAGGAACGCCCTGGTTCTAGACCAGGAGCTCAGCCGGCCACATCCAGGAGCACCTGGAACTTCCTACGCGAGACCCAACTCAATAATCCAGACACAGCACTGTCCGTGAGTCCCATGGTTGCTGTTATTTTTTTTTTTTAAGATTTTTTTTGATGTGGACCAGTTTTAAAGACTATATTGAATGTTACAATATTGCTTCTGTTTTATGTTTTGGTTTTTTTGGCCACGAGGCACGTGAGATCTTAGCTCCCCAACCAGGGATCGAACCCGCACCCCCTGCATTAGAAGGTGAAGTCTTAACCACTGGACCGCCAGGGAAGTCCCACTGTCGTTTAAATTTACATCGGGATGCATGGTGCTCACAAGCTTGGCTCGGTGCCCTCTCAGAAAACTGTCAGCCCTTGGGTCCTGGGATGCCTCATTCTTGACCCTCCCAATATTTAGTTTTGTTTAAACACCCTCTCTGGTTCTACCATGTGAAGCTTCTGCCCCAACTCTCCTGTTCCTAACTCCCCCCATCTCCAAACAAACAAAAACCCCTCTGGCTCTTTGAACAGACACAGATGTTCTACAGGCCACCAAAACCACCCTGCTCCACTGCTCTCCAATCTCCTTAGGAGCTGCACATGTTGTCCTCCCTTAAAACACCACTAATAAAGGGTGTTCACAAGGCTGCTCTGGCTCAGGACCCCTGTAGAGATGTCCACCTGAGGTTTGATGCTGGGCAGTGGTGCACCTGGCCTTGGTCCTGACACCCTGGCTTGTGGTCACTGAGCCTGGACTCAGGCTGGCACTCCAGCCCCTCCACTCCCTCGTCCATCCTGTCACCCCACATACACCGTTTGTTGTGCAGCCTGACCAGGTCAGTTTAGCATTTAGGACAAGGAGAAATGCATTTCCATCCAAGAATGAATAGGCTCCTTCCGTCACATTTGGGGAGTGACATGGCCCATCCAGTCTTGGCTTTCTCTCAGCTCTCAGGAAACTGAGCCCCAGCCCAGGAACCCCACCAGACTCCTGACTTCCTTTTGTGGGCCTTCAGTTTCTAGGTTTTTTTTGCCTTTTTTTTTTGGCTGCTTTGGGTCTTCATTGCTGCATTCGGGCTTTCTCTAGTTGCGGCGAGTGGGGGCCCCTCCTCGTTGCGGTGCACGGGCTTCTCATTGCGGTGGCTTATCTTTGTCGCGGAGCACGGGCTCTAGGCGAGCAGGCTTCAATAGTTGCAGCTCGCGGGCTCAGTAGTTGCGGCACGTAGGCTCAGTAGTTATGGCTTGCGGGCTCTAGAGCGCAGGCTCAGTAGTTGTGGCGCACGGGCTTAGCTGCTCCGCGGCATGCGGGATCTTCCCGGACCAGGGCTCGAACCCGTGTCCCCTGCATTGGCAGGCAGATTCTTAACCACTGCGCCACCAGGGAAGTCCCTCGGTTTCTACTTTTAACCATCCTCTTGTAGTGCGCATATATTTTATTTGAAATCGCCCCCATTGTTTTTGTAAGCGATAAGGTATGTTTCTTTAAGTAAGCAAAAGAGAAAAGCCCACTTTCTTCAGGCTTTCCCAGCCCTGCGGGGATCAGCCCTTCTCCGAACTCCAGCTCAGTTTCCAAACCAAGGTAGCGCCTCCCCTTCAGCCACACAGGCCCTGAGCTCCCTTCCCTCTGCAGCCCCATCCTCCAGTCCCCGCCGCAACCCCCAACCCCATTTCTCCACTCCAATCTCTTTACTGAGCTCCAGGCCCACAGGTCCAAATGCCCCAGACATTGCAACGGGGGTGGCAATGGTCCCCCCCGCACCGCCATCTCAGATGCTGCGCACCCCCATTGCTGAATGATCCATCGCCCCAGAATTATTCACCCAGTAAACATGGTGGCCACCATTCATGTATCCATTCAAGTAATGTTCATGGAGCGCTCGCCATGCGCCAGGCTCTATGTGCAGGACCAGGTGTGGAGTAAACAAAACAGAAATGCCTCTCCCTCCAGGGAACTTTCAACCAGTCCCCAGTCCTGTCAAGTCTACTTACCAATCATCTCTGAACTGATACACTTCTCCCCATGCCCACAGCCACTATCTTAGTCCAGGCCAGTGGGCTACACTGGGAGGAAAGCACTGGAGATCGGATCCAGCTCTCAAATGCATGAGCTGTGTGACCTTGGGCAAGTTACTCTCTACGACTCTGATCATTTGACAGATAAAGACGATAACGGTACCTACCTCGTCACCTTGTTGCAAGGATTAATGAGATAAACCATATAATAGACCAGCATCTGGGGTAGAGTAAGCAGTCTCTGCTTATCTGTGTGATCGCAATCCCTGTCTCCCTAGAAGCCTCACCGCTGGCCCTCCCACCCCGTGGCCCACACTCCATGTGCACCCACCACCTGCAGGTGCCCATAACCACAGGCTCTCTCCTACCCTCCAGCCTTTGCATATCCTTTCCCCACATACAAATAACACAACAAATAATTCTGTGCAAAAGATGTTTCTCCCTCATCCATACATCCATCTAACAGCTGCCCTCCAACAACAATGTGGCCCCATTACATGTTCCTTTTATTTGCATGCCAGACTCATTCCCTGGCTTTCTCCTTCTCATGTTCCAAGGTTCAGCTCAAGGCCCCGTCCTCTGGACCCCCAGGCTGAGGCAGATGCCCTTCTTCTGTGCACCCTCCTCTGGGAGCCCACAGCCCTCAGCCCACTGCACTGGGATCCCTGCTCCCCTTGTCTGTCTCCCTTCTGGACTGGGTGCTCCTTGGAGAGCGTCGTGCTCACCTCTGCATGCCTAAGCCTTAGAACCACGCACTGCATGCAAGAGAGGTTCAATAAATGGTTAATAATAAACGGGAAAAACAGAAGAATCACAGAGGCAAATTTCAACTCACTGTAGCAAAACAAACCTTCCAAATAATTAGACACTTATTAAACAATTACTTTATGCCAAACTCTGTGCTAAGCTTTAACACACATGTCATCTAATCCTTACAATAATGCTGTGCCTTGGGTATTTTTATTCCCATTTCATGGGTGAAGGGATGGACACTCAGGACATTTAAAAAATCTGCTCCAAATCACACAGCTAGTAAGTGGAAAAGTCAGGATTCAAACCCAGGACCGTCGGAGTCCCCATGCTCCACCCAACACTAGACGAGCTCAGCTGTCAGTGTGGAAGGAGCTGCCTCTGGGATGTGCAAGAGCCCTTCCATGATGGCCACAGGACCTCACTGGGATAATGGGTGGGCTTCCTTTAGAAGTGGACCTAAAGTCACTGAAGGTCCCTTCTTACTCCAGGCTCTAGGGTCTATGATGTTAAATTAGGAGCTCCTAGGGTGGTTCATCTTGATTTCCCCCATGGTGCTTAGCTTGAAGCTGGGCACACAGCAGGCAAATGATAAACCTGTGCTGAATAAATGAATGGACAGATGAATGAATGGATGAATAGATGGATGGATGGATGGATGGATGGATGGATGGATGGATGGATGGATGGATGGATGGATGGATGGATGGATGGATGGATGGATGGATGGATGGATGGATGAAGGAAGGAAGGGAAGGACGAATGAATGAATGAATGACAATTCGTTTTGCACATGTCCGAGTCACCCTCTCTTCCGGGCTCAAGATCGTAACCCAGCGAACTCGGGAATGCCAAGCAGGCAGAGCACCCCAGCCGACTCCCCTCGGAGCTGCGGCGGCCCCTACCTGCAGAGGTGGTCCGTCCGGCACAGGCTGCGGAGGTCCAGGCAGTTGGGCTTCTCCTTGTCCTCGTAAGAGCAGCTGGGCAGGATGGTCTGGCGGCGGCGCTCGGCACACGCCTGGTCCTGGCAGGAGCAGAAGAGCATGCGGTAGGTGTACTCGCTGGGCACGCGGTCAAAGAACTGGCGCAGGGCCTTGTGGCACTTGCGGCGGTTGCAGCGCTCAGTGGGCGAGATCTCGCGGTTGCAGATGGAGATGTAGGAGGAGCGCAGCTTCTTGCAGTTGTCGTTCAGGTTGCAGGCTTTGGCGGCATCCAGGCAGTGGTTGCTCTTGGCGCTGACTGCCGGGTCTGCCCCTGTCCCTGCAGGGAAGGAAGGGGGCAGTCAGCCCATGCTGGGGACGCCCCCCAGGGTCACAGTGCTCTCTGACTCGGCTTGCTCATCTGTGAGATGCAGATCGCTTAGCAGCCCTCCCGCCTAAGGCTGTGATGAAGATCAAGTGAGTTAATATGCGGGTCCACTGAGCAAGCTGTACGTACGGTGCGCTTTTAGGATGACAACTATTAAACCAAAGTCTTATTTAAAACTTATTTCAAAAACAGTATGAAGATTCCTTTAAAAAGCTAAAAATAGAGCTACCAAATGATCCAGCTATCCCACTCCTGGGCATATAACCAGAGAAGACGAAAACTCTAATTTGAAAAGATACATGCACCCCAATGTTCATAGCAGTGCTATTTACAATAGCCAAGACATGGAAACAACCTAAGTGTCCATCAACAGATGAATGCATAAAGAAGATGTGGTGTATATATACAATGGAATACTACTCAGCCATAAAAAAGAATGAAATAATGCCATTCGCAGCAACATGGATGGACCTAGAGATTATCATACTAAGTGATGAAAGTCAGAGGAAGACAAATATTATATGATATCACTTATATGTGGAATCTAAAAAATAATACAAATGAATCTGTACACAAAACAGAAACAGACTCACAGACATAGAAGACAAACAAGACCAGAGGGGAAAGGGGAGGGGGAGGGATAAATTAGGGGTACGGGATTAACAGATACAAACTACTATACATAAAATAGATAAGCAACGAGGATTTACTATATAGCACAGGGAACTATATTCAGTATATTGTAATAACCTATAATGGAAAATAATCTGAAAATATATATATATGTATATAACTGAATTACTTTGCTGTACACCTGAAACTAACACAATATTGTGAATCAACTATACTTTGATTTAAAAAAATATATATATCGCAAGACGAAAAAGCAAGCAACTAGGTGTTCGTGGCCCTGTTCACAAAAGTGGGATATGGGGAAACAAAGGGACTGGCTCAAGAGCACACAACTGGGTGGCCACTGATGCAAGGTGGGTCCCCGGGTCCCTGGGCACCCAAGGCCACACATGTGAGCAGGGCTTCCAGTCAGGGAGCACTGCTGGCCCTTAGGAAGTTCCCACTATGGGATCTTCAGCAGCCAGGGTACCAATAGCACCACGGCCACCATCCTCGCCCCCACCACTGTGACCACTGAAACTGTCCCCACACATTTCAAAAGGCCCCATGGGGTGGGACTGCTATTGCAGCCAGTTAGTGCCGAGACCACTGAAAGCAAGCGCTGGGCTGGGAGCTCGGCAGCGTGAGGAGGAGGCTGAAGGCCAGCCTCAGGCTCCAGCAGGGCTGAGCCCTTAATCAAGCAAAGCGCAGATGAGCTGGAGGCTGGGACCTTGGCACGAGAGCCGTGGCTTTGAGCTTCATGCCACTGCCTGTGGAGCAAAACACCTTGGTGATCCCAGGAATTGTCAGGTTCCTTCTGTGGTGTCTGCCCCACCCCCCAAGTCTCAGCTGTTCTGAGGGGAACACATGGCACAGGGACCCCCCCAGCCACCAGCCTACTCCCACCTGCAGAGCACCTCTTGTCCATCCTGATGACAGACAGAGTGGGGAGGCAGGAATTCAGTCCGCACAGGCCCCTCACCCGCCACCCCATGACATTCTGGTGAGAGCTGGATGGGAGATCTTCTAGCACACTGGCAGCAAACCAGAGCAGGAGCCCAGATCTGGCCAGCACCGTGGTATACCAGGGAGAGCCACCGACTTAGGTTCTAGGATGGGTGAGCCATGGTCTTTCATTCATTCCTCATCCACCCAACAAATGCTTTTCAGTATTTCTTGAGCACTACCCTATCCACACAAGGCCCTGCCCCACAGAGGGTGGGAAAGACTAGGGCGTGGCCACATCTACCCTCCCACGGCACTTCCAGCACAGGTCCCTGTGTTCCAATCACCTGGTCATTAGTGATCTATCAAGTCTCACCTCTGCACAGCCCTCTCCCTGCCAGGTGCTGGGCTGGACCCGTACGTGCAAGAGGAGCCCCTTCTCGAAGACCTCACAAATCTAGCTAGGAAACGAAGAGGCACAACAGCAGAATGATTAAGACTGGGGGTCCTAAAACTGAGGCATCTGCATCGATTACTCATCCTGCTGCTTATCAGCTGCGCGGCCTTGGGCGAGTGGCTGGACCTTCCTTTGCCTCAGTCTCCCTGTCTGGAAAATAGTACCGACTTCATAGCGCTGCTGTGAGCATGAATGAGCTCATTTTTCTCTCTCTCTCCCTCGTGATAATTTTGCCCTGTCTACTAGATCATCCCCATCTGCTATTACGTTGCCCATCTTTAAGAGAACAAAAGAACTTCTTGTGACCACACGCCCACTGCTAAGCTACCACCCTATCTTTCTGCTCCTCTTTAAAGCAAAACCCCTCAAACGAGTCATCTATACCAGTAGTCACTTTCTCCCCTCCCGTTCTCTCCTGGACCCAAGGCAGCCTGGCATTTGCCTCCTTCCTTGGCGGTGATCAGAGACTCTGGGGGTTCCTCCTCCCCTGCCCATCAGCACACTGGACACAACTGGTGGCTCCCCCAGCCCCCCTTTTCTCACAGCCTTCCTGCTGCCTCCCTGTGCTCTCCTTCCAGCCCTCCTTCGCTGGTTCCATCTTCTCCACCAGGGCTCAGCCCCCTTTCCTCTATGTGCACCCACTCCCCAGGTCCCTCCACTCATGCACGGCCTTCCACACCATCAATACACTGTCAACTCCCAAATTTATACCCACAGCCAGGGCAGGGACCTCCGCTCTGAACCCCAGACTCATATGTCCAGCTGCCTGCCCACCAACTCTACCTGAAAGGTTGTCACCCGCGTCTCAAACCACACCCCACGTTCCCCCAAGGTTGCCCCCCACACCGGGTCTTCCTCATCCCTCTGAAAACAACTCCAGCCTTCCAGTAGCTCAGGCCAAAAAATCTTGGCCCTCCCTTGACTGCTCTCTTATCCACAGCAGAAAGACCTGGGAGAATACACCCAGAATCCAGCCACTCTTACCACCACCACTGCCCCCACCTCGGTCCAAGCCATTGTCACTGTGTACTGGTAAAGGCCTCCTTCCCAGTCTCCCTGCTCTGTCCTTTTGCCTCCCACCCCACAGCAATCTTCTCTCATCACAGCTGGAGCGAATCTTCTAGAACCTAAGTCAGAGATAACACTCCTGGGCCCCAAAGCTTCCAATGGCTTCCCCATCTCATTCAGAGGCCTTGGCAGGGTCCACAAGGCTCTATATGTGTGTTGTCCAATATGGCAGCCATTACTTCATGTGGCCATTGAACTTGAAATGGAGCTAGCCCGAAATGAGATGTGCACACCAGATCTTGAAATCTTAATAAGAAAAAATAATAATGTAAAGCATTTCATTTCAAACAATGTTTTACCTGGTTACATGTTGAAGCGATAATATTTTGGATATATTGTGTTAAACAAAAGTATTCTTAATTTCACTTGCTTCTTTTTAACTTTTTTAATGCACCTATCAGAAATTTTAGAATTGTTGGGGGGGATAAATTGAGAGACTGGTTTTGACTTATACACACTACTATATATAAAATAGATAACTTGGGCTTCCCTGGTGGCGCAGTGGTTGAGAATCTGCCTGCCAACGCGGGGGACACGGGTTCGAGCCCTGGTCTGGGAAGATCCCACATGCCGCAGAGCAAATAGGCCCGTGAGCCACAATTGCTGAGCCTGCGCGTCTGGAGCCTGTGCTCCACAGCGAGAGAGGCCGCGATAGTGAGAGGCCCGCGCACCGCGATGAAGAGTGGCCCCCACTTGCCGCAATTAGAGAAAGCCCTCGCGCAGAAACGAAGACCCAACACAGCCATAAATAAATAAATAAAATTTTAAAAAAAATTAAAATAGATAACTAGTAACGACCTACTGTGTAGCACAGGGAACTCTGCTCAATAGTCTGTAATGACCGATATGGGACAAGAATCTAAAAAAGAGTAGGAGATTGGTTCAAGATGGAGGAGTAGAAGGACGTGCGCTCATTCCCTCTTGCGAGAGCACCAGAATCACAATTAACTGCTGAACAATCATCGACAGGAAGACACTGGAACTCACCAGAAAAGATAGCCCACATCCAAAGACAAAGGAGAAGCCACAATGAGATGGTAGGAGGGGTGCAATCACAACAAAATCAAATCCCGTAACTGCTGGGTGGGTGACTCACAAACTGGAGACCACTTATACCACAGAAGTCCACCCACTGGAGTGAAGGTTCTGAGCCCCACGTCAGGCTTCCCAACCTGGGGGTCCGGCAATGGGAGGAGGAATTCCTAGAAAAGCAGACTTTGCAGGCTAGCGGGTTTTGATTGCAGGACTCCAACAGGACTGGGGGAAACAGAGACTCCACTCTTGGAGGGCACACACAAAGTAGTGTGCGCACTGGGACCCAGGGGAAGGAGCAGTGACTGCATAGGAGACTGAACCAGACCTACCTGCTAGTGTTGGAGGGTCTCTTGCAGAGGCAGGGGGTGGCTGTGGCTCAACGTGAGGACAAGGACACTGGCAGCAGAAAGCCTCGGAAGTACTCCTTGGCAGGAGCTCTCCCAGAGTCTGCCATTAGCCCCACCAAAGAGCCGGGTAGGCTCCAGTGTTGGGTTGCCTCAGGCCAAACAATGAACAGGGAGGGAACTCAGCCCCACCCATCAGCAGACAAGCAGATTAAAGTTTTACTGAGCTCTGCTCACAAGAGCAACACCTAGCTCTACCCACCACCAGTCCCTCCCATTAGGAAACTTGCACAAGCCTCTTAGATAGCTTCATCCACCAGAGGGCAGACAGCAGAAGCAAGAAGAACTACAATCCTGCAGCCTGTGGAACAAAAATCACATTCACAGAAAGATAGACAAGATGAAAAGGCAGAGGGCTATGTATCAGATGAAGGAACAAGATAAAACCCCAGAAAAATGACTAAATGAAGTGGAGATAGGCAACCTTCCAGAAAAAGAATTCAGAATAATGGTAGTGAAGATGATCCAGGACCTCGGAAAAAGAATGGAGGCAAAGATCAAGAAGACGCAAGAAATGTTTAACAAAGATCTAGAAGAATTAAAGAACAAACGAACAAAGATGAACAATACAATAAATGAAATGAAAAATACACTAGAAGGAATCAATAACAGAATAACTGAGGCAGAAGAATGGATAAGTGACCTGGAAGACAGAATGGTGGAATTCTCTGCCGTGGAACAGAATTAAAAAAAAAGAATGAAAAGAAATGAAGACAGACTAAGAGACCTCTGGGACAACATTAAACACAACAACATTCGCATTATAGGGGTCCCAGAAGGAGAAGAGAGAGAGAAAGGACCTGAGAAAATATTTGAAGAGATTTTAGCCGAAAACTTCCCTAACATGGGAAAGGAAATAGCCACCCAAGTCCAGGAAGCACAGAGAGTCCCATACAGGATAAACCCAAGGAGAAACACGCCGAGACACATGGTAATCAAATTGACAAAACTTAAAGACAAAGAAAACTTATTGAAAGCAACAGGAAAAAACGACAAATAACATACAAGGGAACTCCCATAAGGTTCACAGCTGATTTCTCAGTAGACACTCTACAAGCCAGAAGGGAGTGGCATGATATATTTAAAGTGATGAAAGGGAAGAACCTACAACCAAGATTACTCTACCCAGCAAGGATCTCATTCAGATTCGAGGTAGAAATCAAAAGCTTTACTGACGACCAAAAGCTAAGAGAATTCAGCACCACCAAACCAGCTCTTCAACAAATGCTAAAGGAACGTCTCTAAGTGGGAAACACAAGAGAAGAAAAGGACTTACAAAAACAAACCCATAACAATTCAGAAAATGGTAATAGGAACATATGTATCGATAATTACCTTAAACGTGAATGGATTAAATGCTCCAACCAAAAGACACAGGCTTGCTGAATGGATACAAAAACAAGACCTATATATATGCTGTCTACAAGAGACCCACTTCAGACCTAGGGACACATACAGACTGAAAGTGAGGGGATGGAAAAAGATATTCCATGCAAATGGAAATCAACAGAAAGCTGGAGTAGCAATACTTATATCAGATAAAATAGAGAATAAAGAATGATAAATGTTTAAAATAAAGAATGTTACAAGAGACAAGGAAGGACACTACATAATGATCAAGGGATCAATCCAAGAAGAAGATATAACAATTATAAGTATATATGCACCCAACATAGAAGTACCTCAATACATAAGGCAGCAGCTAACATCTACAAAAGAGGAAATCGACAGTAACACAATAATAGTGGGGGACTTTAACACCTCACTTACACCAATGGACAGATCATCCAAACAGAAAACTAATAAGGAAACACAAGCTTTAAATGACACAATAGACCAGATAGATTTAATTGATATTTATAAGACATTCCATCCAAAAACAGCAGATTACACTTTCTTCTCAAGTGCACACAGAACATTCTCCAGGATAGATCACATCTTGGGTCACAAATCAAGCCTCAGTAAATTTAAGAAAGCTGAAATCATATCAAGGCATCTTTTCTGACCACAATGATATGAGATTAGAAATCAATTACAGGGAAAAAAAACGTAAAAAACACAAACACATGGAGGCTAAACAATATGTTACTAAATAACCAAGAGATCACTGAAGAAATCAAAGAGGAAATCAAAAAATACCTTGAGACAAATGACAATGAAAACACGATGATCCAAAACCTATGGGATGCAGCAAAAGCAGTTCTAAGAGGGAAGTTTATAGCAATACAAGCCTACCTTAAGAAACAAGAAAAATCTCAAATAAACAATCTAACCTTATACCTAAAGGAACTAGAGAAAGAAAAACAAACAAAACCCAAAGTTGGTACAAGGAAAGAAATCATAAAGATCAGAGCAGAAATAAATGAAATAGAAACAAAGAAGACAATAGCAAAGATCAATAAAACTAAAAGCTGGTTCTTTGAGAAGATAAACAAATTTGATAAACCATTAGCCAGACTCTTCAAGAAAAAGAGGGAGAGGACTCAAATCAATAAAATTAGAAATGAAAAAGGAGAAGTTACAGCAGACACCACAGAAATACAAAGTATCCTAAGAGACTACTACAAGCATCTCTATGCCAATAAAATGGACAACCTGGAAGAAATGGACAAATTCTTAGAAAGGTATAACCTTCCAAGACTGAAACCAGGAAGAAATAGAAAATATGAACAGACCAATCACAAGTATTGAAATTGAAACTGTGATTAAAAATCTTCCAACAAACAAAAGTCCAGGACCAGATGGCTTCACAGGTGAATTCTATCAAACATTTAGAAAAGAGCTAACACCCATCCTTCTCAAACTCTTCCAAAAAATTGCAGAGGAAGGAACACTCCCAAACTCATTCTATGAGGCCACCATCACCCTGATACCAAAACCAGACAAAGACACTACAAAAAAAGAAAATTACAGGCCAATATCACTGATGAATATAGATGCAAAAATCTTCAACAAAATACTACAAACAGAATCCAACAACACATTAAAAGGATCATACACCATGATCAAGTGGGATTTCTCCCAGGGATGCAAGGATTCTTCAATATATGCAAATCAATCAATGTGATACACCATATTAACAAACTGAAGAATAAAAACCATATGATCATCTCAATAGATGCAGAAAAAGCTTTTGACAAAATTCAACACCCATTTATGATAAAAACTCTCCAGAAAGTGGGCGTAGAGGGAACCTACCTCAACATAATAAAGGCCATATATGACAAACCCACAGCAAACATCATTCTCAACGGTGAAAAACTGAAAGCATTTCCTCTAAGATCAGGAACAAGACAAGGATGTCCACTCTCACCACTATTATTCAACATAGTTTTGGAAGTCCTAGCCACAGCAATCAGAGAAGAAAAAGAAATAAGAGGAATACAAATTGGAAACGAAGAACTAAAACTGTCACTGTTTGCAGATGACATGATACTATACACAGAGAATCCTAAAGATGCCACCAGAAAACTACTAGAGCTAATCAATGAATTTGGTAAAGTAGCAGGATACAAAATTAATGCACAAAAATCTCTTGCATTCCTATACACTAATGATGAAAAATCTGAAAGAGAAATTAAGGAAACACTCCCATTTACCATTGCAACAAAAATACCTAGGAATAAACCTACCTAGGGAGACAAAAGACCTGTATGCAGAAAACTATAAGACACTGTTGAAAGAAATTAAAGATGATACAAACAGATGGAGAGAGATACCATGTTCTTAGATTGGAAGAATCAATATTGTGAAAATGACTATAGTACCCAAAGCAATCTACAGATTCAATGCAATCCCTCTCAAATTACTAATGACATTCTTTACAGAACTAGAACAAAAAAATCTTAAAATTTGTATGGAGACACAAAAGACCCCGAATAGCCAAAGCAGTCTTGAGGGAAAAAAACGGAGCTGGAGGAATCAGACTCCCTGACTTCAGACTATACTACAAAGCTACAGTAAACAAGACAATATGGTACTGGCACAAAAAACAGAAATATAGATCAATGGAACAGGATAGAAAGGCCAGAGATAAACCCACGCACCTATGGTCAACTAATCTATGACAAAGGAGGCAAGGATATACAATGGAGAAAAGACAGTCTCTTCAATAAGTGGTGCTGGGAAAACTGGACAGCTACATGTAAAAGAATGAAATTAGAACATGCCCTAACACAATACACAAAAATAAACTCAAAATGGATTAGAGACCTAAATGTGAGACCGGACACTATAAAACTCTTAGAGGAAAACATAGGAAGAACACTCTTTGACATAAATCACAGCAGGATCTTTTTGATCCACCTCCTAGAGTAATGGAAATAAAAACAAAAATAAACAAATGGGACCTAATGAAACTTAAAAGCTTTTGCAAAGCAAAGGAAACTACAAACAAGACAAAAAGACAACCCTCAGAATGGGAGAAAATATTTGTACATGAATCAACAGACAGAGGATTAATCTCCAAAATATATAAACAGCTCATGTAGCTCAATATTAAAAAAACAAACAACCCAATCCAAAAATGGGCAGAAGACCTAAATAGACATTTCTCCAAAGAAGACATACAGATGGCCAAGAAGCACATGAAAAGCTGCTCAACATCACTAATGATTAGAGAAATGCAAATCAAAACTACAACAAGGTATCACCTCACACCAGTTAGAATGGGCATCATCAGAAAATCTACAAACAACAAATGCTGGAGAGGGTGTGGAGAAAAGGGAACCCTCTTGCACTGTTGGTGGGAATGTAAATTGATACAGCCACTATGGAGAACAGTATGGAGGTTCCTTAAAAAGCTAAAAATAGAACTACCATATGACCCAGCAATCCCACTACTGGGCATATACCCTAGAAAACCATAATTATAAAAGACACATGCACCCCAATGTTCATTGCAGCACTATTTACAATAGCCAGGTCATGGAAGCAACCTAAATGCCTATCGACAGATGAATGGATAAAGACAATGTGTATATATATACAATGGAATATTACTCAGCCATAAAAAGGAACAAAATTGGGTCATTTGTACAGACGTGGATGAATCTAGAGACTGTTATACAGAGTGAAGTAATTCAGAAAGAGAAAAACAAATATCGTATATTAACGCATATATGTGGAACCTAGAAAAATGGTACAGATGAACCGGTTTGCAGGGCAGAAATAGAGACACAGATGTAGAGAAAAAACCTATGGACACCAAGGGGGAAAAGTGGCGGGGCGGGGGGTGGGGGGGTGATGAATTGGGAGATTGGGATTGACATACAGACACTAATATGTATAAAATGGATAACTAACAAGAACCTGCTGTATAAAAAAATAAATAAGATTCTAAAAGTCAAAAAAAAATAAATAAACTAAAAAAGAGTAGATATATGTATATGTATTACTGATTCACTTTGCAGTACACCTGAAACTAACGCAACACTGTAAATCAACTCTACTCCAATAAAAATTTTAAAAAAGGAAAGAAATTTTAGAATTGCATATGTGACTCATAACATACTTCCATTAGCCAGCACTGCCGTATACGACCTCACTTCCTACTCATTCCCCCTGTTCACTTACTCCCTTCCAGCCACACTGGCCTCCTTACTCTTCCTGGAGAATGCCAATCATGACCCGACCTCAGGGCCTTTGCATGTGCTGTTTTCTGCCTAGGAAGCTCTCCCCCACCCCCATGACCACACAGCTCCTTTCCTCACTTCTTTCAGGTCTCTGCTCAATGTTACTTTATCTGTGAGTCCTTCCTGACCACCCTATACATAATAACGAGTCACTCCCTTCACCCCCTACTCTGATCTCTTTTCCCCAGATTACTCATCACCATCTGCCATCGTATATACTTATTTAGTCATTTGTATTTTTCTACCAAATATAAGCTCCATGAAAGCAGGGGTTTTGTCAGTTGTACTCACTGCTGATTCCATAGGTGCCAGTGTCTGATACATAGTGAATGCTGTATCTGTATTTGATGAGTGAAAAAATAAATGTATTTAGTACAGTATCTAATAAGTGTTCAAAAAATGTGGCTAATATTATTAAGGAAGCCAAAAATGACACAGGGCCAGCAACAGCAGTCTGTACAAGACCACGTGCAGTCAAGCATCAATGGGGGGTCCAGCCCGGAAGTGTTCAGAAGTGAAAGTAGGGGGGCGATCATCAAAGACTGAACCATCACCCCAATATCCTACCCAGACAACAACAGCCCTATGAAGGCAGAAAGAAAAAAGTTTCCTCCCTTCTTGTAAAAATAAAAGGGGAATTAGGGCAGAAAGGGAATCAAGGTTCGTTTTCCTACCCATTCAATTAACAAATCTTTGAGGGTCCACCATGTGCCAGGCACTTCCCCAGACACATGGCTGGGGTCAAGGTTGAGGTGTTGCTGATGTGCTGGGGAGGTCAGGGCACTGCCTGCAGGAGCCAAGAGGAAAGCATCCTGCCCAGACCAGGGGGTCCCAGAAGCAGCAACAGCACTCCTGCAACCTACATGATGAGGGAGAGGAAGCAAAAAGAGTGGAAAGGGGGCCCCAGGCAGAGAGAAAAACAGCAAGGTCAGAGGCTGGAAGGAGCCGACAGCAATCCAGCGTGCCTGGAGATGCAGCCTGGGAGAGGGACCACCAGAGACGATGCCGGGCAGCCATGCAAGAGCTTTCAGCCATGGGGCAGGGCGGGGGGCGAGGCACGTGGCCTCCCAAGCGGTTCTCTGAGCAGCTGCCAAGCCACTCTGCCCGGGCCAGGCGAGGACCCAAGGACGCCTGTCTACACGAAGGCTATTCTGGGGCACCACTTCCATGGGAGGGCTCTCCCGGACCAGCCAGGGCGTTCCTTCCCATTCAGTGCACCTGTCAGGACGCTGGCTGGTGGAAGCGAACAGTCAAGCAGCCTGGGGCTGAGGTGGAGGAGAGCAAGGACATTAGGGGCCCCAGAGAGGAGCAGGGTGACAACCGCCAACGAACAGCAGCTAATTTAGGCCCACGGCTGCTCTCAGGTTCCCAGGTGCACCTTCCCGCTCCCCTCAGTATGTTCCCGAGCTAATGTGGTGTAATTACAGCCTCAGCGGCTTCCATTTGGAGCTTGAATAGTGAAAGCTTTTGCTAAGGGGGTGGGAAATGTAAACCCCCGGGGCCAAAACTTGGTAAATTTCCTAGGAAACACACACACACACACACACACACACACACACACACACACACACACACACACACAAAAGGTGGCGAAAGTAACAGCAATTGCCTACTTACGAGGAAGATGCCCCTTCTGATCCTCCCGGAGTGGGTAGAGCGGCCAGTGGGCCGAGGATGGGGCCCCGCTCCACCGTGGAGAAAGGCCCAGGACTGGGCTGTTCCGGCTCCCCCAGTAAGTGAGGAAGCCCGTGCTGGGGCAGGCAGGCCTGGGACAGCCTCTTCCCAGCCCATCCACTGCCTCTGCATCTGCACTAAGGCGCCTCTCCCTCGGGTCCAGAAGGCTTTGTTATCCTTTTCAAGAGTCCCCACTGGGGAGGAAGAAGGATGTGGTGGATTGCAAACACCAGCCCAGTGTGGGCCGCAGCCCCTGAACTAAAATATCCAAACAGCAGGGAGGGAGGACCCTGCTAGCCCATCGCCACCACACCCCCCCAATCCCTACACAGACCACACAGGACCTTTGAAGGATTCAGGAGCAAGGAATTCCTCCCGGGCCTGGGCCAGCCCGCTCTCCAGGCCTGCTGAGAAGAGCGCAGATGGGCCAAGGAGTAAACGGTAACAGCTGCGCCAAGGAGTAAACGGTAACAGCTGCTCGAAGGAGAGGGAGGTGGGATTTAACCATGCTTGGCACTTCCCGAAACCTCCGTGGACGCATCCTCCCAGCTCCAGCCCCTGGGGACAAGGAGGGGCCAGCTGTAGAGGGACTGCCTCACCCCAGCCAAACCGCGCCCACCTCCCCCCTTCTCTCCTGGGGCGCTGCCCCAAGCCAATGACCATCTGTCTTTAAATCTTCAAAATGATATCCTTGAATATTTTCTTTTACAGAGCTAGGTTTACCAAACCGCAGTCACCCGGGTACCACCTATATCGTTTTGGCCATGTTACCAGTACCACCTGTGCCAATATTTAATGAACTTTTTCTTTAAATCCCTTAATTCTTATATTAACTGAAATGTTTAAATTTCTTCAACAGACTCACTTTTAAAATTTTTCAATACCTACCTAGATTTGTCCTGAATGATAACATCTATGTTAGTTCTGAATTTTTCCAAGACGTGTTAAAATGCACTACTATTCAAATTAAAACATTTATTCCGGGGCTAACCTTGGTGGCGCAGTGGTTGAGAATCTGTCTGCCAATGCAGGGGACGCGGGTTCGGGCCCTGGTCTGGGAAGAGCCCACATGCTGCGGAGCAACTAGGCCCGTGAGCCACAGCTACTGAGCCTGCGCGTCTGGAGCCTGTGCTCCGCAACAAGAGAGGCCGCGATAATGAGAGGCCCGCGCACCGCGATGAAGAGTGGCGCCCCCTCGCCACAACTAGAGAAAGCCCTCGCACAGAAACGAAGACCCAACACAGCAATAAATAAATAAATAAATACATACATACATACATACATACATACATACATACTGCTGGTTAGAAAATGAAAACCTGCAGGAAAGAAGTGTGGACTTCTTAGTAAAGAAAAAAATATATATATATTTATTCCTATGCCCATCTCCCATTCTGGCAACAGTGTACATGCCCTTGAAGGGAAGTAACTGATTTAGACGTGAAGTTCTTAAACATTGGTGCATTTGTGACTCGCTCGAACTGCCTGTTACCCACAGAGGCTCAGTCCCACCCAGACCCTCCCAGTCGAGAGCTCTGTGGCTGGCACCCAGGAATCTGGATTTCACAAGCTCCCCATGATTCTGAGGGTGCCTTCCAAAGCTGGAGAACCAGAGGCTCAGAGGAGAAGCAGAGGTGCCCCTGGCCTGGTCCCCCAACAAGCACACACCCCATCCAGCCCACAATCAATCGACCAAGCCCATCCTCAGCAGAAGGGAGTTGATGGGCCTCTGCTGTCACCAGAGCATGTCCCCTGGGGGCTTCACCACCCCATCACCCACCCCGAACTGAGAGGCCCATCAAGGTAGACCTTCCAACCACAGAACAGGCCTTTCCCTGGAGGAGCAAAAATAAGATGCTCACCTTTCCACAAGGCTTCCAGAGCAATAGGACTTAAATTTTTCATCTCTTCCTTCTGGCCTTCCAGGAAACTGCCACGCTTGTCACTTGTCCCTAATTCTGCTTCTGGCCATGTCCACCCTCAAGCTGACCCTGGGCCCCTAGGCCATGCTCTGCAGCTTGGCCACTAAAGTGGAAGTCAGAAACCTGGGCCCTAATTCTGTCTCTACCTCTCCCAAGTGTGTGAAACCCCCAACAAAGCCTGACCCTCTCTGGGTCTCATTTCCTCACCTGAAAAATGACAGGTTTGGTTTTTTTTTTAATAAATTTATTTATTTTATTTATTTATTTTTGGCTACGTTGGGTCTTCGTTGCTGTGCACGGGCTTTCTCTAGTTGTGGCGAGCGGGGGCTACTCTTCACTGCGGTGCGTGGGCTTCTCATTGCAGTGGCTTCTCTTGTTGTGGAGCACGGGCTCTAGGCACGCGGGCTTCAGTAGTTGTGGCACGTGGGCTCAGTAGTTG
Source organism: Balaenoptera musculus (assembly GCF_009873245.2). NCBI lineage: Eukaryota > Metazoa > Chordata > Mammalia > Artiodactyla > Balaenopteridae > Balaenoptera > Balaenoptera musculus. The sequence goes on along the minus strand of NC_045790.1, from coordinate 16,407,998 downwards.
TGGCTTGCGGGCTCTAGAGCACAGGCTCAGTAGTTGTGGCGCACAGGCTTAGTTGCTCCACGGCACGTGGGATCCTCCCAGACCAGGGCTCGAACCCGTGTCCCCTGCATTGGCAGGTGGATTCTTAACCACTGAGCCACCAGGGAAGCCCAAAATGACAGGTTTTGAACTATATGACTTTCTAGGAAGTTCTGTGACTCTCCTGTCTACTCCCATCCCCCCACACGCCAGTGCAGGACTCTGCGAGCTGGAGGGAATAAGGAAGCTCCCCTGTCCCACCCTGCAAACTCAACAGCGCGTGTGCACACCACAACACGCACACACACACCAGGGCTCACAAGGCACAGCTCCACATCCCGGTCAGTCAAACAGCTGTCAGCCAACAGCTGTTTTCACGTGCTGACCACATGCCCCAGAAATCCAGCCGTGATCTGAAAAGACAGAGTCCCTGCTCTCCAGGGGCTTTTATTCTAGTGAGACGAAGACTGGTAATAAACACACGAACAAATAAATAAGGCAATTTAAAGTGCTATGAAGAAAATCAAATAAGCGGAATTCAGAAGAGAATGAGGGATGAGGGAGGGCCTGTCCTAGGAGGTGACATCCAAGCTGAGAAAGAATGATGGGCAGAAGTGAAACATGCAAAAAAAAATCCAAGGTAAGGGAATTCCAAGCAAAAGGAAGAACAGGTACAGAGGTCCTGAGACAGACATGAGCTCGGTGTGTTTACAGGCAAAAGGAAGGGAAAGTGGCTGGAGTTTCCGAAACGAAAGGAAAGTAAGAGGGAGAGGAAGCCAGAGGGACAGTCAGCAGAGATCATGTGGGACCTTGCAGGGCAGGGTAAGAACTTCAGATTTTATTCTAAGATGCAAAGCACTTAGAGGGTTTTAAGGATGGGAGTCACCCGACCTCATGTACTTTGGCTGACAGATGGAAGACCGAGTTCGCATGAAGGGGAGGGGGCTATAAAGGAGACCAGTTACAGGCTGTTGCAGTAACAGGCTTGGGGAGAATGGTGACTGCAAAGATGTCAAAAAATGAGCGTATTCTGCACATAATTTAGAGATAAAGCCAACAGGATGGGTTGGATACTGAATGGGAAGAAGGAGAGAAATCAAGGAAAACGCCTAGGTTTTTGGCCTGAGCACCCAGCGGATGGTGGAATCATTTTGTGAAACAGGATAAACTTAGAGAGAAGAAGGAGGGGCAGAACAGAATGTTTTCAACTGAAGTTTGAGATGCCTATGAGATGTCCACATGGAGATGTTGAAAGGCAGGAGGATAAATGAGTTTGGAGTTCAGAAGAGAGGTCTGAGCTAGTGATAAAACTGAGCATGACTGACATTGGAGGCTATTTAAAGCCACATAACTACATGAGGTAGCCGAGGTTGAGGATGAAAATAAAGAAGAGGAAGTGGGTCAGGACAGAGCTCCAGGTGCCATCATTTAGTGGAGATTGGGGAGGAGCGGGCCATGAGGTGATGGACCATCAGGAGATGCTGGTGTCATGGAAACCAAGACAAGAGTTTCAAAAAGGAGGACAGTCAACTGAGTCCAGATAATTAGGGGCACAAGGGTGAGCAGAGAGGCACTCAACAATGAGATGTAGACTAAACAAACTCTAAACAGGGCTGGTTGGAAGGCAGGAAGGGTGAGGAGGAGGAGGGAGGGGCAAGAAGAAGAGATTCCACGTGGGGGCCCCATCTTCCCGGCTGGGTTGCAGCCACCCTGACCATTACCTCCACGCTTCTTGCCCTATGGGGCCACCCATGACCAGCTCTCCCTCAAGATTCATTAACTTTTACAACAGTCAATTACTGAGCACCCACTACATGTGGAACACTGCTGGAGAAATGAACAAAACTGACAAAACTCCTCTCTTCCTAGAGCTTACATTCCGGTGTGAACATGAGATTATAATCAAGTTAACAAACGGAAACTTTCCCTTTGGCCTGAGGCTTACCCTGCAGGCTTCACAAGCATCCCTGCCCATCCTGCTTGGGGCTGTGCTGGTGATTAAGAGCAGGGACTCCCAGCCATGTCTGGGGAGTTAGAGGACCCGGCTGGGCCCCAGACGAGCAGAGCAAGCGTGCACAGGTAACGCAACCTCTTTCAGCCTCATTTTACTCGTCTGCAAAATGAAGATACAACACCCACCCTGCCTACACACAGGACTGCGCTAAAGATTACACGGGATAATGTGGACACAAATGCCACAAGCAGTTTCCAGCCCATAGCACATGTGCAATAAATGCTTATTTAAGAATGTGGTCCCTGCTGTTGGTGGGAATGTAAATTGGTGCAGCCACTGTGGAAAATAGTATGGAGGTTTCTCAAAAAATTAAAAATAGAACTACCATATGATCCAGCAATTCCACTCCTGGGTATACGCCCAAAAAAAAAGTAAAAACGCTAATTCAAAAAGATATATGCACCAATGTTCATAGCAGCATTGTTTATAATTGCCAAGATATGTAAGCAACCTAAGTGTCCATCGACAGATGAATGGCTAAAGAAGATGTGGTGTGTGTGTATATATATATATATATATATATATATATATATATATATATATACATATACATACAATGGAATACTACTCAGCCATAAAAAAGAATGAAATTTTGCCATTTGCAGCAACATGGATGGACTTGGAGGACATTAAGCCAAGTGAAATAAGTCAGACAGAGAAAGACAAACACTGTATAATATTACTTATATGTGGAATCTTAAAAATACAGCAAACTAGTGAATATAACAAATAAGAAGCAGACTCACAGATATAGAGAACAAACTAGTGGTTACGGCAGGGAGGGGCAATAGAAGGATAGGGGAGTGAGAGGTACAAACTGTTGTGTATAAGATAGGCTCAAGAATGTATTGTACAACATGGGGAATATAGCCAATATTATGTAATAACTGTAAATGGAAAGTAACCTTTAAAATTTGTACAAAAAAATTTTTTTTTAATTTTTTTAAAAGAATGTGTTCCCTGGCTAGAAAGACCCTCCCCTCCAACTCTCCGTTTTCACACGGCCCTGCTAGAATTGGTCTGTCCCATGTGCCTGTCACTCCAGCCACGCGCATCACATACCAAGAGCCAAAAGGATTCCCAGTCTCCCTGTCGGTGAGCAAGAGAAGGGCTTCAGAGCTCCCTCTGCTTATCCAAGAAGTCTAAGAGAGCAGGACCTCAAAGATCTTCCTCACTTCTGGGCCCCCGCACCACCAGGAGCTGTGGCTGGTGGCCGGGAGCCCCACGCCATCCAGCACGAGGTGAAAGCTCAACTTCCCCGAGAGATGACCGGCCAATCCCAAAATGCCCTCCTGCCAGGGCTCTGCTGTCACTCAAGCCCCATGGACCCAGTGGGTTCCCAGCCTTTATCCCCACTGCTCTGGTGCCCGCCCTCCTCAAACCGGCCCCAGCAGTCTTAGCCCAGGCTCCCTAATGTCCTCCGCTTTCTGTCAGAACGTTCCCCTCACCTCCACCCCACGTAGCACGCGGCCACCCCAGCGCTCTCCGGGGCCCCTGCACTTTTGGAAGCAGGCCAACCCACCAAAAGTCAATTTGATGAATGGCAAATTCACTGCAAATCCATTCGAAAGAAATCAATTGCTTTTGAATATCATTTTATATTTTGACAAATTTTAACCACTGTCAGAATTTTCTCCAATTCTGCAAAAGGCATATTCGTCTTGACTTTGTGTTTCTAGCAATTAAAAATTAAAACTTCATTACAGTATTTCATGTTTGAAGGGACTTTTTTAGCCACTTTTGAAGGCTCTCTGTTCTTTTAAATATAGTCTTGGTGTGATTTTCTTTTTTTTAATATTTAAGATTTTTACCATTCTCATACCAATTCCCACAATGGCTTATCAGCTTTAATTCTGAATTTATAACAACTAAAAATCAAAATTGAGGCATTTCATATTGATGTGGTCCACCTTAATCCTTCGTCAGCCTTTTTTTTTTTTTTTTGCGGTGAATGAAGGTAGGACCGGAAGCACCAATCATAAGCTAAATTTTTTTACTGATTACGAAATATACTTTATTGCTCTAAGAAGTCTACATCAACTCCTGATGCTTAAATTCCCCAAAACTGAATATATCTTAAAATACAGCAATGAAGACCATTTGCAAGAACCTTCAGAAGCCATGAAAACCATTCAAATGTGAATTTCTAAAAGCTTTACAAATGATGAGAAGAAGCAAGTTTTGGCAGATTCATAAATCTGGTAACATCAGAGATTTGGTCATTTAGCACACTGATTTTGGAAGCAGTGACCGTTGGGCAGCTCCGGGCCCAGAGGTGGTGGGAGTCCTGCTTCCTCCGCAGGGTCATTTCTAGGCCATTTCTCCTCCTGTGGGACTCCTGACACCAGTCCACTCCCCTACTCCTCCTTGGCACTGTCATCTACGGACCCCATCATTCCCCACTGCCCTCTCTCAAGAATGATCTCCCATCCAGCTCACCGTCCTCCCTTCCTCCTCTTCCCAAGCATCCCGCCCAGGGGCTCCCCCTCCACACTCCGCCTCCCTGCCTGCAGAGCTCCCCTCCCACCCCTGACTTGGCTCCCCTTTCCTCACTGGCCCTGGTCTCAGCCTCCTTTGCTAGCGCTTCCTCTCTGCGTGAAGAGCCCCAGCCTCCCTCTCTGTCTATACTCTCCCTAGGTGACCTCATGGTTCTGTAAATACCATCTGTATGCTAACGATTCTCAACCTATATATCAACCCTGACCCCTCCCAGGGCTCCAGGCTTACATCCAACTGCCTACCTGGCATTTCCAGGTGGAGGTCTAACTAGCATCTCAGCACCCACGTGGTTGAAAGAGAACGCTGGAGCTCAGCTCCCGCCCCCAACCTGCTCCTTCCCTCATCTTCTCCATGCTAGTAAACAGTGGCACCATTGTGTTCAAGCCTAAATTAGCAGAGTCATCCTTAACTCCAGCCCCACAACAGATCCCAGCTCCTCGCGTCCTCTCCTCTCCTGCCGTCGTAGGACGTGGACCACTGTCACAGCTCTTAGCCACTCTCCCGGCCCCTGATCCACTCCCCCACAGCACAAGAGCAATCTTTTCCAAAGCATAAATCACACAGTGCTACTCTAGTATCTAAAATCCTCAAACGTTTCTCATTACTCTTAAAAAGAAACCCAAACTCCTTAACTCGCCTGCAGCATCTCAGGGGCCTGGCCCCCGCCTGCCTCTGTGGTCACCTCCCAAATCATCACCTCCACCTCAACACTGTCCCAGCCTGTGGCCTTCCCTAAGCCCCGCCCTCCACCACCCACATCCCCACCTGGCCTTTCCCCAGCTGTTCCCTCTGCCATTCCCAGGCCTTCCTGTGGCTGGATCCTTCCCGGGAGTCACACTTTGGCATTTCCAATCCAGAGTAGCCACCAGGCACCTCTGCCCGTCATGCTATTTTAATCCTTGCTTAGCATTCATCACTATCGTACCTTTTATTTTTGAGAATTTGTTGGCTTGCTTGGTTTTTCTGTCTTAGGCTAATCGAACGTAAGCTCCACTAGAGCAACAGGACTCCTCTGTCTTGTCCACTGAGGCATCCTCAGCACCTAGATCAGGGGATGGCATGCAAGGGGATGCTTCGTGAATCTGAGGGATGGACTCACACACACGCCGTTTCTGCAGAGAGGGTACCTAAGCGCCCGGAGCGCAATGACATAACCTCCAGACTGTAGCAAGCCGAGAAACACACACATAAGGTTCAGACTGCTAATTTTTGTTGATCGGGAGAAGGATGGCCTTCCATCCCTCAGTATTCACCCCTGACCACTGTTCCCAGGGCTTCCCTAAGAGGTCAGAAAGAGGCCGAAGGCAGCGCTTGTTCCCCGAGGGAAGGGCCACACACACCCCACTTTCCCACTCAGGCCTCTCCATCCCTGCCTCCTTCCCCTCCTTCCCTCTCCACATGCAGAAGGAGGCCACTGCCAAAAACCCATAAACACACATCACCCGACACACACACACACACACACCACACACACACACATCACCCCACACACACATAACACTCTACACACGCACCACCCCACACACACATATAACACTCCACACACACACCACACACACACATACATACCACCCATGTGTGTACCACACACACTTATACTCCCCACCTACACACTACACACACATATACACTCGACCCCAGTCAGATCTGTTCCTTTCTCTACACACTCATGGGGTTAAAAGAACACGTTGACAGAAAGAGAAAAATAAATATCGTATGCTAACACATATATATGGAATCTAAAAAAAACTGGTTCTGAAGAACCTAGGGGCAGGACAGGAATAAAGACACAGACGTAGAGAATGGACTTGAGGACACGGGGAGGGGGAAGGGTAAACTGGGACGAAGTGAGAGAATGGCATGGACATATATACACTACCAAATGTAAAATAGATAGCTAGTGGGAAGCAGCCGCATGGCACAGGGAGATCAGCTCGGTGCTTTGTGATCACCTAGCTGGGTGGGATACGGGAGGGTGGGAGGGAGACACAAGAGGGAGGCGATATGGGGATATATGTATATGTATAGCTGATTCACTTTGTTATAAAGCAGAAACTAACACACCATTGTAAAACAATTCTACTCCAATAAAGATGTTCCAGAAAAAAAAAGAACACATTGACAGATAGGTTGGGAAGAGCATTCCCAGAACAGTTACTCAAATCCTACTTTCCACCCAGATAAATAAGGTGAGCATGGTTCCTGGCTAAGCCAGGAGGAGCATGCCTGGGGCGGGGCCGGGGCGGGGCGGGGCGGACCAGAGCCCTGCAGAGCCACCTCAGGAGCCATGAAAGAGCTGGCAGGCCCAGCCCAGAACTGCCCACACCCCCGCTGCTGGCAGAGCCTGCCTATCCGCCCAAGGGGAAGCAAGTAGGTGACCCTAGAAGATGCTATTTGAAGGGACCCAGAAATACCTTTCCCCCCCCAAAGACCTCACCCCAACCGTGGCACCTGAACTTCTACCATTAAAAAGCCTCTCTTTGGGGTTAAATTTTGTTCTCTCCTGGTTGTTGTTGTTTTTTTTAATCCCAATTTCTTCCTTGGACATGAAGACAACCAAACATGAAGCCACCGACACCCTGCTCACGCCTTCTGCGAGCAAATCCTTCTCCTGGCTGGGGGAGCCCGGGGAGGGGGGCACAGAGAAGAAATGAAAGGGAAGAGGGGAAGCGCTTGGCGCCCCTGATGGAGCAGCTGGCGTCCTCCTGTGGGTCCCAACTGCTGACCAGCGCGGCCAGGGTCACGGGTCCCCTGGCCCGCCCTCCCCACTTCCCCCCCGCCCCACACCCTCTCCTGGGCCATCAGACAATTCCTCCCTGAAAGGGGGGGCGTAAGAGGTGACAGAGCTGCAGCTAAGGCCCAATTTTCATTGACACTCAGAGTCTCTGACAGCTGTTAGAAGAAGAATGTGATTTTGAAATTTAAATAACATGCTTCTGCATTCAGCTCAAGGAGACAACCTGAGGATAAGCAGTTTATCCCGGGAGCCACCATGCAGGTGGCAGGGAGACAGGCTGCCTGCTCCCTCCACTCCTCCCCTGCCCTCTGTGCCCAAAGCCCCACCGCCTCCTCACCGGGGCCGCCTCGGAGTGGGGTCTCTGCGAGGCACCAGCCCACCTGCTGGACCTCACTCGCCATCTTCTGCTCAGCAACCCCAGGGAAGGAGGGGCTGGGGGCACAAAGGCTCGGCAGCCCCTCAGCGGAGCCAGGGAAGGGAGGGGGGCTCCCTGGGCATCCAGCGGAATTAAGCCAAGCCCGACCCTCTCCCGGCCCCTACATGGCCACTCAGGCAACCTTCACAGGGGACTGACTGTTGAGCCCGGGGCTAAGCTCCTCCCCGACCCAAGGGCAGCTCAGCCCCTGTCCGCACACCCAGCCCCAGAGCCAGGCTGTCACCTGAGCTCTGTCCCGGAGACTTCCTGGGCAGGAGTCCCAAGGGAGGAGACCCCAGAGACGCCAATCTCCCATCTGCCACAAGGTCTCTAGTCACCGTCCTCTGAGCCCGCCAGGCCCAGAAGGTATGCGGTTCCTGCTGAGCCTGGCCGGGCCTCTGAGCCATGATGCTGTGATGCTGCCGGGAATGTCATTCCCAGATCCCACTCTCTCCTCTTCCGAGACTTTGCTGATTTTCCCCAGGCACCGCCTACTGCTGCCTCCCTTGAGCTCTCAGGGTTACTCTACCACCATTGACAAACCACCCAGTGGGCGTCTAAGTGGTGTCCGCCTGCCCCACAAGCCGGTAAGGACACGGTCTGATGCCTTTCAAAGCAGCATCTTAGGTAGCGTCTGCACCACAGGGAGATCCGGCCTCAGACCTACCTCTTCCACGAAGCCCTCGTGAGCTTTCCTTTCCTTCTGTAAACCTCAGGGCCACCTGACAGGCGGCCCACACGGGATGCCTCAGACTTGCCTGGACCTCTTAGCCAGCCTCCCTTGTGCAGCGCTAAGGGCTCACACTAAACCACTAGCTCCCCCCAGCCCCTGACAGTGTCACCTGTGGCCACCACCTAGGGTGCTCCTGGGCTCCGGCGCCCTGTGGGACGCACACGTCATCACCCATCCTTGCAGGGCTCCATTTTACAGATGAGAAAAATAAGGTTCAGAGTCAAGTGACCCCCACCTGTGGTCAACCAGCGGGTAGGGCAGGACCAGGATTCAAACTGAGACCAGCAGGCCTCCAAGTCCCCCACCGCCCTCTGGTCCAGGATCCTCCATGGATGGGTGTCAGGAGCACAGCACAGCACTAGACACCCAGGGGAACACAGAGAGAGGCGTGGGTGCAGTGACACAGAGACCAACGCCCACAATCAGAGGGTGAGCGCTGTAATAAAAACCAAGTGCAAGGGCACAGAGTGGGAGGGTGGTGTCCCTCAGGGGCCATCCGCAAGGCTTCTTGGCCGGGGTAGGGTTCCCTCCTCTCCTGAGCCCCCAAAAAGGGGACCACTGGAGCCTCCAACTAGAACATCCCCGGGCCTCTCCTGGCTCCATCCAAGCAAGATGGCCCACCCCAGAGGCTTGCGGCCAACTGAGGCTGTCGCCACCCATCGCTTCTTCCTCCAACCCACAAAAGGCCTGAGCCCAGGCCTCTCGCCAGCCTCCCTGTGTCCCCACCCAGTCACAGTGCAGCTAAGGCCACAGAGGCTCAGCAGGAGCCCCAGGGACCTACTGTCCCCTGCAAATCGCCCCGTCACCTCCCACTCCAGCCCCCACCCAGCACTAGCATGGGTGGAAGGCAGCCTCACGTCACCAAAAGCCATGCAACCGTCTCCCAGACGCAGGCTCCAGGCCAGCCCTACCCAAGCCGGCCAATGGCCTTTGGAGAAATCACTCCACAGTCAGTTCTAAGAAGCTACGTGTTTTAGTGCAACGTGCCAGGCACTGGACCAGGCACCTACCTGCAACTTCTCATTTAGTCCTTACAAAACCCGAGCAGGTAGGTTTTGCTATCAGCCCCGTGTTGTGTAAGAAGAAACCCGGGCTTAGAGGTGAGGCCCCTGCCTGAGTTACGCACTGGGCAGGGATAGAAGCAGGACTGAATCCCGGTCTAGTCCATCCCTTCCCTTGGGGCCTCAGTTTCCCTTTTTGTCAGATAAGGGGTGAGCTTAGATGATCTCCAAGTTCCCCTCCAGCTATAGAAAAGAAAAGATGTGTTTGCATAAATATGCTCCATACCCATGTATCTCCAATGCCTGCATCGGATGCCCAAGGCCCTGGAGGCCCCCAGCCTCACCAGAAATGCAGAGGCAGCGCTCGCTGACAGCCCGGCCCACACCACCTGCCTGCCGCTTCTCCCGGTCCCTGAGGCACAGCCCAGCGTCGAGGGAAGCCACTGTCTGGCCCTCCCAGGCCTTTTCAGCCTCACTTTGATGGTTTCACCCCACGTGGATGGAGCATTTCCCTTCCCTCACTGTCCGCATCACCCCTCACAACCTCTCTCTGCCTGAACCATCTCTTCTTTCCCTAAGAGGCCTTTCTCTCCTCTCTCCACTTTGTTCCATCCTCTCCTGCCTCCCCAGATGGGACCAGCTGGGACGCAGTATTCACGGGGTCACAGGCGCTTGGGGAGGGAGGGACTCTCAACTTCAGCTCCTGCACCCAAGGGGCCCCTCTAGAGGAGCACCCTCGGCAGAGAGGACGGCTGTCACTCTGCTTGCGTCCATCCTCACGGACTCCTCTGTGTCGGCCCAATCAGTAGCCATCCCCTTCTCATTTTACAAACGTAGGCACTATAGCTCAAAGAGGCCCAACAAGGCCTCCAGGAACACGCCGTTTCCCGTTTCCAAGGGCAGTTTAAATTGCTAGAAACAGGACAAACCTCATTACAAACTTCATTTCTTCTCCGTGAAATCTCCCTTCCCGTCTATAAGGCTAGGGCAGGACATCTGGATCCCTCCAACAACTCTGTCCCCACTGTTCAGGGCAGAGCCAGACTGCTCCCCTCCCGGCCTTGGACTTGGGATTAACTGGACACCAGGAATCCCAGACCCATTCACTGATCCCAGCGCCTGTCTCTGAACTGGGCAGACAGGAGGGCAGGACTCGCCCTTCCCCCAGGGCCTCGGCGTCAGAGAGTGTTGGGGGAACCCCGGCAGCTTTCTTTGCCAACAGAATCCCAGCTGGGCTTTCGAAGAAGCCCGACAGAGAGAGCAGGCCAGAGGGAAAGAAGAACACACGTTCCAGGAGGCCCCGAATTCTCAGATAGTAGCAACTCGGCCCCAAAGATACAAGAGCACCTTTCTCCAAGTCCCTGGGCCCCGACTGGGGGTAGTGCGACCTAGAGGAGCCTCCACGGCCCACACCACAGCCTTTCCACACAGAGATGGCGGGGGGAACGTCATACAGCCACATGTAAGTGTGGAGAAGTGGGGAGGGACGCCATAGAACCCTGCAGCGCGGATTGCTGTCATCCTGGAGCATCCGTGCAGGACCCGGGGTCCCCCAGACCAGGCTTTCCCAGGCAGCGAGCCACAGGCGGGTGATACATGAGCCCAGATACTGACCCCTCAGCCCGCAGGGCAGCCAGGCAAAGGGGCTGTGACCACCTGAGCTCCAAGCGGCTCTGCTCATCCTAGATACCAAACAACACTGCCGCTGTCTGTGCGCCTCGATGGGGAAAAGGCTGCTCTAAGCTCACCTCTTCCTTCTTCAGAAAAGAAATGTAAGGTCTGGAGCAGGGAAGTGACCTGCCCAAGCCCATCAGCTCATCCGTGGCAGAGAATGAGCTGGAATCAGGGTCCCGGCTCCCCATCCAGCCCTCTTTCTGCTGCGTGCTCCCCACCACGGCCCACTTGGTTTCTTGGTGGTTGGGCCAGGGCCTCCCCACCCAGCTATGTACCAGAGTTTCCCCAGATAGAGCCGCCCGTGCACCAACTCGAGGGCTGCTCTGGGTGGAGCGGGGTCAGCAGGGGCAGTGAGGGGGAGCCCTGCCCTCACTGTGGGGAGTGGTCCCCAGAGCCCAGGGATCTACGGTCGTGTGGGGCCCAGTTCCATCTGAGCAGCAGGTGAAGGATGCTGCTTCAGCGAGCTGCAGACCAGTAATCTCCTCATTTGTCTTGTCAACATCCTTGTCCCACAGAGTGTCAAGTCCATTACGGAAAGATTTTCTGCCAGGAAGATACTTAGTGTCAGTCCAGGAAGCAGCAGGGGCCTGAGCTCAGGTGCGGACCTCTGACCTTCAACCTTCAGGGAGCAAGCCAAAGCCATTTCTTCACTGGAGGTAAAGCCAGTGGCTCCCGTCCAGGCAGTAGCACCTGAGCCCATGGTAGGGTGGGAAATGGGTATGTCGGGCCGCTGGGATTTCCCCATCACAGCGTCCACGCGCAAACCATCTCCTCGATCTGCTGGAGCCCCCTAGCACTGCCTCAAAAGGCGTGGCCCAAAACTAATCAGGAAATGTGAGAATCAGAATGTCTGTGCTAGGAGGGGCCTCAGTCAGTCAATCACCCAGTTCAGCCCTGTGGGATGGGCAAGGCTTATCACTGAGTCATCACAGTGCCACAGGCAGAGGCAGGATGGGAACCTCGGCCATCACCCCACTGTGAGGTATGATGATGAGAGCCCAGGGCAGGCCACGCAATGCACAGACCATCTTCGAAGTCACCATTCCATCCACCACTAACCCTGCCCACCACCAGGGCCCAAGAGTATGTCCAGATGGTCACCCTTTGGCCAGTGCCTCCCTTCTCATGGGGCCCAGGATTTCTCCCACCAGTACATGTGTATCATCCTATCTCAATCCCTTAGAGCATGCTTTCTCAGTGGGAGAGGAGGGTATCACCCCCAAGGGAGCAAAAACGGGCTCCTGGGTAGGCAAAAAAAAAGGAGATATTACAGTGGTTTGTGGCCCTCCAAAACTCAACCCTATCTGACAAAATTTTAATACTTGGCATTTACTATGGACTAAATTGTGTTCCCTCCCCAAACTCATATGCTGAAGCCCTAAACCGCCAATGTGACTGTATTTGAAGATAGGGCTTTTAGGAGGTAATTAAGGTTAAATGAGGTCATAAGGGTGGGGCCATAATCCAGTAGGACTAGTGTCCTTATAAGAAGAGGAAGAGACCTTTCTCTCTCTCTCTCTCTCTCTCTCTCTCTCTCTCTCTCTCCACCCTCCTCTCTCTTCTCTCTCTTCTCTCTATCTCCCCACTCCAATCCCCCACTTCCTTCCCACCCATTCCCACCCCTACCCTGTGAGGACACAGTGAGAAGGCTGATGTCTGCAAACCAGGAAGAGAGCCCTCACCAGAAACCAAACCTGCCAGACCTTGATCTTGGACTTCCAGCCTCCAGAACCGTGAGATAATAGACTTCTGTCGTTTAAGCCACCCAGTCTACGGTATTTTGTTATGGCAGCCCAAGCAGACTAAGACAGTATTTCTCTAGTTCGAGCGAATTAACTTTTCTCCTTAGAGGGGCAACAATGAAAACAAAGAAAAAGTTTGAGAAACATTGTCCTAGAGAGTTCTTCATTTGAAAGGGCTTAGGGTGTCACTGGAGAATCTTTCATTTCACAGTCTAGAGTAGTTCTTCTCAACTGGCAGCGACTGTGCCCCCAGGGGACATTTGGCAGTGTCTGGAGACACACTGGGCTGTCACAGCTTGGGGGACTGCTACTAGTGCCCAGTAGGCAGAGGCCAGGGATGCTGCGAAACATCTTACACTGCACAGGATGGCTCCTGCCACGGAGAGAATTACCCAGGTCAATGTCAATAATGTTGCTGTTGAGAAACCCTGGTTTAGAGCAAAAGAAACTTCGGAAGGTTTTACATATTGCCACAAAGTGCCTGGAAGCCTGAGGTCTGGGGCCCACAAGCAAGCCCACCCTGGCCCTCTTTAAGCAGCAGTGGTGACTCCAGGAAGCTCATCCCAGCCCCAAGAGTTCCCAAAACCGGAAGGTCCTCCCTAGTGCCTGAGCAGGGGCAGGCTGCCCTGGGTCACCCAAAGGCCAGAGGGAACAAGGCCAAGAAGAAAGAACCAAAAAACTCACTGGGCTCCTATACACAGACCACGGCCAGCAAAGCTAGAGCTCAAATGGGCCTTCTCACTCCCCAGGCAGGCCAAGGCAGGAGTGGCCAGAGAGCAGAGGCTCTCCTCAGCGGGATTCAAGAAGCAGAGCCCCCAGGGGAGAGGGAAATTTCAGAGCAGAATGGACGATGATGATAGGAACGCCGACAACCACGGCTAACGGCTCCCACGCACTCGGCAGCATGCTGAGCCCTGGACAGCCATTGGTTCACTCTGACCTCATGACCATCCAGCGAGGTAGGTACTCTCCCCTCTGCACCAGAGAGGAAACTGAGGCATAGAGAGGTCGAGTAACTTGCCCAAAGTAGAACAGCTGGAAAGGACCCAGCCAGGCAGGACAGGTGACGAAATGGGAGAGCAATACCACGTTTCAGATTCAAGATCTCCTGCACGGCAAGCTCATTCTAGGCAATTCCTGTAAATGCTTTACGCCACACACAACCTTGGGGATGGGCGTTAAGGTTCCCTCTTTACATATGAAGACCCCAAGGCTCAGAGGCGTTCGGGGGCCTGCTGGCGAGCCGACACCTGAGCCAAGCCCCAAGGCCCGATCCACCACCCACGGGGGCCGGAGTAGGTCTGGCGAGGCCCCAGCATGAGCCCACTCACCTGAGAAGATTGAAGCAAGCCTGAAGATGTCCGAGAGGCGGGCGGTCACTGGCTCGTAGGGTGAGGCTTCATAAAACTCCTCACCTAGAAGAGAGAACCGTGTCAGGCCCAGGCTCACATCCTGCCCAAAGTGCTGCACAGGGCAGGTTAGGAATGAAATGCTGCACATTTCACATGAGAAAGGTACTTCTCTCCAACCAGAGCAGGTCAGAACTGCCTAATACATCTCCCTCGTGACCTCTCTGCATGTCCCGGCCTCTTCTAAGGACTTCCGAATGCTTCTGGAAAGAAGGCACAGGGGAGCTGGAACCCTGTGGAAGGCCAGGTACAAATCCCAGGATTTGAAGCCAAAGGGCCCTCCACAGTCATTCAGTACAACTTTCTCATTTCACAGGGGAGGGCTCTGAGGTGGCCCAGAGAGGCGAAGCAACCTGCCTGAGATCACACAGCTACTCATGGCGGAGCTTGAGCTGGACTCCAGCCTCACACCAGCATTCTCTCCCATCACACCAGGCTGGCTCTGCCCAGACTTAAGGGGACAGGATTTCCCCTTTGCTTCCCACCAGGCCACCAGGAGAATCTGACTGGCTGAAGGTCCGCTGGGTGGAGGCCTGACTGCGGCTCCTGTCTGACTGACTCCCGACCTGCCTTCCCCTCCACCTGCTGCTTCTCAGCCCTCTCCTCCAGGCTCCGGGGTGCACCAGAGGCTCGGGGAACAGAAAAGCAAGCGAGTGACAGGAGATAAACGGCACAAGGCTGCCCTGGAGACCCACCACCACCTCAGCGGGACTCCAGCCTCCTCTGCCAATGCCTCGGCAGCAAAGGAAATATCCTCTTGAGACATGACGGCGAGGAGAAATCAATGGATAATCACTCAGACTGTGTGTGTGTGTGTGTGTTGAGCGGGCAGGGGAGACAGGTGATGACCACAGCCTCACACACTGATTTCCCATCCACCCGGGGCCCAGCGCCAGGGGCAAGTACCCTCGCCTAACGAGGAGCATGTGGGGCAGCACCCCTGGGGGCCACCTGCAGGAGGGAGCCGGCCTCCAGAAGAGGAGCCTTGGAATCTGCTTGCAAGGGGCTCATTCAGCCAGGCCCCCAGAGTCACCCACAGGCTAGCCCTCAAGGCTTGACCAGCCCTCCGCTGGTCCACGGACCAGGCATCTATCTGTCTGCTATACCAGGCAGACCCCCCAGAGAAGGGTACAGACCCCCAGAGGACGTGCAGGAAGAGCATGCCCCCTGGAGAAGCGGCCCCGCCCTTCACTGTACCACACAGGAGCACCTTAGGCCCTGCCACACCCAGCACACAGGGCACCTTACGCACAGGGGGTGCCCACTGGTACCTGCCAACGGACCTAATCCAAAGGTTACTCTTTCCTTCAGGCCTGTCTCCGATCCCACCTACCCCCGGGGCACGCAGGGCCATCGCAGGCCTGCACGATCCCAGCAGCCTCCACTCTACCCGCCGGCACTGGAGAAACTCCCTGTGGTGGGGTGACCAGCCATGCTATCTGCTGCAGCCAAACAACACAAGAGCTTAGGAAGCACTTTTGTAATACAGATGACGTTGTATTGTGCTGCCTTCGTGCCAGCACAGCACTATTAGAAGTGCTTTAGGGGGCTTCCCTGGTGGCGCAGTGGTTGAGAATCTGCCTGCTAATGCAGGGGACATGGGTTCGAGCCCTGGTCTGGGATTCCACATGCCGCGGAGCAGCTGGGCCCATGAGCCACAACTACAGAGCCTGCGCGTCTGGAGCCTGTGCTCCGCAACAAGAGAGGGCGCGACAGTGAGAGGCCCGCGCACCGCGATGAAGAGTGGCCCCCACTCGCTGCAACTAGAGGAAGCCCTCGCACAGATACGAAGACCCAACACAGCCAAAAATAAATATAAAAATAAATAAATAAATAAAAGATTATTATTAAAAAAAAAAGAAGTGCTTTAGATGTACTAACTCATTTAATCCTCTTAATTTCTCTAGGGGGTAGGCACTATTATTCTCCCTATTTTACTGATAAGGAACTGGGGCACAGAGACACTGAGGTACTTGCTCGAGGTCACACAGCTGGTAAGTGGCAGAGCCTGGTTTCAAACCCAGGAAGTTGGCTCCAGAGTCCAAGTACTTAACCATCATGAATACTGTCTCCAAAAGTAAAAAGTGTTATTGAAACCAAATTGTTCTTAAACAAGTACTACTGTTGCTTAACTTTTCACAGAGCAATCTTCTGCGGGCTGGGTTGCTCCCCCAGAGCAGGGTCTGTCCGTCCCTATAGCATCTGGCATAGCACCGTGCCTGGGTATGGATAGGTTAGTATGATTGACTAGGAGGGGACAGGGGATGGATCTCTGGGGGAAAAGAGCCTCTTCCATGACTGGGTGGGAGGAGCCCATCCTATTTAACTCAACTTCCATCTCCTGCTCCTGCAGCGGAATTCACCAGCGGGAAATCCGAGACCTGCCTGGCAGCCAGACTGAAGCCAAATCCAGGATGTCAGATTCCAGGGCCACGACCTGGGAGACGACAAGTAGGAGAGGCCTTGGCACTTCACGTCTGCAGGACCAGGATGACCCTGAACTTCAGCATCACCTTTGGAGAAGGCAAGAAGCCTGGTCCCTTGTGCAGCCAACAGTGACAGCCCCACCGTGTAAATACTGGTGGTTACGGGGGTGGTGACGGCAGAGGGGAAGACAGGCCCAAGGCCACAGCTCTCCCCCAGGGCAGTGGCAAGGGGTCTGGATAAGGAGTCGGGGGCCTGGTCCCACCAGCTGCTTGCTGTGTGCCCTGGGAAGCCCCCGACTCGCCTCCCTGCATCTCAGCTTCCCCGCCAGAACGATCTCGAGGCCCTTTGCGGTTGGGACCGTCTAGGAGCTCGGCAGAGGCCACAATCCTGCCACCGCCAGCTCTGCCCGCACGCTGAGGGCCTCAGTCTGCGCAGCGAGCTCAGCCTCAGGTAGAGGCAGAAGATGGAGCCGAGTCTCCGGCGAATCGCAGCAGGAGAAGCCAGAATCTAAGTGCAAACCCACATGGGTCTCTCCTCTCCGTGATCCCCCCACCCCGGCCCAAGCCAGGTTATTAAGAGTCTTAAGGAATAGGGAGGGTGTGTTTGTAGCCTCCCCAGGAGACCACTCACCCCACACCAGGAATAGCCCCCTCTCAGGAAGATCCTGTCCCTCAGAGGAACACCACCTGCTGTTAAAAAGGTCATGAAGAACCTAGTGGTAAGACGGGAATAAAGACACAGACCTACTAGAGAATGGACTTGAGGATATGGAGAGGGGGAAGGGTAAGCTGTGACAAAGTGAGAGAGTGGCATGGACATAATATACACTACCAAACGTAAAATAGATAGCTAGTGGGAAGCAGCCGCATAGCACAGGGAGATCAGCTTGGTGCTTTGTGACCACCTAGAGGGGTGGGAGAGGGAGGGTGGGAGGGAGGGAGACGCAAGAGGGAGGGGATATGGGGATATATGTATATGTATAGCTGATTCACTTTGTTATAAAGCAGAAACTAACACACCATTGTAAAGCAATTATACTCCAATAAAGATGTTAAAAAAAAAAAAAAAAGGCCTCTGGGTTCCTCTGGTCAGCCCTGGACGGAAACCACCTCTGGCCCCAAGACCCAGGGGGAGAGGACTGTGCAATCTGCAAGGGGTGGGGGGCAGGGTTCTGAGGAAGGAGAAAAGCAGGGGTCTGCCTTTCTAGAGTGGGACCAGGGGAAGGGTTCCCCAGCCTGTACACGCCAGCACAGGGACCACGGCTTCCCCAGTGCTTTCACCCTCTGAAGCACACAGTAGGTGCTTAACAGATATTTGTTGAGTAAATGAACCAACAAACCATCTCAAGCCTTGGAACGGGGAGAGTTTACAGTCAGGCCCTCCTGGGTTGAAAGGGCCTTGAAGACACAGCAGAAGGCAGCATAAAATGCACACTATGCCTATTGTTGTCATCAAACTGCCTCATCGTCACGGCTCCGAGCAAGGTCCCAGGAGCCCTGATGCGGTGATGCCCACGGGGCCAGTCCGATGGGAAGGTTCTCAGGCGGCCCACCCAACTCTCCAGCCGGCAGCTCTTCCATCCCTTTCCTGTCCATTCTGCACCCACAGCAAGCCCACCCACTTCTGCCCAGTCTCCCTCGGCTGAAACTGAAGGCTGTCGGAAAGAAAGCAAAAACCTAAACAACCCAGCTGGCTGAATTGGGGCCTTTAATGTTCTGGGCACGAGTCAGGCGGTGTGGCGGGCGGGTACACAGCTCCTTGTCTCACAGAGAACAGAGTGCCCGTCTCTGTGGCCGGCTCCCTCTCTTTGCTAACTTCTAGTTCTAGGACTCCAGCATTGCTAGCAATGGAAGAAGTGACCACCCGATTCATGAGGAATTACTTTGTTACTAGTGGTGGTAATACTATTAATAATTCCATGTCCGCTTATTCCTGTTTTCAGGGCACATTTGAACCCTCGGGGCCACTGCTCAGGAAGCTCTCGATATCCAGGC
This sequence comes from Balaenoptera musculus, assembly GCF_009873245.2. NCBI lineage: Eukaryota > Metazoa > Chordata > Mammalia > Artiodactyla > Balaenopteridae > Balaenoptera > Balaenoptera musculus. The sequence continues at coordinate 16,389,335 of NC_045790.1, read as the reverse complement.
CCCACCCCTGGGCCCAGTTTCCTCCTCCCCCTCCAGCAGCTGAAGGTGGTGCTGCCCCTCAGATCCTAGGCTGACGCCTCCCCTCCCCCAGGGGCACAGATCCACAGAGCACCCCTCTCTCTTATTCACCTCAGCCTCTCCATTATTACTATCCTACCTTAGAATTTAAACTGCTCGACTCTCTCGCATCTTTAAAAAAAAAAAAGTCATCCTTTGTTCTTCTCCCATCTTCACACCAAAATTCAAGAAGTTGGCCACAGTCATCATTCCCCTCTCCCCGGCTCCCAGGCACCCCTTAAGCAGGCTTGCTCCCAGCAGCCACCTAAGGCGCTCACCCCAAGGGCATCAGGGACCCTTTCCACCCCTCTCCTGCTGGGCCTGAAGTCTTAGAGGCTGGTGACCCTCCTTCCTCTGAGAGTGAGCCCCTCCCAAGGTGTCCTACTGTCCCTCCTACCTCACCCCCAGAGCCTCCTTAGTCATCCTTGCAGCCCATCTTTAAATGGCAGTGGTCCTGGGGGCTCTGTCCCTGACCTCCTCCCAATGTGACTGCACCCACTCCCTTGGCCCCAGTTACCACCTGCAGTCTGCTGGCGACTTCTAAATCCCTATGTCCAGTCGCTCTTCCTCACGTGACCCCCAGCCCTGCGTGCCCAGCTGTCTGTAGGGCGGGGCCGATGAGGGGCACACGCCCCAGAAGAAATTCACATCTCCCAGCCCTCCCCCAACTCAGTACCTTCACTGTCATCAGCCACATCACCCACCCAGCTGCCCAAGACTGAAAATTGGGGGCCCCCCTGACTCCTCTGACCCTTCACCAGGACCTGTCGATTCTACCTCCTGGACAGCTCTTAGATCCTCCTTTTCTGCCACTGTCCTCATTCAGCCGCCATCATTCCTGGCCTGTATCACAGCAGAGGCCTCCAAACAGTCTCTCCAATCTACTCTCTTCACTGGAACCACGTGAACTTTGTCCTGAAGCACATATCCATCGTGTAAAACCTTCCAGGGGTGCTGCCCACCAGATCCGTACCCCTCCCATCTCTCCTCCCCCATCCCCACTTCCACCCGCCGCTACCACACTGAGTTACCTGCAGGTCTGTAAGCGAGTTCCACTAACCTGAGTTACCCGCAGGCCTTTGCCCAAGCTCTCCCTCCACCTCCCATACTCTCCCCATACATCTTCACCAGGTAACTGCAGCTCATTCTTGAAGCTCAGCTTGGAGGCTGCCTCTTCCAGGAAGGCGCTTTAGATTTTGTAAGAAGGGGTTTGATGCCCCTGCTTGGTGCTGCCGCAGCACCCAGTGCTTCCCACTCACATCACCAAATGAGATAACTGTTACCAAATAACTTCTCTGCATCCCCCACCCCACCCCGAGCATGAGCTCCACAAAGGCAGAGGTTGCCTCAGCTGTTCTCAACTGTTGCCACAAGGCCTAGCAGCCAGTAAACCCTCAATAAACAGTTGCTGAATTAATAAGTGAATGCCTGACCCCGGTGGCCAGCAAATCCTCCACACCCCAGTCTGGAGGGGGAGGAAATGGGGGAGGTGGCTGTCCGGGGAAAGGCTTACAGGTTCTGCCTTGGGCCTTGGAGGCGGGCTTGCCCAGGGCTGTGGGACCCGCTGCCCACACGCCGCTCAGAGCTCTGTTGAAGGTGCCTAGGCCAGGCCCGGGGTCAGGAAGCCACCTGAAGGGCAGGCCTCCTGGGAGCAGGAAGGCAGGAGGGGGACGGCGGGGAGCGGCAAGGGCTGGTTTGCTGTCGTGCAGACCTCACAGCTCCGCCTGCACGCCGCCTACCCCTTCTCACTCCTCTGTCCTCACTTGTCCATCCACCTGGGCACCCTTGCCTCCCCTTCTCTTGTCACCACTGCACACGGCCATCCAACCAGCCCCGATTCACTTCCCCTCCCACCACCCCACCGTCTCTCCTCCCCACCTCCTCCTTCGTCTGTCTCTCCAACAACAGCTGCCCTCCTAGGTTGGGCAGCTACCTCCTCTGGCTTCTAGGTTCCCTGGAAGGTGGAGAGAGAGAGAGCTGTGGCCACTCTGCCCCGTTACCAGGCCCTCCCGCTGAACCTGGGCCCCAGGAGGCCCTCCCACCACCCCATCCGCAGCGTGCCTCCCAGCGAGGCGGGCGGACTTACCCTCGGTCAGCCCCAGGTGGATGCTCCAGTAGATCTGCAAGCACTGCAGCTCCTTCTTCATGCCCCGCTTGCAGCGGCAGTCGTACAGCGGGCTCTCCTGCAGCACCTCCAGGGCCGCCTGGCACTCCTTGTTGGCCAGCATGGTGTTGCGGTCCCGGCCGGCCAGGCACTGGCGCAGCGTGCGGTAGCGGGAGCTGCAGTTGGATTCGGCCGCGCACAGCTCATTGGCCCGGACACAGTCCACTGGGGGGCGCCAGCCGTGGAGCTCGGGGCCCTGCGGGGAGGAAGGGCTGGCCAAAGAGCGGAGGGTCTGGTCTGGGTGGTGGGGAGGGAAGACAAGCACGAATGAGGGCCGCAGTCACCGACCCCAGAGGCAGGCCTGGGGGCTTGGGCCCTTCTGGGAAAGTCACACCCATTCTACTCGGCACAGCAAGGCCGACTCAAGGCTGCCTTCCCCAACAGAGAGCAGGTCGGAGGAAGGGCTGCTAAAGGGTCCCAAGAGTCCACCATCTCTCCTCAAACCCGAAGGAGAAAAGCTGCCCTCTGCCCTGGTCCTACCAGACTCTCTTCTGGTTCCACTCCGTGGCCCTGGGCCCAGGAGCACAGAAAAGCCAGAGGCCCCAGCAAGACCACAGACAGTCTAAGATGCCAGGAAGCCAGAGAAGGATGCCACACCCTCAGCAGAGAGCTGGCGGCTGCAGGGCCTCCTGGGGTGGGCCGAGGGGGCATCTCACTTTCAGAGCACCCAGACCTCCTCCCAGCAACCTCGGGTCCAGCCAGAGGTCCATCCAAGGCACCAGACTAAACCTTGAAAGCAGCAACAGATGGTTTAACTCTCACAGCCTCTTAGAGGCCAGAGTCAGCCCCTGCATTCTACCCTGGGGAAACTGAGGCCCAAGGAAGGGAGATGACAAGTCAAGGTCACACGCAGGCTGAAAAGACCCCTCTAACCCCCCAGTCTATCCATTCTGAGTCCCCAGACTTCCCGAGGAGACAGGGAGAGACATGCATGACCCCATGGTCTGAGCCCAGAGGGAGGCGCTCCTCCAGGGGGGCTCAGCCCTCCACACCTTCCTGTCCCACAGTGCAGCCAGAGACAGAAAACGTACCCTGTGGACAAGATCCACTACGGGCCCCGCCAAAGAAAATGCTGCAGACCTAGCAACTCCATCCCACCACACCTCCCACCCAGACACACCTCCCTCTCTCCCTCTCCATCGGGCTGTCTCTCTCCCTTTCTCTCTCCTATTTCTTTTTCTCTTTCTTTCCTCTCCTCCCCACCCTCCCTTGAAACCCTCTCCCCTCTGTCTCCCCTTTTTTTTCTTCTTTCCAGAAGCCAAATAACAAGTCAATTGCAAGCTGACCCTGGCCTCGCACACAGCCCCTCGCCTCCCCGACGATGAACAAGCAGGAATCAGTCCACCCTCCTCATCCACGGCCTCAAGTGTCCAAACCCACGGTCCTCGGAAGGGAAGAGGTCAAGTAAGGAGATTCGGAGGGGAAGGGCAAGGAAAGAAAGCGCCGCTTGGTCCTTTCAAAAGCAAGCTCCCAAAACGGCTTCCTCTGGACACAGACATTCTCCCGGTCTCCCAGTCCTCTCCAAGCCCCTCACTCAGATCCTGCCCCACAAAAAAGCCATACCATGGCCCAAAGCCAACACTGGCTTTTCCAAGACCCGAGGAGTGATCTGGGGGAGCTTCCTCCACTCTATCCTGCCCCAAAACATAAAAAGATCCTAGGGAGAAGTCCCCCCCTCTAGCCCCCCGTCCCCAATCCCACAGAATCCCCTCCATCTCTACCCAGAACCGCCACTTCCCACTCCTTTCCCCAAGGAGGCCCTGCTCGGGGGGCAGCCACCACAGGGAGACAGCGACACCTAGAGGCAGAGTGCTGCACCGCGAGCCTGTCACTCCCGACTGAGTGCCGAGGGGAAAGGAATCAAGGGATGGGCTCCTGGAGGGCCAGGCCTACCCCACTAGGAGAGCAAGGGGTGGGCCTGGGTTGGAGAAGCCCTCAGAGTCCAGAGCAAAAGACTTCCCTTCTCCTCCTGACCACACCTCTGCCTCAGGACAGGAGGAACTGAAGGCTGTGGCCAGGCTGAGACAAGACCATTGAAGAAACCAGCATGGAATGTGGTCATGGACAGTGGGGCATCTGCCCAGGTGTCGGTGGAGAAGTGTCCTCCGCCCAAGCCCAGGCAGCAGCCTTACTGCCCGGCTTCAGCAAATTCCTGGGTCTCTGAGCGGGACTCGGCTGTATCTGGGCCACCCAGGAGCAGCTGTGTTGACCCAGCCTCACCGGTACCTGCTGCCCCACCTAGCCAGCCAGGTAGCCAGCCTGCTGGAGCCTCAAGACCGGCCCAGCCCTGGGCCTTCCACTGACTCCGCTCAGCCCAGCAGCCCAGCAGGCGTCCCCCCTCCCCCGCTGGCGTCACCTGAGGCTGCACTGTCCGAGGTAAAATGAGAAAGGGGCATCCTACCCAGGCTTAAAGGTCAGGACCTTAGCCTAGGGAACTGGGGCAATAAGGAGACTTCCTCCCTGCCCTACAGGTGAGGTCTAGAGCCCCAAGGGATGATCCTTATAGAATCCTGGGCTTCCCTCATCCTGCCGGCTCCCAGGCAGGGAGATGCTCTGTAGGAGGGCCGGTGCATCTTCCGACCAAACTCCCTGACTCTTCTAGTCGGAGTCATGACCCCCAGAACCAATCAAGCCCAGCCAGAGAAAGAAGTCATGGCAACTCGGTGCCTTTGGCCAAGAATTCTAGGAGAGTAAAGGTTGGAAGGTATCCTGGTGATGTTTCCAAATTCTAGATCAGGAGAAAACTCAGATCCCTCAAGGAAAGCAAAAAGACATGTAGAACAGCTTTTAAAGACACAGGACTGAGAGACCACACAGAACTACAGCCACCCTCGTGCATCAAATGCCCCACAAGAGCTAGAATGCCAGTGGGACGTGGGCCCTCTGACCAGCCCTCATCCCCACCCCCCATCTCATTTTCTCCCTGAGCTTGTCAACACCGGAGGTCAGGCAGGCTGGGCCAGAAAGGCCTCTCCAGCCCCAGACCTCACTAGAACCTTGGGAGGGGCACACCAAAGGCCCCTGCTCCTAGGAACATGCTTCACTCTACCCCCCACTGAAAATGCCCACCACCTCTCAATGTCCAGAAAAGCCTCTCCCCCAAGTGGAATTTCCAACGAACTCCCAACTATGGGTTCCTTGCCAGGAAAGGGCCCTGGGGCTGAAATGTCCTTAGCACCAGCCTATCCCTTGTTCTCGACTGGCCTAACCCAGAGCCTTTCAACGTCCTGTGGTCACTCAGTTAACCCCACACCCCAGCTTTGGAAAGGGGCTTCTCATGGGAAGGGAACTGAAAGGCTGTAGCCAAAGAGGATGCCAACAGCACCCTGCTCTTCTGCTCTCAACCCCCTACACACTAGGGTCACAGACACCTGGGAGGACATCTCTGAACGGGCCCCCTACACGTGCACAGGAGAGCAGTCTCTCCTCAGGCTCCTCAGCCGGGACAAGCCTGCCTGCAGCCTGGGGGGCTGGGCCTGGAGGTGACTGACGGGCCGGCACTGCTCTCCTCCACCGGGGGGACGGAGACCTCAGAAGGCGCCCACATCTGGAAGCCCTGCCGGCCCAGGGGGTGTGCAGCTCAGGAGCAAGCAATCTGGCTGCTTTTCCGGAAATACAATTTTCTTTTCTTCTTGGCCCTGCTCATTCTTGGCCCCAGAAAGCTGCGTTTTTTAACCAGCAGTAGGAGAAAAGGTCAGGTTTCGTAATAGCCCCTTCAGAGAGAGAGCGTTGCTGGGAAAGGCCGCAGGAGCACAGTAGGCCAGGAGCACCGTCCCAGCCCCTCCCACCCCGAGAAAGCTGCCTGGAGAAAAGCCACCTCTGGCTCGGGGAGGCCGGACAGTGAAGGCCACACCCTAGAGCAGGGCCTGGCCCCCCGGGGATCTCATGCCTGTGGGAGGGGGAAGAGGAGGGAACTGGCAAAGGGCCCAGGCCCCAACCAACATCGACTGGACTGCAAGCCCCCGTCCTAGTCAGGACACTTCTTAGACACCCCCCAGCAAGTGTTTCCGGGATCTGCACCTACCTCCCCAGGCCTTCCCCTCTCCGCTCCTCCAGGAGGGAAAGGGTGCCCTCGTGACCCATCTGGGCAACCTGGCTCACCGCTGGCTACACAGCAGCCCAGGGTGGCAGGAGCAGCACCCACAATGAAGCAGATGTGTGCTTCAGAGCACACACACACACACACACACACACACACACACACCGTTAGCCTGCTCCCTCTCTGGAGCACCTACTGGGGCAGCAGCCTTGCCCGGGGCTCCTGGTTAGCACACAGCCTTGCAAACACCCACTTTTCCTCACCTCCACCCCCAAGAATGCTCCCTCTATACCCCCGTCTCCCAAGCAGCTGAGATAGATCTTGTGTAGCATAAAAAGGGGACGAGGGCTTGGTAATTCGGGGTGCGAAAGAGACTGCCGGGGTTCAGGGGCACCAGGCAGCCCCTGCTCGCTGCCCTTGGGGGCTTACAGAATGAGCAGTGGTCTTTGTTCAGTCCAGGATTCTCCCCTCACCCCTCTCCTTCTTCACCCAAGGAAGCAAACTTTGGCCTCCCTCCCATCTCTTCCCACCAGCTATGGGGTCCCCCGCCCCAGAGGTGGCAAAGGGAAGGCACTGAACAGCGGCCAGAAACACTCCACTCCCGCCCACCCACCTGGCTCAGGTCTGGGCGGGAGGGAGGGCAAACGGTGGGGAGAAACTTGAAAAGTGTTCCAGGGAGTGGAGCCCCTAGGAAGGGGTTCGGAGACTGGGAAGCGGGGTGCATTTTCCAGAGGTTGATTGGCGGGTGGGGGATGGCTGCCAGGACTGCCCCCACAGATGTCCAGCCGGGAGCTCCTGGAGAAACCCATGCCCTCTACCACGATCGACTCAGGGAGCCGCCGGGAAAGGTGGGACTGGCATGATTTTCCTTTCCACGACACTGAGCCTCTCCCCTCCCTTCTCTCTTCCAGATCAAGAGTTGGAATTTTTTTTTTTCTTAAGTTGCCGCAATTTGAACCCATTATTTTGAGGGAAATGAGAGCTATCACTGCGTGTGAGTGAGCGAGTGTGTGTCTGCGTGCGTGTGCGCGGGGATGGTCTGGGTGTTATAATTCTCCTTGCCAATCCCCCGCGTAACCAGCCAGCCGCGGCTCCCGTCCCTCCGCCCGCATCCTCGCCGCCGGCCCTGCTCGGTTCCTCTACGCCCGGGCCCGGCTCGCCCCGCCGCGCGCTCTCCCCGCCGGTCCGTCCCCCGCCAGCGCCCCGCGCGCCCCCCGCGTTCCCGGCTGCTCGCCAGCGCTCGAACGCACGGCCCGCGCAGCGCCCGAGGCTCCGGCGGACACGCTGCCCTCGCCACCCGCAGATACTCACCTAAAAAGAAGAAGAGGCAGAAGGCGTTTGCCAAGATCATGTTAAATAAATCCCACAGGTTTTTTTTTTTTTTTTTGGTCTTTCTCCCTTGGATTAAAAAATAACAACAACAACAACAGTAATAATAATAGCCAAGCAGTGATAATCAGCCCCAAATCCAATGCGGAGATCCCAGCTGGTCCACCCGATGAAGATCCTGAGTCCTGCGATTCTCGCCTCTGGCTGGAGGGGGTAGTGGAATGGAGGGCGGTGGGCGGCCTCTCGACGCCCCCTCTGCCCACTAAAATCAAATATACACGTATTCGGATGTGTATCTGCTTTCCAAGCCGACAGCCGGTCCTCAGGTCTGCCCGCCCCTCAGCTCATCCGGGAAGGCGCGAGTCCCCACGGGTCCGATTCCCCTGCGCTTCCCCGGAGGGGACTGAGGAGGTGGGGGAGAAGCGATCTGAGAGCGAAGGGCTGGAAGGAAGCGGCGAGGGTGGGGGTCAGAATAAAGCGCAAATAAGAAAGAAATCCACCGACGGGTGTAAGCGCCTAGGAACAAACCAGCGGGAGCTTCGAGGACCAGAGACCGGAGTCGCTTCTTTCGCACAAGACGACGGAAAGATTTTAAAAAATCTTCTCCCGCTAACCCTTGCTCGTGTCACTTTTTTCTAATGGAATTCCAGTGACCGTGTGTCTCTGCGTGCGTGTGTCTTTCTCTCTCCCTCCCTCTCCTCTCCCCGGCTCTCGCTCTTTGCTCCCGCTCTCTCCGGCTCTCCCTCGCTCTCCTCTCCCGCCCCCTTCTCCCTCTCCCTGCTCCTCCCTCCGCCCGCCCCCCTCCCCCTTCGCGGCTCCTTCGCCGGGGCTCTCGCGCCCGCGCCCCTCTCCTCCGCCCGGGGCTCAGCGCTCGGGCTCCCAGGCGCTGGCGGCGCGAGGCGCGGGCGCGCAGCGGAGCAGCGACACTGCAGCGGCGGCGGCGACAAGGCGGTGGCGGTGGCGCCGGGGAACGCGGGCCGAGAGGAGAGCTCCGCCGCTGTCTCCCTCTGGTCTGCCGCCCGCCCTTCCCCGGACTGACCTGCAGCCTTGCCGGAAACTGACAGGCTCCCCCGGCAAAGGCTCGGGCTCCAACCCAAAGCCACCAAAGCCTCCGCACCCTCCTCCTCCCCCCGCCGCGCGCCAACCCCCCCACTGCCCCCGCCCCCGCGCCCCGACCACCGGCTCATGGAGGCCTGGGGAGGCTCAGCGGAGGCCCGAAGGCGTGGAGCGCCGGGCGCCCGAGCCATCCCGGGGGCGTGGGGGGAAGGGCGCTAGAAAAAAAACCCTGCTTGGTGGCTAGGGTCTGGGGACGGGGCTGCACCATCCGCGGGCGGATGCGTCCTTCGGCCGGCGAGCCGAGGCAGAGCGTCTTCCCGAAGGCGCTAGGGAGAAGAAGGATCCCCTCCGGCGCCAGCCCCCAGCGTCCCCGCGCAGCCTGCCTGCCCCGGTCGAGCCCCGCGTACGCATACACGTGTGCTCTCCGCGCGGAGCTCGAGAACTTTCCCCGCACGCCCGCGGCGCGCTCGCCCCCTATACGCCCCAGCGTCGCAGCCCTTCGAGACTGCTCTTCCCCACTTGTCTCCCTCCTCCGGTGCGGGGAGAAGTCTGCCGAGCCGGGACGGCCTGACCGCCTCATCGGAGGCCGGCGAACCTCCCCGAACTGCACGGGAGGGATCGGGGAGGGGGACTCGCACCCCACCCCGGCGGGAGCGCCCCGGGACCGACCCGGGCCAGGTCTCTGCGCCAGGCTCGGCGGCCGGCGCTCGGCTGCGAGCTGGGCTCCGGGGAGTTCTCCCGAGGCAGCAGGCAGCTCCCCGCGGGTGGGGTCCCCTCCCCCTTCCCGGAAGGGGGCGATTGATCCATCTGTCCACGGGCCGGGCTCACCGGCGTGCTTTAGTCACGGAATTTACAGTAAACGCTCAGAAGCACCAAAAAGGAAGCGTCTGGCTGGGATAGGGCTGAAGGAGAGGTGAGACTGCTGACACGTTCCGACAAGAGGGGGCGAGACGGTGGGCTGTGGACACGCGCGGGCACACCCACGCACCCCGGGCACCCCAGTTTCACGCTGCCATCTGACACATCCTCAGCTGCGTTAGAGCTGCCCAGCATCCCTCGGCTCCCGCGCACACATTCTTGCACGCAGCTCTGCGCGCGCACCCCAAGTGCCGGGGCGTGGTACACACAGTGCCTCGTAAAGTTTCCGCGCTACCCAAAACCGGATCTGGGCTGGATCGAAGGTGTAGGTGTTAGTGCATTTTAAGATGAGTTTTTAAATGAACAAGACTCTGGAAAAGAGTAAATGCTAGAAATGGACCTGGGCGCGAAGGGAGGGGTCACTTAAAAAACCTGCAGCCTAGCCTTCGCTAGTGGAAAAGCTAGAGGGAGCAACTTCCATCTTGCGGATTCAGGCGGGAACGCGGCTTCTCCAGCCTCGGAAGCGCAGAGCTGAGGGTCTCCTCCGAACGCCTCACATCTGCCCCATCCTGGGGCATCAGCCCTCGCTTCATCCTGTCACCCTGCCATTGAGTGGTGGCCGCTTGGAGGCGTGGCCCTAGCAGGTGAGTGGAGAACCTGGGCCAGGAAGGCTTGGGGATTGGAGCTGGGGAAAGTCCCCTCGGGGCTGCCCTCCCTGCCATTCCTCCGGGCCTCTTCAGTTCTAGGAAAGGACTTCACATTTTCACTCCAAATGCTGGGAGACTTAAGGAACCGGCTTCAGAAAAGTTTAGGTTAAGGGTTGAAAACCTGATAGGAATTATACTCTTGGATCAGAGGCTGGAGGCTGGGAGACTGGTGTGAATAAATTTTCCCCCTCTCCTCTCCTACTTCCTGGGCCTTCTGGCTGCCCAAATGCCCTCCACCACTCCCACATTTCCGTATCCCACCTCGGACTTTCCCTCTCCCAAGACCCTACTCCAGCCTCCAAAATTGCTGCTAGGCACATCTCTCTACCTCCCCCACCTCAAAATCAATTTCTATAACTTTCTTTGAATCCTGGCTGGGCATAAGAAGGAAAATTCTCTGAAGCATATATGAGAACTTTGCTGAGAAAGCAGTGATAAACACCCAGGGGTGGTGCCCACTGATTTCCTATGGTGGCGGGGGGCGGGAATCTAGTAGCAGGAGGTGAGTGGCTGAGATCCTTCAGGGACTCCAGGTCACAGAGTCATCACAAGGACAGTGGGCAACACCAGCCAGGCCAACACTGACATTGTTGTGGCCATGAGGCCCTCTGACCTTGGGCCCTTTCTTCCCTCCTGTCTATACAAGCATCACCCACTACACCTCACTCTCTGCTGACCCACCTTCCACCTGAACTGCCCTTAGATATGGCAGAGTCCAAGTGTCACCCCATGATTTCCCAAGAATCTCCCATATGCACGCACCCCTGCCCCGTGCCAGGATCTGCAGAGGAAACACAGATGAACATGTGCTAGCCATAGGCAATTTAATCTCTCTGAGCCTCAGTTATCTCATCTATAAAATGGGGATTTTTTTTTAAAAAAACCCAACCTTGTCGAGATGAGATGAGATACTGTACACAGAGCAGCTAGTCAAATGCCTGACTCTTAGAAAGTTGTTCGTAAAATGTCACCCCTTTCCTCCAGGATCCAGAAGAATTCGGAACCTATGACAAGGCATAAACACCAAAGTGGCAAATGAAAACCAGAGATAAAATGCTATGGGGCTTCAAGGGAAATAGAGACAGCTTTGTAGAGGGTCAAGAGAGAGACTTTCAGGAGGTGTAAACAGATGCCCTTAGGTTCACGGATACACGTTCACACACCCTTCCTCAGACTTTAAGGGCCCATCCCGGCTGCTCCTGAGCTCATGGGTAGATGTGTCTCCTGCCCACCCAAGATGACCCCTCCGCCATCACAGATCCGGGAGTTATAATGTGCAGGGAGAGGGAGAAAGGACACTCGGGCCGTTAGTTTCTTCCCCTTCCCTCTTCTCTCTAGGTCCAGTCGTCTGGTGGAGTGGATTCTCTGGGGGGGAAGAACAGTAGGGAAGCAGAAGGACTAGTGGAAGGGGAGAGGGTTGCAGGCCTACCCGAGGATGCACGCATGCGCACACGCACTCTCATTAGCCACACAGCTCAACGGACCAGACCTGTGCTACTCCCAGCAGAATCTCATCCCCTCTTTTCCTTCTGTGGAGCAAAGAACGCTGAGGATTCCCTTGCCCCAGAGAGAAAAATCCAACCAGGAATAAAAAGAAGGAGGTGCAACTAAGATGTGTCAGAAACCATGGAGCTGGCAAGCGGAGGTGCCCTCAGCCGTGGGACAGCAGCTGACCCAGGGCCTCCCACAAACCATCAACCAGCACAGACTTACTGGATCCCGCACCACAGTGCCAAGGGCTGTGGGGAATACGGTCCTGAGCAGGACTGCCCCTGCCATGGAAGCGTGCACAGGTAGAGTTAGATCGGGTACCCATGAAAAGAGCGAGCAGCCCAAAGGCACACTGGGGCCAAGTGAGAGAAAGGAAAGGTTAGTACCCGTGGGCTTCAGGAGGACTCACCGGGGGACGTAGGATTCGAGATGGACCTGGAAGGATGGTGGAGTTTGGCGGAACACAGAGGAGGGCACTCTGGGGAGGGGACAGCATAGGTCAAGCACAGGGGTAAGAAAGGTTTGAGGAACAGTCCAAGCGTTGGGAGGAACGAAGGGCACAGGTGGGGAGGGGCCTGGCAGAGAAGATCTGGAGGGTCCGATTGGGAGGTACGGTGGAGGACAAGCATTGAAGCCTTAGCCCTTTTTCCCCTAGGAGCCACTGAAGGTGTTCGAACAGGCCAGTGGCATGAGAACAGTGTTTTAGAAGATTGATCTGACAACTCCATGAAGGATGGAGACAAGAGACAGGTTAGGAAGCGATTTTAACAGTCTCAGCCTGAAATAATGAGGGTCCAAAACAGGAAGTAGTGGTGGGCCTGAACACAAGGAGAGGGTTGTCAGAGGCTCTATAAAGATGAATCGGCAAGATGTGATAGATTCAACACAGGGGACAAGGAAGAGGGGAATTACCTTCTACTCTCACAATGACCAGCCAGGGGACAGCCCTGACTTCTTAGACTTTGTCATTGGAAAAAATAATTAAGGTAGCCAACTTTGTGGCAAGATACATATTGATATTCCTTTAATTTTTATAATAACTCTATGGGGTAGTTACTATTAATAGCCCCAATTTACAAGTGAGAAAACTAAGGCAAAAAAAAAAAAAAAAGGTGATATAACTTGCCTAAGGTCATATTTTAAGTGGCAGAACCAGGATTTGAACTCTGGCAGTTGGGATCCAAGGCCCCACCCTGGTAACCTCTATGCCCTGAATAAATAAGCAAAGTAACGGCTCTCCAGGCTATAAATTTTCATGTCCCAATTCAGAACATCTTAAATACTCCCTTTCTCCCTGCCCTGTCCAGCAACAGAGTAAAGAAATCATGAGAATTGAAATTTCTTTTTTATCTTTCCTGTGGCATCGTCTGGCCTAATCCTTGGAGTTCAAATCTAAAGCCTAGAAAGGATCCTGTCTTACCATGGCACATGCCACAGTGTCCAACTCAGCACCCTGGGCCTGAGTCATGGTCATCCATGAGCTTTCCCAGGCCCGTTCTAGCCCCGTCCCCCCTCCTAATGGCAGGCTGACCCACTCACCAACCTTCCCTCCCCACAGGGGCCACTCCAGATCCCTGAGGCCCAGCCTGGCCAGAGCAAACTAGTCTGGGAATGGAGACCAGCACGGATTTAACTAAAGCTTCTGATTCCCAAAGAGTGAACAGGGCTGCTGGGGCAGGGTGGGTGGGACCAGGCTAGGAGGAAAGAAATGCATACCGCAGTCAGGGGCATTGATTTCTCTAATTGATTCCAGTCTGTGTTCCCGTGCTTCATCATTCTCTTTAGAGGTAGGCACCAGCAAGAGGTGGGAATCTGGCTTTACTTAGCCTCTCCCCAGGGCCTCAGAGACCTCTCTGCAGCTGCACCCATGCCAGAGAGGCCCCCCCTAGCCCCAGGGTAGCCCATTAGAAGGGGAGAAAGCTGCTGCTGCAGCAGGGATGCAGGGATGCAGATGGGGAGTTACTCCGTCAGGAAGCTGTCAATACCACCTTATGTAGATATAACACCTCACAGTTTCACAGCTTCTTTCTCCCAGATCTTGAAGCCCCTACACCATCCCCCCTCCCTTTGGGAAGAAGGCGTGGCCAAATCAGCATCTCTTCCAAGTGAACAAACTCAGGCTTGAAGATGGCCCATGACGTGGCCCAGGTTACAGTGCCCCCAGCAAGTGGCAGAGCCAGGACTGGAAAGTAGGTCCTCCCACACCCTGGTCTAGTAAGCTTTCACCTTCGGACAGAGAAACCAAGCATCCAGCCAGCCAGGGCTCCAGGGCTCTCTGCTGCTTTCTCCCACACAGGAGATCATGGAGGAAAGGGAGAAGGCACCCAGCAGTTTTTGGCTCTTCTTTTCATCTGGGACAGGTCTGGGAAGGGCTTTTTCTCTAAACTCCTCTTTCCCCAAAAGTCACAGGCGTCCTGAGAAAACTGAAGTCCCACACCTCCCCTGCCACCTTCACAACTCCCCAGTGGCAGCAGGAGCTGAGCTGGTAAACAGCCCTTCTGATGAGCTACTGTCAGCTTAAAATATCCCAGCTACTGTCGAAGCCTCCTCCCCCACTGGCCCTGGCTACGCTGCCCTCAGCTGATGCTGGCCCCATCCCGGCCGCGCCCCGGCGTTTGTCCTCGTGCCAGCACTGCACTTGGCAGACCCCAACTGCCTTCTCTCCTGAGCATGCCACCCACCCCAGCTCTCAGGCGCTGGTGATCTGCCAGGTTACCCAAGGTCAGAGGCAGAAGCCAGGGAGAGGGGCAGTGATTGCTTCTGCCAAGCTGTGGGGAGCCGGCTCCTGCTGCCTGGAGCCCCCCAGGGGAGCTCTTAGCCCCAGCGGCTCCCCACAGGGACAGTGTCTTTATTTACCTAAGCCTGGCAAAGTGGGTGGAGCGTCAGAGCTGGGTCTGAGATGGACAGTCACTTGAAGGGCCCAGCTTGGTCTCCAGGGACTGGAAGGCAGCTCACGAGGGGCTCTGGACAGAAAATGGGGACCAGAATGTCCCTCTCAGAGCAGACATGCCTTCCTCAGGCCCAACCTAGAGTTTGGCCAGAAGAGCACATTTACCTGCGTGCCCACCTCCCTCACCCCAATCTCTTGTCCTGGGAACTTCTTTTCCCATCATCCAGAAGGTTGTTTCCTTATCCTCACTGTCCCCAGGAACTAGTGCTTTCCTGTTATCCTATCTCTCTTACTGCTCCCAGGGGGAGGGGTAATGTTTAACCAGAAAGAATGAATTCCAATCATCATCAGCCCTCAGGCTCTGAGGGTTCGAAGGAACCTTCCTTGACATCAATAATAAACAGCCAACAAGTGCATAGCGCTCAACAACTCACAAAGCTTTTTTCTATAAATTCATCTCTCTTAGGCCTCCCAAACAACCTCTTGAGGTGGGCATTTTTCAGACGAGAAAACCTAAAGGCAAGGCACCCAATGACTTGTCCATGATCACAGTGAGTGGCTGACCTAGGACTTGGACCCAGTCCTGACGGATTTCAAACTCCCTTATTTGGGAAGTGGTCTTTGCTTAAACGCTTCAGTAAAATAAAATCAAAATAAAATCCTTTTAATTATAAAAACTAAGACAATTTCACAGAAACACTTGCCAGGACAGGGTTCTCCAGGGGCCCCCATTCCCTGATTCCAGACAGCTTGGATATTTGAGTTGTTCCTTTGCCTCCCCATAACTCCACCTCCACACAGATGGGAAGCGTGAGGGAGTCTCCCAGAAGTCCCTCAGACTGCACACGTCCCTGGACAACCAGCTGCCCGTCGGCCTCCCTGGTGGCAGGCCTGCGTGGATGGTGTCTGCGTGCAGCAGAGCAGGCCGAGTCCGCTTCTGTCAAAGCCATCAGGTGCAGTCCCCACCTCCTACTCCACAGCCCAAGTCATCACACCCCCCAAAGCAGGCTCCGTCCGGAATGGGCCACTCCCCGGGGTCCAGGCACCCACTGCCTCCCTATTCCAAAATGGGTGAGTCCCTGCTCCTTGGAGAGTCCGGGGCTGGCTTCACTAGAGGGTCTGCACTGCTGATAGCAGTGAGCGCTCCAGGATTCTGCAATCGTCCTGGCCCTAGTGTGGGTCCCATTTCTTCATATTCTTGCTACCTGACTCCTGGGATGACACCCCAACTGGCAAGTGTGGCATTTTGGAATGAGCGTCCGACTAGGGTTCAAGTTCCACTTTTGACCTGGGCTTGCTGGCAGCCCAGGAAGGAGTTCAGTACTGTAGCACCATGCACGTAGTCAGTGCTCAGTAAGGGTTTCCACGTTGCAAGAAAGAACAAAAGGAAGAGGAAGGCTGAGCTATGTACTATTGGAATCTCTGTCCTCTCCTCGTCTCCGTCTCCATGCTAACTCCCCAACTCATCTTCCACCAGTGCACCCCATGGAATGAGCGAGCAAAGTGTCCTCGGGTTTTAGCCTCCAGCTCTGCCCCCAGCTACACATGTGACCTTAGGTCCCCTGGAATGATGATTCCCACACCCCGCCAGCCTCACAAGGAAGAAGGAAGATCAAATGAGACGCTGAACAAGGCAGTGCTTGGAAATGTATGCGGTGCGGCGCTCTGCAGATGCAGGCAGCAGCCATTCTGTTTGGGGGCAGCCCACACCCCAGGGGGATGTCTGGGGTCACCCTCTCCCACCTGCTTCAGGGACGAGCAGCCCACGCCCCAAGCACTGCTGGGACAGCTCTTGCTACTCTAGTGACTTGGAGACAAGGTAAAGAGGAAAATTCCCATTTCACAGATGGGAAAACTGAGGCCTCCAGAGCTCGGCACCTATCACACTCTGTCAAAAATGGTTACTTCTTGTCTATACTCCTCATTGACCCAAAGCTCTATGTAGACAGGACCTATGTCTTCTTCATCCGTATATCATCAGAGGCTGGCACAGTAAGTGCTTGTTGAATGAATGAATGGATGGATGAACCAATGATTCCTCTCACCTGACATAACCTTAGTACAGAGACTCGGGCCGGCATCGCTGACCTGGTTCAAAGCACTTATCCCCTGTCACTGGACTCACTGGGGTAAATGACCCATATATGAATATTTCTCTTTCCTCCTATTCTGTTCTTCTTAGAAAAAATTGATAAATCTGACCAGAGGATTTTTTGGCCATTTAAGTTCTTTTCATTCACACTAGATTGGCTTATACTCTTCAAAGTCTAATTCTGCAAAGACTTAGTACATTAATGGAAGTCGGACTCGTTAGAATTCCCAACCTACGCAGTGAACTGCCTGGCTCTTACTCGAGAGCGTGTGAGTCCCCCACCCCCGACACGCCGCCCAGTGACCCCAGTAATTGTTCAGTATGAAAACTAAACCTTGGTCCTCCCCCAGCCTGACCCCACTGAAGCGGGTGGCAGGGGTACAGCCCACATAGAACAGACCACAGTGCTGGGAACACGGGGCTCCCCCTAGAAGGAGTTTCTGAACAGAAGAAAGAGTGAAGCTGAGCTCGTGTGCCCACACCCCAGGTGGTCAGTTCCCCTGGTCACCTCTGGTCCCCTGGTGTCCCTGTTGCAGGGTGACCCCTGATGGGGGAACCCCAGTGTCCAAGCTTGCCTTCCACCACATCCAACTAGTTTCCCGTTTCCTCTCGGCAAGGCAGTCTGATAACCCATCCTAAGCCAAAAGATAATCTATGTATTTGAAGAGTTGCCAGTGCATCATTGCATTTTCCAGAACTAGCAAAACTGATAATGATCTGTTTTTGGTCATCAATCCCAATCAATCAATCACTGAATTCTTTAATACCTTCTTGGTACTCCTCTCTGACGCATATGCATTTTAAAGAAATATGAACAGAGAGACAGGCCTTAACGCGAAGTAAAGGCTCTCTAATAGCAGAAATGAGGCACCAGAAGGAGATTCAAATGAGAATCCGAGAAGATGAATCTGCATCTGTGGCATGTCAGCCACTCCCCTCTCTTCACTGGGGCAGATGCTGTTAATTGATTGCAGCTAAGACTTCTCAATGCAACGCACCAGGCAGCCATAACCAGTCACTTGAGTCGGCACATGAGTTCAGCTAATCCACTTGCAAATGTGGCTCCATGAATTCTGAATGCCCTCCGGTTCTAAGATCTGGGGTTTGGGCAGGTACCTGGGAAGCTGCTCCCTCCGCCCTTCAAATCACACTCGGGGCTGACCCCCACGTATGCCCAGCCATGCCAGGAGTGTCCCATGGGGGTGTCCAAAAGGCTTTTCAAAAGAGAGAAAACTTCCTACTCCCTGAAGGAGGACAGGGAAGGGGTGTGTTGGAGCAGACCCATCGTGCCGAGAAAAACCATCGGCCCCTGTTGGAATCTGACCCCTGCTACAAAAGTGCTTCCAATCTCCCATCAGTCCTGAGGGAGGGGGCATTTCTCCCTGAGGTGCTGCTAGGTCCCTACCAGACCACCACATCCAGAAGCTCCATCCATCTCTCTCCCTGGCTCCTGGGTCTGACTCAGGCCGCCTGAGGATGAGAAAGGGCCTCCCCTCCGGCCTCCCCCACTGGCGGAGCCAGGAGTTGGGGAGGCCACAGGGCGCGCCTGATGTTGTGTCTGTTAACGAGTGATCGAGAGCACTTAAATGGGCGGCACAAGTGCCACACCAAGCCGGCCACCCCAGCCCCGGGGCAGGAGACAGGGGATGCAGGCAGCCAGAGGGCACACGTTCCCCACCTCACACACTCCATCCCAGACCCCTGCTTTCAGAATTCAAGTTAGAGTATCCTTTCCTGCCTCCCCACACCTGCTTCTTCCTTCCCGTTGGTTCAAGAGGACCCTGTATTGAGCACCTGCTATGCTCCAGGTACCATCCTGCTGCTGAGGGTACAGCAGACAAGGATCCTCCCCCGGGAGCCCCACCCAGTCCTCTCCTGGACCCACTGCCTTGGGCCAGCCAGGCCCTTCTCCAGTTAGGACACCACCACGCGGGCCTCCTTACTGGCCTTTGGAAATAGGAAATGCAAAAGTAGTGGAATGCCTTACAAGGCGCCCTGGCCCATACGATCTCATCTGATCCTCAAAACAGCCTGTGCACAAACAGGCAGGTCAGGCTCTCCAGTCAGAAGGAGGCTGGTTGGCTCTGCCACTTACCAGCTGTGTGACCTTGGGAAAGTCCTTTAGCCGAGATGCGCCTCCAGGGGGGGACAGTAGGCCTCCCTGTCTCCCTCACACGACCGGTGGTCCATCAGCCATCATTACAGCACCTGCTGCAATAGACACAGACAAACCAAATCGACGAGGCGCTGCCTCTGTCTTAGATAAGACGGTATCAAAGAGCTTCCAGCCTGGCTGGGGGAGGCAGATGGACAAGCAAATAAGTGCAACAGAGTTTGGAAGCTACGGTGTAGAATTAGGGTAGAGTGGGGAGAGGGGTTGATTTAAAACTGGATATGTATAGAAATGGGGATTTTAGAGCAGTCATTGCATAAAGAAAGAACACTAAGCTCTTAGCAGGGGCATTCCCATATATGTACTTGTTCCAAGGATCAAAAACGATGGTAGGTGCGAGCCTGCTCTGTAATACACTGCGGAAAGCTGTCCAGTGCAAGGCATTATACTGTTAATGTAAAATGTCATACTTCACCCAACCGAGATGGGTTGTATTGGTTAAGCGAGGCTATGTTACAGCAAAAAAACAGCTGCAGAGTCTCTGAGGGTTACACCACCAAGGTTTATTTCTTCTTCATGCAACATGCTCCACGTAGGTTGGCAGGCGGCTCTGCTCCACGCAGTTGCTCAGGGATCCAGACTGACTGACGGGCTGTCATCTTCCATCTCCCGGAACACAAGCCATTCTCAGTCACTGAGGCTGGAGGAGTGAGAGCTGGAGTGTGGAGAGCCAGGAACAGTGATAGGTGTCCCTTTCACCCACAACCCATTGGCCAGAACCAATTATGTGGTACTGTCTAACGGCACTGCGACTGGTAGATGTGGGGAAACAGATGGGATGTCTAGTGGGCATCAATGTCTTTATCACAGGGGCCAGAGGAAACCTCTCTCCATCGTGGGTGTTGGGCTAATCAGAGAGTCCTTTAGGGAACTCTGTGTCTGGTCCCCTGGGGGCCAAACAGTCTCGGGGGGATGGGACTGGACCTGAATTCTACCCATCTCCAGAGTGACTAGCCATGGCAGAGAACTCAGGGACAACCACAATATTTGAGTTATGTCTGTAACTCAGATAAGCCCAGAGTTAATAATAATCATAGTTAACATTTATTGAGCACTTACTATGCGCTAAGTCTATAGCACCTAAGTTGTTTCATTTAAGCCTCACAATAACCCAGGAAGGTAAGTGGTATTGTTAGCCCCAGTTGATATATGAAGATAATAGAGAAGCCCAGAGTTCTTCATACTCTTCAGTGAGTAAAATAACAGAGCAGGAAGTTGAATGCAGAACTACCCTGTCTCCAAAAACCATTCACTTTACCACCAAGCTACACTGTATCTCACTGTAGTCCGAAGCTCCGGATTCTCACTGGGTATATGACCTCTGGTAAGTCAGTTCACCTCTCTGAACCTCAACTTCCTCATCTGTAAAATGGGATTAATAGAAATACATTATCTCATGGGATTGTTGAGAGAATCAAAAGATTATCTCTTAATTATCTTAGAGAAAAGAGTTTTTGTCAACTATACACTTCTCTGCTGTTACATGACCAAAAAATAGCTGTGGATTAGACATCTCTGAGGGACCAGGCAAGAGTCTGAAGAAAGATCACACCTGCTGGATGGGGGCAAAGCAGGACAGATCCCTTATTTCCTGAGGAATCTTGCTGACACAGTCAAAACAGCCCCAGCCAACCAGCCAACTACAACTAGGTATAGACCTTCCTTGCCTCTTCCTCTGGCCCCAGGCTCCCTTTGGCAACTCTGCTACAGCTTCATATTTGTTTATTTTTCCTGCAGAGGTTTCTGCAATATTTCTCCTAAGTGGGACAGCTACATCAATAAGTTCCATTGCATCACGAATGTAATGAAGAGCAGAGTGTCTGGCTTGTTGGCTGGGGCTTCTGGTCCAGTGCACAAGGCACTGTGTCACACACACGCACCCCTCCGCCCTCGACAGTTTGGCCCCTTATGCCCTCACCGGCCCGTTTCCCCTTCTCCAGCCTCTAATTCCATTCTGCCCCAGGACCCCGGCTCCAGCCTGCTTGGTCCGCACATCCATCCCCCAAAGTGCTGACCACAGATCCTACCCTTCCCCAGCCCGGAGCTTTCTGTCAAGACATTTCCTCCACCTAGAATATCCTCCCATCATCTCTGCCTGTCAGATCCTCCCCAATACATACAAAAGAGTCAACAGCGGTTATCTCTGGCTGATGAGATTACGGATTATCTTTATATTTTTCTTTCCAATTTTCTCTCTTCAGAGATTTGGGGGAATGAGCACATGTTATTTTTACACTCAGAAAAGCACAATGAACTCATGCTTCAAGTCCCTGCCCTCCTGCAAGGCACACCCCTCACCCTAGCACACAGTTATCGTTCTCCTCTGAAATCCTATAGCTCTCAGCCCTATCACAAATTGTTTTGTGATTAACTCGAGTTAATTTACTGCCTGTGAATGTCTGATACCCACAACCAAATCGTAAACGCTGTGAACGCAGGGACCCGTCATCCGCATCTGCCCTCCCCTGCATAGCCCTTTGCATACATCAGGGCCCCAGGCACACACGAAGTTGTGAATGAGACTTAGCGATTTCCAGTAACAGGGACGTCCCTGGTATACTTTACATTGGCTTGGGCTGGGGTGGTGGGGGTGGGCGGGGGGAGATCATTGGAAGTTAGAATGAAGGGGCATTGGAGTGTGTATAACCTAATGGCCTGAATTTATACAGACTTTCTGACATTGAATTTGCCCACTAATAGGGCTTTATTACTCCCACCACACGAGCAGCCAAACTAAGGCCTGGAGAGGTAAAGCGATTTGGCCCAAGAGTCTAGAACCCACACATCCTGTCGCCCAGCCCACGCCTTAACCACTAAACCACAGCTGCCACTCCAAGATCTTATTAATAGCCATTTCTCCCCCCAGTCAGCAGCTGGACATGGCTTGCCAGGTTAATAATTTGTTCATTAGGCGCCTAATGAATTACTTGTTAATTGCTAACTTGATGCACAGCCAGCAGTCCCCATCTGCCTGGAGAAATGGCAGCAAATAACCACAGAAGGGCCGGCCAAGCTCCAGCCTCTGGAGAGCAGGAGTTTTCAGCCTGAGAGGGTGGTGGCAGTGGTTCCCAGGGAAAAAGCCTGTCTCGGCCAGTCGCCTGGAGCACTGAGAAGTCCCCAGGGAGTGGCATTTTCCGGGTAAGCCAGCACACACAGGGCACCTCTTGCTGGACCAATAAGTTCTCTACAAATGTTCAGGGCTGCCCAGATCTTCATCCCACATCTTTCAAGCCTCCTCTCCACAAGACTTCCCCTGATGATATTCTTATATTTTCATTTTCTCTGAGCTTCCACCACTTAAAGTCAGCACTATTCAATTTAAACGTCACATTGTGTTTTCTCTGAGTATTGGTCTTGTCTCCCCATCTTGAAGGCAGCTACAATATCCCTATTGGACTGCAAGCTTCCTGAGAGCAGAAACCACATCTTTCTTGTTCATCTTCGTATCTCCTGTACCAATAGTGCCCAACTTAATAAGTATTTATTACAGGAGTGAATAATTTACACTTTCCTAGATAAATGTGTACTAGTTTGCTAAGGCTGCCATGACAAAATACCACACACTGGGTGGCTTCAACAACAGAAATTTATTGTCTCACAGTTCTGGAGGCTGGAGGTCCACGATCAAGGTGTTGGCAGGTTTGGGTTCTCCTGGGGCCCCTCTCCTTGGCTTGTAAACGGCCGCCTTCTCACTGTATCCTCAGGTGGCCTTTCCTCTGTGTGTGAGCATCCCTGGTGTCTCTCTGTGTGTCCAAATTTCCTCTTATAAGGACACCCTTACAAGATTGGATTAAGGCCCACCCTAACAGCCTCATTTTAACTTAATTACCTCTTTGAAGGTAATTATCTCCAAATACAGTCACATTCTGAGACAGTGGGGGGTCAGGACTCCAACACAGGAATTTGGAGGTGGACACAATTCAGTCCAAAACAATTTCCCACCCCACAATGCCTACCTCAGTGCTAGGCATGTATTAAAGGGTCATTACATGCTCCAAAGTTGATAGGCCTTCCATTTTCTCTGCAGGAAGGGCTCACCTTTGTGACCTGGGTTCGCAGTCCTGCTCAGGTCCCAGAAAAACTCCATAGTGGAATATTTAAGGCAAACCCTCTTGGTCATGTTGGCTCCCAAATCCTAATAGCTCTGTTATTTTTGAAATCATTTTAGAGCAGCACTGAATAAAGATGATGATTTTTCACATTTGCATAGCAATTTTTCTTATCAGAGCACATACTCGTTTTATCCTTCCAGCATTGCTGTGAGGGAGGAAGAGGAGGGTTACGACGTCCATCTTACTGACAAATAATTGAAATAGGAAGGAATTAATAAACTTTCCCAAGTCGTGACTTTCACTCCCAGGTCCTTTCCTAGGAACCCCTGTAGGACGGGCCTCGGTCATTTCCTTCTCTGTGTCTCAACACCCGGCCTGGTGCCAGGCACGGAGAGGATGGTCAGGGGATGTTTGGCATTAACAACAGTGGAGCTGCCGGTAGAGCCTTGATCCCCAGCGGAAAGAGGCTGACGAATCAGTACTGACTACCACCACCCACCCCCGCCCAAGCACCCTCAGGAGAAACCAGCTCGAGGGCCAAGTAGATGGCCAGCTTCAGTGTCTGAGGTTCCCATGCCAGCCTGCTTTTCAGATAAGACCCTGAAGGCCAAGGTTAAATTGAACATGATTCTGGGAAATAATATATCTATTATCACTTTCACACTGCTCCCAGCGACGATAAGGAAAATGTGTTTATGGTACAATCGCAAAATGATTTCACATATTATTTATTTTTATCCCTTTATATCTCAGGTATTTTTAGAAGCTCTCTCAAATTCATTGCGGAGTGAAGCAGGGGATACATTTTAAAAATACACTATCTCATTTCGTCCTCAGAACAAAGCTTCAAAGAGGATGAGAAGGATATTATACCAATTTGGCAGAGAAGTAAAGCAAGGCAGAGAGAGGTCAAGTATTTGCCCAAAGTTGAACAAGGAGCAGCGGGCCTGACTCAGACTATCTGTCCTTTCCTTGGTATCACTGGATTGATGTGGGAAGAACTCTGAGGAAATGGGCCAGGAGAGGTCCCTTCTGAGGGCAGGAGGCAAAGAGAAAACTTTGCACCAGCAGGTACCAGATTCTATCTGCAGATGTATCATCTTTGGCAGACATAGAGTTTTTAAACACTTTGTATCTGAATGATTTCAACTGAGGTGCAGCCTCCCCAGCCCCACACAGGCCGCACCACACCTTATTGCATCAATCCCCACTGTCCACAGTTATGTTGCCATCCGGATGCTAATGGCCTTTGAGTTTGCAACCCGTTTAGCCTGTGAACAGCAGCCTTGCCGTGGGCTTCCTTGGGCAGACCAGTGGATGTTTGGGATGGGAGAGATCTTTAGGTACGAGACAGGGCTCAGGAAGGGGAGTGGGGGAAGAGCCAATGCAAACTGCACCCCCCGTCACCCCGCAACAGAATTCTGCCGAAGTCAGGCAGACCCTGAACCAGGTGATGGGATCCGGCGCCTTAAAGCCCCCAGAGGCTGCTTACCCCTACAGTCCTGGGCATAACTGGACCACATTTTTTGCCCTCCTTGATCATCCTCCAACACACGGTGTGACATAGGCAACAAAATAAACCAGCCGAGGTCTCTCATCAGCTCAGCCAACCAGGAGAAGTTGTGAGCCTCACAATCTCCATTAAAAAACCAGTACAAGAAGCACATAGCCGATGACACAACAGTCCCACTGCTGCCTCCCTGCTGGCTTTTTCTCTGATGAACACAGGTGCCCCAAACCCAAACAGGCTCCCTGCTGCTGTGTATAACTCTGGACTCCTGTGTAAATGACCTAAAACATACAGTCCTTCTCCACCCCTCTTCACCAGGTACGTCTGTCTCTAGCTTGGGTGTGGTCAGCCTCCCTCCCTCTCCCCTCCTCCCCTAATTGGTCTGGACCTTTAGAGTTGTTCTTTTGTGTCATACTGATGTCCCCAATCTCTTCAAATCCTTCCCTTCCCCAGGCAGAGTCCATCCTAAGCATTTGCTGCCTGCATAGGTCAAAATCTATGACCACTTGGTGCCAGCTCCTTGGCACACTGAGGATGCAAAAGGAGTGGCCTGGGGGTGGGGCAGGAGCATGACAGGTCCCAGCGGGATGGGGGGAAAGGGAGGCATCAATGGGGCTGCCCCGCAGAGACCCCCTCTCAGCAGCACTGCAGCACTGCCAAGGACCCAGGAGAATGCCGTCGGGAGAGTGGGCTGCGGGCATTCAGTGGAGCCGATGGTGTTGGTGGGAATGTCAGCTACAGAGGCTGAATTCTCTGGGACTCTGTGGCACAAATAGGAGGCGGTGCAGGACCAAGGCCCCGGCTCCTGGAAAGGGGCCCCAGGAATGAGGTGAGAGATGCACTTAGACACGCCTAGTACTTCTTGTGCCCTGGGTACCAGTCTTGGTGGGACTATCTCCCAGCAACCAGGCAACCCCCGTGGAGAAGGGAAACCTGGAAAGCACCTGCCTCTGCCAGGACCTCAGGGGAGGGGGCTGCCTCTTGATGGCCTTGCAGAAATATTTGACACTTCTGCCCTTTCCAGAAAATCCATTTTCAAATCCCACTGCCTTGGGAACAGGACAGTGGCTGGACCGGCCTCTCAAGCCCCCAGGAGAGGGGGGGAGCAGCGTGCAGAGAGCAGGACAGACCCAAACCCCCAAGCTGGGCCAGGGCGGAACATGCACTTGCAGCCCCCTCCTTGGAGGCCACCAGGGCCCTGTGGAGTGTCCCTCTGCTCTCTCCGCCTCATGTCTGCCCTGGAACAGAAGGCAGAGCTGGCCTCCCTCTGAGGCAGCATCACAGCTGGTCCACAGCTCAGCCAGTGCTGCAGGAGGTGCCAACCGAGGCAGGGTCTTCCCTGCAGCTATAACCCCTTCTAACTTCCCAAGCCAGGAGACCTTAACTGTCCACTTTTCCCGCTGTTAGAGAACTTGGGGCGGGTTTCCCCAGGCTGGATCAACCAGATAACTGAGTGTTCCTCCCAGGACTAAACCCCAAAGGATGTCTCCACTAACCAGACTCTAAGCAAACTCATGGGCAGGGCCCGAGCATGCGGAGTCTCCCCGGTCCCCTGTCCACCTGGGGTGATTGCTGGGCTCAGGGAGCAGCCCTTTATATTCCCAAAGTCCCGGGCCCCTTGTCACAGGTTCTTCAGATGCCAGAAACCCTGGGGTCCTCCTGCGTACAAAGCCTCCCCCCTCCACACGCCCCCAAAGGCTGTCCTAACAGCTCCATTCCAGGAGTGAACGGAGAGCTGCCCCTCCACTCCCACCCCTAGGACACTCACTGCAGAGTCTGCCTTAGCTTCTTTTGTTTTCTTTAACTTTTAAAAAAATGAATTACAGATTCACAGGAAGTTGTAAAAAATAGTACAGATGCGTCTCATAGACCCTTCATGCAGTTTCCCCTCACGATTACCGTTTACATAACTCTCTTACAGTATCAAAACCAGGAAACTGACTCAGTACAACTACAGTGCGTGCCATTTTCTCACAGGTGCAGATTCACGCAACCACCCCTGCAACCAAGATACAGAACCATTCTGTTGCCACAAAGGCCCCTCCTCTTCTTCCTCCCCCTCACCTCCCCAGCCCCAGGTTGCCACTAATGGTTTTCTATCTCTGTTGAGTGTATCACTTCCGGTCTTTGCCCCACTGAGCTAGTGCCCATTGGGAACCACCTCAGACACCAGGCAGACCCCAGCTGAGACGAGGACTGACCAGAGCAGGCAGGCCCAGGACAGAAGTGGTCCAAGGCATCGGGAGCCCAGCCTCACTCGGATTCAGACACCCCACAGACCTGGAGCCTGTGTGCCACAGACCAGTCCTCACCTGCCCGTGTCGGGCCTGCTCAGTCACTCCTGTCCCATTCTGCCTCCAGGCCTCTTGCTGCCCTGGACAGGGTCCCTCACCTGCCTGGTCCACTCCCCCACAGGTGAGTTCTCCACAGCAGCTGCTCTCTGCCTCCCCCATCAGGCAGGCTCCCACTCAAGTGTCCCGGCCCCAGGATTTTAATTTGAGATTCTCCCAAGTCATGCTTCTCCATACTGTACCGACATAATTCATTTTTATTACCTAAATATAGAGCTTAATATTTGTCCCTGTTAAATTTCATCTTGTTTGTTTCAGGCATCATTTAAGCTTATCAGGATGTTTTCAAACCCTCAGCTATCTCTCTGGACCTCAATTATCCCTTCTGTCATCTAAAAATTTAATAATCCTGCTCTGTCTTCACCCACGTCATAGATGAAATGGTTGAACTGAACAGGGTTTAGAACTGAGTTCCGTGGCACAATACTAGGAACCCCCTTCTAAACTGAGATTTGAGATTTAATCAATCCCCTTTAGGGAACGATTTTTCAGCATCTGTAGGTCCCCCCAAGTGCATATCAACTGGACTTCATTTTTTCATTTATTCACAAGGCTGCCACGGATGATTTTACACTGTCTGCTCAAGGGTTGACCAACCCGAGTAGCTAAGCCTCATCAGCCCCTCAGTATAAAATGTGCTCACGTTTCCTTTCATACCCAAGTTACGACGCCTTTTGAGTCCTTACTCACTTAACTAAGGTTCTGATTCCCAAATATTCCCAAGAATACCCAGGATTGTGTACATTTATCTAAAACACAGCCCTCCTCAAGGCTACCTGGCTGCTTTACCTGCAAAGAAACCGGAAACCCAGAGACCAGTTCTGCTCCCTGGCCTTGTGGTAGACCTCTGCCTGATTTGTGGAGGCAAAGATATGGCTTTCTAAGGTAGAGGGAGGACGTCAAGTCTGCTCAGGACCCAAGTTTTGCACCTGTAATTGGAACTATGCAGCTTTTCCCCAGAATCACCAGGGTCCTGGGCCACTAGGGCTCCAGAGCCATCCCCTACATCCCTGACTGATGGTCCTGGAGGCCTGGCCCCAGGCCTGATTCCCCCTGCCTTACTGGTGAGTTTCCACCCATGGAGCAATGCTATTCTTTCCTGCCTGCTGGCCCCAGCGGCAGCCATCCAATACATCAACGTGGACATGGGGTCCCATTCCCCATCTCTGTGAGGACCCCTCTGCTCCTGTGTATGTTCAGGATAAAAATAGAGACTTAAGAGAGGTACCATCAACAAGGCCACCCCATACCTAAGTCCCAGGTGCACATGGACAATATCAGGAGAAGGGTGACCCCCACCCATCACCCTCGGCTAAGCAGAAGCGCCCTGTGCCACACTGCCGATCAATCTAACAGCTGTCAAAAAGAGGAAAGAAGGTGGGTTGATCTGCTTTGTTCTAAGTGAACTCATGCTGGCTTCTAGCAATCACCTTTCTTTTCTAAGAACTCACAAATCAAAAATTTCAGGTATCTGTTTTAGCATTTTGCCAAGAATCCACACTGAAATTACTGAATAATCATTTCCAGAATCAGGAAAGGTTTCAGGCTATCTGGGGCCTGATGAATAAGACCCTTAAGTGGAAGCCAGGCTTCCCCAAGCCCTGCCAGCTGTTCCTTCCCCTCTCACTCGCCATCATGATCACACACACGCACACGTGCACACACGCATGCACACACACGCACATGCACCCGTGAGGCACCCCCCCCCACCAGACTACACTCAGAGGACAGACAGCCTCTCTAACACAGACATGCCATCCGGCACAAAGACACCCAAAGTCAACGTTCCTGATTCTTCCCCATCTTTTCATCTCATTCAGAATTGCTCTGTCCTCTGTCCATCATCCCTGCCCCTTCCCAGGTGGCAATAGACATCTTCATATCTCTGTAATTGTGACTGTGGCTGAGGAGCCGTGTGATGGCAGGGAAAGGGGGACCAGGCGCACGGGAAAGTGCTCAGGCAGGCTCTGACCCATGCCGCGGGCACACACCTCCATCTGTCAGTGGCCGCCCTCCCTGCGTGGGGAGCTGGTGGAGCGTTGGGGAGTTGATGGAGCGTTGACTGCCAGTTACGTCCTTGTCTGCGGACGCTGCAAAGACACAGTTTTCCGTGGAGGAATTCTAAGTCTTAGACTCAAGTCTTCTCAGAATTAGAGTAATTAAAGTTGAGAAGAGCAGCATGCCAGGGCCCCTCCTTAACCTGTCATTTCTGGGCTGATGACGGGGATCCGACTTCAAGGTCACTCTGTCCTCCTCCCAGATGTCCTCTCTCTTTCTTTCCTACCCCTCTCTCCTCTCCAAGCCAGGCCTCAGACATCCAAGGGCCCAGCCTTCCCCGGTCACCAATGAGAGGCCAACCAGGTCCCCTAAAATAGCAGGCGCCTTCAAATATTTGCAAATGAAGCAACTGACAAACGGTTAATGTCCAAGATTTACAAGCAGCTCATGCAGCTCAATAACAAAAAAACAAACAACCCAATCCAAAAATGGGCAGAAGACCTAAATAGACATTTCTCCAAAGAAGATATACAGATTGCCAACAAACACATGAAAGAATGCTCAACATCATTAATCATTAGAGAAATGCAAATCAAAACTACGATGAGATATCATCTCACACCGGTCAGAATGGCCATCATCAAAAAATCTACAAACAATAAATGCTGGAGAGGGTGTGGAGAAAAGGGAACACTCTTGCACTGTTGGTGGGAATGTAAATTGATACAGCCACTATGGAGAACAATATGGAGGTTCCTTAAAAACCTAAAAATAGAACTACCATACGACCCAGCAATCCCACTACTTGGCATATACCCTGAGAAAACCATAATTCAAAGAGAGTCATGTACCAAAATGTTCATTGCAGCTCTATTTACAATAGCCAGAACATGGAAGCAACCTAAGTGTCCATCATCGGATGAATGGATAAATAAGATGTGGCACATATATACAATGGAATATTACTCAGCCATAAAAAGAAACGAAATTGAGTTATTTGTAGTGAGGTGGATGGACCTAGAGTCTGTCATACAGAGTGAAGTAAGTCAGAAAGAGAAAAACAAATACCATATGCTAACACATATATATGGAATCTAAGAAAAAAAAAAAGGTCATGAAGAACCTAGGGACAATACGGGAATAAAGACACAGACCTACTAGAGAATGGACTTGGGGATATGGGGAGGAGGAAGGGTAGGCTGTGACGGAGTGAGAGAGTGGCATGGACATATATACACTACCAAACGTGGAATAGATAGCTAGTGGGAAGCAGCCGCATAGCACAGGGAGATCAGTCCGGTGCTTTGTGACCACCTAGAGGGGTGGGATAGGGAGGGTGGGAGGGAGGGAGATGCAAGAGGGAAGAGATATGGGAACATATGTATATGTATAACTGATTCACTTTGTTATAAAGCAGAAACTAACACACCATTGTAAAGCAATTATACTCCAATAAAGATGTTAAAAAAAAAAAAAAAGCAGCTCTTGGGAGGCCGCTGAGTCTTCCTGGGCTGGTCATCTAGGCCTCTTGGGGTCTGGGGCTGTGTCAGAGACAATGTCAGAACTGGAAGAGACCTCAATACCATCAGAACCTGCTAATTCCGCAAAGGAGGAAACTGAGGCTCCAGAGAGAGAAGTAACTTGCTCAAGTTCAGCTGGATAGTCACAGGGTCAGAAGGAGGGCTCAATTCTCCTGACTCCTGGTTTATTCCACTACCTCAGGGCCATTGATTGAAGCCAGGCACTGTGCTAGGTGCTTTAGATAAATTATTTCTAATTTTGAGAAAATGGAGTGATTTGCCCAAGGTCACATAGATCGAAAATGGTAGATGAGAAATTCAAGCTCATTACCCCGTTCTTTCTCATAAATAGCCATCAAGGGAAGACAGAAGCAAGTCTAAGTAGGTTTGTGAACATAAGAGTGTTTCTCTCTCTCCAATGGGAGAAGTCCCGAAAGCTATGCCTCAACTATGAGGCTTCACTGATAACATTCAACTCAACATGTCCCTCACAGTAAGGACCACATGTGGCCAAACATCATCAAAGGTGGGGTCAGGAAGGAGAGATGCACCTGAATACAAGAGACGAGAAAGGACGCATGGGAGAAGGTGTGCCCGGAGGTTGACCTTCCAGGAGGAGGATCTGGAATGTCAGACGGAAGCGGGGAGAACCCTGGAATTGATGGAATCTCAAGGCAGATCTAGTAAGACCATAATCCTCCCTTGGGTATGGTGGCTATTCGTAAAGGAAACAGAAGGAACACAGATTCCCAATCTAGCTCCCACATGTCTGCCCACTCCCTCCCCACTTTCCATCCCCTGCCTCCTGGATTGACAGGAGGATTGATCAGACCTCAGAGAAAGTTCTGGGATTGTTTTGCTTCTGGGGCACTGGCTCCGTACACCACACGCCTACCCAAGCTCTTGGGAAGTTAAGAGGTTTTGCAGAAAGAAGTTAGAGGAGAGGGAGTAGAGGGGAGGGAGCAGAAAGTGGCTGTTTGTGAGCCCGACACAACTTGGGAACGGGCGGCGGGGATGACCACTCCTGTCATGGACTTAGGCACACCCCCGAAACTTTCACGGGTGGTGGGGCGCTGCTTTCTTAGCTCTCTCCATGAGGTGAAACAATTGCCATGTCATCATCAGTTGAGTTATACCAACTTTCTCATCGCTTTTCTTTGCAAAATGAGGACGATAATAGCATGCACCACACAGGTTGGTTGTGAGGATTAAATAAGACGCAAAGCACCAGCTACAGTGGCTGGCACATAATCAGCACACAGTAAATGTTAGATTTTTATAATTGTTTTCATTTCTAGCTTGATGAAAAATGTATTATTTTTACACTGTTATAAAACTAAGAAAACCACAAGTTAGGTCCCACAAATTTCATTGCCAAAATCATGTATTTGGACAGTTCTATTACATTTGTGTTATTTAAACAAAAATCTACCTTCTCGAGCAAGTGGAGAGGAAAGTGTTCCCTCTACCACCCCAGGGCAGTGCTTACGCTTCATTTCAAGGTGATTTCTGACCGCTCCTCATCATATGCTCACTGTATAATTCTGAGGTCAGTGGGGCAGACATTGTTACACTTCCTTTATTAGATGCTGAAACTCATGGTAAAGAAAGTTTGTTGCTGGACCTAAAGCCAGGTCCCCGATGTCCCACTCAGCCCACAGTCCAAAAACACTGAACACAGATAGATCAGCAGACCGCTTGTCTGTCCACCACAGCAGGCACAGGGGGTTCTATTTATGACCTGCCCCTGCCCTTTGCTGAGTCTTGCAGCTGTCTCAGGCTTCAGCCCAATCCGACGGGACCCTCACCTGGAAATGAGATGTTCAGAATCTTGAGCAGTCTGGAATCGTACGCAAAGATGCTAAGACTGCGCTTTTAAAAGGAGCATAATACAGATCCCACAGGGGCTTCAGGTACCAACCCTGCCATTGCCAGCTCCACCACCAGCCCCAACCCCTGTTCACAACTAATCCGTTTCCTTGCCTAGCCTGCTTCCAGAAAGATGGCCAGGCTTACCCTGGTATAATTGCTTTGAGGGGGGTCACAGCTGGTACATGTTCTGATTGGTCAAAGCCCATGTTCCTCCAGCTATCAGAGCTATTCTAGGTATTAGCTATTTTGAATATCACCCCTGCCTTTTTCCATATTTCCCATTATTCCCTTTTGCCCACTCCCCAACAGGTAGGCTGACCACTATTCACCAAACATCTAGGCTCATCCTCCAAGGCTTTGCTCAACCTTCTTTCCTAGAAAGACTTTCCCTTACTAATCCAGCTCCTGCCCACCATCATGGATTCCGGTCAAGGGCCTTTTCCTACAGGAAGCCCTCCTAGACCATCCCAGCCCACAGTGTTTACCACCACTTTCTAGCTCCCTAAAGGCTCTATTGCGTAGGCTGGTTTTTTTTTTTTCCGAACTGCAGGTTGTGTATCCTTAAGGGTCATGGAAATCAATTCTGTGGGTCACAATGAGCATTCTTTAACAAAATTGAAAAGAATACAAAATATCAGAATATATTGCCAGTGATAGGTATTGAAGCTGGCATACCCATGCACATATACATATATATATGTGTTGCATACGGATGTAATGTAAGATCTGTTTCTCAGGGGAAGGTGCAGGTGAGGACACGGCACCCAAGGACACTGCCCAGCTGCCCCTGCCCAAGGGCGTGCTCCCCAGCCTGGGCTCACAGGCTCCGGGACCCCCGGTGGAGGCGGCAGCAGAAAAAAAAATGTCTCACTCTGAGTTGCAGTCAAAACTTTTTTTAAAATATTGGATATTAATGCTTTTCATTCTCAATAGAACCACGAACCTATAATCTGCCTAACTTCTCCACCAAAGATGCCAGGAGTGAGGCCGTCAAGAAGGGAAGAGGGGAGCTAAGCTGGAGCCTCTCCAACCTGGGAGAGAAAACGTGAACTGGCAAAACACGGTCAGAACTGGCCACCACCTGGCGTGAGTGACCTGACGACACGCTAAAGAGGGTAGGGCCTCGGCACCCCCAACTTACCTCTCTCCCTAGAACCTAGAACCAAATAGCAGGAGTTCAAAAGTAAGCGTTGGTGAATAGATGGTGCAGGTTAGGCTAGATTACTCTGATAACAAAAGAAGAAACTCCATGGCTTGATGTGGTTTGTTTCCCACTCATGAAAAGTCTGTTCTGGGTAGCTGTCCTCCAAACAGGAGCTCAGATATCTGGGCTGCTTGCGTCATATCACACTGCCTGCTGCATCAACGCATGGATTCCAGGTAACTGTGGCAGGAAAGAGGGAGCTGGAGGGCTGCACACAGTGACACGTCACTTCCCCTCCCAGCCATTGGTCGGGCCTTGTCACATAGCTCCCACCGAACTGCCAGGAGGATGGGAAATACAGAGAAGCACACAGATATCTGGTGAGCAGTCAACATCTCTACCATGACACCATGTGACCCCCTTTGCCTTGTTGCTTAACTACGCTTCACTCTGTGTATAGACCTATCCTCCCCATCTGTCCTGTTATTCATTCCACTGGGCTCTGGATGTCTGCTCTCAAGTAAGCACTGTGCCGACCTCTGGAAATACAGAGATGACTAAGATGGTGCTCTAGTTTGGATCACCCCAGAAGCAGACCCTGAGCCAGGGACCAGAGCACACATGGCCAACTTGGGGGGATGCAGAAAACACCAGCTGCAAAGAGGGAAGTAACCCAGGAGATGCATTTTATTAAGCCTGTTACCTGGGTGGGTGTCTAAGATCAATTCCATGGAGAAGGTCTGGAAAACAGAGTGACGCACATCTCAAAATGATCCCCACTTGAGGGTTAGGGAGCTCAGCTACTTCTCAACCCATTCCCATAAGCCAGTTATGAAATCCTCATCCCCTTGCTGGATTCTTGGTCTTCCAGGCTCTCCTGCACCTAGCAGTGGTCATGTAACCCCGTTCTGGCCAGTGGGAAGTAAAAGGAGATCTGCTGGCAAGGGTTCTGGGGCAGCATTTGCTCTCTCGCACCAAAGAACAGATGGATTTGCTTCTGGCCCTTCCTCTCCTCTTGCCCTGAAGGCAAATGTGATGCCTTAAGCCACCACAGTCATCTTGCGACCATCAGGTGTTGAGAAGGAGGACAAAATACTGACAAGCAAATCATGGCAGTGTGGAAAGGGAGAAGGGACTTGGAACTCGGACAGCATCACTGAACAGCCAAACAATGTCTAGCAACTGCCTGTCTTCTTGTCATATGAGAAGTATAAGGTCCTCCAGACTTAAGCCCCATCTACCCCAGCACCCTCTACTTGCAGCCCAACACAATCCTAACCAACCCAAGTGGGAGACTTCAGACAGAGGGAACTTTGTGCACATCTAAGTCACACGTGGGGCTGGTGGGAGGTTTGGTTTGGCTGGAGGATGGCGTGTGTGTTACAGACTGGGGGGAAAGAGGCTGCAGAGGAAGGTTAAGAATACAATATCAAAGGTCCACTTTGCCATGCAAAGGGGTTCAGTGGAGAGGTTTACAGAGCCCCGCACAAAGACGTGAGATGATCATTTGTGTTTTAGAAAATAACTGTATCAATCATACAAAGGGGAAAGGAATAAATTAGGAGTTTGGGACTAACATATACACACTACTATATATAAAATAGATCATCTACAAGGACCTATGTAGAGCACAGGGACCTCTACTCAATATTCTGTAATAACCTATATGGGAAAAGAATCTGAAAAAGAATGGATATATGTATATGTACAACTGAATCACTTTGCTGTACACCTGAAACGAACACAACATTGTAAATCAACTATACTCCAATATAAAATAGAAATTAAATTTTAAAAATGTTTAAATCGTACAGAGGAAGAACTCTCAGCCCCTTAAAGACATAGATGATCTCCTGTGGGTGGCGTCCAGTACTGTCTTGCATTGTCTGCAATTTCTGATACAGTTGCCACTTAATACTTACTGAATTGAGTTGAAATGAAGTCACCCTAATTACTTTCCTGCCACACACTGCTTCCATCAATTGCTAAAGCCATTCAGGCAGGTTTCAGGTGTGTTTCTGGCCCTGCCACTAACCCAGTTTAGAGGCAGTTTAAGACCTTGGCCGTGTCACTTCCTGCTCCGGGCCTCAGCATCCTCGCCTGCACAGGGAAAGTGTAGAACTTAGTCTCACTTTCTTTTTTTTTTTTTTTTTTTTTTTTAATTATTTATTTATTTATTTAATTTATTTATGGCTGTGTTGGGTCTTCGTTTCTGCGCGAGGGCCTTCTCCAGTTGCGGCAAGTGGGGGCCACTCTTCATCACAGCGCGCGGGCCTCTCACTATGGCAGCCTCTCTTGTTGCGGAGCACAGGCTCCAGACGCGCAGGCTCAGCAATTGTGGCTCACGGGCCCAGTTGCTCCGCGGCATGTGGGATCTTCCCGGACCGGGGCTCGAACCCGTGTGCCCTGCACTGGCAGGCAGACTCTCAACCACTGCGCCACCAGGGAAGCCCAGTCTCATTTTCTTGAATAATCCTGGGGACCTTGACAGACTGCAGGCAGCAACCAGGACAGGTGTCTGAGCTCCCACCTCTTTATTTCCACAGAACGGCAGGAGAGGTTGGTGGGACGGCTTTATCAAGGCCCTTAGACACCGAGTGCTGAGCAGAGAAAATAGGTCAATAGCTACGCCATTCCAAACCTGATTTGGGAAAGAAAAACTACAGATCGAATATACATATTTCTATAGGTCTCTGATCCCAGTTTGGTTTTTTATATATAACATATACCCAAGTTTGGGGGGTTTTTGTTTTTTGACTCTCCCAACTATTATTTCAAAACCAAAGATGAGGGGAGGGGGGAAATCAAATATTTTCTCATGTGACATTCAAACAGTGATCAATTAACCCCCCAAATTAGGTTCGTACCAGGGAGACCCACAAAGATAAGGCGTTAGATTTCATGCTTACACACCTATCAGCACTCCAGTCCTAAATTATATTTGACATTTAATTAAAACCCCAGGGCAGTGAAGTCAAGAGCTGAACTACTACATTTCTAGAAAAGGAGCTGCTCTTTAGGATGGACTCATTTATCTCCTGTCACCAAAGGCATCAACATCCCACCATCACCACCACCACCCCCCCGCCCCCGGCCCAGCTGCAACTCCCCACTACGGGAGAAATACAGTGACAGGAGGAAGGGGCCTGCCCCCTCCCTTCCCCTCCCCCACACACTCCCTCAGACTCTGCATCTGTAAGGATAGAGCTGGTCCTTCCCAGGTCCCTGGCCATCTAGAGCTGACGTCCCTCCTGGACACTCACCCACACTCCAGCCCCAATTCCCCACTCATTTCCTTTCCTAGAGACAGCATTTTTGCCAGTCCAAGGACGTGAAGGTTTTCAGCATTGAGCATTTTTCCTTTTCCCCTGCCCTCTCTCCCTCCTTCCTTTCCTCCCTTCCTCCCTCCCCCCTCCCTCCTTCCTTCTTTCCCGGCTCCATATTCTAGGGCTGTGCTAAACGTGATGGGGACAAAGACCCATAAGACTCAACTCCTGATCTTTTGTCCCTGGAAATTTTTTTTTTTTTTTTGGTTGCACTGGGTCTTAGTTGCTGCAGGTGGGCTCCTTAGTTGTGGCATGTGAACTCTTAGTTGCGGCGTGAATGTGGGATCTAGTTCCCTGAGCAGGGATCAAACCCAGGCCCCCTACATCGGGAGCGTGGAATCTTAACCACTGTGCCGCCAGGGAAGTCCCTCAACTACCGATCTTTTGGCTGAAGCAAGGGAACTCAGGGCATGCTGAGGGTCTGCACTGGACAGAATGAGACAATGTGTAGTTCATGTCAATGGTCAACAAGGGCTCCAGACAACAGGGGCTTTTGAGTCGGAGGGGAGGAAGGGGAGACTCAGGCGGGCAGGAAGGTCTGCTTCATGGAGGAGCCCGGGCTTGTGCTGGGCCTTAAATACGATGACATCTAGGAAGACAGCAGGAGGAGGAGAGGCATTCCAAGCAGAGAGAACAGCACATGCAAAGGTCTGGACACAAGAAATAGTGAGAATGCCTTTCTGCCTAAAGAGAAAAGAGGGTCCGTAAAAGGGGTAGAGAAGATGGAGTGGGAGAAGCCTGTTGATGATAGGAAGTGCGGGCGTGGGGTCTGGACTTCCTCTGGAATCCGATAGGCCCTGCAGGGATTCCATGTTGGAACGCTACAGCAGGCTGAGACTGTGCCGCTTTCCGACTTTGCTGGGGATTGTCTGTGTAGCCTTGGGCAAGATGCTTCCTCTCTGAGCAGAATTTTCTTCTCTCTGTGAAGTGAGGAACATCACCCTCATCCCTGCTTCCTCCCAACCTACCTTTCGGGACCAGGTCAGTGACGAATGGTACCACGTGCCAGGTTGGGGACATAGGGAGGGTCCCTGGACTCTTCTTCCACAGGTTTAGGTATCAGACCAAATGGTGCTTCCCTAAATCAGATCACAAACCCAGCACAGGAATAGGACACATTAGCAATGATTCAAATGCACAGAAATCTCACTCTGCTAACAACAAAGCATTTCATAACCTCTTGACTCGCCTGGTTCACAACTTCATCCTTCCTCAGAAGGTTTAGGAGATAACAAAGGCAGCAGCCCTCTCAGACTTAATTCTGATCCACCGAGGAGAAATTACTGAGTAGTGGAAACGACAGAAGCCATGAACAGAGGCACAGAAGCTTAGAGGAAATTAACGTGTCATCTTAGCGTTCAGAGCAGCCCAGAAAGAGAACACTGGTGCAGAGAGATGAGTACCAAAGACTTATGGATGTCTAATTTCAAGTCATTCAGAGAAAAGGTGGCTATAATTCTGTGACCAGAGACTCTAAAGGGGGAGACAGCTCAAGAAAGATAGGAAACAATTCCTGGAGACAAGACGCTCACCATGTGACTGCAAAATATTCCAGCGGGCAAGAGAGGAGAGAGAAATCTAAAGAACACAGTAAGAATTTTGGCTGCACTAGAAGCTCTCTGGCTTCAGCAAGAAAGCAGGATTACTAAGCTCCTACCTCCTTCTACATCAAGGAGGATGATCTTTGCCCTGAAAATCCAGTTTTAGTCACGTCACTCCTGGCTCTACAATGTTCCGTGGCTCCCTCTTTCACTGTGAACGGCCTGCCTGAAGTGGACCTGGCTTCCCCTCCCAGCCTCAGCTCCACCCCACCACCCCACTGCCACATCCGATGCCCTGGCCAGGGGTCAGCAGGCTACAGCCCACAGGCCAAACAAAGCTCACTGCCTGTTTTTGTACATCCCACAAGCTAAGAACGGTTTTCACATTTTTTTAATGGTGTGGAAAAATTGAAAAAAAAAATAATACTTCTTGTTGGTGGGAATGTAAATTGGTGCAGCCACTGTGGAGAACAGTATGGAGGGTCCTTAAAAAACTAAAAATAGAGTTATCATATGATCCAGCAATCCCACTCCTGAGCATATATCCAAAAAAGACAAAAACTCTAATTTGAAAAGATACATGCACCCCAATGTTCATAACAGCACTATTTACAATAGTCAAGATATGGAAGCAACCCAGTATCCATCAACAAATGAATGGATAAAGAAGATGTATATATTCTATATATATACAATGGAATATTACTTAGCCATAAAAAAGAATGAAATAATGCCATTTGCAGCAACACGGATGGGCCTAGAGATTATCATACTAAGTGAAGAAAAGTCGGACAGAGAAAGACAGATATCATATGATATCACTTATATGTGGAATCTAAAAAAATGATATAAGTGAACTTATTTACAAAGAAGAAACAGACTCACAGACATAGAAAATAAACTTATGGTTACCAAAGGGGAAAGAGGAGGGAGGGGTAAATTAGGAGTTTGGGATTAACAGATACACACTACGATATGTAAAATAAGTAAACAACAAAGGCCTACTGTAAAGCACAGGGAACTATATTCAGTATCTTGTAATAACCTATAATGGAGCAGAATCTGAAATAGAACATATATATATATATATATATATATATATAATTGAGTCACTTTGCTGTACACCTAAAACTAGCACAACATTATAAATCAACTATACTTCAATAAAAAAGAATAATACTTCATGACATGTGAAAATAATACAAAATTCAAATGTCAATGTTCATAAATAAAGTTGTATTGGCACACAGTCCCACTCATTTGTGTACAGACTGCTTGTATCGGTTTGCTAGAGCTGCCGTAACCACAAACTGTACCACAGACCGGGGACCTTAAACAGCAAACATTTATTATCTCACAGTTCTGGAGGCTGGAGGTCTGGGATCAAGGTGTCAACAGGACTGGTTTCTCCTGAGGCCTCTCTCCTTGGCTTGTGGACAGCCTGTGTCTCCCTGTGTCCTCACATTGCCTTCCCTCTGAACACATCCGTGTCCTAATCTCCTCTTCTTATAAAAACACCAGTCATATTGGATCAAGGCCCACCCAGGGACCTCATTTTAACTTAATCACGGCTTAAAGACCCCATCTCCAAGTACATTCACATTCTGAGATACTGGGCGTTAGGACTTCAACAAATAGATCTGGAGGGACACAACTCAGCCTATAACTCTGCCTGTGGCTGCTTTTGCGCTACAACAGAATTAAGTAGTTGTGACAGAGACCATGTGGTCCCCAAAGACTATTACAGGTAGACTTTTACTATCTGTGGATTATTTACTATACAGCCCTCTACAGAAAAAGATTACCAACACCCCCCAAGACAATCTGTGCTTGCTAAAGATCCCCCCAATACCACACCTCCCTTTCTTATTGCTGATCTGAGCTCCTGCTGAAACTTACATGCCCTCTCATTTTCACTGATAAAGCCCTTCCTATTCTTCAAGACACCAGCACGGGCAATGAGTTCGTGGGTGACCACTGCCAGGGGCATTTGCTTTCAAGCCAAAGAAATGAATCCCTCATGAGATAACTTTCAGGTAGTCAGACACACTGAACAGAAGGAAAGCAGCGCCACCCACGTTCCACACGTTCCACACGAGGGTGGGTGTGAGGGCTGGAGGGCTGGCACCAGAGAGTCTGCATGAGGAACAGGAGACACGGCTGGGACTTAGATGTGGATGGAGCTGTCATCACTCTGGGAATGGGTGGGGCTGAGGAATGAGCTTTAGAGACACAAGTGGGAAGAAAAGGTAGCAGAAGATTCTAGGCCAGAGAGCTCTAAAAGGTTAGGTATCAGAGGAGAGAAGAGGGGCAGCTGGAAGAGGAGGAAAGCCAGGTGACAGGGACTGGGAAGGGGGCTTGGAGAGAGCACAGGGGCACCTTGGCATCTCCTGGAGACAGGTCCCTGCAGCACAGAGTTTCCCGGCGCCCTGAGGGAGATGCTGGCATTGAAGGGAAGTGGCATGGAGAAATGAGTCAGGGACCTGGGGTTCTCATGCCACCAGGCTGCATTACAGGGCAGGGTGACTGGGCACGAGTCTGTAAAGGACACAAAAACATCAATGGGATAAAGAAGTAAATTAGTACCAAATAACTCGGGTCTCTCCACATGGCTTCTTCAGTAACCTGGTCCCCACTCCCACTGCAACAGACAGTCTTGGGTAGGAACCCCCAACACTCCTCTCGGGCACCAACTCCAACCCCACTAAAAAAGGGTGGGATGGATATTTCACAAAGCCTGTCTGTAGCACACCAAACATATAACCTGCCTGGATATGTACATAAGTGGTCCAGGCCCAGGCTCCAGCTCTACCAAGCATTAGTATGTGGCCTCAGACAGCTGCATCCCTCCCTCAGCCTCAGTATCCTCATCGGAAACACAAAGGGCTGGGTCAGGCCCTTCCAGCAGTAATATTCTGGGAGGGGAAGGCTGAGAGAGATTGGGCATAATGGGGGCCCTGTGGCGGCCTGACAGGGGTGGGGAGGGCTGGGGGGAGCAAGAGAGAGTGCCAGTTGGATGCAGCCCAGAAACCCTCACTGTGGCTTGTTTGCTTTGAAAGCTTGATACGGGAGTGATGCTGAGGGGAAGGACGGTGACCTTGCAAACGGGGCTACTGGCAGACAGAGGGTGTGCTTAGCAGGCTGAGCTCACTTGTACGTGTGCGCGTGCACACACACACACACACACACACACACACACACACACACTCGGCTGGTGCACACTTGTCTTGAATGTGCCATCCCAGCTGAGGGGGAAGGAAGGGGCTTGGCAAGGAGCTGTGGAAAAGGAAACGACAGAGGGAGATCAGGAGACCCTGTTCTGCTTCAGTCCTGCACAAAGCCATGTAACTTTCCCCATTTTATAGAGAGAGAAACTGAGGCAGCCCTCAGGAGACTATCCTCTTACAGAAGAAGGCGGATGCAGGACGGAAGCCTCAGGCACTGACAGTCGTCTGGGTGGGTCTCACTTGGACTGAAAGGCAGTCCTCCCTCGGCCTCAGCGTCCTCATCGGAAACACAAAGGGCTGGGTCAGAAGACTGGGAAACGAAGATGGCTCAGATGGAGGGTGTGATGGAAAACATCTCACCCTTTCTAGAGGAAAAAGCCACAGTGAAACACAGCTGCCATCAGCAGGGAGGAAAGAGCAACATTCTGGGCACTGAGGCCTGCTGTCAAGTAAATGGTCCCATTGCTTCATCTCCTGGCCCTCCTTGGTGTCTGCTTCCATGTGCCCAACCTCTAGAAGGAGGCGCCTTCCAGGGTGACTCAAGCCCTCATCTCTGTATTCCTACTCCTCATTTTAGGGCACTATTCTCTTGACTCCCGGACGTACTCCAGGCCTCCCTCGCCGACGTCCCCCTCCACAGGGATGTCTCAATCCCTCACAAACTTCTCTCAAAATGAGACTCATGCCCATCTTGTTAATTCTGCTCCTTCCGCACCATGGAATGGAGTCCAGGAGCCGCTGGGGGTTTGGAGGGGACCAGCCTTCTTGCTTGTAGACGTTGAGTCCCGTCCTAAGTTAGGACCACAGGGAGGGAGTAGGGGTGGAAATCACACAAGTAATTCTTACAGAACAACTGGCCTGGGCTTTACTACTCTATCAGGGTGAGAATTTCCCATCCGAGGTGAAACTCTGCTTTATCCGGCTCAGGCTCTACTCAGGAAGTGGCCTCGAGGGATGATTTCTGGGAGTGAACACACTGGGGGTGGTTGTTCTCCCACACTCTCATCCCCAAACATCCTTAATTTCCTCTAATATCATGTCATGGAGCCATCAGCACCCACAAAGTAGATGAAACTCTGAGTGGACCCATTTATAATTCCAGAAGGGCTCCTCTCAAGGGTGACACGCTCCATCCACTAGCTTTCTGTCCGGCATAAAACTGCCTCCATCAGTTCCCTGGGGCCCCTTATTCGCCCCTTGTACTTGGATTCCGCATGTCCTCCCAGGCAAATGCAAGGAGTGAGAGACTGAATTCTCTGGCCAGCCCTGCTGCCATGAGTTCAGTGTGGAGGACCCCAGCAGGCCTCAGGGGTCTCCAGTGGGGAGTGCGGTGGGTCCCAAACTGCCCTTGGGGAAGCAGCTCCCACCAGCCTTCACTGCCTGTCATGTCCCTTGCTCTAAACAGAAGAATTCCTGGCTGCATGAGTTTCCTGCAGCTGCTGTAACAAATTACCCCAAACTAGGTAGCAGAAAACAAAAGAAATTTTCTCAGCAGTCCAAAAATCAAGGTGTCAGCAGGGCTGTGCTCCCTCCAGAGGCTCTAGGAGAGAATCTTTCCTTGCCTCTTCCAGCTTCTGGTGGCTCCTGGCATTCCTTGGCTTGTGGTAGCATCACTCTAATCTCTGCCTCTGTCTTCACATGGCCTTCTCTGTGTCCCTGTCTCAAATCTCCCTGTCCTATCTCTTATAAGGACACCAATCACTGGATTTAGGGCCCATCCTAAATCCAGGATGACCTTATCTCGAGATCCCTAACTGCAGCTGCAAAGACCCTATTTCCAAATAAGGTCACACTCCTGGATCTCAAGGGTTAGGACTTGGATATGTCTTTTGGGAGGACACAGTTCATCCCACTATACTGGTTCACTGGGCATTCTCTTGAAGGTGATCCCCTCTACCCAGCTTTGAGGTCTAGACTCTCCTATGAGTTATTCAAGGTTCCCCATCCTACTTACCCTGCCCCATTCCACGTGCTCCCCACAGCATTCGCCCATAGCAGTCTGCTCCCTTCCCCCCTCTCAGTGTCCTCATTCTTGTTAATAAACCCTACTCAAGCTGTCCCCCTACCCGAACTGTCCTCCCTTCTTCCCCCTGGGTCCCGCCTCAGAGCCTTCCCCAGCCACTCCAGCCCCTGAGGGATGGTGGGGAAGGAAGGACCTGGCCCCAAGGCCCTAAGCACTGGCTCTGTCGCTTACCAGCTTCTTGAGCTCAGACACGCCTCTCAATATCTCTGGGCCTCAGTTTCCCCACCTGAAGATGGAGACAATCCCTTCCTCACAGATTGGTAAGGAGTAAATGGCACAATACACATGAGAGATTCTGTCACCCAGTAAATGCCCAGTAAATGTTTGTCCTCTAGTTATTTGATCTTCCCTTCTCTGAATCCACTTCCATTTACGGCCACCACTGCCCTGCATCATTTGTTTCTCATCTCCCCAGGTTAACCTTCTTGAGGAAAGGGACAGGATTTGAGCCTTCTCTGGAGTGTCTCACAGTACCTGGCATAGACTTTAGTCAGTAGAGATCTGATGCCTGGGATAAACTCCACGGCAACGCCCAGACATCTGTATTTCAGACCAGAGAGGCGGCCTCGGTCTGGATCCCAGGCCCTGCGTCCCTCTGGTCACCTCCCCGGTCTACTTACCCCCCAGACCCCACATCTCATAGGAGAGGCAGGGCCGGCCTGGGATCCTGCAGGCAGCAGCCAAATGGGGTGCAGTAATGGAATGAGAGGCACTGAGATCAAATTCCACAGTGATTAAGGTGAGGGGACAAACTCCAGAGGCCAATTGTTGGTGCAATTAGGGCGAAAAGCGTATCACGGCAGGCTGAGAACCCGGAGGCCAGACAGGCCGGGCCCATCCCCGCTCCAGGAGGACCCCTGTGGTCAGCCAGGTCGAAGGAGATGGCTCTCCATTAGGTCCTGGCAGGGAAGGGCGGGCGGGCTGCTGTTCTGCATCATCTGGGTAGAGTGGCTGAGTGGATGTGACATAATTGAATGAGGCCTCCACATCCTGCACCCAGAGCGGGGGAATTAGCAGTCCGACCCTCGCCTGTGGAGACCGCGTTCCGCCCTCATCTGCCTGCATTGCTCCATTCAATGGCCGCCTAGCTGGTGGGGGGGGGCCGAGAAGGGGCTCTG
Source organism: Balaenoptera musculus (assembly GCF_009873245.2). Taxonomy (NCBI): domain Eukaryota; kingdom Metazoa; phylum Chordata; class Mammalia; order Artiodactyla; family Balaenopteridae; genus Balaenoptera; species Balaenoptera musculus. The sequence continues at coordinate 16,344,797 of NC_045790.1, read as the reverse complement.
GCCAGGGCTGTGGAAGGCAAGAAGGGACAGAGGGAGATGGGCAGGGGGGAAGGGGCTCAGCCAGGGATGTCCCAGAAGAGGGGGCCGTGGGGAGGGGGGAGGGGGATAGGCAGGGGCAGGAGGGCGCCATGGGGTGTTTGCCAGACTGCCAAACGGATGGCAAGGTGAGATAACCAGAGTGAGGAGGGAGGATGGGGATGGAGGGACCGGGGAGGGATGGGGACAGGCAGAGAGTGGGAGACGAGGGCAAGATAGGCAGGGAGATAACATGACAGCAGCCAAAGATAGAGAGGTGAGCTGAGCAATGGAGGGGAAGAAAGGGGAAGATAAAAAGAAGCTTAGTGAGAAAGACCGACTGATGGGCAGCCGGAAGAATAAGCAGACAGGAAGATAGGAGCTTCGTGGAACACGGGGCCGGGCCCTCTCCTGCAGTAACAGCAAGATTTCTTTTTTCCTCTGTGCACTCACTGTGTGCCTAGCGAGATTCTAAATGCTCCACGTTGCCTCATTTCTTCCTCGCAATACACTATCTTACAGGTGAAGAACCCAGAGTTGGAGAGGACAGGTTACCTGCCCAGGAGACCCACCTAGACACAAAGGAGTCAGATGTGAACCCAGGTCAAGCCTGACTTCATGCCCCTGTCCCTCACCACCACACTAGCGGGGGCCCCTCCTGGGTTCAGCCCCAGTGAATCTGTCCCAGGCTAGGGCTCCCCAGGCTGGCCAGATACAGAAGATGTCCTGGTGGCTGTAGGCATGGAGAGTGGTCCAGGGACTGTGTATTTTTCACTTTTCCTGGCCTCTGTCCCCTTCTCCTGAGACCCCTGGCACTCCCCCTTGCCATCGGTGAAGGCCTCTCCAACTCTCCGCTGGCCATCAGTAGATCTCCAAAGTGTGGACTGATGTCATTTTAAGGTATGGCCTCTGCCAGGGGGGTTCAGGGAGTAATAAGAGAGACACTCGAAGGACAGGAAGGGTTCCCTGTAACCTTTAGTAACCCAACATGGGTGGATTCCTCCTATACTTACTCATCAAGCTAGTTCTGGCTGTGTGACCTCTGTCCGGCTGGGGAGAAAAGATATCTGGAGACCTGCTACCTGTTGCCTTTGTGCTCCTCCCCCACCCCTCAACCCCCCATGGAAAATTCCCAGCCACAGGCACCAGCTTGGAAAGCTCTGCCAGCCAGACCCACCCAACGTCTCCCCAGAAGCAGGGGCAGCTTGCTTCTGGTAGGAACCACTGATCACTCCTGGAAAGAGCTCAGCTGTCCTCCCTGGCTGCCCTCAGTCAGGGTTCAGAGGGCCCCAGTCCAGGACAACCCCCACCTGCCTAGTCGCTGGGCGCTCGCTGACTCCGCCAGACCTCCATGAGGGTCTGGCGAGGGCCCCCTGTCCCGCCCAGCACCTTCCCAGGCCCCTGTGGGGAAGACAGAGGGGTTGCCCGTTTCAGCTCACAGACAGCTCTGCCAGGGGGCCCTGAAGGGGGGTGAGAGCCGCTCACCTTCACGGGCAGTAGCTTCCTGACAGCAAAGCTGGGATGCTCGGTGCCCAGGAAGGAGGTGCTGAGCCCTCCTCCTACCTCGGCTCTGGCGCAGCAAGGGAGAGAGCAAACCAGCTTCTCCACTCTGCCTGCAGGAAGTGCACTGGCAAAGAAGGCAGGGGGAGAGGCATGGAGGAAAGGAGAAGCAAGAAGAGGTAGGCAGGAAAGAGAATGGAGAAGAGACACCAGTGACAGAATTCACAGCTGAAGGAATGACTTCATCCAAGTCCCTACTTTTACTCATAAGGACCCAGTTAGGTGAAGGGACTCACCCAAGGTCACCCAGCTAGTCCCGATATTGGATGGGGTCCTCCCATAGCACTCTCATCATCAGATCCTGATGTATGACTCCAAGAGGAAGCTCATGGCTTAATTACCAAGGGGCCAGGAGTCTAACTCTGCCCTGGGAACCAAAAAGCCACGTCTCTTCTCCTGCCCAAAAAGCTTCCATGGCCTCCCCAACCAAGGCTGCCTCCCGAGCCTGGTGGTCAGCGCCCTCCCCACCTGGTCCAACCTGTTCTCCATTTTGCCTCCCACTAATGCTCCCCACATATCCCTGATCAAGCGTACCCCTTGCAGTATGGTGACAACCTGTACTCTCCCATGTTGGCTCACACTGGAATCCCCTTCACTTCAGTGTTACCCTCAGATGTCAACTACTTTGGGAGGCCTTCCTTGAGGCTCCTGGGCCTCAGGAAGCTGTCCCTGTCCTGTACTACCATGCCACATTTTGGTACCTCTTTTACGGAGGAAGGAAAGTAACATTTATTGAGATTTAGCTCTACTTTCAATACGCCTGGTATCATTATCTCTACTTTACAAATGAAGAAACAGATTCAGAGAAGTTAAGTAACTTACCCAAGATCACACAGCTAACTATTAAATGAATGATGGAGGCAGAAATCAAATCTAAGGCTAACTCTAAAACCCTGTTGTGCTTTGTATTATAGTTGCTGTATATTGCTCATTCACAACCTCTTGTGCAGTAAGTTCCTTCATGTAGGAGCTATGCCTTCTTATCTCTTATGTCTAGCAACTAGTAGAGTGTTTGGTTTATAATTGGCACTCCAAATAACCATTTTTAGGATGGATAGATGAATGGGTGGATAGATGGATGGATGGATAAGTGGGTGGGTGAATGGATGGATGGATGGATGGATGGATGAATGGATGGATGGATGGATAGATGAGTGGGTGGGTGGATGGATGGATGGATAGATGAGTGGGTGAGTGGGTTAGGGGGTGGGTGGCTGGGTGGATGGATGACAGACGAGTATAACATCTCCACATAACATCTGCAGAGTGGGGTTTGCGCACCACCCCAGGGATCATAATCAGCCACCAGCAACATCTCAACAGAGTCTTAGGAAAGAAGTGATGATGGGGGTGCCACCTTGGAATCTAGTGGGTGGAGAGTTGCTATACTACCAGGGCAGGAGAAGGCCACTTCAGCAAGTGGCAAGGATTCTTAGACTTGAAACATCAGCACTGAACTGGAATATCCTTAGAGATAATGAGGTCCAACCTCTCATCACCCCTCCCCTCCCATTTTGCAGATGAATAAATTGACACTCAGGGAGAGGAAATGACAAGCAATACCACACAGCTAAGGTGATTCTAGGCACTCAGTTTCTATAGCAACAAAGTGACTTTTGTATTATACAAGAGGGCAGTCATTTGGATGAATTAGACGATATTCAGTGTTGTGTCCTGATCACAGGACCCTCCTCTTGGAGACCCTTTGTGAGGGGACCGTGGAAAGGCGTGATACAAGGGAAGTCCCTGACAGCCAGGACAATCGACCACCAAGCCCAGGGCACTGAAAGGGGCTGCATCTTCTCCCTGCTGGCATCCTTGCCCAGCCCAAAGGGGGCTTGGCAGTGCAGCCCCCTTAGGCTACCATGTGTGACCCCAAGTCTTGGACTGCATGGGAAGGACTCTTGATCTACTCCACCTGCCTCCATCCTCAGAGGCTACTACAACCCCAGGCCACATCAGCTTCTCCAGGCCACCCTCGGTCCAGCCTCTGGACAACTGCCCTGGGGGGGCAAAGGGACCCTCTCTCTCGGGTTGTCATTATACTCTGCCCTTTGCTCCAGGGGACACGGGCAACGTGTCCAGACACATTTGTGGTGCTTGTTTGTGCCCCCATGATGGGTAAACTGAGGCACTGTGCAGCACTGGGCCATTTGTTCAGGCTCACCCAGGAAAGAGAGACACAACCACGACTCCAGGGCCCCTCAGTCCCAGCTGACCCAACCCTGCCCTCACCCTGAGTCTCAGCAAACCCCAGAGGCACAGCTGAGCTGAAAGAAAATTCTCCCTGAGAGACAGTATCTGCCCTTCTTCTTGTATTCCAGATCCACATCCTCCTATTTACTAATTTTCATTTCTGAGTGCTCATGGGCCCCTTGAAGGAGCTTCACATGGAATTCCCTAAAAATCCCAAGAAGAAGGGGAGCATCTGGGGAGGGCAACAGAGGCACACGGAGGGAGACGATGGGGCTCAGTGTAAATTATCAGGGCCTATAAATGTCCACAGAGCCTGTTAGGAGCATGACAAGAGGGGCCACAAGACAGGCCCACCTCCGACCCCCCTCCATCCCCCAGCTGCCCTAATGGAGGCAATAAAGTCTTCAGAGACGCAGGGCTGGCTTTTAAGCTCCATGCAAATCCTTGATCCCTCCCCTTCCCCCAATGAGACGAAACAGCAGCACTGTCCCCCCCCCACCCCCTCTCCCCACCCTTCATCCTGGACCAAATGAGATCCAGAGGCCAAGCGCTGTTACTCAGATCAAATTCCACTGGGAACAGTTCTCTCTTCCTCCCTCTGCTCTGCCCACACACCTCCTTCTAACCCCTCCCCCCTCCCATTCCACCCCTGGAGATGCCAACGGAGACAAAAGTTGCAGCCCGGGTATCTGAAAGGCCCTGGCTATCAGGGGCGGGTGGAGGGGACTGGAGATCCACTTGCCTGGCTGACCCAGAACTGATCCAAGGGGCACTTCAAAAACTCAGGGTCTGGTGAGCAGAGCCCCCCTGGAGCACCTGAGACGCGATTTCTAACTCTGCTTCTGCCACTCCCGAGCTGTGTGACTTCCAACAAATTCTGTCCCCTTCTGGGCCTCAGTTTCTTTATCTGTGTAATGAGTGAGCTCAGGGGTTGTTGCTGAGGAAACAAAGGGAGGACTTAGCAAGGGGACTGTGGCCCCTCATCTCATCCTGAACTGGAACAGCCCTGCTCTTATCTCTTTTATCTGGAAGGCTTCGGCTAAGATTTCACTTGAAAAAAAGGTTTGGTGGTTGTAAAAAAAAAAGCAGTTTAAATCCATTAGCCTAGAAATGACCTCTGTGATTCCTTTCTTCTATCTCATTCTGTGATTCAATCCATGCAAATGCATTTTTTACTAGCTGCCCCAACCTGGATTTCACACATTCTTGCCAGTGGTCCCTACAACACGGTCATAGTCACGAGGCCTCGTGCCTTGATTTGAATTCGGAAAGTAGGTCCCCCCGAGCCTCTGGCTGGGTGTATAAGACATAGGTCCCACCTTAAGGTTCAGGAAACAGGTGTCCCCCTGAAAAGATAAACAACCCAGCCAGGACACCTATGCCAAGTGTGGAGTGAGTACTTTAGCCAAGAAGGGTTGCAGGGCATCCAGGATGCAGAGGTGACCAGGGGTTCCCAGATACATGAGAATTCCAAGAAGGGATTACACCAGGTATACGTGGGGGGCTCAGCAAATGGACTAATCAGGCTTCAGGGGTGAGCAGGAAGGTAAGATGTCAAGAGTCAGAATACCTGGGCTTAACTCTGATTCTGTCACCTACTTGCCATATGACTTCGGCAAGCCATTTACATTCTTAGCCTCAATTTCCCCACCAGTTTAAACAGTACCTAGGATTCTAGTCAGCTCCCTGTGATTCTCTTCTGCACCTACCCCAGGCTCTTTCCTAGAGGTGGCCTTGGTCATGGGGGAAGGACAAGGGAGGAATCCAAGGCCTGACAGGTCAGACTGAAACCCACCAACTGGGGACCAAACATAGAACCCAGGCCTGGCTGCCCTGGTTCTGCCTCTGCCCAACCCTGTAAGTCAGGAGGGGGCAAGAGGAGGGTGGGAGAGAGGAAAGACAGGATGAAGAAGGACCACGTCCCACCCTTGGCCTCTCCAGGTGCATTAGCCAGGCTGGAGGAATCCCCACTGCTCAGAAGGGAAAACTCCTAATGAATATTCATAGTCACCAGAGGCCTCATTTGCATCATCCAAATCCCCAAATGCCACGAGGATCAGCTGTCTCTGTCCTCTCGGGCTGCCCCTCTCGTTGAATAGGATAGCCTGCCCACCTAATCACCATCACTCCTGCAACCCGCCCACCTCCTTCACCTCCTCTCGTCCTGGCCTTTGCCGTGTGCCCTGACCCAGGCCCTCCCCAAGGTGCCAGGCATGTGTCAGACCCTCCACGGCCAAGGAACCCCCTCCACCCCCCAAGCTGAGCAAGCAAGGAGGTCTGAGCCAGTTAGGTGGGCTGCCAGACCCCGTGAAGCAGGACAAACAATCCCAGGGGACGGGATTAGGTTGGCAAAGCTGTAAAATGAAGAGATGTGGGTAGGGGCATGCGAGGGACACGTGAGGCCCCGTCACTGGCTCTGGGAGAGGAGTAGGGGTGGGATGTGGGTGGGAGGGATAGGTAGTTTTGTCATCTCATAAAGGCAACACCCGGAGAGAGAGATGGGCGAGGGAGGAAAGCATCACGCCCCAAATCCTGAGAGCACTGTGCCTGCATCAGCCCTCACCACTCAGGCCTCCTTCAAAATGAAATTTCCATTTAGAACAATCCAGAAGTCCATCAGTCTAGGACTGGTTAAATAAGTGGTGCCTCGTGCATATCACAGAATACTATATGGCCATTAAAAAGAACACAGTATAGATTTTTTTTTTTAAAAACCTGCAATGTCCACAATATGTTGGTAGGTGATACAAGGAAATGGTAGAACTACACTTAGCAAGGTCTTGCCTTTGTAACATGAATAATTAAGTAGATAGATAGATAGATAGATAGATAGATAATCAAAGTTAGTGGATAAACCAGAAAAACAACTGTAAGGACATACCCTAGCTATTTCACAGGGCGCAGGGTAGGATAAGAAGGGAATTTTTTGGGCTTCCCTGGTGGCACAGTGGTTGAGAATCTGCCTGCCAATGCAGGGGACACGGGTTCGAGCCCTGGTCTGGGAAGATCCCACATGCCGCGGAGCAACTAGGCCCGTGAGCCACAACTACTGAGCCTGCGCGTCTGGAGCCTGTGCTCCCAATAAGAGAAGCCGTGATAGTGAGAGGCCCGCGCACCGCGATGAAGAGTGGCCCCCGCTCGCCGCAACTAGAGAAAGCCCTCGCACAGAAACGAAGACCCAACACAGCCAAAAATAAATTAATTAATTAATTTTTTTAAAAAAAATTAAAAAATAAAAAGAAACTGCCAAAGTGTTTAAAAAAGAAGGGAATATTTTGCTTTTCATGTTAAATATGTTCAATATTTCCTTCCTGTTTGAAGTTTGTGTGTTTTACAATGATTGATTTTATAATCAGGACAAAAAAATTAAATGGGAGGGAAACGCAAACTTCCCATGAAAAGATGACAGTCTTGCTGCAACAGGCTGCCTTCTGCGATGCCAGGGGAACCTGGTCCCTGGGCTGGCAGAGGGGCTGCCAAGGAGAGGGTGTCGGTGGGTGTGGCCCCCGTCCCTCCCCCACCCCAAACTGTCCTGTAGGCTGGGCTCCAATCTGGCCTTGACCTTGAAATTGGGCTCTGTTTACTCCATTGTGTGTTTGCCCAAGGCTCACTCTCTGGAGAAGCATATCAACTAACTTTTGTAAATTCTTACCAACTTACAAAGCACGTACACATTTTCATTCATTCAGAAACGTTCCTGAGCCTCTCCTGCGAGGCAGGCACCAGACGCTGGGGATACAGAGAGCAAATAAGCCACAGTCCCTGCTCCCCCAGGGAGATGTCATCAGCGTGGGTGCATCACCCTCAGGGCTATGTAACAGGTGTGCCCAGGTGGGTCGGAGCGCAGAGGCCCCAGTCCTAACTAGTGGCGACCCTAAGCTTCAGAGAAGCAAAGGCATTAGCCAGATGAGGAAGGAAGGCACTCCATAAACAGACCAGCCCTCATCACAGGACACCTATGAGGGCCAGGCCCCGTGCTAGGAAGTTAAATGCCCTCCTCATTTAATATACACAGTGACCCTCATTATCCCTATTCCATGGACAAGGAGGAGCCGACAAGCATGGGAAACAGGGCAGAGGCTGGGAGGAGGCACCTTGGGTTCACAGAAACCAGGGGAAACAGGCCCTGCTTGTCCCACCGAGGCCTCCACAGTGACCCGGTCTCCCTCCCATACCTGCTTCCACCTCTGGGCTTGACTAGATAATTCAGAACCATCTCCCGGGTGCCCAGACTAACCAAAGTGCAATAGCATTTGAAACCCAGGGTCTCCCAGGCTCCCTGGGTCTGGAAACAGCCAGTTCTGCCTGCCTTTACCTCCCGAGGCTGGGCACTCGTGGCCACCTCGGGAAGACTGTACCAGACACTACGATCCCAGGCAGACAGGTCTCCTTCGGGGTCCTCTGAGCAAACAAGGCTCATGTGAGTCTCCACCCCTTTGTTCATGCTGTTCCCCTGCCTGGAATGCTGTTCCTATACATCCCCATGCACAAAGAATAAAATGCAAACGCTACTCCCACTGCAAAGCCTTCGTGTGTTCCAGCTGGACTGATTATTTCTCAGAAATCTTCAATCACACCAGCGGAACCCAAGTGCTTAACTCTCTCTCATGACTTCCCTGTGTGTGTGTGTCTTTATCTGTGTAAGAGTGTGGGCATGTCTGTGTGTGCATAGGCACGTGTGTGTGTGTGTGTGTCTGTGTGTGTATGTCTGTGTGTGTGTGTACAACTAAGTTGTAAATCCCTGAGGGCAGTAACGTGGTCCTGTTCTTCCTGAGTGTCCAGTATTCTCCAGTCCATTCCAGTCACGAACCAGTAACTCTGTAAGTCTGCTGCTATGGGAGTTGCCGCCAACTCCTCCCCCAAAGCCCCCGGCTACACCTGCAGCTCCACGAGCCCCTCTGCATCCTCCAGGGCTGGGTGTTTAGGGAGTGGTCAATGTGTAGATGTTGAATCGTGCACATCGGATCATCGTGCACCTCTGCCTGGAACCATCACTTCTTTGCCTGTCACGCCCTCTTCCACCCGTGGTCACCTCCCAAAGGCACCTGCCAGTGACCGAGAACTCAGGAGCAGAAGTTCCCAGTGGAGTCTCAGGAACTCAGCCAGGGCTCCAGACTGAGGAAGGGAGCGGAGGCTCCAGGAACCCTAAGTCCCTGGGGGCCTCCCCACCTCAGAAGATGCTGGGTGTCCCTGCCTCCCAACCAGCGAACAGGGAGTGAGGACTGGCCAGGGAGCCTGTCCTTCAGAAAAATGACTCAAAGAGGTAGCTGGAGTGCCTTTGGGGCTTCAGTTACAAAAGTGGGTCACCATGGGGGAAAAAGTCGTTAAAAAAAGAAATCTGTTTCTGGAAACTGGTCTAGTGCTGGCTGGGAGCTGAGTGTCCCCTGAGGGAGTTCCAGAAATCTCCCTGTTTTCTTCCCCGGCATCTCCTAAGCCACCAGGTCTCCAGTCTCTGGGCCCCAGAAGCCAAAATGAGCTCTAGGTAGAAACGAGGGGGGCCTCTCCCGGCCCACCCACCACCACTGCCACCTCGCAGGGGCTCCTCTCTCCGACCAGTGGCCCGGAGCCAGCGCTGGGCCCCTGGAGCAGGGGCTGCCGGGCTACGTGGGCTGCGTCGCTCTGCTTTCTGGGTTGTTCCTAAACTGCTCCACTTCCTGTTAAGTAGGACACACCAGGGAGTGAGATCATGGAGCTCAAAGAGGGGCCGGGAGGATGTGCAGACATTCCCCAGGCCAAGGAAGGGCCTCTCAGGGTCAGCTAGAGGCGGCAAGGCCCAGAAGGGGAGGGGGGCTCGCCCAAGACCACCCCCTTAATGAGTGGTAAAGGTAGGACTAACAACGGCTGCTCACAGCGTAAGAGGGCCGGACTGGAAGCCAGAACCCCCAGGGTCAGTGCCAGGCTTTGCCCCTGGCAGACAAGTGACCTCACTGCACCAGGCCTCAGTCTTTCCATCTCTAAAATGGGACTAACAATATCGACTTCATGGGTTGTTGTAAAAATTGAACCAAATACTTTATGCAAAAGACATTTGTGTACAGGACTTAACAATATTCTATACAAATGTCAGGCATTATCATTCTTCTTCTTAACTACAGTCCCTTCTGTCAAAAATCCCCCAGACTGGCTGGCCACATGTTGATAACTGCTGAACCCAGGGGCAGGGGGGCTCGTTATACTATTCTCTCTCCTTTTGTACAGAAGAAACACAGCTGTGTTTCTGTTTCCACCTGCACAGCCTGCCCTGGCCCTGAGATCCTTGCACTCATATGTGCGGCTCTGAAGGACTCTCAAGGCATGAGTGACCTCTGACCTCTGATCTCCAACCTCCAAGAGCGCCGCTCACGAGAAAAGCAGGAAACAGGCCGCTATTGGGTGCCTGCTGTGGGTCAGTCACTTTAGAACATGTGACACCGCTATCATAACCACTTTATTACTGCTATAATTATTACCATTATTCCCGTTTTACAGAGATTTGAGTGACTAGTTTTGAGCCAAATTCTGGCCACACTCCACACCCTGCCCTGCATGCTCAGCCCACTGCCCTTGGACCTGCTTTTCTTCAGCTTAAAGCCATCAACGGGGAAAGGCAGCTTCATTTTTCTCTTTTGTTTCAGGGCACAGGTGCAGACAGTCAGATTCATCACACTCGTCCACCCCTAGCACGTTATTAAGACAGCGTCCAGATAAAGCAAGGTCCCCTCGTGTCTTCCTTCCTGTCCCCTCATCCCCATCCCCACTCCAAATCCGTCTCCTACACATGGGCACCTGCTCCGTTATGTTTGCTGCATGTCCTTAACTATGCATATGTCCCTGTAAATTATGGAGCATTGCTATAAGTATGTGTTTTGAATTTTCATAGATGGTGTTGTGTTATGAATTTCTAGTCTGCATTGTACTTTTTTCAGTCAACACTTTGTTGAGACCTATCCTTGCTGTAGGTGGCTGGCTCGACGATTGCAACACTGCGTAGGACACACCCATCACAGTCCATTTGTCCATCCCACACTGATGGACACCAAGGGGGGCTGCCAGCGTCCCTCTGCCACAAACAGCATAACTGTCCCTCTATACCTGTGTGTCCCTTTATGTCCCTTTATCCATTGTGGGAGACCTTTGCCAAAATCCATGCCTAGGGCTTCCCTGGTGGCGCAGTGGTTGAGAGTCTGCCTGCCAATGCAGGGGACACGGGTTCGAGCCCTGGCCTGGGAAGATCCCACATGCTCGCGGAGCGACTAAGCCCGTGAGCCACAATTACTGAGCCTGCGCGTCTGGAGCCTGTGCTCCGCAACAGGAGAGGCCGCGACAGTGAGAGGCCCGCGCACTGCGATGAAGAGTGGCCCCCGCTCGCCGCAACTGGAGAAAGCCCTCGCACGGAAATGAAGACCCAACACAGCCAAAAATAAATAAATTAATTAATTAATTTAAAAAAAAAAATCCATGCCTAGGAGTAGGATCCTTGGATCATAAGGCATACGCATAGTCAATTAAGTAACTTAGTAATGGTGGAGTCAGAATTTGTAAATTGCCTGGAATAGTATCTTAAGCACAGTAAGCACGTGAGGTGTGCTCGATTGAAATAATTACAGAAAATAAATAACACTAAACTGCCAGATTGCCTTCCCAAAGAAGGGTACCACTCTACACTCCTACCTGAGTTTCAGGAGAGGCCTTGCCTTCACACATCCTCACCAACTCCGTGCTTCATCCAGCTTTCTGACCTATGCCATTCTGGGGCTCAAGGTCGCCCCTCGATTGTTTAAATTTACATTTCTCTGATTCATAGTATTTGAATCTCTCTTCAGATACTTGTTAATCATTTGGTCTCTTTTCAGGGTAGAAGCGGTGTTAGGATCAGGCTTCCACTCTCCAAGGTGAGCCAGGAAGTCTGAGAAGCTTTGGGACCTCCCGTGGTGGAGGTTGATTTCACGTCTTTGGGAAAAAAAAAAAAAAAGAGGAAGAAGAGATGAAGAAGGAAGGGGGAAATGGGGCAGAGGAGTAAGAAAACAAAGAGCGAGTTGTTTTCTGTGCAGGTGAATTGTTTCAGTCAATCAACAAAGGCCCCTCCCGCCCCTGCCAAAGGCCCACAGAGCAGTGGCCCTCACACGGTGGTGGCATCAGCATCTCCTAGAGGGCTTGTTAAAGCGCAGCTTTCTAGCCCCTTCCCCAGTTTCTGAGTCACTGGGTCTGGGGTGGGGCTGAACTTGATTGACTGAAATCAAATTCACTGGCTGAGGTGGGGCTAGAATTTGCATCTCTAGCAAGCTCCCCAGTGGTGCTGATGCTGCCCGGCTGCCCTCCTCTCCCCCTCCCCACCCCACTCTGAGAACCAGGGCATTAGAGGAGCTCGCCACCCCAGCCAGTGCTGCGTGGTCACCTTGGGCAGAGAGCCCCCTGCAAAAACACCACCCAAGCCTTTGGAAGAACATAAAAATCCACCGGGCCACCCAGAGTACCTACCCCACCTGCACAAATTAATGGCAGCTCTCACCTCCAGGGCCCAGACTAGGGGCAGGTGAGTAAGGCCCATAGGAGCAACAGTCAAGGAGGCACTCCCTCTCGGGGCCAAAATCTGCAGGGGTGGCAGCTGAGGGGACCCCAGGTAGGGTCACACGGGACGTGCCCAGCCCTGGCCCAGGCCGCTCACCCAACTCCTCCCTTCCCCTGACTGTAATAGCATGCTGCATTCTGTCACGTTACTCATTTTCACATTATCTCATTTGATTCTCGAGACAACTTCCATCCCCATTTGACAGATGGGGACACAGAGGCCCGGAGGGTCCCTGCAGCAAGTCAGGGAAGAAGCTCCTTCTCTTGCCTCCTCAGCCAGGTGGACCCCTTTGCACCACTGTTGCTGCCCTGCATGTCCCAGGCCTAAAGGAAGCGCCACCAGGTCCCCGGCCTACACAGCCACCACCGTACTGCCCGACCAGAGCCTCAAAGGGACCGCAGGACCCTTCCCATCCCTCAGCTTCTCACCACCTACAGTGCCGCTCACCTCCAGCATCTTATCTGCATCCTCCCCGAAGCTCTTTGAAGGAGGTTATTGGGTGTTGGGCTGCATCCCACAGGCCTGCAAGCCCTGCACTTGCCCAGCCTCAAGGCCCAAGAAAGAGTCTGGAGTCAGCCACAAAGACATCAATGGTTTAACGGAAGGGGGAGCTTACACGTCTGGAGCAAGGTCCTGGAGCGACACCCCGCCACGTACGGCCCAGGCTGTGGGCAGGACACGGCAGCAGGGGAAGAGGGAGATTACTAGTTATAGGGGAATTGGCTCATTGGTTGCCAGGGAAACCAGCAGAGGGGAATGCCCCTCACCATGCTTTTGATAAACTATCATAGTGGAGATAGTTCTGATCTAAAGATTAGAATAATCACTAGCTGGGGTCAGGGGCAGGTACACAGGCATTTACTGATTAAAAGGGAAAGTCAGCCAGGTGAGTAGGGTGTAGGTGAGGCAGGTTCTGGTCGAGCAAGGGACACACAGAGAGCAAGAGAACAGCCGTCTTGGATGGCCTGATCATACATTGGGACTACGTTCCCATTTCACAGTGGAGGACATTGAGGTTCAAAGAAGTCAAAGGCCTTGCCTGAGGCCACAGAGCTAGTCTGCAACTGCTCACACTCTAGACTTGGCCAGCCTGACCCGCTGCCATTAATCCAACCACACCACTCCTGCCCTCCTCGTGCATGACCTCAAAACCCCTTCCTTCCTCCTCCTGAGCTGCAGGCCTGCCTCCTCCAGGAAGCCTTCTGTGCCCCCAATCCCTTCCTAGGCACTCCCAGAGGACCCCATATTAGTCAGAGTTCTCCAGAGAAACAGAGGAATTGGCTCATACAGTTGTGGAGGCTGGCAAGTCCGAAATCTGCAGGGTAGGCCACCAGTTTGGAGACCCGAGGAAGAGATGATGCTGCAACTCGAATCTGAAGGCCATCTACCAGCAGAATTCTCTCTTCCTCGGGGGACCCCCATCTGTTTTCTCGTGAGGCCTTCAACTGATTAGATGCGGCCCACCACACTGCACAGGGTAATCTGCTTTACTCAAAGTCCACTGATTTAAATATCAATCTCCTCTGAAAACTACCTTCACAGTGAACACTGGACTGATGTTTGACCAGTATCTGGGTACCGTGGTCTCGCCAGGTTGACACACAGAATTAACCATCCCAGACCCTGAACTTCTCCTTCTTCGCCTGTATCTGACTCCGCCATGGTTACTTGGCTGAGTCGCCACCAGGCTGCACGTTTCTTACAGCGGTCATGCATCTGTCTGATTCACTGCTATATCCAGGGACCAACACAGCGCAATGCCCTGCCCTCGGGAGGTGCTCTATAAGCAGTCACCGGATGAACGAATGGGACTGGATGTCACTGCCTGACACCCCCCAGTGCTGTTGCCCCAGCGCACACGGCTGTCTAGTGACCAGCATACGTGGCCTGCTTCCCCATCTGCCGCTCCTCACTCCCTCTCCTCAGTCTCCACAGTAGCAGAGCCCGTTCTGATTCAGCTAATCAGGGGATGACATTGAGCAGAGGGAGTCCGGCCCAACCACGTGGCTCCAGGCAGATCATGACCACCTTCCACAAGGGCTCTTCTCCTCATTCTCCCCAGGGCCCTCTGTTCGTCTCTGGATGTGGCAGCCCCTACTACAGTTGCCCAGGCTTTCAGGGGTAGGACCAAAGGAGAGGCTACAGGACTGGCTTCCCTGGGGACACTCCTGTGCTAGGAAGGGCAGGGCTGTGCTGGGGAAGCCCAGGGTCCAGTGTGCCCCTGGGGAGCAGGCCTGGGCCATAAAACACAAAACCTGTCCCTGCCATCCTACCATCCTCCCCCTAACATTTTACCTGGGCGACTTCACATAAAACACATATCAATCTCTGTTTTAAAGTAAAAGAGAAGTTGCACAAAGACGACCTGGGATGGCGGCAACAGAGCAGAGGTCTCAAGGTGAATGTATGTGTGTTTGTGTGTGTGTGTGTGCGTGCGCGCCTGTGCATGAGTGTGTATATGTGTCTGTGTGTGTGCACACAACTACACCCTAGGTCTTTTATGTTCACATGTGCAGGTGGAGCCACCCCCCTCTCCCCTGCTAGCCCCCTCCCACTAAACACACCCACACTGGCCCCGGTTCAGGCTCGCCGGTTCCCTGGCTGGGCCCTGGGCCCTGGGCAGAGGCTGCTCTGCAGAGGGAAAGTTGAGAGCCTGGGAAACAGCCTGCAGCCAGGATTGCAGAGGCAGGTCATGGCTAACAGCCCCTCTGGAGCCAGGAGAGCAGAAGAAAGGCTCTCAGGGCCAAAGAGGAGATGGAACTAAACCCGACAAGACCAGTCTAGGGGGGAATCACCAAGGACGCACCTGGATAATGAGATGCAAATTGCCAGGGCGGAGGCTGAGGAGATGCTTACATGCAAAGCAGCAGACCAGGCCTCTATCCGGATTAAGCTCAGTTACATTTTTTAACCCCTTTTTGGCAGAATTAATCCCCAAGCTGAAGGGGTGCAAGGAGCAGCCCTCTTCATTCTGCAGAGGGGAAAACTGAGACCCAGCCATGGAGAGTGTCCGAGTGGGCACCAGAGAAGCAACCAAGTGCCCAAACTCAGAAGAAGTCCAGAACCCCATACCAAAGCCCCCCCCCACTGACCCCCCGGGATCTGCTTGCAGTCTAAGCCCCACGGTACAGGTACAGATGCATATATGCAAACGACCCAGCCCCCATCCAGGGGCCAAGCCTGCGTCAGGCAGAAAAGTATGCGGCCTGAAGGATAAAAGGACCAGGAAGAAGGAGCAGGAAGAAGTTACGGGAGGGAATAACATGGTCATGGATATGGAAGGGGAAGAAGTCAGGCGCAAGGAGGAGAAGGGGCCTAGGGCAGCATCTGCCTGGCATTCCCAGAGAGGAGCAGAGCAGAAAAGGAGGGAGAAGCAGCTGGCAGCCCACACACCTGCAGGGCAGGGCCTCCAGGAATTTTGAATAGAGAAACCTGGGTTCTGATTCCCTTTCTGCAATAGATGTGTGACCTTGGGCAAGTCACTTAACCTGCACCTTGGTTTATTCTCTGTAAAGTGGGAACCAGTGATTCCAGCCTTGCCTCCCTCACAGAGGAAGCAAGGATCAAACGAGATCCTGGATGTGAATGCCGTGCAAATGGGCGCTGTCGGTATCGAATCAACCAGGGAGCTGGGGTCAGAAGGTAAGTGTCCTCCCCACCACTGAAAGCCAGTGAGTGTGCTGGGATGTGCTGGAATTCATTCCTAACGTTTCTTACCTCCTGAGTCCCTGTACCCAGTGATTTGGGGTGGGGTCAACCCCAAGCGGTTTGGCTTCTGGTCTGGGCTCTGGCACCGGTCACCTGGGTGGCCTTGGGCAAGACACTCCCCTCCCTGGGCCTCAGCTTCACCATGTGCAGAATGAGAATTTTGAACTGGATGGTCTCTGAGGCACAGCAGGGAAGCCTGCTTTTAATGCAGAACAGAGAATCCCGCGGAACCCTAAGGCTGGTGGGTGAGAACTCAAGTTGGGTTTGATTTTAGTTTTTGCTTCTTTAGCAAGAAATTCTTCTCTGCACCACATGGAGCAATGGAAAACATTTTCACTTCCGGTTCAAAGAGCAGAGGGTGGGCCTTTCTGTTCTAAGAACAGGGCCTTTCCTGGCCTGGAGAGCGGTCAACGGGTCTTTTTCGGTGACTTAAGTGCAGGGTCCATTCTGTCTGGCTCTCAAATCCTATCATGGAAAGAAACCTGCAGGGTACAGAATGGGCCTAAAAAGCCATGAGCAGGACAGTGAGGAGGAAATGGGAGAAGGGGCCCTGGTCATGGGTTTGGACCATGGGTCCTGTCCACTGAAATAAAAGGCACAACCTAAAAGCTGAGAGTTATGTTTTATTCAGCGGACTTGCTGAGGACTTAAGCCTGGGAGGCAGCCTCTCAGATAGCTCTGAGGGACCGCTCCGAAGAGGTAAGGGAGAAGCCAGGATGTATAGGAGTTTTTGAAAAAAAAAAAAAAAAAAAAACAGGTAGTCGGAACATCAAAAGATTACTGTTAATTAAAGAAAAATCAGACATCTCAAGTTAATGAATTTAGCACTTTTCTATGTACGGGAAGATGCAAGAGTCTGGGCTCATTGAAATTACTCCTTTGATATGCACCTTAACAAGAGGAGACACTTCTGCACACAAGCGACTTGGATCCATGCTGGGCCCTGGCCTCAAGCATAGATGTTCCACCATCACTTTAAGAAGCATTCCTCCACCTTGGCACCATCGGCGTTTTGTACACTTGAGGTAAGATAATTCTTTATTGTGGGAGCCGTCCTGCGCATTGCAGGGTTTTTAGCAGCAACCCTGGCCTCTACCAACCAGATGCCAATAGCAAGTCTCTAGCTGTGATACCAAAAATATCTCCAGACATTGCTAAATCTCCCCTGGGAAGCAAAATCTCACCCAGCTAAGAACCATTGCCTAAAAGGTTTAGGGAACACAGTGTCCGGAAAAGATACAGGCTGTACCCCTGACCATGAGAAAGGCCCAGGTTTTCTCTCCCATCGCCTCCCCACCCCCACCTTAGCTGAGAACAAGACACATAATGAAATTTTAAGGCCTGATTAAAGTCATGCTCATCCTGGGTACCATCACTCACTGCACAGAAGTTGATTCCTTGTGATGGAATCAACTTGTAGAATCCACGAGCCTCAGCTCAGACGCAAGATGTGTTAGAATCTTATCCGTGGGCCAGAAGGAGCAGGACGACAATTCAGGATTTGAGGGAAGGAACTCAGAGGTAGAGTGGGTCCCACCCCCATCCTGGGCCCAAATCACAGAATCCAATTTGAGTCCAAATTGGACATCAAGCTACTACTGATGTCCATGAATCCAGCGGATACACTCACCTGGCAGGAGTCCTCACTGATTGCAGAGGTCCGTCTAGGTTTAGCAGAACCCTAGCCAGTGCTTGGAGGTGCAGACAAGAGTTGGCAGAAGTTAGTCAGAGAGACAGTGTTCCAGTCAACGAGACTGGGATTCCGACGGGCTCCATCCCACTGAGGAGCAGACTGCCATGTCCAGACTGCTGGACTGCTATGCCCAGCAGGTTTCAGAGGAAGGCCAGGGCTCATGGGCACCTGGGGGCACCAGGGACTCACCTGGGACACACATTCTGACAGCGGAGGAGCCACTAAAGTCCTTGGTTGCCAGTGACTCAGCTGTCAGATCCTGTTGGAAGGAAAGGCGCCTGGCTTAGGGCAGCTGTACTTACACCTTGGAGCCGTGACATCCGTCTCCACGCTGCAGTCTGGGGGATTTCCTGGTTGATAAATTGCCCATTCCCCTTGAATGCAGAATTCACAGTAAAGTCCTCCGTTGTCACGTCATCAAGCTTGACATTTATGGGGTCCAAGGAAAGCCTCCTGTCAGGAAGCTTGCAGGATGCGGCGTGACACGGGGACGGGGAAGCAGAAAGAGCTGGGCTTTGGACTCTGCCGAGCCCGCGATCCGTCCCAGCTCAGTCACGTACAGGCTGTGCTGCCGACAGCAAGTAACTTATTCTCTCTGAGCCTCAAGGTTCTCCTGTCTAAAATGGAAGGAACAGGAGGTACCGACATCAAAGGACTTTAGGATTAAATGAAATGGCATACGTGAGGCTCTGGCACAGTGCCCAACACACAAAAAGTCCTCAACAAATGTGCTTTATTCTCTGACAACCCCATGTTGCAGACATTCCAGGAGTGGCCTCCACCATAAAAGCCTTCCCTACAGCACAATGCACGGGGCTCGGGCAGCAGGACTCGGGGAGTGCGCACCCCAGGTATCTGCATCAGCATCCAAAACAGCAACCCCAGCACTCGCCCTGTACCTTCAGGGGCTCAGAGAGCAGAGTCCTCCAGAGAAAGGACAACTGTAAGAACGTCCGCTGTTCCGGCCCCATCAGGGAAGTAAGGGGCTTTCAGGCACCGTTCACATCACCTGAAGGCGTTCAGAGGCCTTCAGTTTCACTTGTCAGGAGCCATAAGCTGTGCACGTGAGAAGCTTGTGCAGTATGTCCACTCATGCTTAGCAGTGGTGTGGCTCCCAGGTAGCCATCAGCTGGGCTCAGGGCCCCGCAACGACCAGCAAGTGTGCCCTCCCCAGCTCCCCGATCGCCCTTGGGCACAGCCGTTGAGGGCCAGAGGGCTCAATCCAGACCGCCAGGCCGGTGCTCCTGTTGCCCGCCGGCAGCAAACTCAGAGACCTACAGTGTGACCCGCTCTGGGAGAAGCCATGGGGCAGGGCCAAAGTTTCTTGGAAAGGAAATGGAGGTCTAGGTTTGCATTAGAACAGCCCAACCAGAGGCCAGTACCAACAGATTTCTTCAAATAGCCTCAGAGATGTGGGTCTTTTTGAGGAAAATCAGAGCCAAGGCTACTTGACAATAAGCACCCATTGCTTTCTTTCCTTGCCTCCACACAGCCATCATCATGCTTTGTTGTTGACTATCTGTCTCCATCGTTCAACCGTAAGCTCCATGAGAGCAGGGGCCGTGGCCGATTTGTTCTTTGCCATGTCCCCAGCACCCACTCCCTGTCGGATGGATGAATAATTAAAGATCTTTAGAATACAGAATGTTAACGTGTCTTTGAAAAGACAAAGCATGGGATGTCATTAAATCAGGTGATCTGGAAACATTTTGTGAACTCGGTGAGTATTATTGTCGCTGCTAACGCCTAATGGTTCTAATGGTTTGATAAGTCTGTGGAGACCGCAGTGCCCTGTGATAGAGGCATGTGACACAGTAGGACGTGCACAGACCAGCCCAGCAGTGAGTCAGCTCCGCCCTCTTGCGAACCTCATCCAAGTCCATGGACAGGGAATCTGTAGAAATACTGCCAGAGACCCACAAATCATCATCACTCATTGAGAAACATCCGGAGTTAAGCACCTTAAAATGTAAGACGTGTGCTACCTCTAGAACTCCCCAGGCATCAAGAACTCTGGGAGGAGAACCATATTCTGATATTGCCCCGATCTTGAAATCAACAGAAGATAAACTCATAAGAGGTTTTCATAAGATCCCACACCTTCTGCACATATCAGGCAACCTAAGGGAAAAGGAGAGAAACGTGACATCGAACCTCACTGCCACCTTCTTAGACTGCCACGCCACCGGGGCTGCTGCCAGCCGCCGCTTGCCTCTCCCACCAAAAGGCAGCGTCCGTGCAATCCGTGATGTGTTTGTTCTCCAAACTAAACAATAGCTTCCAGCCTTCAGGAGGCAACGCCATCTCTATGATGTTTTCCTTCCTTGAAAAGCATCACAAAACCAATTTAACTCCTACTAAGAAGACATCCGTGGTATTGGACTTACCATTCTGGGGACACTTCCAGGAATGTCAAGCAATTATGGACCTCTAAGTCCACACCGGCATATTATAATAAACAGAATCCACCATCTCTGACCAGTATGCCCTACCTAACCCCACCCGGGCTGTGCTCAGCCGTGAGATGCCGGAAAGAACAGATAAGCCAATTGCTTTCGACTTGAGCAACATCATCTGGGCACAAATTGATAAAGAAGCCCTAGAGATTATCACAGAAGTCAAGAAGCCTTAAAACGAATTCTATGCCCTTGCAATTATAAACCCTTTTTGCAAATCTTTTCCAAGGACGAGGCTTCCCTCTTAATTATGCCACAACGTATGCATCCCTGAAATTAGAGGCTCTGCTCAGCATTTATGACTATATGCTTATCTTCCAGCCTGAAGATGCACTTTCACATGCTGATGTGCTGAACCGTCTACTATGCCAGGTTCCAGAAAACTGCCCCTGAAAGCACCCCAGAGAGGGGAGAGATGACCACTACAATGGAGGTATAGATGAGACATGGTGAAGAGTGCAGTCGAGATGATGTGCTTCAGAGAGAAATGATGAAAAAGAACCTACTCCCCTAAAGCAGGAAAGACCCCCCTCCCCCAACCTGAGCAGTGGAACAGACTGAGGGGTGGGGGACATCTAGTACAGGGGCAGGTTTGAAGAATGAGACAGAGAAATGTAATACAGGTCCCTGTTTCTAGGGTCCTTGCAAGCTAATGGGGGGAGGCAATGCACAAGAAATTTACAAGTTCAATATCCAAATAAGCCATGCAGAGCAAGTGCTATAGGAACTCAGAGGAGAGCAGACTGCAAGCTTTGGTGGCCAACAGGGGCCCTTAAGTAGAGTGGGATTTGGATAGCAGAGGGACCGGTCTCTCTAAAAGGATTTTTCCAATGGACTGTGGAGAGAGGTGATATTAAGGCTCTGAGGAGGCTGGAAAACGACCCCAAAGCCCTCCAGGGCAATGGGGAAAGGGCAAGCACAGAGGTGGGCAGAGACTGGCAGAAACCAGCAGAGGCAGACTGAATGTAAGGACTGTGAATGCAAACCCCAGAGGCAGGGTGACCTTATGTCCTAGTTTGCCTGAGACAGTCCCAGTTTACTTCTACTGTCCCACTGTAATTATTGATGGCGTTCCCTTACACCCCCAAAAGTCTCCCAGGTTAAATGAAAAATTGTATCGTCACCCCAGTCAGAAGGATCTTTGGGCAGTGGCCGACTACACCCACAGGCCCTAACACACCTTCTAACAGGGGGGCTGAGATCATGCAGCTCCCATCCCACCCTGAGGGAGCCTTTCCAGGCCAGACCCATGCACATCCTCATTCCCACCAGAAGCCTCCCCTTCCCCCAGAACCCAGATTCTTCCTTTCTCCGATTACCATCCCCTGGAAGCCCTCCACTTCCCCCAGCAAAGGAAAGGGTTGATTTAAATTGAAAAGCTAAAAAGACCTGTTCAGAACAAGAGACTCCATGAACAAATGAAAAGATACGCTGCGGACTGGGAGTAGGTGGTTGCCATGTGTGCACTGAGAATGAATTTGTAGTCACGATATATAAGAAATCCCTACACACCCGATGGGAAAATGGGCAAGGAAAATGGAAAGGCAAATCACAGAAGAAACCCAAATATTAATAAACATGAGAGATGTTTAACCTCACTAATAATTGTTGAAAAATAAACTAAAACAACAAGGAGACGCTCCTTTTTTTTTTTTTTTTTTGACCGCGCCATGCAGCATGCGGAATCTTAGTTCCCCGACCAGGGATCGAACACGTGCTCCCGCCTTGAGAGCACAGAGTCTTAACCACTGGACCGCCAGGAAAAGTCCCAATGCTATTTTATATTCACCAGATGAAAAAAAAATTTAAGTCTGACAATGTCAAGTGATGGTGGACTAACAGGTACTCTCATACAGTTTGATGGGAGATCACTCAGAAAAACAATTTAGCTCTATTTGGTAAAGTAGAAGATGTACATGCTCCACAACCCAGCAATTCAATTCCTTGGTACACATCTTAGAACAATTCTCTCACCCATGGCATGAGGAGACCCGTGTCTTCTTGTACAAATGAATACTTAGTGCCCAACAGTAACAATGAAAAAACCTAAATGTCCATCAACAGACAAATGGACAAATAAGTTTGGTATAGTCACACAATGAATATTGTACGGCAGTTAAAACGAATGAACCAGAGTTACGAGAATCACATGGATAAGCCTCAACAATGCTGAGGGAGGGAAAAACAATTTGCAGATTTATATAGTATAACTGCCTGTATACACTTTAAAATATGCAAAACTTTATATGTACATGTGTATACACTCTATGTGTGTATACTATATACACATGTATATGGAAACATACATACGTAGCAAAAGTTTAAAATGATGAGTGGGTGTGGTGGTAAACTCCAAATTCAGGAGAGGGCTTACCTCTGGGGAAGAAGGTGAGACAATGGGATTGGGGAGGGATACTCAGGGGGTTTCTATTAGATGTGTAATTTTTTTTTTTTTAATGTGAAACAAAGACTTCCCTGGTGGCACAGTGGTTAAGAATCTGCCTGCCAATGCAGGGGACACGGATTTGAGCCCTGGTCCGGGGAGATCCCACATGCCACGGAGCAACTAAGCCCGTGCACTGCAACTACTGAACCTGTGCTCTAGAGCCCGTGCACCACAACTACTGAGCCCGCGTGCCACAACTACTGAAGCCTGCACACCCTAGAGCCTGTGCTCCGCAACAAGAGAAGCCCGCACACCGCAACGAAGAGTAGCCCCCGCTCGCTGCAACTAGAGAAAGCCCGCGTGCAGCAACGAAGACCCGACGCAGCAAAAAATTTTTTAAATTTAAAAAAAGAGGGTTGGTGCATGAGGGTTGGGTAGCAAAGGTGACAAACTAAGAGGTCACAGGCTGGGATGAGCTTGGGTGGGCCTCCCCAAGCCCTCCCCACGGCAAGCACCAACCGTACAAGCCTGGCAGGGTCCCGCATGGGGTTAGGATGAGTCTCCAGCCTCTGGTGATAGGGACAGAGCTGGCAGGTGGGCGTGTGGCTCCCCCAGCCCTCCTTTCCCTCCTCTGTCTCGGGCTGGCCTTTGTTGATCTTTTCCCCTGTTGGTCTTCAGCACTTTCCAGTATCTACTTGGACACATTTCCTCTCCACTTTGTTGTGGCAGAGAAGAGCACAGTTTTCATCCGCCAGGTTGACAAAAGATTAAAATGTTTGATACAGCCCAACATAACAGGTATGACCTTGATCTGCAACATTCCGGTGTAAGAAATGTTACATTACTCATTTGTCTAAATCCAGTTAAACTTGGCAACAAGCCCCCACTCTCCAGGACTGGCAAAAATATTCAATCTTAGTCATGATTTTGAGGGCCCTTCTCCCTCTTGAAGATCATACTAAAGCCCTGGGAGGGTTATACATTCAAAAAAGAGGGGGAAGAGGCACTGAACTTCAATCTGTCACGGGCACCACCTGAGATGCCCGTTGTCCCAGCTGCCATGGTCCTTTCAAAGGCACAAGCTCCATGCCCTCCATGCCAGACTTAGGAAGAGTTCCCAAGATCACATCGCTTAGCTCTGTCTCCTGGAATCTAGAAGCTACCCTATCAGAGGTCCAGCCACTTCCCAAGTCCTCGTGTGAGTCCAGTGCAGGTCCTGCCTCTGGGGTTGGGTCACCCCCCAAACCCCCGTCAATTACAAAAGACCATGAGACGGGGGTATAACCCCTTTGGATGACTACTCTGACATACTGCTGAGTTTGGGGGGAAACAGCTACTATAGACTGAATTGTCTTCCCCCATAATACATATGTTGAAACCCTAACCCCCCAATGGGACTTTTGTGAAAAGAGGGCTTTTAAAGAGGTACTTAAGGTTAAATGACGATATAAGGTTCAGGCCCTAATCCAATGTGACTGGTGTCCTTACACAAAGAGGAAGAGCCACCAGGTATGTGCACAGACAGAGGAAAGGTCATGTGAGGACACCGCAAGAAGGTAGCCACCTACAAGCCGAGGAGAGGGGCCTCGGGAGAAACCAACCTTGCCAGCACCTGGATCTGGGACTTTCAGCCTCCAGAACTGTGAAAAATAGATTTCTGTTGTCTAAGCTACCCAGTCTGTGGTATTTATGGCAAACCTAGCAGACTAATACAACGGCTAAGCGTGTGTGTGTGTGTGTGTGTGTGTGTGTGTGTATGTGTATGTGAACTAAAAGCAGCAATCCTAGAATCCAGGCAAGGGACATTCCTCAGCCTGTGTGGTGGCTTTCCTATCCTACTCTGCTTGGCTTTTGCATCAGGTTGACCCTTTTAGTCTGAATTATCACCCCAGGGACAGGAGAAGGGGGAGGCCCAGGATGGAGATACTGGGTTTTCTACTGTAAGAAGAAGGTTGGCATGACCATATTTTTAGCCAGTCTGGGGAATGTTACCAATGATTATCTCTGGGCAATGGGATTATAAAGGGATTGTACTTGCTTTGTTTGATTTAGCCGTGTTCCCTCAATTTTCTACATGAACACGAATTGCTTTGGCAATAACTGAAAATAGTAAGTTATGAGCGTTGAAAATATCTGCCATTCTTCTGGGCCCAAGTCCAAAGCCACTCACTCCACATTGCTGCTCCCCAACAGGTGAATGCAAGAGCCTTTTCTGCCCTGAAAGCCCTTGGGAGTCAGACTTCTCCCCTGCTTCCTCCGTCTGGGCTGCAGTTATTTCTGTGCATGATTTTGCTGCACTACTGGCCACCCACCTCCCTGCGGCCCCCAGACAGCGCTCTGCCCGCCTTTGTGGTCACTGCAGAGCTTAGCCTGGCCCTGTCCCATACTAATATTAAGCACTTTTCCAATCATGATTCTTTTGGTTTTTACAACAAAACTGAACAATATCTATTATTGTCCTTATTTTGTAGATTTGAAAACTACAGCTCAAACGCTGACCAGCCAATGAGCCTTGGGGAAGGAGACTGGGGACCAGGCCCATCTGACTCCAAAGTCCTCATGGCATAACCACAGGCCATGCTGGGGGTCAGATCCCAGGAGGAGAGACTCTGAATCCTCATCTTCGGTGGGGTTTCTACCTCATCTGGGTCTGGGCTGCTCTGGATGCCATTTTAGGCAAAGAACAGTTTATTGGAGTGGGGAGGGGGACCGGGCACCCATGGCTCAATGCAGTGCATGCCCTCTTCCTCTGCCTGCCATGCCAGGCCCTGTACAGAGGCCGGTGTTTTCAAGGGAGATGAATACATTCAACTCAGGAATGTTATCTCCCTCGGATAACAGACTAAACTCTGTTCTACCAGGCGAAACTCTGTTCTCCATCAGTTTTCAGTAATAAAAGGGGTATTTGATCTCCTTCTGCCTGATTCATGGTTCAGAACTTGGGCAGGGAAGAGAAGGTGTCATGTAAAGATCCCCTGAAATGCCACAAGAGTCCACCTGACTGCCGGGGACCCCGACGTCACTTCCTATTGTTGAGCTAACTCTAGGGCACGGTTTCTCAACCTTGACATTATTGCTATTTTGGGCGGGATCATTCTTTGCAGTAGGGGGCTGTCCTGTGTGCTGTAGGATGTTTAGCAGTGTCCCTGGGCTGCCAGTGGATACCAGTGGTGTCCCCTCAGTCAGGACAACCAAAAATGTGTCCAGACATTGCTGAAAGCCACGTGGAGGCACATTTGCTGAGAAACACTGCTCTAGAGTCTTGTGCCCCAGATTTCTCACCCAGCACAGTGTCAGGACGTGAGCAGAAGTCCCAGACTGGGCCCTTCAGAAACAGACACCAGGGAAAGTGCACACAATATAACAGGGATAGGGGCTCTGACCCCGAGTCAAGACTAATTGCTGGGCAGGCACAGACACACACATTCCTAGCAGAGATGGTTAAAGGCAATGAAGGACCCATTCATTCAATCAGCCAATCAACAAACGTATGTATTTATTGATCCATTAGTATACACTGGGTGCTGGTCTAGATGCTGAGGACACAAAGATCAAGTAGATAAGCAGAGTCCTTGTTCCAACATAGCTAAATCTCTAGCAGGAAAACAGATATTACACAATCAATTATAATAAAGTGTGTTAAGGGCTATGATGAAGTACAGGAGGCCCTGAATGAATTTAAAGAAGATGAACTCCGGGACTGGAACAGGATCCTTTGTATCATCTTGAACTATAAAATATTAGCCTATCCAACAAGCTGCCCTTTCCCCACCCCAGCCCCCTCCTCACCAGGCTCCTAAGTGGCCCCTTGGATCTGGAAGCCTGGTTGTGACAACAGTCACCTGGGACCAGGTAGGCCCCAAAGTACTGAGGGCGTGTCAGGATCCAGTTGACTTTGCTCCCTCGTGTAACTTCTGATTCCATTTTGAGCCAGCTGAGGCCACAGAGTAATCGAATTAGGCAAATATTATGGGGAAGAAAATGGGCCTGTAAGTAGCTTAAAGTGATGGAAATGACCTGAAGGTGGCCATGCAAATGGTCTGTATAATATCCTGTAATAACCCTGTCCAGGCAGCCCGAGGAGGCAGGCTTCCAATAATGAGGTGTCTGATTAGAATAATGTTCAGTGGGAGAACGTGTGAGTGTCCGCATAAATCAGGCCTGGAGAGCCTCCCCAGTTAGCCGGGAAGGAGACAGGCAAGGTGGGTACCAACGCTGCACCAAGAGGGAGGCGGCCGGGCAAGCTGCAGAGGTGGGGGAGGAAAAAAAATCATCCCCATAATAATCCTGACATTTTATAGCACTCTACAGTTTATAAACTCTTTTCCTGTGCAATATTTCACCTGGTCCTCACACAGCTGTTCTCAAGATTAAATGAGATAATGGTGTCTTGGGAGATAATTAATGGTCATGACCTTAACCCCAGCATCCAGCATGGCGCCTGGCACATAGTAGTTGTTCAATAAACAGAAGCTATTAAGGACCCCGCAGCAGAGAGATGACAGTTCTCCAATCATCTGCTTTTCTCCCTACTGGCACTGGGGACACTCAGGGAACACTCGGCTCGCATACATCCTCAGGGAGCTTTCTTTCCCTTTCCCTGCTTCCCAAATATTGGGGGTAGATTAGCATCGTCCTCAGCAGACAGTCACTCGAGAAATGTAAGTTTCTGTCTTTATCTTCCCATCTCCACTCCAGCCAACAAGAACCTAGGTAGGATGCTTCAATGGGCCCCACAAGACACCTCGTTCCATTCAGTAACTGGTATTGTCCACAACGTGCCATTCATTCATTTATGTATATTCATATATGATTATTGAGGACCCAGTATAGGCCAGGGCCAGGCACATGGGGGAAGAGAAGAAAATGGAGCAAACCAGCAGCCGTGGGAGCCCAGACCTGGCAGAGGATGCCCAGCCTGTGGCCACGCCTCCTCTCGGGGAGAGCAGAGTCAAGGGACCACGGGAGGGGACAGTCAGAGAGCAGGACCAGGCCACACAGCCTCAGGGGAGGAGAGCTTCTGGAGTCCTCACATCTGTGGGCAGCTGTAAGCTTACCAGGGTTTCCACACTCACTTCCCTGTGGGCCTCACAACTCATCTCTGACAAACATTTCCATTCTCCCTGTTTCAAAGAGAAGAAACTGAGGCCCAAATAAATTAAGCCATCTTGCCTCAGATAACAGCTGATAAGCAAAAACTTAGTTTTGACCCAGCGTTTCAGACTCCAAATCTGGTCTTTTCTATGTGAACAAATGTATGCAGTGATCGAACACACGGGCACACCCACAGCCTCACTTTGTAGGTCCCTGTGTGACCACTTACAAAAATGCTTGGTGTCCACGCACAAACCCACACACGGATAAAGCTCCATGTTCATGTACAACACTCTTGGGCTTTTATCCTTTGATGCCAAAGAGTGATAATTTGAGGAGAGCAGTTAAGGGGCCAGAACAGGGATTAAGGGACTGCATCCTGGGCCCTGAAGTGCTGGACTGCACGTGAGGCTTCTGGGGGAAGTTTGGACCAAGATGGGAAAACACTTGACCCACAGTGACCTTGTTGTGATCACTCGAAGCCCAAACAAATTTGAAGATCCCTTATAGATAATCCATTACGCATGAATGTGCTACATGCTTGAGTGGATAAATGAATGAGTGAATGAGTGAATGAATGAATGAGTGTCCCCTCATGCTTTAGTCAGCTCAGGCTACCACAGGCAGACCTCAGAGGTACTGTGGGTTCAGACCATGGCAATAAAGCGAATACCGCAATAAATCGAGCCACATGACCCTTTTAAAAAGCCCAGTGCATATAAAAGTTAACACTATATTGTAGTCTATTAAGTGTGCAATGGCATTATGTCTAAAAAAAACAATGTACAGACCTTAATTTTAAAAAGACTTTCTTGCTAAAAAATGCTAACCGTCACATGGGCCTTCAGCGAGCCATCATCTTTGTGCTGCTGGAGGGTCTCGCCTCGATGTTTCTGGCTGCTGACTGATCAGGGTGGTGGCTGCAGAAGGGTGGGGTGGTCGTGACGATTTCTTGAAATGAGACAAAAATGAAGTCTGCCACATCGAATGACACTTCACTTGGACACTTAGAGGCCACTGTGGGGTTATTAACTGGCTTAATTTCAATATTGGTGTGTCTCAGGGAACAGGGAGGCCCGAGGACAGGGAGAGAGAGGGGGGAATGACCAGTCAGTGGAGCAGCCAGAACACACACAACGTTAATCAGTTAAGTTCGCCGTCTCACATGGGTATGGTTTGTGATGCCCCGGAACAATCACAATCATACCGTCAAAGATCACTGATCACAGATCACCGTGATAAATATAACAATCATGAAAAAGTTTGAAATAGTCTGAGAATTACCAAAATGTGACACAGACACGAAGTGAGCAAATGCTGTGGGGAGAATGACTTGCTCAATGCAGGGTTGCAACAAACCTTCAATTTGTCAAAAACACAGTATCTGTAAATTACACAATTACACAAGATATGCGTGTATAACAAGATACAATAGGGGGCTTAAGCAACAGACACTCATTTTCTCACAGTTCTGGAAGCTAAAAGTCTGAGGTCAAGGTGTCAGCAGGGTAGGTTTCTGGTGAAGCCTTTCCTCCTGGCTTGCAGACGGCCACCTCACTGTGTCCTGGCCTGGCCTTTCCTATGTGCTCATACAGACAGAGAGAAAGAGAGCTAGAGGGAGAGAGAGAGATCTGGTGTCTCTTCCTCTTCCTTTTTTTTTTTTTTTTTAATCTTTCTTTCTCTTCTTATAAGGACACCAGTTCTATCGATCAGGGCCCCACCCTTATGACCTCATTTAATCTTAACTACCTCCTTAAAGGCCCTATCTCTACATACAGTCATACTGAGGGTTAGGGCTTCAACATAAATTTGGGGGAGACAGTCAGTTGATAACACCTCCATATATAAGCTAGAGGCTAGCTCTGGGGCACAGAATATAGAAACACAAAAAGAGCTCCATGTCACATTCACCCCAGGAACAGCCCCTGCAGGGTCCTAGTTGCTGTGCATCTTGGATACAGCTTCCTTCTGCAGGCCTGTAGCATATGCTCGTGGAGAAGAAAGGCTGTCAGAATGCAGGAAGGCTAACGGGCAGAGTCTTCCCTAGTACTCAGGAGCCTTCTGCCTTAGCCCCTCCCCAGTTCTGTAGATGGGTTTGGGGGTACACATGGTCCAGGAGCAGCAGGAAGTAACACAGCCTTTGGCGAAGTGGGTCTGAAAGGAGGAGAAATGAATATCCACATCTGGAATCAGCCAAACCGAGGCAGAGCTATCAAACTCCAACTTGCACAGCCGGAAGGGAGCCTAGAGACAAGCCCATCCAAAGCCCTCATTTCACAGACAGGAAAAGTGAGGAAAGGGATTTGCCCAAGCTATAACTGGTGTGTACACCATGTGCTACTGGTGCACCATGGCTTTCATGAACCCATAACCCAAAACTCTTTCAGCGAGAGCAATGTTTCTCAAAGCACAGGCTAAGGACCCCCATGGCTGCTTTCTTTTAAAGGCAGATTCCTAAGCCCCACACCAAGAGTCTGTTTCACAATGTCTGAGATGGACCCAGCATGTTAAAAAGCTCTCCAGGTGGAACTGGTCCCCTCCAAAACTTGAGCATGATGCCCCAGAGGTCTGCAGTAGCAACTCAGAAACTCCCAAGTGACACAGGGACAGGGAGAGGCAGCATCTAATTGTGACATGGTAGGGGGAGGCAATCCCCCATCTGTGACCAGCACAGAGCTTATGGACAGTTTCACATGGAACAGTGAGGGTGGAGGTGGACCCCACCCATTTATCAAGGTCAGCCAAGTCCTCCTAGTGAGTACCAGTACCACAGCCAAACTGCCCTTATATCAGAAACATAGGCACACCCTTTTCATTGGGGATCCCAGGATTTAGCTCAAAGAACAGTAGTAACCAGCCAAGCATGGAAATCTTTACTCTTAACTCGGAAACTTCACGTACATATAAGTATCCTGAATATTTGCATACTACCTCTTCCAGCCAATCAGAAGTCCCCTCCAACAGCAACCAAGCAGTGCTGTAGCTGCGAGGCCACCTGGTGGCCACAGGAGGAACACTCTGACTCTTCCTGATGACGTGGGACTCACCTCCCTTTTCTCTTTTTCTCTTTTATTACTTCTGTCAGTTGACTCAGTCTCAGATCATCTCTTCCATGCAAGTACACACACATTCTTTTTAATCCCCTTCCTCTTATTAAAGTACATCACTTGGGGTTTTCAAACTCAAACGCCTACAGGGTCTAACCAGAAAATACCTTCACTAAGTGAAGAAGACCTGGTGGGTAAGCAACAGCCTACTGTCACCCTGTGGAAGTTTAGTGCCACAAGTCCAGGTTGCTAGGGCTTCCCATTGCCAGAAATCTGGATATTTTTTAATGACATTTTAATATCCTGGCAAGTAATTCTTTTAAGCTTTAAAATGCTATATGGCTACTGTACTGTATACCTGAAACTTGCTAAGAGGGTAGATCTTAAGTGTTCTTACCACACACACAAAAAGAGGTAACTATGCAAGGGGATGAATATGTTAATACCTTGATTGTGGTGATTATTTTACAATGTATACTATATCAAAACGTCGTCATACACCTTAAATGTATACAGTTTTTCTTTGTCAATTATACCTCAATAAAGATGGAAAAATAAAATTTTAAAAAGCAGAAAAATAATTGTTATATGGGACAGCATGACACAGGCACAACAGCACATGCCAGAGGGTCAGCAGCTTGTGATGCTGGGATAATTCTTGCCTCCTGTTTTCCTTTCTTCTCTCTCCCTCTCTACCTGCCAAGGCCTAACGGTTACAACGACTGTTAGACATGAGAGGACTTAGGTCAATGCTATCTCAAGGAGAAGATAAAGTGGTACAGGAGAAATCCTTGAATTTTTCACCGAAATCAGACATTTAAAGAACCTGTACCATCAGCCTCAATCCCTCAAGAGAGCCCAGAAGAAGCTTTGCAGACTCTCCTCAATACATTTCCATAGATCTCCTCCTCTTCTAAATTAACCAGCTTCCCTCAAGCACCAGGATTCTAGATAAATAAAAGAGTTCTTATTCAATGGAATTGTTTTTCTGTTTTGTTTAATTACTAGTATTGTGGCAGTATTGTTTTCTACCATTTCCAATGCAAATGCGCAGTGCTTCTGCTTCATGGTGGATTAAGCTGGGTTTTATGAGCTAGCTCAGGAAGCTAACCACCACTTAAAAACTACTCCTATGGGGAAAAAGTGCCAAATTCCGAAGATCCAACTTTTACAGATCAGCTCTGGGAAGTACAGTCTGTTAATACACTGAGTGCTGCCTGGAAAAATGCTGTGTTTTCAGGGGTACATTTTGCTTTTCACACCATTCTTACTTGAATCACAGACTGTGAGGGTGAGAAGATCCTTAGAAATCACTTAGTCCACCCCCTCATCTCACAGATGAGAAAAATGTTTACATGTGGGAGAACAGCGAGATGGAGTGACACGCCCCAATTTGCACAGCTAGACAGTGACCCGGGTCCCCAGGCTCCCAGTGCAGAGAACAGAGCCTTTTCAGATGATGGGAAATACCATGGCCACCAGGCAGCCAAAGAAGAAGAGAAATAAAACAATCACAGCCAATGTTTATTGAATACTTGGTACATGCCAGGCACCATGCTAGATGCTCAAGAGCGCTTAATCTTCCAAATATCAGGTGGCATCAAATTTTATCTCCAATACACAGATTAGAATTCAGAGGTTAAGCTGTCAGCCAGTGCATAAGTGTCCAAGTTGACTGTCATAGTTAATAAGTAACCAGGAATTCAAGAAGCTATGCTCTTAATCAAGGTGCTCCTTCAAGTTGCCCAGTTTACTCCACTGCCCCACCATACCCCAGCCATCTGGTGGACGTACTGCTTCACAAACCCCAGATCTGCCTCCCTCCTTCCGTGTTGTAAGAGAGGTGTAGGATTTCTCTGTTGAGAAGTACCATTAGGACCTTTCATTTCAGGTAATACGACAGTCTAGATATCCAGGAAATTCTCCCAGTAAAGAACACCAAAAATATGATAACTAAAAATCAATTAATGTTGTAAATGCATAGCTGAGCTGGGGGACAAGAAAAATCCCCAAAGGTCAAAAATCATCAGCAAGCCCCATCTCAAGAGGTAAGTGCCCACTAAAGCCCAGGGTGTGGTGAGGGGGGATCAGATGATCCCTGTTGACCTAGAGCTTGGGTTTTAATGGATCAACATGAAGGGGAGTAGCTCAAGAGACAAAATGGGCTCAAGAAGAGTGGAAAGCAGATGAGTGACCCTGTAACAAAGCCAGACCACCTCTACACCCTAAATAAACCTACCCCACACCTGGATATGGTGGGGATACCTGCCCGTCTCTGCTCTGGGTAGAGTCTCCCCTGGTAACTCCTAATTCAAAAATGGCCCTGACATGGATTTGGGGTGAAACTTGTACCAGCTGTGAAGCATCACAACAAACAATTATTTTAAAGTGGTTTTGCTGGAAAAAAGCCAACACACAGACCCTCTCTGGAGGAACACGATTCAAGCTTAGACATCAAAGAATTCCTGCAAAAAAGCACTAAAGAAATGATCTGCATTCCCATGTTCATTGCAGTATTATTTACAATAGTCAAGATATAGATACAACCCAAGTCTCCATTGACAGATGAATGGATAAAGATGTAGTATATATATACCAAACGTAAAATAGATAGCTAGTGGGAAGCAGCCACATAGCACAGGGAGATCAGCTCGGTGCTTTGTGACCACCTAGAGGGGTGGGATAGGGAGGGTGGGAGGGAGATGCAAGAGGGAGGGGATATGGGAACATATGTATATGTATAACTGATTCACTTTGTCATAAAGCAGAAACTAACACACCATTGTAAAGCAATTATACTCCAACAAAGATGTTCAAAAAAAAAAGATGTAGTATATATATACAATGGAATATTACTCAGCCTTAAAAAATAAGGTAATCCTGCCATTTGCAACAATACAGATGAACCTGGAGGCATTACGCTAAGTGAAATAAGCAGAGAAATACAAATACTGTATGATATCACTTACATGTGGAATAAAAAAAAAAAAGACAGAACTCATAGAAACAGAGTAGGATGGTGGTTGCCAAGGGCTGGGGAGTCGGGAAATGGGGAAAGGTTGGTAAAAGGGTATAAGCTTTCAGTAATAAGATGAATAAGTTCTGAGCATCTAATGTACACGTGGTGACTACAGTTAACAATAGTGCATTGTGTACTTGAGATCTGTTAAAAGAGTAGATATTAAGCATTCTCACCACACCAAAAAAAAAATAAAAAAGGTAACTATGTAAGATGATGTGTGTTAATTAACTTGACTATGGGAATCATTCCACAATGTATACATACATCAGATCATCACATTGCACACTTTAAATACATTACAATTTTATTCGTAAATTATACCTTAATAAAGCTTAGGGAAATCAAAAATTACAGGATACAACAAGAAATGAGAAGTACCTATAAGGAGAAGCCAAAGGGAGAGAAGTGAGGTGGGCTCCAAGGTGCTGACGCCAATCCAGGTAATGAGAGCAAAAGTAACAATTGACAGTCACAGCGGTTACCATGAGATGCACTCCGTGCTAACGGCTCTACCCGGACGAATCCCTGTAACCTTCTGCTGCATATTCAACCCACCAAGCAATGACTGGCTTAGAAATAAGCTTAAAATAGCAAAACTGGAAAGAGCATTATTGACCACCTACTCTCATGTTTTTCAAACTGCAAGTCTTAGAATTTCTGTCCAGTTAGATAGATAGATGATAGGTAGATAGATACATAGATAGATGATAGAGAAAAGTGCACACGTATATATAAACACAAATGTATATGTGCATGTGTATATATATACATATATATATATATATATATATTAGTCAAGGTTCTCCAGAGAAACAGAATAGGAGATATATAGAGATAGACGGACAGAGAGAGATGATAGATAAATACATGATAGATAAATATATCTCCGTCCTCATATACACACACAACATGAATACATATACTGGGTCTCGATGTAAAATGTATTTTTTACTGCAGATTGAGGTTATAAAACAAAAAGGCTAGGAGGGAATTCCCTGGTGGTCCAGTGGTTAGGACTCCGTGCTTTCACTGCCGTGGCCCGGGTTCAGTCCCTGGTCTGGGAACTAAGATCCTGCAAGCCACACGGCATGGCCAAAAACAAAACAAACAAACAAAAATCAACAAAAAGGCTAGGAAACACTGATATAGTCCCAAGTCACCGTTTTGTTTCATGGGAAACTGAAGTCCAGAGAGAGAGCAGAGCCAAAGTTGCTGGCCTGGCTAGAACAGAGTCCAGACAAGGGCTAGGACTTTCTGTTGTTCCCCGTGGCAGCAAGGTGGCACTGGGAGCCTTCACCGTGCACAGCTCCAGGCTGGGAGGCTTCCTTGTGTGCCCCTTGGAGAGGCAAGCACAGAGCAAGTCTGGCTCGGTGATGCCTCCTCCTTCCCCAGCCCTTCTGCAAAAAGACCTGGGGTCCTTCTGTTGTCTCTCCTCTCCCACTATCAACACTTGGTCTCAGGAAAGGAGTTCGTATCCTCCTCCACACAAAGCTGTAAGCTACTCCCATGCTATCTTATTCCTGATTATTTGCTCTTGTACTGAAGGATTGAAAGTTTAAGCCAAAGACAAGAATTCCTCATCCTCGAGTTTCTCCCTGGCATCAGCAAACCAGCAGAGAAGCATTGAGGACACCAGTGGGGGAGGGGAGAACACACTTGACCTCTTTAGTACCTGATGACCCACTGTGTCTAGTGCTGGTTAACCAGGAACTACCAAAAGACAAGGGTGGTCCTAAGGGGTGACCGAGGGGTCAGCATTATTCATCTCCCCATGATCTCCTCCAGCTGCTCTTTCCTCTGACGTGGAGCCCTCTATCCTCCCACTTGCAAGGCTGATAAAGAAATTAACAGATAAGATTACAGAGTTATGCTTTTTTAACTGACTTAGCAAAATTTATCATTCTAGATAAAGTCTGTCCCTTCAAAGCCATCACCTTGGGGATGAATCGCTTATTTCAACAATTCATTGCAGGATCTCTGTTTTAGGCATATTAATAATTACCAATTATGCAACGCCTGTTATGGATCAAAAACTACAGCAGGCACTTTACCACTATACCTTATTAAATCCTGGAAAAGAAGTATTGTCCCTTTTTGAACAAGACAAAGCTAGTTTTATTCTATCCGTTATCAAACCTCATCAGTGGCTGCAAAACTCTAATCCCCAATTTTAGTCATCACACTTGGCCTAAATTACTTTAGGCTGTTTCCAGAAATCAAATCTACCCTTGAAATGCAAAGAGTGACCCCCACAGAGAAGAGAGAACAGTGTGTCACATACTAAGTTGGATTTCCCAAAAAGGAGTTCCAGGAATATGTTGTGTCATGGCAACATCTTTGCAAGAAGTTCACGGCCCAAGATGACTACTTGATGTTTGAACTTGTGTGTGTGTGTGTGTGTGTGTGTGTGTGTTTAATTAGCCAAGGTACTTTAGAGATGCAGGTCCACAACACTGTAAATCAACTATACTTCAATAAAATAAAACTAAAATTAAAAAATAGAGATGCAGGCTATTCTCTTAGAGAAACCTACCTAAATGTCTGACCTGGCACTTTGAGAAGGGTGGGAGCAAGAAGAAGGGGTCCCAGGAGTTTCCTGTCCTGACAGATAAGGGGGCGTGGCCACCACATCACCTGGTGTCCTCCTATCTAGTCCTGCCTCTTCCTTCTCATCCCACTGGCTGTATTTCTGGTGACTGCAAACAGCTAGTGACAGAGGGGATGGCTTGTATCTCAGCTGTAAGGTTCAGCTGGCCTAGAAGGCTCTCTCTCCCCTTCCCCTGCTTATGTAGGATCTACCTGGGGGTTCTCAGGTGTTGGCCTTATTTTTCTCCCCCTTCAGCTCCCCTTCTCTTTGACCTGGATGACTGAAGTTTCTCAGCCTTATGTGGGTGTTTTGCAGGTTCACTGTCAAGCTCCCCTTCTGACTAGCTCTACATCTCCTACATCCTTCAAATATAGAAATTCTGGAGTTGCCACCAGTCAAGGCGGCCCTTGGTGCAATTGTTACGTTTCCTGAGTCCACTTTCTCTCCCCTCTTCAAACTTCCAACACCTCCTCCCTACCCCTCACCCTCAGCCGTGATTCTTATTTCACTGAGGAAAGAGAAGCAACCAGGAGAGAGTTCCAAGGGCTCCCACCACGGGATCTGCCATCTTGCCTCTCTCTACCTTCCCTTCTGTGACAGTGACCTACCCATCAGCAACACTCCATGAACTGATGGACCACCCCTCCTCCTCAAAACACTGGCTTCCCACGGCTTCCAGGACGACCACTCTCTCTCCTGGTGCTTCTCTCACCTCCCCGGCTGCCCGTCTCTGCTGTCTTTGATGATCTGTCCTCATAGCCTTACCGACTGCAGCGCCCCAGAGATCAATCCTTCGCCTTCTCAACTTTTTTCCAGACACTCGCTTCAGAGTGAGCTCGTTGTGTCTCACGGCTTTAAAATACCATCTAAACTCTACTAACTAACCCATAAATTTCCATCTCCAGCCCAGACTCTCCCCTAAGTTCCTGGCTCATATCTGCACCTGTCCACCCGCCATCTTCACTTGAAAGTCCCATCTTCACCTTAACCCACCTCACTAGGAACCCTTGATTTTCCTTCCAGACCCACACGTACTGCAGCCTTCTCCATCTCAGTAAACACTAACTCCACGCTCCCAGCAGCTCAGGCCAAACACCTTGGAGTCCACCTTCACACCTCTCTCTCAACACTCATCCAATCAGGAAATCTCACTGGATCTACTTTTAAAGACTATCCAGGGCTTCCCTGGTGGCACAGTGGTTGAGAGTCTGCCTGCCGGCGCAGGGGACACGGGTTCGAGCCCTGGTCTGGGAGGATCCCACATTGCCGCGGAGCAACTGGGCCCGTGAGCCACAACTACTGAGCCTGCGCGTCTGGAGCCTGTGCTCCGCAACAAGAGAGGCCGCGATAGTGAGAGGCCCGCGCACCGCGATGAAGAGCGGTCCCCGCACCGCGATGAGGAGTGGCCCCCACTTGCCACAACTGGAGAAAGCCCTGGCACAGAAACGAAGACCCAACACAGCCATAAATAAATAAATAAATAAATAAATTTATTTTAAAAAAGACTATCCAGAATCCGCTCATTTCTCCCCACTCACCATCACCTTCCTACCATCACACTGGTCGAAACCTGCATCACCTCGTCTGGGTTACTTACTGCTCGAGCTCCTCTCTGCTTCTCCTCTTCCTTCTCAGAGTCTATTCTCAGCACAGCAGTGGGGTGATCTGTTTGAAATTAGGTGCAATGACTGACTTCTCTGCTCAAAATTCTGCCTGGACACTTAGGATAAAATACAACATCTTCACCTACATGGAATCACCAGAGCCCCCCCACCACGCCCCAAGACCTGACACCCACCCTCACCCCCCGCGCCTCTTACCTTCCTTTCCTGCCTCTTTCTTCCCACCCGCTCTGCTCCAGCCCCACTGGCCTCAGCCGTTCCACTCCAACCTCTATGCCTGCTTCTCCCTCTGCCAGGAATCCTCTTCCCTGTCCTCTTAGCCTGCTTTTTCTCCTTAGCACTGTCACCACCTGCTGGAGCAGCTGTCTGTCTCCCCTTCCCCTACTCGGTAGAGCTTCGGCGCTTTCTCCACTTCCGCTCACGGTGGTACCCAATAGAGATCTCCCACCCATGTCTCTGAAAAACTCCCCCTGGGCCTGCAGCTGCCTCTCCATCCTAGAAGCCACGGCATCTACCCCCCCCCCCATCCCCACCCACCTCACCCACCCGCTTGGCCCTTTCCACTGTCTTTCTGCCTTGGGCTGCCTGTGGCCGGCCCTTGAGACCAGCCACTCCAGGACAACATCCGGGAACCCCGCAGGGCTTTGCACTCAATGGGATCTCAGTAAATGCTGGCTGCTTGCAGGGAGGTTTCTATGATGCTGATCTTGGATCCACGGGGCTGAGAGTCCTCGGTAAATACACCCACCCCAACCCTGGGGCACCTAGTGGCCCCAGAGCTGACTTATCAAAGGCCCATTCAGGCCTCAAGAACACCACCTGCTCCTGAGAGCTAAGGGGATCCCATGCTCCTTGGCCTAGAAGGAGAAGCAGGGGGCACCTCACAGCCTTCCCACCCCCCTTAATGTACTATTTCTCCACATGTGGGTCAAGTCCCACTGCTGACCCTTGGACAGGCATCTAATAGCATTGACCACACGATGAAAAAGTTCTTTTTCTCTTCTCTTTCAAAGACCCTGTTATGGGAAGAATTGTGCCTCCCAAAAAAAGATACACTGAAGTCCCAACCCTCAGAACCTCAGAACGTGGCCTGATTTGGAAATGGGGTTGTGGCAGATGTAGCTAGTTAAGATGAGGTCATACGGAAGTAGGGTGGACCCCGATCTAACATGACTGTTGTCCTTATCAGAAGATGGCTGTGGGAAATAGAGACCCAGGGAGGAGCCCATGTGACAACAAAGGCAGAGATTGGAGGGATGCAGCTACAGACCAAGGAACGGCAGGGTTTGCCAGCCAACCGCCAGAAGCTATAAGAAGCAAGGAAGGATTCTCCCCCACAGTTTCAGAGAGAGCACGGCCCTGCCGACATCTTCATTTTGGACTTCTGGTCTCCAGAACTGTAAGATGACAAATTTCTGTTACTTTAAGCCACCCAGTTTGTGGCAGCCCTAGGCAACTAACACAGATCCTGATTACCTAGGAGAAAGTCTCATCTGGGGGCTAGCAGGTTTTTAACGCCTTTCCAACACTTGCTAATTTTCCTTTTTACAAAGAAAAAACAGTCCTCGGGCTAAGAGCTTTTGGCAGGAAAGGCAGTTAACTAAATTTTAATAACCTTGTTTTGATCTCATATTTATTTTGATGATTACCATCTATTTTCTGGCAAGTGATAACTGGTTTTCCTTGCACGATAGAAAAACAAAGTTTCATTTTTAAATAAATAAAGTTTAAAAAGAGTTCATTTAAAGAAAAATAGTTATGTCATATTAATAAAAGTGGAATAAAATTATGGCAGAAGTAGCAAAGGTAGCGATGGTAAATGAAGATAGTCTCAAGGAAAGCCAGGCCCAGCTAGCCACTATAGAGCTGCCTGTGATGTCATGAATCATAAATGCAAAATGGATAAAATGAAAATGATAACACATACGATTAGAAAAAATATGACATAGCGAAATTGTTGTCACATTGGTCTGGCTTTTCTATACCTTTTCTCCGTCACACCCATCCCCACCCACCTTCTTGGCCTTTCCTCATTTGGGGGCCAGGGCCTACATATGGCCAGGCTCCCTCTTGTCACCAAAGAAAACTGATCTGATAAACTACAGCCCACTGAGCTTGGAGTCAGAGGATGTGGGTGACAGTCACATCGCTGTCACTAACGTGATAAGTGACCTTGGGCAAATCCCTTAGTCTCCCCAGACTTCAGCTTCCTCTCTACAAGAGAAGATAAAACTATCTTCAGGCTCTGAAATCTATGCTTCTGGGATGTTAGTGATGTAATGCATTTCCCTCTTAGGGACTCCTATCTCACTTTAAATTCATAGGAATGATTCCCCACTGGAGGAATTCCAGGTTCAGTGGCACATGGAGGAGAGAGATTTTCAGGGTGGCGGTATGGGGCACTTCTAAAATCACACAGCAGGCAACCTCTGTCTCTACAGGAGCCTGGCCCCAACCCCCAGATGATGTGCCTACCATCATCTCAGAACCCCCTCCTCTCCCACCAAGCATGCCCCTGCCCCCAGGCTCTCTGCCTTCCACTCTATCAGGAGTCAAAAAGCCAAATGTCCAATAGGGCTGAATACCGCATGTTTAATTTTTAAAAGCAAAATATAGGTATTTATTTATATGCATGTTCGTACACACACACACACACACACACACACACACACACACACACACACAGCTGGGGGCAGGAAAGGGCCAGGGAGAAAAATCAGCTTTGACAACCTAATAAATGTCAATTTCTGAGGGGGGCTGAGTTAGAAGATGAATCCTCACAACTTTAATTGGAGACATGATGGTCTCACTTTGCCCAGCAGCTCTGCCTCTCCCCCAGATCCCTCTACAGATAGCAAGGCCCTTGGCTCACTCTAATTGACAAGAGGCCTCTGTCTGCTAGGATTTGTTTCTGGGATCTCAGAGATACAAGGGGAGGGGTGCTCAAGTGCCCCTCTGAGAGGAGAGACAGAAGCAGCATGACATGGGACACAGCAGCCTCGGGATGGTGCCCACACTGTGCTGGCCCTAAATGAGACCCAGAAGAAACAAAGGAGTCCTCCCACTGGTGATGTTTATCCCCACCTAACAAAAAATCAGGGGGCACCTTTCCGATCCAGCGATGGTGTTCTAATCCAAGGACAGAGGGAGGAGGGACAAAGAGGGCTGAGGGCAGCACTAGGAAGGAGACAAGGAAGCCAAGGGCCTTCTCCCGAGAGGTCGTGTCCCATAGTAGTAGGAAGGAAGGCCCAACAGCCCGACTGCCTGGAATCACAGCCCAGCCCCACCACTGCTGCACCTTGGATACAGTGCTTGACCTTTCTGGGCCTCAGTTTCACCATCTGTAAAATGGAGATAATCACAGTACCCACCTCTGCTTCAAGAGGTGGGAGACGACGGGGGAGAAGGTTTAAAGGGCTAACACAGGACTTCCCTGGTGGTCCAGCGGCTAAGACTCCCCGCTTCCAATGCAGGGGATGCAGGTTCGATCCCTGGTCGGGGAGCTAAGATCCCACATGCCGCATGGCGCGGCCAAAAAAAAAAAAAAATGTTAATCACTAACACAGGTAGCGCACTCACACCCATGTCCAGCACACGGTAAGAGCTCAACAAAGAGGAGCTTCTCCAGCCCAGCATGCCTCTCTCAGCCAGAGCTTTGGAGCCGGCACTCCTCAGACGACTGTGGAGCCCTGGCACCATCACCCAAATAAGCTGCGTGTCGTGCATGAGATAGCTCGGCTGTGACTGACAACAGCCAGTGTGATCAATCTGGGCGGGAACTGCAGTCCTCACCACCAATCCCCAGCCCGCCACGTCACACCAACCAACCACTTTCCAGTAAAACACAGAGGAACACTTTTCTCTCAAGACCCCCCACTCCGACTGCTCCTGCCCTCTCCAGAACCTCCAGCCATGCTCCTTTTGCCACCCCTGCAGACCCCAGTCCTAGCCATGCAACTCAGGTCATTTGTATCTTAATAATAGCCCAAGTAACTAGCATGTGCACAGTGCTTTACAGTTTACAAAGCCACCTTTCATTTGCAGGTATGCATTGTTAATACACTCAAATGGTTCAAAAAATTAAAAATATATATTAAGAGGCAAACAGTGAAGACTCTCCGTTACCCATCTCCTGCCCTTCCAGAACCCAGACTCACCCCCAAAACACACACACACACAGGTGACCACTGTTCTTAGTCTCTCAGAGATCCTTCTAGAATTTCATTATGTAGACACAAGCAAATACTCCTATTTCCTCCTTTTTTAAACACAAAATGTAACATACTGTACATACTGTTCTATATCTTGCTTTTCTTCACTTAACAGTTTGTGCTATTCATCAATACAAAGCTTTTTTCTCTTTCCTCTTTACAGCTGCATCACATGGGCAAACCATAGTCTCTCAGAGAGATTCCTCCCGATGGACATTTACGTTGTTTCAAATCTTTTCCCATCGCAAACAACACTACAACAAATAGCCATACACATAGACCTTTTGTACTTACACAACTGTATTTGTGGGATAAATTCCCAAAAGGGGAATTGCTGGGTCAGAAAATATGTGTATTTATAATGTTGCTAGCTCCTGCCAAACTGACCTCCGCGCAGGTTCCACACGTTTACCTTCCCATGAGAAACACAACAGTGCCTGTTTCCTTACAACTTCACCATTCAGTGTGTTATCAGATTTCTGGATCCTTGCCAGTCTGATAGGAAAAAATTATTTATCGGTGTAATTTTAATTTACATTTCTCTTATTTTGAGTGAGATCGAACATCACTGTATATGTTTAACAGCCATTTGTATTTCCTTCCCTTAGATGTACTTTGCTACCCATTTATATCCTTTGGTCTTCACAACACCCCTGTGAGATACAGAGGGCAAGTATTAAGATCTACATTTTTTAAATGATTAAAGCTCAGACTCAAAGAGTTTAAGATACTGGCTCAAAGCCACAGGCTGGTGTGTGGCAAAGCCAAACTCCATCCTGCATTTTTCTCTCACCTGCCTTGCATCACCCCCCTGAAACTGGAACAGTGCTGAGATGTGTCACAAGGAAGAGCCAGGGGACAGGAGTCTGTAGATCCGGCTTCCCGCAGTGGTTGTGAGTTACCAGCTCTGTGCCTTTGAGCCAGAGCCTCCACTCTTGGGCGGATTTTCCGTATCTCTAAAACCAAGATTTGAACTAAATCACCCAGGTCTCTTCCAGGAAATGATTATAGTGAGAAGCACTCCATGCATCTTTTATTATTATTTCTTTTTGAGCAGAGGAAATAAAACCGTTTTCAAACCTCCCAAGATGAGAACTTTCAAAGCATACCCGTTTATGTGAACCTAGTCTAAGTAGAGGTGTCGGGAACTAAGTGGGGCAGGGTGGGGGAGGTGTTGTTGCACTGTAGCGCTGGACTTGGCCTGTACTGAGAGCTGATGGTGAGACTTTCGGGAGTTTTGCAGGCCGACTGATGTCAGAGTGATAGCTGAAAGCGGCCAGAGTGGGAATATGTACACCACGGAAATCAGCAAATGTTACATATGACAGCATCCCCACCTCCTGTCCCCAGAGACGGTTGTCTCTACCACCTGACCTCTGCTGGAGGGTCTGCAGAAAATCACAGGCAAGGAGGAGACTGCGGAGTTGAGCTGAGAAGACTCGCCGGGAGTGTGGAAGGTTCCGGGATTGAGGCGAGCATGCGCAGTGCCTGCACGATGCGCAGACAGGCAGCTGGTTCACACGCTCCACGTTACCTCCAGGGCTAGGA
Organism: Balaenoptera musculus; assembly: GCF_009873245.2. NCBI lineage: Eukaryota > Metazoa > Chordata > Mammalia > Artiodactyla > Balaenopteridae > Balaenoptera > Balaenoptera musculus. The sequence continues at coordinate 16,301,104 of NC_045790.1, read as the reverse complement.
GCGTGGACCCGGAGGCAGACGTGGGGGTCAGATCGCTGCTCCCACATGCTAGCCGTGTGACTCTGAGTAACCATTCAGCCTCGGGTTCCTCGTCTGCAATAACCATGGTCCCTACCTCCAGGGGCTTTCTGCAGATGCATGAGTTAATCCACAGGAAGCCCTTAGATCAGCGCCTGGCACGATCCTCCTTCAGTGATGGCTACTGTTGCTTTTACTGCAGCTGCAGGGAAAGCGCACCGGAGGAGCATCCTGGGAGGGGAACCTCCCCGTCTGTAGCTGTGGGGCCTTGGGCAGCCCTCTCGCACCTCTAGAACATATCTGACATTCCTCCCCTTCTCTAGAGCCAGTGTCCCTTGATCCCGTTGGGTCTAACCGTGATGAACACAGCTGTCAGAGGAACGCCTGCTCTGGGCCTCCTCCCTGCCCCGCCCACCAGGCCCAGGATGGCGTCTTCAGGGTCCCTTCTTGAGAGGGGGGTGCTTGCCGTTCTGAGACAGGCCTTCCTTCGCTAATCACACTCATGGTGCCGTCTATCTAGTGACCAAACTCTCCGTCTCTCGGTCTGGAGCACCCTTTTCTCCTCCCCAGTATAGGGTGCTGCTGCTGCATCACCTCCCCCAGGAAGCCTTCCCTGATGCCTCCTTCCTCCTGTCGGGTGCCTGAACTCCAGTGCTATGTCTGTAGCCCCCACCTCACCCCCTGAGCACTTAGCCTTGAGCATCTGCCCCACGAAATTCCTTGAGGTAGGAATTTGTCGTTTTCTTCTCTCCCCCATAACTGGCCAAAGAAGACCCTATGGGGGACTGATGGAATGAGGGAGGGAGGCAGGAAGGGACACATCCTCCCCTCCCCCACAACACCATCCCTTCCCTCCACAACACCCTCCCCTCCCTCCACAACTCCCTCCCCTCCCCCCACAACACCCTCCCTTCCCCCCACAACTCCCTCCCCTCCCCCCACAACACCCTACCCTCCCCCCACAACTCCCTCCCCTCCCCCCACAACACCCTCCCCTCCCTCCACAACACCATCCCAAGCTTTGACTTTCTATTGCAGAGTGACCCCTGTTACTCCACACGGCTGCACTGCTCCCTCCAAATCTTGGTGTGAAAAAAGAGAGAAATTGCTCAGATTAGGGCTGGGTAATGAGCCATGCCGGGTGAGCAAGCACCATATTCCTCACTAATCTTGGCTGGTCCAGAGCTTGCCAACTCCACGGGCTCCCTCCTCCTGCCAGCTCAGGGAACATCACCAGCTGGTGGTCTGCCAGGGGGCTATCTCCCCAGGGTCCCCTCCACTGGGACCCGAGAGCTCTGTGGCTCTTGGGACATTGGGCAGAGGAGGAAGCAGGCAAGCACAGAGGGCAGGCCCCAGGGCACTTGCGGGCCCCTGAGAGCAACAGTCTCCTTCTGAGTCCCAGAACCTGCAGAGGCCAAGAGGCTAGTCCTTCCCTCACAGCCAAGCCCCCTACGATGGGGTTTGCACCTCCTCCAGCAGTAATCCTCCCCCCTCCCCTGCTGTATTCTTCCCCGTAGCACAGACTGCCATCTGACATCCCATAAATTGTATTCATTTTTTTTGGTTTGCTTATTGTCCCCCTTCCCCCCAAAGAATGTAAACTCCACAAGGGCAAATATATTCATCTCTCCTTCACTCTGCATCCCCGGGACCAAGAACACTGGCTCTTCACAGGTGCTTGATACATATTTGGACAAATGGAAAAATACATCTCCCACCCTCAGCCCAAACACACACACACACACCACACACACTGATACCTCTATCCAGACCAAATTTCTGGCTCTCATCTATTTCCTGCTAGAATAATAATTGAAGATTTCACTGATAGTGAACTTAATGCATGACCACTTTGTAGAGGTTTTTGCATTTTATAAAGGAGCCCTTTAGAAATGATAAAATCTTTCATGAGCAAATGCAATGAAGCCATAATGGGTGAATTATATGGGGGAGATATTTGGGGACCCCCTTCTGCCCCACTCAGAGTATCTCAAAGCAGATGAGCATATAGGGGAAAGTCGGGCCCCCAAATCACACAGCCCACAGCTACGCCCCCTCTGAAGCCCACTTCAGCTCCCTCTGATTCCGGAGGAAGCTGTACCAGCCATCCTGACCTCTCCCCATCTCCCACTGAGGCTTTATTTTGGCTTTTCCCAGCCTGCCGGGGCCTGGAGTTAGAGTGCAGGGGAGCATGGCTGTCTAGAGCAGCCGTCCCAAACCAGGCCAGGCCCCCTGGCATTTCAGCTAAGTGTTACTAGGCCAGGAACCTCAGGTGCCCAGAAGAGCTGGCAGGCTGGCACTGTGGGCACGGCCCCCGAAGCAAAGGCCAGATGATTACGGATGAAGCAGAGACTCTGCAGAGTGTAGGGGTCAGTGAGTCAACTGAGGAAATCCTCATGTATGTAAAGCATGTGTTTGGGCCGCAGGAAGAGGAACATGCCATGCCCCAAGCCACTGTCACCTGCCCCCAGAGCCCCCATCACCTCTGATCTGACCAGGGCTAAGGCTGCTTTAGGGAAGCCAATCCAGAGCCTAGCCCAGGAGGAGCCCTGAAGGAGTCCTTCAGATTGTCCTTTCACTTAGGAAGATCCCATGCAGCAGGAGTCTGAGCTTTCCCATCCGGGGACCCCAGCCGGCTGAGCCAATCGGATCACCTTTCCTGGGGGCTCTCTGTATGGGGGCCCATCCCAGGTCCAGACCTCCTGGAGGAGGGAGCTGATGGACTAACCTCCTGCTCCCTCCTACAGCCCCACCTTCTGGAGGCCAGAGGAGACCCTGAAGACCAAGCCAGCAGTGACCTAAGGATGCCCACAGGCACCAGCAATGACAAGCCTGGGACATTAGAATGTGACAACATCCAGACACAACAGTAGAAGTACTTCTCTCCACCCCACCTGATCAGCGTTATCTGGGGCACCTTAAACTGCTAGCTCAGGTGGAGACCACAACCCCACTCAGACAGAGCCTAGCCTGGGGTGAGGTCAGCAGGGAGGACTTCTGGGCTGTCCTGGGGTGGGACGTGGGGGTGGGGAAGGGCACTGGGACTCCAGCCAGAACTACCCTCTTCTCTGGAGACGGGGCAGCGTATAATAGGCTCCTGGGAACCTAGGCACTCACCGCCAGGGCCCTGAGTGCAGCCCCTTTATCCAGATGGTCTCCACTGATCTGCTGGAGATTTTGCCAACAGATCAGCTCTCCATCCCAGTTCTTCTTGCAACTCCAATCTCTTCCTCTCAGGCCATCCATCATCTGTCCACCTGCCTGGGGCAGCAGGAAGGGGCAGCCTCTTAAAGGAGCTGGGCCCAACCCTCAGGTGCCCTGTCAGCTGCCCACAGGTACCAAAGCCTCCCTCTGTCCTGGGACCTTGACACTGGGTCTGGCCATTTGTGCTGCCTCCAGTGAGCTTCAGAGAGAGCCTGTGAAGCCGAGATCAGGTGGATCTAAGAGTTCTCTACCCCTCGTCTCCTCCATGGGGCCATCTTGTGTCCTCTTCCCACTACTCTTAGTCTGATGCCTCCTGGAAGCTCAGATGACTCCAGAGACACGCGCTGATAAGAATTTAGGCATTTGTCTGCCATAGGGGACCCTGGGAGATGATCATGACTTACCATTGAAAAGAAGCACACAATTCCCACTCGCCCCCTGTGATCTTATTTAAGCTGCCCAACAACCCCATGAGGTTAATGGGTATTACTAACCCTATCTTACAGATGAGAAAACCGAGGCCCAGAGAAGTGAAGTGATTTGCCCAAGTTAGCACAGTTGTCCGGGGCAAGTCCAGGACCTAGTTCTCTTTCCACTCTGCCACACTGCCTCTTGGAAATCTTCAGGTCACGGAGGACTTTCCTGCAGGGACTGTAATGAATAGCATCGGTAGGCAGCTGCCTGGCGCTGCCGCCCCACCACGCCAGGCGCTCTAGCAGGCTACAGAGGGCTTGGCTGAGCCCAACACGGCCACGGAGGAGCCTGGTGACCTTGGGCAAGTCATCAAGTCTCAAGTCTGAACTTCAGTTTTCTCATTTGTAAAATATAAAAAACACCCACTGCCTGGAGAGGAACAGAGAACATGGAATGCTCTGGATTCTAGGAAGCCCTGTGCCCAAGAGAGGGGCCGTGATCACCACACCCCCAGACGCACCCACACCCTCATGCTTGACACAATGTGACCTACTGTGACAAAGCAGCCCCCACAGCTGACTGTGACTTCCGTAAACAAAAGCTGCGGTCTTCCTCTCATGATTCCCTTTGTGAAGGGAATCAAGAGGACCAGGCCTGTGGCTGAGAGAAGCAAGGAAGACAGCTACACAGAGGAGGGAAGGGTTCAGGTCAGGGATGGTTTGGACCTGGAGACGGGTGTTCCTGGTACCTGAACAAGGGTGAGCCCAGCTTGGGACCACGGGAGGGAGAAGAGGTGGCTGGACTGAGGGACAGCTCTAAGGCCAACTTCCAAGGAAGGAGAAGCAGGATTTTACAGCCCCTTGCAGGCATCTGCTAATAGAGGACCCCAGTCCATGAAAAGTGCCTCCCGGGTGCTGTTTATGGCTGTCGCCAGGTGCTGGCTCTCTGTCTTCCGTCACTGATACCACCCACACTGAAACCACCACCCTTGTCTTCTGCTTCTACACTTTTAAAAAAACTGAAGTATACTTGGTTTACAATATTATATTAGTTTCAGATGTGCAACATAGTGATCCAATATTTTTAGAGATTATACTCCATTTAAATTTATTATAAAATATTGGCTATATTCCCTGTGCTGTATAATACCTCCTTGTAGCTTATCTATTTCATACATAGCAGTTTGTACCTTTTAATCCCCTACCCCTATTGTGTCCTCCCCCCTTCCCTCTCCCCACTGGTAACCACTCATTTGTTCTCTATATCTGTGAGTCAGTTTCTGTTTTGTTATATTCATTCATTTGTTTCATTTTTTAGATTCCACATATAAGTGATAACATATGGTATTTCTCTTTCTCTGTCTGACTTATTTCACTAAGCCTAGTACCCTCCAGGGCCACCCATGATGTTGTAAATGGCAAAAAAAACCCTTCAGGCACTGAGCCCTTGGATCTGTTGGCAATGCCTGTCAACATGTAGCAAAGCAAGGAAACTCTCCCTTTCCTTTTCCTTCTCTGTCTCAACCTCCACTATAAGAATGCCCAAGCGTGCAGCCAGTGCTCTAAGTGAAAGCAGGGATGCTGAGAGACAAGTCTTAGAAATAGATACCCAGACATGGCTCCACTGTGGTCTATGTGAATGGTACCCCCTGCACTTGTGCAGTGCACAGCCTGTGCTACTGTACCTGATGGCCCTGTAGACACTATACACTCCTCAAAGCACCCAGTCTCTCTGACAACTTGTGCTTTATTCCTTAGTCAAGCATGTCAGGCTCACGTGAGCCCTCATTATGAATGGTGCCCCCTAGAGGTGTTCATTGCTCAACCTGCACAACCATGCACAGAGCTCCTGCAATGCCATCTCCTCCTATAGGGTAAGTCCTCTCCCAGGAGGCTCCTCTGTCCCTCACAGGATGGGACCCACCCCACCCCACCAATTCTCCAGACATTTCTGAATTCCAGCAGTGGGCCCCACTACATGTTTAAATTAAGACTTTGAAGCCACATTTTCCACACTCCCTCTTGTGAAAGTCACTTCTGCTTCCTTGCTGTCCTGGCGATTTCCCCAAAACAAAGGACTGTACAGTTAAGGGGAACTTTGACACTTTGAAGTTCTTCTAATCCAGCTCTATCATTTTGCGGATGGCAGAATAAGCCCAGAGAGGGTAAGAGACTTGCCCAGCATTCCACAGGCCACAGCCAGTTAGTGGCAGAGCAGGGATTAGGGCTCCTAGCTCAGTGCCCTGTCCAGCATCCCTCCTCATGGACAGATGGAGGTTAAGGGCACAGAGATGCTGAGCAAGCAAAGCTTCCCCAAGCACAGAGGCCTCTACACCACTGGTGGCCTCACTGCCTTCACCATCAAAGAAATCAAAAACCTTTTTTTTTTTTTTTTTTTTAAGGAGGCAGTTCTGTTTTGTCCGCGGGGAGGAAGGATCCTGTGCTGGGCCAGCCAAACCAGAAGGCAGAACCAGGAGAGCTCAAGTTGGCTCTCAGGATGTGACAAAGCCTGAAGGTTGGAATGTCCCACAGGAAGTTGGCCCAGTCTCTGCCTCAGGCTCAGGCTGGGTTTGGCTGGCCAGTTGTGTCCGCTGGCCCTGCGGGCCCCGGACACTGGAGGCCTGGCTCTGAGCACCCATTCTTACTTCCTGCAGGCTCATCACCAGTCTCCCAGACTTTGCCCACGAAAGCCTGCTGAGTGCTCTACGTCCCTACTCAACAGCTGAGCCCATCTTGCCTGGCCGTGCTCCCCTGACCCCCTCAACCCCTCCCCCAGCACCACCTCCCGCCCCGTCCTGAGCCAGCCAGGTTCCCACTCCTTCTCAGCCAACAGTCCTAGAGAGAACCAGGGCTCTTCTCACTGGTTCTCAGGCATAACCCCAGGTTTGGACAAACCAACCTCTCAGGCCTCCCAGCAGCGCGGGAACCTGGCTTCACCAACCACTCTGCTTTCAAAAGCTGCAACTTCTTTTTTTATAAATTTATTTTATTTATTTATTTATTTATTTATTTATTTTGGTTGCGTTGGGTCTTCGTTGCTGCACGCGGGATTTCTTTAGTTGTGTCGAACGGGGGCTACTCTTTCCTGGGTGCACGGGCTTCTCATTGCGGTGGCTTCTCTTGTTGCAGAGCATGGGCTCTAGGCACACGGGCTTCAGTAGTTGTGGCACGTGGGCTCAGTAGTTGTGGCTTGCGGGCTCTAGAGTGTAGGCTCACTAGTTGTGGTGCACGGGCTTAGTTGCTCTGCAGCATGTGGGATCTCTCCAGACAAGGGCTGGAACCCGTGTCCCCTGCATTGGCAGGCGGATACTTAACCACTGTGCCACCAGGGAAGCCCAAAAGCTGCAACTTCTTGATGCTTCTCCTTCCTCTGTGACCAGGCAGGGTGGTCTTATCCCAGTTGCTCTCCGGGAAGCTGCCCTAGATAACTCCTCCATCCTGACTCCTCCCATCCCATTGGAACCTCTGCTTCCCCACCCAGTCACCACCTCAGTCCATTCCTTCTCTTATCCACACCTTCCCACCCAACCCATCTTCCTCTCCATCCTCCGTCTTCTCTCCATCAACCTCTCCCCTGCCCTCACCTCATACTCACTCATGGACCAAGTCCTTCCTGCCTATAGGTGGAAACAGGAGCCTGGGAGCCAGGAGCTGGCTGCTGTACCCTGCTTTGGAGTTGTCTGGGCAGGAAAGCTGCCCCTGAGGATCAGAGTCAAGGATAACCTGGGTGAGCAAGTTGGGGGCGGGGGGGTGGGGGAGGGGTGGAGTATAGTTACTGAAGGAAACTAGAAAGGGAATAGGACCACATAGCATCCCTTCCCATATGGACCAGGGAGGTAACCAGCAGAAAATGAACAGCCTCGGTCTAAGCTACCCTTAATTAACCTGGGCCTCTGGCTCAGGGCATTTGCTTGGGGACTTGCCAGTGGTGACTTTGGAGAAGGGAAGAAAGCTTTGCTCAGAGATAGTGAAGTAGGGGAATCCAGAGTCCCCTCCCCTTTGTCCCTCCCCTATCTACCTAAAAGGCTACAAATGATCTCCCTGTGGATGTCGCCAGTGTCAACATTAATGGTTTGTTCCAGCGGATTAAGCACAACGGTAAACAAATTCTAATAAAATGTAAATACATCTGAGAGGGATTTAAAAATTAACTTGGCCTCAGTTTCTTTAAGTGGAAGATAAGGACTCAGGAGAGAGGATTGCTAAGACCTCTTTCTGGCTCAGACATTCTGCTCCTTGAAGTGTCAGGGTAGAGGGGTTTCTCGGCCCCCAGGGCACCCCAGGGCCCCGGCTGTGGAGGAGCAGGGCTGCGACACGATGTGGAAAGGGGCACAGGAAGACAGGCAGGCATCAACAGGGGGAAACCTGCCAATTCACGGTTCTGTTAAGAGTTTCGTCTGCCAAGAAGTGCGTCCCATGCCGAGGGCCTGCCTGCACCTCCTGCACCTACAGGCCTGGCTGCCAGGTTTCCGGCTTCATCAGAGGCACGGCACCAACCAACCATGACTCCAGACCCGATCAGGGCCTCTCACCTTCAGCCCTCCTTCCTGCCACCACAGGGACCTCCTGCCTCCAGTCCCAAGACAGCTCCTTTCACACTCCCTCCCCCAAGGATTGTTAGTGGTTCCGGGGATGCCCTGCCCCAGGGCATTTGCATTTTAAAAGAGGCCTGCGGAGCTCCCTGGTGGCCTAGTGGTTAGGATTCTGGGCTTTGGGTCTTTCACTGCCATGTGGCCGGGTTCAGTCCCTGGTCAGGGACCTGAGATCCTGCAAGCCACATGGCGCGGACAAAATAAATAAATTTAAAAATAAAATAAAAATGAAAAATAAAATTTCCATAAAAATAAAAAATAAACAAATAAAAGAGGCCTGCTGGGAGAGGTTGGGTGGGCGGGGGGGGGGGGGGGGGGGGGGGGGCGGGTGCGGTGGTGGTTGGACCAAAATGCTGAAGATGGGATTCCTGGAGCCGATGGGGGAAATGTTTCTGGATGTGGAATCCCCGCAGGGCTCCACAAATCACCTGTGTCCACCCCACCCCAAGTAAGGTGGGCTTCATTTATTCTTTCCATCCTGAAATAGTTATCCGTGCCTACCTTGTGCCCGGCAGTGCGTTAAGTGCTAGGGGTACAAGGATGAATTAGGTTAAGAATGATTCCCACCCTTAGCACATTTGCTGTCTAGCGGAGAGACGGTAAACCTCCTTCCTGCCCAGCCTCCTCCTGCTGCTGCAGGGCAGCGGCCCCCAGTGGGTATGTGATCGCACCTGTTGGCAGGCCTTGACAACTGGACCCCCAGGTGCTCCTATCTGGCAGAAACCTGCTCCCACACCCAGACGTGCCAGCTGCCAGGCCACGAGGGGATGCAGCAGCTCAGATGAAAGGAGGCAATCTCCCCTGTGGCTTCTGCTCTCTGCCCTTTCCTCAAGCCAAAGCCCTTCTAGTCTAGGAAGCAGCTTCCCTCCCAAGCTCTCCCATTTCTGAGCTTGGGAAACTGCAGGCAAGCCCCACTCTGCCTAGGTGTACAGAGTCTGATGGCCAGGAGCCACCCAGAGGAGGGATGAAAGGCCTTTGACGTTGCTCCCTTCCCCTCTCCTCAAATGGTCATCTGGTTTTCTTCCTTCTTATCAGAATCCCAACCAGGTCCTCCCACTTCCACAAAGCCTGAGTTCACCCCAAAGCTAAAGGACTCTGCTTCTCTGGGCCTCCATCCCCTGGCTTATGAAACAGACATCTCTGCCTGCCCACCTGGCAGAACCCCTGGGAGGTAAAAGGCAGTCGTGGGTAACACGGAGCTCTGTGGTCCAGGCACCATTCTAGGAGCTATGTGTTCATTCATTCACTTAGTCTTCACAACAAGCCTCTGAGAAACATATTATCTCCATTTTACAGATGTGGAAACAGATGCACAGAGCAGATGCCCAAAGACACACAGCTAGCAAGGAGCAGAGGCAGAATTTGAATGTGTGCGTGTGCCTAACCAACTATACTCAGCTGCCCCAGAGCACTTTATAAGTAAGGGAAAGCTGTACAAATTCAAGAACATTATTATTACCCAAATGCTCTTGCCCCCTCAGGCACACCTCAGGCACCGCCTAGCCCTTTCTGATCAGACACCTGAAAGGACAAGGCTGAGCTGGTCCTGGGCTGCAGGTCCCAGGATTACTTAACCCAGCTCTGGGACTCCAGCTCCCCAACAAATCCCTCAGACCCCGGTGCCCCCTCCCTGAACCCACCAGCCACCTCTGGCCCAGGGATCCGGGAGCTGGTGTCAAGAAGAGGGCTCTGGAGGTGGGAGGCAGCAAGGAGGAAAGAGGCAGGCCTGGCTGGAGCCTGGAGATAGATGGGCCCTGCTCCACGCTGGCCAGCATCAGGTGGGCCTGGGAGCTGAGGAGCGAAGCAGGGCAGTGATGTACAGCCCCGCCCGCCAGGGGGAAGCCAACCTGATGCCTAATGAGATCAGACACCCCTTCCCAGACCCCCTCATTCCTCCCCCTCCCCCTCCCACCTCACTGACCTCCCTGCTCGCTTCCCAGCCCCGCCCTCCCTGAGATCTCCAGCTGCTCCTGCTGATTCTATAAACGGCTCTGGCAGGAGGTGGGCACCTTGGCATCAGCGCCCACGGGGCAGGAGGCGGGAGGCTGGTTAGCATCTCGGCTGAAAGGTGGTGGCAGCCACAGCTTATGCACAGCCATCAGGGAGGAGTCTGAGCGAGCAGAGAGGCCCAGGCAACCTGGGTCTTGGTTTATTCTGAAGCTCCAAGGTGGGAATTCACCAGGGGGCCCTGGCCACCCCCCCCACCACCACCACCACAGCCTGGGAGCAAGCTTATGGGATGGACCAGGGGCCAAGACACACACATATGGACACACACACACACCACACAACTGCTATGCTCTAGAAAAAAGAAAATATTATACAAGGGGAGGCAGAGAGGGAAAAAAAGAAACTTGAAGAATGATATAGCATGCTTGTGTGTATGAACACACAGTTAATACCAATCTGTGTACACGTCTCTATGCTGGGCACCAGTCACGATGCCATTCTTATCTGCCCTGATGTCACTTCTGCATAATAATTAGCAAATAAAAGCAGTCCCTAAGTGCTCTGGTCACGGCAGAGGATCTCGTGGTATCGACAGCTGCCAGGTAGCAGACCTGGAGCCAGGAGACCCTTTCTTGGTGGAGCTGTCTCTTGGTCTTACATTGCACCCTCCCCTTCGAGACCAATCTGCTTCCTCCTGTATGAATTTGCCCCTTGACAACAGGCTGCCAGAGAAACAAACACTGTAAGAAGGGCTTCATCTCTGTGTTTCTGTCTGCGGAGATTCATTGCTGAGGCTCACGCCTGCGTGAATCCATTCCTGTATAGCCACTCCGCGCGCAGGCTCCACGCAGGTGGGGGCGGGGCTGGCCCAGGGCGGGAACTAAGGAATGATGCAAGTGTCCGAGGCGACGGTGCCATTGAGGATGGGCTGACCCAGCTCTCTGCAGGAAGACCCACCTGCCCTGTCACATCTTCTGCGAGGGACCCTGCGGGCTTGGTCAGCATTCTCAGGACTCTCATGGCCCCTCCCACTTCCCCAAACGCTCCCTTCCCCTGCCCCCACCAGCCCTCCCCACATTTCCCCAGGGCCCCAATCTACCACTTCCCCTTTCGAGCAAAGCTAGCTTCAGAAGGAAAAGCTCCGAATTCCTCGGATCCCAGCAGGGAGGAGAGAGGCCAGGAGAGGAGCAATTTTCAGCTTAGGGTCGCACACCTCTGGGAGGCAGGCTCCACAGTCCTCCAAGCGGGATTCTGAGGTTCTGAAGGGACAAGCCCTGAAATGCAGATTCTTCTAATTATCCCGCATTCTTTTGGGCAGTAAATCCTGAAGTTCCCTCCTTCAGGACCAAGCCCCCACGCCTGGCAGCAGCTAAGCCCCCAGTGGCCTTTTCCACAGGCTAACACTGCCCCCTGCTGGGCTGCGCTGGGATGTCTGTCTCAAGTGCTCTGAAGGAAATTAGGGGGCATCCCTGCCTAAGAGCTCCCCAACTCCCACCTGGAGAGGGGAACTACTGAACCCCTTAGAGGCATTAGGCCTGCCTACCTCCAGTGTATTCTAAGGCTGGGATTGGGTGGTGGCAACCGGAATAGCCCTTTGGCACAGACAAGAGTCTGGGCTCCTGGAAGGCTTCTCCCTGTCTCCAGCCTGCTCACCCATTGCCTCAAATTCCTTTAATAAGGAGCAAAGGCATGGTGTGACATAAAACTCGATCACAACCCACGTGGGAGGCTGGGCAGCTCATAGGTCTCTATCGTGCTTCCCTCCCCGGCTCCGGAGCCCCTTTCCAGCTGCTGCCGAGACTCCTCTAGCTGGATAGAGTAAGGCCATCTTAGCCTCAGTCAGAAACTAAGCTCACCTTCTTCCCCAGAACTGAATCTCTCCCGAAACCCTATTTCTCTGTGTTCCACATCCAATGTGACTCTAAGATCTGCAGGCCCTATCTCTACAATGGCATTTGAATCCCCAGTCTTTCTGCATTTCCCCTCCCAATTTAGCTCACTCTGCCCCCAGACCATTTTCCAAGGGCTGTCGGGGTTATTGACCTAACACACAGCTCTTACGGGACGCCCTGCTCAAAAGCCTTGTCAATAAGATTGGCCATGTGTTGATAATTCTTGAAGCTAATTGATGGATTCATGGGGATTTATTACACTACTCCTGCTTTTGCGTATGTTTGAAATTTTCCATAATAAAAGTTTAAAAAAAAAGACTTGTCATTCCTCCTTCCCCTTTAATTAGGTACAAATTCCTCCACAACATGGCTAGGATCTGCCTTCCCAACTAGATTGTCCCGTGTCCCCTCCATTCTTAGTGTAGAACTCTTTCCTGAGTGTATACATACCTCCCTCTACACCTCTATTCACGTTCTTCTACCTGGGATGCTCTTTTCACATTCCTTCCCACCCTTCAAGGTCCACCTTAAATGCCACCTTCGATATGAAAACTTTCTTGGTCCCCCAACAAACAGCTATCATCTCCCTTGATCCCCAGGGCCTTGATTCACATCTTGTGGCACTAATGTCCACCTTTTGTGATAGACATGTGTGCCCTCATCTCAGCCCACTCTGGACTGTAAGCATCGTGAGGCCAGGGCAGGCCTTTCAAGCAGTGCCCCGTAATATTGGCTGAGTCGGCCGGTAGCAGAAACGCACTGACATCCCTTTCCATGGAAGCGGGTTTTGATGAGAGGAGACAGCACAGAGCCTGCCTGTGGGGAAATGGGATACAAGGGCCAAGGGGGAAGTTCAGCACAGGAAGTGTTCTCAGTGCCTACATGGAGGAACCCCCTCAGTTTACAGACGAAGAGGGCAAGTCTCAGGAAGGCAAGGGATTGAGTGGGAGTAGTCCCATTTCTAACGCTGAAGAGGCTCAACTCTTGCCTATCTTCCAGTCCAGGTTTACTCAGACACACATACACACACACACACACACACACACACACAGATTCCCCGCTATTTTTCTGGTGTTGACCCTACCCTAGCAAAGGGTTAGAGATGCTTAAAGATCTTTCCCGGGGCGCCCTGACTTGCACAGACTTCTACCTCTGTGAATAGATGACGCTTGGGATGGAGCTTAGGCCCAGAGAGGACCTTGCTGCTGGGACAGGAGGTGTCAGTGGTGACTGGTCGAAGCATTCACCCCCAGCAGGGCTGTGCCTGTCCCATCCCCGCCTCGTACACTCACGCCGCACAGAAATATTTCAGAAATGTTTAATGCCACAGAGAAGTCCAAAACCTGCAGGAAGCTACAGCCATCCTCCAGGCTGCCCGGAGCCACGGCTGTCCCCGGAAGGGGACACCAGCAGGCAGGTGGCCTGCACAAGCCAAGGAACCAGGGCAACTTGCTGACATCCTTTTGTCCTCTGCCCTAAATCTGGAGGTTCCATTTAGGCCGGTGGGGGGCGGGGGGGAAGAGGAAGTGGAAAAGGGGTAGGAGAAGTGTGGGTCTCTTCAGGGCACTCTTCCTGCTTTGGGATGGTGACTCACCCAGCTGGCCCTGGGAGGGACAACTCCTCAGGCCAGACTAAGGCGGCCAAGCCTAGGGTTCTGGAAGGAGCGGAGGGAGGTTCCTGGGATGCGGTGGCCAGGAGGAGTCGCCAGCAGAAGCTAGAAGGGGAGGCCCACCTGGCCCCGGCTCCTTCTCACCGGCCTCCAAGCGCGGCCCAGCATGCACAGGACCACTTCAGCGCTGGTGGTTGATGGAATCCGCGTCTCCTCCACCCTCCATCACTTTGGGCCTTTCTTAAGTACCATGACATTGTCATACTCGGTCCCCTGTGGCCAGCCAGAGGCAGCAAAGTCCTGTCCCGCTGGGTAGACATGCTGGAGGCCGCTGGGGTCCCTGTCAGCTGCGGCTTGCCTCCTCCAGGCCTCACCCCGGAGCTCCTGCGGGCTGTCATACAGGGACAGGGCGGCCACCCCCTCGGGCTCATCGTATATGTGGTCGTGTCGGGAGGGCGGCTGCTCCTCAATGCTGTCGTACAGAGGGTCAGCCGGGGTCTGGGGAGGGACGGCCAGGATGCCCCTCAAGGCCTTCCCCAGGTGCCGTGCCACCGCATCGAAGGGCACGGCGTACTCCCCCTCCGGGCCCCGCTGCTGCCGGGGCGCGGGAACCCGGACGGTGGGCGACAGTGGTGGGAGTGAGTCGTGGGGTCGGGAGTAGGGGCTCTCCGGCCGGGGCAGCACCGCAGGGACGGGGGCTGGCTGGGTTGGGGGCCCAGGAGGGGAGGCGTTCTTCTGGGCAGAGATGGCCTCTTCCAAGGCCAGGAAGATCTCATTGCCTTGCCGGGTTTCAAACTCAAAGTTGCCCTCCCCTGAGGTGCAGCGCCGGCCTGCCTCAAAGGAGAAGGTTACCTGGGTGGAGAAGAAAGCCGATGACTGGCAGGCCGCTGGGCGGGGCTGCTTGCCGCTCCTGGACCCAGCCCCCAACCACACACCTGTCACCTCCAACCTCTCCCCAAGCTGCTTCCCCTCCCTCCCTCCATGCGTTTGCTTACAGGCAAAGCCCTCTCTCATCTTTTCTCCTTCTTCCTCCCATCCATCCGAGTATGAAGCTTGATGTAGAGTTCATCCTCCACCACGCCAGCCACTCTCCACCCTCCCACCTCTCCCCACCTCTTCCTCTCCTTTCCTTCTCCCCCACCTCGACCACCATTTCTCCCTGCCGTGGTTCTCTCCCCCAGCCCCTGGGCCGCGCTGTTTCTCTTCTGCCGGCCTTCATCTCGTCGTTTCCTCCTCCTCCGTTCCCTCTTCCTTTGAGGGCCCCTTCGCCCTCTCCCTGACACTCATCCTTCCTCTCACCTGCCCGCGGCAGCCCCCCCCCCCCCACCCCGCTCACCTTGTCCCGCCCAAAGCGCCGCAGGAACCTGTAGGGCCATTCACACAGCTGCGTGCCCGACTCAGGGCCGCCCCACAGCTCCAGGGCACTCTCCCCGGCCCGGAGGGTGTAGGATCCCCAGAGCCGGCACCTCTCACTGGCTTCTGTGGGTCTCATGGTCACAGCAAACTCCTTGCGGGGGGCCCCTGGGGAGGAGAGGGGAGCGAAGGAGGCAGTTCATGGGAAGCAGCCAACCTGTCTCAACTCTGCCCTGCTCTACATAGCATGCCGGGTCTCCAGAAAAAGTATTATCCACGGCCCCATGACCCTGCAGCCTGCATCCTGAAGGCTGAGCTGCCCTGCACCAGGTCAGACTCCCTAAAATGCCGGGAACCTCCACCCCCTCCCTCAGGAGGCATCACGCCCTAGCCACACGCACCCCGACCCCGTACCCACATCCTTCCTGCCCCTCTCACCAGAGCCACAGCCTTGTCTCCTCCATCTTATCTCTCGCCCCAACCCAGGTGCCTCCCCAATCCCGACTGTTGCAGCTGCAGATGCAGCTGACCCTGCCCTCCCAGCTCTCAGCCTACCCAGCCCCTGCCCCTGCCATCAGGTGCCCTCCGAGGGGTGGAGCCTGGATGTGCCCTCCACCCCGTGTCCACCTGCTCTCCCGACGCGCCCACCCCAAGGGCTAGACGGATAGCAGGAGGGGCCTTGCCTGGTCAGCAAAGAGCTCCCTTGCCGCAGGACAGCTCACATCCACAGAAAGAAAACCATTCTTTTCACAGACAATTGCTCGGGTGCCAACAAGGGAGAGTTCAAGAGCCCCACCTTCACCTGGACCCCTCAGCCGGGCCCTTTCCCACCAGCAGGGCCTGGACAAGAGGGAGTGGGCCAAGGGTGCAGGGCTGACATTTAAGGCAGGCCAGCCTCCCCGACCTTGGGCTGTGCCGGAAGCGATGTGGAGAGACTGATAAGGGGGCTGGCCGGGGGGCCGGGGGCAACCACAAGGCAGGAAGACTGAGCCGGCAGCCGGCCAGCCCTCACCTCCTCCCCACCACGCCCTGGAGAGAGCTCCCAGGGAGCAGAGGCAGGCCCCTCACCTGTGGTCGCACTGCTGTACAATTCATTCTCCTCCATGCGGGGCCGGCCGCCCTTCCCCTCCAGCTCCTTCCTCTGGCCCTGGGGAGAAGGCCCAAGACTCACCACCATCGCCAATCCCAAGCCCCACCGCTGGCCACCCCAAGCGTTCTTTCAAAACACACTCAGCCTACTGCCCTGTCTTTATTCTGAACTGGGATCCCTCACCGCCACCAAGGAACCACCTCCAGCATCCTGACCTTGGCTCTCACGACACCTGCCCACGGCAAGCATCCAGTGCCCCACTGCCCTTTCTACAGCCCTGGGCGACTCACGGGGAAGGCCAGGAGGCAGATGGCCTGTATCCAGTCACCCCGCTCCGCAGTGGGGGCCGCCAGCAGGTACAGGCGCTCCGCCGTCTCCAGGAAGAAGGTGCTGGTGTCCCGGGGGCTGCTGACCTCCCCTCCGGCCTCAGCCACCCGCAGGCAGTCACTGAGGCGGATCACCCTCCGGGGCGCCTCTCCCCGGCGAGGCTTCTCCGGGCCCTCCTGGAGCTCCAGCCGGGCCAGGGCGCAGCCCGACCCTCCGTACAGCGCCGCCCCGAACCGGCGCCATTTCTGCCCCCAGATGCGTGGCAGGTGGGGAGATGGAGAGATGGTGACCAGTGGGGAGACGAAGACCCGGGGGAGACAGAGGTGAAGATCGGGGGAGACCCAAGGAGGCAGAGAGCCTAACAGAGGCCTTAGGAGTTAGAAAGCAATGGAGATGCACCCCAAGCAACCCAATAAGAGGCCTACGGTGACAGCAGAGAGGAAGCCAAAGGCAAAAAAGGCACGGGAGTGAGCCCCGTGGAGGCAACTGCAGGGAGGCCGGGCAGGCCCAACCCAGGGGATCCAAGTCAAGAGGCAGAAAACCTGTGAGTCCCGGAGCCCAGAGGGGTGAGGAGCGCAGCCCAAGGGCCCAGACTGGGGAGCATGCTTCTCATTCTGTGTGAGGCCCCATGGAAGGTCCTGTCCCCCGGAACCTCAGCTGACCCTCCTGAACCTTCCCGCCTCAGCCTCTGACAAGTTAGGCCATGAGAGAGACAGAGAGAGGAACCCCGGGGTGTGTCCGCTGAGGGAAGGAAGACGTCCTCATTCAAGGAGGCCAAAGAAGGAAAAGGAGTTTGGACACAATGGGGCCCTGGCTCCCAGAGACCCCAGTTCAAGTTCAATAGCAGCCAAACTTACCCCACTGGGGCAGGAGAGGAGGAAGGAACCTCCACGGCAACCCTGAAATATCCCCTCCACTGTGCCTTCCATTCCCTCCCAAGGTGTCCCGGTGAGAAGACCTCACCACAGAACAAGAAAGGCAAGAAAAGCAGAGTCAGAGCCCTCTTTTTCCCCCTCCTCCCGGGGCAACGGCTGTCAGCAAAGAGCACAGTTTGGAGCCAGCTCGCAGAGGCAAGCAGCTGCTAAGGAAAGAGCCCTCCCAAGCTTGTACTCTGGGCCCAGTGTGGTAGATGGCAGTCTCCACTGTCCCATAAGGGTTTTGGAACATTCCAGGGCCTCCTCTCCTCCCCGGGGAAGTCTCTAGCAGCCCCCCAGCCCCAGCCCAGCTGTGCTCTTCCTACCTTCCCAAAAGTCTGCTGCTGCTGAAGGTACAGGAAGCCCTGTTTCACCGCCACGTCCTCCATCTTCCCACCATCCTGGGCCCCTGAGCTTCAGCTCTCTGCTTCCACTCCCGCCCTCTTTCTCTCCTCTCTGCCCTATGTTCCCCCTTCTCACAAGTTCATTTCCTCTCTGCCTAGAGTTCTGCACTATTCTCGTCTGCTCGATGACGACAGGCTGATAAGCCCTGTGGTTTCTTGCTCTGTGTGTATGTGTGTGTGTGTTTTCTTTTTGATGAGTGAGTTTCACGCTCAAGCCTCCTGCATTTTCAGTGAGTAAGAGAGAATTTCCAAAAAGCCAAACTCCAGCGCTTTGGTGAGCAGCAACTCAGGTACAGAGACCCAGAAATGAAATTCGACAGTAAAACCAGTAGCCAAAGGCCCCCCATGCTCAAGCTGGATGCTTAGCATGACGGAGCTAGGAGAGAACTTAGAAATCAATCAGCCCAAGTCTGTCATTTAAAAATGAGGTGACTGAGGCTCAGGAAGGTCTGAGGCATGGGTTCAAGGCCACCAAACCTGAACCCAGAGCTCTCAACTCAGTAGGAGCTAAGCCACACTCACACACACTGGACACATTAGCCTCACCACTTTCACACACTCCACGGCAACAGTTTCAGTCTGTGTCCTGTCCCCCACAATGACACACACACCACCTCCTTGAGCTTCTAGAAACATGAACACTCCCACACTGAAACATGCTATGTTCCCCGAGCACATCTCAACTGTTGGAGTTCACCTTCTTTCCAGCCTTTGAGAGCGTTATAAAGACACTGGAGTTCCATCTGGAGGTTATCTTTTTAAGTTACAGTAGCAATTCTTATATTAAAAAAAAAAAAAGCTTTAGAATTATCAAAAGTGCTTCATAGTTACCAAAGTTTCTGGACACACACTGTCTCCAGGCACCCTATCTAACCCTGAAAGAAGGAAGGGCAGGTATGAACACACCTGTTTGCAACTCTCCTGAGGTCACAGGGGCAGAGAAGGAAGTACCGGGGCACCTGATCTTTAATTCAACACTCTTTTTATTGCTGACCCCTAAGTGGAATCCAGACTCCATGCAAGAAGATACATTGCTTTGGGGAAATCTAAGCTCCCCAGAGAATATTTAACTTAGAGCCAGATGGTTTAGAGAAGCAATCTGAAGGAGGCACCGTGCAGAAATGTTGGGGGAACCAGAGAATTAGACAAGCACTCTTGGGGTAACCCCATAATGGGTGCTTATGTAACTGAGCCATGTCCTCTACCACAGGGGTTCGGTTGCCTTAGGAAGGAGAGCAGAACAGTACACCGCTCACACCTTCTGCTGTACATGCCATGTGCTTTACCAAAACAGCTCTAAAAGGTGAATGTTATGAGCTCTGGGAGGAGAGGACTGAGTCACGTAAAGCTCACGGCACTCAGCCCAGCTGCCTGGATTTGAACAGGTGAATCCAGAGACCAAGGGGGAACCAAGGATGTCGGTGTGGGAAAAGCTCCTTGGGAAGTGGTTAGGAGTACGGAAATGGGTGGCCTATTCCATTTCTCTAGTCCCTTAGGGGAGGCAACATTACCTGGGGGCTGCATGGTCTGTGGTCGACTCAGCATCTCCTTATGGAGTGAGAAAAGAAGGGCTTTTCTTTTTTTTTTCTTAGGGCCATCCTGGGGGCTGCCAGAGCAGTGCCTTTCAAACTTCAATGTGCAAATCTTGCTAAAAGTGCAGATTCTGATGCAGTAGGTGTGGAGTGAGACCTGAAATGCTGACGCTGCTGGTGGGTGGACCAGACCGGAGCAAGACAACAGAGGATGTCCCCCCCACCACTCTGATCACCTTCCCCCAAGGTCGATTGGACACATTCCACTCAGAACCACAGGGGGGCACCCGAGCTTGCCAGATTACTTGGAAACTATTTAAACCTGGAGGCCTGAGCCCCAGGAATTTCAGACACCCCGCATGCCATCCTTTGCCCGTGGGAGTTAGAAAAGTTCTCTTCCTGTGGCTGTTGCCTGCAGCAGGAGTGAACTCAGAGCAACACCCACTTTTCCTAGCAGGACTTGCGGGAACCCCACAGAGGAAGTATTAACCCCAGTAACCTTCTGTCTGGCCACAGGCAAATCCTGTGAGCAGAGACCCAGAAGAGATAGCTCCAAGACACAGCAGAGGGGCAGAGAACCAGAGGCCCTTAGGTTACCCAGGCACCAATGATAGGGAGAGAAAGCAGCAAAAAGGAAAGGGTCCCAGTGGTTTATATTGAGGCCCGGGTGGGGGTGGAGTGCCCCTTGGCTCCTCGTGGCTCTTATTGGAAAGAAAGGGACACCCCCCACCTCATTTGTGCCTCAATATTCACCACCAGGATCCTTTCCTTTACAAAGGTTTCTCTCAGCAGGAGTTAGGAACAATGCAGATCAAGAGATCACAGCGGCAGGAACTTGGCAACTTTTTGTTACTATCCTCACCAGTGATTAGCAACTAAATCTTTAATACAAAAGGGCTTCTGGGCTTGTCTTTGGGGCCAAGAAAGGAAGGAGCGGAAGAGACTGATTCCTTGGACAGGTCTGGAGATTAGGCAACCCCCCGAGGATGCATGGGGGCGGGGTGCAGCTACCCAAGGGGTAGCTCTGGACAGACAACAGGAAAGAAGGTATAGAATGGGCAAGGAGCTGGTGGGGTCCTGAGAAGGATGGAGGACTGAGCACAGAAAAAATGTGAGCGGGGTTCATGAAAGATTCCATCCCTGCCTCCTCCGACCCCAGTGGTTCCTGACCGTGGGAAGGAAGGACCAGTCTCTTGAGTTTCATTCCCAGTCCTCACCCTTTCTCCACTAAGTATATCATTATTTACATAATAATAATGTTATTTAACATTGGCATAACACTTCAAACTCTTTATGTTCTCATAAGACCCCAAATGCACCCTCGAATGAGACTGAGATAGGAAGATTTTTTTTTTTTTTTTTTTTAATTTATGGCTGTGTTGGGTCTTCGTTTCTGTGCGAGGGCTTTCTCTAGTTGCGGCAAGTGGGCGCCACTCTTCATCGCGGTGCGCGGGCCTCTCACTATCGCGGCCTCCCTTGTTGCGGAGCACAGGCTCCAGACGCGCAGGCTCAGTAATTGTGGCTCACGGGCCTAGTTGCTCCGCGGCATGTGGGATCTTCCCAGACCAGGGCTCGAACCCGTGTCCCCTGCACTGGCAGGCAGATTCTCAACCACTGCGCCACCAGGGAAGCCCAGGAAGAATTTAATTAACTCAAAAGTTTTGTTTTTGTTTTTTGGTTTTGTTTTTTTTTAGCATCTACTCTGTGCAGAGGTAGGAGGGACAGAGCGTAAACAAGACATATATAGAATCCCTGTTTTCATCGTGGTTCGTTTCTAGTTGAACACTCAGACAATGAAAAGAATAAATATGTAACTAAATAGTTTTGTACAGACAGTGATCAATGCTGTAAGTATGACAGTGAAGGGGTCGGGGACAACTTTCAATAGAGCCGGTGAGAAAAGCTTCTCTGAGGAGATAACAACTGAACCAAGACATCAGTGATAAGAGGGAACCAGCCACTTAAAGATCTGAGGGAAAAACATTCCAGGCAGAAGTTCCTTCAAGGGCAAAAGCCCTGAGGCAGGAACAGCTGGATGTGAGGAAGTGCAGGAAGGGCAGAATGACCAGAGCATTGTGAGCCAGAGGGGACATGGAGAGATGGTCCCATCACATGGCCTCTTGGGCTATAGCAAAGATTTGGAATGTACTCTAAATGTAATGGGAGGCCACTTGAGGATTTTTAAGCAGGGATGTGAATGATCTGATTTATGATTTTAAAAGGATGTTCTGCAGCTATAGGGAAAATGGATTATCATGGGGCAAGACAGGAAGCAGGGAAAGCAAGGACTCTATTATCAGAGCCCAGAATAAATGTGATGGTGGCCTGGATCAGGGTGCTAGCAGTGGTGATGAAGAAGAGTGGCCAGATTTGGGTGTGTACCGGATATAGATTCAACAGGACTTGCAAGTGGATTGGATATGGGGGGACTCTTGAAACACTGAGTAATCAAGGCAACTCCTGGGTTTTTAGTTTGAGCAACTGGGTGAATGACGGTATCATTTACTGAGAAAGGGAAGATAGAGGGAGAGAAACAGGTGTGGGGGAGGGTTTTGGTGGGGGGTGGATTTGGGCCTGGCCCACAGGGAGCTGTTATTTCTACCCAATCAGGCAAGTAGGGAATTCGAAGACTGCCACTGCAATCGTCACTCCAAGAAGATACCAGGGAAGCACCTGACCCACCACCCCTGCTCTCTACCCTCAGGGAGCTAAGGATTGGACATTGGAAAGTTGTTGAAAAACAAAAACAGAAAAATCCCACATCTCAGGGGCCAGGCCTGCCAAAAGCAACAGTCAAAAGCTCTGCCTCCAAAGTCTTCTCTGAGTGAATCTAATTGGCGGAGCCGAACTTGCATACAGAACCCTAGCTACAAGGAGGTCTGGGTAATGTAGTTTTTAGGTGTCCTACCTCTGCAAATCAGGAAGACACACTTGGAGGAGGACGAAGCTTGAAATGAATGCTGAGTACCAGTCCTCTCGATCCACAACAGAAAGTGTGTGTCATTCACTACTATAATCATTTCCATCGCACGTGGTGGCCCCTAGTCAATACAAACTTCAGACAACCAATACTCTCAGAATCCAGCTAAAATCTAATCTGGGGGCCATGATTGGAAGCCAGAGTGGAATCCAATTGAAAACGGGATCCGGCATTATCTAACATGGATCATTCCTAGTGGGAAAGGCTGGAATTGGCCCCAGCAGGCAGAGCCTTACCTGACCTGACCCAGAGGGATGGCTTTCCCACTCAGACTGAGTCAAGGGTCCTAAAACTCCTTTATCACTCCCCACCACCACCTCCCCCAGCTTCTGACCCCTCTCAGGAGGCAGCCTAGACTGCTGGTTAAGATAACCTATTGGGGAAGATCGGAACCGTGCCTTCTGCACGTTTCCAACATCACCACTCTTTGGCGGCTACTTCCATGAATGTTTATCGTGGAGAAAAGGATAGAAATGGAAACAAGGAGATTTGGGTTGCTGGTAAAACCCAGGATCAGAGAGCAATGGCCCCTGTCCACTGGAGCAGAAAGACACGAACAAATTCGGCCACCGTCGGCAGTCTAAAGTAAAGAATAATGCCGGCGTCCCAAGCGGGGGTTTGGGGCGGTGGGCGCACCGGAAGACCCCCCTGGGGGTGTGGTGTTACAGCAGTGGCGCGGCCGCAGAGCGGGTGGGGAGCGTCCGGGGGCACGTCGTGAGACACTCGGGAAGAGAGGAATCCGCCAGGTGCAGGGGTCTGGGCGGGGACAGGTCCCGGCCCCTCGAGGAGCCCTCGCGAAGCCGATGAGCTAAGGCAGCGCCAACTCCCGCTGCGCTCTCGCCCGCCCCTCCGGAGCGAGCACGGCCCCTTTAAAAACCATGTAAACAAAGCTTTGTTCCCCCGGCCCCCGCCCCTCTCGCCCCTCGGTCCGCTCCTTCCTCCACCCGCCCCCGGCGTCTCCAGCCCGCTGACGTTGCCGCGCTTTTACGCCGTCCCAACGGCGCTGCGCATTCTCCAACCGCGGCCCCGGCCGCCCGGGCCTACGCAGCCGGGCGGTGCTACGCCGCGAGCGCAGCGCGACGAGCCCCCAGCGCGCAGGCGCAGCGGCGACGGCGGCGGCGGCGGCGGCCCGGCCGAGGTGCGCGCTGGGGGGGAGGGGGGCCGGAGAGGAGCATGAATGGAGCAAAATGGCGGATCATGTGCAGGTGAGAGGAGCCGCGGGGGAGGGGGCGGCCGCGGAGAGTGGGGAGTGGGGTCGCACGCAGCCCAAGGGGCTCGGGCCGGCTCGGGGCTCACCGGGCCCGCGCCGCCGCCACTCGGGGCTCCGGAGCCGCCGCCCGTCCCGGAGCTCTGGGGCCTTTCCCGCCTCCTGGGCCGGGGGCCTCCTCCATCCCCTCCCACCCCGTCCCACGCCTCTCGCGCTGGGCTGGAGGTTCAGGGATCGGCGCCCCAGCTGGCACAGCCTACATCGCTTATCAGTGACTGTCCTCCCACTGGAGGGAGGCCTCTCGCAAGTCCTCAGTGCCCCCCAAGACGGGGAAGGGAGGGAGACCCCTTGCCGACTCTGTCCTGAGGGGAACTTCCCCATCACACCCGCCAGCCCTAAACAGATAACAAAAAGAATACCTCGCACTGACAAACCTCGCTCTACCGAGTCTTTCCCGCCGCCTTCCTCTTCACGCCCCCGAGTACAAGAGACCCCCCTCCGGCCTCCTCCCTCCTCCCACGGATGCGTCCTACACTCCCCGACTCCTGATCGCACAGCCTGCAGGGCCGAGCTCCCCCGTCCTCCAAAATGGGTGCTCAGGCCTGGGCCCGCCCTCCCTCCGGTGCCCCTGTCCCCAGTGAAGGAGTTGAGTGCCCACACCTCCTCTGAAACACGGGGTGGAGGGGGTGTGTCTGAAACGACAGATGCAACGTTGGGTGCAGACGTTGCTCTGGAGGGTCCTGATCGGGCTCCAGGGCTGCCCCAGGCGTGCTTTGGGCCCAGGCCACTTTTCTTCAGAGACACGGCACAGGCCCTAGGAAGGGACAACCCATACCGAACCTAATAGTAGCTGTAGGACTCAGGGTTATTTCTTGCAAACTCGATAAAGTTTTTCCTTTCTGTGCTTTAGATCTGATATTTTTATGGCAGTTATTGTTACAAATCTGTTGTCAGAAACCTTCGGATTTTCTAGCAGAGGTTTTGTGTTGTGGGAAGTAGAAAGAAAAGAGGATAACAAGTGTCGCCTTATTTTGCATACTGTATAGTTATCATTCCTCGAGTAAAGAGGATGATCTTATTCCTCACATTATGTCTACAAGGAGGTGGATGGTGTGACTTCTACCAATTTCTTTGGGAGAGGAGGGACTAAATAAATTCTCAGGCCAGGGATCAGTAGAGTAAATGTTAGAGGTACAAGTTATCAGGGCAGAATTATATCAAAAATTGTAACCACAGATGGAAGACCACAGGATTTGTGTTTCAAAGCCAGTATCATGGCCTAATTCAGAAGTAGCAGTAAAACTTGGTACAAGGTGATAGTAATAATAATAGTGAGCACCTTGAGTTTTATAGCAGCCATTTCTAAGCGTGAAGGATTTTTTATGTGTTGTTTTTTTTTTTTTAATTCTTCCATTCTAAAAGAGTAGATAGGCAAGAACTACTTCTGTCATTTTGCAGAAACAAACCAAAGCACAGAACTGATATGAGATTTGCTTAGGGTAAGGCTAAAGTGGATCAAAGGCTTTTGACTTTGGGTCCTGTGCTCTTATCTATTGGGGGAATAAAAAGTAGTGTCTGTGAGCATTCCAGAACATGGTTTGAATAGATAGCCTTTCTGAATGATGCTTTGGAAGGCAGAGGAAGTCCGTGTACTTTTATGAATATACATCTGTTTTATCTCTTGCAAAGAAGTTTCTCTTAATGTGATCTCTCCCACCTTTTGAACAGAAAGGTTGTCATTCCTCACCAGAGGAAAGTCAAGATGGGTCAAAGCAGTCTTAGTAGCAATTATGTCTCAAAGGAGGGTCTGCCTTATTTTTAGTAAGGGGATTTTTTTTCCCCCACCCATCCCAAAATAAAAATCTACCAAAGTAAGAATTTATTAATTTTTCAAAACAAAGAGGACTATGCCAGTCCATTGTTTTATTTGACTTTGGAGAGTTGTAGTATGTTACTCTCTAAATTAGTGGTCTTTATAACAACAGGGTAAGTTTGCGAGAGTTTTTTCTCTTTAAATAGAATGGGGCATATTGCTTTTATTTGTTAGACCACTAGATTACTTTTAGTATTGGATACTCGGAAAGTTTAACGTGGTACTTTATTGTAGCACAAAACCTTCCCAAGAAAAAGATAGATTCTCCCCTGTGTGGAAAGAGTAAATAAATGAAAAGATTAAAGACAAATCTGAAGTGCGTTGAGGGGGAATATTTTTCTGAAAACACTATTGGAACATGAAGTTTAAAAAGGAGCCTATCACAGGTTCAAGACTGATTATTTGAAAGTTTCATGTGTAATACTAAATAGTTGACTCATTATGTACCTAGTGCTTGTCTGAACCACCAGGGTGAGCAGTTTTTTTTGTTTTGTTTTCTTTCTATTGACACTAAGCAAGTGTCATATGATTCTCAGGCTGGAGTCCTGAGCATCTCTTCTGATAAGTGTTTAATGGAAGTCACAAAATGGTAGTAATGGGAAAATTGTAATATTTGTGTCTTTTAGCTCTGTTGGTGTCATAATCAAGCCTCTTAAGAAGAGAGACTTGTAAGAAAGAATCTCCTTGTTGTGATGAGTTTCTTATTCTTGGTCTTAGATGACTCTAACACCCACCATAGAGGCAGTGATTAACTGTAAAAAAAAAAAAAATCAAACTCATTTGTGTTTATCTTCATAAAATTAACACTCCTCCTTCCTTTTTTTTTTTTTAATATCTAAAGTTAGATAAGATAATGAGGATTCAGTATTTCCACTTGCTGACTACTTACTGTAAGGAAATGAAGATGGCTTAGTGTACAGTGGTAATGAAAAAATTAAGAAGGATCAGATGTTAGCTTTAATAGTGCTAGCTACATTCAGGCTCTTGAGAGGAAAAGGAAAGCGCATATAATAATTGTATATTAATATATTTAATATATAATTATATGTAAATATATTAAATGAAGGATAATTCTGGAGTTTTGTTGGATTATTATGTTGTTATGCTGGGCCTTACCCCACAATCTTACAGTATTATTTACTGGGCTCTATATTATGGACTGTGTAGTAACAGAAAATACGATTCTCAGATAGTCATATTTGTTAAATATTGACCACCAGTGTAACTCTAGGGAGTCAAGAAGAATCATTGAAACTGGCAGGTTAAAATTTAACAGAGTGCAAAAGTTTAGCCTGATTAGAGCAAAAGATAGTTGTCTTTTTAGCTTTTAAAAATATGCAAGGAAACATGAGAGGATCTACCCGTGGTTCATTTTGAGAAGAGAATTCTGTACAACTTTCGAGAATTTTTAATGGGAAAAAAAGAAAAAACAGTTACTTTTCTAACTTTCTTTCAGTTAAGCTAATACCATAATGTTTAATGTGTGCAAGGCCCTTTGCTGTGCTGGGCACTGCAAAGGATTCCAGGCTGAGAAAGATACTGGAGCCAGACTGCTGAAGTGTCAAATTCTAATGCTGTGTTGGGCAGGCTTCAGAAGTCAAATGGACACAAGAACTTAATACATTGATTTCAAAGCATGCTACGTTTGTGTTGGATGATATGAAATAGCTATGTCTCCTCACTCACCCCAGCTACCTCTTCTGTGGATTTGTACAAATAATATGTCTGTATTTTAAAAGAAGATATTTATATGTACTTGATAATTCTGATTTAGTGTTACTTCCTCTCGTGAGAAAAAACCTTCAGAAAATTAAGGGTTGTATATATGCATGTAGTATCATTCAAACACTTATGCAATAAAACAAATAATATTACTGTAATGGAATCTCTAATTTAGATGGAGGTAGGAGAAAGGAGCATTAAGAAGATCCCTGGTCTGTATCTTACAGATAAATTAACTTCCATTTGATCCAGAAATTGATATTCATAACCACCAGCTGTATTTCTTTTTTCTTGGTTGGGTTTCGAACCATATTGTACCACAGCCCTTCGAGAAGGGAAAGTTGCCAGTTTAAACCGATAAGCTGATGTCTCTGTAGGTACAACTACCAAGGCCACTTTGCTCACTTTAGTACACGTAAGGAAGATAGTATTTAGATGTTGCATCATTTTTTTTTTTTTTAACACCAAACATATATTATCTCACAGGTATTCTGAGTCAGGAATCCGGGAGTGGCTTAACTAGATGGTTCTAGTTCAGGGTCTTTCATTTGCCCTCAAGCTGTGAGCCAGGCCTGCAGTCCTTCTCCAGGCTTGACTGAGGATGGAGAACCTGTTTCCAAGCTCACCCACATGCTCACTGGCAGGCACCATCAGTTAGTTACTTGCAGGCAGATGGGCTAGGGGCCACAGTGCCTCACTGGCTGTTGTCTGGAGGTTTCAGCTCTTCACCACATGGACCCTTCCTAGGACATAATTTTTAAGGACTTCTTTTTTACATTATGTAATGATGTCTGCTGTGTATAAGTGACCCATCTTTGTTACTGGTTTTTTTTTAACCTCTTATTGAAATATACCTTCGGACAGGTGCAAAAATCATAACTGTTCAGCTTAATGAATTTTCACAAAGTGAACACTCTTGGGAATTCCTGGTGGTCCAGTGGTTAAGACTCCACACTTTTCCTGCCTAGGGACCAGGTTCGATCCCTGGTCAGGGAACTAAGGACACAAAACCGCACAGCGCTGCCAAAAAACAAAAAAACAAAAGCCCAAAGTGAACTCTCTTCTAACCAGCACCCAAATCCACAATATTTTCAGCGCCTCAGAAGTCCCTCTGGTGCCCCCCCCCCAACAACTACCCATAGATCCTTCTGCCTGAGGGTAACTGTTGTACTATCCTGTCATTTGATTTTTAAGTATGCTTTTAGGAGTCCAGCTGAGGAAGGCCTGTCCATGAGAGCTTGAACTTCAGAGCCAGGGGAGAAGCTATATAGAGCAGTGGTCCTTCAGCTTTGGGGGAAGTTGGTTTGTTTTTTTATTTTTTTAGAATGTAATGGAAGCTGTGTGCTCTCTAAGGAGGGAAAGTATACCTACACAAAGATTTGCCTACAGTTTCAGGCCATTCATGAACTTTAGAACTCGAGTTTAAAGATACATTCCTTTTTAGATGAAATGCTTACCACATTTTATTGAGAAACTGATTTACAAGTCTTTCTCTTTTGACCTGTGTGAAAGGCTAGTTCTCTGTCTCACTATGTATTCCTGGAGAGTTACATGCGGGATGAATTTTTAAATATTGAATTCTTGAGGATGATTAAAAACAATTAATGACTATTAAGCATCTGATGGCCTGTTCTTAGACACATGCAAGAAAGTACAAGATGTAATGCCCTATTTTCAGGGGCGTTGCATGTTAATTGGAGAGATAACGAGCCTGGGTTGAGTTGTGAATTTGTAGTGAGACATTGGTTTTTGTCAACATGTCTCTGAATGAAGGGACTGTTGCTCCCATCACCTTTTTCCTCCATTCCAGTGCATCTGAGTTCACACCCCACACTTATAGTGACTCACTGTGACAGGGAATTCTCAGTGGAATGAGATTGGTACCCAGGAGTCATATCAAAATCTTGCGGAAAGGAGGGGAATTGTCAAAAATTGGGTCTTAAGTATATCTGATATTTGCATCCCTGGCTCTTCACTCCTTCATACATGTTTGTGTGCACGCACACGAAGACACAGATACACACATGCTCCTACCGTCATAAATGGAAAGGATGTGTTTGAGAGAAGGCAGCATTGGAAACTTCATGCTAGCATTTATTGGACTTTTAGCTGCTTGCCATTTTACATGATGTCATTTAATGCTCACAGCCAGTCTATAAGGTAGGTATCATAGAGATATAGTAATGGAATGTTCCTTGAAATAGGTTGATGAAAGGACCTAGTGTCTCCAGAAGACTGGAGAACTGTTGGAAGATTTAGTGACAGTTGTGGTGGTGGTTATTGTACAACTTACTGTGGGGGACCTTCATTGGGGGTACATGAAAGGGTGACAGTAACATTTATGGAACATGTGTTATGGCCGGCACAATGCTAAGCCCCTTTATTTTTTTTTTTTATAATGATAATTTGTTTTAAGTATTTTTTAAATATTTTATTTATTTATTTATTTATTTATTATGCTGTGTTGGGTCTTCGTTCTGTGTGAGGGCTTCTCCAGTTGCGGCGAGCGGGGGCCACTCTTCACGCGGTGAGCGGGCCCTCTCACTATCGCGGCCTCTCTTGTTGCGGAGCACAGCTCCAGACGCGCAGGCTCAGTAGTTGTGGCTCACGGGCCCAGTTGCTCCGCGGCATGTGGGATCTTCCCAGACCAGGGCTCGAACCCGTGTCCCCTGCATTGGCAGGCAGATTCTCAACCACTGCGCCACGAGGGAAGCCCAAGCCCCTTTATTTGTATTATGCCATTTAACTGGGCAATTCATTGAGTCTCCTTGAACCTGGATTAGGTGATCTCTTAAGTCTCTTATACTTTCAGCACTGTGGCTGGCATTTCCAGTTGTCATTCCTTACCATTCTCTCCCAAGTAAACCACCATGTTCTCAATTCATAGGTACATTGTCATAAATTTTCCTAAAATATTTATGCTCATACTAGTATTTCCGTTTCTTCTCTCTTAAATATGCCTTCCTCTACCCCACCTCCCAATTTCTTAACTCTCAGGGTGTTTTTTCTGGGGGGGTGGGGTACTAATAGTCTGTAGCACATCTCACAAATTGAGCTCTGATATACCCCAAATAATAAATAATAAGTAAAGAGCTCTCGTAAGTTGGACAGTGAGTAGTGAAGGACATTTTCTGTGGGCCAAGAAATTAACATTATTAGTCAGATGTTGTTGCTTGTAGACTGAAAAATGATTCTCACTTAAAAGTCCCTGGGTTTAAGCCTCTCTTAGAGAGGAACTAGTTAGATGAAAAGCAGTCAAAATGCTTTCCTATAAATACCTTGGAAAACAATTAGATTAATAGAATATCCCTTGTACTACATCAGGAAGTTGTGATCCTACAGCTGTGGTGGCCTTTTAGAAGTTTTAAGTGTATGAATGTATGTTGGTCACAAAAGCTGATCTCATTTCTATTTTGTATGATAAGAAATTATGATATTTGAAGTGTGTAGTCTCAGAAAGAATTGAGAGCTATGCTAGACATATGCCCTAAAATTTGAGTCAATTTTATGATTAAATGGGGTGTATTTAAGGTCAGAAATGGGAAAAGCAGGGTTTTTTAAAGGATTTTTTCCAAGTGTATTTAGTATTGTTTGCAGAGTTTTGAAAGTTTGTGTCATAAGTTTGGCAAATCATCTCATATCTCTTTTTTTTTTTTTAACTGAGTCACCTCCACTAACTCCTGAATTTTAGTATTTTATTTCTCTCTTCCAAAAGGACATTGTCTAAAGTCAAGCATGACATTTAATTTGACTCTAGGAACCTGTAACACCATTTGCTCTGAAAAGAATCTGGGAAGCCATGTTTGCATTTCACGTATCTGTACTCAGTTAAAAAAATAAAACTCTATCCCAATTTTGCCCAATGTATAACCATAAATTATTTAAAATATTATTTATTTTGTGTTAGTGGGTGACTTTTTTTTATCATTAACTTGTCATTGACCCATCTGACAAGTCGCTGTAAGGTCTTGTCAAAAACTAGTCTAGAATTCAAAAGAATGAATAAAACTTGCTAGTAAATGGGACCCTGTTTTCTTTCCTCTTAATATTTTGAATTGATAACGTCATTCCAGAGTTGAGCAAGTTTCATCAAGCCTTCGTAAGACATATAACAAATGTTTTTAAACAAATTGAACCTGAGCAACAGGTTCGTTGTTGTTGTTGTTTTGTTTTGTTGTTGTTGTTTTTAAATAAGGACAGTATCTCAGAGGTGTTACAAATGAAAGCTTGTTTTAACATAAAGCATTATTTACTAGTTCTTGGAATCTTACATTTTAGTCTAACTTAAAATACATGTTCCAAACAGGGAGATCAGAATGTTGTGAACAGGAAAGATTTCAATTCACAAAATTCCTAAAACCTGTCCCTTCAGAGCTCTTTGATGTAGGTTACTATTAATGTGCCCTGCAGATCCCATCCGCTGTGATAGTGTGAGACTTCAGACTAACTTATCTATCCCTCCCTTACCCATCTCCTCAAATTTAAACAGCACTTACAAAAGTGAATATATCAATTCACAGAGATTGCTGTGAGTAAGTCTGATGCCGGTGGAATCAAGACTTTCTTTAAATCACCTTTATGTGTACAGTAAACAGCATGCATTTAAAGTGTACAATTTGACAAATGTATACCTGTGACTGTTTCACCACAATCAAAATACAGAACATTTCCTCCTAACTGCAGTCTACCCCTCCCTGAACCCTCAGCCCCCAACAATCCTGATCTGCTTTTTGTCATTGTAAATTAGTTTGTATATCCTAGAATTTTATGTAATGAACTTACTATGTACTCTGGTTTTTTACTTGTTTTGCTCAACACAGTGATTTGGAGATTCATTCAGGCTGTTGCATAGTATTAGTAGTTGGTTACTTTTTATTGCTGAGTAGTATTCCATGGTATGAAGTACCACCCTTTATGTATCCATTCACCCCTTGAAGTGGGGGTGGGTTTCCAGTTTTTAGTCCCTGTGAATAAAGGGACTATGAGTACTCATATGGAAGTCTTTGTGTAGACACAGATTTTCTTTTCTCTTGAGTTAAGTACTTGGAGTAGGATGACTGGGTCCTATGGTATGTTTAACTTTTTAAAGAAACTGTCAGTTTTCCAAAGTGATTGTACCATTTTACTTTCTCACCAGCACTGTAGAATAGTTGCAAGGAATCCGTATCTTCACCAGCCTTTGGTATTGCCATTCTTGTGGGACCTTACTGTGGTTTTAGTTGGCATTTCCTTGATGACTAACAGTGTTGACTGTCTCTTCCTGCGCTCACTGACCTTTCTTGTATCTCAGAGGTTCGCAAACCAGGCTGGTGGTTTGGCCCTACAACCTGTTTTTGTATGGCCTAAAAACTAAGAACAGTTTTTACATTTTTAAATGGTTGAACAAATCTGAAAGAGAATAATATTCCATGACACATGAT
The DNA here is from genome assembly GCF_009873245.2 of Balaenoptera musculus. Lineage (NCBI taxonomy): Eukaryota > Metazoa > Chordata > Mammalia > Artiodactyla > Balaenopteridae > Balaenoptera > Balaenoptera musculus. Next base: position 16,268,604 of record NC_045790.1, on the reverse strand, counting down.
AATTACATGAAATTCTGATTTTTTTTATTCATAAATAAAAGTTGTAATGGAACACAACCATGCGAGCTCCTTTACACATTCATTGTGTATGGCTACTTCTGTGTTACAATGGCAGAGCTCAAGAGTTGCAACAGAGACCGTTTGGCCTACTAGCCCACGAAGCCTAAAATATTTACTATCTGGCCTTCTACAGAAAAAGTTTGCAGACTCCTGGGGGTTGTCCCCTCAAATCTATTGCCTGACTTCTGAGTGGGGAGAGGGCTAGCCCAGTATGGTTCTAACCCAAGCCCAATTTGACAGGAACCAGATCAGACTTGATCCATTTTGTTGACTGTGGCATTTATACTGCACTATCCAAAATGGTAACCAGTAGCTGCATTTTGCTATTTTAATTTAAATTAAAAATTAAGTTCTTCACTCAAATTTCAAGTGCCCAGTAGTCACATCGTGACTGCCATATTGCACAATGCAGGTATAACATCTTTCGATTATCATGGAAATTTATTTTGGACAGTGCTACTCTAGAATAATAAAAATTTGCCACAAAACCAGAGATTGGACGCAGAGGTGGAACATAGGTTATAGAATTGCTTTCCTGTGTGCCTATAAAAATAAGCTAAATCCTCATTCTCCCAGGTGTGTGAATGTAAATGAATATATTAAATAATTTACTTAAGATTACTTAACTGTTTATGCTATGAGCCTATGATATGTTTGTTCTCTTCGCCAAGGGAGTGAGAGGAAGCAGTCAAATCATAAAAGAAATTCAGAATTCTACTGATAAGAAGTAGTGTTTTAGGGACTTCTAAAAAGTACCCTAGGGCTTCCCTGGTGGCGCAGTGGTTGAGAATCTGCCTGCCAATGCAGGGGACACGGGTTCGAGCCCTGGTCTGGGAGGATCCCACATGCCGCGGAGCAACTAGGCCCGTGAGCCACAACTACTGAGCCTGCGCGTCTGGAGCCTGTGCTCCGCAACAAGAGAGGCCGCAATAGTGAGAGGCCCGCGCACCGCGATGAAGAGTGGCCCCCGCTCGCCGCAACTGGAGAAAGCCCTCGCACAGAAACGAAGACCCAACACAGCCATAAATAAATAAATAAATAAATTTAAAAAAAAAAAGTACCCTAAATGTATTCTCCCCTAAAGCACTTTGCAAAAACAAACCTTCTAAAATCCCTGTGTATTTGTCATTTTACAGATAAGATGGAGGGAGAATATTGAGGAAGGTATTAAGCCATTACATCACTTATTCAAGGTGCTAAGTCTTGATACAGTAGCAATTCTGGTTCCCTTCAGCTACTAATTTTAAAATATTATTAACCTTAAAGTATTTCATAATTATAGCATTAGCTTTGAAAATAACCCAGAAATATTCTAAATTAATGGTTGAGATGGCCTATTTTAAGGTTGTATTTAAAGGCTTTCCTTCAGTGAAAACTGTTTTTTGTGGTTCGACTCTTGGAGGCAGGCATAACCAATTCTAAATACTGAAGTGATGGTTAATAAATATATTATCAAATAGTCATCCTCTTCTTTAGCAAAAAAAATGTAATTATTATAGTAGATGAATTATCTTGTTCTTAACATGAATAGAAGTGTTTATAAGTTTTTGGTGACTGTTCAGTCATGTCAATAGAGTACAACCTAGAAATGTTTTGCTGAAGTAAGAAAATAAATGCACCAGCTAACAGTAAGAAAGTAGCATGTTGGTATTCTAGTGGTGCTCTTGTATGTAGATATAAGGAAATGTGTAACGAGTGAGGTACAGCATCAATGCTCAAGGACCTGAATAGCTAGAAATGTATACCAACAAGGACTATAGAGTGATACAGGTGATGTGACACATGTATGCATAGAACATAATGAGACATAAATGTTAGTCCTCCTTTGGAGAGCCAGGAAAGGCTTCTTAAAGTAGTGAATGCTTAAACCAGATCTAAAAAGACATGGTGTTCTTTCTCCCAGTTGGTAAGCGTATACCAGGCAGAGAGAATACTATAAGCAAAGCTATATATGTTCATGGAACATTCCAGGAAAGTGAAAGCAATGAAATACTGCAGCTGTATAGGGAATAAAGTGGAGCAAGGTAAGAAATGAGACTCCAATGGTAGAAGAGACCAGAACATGAAGAGCCTGTTGTATCTTAATAAGGAATTTGTACAGTGGATGTGTAGTTGAAGGTTTTTAAGTAGAAGTGACAGAATAATCACATCACTGTGGTGATGGTATAAAAGATTGATTGGATGTAGACAAAGTAGGAGATGAAGCAGTAGTCTGTGCAAGAAATAATTGGGACTTGAACTAACGTAATTTAGCTGTAAGGATGGAGAATAGGAGATTGATGTTAAGGAGGTTACACAATGGGGTTTGGTTAACAGTTGAATGTGTAAAGTGAGAAGGCAGGCTCCCACATTTCTGGGCAGCAAAGTTGAGAGCAAATGAATGAACAGGATGTTGAAAAGATAGTAAGGTCAGTCTTGAATATACAGATTTTGAGGTGCTGGTAAACATTTGAGTGGAGATGTCCAGTAGGCATTTGTTACTTGTTGTCAACTTGGGTTGGAACTCATGTTTTCATAGTGAAAGTTCATTTCAGTAGCCTTCAGATATTGTAAATATGTAAAATGTTAGCTACTCATATTTCTTATTAAGTCTTACAGCAACTGTAAAACTTGAATGAAACCCTGATGTTTTATTCTAGTTTGTTTTCTGAAACAGCCTCATATTACGTTGCCAGCAGCAGGAGTAAAAGGCTTTTGACAATCAGCAGTGAAATTGGCATGCATGTAATGCGAAAAAGAGGTCATATTCCAAGGAGTTTGAGTAAACCTTACAATGTTGACAACTCTGGCCATCAATATGTCTTAAAGGTTTCTTTATTGTTAAGGCAGTTAAAACTAAATCTGCTTGATCTTGAAGTAAATCTATAGCCCTTGGTCTGTTTTGTCTCCCCATCCCATTTTTATCTTTTGGAAAACCAGATTCGTTTTCCTTTATTCCCCATCAGAACTGGTGTTTGAGGGGTATCCAGAAAAGACTTCTTTTTTAAAAACTCGTGGATTCTTCTATTAGAGGATTCTTCTAAATCTTCTATTTCACAGCTTGCCTGGTCTTCCTTATTTGGTGACTTGATGAGTTCTTGGAAAACATTTTTCATAGATCATATAATAGTGTAAACTTAAAAGGCAAATTGATACTTTACAAAACTGTTAAGGGAAAAATTATTTAGAATTCCAGAAAATCAGAAAACTGGCATGTATGGGGCGTGTATGCCAAAACGTCTTAGGAAACATTTACTCAAAAACTCTTTTTTACTTTTTTTATCAGAGGGTAAATATGGAACTCTAAATTCTTGCCTCTCTGAATCAAAGTTCAGGGTTCCAGGATTAAGTATTTGTGATTACCTTTATCTTTCTTCCTTTAATATTCCGTTTTGAGCTTCTTATGCTTTTTTGTTGAGTCTTCTAAAGGAGTACATAACGGTGTTTGGAGTTTTCTCATGGGAAAAGAGATGAGAGTTGAGAAGCTTTCTTCTGAATTTTTAGGCCAGTAAAAACTCTTTTCTCTTTATCCCTTTATTTCTTAAATCTTCTTTCATTCTTACTAACAAGCTTTTAAACATTTTTTAACAGTAGTTAGACTGCTAGTCAATAGGCCAGAGGAGATGCTGTCTTAATATCTCAGAATATTAAATCTCAGTGTGGCTCAGAAATTACAGGCTGTTCATTCCTGATACAAACAGACTGTTCATTCTTGATACCTGTAATACACAAGTATAAAGAAATAACGTACAAATGGGAGAATTTAAGGAAAGTCGGCTTATACACATTTTATATTGTGTATTTGATATACACATTGACTTAGAGAACCAAAGACGCTTTTCTGTAGGGCAAGAAAGTATTAATTGGCATGTGATATACTGTACTACTTTACTGCTACAATTATAGGTGTATATGACATTCTGAGGTATCAGAAAACTATTAAAATGTCTCCTTATGATGTTATCGTCATTACTGTTGTTTAATAGTTGATGTGCTGTTTTGAAAAATTCCTGTAATTCAAGGATTCAGGATTATATCAATCATGAGTTCCCCAATCACATGTACAGGTTTGTTTAAGATTGGAATACTGCCCTGACCCCTGTGTTTAAATAGACAACTATTTTAATGATGTGCAATAGTAGCTTGCTTCCTATTTAATATTACATTTTATTTAAGAAAGCATTTTAAAGCCAGTTAACATGTCTCCACCAAGTATACTGTTTTTGTTTAGCTACAACTATTTAATGTTTCATTTATGAATGCTATAATTGTATTACATGTCCATGGTAATGAGAATAATAGTGTTACCAGGTTAATGAAATGGGATTAGAATCACATAATTTTTAAGCTAAAAAGAATCTTAGAGTGTGATGATAAAATTTTTAAAAATTCATATGCCCTCTTTTTGGAGGATAGCTAGCTGTATATTATTGTTTTTTAGAGATAACGCAAGAATTTTAACTATCCCAACCATTAAAATTTTAATTTTGTTATACAATTAGCAGAATTAAAGAAAAATTACAAGTCAACATGCTTAAGGAAGGTTTATTAGACAAGAATAGGTTTAGACAAGAAAATTTTTTTTTAATTGTGTATTTCATTTATATGGGGCAGGCACTGTACTAAATACTAGAGATAAAGCAGTGAAGAAAATAGACATGGTACTTGCTCAGAGATAGATACTCAGAAATTGTACCAATAAATATATATTTACAGTTTGTGATAAGTGATATGAAGGAAAAAGGTTGTATTGAAATCTTTTGAGAGTGATTTCTTATTTTTATTTTTGGGTGGGCATATTAAGGAAAGGAAGGGGACAGTGTACCAGACAAAAAGAAATGGCATGTTTAAAGGCCCTGAGGTCTGGAAGACCTCCCCTCACAGAACTGGAAGAGATCATCCTGGCTGCAGCTTAGTGAACCAGGAAAGATGACGCTACAGAGATTAGCAAATCCTAGCATACGATGGATTGCTTTGCAGGTATTCGGATCAGATTTTCAGAGATTTAAATGATTTATTAGAATGCTCGTTCTGTAAATTAAATGAAAAGAGCAAGGAGTGAAACTTTGTGTAGTGTTCCAGTTCTGATTTTTAGTTGCCAGGGTGGAGGTTGTAATGGCAAGAAGGAAGCACACCACAAAGGAGATCGTGATTATCTGTGAGATTTTTTTTTCCTTCCTATGTTTTCAGTTTGGCTATTTATTAGAGTTATGAGAAATGATATGACTAAAATAAGCATATTTGTGTTAGTAAATGGGGACTAGTAAATGGGGACTGTCTTTTGAATAAAATACCTTTTCCCCAAGATAACTTATCTCTAAGAACTATAATAGTTGCATATACGTTAAAAGTTGTGTTTTGGTATATCGTGTGTGTGTGTGTGTGTGTGTGTGTATACCTTATTGTGTTATACATATATAACCTTGTAACCTTAGTTCCAACTAGCTGGAACATTTATTCTGGTATTCGTCAAAAATCAAACTGTTTTCTCCAAGAATATTTAATGCCCTTTGGTTAAATCATTCTATTCTGAATATATTGCTATTTACAGGAAAAAGTAAAAACTCACATTTTTATTATACTTTTCATTTTATCTATTGAAATTCATTTTGGGATAGAGATCTAATTTCACTTTTTCCCATGTGGCTTTTCTCAACCTTGTTTATTGTGTAGTCTGCTCAGCTTTTCTCCACTGATCTGTATTACCATGACTGTGATATAACAAGTTTTCTTTTGGTGTTCTCTCTGTTCCATTGATCTGTTTTTCTGTCCCTCTGCCTATACCATACTCCTAATCGATGTAGCTTTATAATAAATTTGGGTCTCTGGTAAGGCAAGTGCTCCCAAACTTGTTCTTCTTCAAAATATTGTCCATTATTCTTGGCCCTTTTTCTCTTCCACATGAATTTTAGGATCAGCTGGTCAAATTTAGTATATTCAATTTGGGTTGCTAATATTTTATTTAGGATTTTTGTAACTGTTCATAAATGAAAATAGGCCTATAATTTTCTTTTGTCATACTTTGCTCTCCCATTGTCTGGTTTTGGTATCAAGATTATACTAGCCTTAGTATAGACTCAGGTGAGGAGCTTTCCTATTTTTCTTTCATCCCTCCCTCCTCCCTCCCTTTCTTTCTTTTGTAGAGCAATTTAAATAAGATTGGTATTAGTACTTAAATGTTTGGTAGCATTTACATAAATGTTTTTTGCAGTGAGGCAGTAGATCTTTTCAGGTTTTCTTTTCTTTCTTGAGTCATTTTTGGTAAGTTGTAATTTTCTAAAATTTTTCATTTTATCAAAGTTTTCTAATTAATTGACATAATGTCCATAGAATTGTTATTTTTTTAATTTCTGTGCTGTCTTTCTAAGTGAATTTCCTTCTTTCTGATATGTGCATCTTTTAGTAATTATTTCAGCAATTTGAATAAGAAACTCAGTCTGCTTTTGTCTGAAAATGTTTTTATTTAGCTCTCACTTTTGAAAGATAGTGTAGCTAGAAATAGAAGTATAGAAATACAATACTGTCACTTTCTCTCAGCCATTGAATAGATTATTCCATTGTCTTCCATCTTTTGTTGTCAGGTATTCTGTCAGTCTCCTTATCGTTTCTTTAGTAAAATTACTGTATGTCTTGGCTGGGATATATAGTCTGGAACAGTCCCAATTTTTTACTCCTATTGTCTTGGGATCCCATCTGGTTTAACATTTGTCTCAGAAAAAAAAAGTGTCCCAGTTTGGAAAATAAATTATGTGCTCACTCTATTTAAGATCTAAGATCTTCTCCTCTTTGTTTTACTGCAAAGTGGGATGGGTTGATGTTTATTGATTCTGTTTGATACATGTTATATTTCTTGAAATTGGGGATTTCTAGTTTTCATCAGTTCAGGAAAATTCTCTGAATATTGCCTTTTGCATTCTCTATCTTCCCTTCTGGAAACCTTTTTAGACATATGTTGGATCTTCTTGTTCTGTCTCCTGTATGTCTTCACCACTCATATTTCATGTCTTTTTTTTTTTTTTTTTTCTAGTCTGCATAATTTCCACAGATTTCTCTTTTAGTTCACTAACTCATTCTTCAACTGTGATTATTCAGCTGTTTAACTCATCTACTGAAGCTTTTGATTTAATTGGCTTATATTTTCCAAAGTTTTATTTCGTCTTTATTCATATTTGCCTCTTCTTTTTTTCATAGTGTCTTGTTCTCTTAAGGTTTTGATTATTTCAACATCTGTACTCATCTCTGTCATGTTATCTTATGTGAATTTCTTACAGGTTTAACTCTTCTGTTGGTCTGCTGATTCTTGCTCTCTTCATATGTTTTCAGTCTTAGATAATGAGATAAACTGGAATAGAGAGTTGTCTGTGGAAATCTTGTGTGGCCTGGATCAGAGGTGCCCTCTAGTGGAGAGGTTTTATATTTAACTCCACCCATCAAGAAGTATCATTGGCCCAAGGTCAATTTATATGTTACTTTCTTGACCTGCGATTTCCTGAACCAGAGTTTGACACCAGTCCTTGGTTACAGATTCTTAGGAGATTTTTTTCCCTTTACCCGGAGTCCAGATTAAGATAGACACGCTTCCTTATTGTCCCTATACAGTGGGCAGATTTTAAACTTGTATTTTATATCTTTTTTTTTTTTTTTTTTAGTCTACCTTCTCTCTGAGATATTTTATTTACTAGTATGAATCAAGAATCCTTGGGGACTCATTTCCAGCTTGGACCCAGTGCAGGCCCAGAGCATCTCTTTTCCTTGCACAGATGTCAAAACGTAAGCCCCTAGATTACCAAGACCAAAAACCAACACGCCACCCCCCGATCTGCACCAGGACAGTCACAGGTTATCTTTCATGCTAAATTCTCTGGTTTTTAGTTCTCTCTTAGTTTTGGGCCCTCATTGATTCCCCCTACTCTTTAGTTACCACAGCTACGCGTCTAAAATGATTTTTGTCTTATTTAAATAGCAGCTCTAGATGTTTGTGTCAGGAAGATTTGAAGCTAACTAGTTGGCCATATTGCCAGAACCAGAAGTATGAACCTCATTTACAAAGTATTTTTAGATGCACTATTTCTTTTGATTTCTATATCAAGGTGCAAGCTTCCTCCGGGCAAGCAAAATAATTGGAAACTGAGCTTTTTGCCCAAATCAGTGAGAGCCAGGATTAAAACTCTAGTATTACACTCCAAGTCTAGGTCTCTTGCCAAAACTCCCTCTTTTCTACTAAATACAGATAGTAGAAACTCATGTATTTATTGGAATGTATATTTGTTTTTACTAAGTAGCTTGGTCTTTTGCTTCTTTAGGATTTAAAAAGGAATTTATTTTTTCAGGAAGTACGGTTTAGTGGAAAGAGCATTGGATTTGAAGCAACACCTAAATTTTAATTTATTTAACGGCAGTGTAACCTTGGGCAAATAATTTTAGTCGTCGGAGCTTTAGTTTTCTTATATGTAGGTATTGTCTGGGGTATTGGGACTTCCTTCTAAATAAGTGCGGGGCCCCTCTCATGCCCCTGCAGTCCCTATGAAGAGTATGTATGGGCAGGATTTCTCCCTCTCCAGTTTCTGCAAACCCCAGGGACTCAGTCTGCTTCCATTTTTGTTATTTCATCTTCGTGTTGCCCTCATCTTCTCTGTCCATTAGGGCTTTCTTTTCCCAAAATTCTTATGGCTTATATCCCCCTGAAACAGTGTCATAGGACCTTTTTTTCTAACAGTTTTACTCCTAATCACTAATTGAAGACTGACCAGGAGTAACTATAATAACGGTATATATTGAGCTCTTACCATACATCAGGCACTTTGCTAAGTGCTTTTATATATTATCTGATTTAAACCTCACAACACAATCAGGTATATGGTGTTATTTTCATTTTATAAATGAGGAAGCAGGCAGAGAGGTTAAATAACTTGCCCAGTTTCACACACTTAGTAGGTTATGGAGTAGGAATTCAAACCCAAATCTGAACTATTCCAGTCATACAATCCTGCAGTATGCACTGTACAGTAAAGCTCCAAAGGTTACCAGGTTCTAATGGTCATGATCCATGACCTAATGTTTCTTGATTTCCTTCTGAGGTGGCAGCTGGAGGCATCTCCCCTTCTGTTCTATCCTCTTGAAAGCCAAGCTCTCTAATCTCTTCCCTCTGTTTTCTAACACTACCTTTATTAGAATCACCTGGGACCCCACCTCAACCTGCTGAATCAAAATCGTGATTGTGGCAGTTTAAGTTTTTTAATAGCCCCCCCAAGTGATTCTGATTAGCAGTCATTTAGGGATCACTGGTACTTATTTCTTCCACCATGACTTCTCTTTAAGCCCAGAAGATATAATCAATAGAGTAATTGATTTTTGCCCTTTTGTTTCACAGAGGCTGTTTGAATCTCAGAATCTACAGTCCTTCATAACATCCAGGACACTAGATTTCGGTTCTGTAGAGAATGATTGTGAAGGATGCCTGTCCAAAGCAACAATACTATAATGGTTGAATCATACATATTCTGTGATAGTCTCAAAAGCTTAATTCCCAAACTTCCATGAATCTTCAAATTTTGTGAGACCACAGTAGCAGCATGTCTTAAGTTATTTCATGGCCCGTTGGTCTGTCACCTGTTCTACACACACAAAAGGTTTATGTGGCCTTAGAAGTTAGGAAGCTTACATATTTCTCTCTTAGAAATTCATGATATACATTTGCATACTGAAGGACTCTTACCAGTTTTTCAGTTAAAAAATTCTTTTTGTTTTGTTTAACTTGGCAATTCACAAACTGGAATGTCTTTTATTTGTGTCTTTTATTCGTGTAATTCTCTTAAGTAGCCAGTGTGAAACACTCACTGCTCTGTAGGTAGAATTTTCTGTTGTTTTCATTCGGAAAGGGGGAATAATACCTACTTCATATCGGGTGGTTTTGAGGATGAAATGGGAGTTAAGAGGTCAATGTTGAGCAGTTAACTAGGCTACTTGCTACCTACATAAGTGCCTTGCTACTACATACCAGCCTCAGCAAAATAGAAAACTTACTCTGTCATCAACCTTTGGGTCACTCTTGATAGACTCAGGCTTTGACTAATCAAATCTATGAGTTTCCAGTCATAAAAAAGAATGATATACTGCCATTTGCAGCAACATGGGTGGACCTAGAGAATATTGTGCTTAGAGAAATAAGTCAGAGAAAGACAAATACTATATGACATCACTTATATGTGGAATCTAAAATATAATACAAATGAATGTATATGCAAAACAGAAACAGACTCACAGAAACAGACTTGTGGCTACAAGAGGGGAGGGGGGAGGGACAATTAGGGTTATGGGATTAACAAATACAAACTACTGTATATAAAATAGATAAGCTTAAAAAAAGTTTTTTTTTAATAAATAAAATAGATAAGCAACAAGGGTATACTGTATAGCACAGGGAATTATAGCCATTATCTTGTAATAACCTATAATGTAATATAACCTGCAAAAATACTGAATCACTATGCTGTACACCTGAAACTAATACAATATTGTAAATCAACTATACTTCAATTTTTAAAAATCATATTAAAAAAAGAAAAGGCATAATTTTTTAAGAAAAAAATAAAAATTTCTAATTTCACGGTAATGTGAAAAACCAGAAGAATATAAAAAAGAAAAATTTTAGGTCATCCATAGTCCCACAATCTAGATATAAACACTGTTAACATTTTGTTGCATTTTCATCCGGTTTTTGTAATATGTAAAATTGGAATCAATATAGCATTAAAAATGTATTTTCCTATTTAAAAAAAACCAAATCTATGAGTTTCAAAATTGGACTATATTTTTAAATGCCTATACAATAAGGGCTCCAAAAATTTTAAACTTGCATATTTTCTGGAATTTTCAATATGGCTAGGAAAATTTTAGATTGACATCTATATATAATTATTGGTAGATTATAAATTACCACCATAAAGCATACACAAATTCTTATTGGTTGAGTGAATGAATGAATGAATGAATCTTATTTGGACTTATTAAATGTACTTCCAAAATACACTTGTCATTAAACTATTTATTTGCTTTTTAAAACATCTTGATCTGTTGGCAGAAGTTACTTTTGATCTCTCTACTACCAAGATTAGACATCTTAGTACTCGTATAATAGGAAAGACTTGTATCTGCTATTTTGCTGCCTGACTCCACAGGATCTGAGCTTAGTATACTTTTCAAGCTGTGCTTGTCTAATTCCTTAGCATTCAGAAGTAGCTCTTAGCAGTTTCCTTCCTATTCCTATCGCTGTTCCTTTCACTGCAGGGTCCCTATCTGAAACAGCCTACTAGTTGTCAGAACAGGGAAGGTATTCCTTTTTGGGGTTGATTAATTACTAAAAGGCTCACTAAAGTCACTGGAAGTTATTGACTAGTAACTCTATTTAATTGTAGCGGATCAAGCAGAAACTGAAGTACCCTGGACCAACACAGAAACCTGCATTTCTGTTTCTCAGTGCCTGATTCTTGGTATCTTTGTTCCTCTTTCTTAAAGCAATGTGTATTTGTTAAACAACTACTGTGTTCAAATTGCTATTCAGTTTTTGCAAGTAGAAATGATATATGGATAAATGAGAATCTTGAAAGGTCTTGGATTAATTTCTAAAGATAGAAAATTTGTATTAAGTTCCCATTTTTATTAAACTGTTTTATTACTAAAGCTTCAGAGAAATAAGGTATGGATAATGTTTATGCGTCTTACATATCAGTTTTTCTAAAACTTTCTTAATATATAGCCGTTTTTTCAAAGGCAAATTGTGTCTCACAGATCCCCAGTATTGATTTAGTATATAAATCAATATATCTGTTTTAACCTGTTTTAATGTAACAAATAGGAATAAACATAAAACTAGACATAAATTTCACAGAGTTATCACTCTTATGCAACTGTAAACGATTTTACAGATTTAAAACAAACCTTAAGACCAATTACATTCAAATTGGCAACATACATTTACCGTGCTAGGTGATGATGTCTATAATGCCAACTGCTGTGCTCTAAATTCTTTTTTATTGAGGTAAAAATCACATAATAGAAAATCCACCTTTTTGAAAATAGATAGTTCAGTGTCTTCCAGTATATTCACAGTGTTGTTCAACCATTAGCACTATCTAATTCCAGAACATTTTCATCACCCCAAAAAGAAACTCTATACCCATTACGAAGTTCCTCTAAGTTCTGTTTTGAGTTCAGCATGCCGGTACTGTTGTGTGCCATTTGATGACCCAGTTCTCCCTCCATTTTTCTGCAGAGGAAACATTCATTCATACTGTAACTTGGCCTTCAGTTGGTAGAATGCATCATTTACACATTAAGCCTGCCTCTGCTCCTTTTTTATAGAACTGCTTGACCCAAGTATATCCTTAATCAAGTACATGAGCACCAAAATCATGAGGTAGTACTTGATACGAAGGTGGTTAGGCAGATGATCCAAAATAGGCTTATATTATTTTAAAAACAATCTTAAAAGGGAAAGTACATCGCTAAAATTCTCATAGAGCACTTACGGACAACTGAGACTATATCTGAGGATCCCAAATTGAAGAACACTGGTTTATGTAATCACTGAGGTCTTGTGTGTACTTAATGAGAATGAGGAGCATGGGCATTTTAAGTTTCTTATTATACTTGAAATTTTTTAAGATAATTGCCCTGCAGTGTGAAAATATCTTTTTGGGAAAGTCTTATTCCTGTCTCATTTTGGTGAAAACAAACTTTTTATTTACATAATTTTGCTCACTGGGAACATGAAAAATATTTTCTTCCTTTTGGAAACTTAAAATTGATAATAAAATGAAATTTCATTTTTTGCCCTTTTGATTTTTGTTTTGTTCCTTATATATTCTTTGTAACTAGATAGACATAGATTTTCCTATAGAACGTGTGCATGATTTTCAAGCAGTAACTTATTTTCAGATTTTAAAATTTGCTTTAGAGAAATTACTTCCAACAATTGAGCCGTATTTTTTATGTGAAAGTTGAGTCAGATTCTTATAAAATAATTGTATTATGAACTGTCTTTAGATGTTTATGAATAATTTTTCAACATTGTATTAGGAAAACAGCATCACCAAAACAGACGACATTTTTTTTTTTTTAATACTACGCAAAAAGATTAAGTGTGACAGAGTGGCAAAATATGAGGCTAAAGAGACCAAATCATGACATGCCTTATGAACTAAGTTAATGAGATTTAACTTTATTCTGAAAACCAAGAAGTCACTGAAGAATTTTTAAAAATATAATTAGCAAACATTTCCTAATCTTTTATATTTTGTATGAACTTATCTTAGCATTTGTGTTAAGAAAATCATATTTTTAAATGTACCCTGAATTTTGTCATATATTTGAGAAGTAATTAGTTACCAGCCTTTTCCATAACTAAAATGTCTTTGCTAATGGAGGTAGACCTTTTCAGATGTGAAGCTGATCTTTACACAACTAAATCTATAGTTAAATCTAGCCCTTGGTGGCCAGAATGTGCTGTTTGAAAATTTGGCGGAGAAGTTAATCAAATATGTTTAAGTCCATTAATTCTTAATTGTATTTTAAAAGTAATAATGAAAATAATTGGTTACCTTCAGAGGGTGATAGGAAACCAATTCATTATCTTGAAAACTGGTAAAGGAAAAGAATCAAGTATTACCCCTGCCTTTTCTAAGTGAACTGAGCCAGTAGGTAACCAAATAGTAGATGAGGGGTAGAATCGCTTTATAAATGTATTCCAACTAATAAGTGAAAAAGAAATTGTAGAATTAAAGTATCACCATTCTATAATCCCCACTGACAGTGGCAGTAATTATCAGTGGCTCCTAACATCACAAACGATAATTAGGCGTTATGTGCCTCCTATCGTCTTGCCAGAGGGGGACAGAGCCTGAGTCTAATCCAGCCTCTGGATCCATCTGTCAATTTTACGGAAATACCAAGGAACAGGAACATGCCGAACTGCACCAAGAATATGCAGTTGGCAAAACCCAAACCTAGGGAACTATATAGATTCCTGTTCTATAGAACAGATGGGTTCTTCAATAGACACATTATATGTAAATGAAAGGGAAGCTGGGGAACCCTGTGGATTGAAAGAGACCTAGAAGACACCAAATTTTTTTTTAAATGGGGAGAACTGAACTGTAGTGTCTAGGGAATTAACAAAAAAAGGAAAATGGCAAGGGAGTGATTAATATAAAAGCAGGATAATGGTACATAACAGCAGGAGAAGGAAGGTGTGATTGGGATGGGGCTTCTGGGGTGGCTGGCAAAGTTCTATTTCTGGACTTGACCGGTGTTCACCTTAGAATAGTTTATCAGGTCATCATTGCAATGTTGGAGAAGATGTACAAGTAGCAAATAGTAGTCCTAAGTATTTCTTGGTAAGTAAGATAAACGAGGTAGTTTGTAAGTCCTGCATGAAAGTGGAACAGGGCTTCCCAAAATGATGCTTTCTGTCAACTGCAGGAGCAGTTAGTTGTCAAATATTTTGGTCTCAGGACCACTTTACCACTTTACACTAAGATTATTGAGGACTACAAAGAGTTTTTATTTATGTGGTTTATATTTATCAGATTAGAAATTAAAGCAAAATTTTTAGAGTGTGTGTTTAATTCATTTAATACAATCATCGTAACTCGTTGTAAACATTTTAAATTTTTTATTAAAGTATAATTGACATACATTATATATAGTTTCAAGTGTACAACATAATGACATATTGTATATATTGTGAAATGATCACCACAATAAGTCTAGTTGAACATCTGTCACCATACACAAACTGGAAGTTTGTGCCTTTTGACTCCCTTTACCCATTTCACCCTCCCCCAGCCTCTGGCAACCACCAATATGTCCTCTGTATCTATGAGCTTGGCATTTTTTTGTTTCTTTCTTTCTTTCTTTGTTTTAGATTCCACATATAAGTGAGATGATACGGTATTTGTCTTTCTCTATCTGGCTTATTTCACTCAACGTAATGCCCTCAGCGTCCATCCATGTTGTCGCAAATGGCAAGATTTCATTCTTTTTTATAGCTGAGTAGTATTCCTGTGTGTGTGTGTGTGTGTGTGTGTGTGTATCATATTTTGTAAATAATGCTGCAGAGAACATGAGGGTGTATATATTTTTTCAATTTCGTGTTTTTGTTTTCTTCGGTTAAATATCCAGAAGTGGAATTGCTGGATCATATGGTAGTTTTATTTTTAATTTTTTAAGGAGCCTCCACACTGTTTTCCATAGTGGTTGTACCAACTTACATTCTTATCAACAGTGCAGAAGGGTTCCCCTTTCTCCTCATCCTCTCCACAACCTCACTTGCTATTTATTTATTTATTTATTTATTTATTTAGATAATAGCCATTCTGACAGGTGTGAGGTGATATCTCATTGTGGTTTTGATTTGCATTTCCCTGATGATTAGTGATGTTGAGCATCTTTTCACGTGTCTGTTGGCCATCTGTATGTCTTCTTTGGGAAAATGTCTATTCAGGTCCTCTACCCATTTTTAAAACGGATTGTTTGGTTTTTTTGCTATTGAGTTGTATGAGTTATAAACATTTTTATGAAAAAATGTCCCAAAACACAAAAATTTAGTAAAGTAGCATTGTTCTATATTTATTTCTAAATCTTTTTAATGCCTTGCTTAATAGAATACACCCAGATTCTCATATTTACTTCTGCATTCAATCTGTTACCATACATTGTTTTGGTTGAAATGTGTTTAAAAAAAAAAATCCAGCCTCACACAGGTAAGTAGTTGGAAAAGGGAGGAATATTTTAATAACCTTTTCAGATAATTATGGATATTCTTCTTGGATACTTCTTTGACAAGTAGTAGTTTCATGGAGATTAGTTGCAGTGTGGAATCTGAAACCGGATCTGAACTTTCCTTGCTCTGTTATGTGAAAACCCATTGGTATGCAGGAGAAATGTTTTATGCATACTTCCCATTCATCACACAGAATATTTTTTAAAGTGCCCTCAAGGTTGAGATTTCATAAAAATAATAATTTTTCTGTTCCCTCCATCAAGGATGTTCTTAAGTGAAACTGTCTTTTTCCCCCCCCCCCCCCAATAAGTGTGTGGCAGTGAAGAATATGAATACAATGACTACTGGTACACTCTGATGCCACTGCCTTGGTTTGTACTAAGTTACCAGCAATTTTATCCACCATTGCCTTTGTGCACGATTTGTACAAATGTCAATACAGTGAAAAAGGTAAATAATGTCCTAGTATTATTATGAAGATAGCTTGGATCTTATAGACATCCTGAGAGAGTCTCAGTAACCCCCAGAGGTCCATGAATCATAGTGTGAGAAACACTGAACTGGAAAACTTTGTGGATTCTCACTGGCTGTAATATTCAGCACTCATCTTTGTTATTTTTTGAGAAAGACATGAAAATTTAACTTCTTGTGTTTTCAAGAATTGGCACACAATGTGGCTTTCCTCGGCTTGTCGGTAATTAAGTACTTGATAATTTATGGAAGTTCCTTTTTGGGCATCATCAATTGGATAAAATATTTAGGACTGGAGTGTTAATATGCTACAGTGATTGACAGTATGTTTCAAAATATTCTATTTCACATCATCTGTAAAATGTATAGGCCCTCATTCTTTGGGTTGCTGTAACTGAACACATTTCTTTCACAAGTGTTTGTTGCTCTGCTGTTTGAAAAAATAAGATTTTAAGGATATAAAAGCAGATTTTAGTAGTATTAAAGGGTGAGTAATTTTATTAAACATATACAACATTCTTTATTTACTTCCCTTGAGGGTAACTAAATGCAAAATCCTATTTCTTTCCTACCATTTTTCCTCCAGTGAGGGTGGGACTAGAGATGAGTTCTCCTTTTCTCCCCAAATATCACACATTTAAAAGGCATTCTGCCATAAAAAGCAATTATTTATTGACAATTTGCTATATGTGCAATACTGTTGAATATCATGGGAAGATAATTTATAAACTCATTAAACAGTTAATAGGCAGCATGTGTGTTGCTGAGTTCAGAGTTGTACTAAAGAAATCAGTATGATCTGAATGTTTAGAATGGCTTTATGAAGGATTTAAGATGAGTCAATAAGGCTAGTAGAAAAGGGAAATGCTATAGACAGAATATATCTGGATTTCAGCAAAGCACTGGATAAAATCTTTCAGGATATCCTCATAGACATTAGGTAATTGGCTGAAATGTAAAATTTAATACAGTCTCAAATATTTGTTGAATCATTGAATAACTAGTTGAATAGCCATACGCAAGCACGCTAAACAATGAATCATTGACAGCTAGGGACAGGGTCTCTGTTATGGCTCAGGGCTCTGACCATGGGCTTATCCTGTTCAGTACTTTTATTAGCAACTTAGATAAGGACATCCATTCAGTATACATTTACTGAATATCGCCTGTGAGTTAATATTCCAACATGCTCTCAAAACTCAAAACTAACAAACATATATCCTATCCTTTAATCTCAACGGGTAATAAAAGAAACGATCATATAAACAAATAGCTGCTGGAATAAAAGTTTAATGGGCTGCTTATATACAGAGTGAACGGGTAAATTGTTTGATAACAGGAGCTCAAAAGATCTCAATAGACTAGAAAAAAAATCTCCAAACCTGACAAGATAAGTTTATATAGATCAATGCATGATCCTACATGTAGGTATAGAAAAGCTACATAGGTATAAAATGGGAGAGATATAGTTTAAACACATGTTTGAAGAAAAGAGGACTCCTGAAATTTCTAGCAGTGTGGCAGAGTACATTACTTGAAAATTCTTCTGTATAACACCTAGAAATGCTTAGTAAAGTGTTAAAGTAATTCCTTTCGAATACATAGTTGACCTTAGCCCAAAAAAGTAAGGAAAATTCCTTGGGAGCAAAAATGAGTAGGAAGGGACTTCCCTGGTGGTCCAGTGGTTAAGACCCCGAGCTTCCACTGCAGGGGGCACGGGTTCCATCCCTGGTCAGGGAACTAAGATCCCGCATGCCAAAAAAAAAATAAGTAGAAAGAGTTGCATAAGTGGATCCTGTTGAATTTGAATAAGCATTGACAAGCTTGCAAGAAGGGAAATCTCCAAGTCCTCCACCCCTATCGATTAATTTAAATGAACCCATTCTAATTGGAGTGTGGGGAGTCAGTAGTGAAGCAGAAGTGGCTCTAGGGTCGAATCCCAAAACTAAACACTTGTGGCCACTGCAAAGTAAGGAATCTAAAGCTGAAACTTCCACATTAATCCAGGACCCTAGAAAGCAATCGGAGTTGTTATCACTCCCTTGCCACTAGCAGAAACAGGAAAACGTAGGTATTCAGGATTTCCACAGCTTCATATCAGCCAATTGTGAATTTATATTATCCCCCCCCAACATGGGAAAAGCGCCCATAAATGAGGTTGAGCAGAAACTGTAAGAGCAGATTTAGATTACCCTATCATCCCCCCTCGCACATACATACCAGATACTTCAGATATTAGAAAATCATCAAATGCAGAATAAAAAATTAATTTATCTATGAAATGCTTAACAAAATAATGAATTTTTTTTAAAAAAAGAACAAAACGTGACCATCAAAAATGATGAGGCACATTTGAAAAAAAAGTCAAGTAGAATATAAGTTAAAAATATAATCGTTGAAATTTTAAACCCAGTGAACAGGTTAGCATGTTAGACAATGAGGAAGAGAGTTAAAGAACTGGAAGATCTAAAGATGTTCAGAATACAGCACAGGGAAACAAGGACAGGAAAAGTGGTGAAATATGAAGGGTCAAAAGACATGGAGGATAGAATATTTAACATACCTAGAAAGGGAGAATGGAGGAGAGACAAATATTTGAAGAATGTTGGCTGAGAATTTTCTGAAACAAGTTAAAGTTGCTTTGCATATAAAACAAGATACGTTTTTTAAAATCACACCTAGATATGTAGTAAAGCTACAAATTCTCAGAAAGAAAACATCACCTACAAAGAAAAATCATGCTGATAGAGACATCTCAACAGCAATCTAGAAGCCAAAAAATAGTACAGAGAGAAATCAATATCAGCTTAGAATTGTGTACACAACAAAATAATTTTTCAAGAATGAAGACATTATGGGGCTTCCCTGGTGGCGCAGTGGTTGAGAATCTGCCTGCCAATGCAGGGGACACAGGTTCGAGCCCTGGTCTGGGAAGATCCCACATGCCGCGGAGCAACTAGGCCCGTGAGCTACAACTACTGAGCCTGCGCGTCTGGAGCCTGTGCTCCGCAACAAGAGAGGCCGCGATAGTGAGAGGCCCGCGCACCGCGATAAGAGTGGCCCCGCTTTGCCGCAACTAGAGAAAGCCCTCGCCAGAAACGAAGACCCAACACAGCCATAAAATAAATAAATTTTAAAAATAAGCTGTGAATTGATTTAAAAAAAAAAAGAATGAAGACATTCTTAGTCGTTTTTAGATAAAGAAAAGTTGAGTTTACCATCAGCAAATCTTTACTTAAGGAAATTTTAAGAAGCATACACTTAAAGAAGAAGGAAAATACCCTAGAATAAGGGTAGTGAGAAGTAAAGCACAGCCAAGAAGTTGGCAAACATAAGTAAATCTAAACAAACATTATATGAAATTACAGTAGTGTCTAATTTTTAGGGCTAAAAATACACAACCAGTAAATCAACTATACTCCAATAGAATTAAAAAATAAGAAAAAATAAAAATATGATACCAAAGTAATGGACAATAACAGACTAACACAGGAGAGAACTGATCATAGTTTATGTTCTAAGGTCATTGTTTTCTTCAGGATGGGGGATAAAATATTGCTAACTTTGGGCTTTATTAAGAATGTGTGGTTACTAGTATTGGGGTGGGGGGTGCAGAATTCAAGAACTAGCAAACCAAAAAAAAATTTTTAATCCAAAAAAGGTCAAGGAAAGAAAATCAAGCAAAGTGAAAAAGAGGACAAACACAGCACAAAGGAAGAGTCCGTAATAATAACATAGAAGAAATAAAGCTTGACCACCACCACCCCCAACATAACAAACAAACCATGCAAGATAGTCACTTCCAACTGGCCTTCAGATCTAAAGTTAAAAGTAAAAGAAACCAGGACTTCCCTGGTAGCACAGGGGTTAAGAATCCACCTGCCAAGGCAGGGGACACGGGTTGGAGCCCTGGTCTGGGAAGATGCCACATGCCGCGGAGCAACTAAGCCCGTGCACCACAACTACTGAGCCTGCACTCTAGAGCCTGCAAGCCACAGCTACTGAGCCCGCGTGCTTAGAGCCCATGCTTCACAACAAGAGAAGCCACCACCATGAGAAGCCCGCGCACCGCAACAAAGAGTAGCCCTGCTCACCACAACTAGAGAAAGGCCGCATGCAGCAACAAAGACCCAACGCAGCCAAAAATAAATAAGTAAATGATGCTTGGGTTTTAAAATTCAAAAAGTAAAAGAAACCAACATTTACAAGATAACATAGAAGAATATGCTTGTGATCTTAGGATAGGAAAAGATTTCTTAAAAAGGACAAGCAAAACACTAATCAAAGGAAAATAATGATAAATTGTACTGTATTAGAATTAAGAACTTCTCTTCATCAAAAGACACCATTAAGAGTAACAATACAATCTACAAAGTGGGAGGCAAGATTTATACACATAACTGGCAAAAACTTTAGAGATCAAAAGTCACTAGATAGCAACAGACCCAGCTCCTAAACTTGTATGCACCTCATGAAATAGCTTCAGAATTTATAAGGTAAAACCTGATAAAAGTATAGGGCAAAACCACAAACCCACTATCATAGTTAAAAATCACTCAGTTATTGATTGGACAAGGAGCCAAAAAGAATAAAGCTACAGAAGATTTGAACACAAATTACAGGGTGGATCTGATGGACAGCACATTCTTGTCAAGCACACATGGGACATCTACAGAAATGAACAAGAAACAAAAAACTAAAGTATCAATAGGAAGCCGATGCTATAAGCACAGAAGAAGAATGAGTGATGGATCTGAAAGCCAGAGACCAGAAAGTTTGCATTGAGGGGTAATGGAAAGTAGATAGGTGCAATTGAAGTCAGATAGTTTACCAACTTTGTAATATGGATCACCCCAATATATTGATCTAAAAGTGAAGTCTAACCCTTACTTAGAAGCAGAACACCTAACACCATACACAAAAATAAACTCAAAATGGATTAAAGACCTAAATGTAAGGCCAGACACTATAAAACTCTTAGAGGAAAACAGAACACTCTGACATAAATCACAGCAAGATCCTTTTTGACCCACCTCCTAGAGAAATGGAAATAAAAACAAAAATAAACAAATGGGACCTAATGAAACTTAAAAGCTTTTGCACAACAAAGGAAACCATAAACAAGATGAAAAGACAACCCTCAAAATGGGAAAAAATATTTGCAAATGAAGCAACTGACAAAGGATTGTCCAAAATTTACAAGCAGCTCAATATCAAAAAACCCCAATCCAAAAATGGTCAGAAGACCTAAACAGACATTTCTGCAAAGAAGATATACAGATGGCCAACAAACACATGAAAGGATGCTCAACATCGCTAATCATTAGAGAAATGCAAATCAAAACTACAATGAGGTATCACCTCACACCGGTCAGAGTGGCCATCATCAAAAAATCTACAAACAATAAATGCTGGAGAGGGTGTGGAGAAAAGGGAACCCTCTTGCACTGTTGGTGGGAATGTAAATTGATACAGCCACTATGGAGAACAGTATAGAGGTTCCTTAAAAAACTAAAAATAGAACTACCATACGACCCAGCAATCCCACTACTTGGCATATACCCTGAGAAAACCATAATTCAAAAAGAGTCATGTACCCACAGTGTTCATTGTAGCTCTGTTTACAATAGCCAGGACATGGAAGCAACCTAAGTGTCCATCAACAGATGAGTGGATAAAGAAGATGTGGCACATATATACAATGGAATATTATTACTCAGCTATAAAAAGAAACGGAATTGAGTTATTTGTAGTGAGGTGGATGGACCTAGAGTCTGTCATACAGAGTGAAGTAAGTCAAAGAGAAAAACAAATACCGTATGCTAACACAGATACATGGAATCTAAAAGAAAATGGTTTTGAAGAACCCAGGGACAGGACGGGAATAAAGGCGCAGATGTAGGGAATGGACTTGAGGACACGGGGAGGGGGAAGGGTAAGCTGGGACGAAGTGAGAGAGTGGCATGGACATATATACACTACCAAATGTAAAATAGATAGCTAGTGGGAAGCAGCCGCATGGCACAGGGAGATCAGCTCCGTGCTTTGTGATCACCTAGAGGGGTGGGATAGAGAGGAGACATGGGGATATATGTATATGTATAGCTGATTCACTTTGTTATAAAGCAGAAACTTAACACACCATTGTAAAGCAATTATACTCCAATAAAGATGTTAAAAAAAAAAAAAAGGACACATTTCAGAGTACTTTGAAGGAGGTTTTTTTTGTTTTTTTGCGGGGGGCTGTGCCAGATCTTAGTTGCAGCACGCGGGATCTTTTAGCTGCAGCATGCGGACTTCTTAGTTGCAGCATGCATGCAGGATCTAGTTCCCCGACCAGTGATTGAATGTGGGCCCCCTGCATTGGGAGAGCAGGGTCTTGCCCACTGGACCACCAGGGAAGTCCCTGAAGGAGTTTTCAAGTGTTATTTTTATGTACTGGGTTGAACCACATAAAATTGCCATTTCTTGTAGGACAAGAATGATTGGCTATTTGGCATTTTCATATGGCCCAACCAAACAAAGTGAAGAGTTGAGCTTTCCTGGGTGGTTGTTGTTTTTTTTAATTCACCTTCTCCAGAAAGACAAGTATCTGCAGGCCAGGATTCTACATCCTATCAAAAACATCTGTGCCAAAATCTTCCTAGATTTACTTAATATTTTACACACCAGAAGATGTCGCAGGCTTTGGTAATGACACATTCTCAGACGAGAAGCAGATGTTGGATTATTTCAAAGAAACCATTTGGCTCCTCCAAGCATCCTTTTAAAAGCCAGTTAGCACACTAAAGCATATAGGTACTGAATGTGTGGTCTCATCCGTAGTTTGAGTCATCACCAGGAAATACTGACACTTGCCTGGACCTGGGGGCTTTCTATAGCAAATTAGGGGTCCTGAGACCAAACTGATTTTCTTAAGGTTTGTTAATATCTCTGTTCAAAATTCTATAATGCCCTCTGTTTCTGGTTTCTGTTTCACTGTTGAATTACACAAATTGACACAGTAGTTCCAGAAATTAACATTATAGACAAAATTAGCCCATTATTCTCACTCTGCAAAGTTTAATTTCCACGTATATAATTAAGAGATTTGTGTTACTTCCTTCTGTAACACAGATCTTCCTGGCTTAACTAACTTTTGCTCCTTGGGATTCGGTTGTTGCTCCAGCAGCCATCAAAGGCTCACCCGGGTATCATCTTTAGCTCCTTGCCTGCCCAGAGACAATTGCTGCTTAGCTGCCTTTCTCCCACACCTACATTATTGAATAACATGAAACTGACAAATAACTTAGATTCGTACTATGTGTGATACTTCTCACATCATCATCACCACTCAGAAGAAAGTTATTTTTCTGCACTAATTGTACCATAATTGGTTAAAAGCAATGTGATGGGGGTGGGGAGTTGGGGGGAGCAATGTGGCAAAAAGGTAGTAGTGTTCACTGTAGCTTTAAAGGCTAAACGCTCCCTGACTTTTCTTTCAGTCTTGCAACAACCAAGGTGTTGCAGTGGCTGCTCTAACTGCCAGGGGTCAGGTAAAGCTGCCATGCCAAGGGCAACCTTTTTAAAAACTGTTCTAGGGGCTTCCCTGGTGGCGCAGTGGTTGAGAGTCTGCCTGCCGGTGCGGGGGACACGGGTTCGAGCCCTGGTCTGGGAAGATCCCACATGCCGCGGAGCAACTGGGCCCGTGAGCCACAATTACTGAGCCTGCGCGTCTGGAGAGAGGCCGCGATAGTGAGAGGCCCGCGCACCGCGATGAGGGGTGGACCCCGCTTGCTGCGGCTGGAGAGAGCCCTCGCACAGAAACGAAGACCCAACACAGCCATAAATAAATTTAAAAAATTAAACTTAAAAAAAAAAAAACAAAACTGTTCTACCTCAGCGTCTTCAAGTCTCACTCTCATTTATTGTTCGGTTCTAAACTTTACTGAGCTCTGTTGATTATTTTTGGTAGGGAAATACAGGTAGCACTTGTAGTTTATTGCAGTTTGGGAAGTCTTAAGTTTCTGAAGAAATATAGTTATGAGCACTTTGCTTTTAACCTAATTACCAAAGTAGGAACAGATGTAAGTTCCAGAATGTATTTTTAAGATCATTTTTACTGGGATCTAGGTTTGGTTTGAGGTTTAAAAAAAAAAAAGCAAACATATTGGGTAGGTAGGTTTGTTTTTGACTTAGTTCACAGCCCTACCCTGAAATATTTCAGAATCCAGTGGGCTGAATGGTCTAAAATTATTTCATTTCCTTAGAAGTAGTTTTTTCATCTTATTTGTTTCACAGGCTTTTATGGACATTTTCAAGAAACACTTGTCCGAAGATTTAATTATCATTAGTACCATTCATTGAAGGAATGTATCATGTTCCTAAATTATATGAGCTGATTTTTGTTCTCCTAAAGAGAAGAGTAAATTGTTCTCCCCGTCAAATAAGTAAAATTTGTTAGTGAGGTTATGTTGAGAAGTTTAGGTTACATCATGTCTCTTTCTGGGATTATTTCTATTGTTTTCATTTCAGCTGCTGGATTGTCAGTTTATTTCATGTTATCTTGATCAGTTTGCAAATGTTGCATGGACTTTCTTTGGCTGAATTCAGTTTGAAGTATCTTGCAATATACCATTGTTAATTTCAAAAACAGCATTAGAAGGATGAATTAAATATATTACATATAGTATATACACATTTTTTCCTGTTTCTTTTTCAGTAGTCTTTCTTTAACTCATAAAATTTACATTTACCTTTTTTTATTTTTGGCTGTGTTGGGTCTTCGTTTCTGTGCGAGGGCTTTCTCTAGTTGCAGCAAGCGGGGGCCACTCTTCATCGCCGTGCGCGGGCTTCTTCACTATCGCGGCCTCTCTTGTTGTGGAGCACAGGCTCCAGACGCGCAGGCTCAGTAGTTGTGGCTCATGGGCCTATAAAAGATCCGCGGCACGTGGGATCTTCCCAGACCAGGGCTCGAACCTGTGTCCCCTGCATTAGCAGGCAGACTCTCAACCACCGCGCCACCAGGGAAGCCCTACATTTACCTTTTACTTTTTTAAAAATGAGAATAACTTCCAATGGGATTTTAATATTCTGCCTTAAATTTTTATAGAAAATGAGACACGTATTAGTGTATAGCACAGGGATTAACACATAACCGGTACCCAGAAAAATGATAGTCTTTCCCTTTGAGGACTTTATGTATATCGTCTTATTCATAGCGAATCCTTGTTAAGAGTCATAAGTAGATGTGCTTACCTCTTTGGTCAACTCCCTCACTTTCTAAATGTGTTATTTCATTTTTTCACCTCTCTATGAGACCTACCTTAACTACCCTATTGCATGCTGCATCCTGCCCCCATCCCCATATATACTCTCTTATTCGTCACCTTGTCCTGTTTTTTTCCCATAGTATTTACCACCTTCTAACATACCCTATAATTCATTCGTTCTGTTTATTATGATTTGTCTTCCCTCACTGTAATGTCAGCTCCGAGAGGGCAGGTGTCTTTGTTTTTTCACTGATATTTCTCAAGCATTTAGAATGGTGCTTGGCAAATAATAGGCACTCAGGTATTTGTTGTAAAATGAATGCCCCTGTTTCCTATATGGTGGAATAGAGACCTTCAAGATTTAGGGAACTTTCAGTGTCACATAAATAATCTAAAGCAGAGCTGCACATAAAACCACCAACTAAATGTAGATACAGTGAACAGAGTAGAGGTTACCAGAAAGGAGGTCAGGGTGAGGAGGGCAAAATGAGTAAAGGGAATCAACTGTATGGTGATGGGTGGAAACTAAATTGGTGGTGAGCACGCTGTAGGGTATACAGAAGTAGAAATATAATGTATACATGAAACTTACATATATACATGTATACATAACTTACATCAGTTATATCAGTTATAACTCAGTGTTACTTCAATAAAAAATCTTTAAAAAACCAATTATTCATATCTTTATATACTATTTCACACACACACACACATGCACACCACGAGTTAAAACCATCCTTTCTTTTCATTAGTCTGCCATTCTGTCTATTTAGTTAAAACATTGATGCAGCTTGTCAGTATCTGGTCACACTTGGAGAAGCCTGTAACCGTATAGGTGTATTATCAGCTGTTTTGTTATTGAGGGTCTCCAGCTACTGCTAATGTTTTTTCAGAGCCTCATGTTGTCAGCCCAGTATTTTTGGAAAATTACTTTTAAGGAGTATGGTATTTGTGGTACTAGAACTTACAGTAAGGTCGTATATTAATTATGAGTATAGTTAAATATGAATCCTGTGGTTATGTTGACTGTGAAAGAGAAGATCCTGTGCTGTTTAAACAGTGGGAATCCCTACTGGGATGATGGAGACATAATAGTTCAAGATAGGAGTGATTATCAATAACCTAACCCAGTCTCAACAAATTTAAATAAAGATCATCCAGTACCATCCCCACATTGTTAGAAAGTTCCTCCTTGGTATTAGCGACCTGTTTAGCAGATGTCTCTTCTCTTCTAGAATATCAAGTGCATTTGGCCTATTTCTTTTCTAAGAATTTAACTCAGGATGTGAGAGATGGTAAAATACCTGTAGTCATTTCCTACAAGTTTGTGAATGAAGACATTAGGGCTGTTCAAAAAATAACTTTATTGGTATGTTGCACACACTAGTTTTTTGCTGTTGTTGCACTTTTGTTAGTTGCATATGTGGCAACAAATCTAAAATTTACTGTAAACTCTGTTCTTCAGGTGGTGGTGTGCTTTTTTTAAAAAATGAAGACAAATGCATGATTAAGCTGAAGAAACTTACAAAGAAGATATTTTCGATTGTCAACGTGCGCCAGAATTGTATTTCTATTTTTGAAAGGAGGGCAAAACACCAGAGATACTATGTAAAATAGAAGGCTCATAAGGCAAACCAAGTTACATTTTGCTGACCTTTCCAATATAGACATATTTTTGAGTGCTGAGGGATGATTTAGAAGAGTAACAGCAAGTTATTTAAACATGAGCATTACTTTGAAATGACCTTATAAATCTAACTTTTGAAGATTTTTCCTGTATACATCCTCTAGCAGAAGAATATTTTATACCAGATAGATACAATATGGATTCTAATTTATATCTTCAGAGAACCACTGTCAATTACATCATTTCTGAATGATAGTGTTATAATGCCTATGTATTAAACTAGAGAATTTTAACCGTTTTATTGCCCTGTCAAGTGGACCAGCAGGGTGAAAGCTAGGATATGAAATGGCATGTTTTATTATAGAACATTGGTTAGTAAACTAGACAATATTAAGATAAAATTTGGGGAAGAAGAGTAGGAATTTTTATAAATTGACAAATGAGATTTGTTTTTAATAGACTGTATTTTGTAATATACTTTACTTTTTAGAGCAGTTTTAAGTTTACAGAAAAACTGAGTGGAAAGTGCAGAGTTCCCATATACCGCCTTATCCTCAAGACAGTTTCCTCTGTTACTAACATCTTGCATTACTGTGCTGTATTACAATTGATAAGCCAGTACTGGTACATTGTTATTGTACTAACTGAAGTACACTCTGTGTTGTATGTTCTGTGGGTTTTGACAAATGTGTAAGGGCATGTATTCATCATTAAACTATCATACAGAGTAGTTTCACTACCCTAAACATCCTCTGGACTCTTCATCCCTTCTTCCCCTTCAAACTCTTGGCAACCACTGTTCTTTTTGCTGTTCCTGTAGTTTTGCCTTTTCCAGAAATTTGCATAGTTGGAATCATACAGTATGTAGCCTTTTCAGAGTGGCTTCTTTCACTTAGTAATAATGCATTTAAGGTTCCTCCATGTCTTTTTGCAGCTTGATAGCTCATTTCTTTTTAGCGATGGTTAATATCCCATTTTCTGGATGTACCACAGTTTATTTTTCCATGCACCTGTTGAAGGACATCTTGGTTGCTTCCAGGTGTTGGCAGTTCTGAATAAATTTGCTGTGAACACTCATGAGCAGGGTTTTGTCTGTAGATGTAAGTTTTCAACTCATTTGGGTAAATACCAAGCAGCTCAATTGCTGGATGCTATGGTAGTTTTGTAAGAAACTGCCAAACTGTCATCCCAAGTGGCTGTACCATTTTGCATCCCCATCAGCAATGAGTTGAGAGTTCCTGTTGCTCCACATCCTCGCCATTAATTGGTGTTTTCAGTGTTTTGTTTTTTAGCCATTCTCTTAGATGTGTTGTAGTATCTCACTGTTGTTTTAATTTGCATTTCCCTGATAATGTACAATATTAAGCATCTTTTCATATGCCTATTTGCCATCTACTTTGGTGAGGTGTCTGTTCAGATCCTTTGCCAGATTTTTAATTGGGTTGTTACTGTAGAGTTTTAACAGTTCTTTGTATATTTTTGGATACCAGTCTTTTCTCAGATATATGTTTTGCAAAGATTGTTTACCAGTCTGGCTGGTCTTTTCATTCTCTTAAGCAAATTAGATTCTGTTTGTAACTGCAATTCCTATCAGCCATGGAAACTGAAAGAACTAGTAACATTAAAAGAAGTGGGGAGGGACTTCCCTGGTGGTGCAGTGGTTGAGAATCCGCCTGCCAATGCATGGGACACGGGTTCGAGCCCTGGTCCGGGAAGATCCCACATGCTGCAGAGCAGCTAAGCCCATGCACCACAACTACTGAGCCTGTGCTCTAGAGCCCGTGAGCCACAACTACTGAGCCCGCCTGCTGCAACTACTGAAACCCTCACGCCTAGAGCCTGTGCTCTGCAACAAGAGAAGCCACCACAATGAGAAGCCCGCACACCACAATGAAAAGTAGCCCCCACTCACCACAACTAGAGAAAGCCCATGCGCAGCAACAAAGACCCAACGCAGCAGAAATAAATTTTAAAAAAAAAGAATGGGGGAAACCCTAAGATTCCTGAAGTTGTTTGAATACTCTCCCAGCCAGTTGCATTTATTTGGCTGTGCTATTAATCAAACAAGTGTAGTGCTTGAACCTGAAATTCTTTTTATTTAGTGATTGGAAAACATAGTCATGAAGCTTGATGATTGGGGGCATCAGATAATTGATGGTTGTGTGCCTGATCACTTTCTTTGCTCTATTCTATGTATTTAATGGCACTTCTAATATTTTAATATGATTCTGCATAAAATATCCCCAGTACTCTAAAGTTTGGATCTTGTAGATATTAAGAACATAAAATTGAAATAATAAATACACACTGACCCAACAGTATCCCTCTACAGTGTAGCTTAAATGGTAAAGAACTCAAAAACAAATAGCTCTTGGAAACCAGGACTAAATGAAGTGAAAGACTATACAACTCTCCCATTTTGGTCCCTTTAATACTTAACCAATAAGCCATCACTTTCTGACCTTTAGAAGTCACTTGTTTGACCATACTTGCTATGTGGTAAAGAAAAAAAAATTACTAAATTTGTAAGGAAAAATATATTATCAGTAGACAGTGTCATTCCAATTTAAATTGTTAGAGATGTGATTTAACACTCTTAACAAGAGTATTGAACTAATATAGGATTTTTCTCCCTGCATAGACCTGCTTTTAAAAATGAGGTTTTAGGGAAATGATTATGTAGTAGAAAAGTTTATTTACAAGTATGATTGTTTCAAACTGCAAATTTGGGTTCCCACATGGCTGGGTGTTGGCTTCCTTTCCTGAGGTGATCTACTTGGCCTTCATAATCTACTCTCTTACTCAGCCATTTTCATAGCAAAGTACATTGTTTTGGTCTTTTAATACTGTCAGCATGGCAAAATCAAGTTCCATAAAAGGCATTTGAGAGACAAACAACCTTTTTTATAAAGGAAGTGAAGGTGGCAAAAACCAAGTATGTTCTTTTTTTTTTTTTTTTCTTACTGGAACTCCATTTATAAATCATAGGATGCAAAATTTTTATGCCTGAAGTCTATTACAGCTTTTAAATGCTGTAAGTAACCATACTGTGCAGTATTCATTTCAAAGCTATCTTTTATGTTGCACAAACTGCCTTTGTCCTTGGAATGTTAGTTTAAAATGATTTCATAGCTCTATAAAAAAACTTTCCAAAGTTTAATGGAGAATGCTTACTTTGTCAGTTAAGGGCTTTTCTGTGAGCTAAACTTCGACATGGATTTAGGTGAAATCGTCTTAACATGAGAATTCTGTCCTCGATGGCAGCAGGGATCTTGGTGATGACTTCCTCAGCATGACTTGTCCCTTGAGCCACTTTGCTTGATTAAGGCCTCGTTGCTCTCCGTGGGTAGCTCAGTTGTCATCCTAGTATCTCCCTTCACCATCCTCCCAGAATTCCCTCGATATCGCTCTCCGGTGTTGGAGTTCCCATTTGCTGCGCTCCATGCTTATACCTTTTTATGGTATTACTCTTATTTTGGTGTGATGCACATTCTTTAATAGAAGCATGGGTGATAAATTCTTGTGGCCTTATGTGCCTGAAATAGCTTTGTTCTGCCCTCCCACTTGATTACTTGTTTAACTAGGTAAACATTCTGTGTTGATCATTTCCCTTCAGAATCTTGCAGACATTGTTCTGTTGGCTTGTTGCTGAGTGTTGCTTTTGTGATGCCCAGAGCCATATGATTCATGATCATTTATGTGTTTACCTGGCTTGGGTTTTGGTTTTGGTCTTTGTTCCCATCACCCATCTCCCCACCCACCTGGGCAGCTTATAGAATCTTCTTTTTGTCCTCAGGTTTCTCAGATTTCACAGCAATGTGCCTTGGGTATGGCTTGATTTTCATTTATTATGCTGGGCTTTGGTAGACACTTTCCTTCTGGCAACTGATGTTCTTCAGCTCTAGGAAGTTTCCTTGAATTATTTTGTTGATATTTTCCTCTCCTTCTCTATTCTCTGTTCTCTCTCTGGAACTCCGGTTAATTAGGTGTTGGACCTCCAGAACCTGGCCTCTGATTTTTATCTTTGCTCTCTTATTTTCCATCTCAGTTCTTTTGCTCTATTTTCTGAGAGACTTTACCTTTATTTTCCAACCCTCTGATGGAATATTTTGTCTCTGCTATTATATTATTAATTTCTAAGATCTCTTTTTTATGTTCCTTGAACGTTTCTTTTTTAGAGCACCCCTGTTCTTATTCCACAGTTGGAGTATGTTTTATCTCTTGGGTGAGCTTAATAATATTTTTGTCTTTTTTACTCCCTGTATCTTTTTTCCTTTTTTCAAGTTTCCTTCTCCCTGCATGGTTTCTGTTTGTTCCAGGTTGCTTTTTATGTGTTTGTTTTGATTGCTATTGTTAAAAGAGAAACTGAGGCATGTTAAAAATTTTAAGAGCTTATTTGAGCAAAAATCGATTCCAGTCAGGCAGCATCCAATCTAGCACATAGAAAGGTCCGAGGAGCTGTAGAAAATAAAAGACTTTAGGTGGGAAAGGAGTGGGAACAAGGTTGCTTTCCTTTAGGGGATGGCAGGGGTCTATCAGGCAGGTTACCTAACTAGTGCTAATCAGGCAATTCCTGATTGACTGGTTTAAGATTCCATTTCTGGGAGAGCCGAAACTATAATTTAGTCTCTTTTGTTGACCAACCATAAACAATTCCATTTTAGGCCTGTTTTGTTTTTTAACACTATCTTCCATGTTAAAGGCTCTCTTCAGATTTTTGGTAATCCTTGATTATTTCCTCATAATCAAGATTGAGAGACTACAAAGCTGACTGGAAGCTCTAGGTGTGGAAGTGAGGCCTGTCTGCTTGAGGCATCACAGTAGGGTAATCCAGTTGTGTCATTTGTTGGGTAACCCCAGATCAGTGCATCTTTAGGTATTTCCCTTGTGACTAATGAGATTCTCAGGGGAAGATTTTCCAAACTCCTGCCTGGGGAGTACAATTTGGACACAGGCATTTCTGGGTGGAAGGAGCCCAGTAAGGGAAGGCTCAGCGGCATTTGATGTGTATGTGGCTGCTTAATCGACCTGTAAACTGTCCGGTGCCCATGTGCTCGAAGGTGCTTTCGACTGGCTTGGTGTCCCCCAGGCCAGAGGAAGAGGGGCAGTCATTCAGAGGCATCGAGTAAGGGAAGGTATCTGGGAATCTTAACTTCTCAAAAATACTTCTACCCTGTTCTTCCTTGCTTTGGCCACCCCACTTCACCTTAACATCTGAGCATGGAGTGTAAATCAGGTTGGCTTTCAGGTTGTTTTCACCGCTGGCAAGATATTTGGCTTTCTTGAGTCGGTGAAGCCAGTTACTGCTGATTTTTCTATATTCCAAAATTTTGCAGCTGTTGTCCTGTCTCCTGTCATAATCTTTGTGGGATTATGGTTTTTTTAATCCCTTTAGTGTTGTTTTAGTTGGGTTTGGGAAAGGAACAAGATTAGATATGTTGTCAGTCTGCCATTTTAATCCAGACCCCTTTAGAAGCTTTTTAAGAGCTTATGCAAGACATTTTTATGAAACTTCTACTGTGTGCCAAACACTGAGGCATGCTCTTGTCCTTTCCATGCAGTGTGTGCGTTAGTGCTCATTTACTAAAATCACAGTACCTAAATAGTATAAATGGCCATTTAAACAAACATTTGAGTCATCTGCAAGAGTTTGAGGGTTACAGTTACGTAAGTTAATAAATACCTCTCTTTGAACAAATGCCTATAACAATGGTAATATAGTTCTGTTTCTATAGGGAAATATGTACTGAATACTACCCAGTACTGGAAATGGGTGGAAATACAACTGATCCTTATTATTTATGGTAGTTTGTTCTATAAAGTCACTGAGAACACTGAATTGGCAAATACTGAACCCTTTCTCCTGTAGGATATATAAGGTTAAGTTCCTGCCAACCTCTGGTCACATTTTCATCAGGCAACCTATAACCTTGTTTTATTTGTATTTCTATTTACAGACACCTTTTTAACACACCTGAATGAAGCTTATCTAACACGTTTTTTCACACAGCCTTCTTGAGCTTAGGAGCACTAGACAGCACTGCAGCACTGTGCTTGGGGCCATTTTAAATGGCAAAATCAGCAACAAAAAGCACAAGACTGCAAAAAAAGTGGCATTAAATAAACTACAAAAAGGACGCTTATACTCTCATTGTTTACAGTATGAGAGCTGAAGCAAGAACACAAAGCATTGCCTTGTTCCACCTCAGCTGGGAACATGTGTGTCTGGCCACTCAAAATTTTCACCATTCTGTGCGTGTCCACAAATCACTGCACAATTGCTGAGAGTTTTGATTTGGGGATTACGAATAAATTTTAGCAGGTAGGTAAATTTGCAAATAGGGGACCCATAAATAGTAAGGGTCAATTGTATATCCTGTCCCCTAGCCCTGCAGGGAAAGGCATTTATAACCCCTCTAGAAGAAACTGCAGATTTTATATGCGTTTATGCACGTGCTTAAAAAAGCTGTTGTTCTCCAGTTGTTAGTAGACAATGTATGCCATATGAGCAAGTAATAAACTCAGTAATTAAGTTTACATACATTACCTCATTGACTTTTACATTGACTTGTGAAATAGATATTATTTCTACTTAAAAGAAATGAAAACTAGTTTGAAAGATTTGAGTAACTTATTCACACTTCCACAGCTAGTAAATAGGGGAGTGGGGATTTGCCTGACATCTGAGGTCTTAACTCAGATTGTACTGAACCTCCACTCCAAAAGGATCCTTGTTTCTGCTGCTAGGTCACGGGAGTTGTTTGTGAGTTAGAGGGATGTGTGGGAGTGTTCACCTGATTTATTTTTTTTGAATTCTCTCTTTTAAAAAAATTTGCCTGATTGTTTTCATCATCTTTTTAATTTTAACATTTGCTTACTTTTAAGTCTGATTCATTTGTGTAATTAAAAAGTATAGAATTTAGAACCGGTAGTATCTCTGTTAAATAACATAATAAAATCCACTTACTTTACCCATGAGAAAACTGAAGCTCCAGGAAATAAACTTGCCCAAAGTCACACCGTTAGTTACTAAGACCAGTATCCAAATTGCTTAACTCTCAATCTAATTGTTTTCTCTGCCTAAGCTTTATGTAGCCCCGTGTACTCAAAAGATTGTTTTAACCAAGTTTGACAAAGAGTTAGTACCCAAAGTTAAGTCAAAATCTATTGTAATATGATATGCTCACTACTTTTTAACTTTGACATCCGGGAGTGAACCACTGATACGAGACAAAACTGTATTACAGCAGGTGGAGAAAACTCCGCTGTCTACGGGGGCCAGACGCTTAGGAACTGAGTCAACTAGAGAGAGCCTGCCCCCTAGGAAGCACTGTGCTCTTACTGTCATTTGATTAGTGACACTTGAAAATGCAGGTCCAGTGTAATCAGATCTTCTAATTTTTCATGGGAAGCTAGAAAACCAGATATCATTATGAAATATTGGCAACTATGTCAGACTTTAAAACCACACTGTAAGACGAAAAACAAAAATGTCTGTGGGCCAGTTTGAGGCTACCAGTTTGAAACCTGTACTTTAGAGGATTCAGCTTATACTGCAGCTTTCATTTCTCTGCACCATTAGTGACTATGAGAAGGAACCAAAACTGGGTTCTAGTGACGTGTTAAATGAAAGCTCTTGAGTTAAGTTTATAAGTCAATAAGCCAGGCACAGTTAGTCTGGCTGTTTACCTCATGAAATAATTTGTTTACATGTGTTTTGGCTGTGTGTTACCCACAGTGCAAACATCATATGTGTTTATTACAAGTTAGGATTGATACATGTTTTGAAGTTAAGTGTAGAATTTTGCAGTCTCATATGTTAGCGGACTTGCTGTCCTTATCTAATGCACGCAAGGCTCTGGCACTGCATTATCACCTGCTGAAAATACGTATTTTATCTTGTTTTACGACAGTAGACATTACACAGCATCTGCAGCCAAAAAGCTTTACTCACCCTCTTAGTACCCTCAGAAATAGAATGTCCCCACATGCATCCAAAAATCTTACCTTATTTATTTCCTGAGCAAATAATGGGAGTTACAGTTCTAAAAGCAGGAATTGGTGTAAAACTAAAGCATTCTAAACCTAATGTGCAATTGTCAGTTATTGATGAACTTCTTTTCCATTAGTATCAGAAAGAAATAGATGAGAGTAAATACCTGAAGAATTTGGGGAGAACTGTGTCATTCTTCCATCTTTTTTTAAAACTTATTGAAGTGTAACATACTTACAGACAAATACACAAATTATAAATGTACAACTCAATGAATTTTCTCAAAATGGATGTGCCTCTGTAATCAGCACCCAAATTAAGGAATGACACATTTATCCATATTACTATTGATGGACATTTGGCTTTCACATTTGGGAACTATTACATTTAGTGCTGCCGTGAACATTCCTATACAAGTGTTTTGGTGAACTTAGCACGTATCTCTGTTGGGTATATACATAGGAGTGGAATAGCTGGGTCATAGGATATTTATATGTTTAGCTTTAATAGATCCTACCAGTTTTCCAGTGTGTTTGAACCAATTCCGACTCCACTAGCACTGTGTGACAGTTCCAGCATCCTAACCAGCGCTTCATGTTGGCCTTTTCATTTTAGTCATTCTAATGGATATCCCCTTGTCGAGTTGAGCACCTTTCACTTGCTTATTGGCCCTTTGGATATTCTCCTGTAAAGTACAGATTCAAGTCTTTTGCACTGACTTTGTAAACTTTTTTTTTTAACTTTTTAAAAATAAATAGTCTGCCTGTATAAATATTCTCATTCAAAAAAATGAGAATATCCCCCCCCCCATTGACTCCACTGCAGTTGTTAACATCTTAGAGATCTGCTGATATATGTATAAAACTAAAATGGCTCTGGCCCACAAGATTGCCTTCTAGATAACTTTATAAACAAGAGGAAACCTTGCGTGGAGTGTTGTTTTCAGGCCATTTAAACTATCAGCATTTATTATTAGTAAGAAAGAACAAAATAAAAGTAGTAATAAACACAGACATAACTTTTTAAAACTTCAGCCATTAGAATATATTGCCTTTTTGGTTTCATGGATTTGTTTTATGAATTCTGATTGGAAACAATCAGCTGTTAATTAGTATATGTTACTAATTAGAGGAGTTAATTTAGAAAAAAAAGGTAGCTGAAATTTTTCCTTTTAAAAAATATTTATCTGTATCACTGTTGGGGTTTTTTTCTGCTTACAAGTAATATCTGGTTGTGGTCAAAAATTTTAAAGTTATGGAAATACATAACAGAAATTAAAAGTCTCCCATAACCTCACTTCCCAGAGATAATTGTTGCTGTGTTTTCATCCAGGTTTTCCTTTATGAATTAGCTGACATATATCACAAATGATACACTCTACATACTGTTTTGCCACTTTTTTTTTTTTAATTTGAGTATAGTTGATTTACACTGTTGTGTTAGTTTCTGCTGTACAGCAAAGTGAATCAGTTATACATATATCCACTCTTTTTTAGATTCTTTGCCCATATCGGTCATTACAGAGTATTGAGTAGAGTTCCCTGTGCTGTACAGTAGGTCCTTATTAGTTATCTATTTTATATATAATAGTGTGTGTATGTCGATCTCAGTCTCTCACTTTTATCCCCTCTCCTTTCCCCCCTGGTAACCATAAGTTTGTTTTTTACATCTGTGACTGTATTTCTGTTTTGTAAATAAGTTCATTTGTACCATTTTTTTAGATTCCACATATAAGCGATATCATATGATATTTGTCTTTCTCTGCTACTTGCTTTTTTATATATATAAATTTATTTATTTATTTTTAATTTATTTTTGGCTGTGTTGGGTCTTCGTTGCTGCACGCAGGCTTTCTCTAGTTGCGGTGAGCGGGGGCTACTCTTCATTGCAGTGCGCGGGCTTCTCATTGCTGTGGCTTCTCTTGTTACGGAGCATGGGCTCTAGGCGTGCAGGCTTCAGGAGTTGTGGCACGTGGGCTCAGTAGTTGTGGCTCGCAGGCTCTCGAGCGCAGGCTTGGTAGTTGTGGCGCATGGGCTTTGCTGCTCCGCGGCACGTGGGATCTTCCTGGACCAGGGCTCGAACCCGTGTCCCCTGCATTGACAAGCGGATGCTTAACCACTACGCCACCAGGGAAGTCCCGCCACTTGCTTTTTTAACCTAACAATAGTTGTTGTTACTGGATTCTTAAGAGTTTTAAAAAACATTATCTATGATCACTGGATATTCATTATTGACAATAGGAATGCCTTATTGAATAGATAAAAAATAAAATGTAATTAGTATATCAATTTTATTAGCCTTACTTATACACCTCTTAAATCGTTCATTTTCTGGCAGGTTCCGTATGCATCTTTTAATTTACCCAACACAATTTTTCCTAATACACAGAAAAATTCCAACTGAGGAAGATCTAAATTAATAGAGTTTATGAACAGGTTGAAAGTGGCTTGATTTTTCAGCAATTCTTTTTATATTTCAGGCATCCTAATCATGAAAATTCAGCTACCAAATTGATAATTCTGACTATATATTCTTCGTGAGAACTTCTCTGGATTGAACCTGTACTTTTCACTTTGTAATAGGGTGGTGCTTCTGATCATTTCAGGTGGTTTGGGTGGCTGTCAGATCAAGGATGTACTTTGTAGAGAACCTAGTCATCCAAGGGTTATGCTTGTTTTCTAGTTCACTACTCAGCATTATTGGGAATGTCGTCAGATCCTTCCTAAAAGCGAGTATCCTGGTGTCTGATTGGAATCTCCAAGTGGATTTTTTTTTTTTTCCAAGCAGTGAGGCTAAAAGTATATACTGTCGAGCTTTTTAAAGCAATATGTGACAAATTAAAATAAATTCCAAGGTATTCTGCTTTTTGGTGTAGTATAACATCTAATGCAGAAACAACGTCTTCATTTTCCTGTAACGTACAGGCAACTCTTCAGATAAATCATTAAATTCTGAGGTCTGTAGTCTCAACTGGTTGCACCTTATATTGAAAAGAGAATAATTGAGCTACATTTTCTCTATCCAGGCTTAAAAAACTGTATAAAATAACGTTGTTGCTAAATATTAAGGAAGATATATTCATTTAATACCTTCATTGTAACTATTAGTGAAATCCAGGTGGTTTAGGTTTGGAGGTTTGACTGTTTTGAGTTTCTTGTACTAAAGTAGTGCTTTGCTAGTTGAAGATCACTTTCCAGTTTTGTTAAGTATTTTACCCAGACATGCTTTTATGTTCCAGTGGGACCAGGTGGACGTTTCTCTGTGGATTATCAATTTGGCAGCCTCAGGAATAGAAAATAGACATTCTTCTCTGGAGGCTCTTCTGTGACTGAACCGGCATCATGTAATAGATGTCCTTATTAAGAACTGGTTGAATGGAAGAAGGGACTGCGTCAAAGGGGAAACATGGTGGTGTGTTTGCTGCTAAATGTGAAATAACTAGTTTCAATGGCTAATCAAACATTGTAGGATAAATTGTTTTATTCTGAGTCCCCAAAAAAAGGTGATTCAAAATAATCTATTAGATTTGCTTTCGAAACATTAGGATCCAGGAGAACAGAAATGTAAATGTTTCATTCCCCTCTCCTTCGATGCGTAGTACAGGCAACCCAAATAAAATGACTTGGTTTTTAGATGTTTTCACTAATTGTTTGGGAAAACAAGATTTGTTTCCCATTTGTTCTTCTGGAAACAAAGAAATAGAGCTACGGTTCTTCAAACTGTTTGTGTAAATGGTCAAATTACTCTTTTGTTTTTTAAATGGTCTTGTTTCCTGAGCTGAGAACTCATTACCAGACTTAGCCTGCAGTATGTTTTTGTCTGCTAAATTAAAGCAAATCAAAACAAAGCAACAACCAAAAAGCCCACCATAACCTGCATGTAGGTTTTTAGCAGTAAGGAACTACCGGTGACAGATGTTTAGCCATCATCCTGTGAACAACTTTGTTGTAATAAACGCAAACAAGAGTTGCACTGGGGGAGCTACCGGAACTGATTGATCAGACTTCAGGGAGAGTCATTATAGCTTAAGCAGCCTGACTCTTCAGGGAGTGTCTGTTGAGGATACTGGAAAGCTCGCAGTGTGTGGTAGCTGTGGGGGTTAGGAGGAGGCTGCTGCTTCCTGACACCTAATACCAGATCTTATGGCTCTTTCAGTTTCAGTTAGGGTAGCTTTCTATTGATGTCTTCTGTGTTACCTATTTTGAAAATAATTTGTCCCCTTTTCAGTTAGTCATTTCATGGGGGCGGGGGGGGGGGGAGGGGGGAACCAGCCTGCTGGGTTGAAACAAAAACGTTGTGAAAGAGATTTAATCCCTTGCTTAGGAATGTGGGGATTTATAATTAAACTGATTCATTGGATGTTTGGCCGGTACTGGCAGGCGTAACACTGACTTTCACATGTGTTTTATGGAATAAATGTAGTTAATTAGCCTTATTCTCTATTCCTTGTATTTATATGCTATATGAAAAAATCAGCTATTGCTTATAGAACTTTCATTACTTGAGATCTGGCTTTGCAAGTACAGTTTTCTCTGCGCTTTTGAATTGAGGAAGGTATTAAGGGGGACCTCTGGAAGTCAGAGAGGAACAGATTAAACAGGAGCCTAATCAGAGTCCCAAGATGTTTTTTTGTTTAAGGAATTACTTTATTTTTATTTATATTTATTTATTTATTTATTTATGACTGTGTTGGGTCTTCGTTTCTGTGCGAGGGCTTTCTCTAGTTGTGGCGAGCGGGGGCCACTCTTCATCGCGGTGCGCGGGCCTCTCACTATCGCGGCCTCTCTTGTTGCGGAGCACAGGCTCCAGACGCGCAGGCTCAGTAGTTGTGGCTCACGGGCCTAGTTGCTCCGCGGCATGTGGGATCTTCCCAGACCAGGGCTCGAACCCGTGTCCCCTGCATTGGCAGGCAGATTCTCAGCCACTGCGCCACCAGGGAAGCCCCCCAAGATGTTTTGAAGGGTGGTTTGTTTGTTTTGTTTTGGAATGGAGGTGGTTGGTTTTTAGAGGGCTCCCTGAAGTGAGACTGATGATCTTAGTGGGTCAGTATTTGTCTTTCTTGTTTTCTTTAGGTTAATGTTTGAAATTTATTAATCAGATTGAATAAAATAGGTATCCTGCCCTAAGGGCTTTACTGCTTAGTAGAAAAGCTGTGATTTATAAAGTCACAACATAATGAAATAAAGTGATAATGAAAAGCCTTGGGCAGACTGTGTAATGTATTTTAGGCTATTTACACAGGTTGGTTTGTCTAATTACTATTATTATTTTTGTTCTTGTCAGAATTGTCTTTTCTAATAGTAGGATCCTTCACACTATTTAAACCAGATCTTGCTCGCTGCTGTAGAAAATAGGCTCAGAATTTCTTCGTAAAGTCCAAACTGGTCCTTTGAAAACTAACAGATGTTTGCCCTTCTCTCCAGTCAGTGAAAGGTGACAGTTACATGAACCCTTACACATTCCTTTCCTCTTTGCTTTTGAACACATTAAGTGGAAGTGGATTTGCATCCCTTTGGGTTTTTGACCAAAGCACATACCCATCTCCTTCCTGCCTCCCTGGAACTGGTTCAAGATTTGGAGAGAAGGGTTTGTTTAGGGGCGTTTCCCGTGTCTTATCTCTGAGCACATGCTAGGGTTGAATTTATTTTGACCCTGTGTTTTAAATTTGGATCCAAAGCAAGAGTTTAAAGTGCAACAGAAGAAAGTCCACTGAACTTTAGACATGAGGGATCCGGGGAGGAAGGTACGTACTTGCATTCGGAAGCTTTCTCATAGAGGTTGGCCATCTTTGTGCATACACATAATTGTAAACTGATAACTACTAGGCAAAGGGAGAATGCTTAAACGTATGTAAAGGTCTGTGTGGTGCTTACATTGTGTGTTTATGTGCTTACTTTTACAGTGATGACTCTAGTATTCATAATCTTTAAATTGATGGCGGAGCAAGTAAATTCTGAATTTTTATTTGAAAACCTTTTGGAAAAGCTTAGGATGGGTATTTGCAAGGAAAAAAATATGTCATTTGTGATTGATCTTTAAGGGAATGACTGAAAAAGTATATAGATATTTTAGGCATTCTATCATTTTGTCTTCTAGAGCATCAAATAAAGAAGGCTATAAATGGTTATTATTAAAGGTCACCCAGATTCTCCTCCAAGTTGAGAAGCAAGTCTCTCTTCATTGATTATTATTTATCTTTATCCAGTAATTTCGAGCACAGTACCTTGTATATATAGTAGGCTCGACTGATTTCTTTTTTGACTGATCTTTTCCAGAGCCTGGCCCAACTAGAGAATCTGTGCAAACAGCTGTATGAAACAACAGATACAACCACTCGACTCCAGGCAGAGAAAGCCTTGGTTGAATTCACCAACAGCCCTGATTGCCTGAGCAAGTGCCAGCTACTCCTCGAAAGAGGAAGTGTACGTAAGATTTGAAAAATCCTAAAGGGTAACAGGTTTAGGAAAATAT
Organism: Balaenoptera musculus; assembly: GCF_009873245.2. Taxonomy (NCBI): domain Eukaryota; kingdom Metazoa; phylum Chordata; class Mammalia; order Artiodactyla; family Balaenopteridae; genus Balaenoptera; species Balaenoptera musculus. Next base: position 16,226,968 of record NC_045790.1, on the reverse strand, counting down.
ATTCTGGTTCTGAGTTTAGGGGTGGATTGGGATAACTTCTGTTCCTTGATTTTTCTAGGTACCTCTGCCTTCTTAATTTTACTTTTAAAACGCACCACACCTGCCAGGTTGGCAAAAAAGGCCTTACAGACTCATCAGGGAAAATCTCATTGAGCGTATATTTTTGTCCTGTAATTTTTCATCTTGAATCAAATTTCTGGGACTCCTTTTCTGTTTTTCACACTTAAGTACCACTTCGTATCCTTTACAAAGAAGACAGGGCTGTATATAATTGACATTTCTTGTCCACAAAGTTCATGTCACCTTGTAAGATCCCTAGTCTTCTCTGTTTTTCCTCCCCTGTACCACAGCTGCTTCTTGTCTTAGAAGTGTAGGGGAAAAAATTACCTCGACAATGAAAATTACAGGAAGTTACAGTTTTTAAAATGTAATTAGAACCTCTTCCAACTTAAAAATGGCATGCAATGATCAATAATGCTTTTAATGAGACATGATTTGATTAAGTTAATATTTTTGGCAAGATGGAGGTCTTAGGAAGGGTAATTAAGCATCCAACCAGTGTATCATGAAAGGGCATCAAGAGAGTTAGAATCCCAGCTAGACCAGGAGCCAGCACTCTGCTGAAGACTAGAAGGAAATGTGAAAAGGAGGAAAGCAGTTAATTTGTTGAGAGTATAGAATTCTAGATGACTTCATTTTTGAATTTGCGTTAGTAGTGTTACAGAATTTATGCAGTAAAGTGAACAAATTATAGTTGGCTAAATAATATCCTTTAGTAGCTGAGGGAGCTAACTCTTTTCCCAAGTTTACAAGATTACAGTCATGGTCAGAGATTGTGTAGGGCTCTGTTCTATTTTCAGATTTTTTTGTATTTCTTTTCAATCCCTTGGCTCTAGGATTGATCCACTTAGATTTGTACTGTGGGAGATGGCACAGCTAGCTCTCATTTGACTCCCACTGGAGCCCCACAGTGTCATTTGTGACACTGTTAACTCCAGTCCTCATGTTGTCAGTCAACAGGCTGGAATAAAACAGGGTTGGTGCAATACTAAAAACACTTAATTATAGTGGGTTCTTCCTTTTTAATCTCTGTTGACTTCTTAGTGACTTAGCAGATTTATTGGAATTATATGCAGAAACCATTTACATGTTATATAGTGTATAGATATACACTATGTTCTATAGTTATAGTAGCCTCTCTTGCATTATTAGCGATTTGACACACCTGCTTTAGTCAGTTTAAACCATGTTCAAGGGTGTTGAATAAAAATCACATGTCAAAGTCACTTTTATAGATTTTTTCCATAAACTTAAGTTATTTTTATAACCGATGGGATGATGTAATGCCTATGGATAGCCTACTGTCTTAAGGACTTATAGTTTCATGGGAAATTATGTTCGACCCTTGAGTAAATTATTTTGATGATTCTGAGTCTGTCCCTGTTACGTGACATTATATAATGCAGCCACATGGGGGAATCTGAATTTGCACACGGCCCCTCCTTATACATTATGATCAGATAGAATACTCTGATTCTCCGTAAGGTTAAAATTCATTAAAATCCACACTTGAGAATGATAATGCTATTCCATTGCTTAGGGCATAATTTTTCTTTCTCATAAATAATTGTTATGAATTTACTACTAAAACTAGCATATACATTCCCCAAAGCTGTAGCTGATTGATAGTTGTGCTGATGGGAAGATACAACTGGGGATTAACTACCCAGCATCATGTGGTGGTTCCTTCTAATACTACTTCTTCTTGTCTTTTTTTTTTTTCCCCCTCTTTCTAATGCCATACTACAGGAATATTATGAGGTGAAACTTTTTGAGACATCATTATAACAAGGCTGTTGGAGGGAGAAGATTTCTTGATTTAAATGAAAGAAGAGATTTAGCTTCTTTTCTGAAAAGAGCCCCTCTAACTTCTGCCCCCTCAAAGTGATACAGATACCTGTATTAGATTCAGTTTGATCAGCCATTCACTTTATCCTGCCCTTTGTTCATGACGGGAATCAGCTTAATGAGCACATATGCTTTGTGGGGCTCATTTTTCCTTAGTATGTGACCCTTTAAACTCCTGAGCATCAAGTATAGCAAAGCCGATTAATTTTCTTGAATTTGAGAACAGATCTCCAAGTTAAAAACTTTATGACTGACTAACTCAATAAAACTGAATTCTAAGTCCTTTCCCCCCTCTTTTCACAGTCATCTTACTCCCAGTTACTGGCAGCTACATGCCTTACAAAGCTTGTATCGCGCACAAATAACCCTCTACCATTGGAACAACGAATAGATATTCGTAAGTAGAGAGTTGTCTTTTTTCTCTTAAAGAAATTAGTTTAGTGATGTTCTAGTAATAGTTACATTTATGTTGCTTGTCTGATAATGTTCTGAAATTGCTAAGCATACAGAACATCTAGAATCCAGTTTCTTTCCAGAATTTGGGCTTAAAAGTGAAGAGGACCCAGTATAATTGCTTCTAGTTAAAGCCTGCATTATCCCTTTGGTTTTCAGAAGGTTTCTTTCATTCAGTCTTTACTGTCACTAATAACTAAGAAAAACATTGTTAAGGATTTTGAATTCTGTGCAGACCATGCTATTTAACCATCGAGGGATAGATTCAAGGCTGCCTTACCTCAGACTCTTCATTGTGACACGTTGTATATTCTGAGTTGGAAAGCCTGTGAATCTTAAATTCCAAGTCCCATTTCTCAGTAGTGTGAATAATTAGGGAAGTTTAGGGTAAATAGTTTAAATTTACTACTTCTTAGACATTTAAAGATGTACACCCTTCCCTAGCAGAGCCTTCTACGACGTAGATTACTTTTGTTTTATAGGGAACTATGTGCTCAACTACCTTGCCACTCGGCCAAAGTTGGCTACTTTCGTGACACAAGCACTTATTCAGTTATATGCCAGAATCACAAAACTGGGCTGGTTTGACTGTCAGAAGGATGACTATGTCTTCAGAAATGCAATCACAGATGTCACAAGGTTTTTACAGGTATGATTTATGTATGTGATGGAATAAAAATGAGTGAAGCAATATATGCTTACTTATATATTGATCTATAAGTGGAATTACTTGGTATATATTCTTCTGTGTCTTTTTAACTCTTAATATGTCTCGGCTTTACATGTTTAGATGTCAGCACAAAACCTTCATTCTTTCTAATGCTTACATACCATTCCAGTTTAAAATACCATAATTCATTTAACTCTTATAGGTGGGCATTTAGTTAGTATCTATATCTTGACTTAAATAAGTACTTCAGTGAATATCCTAGTGTGCATGTGTGTATATATATATCTTTTTATACTTTGAGTTAAGTGTGTTTATAGTGTGAATTCCCAGCCTTTGAATTATTCAGTCAGAGGGATGTGTGTATTTTGGGTTTGCAAGGATATTTCCAAATTACCCTCAAGAAAAGTTGTTCCCTGCAACAATTAAAAGAATGCTTATTTCCCTGTACCTCCACCCTGTGAGCTCAGCTTTTTTATTTTTCCAGTTTCGTAGGTAGAAAGAATTGGTAGCTCAGCATTTGAGTTACGAATGAGACAGAACAGATTTTCATATGCTGATTTACTACTTATTTTTGTTTTTCTGTGAACTTCCTATTTATATCTTACGTACATTTTTTTATCGGGTTCTTTGCCCTTTTTTGTATACAGTCGCTTTGTAAATTATCTTACACGTTCATCATTTATCTTAAATGTGATTTGCTAGTTTCTCTTTCTGTGATATGTATGGTATGATACTTAAGATTATTTTTAAAATACAAAGGGTCTCAATTTTGATGAAGTCAGATTTAGCAGTCTTCTTTTATGGCAGGTTAGAGTTTATGTCTTGCAAAGCAGCAGTTTTAAACTACAGTTTCTTGCTACATTGTCTAGGCAGTTTTTTGTTTTTTTTTTTTAATTTATTTATTTATGGCTGTGTTGGGTCTTCATTTCTGTGCGAGGGCTTTCTCTAGTTGCAGCAAGTGGGGGCCACTCTTCATCGCGGTGTGCGGGCCTCTCACTGTCGCGTCCTCTCTTGTTGCGGAGCACAGGCTCCAGACGCGCAGGCTCAGTAGTTGTAGCTCACGGGCCTAGTTGCTCCGCGGCATGTGGGATCTTCCCAGACCAGGGCTCGAACCCGTGTGCCCTGCATTAGCAGGCAGACTCTCAACCACTGCGCCACCAGGGAAGCCCTAGGCAGTTTTAACAGCAGCACAGGACTCTGTTATTTCAAAAGTATGACTGCATTCCAAATGCTGAAATCAAGCTGCACAGGCCAACTCTTTCTGCCTTTTTTTTTTTTTAAACCAGGATAGTGTTGAATACTGCATCATTGGTGTCACAATTTTATCTCAGCTAACCAATGAAATTAATCAAGTAAGTGCTACAGCCTTCCTCATTGAAGTAAGTGCCATATTTTTTCTTAGTATTGGTGTTTTCTGCTGTGTGTGGGATGATCTTTTTTGGCAGTTGTGTGCTTTTGCGGTAAGTGATTAATGCCCTTTTGAAACAAAATAGTTCCATTGGGTTTCCCTCTGTAAGTGCAGTCTACCTCACTCTTATTATCCAGATCCCCTTCTGTCTCCGGAATATTTTTTCCTCTCATCTCAGCTTTCCTCAGTGGTATTAATGTTCATTGTTAGAGATGAGAGCAATGGTCCTAAGTCAGAACTTAGGAAACCAGCATCATTGGTGTGCCCCTTCTGCTGTATAAATTAATGTGTTTATAATCATTCAAAAATCAGTTCTCATGTGCTATTATTAAAGATTTTGCTGATAATCTTTTCAGAATGCACGAAACATTCTGCTAAATACCAGGTAATTTTTTTTAAATAGTCATCGATGTCACAGATTACTACAGAGGAAACACCAGTGGCTTTCTTTTGCTCTGGCTGTTATTTTTTAGTCATTTACTTTTGTATCCAGCTAAAATGTTAAAATTATTGAACAGGCCAGAATTAATATTAATTGTAACATCTCACCCTTCAGTTGTCAGCTATTAATTACATTGGCATCATTGTTGCTACTGCTCGTATTTATGCAGACATTTCTGTTAACCCTGAGAAATTTTAACTGCGTTGGTACTATCTTAAATGCACTAGCTTATAGTCTGTTAAAATCTGGAGTCCATATTGTGTTCTCTGTCACATGCAATCCCCATTGCGGTTGGTAATTATCAAAATAATAGCTCACACTTTTGAGTGATTTCTATGTGACAGGCACTGTTCTAAGCACTTTACTTATATTAATTTTATTCTCACAATAGTCCTGTGAGATAGGGACTCTGGTTCTCCCATTTCCTAGATAAGGAAACTGAGGCTCATCGTAAAGGTTGAATAATTTGCCTACAGTGTCACAGTTACCTGGCAACAGTATATGAATTCAAACCCACATAGGCTTATTGCAGAGCCTGTGCTCTTAGCAACTAACTTATTATTTACCCACTATTACCCTTGTAGTAAGAGAGCATGCGTTAACTAAGTACAGAGATTGTGGGGTTAAGGCTCTCCCCTTTGAAGCTTGGTTCCAGAAAATCCATCAGTGTTGGTATTTTTAAAATCTTCGAAATTTTGTCTTTCTTAAGAAAATAATAGAAATGTGTGTGACATACTTAAGATGTAATTATTCTCTGTATTATGATCAGTATAACAGATTATATATAGCATCTGGTATAGCATCACCTTTTTATCCAAGACATTTATGATAACACAGTGACACTGAAGCTAAAATCGGAACACTTTGAACCTCTATGTAGTTTTCTATTGGCTTTTTTTTTTTTTTTTTTTTTTGTTGTCATTTAAATCAGAAAGCATATTTCTGTTACCATTCCTATTTGAACTTAGAAATAAAATTAAGGGGGCATTCCATAACTTGGTTGTCTATCAGAAATCTTGCTGCATTTTTTCTTTAATGTGCTAAAAGCAAAATGAGCTCCCTCCTGGTTGAATTGAACAGTATATAGAAGAGATTTAAGCTTACAGTAAATGGTTGAACTGAAATTACTCTTGGCAACCTTGAAATTCCTTTATTGTACTCATTGAGTACCTACTATGTGTCATAAATAGAGGGTATACTAAAGAAGTAAAAGACTTAATCCTTGACCACAAAAACCTTTAAAATATGACCAGAAAGACAAGAACAGAGGAGTAAATGAGAGACCAATACAACCACTTAATTTAAGTACTCACTTCTGTGGTATAGACTACATGTTGAAATAGGTTAGAGAAGGAAGAGAGTGTTACAGGCAATCGTCTATCTTAAGTTCATGGCTGTTAGTCAATGACTGTTTTAGAAATTTTGTAGTAACTTCAGCCCTGACTAGATTGTTTACCAAAACCCAAGCCTTGCTACTGTCTGGTTTTGAGACTAAGCCACAATACAACATGATAGAAATTATTAGCGATGTCTTCCAACAGTTTGTTAAATTTTACCTCCCTAAGTGCAGAGGAAATTAAAACTTTGCAGTGGAGATACCTCTCCTTCTGTCTTCCCTCTGTATGCGGTAGAGACATGATATCCTGGCTAGCTGTTATTAGCAGCTTATTGTCATCTGCATTCTCTCACTAAATACGGTCTAACAGTAACTTAAATGTTTAAAATGTATTTTGTTATTTATGTTGGTCTTACTGACAATCCTTCTAGTTTACTTGAAGTCTACATGAAAATTTTTTTCTTTGCAACTAATTCTAAAACTTGCGTTGGTTTGTTTTTCTGCACAGGCAGACACCACCCATCCTTTAACCAAGCACAGAAAAATAGCCTCTTCTTTCCGAGATTCATCGTTATTTGATATCTTCACTCTTTCCTGCAATCTGCTAAAACAGGTGAGATTGTATGTTGGGACCTGCTTCACAGATCCTTTTGAAAGGATGAGAATAAATGGGGACTTGTTATGACCCCATGAGAGTTTATGCATCTCTTTAATCATCGTCATGTCTCACATAATACATATGTCCGAGCTGTTGAAGAAACTTACCAAACTGAAAGAAAGAATTGTGATTTCCCTATTTCACATCTATTCCCCTAGGTAAAGAGCAGTATGTGAACACTTATCCCATGCTCCTATTTTAAAGGAACTAGTTTACCACAAAGTTTGAGGCTTTTCTTGTTTGCTTTTTTTATATCCACATAAGATCTTCCTATGTGGAGTAAAAGCATCTTCACTTTATGGTGTTTGGATTCTCAGTGCTTTGAAAGCAGTCTCAGACTACATTGTTAGCATACTAAAACTAGGCTGGCTTCCCTGTCCCCTGCTGAGTTAACAGGCAGCAAATAAACAAGCAACATCTGTAAGGAAAAGTAAATTTTGAATTTTTAACATCCACTTAGATTTCATAACCTGAAGGGGTAGACAGTATCACAGAAGGAAATTACCAGTTTTAAAATAGAAAGTTGGTATTTCATTTATTGATAGACTTGAACTAAGGAAGAAATGTTACCTTGTGAGTTCTACACATGTATAACCATGTTTGGATGCTTTGTCGCTATAGAAAGCCAAATGGAATTAGCCTCTGGCTTTGTGTTCATTGGGGGTTTTCTGTTTGTTTTCTTGTTCTTGTTCTCGTTTTCCAGTGTGTCTCAGGTGTAGTATTAGAAGCAAGTTTGGATTCTTCTTTTGTCCCAGTTAATGATGTCCATCTTTTCCTTCAGTTACCTAGTTTTACTTCAGAATTCCCCAAAAATTCTCAGTTTGGACAAGCTGCCTCGCAAGAGCTGTTGTAGCTCACAAGCTGCCTTGCAAAAGCTGTTTCTAGAGGGAAAAAGCTTTCGAGAAAACTGAGCCTTGAAACCTCCTCTGATACTGATTCTGTCAAAAATAATGAGCCAGCCAGTCACTGAGGTCACAGCTGGTAGAAATTTGAATCTCATAGTCACCGTAGCTCTGGACCACTATTGAGCTATAGGCCGGTACACTGCTGATGAATAAATAAAATTCAGTGGTGATTTTGTTTTGATTGTGGTTTGAAAGATTTTTGTTGATGCTGGCTATGGTAATGTTAAAAAGAGGAAGGAAGGTAGGGCAGGGTGTAAAATTTACTAGAACTCCCTCCAGAGTTTAGCCCCAGCCCTGTCTAGAAATAATAAGGATCTAAAATGCAAATGAAGTAACCAAACATCCCATATTGCTTCAGAATTCACTGTGGCCACGATGCCTACAGCATATAAAGAGTAAGTGTCAAAGGGGGAATTTCTTTAAATACCAGCTTCATGTTTTTATAGTAAATGTGTTTTAATAGTAAATAAGGAGCTGGGAGTTTCATAGTGATGGAAGGACTTTGAAGGTGATGGAAGTGCAGCATCTTTTGGGAGAGAAACGTCTCTTGACTGTGTTGGAATACCGCCCTCCTTTTCTGGCTTAGCAGCCTCCTCGTAAGTCTGGTAGCAAGCTTGGAAGAGAGGAGTGATTGTTTGGGGCTCATTATGTGGTCATTTTTACAGGCTTCTGGAAAGAATCTGAACTTGAATGATGAAAGTCAGCATGGCTTGCTGATGCAACTGCTCAAACTCACTCATAACTGCCTAAACTTTGATTTCATCGGCACTTCTACTGATGAGTCCTCAGATGACCTGTGCACGGTACAGATTCCCACCAGCTGGCGATCAGGTAATATACAGTCGCACCCTCTGAAACAGGTTGCCTCTCCGCTCAACCTGGAGTCTGCAGGGTGGTCTCAGGAACCCCTGGCAAATCCCCTGCTTGCTCTTAAAGAAAACTTAGGATGTCAGTATGGGTCTTTTCAAAGTCAGAGAGAGGCTGTTGGAGGATCCCCCAGCCGGGGAGAACTCTTTAATTACTGGGTTCCTGACGGATGTGAGTTTGACCTTACGTCAATCACCTAGAGACTTCTGATATCTTACTCATTTGAGGGAATTTCTAACTTTAAAAACAAAATCAAATAAAAGAACTTGTGCTTATGCTTGGTACTGTATTCCTAAGGATAAAAATTCTTGCTATGAACAGAGTTCTGATTGTCTTAAGTTGTTTGAGAATCAGAAGAATGAATCCATTTCTTAGAGGAGCTAAAAACAAGTGCTTAAAAAAAAAAAAAAAAAGGGAAAACAAAAAGCCCCTATTAGCTTATCACTTTCAAATGAAATAAACATTCTGTAAGATAAGAAAGCAGGAAGATACGCTCCCCGATGACTGTATAGCACCGGAGTGTGCCAGCTGCATTGTGCGGACGTACTCAGTAAAGTGCTCTTTTTGTCTTTCAGCATTCTTAGATTCTTCAACTCTGCAACTGTTTTTTGACCTGTATCATTCCATCCCTCCTTCGTTTTCACCTCTGGTGAGTCAGGACCACAGTTTCTATTTCTAGAACGTAGCAATGGTGAATGAGCCTTATGTTCATTTTGTACAAAATCATAGAAGTAAAGCATAGAAATACTAGGGTTAGTTATCTAGCCTTTTGAGATAAAGCTTGTCACCTAAAGGTTCTCACAGTAAAGTCTTAATTCCTTCTAAATTGTTCCTGGGAATTCCTTCGTGGTCTGTTGGTTAGGAATCCATGCTTTCACTGCAGGGGCCCAGGTTCAGTCCCTGGTTGGGGAACTAAGATCCCACAAGCCGCGCAGTGCGGCCAAAAATAATTGTTCCTGTCTAATGACAGATTGCTGCAGATGTCAAGCTCTTTTGGTCTCCCTTTGTATCTGACTTTATACTATACCTCAAATTGCCACAGGCTAGAATGTGGGGAATTCACCTTATATTGTCTATTTGAAGATAGATAGAAGTCAAGACTAAGAAAATTTCTGAAAATCCCTCAAGCATATGTTACATAAGTGCTAAATGGAAGCTGTACTGGGATGGCATATTTGCATACTTATCCTGAATAACATTTGAAACCTCTTGGGAATGCTGCATTTCTCCTTTAAAGCAATAATTAACCTCCTCAAATCTCAAAATTCATTCAGTTCCTAAAAGGCGTTGGTCTGATATTTCAGATTGTTGGTATAAAATACCATGGTACAAAACATGCAGAGAAAATACAGTAAAGTAAATGGGTGTTTTGCATAGTTTTTCTGCAGTAGACTACTTTCCTGGTAATAGTAGTTTTCCAAATTAATGTGGACCTTCACTTTAGCAGAAACATGAATTCGTGTTTTTTGTATCGTTAAGTTTACTTCAGGAAAAAGTAACACACTTAAGAAGGGTAATTAATGAAAGGACTGTTTGTAAAGGGGTGGACAAAATTAAGGGAATCCAACAAGGGGTGGTGATGGACACGCCCTGGGGCTAGCAATAGTGGGGAGCCTCAAGGGGCAAGGGAAAGAAACCCTGGAGAGAGCTGAAGCTGTGACTTAGGGGAGGGCTGTTCACCAGAGGTAGAGAAACTCTGCCAACCATGGCCCAGCTGGGGGTGAGGAGGGGGCTCCTCTTTCTTCCTGCCCTTGATCTCCTGCTGGTACTTTCCAATGGTTGAAGCCAATGAGAAGCAAGAAGGCAAGGGAACTTGGCTGTTGTTAGTCAACAGAGGTCAGCCTCCCAGGGAGCAGAGCAGGGAGGCGAAGGGCAGAAAATAGATCTGGAGGGGCAAACAGAATATAAATAGCTAGCACAGTGGGGAAAGGGGAAAATGTTTTCATTACAAAACCTGTTTTCTTTAGGGCACAGATCTGACTTGGTTATTTCATTATAGCACTACATAGCAAAGGCTGATTAGCCAAAAGGCCTTAATAAAACAGAAAAAAAAACTAAATCTAAAGCATTATTTAAACTATGAATTGCTTGGTATTTTCAAGCTTTAAATATATATCTTAAACACAAATCAAAGAAGCCATCAGGGTGGTCAAAGAATAAAACGTAGATGACTTTCCAAACTATGGATTTAACTAGTTGTTACAGTCAACCTGGATGTAATGCTCTTTTTATTTTTCTTTTCATAAAGCTGTTTCAGCTATCCTAAGCTACATCCCCCTTGATCTTTTTTTTATATCATTATAATGGTAGCAGGGGTTGAAAGAACAGCATTAGTGCCATATGTAAAGAAGAATATTTACAGCAGGGGAGAGGGTAATGAAAATAGCTATACAATCTTTTTGATCATTTGTGTTTGGGTTGTGCCCTGCTTTAGGTATTATCCTGCTTAGTACAGATTGCCTCAGTTAGAAGATCCCTGTTTAACAATGCAGAGAGGGCCAAGTTTCTCTCTCACCTTGTTGATGGTGTTAAACGAATACTGGAAAACCCACAGGTAAGATTTTTGAGAATTTATTTTTATTTGTGTGTGTATATGTGTGTATGATTAGTATATGCCTATCTGTTATGGCTCCAAAGAAAAATCAATCTAGAGGTCACACTTAGCAGAAATCATAGAGAACAGTTCAGTCTGTCATCCTTCAGAAGATTTAAGTGAATGTATATTTGTAGATTTAAATAATACTTACCCAGAAGAGGAGCTTGTATCCTCTAGCTTCAGGAATGTAGGAATTCTGGGAAGGGATCCCCTTTGGTTGTTGTTGTTAATTTTTATTGGAGTATAGTTGATTTACAATGTTGTGTTAGTTTCAGGTGTACAGCAAAGTGAATCAGTTATACGTATACATATATCCACTCTTTTTTTTTAGATTCTTTTCCCACATAGTCCGTTACAAGGTATTGAGTAGAGTTCCTTGTGCTATACAGCAGGTTCTTATTACTTACCTATTTTATATATAGTAGTGTGTATATATCAATCCCAGTCTCCCAATTTATCCCTCCCCCTCTTATCCCCTGGTAACCATAAGTTTGTTTTCTACATCCGTGACTTGACTTCTGTTTTGTAAATAAGTTCATTTGTACCCTTTTTTTTAGATTCCACATGTAAGCGATATCATACGATATTTGTCTTTCCTTGTCTGACTTACTTCACTCAGTATGACAATCTCTAGGTCCACCCATGTTGCTGCAAATGGCATTATGTTAGGGAAGGGATCACTCTGAAGGAAAATAAGGATAGAGCTAGTCATTTTTCCCAAAGAAATTAAGAATCTAAAATTTGTTTTTTGTTTTCATTGCCATTTTTTTGAATGTACATTATTTACCTAAGTGTATAGGGCTACATTTAGGTGGGAGGGGAGCTATTTCTCGTTCAAATATTCATTCCATAACTCAGTTGCCCTTTTTGTCTTTTTCAGTCCCAAAGACTGAGCTAACACCTCCTTTTTTTAAGTATTTCTTCTCCACACTAGAAAATATCATAAAAACAGTTCACTTTTAAATATACTCTGCTCTCTCCCTCTTTTTAAAAATTCACTTATTCTATCAACAAATTGTATGGAGCCACCTACCATGTGCCCGGGATTCCGTGGTGAGCAAAACAAGACCTGCCCTCCTTCTCTCATAGAGGAGGACATACGTAAGGAAACAAGTATGCTGGTGTAGTATGCAAACAGACGGAAAGTGTTTGATATAAGTATATAATAAAATACATAAACATACTAATATAGGAGTACGTTTATTGTAGCAAAGACGATATAATGAAGTATGTGAAATATTTGTGTAACTTTGCCACTGTAGTTTAGTTGTGCTTAATGACAGATTTGACAGATGTGAAAATAAAAATCTCATTACTTTTCATTTGATTGGTGGGAAGCAAACAGACCAGTCACATCTTAGATCGTGCCCGTTTTCTGCCATTAATCAACTTTACAGCCCTGGGCAAGTAGTGTGGTCCTTCTGGGCTTCTGTTTCAGACTCTTCCAATTGAGGCTAATAACCCCATCTCACAGGATGATTATTATGGACAGATGAGATGTAATAATCCCTTTTAAAAGTGACTTTTTAAAAAATTGCTTTTAAACATTATACAAATGTGTCATTCTGAATGATGACCTGCAGCAGATTCCCCCCTCTCCTCATGCCATCCCAGATGTCATTCGGGAAGAAGTATAATGAATCACATTTTACATTTTATTTTCTTCCCTGTGCTGTCACCAGAGTTTATCAGACCCAAACAATTACCACGAGTTTTGCAGACTACTGGCCCGATTGAAGAGTAACTATCAACTGGGAGAACTAGTAAAGGTGGAAAACTACCCTGAGGTCATCCGATTGATAGCTAACTTCACAGTGACCAGCCTGCAGGTTTGTCTTTGATTGCTTGTCCCTTTCTTCCTAAACACAGGAACCTCTTCTCTTACTCATTGGTTTTATTTAACCTTGGCAGAAGTGAATGTAAGTATAGGGCAGCCCTGCACAGAGTGGTCACTACTGCAGCCTACTCATTCACGTTACAAAAGTTCAAGGAGTGTGGTTAGAGGAGCATGAGGGAACTGCAAGAATAATATTTAGATTCAAGACTGGGAGAATTCCCTTGTAGTCCCCCAAAAAAGGCAAGATTGGAACAGGGAGCTGGGCAGAAGAGTGAAGAGAGACTCAGCGCCCTCTCTTTCTTAGTCCTGTGTAGGCAGTGGTTCTCACAGGCGATGGCTTGCATCAAAATCGTCTGGGGAGCTGGATGAGAAATGCAGGTGCTTGGGTCCTACCCCCATCATTTGTGGTTCACTAGGTCCAGGGTGGAGCCTTGGCACCTCTGTCTCTAACAGGCTCTCCACGGGATGCTCGTGCACACTGATGTTTGGGAGCCGGTTACTCAGCCAGCTCAGAGCGGCTCTTCTCATTGGATGTTTCATCTCTGAAATACCAGTAAACACATTAGGCTAGTTGCCGTGCACAGAACAAAGCCCATCAAAGTTTATCCTCATTCTCTCTCTTTTTTTTTTTTTTTTTTTTTTTTTTAAGAAAAGTCTTTATCCTTTGTGTCAGATGGCATGGGACTAATGTATTATGTACAAAAATGAGAACTATGCCTCCTACTCTCTTGGTTTTCCTTAGCACTGGGAATTTGCCCCAAATAGCGTGCACTATCTCCTGAGCCTCTGGCAGCGGCTGGCAGCCTCCGTGCCGTACGTGAAAGCCACAGAGCCCCACATGCTGGAGACTTACACTCCTGAGGTCACCAAAGCCTACGTCACATCCCGTTTGGAATCTGTGCACATCGTACTGAGGTAAGGAAGCTGGGGCAGCCTCCCTCTTCCCCACAGGTGGCCTGGCGTCCGACTTGCCAGAGATCAGACACCCAGTTGGCAAAAGCGTACTTGATATGAGTCATATTGGAGCTAACACCACAATGGGCATTTTTTTCACGTTAGCACAATAGCTGAGGAGAGCATAAAGTCCAAAAGAAGAGTCTTTCTCTTTAATATCCTATTCGTGTCCCTTCTTTGCCAACCATAGCAGTATCTTTGAATACAAAGTATATCAGTATAATGTTTGTCCTTGCCACTGATCACCTTCAAACATGAGAGAAGCATTTATAAGCTATAGATGACAACAATTATAATGTGTAAAATATAGGTGCTTAATGTGAACGTCTAAAGAAATAAGTAGATAAATAAGCTACACAATCCAGAGCTTACTAGAAGATGTAAGAATTCCAGGCAGCCGATCACTGATTGCATTATACTGACACATGGTTTCTGTCTTCCTTGACTACTAACTGGACCAGAAATCTATAGTAAAGAAATGTCAGACCCTTTAGAAATGACCTATATAAAATGGAGTTATTCTAGGGACTTCCCTGGCGGTCCAATGGTTGAGACTCCGAGCTTCCTGCAGGGGGGCGTGGGTTCGATCCCTGGTCGGGGAACTGAGATCCCAGCTGCTGCACGGTGTGGCCGAAAAAAAAAAAGAATGAGGTTATTCTTTGTGTAGGGACCTATCTTGTATACTTTTTTCATTAGCTATTTCTAAGGGGAATTTACTTGGACTCTGAAGGTTTGGGGTGTTTTGTTTTGTTTTTTAACTCAGATTCTTAATTTGCTCAGAATCAAGTACGTTTAATTGTCATAAGAATTATAGTCTCAACTGTTTATGACTTGAATCATTTCAAAATCTTGAGTATTTGTGAAGCCCATTGGAAAGCACTGTTCTGTTAGCTGCATAGTTTCTATTCCTGAGGACTCAGCTAGTTTCAGCAAGGCCATGCTGGGGAGGGTTACATGTATGGGCTCTGGGCCCACGTAGCCGGTTAATAGCTGTGTACTCTTGGGCACAGTTGTAATGCGGATTACATTACTGTGTCCCAGCCTCGTGTGTGGGTCATGGTAAACACACAGCTGTGAAATGCTTGCTGCCGTGGTGTTGCTGCTGCTGGGTTGTCATACGATGATGTAACAGTACGTGGCGAACTTATGGTAAGACTTTCAAGTCTAGGAAACCAGTAGATAAGGCAAGACCTGATATAGAGCCACAGTGCCTCATCTGCATTTCTGAAATTTAAGATGTGAGAATTAATTTTTCTCAGAAGTTTGGCACAAAACTCATTTGGTGGCAAAACTTGACATGTGCTGATATGAGACCATTTATAGTCATTTTTTTAAAATTCTACTTCGTGTGACTGTTCATAATATTTATACATTTTGCTACAGGAATATTGTATTTGACATGCCACAGCCCAGGGAGGGTTCATATTACATGGTAGAAGCATCATAGTGCCTCCCTAAAATCTGAAGATTTCTGAATTCCAAAACACATCTGGTCACAATGGCCTCACCCAAGGGACAGGTTACTTGTAGTCACAAAGTTTACTATAGTCAGGAACAAACAAGAGGCTGAGAACCAAGAGCTTTTAGGGGTGAGAAGCATAGGACTGAGAGGATCATGGCAGACAAATGTTAAGCGACTGGGAATTGGAAGACTGGACGCCAATGGGCAGAGCATACCTACGGGAGACTGATGCTAGGTTGAGGCACCTGCCTTCCACCTGTTCTTAACCTTCCTTCCTTGGTAGAAAGTGGTGTTGGGATGTGGGCCTCTACAACTGCACGGGGTGGATGAATGGAGAAGGAGAACTGCTGCGACGGAGAAATCAGTAGGCATATTTTAAGAGAGCGCCTTCCTTCTTCCCTTGGGAGTAGAGACGGACTGGAAGATCCCCTGGAGGACACAGGTCTGGTCCAGCAGCAGTTGGACCAGCTGTCTACAATCGGGCGCTGCGAATATGAGAAGACATGTGCGCTCCTCGTGCAGTTGTTTGACCAGTCTGCCCAGTCCTATCAGGAGCTGCTCCAGAGTGCCAGCGCCAGCCCCATGGACATTGCAGTGCAGGAGGGTGAGTGGACAGCGGACGGGGCCTGGCAGAAGGTGCTGTCAGCACGCTTTCGCTCGTTGCTACCTCTCTTTCACCTTCCCCCCCAGAATTCTTCCATCATCAGTTAGCTCCGTATACACAAAAGAATATTTGATAATAAATGCCACAGGGAACTAGGGAGGAGCAACTGAAATCATACCGGCAGCGGGTATGTTTAACTTTAAGAAGGTACTGCACTGTAAAAATAACCACCCTGTCTGATAGGGGAGCCTTGGTTATCTAATGAATTTCGCCCTTGGCATCACCCTTACCAGAGCAGAGGAGTAGCTATTCTCTGGAAGAACAGTTAAACTTTATGACTTTTTCAGTTTCTTGAGATTAAGGAAGCTCATAGTAAGAAATGAACCTCACAGTGAGGAATTTCTTCATGAAATGATCACTGGTGGTGACACTAATGGGTCTTCTTCCTGTTGCAGGAAGGCTGACGTGGCTGGTTTATATCATTGGTGCAGTGATTGGTGGCCGGGTCTCTTTTGCCAGCACTGACGAGCAAGATGCTATGGACGGTGAGCTTGTCTGTCGGTAAGTGCTCCCGTGGAGGCTTCCTGTTTCACTGCTGTGACCCTCCCACCCCCTTTTGGGTCATGAGACCAGGGAACTTCACATGCTTCTGTTAGTGCTTTTCTCCCCATTTATAGAATATAAATATAATCTTATGAAGCTGATTGCCCATGAAGAAATGTTACAAGTTCAAATTCAAACCTTTTGTTAAGTACAGCAACAGCTATGCCTACAGTCCTTACTAAAAAACCATCTGCAGTAATTCAGCAAAGGAAATGATGGATATAGAATTAAGCATATTGGATACAGAGTGGAGAGTAGCTTTTAGTTCTGTTCAAGTGCAGTATCTCAGAGTTAATGAAATGTGGACTGCTTTTGCCTTACCAGAGTAAGTCTAATAGGAAACTGTGGGTCTTCAACTATCCCCAAAGATGGAATTACAGAATTTCTACAGCCTTTCAAATCTCTTGACCATACACTTTCCCTCGTACAGGATCTCAAGTTACTTCGTGTCTGTGATTCTAATCTTACTAAAAACCTATAAATGAGCATTTAGTGATTTCTGAAACTTTACTTAACATAGAAATAAAGAGGCAGGACTTTTTAATAGCCTGCAGAGGTTCTCAAACCTTTTCTTCAGGACTCTTTACCTTCTTAAAAAGTATGGAGGCCCTCAAAGAGCTTCTGTTTATGTAAGCTATATCTATCGATACTTATCGTATTGGAAAGTAAAACTGAGAAGTTTTTAAAATATTTATGAATTTGTTTAAAAATAACAATAAGCCCATTTCATGTCAACATATGTTGTTTTTAATAACTATTTTTTCAGAAGAAGTGAATGAGAAAACTGGCTTT
Source organism: Balaenoptera musculus (assembly GCF_009873245.2). Classification (NCBI taxonomy): domain Eukaryota; kingdom Metazoa; phylum Chordata; class Mammalia; order Artiodactyla; family Balaenopteridae; genus Balaenoptera; species Balaenoptera musculus. Next base: position 16,209,473 of record NC_045790.1, on the reverse strand, counting down.
GTTTTAATGTCTGGCATAGTAGAAGCCTGCTGGATTCTCCTCTCTGCTTCTGCATTCAGTCTGTTGTGATACCACACGTCTTATAGCCTCTGGAAAACCCCACTGCGCCCTCATGTGAGAATGCGAGTGAAAGGGCAAATAATGTTTTAGTATTTTTATGAAAGTGGTTTTGTTACCTTGCAGAGAACTGCTACCCTGAAGGGTTCTAAACTTTCAGATGCTCTCCTTAGAGATAAACACATTTTAACATGATGCCTTAGAATTTATTGGTCCCCAGACATTTCAATCCATAATTTTTATTCTTATTCAGAAAATCCCCATTTGTCTCTTTCCACCCCCACTTTATCTATCAGATGCCCATCTGCCCTTCGGTGCCTTAATCCTGACTAAAGTCTCCACGGCATATCACACTGGCATTTTTTGAAGAGTTGATCAAAGATTTAATAAAGATGAAATCCAGTACCTTTCTGATTCTGTAGCCTGCTGTGATACTGTGTGTCATAATATAGATTGAGTTTAGACAGTGTGTCATATACTGGTTCTCAACTTGAGTGTTCCAACACGATGAATGAGTCCAATTCACACATGATGTCACAAATAGTTTGTTACCTATTTTCACACTATCAAAATGCCAGATGACTCACTTGTAATCGCATCATTCTTATTCATCCCAGCATTCCAGTATGCTTTCTTTTGAGGGGATGGGTGCAGGGAAGAGGGATGAAGTCACAGGTAGCATATCTGCTCTTGGTCCCTGGAAGTGTTACCTGCCTGTGAACATCATCCTTCATGTGTCTCCTTTCCTTTTATGGCTCCATGAGAAAAAAGATTGAGAGCCACTGGTATTTAGTCCAATCGACCTCATTTTATAAATGAGGAAGTGGGGCTCAGAAAATAAATTGCTTTACTCAAGGTCTCACAGAAGTTTCAAGGATGACCATTACCCTGGTACTAGTGTTTTTTCCACTATTTTTAAGCAATTATGAGTTCTGCCTCCATCTACAGTCTCAGGCGACTAGAAGTTTTAAACATGTAACTAACTGTTCATTCATACTCCTCGGCTGAGGTTCCTGTAGGGCAGAAATGGAGAACTTTGTTCCTTCAGTGGAGCTTAGAGCCTGCAGAGAATGCCTTTCCAATAGGATGGGTGAGGAGAGGGGATGTGTGCCTATTTCAGGGGAGGTTGGTTTTCTGCAGTGACCAGGATATCCTGCTGTTGAGAGAATCATTGCTCTTCCACCTCTAGGGTGCTCCAGCTGATGAACCTAACAGACTCTCGCTTGGCTCAGGCGGGTAACGAGAAACTAGAATTGGCCATGCTGAGCTTTTTTGAACAGTTTCGTAAGATCTACATTGGGGACCAGGTGCAGAAATCCTCTAAGGTAACAGACTCTCAGTTGGCTCCATTTAGTTCTCACTTCTGGTTGTGGCATTTCTGATTAAGAGAAATGACAGAGAGCAGTTTAGGTACAATCTCCAGATTTTATGTATCAGAATAAACTAAATAGTTCCTCTTGGTCTGTAGAATTTGGGGAGACTCATCAAAGAATTGGGTCCATTTTTCTAGTACTTCATGTGCTTAATAAATGACCAGTCAAAACATCTGTTGGTCTCCCCCAAATTGGCAATTCTCAGTCTCTGTACATGAGTTGATGTTCAGAACAACAGAAGGTTTTGACAGTCTTTTTGTAATTTCAGGGTTGAAGATAACTCAGCATCTATCCAGTATTTAGTAATACTTAGAAACTAGCTCATTCCTTCAGTAAAGACTTCCCCAGCATTGTTGTCCGTTTTCTTCTTATATCTTAGCCTCCTCAATGAGGACAAAAACAATACTGGGATATGATTTTTCTAATCCATATTTTCTGGTTACTTTCTCTTCCCTAAACACACCACCAGCTGTACCGCCGACTCTCAGAAGTTCTGGGCTTGAATGATGAGACCATGGTCCTAAGCGTCTTCATAGGAAAAATGTAAGTGTTTTGGCTTGCCATCAGCAAGAGTCCCTTGCAATCCTGTTGCAACTGTAAAATGTGATCTTGGCATTGTGCTGCCAGTGCCTTGGTATTCCAGCATTGATCGTTTGCGTCAGAAAATTGTGCATTTGAGTGTGTGACAAGCTGTGCTTAGAGATATGGCCCGGCCCCAGAGCATTCCAGGCTTGTATAGGCAAGGATTTCATTTTGTTCACACGGAATCTCATCTACAGCCTCTGGAATCACAGGTGAAGCCCTGCCATGGCATTAGCAAAACAGACCTTCCTCCCCAGCGACTGGTGCTCAGCTCCTCACCAGATCACCCTGCTGCCAGGATGCCCAGAGTGGGCTTTCACTTTCTGGCACTGATTTCCACTAGGTGTGCCCCCAGGAGCAGAGCCCCACTCTAAAATAGGCTTACTCCTCTCAAGAAGCGTAACACCCTCTGAGAGTCTTGAATCTCCAAAATCTAGTGCTATTGTTTAGATTGTCATCAAAGTTGGAGCTCCTGATTGGCCCTTTTTTGGTTTTGTTTGTTTGTTTGTTTGTTTTTTAAGTTATGCCCCTTTGTTTACATTTCCCCCTTTTTAGGAGCTCAATTTATCAAAGCACACACTAGGAGCCAAATAAATATATTACCCAGGGCTGTGTGCAATGTGACGTTTTGCCTCCTTCCAACCATCCCAATCCTAAACACTCATATCCATGAGCTGGTTAATCATTTAAGATGATAAAAGCAAAGGGGGTCTAAAGGACTCTGCCAGCCAAGAATCCAGAAGCAAGGGCTACTAGAATTCTGCAGCTGACAGTGGATGGTGCAGGTGCAGAATTGCATACGTCTGCATGTTATCACTGCCGCAGAAATCTCTTACCCTTGCTGCAGAAATCAGCCCTGGAGTGCCCCAGAATTCCAAGGGCCTGGGTATGGGCCAGTGTAGCTTTGGAACCAAGTAGTGAAGATTATCTGAAGGATAATTTTTCTAGTCAACCAAATGTAAGTACGGAGATTTTATACCCATTTTTTGTGGTTGTGATGTCTGTGAATTGGTGATGCAGATGTGTGGTGATTCTTGATGGATGATTTTCTTCTTCTCCCAACTCTCAAAGATACCAGGCATATCAAAAGTGTCTCCTGCTTTTTTTTTCTTTTTGTCCTCCAGCATCACCAACCTGAAGTACTGGGGCCGTTGTGAACCAATCACCTCCAAGACACTACAGCTTCTCAATGACCTCTCCATTGGATATCCTTTTCTAAGCTGGCTTCTGGGCAAAACAGCAACTGTGGAGTGCCACAGTCTTAGAAATCATGGCCTCCTCCATTTCTCTTTTAATTTAGCTGTATGTGTACTTAAAAGTATCTTCCATTCTCCTGGGAACCAAAGGCAATACCCAAACAGAATCCAGGAATAATTCCAGACCCTAAAAAATGAGCCAACCGACAAGCTAATAGTCTACCACAGATTTATTCCTGGCTATCTCTGAGATCCAGAAATACCCAACAGGTCTGTCTGATAGGTACACACTCTTTGTAGCCAAGGTTTTAGCATAGGTGGCAGCAAAGTCCATCTGAATTTTTCTATCAGCTTATAGGTAGAAGCCGCCTGATTACAAACTTTGTAATAAAAGTAGCCACTACACTTCCTCTTGACTTGGACTCAGTCTGCTGTAAAGGTTGAATTGCTCTAAGACAGCCTTTCACAACCAGGGGTCTGCAAGAGAAGTAAACCCTATAAAAATGATCTGAGTGACTTTTTTCTCAGTTCTCCCAAAGATCGTACGTACACAGCTAGTCTCATTCTAAATGCATAGGAGAGAGGTTAATTCACCACACACAGTGGATGCCTGACGCGGGCTTTAGGGCTTAATTAGAAGCCCTAGCAGCCCCATTGAGAAAAGTTACTCTAGGATATCATGATTCTTGGGGGAAACTGCTGGGTTTTATCTCTTTTCTTACAGATAGGACTTTGGTATGGGTATTCTCTCACTGATCAGTTAAATGCTGCTTAGAAGAGAACACCTGTTTTTCCCATTTGGCAGTGTCATACTCAAATGGTTAAGAAAAATAAGATAGCTGGGTATGGAATTGATAGTACTCTGACCTAGAAAGTGCTCATCCTGCATTAAAGATTCTTAGTTTGCATCACACTTTCCTTGACCCTCTTCCTTTGTCTTTACATACAGTAGTGTAAGGAAACTAGTGAAGCTGAGTGCGGTACAGTTCATGCTGAACAATCACACGGTGAGTGGTTGAGCCCCTCTTCCTGGTTCTGCTCTCCAGCCACACACACACACTCTCTCAGCAAACAAGGGAGATGTTTAAGTTGAGCTCCTTGGCGCTGCTGCCGACAAAGGCTGTGCCCTGACTCCCGTCCCACTGCCAGGTTACACTTACTGTCGTGAGAGCTGCTGTTTGGGATCCAGATAACCTGAGTTATGGTGAAGTCACCGACTGTTACTCATACGGAGATAAGTTAGTTGTAGGTAACAATAACAATAGTTTTTTTAAAAAATTTTTAATACCCCTTATACCCTTAAGGAATGATAATAGAGCCATTAGCTTGAAAGGGCTCAGTAATTCTGAAATTACTGGCTTGCATTCTACCTCTGTTTTTATCTTTTTAACTTGTTTTCTTTTTTTCTATAGAGCGAGCACTTTTCATTTTTGGGTATTAACAATCAGTCCAACCTGACAGACATGCGATGTCGAACTACCTTCTACACAGCACTTGGGCGTCTCCTCATGGTGGATTTAGGTACTGCAATAAATCCTAGAGGCTCGTGAAGTAATATGGCATGGTTCTAAATTTTCACTTGAGGCTAGAAAACTAGATGTGGGGGAGGTCTTTTTTGTTGTTTCAACAGTAACAAAACTACCTGAAATAACAGTCTGATTTCACCAAGAACAGATCATGCTATCATGGTCCCAATAACTGGAAGAGAAAAACAGTATGAGTCTGAAGTTTTCATTTGATGTGCAGTGGTTCTAAAATTCTATTCATAATTCTCATCTACAAAATAAGGGAACTGAGAATTGAGATCCCTAAATGCATCTTGTTGGCCAGATAATCCCCTTCTCCCACATTGAGGTGCAACCCACCTGAGACGGCCAGCACTCCTCAGTACCCACTTCACTGGCACATGTGAGCCAGGAGGGCTTAAGCACCTTTCTGGCCCTGGTTGTGATATTAGCAGTTTGGGCTCAACTTATAAACTGAAGCTTAATAGTATCATAATTTTTTAGCTATTTAAATTTAATCCTACTAAAATTACATTATAAAACCTTCTATGTTTACGAAAGATTACTTAAAAAAAAAAAAGAAAGGTATAAAAAGAAGGGCCTCCACAAGCGCCTGATTCAAGTTCAAGTCTCATCTAGTTCTCATACCCCAGCCTCAGTCCTTTCTCAACTGACTATAGTTCTCAATTAAGGAAACATAAGCAACACAGTACGTCGTACACATCAGAATCTCCGATATTGAATCTCAGTATTGAAAAAATTGGGTCATCCCTGGACTAGATGATTTCTGCCGTGACGATTTTTCTAGTTTAAAAATTATTTCTATACATACATTGTATTCTGAAATTGCTACTAGTACCTATCGGGATTATCAAGGGACCCCTCTGGATTATCCTTGGGTCTGCTCATCTGTCATACCATCTTATTTTCCATGCGTACACAGCCTTGCATCTTTTTGTACTGGGGTCACAGCCCAGGTTGTCTTCCTTGCAGGAGAGGATGAAGATCAGTATGAGCAGTTCATGCTGCCGCTCACAGCGGCGTTTGAGGCTGTGGCCCAGATGTTTAGTACTAATAGTTTCAACGAGCAAGAGGCAAAGGTGAGTCCTTCACCCACTGATTGATCGCTTCTGGTTGAGGGCAGTCCCTGAGAGAGACTAGATTGGGTCGCACTGCAGAAAATAGTGCTTATCCATACATTTTCCACTAATTTAGCTTTCTACTCAATCTCTTGGACTCCAAGGATTTTGAAATAGAAGAACCAGTGTAAGTTTATAAACTCTATTTTTAGTTGAAGTGTGTTCTTAAACAGCCCTTAGGATTTTTTATCTAAGTTTTTAAATGTATTAGCATCAAGTTATTTTATATGTTTTCTCATTGCCTTTTTAATCTCTGTTGTATATTTAGTTATGCCCGCTTTTCATTTTCAGTACTGCTTATTAGTGCTTTCTCTCTTTTTTCTAGCTATCTTGCCAGAGATTTGTTACTTTTTGCTTTGTTTTAGCTCCGTTTTATCTGTGTTTTGTATTTCATTCATTTCTACCCTTAATCTTTATCTTCATACTTTTTCCTTGGTGTTGTTCTGTGGTTGTAACTTCTTAACTTTTCAGCCCTTCTTTCCTAATGTAATCATTTAAAACTATAAATATCCCTCTAGGTATATTATTCCACAAGTGTTTTTTGGTTTTGTTTTTGTTGTTTTTAATTGGCATAAAAAACACATAAAACTTACTGTCTTAGCCATTTTTAAGTGAATGGTTTAGTAGCATTAAGTATATTCATATTGTTGTGGAACAGGTCTCCAGAATCCACAAGTTTTGATATGTAACATTTTTCATTAGCATTCAGTTCTCTGTATTTTCTAATTTCCATTAAGATTTCTTCTTTGACCCATGAGTCATTTAGAAGGGTTTGTGAATTTCCATACAAATGGAATTTTAAAGTTACCTTTAGTTATTGATTTCTGGCTGTCAGAATGGTCATTTCTTGGTTTTTTGCTTTCCTCATTTTTTTACTTCATGCACACCTGCTCTCTTTACCTATAGATCTCTGTAACAAAACCAGAAAACACTAGACTATTATTATTTGTAGGACTTTTTTGCAGTGTTCATAATGACACTGATACTGAATTTTAGACCCACCAAATAGCCCAGGGGTATTGCCCCACAAAATGCCAGACTTTACCTGACATTCTAAAATTCTCCTTTTTCATCTTTAGAAAGCCTCTTAGTTTTCTCTCTCCAGATTAGCAGGGAAGTCAGAGAGCAACACCATTTGCCCAACTCTCTCCTCTTTACTCCAGTGTTCTGGGGTCTGAGATGGGTACCATTCAAAGCTAAGGTTAATGTGGAACAGATCAATAACAGGATAGAGTATCAACCACTGTCAAGGATAACTGAGGGATATCAGTGAATATCAGCCCTTTCCCCCATCAAAAAACAAGTAAAATTAATGAAAGAACCACCTTGGCCATGAACTACAACCATCACCGTATCTATCATGCCTCATATAACAAGTCCTTTAGATTGCCCGTGTCTCAGACTTAAAATTGAGCTTATGGTATCTGTTCAGGAATAGAACTGTTTGCTTAAAGCAGACTGTTAGCAGAAGCGCAGACATTTTTGATAAATGAGTCAGGATACCCAACTGTGCCTACTGATGATTGTTAGCTTTTGAAAGCGGTTTTATTGCTGTTCAGAGCCCACTAGTAAAAGTTCTACTGAGAAAGAGAGCACTGGATTTGGAGTCTTGGTGTTATAAGTCCTAATCCTGGCCCTCTTGCTACCTAACCAGCACAACTATGGGCAAATTATTTGACCTCATTGGGTCTCACTCTTCTTCTGTAAAAGTATAGTATTAGTACTTTATAGGTCCAAGATCCGGCACATCAGTCTTATTTCCAGACACCCCAACCAAAGGGCAGATACCTGTAGACTCTTGTCTTGCTTCTGGCGGAGTCTGCATTTGCATTCCTGTGGCACTGGCACCTTTGTAATTAGATGTGGACCAGACCTTTAGGAATATGCCTCTTCTCCCTCTTCCTGTATGTACTTTTTTGCCTTTTTTTTTCCCTACCTCTTCTTGAATAAGCTTTTTTGCTTTTCTACTTTTTACATATGATTTATCACATTAATGTCTTAAAATTTTATCAGCCTCTATTTTTGCCGTGATGGGCCAAGAACCATCCCTTTCTCTTAGTATAAAAAGCTTCCAAAACTAACTTTCCAAGTGAAAAGATTCCATTCTAGTATGGAAGAGATCGATTGAGAATATTTGGGAAGGATTATTTGTTGAATGATGGGAGGAAGAATTTGATTACAGATATGTGAAATCCCCATCAGGTGGTTATAGGTTTGGTCTTTCTTGTATCTTAACATATTTTTGCCTTCTACTACAGCGAACTCTAGTTGGCCTAGTAAGAGACCTGAGAGGGATAGCTTTCGCCTTCAATGCCAAGACCAGCTTCATGATGCTGTTTGAATGGATGTATCCTAACTCAGACTAGGAGCGTACCACAGCAAGCCCTGACTGGAGTGTGAATGGGTGATGAAGTCATCCGGGAAGGTGGGGGGAAGGAGTTGTGAGGCAAAAGAAGGTGAAGAGTTACCCAAAAGGCCTGCCATATGTCTTGTAAGCTGTCATTCCATAGTGGTCCAGTAATATGATGCTGCCTGCTTTGGTCACTGAGATTGGGAAATGAGTGAGGTGGCTTCTCAGTTTCTCTTTTGGTCCCAGTTATAAATGCCTGTGGAATTGTTGCATGTGAATTTTGCTACACTTAGAAAAGAGAGACATTTCAATCTACCAAAAGAAGACAGCTGTACTAGGAATTGGAAAGTCTGACCTTACTAACTTCATAACCTTGAACAAATCACTTCAAATCTAAGTGCCTCTGTTTCTCAGATAGTTATGTAAAGGAACTAGCTGCTTCCCTGTCACAGAAGTGGTAAGAGGGTAGAACAATATGAAATATATTGTGCTCCTCAGAAGAAAGGCATTATGTAAATTACAGTGTGTCGTTAGATCCCTATTACAAGTTAAAGGACACACGGTCGCTTTAGCACCTTCTGGTTAGAAAGACTCTTAAGATTAGCAAGCAAGAGACAGGAAATTAGAGAACTATAATTTGGCAGTTTGTGCTTGACCAGTGCTGAGAAATTATTTCAAATTCTGTACCTTTCTGGATTCAGAATTCTTCCTTAGCTTTTCATTTACAGCTACCCATCCTACATGCCAATTCTCCAGCGGGCAATTGAGCTATGGTACCATGATCCAGCCTGTACCACACCTGTGCTCAAGCTAATGGCTGAATTGGTTCATAATAGGTAAGCAGGGAGGTTTTCAAAGGGTACAACTGCCCTTTTATCTGAGAGATCCCTAAGATAATTTGCTTTATCTAGTGTTTTCAGCAGATTGTGGAAGATATTAAGATTCACTGCTATCAAAATTTGAAAACCTCTAAAAGATTATAGTGTATGTTTTTATTTGTTTGAAAGAAGGGTGTCCCCAACCACACAAAGCCGTAGCTGCGTGCAGGAAATAAGTCACTTTAAAAAGAGTCTCAAGATAGCCACTCTTAAGAGAAGTGAATTTGGCAACCAAAATTCTGATTTCCCTGCCCATGTGTATAAAAGTTAACATTTAGTGATGGTGCCACGTCCATCACATTCCATAGTTCACATTTCATAGAGACTGTTGAGGGATGCAGACATGTTAGAACACTCCTTCTGCAGAAGGGGATTTGTTAGGCAGATTACAGCTGGATTGGTAAAGATTTACCTTAAAAGTGAGAAAGATTTCCAAAATACCACATTTTAGATTTGCCCAGCAACTTAGGGATGGAAAGGAAAGAAAACTCCAGCACCTTGACTTCACTAGAATTTCAGGTCTGTATCTGCCTCTTAAGGCACCCTGAGAATTAATAACTTTTAAAACTATCTTAGTGAAGAAGTGGGTAATATTCATAGAAGCTATAGCCTCCCATGAGGCTTACAGTTAAGACTTATTCATTTATAAAATAGACATTTAAGAACATCTACTCTTTGCCACTTAGGCACTTTCATATCGATTGTGCCAGACAAAACCTCTGCCCACTTAGATGTTGCATTCTGGGGGGATGACAGACAGTAAAAAAAAAAGTGTGGAAGATCATTTCAGACAGTGGTACGTGCTATGAAAAAAGTTAAATAAGGTAATAAAACAGAGGGGAATTGGAAGGAGAGAAGGCCTCTCAGAGAAGGTAATATGAATGAGCAGAAAGATTTGGGTATCCCTGCAAGGATGAGGGGAAAGAGCACTCTCAACAGAAAACAAGTACTGAGGTCCCAAGATGGGATGAACTTGCTGGGACTTGAGATAGCAGAATGCCACTGGCTGGAGCCTGGTGAAGGAGGGGAGGTCAAGATAGGCGACGAGTCAGACAGATCGTGTGGTGACTTAGTACAGCAGTAGTGAAGGATGGCGTGTACTCTCATTACACGGGAAGCTACTGGAGTATATTAAGCAGGAATTAAAATGGTATCACTGACATTATTTAAAGGTGTCATTCTAGCTACACGTGGAGAATGAGACTACAGGGGCAAGAGTGGAAGCAGAAGGACCACATAGGAGACGGGTGGGTTCAGGGCATATTGTAGAGCTGGATTTGATGGATTCTGTGTAGGGAGGGGAGGAAGAAAGAATCAAGAGGACTTCTGGGTTTGAGACCTTACCAGCCGTGAGGTCAGTGACGCTCACTAAGCAGTAGAACAAACCAAGGAGGAGGAGCTCTGGTCTAGGGTACAGTCAGGAACCCAAACTCAGGTTGTTGACATTGTTTGCCCTCCTGGCCTCACTCCCCTTGTAACATTCAAAGTCCCTTTACAGCTTTTCCTCTTCTAAAGGGGACACGATGCTCGTACCCCTCCTTCAGTTGCTACTGAAGCTGTAAAGGTGAATGTAGATTAAAGTCTGAAGGGCTGTGAGTTAGTACGACCGAGAAGTGACTGTGATAAAAGCTAAACTTGAAGCAAATTGAGAATTTTAAGAGAATAATTTTACCTACTGCCTCATTTTCTTTGTTTCTTTTAAATGTTTTCAGTTTGAGCAGCAGAACTTGAATCTAGTATGTTGGTCTTCAAGATACAAGCTACATCACTGGTTATCTTGGGTTAACTTGGTTATTTCACATTAGGATAAGTAATCTGCATGTCTTTGTGCAAAAAGTGTCACCTAACGTACTCAGGGGAGAGCCTGAAGTAGCCTAGTGTTCCAGCAACATACCTCTGACTTTGTCTCCTCTGTGTTCTCTGCTCAGATCCCAGCGACTCCAGTTTGATGTCTCTTCCCCCAATGGCATCTTACTCTTCAGAGAAACCAGCAAGATGATAACAATGTATGGTAAGTGCTTAAGAGGAGCAGAACCCTGGAAGTGAGTTCCAGCTCAGTCACCACACTCTGCAGTGCGGGTCTCGTACGCTTGTGTCACAGCGCCAGCTGGTGCCAAGAGGATTGAGGCGGTATGTGAACTGTCAGTTACCACATGACTGAGTAAATATATATCTTGTCTACTCAGGCAATCGCATCCTGACACTAGGAGAGGTCCCGAAGGATCAGGTCTATGCACTGAAGCTCAAGGGCATCTCCATCTGCTTCTCCATGCTGAAGGCTGCTCTCAGTGGGAGTTACGTCAATTTTGGAGTCTTCCGTCTCTATGGGGATGACGCCCTGGACAATGCTCTACAGACCTTCATCAAGCTGCTTCTCTCTATTCCCCACAGCGACCTCCTGGTAAGCCCTAAGCTTCGTTGACAGGATCCGAGCCCGACGTCATGTCAGTCTTTCTTTTTTTTTCTGCTGAGACCATGATTGAATGTTTCTGTGAAGAACTAGAAGCTGGCTCCACCTAGGTCTTCTGTCGTGCCATCTGAAGGGAGCTAAGCTATTTTATTTGAGATCTTGCTCCACACATGCTGAGGTACGCAGCACCTAAGCTGATTTTCATCCTCCTTCTCCCACAGGATTACCCCAAGCTCAGCCAGTCTTACTATTCACTACTGGAAGTCCTGACCCAGGACCACATGAACTTTATTGCAAGCCTGGAACCTCATGTCATCATGTATATTCTCTCTTCCATTTCTGAAGGACTTACTGCACTTGGTAAGCACCTGGATGGGTGGGTGGGTGAGTTGGTTGGTTGGTTTTTACCACTTAACTAAACAGAAGGGAGAATCTTGCCCCAGCATCCAAAAGGATGACTGCTTTGGGGAGCTCATCCTAACAACAGAGTGTATAATTGATGGGTACATTCTCATCCAGCAAATACTTAGTGATGCCCTCCTATGGACCAGGCACTGTGCTTGGCACTAAGGATACAGTAATCAGTCCTTGTCCTTTAGGAGCTTTTTATCTGGTAGATGAAACAGACATGTAAACAGACAACTGCCTGTTTACCACCCTTACCTATGTACACACAGCAGTAGGGTAAGTACGGAGTGCTGTGGGAGGGCTCGGGAAGAATACCTAAACTCCTGGCTTTGAGGAGGTAGGGTCCTGCAAGGCTGGCTGAAAGAGTTGGTATCAAAGCGTAAACCTAACAGCTGAACCGGCATTATCAGATTAGTGGAGGAAGAAGCTCCCTAGCAGCAAGAACAGCAAGTACTAGCACCTGTTGGCAAAAAAGGACCAGGAAATCCTGATGGCTGGCACACTCGTGCAGAAGAGAAGAGGAGGAATGAAGTGAAGCTGGAGGGAGAGAGAGAAGCAGGGGCAAATCTGGAGATCACAAAGGCTGCCCTTAAGCCATATCAGTACATTTGGGTTCTATCCTTAGGGCAGTGGAAGGTTTTACACAGCTAGCTCCGTAAGTTTTTTCATCCGGTTCTACCTGGTTCTTGTCAACCATTTTGTTACCAAGCTGCGTTCCAGCAGTCTTAGTCAGTGTGTATGTTCAGAGAATACAGTACATTTTTATCTTAGGCTGAGCAAAACATAAATAGGAAGATTAAGTCAACTGCAAAATCATCACAAAATATTACAAATGCACAGAGAATGACTTGTGGATTGTCTATCGTGGTGAGTTAGCCACACCTCTGCTCTGGACCACTTCTTTGATACGCACTTACCTCCAGCAGGGGGCGTAGCCGTATCTAGAACAGTCCAGCCAGGGTATCAGACCCTGCTTTTGAAGGCTGTTTTTTAGCTTCTTGAAAATAGAGGGACCTCTGCATGAACGGAAGCAGCATGCTTTACTCTTTTAGGCCTGTGGCCTGTGCCTCACCTAGTCAGCTCTGTCTGCAGGCTGTGCTGCAGTGTCCCCTTAATAAAATGAATAGACAAGTCTGCAGCTTCCCACCACACACTCCCCCGGAGATGCTATCATAGATAAACAAATATTACAGTGCCCCACTCTGACAAACTGTAGGTGTTGATAGGCTGTATTAAGCTGGGTTTAGTGACAATCACCCAGGTAACTCAGAGTATAGGCCCACACCTCAGACTTGGCTTCTAATCACAGCTCTTCCAGTGACTAGCAGTGTGACCTTGAGGCAAGTCACATAACCTCTCCAGACTTCAGTTTACTCATTCGTGAAATGGAACACCTACCTCCTGGAGTTCTCAAGAGGATAAAATAGAGATGATAACCTATAAAGTCCTCAGCACAATGTCTAGCACAATAAAAGTACTTGCTGTATTGTAAGCTATTTGATATTATGAAGCAGAAGACATAAATCCATATCATACTGAGTCAATAATTTCAAAATTGTTTATATTATTATCTATTATGACAGGCTCTTTTTCAGACTTAGAATTGGACCTTGCTGTACGATGAGGGTGAGAGGTTAATAAGCAGCATCCCAAGCCGTGGTCTTGGCTGCACCGACCGCAGTTCCCAGTCTGACTGGGGGCCTCTGTGGGATCTCAGCTAAGGGCAACTCACGTTCACCCGAGTCACCATAAGCAGCTCAGCATCCCTGCTCTATTCCACCCCTCCCCGTCTTTCTTCCAGACACCATGGTGTGCACAGGCTGCTGCTCCTGCCTGGACCACATTGTGACATACCTCTTCAAGCAGCTTTCACGTAGCACCAAGAAGAGGACGACGCCGCTGAACCAGGAGAGCGACCGCTTTCTGCATATCATGCAGCAGCATCCGGAGATGATCCAGCAGGTAAGGAGCATGAGGGGTCGGAGGCAGTGTGGGTGTCCCACCGTGGGAGAACCTCTCTTGTGAGAGAGGAGAGGCCAAGCAAGATGAAGAGTTTGACTAACATCTCACCTGGTTAATGCTGCCAAGGTGAATTTTATACCTTAAAATTGCAGTGGATTTTCAGTTACCTGAGTAATCATTGGATATGGATATAGAAAATCGGAAAAAATCAAATTCTGAATTGGTCTCCGAGTGTCACACTAACCTCCATGCCTTGGGCCTGTCCCATGAGCACTATCCTCCTTCCATGACAGTGACTTTGCTCATCCATTGCTGTAAATGGAGCATGAGTTAGCAGTATCCAGCTGTAAAACTTGTACTGCCACTTGCAAAACAGAAACAAGAGTGCAGGACAGGGAATTCCCTGGCGGTCCAGGGGTTAGGAGTCCAAGCTTTAACTGCCAAGGGCGTGGGCTCGTTCCCTGGTTGGAGAACTAAGATCCCCGCAATCCTCATGGCGCGGCCAAAAAAAGATTGTACCACCTTCGCTTTCAATTTAAAAAAAAAAAAAAAAAAAGAGTGCAGGACAAAAAGAGATAACTGACTACGTGGAGATCAAACCGTATGCTTACCATTATTTTATTTGTATGCAACATCTTTTCACAAATAAGATTTGCAGGAATATACCGGGTAAAAATACATAAGGAAAAAGAATCAATGGAAGTAGACTTTTAGCCAATAATATTTTAACCAATCTCATCTTTGTCTACATGGTTCTCTAGAGGAGTAGTGAACGTCCCCAAAATGTTATAAAGCTCTCTCTTCTGAGAAAAGATCCTGGGAGCTATAGTGCAAGGTGATTTTGCCTATTATAATCATTTACTTGACCCATCCTATTACCCACAAAACTCAGGGTTAACTGGAAAGGCCCATTTTTAATTGAATTTTCAAACCAATTTAAACAACAAAAAAGGAAATATCTTAGAAACAAAACTTACCTTGTAATAGAAGATTTAAATGAAGCTTCATGAAATACTCGTCTGGTTTACTCTAGGTAGAAAAGGCCTTCAACTTAATAAACACCTCTGTTTGGAATCTGTAATTCTGTCTTGAGTAGCCACACACTAGGTCACTGCCTCAGATTCTGCATTTCCAGATGCTGTCAACGGTGCTGAACATCATCATCTTCGAAGACTGCAGGAACCAGTGGTCTATGTCCCGGCCCCTGCTCGGCTTGATACTACTTAACGAAAAGGTAAGAGGACAGCTCCCTGGTGTCCAGGGCACTGTGAGAGACACTTACAGCAACACCCCACGGTGGTGAAAGAGGGAAAGTGGCCCATTTTCTGAGCATGTCCTATTCATGCTCTGAACAGCATATAATCACTTAACGGTTAGAAGTCAGCACCTGTGGCAGTTCAGACAAAAGGGAAAGGATGAGGAAGTGTGACAAGAAGAGAAGATACCTAGAGATCAGAGCACCTAAGGCCTAAGTTCTAGTTCCAGCTCTGCCATAAACAGACATAAATAAGTCTAGAGATTCCTATAAAAGAATCTGGATCAGATGACCCTCATAGCATTTACAAATTTAAAATTCTAGATTGTTAAGTAAGATAAAGATGTATTATCCTACAGGTGCTTGCTTGAACTTTAAAAAAAACAAGTATCCAATTTTAATAGATATTCCATCTCTTGGAGGAGAACACTCCTTCCACTCTGCAGATGATGGAGGGCTAGTCAGCCTTTCCCCATCTTCTCTCCTTACTGCCCCCCCCCACTTTGCCCTACAGTATTTTTCTGACCTAAGGAACAGTATCGTGAACAGCCAGCCACCAGAGAAGCAGCAGGCTATGCATCTGTGTTTCGAAAACCTGATGGAAGGCATTGAGCGAAATCTTCTAACGAAAAACAGAGACAGGTGAGTGTAGAAGGCTCTGGCAAGAAACCCTAGGCAAGTGTTACTTTTCAAATCACTGAAATGAGGGAGACTCCTTAAAAGTCTTTTAGAGGCCATCTAAAGCAGTACTGCCCAATAGAAAAGCAAGCCACAAAGTAATTTTAAATTTTCTAGTTGCCACAACTAAAAAGGGTAAAAAGAAACAGACAGCATTCATTTTAATATATTTTATTTAACCCATGTATCCAAAATAATATCATGTCCATGTGTAATCAATATTTTTAAATTGAGGATTTCAAGATTCTTTTTATTGTACTAAGTCTTCAAGATCCTGTGTATTTTACACTTAACAGGGCATCTCAATTCATATGCTACATTTTCATCGGAAATACTTGATTTGTATTTAGATTTCGTAAAACTTACAGTTGCAATTAGATTCCCATACTCAAGTTGTTCCAAACATACTTAGAAGTTGTCCAATAACTGAATTGAACGTCAGGTTTTTCTAAATTGATTTTTAAATCTTCTTTGATTTTAATTAATTTAAAATACAGCATTTTAATTAAGGTGCGATTGGGGAACTGAATTTTAAATTTCTTTTAATTGGATTCAGTTCCTCAGTTGCACTGAGCACAATTCAAGTAGTCTACAGCCACGTGTGGCTAATGGCTGCCATACTGGACAGCACAGGTCTCTTGGCATTAAGAAATGAGACAGCTTCATCCTCTCCCAGCCCTCACTTCGTGAGGGTTACTTCCCGTCTCTGTCAGTGAGGCTCCTTTTGTGCTGCCATGAACCCAAGGTGATCCTCAGAGCCCCAGATCTGACCAGATCTCGAGGCCTGCCATGAAGTTGTCAGGTAGAAAGGGGTGCAAAACTAGCCCAACTTTCCCTTAAAGTCTTAAGACTGAGATTAACTGACCTTAGAAACAGAACCGATTCATACGTTCTGCCTCTCAGTAGCCACTTGTCTGCTAGAAACGTTTTAGGCAAAGATCTTTCCCTTCCACCCTGCTCCCCCAACCTACATGCATCCTCTCTGTAGGTTCACCCAGAATCTGTCGGCATTCCGTCGAGAAGTCAACGACTCGATGAAGAACTCCACTTACGGCGTGAATAGCAATGATATGATGAGCTGACACCTCCTTGGACTCTACCTGTACAGAGCAGCGTCCCTTTGGTCTGGCCCAGAGGGGCGAACAATTACAACGGAGAGGGCCTGGCTGATCCTGGCCCCCTCCTCCAGGGGTGTGGGGAAAATGGCAAAGGTCAGCTAGCTTCTTCCCCAGGGAATAGGGGTGTGAGTGCACTCACTAGGGGGGCAGGGCGCTGCTGGTTCCTGGGGGATTGGGTGGGAAGGGTGGTGGGAGGAGATAGAGACACAAATGTGTGAGACTCCAGCCCCCTCCTCCTGGGGCCGCCCACGGGGAAAGAACCCCAGTGTCCTGTCACAACCTGCCTTGTATAAACATGTACATTTTTTCATAACATTTTGAACAAGGTTTATATTGACTCAAGTTTAAAAACAAAGTGTGACTGAAAAATTTTTACAGAGTCTAGTGCACCAATGCTGATGTGAGGGGTTATGTATGCGAGTGAGGAAAAAATGTGTATTCTGGTGGCCTGAAGCTTTACTGGACGAGGATGTGTGAACGTGCAGAGATATATTTAGTGACACAGTGTAGAGAGGCAAAAAAAAAAAAGAAAAAAAAAAAGTAAAAATTCCAAATGTATATTTTTTCTTATTACCCTTTCCTTGCCCCCCAAATTATCACTTCCTGTTACTGTATCACCCTTGTTATTAGGAACTCTAAGCCATGCGGAGCACCATCCCTCCCCCTTCTACCTAGATGCTGCCCTAGGTCCCTTGGCCTCTTGCGGTGACAGACAACTCCAGCTAAAAGTGTTTGGTGTTCTTAGCTTCCTCCTCTTTCCCACTTCGCTTATCCCCATCCTCAGACATACGCCTCTTGCTTTTAAAAGCCAGATGTAACTCGATGATTTAGGGTTCTTGGTCTCTGTACAAGTGGAGACCAGAGAGAAGGAATTGAGCCAGTTGCTCTCCTGCTGAGCAATTTGGATGAGGTCACCTGAGGCCCAGTCGTGTGCGGCCAATAACTTTTAGTCTTCCCCAGCCCTCGAGGCAGTGTGTGTGGATGTGTGCGTGTGGATATTTATATATGTACCCTGCACTCGTGAATGTATGAACTGGAGGAAGTTACTACAGCGGAGGGGTTCTTAATAACAAGGTCTGCCTAGCATGAAGTATTTAACATTCTCCCACCCCTTTAAAAATATACATTTTTATAAAATGAAAACCATAATAAATGTTTTGAATATTAAAAAAAATTAACCTACGGAGGAAAATTAATGGAGAAAGCTATTTGCCTTGTACTTTTTCCACAATTGTTGCTGCTAGTTGTACGCATCTCTAGTTCAGCTCTTGCCCATGGGACACTCATCAATTAGGTTTTTTTTTAATTTCTCTCCTCTGCCCCCAGAAACAAGCCTGTTAATTTTTTTTTTCCTTCTCCTCTGGCGACTGTGTGGTGAATCCTTTCTTGCGTGATCAGGTCGCGGATAGACTTGTAAGGGTGTTTGCTGCATACAGTGTAAGCATTGTGACCGCCAATAAACTTCAATGGTTTCTACTGACCTGGTTTCAGCAATCAAGTCTAGTGTGTCTGCAGGGACATGTCTCACTCTGCACTCAGGAAGATGTTTGAAACATGCATTCCTAAAAGCCAGTGGGTGACAGGCACCCCTCAACCTTGTGAAATTAGCTTCTCATTGGACTAAGTCTGACTCAATGTCTTTTAAAAATAGGATTCGTTTAGTTGATATATATCTGTATATAAAAAATATGCTGGGTCCACAGTTATAAAAGTGAAGCCACTTTACGAGCTTCCAGGTGGTAACCAAGAAAGAAGTAATAATTGCAGAAATCCCAGTCTAGTTAATGTTCTGACATATGCTCCTTAATGTGGGCTGGGTTTCACTCATTAGACCCCGACAAGTTCAAGGATAAGTGTTATCCCCTAAAATACTTGGCAGACCTCAAGAGCCAGAACTGTCAAATGAAGAACACTGCCATGAACAGGGACTGTTTCTCATCCCCCACGCTATGTAGTACCTAGGTGTAAAAGAATTTAGTTGCCAGGAACACTGAAAATTATTAAGGTTCTGCGACACCTACCTGTACCTTAATGCAGAGTTAATGATCACAGATTCTAGAGAGCCACTCTTGTCCACTAGACATACTGCTACCTTTGTCTGCTGTTTCAGTCTCTGGCCCAAAGTTATTTCACAGGCCCAAAAAAAAAAAAAAATGTATTCTAATAGCTTTAAGGCAAATAGAATTGATTCATCTTAGCCAAGTCTATCTCTAAACCTAATAGAAAATGGTCAGGCTGCATTAATATGTAGAACACACCAGTCACATGTTCCAGTGACCTGGAATTCTAATTCTGCAGTAAATAAGACAAAAAAATAACTTTCTCACGGGTACTTGAAGAAGAAACCCTCTCCCCCAACTATCCTGAGCTGCTGATTGACCAGCAAAACCCCATACCCCTCCCTTTCCTTCCACAAAAACAATTTCAGAAGAAACTCACCAGAGGTGGTGTCTCCTCAGTGCAGCCCTAAGGACAGTCCAGTCATGACTAACTGCCGTAGGTGAAATCTTCCCCAACCTCATCAAACTTTTTAAACAGTGAAGCTGCTCCTTTCTTAATTGACAGTTATAAGAGGGTTACCCAGAAAACAGCCTTGCTTTCTGATCAGTTATCAGCAATTTCACATGACTCAACCTAGTAAATGTGAAAGCCAGTTATCTTTAAACCTTGGTTTCCTCAAGAAATCTTGTGGAGGTTTTATTCAGTTGAAGCATGAGTTTATTACTTTCTAGGCTATCCTGGGCATCAAGTCAAGTGTCTTTTGACAGTGTTTCCTGACACAAACTGTACATTGACAAAACACCTGAAGTCTTGACTGCAGATTATTAAACTGTATTATGTATGTATGTATATATTGGTTTGCTGGCTCTGCCAACAAATAGGGTTATTTATTCCCACTAAAGTATAAATCAGACAAAGGATGAAGGATCAAATTTTAGGTTTTTAGATTTTAAGAAGCAAGGACTTTCAGCCAAGTATCATTTTTCTAACGACAAATGACAACCTACTAAGAAATAATAGTTTTGTATTCTGCAAACACAAACTTATTCTTCAGAACTTTTTTTCTTCCCCCCAAGTGGAAAAATATTCTAATACCTTATGAAGTTTCAACCAAGTTGAAAAACAGACCACTTTTCAAAATATCCATGGTCATGGGGTAAGATGAATTAACTCTAGAGAGCCAAAACACCTCTCTATATCCTATCTACCACCAGCCAACCCTCCCTCCACCCAAGATTTTTAGCTAGATCTACAAACGTTAAGTTGCCATGTGAAGCTACCCAAGTGCCAAAGCAGAAAAGGAAAGCAAAGATAATTACAGGGAAACTGCAAAAGCCATAACTGATTAACAGGGCCTGGAAAAATGTAAATGACTGTAACTATTTTAAAGTCCTAGTTCTTTAAATATTTTTAAAGTAAACTTGAAAGGATAAAAATGTACTCACCAGCCATAATTAATACAACAACCAATTAGGTGGTAAATAACAACTAAGAGGATTTTTGCCTCTGTAGCGTGTCTCCTGGGCCCATCATATCTATTTTGGGTTTCTTAGATACCCTGGAATTCACTGGTCAGCCACTTTTGTGTATTTCAGGTCAATGGGTCACTAAACAAATCAGCTGCCAGACAGTGGGACATCAAATGATCAGAATGGAGGATGAAATCAAGCTTGGAATATTATGCCCCCTTCCTCAGAAAACCCTATGGTTCTCAGGACTGCCTGACTGGTGCTGTCTGTTCATTCATCAGCATCCACTATAAGCCAGATATCTTTTTGAGGGTCAGCAACAGAAAAGAAAACTAAACAGAAAAGCAAAAAACATCATTTGCAAGGCAAATTCATTGCCACTCTTCTGTGTAAGATCCCTCAACAGTACAAACTGATTCCAAAACAGTATAGTGAACAATACTTATACAAGCACCGTACACAGTTATACTTTAAATTCTGCTTGACAATCATGAAGACAGACAACTCATAATAAATGTTAAGCATAACAGCATCGCCTGTATGGCCCAAACCATCCCATTATTGGGTTACAAAAGAATGAAGAGTGACAAGTGGGGAATCTCCTAACCCCGGCTATTGGATAACAAATTAAGCAAGTCCATGCATATCTGGATTCAAGGTCTGGAGAACAACCAAACCCAGGATAAAAACTGATTAACTGGACAATGGATTTGGCCTTATGTAAAGCTCGGAGGGGCCACTCTTCAGCGTCTGATAGTAGTGAAAGGGTGGGCAAAGGTAAGAGCAGTGCCTTCGAAGTCAGAACCCACACCATACCTCCTCAGCTCTAGGAGACTGAGGACACTGCAGTGAAAGTAAAGCCTCCTCAAAGCTGAATTAGTTCACCTGGAAAATCAGTGGAAATGAAACTACTTTTCAGTTGAAGTATGTAACAGGCCATCATCATTTCTATTTACCAGGAAACCAGTTCCCCACCCTTTAACACCTTGCAGTCTGGGACATGTCACAAAGCAAACAAGTCATAACCTACCAGCCAAGTTGGGTGCAGGAGAACGCTTCCACCCAACTAGGCCGCTGCCACTGCCATCTCTTCCTCCACATCCTACCTCATGCCTTTAACCCCGTCTGCAGGGCCCTCTCCTCTCGGTCTAAACTTTCTTGCCCGTTGCTCACCTTTTCAAACCCAAAGTAGAGTCCCACTTCCTCTGTGAAGTCTCCCCCTACTGTCCCTAAGTCTCACGGGTTTATCTGAGTTATTGCTAACCCCACTCCCTCCTCCTCGTCCCAGCAACCAAAACGTGCTCCTTAGGAGCCGGGGCCACACGGAGATCATAATGAATGAAAGGATGTGTATCTGGGGCGTGGGAGAGTCTACAGAAGATGGGAAGTGGGAGTTGGAGAGTAACCGCACCTTCATTTGGGTGAAGCCCCTGCAGAGCGAGCCCCGGGCTGCCTGCGTTGAGCGGGTTAAATTCACATCGTTACCACAGGCCTCTACCAAAAGGAAAAGAGCAGAAGCCCCCGACAGCAGCCGCACGCCCTGCGAAGGAAAGAGAAAGAACTCACCCCCAACCCGGCACAACTTCCCAACAAGCCTCCGCGCCCCGGAGGTGGTGCGGGGCGTTCCTTCCGTCCCCGCCGCGCCTGCGCACACAGGCCCTCGCCCCAGGCGCGTCCTCTCCGCGTCGACGCTCACCCCACTTCCGCCGCTGTGCGCAAGCGCAGTCATAACTCCTTCCCGCGCCGGCCGGCTGTGGGGGCAGCTGAAAGGAAGGCTGGTGTCCTCTGTGGTTGCCGGGGCGTTCTTCTTGGGCAAGGCCAGAGTTGGGCCGTGTGCCCGGTGGGGGTATCCACGGTGATAGTCACAGAGGCACTGTTCAAGGACTTGATCCCTGGATGGGAAGAACTCAGGGGAGTGGGCAAACAAGCTGAAAAGGTTGATCATTGCGCGCTTTGTTTGCTCTGGGATAACTGAGGAGCCACCGAGAGGAGCGTTAACGCAGGAACGAGCTAATCGGAAGAAGACAGGGAAGAATACTCAAGCAGCGCAAAAACCCTGAGGCATGAAACATCTTGTACCTTTTTAAGAGCTGCAAAAACAGCATGACCGGAGGGAGAGTGCAGTCCTCTACATGTCTGGATGAAGGGTGGGGCACAGGAGGTTGGGATTTGATCCTAAAAGCCATTAAGTTTGAAAGCAGCCTAGTGACCAATCTTTAACTCACCAACTAGTGAGTAATAAAGATCTGAACCAAGACGAGGGCTGTGGAGAGAGAGCTGGGAAATACTGGGGTCGAGGGGTGGAATCAACAGGACTTTGGGAGGGTACAGGAAAGTGGATTGTAGTATGATTCAATTGTAGTATGCTTCTGCTTTTTCAAGCAGAGCACCTGGAATTCAACAAAAAATCAGAAAATAGAAGAGGGAACACTCCCAATCTTTTTATGAAACAAGCACTCCCTGATACCAAAATCAAAGACATTATAGAAGAAAAAAAAAAAAAACTTCAGGCTGATATCCTCATGAACCTGAATGCAAAAATACTTAACAAAATATAAACAAATCAAATCCAGAAATATATAAAAAAAAGCATAATACATCATGACCAAGTGGGATTGGTCCTAGAAATGCCAGGTTGGTTTAAAACATTCAAAAAATCAGTAACTGTAATTCACCATATAAACAAAGGCGAAAAAGCTGGTCCTTTCAATAGATAAAGAAAAAGCATATGGCAAAATTCAATACTCATTCATGATAAAAAATTCTCAGCAAACTAGGATTAGAAAGAAACATTCTTAAAAAGGCATCCATGAAAAACCTACCACCAACAACATACTTAAAGGTGAAAGACTGAATGTTTCCCCTAAGATGGAAAACAAGGAAAGGATGACCACTGTTACCACTTCTATTCAACATTGTACCTGAGGTCCTAACTAGAGCAAATAGGCACAAAAATAAATAAATATACAAATAAAAGGCACACAAATCAAAAAGGAAGAAGTAAAACTGTCTTTATTCACAGATGTCATGATTTGGGGTACAAAAAAGCTACTGGAACTAATAAATGAATTTAGCAAAATCAGAATACAAGGTCAGTATATGAAAACCAACTGTATTTCTATATACTAAAAGTAAACTATTAGGACATGAAATTTTGAAGTATATACTATTTGCTATAGCATCTGAAAACATGAAATACATAGGAATAAATTTAACAAGAGATGTGCTGGATCTGAACACTAAAATCTGTGAAACATCGCTGAGAAAATTAAAGATCTAAATAAATGAAGAGATTACAACGTGTTCATGCATTGGATGTCTCAAAATCGGGATGACAATTCTCCCCAAATTGAACTATGCATGCAACAGGATGCCAATAAAAATCCCAGAAGACTTTTTCTTTTTCTTTTTTCTTTTTTTTAGAAACTGGAACAAGCTGATTCCAAAATTTATATGAAAATGCAAAGAATCTGGAAGAGCCAAAACAGTCTTGAAATAGAAGAACAGAGTTGGAGGACTCAACTACCTGATTTCAAGATTTACTATAATGGTACAGTGGTCAAGACAGTGTGGTATCAGCACTAGGGTAGACAGACCAATGTAACAGAATAAAATCCAGAAATAGACCAACATATATGGTTAATTGATTTTTGAAATGCCAAGGTAGTTCAGTAGAGAAAGAATAGTCTTTTCCAAAAATGGTGCTAGAGGAATTAGATAACCACTTAGGAGGAAAAAAAGGAACCTCGACCCTTACCAAAACACTATGCACAAAAATTAACTTCAAATGGATCACAGTTGTAAAAGTAAAAGCTAAAACTACAAGGCTTCTAGAAGGAAACAGGAAAAATTTTAATGGGTTAAGCAAAGATTTCTTAAAATACCAAAAGCATGGGGCTTCCCTGGTGGCGCAGTGGTTGAGAGTCCGCCTGCCAATGCAGGGGGCACGGGTTCGAGCCCTGGTCTGGGAGGATCCCACATGCCGCGGAGCGACTGGGCCCGTGAGCCACAATTACTGAGCCTGTGCGTCTGGAGCCTGTGCTCCGCAACAAGAGAGGCCACGACAGTGAGAGGCCTGTGCACCGCGATGAAGAGTGGCCCCCGCTTGCCGCAACTGGAGAAAGCCCTCACACAGAAACGAAGACCCAACGCAGCCAAAAATAAATAAATAAATAAATAAAATTTAAAAAAAAAAAAAAAAAAAAAATACCAAAAGCATAAGGCATAAAAGAAATATTTGACTTCATCAAATTTTTAAATTTCTGCTCTCCAAATGATACCATTTTTTTAAATGAAAAGACAAGCCATAGACGGGAGTGAAAAATCTTTGGAATACGTATACTTGACACAGAACAGGCATCCAAATATATATAAAGAACCACAATTCAATAAGAATAGCTCAATTTTAAAACGAACAAAATATTTGAACAGGTATTTTTGCAAAAGAAGATACACAAATGACCAATAAACATTTGAAAAAATACTCAACATCATTTGTCATCAAAAAAAGATAAATAAAAATCACATGTCACTGTATACATCCACTAGAATGGCTAAAATTAAGAAGACTGACAATGCCAAGTGCTGACAAAGATGTAGAGCAACTAGAATTTTCATACATTTCTGGCAGAAGTGCAAACTGGTACAGGAATTTTTAAAATAGTTTTACAGTTTCACATAAAGTTTAATGCACACCAAATGATCCAGCAATTCCACTCCTAGGTATTTATCCTAGAAAAACTAAAACATATATCCATGCAAAGACTTGCTCTCAAATGTTCATAGGATTTTTATTCATAATAGTCCACAACTGGAAACTACCCAAATATCCATCAACAGGTGTTATCAGTCAGGGATGTAGCACAAGGAATTGGCTAATGCAATCATGAGAGGTGGCTAGGCAAGTATGAGATCGGTAGGACAGGTTGTCAGGAAGAGCAGGCTGGAAGCTCTCTGGCAGGAGCTGAAGCTGCAGACGACACAAAACATCTTCAGGGAAACTTCAGTTCTGCTCTTAAGGCCTTTCAACTGATTGAATCAGACCCACCCATGGTATTGAAGGTAATCTTTACATAAAGGCAACTTATTGTAGATGTTAATCACATCTACAAAATACCTTCAATAGCAACCGCCAAATAGAAGGTGTCAGCCACACCCTCAGTTTGATTGAATAACTGGGTGCAATAGCCTAGCCAAGCTGACACATAAAACTGACTAGCAGGTATCTGGATATACAAGTTGTGGAGTACTACTCAACAATAAACAGAAACTACTGATACAACAACAATATGGATAAATAAATCTCAAACACATTCTGCTCAGCAAAAGAGGGCAGACCAAAAGACCCCGTATGATTCTACTTATATGAACTTCTAGAACAGTCTGTACTAATCTACAGTGTCAGAAAACAGGTAAGTGTCTGATGCCAAGTAGACAGTAAGGGGAGGATATTGACTGCAAAGGGAAACGAGAAAATTTGGGGGAGTAACAGAAATTGTAACTTGGCTGTGGTGATGGCCACATGGTGTATACATCTGTCAAAATTCGAATTATACACTTTAAAGTGGTACATTTTTGTATATGAATTATTGCTCAATAAAGTTGGTATTTTAAAAAGGGAAAAAAAAACTAAACAAAACTGATTCCTGCACAGCAGAAGCTCCAATCAGGGTTGCAGAAAGATAAATCCAGTTCCTCCAGCACCATTTTTGGAAAAGACTATCCTTTCCCTTGACACCTTTGTTGAAAATCAGTGAACCTTTTATGCAGGTGAGAAGTTTCCAGGATGGGAATGATGGATACGAATGCAATGAGAGAGATTCCTGGTTATTTCTGTCTCCCAAACAGAGGTGTTACTTGAGGGCGGTGGTCAGCTGAAAACCTTCCTCCTCTTCACTACCCCCCACCCAAACAAACATTTAAGGGCATCACTGTGCTGTGTGAACTGCTGTTTGTGAAATGACTGGCCCTCGTAAGGTCTCTCGCAGTGCCCCGTGGTGTATTCCACCCCTTCCTAGCCTTGGGAGAAGTCATCCTTCTGGAAACAGGGCTCTTCCTCTCCGAGGACCACAGCCCTGAGGGTCAGGCCCTCTGGGCCTGGGAAAAGGCCCGCACTTAGAGGGTAGGGAAAGGACACGAAGAAAGAAGAAAGGCAATGAGCACGAAAGGCCGACAAGGCTGCTCTTCCTACCTGGTAGCAAAGCTTCTCCACGCTGGGTGCTGGGCGGGCTCCGGCAGCAGGCCTCAGTCAGTCCCTATTGGTCAGGACCGTGGTTCTCACGGTGCGGTCCTGGACCAGCAGCGTCCACCTCACCTGGGCACCTGTTAGAAGTGCTAATTCTCTGGGTCCCACCCAGACCTCCCCCGTGGGAAACGATGGAGGTGGGTGAGGCTTAGCGCTTTGTGTTTTAACAAGCTCTCCAGGTGCTTCTGAGGAGCGAAGAGGAGGAAAGAGTGGAAGAACGGAATGGGGCTGATGAGACACCTCCCGTTGCCCCTTCCCAGGCTTCATAACCGCCCGCTGTGGGCGGCCGGCCCTCAGGTGAGGCCGGGATGAGGCCGGAGGGAGGAAGCCCAAGAGGGAAGCGGTCCGAGGAGGAGCCTATGGCGTGAGCCTCGCCCGCGGAGTAGGGACGGTGAGGTGGAGGAGGGGTTGCGAGAGGGCCGGGCCCCGGGGCCGAGTGGACGTGAGACCGGGCACCGAGCCGCCTTCCCCGCGGCTGCCCGGCGCTGCACCCCCGGGGTGCTGGGAGGGCCGGCGGGGCAGCCGGGCCCCTCGCTCACCTCTCCCGCTCTGGGCGATCTAAGCACCGTCCTTTGGCGGAGCGCTCCGCCTGGGTGTCCCCAGCTCGGGTGTGGGCTGCCTTGTCGGCCGGGGGTTGTAACGCGCCCTTCCTCGCAGCTGCTCGGCCCCAGCCCCGCATCATGAATCTCAGCCGCACTAGCAGCACCTCCGAAAAGGCGACACTGGCCTTGCTCTGGGGTGAGTGAGGCTCCAGGCTGTTCTCGGAGCACCCGGGGGGGCTGGGGGTGCGTCACCGGGGTGGGGGGTGGGGGTTAGGGCTGGAGGGAGACAGGCGCGCCTCCCTGGAGCCTGTCCGCCGCACGCCACGCCACGCCTTCCGCCCTCCGTCTCCCTTCGCAGGCTGTGAGCTGAGCCAGGAGAAGCCGACTTGGACCTTCAGACCCCAGAAGGCGGGGAAGCAGGACTGCACGCTGTTGCTTAATACGGTGGGTACCCCCCAGCCCCAAGGAGGGGAGGAAGGACGGAGCAGGGAGGGACTTGGACAGCCACAGAGGAGCAGGTGGGGTTGGCCGGTGCCCGCAGCTGGAACAGGGCTTGCCTCCTCCGCCCTCTGGGTGAGGAGGAGCCCTGCTCGTTTTCCACCCCTCTCAGATTTGCCTCGGGGAGAAAGCCAAAGAGGAGATGAACCTCGTGGAGATCCTGCCCCCAGCAAGCCAGGACGACAGAAAGAGGAAGCCCATCACCCTGGCCTCTCTTCGGGCCTCCGTCCTCCCCATGGTGAGCCTTTCCCTGCGGGCTTAGGACACCCTGGCTCCAGCCCTAGGAGGCCCTGCTCAGGCCTCACCCGCTGCGTGGGGACGGACCCAAAGGTGGGGTACAGGCTCCCGCAGAAGTACAGCCAGTGCTAGAGAGGCATATAGCCCAGGACTAAAAGCTTGGACCCAGGAGGCAGGGAGCCCCGTTTCCATCCTAGTCCACAATTTTTTTTTTGGTGGGCGGGGGGTGGGGGGCGGCGGGGGCCGGCTGAGTCCTAACCACTGGACCGCCAGGGAACTCCCTCCTAGTCCACTGTTTACTAGCCGTGTGACTTTGGGCAAGGTAAATAACCTCTCTCCAAATCACATTTTTCAACTGTTTACTGCTGGTGACCAGACAGTGTTGATGATTTACATACTGCTTGTGTATCCAGATTGTGTATCCAGAAAGTCTCACTCTAATAATTTATTTTGAGTTTTCTATGCAGATCTTCTTTGTGAGTAATGGCAGTCTTTGTGTTTTGTTTTGTTTTGTTTTCTTTTAAATCCAGGTACACTGGCTAGGACCTCCAGTATAATACTGGATAAAATGATAATGGTACATGTCCTCGTTTCATTCCTGATTTATCTATTTATTTATTTATTTTTGGCTGCGTTGGGTCTTCGTTGCTGTGCGCAGGCTTTCTCTAGTTGCGGCGAGCGGGGGTTACTCTTCGTTGCAGTGTGCGGGCTTCTCATTGCGGTGGCTTCTCTCATTGTGGAGCACGGGCTCTAGGCATGTGGGCTTCAGTAGTTGTGGCACATGGGCTCAGTAGTTGTGGCTCGTGGGCTCTAGAACGCAGGCTCAGTAGTTGTGGCTCATGGGCTTAGTGCTCCGCGGTATGTGGGATCTTCCCAGACCAGGGCTTGAACCCATGTCCCCTGCATTGGCAGGTGGATTCTTAACAACTGCGCCACCAGGGAAGTCCTGAACATAAGTTTTTATTTCTCTTGAGCGTATACCTGGAAGTGCAATTGCTGGGTCATATGGTAGCTTCCTAAATATAACATTTTGAGGAGCTGCCACATTGTTTTCCAAAGCGGTCACACCATTTTACAATCTCACCAGCAATGTTTGGGTATTCCAATTTCTCCACATCCTCACCAACACTTGTTTTTGTCTTTGGTTTTGATTAGTCATCTTAGTGGGTATGAAGTGGTAGCTCACTGTGGTTTTGATTTGCGTTTCCCTAATGACTAATGATGTTGAGCATCTCTTCATGTGCTTATTGGCTATTTGTATATCTTTTTTGGAGAATCTTCTTTCTTTCTTTTTGTTTTTTCTTTTTTGGCTGCGTGGTTTGCAGGATCTTAGTTCTCTGACCAGGGATTGAACCCGCACCCTTGGCAGTGAAAGCATGGAGTCCTAACCACGGGACTGCCAGGGAATTCCTGGAGAATTTTCTATTCAAATCTTTATTCATTTTGTAAAACTGTGTTTGAGTTTAATGTATTTTAATATTTGTCTTTTTACTATTGACTTGTATGAGTTCTTTATTTTACATACAAGCCTCTTATCAGCTTATTTGCAAATAGATACCCCCCTTTCGCTGGGTTGTCTTTTTACTTTCTTGATGATATCATTTGCAGCATAAAGTTTTCTGTTTTGATGTAGTCCAGTTTATATGTGTTTTCTTTTGTTGCTTGTGCTTCTGGTGTTGAATCTTAGAAACAATTGCCTAACACAAGGTCATGCAGATTTACTCCTGTGTTTTCTTCTACGAGTTTTAAAGTTTTAGTTCTTATGTATAAGTCTATGAGCCATTTTCAGTTAATTTTTGTATATGGGATAAGGTACAGAAATGCTATTTTAAATTTTTATTTTATCATTATTCAGTACTAGTATATAGTTATATAATTGGTTTTTGTATTATCTAACCTTAAATTTGTATATTAGTCCTAGCAGCTTTCCGTTGATTCCACAGAATTTGCTATGTATTTATTCATGTCATCTGTGAAGAAAGTCAGTTTAACATCTTAATTTTCTATCTGTATGCCCTGCGTTTCTTTTTCTTGTCTTACTTCACTGACTAGGACATCAAGTACAATGTTGAGTAAAAGTTGTAAGAGCAGGACTATCCTTGCCTTTTACCAGAGGGAAAGTATTTAGTCTTTTACCGTTGAGACAGATGAAGGAGTTTTGTAGATGTCCTATATTAAGTTTGAGGATGTTCCCTTCTATTCCTAGTTTGCTGAGATATTTTATCATGAGTGGGTGTTGAATTTTGTCAAAGAATTCTTTTCTGCATATAGTGAGGTGATTTTTTTCTCCGTTATTTTGTTATGTGGCAAATTACGTTCATTGATTTTTTTCAAATTTTAAACCCACTGTGCATTCTTGGGATAAGCCCCATTCGATCATAATGCATTATCTTTTTATATAATGCTGGATTCCATTTGCTACTATTTTATTAAGGATATTTTTGTCTATGTTATGAGCAACATTGGTCTATGGTTTTCTTGTCATGTTTTTGTCTGATTTTAGCATAAGGTAATGCTGGGCCTCATAAAATGAAAAGGAAGATGTTCTCTTCTATTTTCTGGAAGAATTCATGTAAATTTGTTTTGTTTTTTTCTTAAATGTTTTGGTAGAATTCACCTGTGAAGCAATCTGGTTAACTACAAGTTAAATTTATTTAATGGATATAAGACTATTTGGTTTATTTTGTTTAGAAAGCTTTTGTTTGTGTTTTTTAAGGAATTTTTCTGCTTCATCTAAACTGTCAACTTTTCTGGCACAAAGTTGTTCATATTATTTCCTAATCCTTTTCTGTATTATCTGTATTAAAGTTTGCTC
This sequence comes from Balaenoptera musculus, assembly GCF_009873245.2. Classification (NCBI taxonomy): domain Eukaryota; kingdom Metazoa; phylum Chordata; class Mammalia; order Artiodactyla; family Balaenopteridae; genus Balaenoptera; species Balaenoptera musculus. Next base: position 16,178,756 of record NC_045790.1, on the reverse strand, counting down.
TTTTGTTCCTGATGTTGGTAATTTGTGTCTTCTCTCCTTTTTACCTGGTCCAGTCTGGCTAGAGGTTTAACGGTTGTACCGATCTTTCTCAAGAACCAGGTTTTGGTTTCATCAGTCTTTCTCTATTGTTTTTCCACTTTTGTATTTAATTGAGCTGTTCTTTATTCCTCTCTTCTGTTTAGTTTGGTTTTAATCTGATCTTTTTCTAGTTTCTTAAGGCATAATCTTACATTATTGATTTTTTAGACCTTTTTCAGATATAAGCATTTCCTGCTGTGATTTCCTTCTAAGCATCTTTCTAGCTTCATCCCACAAATTTTGATAAGTACTATATTCATTTTCATTCAGTTCAAATTATTTTCTGGTTTTATTCTTCAGTCCCTGGGGTACTTAGAAGTATGTTTGCTTTTTAATTTCCAAATAGAGATTTTCTAATTCTTTCTTTAATTGATTTCTATTTTAATTTCATTATGGTCTGAAAATATGCTTTATATGATTTCAGTCTAAACAGTGTTGTGACTTGTTTTATGGCCCATAATATGTTCTATCTTGGTGACTATTTCATTCACACTTGAAGAATGTGTGTTCTCCCATGGTTGGGTGTATTGCTCTATAAATGTCAATTGTATCAAGTTGGTTGACGGTTTTGTTCGAGTCTTCTATATCCTTACTCATTTTCTGTCCACTTGATCTATTAGTTACTGAAAGAGGAACGCTGAAGACCTCAACAATAATTGTGTCTTTGTCTATTTCTCTTTTTAATTTCAGGTTTTGCCCCATGTATTTTAAAACTCTTTTATGAGGTGCATCCTAATAAATCCTGTGTTTCTAGGATTGTTATATCCTTTTGGTTAATTGATCCCTTTATCATTATGAAATGCTCCTCTTTATCCCTGATAAATATTCTGAAGTCTACTTGGAATATAGTCAATCTAGCTCTCTCTTCTTTTTTTTTTTTAATTTATTTATTTTTGGCTGTGTTGGGTCTTCGGTGCTGTGCTCAGGCTTTCTCTAGTTGCGGCAAGCAGGGGCTACTCTTCATTGCAGTGCATGGGCTCCTCATTGCGGTGGCTTCTCTTGTTGTGGAGCATGGGCTCTAGGCACACAGGCTTCAGTAGTTGCGGCACACAGCCTCAGTAATTGTGGCTCACAGGCTCTAGAGTGCAGGCTCAGTAGTTGTGGCACACGGGCTCAGTTGCTCCACGGCTTGTGGGATCTTCCCAGACCAGGGGTCAAGCCTGTGTCCCCTGCATTGGCAGGCAGATTCTTAACCACTGTGCAACCAGGGAAGTCCTGTCTGGTAATTTTTGAGTGGATGTTAGACATGAATTTTACTATTTGGATGCTGGATATTTTTACAGTTTTATAAGTATTCTTGAATTTTGTTCTGGGATGCAGTGAAGTTACTTAAATACCATTTGATCCTTTTGTGTCTTGTTTTTAAGCAAGACACAAATCCCTTTGTTAGGGATTTAAGCTGAATTTAGTCTAATTTTGCCCCACTACGGTAGCAAGACCTTTCTTAGTATTCCAATAGATGCCCCATAAATTATGAGATTTTCCACTCTGTGAGCTCCAGACACCTTTAGGATGATTCTTTCTCCAGCCTCAGGTAGTTTCTTTGCATGGATGTTCTGATTACTACTTGACTGAATACTCAAGGGGGCCTTCTACAGATCTCTGGAGTGCTGTCTTTGCAGCTTTTTCCTCTCTTGTGAACTCTAGGTGCCTTGGCTTCCCTGGGTTCCAGTTCTATTTCCTAAACTCAGAGAGACCACTAGGCTTTGTCTGGGTTCCCCCTCCCTGCACTGTCCAGGAAGTAAGCTTGGGCAACCATAGGGCTCATCTCATCTCTGTCCCATCTCTCAGAGATCACTGTTCTTCCTTGACTGGTATCCAGTGTCTTGAGAGCTGTTGTTTCCTACACAGGCATACCTGGTTTTATGGTACTTCACAGATATTGCGGGGGTTTTGTTTGTGTGTTCATTTGTTTTTGTTTTTTACAAATGAAGGTTTGTAGCAGCCCTGCATTGTCAGATGATGAATAGCATTTTTAGCAATAAAGTATTTTTAAATTAAGGCATGTACATTTTTTAGACATAATGCTGTTGTACACTTAACAGAGTACAGTATAGTGTAATTATATGCACTAGGAAACCAAAAATTTCATGTGACTCACTTTATTGTGATAATCGCTTTATTGCAGTAGTCTGGAGCTAAGCCTGCAAGATCTTTGAGGTATGCCTGTATTATAGTTTTTTAGTTGTGTCAAGCTGGAGAGTAAATTCAGTCCCTGTTAATTACTTGGCCTGAACCAAACATCTCCTGAGTCAATTATGATCATTTATATTTTTCTAGATATTGTTCATGCTATTTGCTAATAATATTTTTCATCATGGCTATACCTGTTATTATATTCCTGTTTTTAAAATTCCCAGTAGTGTTTATCATCTTTCCTTTTTTCCCTTCATTTCAATCACTGGATATTAGTCTTTTTCTTTTTTTCAAAGAAAAAGCTTTTGATTTTGTTGATGTTTTCTATTGTTTCCTTATTTTTTATTTTATTAATTTCTCTGGTTATCTGATTTTCTGCTTTCTTTGTTCCTTTTTCTTACTTCCTAAGTTAGATATTTAGCCCATTCATGTTCTAGCTTATTTTTTCCAAGTAAGTTCTATTTATTTATTTTGAATACTACACATTTCCCTCTGAAGATGTTTTTAACTGCATCTCTTAATTTGTGATTTGTGGTATTTTCACTTTATCTTATTTTAAATATTTTCTAATTTCCATTATGATTTCTTATTTGATGAATGAGTTACTTCGAATTTTTTAATTCCCAAAGGTATGGGTGGGTTGAGTCATCACCCTTTTTCTTAGTGTAATTGCAACAGAAAATATGGTGTGTGTGTGTGTGTGTGTGTGTGTGCGTGTGTATATATATATACCATATCAATTCTTTGGTATTTGTTGAGACTCAATTTGTGGCTTACTACATGGTAGTATAGGATTCTATGTGTGTCCATTAAATCAAGTGTATTAATTGTGTTCAAACCTATATATTTTTTGTCTCCTGATGTATCAATTACCAAAGAAATGTGTTAAAATTTCCTGTTATGATTGTGGATTTTCAGGTTCTTATAATTTTGTTTACTTTATATATGTTTATTTTTTAATTGAAAATCGTTTTAGATAATTGTAGATTCACATGCAGCTGTAAGAAATAATACTGAGAGATCCCTGTATGTTTTGCCCAGTTTTCTCCAATGGTAACATTTTGCAAAACTGTAATATAATATCAAAACCAGCAATATTGACATTGATACAATGCAGGGATCTGTTTTTACAATTTTATCACCTAAGTTCCTATATCCACCACCACAGCCAAGATACTGAACAGTTCCAACACCCCAGGGATCCCTCACGTTGCCCTTTTATAACCACACTCACCTCCCTCCTGCTCCCTCACCTCCCCCTAACCCCTGGCAACCACCAATCTGTCCTCCATTTCTAAAATTTGGTCATTGAAATAGAATCAGACATATGTAACTTTTTTGGAACTGGCTTTTTTTTCTCAGCATAATTCCCTGGAGATTCATTCATTTCACTGCTGACTGGTATTCTGTGGTATAGTTGTACCACAGTTCAACAATTCATCTGTGGAAAAACTGGGCTGATTCCCATCTGGGGCTCTTACAAATAAAGCTGCTATGAACATTTGTGTATAGGTTTTTGCGTAAGCTAAGTTTTCATTTCTCCTGGGATAAATGTCCAGGAGTGCAATTGCTGGGCCATATGGGAGTGGTTACACATTTAGTTTCTTTTTTTTTTTTAAAGAAATTCACGTTCTTTTATTTCTTTTTTTATTTATTTATGACTGTGTTGAGTCTTCGTTTCTGTGCGAGGGCTTTCTCTAGTTGCGGCAAGTGGGGACCACTCTTCATCGCGGTGCACGGGCCTCTCACCATCGTGGCCTCTCTTGTTGCGGAGCACAGGCTCCAGACGTGCAGGCTCAGTAATTGTGGCTCACGGGCCCAGTTGCTCCGTGGCATGTGGGATCTTCCCAGACCAGGGCTCGAACCCATGTCCCCTGCATTGGCAGGCAGATTCTCAACCACTGCGCCACCAGGGAAGCCCACATTTAGTTTCTTAAACTGCCAGACTGTTCTCTAAAGTGGCTGTACCATTTTGCACTTCTATCAGCAATGCATAAGTGATCACGTTTCTTTGCATCCTCATCGACATTTCATGTTGTCACTATCTCTTATTTTAGCCATTCTAATGTGTGTGTAGTGATGTCTCATTGTGCTTTTAGTTTGCATTTTCCTGATGTCTAATGATGTAGAACATCTTTTCATGCGGTTTTTGCCATATGTATGTTCAGTTAAATGTTCATGTCTTTTGCTTATTTTCTAATTGGATTGTTTTGTTACTGTTGAATTTTGCTAATTTTTTATATATTCTAGACACTAGTCCTTTGTCAAATATATGGCTTGCAAATATTTTCTCCCCAGTTTATAACTTGTCTTTTCATCCTCTTCATGTGAGCTTTTATGGACCAAAGGTTTTTAATTTTGATGAGGTCCATTGTTTTCTTCCTTTTATGACTTTTTTTTTTAATTATTTATTTATTTATTTATGGCTGCATTGGGACTTCGTTGCTTCGCAGGGGCTCTAGTTGCGGTGAGCGGGGGGCTACTCTTTTATTTTATTTTATTTTTTTAATTCTGAAAGACATATAAGAAACTATAGATGAATGATTCTTTTTTTTTTTAATAAGCAGATAGTCATCTTTAATTATTTATTGATTTATTTATTTATGGCTGTGTTGGGTCTTCGTTTCTGTGCGAGGGCTTTCTCCAGTTGCGGCAAGTGGGGGTCACTCTTCATCGCGGTGCGCGGGCCTCTCACTATCGTGGACTCTCTCGTTGCGGAGCACAGGCTCCAGACGCGCAGGCTCAGCAGCTGTGGCTCACGGGCCTAGTCGCTCCGCGGCATGTGGGATCTTCCCAGACCAGGGCTCGAACCCGTGTCCCCTGCATCGGCAGGCAGACTCTCAACCACTGCGCCACCAGGGAAGCCCTCCTTTTATGACTTTTGATGTTAAGTCTAAGAACACATTGCCTAGTCTGAGATCATGAAGGTTTTCTATGTTTTTTGTCCAAAAGTCTTACAGTTTTATGTTTTACACTTAAGTCCATGATCCATTTTGAGTTCACTGTTGTATAAGCTATGAGGTTTAGGTGAAGTTTCATTCCTTTGCCTATGGACGTCCAATTGCTCCAGCTCCATTTGTTGAAAAAGCTCCATTTAATTGAGTTTGCACCTTTGTCAAAAATCAGTTGCAAGTATTTGTGTGTGCCTGTTTCTAGGTCTTCTGTTCTGTCGATCTATGTGTCTATCCCTCTAATATCACACTGTCTTGATTACTGTGGCTATAGTTTTATGTATGTTCAGACTGTGTCGTTGATGCATATAATTTACATGCATGTGTTTAGCTTTCTTGTAAAATTTTTACTTGCCTTGTATAATTGTAAATGTCTTCCTTGTCTAATTTCTTTCATTATGTGGTGACCTTCTTTATCCCTAAAATACTTATCGAATTAAAGCCTGTATCATCTGATATTAATTTGTTTCCCAGATGTCCCTCAATCTCCATTATTTCTTTATTCTTTAGTAATGGAATTCATGCCTTTTAACTGGTCACAAGGCTACTGAGAATAAAAACTATATTCCCTCTAAGTTTGGCATAACCATGAAGTTCTGGCCAGTGCGATGTAAGCAGAAGTGGGATCTACAACATCTGCAAAGTGTCCTTAAAGAGAGATCATGTGACCACTTTTTTGCCCCTTCCTGGAGTGTAGATGTGATGACTAGAACAAGAGCAGCCATTCTGGGCGAGGTGGGAGCCGTATATTGAGAATGGTAGAGCAACACGGTGCAAAGAGCCTGGATCCCTGGTGATTGAGGAGTGGTATACCCACAGCTTATGTGTGGACTCAGTTTATGTGACAAAGAAGTGAGCTTCTACCTGTGTAAGCCACTGTTACGGAGTTTTCTGTCACTTATTACCAAACCTAATCCTAACAAACACTACTAGCTTCATTTTTTAGGGACTTTATTTTTTAAGAGCAGTTTTAGGTTTACAATAAAATCAAGAGGAAGGTACAGAGATTTCCCATATACCACCTACCCCTACACATACATAGCCTCCCCCATTATCAACATCACTCACTAGATAGTACAACTAGCTTCATTTTCATTTTAGTCACGTGTGGCTGCCATAACAGAGACCCAACTACAGGGGCCTAAGATTTATTTCTGTCTTGCGTAGAAGAAGTCCAGAGATGGGCAGTCCAGAGCTGATGAGATGGCTCCATGGTCACCAAAGACCAAGTCTCCTCGTACCTTTCTCCTGTCTTTAATGCAGAGCTGCCATCCTCAAGATCACCTTACAGTCCAGGAAGGCTGCTGCAGCTCCAGCCCTCACTTCTATAATTAATGTAATAGGAAAGAAGCAGCAAGGGAAGACCACAGGGACTTCTCTCAGTTCTCTGTCCACCTTTTAAGGAGTCTTCCCACAAGTACCACCTTCCAAATTCTGCTTACAGCTCATTGATCCAGAAATTAGTAACATAGTCACAACTGCAAAGGAAACTGAGGAATGCATTTTATGGCTGGGTACAGTATTTCAGTAATATCAGGGTGCTGTTATTATGGAAGGAAAGAACGGCTATTGGATAAGCAGCTGGAAGCCTCTGCTGCACCTGGTATGTATATTTCCATCTCTTCACTCCAGCATTTCTCTGTCCTTACAAGGTTTCTTATAAGCAGTATGTAGCTAGACCTTGTTTTAATCTATCCAGCCAGTATAGTGTGTTTATATTGATTGTGACTTGCTAATATACTTGGATTTACTTGTAGCATGTACTTTGTGCTTCTATTTTCCTTGCCTTTAAAATTTTTTGGTTTCTTTTTTCTAGTTTTCCTGTCTTTTATTAGATTGATTAAAGTTTCTTTTCCCCTTTTCTCTTCTGGTTTAGAAGCTATAGAATCTCATTCTAATCTTTATTTGTTCTCCTTAATTTTTTAACAATCATGCATGATCAAAGTTGAAAATTAATGTTTTCTTCCTCCCAAACCAGGGGGTTCTAGTTACTTTCATTTTAACATACATATTGTCATCATGTAGCATTTTAGCTCCAACTTGTTTTAAACTAGCTCAACACTAGTCATGACTAGTGTTGTTTTATTTTACAGCAATGTTTACTTAGGTCTTTATTTTATTTATTTATTTTTAAATAGTAATCTTTTTTTTTTTAATTTATTTTTATATTTTATTTTTGGCTGTGTTGGGTCTTCGTTTCTGTGTGAGGGCTTCCTCTAGTTGCGGCAAGCGGGGGCCACTCTTCATCGCGGTGCGCAGGCCTCTTCACTATCGCGGCCTCTCTTGTTGCGGAGCACAGGCTCCAGATGCGCAGGCTCAGTAATTGTGGCTCATGGGCCCAGTTGCTCCCTGGCATGTGGGATCTTCCCAGACCAGGGCTCGAACCCGTGTCCCCTGCGTTAGCAGGCAGACTCCCAACCACTGTGCCACCAGGGAAGTCCCTAGGTCTTTATTTTTACCAATTTTTTTTGCTCATCACTGCTTCTTGCACCTACTTCTTCTCAATTTAATTGCCATCTTTTTGAACATCCTTTTGTAGACCTGGGAGTAGTAAACTTACTTGGGCTTTGCTCAGAAGTATCTTTCTTTTACCCTCATTCCTTCACGATAGTTTGGCTGTGTATATACTTCTAGGTAAGAGGTCTGATTCCTGACCTCTTTCTGATTCCGGATGTTACTGTTGAAATCCTCAGTCTGTCTGGTTATTGTTCCTTTTTTGGAAATCTGTCCTCTCTGGTTGATTTTAAGCTCATCTCTTTGTTCTCATCTGTCATTTCACCATAGTATGTTCAGGTATGGATTTATTTTTATTTATCTGTTCAGGGCTGAGGTTTCCTGCATATGAGGTTCTGTCTTGGATCATTTCTGGAGAACTCTTGGTCGTTATCACTTGGAACACTGACTCCATTCTCTCCAGTCCCTACCTCTGATTGGATGCATGTTGAACCTTCTCACCTGTCCTCCACGTCCAGCTTCTCTCTCATATTTTGTTCATTTCTCTCTGTGCTTCATACTGGGTAATTTCTTCCCAGCACTTCTCCAATTTACTGATTCTTCCTTCAGCTGCTTCACTCTGCTTTTTAACCATTTGTTCGGTTTATTTCAATGCTAATGTTTTTGATGTCTAGAAGCTGCCTTTGGTTCTTTTTATTTTTTGTAATATCTTGTTCTTATTATTTTGATTCCTACTTGTATATTTATTTGATCTTCATCAAACATTTCATGTTGTTTAGGTTGTTATTCTCTTATCCCAGGTTCCTGGTTGTACATTTTGTTTCGTTCTGCTGCCAGACTCTAGCAGGGTTGTTTCTTGTGTGTTTTGTAATTTTAGGTGGTGAGCTCCTCTTCTGGTTTGGTTTGGTTCTGTTTTCTGAAAGAATTCTGTGTGAAAAGAACTCAGAGTGTCCCTAGAGACCGGTTTTGTGTTTGCATCTGACATTTGCCCCAGGAATATTACAAGCCTGGGATTTTATACAGATCTCTTGGCTTGGCAGTGCCCACCGAGTAAATTCAGACTTGCTATAAGTGAGAGGTACAACCACAGCTGTTAGCTTCTCACAGGAGACTCTGTTATCTCACCCACACGTTCTTGTTTCCCTCCTTTGATGGTGGGTCCTTTCTAGTTAGGTGGCTTAGGGTCCTTCAGTCCCCTCTCCTCAACCCTCACCATGGGGCTTTTTACTGAGATGTAGCCCTTTGAAGGTCCCCTCCCCAAGGGTTTGTCTCCTGTCCACATGAGTGTCACAACGCAAAGTCCTTGCTGTTTTCAAGGACGTCCTCCCTTCAGCTGTGGCATCAGCCTCTGCACAGGCTGCTCTTCTTTCTGATGCACAGGGACCCTTCTTTCTATCTTACCATTCAACCAAGCAGTAAAAACACTGAATTACATTTTATCCAGCATTTCTAGGTGTTTGTGATCAGTTTTCACTTATCTGCTTCCTCTCTGAACCAGAAACTCTAAGTTAATCTCTCTAAGCCTCAGTTTCCTCCTCTGTAAAATAACAACACCTCCTTTGTGGGCTTCTTGTGAAGATTTAAATGAGATAAAGCAGGTAAAATGTGTAGCATGGGGCCTGGCACATGGTAAGAACTCAAGAAATTTAAGTATCATCATTGTTACTCTAGAAAATTTGCAAAGTTTGGAAAAGTATAAAGAAGATAAATGTGGTACTGTCCACTGAAAATTATGGTTAGCACTGTAATATATTTCTAACCTTTATTCCTATGAATATTGAATATTCACACATTACTTATAAGACAATAGGAAGACTGTAATACAACTTTGCATCTGCTTTTCTCATTTGATCAGTGCCTTAGTCGGCTTGGGCTGACATAACAAAATACCATGGTTTAAACAACAGACGTTTCTTTCTCACAGTTCTGGAGGCTAGAAGTCTGAGATCAGGGTGCCAGCACGGTTGGGTTTTGGTAAGGGCCCTCCTCCTGGCTTGCAGATGGCTACCTTCTTTTTGTGTCCTCACGTGGCCTAGAGAGAAGGCAAACTGTCTGGTCTCGTCTTCTAAGCGCACTAATCCCATCACAAGGGCCCCACCCTCGTGACCTCATCTAACCCTAGTTATGGTCCCAAAGGCTCCATCCCCAGATACCAGCATATTGGAGGTTAGGGGCTTCAATGTAAGAATTTGAGGGGACACAGTTTAGTCCATAGCTATCAGACTATTTAACGGCTGCCCCTCAGCTTGGAATACCATCTGTGATCTTGGCAGGAATGAGATTATCAGATCCATGTTCTTCTCTGACAGAGTCCACCTCAGCAGGAAAGTCCAGGGGTCTGAGAGTGCAGAGAGGTCCAGGGAAGCCCTGAAGCGTGTGTGGTTGAGGGGAGGGAATAAACTGAGTATTTCTGCCTGAAGCCAGCCCCCACCACCACCACCCCCGGCCAGGTACCAGGCCCGAGTGGCCTGTCCTCTCTGCTCCTGCCCCTACCCCCTACCCCCTACCCCTGCAGGTCGTCCTGGCGGGATTGGAGCTTTCTCCTCCTGTCACGTTCCAGCTCCGGGCTGGCTCTGGACCCGTGTTCCTCTGTGGCCAGGAATGTTATGGTAAGTCCAAGCTTGGACCCGAGAAAGGTCTGCAGGTACAGTGCTCAGCACAGGGCCAAGAACATAATAGGTACTCAAACACTTGAGGGATTCTTGAATTATTAGAGAAGATCCCCAAAGGCAACAGAATCACCAGCAGCCTGGACCAGAAGGCCATGGGCACGGGTCCTAGCCCCAGTTCTCCTTTACCTCTCCGCCACGTCCTCTGTGGGCTGCAGCCCTCCGGCCATAACACGGGGGTGGGGGTATACTTGGTTCCATCTTCAAGTATATTCCTCCTAGTTGCGAGGAATAAATGGCATATTCAGAAAAAGCACTTAACATAACGCCTGGCACCAGAGCACACTCAAAACATTACCTGCTATGACGTATGTAGCTGTAGCAGTAACATGGACCCTGGCAAGTCGCTGTGCTTTTGACAGCCCTTTAACTGCCTTCTTTTCTGTCCAGTGGTGCCTCTTCCATCAGGGTTCTCTCCTGCTCCAAACCCCGGGCAGGTTCCACCTGCCTCAGGATGAGGCCTGAGTTCCTCGGCTGCTGTGTCCCCACCCTCTCCTTCCCCTCACACTCTCCTTCCCAGTGTGCATCCCCCTCTGGCCTGGCCAGAGCTGCAGCTTACCACTTCCCCTGCCCTCCTGCCACAGCCTCAGCCCTCACCGCCCCCCCCACCACCAGCCGCACTTTGGGCAGGTAGATCTGGGAAGGGGAGCCGGGCAGAGACCCTCGGGCTCAGAGGCCCTGCCTCCCTCCCACACCATCGCTAACACTTCAGACCAATCCTGGGAGGAAGAGGAGGGGGAGGAGGAGGACCTGGAGGAGGAGGAAGAAGAGGAGGAAGAGGAAGAAGATGATGATGATGAAGACATAGATGTGTCCCTGGAGAAGGAGACCCCTGTCAAACAAGTCAAGAGGCTGGCGCCCCAGAAGCACACAAGCGTTGCCAAGGTGAGGGAGGGACGCCCCCCAACCCCACAAAGGCTCCTCAGAAACCTGGACCAGGCCTCCCCAGTTGAGTGCGCTGAGGCCCGGGGCAACACCTGCCAGGTGCCCGGCGGGAGTCTGCTCTGCCCCTGGGCCTTGCCAGAACTCCCAATAATGCTTGTGTTTGGTTTCCAGAAAAAAAAGGTGGAAAAAGAGGAGGTGGCAGTGAGGTAACTCTTTCCATCTATTAAATTAGCCAAAATCTTTTAGTTGAGGTACATCGTGCTTGGAAGAGGATGATGCACACGTGTGTGCAGGTGTGTGGTACATGGAGACACAGGTGCACAGGTGCACAGGTGTGCTGCCACTGTCGGTTGGCACAGTCTTTGAAAAGCATTTAACAGTTCTTATCTTCTGACTTCATCCCACTTATGGCAGTTCCTTCCAAAGAATCCCATCCAAGATATGGGGGAAATATATGCACTAAGAAACTTATCACTGCATTATTCAAATAATAGTATAAAATGGAAGCATTGTAAATGTCCATCAATATACCAGTTGCTTAAACTATGTCACGTCTTCTCAGTGGCATGTGACATAATGCCCATGAAGAATATAGCAAACTGGAAAGTGTTTCTAGAATTCAAAGAGCAGGATATCAAATTATTTTCATTTTAATATTTATTTATTTAATTTTGGGCTGCATCGGGTCTTAGTTGCGGCACGCGGGATCTTGGTTGGGATCTTCGTTGAGGTGCGCAGGCTCTCTAGGTGTGGCCCGTGTGCTCAGTAGTTGCCACGCACGGGCTTACTTAGCCCACGGCATGTGGGATCTTAGTTCCCCGACCAGGGATCACGTCCCCTGCATTGGAAGGTGGATTCTTAACCACTGGACCACCAGGGAAGTCCCAAATTATTTTCATTTTATTTCACAACCAAAAAAGTTCTGAAAGGAAACAAAATGTTAATATTAGTAGGAGGTAAAGAAAATTATAAGCAATTTATTCTCTTTGCTATATTTTGTGCAATGACTTTTATGATAAGAAACATTTGTGTCTTATACACAAATAAAGGAAAGCAGATAGAAGCTTAAGAAGAAAAAACATCTTGCTTAAAAGGAGAGTCAGGAACTTCCCTGGCAGTCCAGTGGTTAAGACTCTGGGCTTCCCCTGCAGGGGCCACGTGTTCAATCCCTGGTCGGCGAACTAAGATCCCGCATGCCGCGTGGTGCAGCCAATAAATAAATAAATAATTTTAATTTAAAAATTTAAAAATTAAAAAAATAAAAGAGAGTCAGAGTGGTCCCTGGCAGGTGACAGGCGGAGAGGCAAACCTCTCCAGGTCACAGCCCCCTGCTTCCCGGAAGTGCCCAGGGCCCAGCTCTGCAGCCTGGGCAGTAGTAGGAGGGCCCAGGGCTACTGGCATCAGACTGAGCCCTCTCTTTCCCACATCCCCACTCCTTGCCCAATCCCAACCCATTTCAGATACCATCCTAAAGACAGGAGCCCTGTGGGAAAGGTGAGTACTGATAAGAAGGGGCTGGTCCTCCTGGGGGAGGAGGGATGGTCTCTGGGAAGGTGCCAGGATGGGGAGCGGGTGGGACACTGGAGCAACCCCTTCTCTCACAGGCCAAAACCACACCCAGACCTAAAAAGCCAGGATTCAAGAAATGAGGAGCCAGGAGTGGCCTGGCCGCAGTGACCGAGGGAGGGCCCGTGAGACCACCGTGCTGAGTCTGAATGTGATGGACGTGTTGGGGGCGACACAAGACCTCCTCACCCCAACTCTCGGTTGCAGCAGGACCTGGAGGGAAGAGCCCCGACCTCAGACCCACAATAAAGTTTGCTTTGCTAGGACCTTGTTGCAGCTGTCTCTCCCTTCCCCAGGAGCTGTCCTTGCCGGCTGCAGTGAGCCCGTGATCCCGGCAGAGGGCAGCCGTGTGCCAGCACACCCTGGCCTGCCTGGCAGCCAGCCAGCCAGCTGTGTTCGGCTCTTTATCTCCCCCTCCCCCCCGGCCCCCCCCCCGCCCTGGCACCACCCCCCCATCCCCAGCTTTGGGGGATGGACCAAGTGTCTCAGCCCCTTTCCCAGCTTCGACCTTCAGCCCTCAGGCCTGAGGGAGGGAGCTAGAGCTGGGGTGGGTCCTCCTGCGTCCACACTCCCTTCTGGCAGGGCCTGGCTCTCCAGATACAGAACTGAAGGGTGACAGCTGCCCGCCGCCCCTACCAGGAAGGGACCAGCCTGAGGGTCTGCATCTCAAGGGCCGGGCCTAGTCCTGCTGTCCCAGGCTTGCGTCCTGTTAGGGGTGAGCTGCTCACAGGGACGTCACTGGTGTGATCTGTGTCAGGCAGGAGCCCAGAGGCCTGTACCTTCAAGGACACCTCCCAAGTGGGGAGACAGGCAGGCTTCCTGGAGGCTATAAAGTATCTCTTCCAGGAGGTGGGCAGGTGAACACTTTCAACTCCTGGGCTAGCGTTCCCCAAGGGCAGCAGTCAGAGCCATAGGAAGAGGGTTCAGTAAATTGCCGGGGTGAGGCCAAGAGAATTGGAAGGGGGGTGAATGACCCATCGCGTGGCTCTGGCCTTCTGCCCCCTCCCAGCCTGCAGAGCCACTTTGAAGCTGGGTTCACCCACGGTGACATGCAGGTGGCCGCCCCCCTCGGGGTCTACTTGCAGGGCCTCTGCTGGGCTTCTCCCTGCCCCTAACCAGCACCCGCATTGGCCAGGCCTGAAGTGGGCCAGTGGGGAACTGGCCCTGCCCTCTCTCCCCAGGACCCCCAGATATGGGTCCCAGAAAGTTGGAGGTCTCTGAACACCTGCATGGGAAGGGCAGCAGGCAGGCTTGACTCTCCCCATTCAGCTTCTCTTGACGCCAGAAGAGGCAGAGGAGGGCAGGGCTGGCATTCTTGCTTCTGCTTTCTACACCCCACAAGGCAGATGTGGGCTTTGTCCCACCCTCTAACAAAGGAGAACATGCTACTGACCTCAGTCACCCAGAGTGACAAGGGACATCAGGTCTGGTTCCAGGTAAGCAGCTGGCATTGACCATGGCTTCATGCCACCGCGATACAGGGTAGGCAAGACAAATTCCTCCCTTCAAGTCACCTACAGTCTAGTGGAAACACAGGAGCCAACAATATAATTTCAATTACTGTCCAGCGCTTTGGAGGAAGTAAAACAGGCTAATTTCCAGGGTGGGGAAGTGCTGGTGGGTTTTTTTGGCGGGGTGGGGGTTTGGCCACGACACATGGCTTGTGGGATCTTAGGTCCCCAATCAGGGATCAAACCCACACCCCCAGCAGTGGAAGTGCAGAGTCCTAACCACTGGACCACCAGGGAAGTCCCGGGAAGTACTGTTTAGTTGGATCTGAGAAGGTCCCTCAGAGGAGACGATTGACAAGAAGGGAGTGGGGGCTACACGTGGAGCTGGCAGAAGGACATTCCTAGGAGCAGGAACAGAGGGTGCAAAGGGCCTGAGGCAGAACAGGCACGGAGGTTTGGACAGAAAGAAGGCTGATGTGATTGCAGTGATAACGCTGTGAGCTGGGCGCTGCTCTAAGTGCCTTCCATGGATTCACACCTTTAATCCTCACAACCATGCCTAGAGGTGGGTGTTATTAGCCCCATTTCTCAGATGTGGAAAGTGAGGCACAGAGAGATTAAACAACTTGCCCCCCAAGGGTCACACAGCCAGGATTCACACCCACGTAGTCTGGCGCCAGGGCCCTCTTTTTAACCACTCTGTGGGTGAGAGGGGGACGTGGAAGTTTGAGGGTGCCAGAAAGCCTCAAACTGAGAGTGGGAGTTAGAATTGAGTCCACGGTATAACTGGAGCCCAGGAAGGGCAGCTCCGGAGCCAAGTTATAGCAAAGCCTGTGTTGTCGCAGGTACTTCTCCACTCCGCCAGCCCCAGGCAAGCGCCCCTGTTCTCTGGCTCCGCTGCAGGACTGCACAGAAGGGCACTCAACAGCTAGACATCTGACAATTTGATTTCCACGTGCCGGCAGGCGGTGGGGATCAGATAGCAAAGATGGTGGGGGGGTCTGTCTGCATTGCTACAGTGCTCTTTGCCCTTCACCCTTCCCCAGCCCTAGCCCTTCTGTTTGTCAACAGGAAACGGGTGGGCTGGGGTCAAAGCAGGTGGTGACAAGTGGCCGGCGTGCAGGTGGACTCTGGGTCTGCACAAGCTGGGCTGCGAGGAGCAGGCGTGAGACGCCCCCTTTGGCGGGGGGTGTTGAACTTGGCACTATGGGATGGGATTAACCACCACGGCCTTGGCTACTCCTCACCCCCCTTATCACCTCCTGCCACCCCCCCCATAAATGGTAATGAACCCTACCCTTCTCCCCCCACCGCCCCCCTCCCCCGCTCCCAGGTCCCTCTGGTGAGGGGAGAAAGTCAAAGTTTAGGTAAACTGAGGCTGGACCACGTAAGAGGGTCTCTACCCCTCTCCCTCGTTCTTGTGGCACTTGACGCTTTTCAGGAAGTGTCCTTCCTCTCAGTTGACAAGATGACAGTTTTGGCAGCATCAGTAGTGGCCATTTCCTTTTTATAAATTAGGGAGCTGAGACCAGAGAGGTGAAGGGACTTGCCACAGGTCACATAGCCTGTAAGGGCCGGGGTCAGGGAATGGGGATAAAATTCAGAGTCTGGGACTGGAACACTCCCCACTTGGGGCCCACCACCGGCCTTCCCATGGGGGTAAAGGAGCAAACGGAGCCAGAAAGCCAGGCCTGCAGGTGCAGAATGGGAAGGGACGAAGAGCAGAAAGGCTACCCAGCTGTGCCCCAGAGCCCCCTGGCACCAGCCCCCTGTCTGAGCCCCAAGGCCAAGCTTGACTGTGGGCATCTGTTACCATGGAGACCCAGGCTGGGCTGGGGGCTGGCCAGTGACAGCAGGCCCTTCCCCCACTGATAGGAACCAGGTTCTCGGGCTCAGAGACCTTGGGCCCAGATGGAACTCCCCACACCTGCCTCTCCTCACTGCCTTCCGTCCCCCAGCTGACCCCTCCACCCCTGAACCCCAGGCCTGAGCTGTCTCCTCCACGCCTCTCCGCTCTTACCTGTGACTCCTGGGGATTGAGGTCCGGAGGAGATAGCTTTTAATACCCTACCAGGGAGCTAGGAGCTGGTGAGCATGTGGGCATGAGGACAAGGTCTTCCCAGAGAACAGAGACAGAACCAGCACCGATCACAGTGGAGAGGCAGATTCCAGATGTTTCCATGGAAGAGGGAGAGTTTAAATAGGGCCCCAAACGGTGGTGCAAATGTGGAAAATGGAAACGATCAGGAGGATCATTGGTACCTTGTTCCAACTATGCTGCTAACCAGCTGTGAGACCCTCTCTGGACCTCACTGGCGAATGAGGAGGCTGGACCAGATGAAGAATCTCTAAGATTCCCTTCCAGTTTTGACATTCTTTCCAACTGATTCCAACCCAGGACACCCCTAGTTACAAAGGTCGGGGCCGGAGCCGACACTGCATTCCCCAGGCCAGCTCAGGCTCAACTCACCCTTGAGCCCCCAGCGGGGCACCTGGGGCGGAGCTGGGAGCCAAGTGTGGAGCTTGACCGGCGGGCTGGAGGTGTCCCTGCTTGTCGGTGGGTGGGGAGGGGTGGCAGACAACTTTGTGGATTGATCTAGCTCAGGAAGGTGAGAAGGAGGCCTGGAGGTGAGAGTTTCGCCCTCCCACTCATCTCTTTAGGTAAATAAATCCACAGCCAGCATTTCCCCTTCTCTTCCCATCCTGGAGGCACTGAGACCTCCAGGGAGCCCAGAGCTGAGGTGTGAGCTTCCCTCAGAGATTCCCCCCTAAGCACTAGCCCCCTTCCACAGTCACCATCAGCCACCTTCTGCGGGGAAGGAACCGTGCAGAGTCCCTGGTCATCAGCTTCCAGGACCAGGAATATTGGGACATCATGGGTGGGTGCTATGCTGGGCCCGGGAGGCACGGGCACAGTAGAAGGAATCTGTGTGGGAGAGAAAGAGCATGGACTTTGGAAACTTGGCTACGCCATTCACTAGTTGGGTGATCCTGAGCAAACGACCTACCGGTGTGCCTCAGTTTCCTCCTCTGCAGAATGGGGCGATATCTGGTGTGGTACAGAGCAGTGTGGGACCAGAAGTTAGAAAAAGAGGCCGCTGGGCACTTCATCCCAGACCGCTGCTGAGAGGGCGCAGGGAGGAGGCCCTGGGCTCCTCCCAGCTCCTGGAGGTTCTAGGGATGGCTGCTGTCCTGGGGGGATGACAAGTGAGGCCCAGAACATATACCTTTGACTTCTGCCTCAGTGCGGCCATCTCACTGGGTCCTCCAACATCCCGAGGCACTACTGTGCCCATCTCTCAGAGGAACCTGCCAAGGCCCAGAGGAAAGCGGCTGGTGCCAATGCACCCGCTCTCCTCTATGCCATGGGGTCCTTCTACAGCCCCACCTGCACCTGCCTCCCTACCCCTGGTCCCCAAGCTGTGGCACCCACTGTTTGCTGCCCGTCGGGACAGCCTTAACCCCTCCTTCCCGGTGGCCGGACAGCAGACGGGGGAGCAAGGGATGACAGGCAGTGGAAGCTCCGCTGCTAGCCGAGCCCACCTCCTGCCCCCTGGAGGGAGGCTCCTCCTTTAAAGGCTGCTGCTGGGAATTTCCACCCCCAGACCCAGACCCAGCGACCCCAGGCCTGGAATGATACCTGCAGCTCACCCTTGGGGAGGTGGGGCAGGAGAAGCTTGCCCTGAGAGGGGAGGAGGGGCCCTGCCGTCAGGGTCCGTGAGGGTCAGTAAGAACGCAGGAGCCAGCCTCTGGGTCTAGAAGCCTCCAGCAGCTCCATCCTCTGCGCTGGGGTAGCCCAGAGAGAGGCTGACAGCACCCCCTCCCCGACCCCCGCCAGCAGCTGCTTTGCAGTCTCACTGGCCAGGAAGGTGGACTCCTCACACCTCAATCTCCCAATTACGCCCTCCTCCCCCCTCACCCTCCTCCCTTCTCTCCTCTCTCCTCCTCCCCTCTCTCTCCTCTCCCCACTGAAAACCTGTGGCTTGGAGAGACCTTGGCTTCTCTGGGACTCTGCCCCCAGGGACTGCCCACATCTGCTCCTGACTTTGGGGGCAGGAGGGCAACGGCCCCAAGAAATCTCTCTGGCGATGGGAGCCGCCCGCCTGCTGCCCAACCTCACGCTGTAAGTGCGCTACCTCTCGGACTGCCGTCTTGTTGCCATTTCCACCCTCGGGGGCAGACCCAATCTTCCTGGGACTCGCACACGGACCGCGTGGGGCAGGGGTGGGTGCCTGGTGCGCCCCGGGGACTGGCTGCTGGCACCCACACCCGGCCCGCCTCGTCTCCCACACAGGTGCCTGCAGCTGCTGATTCTCTGCTGTCAAACTCAGGTAGGCGGGCGCCCCCCACTAGCTCTTCCCCGTTTCTCCCACCCTACCGATGGGGGCGGTCAGTCTCCTTTCGGTGGACAGAGGCAGATCCTGGCTTCTCCCTGGGTCCAAAAGACTCTGAGGTTTGTGTGGGGGGGCGTGGGATGGGGTAGGAGAAGGGGCTACAGCAGGTTGGGGGATTGATGGAAGTTTTTATTACAGCCCTCCTTCTGACACCCATCCCATGTTGCCCTGGGGTCTCTTCTGCTCCCTCCATCCCTCCACACTGTGTTCCCCCCAAGGCTAAGCGCATGGGGCAGCCAAGCCTGAGGGATGGAGCCCGGGAGTGGTCGGAAGAGGGCGGAGGTGATGGCTCAGGTGAGGCTTGTACTTGCAAGTACCTGAAAGGACAGGTTTCCACGCAAAACCGCCTGTGTGTTCCACTCATCACCCCACTCCCACCAACATGGAGGTCCTGTGGGTCGCGGTCCTGGGTGATCGCGTGGGCAGTCAGAATGCCCGGCCAGGGTGGGCGACTCCTCACCTACAGGGCAATGAGGTCAAGCCCGAAGAGGTTTGTATGGGATGAGATTCAGGGTTTGCTTCTCCACACCCCCCACCCCAAGTCAGCGCCCGCCCCCCGCCCCAGCCTCAGCCCCCTATGTGAGGCTCGGTCCCTTTTTGTGATCCTCCATAAAAGTGCAGCTATTAAAATGCACTGGTCCAGAACCGCTCTGGGGAGAGATCCCTTGGCTTTCCCAGGCCAGAGGCCCGCTTCTCTTCATATCCAGTGGGGACTTTTTTTGAAGGTAAATGCCTTTTCTCTGGGAGAGGGAAAGGGGCTGCCTTTGAAGCAGTGGGGGGGTGGGAGAGAGAGGGAGAGACAACCCCCCCTTTCCTTCCCCCTTTTGCTCTAGCCCCCGTTCCAGGCCTTTTGCTTCACACATCCACGGAGAGGAAGAAGAAAGCCCCCAGCCTGGCCGGGAGGGGTCTGGGGGTGGGCCCAACCTGTTCTGGAGGGGGAATTAGCACAATGGTGCGGCTGGCCGGCGTTTATGGCCTGGCTGAGGCCCCATTCAGGACCCGGGGAAGGTGGCAAAGCTGTCCTTTCCCCCTTGAAGTGCCCCCTCGCCCCCCTCGGAGGGGGGGCCAGCAGGCCGGACCGCAGCCATGCTTGAGGGGCCGTCTGACAAGCAGCTGTCTGCGGCAGTGGAAGGGGAGGTCCCCCTGCAGCGGGAACATGAAAGGGACAGGCAAGGTCCCGCGGGGAGAGCGACTTGTGGGCTGTGGGCTGGGGGGGGGCGTGGGACTGCTTTTGTGCAGGGCTTGAAGGGGGACGAGTAGAGGAGGGGGCTTCGGGGGGGCCCTCTCTGCTCCCGACCTGGAACAGACAGCCAGAAGGAGGCTGCCCGCCAAGAGGGGCGGAGGGCCTGAACCTGGGCCAGGAGGCTCGGGGGGCTGGGGACAGGCCGGACCCCACCCCCTGGCAGGGAGGCAGGTCCCCCACCCAAAATGCTGGCCTCAGGTTTTCCTAGGGCGGGATGTGGGGTGGGCAGACCCTGCCCTCATAGGCTGGGAATCCTGGCTGTGGATGAGCTGGGGTCGGACCTGGGCAGTGACACCCAGGAAGGGTTAACCCTAAGCAGGTTCTGCTGACAGCCTGGAGCTGCTCCCTCACCTCCCCCCTCCTCAAAGCTGATACTTCCCACCCCTCCCTCCAGGAGAGAGAGGCCCCTCACAGATGCTGGTCTGGGTCTAGCTCTGTCCAGATGGTTGCGATTGGGCCTGGGATAAAGGCGGACTTAGGGATTTGGGGCAGGGAAAGGCTGTCCCAGCACAGGCCAGCAGGATCCAGGTGGAGAGAGAAACTTTTTAGTGCTAGAGCTGAGGCTGTCACCAGCATCTGGGAAACGTCATCCCGGTTTGCACCTTGCTGGAGAGAGAGGGCAGGAAGTGGTCTGTTTCTCTCCTACTCAGCATTGCAGATGGGTAAGGAGACACCAGGCCCGGAGAAGGTACTCGTCCTGGCTTTGTACCATGTGCGGGTGGAAACGTCCCCTCTCCACTCCCCGGTAAGCAGTGGGCGGTGGCATCACCCCCAACTGGCCACGAGCCTCTGTTACACTGTGGCACATGCAGGTGGCCTCACAGGGCAGCCACTGGGCCACCACTGAGGGCAGCTCTCAGCACCGCCTCCACCGCCCTCCGCTAAGGAGGCACCTCACCCCTAGAGGGGGAGGAGCGTTGGAAGTGGCACTGGCTTCTCTGAGGGCCCTGAGCACCCAGGGGGAGCGGAAGGGGAGACGGGTGTGAGCTCAGGAGTCCTTCGTTAGTGCTCTAAAGAAATGCTTCCAGGGGCTCTGCAGGAGCCTACAGAGAAGGGTCTTAGAGCCCCCAAAAAGGTCTCCAGCGACTCTAACAGACCAGCTGCTGTGTGTGCACGTATGTGTGCGCGTGAGTGTGCACACACGTGTGTGTGCATGTGCTGGGCGTGGGCTCCTTCGAGGCCAGTGCCGAGGACTGGGGAGACATCTGGTCACCCTGGCTAACAGAGCCAAGCCCCTGGAGTTTTGGAGAGGAGACAAGCTCCCGTCCTAGAGGCAGGACAGGCGTCTGTCACTAATCAGCTGTGCGGCCCTGTGCACTTCCTCCCTAGACCATGGGGATTAGATACCAGCAGCCTGAATGTTCCTTCCAGCTCCCAGAGTCGTGATTCCAGAGCTGTATCACCAAGTATCCCCTGAGCTGGGCAGCTACCAGTCCTGTGCTCCAGGGCAGACGAGGAGCCGAGTCACGATGACTGGCTCACACACTGGCCTGGGAAGGTCATGGCCAGATGCCCCCTGCACCTCTACTTCTCAGGGCAAATGACCTGCCCCACCACACTCGCCTCCGCACCCCTCCCCCGGATGGACCTGCGGTGGTGTCACCCAAAGCAAATTGACACTATTTTTCCCTTGGTAACCGCAAAGGGGGAGAATCACCCGTCTCCTAATTTTAACCAGTACGTGAGGGACCAGGGTGCCATGACTGATCAGCTGAGCCGGCGGCAGATCCGCGAGTACCAGCTCTACAGCCGGACCAGCGGCAAGCACGTGCAGGTCACTGGGCGTCGCATCTCCGCCACCGCTGAGGACGGCAACAAGTTTGGTGAGGCCCAGCCCTCACCGGAGGCCACCCACACCCCTGCCCAGCCTTGCTTGGTCCATCCCCAGACGGGTCAGGGTGGAGGCTGCAGGGGGAGAGCAGGGAGAAGCCTCTAGCAGGAGAGGCCCCGAGGGCCCCCCACCCGAATTCAGAGGGCAGGCTGGTAGGGGTTCCCTGACACCCCTGGGCCAGCAGCCCCGAGGGACAGAGGTCTTTCTCCCCCGCCCCCCCCCACAGCCAAGCTCATAGTGGAGACAGACACCTTCGGAAGCCGGGTCCGCATCAAGGGAGCTGAGAGCGAGAAATACATCTGTATGAACAAGAAGGGCAAGCTCATCGGGAAGGTGAGGCCTGGAGGGCAGGGAGTAATGAACGAATCCGTCTTCCCGGGGTCGGGGCATGCAGGGCCCCAACAGCATCTCACCGCCCTCTGCTGGACCCCACCCAGGGCTCTGACTTCTCCTGCTCTCACCCCACCACTCGGCCTCTCTCTGGTCTCTCCAGTCCCTGTGGGTCTAGAAGCCCTCTGAGGACGCTGGCTGATCCATAAGAATCCTTGGCTCTGATGTATGAGGTGCTTTCCCAGCATCAATGAGTAAGAATTTTAGCACCTACATCATGTCACAGCCTCTGTGTTGAGGGCTAAGGCCTGATCAGGGTTGAGAGGCCAGAAGCCACGCCCCCTCAGGTCAGTGGGGTCCCCGGGCTCCAAGTAACAAGATTCATGCTAACTGCCTACTAGTGTAACCACTAGTTACACTCTCTATAATGGTGGGTCCAGAGTTGCTGTGCAGGGAGAATTCCATTTCCTTTGGCATCAGCCAATCCTGGCTTCTGATTCTGGCCGTTTTCAAATATTTGCTTATTTTTGTCAAGCCTCAGGCTTCTCATCTGTAAAATGGGCACGGTGTCAAGATTATCTATAGAGCCAGATGGGTGGCTGCCTGGCTCTTTACACAGTTGGTGTTCTACAAACGTTTTAACCTTCTTTCCATCAGACTGTCACATCCCTCCCCTCCACCCAGCAACACCATTCACGCAGACCAAGGAACGTTCTCGTATATACGAGTGCCCACTGGGTATGCACTGAACCGCACAGTTACCTTGATCTTTATGAAACAGCTGGGTAAACTGAGGCTCAGCCTGGCTAAATACCTTGCTCAAGGTGTACAACTTCCAAATGACAAGGCTGTATTTAAGTTCAGATCTGACTCCAACAAAGCTTGTTCCTTACCCCCACCTTTGCCTCTCCAACAAGGGTGCCCACCTCACCGGGCAGGAATTCTTGGGCTCACAGCCCCTGTCGCTCCCTCCTCGGTCCTAAAACATAGGTCCATAAGGCAGACTAGCCAGGCAGGGTAGGCGGACAAACTCCCCTTCCTTCCCCTGCAGCCCAGCGGAAAGAGCAAAGACTGCGTGTTCACAGAGATCGTGCTGGAGAACAACTACACAGCGTTCCAGAACGCCCGGCACGAGGGCTGGTTCATGGCCTTCACGCGGCAGGGCCGGCCCCGCCAGGCCTCCCGCAGCCGCCAGAACCAGCGAGAGGCTCACTTCATCAAGCGCCTCTACCAGGGCCAGCTGCCCTTCCCCAACCACGCCGAGAGGCAGAAGCAGTTCGAGTTTGTGGGCTCAGCCCCCACCCGCCGGACCAAGCGCACTCGGAGGCCACAGCCCCTGACATAGTCAGGAACCCCCCCGGGGGGGCAGCCGCCCCTCACTCACGGGCCTTCCCATCCCCTTCCCTTCCTAATTCAAAGACTGGGCTGGGGTGGAGGCAGGGGAGCCAGAGCCCCCAAGGAGGATGCTGAGGACCACCGAGCATCAGAGCCCCCCCCCCCGGAAAGGCGCAGGACTGCCACTAACCAGGGCTGGCTCCTCAGGGCCCCACCCTGGCGTGGCCCCCTGGGGGCGGGGCAGGCCCTCCAGACGGGAAGGTAGAATAACCCGAGGTCAGGCTCCCCTGAACCGAGTGGGCAAAGTCAGCGGATTCAAGGCTCTGCAGACACGGTCTGGAGGTGGCTCTCCTCGAATTCTGCTCCCCCTGTCTCCCTCAGTCTGCCCCCCAGCCTCCAAATTCCTTCTGGCCAGGCTGTAGGAAGGGACTTTTGTTTTGGTTTCAGGAAGAAAAAGAGGGAGAAAAAAAAAAAAAGAGGGCTGGCCATTCTTCACATTCCACTACCCAGGCCTGCACCCTCTCCCACAACTCCCAGCCCCAGAATAAAACCATTTTCCTGCAAACGGGTTATCTGAAGCGGGGGTGGGGAACAACTGCAAAGCTGAACTGGGGACAAACTTGCTCCTCCGAGAGAAGAGGAGGCCGCCGCGCAGGCCCGGGGGTGCCGTGGCAGGTGGAGGCCAGGCCGGGCCCCGCACGTCCCCGCAGGGGCAGGGAACAAGGGGGCAGGAGCAGCGGCAAGGGATGGCCCGGCAGGCCCCGCAGGCCCCGCACCTCCGCCCCGCGGGAGGCTGGCGGCCCGGGGCGCGCCCCTCCTCCGCGGGCTCAGGTTTCCTGGCTGGCACCGCGCGTCCCGTGCTACCTGCTGGGGCGCAGAAACCCCAATCCTGGGGCCGGTCCGAGCCTCCGGGGCCGGGGTCGCTGGCCGGGCGGCCGCGGGCGCTGCAGCGTCCTCGCCGGGAGCCAGATTACTTTTTTCCGGTGAGGAGGTCGGGTGGGGGAGGAGGCGCGGACGGGCGGAAGCGGAGGGAGGGCGAGACCGCGTACAGCGCGCCCAGGTCCCCGCGGGGGGCGGGGCGGGGGCCACACCTGGGGGGACGACGCGATTAGAAGCGGCGGCCCGGGGCGTGGGGGCGGGCAGGGGGAGGGGCAATCCTCTTCCCTCCCCCTCCCCCTCCCCCTCCCCGCCCAGAGCTCCTCCGGGGGGCTTTCCGGACGGCTCCAGGTGTGCGTTTGGGGAGTGGAACTAAGAGGCCATAAAACCCGCCTCTTTCCTCCTTTGCCACGGCTTTTAATCTTGTCCACTGGGGAGGCCCTTCCTAGCAGCGCCCCACCTCTGCTCTTCACGGGGAACACCTCACTGAGCCCGCTCTTCTGCGGACGGACCCCCAGCCTCAGTTTCCCCTCCCTCCTCTTTCTGAGAAAATGTTGGGGAGGGGGATTTTGGAGAGAAGAAAGAGGATGAACGACATCTCTTCTCCCCACTTCTCCCAACAGTGGCCTAAAAATGAGGAAATAATGGGAAGCTGGCGGGGGTGGGTGGCTGGTTTAGTCAAAAGGGGAGGCGAGCGGCGCGTAGTCCAAGTTGGGGGGCGAGGGGGGGGTCACTCACCTCTCCCTGGGTGAGGACCGGAGCCAAGGCTGACACCCCCAACTCGAGGCAATTTAGACAGCGGCAGCCAAGAGGGAGGTCCCCAGGCCCCAGGCCATTCTCCCTCCAGCTTGTCATAATCACTTTTCACCAGGTTGCTTTTTCCTCTCCCCCCCAATCACAAAGAGTCTTAATCCTGGCGAAGACTGCGGGAAACGTGTTGGGGGTCGTTTTCGGGGGAGGGTGGGGGAGTGTAGGGAGGGTGGTCTGGAGCCACAGCTGATAACTGGCGAGTTCAATGGGATTTTCCACGCAGGGGCAACGCCCAGCAATTACCTGAGGACAAAGGGTCGGGGCCCCCAGGTGTGGAGGACTGGACTTGGGGGGTTGGGAAGGAGGTGTGCCGGGGAGGGGGAGTTCTTACAAGCCCTCTGATTTCCGCAGGAATTTGAGACATTCTTTAAAGCTCTGGACCACCTCCCCCCAGCCGGGCGCTCAGGCCCACCCCCGCCACCACCACCGGCTCGGGTTAGAGACAGCTTCAAAGGTGGATGGGGCCCTTTGTCTCGCCTCCCCTTTCTTCTCTGCCTTTCTCCGGCCCCTCCCTCCCTCTCTTTGACCTCCCCAGCACAGACAGGCCTCTGGGGGCCGGCTCCAGAAAGCCCTCACTGTTTCCTTTCTTGCTTTTTGAGGTGAGACCTGGCAGGGAGGGACAGAGAATGGGGAAGGGTGAGAGAGGAAGGCCGCTCTGGAGGCCTGTGCCATCTCAGCCGGGGCCCTTGCCCCACCCCCAGCCCGAGCCCGGCAGCTCTGATGCCCGCTTGTGGCCTCGGGTCCCCTGCTTGGCCCTCTGAGCCATCTCACCCCAGCTGTTGGTGCTTCCAGGCTCCGTACCCAGGGTGCCTCTTCATGCTCTGGGGAAGTCTCTTCAGCTCATTCCCTCCTACCTGGTGGTGATTTCGAAAATGCTAAAAGGAAGAAGGCAAAGGAATCCGTCTCTAATAATTGGATGGGGGGGGCGGGATTTAAAGTATCTGTGTGTGTGTGGCAGGAAGGAGGCTTCCCGTGGACCTCTGATGGTTACAGCAACCCTGGTTGCTTCTGGGCGCCCTAAAGCTCCAAACAGATGTGCGGGTAGGGATGGACACAGTGCAGGAAGACTTAGGGTGAGTTGAACACATCCGTTTCAGGGCGGGTGTGACAGGTGGAGGGAGGCGGCGGCGGCAGCGTGCCTCAAATCCTATGCCTGTTTAGGATTACCAAGAACTCTGGCTAAGAATAGCCTACATATAGGTCCTGCCTTCTCTGTCCTGTCCTCCAAACGGCCAGATGAGGCAGAGGGGAGCCGAAGCAGGAAGTCGGGGCGGTGGCAGGGGGTGGGAATCCATTCACATTTTCGCCCTCGCCACGTCTCTCTATTCAACCCTGTCCCTCAGACTCCGCTGGCTGTGACTTCCCAGTCACCCAGCCTCAGCCTCACAGCCCTGGACAGCTGCGAGGACCACCTGTCCTTGAAGCTCTTTCCTCCCTCACCTGCCCTAGGCGGTCCTTTCTTCCTTCTCTCCGGCTCGCGGTCTCTTCTCTTTCCTGGCCCCTCTTCACAGAAACGTGCCCCAAGATCTCTGTCACTCTCTCCTCTCCCTGAGCAAACCAGCATGTCAGCTGTCACCCCCTTTCACACGACTGCTTTTTCCTCCAAACTCTGGAACCCTGCACCATGGCCGGACCTCACTGGGATCTGTCTCAGTGAATGCAGTAGCTCTCTCAGCGGTCTTTCTCCCTCCTGACATACACACACACCACCCCCCCGCACACCACATAGTTTGTTCAGCTCACCTTACCTTACCACAGCTCTGCACGAGTCACGCCATCACTGACAGACTCAGCATGGCTTTCAAACCCCTGCCCAGTCCTGCCAAGGCCCCCCGCTAGCCCTATCCCTCCAGCTCCCCTCAAGAACGCTGGCAAAACTGCAACCCTTGCAGTCCAACAGACACTCTGGGCCCATCTTTTTTTTTTTTTCTGACCACACCACGCGGCTTGTGGGATCTTAGTTCCCCAACCAGGGATCAAACCCCTGCCCTCTGCAGTGGAAGCGCGGAGTCCTAACCACTGGACCACCAGGGAATTCCTGCTGGGCCCATCTTTGCTTATGAGTTTCCCACTGCCTTGCATGCCCTTCTCCAGAATGCTGGCACGTCCAGACCACAGCCATGTCTTTGGCTCTACAGACGCCCCTCACTCTCCCAGGGGCAGTGGCCGTCTCTGCTGCCCCCAGCCCCTCCGGCCATTGATTTGCCCTGGCCTTAAGGCACATATCACAGCTCATCCAGAACTGTACTTATCTATGCTCGTGTCATGGTTCCGCTGGACAGCAAAGGCCTCAGATGTAGAACTAGTCAGCCTTTGCGTCCCCCATAGTACCCAGCACAGTACGTTACACAGAATAAGTATTTCTTGAGGAAATGAACCAACTGAAGACCCAGCAAGAAGTCGTTGGCCATTGGCCCAGCACCCTGTGGTCCCTGAAGGTAGAGGTAGGATGAGAAGCCAGAATCATGCCTCCAAGCTCCATCCTTAGGAGGACTTGGGCAGGAGGGGTCCTAAGCAGTTAATCCAAATATTTGTGTATTCCCTACAATCTATGACCATGTGCTAGCCCTTCAATTAATAAAAAAGATGGACAAGATAGTGTGTCATCCCCTGTCAAGCTCTCAAGACACTTGAAATTTAATTGGGGGGGATCAACACATAAAAAAAGGCAGTTCTTTTGAGGACTTTTGGAAATCTGTCTCTTACCCCTAAGATAGCAAAGCAGCATTTGGTACATCCCCAAAGAGTGAAAGGGGAGGAAATAAGGACACTGCTGTGTACTGAGCTCTAGAGATGTGTCAGGCAGCGTGCAAGGTGTGCTCACATGGAGCCCTCATTCTGCGGGGTGAGATTGTTCCCATGTTGTGTGTGGGCTCAGGTGCAGAGATGTTAACTCATCCAAGATCACAGTCCAGATCCTCGCCTGTCTCTTTTTTTTTTTTTTGGCTGCACTGGGTCTTCATTGCTGTGCGCGGGCTTTCTCTAGTTGCCGTGAGCAGGGGCTACTCTTCGTTGCGGTGCGCACGCAGGCTTCTCATTGTGGTGGCTTCTCTTGTTGCGGAGCATGTCCTCTAGGCCCTCGGGCTTCAGTAGTTGTGGCACGCGGGCTCCGTAGTTGTGGCTCACGGGCTCTAGAGCGCAGGCTCAGCAGTCGTGGCGCACGGGCTTAGTTGCTCCGCGGCATGTGGGGTCTTCCTGGACCAAGGCTCCAACCCGTGTCCCCTGCATTGGCAGGTGAATTCTTAACCACTGCGCCACCAGGGAAGCCCCCTCGCCTGTCTTTAACACCTCGAGTGGGATGTTCGCCACTCCTCAGCCAGGCACGGTGGGTTCTGGGATGTACGTGGGGCGGGGGCACTGGGAAGGGCTGGGGTTTGCTTGACCTTGAAGATAGGAGCAGGATTTCCGTCAGCAAAGAAGACCCACCAGGGGGCGATATTGAGAGTGAAAACAGCATGGGAAGAAGGGCTTCAAGGCAGGAAAATGTGAGGTCTGTTGTGGGAGTGGGAGGGTGAGCAGTCGATCGGCTTGGCTAGCACTGAAAGTTTGCAGCCAGAAGTGGCAGGAAAGGATGGGGCCACATTATGGAGAGCTGGGTCTCTGCTGTGACAGGAGGAGACAGTGAGGGCCTTCAAGAAGGGGAGTGACCAGACGCAATTGTGGGGTTGGGGTTCGGGGGAGAGGCTGGTCTGGTGCAGCTGCTGGGGCTGAGGCTCTGGGGTCCAGGAGTCAGAGAGTCCAGTGCTCGGAGGTAGGGGGACGTGTCACCCAAACTGATGGGAAAGGGCCACTTGGAGGCCCTCGTCCTTCCTTTTGTTCTGCTGGCCCAGTTCTCTGTCACTGTCCCTTCTTAGGTGCACAGGTGCCCAGTCAGCCTCTCCAGGAGTTAATGTTTAGACCTCCCCGGGCAGGTCGGTGCAGGGGGCGGGGCAGGGGCATTGGAGTGAGACGGAGAGAGGACAGAGAAACCTACGCACAGCCCCTGGGGAGGGGACAGGCGGCAGGGCCAGCGTCTGGTCAGGACATCTGGCAGCAGTGACCTTGCTGGGGAAAAGAGCCAAGAACTAGGTATCCTGGGCCTGGGACCACCCGCCTGAGAGGGGCAGGAGCCCCAGCCCCCTGCTGGGGACGCACGTGCCCATCCTCGAGCCTGAAGGCACTCCTGAGCCTAAAGGTACGCTTGTCCTGTCAGCAGCCTGCTGGATTGGGTGCGGCCAAGCCGTGCCCAGGAAGCCCACCCCGGGGCCTGGGCTCACAGGCACCTGGTATTCAGTGTTGCCTGCTTCCGGGGGGAAGCTTTTGCCTCCCCTGTCCTCCCAGCCTACTGGGGTGGCAGGCAAGCAGTGGGGGAAGACCGACCGTTCAGCTGGCCTTGAGGAGTCTGGGGTCTTCCCAGGAGGAGGGGGCTAGAGGCAGAGTAAGTCTCCCCATAGGGCGAGGCCAAAGATGAGGGGGAGGCAGAGCCTGGCAGGCGAGGGAAGGGTCTTCTGGCCTGGCTGTGCCCTCCCACGCCCCTCCCAACCCCCTCCCAACACACACACACACACACACACACACACACACACACACATCAGGATCCCTCAGCAAGGAATGACCTTGACAGCTACCAAGCCTCAGGTCGACAGAGGGAGCCCTAACTCTGCAGTCCCCTTGGTTCCAGGGCTGGCTTGAGGGGGACTATTCTGCCCAAGGTGCTCGCCCGCCCCTGGAGGGACATGCCTATGGAGTGCGGGGCGGTGGGAATGGGACTTGCGGGACTGAAAGAGTGCTGTCCCAGGCTGTGACCTTCCTCTAGGTCAGGGGAATGAGAGGATCTGCGACTGGGAGGAGGTGCTCAGAGACAGCAGAGGTGGGGGGAGACTTCTCAGCCCATGGCCCACGTGCCCACCCTGGCCACACCCGGGGCCTCTCCTTCCTGCCAGAAACCACCCTCCGACCCTTCAACATAAGCCATCCCTCCCTTGTTCCTATCGCTCTTCCCAACTCCACGCTGAGCTTTCTGGAATGGGGGACGTTGCCCAGTGCCTCCCAAGACCGGCCGGCTATCTGGCCCTGAATTAAGGTTCTCCTGAGGCCGCCCCAGGAGCCAATCCCAGAGCGTTACGGAAGGAGAGGGAAGGGGAGAGTGGGGGGCGCTCAGTGGGAGCCCCGGCGCCTGAAGCTCCCCCACCCCCACCCCAGCACCGAGGCCCCCTCCCTCCATTGCTGAAGAAGAGGCTGTAGGAGCTACAGCCGCCTCCTCCCCCCTCCCTGCCGCTGCTGCCTCCTCGGCTGAGCCGGCAGGTTGTCTTGGCAACGGGAGGCGGAGAGGAGATGCGCTGAGGGATGGAGGTGTATGTCACCGAGGAAGCTGCCGAGCCCCACGCCCCAGGCCCTTGAAGGTACCGCAGACCCCTCCCTTCCCCCTCCCCCTGCCCTTTCCCCTAGGCTTCCCCACTCTATCCAGAGTGCTCATTTCCCTGAGGAATGCTCCCCTCCTCCCAGCCCAGCGACTCCCACCCATTCCTCCTGAGCCACCTCATTCCAGGCCCCTGTCCACAGCTGTCCTTCCTGGCAACCGCTCATTCCAGCCCTACCTCTGGGGACCCTTGCACCGGAAGGCAAATCTCCTGGAATGGGGTCTTGGTGGGGGTGGGTGACGCATGAAAACAGGGAAGGAACCGAGATAGTGGGAAAAATCAGGAATTCTAAAGGGCCACCTGGCACTTGGTCTCCTGGAGAGGGGGAGGGAGGCTGTGCAGCACTAGGGTGGGGACAGGGCAATAGGGGTGGGGTTGAACGGACAGAAAGCTGAGAGGCCGGGCTGGTTGTGCAGAAAGGCCTGGTTCCCCTCTGCTAAGGCTGTGGCCCACTCCTGCCACATCAAAAGTGCACCTCCTCCTCCATCATCTCCTGGCCTTTTTTTCATGGTTTGATGGATCCTGTGTTTCTCTCCCACTCCCAGGCTTTCTAGTACCTCTCCACAGGCCCCTCTCCCCACTCTGTCGTGCATCCAGCAGCTAAGCCCAGATTCTTTCCACTTTTCCGCAGCCACTCGGCTACCTGCCTTTTTCATTTCTCCTTTCTTTCTGGAGCCCATCCTTCAGGATTCATTCTTCTCTGTCTCCCACTAACCCAGACACATCCCCCCCTTCCTGTCCCTACCCGTCCTCTCCGGTCCTCTTCTCTTTGAGAAAGAGGTCCCAGGGCACACTCTCACCTGTCCTCTCAAGACCCTCCCCCCTACGATTTTTCCATTCGGATACCCCAGAGCCCCCTCCCCAGATTCTAGATTTCCCCAACGACAGCTGATACCATCAGCTGACCAGCTGTGGGCAGCGGTTACCAGGGCAACAGTAAGGGCTGCCTAGGTAGGCAAGTCTGCACAGAGGTGGAGAGGAGGCCGGGCTGGGGCCAGGGTCAGCTGGTTGGGCTCCCTGCCCTGCTCCCGGGGTTCACAAATGATCCAGGCTCTGCTCTAAGCCCAAAGGGAACCAAAAGGCCAATGACAGGGGCCTGGAGTCCTGGAGGTTTTCCCAGAGACATTCCTGTAGTTCAGTGCTGGGACCTGGACATCACCTGGTGAGAACTTCTCTTTTGAAGACCCCGCCCTGGAGAGAGATTGGGGTCCTTCCCACTCACCACCACTGTGCTCTGTCCCCGGGGGATTTGGGTTACCCAAGGGCCAACCAGGTCTCTTGTGCTGAGGACCTGGTTTCTCGAATCCTCCCATTCTGTCCTCCCCAGGAGAGGGTTAATCCTTGGGTAACCAATTCTGGCATCTAGCCCACGCCCCTGCCCCTCACCATCTATGCGCTTTAGCACCCCAGGGAGGCAGGGACCCAGAGGCCTCTGTGGTGCTGGTAGGTGATGAGTGGGAGATACAGGTGCTTGGGGAAACCGGGTGTTGTCACCCCTCTGTTATCAGTAGAGCCCCTTCCCCCTGACTCAAACTCTGGCTGTTTAGGAGGCTGGAGGGGCTGTGTGTGTGAGCGTGTGTTGCAGGGTGGGGGGTGGGTGTGGGAAAGGGAAAAAGGCCAGCGGCTGGCCGAGAGTCTGCTTCCGATTCTGCTTCGTCATGATGCCCGGTTAATGGTCCTCTTGTTTGAAATGGATTGAGCTGCAGCAAGCGAGGTGGAAGAGCAGACACACAAACACACACCCGCAGGCCAGTGGCCACACGCTATCAGCTGGAGGTGGGGAGGGTGCAGGGGTGGGTGGGAGCCAGCGGCCCGCCCACCTGGCCGCCCGCCCGCCCCGCCTGGCCTGCCCACCGGCGCACACACCCGGCCCTGGGATTGCGCGCCAGGCTGGCGGAGAAGCAGGGTGGCGGCGAGGGGGTGGGGGCCCAGAAGGGTAAGTCCCCTCCTTCGCCGGCTGCCCACCCACTCACCCACCGCAAGCCGGCTTTTTTCTTGTTATTTGTGCTCTGGGAAAGCACTCTGGGTTCCTGGAAGAGCTGCCTGTTACCTGGGCTCTGAGGAAAAGCCGAAGCCCCGGGATCTGCGCCTGCCCCTGCCCCCACCCTGGGGCCTCAGAGCACCTGGGCCACCCTGTCTGGGAAGAGGTAGGTGGCAGGGTCTCCCGCCTCTCTTCCCCTCTGTGGGCACTTTGGCCACAACACCTGCCTAGAAGTGAGGCTCTGGGTGGTGGCAGGGATCCTGGGGTGGGGAGGGGGAGAATGGGCAGGACCCTGGGACTAGCTGGGTTTGATCTGACCCAACCTCCTTCTGATTCGGGGAAGAGGGGCTGGAGTGTCACATGCTGCCACCCAGGGACCCCCTCCCCTAGCTGTGCTGGTCAGAAGTCCAAGTGATGGGGGTGGAGGCTCCGCCTTGGGTAAGCTGGAGAGCTGTGCCATCTTTGCTGAGTGGTGGAAGGGGAGGGGGCGTTGCCCATCTCCCGCCACCATGCCACAGATGCTCTGGGGGGGAGGGGGGAGCAGTTCACTCAGAGGCCTGAATGCCATTGGTGTGGGGACTGCTCCTTGCGGGGAGGGGCCTGAGAAGCCTCCTTCTAGCCCTTAGCTGGCCAGGCTGGGGTGAGGACCAAATGCAGAACGAGGCTGGGTGGCAGGGCGTGGCCACAGGCCTGACCACGATGCTCTCCTGGTACCGGCTGTTGAAGTGCTTGAAGGGGCTGGGGGCTGAGCAGACACACAGGCCTCCAAGGATTGAGGCGCCCCCTTGCTAGCTCTGCCCCTCCCTTGGCCTGGCAGGCCAGGCGCCCTTCCCCGGGCAGGCACACCTGGTGGTTCTTTCCCAGGGCACTGGGTTGCCGAGTTGTGAGAGGCAGGGGAGCAGGGACAGGTGTAGGAGAAGGCAGGCAGTCTTGCTTTGGGAAGGGGTGGGGCCCGGGAAGCACCCACGGGATGGGTGAGTGGGCGCTCTGTGCCAGGGATGGTGTGTCAGCACGTGGGGTGGGTGGCTGTGAGCGTGGAGAACCGGAGCCAAGGGAAGGATCGGTGGGTGGCGTGAGTGAGTGTCAAAGGCACCGCGTGTCAGCGTGGGGGGTGCCTCGCTGGG
Source organism: Balaenoptera musculus (assembly GCF_009873245.2). Classification (NCBI taxonomy): domain Eukaryota; kingdom Metazoa; phylum Chordata; class Mammalia; order Artiodactyla; family Balaenopteridae; genus Balaenoptera; species Balaenoptera musculus. Next base: position 16,145,243 of record NC_045790.1, on the reverse strand, counting down.
AGAGCGGGGGCGTGCGTTCTGCAACCGTGCTTCAGCAGGGGCTGCCTGTGTGGGTGAAGTGCTTGTGCCCGCGGGGGAGGCTGGCCTCCGTGCTGCTGGCCTCGCTACGGCCACATGTCCAATGCCGGGGCCAGCCCGTCCGCCTGGGGGTGCAGGTCTGAGGAATTCCTCGTTCAGAGCTCATGCGTGTGTGTAATGACCAGAATAGGGACGCCCCCGGGATTCAGAAAGCTGAATTTGGGAGGCAATCTCCCTTGCATCTCCCCCAGCCCTATCAATCAACTTGTACAAGTGACACCACAACCCGCCAACAGGACCAGCTATAAATAGAGACCAGGGCAGGAACAAGCTGAGGACCAAGCAAGCCTAAGGGGCTGGGAGGGGGGACACAGAAAGAGGGCCCTCTTCAGGGGGTGTGTAGAGAGAGGATACAGAAACCCAAGCGAGAGTGCTAAGAGAAACTGTGTGACGAGATGCATATTTGTGGGGGGGGGAGGAAGGAAGGAAGGGGGCGCCCGGGCCTGCTCCTGCTGTCATCAGAAGCAAACGGGGAGCAGGGCCTTGAGCAGGTGGGTTCCCAGGCTGGGACCCTGATTCTGGGCCCACCTGCCCCTGCCTGATGCTTCACCAGAGTGTGAGAGGGTGCTGTTCAGGGTTGGCATTAGAGGAACCCCAACCCTAGTCCTAGCAGATAGAGCAGGGCTTAAAAATGGGGGTGCAGGAGAAGGATAAAATGAGAGGAGGGGAGTGGGAGCTTCATCAATCTTAGAAAAGGCGCAGGCGCAGGCTTGGCAGAGGTTAAGAGATGTTCTGATGAGCCACCGGCCCGGAGCAGGGCGATTTTGGGGGCGATTGTGGGTGCCCCCTCCCCACACACACACAGACACAGACCCCACCCTCAGGGTATGCCCCGGACCTCCCCTGTTGGGCTGGTCTGCTCCCACCCACCCTTCCCCTCTCCACCCTGGTATGCTGTTTTGGGAACTGTGACCTAGCTGGATCCTGCCTTTATTTCTGGCATTGAGTTGTTGCCACAGTAACTGCGGGGGTGGGGCCGGGAGGGAGAGAGGGTGAAAGGGAAGCAGAACGAAGGGAAGAAAGATGAAGAAAGGAAAGAAAAAGGGAATGGAAAGCAGAAAGAGCGAGATGGGACCCGGAGGCACAAGGCAGGCAGGCACACTATGAATGAAACTGGTGAAAAAGGAGAGAGGCAGAATGCTTGCCCACCTGACCCCAGCCCACGGGGCCAGCTCAGCCATTTCGCAACTCGCAACTCGTTTACTATCTGCAAGGCCGGCCTCCAGCCTGGCTTGTTCCTGCCCCAGGGCACAGAGCCCGCGTCCCCCAGCCTCTCTGCCCCTTATCCACAGGCCAGTCCTACGAAGCAGGATTCTGGTGGCTCCACGGTATAAGGTTAGCACACGGGACCCCAAATCCCAAGTTCATATTAAAGTGAGATCTTTGGGGACCCATTGAAAAGAGCATTCATTGGCTTTGACCTGAGACAGACCTGGGTAGGAATTCCAGGTTGGCTTCAGTGGGCCGAGACGTGGGGGGCATGGGGGGGTGCAGGTCAATCTCTCAACCACATTTTCATGTCCTAATTGGGAGACACGAGCTTTGGTGAAGCTAGAGAGGATGGGTGAAAGTCCCTGGTCCAGAGCAAGTGACGGTTGGTTTAGAACAGGGCGGGAAGCTGGACTAGAGGATACCAGGCTGCGGTTCTGCCGGTTGAGCCTTCATTTCCACAAGTCCAGGGAGCCAAGGCCGGCTCAGCCCCTACCTGTAGCGGGCGCCCATGGGAATGGGTGGGCGGGCCTTATCATCAGGGCCGAGCGGCTCTAGTTGCCATGGAGACGGGGCAGGCGGTGTGAGGTGGGGCCCGGCTGGGGGTTCAGATAAGGCGCGGCTGCACAGCTGGGGGAGGGTGGGTCCGAGATGGAAGAACTGGGCGCCGCCGGGGCAGCTGAGAAGGCCCTTCCGCCACCTGGGCTGGCCTTCCTCCGCAGCTCTTTCCCTTTCCTCCCTTTGCGCCCTCCCTTCCTGCTGCAGTCTGCCCTCTCGGTCTGTCCACTGGAGGCGGCCCGGGCCTGGGAGCGCACGTGCAGAAACGAGGGGTGTGCACGGGTGCGGACGCGCGAGGAAATTGGCTTTGGGGGAGGGGCTACGAGTGGGTGGAGTAAGCGTTTGCGGGGCGTGATGTGATTTGGGAGAAGGCAAGAACACTCTCTCTCCCTTTCTTTCCCCTCCCCCCTTTCCCCCTCCCCTCCCTCCTTCCCTCTCTCCCTCTCTACCTCTCCCCCCACCCCACACTCCTACTCCACCCCAAAACATTTTCCCTGCTGGCTTAATATTTAACGAGTAAGACCTTCACTCCTTAAGGTTAGCCCCAAATTAAAATGCCATGTCTCTGGAAGGGTAAGACATTAACAATTTCCGCAGCGTGCTTTCTAACACACCAGGCGCTGGTGTGCAGGTTCCTGAACGAATGCGGCTCAGGGCAGAAGGCGAGGAGACCCAGCCCAGGGGATGGGCATGGGGCTGTGCACAGCTGTGGAGAAGAAGGGGCAGGGGACAGAGCGGGGACATCATTATTCTGAATCGTCTTTCCGAGTGGCTGCGTCTGTGGAACAGTGTTGGTGCACAGGCGAGTGGGGGTCTCAGTGCAAGACCTTGTAACCTGTGACCTGGCTCATCTTGGACCCCTCCTCTCCCTCCCTGGGCAGTGACCACTCTGAGAGGCAGTCATTACCCCACTCTGTACCCACCCGCAACTGGTGTTCGAGGTCAGGGTGCCTGGGCCACCTCCAGGTTCAGCCTGAGGCTCCAGGACACGTAGAAGCTCTCCATTCTCCCCCACCTCCCCCACTCCACACTCCCCCCCGACCGTTCCAGTCCTTTCTACTCTCTTCAGCCTCTGCCTAACCCACCTGTAGGGTCTGTATATGACCTTATCTCTCACTTTTCCTGGGAAAATAGAAGCCTCCCGATCGGCCCGCTCCAAAGTCCCCTAGATTGCAGTTACCCAGCTTTCCCTTTCCTCTCCTTTCAGGGAAGCTCGGGCTTTCTTTCCAAAGGTAGTCCTTCACTTGTGCGTGGACCCAATCCCTCTCCCCTTCCCCTGCTGGGACCTTCCTCCCTCAAGTGCCCCCCCTCTCCTGCAGCCACAATTTCTTCTTCTCTACTCTTCACTGCCTACAAACGTGTTGAGGTCTCCCTTTTCCTAAAAAACCTTCAGCCAAGCTCACCTCCTGCAAAGTAACTCTCCTAACCCCCTCCTGCCCTTCTGTCACACTTCTTGGAAGTGCCCCTCCCCCTGCCTGTACACCCTGGCCACCCCTCCCCACCCCCATCCCTAACAAGGAGGCCTCACTATTCCTCTGCAGATGCTCTGAGAGGCCACCAGGGCTTGACATCCAAACTGGCGAGCTGTCACTCCTTCCTGCATGTCTTGCCTTCTCTGGGCGATGGACTCCTGGCTTCATGACATTCTTTCTCAACCCCCCTATCCCTCCCCGCAACTCTCTCTCAATGTTTATGGCACACTTAACTGTGTATTAGGTCCTTTACTGAAAATACAAAGAATCACTAGATACACTCCCAGCCCCTCAGGGACCCGGGCATCTAGCCTTCCACCTCCCTTTCATGCCATCTCCAGCTCCCGTTTTCTTCTAGTCCCCTAGCGTTTGCCAGGATGCTGGTTTTTGACCTTCCTTCTCCCTCGGCAACCTCATGGGGCAGACTACCACCTCTAGCTCAAATGGCTCCCAAATTTCTGTTGCCAGCTACTGCCCCCACCTCAACCTCAACTGGCAAGAAGTGAACTCATTGCTTCCCCTTCTCCTGTCATTGCTACCTGTTCCTCCCCAGCGGTGAGGGGCGGGGGCAGGGGGGGGCTGTCTCCAGATCAAGTTCTGTTTTGCACATTCTGCCTCTAGGATTCCTCCCACTTGGCCCTTTCCATCTTCGGCCCCAGGCCCAAGTCTAGAGCCTCGCAATCCCCTGCCTGAACTACTGCCGTAACTTCCTGGCTGGTCTCTCTCTGGACTGCCTCTTCCCGTCTATTACATCTCCCAGGCTGCAGCCTGATTCATTTTCCCAAAGCACTACTTGGATCCGTCACTTCTTTGTTTTAAAAAAAGTTTCTAAGCATTCCATAGCCCTAGTTGCCCACAGAATACATTCGGAATCCCCTAGTCTAAGTTCAAGGCGTCTACAAATCTGGCCCCCAACCTCCTGCCCCAAACCAGTCTCAACCTCATGAGCTCCACGGTTCAGCCATATTTGCTTTCCCCAGACAGACCCAGTGCTTCCCCGTGTCTCCGGCTTCCCTCATGCTGCTGTCTCTTTCAAGGATCCCTCTTTTAGTTTTTGCATGATCTCAAACCGGGCATCTTTCAAGGCCTGCCTTAAACACTTCCTCCTCTAAGAAAACCTTTTTATTTTCCCCTCTTGACACCCCAGCAGGAGTGATTCCTCTCTCCTGTGACCTCTCACAGCCCTTTATACTATCTTATCAGGCACACATAATTTTCTGCTTTGCATGGGCGTTATCTATACATATGGCCTCATTTCTGGAGGGGCGGCTTAGCTCCTTTGACTCATCTTTCTGTTCTCCATAACACCACAACGCTCTGTGGTCATTGCAGAACAGGTGCTCAGAAAGTAGTGAATGAATGGGTAAAACAATACATGACTGGGTGGGCGGGTGGATGTATATGGGTGGATGAATGAGTGTTTGCCTCTTGGCTAAGCCAGTGTATAGCTAGTTTGACAATGTCTGTTAACAAAGTAAAGACGAAATAGGAGTGAGAGGGAGCTAACAGCTCTTTGAGTATGTGTTAGAGTTTATTCCAGTCCTCACACATCTAGTTAAAAGCATTACAAAGTGAGTGTTAAGAAAGCAAGAGAAGGATGAAGCTCTGGAATGGAGCCCTTCCATGGGCACCTAGTCACCAGTGTGACTCTGATGGCCAGACTCTTGTCTTGGAGAAGCCTTGGCTCTAGAATTCCAAAAAGACTTGAGAACTGTGGCAAATGCTAGTCTATCCCCACAGTGAACCTGACACAGTACTACGGCGGCACTACGAAACATACCAATGCTGAAGACACAGTCACTGTCACCTCCACGACTCTGGACAAGTTTTTAACCTCTCCGAGCCTCGGTTTTCTCATCTGTAAAATAGGTCTACCTTATAGGATTGTTGGGGGGATGAAACAAAATAATCCTTGTAAAGTGCTTATCAAAGTACCCGGCATGAGCATTCAAAAGATGATAGCTATTATTATTGTTGTAGAAATTAGCAGTCATTCTAGTTAGCGAGAAAACATGTCAGGCAACATAACCAAGGACTAAGTTATATGATTCTCTTTTTAAGTCCCACTGGAATTCAGAGACGAGTTTGTCAATGAGGACTAGAATAATAGGGGAGGCCTCCAAGAGGAGGAGGGTTTAGCATGGCCCTTAAAGGATGGGTGGGATCTGGGAGATGAGAATAGTGCAAGAGCATGCGCAAAAGCAGGGAAGTGGGAGTGAGGGCTGCTGGTGCAGCAAGTAGGTGGTGGAGAGACAGAGAGCCGAAAAATGGCCTGATACAAAGTAACAGGTGACAAAATTGGGAGCACCAATGACCTCAGTCTTTCATGACCTTCTGTGGCAGAGTGGCTACAGAAAAGCCATCTAAGTTTATCAGTCCTCAGGGAGATAGAAATAATAATAGTTAACACTCTACATAAAATCTATGTTTTAAACACTTCACATGTTGTAACTTACCTAATAATCAGAGCAACCCTATGACACAGATACTCTTACCACCTTCCATGTTATGGATGAGAACGTGAGGCCCAAAGAGGGTAAGTAACTTGCGCAAAGTCACACAGCTTCTGAGTGGCAGGGTCTCCTCTCCCCAGGCATCCCAGTCCAGAGTCCATGCTTTTAACCACTACATTATTGCTGCCTCTTCCCTGCACCTTCTGTAGTCATCAGCTCTCTTCACTCCATGGCTTACTGCCAGCAGTTGGAAGACAGTTCCACTGCCACCATCATGTCAGAAACTCAGCCAGACGTTCATTGAATGGTTATTTTTTATTTATTTATATAAATTTATTTATTTTTGGCTGCGTTAGGTCTTCATGGCTGCACATGGGCTTTCTCTAGTTGTGGCGAGTGGGGACTACTCTTCATTGGGGTGCACGGGCTTCTCATTGCAGTGGCTTCTCTTGTTGTGGAGCACGGGCCCTAGGCGCGCAGGCTTCAGTAGTTGTGGCACGTGGGCTCAGTAGTTGTGGCACATGGGCTCTAGAGCGCAGGCTACAGTAGCTGTGGCACACGGGCTTAGTTGCTCCACGGCATGTGGCATCTTCCCGGACCAGGGCTCAAACCCGTGTCCCCTGCATTGGCAGATGGATTCTTAACACTGCGCCACCAGGGAAGTCCCACTGAATAGTTATTATGTGTCTGGTCCAGGGGTGTGTGGGGAGGATGGGAGGATTGCTAAGGGAGTTACTGAGGAAGGAGACCTGGGCTGTGGCCCCAGGGAACTCCTACTCTACTGCTGCAGACAGAACTCAACTTCTTAGGAACCAAGAGAGGGCAGTGCCAGCCTGGAGGCCTTCCTGCTGAACTAGGGGGCCCTGACTTGCAGCAAAGTAGCACTTCAGAGGGCAGCCTCAGCTCGAGGATTCCGAGATGGTGGGGAGCTGGGATGTGGCCTTGGCCCCAAAGGTGTTTTACCAAATGCCTGCAAGTGGGATTGCCTGCTGTACAGGGCCAGGCACATGGGGATGTGGCTCCCTCCAGCCGCCCCCTCCCTTCTCCACTGGGAGAGCGGCAGCCCCAGCCAATGACCTGAGCGCTTCCCACCAAATCGCCTTCGCTTTGTCCTCCCCTCCCCCTAGTGCCATCTCATAGTATTACTAAGTCCCTCTGTGTTCAACCTTTCTGGGCTATGAGAGAGGGGTGGCACCGTGGACATAGATTGAGGGGAAGGAGGTCAAGGGCACCAACACAGCGCCAGGGAAAGGCCACGGCAGAGGCCGAGGCGAGTGAGAACCTGGGCCTGAAACTGACCCGCAGCCCGGGCAGGGCAGGTGTGAGGAAGCAGGGATGTGTAGGCTGCCCCGGGAACGGGAACGGCTGGCCCCTGCCGTCATTTCCTTTCCAGCCAGAGAACAATGGCTCAGAAACTAGTGCAGCCCGTCCACCTTCCCGTCTCGCCGCGGGCCACATGCGACCTCCGGTCCCCGCGGCTGAGCGAACGGAAAGCTGGAGCCCCGCTCCCCGAAACACGCGGGGCCGGAGTGGGGCTGCCCTCGCCCCCGCGCTCTGAGGTCGCGGGGCCCCGACAGCCCCGGCTGGCACGTTCTCCCTCCCCTTCCAGGCCCTGCACTCGGCCAGCAGCCTGGAGAGTCACCGAGGGATGAGGACGCCACAGCCCGGGGGAGCACCCTTTCTGCTCTCGCGGCCCCGAGCGCGCAGCGCCCAGGAGCCGGATAGAGCCTGACGCCCTGTCGTCTCCCCTCGCGCACAGGGCTCTGCGAGTGATCCGGCCGACCAGCTCCCTGCTGCATGGAACGGCTGCAGAAGGTGCGCGGGGCTACACCCACGCCGGGGCGGTGGGGTGCCGGGGGCACGCGGTGGGGGCCAGGCTCCCCGCGGAGGGTCAGGTCGGGAGTCGAGGATGCCACCTGGTGGTTGCCCGCGGCGCCGCACCCCGGGGCCCCAGAGGCCTAGAGAAGCCCTCCCCTGCCCCACCCCCTCCCTCCGCCCGGCCCTGGCACCCACGCACATTCCCACCCGCCCGCCTTCTCCCTCTCCCCAGCAACCACTTACCTCCCCTGGGAGCGTCAGCTCCTCCCGAGGCTCCAGTGTTCCCGGCTCTCCCTCCAGCATCGTGGTGAGTACCTCTCGGCCACCAGCACCCTCAGGCTGGGAGGAGGGAGGGGCGGGGCGCACGCTGGCAGCTTCACTCAAATGATGATGGTCCTGCCAGGGCTGGCAGGCAGGCAGAGAGAACCCCAGATCCAGAGAAGGTTCTGCACACCCCCTCCTGCTGGTCTGGTCCTGTCTCGTTGTACCCAAAGGGCTAGATGAAGGATTATCATTGTTTTAAGGTGACCCTCTAAACCCTTAAAATGACAATAATAGAAATATTAACTTACAGGAGCTGACATCTAAAACGGCTGCCCATCTTCTCCCTAATAAATTGCAGGTCTGGCTTGTAAGGCCAGTATTCTAGGGGAGGCTTTTGACACCTCTGTTCCATGTGTACCATTTCCCTTCAGGCCAAGATGGACAATCAGGTGATGGGCTACAAGGACTTGGCCGCCATCCCCAAGGACAAGGCCATCCTGGACATCGAGAGGCCTGACCTCATGATCTACGAGCCCCATTTTACCTATTCTCTGCTGGAACACGTGGAGCTGCCCAGAAGCCGGGAGGTAAAGGGTGGGAGGTTCCTCTTGGACAGGACTTGGGGGAAGGGCTCCCCCAGCCACACTGGGTGGGAGGCAGAATCCCTCTCATGCTTTCTTTCCTGGAGGCCAGACTCCAAAACAAGAAGGGGACCTGTGCACAGGAATCACCAGTCAGTTGGTGAACTGGGTATTTGTGCAGAGCAGGCAGAGATGGGCTGGCGGCTGGAGACTAGCTCGAGGTGGAGAGCAGGGGAGGCCGTGTTTGAATGGTAGCAGCATAGAGCGGGGTCATGTAGGAATGGGGTGGGACTGGGCAGAAAGTGAGCAAATTTGTGGAAAGCACTCAGGAACACCGAGCTCGGAGGCCAGAAGTCCTAGCTGAGTGTGACCTGTGTGACGGTGTGGTCTCAGTTTCCCTTCCTATAAAATAGAGGTGATACCTTTACCCGTCCACCTCACTAGTCAAATGCGCGAGATAATGCAGGACAGGTACTTCGTACACTGTGTTGGAGAAAGGGGCAGTGTCAGGGCTGAGCAGAGAGACGGGGCCAGGCTGTGGGGAGACTTAAATGCCTGACAAGGGGCCCGGACTCCATCCTGGACGCTGTGGGTCTTGTCCCTTCCCCTTGTTGCTCGTTGGCTCTGAGGTCAGAGCCATAGCCCCTCCAGCTGGCCCTCAGAGCACATGCACACTGCTCCAAGATCCTCGGCTTCTTCTGCTTCTTCGTGGGTCCTAGGGAAAGACTTAGGTCCCTGTCTCGGGAGAGAGAGGACGGAGGGCCAGCCCTAGGAGCTGGCAAGGACTAAGAGAGAAGAGGTGGCCCGGAAATTGGCTGGGCAATTGCAGAGTTGAGTGAGGGGGGGCGGTGAAGTGGCCCACCTGGGGTCCTAGGGACAAGGGTTTAATCCCACCCTTGTGGCTCTGACCAGCCTCCTCTCCATTCACAGCGCTCGCTGTCACCCAAATCCACATCCCCCCCACCATCCCCAGAGGTGAGTCTGCCCCGCACCTGACACTTGCCCAGCCCTGCTCTGACCGGGCTCAACCCCCTTCCCCACACACGTCCAGACTGGGCTTGGCAGAGCCTAGGGGGTGATGGAATCAGTGGACCTTGTCCTGTCACTGGCCAGCTCTGGGTCCATCTACGTCTGACCCAGGATCTCTTTTAATCCTTTCTCCTGGGTCAGGCACCAACAGCAGGTCAAGTCCTTGGATAGCCTTCCTCTGCCCTGGGGTTGGGGGCGTGTGGGCTGCTAGGGTGGGAGGATGGAGATGGTGGAGGGGATGGGGTGGGGGACCTGGGAGCTGCAGTGAACCGTACTTCTGCTCTGCAGGTGTGGGCGGAGAGCCGGTCCCCTGGAACCATCTCTCAGGCTTCAGCCCCAAGAACCACTGGGACGCCCCGGACCAGCCTGCCCCATTTCCACCATCCTGGTAGGTTTTAGTGTGAGCATGGCTGCATCCTTGCCCTAGGACCTCTTTTTTTCCTTCAGGAACCCAAGCCCCTTACTCTCAGTCCCCCACTCTCTGGAGTATATGCACACCACAGAACTGGCGGGACCCCCAGATGCCGGACCCCAGGCAGAGCTCCCAGAGATGGTGGGCCCTGCTGCATCCTCCCTTCCACCCAAACAGAGAAGTGCAAAAATCCCAACCCCTGAGGGGTAATTTCAGGATCTCCGGTTCTGTCTTGGCTCTTGGCAGGAGCCCCTGAATTTCCTACCTTCTCCCAATCCATGTCTCCATTCCCTTCTCTGACCCAGCCTCCCCGCCATCCTCATAGCCTCCTTCTCATCCACTCTTGCTCCCTCTCCACAGAGACCACCCGCCCAGATTCCAACATCTACAAGAAGCCACCCATCTACAAGCAGAAAGGTGAGGGTTCCCCTGACCGACCAGAGCCCCCTTTTCGCCACGTGCTGGGAGGCTGTCCTGAGGGTGGGGGGGTGATGGGAGAACAGATGTTCATCACGGCGTGTAAACTGCCCTGTGCATTTCCTTGTGCCTTGCTTTTACACCCAGGAGCTCACAGGTGTGAAGAGGGAGAGATGAGGGAGTGGGGGGCCGAGGTGGGAGGTGGCCTCCGGGGCGGGGTGTGCCCGGGCTGACCTTGACCTCCCCCCGCAGAGTCCACAGGAGGCAGCCCTCAGAGCAAGCACCTCATTGAAGACCTCATCATCGAGTCGTCCAAGTTCCCTGCAGCGCAGCCTCCCGACCCCAACCAGCCAGCCAAGATCGAAACGGACTACTGGCCGTGCCCCCCGTCGCTGGCCGTTGTGGGTAGGCGAGACTGCTGGAGAGGGGAGAGGGAGGCCCTGCTGAAGCCCCAGGAACCCCCCCACCACCTGCATGAACCCTCCAGGCTCCTGCTCCCCCGTCCCCTGCAACCCCATCTCTCTTGGCGTAAGCAGCCCTGCTTGTTAGTCATTTACCCGCTTTCCGTTCATTTCTTTGGCTGCTCAACAGACGCTTGTCGAATTTCTACTGTGTCCCAGGCTCTGTGATGGGAGCTCTGGAAAGAGAAAGAGGAATGAGACGAGGTTTTGGCCCCCAGTCGCTTTCAGTCGTGTGAGCATGTGTTGCCCACCCAGCTTCACCGCAAGGCTAGAAAACGTTGCTTTTGTTTTATAATAATAATTTGCAGTGTTCCCTTCAAGGTGCAGCCCCGGGACATGCACAAAGCAGCCCCTGACAGACGCTCGTTGAGCGCGCGGTTGATTGGCTGATGTGCCTGCTTTTGTCCGTCTTTCCCAGAGACAGAATGGAGGAAGCGGAAGGCGTCGAGGAGGGGGGCAGAGGAGGAGGAGGAGGAGGAGGACGATGACTCCGGGGAGGAGATGAAGGCTCTCAGGGAGCGTCAGAGGGAGGAACTCAGTAAGGTAGCGTCTCACTGCCCCACCCGCATCCCTGGGCCATCCTGGGGACAGAAGTTCCATTCTGATCTAAATGGGTACATGTCTGAAAAGCGTCCTAGTGAGAACATGTGAGGAATTCCTTTTCTTTGCCAGGATGTCAGGCTGCTGCTTTTGAAGGGACACAAGGATTGCATGTTGCTTTAGGGGGCCACCACTTACTGTTAGGGCCAAAAGCACAGAAAAGGGTGGCCCCGCCAGTGCCAGGCTTCAGCAGGCGGAGTAGTTCATGGGATGAGGAGAAATGAGAGAGTAGGCTGCTGGCCTCCAGGGGAGGAGAGAGGGTGTAGGGAGTCACGGAAAGGCCACTGATGGTGGCACGGACTTGTGCTCTGGGCCTTGTGACCTGGGACGCAGAAGCCCCTGGGGCAGAGTTACACTGAGGGGCTCTGACTCCTTGCTCTCGAGGGTGGCCAGACCCAATGTGGCAGAGCTTCTGACCAGGACAGGCTCCACAAGCTCCAGGCACCACACAGCCCCTCGGGAACTCTGTCCCCACTCCTGCCTGGGGTGGACCCAACTCTGAACCTTCTGGAGATGAGAAACAAGTATCGACGCCTCGGATCCATCTTCCTTTCTCCTTGCCAGGTTACTTCTAACTTGGGAAAGATGATCTTGAAAGAAGAGATGGAAAAGTCATTGCCTATCCGGCGGAAAACCCGCTCTCTGCCTGACCGGACACCCTTCCATACCTGTGAGTGTCACCGAGGGGGCTCAGAATCACCTGGCCAGACCCTGAGGCCAGAATCAAATAGTCTGCTGAGTTTGTCTGTCACACGCCCAGCACTGTGCTACTGTGGGTATAAGAGACATAGACGTTTCGGTTGCTGGCTCAAGGCTCTGGCGATCCCCTTAGGCCAAGAGTACCAGTCATGGAACAAGATGAGATGACAAAGGATGGCCTCAGCTAAAGCAGAATTAGCACATTTTGTTTAATTCAACAAAGATTTATTGGGTGTCTACCATGTTCTTGGCCTTGAGGATATAAAGAGTAAAACACTATAGTGCTGCCTTCCAGTAGCTTCTGGTCACGGGGAAAGTGACGTGGAAACTGGGGTGTCAGTGCAGCATAGCAGGTGAGAGGTACACTTCAAGTGCTTTGAGAGGACGCTGATAGGGCCTGGGTCTCAGAGTTGGAGTCTTGAAGGACAAGACAAAGTGAGTCGGGGAGAAGGGCAGCACAGACCCCAGGGACAGTGTGGGAGCAAAGGCCAGCAGCAGCAAACATCCGGCCAGCAGAGAGGCCCTCCGGGAGCCTGGAATTACAGCGCACAGAGCGTGCTCTGAGGTGGCTGGGGCTTTGGTGCCATGCTGCTCATCACTGAGCCTAACCTGGGCTTCCTTCGAGCATGGATGGCTGGAGAGGAGGGGGGCGCATCTGAGAAGCCCAAACTGGAAGCTACAAGGCCTCTAAGAGCCTGGCCTCGGAAGCCACAGGGCATCCTTCTACTGCCTTCTGACGGCCAGAGCAGCTCACAGGCCACCCAGACACAAGGGAGAGGAAAGAGATTCTGCTTCCTGATGAGAGGAACCACCCAAGGGCACACAGGCTGGGAGATAATGTTGCGGGCCATCTTCGGAGACCGTCTACCACACTTTCCAATCATCTGGGTAAGGGCTAAAAATATACATAGGTCCAGAGAAGAGGGAATGGGTTTGAGAACTATACAGGCACCGTCTGTATAGAAATAGCCCCGGAATTACAATTTTTCAACTTTACGATGGTGCGAAAGCAATATGCATTCAGTAGAAACTGTATGTCCAGTTTTGAATTTTGACCTTTTCCCAGGCTAGTGATATGCGGTATGATGCTCTCTTGGCTTTTTTTATTTTTTTCTTCTTTTTTTTTTTTTGGCCGCACCGTGCGGCATGCAGGATCTTAGTTCCCCGACCAGGGATTGAACACACGCCCCCTGCAGTGGAAGCGCAGAGTCTTAACCACGGGACAGCCAGGGAAGTCCCACGATGCTCTCTTGAGATGCTGGGCAGCGGCAGCGAGCCGCAGCTCCCCGCCAGCCACACCATCACGACGGGAAGCAGCCCGTACGCTCACAACCATTCTGTACCCAGACCACCGTTCTGTTTTTCGCTTTCAGGACAGTATGCAATAAATTACATGAGAGGTTCAACACTTCATTGTAAAATAGGCTTTGCCCACCTGTAGGCTCATGGAAGTGTTCTGAGCACGTTTAAGGTAGGCTGGGCTGAGCTCTGATGTTCAGTAGGTTTGATGTATTAAATGCATTTTTGACTTAACGATGGGTTTATCGGGGCGTGACCCCATCGTAGATCGAGGAAGATCTGTAGAGGAGATGGAATCAACTGGACTTAGTGGCTGATTGGATGTGGGTGGTGAAGGAGAGATGAGTTGGGGTTTTTGTCTTGGGTGCTGGGTGATGACAGACCTGGGGCTGAGATCATGAAAGAGGCAGGTTTCGGGGGAAAGATGAAGAGACTTTTGGGACGTGTTGGGTTAAGTGCATGTAGGTGGGAGCTGAGTTTGACTGAGTTGGAAGCTTGAGGCACAAGTCAGGGCTCAAGCAGAATCTTCAGCTTATACGTGGTAGTGGGACCATGAGAAAAAATCCAATTGTGTAGAAAAAGTGGAGGGAAGGGCAGGGTGCCGAGGGCTGTTCCTTGGAGAGCACTCACACTATAGTCCCCTTGGAAGGTTGGCTGGGAGGAGGTCAGAAGTGAGACCCAGCCTCAGGATGCGGGAGGCTGGCCTTGAAAGGGTCGGGGACTTGGCTTTGGGAGCAGGCCACATCAGAAGTTGAGGTTTGGGACTTCCCTGGTGGTCCAGTGGTTAAGAATCCAAGCTCCAACCTGAACAATTTCAGAAGTACGGACAGGCGTGTCATTCTGACGTAAGGGTAACATTGAAATTAATGGTCACTTTCAAACATAAAAAGGCAATCTAGAAATCATTAGGAGTGAAAATCTTATACACTTTAGGGACTTCCCTGGCCGGTCCAGTAGTTAAGACTCTGCGCTTCCAGTGCAGAGGGCACGGGTTCGATCCCTGGTCGGGGAGAACTAAGATCCTGCATGCTGCATGGCTAGGCCAAAAAAAAAGAGAGAGAAGCTGACGTCTGAGCACACGGAGGGCGAGGCTTGGTGAGAGTGGTGAAGGTTCGGAACAGCTTCTGCTGGGAAAGGGAACTGATGAGAGGCTTTAGGGTCTGTAGTGATGCTAATGTACACGTGGTGGGCTTCATCTCCATAGCCTGCGGGCAAAAGGGGAGCCCTGGGCTGATGCAGGGTTAGAGTTTGGGTGCTGCTGAGTGTGGGTGAAAGTGGTTATGTACCCACCCATGGGTCAAAGGTCAGGGGGAAGTGGGGGACCAAGACACTGGAGGTTCCCCATGATATTGACCGGCAGATGTGCCAGGAATGCGGCTGAGGGAAAGCTGCAAACAAAAAAGGGCGCTGTGGCCGCAAAGTGTGATACCCAGGCTTCAGTGTCAAAGCGAATTGGTTGTGGACGACAAGATCCAGGGGCTGGCCACCGGAAGGGGTTGCATGCTGTGGAGTGGAGGTGAAAGCCACTGGGCTGGGGGACTCAAGGAACCATCAAGGCTCATATATGGCTGGGACATCCATAGGGTCATCGAAATGATATTTCACCAGGATGATATTTCAGTGTGGGTGGGAAGAGCTTCTAATAGGCCTTTTTAGAGAATGTGGAATAAATAGTTAAGGCCTGAAGAATGAGGCAGAGAGAGCGATGCCCCCCGAAGGTTGGATTCAGTCTTCATGCTCCACCAGGATTTGCTAGTTAGGCAAAATTAGCTCTTTAATGTGCATTTGGCCTTGCAAAGTTGAGTAGCGGAAATGTCTGCCTCAGTGTCAATGTTGGCATCCTTGAACTTGTATGGGATCAACGGTCATATGATTGCCTAGGTTACTCTCATAGCTGATCAACCTGAACAATTTCAGAATTACGGACAGGCATGTCATTCTGACTTAAGGGTAACATTGAAATTAATGGTCACTTTCAAACATAAATAAGCAGTCTAGAAGTAATTAGGAGTGAAAATCTTATACACTTTAGAGACTTCCCTTGTGGTCCAGTAGTTAAGACTCTGTGCTTCCAACGCAGGGGGCACGGGTTCAATTCCTGGTTGGGGATGCCATGCAGCATGGTCAAAAAATTAAAAAAAAAAAATCTTATCAGTCAGTTGAGGGAGAATTGTGTACTTATCACAAAAGAGAAGTGCTTCAATAATGAGGGTTGTGAAAGCAGATAATTTTCTACACAAAAATAAGAAGCATTAAGGAAAAAAAAACACGAGGGTCCCCAAAACACATTTTGTTCTCACCAAACTTCCAAATAACATATTTTATTAAAATGTTTGAAGGAAACAATTCTTCCTTATACTTTTGAGTCTGTCCAGGCTAAACCTTCACACAAAAAATGCTGGTCAAAACAATTGCTATACCATGCCAGCAATTTCTAGTCATTGGAGATGAAGGAATTTTGAGATTAGTACAAACTAAGAATCCTTCTAGGAAAACCTGTTACCGAAAACCAATTTTCTTGAATTATAATCTGCAGCGCTTGAAAGCTTAGTGATATTATTGGACGTCAAGTTGAAAGTGACATCTGGTCATGCGAATGTCAAGTCCAGTGACTGCGGTACCATCTAGCAGCTGAAAGTGCTGGGAAAACTGCAGCTTCTGTTTTATAACATCAAGCATTTGAAATCTGATTACCAACATTGCTAAACATGAAATTGTAATAACTTGATTCTTTTGACTAAATTTTAGATTTATTTTCACATTCCAGAGGTTCATTTTACGATGGTGAGCCTCATCATCTGACTGTCATTGGTTGACTATCAATTTGAACACTCGGACATTTGGCCCAAATGTCTATTTTGTGCACGTCTGTTAGAGAGAGGGGAGGCATTAGGGATAGTTCAGAGCTGCCAGCATGATGTCACCTGCTGAAGGTAACGGGCAGGAGCTGGAAGCCAACAGAGTCCCACCGGCTTCCCCCAAGTCCCCCCTCCACTGCCCTGCCCCTGGCAGGGGAGGCCAGGGAATGACCCTCTGGAATGACTGTCAGGCCAAAGGGTTTGAAACAGGGCCTCCTGCTCTCTTCCAGCCTTGCACGTGGGAACATCGAAGTCTTCTTCCCTCCCCGCCTACGGCAGGACCACCCTGAGCCGGGTAAGGTCCCAGGACAGAGGTCACAGGCCTCGTGGGAAGAGTGTGCGTGTGGGGCCCGTGAGGGACTGAGCTACGTGGGCACCCGGGGGGGGCGGCCAGACCCTTACAGTGAAGGGGGACGATGTGGAATGCCCCAGCTTCCTCTGATTCCTTCGTGTCCTTTCCAGCTACAGTCCACAGACTTCAGCCCATCCGGGAGCGAGACCGAAAGCCCAGGTGAGAGGCAGGGCCGCCCTGATGCTGGGATAGGGGCTCAAGAGGCCCCTGGGGCAGCCCGTGTCTGCGATGTGGGCAGGGCTCTGTGGCTGGAGGTCGGGGCAGCTGAGCTGGCAGGTTTGGAAGCCTGCTGACCTCAGAGCTGCCTCTGAACAATGGCTCTTCTCTCCCACAGGCCTGCAGGTGAGTGCCTTCTGGAGGGTAACACGTGGAGCACGGAAGCCACGGATGGACGGGGGACTGGCAGTGTTGGGGGAGGGGTGCGGGGCGACGGAGTCACCTGGTGAGGACGTAAGAAGCCTAGGGTAAGGCTGGGGAGGCCTCCCTGCCCCACTCTGGCTCACTGCGGCTTTGGTCTCCCCAGAACGGAGAGGGCCAGAGGGGGAGGATGGACCGGGGGAACTCCCTTCCCTGTGTGCTGGAGCAGAAGGTGAGGGGCAGGGGCAGAGGCAGGGGATGGTGGGCAGGGGACAGAACCGTCTCTAGTGGGGGCGGGCCAGCTTGGGGAGAAGCCAGGGAAGTGAATGCACTGAGGGGTCCTCCTGGCTGATGATGGGAGGGGCAGCACGGAAGTTGGGGGAGTTGGATGGCAAGATGGCATGAGCCCCCATGGCCCCTGCAGGCTGATAAGGGGGCCTGGGGAATGGAGGGGGTTACGCTGACAGGGACCTCGAAGAGCCTGATACTTACTGCCCGCCTCCCCTCCCCGCCAGATCTATCCTTACGAAATGCTGGTGGTGACCAACAGGGGGCGAACCAAGCTGCCTCCAGGTGTGGATAGGATGAGGCTTGAGGTACGCAGGGAGCATGTGCTGGGTGGGTGAGGGGCTACTGACGGGGCAGCCTCCCCTGCCCGCTGTGGGGGAAGGTGGCCCAGCCCCACCCTTTGCCTCCTGTCCCTACACTGCCTCTGTGTGTCCCCCTTGCAGAGGCACCTGTCAGCAGAGGACTTCTCAAGGGTCTTTTCCATGTCTCCCGAAGAGTTTGGCAAGCTGGCTCTGTGGAAGCGAAACGAACTCAAGAAAAAGGCCTCTCTCTTCTGACGGCCCCCACCTGCTCCGTGACTGACCCTCACCCTTGCTGCTTCGGGGCTCTGGAGCTGGGGTCACTAGACCCCAAAGCATCACCTCTGGGGGGAGCAGGCGGGTGGGGCAGAGGTGGGGTTGGCTCCGTTGCTCAGGTCGAGGGAGAGCAAGGCCCCTGCAGTGCTGGGGTTTTGGGACGTGGACCTCCTTCCCCATGATGAGCTGGGGGGGTCTCCTTCTCTCATCCCTGGTCCTCGCTGCACAGGGCAAACCCAGCGTGCACTCCAGCACACACGGAGTTAGTGTCTGCACCCTCTCCCTGCCCCCACCCCCATGTGAAGGTCCCCAGAAGGGAGTGATGAGACACGAATGTGACACTTAGTGGTCAGGCCTGTCTGCTGTCCTGACCAAGGGGTGGGAAGAACCCTTGGGCCTGGTAGGAGGCACGTGAGGGTGGGAAGCAGCCACGCAGGCAGAGAGCGCCCAGGACCCTGTGTGCACCCAAACACTCCTCTGCAGCTCACCTGGGACGGGTTCCCCTGCACCTGGGCCTCCCGCCTCTCAGCCTCCAGCAGGGAGGCCACCCAGCCCTCCAGCTTACCCTGTCCTCTCCTTGTGACCCCCAAGCTTCGAAGCCTCTTGCTCCAGCCCTGAGGCTTCCCTAGAAGCCTTGGCTTAGAGTGGAGATGTCGCCTATACAGACCCCCAGCCCCACATCAGCCTTCAGGCTGAGTCGGCTAGAATGCTACCTTCTAGCATCCAGGTCCTGGGCAGAGCCCAGGCCTTTGGGCTCCCCTGGACGGGATGAGGAGCCAGGCTGAGAGTCCTGGCTACCGGGTCCCACCCACACCCCTGCATCCCCCACCATGCTCTCTAAAGAATGTAATTTATTGGGGCACCCCCCAGCTGCTTTCCTCACCTAACTCTCTGCCCTACCTTAATCACGCTCCCAGCTTTTCTTCTCTCCAAATACACGTGTATATAATTATATATATATTTTTTTGCCGGGGTCTGGGTTTTGTTCCTGCCCAGACCCCGACATCCCTTTCCACCGTGTGTGTGTGATAATGCTGGGGGAGGGGGACTCTGCTTGGAATTAAAAGGTTGCATCGGGGCCCCAAATCTATTTGTTCTTTATGAGCCACCAGATCCGAGTGAGAGGGACAGGTGATGCCAGGCTGAGAAAAGCCATG
The DNA here is from genome assembly GCF_009873245.2 of Balaenoptera musculus. Taxonomy (NCBI): domain Eukaryota; kingdom Metazoa; phylum Chordata; class Mammalia; order Artiodactyla; family Balaenopteridae; genus Balaenoptera; species Balaenoptera musculus. The sequence goes on along the minus strand of NC_045790.1, from coordinate 16,126,306 downwards.
GAGCCAGGGTTCAAATGGGGGGGGCACACAGAGTTGGAGGAGGGAGAGCGATGGCACACATCCTACCCTCCCCCATCCCTGGGCCAGAAAAGCGGGGGCAGTCTAGCAGGTCCTGTCTGCCTCCTCTCCTTCAGGGGCTGTGCAATGGTGACATGGATGCGGGGACAGAAACTCACACTCTGGAGCATGAATATAGAGCCAGCTGGGAGAAAAGGCTCTGCCCTTCACTGAGCCCCTAAATGCACCCCCTGGGCGGTCAAGCTCATCAACAGCTGACATGGTTGTACCCCTCCAGGTCTATGATACTCACAGTTCAATGGGGAGGCCAAACACCCAGTAAAGGTCAACTGTGTAGGAGTGGACAGTGAGCTGATTGTCGAGGGTCAGGCGGGGAAAACTAAGGGGTGGAGAAATGATGAGGGAAATCTAGCAGGAGCGAGGGTCAAGTGGAGGCCGAGGGAGCAGGGGTAACTTGGTCCTGGATGACTTGGCGGGACCGCCCAGGGGCAGTAGACATGGAACAGGCCTGCTGAAGTGGGTGGAGGGGGTGAAGACTGGATTTGAAGATCAGAAGGAGGACTTTGGGTGTGAGGGCTGGCGGGGATGGGGCCGGCTCACCTGGGGGGAACAGAACCTGGGTTTGGGCACCTGAAGAGGTATGCAGTCCAGAGGACCCAGTGAGTTGGAGGGGGCCCTGCGTGTGAACCCTAGACTGGAGCTGGCACCTGAATCAACTCTCCTGCCCTTGGACGAGTTTCTAGCCCCTCTGGCTGAAACAAAAGCAAAGTGGATAAGAACTGCTCAAGTGTGAATGATTAAACTGTAGGAGTTCTGCTACATGCACAACATTGATCGTCTTAACAAACTTGCGAGGTCAACGGCACAGGTTGTTTTCATCCTTCTCGAGAATGAGAAAATCGTGGAATAGAGACATTTCACAAGCCTGAAGCTACAAGCAACTAATGATTGCAGACTGGAAACACACATCCCAGTTTCTTCACTGCTAACCTGGGTCATTCCCAGTATAGACACAGTTGCCTCTCCAGGGGCAGCAAAGAGAGGAATGGTACCCACACACACGTACCCAGGATTAGGTGTTCAGCAAAAGTTTGGAAGGCTTATCCCGTTCCGGCATGAGGGAAACGGGTGACGAGGCCAGCACCCCCCTGTCCATGGAGCTCCCAGGCTCTTGAGCACCAAGGGGTGTGAGGAGCGTTTGATCACAGCGCACTGGGAAATGTTTGTGGTGCGAGCAGACTGGACTCGAAGTCCTAAAGGATCTGAAGTTCCTGAGAATTTAGAGCGGCTCAAAGTGGAGGTCTGTCCTAAAATAAAACCTTGGTGATTATTTAGTCCATTGGTTTCCAAACCTTTTTAGTAGTCAATCTTTTTAAAAATTAGATCTTACTATTAGTAATTAGAATACATTTATAAGTTGATTATATTTATTTATTTTTTTGGCCATGCCATGCGGCATGCGGGATCTTAGTTCCCTGACCAGGGATAGAACCTGTGGCCCTTGCAGTGGAGGCACGGAATCCTAACCACTGGACCGCCGGGGAATTCCCTGTAAGTTGAATTTTATAGTTAATTATTAATGAAATCAATCAATGAGAACAAGGAAGCAATTTGATGGATATAAAAATTTTAAGTCAAGGGTTGTACATGACAGCCGCCCTTTCAGCAAGCACGGGATCTAATTTATTCTTGTATTTGGTTGCACAGTAGGAGAGAATTCTGATTCACAGATAAGTAGTCACAAAGTTGCAGTGGTTTAAAAATGCATGCAAATGTGAACAGTCACATTCCTCACGTTGAGCGGCAGCAGCTAAGTCCCATCTCTTTGAATCTGGGCTTAGTGCCTTGCTCTTTCAAACTGTTTATTCTGCCAACAGCCTTCTACCTTCATTTACGCTGACAGGAGGGAAGGTTTATTCAAACATCTTCCCAATGAGCTAACCTGGCAGCAGAATTTAAATACATCGGTGGGCTCTATCATATATACAAGTATGTCCACTGACTTTTATTAGAGCTTTTGAAATAAAATTTTAAAAGTTAAACCAAATAAAAGGTTATGAATTTCTTATACACTTCCCCTATATTCTACAGTTCCTTGAAATATCTTGAAGGAAAACAAGTAGATTTAATCCATCCAGCCTGCTTCCTTTACCTATGAGGAAGAAGACCCAGAGAAGAACAGTGTTGGACTGACTCCAGATTGCTTTTTGTTTTTAATTAAAAAAATGTTTTTTGGCCACGCCGTGCAGCATGTGGGATCTTAGTTCCCCGACCAGGGATCGAACCACTGGACTGCAAGGGAAGTCCCCTAGATTGCTTCTTGATACACAAAAAAGGCTTGTTTCTTCCCTTTGTTCTTACACTTTTTGGCCTATAAGCCTCCTCTCATTTCCCATAGGCTCCTCACCTGGGACCAATTGTAGACGAGCTGTTTGAAACATCTATTTTCCCTAAGCAGCTGCCAGAGAACTGAGATCCAAACACTAGCTCAGCCGAACCCTGGCCTCCCCGTGACTCGGTCTGGACTGCAGGCTCCACTCCACAGCACATGGCCAACTCTGGGCAGGCGTTGCCTCCTGGGCCTTAGTCCCACTGGTGAAAGAGGCCCCAAAGACAGGGCCAGTGCAGTGAAGCCCCAGTACCCCACAGCTCCAGGTCCTCAGATCTGTGAGAGGGGCTACCCACCTTCCCTCGTGGGACCCCTGGTGCCTCACCCTCTCATCAGATGGTGTCAGGGGTCAGCAGGAACACATTTTGAACAGATGTCAGCCCTATCCTCAGGAAGAATCTCTTTCCATTCCTGGGGGGTAGAGGTGGGAGATGGGAGCAGGGAGATGGGGAATGGGCTTTGAACTGGCAGAGCTGGCTGCTAGAAAGCCCCCTCCCTAAGGTCCCAGCTTTTGACATTCCGGGAAACCCTGCTCTGGTTGAGGGTTCTGCCTGTTTAACTCTTGGCTGTAACTTTCCCAGTGTGTCCCCGACACCGGAGACCCACCTTCTGTTTCTCTCCTTGGTGCGTCTAGAAGGGCAAAACGAGGCCAGTGTGATGTCCTCTGCAGGACCTCTGGACCAGCACTGTATCCACTTAAAGTAACAAGCAACAAGTGAAATTAATTTTTATAATATACTTTGGTTAACTCAATTTATCTAATAGATTACGTTTCAACTTGTAATCAACATAAAACATCAGTAGTGACTATTTTACATTCTTTCCTTTGTCTGACATGTCTTCAGCACATGTCAATTAGGACTAGCCCATTTCAGCTCCATAGCCACAAGTGGCCAGTGGCTACTGTGCTGGACAGGGGTGGGGGAAAGAAGTCACGCTGGCCCCGTTTTGCCCTTCTAGACGCATCAAGGAAACAGGTGTGTCTCCCGTGTGTGTGTGTGTGTGTGTGTGTGTGTGTGTTTGTTCGGGGGGACACACTGGGAAAATTATGGCCAAAAATTACACAGGCAGAGCCCTCAACCAGAGCAGGGTTTCCCGGAATGTTCAAAGCTGGGCCCTTAGGGAGGGGACCTTCGAGCAGCCAGCTCTGCCAGTTCAAAGCCCATTCCCCATCTCCCCGCTCCACGCCCCCATTCCCCCAGGAATGGAAAGAAATTCTTCCTGAGCACATGGCAGTCAGCTGTTCAAAATGTATTTCTGCTGACCCTCGACATCATATGATGGGAGGCTAAGGCATTATGGGGTCCCACGAGGAAAGTCTAGAGACTTCCAGAACCCACAAACCTTCTCATCCCTCATGGGAAAAACCTGTCTGGTTCCACTCGCCCTTCTCTAAGGGTAGTTCGCTCGCTGCCTCCTGGTTCCCCAAGAGGCCGCGGCGGACTTGACCCTGCCCCTCCGCTGCCCCGGCTGCCGGCGCCCCCGACCCCGGGGCCCTTCCTCGCTGCCTGGCCCAGCCACGTTGGCGGCCGGCCTCCTCTCCGACCCCGGGCTAGGCCGGGAGGGGGCGGCGGGGCGGGGCGGCCGGGGCCCCGCCTCCCTCGCCGCGCCTCCGGGTCGCCGACTGCGCCCAGGAGCTCCGCCGCCGCCGCCGCCGCCGCCGCCGCCCGGGAGCCGGGAGCCGGGAGCCGGGAGCCGGGCCGCAGTCATGCTGAGCCGGCTCGGGGCGCTACTGCAGGAGGCCGTGGGGGCGGTGAGGCCGGGGACGCTGGGGCGCGCGGGGCCTGGGCCGGAAGGGCGGGCGCGGGGCCGGGGGAGGAGCCGGCCGGCGCGCGGGCGGACTGAGGGTGCGGGCCGCCTCCATGAAGGGACCCCCAACCCGGGCCGTGGTGCCCCTTCCCGGGCCTCCTCGCTCCCCCGCCGCGCCCCTCCTGCGCAGCGCTCCCCGCTTCCAGGGGCTTCTTTCCGGATCGCGCGTGTTCCCAGCTCCTCTCCAGGTGGCTCCGGCCCCCTAACCCTTCTCCCCGGATTGCTTCCTGTTTATTTCTCCTGCTCCCCGAGTCTCTCCCAATTCCCAAACTCCTCTGTGCCGAATGATCCCTAGTCACCCAATAGTTTCTTCCCAAAATTCCCCCCAAGGCCCCTCCCCCAGCTTGGGTGCCTTCCTCCTCCCCCACGCTCCTCCCTTCCTGGTCACCCGGCCTTAAAAAATAGCTGCCCCTTACCCTGGTTCCGAGCCCTCGGCCGCCTCCAAGACCACACTCAGGCGCAGTCCGCCCTCTCACCTTGGACTTGGGAAGTGCAGGCCCCGGACTGGCCAAGTCCCCAGGGAAGGGTACAGATACAGTCCGGCGGGCGGGGGTCGCCTAGCCCAGGAAACAGCCGGCTGCAGGGTACAAGCGCAGTTTCCAGAATGCTGTCTCAACACCAGGCCAGCCCGAGCCCCACTGACCTTGAGTCAGGAGAGGCCAGCTGCAGTGCGGCCTGGGGCGGCCAGCGGGGACGGGGAGTGTGTGTTTCTGCCATTTTCTGTTGGGGTTGAAGGCTGCTGAGAGGCGCCCACGGCGGCTGTTCTCTTCATTGAGCGAGATAAAAGTGCCCTTTAGCTAGGGTAGGCGGGATGCCCTCCAGTTAAAGCAACCCTGCCAAGATTCTGCCTGTAAAGTTAACAATTCTTTTGTCTCACAGTATAAACCCTCCCCCTAATTGATCAGTTGAGTGTATCACATGTTCTCAGGAGAAACACCCTTGGGTTCCATCGCTTTCCTCCCCAACACACACACCAAATCAGAGCTTGTTAATGAGTGAAACCAGTCTCAGCCTTAAGCAAACTTGTGAAGAAAGTGAAAATCTTCTGCCCTTTCTCCTCTCCCACCTGCCCTAGCCCTGCCCTTGCTGGTGTTCAGGAGCCTCCGGCCATCCCGCCTCAGGAGGGGGTTCCAAAATGATCTCTCCTCCCTTCCTCCCTGTCCCCAATCAAAATAGCTGTCATTTTAGAAAGTAATCTGACACTCCTTCATACCTCTCTGGGAAAGCTGCATACACAAGATGGGTGGACTGGATAGACAGGACCCTAGACCTGAGAAGTGAATTTCTAATGCTTCCTATGTGGAAATTTCAGTGTCAGTGGCTGCAGGAGTATTGCTGGTCAAGGGGGATATTTTTAGGCAGGTGATCTTAGGCCCCTCAGTATTACAACATATAGATGATGCCCTGGAAATTTGGCTGGCCCCGTGCAACCATCAGGAGAGATGGGGACCCCTCTCCCTCCCACCCCCAAGCTTCAGTATCATACGTCTTCCCAGGGCTGGGTCACCAGGTTAAAACCCCCAGCAAGTTGCTTGACTCCTAGTTAAAGAGGAAGAGTGCACCTTCCTGCCCTCTTCTGACAAAATAGAATAGCAATCTTTAGCATTATTTGTAAATATAATATTATCTTTAAAAATTAATCATTTGGTGCAGTTTCCTTGGGCTGGAGTTACAGTAGCTAATAACAGATTCAGGTAAAGATTACCCCCTGCTTTCTTAGCTCTAACAGTCTGTTTTGGCTAACCTTTGTTCTCGTGTTTCTCCTTTTCTTGCTGGATTGTTTTTTTTTTTTTTAATTTATTTATTTTTTATTTTTGGCTGTGTTGGGTCTTTGTTGCTGCGTGCGGGCTTTCTCTAGTTGTGGCGAGCGGGGCCTACTCTTCGTTGGCGGTGCATGTGCTTCTCATTGCGGTGGCTTCTCGTTGCGGAGCACCAGCTCTAGGCGCACGGGCTTCAGTAGTTGTGGCACACGGGTTTCAGTAGTTGTGGCTCGCGGGCTCTAGAGCCCAGGCTCAGTAGTTGAGGCACACAGGCTTAGTTGCTCCATGGCATGTGGGATCTTCCACGACCAGGGCTCAAACCCGTGTCCCCTGCATTGGCAGGTGGATTCTTAACCACTGTGCCACCAGGGAAGTCCCTGGATTGTTGTTTTTTGATTTAAGTCCAGCTTAAGGCTTTAGGAGACTATAAATGAATTTTAAGGCTAGATGAGACCCCATCACAGGCTTGTGCGATGACCGTAGCGTGGTCAAGGGTCAGAGGGCTTTCCCAGAGACAAGGAACTATGGAAGGGGCTGAAGGGGTTTGCTGAGATATTTAGTAAATATCAATGAGTAATCACTCTGTGCAGAGCCCTTTAGGGGCAGAAACACAGAACCCTGGCCCCAGGGAGCTCACAGTCTCCTGGAGAGATGACTGCTCACCCAACAATAATAGCATCACGTAGAACGTGATAAGATGCAGTCACTCCATGTGGACGATGTGTTTGTAACGACTGTGCGAGGTGCCACTCCTGTAAGTCGTGGTCCCCACAGCGAACTTTGAGAGAAGACAAGACTTCCTGGGCCACCAAGGCCAGGGGAATACTTCAAGGCCTCTGATTCAGTGTGATTGCTTCCTCCTCTTGTCATAATGGTCTGCTAAGCATTTATCCTGTGTCTGTCTCCTACACACCCGCCAGATGACTCTTCCTCACACAGTTCCGATGTCACTGACCTGCACCCGGCAGCCTGCAAAACAATAAAAAATTTTAAAAATTAAAAACAAAATCGGACTTTTTGGTTTGGCCAAGAAATTCAAGGCCCCACACACTCATCAATCCATCCTTGGCCTGGACATGCTTTGCAAAGTTCCTTCTCCAGGAAATGTCTCTCCTATTTCTCTAATTGTTGAAATCAGACCCAGCTCTTCAGGTTTTAGTTCCCGCATGACCTCGGTAAAGCCTCTTTGTTCCACTCGTTGCAAGTGACCCCTCTTCGCCCAAAGGCCGTTCTCCACCTCTCCTGTGTTCTCACACTACTTCAGTAGTGGAGTTATTCAGCGTGTTTCATATTCTCTTCTCCTCCACGGCACGTTTCTGGAGGACTGGCTCTTAGACAGCCTTGTATGGCTTGTAACATCAGGCGTGGTGTCTTGTACGTGGTAGGCACTCAACAGATACCTACTGAGTGAGTTATGGAAGGAGGAGACACCCCGTCCTGTGGTGTAGAAAAGCATGAATTTAGAGATGCGTCTGGGGACCGCAGAGGTGGCTTTGTGGAGGTGGTGGCCCTGAGCTGGACCTCACTGGGGACTGCTAGGACCTAGACAGGTGTAGGGGGATACGGGGGCTCCTGGACAGAGGAGTGGCCGGAGCAAAGACCAAGAGGTAGGGATATAGGTAGGGACTATGCGTTTTTCTCCTGCGAACATTTACCCTGCTAGAAAAGAGAAGAAATGCACTTTTTTGGAGAAGTTTTCAGGGGAACTGGTTGTTACCAGTTCAAGGTTAGTTCCAGCTGGGGCATGGAAATGGAGAGAGCACTTTGGGAAAGGGGGGAGGTTCTGGGGTTGCTCACAGCAGATCAGAATTCCCCCCGGGGCGATCGAAGGAGTCAGAGGAGATGTGGACAGGAGCAGAGCGGAGAGGAGCTAGGGGTGCACGGCCTGCAGCCGTGGACAAAAGATGCAGCACATTATAAGTAAGGCACTTTCTTAATATTCCTCTAACGTTACCTATCTGGCTGAACTGAGCTGTCGTGGCCTTCAACCCGGATTTTCAGACTCTCAGACCAAGAGGGACCTGAAAGCTTTGTCTTTGCCACATTTTCCATCTGTATCATTTTGATTTTGTTGTTTTGGGGGTGCTCTCCTGTTTCCCTCTATGTACCTCTGTTGTAGCATAACCACGATATATAGAAATGATCTGTTTCTGTGTCTGTTTCCCCTACCATCAGTCTTAGCTGCTCTGGGACAGGGGATATAGAATCATGACATGTGCTCATGTCACAGCATTTCCAGGAGGGAGAGGGGGTCTGAGGAGAGGAACCAGGAGATTGTTGGCAGATAGGGAGACAATGTGCAAATGTCCTGGAGAAAATGTGTAACTATTCAATTTGAGAACCCAGGATCACGGTGCCTCCTCCAGGGCCTAGCACCCGTCCGACACTTAGCAGATGGTGGAATGTCCTTTCTGATGAGTGCCGGTGGCGACCACTTAGGTTGTGTCTGCTCTCTCCACAGCGGGAGCCCAGCATTGACCTGCTGGAGGCCTTCGTGGAACACTGGAAGGGCATCACGAACTACTACATTGAAAGCACAGGTGGGGCCTGGTCTCCTTCCACGCAGGGATCCCTGGAGGGAGCAGGGAGGAAGGTGTGGGTGGAGTCACTCTGCAGCTCAGAGATGCAGGTGTCCTGAGGAAGGTGACATCCGCTGCTCAAGAGTTCAGAGTGGGGGCTGCCCCACCCTGACCTTCTGGGAGGGGACCTGTGTGAGGTAGGAGTGGGGACACGGAGGCTGAGGTCTCACTGGCCTGACTCTGCAACCCAGAGGTTGAATGCCACTTGCCCCCAGCTTCCAGTTGGGCAGAATGTCCAGGCCTTCAGTCCCCAAGTGCCTGGGCCCTGTGTCTAGGGCTTACTGATTAAAGAAAAGAAATGGAATAAATTCCTCTTTTCTGTGAGCCAACTTAGAGGGCATTTCTCTTGTAGAGACCTGGCAAGGCATGTAGCACACCTGGTCCTTCTCCCCAAGCTGACACTCTAAAAAGCCAAAGCCTTGGGTCATCTGGGCCCATCAGGATCACTCACTGAGGGGGCAGCGTCTCATTGGCTGCCTTGTAGTCAATATGCTGGGATTGGTGGAGATGCACTGGTTGCCAGGTAACCTTTCCTGCATCCCTAGCCTTCCACCTCCTGGAGTTCAGACTGGGGTTTGATTCCAGCCTACACCTTTCCTAAAGGCTTTATTTCCAGCCTGAGCCAACCCAAGAAATTAAAAGTGGCCTTTGGACACTCTGAGGGACCCTCTGAGCGTTCTGTTAGACCAGGTTCCTCAGTCTTGGCACTGGTGACACCTGGACTGGATCATTCTTTGTTGTAGGGGGCTGGGGGGGTACACTGTATGTTTAGCAGCAACTCTGACCTCTATCCACTAAATGCCAGTAGCACCCCTTCCCCATTGTGATAACCATAAATGGCTCTCCAAACATTGCCAAATATCCTGGGGAGCAGGGGCAAAATCACCCCCAGTTAAGAACGATTGCTTTAGACTGAAGATCCCTTTTTTTTTTTTTTAACTGAGATACAATTGACATATTAGGTTGGCCAAAAAGTTCGTTTGGGCTTTTGTATCATCTTACGGAAAACCCGAACGAACTTTTTGGCCAATCCAATATAATTGGTGTAATCAATTGAATATATTGATTCAATATATGGAAATACGGAGAAATGATCACCACAATAAGTCTAGTTAACATCTGTCACCACACATAGCTACAGTTTTTTTTCTTGTGATGAAAACTTTTAAGATCTTCTCTGTTAGCAACTTTTAAATATACAGTACAGTATTATTAACTATAGTCACCATACTGTACATTACATTCCCAGGACTTATTTTACATCTGGAAGTTTGCAGCTTTTAGACTGAAGATCTCTTGACAGGGAACCCCAAGCTACCAGAGACTAGGAAAAGATCTAGAACTGCCTTGGGTCCACCTGGGGCTTTACCTGGGCCCAATCCGTTAATTTCCAGACTGGTCCCTGGACCGGAGATGTAGGGGTGGGCGAGGTGAGCTGCCCTGCTTAAAAGCCTATGCTTTCAAGAAAACCTAGGGGGTGCTCCAAGGCCAGTCCCAAAGTACCAAAACTTTCTTTATAAAAATACTCTACCTTCTGAGACTGACTAAGAAAACCCCACTAATCAGCTTCTCCGTCAGGACCTGGGCACTGTGCGGTGAGTTTGAGTCTGAACCCATGGTCATGCATGGATTTTTTTTTTTTTTTTTTTGGCTTTGTAAAAAAAATAAGAGTATTGCCTTCCTTGAGTATAAAAGAGACATAAACAGGCCCCAGGAGGTTATCTGTTAGGAAGCTGATCGAAGATGGCTTCTAAGTAATACAACAGAGACCCCTGGGCCCATAGCTTCTCACTCAGGCCCAGGGCTCACTCTGCCCCTTCAGAGCAGGCCTGAAGCCCTAGCAGGTGTCCTTCTGTAGGCCCCAGGGTTCAGAGAAAAAATGCTGCTGCTTTCCTCTCATAAAGTGCTGGGGCCTGCACACATGCTCCGTCAGAGGGCTGTATCCTGGGCTTCATCTAGAAGGTCTTTTGTCTTTTCAACTAGAGAGGCGTCAACTGTAAACTTCCCTTTCCTCTGGTCTTTGAAGAAAAGCGTTAACCTGGCCTGCTCCAGGTTGGCTTCCACCTCCCTCCACCCGCTAGGCCCTGTGGGCTTGACCCCATCCAGCCAGAGTGCCCCTCTTCACCCCATTCACCTTGTTTCCTGAATCTTGATTAGATGAAAACACCCCGGCCAAGAAAACAGATATTCCCTGGCGGCTGAAGCAGATGCTGGACATCCTGGTGTACGAGGAGAAGCAGCAGGCGGCGGCCGGTGAGGCGGGGCCGTGTCTGGAGTACCTGCTGCAGCACAAGATCCTGGAGACCCTGTGCACGCTGGGCAAGGCCGAGGTGGGCAGGACCCCGGTGCCTCTGGAACTTTCCACCTGAGCCGGTGTCCGGCAGGTCTACCTGTGCTCCTCCCGGAGCCCGGTGCCCACACTGGGGGCGGGGCACTGAGGCTGTCTCAGAACACCCCGAGGCTTTGGGCCCTTGCTTATTTGCTTTGGTGGCGTGTTCTCGCTGTCGTCCGGGTTGAGGACATGTTTCCTTTCGTTCAGTCCGCGTTCGTTCATCAAAGATGTACTGAGGACCAGCCATGTGCCAGTCTGTGTCCTAGGCACTGGGGACCTGGCAGTGATTGAAACAGACGAAAATTCTAGTTGGGGAGAGGCAGGATAATCAAAGGAGCCCACGTATAGTATGTTCAATAAAGACAAGGTTATGGACAAAAATAAAGCAGGAAGGGAGCGGGACTTCCCTGGCGGTCCAGTGGTCAAGACTCCGCGCTCCTGATGCAGGGGGCACGGTTGGATCTCTGGTCGCAACTAAGATCCCGCATGTGCGGCCAAAAAGAAAAAGGAAAAAAGCAAGAAGCGGGCTTGGCAGCATAGAGGAGGCCAGTTGCCAAGAGTGAGGGAGGGAGGCTGGCGGAGAAGGCCCCTCCGCGCAGTGAGGGGAGGAGCGGTCCGGGCGGGGGCGTGGCCTCGCCGCCTGACTGACAGGTACTCTGTCCCCCGACCCGCAGTACCCGCCAGGCATGCGGCAGCAGGTGCTCCAGTTCTTCAGCAAGGTTCTGGCCCAGGTGCAGCATCCCCTCCTGCATTACCTCAGCGTCCACAGGCCTGTGCAGGTGAGGGGCCCAGAAGCTAAGGGGTGTCTGGGGGTGAGGCCTATGCTTTCAAGAAAAGCTAGGGGTGCTCCTAGGCCAGTCCCAAAGCACCGGAACTTTCTCTACAAAAACACTCCACCCTCTGAGACTCTTAAGAAAGCCCCCAAATCCAGCTTCTCCATCAGGACCCGTGCCGCAGGTTTGAGTCTGAACCCATGGTCGTGCACGGGGTTTTTTTTTCTGCCGCCCCATTCTTCCTTCTCTTCCCTGCCACCCCATTCCCCTCTGTCTCTGTCCTGCTCCGCTTCCAGAAACTTCTCCGACTTGGTGGGACAGTTCCTGGATCCCTCACAGAAAAGGAGGAGGTGCAGTTCACCACTGTCCTCTGCTCCAAGATCCAGCAGGATCCAGCCCTGCTCACCTATATTCTAGAAGTGAGCGCCTCTGGGGAACAGGAGCGGGAGGGCCCAGACCCCAGGGCAATCCCCTGTGGCCCTTCTGAAGAAGCAGAAGGATGGAGCAGGTACCGGGGAGGCGCTCAGGCAGCTCCCCCTCCAGCTCCACGCTGAAGCCACCCACCCTGTATTCCCAAGGGGCCATCGTGGGGGGTGCTCTGCACCACAGCCTGGCCTCACGCAGCCTCCCTCGCAGGGTAAAAAGACCGTCGGTAGGAAGGAGGCATCCAGAGAAGCCACCGCCCTGCCGAGAGAGGCAGCCGGCATCAAGAACGAGGAGCAGCCCCACAGCAAAGCTCCTGACAGGGGTGCCTGGGGGGCCCGGGCCTTGAGCACCCAGCTGCCTGCTGAGACCGAGCAGCCCGATGGAGGGACTGGGGAGAGCAACCTCATCACCTCGCTGATTGGCTTGTGCAAGAGCAAGGTGCCGGCTGTCGAGACGCAGGGAGCAGGGGTGGGGCGGGCGAGTTGCTGGGAGGGCACTTGGGGGATCAGCCGCACGTCACTGAAGTCGTACCCTTATCCCCTAGAAAGGTCGGGTGGCCCTGAAGGCCCAGGAGAACCTGCTGCTCCTGGTAAGCGTGGCTTCCCAGGCAGCTGCCACCTACCTGGTGCAGAGCAGCCCTTGTTGCCCTGCCATCGTCGAGCACCTCTGCCAGCTGTACCAGTCCCTGCCCAGCTTCCTGGACCCCGCAGACATTGCCGCTTTAGAGGGCATCAGCTGGAGGTAGGCGCTTGGCCAGGGAAGGCTGGGCTGCATCTTCAGTGGCTAGAAGCCCTGCCCGTCATCTTCCTGGTAGTAGCGGCTCTTCTTGTTTTCCAGGGGGGATGGGGACCCCTGCTGGCCACCCTCTTCCTGAGGTTACAGCCCATGCCCAAGGGCCTTCTCGCCTTCCAGGAAAGCATCACTTTGGCTTCTGCCCTCAGAGCCCCCAGTTGAACTGACCCCCAGCAACAGAGGTTCTAGGGCAGAGGGCAGAAGGGCCCAGCTTCCTGGACGTACCTGAAGCAGGCCTCACAAAGCTCTCTCGCTCTCCCTCAGGTTACCCAGTGCCCCGTCTGATGAGGCTTCCTTCCCCGGCAAGGAGACCTTGGCTGCCTTCTTGGGCTGGTTTGATTACTGCGACCACCTCATCACAGAGGCACACACGGTGAGCGGGGTGGGCGATGACAGGGCTCTCCTCGGGTGTCCCCCGCTTCATGGTGCTCTGTTCGTGTCTCTACCTCAAGGACCCAGGGGGTCTCTTGGGAGCTGGGTAGGGCCCGGGGTCAGCAGAGACCCTCTACCTGTTGTTAGGCTCTGTGCAAGGACACAGCTGTTTCTCAGTGGAAAATGGTCGATCGGAGATAAAATGTGTTTAAGACATGCTCTTTGGCGCCCAGGTGGTTTCGGATGCCTTGGCAAAGTCTGTGGCTGAGAAGTTATTTGTGGAGATTCTGCAGCCCCAGCTCCTGCATGTGTGAGTTCTGTGCAGTTCCCTTGGGCGTAGCCATAGTCTGGGCGAACCGCCCACCCCACCAAGCCCCTTCCTGCGCCTGAGACCAGGGACCTCCTTGTCCAGAGTCATGGGAATCTGTGGGCTCCGTCAGTTGATGTTTGCCTGTTCCCCTGACACACTCGTGGCTCAGAGCTACGTGGGCTAACAAAGGCCTCCCACCCTTGGACTCTAGGACCTCAGGAGGGGTGGGGTGTGGGCAGAGAAATACCAGCCGAAGATGCAAGGGAACCAGGAAAGGGTGCTGCCCCCTACACCCCTTCCCTCCCTGCTCCTACTCTGGTCTTGACTGCCCCCGCCTGGCTCAGCGCGCCCTCCCTGTAGGTCTGAACAGAGCGTCCTGACCTCCACCGCCCTGCTCACGGCCATGCTGCGCCAGCTCCGCTCCCCTGCCCTGCTGCGGGAGGCCGTGGCCTTCCTCCTGGGCACGGACCAGCAGCCTACAGCCCCCGAGGACAGCCCTCACACCCTGGGCGGCCACCTCGTCAGGCACTGCGACCACCTCTCTGATGAGGTGAGGCGGGCGGGCCCTCCTCTCTAACCGCTCCCTGGCCCCCAGCCCCTGCCCAAGGGACTCCTGAAGCTTCTTCCCATTTGCATTAGCTTTCCAGGTGGTTCTACCTTTGAGGCCATTGAAACCCAACTCCCCACCCCCACCCCCACCCCCAGCCAAAAAAAAAAAAAAGAAAAAGGCAGTGACCCAGTGATTGGTAGCCAAACTGCTTTTGTCACGCAGTTAATTTTCTGTGATCACATACTTGTGATGGCACTTTTTACCTTACACAATGCTTTTATATTCATTTGGCTTGTTTGAAGCTGACAGCTCCGGGCCATTTTCTAGACATGGAAACTAAGGCTCCGAGGAGCCAGTGGGCTTGCCTGACACTACACCTCAAACCAGTAATGGGACAGGGACCAGCCAGACTTGCGGTTCCTGGGCCAGCACCCATCTGCTCCCCTTAAAACCTGCCCCCTTAGCCCCCGGCTGGAGGAGGTGACCCTCTCCTAGGGGGACTCCTCTTATCTGGGTGAGCACTTCCCAGGCACCCCTAGAGGCCGGGATGGGGAAGGGGTGTCCTGCTGACCGCTTCTTGTCCCAGATCAGCATCGCCACGCTGCGGCTGTTTGAGGAGCTGCTCCAGAAGCCCCACGAGCAGATCATCCACAGCCTGATCCTGTGCCACCTCGAGGGCCGCCCTTACGTGGCCCGGGGCTCGCCCGAGCCCGAGAGCTACGAGGACACCCTGTAAGTGAAGCTCAGCGCCTCGGGGAGGCCTCGGACCGTTCGGGACCCACCCTGCCCCCCCGCCGGCCCCCAGCACCCCACACCAGTTCCTGCGTTCACTGGTGCCTCGCTTGTCTGCCCTGGCACAGAGATCTGGAGGAAGACCCCTACTTCACGGATGGCTTCCTTGACTCCGGTTTTCAACCCTCCATGAAGCCTCCCCCTGCCCCCGTCACCAACCCCGATGGCAAAACAGCGGTGACCGAGATTGTCAACAGGTAGGAGCAGGTCAGGAACTCTGAGCCACCTGAGTTTTGTTCCGTCTTTGGCCACAGCCCTGATGGGGTGCAGCCGGGAGAGTGCTCCCTCGGGGCTGGAGGTGGAGCGGGGAGAGCAGGGCGGCCCAGGCTGGGGCACCTCCAAACCACGGGTCCTATCTCTCAGTTTCCTCTGCCTCGTTCCTGAGGAAGCCAAGACCTCGGCTTTCCTGGAGGAGACCGGATATGACACATACGTCCACGATGCTTACGGACTGGTGAGTGTCAAGGCCTCTGCCGGCGCCCAGTTCTCGCCGCTCAGAGCGTGGGGTTAATACACTCTGCCTCTGCCTCTGCGATCTCCCGCCCGAGGTGCTCCCGGCTCTGGCCAAGTGCCCGAGCCCCACCTGCCTGCGCGGCTCCCTCTGTCTGCTGGTGCCTCCTGACCACTGGGTCCACCTCTTTTAACTCTCCCCTCCCGTTTCAGTTCCAGGAGTGCAGCTCCCGAGTGGCGCCCTGGGGCTGGCCGCCGGCTCCCACACCCCTGGACCCCCATGAGCCCGAACGGCCTTTCTTTGAGGGTCACTTCCTCCGAATGCTGTTCGACCGCATGTCCCGGATTTTAGAACAGGTGCCTGACAGGGCTGGGCCCCTGCCACAGGGCGAAGGCCTCTGGAGTCCTTCAGGAGAGGAGGGCCCAGCCGTGGGGGTCCAGTCATCTTCTCTTTTCCGGTTCCACGACCCCCCTCAAGCCCCACCTTTCCCCAGGCGGGAAGCCCCGTCTCGCCTCTGCTCCACATGCCCTGACGTGCCCTGGTCCTCAGCTCCAGGGAACCCGTGACACACACATCACATGCATCTCCAACCCCAGCGCATGTTCACACTGGCCAGGCGCCTTGCTGGGGGGTGGGGGGGGCGCAGAAGTGCTCACCGCCTGTGCCAACCCTCGCTTGTCCACCGTGCTCCCCCCAGCCGTACAGCCTGAACCTGCAAGTGACCTCAGTCTTGTCCCGGCTCGCCCTCTTCCCCCACCCCCTCATCCACGAGTACCTCCTGGATCCCTACATCAACCTGGCCCCTGGCTGCCGGAGCCTGTTCTCTGTGCTCGTCAGGGTAAGGATGCCCGGGCCGGAGGGAGCATGCCAATGCTGAGGACAGGAAGGGAGGGGGACAGGACGGGGGTGCCGGGGGCTGCAGGAGTGGGCACCCTTGCCAGCGCCAGGGGAAAGCACTGGTACCACCCCCCTCCCATGGTGCGACAGAGCCAGGGACCCTGCGGCAGTGTCGCTGGTCTCCTCAGTCCCCTCTTGTTCCCACTCTAGGTGATCGGGGACTTGATGCAGAGAATTCAGAGGGTGCCCCAGTTCCCAGGCAAACTGCTTCTGGTGCGCAGGCAGCTGATGGGCCAGGTGCCCGGGGAGCAGTAAGTAACAGGGAAGCGGGTGCCCAAGGAAGAGCCCTGGGGTGGGAAAGCTAGGGCTTCCGGGTGGGGGAGGCGCCAGGCCGGGGACAGAGGAGGGCCCGTTGCTGAGGCCTGTGGTCCCTCACAGACAGTCAGAGGTGGCTGCCGCCGGGTGATCCCTCACAGACACTGGGATATCACGCTGGCACGCTCCCCACACCTCCCAGCCGTGACCCCCACCGTGCTGTCTCCCTCAGGCTGGACCACCAGACCCTCCTCCAGGGCGTGGTAGTCCTTGAGGAATTCTGCAAAGAGCTGGCTGCCATCGCTTTCGTCAAGTTCCCCCCACGTGGTCCTCACCTGCGCCTCTCCGAACCCCCGGAAGGGCACGTCTGAACCAGGAACGTGACACCTCTGCCCAAGAGCTGCCTCCCGCCTGGCACTGCTGCCACCACTGTCCTCCCGGGGTGGGGGCTTGGCTCCGTCTCCTTCACATCCCGGGGACCTCTGCCTGGGTGGAGGTCTGGGCTTCCACTCTCGGGTTAACTCAAGACGCCCTTGGCCTGTTGGCTCTACCAGACTGGGTTTCAAGGAGCGGGTCTCCGAGGTATCAGAAGCCAAGGAGCAAAAGAGATGGCTTTCTGGGCAGCATGGTGTCCTCGGGGCCTTCTCTGGGGAGCTGGGTGACGGCCAGGTGAGCCCCCAGACCCAGAGCTTCATGTGTCCTGTGCCTGTCACCTGTCTCTGTGGGCCATCTGTGGCGAAGGCCAAGACCTGAGACTCATTCCAGGGGCACGGCGGGGAGTGAGCTGATGACTCTGAGGCTGGTCAGGACCACAGGCCAGAGAGATGCGGGCACGGCCCTGTCTCGGCCACACCAAGTACCACAGATGCTGCCGAGACTTGACGTTTTCTCTCCTGCCTTCTTGGCTTAACCCTTGGGGAAGCGGCAGTGGACAGCAGGGGAAGCCCCTCTTCCCGCTCAGCCCTCCCGGAGACTGTTGCACAATTCCCGACAGCCTCATGGCAAATGCCCAAAGCATGCTCCACGCCCAGGTGGGGGCAGCCGCTTATGAGAAGCGTGATGCAACTGCAGCCAGGGCGGGAGAGGGCCTGGGGAGCCCGGGGGGCTGGATGCCAGGCTCCAGCTCCAGCTGGTTTCTCTCTGGCGCCTCCTGAACCTGTCTCGGCAGGTCCACGACACCTGGGCAGAGGGGCTCAGAGACCAGGGGAGGCCAGGCCTTGCCCTTAGCATCCTGCCAGGGTTCTCCATGGAATTCAATCCCAGCGGTGCTGGAAGCTCTGGGTCCAGGTGAGGCCAAGATGCCCACCGGACCGTGGGCCCCCCAAGACCTGGCCGGGGAGGGGGGCTGGGGCACAGGCAGCCAGCCGGTCATGGTGTGGTTCTCCCTGCATGACCTCTACGGCTGGGGCTGCCACCCCACCCGGCCTGAATCTGTCTCAACCTGCAGGAACACACAGGCAGTGCCAGGCATTACTTCACAGCAAACTGCAGTTGCTGGCTTTACTCCTGGGCAAGGAGGAGCAAGCCAGAACCCCACTCGCTTCATTTTTCTGCCCATGCTGCTTCTAGAAGCCGTCCACAGGTTGCCAAGAGGTGACGTGAAAGAGGAGGAAACTCAACGACCTCTACCTCTCCTGCATCCCTCCAAGCTGGGGAAGATTTAACTGCTGCTCCGGAGGACACTGTGCACGTGCCTGCACGCGTGTGGGCGCACGTATGTGTGCGCACATGGGCGTTGGTGTGGGACAGGGGAGCAGAGCTCAGCGGGCGAATTGGGTCTGGACGCTTCGATTCAGAAAACGTTTGAGCGTCCGGGAGTCAGACACTCCGCTCCCCAGTGCACTCGGGCATTTGCACGGTGTCCCCTGCTAGACAGCACGGCAATAAATGGTGTGGTTGTGTGGACACAGCTGCCCTGTTCTTCTGCGCCCTTTGTGTCCTTCTGCCCAGGGCTCCACTGCTGATTCAGGCCCATCTTCCTAAGGAAGGCAAATTAAATTCCTTTTCCAGCACAGGGGCGTAGGGGGGCAGTGTGTGTGTGTGGTGTGGGCCGGAGAGGGAGTGGTAAACAGAGACAGGCTCTGGCAGTGCAGATGTGATGTTCCCCAGCACCTGCCAGGAACCAGGAACTAGGAACCAGCCGCTCTTGGCCAAGCAGCACTATTTTTGCACGGCTTGCCTACAGCTGAGAGCTGGCAGCCCTGGAGACACCACGAGGGAATGGGCCACCTGAGGCATCTGTATGCAAGTCTCCTTTTCAGTGTCTATGTTGTGAGCGGTATGACTGCTTTAGTGGTGAACAGTGGACCTGATATTTTAAAAAATCTTGTCCCTAAGTGTATGCGTGTGGCAACCCTCTGAGGGGGGTCCCCAAGAGTACTCCAGGGCAGGGAAGATGAAGATGCAGTGAGGCCTGATCCGTGGCTTTCGCCTCGTTGCTTTTTAAAAGCATCCCCTTGTGGGTTGCCTTTAAAAATACCGGTGCTCCGGGCTTCCCTGGTGGCGCAGTGGTTGAGAATCTGCCTGCCAATGCAGGGGACACGGGTTCGAGCCCTGGTCTGGGAAGATCCCACATGCCACGGAGCGACTAGGCCCGTGAGCCACAATTGCTGAGCCTGCGCGTCTGGAGCCTGTGCTCCATCCGCAACAAGAGAGGCTGCGATAGTGAGAGGCCCGCGCACTGCGATGAAGAGTGGCCCCCACTTGCCGCAAGTAGAGAAAGCCCTCGCACAGAAACGAAGACCCAACACAGCCATAAATAAATAAATAAATAAATACATACATAAATAAATAAAAAAAAAAAATTAAAAATACCGGTGCTCCAATCCCGCCCTCCACCAGTTAATCACATCTCTGGGGGTGGGCCCACAGTTGTTTTTAAAGCTCTCCAGGTGATTCTAATGGGCACCCAGGGTTGAAAACTACTATAGGCTAAATAATGGAAGATCACTGTCTTTCAATGTGGATATGGACCGGTGGGTCTCTCAGACGCTGAGAGAAGGGAAACCAGAATGAAAGGGTTTGTTTCCCTCATTTGGAAGATGTTTGTCTTTAGAGGGAACAAGAGTATTCCTACCACAGCCCCAGAGGCCAGAAAAACAAGATGGCAGCCCAGAGAGGCAGAGAAGGGGGTCTTTGAGGTTATCCTGGTCCTTCGGTGTCAAGAGTGGAGTTACTTCAGAAGGGAAACCCAGTCAAGTATTTCCCTGCTCAGAACAAAACCTGTATGTTAGTGATGAGTGTATAGCAGTAAGTAGCGTGATATAGTTTCCTCATTTCCTTTGGTTTTCCCTTATTCAGTAAAGTTCTTTTTAAAAATAATTCCTACCATGATTCAGCTGAGCTGAGGGAAAATGAAGAGAGGGTTTTGGTCTGGCTTTGGGGTGGCGTTGTACCAAGGCAGAGGCAGGAGCCTGGGGGGCAGAGCGAGGTCGGGAGGGATCTGTCGGAGAAGCTCAGGGAGAAGGAGACTGGGGGAGAGAGCCAGGGGCAGCTCTCAGCTCCTCGCCCACCTGAAGCTTCTCCTGGCCTTCTCACTGCTCAAACCTTGGAGGGGATGTAGTCACCTGGCAGGCAGATGAAGGAGCCCCAGCGGGCCCAAGACAGGCTATGGTGGACAAAGGAAGCCTGCCAGCCAGTCACCCGCAGTGTCGCCTGCTGTCTGGGAAGGCCTGGGTGGTATCAGTGGGATGAGGGAAGGAGCTTCTGTTGATGGCAGCCCCCCTTTCCTGCTCACTTCCAACCCACAGAGACATTTAGGCAGGAAGGCAAAGTAAGCAACACCTGTTTACTCAGCCAGGGACCCACTCCCTTGGAATGACCTCCCCCAGCACCCCTTCCATGTTCTAAGTGCTTGAGAATCTGGATGAGGCCTTTACTGAGGCGGGCACAGAAAACGAAGAGGTGCCACCTCAGGTCCAGAAAGTCCTCACATCCCCTTAGGGAGTCGTGCCCTCATTGTGCCCTCAGGGCAACTGGGTCCTTGAGCTCTGGACTCCTTGCTTGGTTGAAGGCACTGTCCCTTCTGATGCAGTGCAGGGACCTGCTCCATGGCAATAAGAGATGGAAGTCCCCCTGGGAACCAGGAGAACTGCCCTGCTCCCCATGCAACAAGATCTCTACCAACCCCCGGTGCCTCTTAGAGGCAAAGCCTCCTCTGAAGCACAGACACCATCATACAGGGGGTCAGACGGCCTGAGTGTAAGCGCAGGTTGTGCAATTACTGCCCATGGGAACCCAGCTCCTGGCCCACTGACGGCAGCCTCCTATCGGTTGATTGGGACGACAGATGATTCCTGAAGCCTCTGTAAGAGCTGGCTTTGTAGGTCTTCCTCCACTACCTTCCACCAAAAGAAGTTCTCACCCCGAACCTTCGGGGGCTCATTTTGGATACCTGGATTCCGAAAAGCCACCGTCACCAGCACGTTCAGGCAGATGCCATCGGTTTGGTCTTTGCCCAGGTGCTGCAGTCCAAGCAACCCCTTGGTCTCCACTGCCAAGTGGTGCAAGGTCAGACACTCCTGTAGCAGACGCAGGACGGCCATCTTGATGCCACCCCTCTGCTCTATGGGAGCAAAGCCACAGGAGGTGATGGGCAAGTGAGGCATCCCCACTGTGCCCACCAACACCCACACTGTCTGGACACTGGTAAAGGTGGCTACGAGCCGCTGGCAGACCAGACTGCAGGGAAGCTCTTGGGGCAGAAGGAGAGGGTGCCTGGCTTGCTGGCGATACTGGGCGGCTAGCTCTATCAGATGCAGAATGTCGTGGGCTCGCAGCGGGGTGGGCAGCGAGGTTCGAGGGTACCAGCCAGCCTGCAGGGACTCCGCATCTGCCTCCTTGGGAGTCTTGAGAATTCCACCTGGGGGTGATGTAGGTGACAGGGTAGGGGGAAAGGTATATGTTGAGGGAAGTGCTGGGCCTGGCAGAGTAAAGGGCCACCCAGGCATCTAGCCCTGACCCAGGGGAGGCCCCGAGTCAAGTCCTCAGGCTGGAATCTGGAGATGCCAGGTTTGTACCAGCCAGAACAGGGGCTCATCTCACCTGAGGACAAGCTGGGGAAACGGTGTCAACTGCCCTCTGCCCACACTGCCATCCACTGGGGCCATACCTGTGGGGCAAGCGAGGAACACAAAGCGGATCCAGGAGGGGCCCCGCTCCTCCACAGACAGCAACGTCAAAGGCTCACACTGCAGCCCGGCCTCCTCCTTCACCTCCCGCTGCAGCGCCTCCACAATGGTCTCCCTGGGCTCCATCCTCCCCGCGGGAAGGTACCACGACCCACGGCACTCCTTCTTGGCCTCCTGGATCAGAAGCACCTCATCCTGAGGGGAGAGGAAGGATCCTCACCCACCACAGCCGGGATGGGAGCTCCTGGGGAGCAGCACAGCCAGCAGCCTTTGCTTGCCCTGAGTCCATGACAAATCTCAGATACAGCTGCTCAATACCCACATTCTGGGGGACACCCTGAAATTGTGGCGCTCTCCAGGCGACTGGCCCTTGTGTGTCTGGGGACTGCAGCTGCCTCTGCAATTCATCCCTCTTTGCACTAAAGTTTCCATTTCAGAAAGGGGCTAAGATTCCTGGGAGCTGCTTCAGGGGCTGGAGATTAGGCCTCCCAGCGAGAGCTGCCATGTGTCCTGCACTGATTCATGTCTGCATAAGTCACTGCATATCTCTCACCTCCCCTTGTGGTTTATAAACCGCTTGTGGCCAGTCCTCACACTGCAGTCTAGACTTTGAAACACACCCCAAACCCTCACCCCGTACAACTCCTACCTATGGCTCCGGCCCCTTCTAGCTGTTGTCACAGCAACTTGTACAGGGATCAGCACCAAAAAGAGCATCACACAGGGGGTCAGAAGGCCTGAGTGTACGTGCAGGTTGTGCAATTACTGCCCATGGGACCCAGGGGAGGTCTCTGAAGCACTGGACAGGTCTTTAAGAGCGCCCACTCCGCGGCGGGCACTGTGCTAGATTCTGGGGAAAGGAAGAGGCCTAAGATAACCTCAAGGAACTGAGGCCTAGAGGGATGGGACAGGCAGGCTCCTGGGCCTCAGTTTCTTTCTTTGTACATCGGGACAATCGCAGGGTTGGGCTGCACAAGGCTCAGATATAAGTGTGAGAGTGCTTTGCAAAACTGGGAAGAGCCACATACCAGGAAGCGGTGGCTGTTGCGGGCATGTCCTCTGTCCCCACCGGGGCTGCCTGCGAGCCCCGGAGGCCTGGGCGGTGGGCCTGACGGGCGGACGCTCACCTGCTCGTTGAGGAACACGGCCAGCACCACGTAGCAGACGTTCTTCCGCAGCCGCACCTGCGCCGGCGTCTCCCCGGCCGGCCCCGAGTCATAGCTCTGCACGCGCAGCCCCCGACCCCCAAGAACGGCCGCCAGAGCCCCTGCCAGGTCTTCCGAGGCCATCGGGTCCCCAGGGAGAAGGCGGGCCCCCCCGCAGCCCGGCCAAGACGGGTGGGATGGACGTTGGTGACCGTGGAACGCGTCGCCCTCACACCCTCCCCCTGCAAACTTGGGCCGGACGCGCTCGCAAAGCGGAAGCGCCCGGCGAGCCCTGGACGCTGATAGGCTGCGCGTCACCGCGGCCGGCCCGGATTGGCTGGCTCGCGTCTGGCACGGTGGGGCGGGGCCAGTCCGTAAGGGGCGGGGCCAGTCCGTAAAGGGGCTGGGTACCCCGCCCTGGCAGTGCGGACCCCGCCCCCGCTTCTGCCTTTCTACCGGTTTCTCCTCTCTCTTTCCCGGCGCCGCCAACCGCCAGCCAAGCTAATTCCTCCCGCGCGCACTTGTCTGCACCGGTTCCGACGATGACGTCATCCTGCCCGCAGGCTGCGGAGCGCCGCAGCGGCCAGCGACGGTGACGTTACAAGCCCGATGACGTCCCCGGGTCCGAGGCTCGGACCCACTGTCCAGCTTTTGTCGTAAACAAACCATGGCCTTGCCCGAAATGACACTTCCCAGATAACCTTCTTTCTTCACTAAAAATGGACTTGGCTGTCACGTGGCAGGAAGGACACGAGCTCCTGCCTTGGAGGAGATTTTGATCTAGTTGGAGACGTGGACATAGACATATAATGGAAAGTCAACTGATTTATAAGCCAAGGACTAAAAGATTGGTTTGGGCAGGAGATGCTACAGGCGCTCAGAGGAGTGAGGGAGCAGAGCTGGGATGCTCAAGGGGTGCCTGGCGATGGAAGGCGGGATTTGGGGCAGAGATCAGCCTGCCCCGCCCTCAGTATTTTCCCGGCCCCCTGCCTGCCGCATTTCCCTCGCAGGGTCAGGGCCCTCTCCGCTGCAGGGGCCGGGTCCTGCTTTGTTGTCCCCCCCCCCCCCGCCCCCGCAGTTAGCGGAGCCCTGGAATATTGAGAGATGGTGTGTGGGTTGATTTGGGGAGCTCCTGCTTCCCCCGCAGCCTGATCTTTCCTCCTCAGGGCTTCCTTTAACCTCCTCTCAGGACAGGAAGGCAGGGCCAGCTGGAATGAAGCTGAAATCAGCCAAGTCTGAGCTCTTCAGCCCCAGTGAGTTCTCCTCTTTCCCTCCTGCTGGCTTTGGGCATGTCCCTTTTGGGGGGAACAGTAGCTTGGTGGAGCAGACAAAGCGCTGGACTTGGAGCTGGATGCCCAGCCACTGCTCCCTGGCTGGCTCTGTACCCTGAATAAGCTGTGGGCCTGTTTGCTCATCCTGTATGCTCCTAACAGCTCTTCCTTCCCAGGGCTGTTGGGAAGGTGAGACATCATGAGAGGAGCTCTGTGGGCTGTCTGGCGAGGGTCACCACCACCAGGCAGCCCACCAACCCTCCAGGCTGGGCCCTCCTGGCCACGGCACTTGTTGCTACCACACAAAGGCTCATTTTCATGAAATGTGCCTACAGGGCCACCGTGAACTAGGCCTTACTCTCGGGAATTCCAGCCACACCAGATCAGCCTCCTTAGGCCCATCTCACATACTGAACTGACTGCAAGGTCCCTGGAGGGCAGGGTGCTGGATTAGGCTGTGGAGTATCCCCGGGGGACCCGCAATCTTTTGAGGCACTTGGTGAACGCTGCTGCCCCTACCCCTATCCAAGACCCGTCACGTCCCAAACAACTGAACTCACAGGGCTGAAGTCAGGCCCCCAGGACTGCAGAGCAACTTGTCGATGTATTTGCCGCACATACATGCGTGCGTGCGTGCGTGCGTGTGCGTGTTTAGACCTTGATTTTCCCATCTGTGAAGTGGGGACAGTGTTAGTCCCAGACTCCTTTCTGCCTCCCAGGAATGATTTGAGAGAGAGTGAGGTCATGTCTGGGCAGGGCTCTGAGAGTCTCAGAGGCAGCCTAAGATAAATACCAGATGGCCTAACTGCCCAGAAGAGCATAGGCTGCAGCAGACCGTGACTCCACTCCCCCCATTATCACTGAGAAAAGCGCTCCTCTCCTGTTAAGTGGACCTAATCACCCCTGTGATGAAGAGCACATGAGAAACTTGAAAACCAGTTGTAAACTGTGAAGGGCCCCACGGGCAGAGGGCCCTTGAGGGGGTGTACCCAGGCCTTGGCAGATGCTGAGGGGGACAACAGAAAGTAGACTTTCTCAAGGTGTTGGGAGACAGAGCACACACCAGACTGAGTCAGGAGAGACCCCAAGACAGAACTGGAAAAGCCAAGGGAGGGAGGGGGGCTGAGATAGAAACTTCCAGAACCTGAAACAAAGGTAGGTCTCCGTCAGGTTTGCTCTGCATCCCCACAGAGGGCAGAGCACTGGCGGGTGTGGGTGGCTGAGCAGCACAGTGGCCAGAAGTGGCTGGACTGGTCGGCCCCGCGGTGCAGTGCTCCCAGCACCCACGGGAGCCAGCCCTGAGCCAGCCGTTTTGGGGCCTGTGGACACACGTGCATGTGAACAGGAAGGCAGTATAGGCAACCTCGGAAACAGGCCGGGCAGGCAGGGTGGGGCAAGGGTGTCTGTGAGGCTAAAGTCATTTAGGGAGCGGCAGCCCTGGCCCTGGACAAAGCAGGAAGGGTGAGGAGGACAGTAGCCCAGAGTACGGGGAGGAGGAGGTCTGGCTTCAGCCTGTGCCCTGCCACTAGCTTGCTGGGTGACCTTGCGGGAGCCACATCTACCCTCTAGGCCATCTGTAAGGTGGATGGGTGGATCCTGAAACAGAAAACTGGTGAAATCCCAATAAAATCTGTTGTTTAGTTAATGGTAGTGTTAATATCAATTCCTTACCTTTCGATCACTGTGCCACAGTTCTATAAGATGTTACGGATGAAGGGTAACTGGGAACTCTCTGTAGTATCTTTGTGACTCAACTGGAAACCTCAAATCATCTCCAAATTAAAAGTCTAAACAAAAAAAAAAAACAATAGGACTTCCCTAGCGATCCAGTGATTAAGACTCAGCGCTCTCACTGCCTAGGGCCCGGATTCAATCCCTGGTCGGGGAACTAAGATCCTGCAAGCCGTGTGGCACGGCCAAAAAACAAAAAGTCTAAAAACTGTACTTGATAAGACAAAAAAAAAAGGCAGTGTTGGATATACACACTCTGAGGTCACTTCCAGCTCTGAGGTTGTGCCTCTGTGATACCTGGGCCGGTGGGCAGGGCTGGAGCAAGTGGACAGTGGGATACAGGGAGAAGCAGAGGCCCAAAGTGCAGGGCTGGACTGAGGGGTGGCCTGCTGAACCTCCTTGAGGAAGAGAGCCACCAAGTGCCCCAAGCTGTCTCAGGGTCAGTCCCCACCTGGACTGGTTTCATTCCCAGGTCGAGTTCTGAAACATTTGGTCCACCTGCTGTTCGCTAGGAGCCAGACCCAATACGCCCTCAAGGGTGCTGTGACCTGCCATGAAAGGGGAGGCCTCAAAGAGGTCTGGAGAGGAGAGAGGGCCTGTCCCGGGGCCATCCCCATCTTCCCACAGGAAGGACCCCGTGTTTGGGGTTCTGGGGTGACATCAGGACACGGCTATACAAGGTGAAGTGTAGGTAAGGATGGGTCGTGCCACTTGGAACGTGATCAGCTCTGAAGTGCATGTACCGGAAGGAGGAGGACAGAGGGGACAGCAAGCCCATCTGCAAAATCCATTAAACACGAAGACTGTAATGTAAATGAGGCGGCTTAAGTCAGGAAACTTGGTTCAAGTCCCAATTCTGCCACTAAAATTGCTGTGTGACCTTGGGTGACACACTTAACCCCGGCCTGCCTTTTTCCTCTTCTGTAAAATGGAAATAAGTAATATTGACCCCAAAGTTGTGATAAGGGATTCAATGAGATCCCTGGCACATAAAGTGCAGTAGTTCCTTAATTTTTTCTTTTTGCTTTTTTTCCTATCCCGTGGAAAAAATGAAAATAACCTAGCTTTGCAAACAATGAAGAAACCTAACTTTTTTAAAAATGAGAGATGATTATGGAAATCACTGTCAAGCCACTTAAGGGAATATACGAAGCCATTTAAAATAAAGGTTAGGGGCTTCCCTGGTGGCGCAGTGGTTGAGAATCCACCTGCCAATGCAGGGGACACAGGTTCGAGCCCTGGTCCGGGAAGATCCCACATGCCGCGGAGCAACTAAGCCCGTGCGCCACGACTACTGAGCCTGCGCTCTAGAGCCCACGAGCCACAACGACTGAATCCCACGTGCCCTAGAGCCCATACTCTGCAACAAGAGAAGCCACAGCAATGAGAAGCCCGTGCACCGCAACAGAGTAGGCCCCGCTTGCCACAACTAGGGAAAGTTCGTGCACAGCAACGAAGACCAACGCAGCCAAAAATAAATTAATTAATTAATTAAAAAAAATAATAACAAAATAAAATAAAATAAGGGTTAGATAGCAACCCAGGAAATGATCACAATACATTTTCCCAGAAGGAAACCCAGCATGGCTTCCCTGGTGGCGCAGTGGTTAAGAATCCCCCTGCCAGTGCAGGAGACATGGGTTCGAGCCCTGGTCTGGGAAGATCCCCCATGCCGCGGAGCAACTAAGCCCGTGCTCCACAACTACTGAAGCCTGCGCTCTAGAGCCTGTGCTCTGCAACAAGAGAAGTCACCGCGATGAGAAGCCCACGCACCGCAATGAAGAGTAGCCCCCACTCTCTGCAACTAGAGAAAGCCTGCATGCAGCAACCAAGACCCAACACAGCCAAAAATAAATAAAATAATAAATAAATTTAAAAAAAAAAAAGGAAACCCAGCACAAAGCACCCCAGTTCAACCATGTGTAAAACAGATCCCTGGAGAAAAGACTAAAGGAAATACACCAAAAGACTAATAGTGGTTGGATTGGAGGTGAGTGGAGGTGGGCCTACAGGTTTCTTTTTCTTATTTTCTAAATATTCTGAAAGTATATTAAATTTATAATAAAAAATTTTACTTCATAAAAAAACATTCCCTGAACCACTGCAGGAACAACTGTAACACGAGTCAGAGGATGTTGTGGTGAGATGTACAAGGGCAGGGGAGTGGGTGGAGCCACACCAAAGGGTGTGTGGGGGGGAGGGGCTGTCAGCTGTCTCAGGCGACCGGCCAGTGGGCATGGGGCTGGCCATGGGCACCGAGGGCAGAAGGCTGGGCAGGGGCTCTCCCGGGCCAGACTCCCGGAGCTCCAGGTCAGGTCAGACAGGAGAGATGGGGTAGCCTGGAGTTCGTAGGGAGAGTGAGGGTTCCAGAATCTCTGGTGCCACACAGGGAGATGGCCTTGCTGCTGTGGCCCGGACCTCTGCCTTGCCCGCTGTCGCTGTCAGGAGTATCCTCAAGGGCAGCCCCCTTGGAAGGCTCCACCTGCTCCTCTGTGGGAGGGAGGGACCCTGCCCCCCACCCTAAGAAGAACAGGCAGGGGTGTTTGAGGTCCCCGTCGCCACAGCCTCAGCCCCCTCCCACCCTGCTCCATTTCCATGTGTCCCCTCCCTCCCCAGTCCATGTGGCCTGCAGGAGCAGGGCCAACCACACTGCAGCATTCACAAAACAATCAGCCTTTAATGGAAATCAAGAAGGAAGGAGGCGAGAGGAGGGTGCAGGGATGGGGCCTCGCCCATATCAACCCCTCCAGCCAAGCCTGGGTAGTGGCCAGATGCTGCCCCCTCCCCACACTGCACAGCTCTCTGGCAGGAGGGCAGGATGTCGGTGGCCCTTGTCCAGCACGCCTGCAGTGCAAAGGGCCGCCCGGGAGCCCAGGAGGATGTGGGTGGTATAAGCAGAGCTCGGGCACAGGTGAGACAGCAGGAGATGAAGCAGCAGCAGCAGGTGTTGCTTAAGCCAGAATGATTTCCGAGGTCCCCCAAGGAAGGGCTCTTCGTCTCCTGGGTTGGCGGGCAGGGGTTGGAGGGAGACGGTCACCCCCAGTGTGAGTCTGGTACCATGGAGAGGAGCTCGGGGCGGAGCAAGTGCCAGCCTGCAAAGGGCAGGTGCGAGCGTCAGTGGCACTGTGGTTGTCGGCCTTAGGGCCCAGGTCAGGGGCAGGGAACGGGGTGCCCTGCTTGTGCCCAGAGTGGTGCTTGCGGGATCGAGCAGAAGTCCCCAAGTTCACCGGTGCCATTCTCTGCTGAAGCTGTGCCTGGGCTGAGCACTGGTCTGCCTGCTCCCAACCCCTACCCCAGACACCTGGGATCCCCCTATTTAGCCTCTTGCAATGTCCCCACAGCCAACTTCACTGCTTGGAACACAGCCCAGTCCATCTAGGAGAAAAGGAGAGGACAAGGAGTTTACAGTCGCGCCCCGGGCTCTCCCTGCCGCGAACACCCTCCCTGGGCGCAGCTGTGCTGTGGGGGGAATTGGGCAGCACACCCAGGCTCCCGGCCAGTGTCACACTCACCTGGGCATAAAGCAGGCGGCAGTCAGGGGGCAGGCTGGGCCCCTGGTGGCAGAGCTGAGCAGAGAGGGCAGCGGTCTCGGGGGACAGGAAGTGCTGAGTGACACTCACTGTGCTGACCAGCCCCTGCACCTGTGCCAGGGACGGGGCG
Source organism: Balaenoptera musculus (assembly GCF_009873245.2). Lineage (NCBI taxonomy): Eukaryota > Metazoa > Chordata > Mammalia > Artiodactyla > Balaenopteridae > Balaenoptera > Balaenoptera musculus. The sequence continues at coordinate 16,096,865 of NC_045790.1, read as the reverse complement.
GGCAGGAGGGTCAGTGGGGACTCACGATGACGCACCCTGCCCCACTGGTTCCTGAGGTCTGCTTCCCCAAATGACCCCCACCCAGCTCTCAGAGAGCAGAGGCCCTGGGTCCAGCACCAGCCACCCCCAAAGGGCGCGGCCAAAACCAGGCCAAGGGGATGCCAGAGACGGCACAAGCAGAGCGGGCACCCAAGGACACAAAGCCCAGTTGGCTTGATGACTTCAAGACCACTAGGCTTCTCCTCTTCCCTACAGTGGAGGCGTGACTTCCTGCTCTGCCTAGCTCCAGAGGGGAACTGAGAGGGACGAGGGTAGACCAGGCTGGGGAATGCTTCCGATATTCTGAGCTCTCTGCAGAGCCCCCGCCTGCACGCGCCGGGGAAGCACCTGGTGGGGAGCCCCCGCGGGCACCAGCACGGCCTCTCCGGGGGCCTGCAGCAGAGTCCAGCAGCTCACACCCCACTCCTCCCGCAGGCGCCGCCGCAGCCCTGCGTCCAGGTAGCAGCTGCCCGGGGTGCCAGGCTCCAAGTTTCCCGCCCCGGCCGGGCACACCTCAAAGAAAAGGAGGAATGAGCAAGGCGGGAGGCTAGGGCGGGGCTGCAGGAAGATGGGGCATGGGCTGCCCAAAGGCCAGAGGCAAAGGAAAGAGCTGCAGGGGTCAAGTCTTGAAGGGCAGGGGGAGGACATAGGGGTGGGAGAGAAAGGAGCAGGATGGTGAAGGGCTGGGGTCGCTCACGTTGGCAGAATAGAGATTTGGCTGGAAGGAGCTGAGAGGAAAGGATTAAGGGCTCTGAGGCTGGGGGTCTAAATCCCCGCTTTTCCCGGGGCTAGATGCCTTGAATAGCCTCTGTGGCCCTGGCCCTGGGCCCTCTGCTCCCTCCTTCAAAGGTACCCCTTTCTCGAAAACCCAGGAAGATGTCCTGCATAACCTCAACTTATAAACTGTCTACACCAGGAGCTCTTAATTGTGGAGTCCTGTGAAGATCCTGAACTGTGTGCTAAGCTGTAGGTGAGCAGATAGCTGTACGTCCCTGGGGAGACAATCCAAAGCATGCGTCAGATTCTTCTAAGATCCCAGATCCTGAAAAGGCACAGCCACACGGAAGTTCTGACTCCCCAGTGGATGGACCGACCGGCTTGCCTGTCCAGGCTGAAGCCGCTGAAGCAGGCACAGCTTTGGGGGGCCTTCACCAGCCCAACCAGCGCGGGGAGCTCCTTGGGTAGATGGGAACTCGTGGAGGCCAGGGCCCAAGGAACACCTGCAGAGGTGAACCCAGCATCGTGCTTCAGCTGCCCACCAGCTCCATCCAGCCCTTCAGCTAGAACTTTAGCAATTACTCCTGGGCTTAGGGCTCAGGCCTCCAAGACCAGGCCATGGGAAGAGGGGAGGCTGGTGAGTCAGGTTGGACCCTAGGGTAACCCCAGGCAGGTGCCAAGGAAGTCCAACCTGGAACTAGAGCAGTGTTTCCCAGGCCACCCAGTGAGAATATGCCCCTCAGACCTTCCCGGTGAATTATCGGGTTTGGCTATGCGGGACTGCCCACAGCCAGCCACACCCAGATCAGACAAGGCCATCTATGCATGAAGGCGCGCTGCTGTCTGCTCCCCTCTGCGTGTTCCAGCACCTGCGTGAGTCCATCCGTGTGTGCATCTCCTGTGGGCAGGAGGGTGGCATGGACAGCCACGTTGACACCTGCACGTCCGTGTGTGTGCATGTGCCTGAGCAGGGGTGACACTTGGTGGGCGTCCTTTCCCCAGGACAGTCAGGGCTCAGCTGGACTTTGGAACCACAGGGCCTCCCCCACCTCCTGCTCACCCCCTCCTCTTCTCCTTCCCTGCCCCCTCTCCTGGCCCCGTGTCTCTCTCCACCTACCACGCTGCCCCCCCCTTAGCCCTTTCTTGCTAGCACCTCAAAGGGCACCTCCTCATAAGGTGCAGATTTCCGAGAGGGGAGCAGTGGGACGGATTCTCAGGTGAGCTTCCTGTTGCCCTTCGGCCAGCCCCCACCTGGAGCCTGCAGCAGGGAGGCTGCCTGTCCCCAGGGGGAGCACAGTGTAGCGACCCGGGCTGGGAACAGCCACAAGCTCGGGTCCCAGCTTTACCACTCAGCCTCAGTGTTCTCACCTGCAAAATGGGAAAGCAGCAGTACCTACCGCACGGGGTGGTCGTGACAATTAACAGAGAGAATGTACCCAAGGCCCTGAGCACAGTGCCCAGCCTGTGGCAGCTCTTGCTTCATTTCATCACTAGGTCCCCCACTTTCTGTGCACCCCACTGCACACCTCTCAGGAGGGCCCAGTCTGCCTTCTCTGCACCAGTGGAGTCCAGCTCACCTGAAGCAAGGGAGCGAGCACACGGGGCACACACACAGAGAGAGAGCTTCTGGGGCTGGAAGGGGAAGGGGAGAGCTCCCGGCTCCCTCCTCACCATCTGGAGAAAGCGGCGGATGCGCTGGGCGTCCTGTGCCCGGAACACGTGCCACACGGTGCTGACCTGGCTGCCCGGAGACCAGAGCCCCTCCCCGTCCAGGGCTGAGAGGAAATCTGGGGGAGAAAGACGGCTCAGGAGGGCCCAGGGCCAGCAGAGACAGCACCTCGCATCTGCAGCTTGCGCCGACCCTTGCTTCCAGCCAAGGACGCACCTTTCTGTGTCCAGTGCCAGGCAGGCAGTGGGGCTTCAGCGCGTACCAGGACACTGACCAGGTCGGTCACCTCCACACAGAGGTTCTTGGTCCCCAGGTGCCCACACTGTGGGCTCACACCTGTATGGAGGTAGAGAAAAGACACTTGGGAATGGGCCCCAGGACCTCGGCACTGACGCATGTGTTCTTGGAGATGACAGGAAGGGGGTAAGGACTGGGCAGGAATGGAGTGGACACTCACCATAGGCCGCCCACAGCTGGGGCTCCAGTGGACGCAGGACAGAGCCCCAAGGGAGGTAGGAGGCCAGGTTGAGCTTCCCATGGCGGGCACAGTACTCTGGGAGTGGCAGGCTGGCAGCCAGGCTCTCCACCCTGTGTGTGTGTGTGGGGGGGGTGTCACGCCCAGCAGGCTCAATCCAGGCACCAGAGACCCCGTCAAAGCCCGCAAAGCTAGAGTAACTTCCCGAGGCAAGCACAGAGCACTGAGCGTCCCAGGGCCAAGGAGGAGAGGCAGGGAGGCCCGGCCAGACAGCCCTATGGCACCACGCACCTGCTGGTGTCCTCGTCCCCCAGAGCTCTGTGCAGCAGGAAGACCGAGCCCTCATCTGACTTTGGGCGAACTAGGGGAAGAGACAGAAAGGTCATTGGCCCAGGGAGGAACCTCCTTGGCCCAGAGGCCCTGCTCCCGTGGCAGCAACAGAGTCCAGCTTCTGCGCTGGGCTCTGCTTCCAGCTGCCCCCAGGGTCACTCTGGGACTTCGATGCCCCCCCAGCATCATAGGGGCTCCCAGCTCCTCTACCCCACGTCAGGGATACTCACTCTCAGGCCGGGAGAATCCCTCCCAGAACGTTGTGCTGCCCAGGCTTGCGGGCTGGGGAGGTCTGAGGGGGGTCAGTGCCTGCACCTGGCCTCCAAGCGACCCTAGAGCTTCTGTCCCCCACAGGTGGCCTTGCAATGTCCCCTGAATCCCTGACACCAACACGGGCTGTAGTGGGGAAAGAAAGGGGGACACGGGGAGAATGGATGGGGTACCCAACATGGCCAGGCCGGGGCATGTTGTAGGGGCACCAGAACGGCGCGGGGACAGGCCCTGTTGTTCCCTCCGAGTGACGGACCAGGTCTGCCTGGGCCTCGGGATCAAGGCCCTGAGGGTAGGCGAGGCTGTGAGAGCTGGGAGCCTCACCTGGCCCTGCCGCCAGTGCTCCTGGAAGAGGTGGAAGCCTCGCCGAGGCCTGGGCTCCTGCAGCCACAGCAAAGCCCCGGGGGGAGGCAGCCGGGGCCGCACCGGTGAGAGGGGCAGGCCCAGGCCTTTGCGCAGGCCCGGCCCGGCCCGCAGCCCCGGCCCCAGGGCTCTCTCCTGAATCTTCCGTTCCACTACCTGCGCGATGATGCTGTCCAGGATGTTAGTGATGCGGTCGTCCTGCGGGGAGGGAGGGGCGGAGAGGCAGGTGTGCTCAGGACCCACCTGACCCTGCAGGGAAGGCCAGCCCAGTACCCGCCTGACCCTGCAGGGAAGGCCAGCCCAGTACCCGCCTGACCCTGCAGGGAAGGCCAGCCCAGTTTCGGCCCCAGGCCCCCAGCCCTCCCTTCGTGCCCTCGCTCACGCTGGGCAGGGCCGGAGTGACAGGGGCGAAGGCCATGTGTATCCGTTCGTGCCCCAAGCAGAGCTTGACAGCAGTGGAGGCCAGCAGTTCACAGAGAGAGGGACAAGGCAGGGGCCCTTGGCCAGCACGGTCCTCTGCCGGGGTCACTCTGGAGTCTGGGGTCTCTGTTAGGAAGGAGGGCGGTGAGGGGCTTCACCTTTCTCTAGAGGCTCCATTGCCCATGTGCCCTTCCCTCCTCTCCCGGCGGAGTCTGCTCTGTCCTCACTGGCACTGCCCATCTCAACTCTGGTCTGGATGCACTTGCCTCCCACCAGCTTTCCTGCCAGCATGTCTAGGACCTCTCCAAAGGAGGGGCTCAGAACAGGGGTCTGGCTGGAGAGGGGTTAGGAGGCTTGTCCTAGATTTTATTTAGATTTATTTTCTTTGGAATGACTTGAGAAGAGAGATGGTGATGGGGGGCTGGGGGGATGGCTAAAGCCATTCCAGTCTCTCCTGGGGATTCCAGCCTGGCCCAGCCTCCCCCGCACAGTCTGAGCAAGGCGCAGGGAGCCGCTCACCCTCCTTAGTGTCCTTGGTCCTGTTGGTATCCCTGTTGCAGGAAGGTTGTGGAGTTGGGGGAGTTTTCTCCGTCGGCTCCTTCTGTTAAACCCAGCCGCCACCCACCCCCATCCAACCAGAGATTTAAAAATGGCAAATGCATCTCAATCCAATTCAACCCACAAGTATTAACAGTGGACTCTTGTTAAGTCCTAAAATCGTGTTTACAAGGAGCGAAATGTCATACGATACAACGTTAGGTGGAAAAAAGTTGCCCATGGACTTGTGCATACAGCACGATCTAAAGTATACTCAAAAGAGGCTGGAATAAATAGATAGGCAAATGACTGGAAAGAAATATGTCAAAATGGTAACGGTGGTATTGTAAGCCACTGCTGTTTTCTTCCTTATTCTTGTCTGTATTTTCCAAATTTTCCACAGTGGGAATGTGTACGGTGTCTGGCACACAAAAGGCATTTGATAAACCCTTTCTTGAATAAATGACTTTTATAATAAAAACATGAACTTCATAAAAACTTTGTGAAACGCACACTGAGCACCTGCTCTGTGTCAGGTGCGGGGACTACTGAGAAGGTGGGCCGACACTCCACCTGTAGGAGCCTGCGCCTGGGGAGTGGAAAGACGGGACTCCAGCAGCTCTAGCAAGATGCTGGAACGCGCACAAAGAGGGTGGGACCTCCAGGCAGACAGAGAGCGAGGACTTCTGCTGGGCAGGGTGGGGGGAGGTGGGGCAGAGGCTAGAGCTCACTCCATGGATCCTCATCCCCAGGAGAAGACAAGAAGCCTGATTTCACCAGCTTCCATGTCCCTCTTCATTCCCCTCAAAAGAAAAGGACCAAACCCTGCCAAAGTCAGGAATTTGCAGACACACCGCCTAATCCTGGGGTGCACCAGCCAGTGCCCTGTCCCGTGCCCTGCTTCTTACCTGCTGGCCCCCATCCCCAGGGGTCCACACCCGGGCATCAGCTTGGCAGGGGCAGTGCCCCCGGATGTCAAACTTGACCCAGACCTGGTGCATTGCAGTGCTCAATTCTGCCAAAGCTGTGAGGGGGAGAGGGGAGATGGAATTTGCCAGTGACTGCAGACAGGGGGCCACTTCCATGCTGCTTGGCCTCACCAACCAGAAGAGCATGGGATCGGGCTGAGGGACATCCAAACAGGAAGCTGGTCTCCCCCAGGACCTGCCCTCTGTACACCCCACCCCTCCAAGAGGGCTCACCCTGGCTGGAGACAAACTGGGTGAGCATCAGGGAACAGGCACTGTGCCCAGCCTCCTGGGTACACTTCTCCATGGACTGTTCCTGAGAGCCTGTTGGGGGTAGGAAAGGAGAAGCTGCAGGTCAGGAAATCAAGATAAACCCAGGTTAAAGTCAGGGAAGAAGAGCAAGGGCATGATATCTAAATCGGGGACCTTGAGAATCTACAAAACATGGGCTTTCTGGGAAACCTGAGTTCCCTAGTGACATAGGATCCTTTGCTTGCAGAACGCAGAGCCGTTAATATGCTGAGTGCGTTGCAAGATGCAAGACAATCATGTAGAATATGGTGTTCCGAAAGGTTTCTGACCCTGGAACTCTTTTTGGCCATGTCTATTGGAACACTGGGAAATTTCAAGTGTTGAGGTGGCGGAATTGAGCAAAGGGAGAGAAAGCTGAGAACCATGAAGAGAGCAGGACTTGGAATCAGAAGACCTGCCTTTAAATCCTGGGCCCAACACTTACGAGCTGTGTGACCTTGCACAAGTCACTTAACCTCTCTGAGTTTTTCTCATCTGGAAAATGGAGGCAATAATACCTACTTCACAGTGTTGTAAGGTTTAAAAAGGTGCAAGCTGAACAAAGTGAGAGATAGAGAGTAGGCACTCGACTTCTTTTAAGGATATGGGCATGGCCCTCTGATCTGGGGAGAGAAAAAGGTCTGCTCTAAAGGGCATTGAGCAATGGTAGCTGAGGCTGCAGAGGGAGACTTTCTCAGGGAGCCACAGCCAAGAAATGACCATGAACTTTTTTTTTTTTTTTTTTGCCACGCCACGTGGCATGCCGGATCTTAGTTCCCCAACCAGGTATCAAACCCATGCCCCCTGCAGTGGAAGTGCAGTCTTAACCACTGGACTGCCAGGGAAGTCCCTGGCCATGAACTCTAGAGCATCCCTTCCGAAGCCCCCAGCTCCTTTCCTACCTTCTTTCTCCCTGGTCCTCCAAGCTCCCGCCATGCGACCACAGGCCACACACAGCCGGTGGCTGCAGCAGGGGCATCGCCAGTGGGTGTTGAAGAGTCCATGGTGGCAGCGGCTACAGCAACGTGGAATGCCTGGGTTGTCCTCTGTCCCGGCTGGCCCCTGGCCTGCTGACCACAGGAGAGAACGGGGTCAGAGGGGCCTCAAGTCAGTGGCCCCTTTGAGGACCTCATGTGGGAGGCCTCCAGGAAGGGATGGACACACAGGAGCAGTTTCCACTGACGGGCTGCCCCAGAAGGGAGACAGGCCCCCTTACAGTCACCCTTGATTACTCGACAGCCCCTGTAAAGAACCTGCTCGCTGCACCGTCCGTCTGCAGCCAACCCTCCCAGGCCAGGGCAGGCTGCACCTCCCCGGCGCCTGCCCCAGGGCCCCCTGAGCCACAGGACTCCCAAAACAGTCCTTCGTCCCCCCAGCCCACAACACAGTGGTGTTTCCTCAGGGGATTCCTCTGTATCTCAGAAGAGGAAACCTTGGGAGGCTGCTCCTTCCCTCACCCAGAGTTTCAGACCAAGCCCTGTTGGTAGGTGGGAGGTTGCCAGTGAGCACACGTTCATATACTCATCGACACACACTACACTACTCATCGACACACACTTGTCCCATCCAGGGCTGGGTGCTGGGGATTCAGAGCTGGTCAGGACCTGGCACTTGCACTCCCAGCACTCACATCACAAGGGGGGAGATGGGCCCATAAACATGGTAATGCTCGTGGCATCATGGAGTGGGTGCTAGAGTATGAGTGGGATGGAAGGAGGAGGGTGGGGACAGCTGCACAAACGGCCCTGAGCGATGAGTAACTTTTCATTCACCAGGTAGGAATGGAAGGGAAGCGCGTTCCAGGCAGAGGGAACAAAGGGTGCCGAGGCCTGAGGGGGCGTACAAGCTCAGGTGAGCCAAGAGGGCCGGGCGTGTGCCAGGAATCGGGCGGAGGGAGTGGCACGGTGGACAGGGGCTGGCTGTGATAGGGGAAGGGGCTGGACTCTCCGGGACAAGAGGGAGCCACCAGGGGGTTCCATCCAGGGAGTGACAAGACAGCAGGAGTGTCTTGTCATTCCCCGTGGAAGGGATGCAGGAGGGAGAGCCTGGAACCAGAGGGATTAGCTGATTGCCTCGAGCTCCTCCCATCTCTAACCTCGGCCCCAATCCTACCAGCTTCCCAGGGCCCAACAGCCCGCCATCCCCATCCCCGGAAGCCTTCCTTCCCTTGCAAAGCTGCAGGGAGCTCCCACCCCACCCCCGCCTCCCTCCTGGTGCTCTTGCAGACATTTGGCATTCAGTCTCATTTCCCCAAAGCTCTTAGAGGGTTGGGCCAGATCAGGTTTTACACCTTCCCAACATCCCCCGTCCAGGCCAGAAACTGGAATACAAGTTGACAGAGCCTGAGCTGGGAATAAGGGCACAGTGGGGCAGGAGCTCTCCCGCGCTGGCAGCTGGTTGGTAGGCAGTGCTGGGGGAGGGAGGTCCCATGCTCCTTGTGAAAGCACTGACCACAGGACCGGGCCGTCCCAGGGTCCTGAATGCCTGGTGGGGGCCTGCTCACCTTCCCGCTGGGCCCAGGCCAAGACCTCCCGCTCCCTCCGCAGCACGTGGCACAGTCGGTCTCCCAGAGCACTTAGCAGGTGCTTGGCGAGGCCCATGCTGAGCCCGGCCTCCTCCGGGCCAGACCCTCCTCCCTCAGAGCTGGCTGCCAAGTCTTCCTCCTGCTGCTGCAATCTGGAGGTAGGGCAGAGGAAGGTGAGCAGGGAGCCCCACTGGGAGGATGCTGGGGGCAGCCGGGGGCAACAGGCTCACCTGGGCACTGGCTGGGAGTGGCAGGCCGGCCCTCCCGCCGCACCAGCTGCCTGGGCACAGCTTTGGCACTGAGTCATGCCTGCCGGGGGAGCTGCGCAAGGTGTATCCTGAAGCCCCGGGTCCTGGAGTCTGGCCCTGACGTCTCGGGGTCCTGAGGGGACAATGCTGCTGGTCAGGAGGCCGGGCTTCCTGGGCTTCTGTGAACCCCAGGCCCTGCCTTAGCACCCAGACCGTTCCCACACAGAGCCAGCGCTGTCCCTGGGCCCGGGCCTATGAGGCCTGATTCGGAACGAGGGAACCAGGCAGCCGGAAACTTCAAAAAGGCTGAGCCCTAACATGGACTGACGGGCCAAGTTTGGGGCAGGTGGGGCTCAGGATCCAGTCGGTGTAGACTTGGGTTAGCTCTGCCTCAGCCTCAGTGATACCGTTGGCTGCGTGACAGTGTGAAGAGACAATCCCGACGTGGACGGAGGGCGATGGAAGGTGAGAAGGCCGGAGAGTTTCAACACAGGCCACAGGTGCAGTAACCCTAGAAGTCGGAGGGGCCTACAGCTTCCCAGCCCAGGCAGAGGCCTGGAAGAGCACAGACAGACCCATGCCAGGTGCAGGGGTGCAAGACCAGAGAAAGAGTCCTGATCCAGGCCCAGCAGTCTGGGAGGCCAAGAAACCGAGGTGATCCCGAAGAACCGAGGCTGGGGCCGGCAGTGCCAGAACCCTCCGTGAAGGGCAGAGCTTGACAGAGGGGTCCAAGATGTGCCCAAGTCCTAACACTGGCAGAGTCCAAAATGAGTTTCTATGATCCAGCTGGCCCAGAGAGTAGTTGTTTGTTCCTGAGGCAGGACAAGGGGTCCTTCAGGAGATGTAATCCCCCCGACGGGAGATTTGTGGCACAAGTAATCACAAAAGTGACTATTCATTGAGTGCTTGCTAAGTGCCGTTTACGTGAATGATATTGTTTAATCCTTGCAGCACTCTTTACGGGGTAGGTGCTGTCTTTATCCCCATTTTATAGATGGAGAAACTGATGCCCAGAGAGGTGAAGTAACCAGCCCAAGGTCACATAGCACCAATCAGCAAAGCCAGGAGCCAGGTATTCTGACTCCGGAGTCCACACTCTGAATCCTGTCATTATACTGTCACCAAAACGCCATGGCTCGGGAGTAGGTACATGAAAATAGGAGCCACATGCTGGACGGGTCTGGCCTGTACATGCTAAGGATTCCCAGAGAGCTATCCCATCCAGGTGGGCAATTGGACAGCTGGGTGTGATCCACTCATAAAGGACTTCTGATCCCACCTCCCTGCAAAGCCCCAGTCCCGGCTGCACCCTCCCAAGTAGGGCCCCCTGCAGGCCCTCCCCTGTCCCCTTACCTCTGTGGTCATCACGCTGTTTTGCCTCTGCCTTGTTCCCAAATGATGAGTCCAGCAGCTCCTGCCAACCTCTGGCCTCCTGCCCCACACTGCCCGGGAAAGGCCCGGACGGGCGCTTGGCGGCTGGGCTGCCCACTGCTCCCTGGACCTCGGGGCTGCTTGCCCTCTTGAGGGCCCGCAGCTGGGCCGCTGGGCTTTCCTCCTCCCCAGAGCAGCTGTCTGGGCACCCAAACTGCTCAGAGTGTCGTGTGAGCCATGTCTTCTTCAGCTTGGTGTGATGGCTGGGCGGGCAGGCCCTGGGACCAGGGGCCTTGTTTGCTTCCTCGCTGGATTCACTCGGCCCACTGGTTCCCCCCTCCAGGTCCTCCTGGCACTTCCCACAAGGGCCAAGACCTCCATCTCTAGCTGGTGGGTGAGATGAGCAACGGTCCACCTGGGTGGTAGGAGGCCCAGGAGAGGGGCACCTTGATGTGGCTGACGGCCCCAGCTGGTACCCAAGGCTCCCGCCTCCCGGTACAGCCCAGACATTGCCAAGAGTATGAACCAGGCCTGGGGAACAAGTGGGCCACAGGGTCCGGGGAACAGTATCTGGATGCCCCAGGACAAGGGGGCAAAGATTCTGATGCCTGCCGACTCCTGTCTCTCCATCTCTCTGGTGGAGTGAAGGGCGTTCCACCTGCCCAGTTCTCTGGAGATGCCCACCAGGCACTAAGCCCAACAACCCACGTTCCACAGTTGCCAGTGGCTCCTTTGCCAGCCTGAGAATGCTTGGATCCTTGCAGTAAAAACCCTAAAGAGAGGAGAAGGGATTAAGCTCATGCTGACTTTGCTTCCCACTGCTTAAAAGGATGGGCAGAACTGACAACCATCAGGTGTGAGCCTGTGTGGCTTTAAGGGTTGTGAAAATACTGAAGAACATACTGGTTAATAGGCACTGGTCCCCTAACTGCCTCCGCCACAGTCCTGGCTACCCCAGATCCTTCCCCAGGATTTCTCAGGCCTCCCCATAACCCAGCAACTAAAGGCTTAATGCCTGGCACAGTCAAAGGGCCTCCAGGATCTATTCATATTGTGTGATGCCCTGTACCACACTGGATTTAAAATATTTTACATCTCATCCCTGAGGTGACCCTGGGGGGGGTCACTTCTGGGGGAAGTGCCAGAGGTACAGGCCATGGGCCACCTGCCCATCCCACTCCCAGATACAGGGCCTTGTCTACCCCTCCCCCCAGGACAAGACCACACATTCTGAGGCCCCAGTTCCCAGGGCCTTGTTCTGGGTGGACAATGTGTGAGTCAATTCCTGAAATGGCCCAAAGGCAGGTGAGGCCTAATGAAATGGGTTTGCTCAGAAGAGGAATTGCTTGGGGTCGACTATGCCTGAGCTGACAGGCTCCTCCTCTGCCTGGGTACCACCTTATCTTTTCATCAAAATGGAAGGGCAGAGCGGTTTGGCCCCGGCAGCGTTGCTCAGGGGCCACTGAGCCCCGCTGCATGAGCCCCAGGTACCCTCTCTGCTCCAACACTCACCTTGCTGCCTAAGCTGAAGGCAGAGGGCACTTTGGGCTGGACTCCGGCGTACCCCCAGGGGTGTGGGGTCAGGGGCCAGTCACATGGACGCTCTGGGGGCAGGCTGGACACTAGGTAGGGTGGCAGGCAGCTGGGCACCCAGAAGGGAGCTTGCTCAAGGATCTTGGTCTCCAGAAGAAAGGGGCAGTGCAAGGGTCGGAAGGCCACAGGGTCACTCTTGGGAGGGCCACCGTTATGCTCAGGAATCAGTGGGCCATAGCAAGGCGGGCACGCTGACCCACAGAATGCCAGCGGATGGCTAAGCATCGCCTCCTTCCAGCGCAGGCCCTCCTTGCTGCCCGACCAGCTAGCCTTCCTCTCCCCATTCCGGGGACCTTTGCCCTCCACCAATGGGAGCGTGTCCTTGGGGCTCTGGGGGAAGCCAGGGGGGAGCCAGGAGCCTGGGGTGCTCAGGACACCCCTCCAGAAAGGAACAGGCTCTCCCAGGCACAGTGCTGCAGGGCTCAGGCCATCTTGTGGTGGGGTATCCAGCTCTGGTCCCACGATGCCATTCTCAGGGGCTGTCTTCTCCCAGGCTGGGCTGTCCTTCAGGAAGCTGGGCGTACTCTCCATCGCTCTCCTGCCCTCATGGGGCTCTCCCAGAGGGGGTCCCTGGAGCATAACCACCAAGGCATGAGCTGCTTAGGCACCTGCCTCAAGCACCCTACCGCCTGGTACAGAGTGGGCACCGCCCTGGCAGCACCAAGGCACCCCAAACCAGTAAGACAAGTGCCAACCTACAGCTGGGCTCCACGTTGCCTGCCACATGAGACTCGAAGGACCCGCCTGAGTGGGATGTTCCAGTGTGGGACGTCATCCCTTCCCCTGAATGCCTGGAACTTGACAGCCCACCTGGGCCAGGGCCCCTCAGCAGAGACTGCCGATTCTAGGATGACATGTCCCGGCCTCGTCGAGCCTGGAACTGGTCATGAGCCATGGGGAAGGACAGAGGGCAAGAACCCAAAAGATGTGCTCCATGGAAGGCACTGCACTGGGAGACAAGAAAGTTGGATCTTGGCCCTGACCCAGTCACCTGCTGTGTGACCTTGGGCAAGTCACGTCACTCCTCTGGTGCCCTTGTGTAAAATAGGGCTGGGAAATGGGCAGGCTCAGAAGCCTCTTCCCTGCGCTGCAGTCTGTGGTTCTGGGGATGCTGCTTCCCCACCCCCAGCCCTCAGCCCCACCTAGGCTTGTTTGGGTGGGAAGTGCAGACAGGGCAGGCTGGAGTCACGGGGGAGAGCAGGGCTGCTGGCTGGAATCTCTCCCTACACCTGGGCAGCCCCGAGTCTGCCTCTTCCAGGTGCTGTACAGTTTCTTGGCTCCTGAGGCAGAGCCCAGGACAACTGCTGGGGGCTGGGATCTCCACCGCTGCCCCCAAGGGAAGGAGTGAGCCGGCACAGGGGAGGGGAGTTAGAGGCCTCAGCCGGGATGGGTCAAGATGCCCCAGTCCAGCCGGCAGTGCTAGGGCGGCCGGTGGACGCTGGTAACTGCAGCCTGGCCGAGGGGAGGGAAGGAGGCGGGGAAAGCGGGCTGGGGCCCACAGAGAGGCAAAGGAGGGAAAATTGAACGTGCGTGCAAAGGACCAGGATGACAGGTGGCACCAGAGCCGCAGCGCTCTCCCAGCACGACCACGTCGGCCCACTGGGGGAAGCCCCAGGAAGGAGGTGAGGGAGCCCAGGGAGCCGTGACACAGGGCGCTTGGGTTTTCTGGGGCCACCGCTCCGACGCGATCCAGCCCCGTCGGACATCCTAACTTTCAGAGGTGTGGCCAAGCCCAGAGGAGCAAGGGGAGCTCATTCCCTGCGTGCGGCGCGGGCTCGGCTTAGAAATACCCTCCTATGGGCGTCCCCAGAAGGCGCGCGCCCGGCGCCCCTCTCAGCCCTTACCTGGGCTTCACGCGCCGGGCGCGGCGCGGGCGGCGGCGGTCTTTGTGGCCGACGCCGGGCGCCCTCTCCCCATGGGCTGGCTCCGGGGCCTCCCGGCCGGCGGGCGAGGACTCGTTCGTTCTCCCGCTCTCTGCTCAGCGCGCTGGCGCTCTCTTTCCCCCGGGGCGGCGGGGGCGCTCTAGGGCCGCAGGTTGGAGGGGTCGGGCTCCGGGATCTGCAGGATGCGGCACACGGCGCGGATCGGCCGCACCAGCTTCTGGGCCGAGGCCGTGGGTTGCGCCATGGGACGCCGAGACTCCGTGCTGCGCTGCGGGGAGGGCCGGTCCGGGGCTAGGGAGCGGGTGCCCCCGGAGGGAGAGAGGGAGCCGGGCCGGGGGGAACGCGCGCCCCGGGTCGGAGATGGCGGAGTGGGGGGAAAGGCCGAGGGGCCGGGGGAGGGGGTCGTGCCTGGAAGAGGGGCCGATCCCGTGACCCGGGAGAGAGGCACCAGCTACGGCGCAGCACGGCGCGGCGCGGCTAATGGAGGGAGTGCCCAGCGGAGAGCGCAGCAGGACCTCTGATCGCCATCGCCAGACGCGCAACTGAGAGTGGGGAAGCTGCTCCGCCGGTTTCCTCCTCCAGCACCCTGCGGGGAAACAGGAGCCCGAGATTCGGCGGCCCCGCCTGGGCCTGCCCCCTCCCGGGCCTCGGGGGCTTCCGCCAACGCCCCGGCGATGCCACCGGCTGCGCACGGGGAGAATGAGCCCTTTGTTCCCCCCTCCCCCCCGCAGCACCCGGGCGCCTGCCGAGAGAGGCTCCCCCGGGGCAGCGTGCCAGCTTCCCAGCCGCCCCACCCTCCCGTGGGCCCGGCCCCGGAGCCTGGCAGGCGGGCAGCACCCCCACTATAGGTGGCAAGCCCGGGAACTGGAGCAAAGGGCGGGAGGGGCCGGACCAGGCCACGATGGGGTGGGGTGCCCCCAGGGGTGCCAGGGCAGGGCTGCTGGGAGGGGTCAGTGCCAGAGCTGGCAGGGGCAGTCGAGTTCTCACGGGTCAGTGATGGGCGCTCTGACCCACGCCAGCCTCCCTGTGCTTGCTGGACCACTGGCTCCTGATCCTCTCCAGCTCTGGCACGTGGGCACACACGCTGGCCCAGGTCTGCCCTGCCCGGTCCTCATCTGGCCAAGCTGTTCTTCACCGTTCCAGACACAAGCCCCCTCCCAGGGCACAGTGTCCTGCCTTAGCAGTTCTAGAAGGGTCTAGGCTCTAGTCTGTTCCTGGTCTAAGGGCCCCAGTTTCACCAATTGTCCAGAGAGGAAGTGGGACCAGATGCGCTCCACCACCTGCTCTAGCCCCATGTTCTGGGGGTCTGCCCCATCCTGTGCTCCTAGTGTTTCCAGGCCCAGCCCTGGAGAGGAGCCCATGGGAGTGGCTCCTGGGAGGGAGCAGAGAGGAGGAGAGGAAATGGGAAAGCAGGGCACCCTCCACCCGAGGAAGCATCCTGGCCCTTCTGCGAGGGTGGTTCCAGAGCACAGACACAAACAGATTCAAACACACACAGACAGATTCAGACACACACAGAAACCCACACGCCCAACGGGCGCTTCCCTTCCCCTCAGGCACCCACGTCCCACCCTGCGACTCCCCTGCCTCCCTGTGGAAACCATCCTTGGCCTGCCTTCACCCAGCCTGGGACAGAGAGAGCACCACCCCACCCACCCCCATTCCATCGAAGGGATGAGTTCTTGGGTGCCTCTAGCCTTGTCCCAGGTCACACTACCACCCCTGGAGCAGGAAGCCATGAGGGCCTGGAGGGAGCCTTCCTCCCAAGAGACTGGAGGGGAGGCCGGGATCCTTTCACCAGTTGAGGAGAAGAGGAGGGGTCCTGAGGAGAGGAGGCCTGAAGGGGTCGGCACCAGGCAAGACTTAGGTCATGTTGGCATAGATTCTCCTGGCCCCTTCGCCTTCCCCCAGAGGCCGGTTCTGTGGCAGGGCAGGCTGGTAGGGGTTGTTTACATGACTGAGTTATTAACACTCCCTTCCTCCCATAGCTCCCCTGAGGGGTGGCCTGGACCTGAGTGTGCCAGGGGAAGTGATCCTGGAGGATCTAACCCAGGCTGCAGTCCCCAAGCCCCAGCCTCCGGCTCTCAGGCTGGCTCCAGGATGTGGATGGAGGGCTGGGGTGTGCCTGTAGTCCCCCATCTGTGTCCTCTGGCAGCCAAAACTTGTGGGAGATTCCAGGGGGAGATTCCTGCGGCTTGAGGCCTAGAAGAGGCTGGGCAGGGCAGGGTGGGAGCCTGGGCTGTCCAGGCCCCGAGGGGATGGGGACTGCCCCAGGGGAGTGGGACAGACACCTCCCCCCACCCCCTTTGCCAAGTCTGCTTTGTCAGATCACTGCCTCTGGACTAGACCAGGACTCTCAGGACAGGCTCCTAAAATGCCCAGGGGGTGATGGGGGGGATTGGGGTGGTGGGGGAAGGAACCCCTTTCCACCCTCGCCCAGCTCCCCATCCTGCTCCACAGCCCATGCCACAGGCCCACAGAGCCCTTGTAGCTGGCTGTTCCGTGCCTGAGGACAGAGCAGATCTGAGGAGCCACACAAAGACACAAACAGAAGGAAAGCCACGCAACGTGTGGACACAATGCCGGATCCGTGGACAGAGGCGAGCTGACCAGCACCCCCAGACACGCGTGGGTCCGCTCCGGCCCCGCAACGACCCCTCAAGAGCACTGACACACACACACTGATACACACGTTCCCACTGACACGCGCAGCAGCACTCATGAGCCAGCTGCCCTCACGCTGTCCCCAGAGCCCCTTACCTGGGCAAGCACAAGTGCCCTTCGGGCGGAGCAGCCCCCTGCCCAGGGGAAGGCAGCAGGCGGGGGCGGGGAAAGGAGCCCCGGAGAGTCAGGCCAAGCTGCCACTAATCCGGGCAGGGAGAGGGGGGGCACCCACACGTCAGAGCGGGGACTGCCGGGTGGAGGGCATCTGAGGACATCCCCTCCCACACACGCGGCCGTCTGGGCACCTAGCCCCACTTCCCCAGCCCCTCCATCCTTCAGACAGCTGAGGCTGGCCTCCCCCCACCCCACCCCCACCCTTGTGGCAATGCCTGGGGCGGGGGCATGGGGGAGGGGGGAATACCGGGGAGAATTCTCCCAGGACGTGGGGAGAGGGGCAGAGGCAGGGAAGTGTGGAGATGCTTCTGGAGCCAGGAG
The DNA here is from genome assembly GCF_009873245.2 of Balaenoptera musculus. Lineage (NCBI taxonomy): Eukaryota > Metazoa > Chordata > Mammalia > Artiodactyla > Balaenopteridae > Balaenoptera > Balaenoptera musculus. The sequence continues at coordinate 16,080,008 of NC_045790.1, read as the reverse complement.
GAAGCTCCGCGGCAGATGCCCCCTCCCCTCTCACCCACCCACCCGCATCTCTGACCTAGTTCCTCTTCTCAGTCTGCACCTCACCAATGCCCCTTCTCCTTCCGCCCAACCTTCCCTCCCCTGCAATCCAGCCACCCTGGTAGAGAAAGCTACCTCATTCCGCCCCGGGCTCAGGACCTTCTGCCTAGTAACCCAGCTCTGGCCCCTGGGATTTCCCAAGCAGCGGGCCTCATCCTCCTGCCGGGGCTTCTGCGCCTACCCAGCTACAGGGCATCCCAGTCCCTGACGCTGGGCGGGGGACAAGGGAGCGAGAGCCGGAGCGCTCACCTCTTCAACCCCTTAAAGGGTGGGGCAGTGCCAGCCAAGACGCCCCAACTCAGCCTGGGCCAGGGCTGTGTTGAAACAAGAGGCTACCCACGCTGCTGCCGCCCAGAGTGGCAGCGAAAAACGCAGCAGTGGGGCTAGTGCACCTGGAGGCCAGAGGTAGGGAAGGGGGACCAGGACCGGGAGGGACCGAAGAGGTAGGGAGAGAGAGGAGCCACCAGAAAGGTCCAAGGGACAGCTGGGCTGTGGGGAGGAGGGAGAAGGGAGGGCTGGGAATGAAGGGCCACCTGCACCTGGGAACTTGGAGGCAATGGGGGCATCCCTCAGAAGCAGGCAAGATGGATGAGGAGGCCAGAGTGAGCGCAAATCGAGCAGGGCTGGTACCTGGGCCAAGCAAAGATGTGTGCTTCCAAGGGGACTGGCCTAGGCTCTTCATCTCCGTACCAGTGCCCGGCGTGATTCTGCCTGGGAAGGCAGTGGGCATACTGGTGGGTAATAGAAGGTGGGGGGCCGTGGGTAGGCCAGAGCAAGGCCTAACCTTCCCCTAGGGGCCAGGCCAGAGAGGGCATGGGCTGGGCCAGTAACCCCATGCAGAGGGAGATGGTGCTGGGCAGATGTGTCAGAGATTCTCAGAGGGACAGGGCAGGCTCTGAGGGAAGCCCAGCCCACACCCAATGCCCCAGTCTCGGGATCACATGTGCTTGTCCAGAACTTGGAATTCTCCTTGCCCCTTCCCTTCTGGCCCCAGGATGTCTTGGAATCCAAACAACTGCAGCAGACATTCACCAGACATGTGTTACAGAGACCTGGGCATTTTCAAGGCTCTGTGATGGTCACCAAGGAGATGCAGGGTACAAAGATGAATGTACAAGGTCATCCCCGGCCTCGAGGAGCTTCTACTCACTTGGTCCATGTTCTTTTACCAGCTAACATTCCCTGAAGCACCTTAGGTGTCAGGCCCTGTGCTGGGCACTGCAGGTAACGATTGGAGTCGGGCATGCTAACAAACGTTAACAAGGTGCTTCCAGTCCCAGCCTGGAAAAATCAGGGGAGCATCACAGAGGGGGTGATGCTTAGCTCAGAAATGAGAGACTAAGTACTTCACCACGTACTACAATATTTCACTTGGTCTAAACCACCATTTGCTCCGGGCCAGGATACAAAAGTAAGACGCAAATCTATTCATTATGAAGTCACAATGTAGTGGGGGGAAAATACGATGTGCTCAAGGCAAAAATAGAAGTCCATGCAAGAACAGAGACAGCGTGGTCTAGATGAGCAATCAACCCCAAGGGTGCAAAGGGAAGGTTACAGAGGGCTTCCTGGAGGAGGTGATGTCTGAGTGGGGTTCAGAGGGCAAATAGGAATAGGACAGAGTGTTGGGGGGACAGGAGAAGAGCATGGAGACATGAGAGAGTCCAGACTGATGAGGTGGGGAGCAAGAAGCAATTGGGGTCTAGGGGAGTCTGATTGGTCAGGGAGCGGAGGGGGCGATGGGCACATGAGCACAGCCCACGGCATCGTGCGCCCAGGACAGGGTGAGCGGGCCAGAGATCAGGAGCCTCAGGATCCTCAGGAGGGGTTGGAGTCAGGGGAGGGCTCTTGGAGAAAGCAGATCATGAAGGAAGGCCGTGACGGCCTGGATGGAAGACTATTGGGAGCACAGGCGATGCATACAGTGCAGCAAAGGCCTGGAGGCCAAGGTCAGAATGAAAGTGATGCGTTCTGCAGACAGAAATAGGAGCAGCGGGGCAGCCAGGCTAGCCCGGAGGCTGGGGCTAAGATAGCCATCAGGGACCATCTCTAATTCAGCCCCGGGGCCCAAGTGAGCCTGCCTGTCACTGTAAGGCCCCATCCAAGGAATGAGGGCTGGTGAAGCCCCAGCTCCCAGGAAAACTCCCTCACCAGCCGGCACCTTCAGGCCTCCCCCAGCTGCTCCCCGCTTTGAGTTTTTATTTCATTTTGTCCATTTATCACACACTCCTCTGTTTTTCTCTCTCGGTTCAGGGGTGTGGATCCTGCCATTCCACCCACACCAAGGCGACTTCTGGGCAGACTTGCATCAGGAGACAGGGCCCTGACCCACAGGCAGCACAATCATGGACAAGTTGCTTCACCTCTCCAAGTCTCAGTTCTTCCATCTGTAAAATGGCTATAACCCCGACCTGACAGGCTTGACAGGAGAATTTAAGGAAATCATCTCTTCAAAATGCCCAACACAAGGTCAGACAAACAATCAATGTTTCTTTTTGTTTTTTTGTAAATTTATTTATTTATTTTTGGCTGCGTTGGGTCTTTGTTGCTGCGCACGGGCTTTTTCTAGCTGGGACGAGCAGGGGCTACTCTTCGTTGCAGTGTGTAGGCTTCTCATTGCAATGGCTTCTCTTGTTGCGGAGCACGGTCTCTAAGTGCGCGGGCTTCCGTAGTTGTGGCACGTGGGCTCAGTAGTTGTGGCACGTGGGCTCAGTAGTTGTGGCTCACGGGCTCTAGAGCGCAGGTTCAGTAGCTGTGGCACATGGGCTTAGTTGCTCTGCGGCATGTGGGATCTTCCCGGACCAGGGCGCGAACCCATGTCCCCTACATTGGCAGGCGGATTCTTAACCACTGCACCACCAGGGAAGTCCCCACAATCAATGTTTGATAACTGCTAGTTTCCTTCTCCTTGCCTCCCAGGCAAGAAACTTTCTCATTTACTCTAGTTCTGCACAGTGGTTAAGTACACTGACTCTGGAGCCAGACTGCCTGGTTTCCAAGCCCAACTCTGCCACTTACTAGCTGTGTGACCTCAGGCAAATTACTTGCCCTCTCGGTGCCTGTTTTCCCATTTGTGAAATGGAGATTATAATAATAGTATGTACCTCATGAGATTGTTGTGAGGATTAAATTAATATATGTCGGGGGCTCAGCGCAGCCCCTGCTGGGGCAGCCACATTCTAGGTGCTAGCTCTCACTTGACTTTGTATCCCCAGTTTCTCGAAACATGCCTGGTACCTGGGAGATGCTCAATAAAGATTTTTGAATGAATAAATGAAGAGATAAATCAACCCCATGATGCAAGGGAACACCAAAATAGGAAGTCATTGAACACCAATCCGTGAGGAGCTAAGCCACCCAGCAGATTAAGTACTTCCCCCAAATAAACCCGGATAATCCCCATACCCAGAGTTAATCCACACTCCTCAGGTCACTCCGGGTGACCACCCCATTTCCCCTCTTCCTACCCGACACTCTCACCCATCTCTTGACTTAATCGAAAGCGGGAAAGAAGAGGAGGCATTTGGGTGGGAGAGGGGAGCAGCCCGGGGACAGTACAGTTAAGACCAGCATCCAGGGGCAGGAGAGGCCAGGGCTGGGCACTGGCTGCCCCAGGGATTAGAGTAGGGGATGGAGTGGAGCCAGCAAACAGCCTGGGTCTCAGAACAGAGGAGATTCGTGGATGGGACTGGCTGAGGACCAATGACCAGGAGCAGCAGCGAGGGCCTTTGGAGGCCGGGCCCGAGTTCTGCATCATCCCTCCAGCCAGCTAGCTGACAGGCCCCAGCAGCGCAAGGCTCTACCCAGCCTCCAAGCTCCGCCCTCCTTGACCTGGAAGCTGGGGGCAGCCCAGACCCTGGCAGCTGCTGCCCTCTCACGGCCACTCCACAGAGGTGCAAAGCTCCTACTGTCAACCTGAGTGTTTACGAACTCGATGCACCGGGAGCTGCCTAGAGGCCTGGCAGGCCCTTGGAGGAAATCGGCCTCCCCAGCCCTAATCTTCTGCACAGCTTCAGCTAATCCCCATGAGATTATCGTGCTGCCTGAGGTCCCTCCACACCTTCGCCCCCACTGGTTTCTACTTCCCGTCAAGGCCTGATCCCATCCCCTCCGGATTGCATTCTTAGACTCTGGACTGCCCGCCCCCCCCCACCACACCCCACTCTCCCATCCATGTTCTCAGAGGTCCCCAAGAGCTTTCCATAATAGTACTTGCCGCATCACAACAATTTGTCAATGGCTATCTGCCCCAGAACACTGGGCCCCTCTGGCAGTCTGTCCGGCCTTTCAGCACTAGGCCCAGACTGGCCTGGGGCAGGCTGTTTAATAACACGTGCTGTGAGGGCTGGGACTACAAACCAGAAGAGACAGAGCACTTTTACGCATTTATTTATCAAAACTTCCACAAACCTGGCCTCATTCACCAACACAAACCACACAACCAGGACACACACACGGCCTTGGAGAAGGCTGTGAAGTACTTTGAAGGACAGGAAGGAACGAACACAGCTGGGTGGGCTTTGGGTTTCATTTTTCAGGGGTCTGGGGAGGGCTCTGGTTCCATACCTGGGAAGGTAGAGGGGCGAGGAGGACAATAAATAGAACCCTGAGCCCAGCCTGCTTTGGTACATCATGGGTGCAGCCCCACACGTGGCCCGTAACCGACAGCAAGAGTCAGGAGGGCAGCACCCGGGCAGCTGGTGCAGGCAGGCCAGACGTGCAGCCAGAGGTCCCCTCCAAACAGTCCCAACGCCCTGCAGGGCACGAAGTACGACCGGGCCAGGCTCCACAGACCCTAGCTGTCCATGTCTGAAGGCGTGGTCTTCTTCCTCGTCCGAACCTTCAGGGAGCGCGAGGTGCCCTGTGGGGAGAGAGAGCGGGCACACCGTGAGAGATGCGGGCTGAGGCGGCCACCAGGGCAGCTCGCTTCCCGTGTGCCTTCCTCACCACCGACCTCCCGCACCAGCGGCTTCCTCTTGACCACACGCAGACTCTGGGTGCGGCCCAGAGGCTTCTCTCGGGGCCGCGCTGATGGCTGGGGGACCACTTCTGTGTCTGACCAACAGTCATCCTCGGTGTCACTGTCCTGCAGGCCCCCTGCCCGGTACCCTGTTGTGGAGGAGAGGGAGGCCGGGAGGCAAAGCTGGGCACGGACACAGTCTGAAGGCCTGGGGCCAGCTGAGCCAGGCTTTCCTCTGGCCCTGGAGGAAGCCATCCCTCCTGGGACAGCTCTGGTTTCCTCTGCCCACTCACCGATGGGTGGCCTGCGGTGGGGTACCTGGTCCTCCAGGTAGAGGGGATCCTGGTAGGTGGGGGCGGGGGCATCGGAGATGGTGCGCAGGTCCTGCATGGAGAAGCTCCGCAGCCTTCCGGCCAGTGCGCCCTGACTCTGCAAGAGAGTGGGATCCGCTGCACCACCTGACGGAGGGGGGCAGGGCTCCTGGCAGGAAGGGGCCTCAACCAGGGGAGCTGCCCAGGAAAATCAAGGCTGACCTGCAAGCAATCCCTGGGGCACAGGCCTCAGAACCGAAAGAAACATGGCAACCTTCTAGCCCTGTGCCTTTGTGGCGCCAGCAGGAAGGTAGGGCCCAGGGAGCAAGAGCAGCCACTCACGGTCAGTGTCAGAGCCAGGGAAGTCTGAACTTAAAGCTCTGTGCTCCTGCCAACACCCCACCTGTCACCTCTCGCCCCTGTTCCCCCGGCCTGGACAGCTGCGATCTCTCAGCTCCCTGACAGAGAGCTGGACTCGCTCAAAAGGCCCTGGGGGTAGGGGTGGGGGTGGGGGAGGGCTGGGGCCCAGGGCACCTTGGTGGCTGCCTGCACAGCAGCCGAGGCGGCAATGTTGAGGCCCCGCTTCCCAAAGCTGAGCACCGTCTCGTAGCTGCGCTCCTTGGCCTGCACGATGTAGGTGTCGATCTCCTGCGGACACGGGGGAAGGAAAGCTCAGGCGGACAGCCCTAGTCACTCCCCTATGGCCCAGAAGAACCACCGGGAGCCACGCCTGCCAGCCCACCCCACCCACAGAGCACAGGGCTCCCCATCCACTCACCGGATGCTGCACCTCAATGATCGGCCATGCTCCAGCCTCCGCCCACCATCCCCAAACCAACTTCCAGCTGGTGTCTCACACCCCCAAAAGGTCATTCACGTGTGTCCCCATTTGATTTTCCCAGAAGAGGAGGAAGGCTAGGCTCTGTCAAGGTCCCATGGCTAAACAGCAGCAGGATGGGATTTGAGCCTAGGTGTCCCCAGTGTCTTGAGCTGCAAGTCCAGGGCTCTTCGCCTCACACCCACTCCTACACTGCCCGCCCTGCCACCCCCTGGGGTACCTTCTCATGGCGAGACAAGGATGGGTGGACGAACTTGCGGTAAAGCAGGCTGGCCCCCTTGGTATAGGGTGAAAGCAGCCACAGCACAAATGCCATCTTGATCTCGTAGTAGAAAGGGAACCTGTCAGAGCAGAGGGGGCAAGGTCTGCCAGGGAGCCAGGCCAGGGAGGGCCACCCCCTCCCCGCAGCCCACAGAACCCCAGTGCCCATACCAGGAAATAAAGATGTCTGTGAAGGTCTCCACTGCCATGAAGAGTGCAAAGACGATCCAGTACATCATCCACCGAACCTGGACGGGGAGGGGCGGGCAGAGAGGTCAGAGGCCAGCAGCTGAGCCTGCAGTGCCAAATCCCCTGTCCCGGGCTGACCCAGCCCAGAGATTCCAGAAAGCCCGTCCCACTGCATTCCCCTGGCACCTGGCTGGCCTTAGAAAGTTGCCTCTGAGAAACTGCCACTCATTCCTGTACCCACCCCCAACAGGCTGCACCCACAAGATCCTGCAAAGAATCCCAATAGCCCATCCTCCATCCACACCCACTCTGCTCCAGGGTACGCCACCAGATTCTACCCCTGGAGGAAAGGGAGGCCAGCTCGGACTCCCCCACCTCGCCAAATCCTACCACACCCCCAAGGCTGTGGTCCCCCCACCTGAGCTGAGCCCTCCTGCCCACCCCCGCACTCACATATTCACGAATGTTCTTGGTCTTCACAGCCTTGTAGGAAGCATAAGTTGGGTACAGCATCCCAAACACCAGCCTGAAGAGCAGCCCCCAAAGCAGAGGGAGAGTGTGAGGAGCACCACGCCCCATGTCCCTGCCAGGTGGCGGCCTCCCCCCCACCCCATGTTCGAGGTGGCAGTGCCTGCCCTGTTCTTCCCGCTTGGCTTGCACAACCTGCACCTGACTCAGTGCCCTGGAGGCCACCTCCCCACCCTGCTGTTTACAAACATCCCAAGCCTGCCCAGGCCTGCACGAGTGGCCCATGGGTGCATGATGCAGCGAGAGCACAGACAGCCACTCCACAAGGTGAGTGGGAGGCAGGCTTCGGAGCCATGAGAGCACCAGGCTGTTCCCTCCCCTGGAAGTGCAATCAGGCCCAGGGCCACCAGACCTGGCACTGCCAGGTTGCAGGCAAGGATATTCCAGCCAGGTGAGGAGTAGGACAGAGTGGGGAAGCTGGGGCCAGGGTGGTGAGTCACGTGACTGACTGCTCAGATGGGAAGCCGGCACCTGGATTCTCTGCCCACAACGTGCCACATCCTGTCTTTGCCAAGGGGCGGCTGGCCGGACTGTGGTCCTCCGTCCCACTCACCTGCCTGCAGTGTGTGTGCGACTGCAGGGGGTCGCCATCAGCCAAGTAGGCTTGAGTGCAGGGCGACAAGCACACGGTGCCCAATGCCTTGTGCAGGCCCGCAGGTCCGTTAACCCTTGCGGTGAATGTTGGAGGGAGGGGAAAGGTGTGACATAGCTCAGAAAAAGCCCCCTTCTCCACCAGACATTCCCAGCTTCCACCCCAGGGGCGGGCTGACATCCAGGGATAGAGAGGGTATTAGAGCGGCCATACTCACACCACCAGGCGACAGATCATCCAGGACACCATCCTGCAGTCTCGGGAGCGAAGGGAGATCCCTCCAGGAAGAGGCCCAGAGGGACGCTCACGCCTGAGCTGGGATGGGATTAACAGCGGAGGTGTGGGAACCACAGGGGCGCTCGGGCTGCCTCTTGGTGGAGGCGGAGCCCACCGCCCACTAACTCCGCAGTGCTGGAAGCCTGAAGAATGGGGAGACCAGTGGGCCGGGGCAGGCAGGAACCGAGTTGGGAGCCGGTACCGGCCGGCACGCTCTTCCGCCCCGCCGCTCGGGCAGTTACGGCTCCGACGCGCACTTCCTGCCCCGGAGAACCAGGCGTTCGGCCCTTGCCGGGGGCGCTGTGGGTCCCGGGCAAGGGGTGGCTGGTCGCAGCCTGCGTTCGTGCGGGTTCCCGCGGCCCCAGTGCGCCAGGACACCTGCACCGGCCTCGGGGCGGAGTTTGCAACTCACTTGAAAGTTGCACGGAACTGAGCTCTGCCCAACCCCAGGTCTCCGGCGCGTGGCGCAGGCGCAGTGCGGCCGCGGAGGGGGCGGGGCGAGGTCAGGGAGGTGAGAGGCCTGCCCCTTAAAGTGGCGGTGCGCCTCCGACTGGTGGATGGGGCCCGTAGGTTGAGTAGCCCTCCGAATGGGAAAGATTTGGGGGTAGGAAGCGGAAACAAAAAGGTGCGGACTTCCCTGGTGGTGCAGTGGTTAAGAATCCGCCTGCCAATACAGGGAACACGGGTTCTAAGCCCTGGTCCGTTCCCGATCCCACATGCCGCGGAGCAAGTAAGCCCGTGCGCCACAAGTACTGAGCCTGCGCTATAGGGCCCGCGAGCCACAACTACTGAAGCCCGCGTGCCTAGAGTCCATGCTCCGCAACAAGAGAAGCCACCGCAATGAGAAGCCCGCGCACCGCAACGAGGAGTAGCCCCCACTCGCCACAACTGGAGAAAGCCCGCGCGCAGCAACCAAGACCCAATGCAGCCAAAAATAAATAAATTTAAAAAAAAAAAAAAGGTGCGACGGGGGAAGAAAGAAACGAAGGGCATTTGGAGCCCAGAGTTTTCGCGGATCTTCACTAGTTCCCCTCTTTTGCCTCGTTTTCCCCCTCTGTGAAATGGGAATGGGCATGAGATGGGTGGACGTCCCCCGTTAGAGGCTCAGGTGAGAACTAGAAGGAGGTTTGGCTGGGCGCCAGCAAATCCGGCTCTTATAGCACTAGGTCGGGAGATCAGTAAGCACCTCAAAGATGCTGAGGTGACCTAGAGGGAAAGTGGGGAGGAGGTGGAGGAGAGGGAACCTGAGGGACTCATCACCCCCATCCCGCTCACCCTGCTGAAGAGTGGGCTTCAGGAGTTGACTTCTCTCTGGGATACCTTTCCAGAGCCCACATCCCTGGGCAGGCTGATTTGAAAGATTCTGGGTGGAGTCCCCAGCCCCCCATGTCTTCTTCCCCAAAAGTTTGAAATCCCACCTATTTCCGTGAGTCAAGAACACAGATATCCCTGAGAGCTTAACAGTATCAACGACTGCCATTTTGTAGTGCGTTTTTGAGCGCAGAGACTTGATCTTTACAAAGATCCTTTTTTTTTTTTTTTTTACCATTTAGGAAATAGGCTCAATGGTGGAAAGTAACTTGCCTAATGGCACCTGATGGTGAACGATAAATAAATGCTTAGATTAATCAGTCTTCTGAGGGCAGCCCTGGGAGGGGACAGGGAATGGAAAAGCTCCTCTAGGAGGAAGGTGTGTATCTGGAAGAAGGCGGGAAGCTCAAAAGAAAAGGCTTACAATATTGTAAATCAACTATACTCCAATAAAAAGTAATTAAAAAAAAAAAGAGAGAAGGCAAACTTTGCTGCTTCTACAACTTTCCACGTGGGGTTGCATTCTTTGTACCTCTTCTGCTAGGTGCCTCATTCCTCCCTCTGAAAATGGGGAGTGCATCATTCCCCACCCCCCCCCCCCCCCGCCACCCCGCACAGCTTCCCCTCTGCCTCGCAGGGCTGAAGTGAGGGTGACAGCAGAGCTGCCCAGAGCGTGGGGAAAAAACGAGAAAACTTGGGCAGTTATTACTTTTTATTAGAGCCACAGTTAACACTCACCATCTATCGAAAGGATGGAATAGCTAATGATGGAGGGAAAGGAGGCTTCTTGGGAATAAATAAACACTCATTGATTATATAGTCATAATTATCATCATCAGTTTTATTGGTGTTGCTGAGTGGGAGAGCTTGCAGTGAAACTGGCCCACAGGAGAAACACCCCCAAGGCCCTGATGCCTCCCTCTCCCCACCTAACCACCTTCTCACATTGGCCCTAACTCCCACCCTAGTTTGGAGGAACAAGAACCACCCAGGGCTAGGATCCCCTCAGGAAGGTCCCGGCCACCATCCATCTCTGATCACAGACATTGTAATGAAGGTGAAAATTATCCTTGTCTCCTTGGAGCAAAAGGATGTGACCGAACCTCTGGACAGCTCAGGAGGAGCAGGGGGTACAGAAAAGGGAATGGACATCCATTCCTCCAGAAGTTAGGGTGCCTGGGCTGACTGTATGCATGTGAGCCTCGGGCCTTTGGTACCTGCTGCAGAACTGCCTCCCCTCCCCCACCTTCGCTGCCTTCCAGAGTCACCTGCCCTCAGCATCACAGGCCTCACTTTACCCCCATTTGCTGGAGAGGAGCTCCCCTGTGCCTAAGCCAACCCAGCTGGGACCATCTCTCACATGGAGACTCTTGGTCCCGATGACTGTGCTTGGAAAAATCTAAGGGACAAGACATCCGAGGTCTGCTACTAAGAGCATGGAGGGGCGTGAGGCTGACAGCTGAGGGGGTCACCCTCCTGGGCTTTGGCAGAGTGAGTGGACTCTGCCTCTCACGCCCATTGGTCCTGAGCTGTTGACACAGTCACCCGGTTACAGTGGGTTGCTAAGCAGCTCTCTGGACATATGATGACCCACCTCTGGCAGGTGACCAGGCAGGCATATGGTGGGCTCCATTCCCCATGTGCAGAAAGCTGGGCATTCAGGGGGAGAAGTGTCTCCCAACCCTGGGGGTTGCCCTGGGGGGAGTGACAGTCAGAGTGATGTTTATCTTTCTACTGGGCAACAGAGTGCCAACATGTCTGGGAGACTCAACCCTCTTTCCCTGGCAACCTCTCCCTGGCACAGCATGAGGGCCCATTCCCCATTTGAAAAAGCAGGACAGGCATTCCCAGGACACTGTGGCTGGGGGGTCCCAAGAGATACCTGCTAAGCCAAGAGCATGTGAATGTGGTTTTAGGAGGTGGAAACCCAAACACATCACCTATGAGATTCCCTACTGTGAGGAGTGGGCATCTGAGGCTAAAGGTAAGATGTAGGGTACAGGGCCTCTGAGACTGAAGATAGGTCAGGAACCCTAATCCACAGACAGCAGGTCTCCCCAAAGATCAACCTTCTCCTCGCCCACAAAGCAGCCTTCTCTGAGCCACCCGGGTATCTCCTAGAGTCCTACAATCAAAAATAAAAAATCTTAGTTCTGTGCCAGACACACGATTCTAAGCCTTACATATATTAACACATTATAAATCTAATGCATTCAAATCTCACGTTAACCCTGTCACATAGGTAGCATGATTATCCACATTTTCCAGATGAGGAAAATGAGATACAAATAGGCGAAGGAACATGGTTGAGACCTCCAAGCTAGCAAGTGGCAGAATCAGGATTGGACAAAGTAGGTTTTATTATTTACTTTACAGAAGGAGAAGCTCAGCTTGGAGAAATCAGTCCACTTGCTTGAAATCTCACACCTAGGGCCGAGGGTGGCAGCGATGACATATTTGTCCAGCAGAGGGGGGTGGAGAGGAGACGGACTGCTGAGCTTGTCCTTGGCCCTGTTGGTTGGATTTGACCTGACCGAGGGACAGCCTCCAGTCTCAGTGGGCCCCAAGACTGTGATCTCCAGGAAGGAACACTTGGCCGTGAGTCAGCCCCAGGTGATAGAGACTAGTCACACCCAGCACCTGAACGTCATCACCATGAACTCCTGACCCCAGCACCGGCTGACTTTGGGGTGCCTACTCACTCCTCAGAGGGAGGGGAGCAGGGAGGAAGGGGGTCTGAAAGCTGATGCTGGCCCCCTGCAAGCAGCAGGGACAGACAACACAGCTCTGTTCTTAAGGAAACAGGTGCTGCTGACCATCACCATTGGATACCTGAGAGCCGTCAATGGGGTGGAAACTTTTTATTTGAAGCAAGTGAATCAGAGCATTGTCCCCAAGTGCCCCCGGGCATCCTCCTACCTGGAGGTCCCCACACAGTCTGGGCACAGGGAAGAGACTCCCCGCCCTGTGCCTTCCCTACCAGCCTAACATCTCAGAGCCCTCCATTCCCAGCGTACAGCAGAGAGCAGCAGAAGCTTGGCTGCCAGGTGCTGCTCCCACGGGACCCTCCCTCCCGCCCCCCTGCGGCACTCAGCTTGCACTGAAAGGCAGTGCTCCTGGGGTGTGCCTCTGTGGTTTGGAGGGGCGCCAGGGCCCCCAGGATGCTCTTCAGCCCAGTTCCACTCCTGGCACCTGCCCAGATGCCTCAGGTGCTTGCAGCATCCCTGGCTTGGCCAGCCCTTGGACGCACCCAAAGGAGCCAACACAGTGCAGGGTCCATATCCCAATGGTGGGGCTGAACCAGGGGGTGGTCTGAGGCTGGGGCAGCTAAGGAAAGAAAAGCAGAAAGGCTTTCATCTGGGTGGTCTCCTGTTCACCAGTGAGCTGGATTCAGGGTCAGAGAAGGAAACTCCAGTGAGCACTGAGACAGCGCTGGGAAGACGGCAGGGTCTGCTGGAGCTGTTGTTATTGCTTCGGGCAGAGGGGCTTTGCCCCCAGGAGGTCAAGCTGGTGCCCAGAGGTTGGCACCACCATTCCAATCGTTTTCAGCTGCAGGGTGGGCACACCAGGGGTGAGCAGAGGAGGGTGGGTACTCTGTGCCCCTCCAGGAAGAGAGGCAAGGTCATGGAGGGGACCCACTTTAGGCAGCGCTGAATCTGCATGTGTGCACGTGGAGATGGGAGTGTAGACAGGTGTGTGTGCGTGTAACTGAGGGAGTCTGTCCGTGTCCACGTGTGCGTGCAGAAGGCAGGTAGCGTGGGTGAGCGCACCCGGCAGTACGAAGGACGTGGCCATGGGCTGCAATGCGGAGCATGAGCAGGTAAACAGACACCTGGAGCACCAACAGGAAAGACCAGAGGGTCAGAAGGATAAGCTGAAGAACAGGAGGGAGCGGTTCAGCCTCCAGCGCCCCCAGGACCCCTCCCTGGGCCAGAGCATGTGGAAGGCAGCAGAGCAAGGGAGGCTGCACATGTGGTGTGGGGTGAACCGGCGTCCACATATGGGAGGGCACCAGGGGCTGGGCTGTCTGGTGCGTATACAAGACGTCATGCTGATTACAGTGAAAATTAAGTGGCATCCCTGGGCTAGAGTCCACGGTACGGTCCACGCTCACCGGGGGGATGTGTACGTGAGGGCACGTATGCAGGCTGGCTAAATGTGTCCACACAGGCAAACATGCTGCTCACCTGGAGGCTCCACCCAGCCTCCAGGGCTGCCCGAGGAACCCAGAGGCCTCGGACCCCCTCTAGGCACTGAGATCCACCACCACGTGTCGGTACACGAGTGTCTGTCCCTTGAAGCTGGGGGCCAGGAGCAGCTGGGCGTCCCCAGCAGGCATGTAGCAGAAGGCCCGAGGGGCCTGCACCGCCAGCTCCTGGAACCGCACAAACTTCTGCCGCCCCTCATCCCACTGGTAGATCTGTGTGAAGGAGAAGTCGCTGCCCAGCGCCAGGTAGCGGCGGCCACCCACCAGGAAGGGCTGCAGGGCCAGCGAGCCCCTGGAGGGCAGCGCCTGCACCTCGGAGAAGCGGGTGCCCTCCCAGCGCAGGATCTTGGAGTCGCCGATGTAGCGGCTGAGGCACAGGTAGCTGTCGCGGCCTGCGCGGAAGTGTTTCACAGCCTGGGCATCAGGCACCTGGGTCACCTCGCCCTGGGCCACAAACTGCTTCTGGGTGCGACTCCACTGATAGATGACGGGGGCCTGGGAGCTGCTGGACACGATCAGGCGTGGCTTGCCCTCGCCGTCTACAAATTCCAGGTCAGTGTCACGGTGCCAGGCATGCAGGGCCTGGTGGGAGTAGAAGCCGTTCTGGTGCCAGCGGTAGAGGCTGGTGGCCCCCGCCTTGGAGCTGTCAGCCACGGCAAAGTACCAGTCGCCATCGATGCGGAAGGCCTCGAGGTCATTGGGCTTGCGCACGCGCTGAGGGTCGATGTCCTGCAGCTTGGTGAAGCGCGTGGTGTTGGGGTCCCAGTGGTAAATGTAAGAGCCACCAAACAACTGGGCCACCACCACATACAGCTGGCTGTCCACCACCATCGGCTTGCAGTGCACTGCAGAGGGGGCTGCAGGATGGAGGGAAACGAGTCAGGCAGCGTCAGGGGGCCCGCAAGCCCCTGCCCCACGCCACACCCTCAGAAAAGAGGGTTGGTCCCTTCCAACGGTGGGCGAAGACTAAAGGTCTTTGCTACAGTATTCTCTCCCCGCTGAATATCCACTGGGTGCTCAATGCTTTCTAATTGTCTCACAGCTAATAATCAATCTCAGCATCACCCTCCCTTTGCTCTTGACCCCAAGGTTCAAATACAAGCTGACACTGAGCACAAAGTAAGTGCTGCTAGATATCGACCGATTGTGTAACCGTCATGTCCATTATTGAACTTTTATTGTGTATAGTCACTGTGCTAAGTGTGAACACATTGCCTCAATGAATCATGCTGAAATACACCCTATTATTTTGTAATTTCACACAGGAAGTAATTGAGGCTTGGAGTCTTAGTGACTTGCCCTAAGCTACCCCACTGGCGAATGTCCAGGCAGGGGAAGGAGAAAGAGTTTGAACACAGCCACAGCTGGTGACAAAGCCTAGGTAAACAGAGCCTTGGAGCCTTGTGTATGAAAACACAATCCCCCAAGAGCTCCCACTTGTGAGAGGGCTTTTATGTACGAGAACATCTGCATCACAACCAGATTGCCCGGACCCCTTCTCAGGCACCGGAGTCATGTGTGGACACACTCTCGCCTCTCCTGGTGTCCCCAGTCATCGCCCCTCCTCTCCTGCTTGCCAGCGCTGCTTCACCACCCTCCTCCTCCTCGTGACCCCACCTGTTTCCCAAGGGAAGCCTGTGCTGAGCCTCAGCCTCTGGCAGTCACTGCCCTGAGTCCTTTCCACAGCCTTGGTCTGTGCACCCAGATGCTGATGACTCCCCCAGCTCCTGAGCAGCAGCTTAGACCCTCCTTCCCCCGACATCCACAAGCATCTCAAACTCTGGCTGGCCGAGACTGAGCTCTGTATCTACCCCAAAACCTGTGTTCTTGATTTCAATTTGTGGCTCTGCCCAGTCACCCCATCCTGAATCCTGGGAGCCATCCCCAACACTGCCGCCCTCTCCCTCACCCACTGCTGACCAGTCCCTAAGTCCTGTCAACCCTCCCTTCTGCTTTCTAATACAGTGTGTGTAAGATTGGTATTATTTCTTCCTTAAACGTTTGATGGAATTCACCATCTGGCCCTGGAGTCTTCTTTGGGAGAAGGGTTTTTTATGTAACGACTTCAAGTTCTTTCATAGATACAGGGCAATATAAACTTTCCATTTCCTCTTGTGTCAGTTCAATCCCCCCTTATTCTACCTCTCTATCCACACTGCTGCTGTCTCAGTCCAGGCTCCAGCTGAACCCCTCCTGGTGTGCCCACCTGTCTTGCTTCATGCCTAGCACTCTCCACACTGCTTACAGAGGGAATTTTCCAAAATACAGATTGGATTGATTCATACACTCTGCTCAGAACCTGTCAATGGTCTGGTCCTCATCTCTCTCTCGGGTCTCGTCTGCCACTCTCCACCTTGAACATTATGCTGTCATCCTGCGAGCTGCTAATTGTTTACACGTGCATACTCTCACATGCTAAGCTGCTGCACACCTTCTTGACTTTGCTCATGCCGTTCCCTCTGCCAGAATACCCTTCCCACAATTTTTCTCCTAGCTAAGTCTCCCTCAGCCTTCGAGACTCAGCTTAAACTCAGTGGATCCCAAACTGAGCTCACTAGCCACTCCTGTATCTTCCTTAGTTCTCTGGCACCATCCAGTTACTTAAGCCAGGATCCTGGACATCACTCCTCCCTCTCCCTTATCCTTCAAGATTCAGCGTAGGCATCCCCTCCACCAGGAAGCCTTCCTTGATTGCCCAGGATAGGCCTCTCCTTTGTGCTCCCAGAGCATTGTGGTCATATCTTCCTCCTAACACCTACGTATTATGTGGATGTTATGTGTGTATGTATCAGCCTCCCCCCAAAGACTAGAAAGTTCTTATGTGCAGAGACCATGTTTCATCTATCCTTCTACCTATAGGAACTCAATGAAGAGGAACAATGGAGCCCACCCCACCATAAGGACCACCGCAACCAGGCCAGGCGCAGATACCTGGGATTCTATCATAGTCTCGAAGCTGCCTTTCAACATAGTCCCACTTGAGGATGGTGCAAGCGCTGGCTCCTGGCTGGGCCAAAGCCAAATAGAGGTCACTGGAGTAAAGGAAGGGCTCGGCCGACACCGCTGGGAAGGACAGGGTCTGGTACAGCACGAAATCTGCAGGGATGGGTCGGGGGGGTGGTGGTGGTGGTTAGGGAGAAGGGTAAGAGCTTTCTGGGTGGTAAGAGTTACTCGACTGGCAAGGCAGGGTGCTGGGAGCTTCCCTGGGGAGGCCCAGCCTGATGCCCGAGGTGGGGCACCTTCTTCCTACCTGTGGTGATGCAGTCGAACTCCCGCAGTGGCAGATCCTGCACCTTGTGCTCTTGGAAGCGGGGCGGGCTGGCGCAGTAGATGGGCGCCACCGTGGTGTTGGTGTGTGCCAGCCACTCCACCAGCCACTTCACCTTGCAGTCACAGTTGAGCGAGTTGCCCCGCAGGTCCCTGGATCATGAGGGTAATGGAGGGGACACAGAGAGGGACAGGCTCCCAGCTGCTCTGCCCACCCAGGCCATCTAGGTTTTCAGAAGTAGATATTGTCAAGGCTGCTGTTGGTTGCTCATGTGGCATCTTTGTGCCAGTTAGGAAGATGTTCCCCTTGGGGTGGGTGCAGCCCCGTGGACACGTGCTTGGCCAGCAGAGTGGGGGCTGAGTTTCATCCCCTACTTGCCTCCTTGGCCAGGTGCCTTTTGCAGTGTATGACCTGCACAACTATCTGTTGCATCCCAATTCCTCCAAACCTTCCATAATCCAGGGCTTTTGTTTTCCTGTAGAAATACTGATCAACGACTGCGGCTATGCTATCAGACTTTAACGTAGATTCAAATCAAACATAGATTTTAAAAGCGCATGTTTTAAAAGACATATATACATAACATCTCGTGTGCATTTTAAGAGGGCCCACAGATGCCTTGAAGAACCCCAACTTGAAAGGCTACCAATCTATATATAACTCAACCTAGCCTTCTCCCCGCCCCAAACCCAAACCCTCCCAGCCTGTCAAGACCTTATGATCTTCCCAATTCTGGCTCCCACACCCCTCCCTCCAGGGACGTGTCCCTCTGTGCCATTGTCAAAAGAAGTAGGACTCAGGCCTTACAAGTCACTCAGGATGTCCAGGGGCCGAAAGATGTCTCTAGGCAGTGTCTGCAGGTTATTGTTGGCCAGTGAGCTGCAAGAGAGACCCCTGGGTCATCTGAAGATCGTGACCGAAGCCAAAGGCCACAGGAGACAGGGGGCTTTGGTCTGGTGTATGAGTGTGATGTACTCACAGGTGTGTCAAAGACTTGAGTCCTCTGAAGGTAAACTTGGAAAGTGCCCAGATGTCATTGTTCTCAATGAAGCTGGAGAAAATAAGAACTTGTCTCAGCCACCAGTCGGGATCCCAGACCCTCAACCAGCTACTTCCCATGCCCCACCTAGATTCCAGCCCATGACCCTAAGACAGGCTTCCATTCTGAATCTGGCAACATTAAGTCTGTGGTGACAGGGCATCCAGGCGGGATGGTTTAGGCAGAGGGATGGATGAAATGACCTTCTGCTTGGGTCCTGCAGTCAGAGGATTCAAGGGCTCTCACCCCCTCACCTCCCCCCAGCCCTCCTCACTCCCCCTCCCCCTCAGCCCTCCTCCCTTCCACTTCCCAATTCCCCTTTCCTTCCCACGCACAGGTACTGCAGGTGAGACAGTCCTGTGAAGGCATTGTCTCCAATCAGTGTAAACTTGTTGGAATTGAGTAACCTGCAGAGACAAAGGTGGATTAGAGCTTCCAGTGGCACACCTGCCATGCCAGCCCCCAGCCGGCTGCCTCACCCCCGGGCCATGCCTCCCACCCTTGGGACCCCAGCAGAGAACCCCAGAGCAGCCTGGGCGGCAGGTCCAGGCAGGAGCCTGCTCTGGTCCCAGAAGCTCCCAGGGTCCCTATTTACTCCTAGGGTAAGAGCAGCCAGGGGCGGATCTCTCTTGTCAAGCTGGGTCCTTCCCCACTGCTCTGTCTCCCACCCTCACCCCAGCTCTCTCCAGTCCCTCCCAGATGGATGGTAAGTTTGAGGATAACCACATATATTCTCTCCTGCAACTGGGGCTTCAAACATAAACAGCCCCTTTTAGAATTCCAGACCCTCCCGTCTTCCCTCCCTTTCAGTCCCCAGCTTTTTCTTCAGAACCTGATCCCTGGGGTCACTTGTCTCTAAGATGAGCTCTCTTCCCTGCAGTGTCCATCCTCTGGCACCAGCCTAAATTACTGCACCCAATTCTTTGGGATCTGCAGAGGAGGAAAGTCCATTCCTAACTGGGTCCCAAATACCCGCTTCTTTGCTTTTGTGGGCAACCCCCATCTTCCTTCCCCAAAACTGCTGCTCCCTGCACCCCTCCTGACTCCCCGCTGTTTCACTGTTTGTGGCTCTCCCATTGGAGAGAAAGTAAGGGACGCCTGCCTCCTAACCTCCAAAGGCTACTCACAACCTCTCCCCTCTCCCCAGTCCAGGATCTGTCCCCTTCCCCCGCCCGCCCCCCCCCGCTTCCCCGGCCTCCTTCAGCAAGGCTCTGTCCATACAGGAACTGCAGCAGTGGCAGGTGGGAAAATGCTCCATCCTGGATCTCCGAAAAGGCAGCATTCACCAGCGTCCTGCAGGGGACACTTGAGTCAGTACTGAGGGGCGTATGCAGGGACTCTGCTGGGGTGGCAGGAGGTGGACAGGGCAGTGGTTTCTGCATACCCTCGCCCTGGAAACTCCCCATGTCACCTGGCTCCTCCCCCAACTTGAGGCTGTCTTTCCCTTCTCACAAGCTCACTGCCTGCCTTCCTCATCATCCTCCCCTACTGCCTCTCTGAGCACTAAGGACCTCAGCCCAAAGAAGGTTCCATTACCCACACCTTCTCCATCATCCAGACACCCACCGTGTGCTGGGTGCTGTTGAGGGATGGGGCACTGGGATGGGGGTGGTGGATTAGCATCTTGCTCTCAAGGACCACACAGACTGTCTAGTCCCTGAGGCCGCTTGCTGCAAGTGACAGGCTGGCTGGCCCCGTGCAGAGTGGCTGGCGAGACCAGTGGCAGCCATCTGCCCATGCCAGGGCACTGTAGGAGTGTATCTCACTTCCACCCCTCCCCCTGCTGCCACCCTTCCCCCACAAGAAGCCTTCTGTCCTTGGTGTGACATCACAGGCAGGGGCCCCCATGCTCATGTAAACAACCCTCTCCCTCCAGAGCCCTGCACACAGTAGGTCACATTGATGCCGATGGTGGTGATGATTCATTCTTGGCCATAAACACCAGCTTTCTCAGCCACCGCTGCTGAGCCTGCATGACTGCAGAACTCCCAGCCAGGGCTGATGCCTTGAATCTCCAGTCCTGAGGACGCCCTGGAGCCCTCCTGGTCCCCACACTTTGTAGAGGTGGAGCAGGGGTTCTCCCCACCCGCTCCCAGAGCAGGTTTTTGCCTTCCTCTGCTCTCAAGCTCTCCCACCCCACCCCACCCCAGACCAGAGCACTCACAGAGAGATGACCTCGGAGGGCAGGTTCCTGGGCACTGCCTTAGAGTCCACGCAGAAGGCGGTGTCCCTGGTGCAGGAGCAGCTGGGCGGGCACGGGGGCGTCTTGGGGGGCCTCTTGGCGCCGACTTGCAGCATTAGGCAGAGGCCCAGCGTGGACAGCGCCAGCAGCCCGAGCCCCGAGCCCAGCCTGGCCCGCAGCCCCGCCATGCTGCCTGAGAGCTCCCGCCCCACCGCTCTCGGCCACCCCGCGCGGGCGCCACAGGCAGCCGCTGCCGCAGCTAGGGCCGCAGCTGCCCGCTGCGGAGAGCGACTCCTCGGGCCCTCGGGCGCCGGCTGCCGTCCCCTCCCCTGCTCGCTCCCGCGAGCCGAGCCCTCGGAGAGATGCAGAGACGCGCGGAGCCCGGAGCGAGCCGAGGGCTGACCGGCTGGGAGTACGCGGACTGCGGCGGGCGGCGGGGGCGCGCTGGGCGGAGGGGGGAGTCCCGGGCGGGGAGTAGCCACTGAAAGGAGTGGTTGCGGCCCTGGCCGCTGCACACCCTGCGGGCGGTCTCTGGGGCCATCTGCTCGTGGCTGTGCGTGAGTGCGTGTGTGCGAGGTCTCCTTGTGCATCCTGCACGCGTGCACACCTGTCTCTGCACGGGCACAGGCACATATTCCTCCGGGCAGGCATTTCTGCGCTACGTATAGATCCATGAACCTCTGTGTACCTGTGCGTATGTCTTGGCGCTCAGCGGCCTCTAAGCAGAGTTCATGGGCATGTCATGTGTCATAAGTGACATGTGTGTATCTGTGTTCACGTCTCCACAGGCTAGTAAACAGAATGTGCCTTTGTGTCTGTGGGAGCTGAAAGGGGAAATATCACTGGAGTTGGAATGGGAATGTGTGGAATTCCAGAACATTCCTCACTAAATAGCCACAGCCTGTTGGAGCTGGAAACGGCCTTGGACGTTTCCAGTCCAGCCCTTTGTTTAACAAATGAGGAAACTGAAGCCCACATCAAGAGGAAAGCAGCCAAGCTTGATATCACATCTACTACGTGTTGTGTACTCTACTTACTTAATCGCCTCAACCTTCTGAGGTCTTTGATATTAATCCCCTTCTACAGATAAGAAAAGTGAGGCCCGTAGTACCCGAAGAAGAAAGTGACAGAGCAGGGATTTAAATCCACTGTGCCCAACTCCAAAGTCCACAGCCGTTCTTCTACACCAGGGGTTTTCAAAGTCCGGTCCAGGGAGCCCAGAGGCCCTTGAGAACCTTCCAGGGAGCCTTTGAGGTCAAAACAGTTTTCCTAACAATGTTAAGACATTATTTGCCCTTTTCACTTTCATGCTCTTATAGAAGTACCCTGGAATTTTCCAGAGGTATCTTCTATTAAACTGAATTAACAAAATTAAAGAAATTTCCAAAAATGTAAAGCCATGACACTCTGCTCCCTAATATTTTTGCTTTGTAAAATAGTTAATCTCATTAAGAAATTGTATGTTATGTATGTTATAACATAGAATGGGTTTATTATTGCTATTTTAATTAAATTAATTCATATTTTAAAATTTCTCAGTAAATATCAATATGGTAAATATCAATAGGTATAACCCACATAAACAAAAGCACTTTGGGGTCCTCGCTACCTTTTTAAGAGTGTTAAGGGGTCCTGCAGCCAAAAAGTTTGAGAACTGCTGCTCTATACTACGTTATTTCCCAGGGGTGTGGAGGGGGTGTTTGATTGTCCCAAGAGCTCACAGGTACAGTCAAGTGGCTGGGCTGCCAGTCCAGTGCTCTTTCCATCAGTCCAGGAAACCGAGATCGCTAGGTATAAGATGCTTCCCCAGCTGTCCCCAGCCTCTGCTAGCAGGGGATTCTCTGGTCTGAGCTTAAGTCCATGTTCTCCCAGCCAGGGATGCCCCTGACCTTGGATGTTCACTTGCTACTGCCCATCCAGCTGCCCTCCCCATGCCAGCTTGTGGGAAGACGAGCAGTGGGGGTGGGGAGAGTGGCTGGGGCAGCTGGGCAACCATCCCCACCCGTCCCTGGCACGGCTCTGCCCAGCACACAAAGGGCAGAGTGAATCTTGTTCATCCCCTGCGGCTGAGGGGCTGGAAGGAGGAAAAGGGGAGGCACAAACAGGAGTGGCTGCCATGGGGTTCTCCATCACCCACATTCTCAGAGAGGTTTAACTCAGAGACAGACAGAAAGGGGGAGTCTGGGTCCTATTCTTTTCTCTCTGTTTTTTTTAAAGATTTATTTATTATTTATTTATTTATTTTTATTTTTGGCTGCGTTGGGTCTTAGTTGCAGCACGCGGGATGGTCGTTGAGGCACGCGGGATCTTTCGTTACGGTGCGTGGGCTCTTCGTTGCGGCGCACGGGCTTCTCTCTAGTTGTGGCGTGCAGGTTTTCTCTTCTCTAGTGTGGCACACAGGCTCCAGGGCTCGTGGGCTCTATTGTGGTGTGCTGGTTCCAGAGCACGTGGGCTCTGTAGTTTGTGGCACACGGGCTCTCTAGTTGAGGCGCACGAGCTCAGTAGTTGTGGCACAGGCTTAGTTGCCCTGTGGCATGTGGGATCTTAGTTCCCTGACCAGGGATCGAACCCGCATCCCCTGCATTGGAAGGTGGATTCCTTTTTTTTTTTTTTTTATAGGTTACTATTTTTTTTTATATAATTTTTTTATAAGCAGATATTCATTTTTAATTATTATTTATTTATTTATTTATTTTTGGCTGTGTTGGGTCTTCGTTTCTGTGCAAGGGCTTTCTCTAGTTGCGGCGAGCGGGGGCCATTCTTCATCGCGGTGCGCGGGCCTCTCACTATCGCGGCCTCTCTCGTTGCGGAGCACAGGCTCCAGACGCGCAGGCTCAGTAGTTGTGGCTCACGGGCCTAGTTGCTCCGCGGCATGTGGGATCCTCCCAGACCAGGGCTCGAACCCGTGTCCCCTGCATTGGCAGGCAGATTCTCAACCACTGTGCCACCAGGGAAGCCCCAGAAGGCGGATTCTTTACCACTGGACCACCAGGGAAGTCCCTGGTCCTATCCTTTTTTTCTTTCTTTTTTTTCTTTTTTTTTTTTAAAGAATACTCTCCAGTCCTAAAGATCCACAAATTTTGCTTCCAATTTCTGACCATGTAAAAAATTATTTATTTATTTGGCTGTGTCGGGTCTTAGTTGCGGCATGCGGGATCTTCGTCGTGGCATACGGAATCTTTTGTTGGGAAGGAATCTTTCCTTGTGATGCGCGGGCTCTTTGGTGCAGCACGAGGGCTTCTCTCTAGTTGAGGCATGAGGGCTCCAGAGTGCATGGGCTCAGTAGTTGCGGCACGCAGGCCAGGCATGTGGGATCTTAGTTCCCCAACCAGGTATCGAACCCGTGTCCCCTGCATTGGAAGGTGGATTCTTAACCACTGGACCACCAGGAAAGTCTCTGTCTGGGTCCTATTCTTAGCTACTGAGAAGAGGTGCCCTGGCGGTGAAGTAGATGATGATAGTCATGAAGACTGGACTTTCACATCGTGATGTCATTGGATCCTCACAACAGCTTGGAGAGGGGACAGGACAGGCTGTATTAGACCCATTTTGCAGATGAACACACTAAAGCCAAGAAAAGCAGAATGACTTATTCAAAGTCCCAGAGCTGAGCTGGCCAGTGAAGCACTGAGGACATACTGAAGGAATAAACTACTGACCTCCCACCAGGAGCCCCCTCATGTTTGGTGACAGTCTTATTATCATTGAATAGAGTTACATGTTAGCTGCATGCGTGCTCCTTGCCCTGAGGGAAGCCTCAGGAAAGCACGGTCTCAGGGCTGGTCCCAGGGCCGGCAGGCTTTTTGGGAAGAAAGGCAACCAAAAACACCCATGTAGCTGATGGGGCCAGCAGTGCCTGCTAAGTGGCAGATGCAAGTGCATCAGGAAGGCTGGGCGATCTTGGAGGAGGGAGGGGGCACCGTAGGCTGGGGTGGTGAGCACAGAAGGGGTGTCATTGGTTCTTGCCTGGCCTTTTAGGGTGGGTGGTATTCAGAGAAGTAAAGAGGCGTTGAAGGTGCGTTTTCCGGGAAGGAGAAATGGCCTAAGTAAAGGCCAAAAATGTGAAAAGCCTGCAGCAGAGGGCTGGTGTGGGGGAACGAGGTGACAGCCATGCATGCCCAGCGAAAGGTCCCGCCCCCGTTCCTGAGAAGGAAGACAATAATCCCAAAACCTCTACCAGGTCAGTGCCAGCATCTGAACTTCCCTTATGAAACTTGAGATCACCCTTCCTTCCCCAACCTCCAAATAGGCAAAAACAAGTTTAAAAAGAAAGAAGAAAGAAAAAAACAAAGTTGTAAGAACCACAGTCTAAGGGCAGGCTGCAGGGGAGACTGAGGACCCAAGGGAGCAGAGGCTTCTTTCCAAGAAAGAGATCCCTTTCCCAGCAGCCAGGGATGATGGCAAGCCCTAAGCACAGCACCTGCTCAGAACAAGCCCCACAGCTGGACTATGCGCCCCCTGCCCCAGATGCCCACAGGGACCCCCGAGATGCTTGCCATTCTCCTTGGTTCTCCCGCTGGCCCGCTGCCCACCTGGCTCAGGTCCAGTATGCGTGAGTCAGCCAATCAGTTCCAGTGTTGCCAGGACAACCGGGGGCGGGAGTGGGGGCCCTGGGGCGGGCAGGGGTGGGCCCTGCAGGCAGGCTGTCTCCTGCATCTGGCACCTGCACGCAGCTGAAGCTGCACACAGTCGAGAGGAGGATGCTTCTTCCCCCCTTCTCCCTGGAGCCCCCTCCCCCTCTTTCACTCCTCCTAGGACACTTGCTGCTAGAGGCTTAGGCAAATATTTAAAGTGGCAGCTGGGGGGTGAGTAGGGTGGGGGGAACAAACACTTCTGTCTCTCTCTCCTTCTCCGAGCTTCTCGGGGCTCTCAGCTCAGATGCCATGCCATTGTGCAACCTGGAGGCCGAAGGCTCTCTAGCTGGAGAGGGGGTCCTTGTGGGGACACGGGAGCCTGCCAGGGCTGGAGAGTTGGGGACCAGCTCATGACTGAAGGGCAGGGCCAAGGTGCGAGGGGGCCCCAGCAAGGGACAGGAATTGGGGTGAAGTGTTGGAGTTCAAGTACAAGGAGGACAGGGGGTGAGGCCAAGAGAGGAGTGAGGTGTGGGGCTCTGACTTACACTCGCGTGAACGTTTAGAGGTGGAGGCGTTGTAGGGACCACCTGGCCCAGCAAGTGGTGGGAGCCCAAGAGAAAGGATGCAGCCATTAGTCGATGTGGTTTAGTACAACAAAGCAACAGAGATGGCTTTGGGCAAAGAGGCAGGAAAGAGGTAGAGAGGAGAAGAAGATCCAGAAATTGGTTCACATCTGGGTGAGTAGCATTCTCAGGGCAAATATAGGATCAGAGGATATACAAAGAAGAGTGTTGAGAGGGTAGGGTGCGAGGCAGCACCAAGCAGGTGGGCTGATTCAGGGACGAGGAGATGGGGACCCCATCAGTCACCACCCCCAGCCCTGTGCAAGGCTGTCTGGCACTAAGTGTCAGGCATGGAACTGCTATCATAAGCCTCCAGCTTGATCTCTGAAAATTGGTTTGCTATTCACTTGATACAGAAAACCCCGCAGAATCATGCAAATCCAGAAGTTCAAATCTTCGTGTTCATTTTAGGAACATTTGTGAAACTGCTCAGGCTATCGAGGGTATGCATATCCAAAAAGCCACCAAGTATTTGAATGATGTCACTTTGCAGAAGCAATGTGAGCTGTTCCCTTGTTACAATTGTGGAGCTGGTAGGTGTGCTCAGGCCAAACACACCTTGTTACAATTTTGGGGCTAGACATAGGGTCGGCGGTCCAAAAAGAGTGTGGAATTTTGCTGCACATGCTTAAAAATGCAGAGAGTGATGCTGAACTGAAGGGTTTAGATGTGGATTCTCTGGTCATCAAGTACATGCAGGTGAATAAGCCCCCACGATGCAGCACAGAACTTCACAGAGCTCACGGTCGGATTAACCTCTATAGGACTCCCCCTGCCACATGGAGATGATCCTCCCTAAAAAAAAGGGCAGATTGTTCCTAAACCCGAAGAGGAGGTTGCACAGAAGAGAAAGCTGTCCCAGAAGAAACTGAAGAAGCAAAAACATACGGTCTGGAAATAAATTCAGCATAAAATAAATGCAAATAAAAGTAAAAGCAGGTTAGAAAAAAAAAAAAAAGCCTTCAGCTTACAAACAAGCCTATGACAAAGAAAGAAAAACTGTGTGTCAGTAAGCATTTATAACCAGAGGGGACAGTGTTCAGAATCTGGGCAAGAATGACTGGGGGCATGTCTGAGGTTAGGTACGAAATGTGTGGGAGGAGGTGAGGCAGATACTCGAAGTGAAAATCTGATGCTCTCAGAGAATTGATGAACCATTTATGAACGCCCACTCTGATGCCAAAGCACCCCGTGCTTTTAGTACAGTCCCTGCGGGTCCACAGGGGCTCCCCTTCCTGGAGCTCAGCCCTATGCTTAGGGGAAAATTCTGTTGGGAAATGTGGTGGACCCATTGGGTCAGACCCTTGGTTGCCTAAGAGGTTCAGCCTGGGAGAAGAACAGGAAAAGCCAAAGGACTGCGGGGGCAGGTGCCAGCAAGAATGGCAGGCATGCCAGCAAGACACCCACGGTGAGAGGTGTAGATTGCCCAAGGGCAGGTTTGCTCACCTTACCCAGCTTTGCTCTTGCTGGGGCCAAGAGGACTCATGTTCCGGCGCCAAGGGCCCTTAGGCACTCTTGCAGCTAGCTTATTGGGGCCTCGGCTCTGGAGGACCAGGAACAAACAGGCTTCAAAGCTGAGGGCTTGGCTGGCAGACAGGGGCTGGGTCTTTCACCTCTGTCCCCTCTCCCTCCTGGCACATATAAGACCCTAGTCACACTTGGAGATGAGGAGGGGAAGGTGTCTACCGCGAGATGGATGTGGGCAGCAAAGAGGTCTTGATGGAGAGCCCGCCGGTGAGTTTGATCGTGTGTGTGCGCATGTATGCGGGAGTGTATCTGTGTGTGGTGGGCCCTACCTCCTCCAACCTCTGGGCCTGTTTCCTCATCCAGATTCATTCACTCAACTAACTTAGGACTGTGCTAAATCAAGATAAGGACACCAACCGCTAAGACAGAGACCCTTGGAGAGATAGACTCGTCAGCCACTAATTCCCATATGAGGGGCCGTGAACCACCACAGGGGTCAGTGGAAAGGGCTGTAGAGAGCACTGGGTAAGGAGCCACTACTCGGGAGATCACAGGAAGCTTCGCAGAGAAAATAACATTTGAGCTGGCTCCAGAGGAACTAGTCAGAGCTCACCAGGTTGAGAAGAAGGAAGGCATTGCAGGAAGAAGGGATAGTATGCATAAAGGCATGGATGGGGGGGTGGGGCAGGACAGAGAGGGACTGGGCATGGTTAGGATGCCAGAGGTCTGGAGGAAACAGCAGGAGATGAGACTGGTGAAACAGTCTCTCTTGGGCCTCTCCAAGCCAGACCTCACTTCTAAGCATCTATGGGTTTGTTGGAATCCAGGCCCCCTCCTCCAGGAAGCCTTCTCTGATCTCCTCAGCCCTTCTCTGCATGTCCATAGCATTGGTTGTTCAGCCTCGGGAGAGTGTGGGAAGGTGTCCTGGTTGTGCAGGGAGAAGAAAGGGCATCCTCATGACCTCACACCTGTCTCCCTCCCTGCCCCACCACGTCAGGACTACTCAGCAGTCCCTGGGGGCCGGTTCCAAATCCCCTGCTGTCCTGTGAACATCAAACGCCTTCTGATCGTGGTCGTGGTGGTGGTCCTTGTTGTCATGGTGATTGTAGGGGCCCTGCTCATGGGTCTTCACATGAGCCAGAAACATACTGAGATGGTGAGCAGGCCTGGGATGGGGTGGGCAGTGGGTACAGGTCAGGCCAGACAAAGGCCCTGGGATGGGGTGGGCAGATAGCATAATTGCCCAAGGGGAATGAGGGGAGGAGGCAAGTGGCACCTCATGGAAGGACAGAGGTGGGAACAGGGTGGCAAACCTGGCCCGGGCTTTTTCACCAGGTCCCTGCCCCACGGTGGGATGACCTGTTCCCTCCAGCACCTGGTTCCACTCGGCCTCTCTGAGCTCCCAGGGAAGAAAAAATTGCGTTTGAGTAAAGAGGACTGAGGGTGGGCATGATGAGTGGGGAAAGAGGAATGCCAGGCAGCACTATGCCCTCCCCTAGGTCCTAGAGATGAGCATCGCGGGGCCGGAATCCCAGCAACGCCTGGCCCTGAGTGAGCGTGTGGGAACTACTGCCACCTTCTCCGTTGGCTCCACTGGCATCGTGGCATATGACTACCAGAGGGTGGGTATGCCTGGACCTCTTGACCCCAGGGCTAGACTGTGCGAGACCTATCCAGCTGTGGACTCGTACACGCCCACCTCTCCCCACCCCCCCAGCACTTTTGCCTGAGCCCTAGATTCCAGTATGACTCCCTCCAGTCCCCAACCTAGAGGGAGATGGCCAAGGACCAGGGTTAGGAGCGAGCTAGGCAGCGCCTTCCTGAACCAACTCTGGGGTTCCTGTGCCCAGCTCCTGATTGCCTACAAGCCAGCCCCGGGAACCTGCTGCTATGTCATGAAGATGGCTCCGCAGAGCATCCCGAGTCTTGAGGCTCTCACTAGAAAATTCCAGAACTTCCAGGTGGGTGTGTGGGTAAGAAAGAGTGGGCTGTCTCCCTCCCAGGGCTGCTATGAGGAGCATTGAAGATGATGGTTCTTTGTCACCTGTAAAGCGCTGTTCCTCGTGGACTGCCAGGTGAATGCCCTCCCGGGATTCCCCTGCACCAAACCTTTCCTACCCATTTACCATCCCCACCCCACAGCCAAGCTGCTGGCCTCAGCTGAGCCCACACACCCCCTGGGGGCTTCTGACTCCAGCACAGCCCCTTCTTTACTCAGAGAGATTGCCTGACACACCTGAGGTACCACAATAAGGGCCGCAGGTGAGGCAGAAACTCAGTTCCCAGCCTCCAAATCAGGTGCTCTTTCCAGGCCGAGTCCTCAGTACCTGCCTCTAAGCTGGGCCAGGAGGAGGGCCGTGATGCCGGCTTGGCATCCTCCGGGGACCTGGCCTTCCTGGGCAGCACCGTGAGCACCCTGTGTGGCGAGGTGCCCCTCTACTACATCTAGGACCCATCAGGTGAGCAGGTGTGACCTCCAGGGCACTGGATGCAACAGTGGCCCAGGATGGTCATGTCAGCTGACCAGGAACTGGGGGAACCACGGAGGCGGGGTCACCTACAGAGCTCAGGGGAGGGAAGGTTCACAGACACCGACCCCCCCACGTCCCTCTCCCTCACATAATAAACAGTGTTCCTTTGCTTCGCAGGGCCTCAGCAAGCCCCAAAGGGACAGCAAAGCTCCAGGAGCAAAGGGTCTTGTGCAGACAGGCAGGAAGCCGCTCCTGCCAATACCACTGGGACTGGTCCTGGAGAAATGGGAGCTGTGGGGAGAGGTGGGCAGAGGAGAAGCAGCTCCTAGGGCCCAAGGGGGTTCCTACACCAAAGAATAAAGCAGCCTGATTGAAAAACGAAGGGTGTACCTCGTCTATCCTCTCACATGCCTCAGTCCCGCTCTTGGTGGGGGCCAGCCAGGGGAAGGCTAGGGCCTTGGGCGCGCCAAGCGGGTTTTCCCATTCTCCCCCGGTCCCAGGGTGATGAGGCGAGGGGACTGGGGAGCAATCCGCGGGCTTCAGGCGCCCTCCAGTGGCGTCTCCCGAGGGAGGGAGCGAGACGGAGACGGCGAGAGACAGGACAGAACTAGAGGGACAGGGACCGAGATGGGAGAGCGCGAGGGTCCGAGAAAGGCAGACAGCGAGAGCCGCAGGCGGGGAAACACGGCCCAAAATCGGGGGACGGAGCGAGGCGGAGGCGGCACGATTGACCCGACGGTGTGTTCCGCGGCCCGGGAGGGGGCGCCGGGCCGGACACCCCGGGGCCCGGCGCCCGGCGCCCCCTCTCCGGCCCCGCCGCCCCGCGCCCCGCGCCTCCCGAGCCCCCTCCCGGCCGGCCGGCTCTACACCCTCCCCGCCTCCGGCTGGCGCGCGTCCCGGCCCGGCCGAGCACGGTCCCGGCCCCGAGGGGGGCCGAGCTCCAGGCGAAAACCCGCCCTCCAGCGAGCTCATTTCCCTAAAGAGGGGGAGAGGGAGGGAGGGAGAGAAGGAAAGAGACGGAAAGAAGGGAAGGGAGAGCGGAGAAGCCGGGCCGGAGAGGGGGCGGGAGACAGGAAGGAGGGAGGGCGAGGAGAGGGAAGGGGAAGAGGTAGGGAGAGCGCGGGGGGAGAGCGGGCGGCCGGGAGCGCCCTCCCCTCGCCGCCAGTCCTCCGCTTCCCCTCTCGTCCGCTCCCGCGTCCGGGCGCGACCCGCCGCCGCCGCCGCCGCCACCGCGCCCGCCGCCGCCGCGCCCGCCAGCATGCCCGGCGTGGCCCGCCCGCCGCTGCCGCTGCTGCTCTGGCTGCTGCTGCTCGCGCGCCCGGGCCGGCAGCTCGACTTGGCCGACTACACCTATGACCTGGGGGAGGAGGACGACGCGGAGCCCCTCAACTACAAAGACCCCTGCAAGGCGGGTAGGCGCCCCCCACCCCACCGGCCGGTCCCGGGGCGCCCGGGCCGGGCGCGGGCGGGCCGGGGCTGGGAGGGAGGCGCGGGCTGCTGAGGGTTCGGGGTTGGGGGAGGACAGTCCGGTGTGGGAAGCCGGGAGCTGCCTGGTTGGCAATGCAGTGGGGAACAAAAGAAAGAGGGAGAGAGGGAGGGGGAAGTTTGGGGGACTTTTAGGGACTGAAGTTTTGCTGCTGTTGGTGGGAGCTGCCGTGGCTGTCTCTGGTCTCTCCCAGAGGATTCCTGCCCGGGTCCCAGGAGAAACCTGCTGCCAAGGAGGCTTTTCCTTCTACTGGAAACTTTTCCGGCCAAACTCCTCTGTGTGTGTGTGTGTGTGTGTGTGTGTGTGTGTGTGTGTGTGTGTGTGCACTTTTCCCTTCTCCCCCATCCCGGGCTCCAGCACACTGGTGTTTTCCAGCCTGTCTGTCTAGGCTGCCCTGGGGCTGTACGTCTGTCCCGCTGGGTTCAGGGAGGCCTATATCTCCAAGGAGCAGGTCTCCTGAGGCCCCCACCCAGCAAGTGGAAGAAGAAAGTTTTTCAAGGGATCCTCTGAGATCATGCCCACTGGGAATCCCATGTTCCCCACCAGCGGCAGCAGGTTTCTGACCTCGGAGACAGCTGTCAAAGTCAGAGAAGCCAGCCCAGGACAGGGACTTAACTTCTGCTCGTGTGCCAGAGGACCCTACTAAGGCCAAGTGGGGTGGAAAGGGGAAAAACAGAGAACTCAGATACTGTATATCAGTTCTCTCTGTCCCACAGACACTGGAGGCTAATTAGCCCAGGTCAG
Organism: Balaenoptera musculus; assembly: GCF_009873245.2. Lineage (NCBI taxonomy): Eukaryota > Metazoa > Chordata > Mammalia > Artiodactyla > Balaenopteridae > Balaenoptera > Balaenoptera musculus. Next base: position 16,048,603 of record NC_045790.1, on the reverse strand, counting down.
GGCCCCGGAGTGTGTGTGTGTGTGTGTGTGTGTGTGTGTGTTCTTTGTCCACAAAGACCCCATGTAACCCTTTCACTCCTGCTGGGCCCAGAGGGATTCCCCCCCCACCCCGCCCCACAGAGTGACCAGATGGTCATGCACTCCAGCCGTTTGCCTGATCGGATGACCCTGAACAGGCTGCCTGGGACAAGAGAACACACAGGGCATTAGATATCAGAACCTTTCCTCGACTTCCTGCCTCTGACTTCAGACTGTCTCCAAATAGCCAGAGCCGGGGCAGTGGCACAGTGCCTGGAGTTCTAGAAGTGCCTGTGTGGAGCATGAGGTGTTGGGGGGCAGGTTGCTCTGGTCCTGACCCGGGGGATCCCTCTTTGGGTGATGGATCAGAGCAAACTGCAGGAATAAGAGTCCTTCCAGTGCGAGGAGGAGAAGCCAATCCCCCAGCCCTTCCTCCTCCACCCCTGCTGGGCTGTGAGCAAACCAGACATTGGCCTCCATCTTTCTCGCTGGGCTTGGGGTGGACATGAGGCTAAGTGGACAGAGCGTGGGCTTTGGAGGCAGGCAGACCTAGCTCTCAATCCTGGACCCATAACTCATTAGCTGAAGTGTCTTGGGAATGGTAATTATCATCTCTGAACTTTGCTTTTCTCACCTGTAAAATGGAACTGATAATACGATTCTCCGATTCTCCGTAGAGTTGGTGGTAAGGATTAAATGTGAGAACATATATAAAATGCATATGAGAGCTTAACACTCAGTAAGCACTAAATAAATGTTGGTGGCCTACCCGCTGTTTTCTGTGCCTCACGCTCTGACTTCATTTTTTTCTGAGGGAATAGGCTTGGTTTTCAGGAGAAGGGAGTGTCTCCCTAACCCCATCCTTGTGTCACTTATTCATTCAACTGATCTACATTTACTAAATGCCTAAGAGGTGCCAGGCCCTGGCCTTGATGTTGTGGGAGATACAGAGAATTATAAGTCATGCCCCCTGCCCTCAAGGAGCTTACAGTCCAAAAGGGGCACAAGACACACGTGGACATAATCAACTGCACAAACCAAGGAGGGAAAGCCCTAAAGGCTCAAGGAGCCTCTTGCCCCTCTGCAGCCCTGGTGGTGGTGGTGGCAGAGAAACAGTGATCACAGCAAGCTGGGAAGTTTGGGGAGGTCTTCGTGGAGAAGGAGGGCTGGGCAAGGTCTTAAAGAATAGGTAGGAAGCCAATCTGATGTATTTCACTACCAGTTGGAAATTGGAGGGATTTGAGCAGCGGGAGGCTGAGGGCTCTATCCCCAGTCTCAGATTTCATGGAAGGGTGGGGCTAGCTGAGCTGGAACTTCAAACGAGGACTCTGGAGAAAGTTCTCCACTGGGGCTCGGGGCGCTCGTGGGGCTCGTGGGGCTCGTGGGGAGCTGGGCCAGGCCTGGGGGTGGCCAGGAGGGTCTGACAAGGCCAAGATTCAGGGTCAGACCAGGCTTCCCTCCTGGGTGTGACTGGTGCAGCCCTGCCTCCCTCCGACCTGACTCCTAAGACGCCACACCAACACCCTCAGGCCTCAGGTCCCCAGGCTCTTTCCTCTGTTTGTGTTAACCTCTCCTGCCGGCCTTCACCTCTTGCCCCCTCTGAGCCCTGCCCTCCAGATGCGGGAGGTGGCAGTAGCAGGCGTGTCTGGCTTTACTTCCTTTGGATGCACCTGGCTGTGCCTGCTACCTCTACCCGCTTGATGCTCTCCAGCTCTCTCCTCTTCCTCTCCTCCTCCTCGCACGTGGAGGACCAAGAATGAAAGCCCCATTGACCCCCTGGCTCACCTGTGATCGCTCAGGAGAGCAGGGCCTCTTCATTTGAGGTCACCTCTTGCTATTACCATCAGAGTGATGGTTTACTGTTGCAGTAAGGACAAAATTAAGACCCTTGATACCCTGGAGAGGTGCCTGGATATTCTGGGCAAGATCAGAACAATGGGCAGGAAGCCAGGCTGGCTTGTGTGTGCTCAGAGCTGGTTCCACCAAGCCCTCTCCCTCTCTCCCAGGGAGATTGCGAGTCAGCCCTGATTTCTTGTACGTTGGGATGCCAAACCATCAAGGGAATCCTTCCCTAAGATTCCCAGTTCCATTTGGCTGCCCCAGATGACTCAGGACTCTGGGAGGGACCTTAGAGGCAGGAATTGGGACACAGCTGCTCCCATCAGCAGAGAAGCCCACAGGGATTCTCCTGAGCCAGCAAGGACCTTACTTCAGCCTCAGCTGGCAGCTCAGAGGTCTGCTTTGGGGAGGTGAGGTGGGCCAGTAGCTCACCAGCCCTTGTCAGCATCCCCATCCCAGGGGCTTTGTAGCCCAGGTTTGGACTTCAGGGGGCCTCAGAGGAGTAGGTTATCAGCTCCAGAGGTTGAGAAACAATTCATTCTCTTGCCAGACCACATTCCCCCTCCAGACACGCTGAATGAGTCACCCACCCACCTATACCCCTGCTCCATGAGTCACCTTCTCTTTTAGGTGCCCCAAGGGAGCAGGAAAAGTCTTACAATCTCCCTGGGCTCCAGATGGAGGGGGACCGATGGGACTCCCCCAGAAGAAGGAACTCTCAAAAATTCTAGTTTCTCCAGGGATTTTGGGAGAAGATATTGGGGGAGGGGAGGGAGTAGAACGTATCACTCCTCAGGCCACTAAAGCTTACCTCCTAAGGAGAGCTAGGGGAATCGGCTAATCTCTCTCTCTCTCCTCTCCCCTCTCCATTTCTAAAGGTGCCCCTCTCCTTCTGGGGGTGTAGCCTGTGAAATGGGGTATGCACGTGCAGTTCTTTGTGTGTTTGAAAACACTAGGGCTTGCACAGGGAAGTAGTGAAGAGTGTGTTTTTTGCACGTTTGTGGGTGTGCCCCTGCTTTATGGGCAAGTCTGTTCAACTGTGCATGTTGGTACTCCTGAGTACATGTAAGTGCGTGTGCAAATGTGCACCTGTGTGTAAATGTACACCTGTGATTGAGTACACGCAAACACTCGCAGGAGCTTAAGCATGTCCTCCCCCAGCAAGAAGCTTGCATCTGTGTAATGGGACATGCGTAGTATGCCTGGTACACATGGCTTTGGGGCTCCATCACACCAGCCAGGCTCCTCTCCCTCCCCGTAAAAGGGGAGGAGACTGCAGTGAGGCGGCCGACCTGAAGGATGCGGTACTTACTCTCTTCTTTCCTCTCCTGCTGGGGGGCGGGTGGGTGTGTGTGTGTGTGTGTGTGTGGTGGGGGGGAACTGGCTATGGAGCAGCCATAAGTGCTCCTGGCTGGTTTACAGCCGGAAAACAAAACAAAAACTTTTGATCCCGTGTTGAAAACAACTACTATCCTGACCTTGACCCTGACCCAGGGCTTCCTTCCTGGTAAGGACGGGCATCCTGGACTCTCCAGGATCCAGATTCCCTAGCTTCCCCGGAGGGCATCCCAAATGGACAGGGCTTTCAGGCCCAGGTCCTGGCCATCAGGCTCTCCTGCCCACCCCCATCTCTCCCCTCCCCCCTCAGTTCCCACGCATTCTTCAGTCATGACATTCCCACCGCAGGGCGCTGCTGGCAGTGAGCTCCGTGGCTAGGCTAGCCCAGAGCGTGTCCCGCCTTCCGCTCACCCTGCCCTCCACGCCGCCTTGGTCCCGCAGGCCAACACAGTTCTGTGGCCTCTGTACTTGGAATTTAAGGTTCTGCTTCTGAGCACCTGGGGGCTTCACTCAGCCAGGAGGCCAGTGTGGGTGAAAACTCTGTGCCCTTGAAAGTAGAGAGCTGAACTTGAGATTATAGGGCTACTATTGGGGCGATATTAACAGTGGCCATTCCATGGCTTCTTACTATGCTCCAGGCTTTGTGCTAGATGCTTTATGTACATGCCTTATTTCATGCAGTAGTCCTGGGAGACAGATTCTTTTATTTGTTCCTTTTTTATATAGGAGAAAATTGAGGTTTAGAAGAGTTCATATGACTTGTCAGTGAGAAGTAGTCAAGCTGGGATTCAAAGACAGGTCTGTCTGACTCCAAAGACCTTGCTGTTTGCAGCTATGTCTGAAGATGAGTCTAAATGTCCAGCCACATGTGTACTTGGTGATGTCTGCGGGTGTGGCTGTGTGAGCCTGGCGGTGCAGTGTCTGTGCAAAGGTGCAAAGTGAGCAGAGGTGTGGGAGCATTCATGTGGGACATGAATGCCCATATGAAGACTGGCACATAGGACCCACCACCACCTCCGTGGGGTGCACCTCCCATCCCATATCCTTACTAAGGTCACCCTTGCATGTCAGCTGAGAAGCGCCTTGTATTGCTATCCCATCAGTTGCTGAGCCAAGGCCGCCAAGGGTGATGTTTTCAATAAGAGAATCTTTCCCGTGTGGAGGAAGAACTTCTGGACCACCTACCAGCTGGTGAACTTGGCCAAGGCATTTCCCCTCTCACATCCAAGTGTTTTGATCTCTCAAGTCAGGGAGGTGGGCTTGAATCTAGCCACTAGCTTATCTAAGAGTTTGTAATGGGACACTCCTAGGCAAGTGTATGGGTGGAGCTTGGCTTAATGGGCATGTCCCTGGTGGGCCAGGATTAATTAATTCATCAATATGAATTCATTAATATGAAAGCACTTTGTCAACTGGAAAGCACCACATAAATTTCAACAGACATTTACATAAGGTATCATTATTGCTACTATTACTGGCTTAATGGGCTTGGAACTTGCAGTTGGGTTTGTGTGTGTTGGAGCTTCTGCATGTGTGTTTTAGGACTGTCTGTGATGTGTGTATTTTTTGGTGGATGTGTGTGTCTGAGTGAGTATTTAGAATATGGGTTTTGCAAGATGATGAACTTCAGTGCAGTGAGCGCTGGACTGGGAATCAGGAGGCGTGAGTTATAAATCCAGCCTTTGTAGTGACTAGCAACATGGTCTCAGTTAAATCATTGCCCTTCTGGGCTTCAGTTTCCACATCTGTAAAATGGAAATTTGGCCTAGATAACTGCTAAAGTCACTCCCGCATTCTGCCCATCCAGCTCCAGGTCACATCTATAGAATAGTGTGTGTCTGGGGCACGTGTTTGCAAGCCCAAAGAATATCGACGTGATCCTTCACTTGAACAAACGTTATTGAGTGCCTCCCACCAGAAGGGGTGGTATGGGTGCTGCTTGTGTATGCAGCGTTGTCTCTGTGACTTTTATAGCTCTGTTTTTGGTGGCATGGCTGTGGATGTCACCATGTGTCTGGAGGAACACTGGCCCATGTGTCTGATTCCGTGTTGATGAGTAGGGGTGTGTGTGTGTGTGTGTGTGTGTGTGTGTGTGTGTGTGTGTGTCTGTCCACCCAGTGGGCCATCTGGGGAGGAGAAACCTGTGTGCAAGGCCTCAAGGTTAAAACAATTTGTGTAACGCTGCCCACCAGGCCTGTGTAGCGCTTGGGATGAGAAGCAGATGTCACTGTGGGTGGAGCTGGGGGGAGGCTGCTCTCTGCTCCACCTCCAGCCCAGCCTCTCACCTCCCCCACAGCAGCCCAGCATGAAGCTTGCATCTGAGCTCCTTCCAAAGCGCTCAGCTCCAGGGCCTCTGTTTCTCAAAAAGCAGATAGACTGCTTAACCCATCCCTCTGGAAACCTCAGCCCCCAGCTCCAGAAATCAAAATGTCCCGTTAGATGGGTTCTTTTCCCCCAGGCCTTTCTTCCTCCAGAGAGGGGACTCTGAGACTCAGAATATGAATCACTTGAGAACTATTAAAGCTTTTCCTCCAAGCCCATCAGGTGTCCTGGCTCCCCTCAATATACGCTCCCCTCAGTGTAATTGAAATGGCATTTGTTGAGTGAATTCCATATGCTCAGCACAAAGCTAAGGTTATGGGCCCCCGAAGTAGACACTCTGTCCTCTCATCCCCTTTCATTTTCTTGGTAGCACCCATCCCTTCCTGGAATTCTCGAGCTCCGTATTTGTTTACTTGTGTTTCTTTGAAGGTCAGTTTCCTGCGAGCAGGGACCTCTTCTGTCTTGCTAATCACTGGAGTAGCGCCGGCCCACAGTAGGTGCTTACTAAGCATTTGCTAAAGAATGATGGAACAAATGACACGACTGTGGCTTTGAGGAGCTAACAGTCTGGTGGGGGTGGGCATCCGCTTTGCTGAGATTCCAGCTGAAAAATGATCATGAGTTTCCCAAGAGATCCTCAAAGCCCCCATGTCCCTTCCCCTTCCTCAGAAGGCACTTGAGGATTACAGTTGCTGGGGCCAGGGGCTGTGCCCACAGGGCTGGGCTTTCAGTGCTGGGTAGGGGGACTGACTCGCCCCGGCTTCTTCTCTCTCCAGCTGCCTTCCTTGGGGACATCGCCCTTGATGAGGAGGACTTGAGGGCCTTCCAGGCGCAGCAGGCTGCGGATCTCAGGCAGCGTGCAACCCGCAGGCCTTCCATCAAAGCCGCAGGTACACCCAGTACGGGCTGGCCCCTCTCTGTCTCGGAAATGGGTTCCAGAATTGGAAAAACAAGGAACCTCCCTGTTCCCAGCCAGGCCCTCCCAGGACAGAGGCCATGAGCCTGAACCCAGCATAAGGGCTTGTCTTCCCTTGGGATATCTTTATCCCTTCCCCAGAGCAGTGGCAAGTGTAGACATACCCAGAAGCTAAGCACCCACATTGCTTTTTGCTTCCAGTTTACAAAGTACTTTCAAAGACATTGTCTAACTTGACTGTCCCCAGTCACCTTCACAGGTAGGTCAGGACAACTCCCACTTTACAGACACAGATCTTCCTCAACTTATGGTGGTGTTAACATCCTGATAAACCCATCAGAAGTTGAAAATATCTTAAGTCGAAAATGCATTCAATACACCTAATCTACTGAACATCATAGCTCAGCCCAGGCTACCTTAAAGGTGCTCAGAACACTTACACTAGCCTACCGTTGGGCAAAATCTTCTGCCACAAAGCCCATTTTATAATAAAATGGTGAATCCCTCACGTAGTTATTGAATACTGTCCTGAAAGCGAAAAACAGAACGGTGGTCTGGGTACAGAATGGTTGTGAGCGTACGGGCTGCTTCCCGTCGTGATGGTGTGGCTGGCGGGGAGCTGCGGCTCGCTGCCGCTGCCCAGCATCTCAAGAGAGGATCACACTGCCTATCACTAGCCCAGGAAATTCAAAATTCGAAGTACGGTTTCTACTGAGTGTGTTATCACTTTCGTACTATCAAAACGTTGCAAGTAGAACCATCGTTAAGTCAGAGACCATCTGTACAGAAACTAAGAGTCACAGAGGTAATGTGACTTGCTCAAGGTCCCAAAGCTAGTCAGTGGTGAAACTGGGACAGGAGCCCAAGGCTTCTCCAAATCTCAGGCTCTTTGCTCCACATCACCGTCCCTCCTGGCTCCCTCTCCTGCTCCCGCTTTGCAAGCCTCTACGCATCCTTTAAAGCCCATCTCAAGAGCTTCTCTTGTAAAATCTTCCCTGATCATCCCCGAGTCCTGACCATGCCACCATTTGCTGTGCTCTTTCCTCTGGGCTTACACTGATAGCATCTCACAAGTCGCACCACACTGCAATGATTTGTTTCTATGTCTCTCTCCCCAGCTGGACTCAAAGCTCTTCAAGGTCAGGGGTGGGTCCAATTCCCCCCCAACCCCCAACGAGCCTGGCACTTGTGAATGGGTGAGGGAATGGGAGGGTTGAGGGCCTGGGCTGTCTTGGTTCTGTCCAGCCTTCTCACCGCTCTGGAACGTGGTCCTGCTCACAGGTAACCCTCCCATTGCCCAAGTGGGGGATTCTCACCTGGGACCTGTTCTGGGCACACTCTGGTGGTGCCAGGCAGTTGTCCTGTCTGGCAGGAGGGAGGATCCTGGCATAGGCAGGCCATGGAGTAAAGGTCAAACTACCCCAGAGAGCAGCTGGCCTTGGAGGGTGACCTGGTAGCCTGGTAACTAGCAAGGCTTACTTGACCTTAGTGGGGATTAGTAGACACGGGACAAGAGGAAAGCAGAATGGAGATTTGGATAACTTGGACTTGCCACTAACCCACCATCTGACTTTGCGCAAATCTTGGGCTTTAGTTTCCTCATCTGTCAAATGTAGATAGCGACGCTGGCCCAGTCCATCCAGAGAGCTACTGTGTCAAATGAGGACACGTACTTGGGAATACTTAAAGAGGACATCAAGTTCTGTATGCTCCACAAATATGAAGGTTTATTGGCTGAGACGGGACTGTTTCCTAGTCTCGGGTCCCCTGCAGGTCTGGGGAAACGAGTACACCGCTGTTCTCTTTTTCACTGACAGTCAGTTCTCTCTGTTCATGGTAGTTATGAATAGAGTTATAGAATAACCTTACAGTTATTCCATAAAGTCACTGCGAACACTGAATTAGCAAATTCTGTGCCATTACTCCTAGGAGAAATACAGGGTTAGGTTCCTGCAAGCCTCTGGTCACGTTTTCATCAACTCATTAATACGTAACCCAGTCTTATGTGTGTTTCTATTTAAAGACACCTTAATTAATATAGCATTGATTCATTAACGTTGAACTCATGGCCAACAGCACTGTAACTCATGCCTGAACAAAGCTTCTCTAACCCAGGTATTTTCTCCATAAGGTACATCCCAGCCCTCTTGCACTTGGGAACACTAGACAGCTCTTCAGCACTACAGGGGGGTAAGGGGAGGGTCACTTTAAACAGCAAACTCACCAAGAAAAAGCACAAAATGCAAAAAATGTTGCATTAAATAGATTGTGAAAAAGATATTTACAGTATAAGCTGAAACAAGAAGGCAGCCTGTTGCCTTGTTCAGGCTCAGCTGGGATCATGCCTGTTGGGTGACTTAAATTTTTCACTGCTCTGTGCATGACAGCAAGTGACCATGAAAGAGCTGAGGGTATTGATTTGGGGGTTACAAAGAAATTTTACTGAGCGGGCAAATACGGAATCCCTAGATAATGAGGATCGGTTGTAATTTGCTTCTTCTTGCTCTTCTTTCCCTTGCGACCAAATGCCTTCTTCTTTCAATTTCAGGAAACTCTTCCACCCTCAACTGTCAGAGCACTAGTGGGCAGCCGCAGAGGAGAAGTCACGGGAGATGGAGAAGCAGGTCCCGGAGCCGGAGGGCAGCAACGTCTAGACCAGAGCGCGTGTGGCCCGATGGGGTCATCCCCTTTGTCATTGGGGGAAATTTCACTGGTGAGCATGATGTCGGGCGTGTGGGAAGCAGCCTGCGCCCTGGCCTGGCCTCAGGACAGCCCTGTCGCGCATGATGGTGTGAGTGGTACCTTCTGCCTGTCTGTCCAGTGAATGGCTGACTCTTTAGCAATGGGTGGAAGTGGGCCCACCTGGACAGCTGTGACAGCCTGGCCTCCCTTGTCCTGGCAGGCAGCCAGAGGGCAGTCTTCCGGCAGGCCATGAGGCACTGGGAGAAGCACACCTGTGTCACCTTCCTGGAGCGCACAGACGAGGACAGCTATATTGTGTTCACCTATCGACCCTGCGGGTGAGCAGGGGCCCCTGAGCACTGTACCCTCGGCCGTCGCCCCAACCCACGTTCTGTCCTGAGCACTGCAGCTGTCCCATCTGGGCACGGCCCTGCGTCATCTGTCCCCTCCCGCCATGGGGCATCTCCCCAGGAGCTGCCCCGGATGTGGCTCAGACCCCAGCACACAGTCCGGGCATCCCGCACTCGGGTCCCTCCCCAACCCCTCCGCTCCCTGGCCCCCCTGGCAGCCACACCCGACCCCTGAGTGGATGCACTCCCCCAGCTCGGGACCGCCCCCCTGAGCTGGCCCCGCCCTCCAGGTGCTGCTCCTACGTGGGCCGCCGTGGTGGGGGCCCCCAGGCCATCTCCATCGGCAAGAACTGTGACAAGTTCGGCATCGTGGTCCATGAACTGGGTCACGTCATCGGCTTCTGGCACGAACACACGCGGCCCGACCGAGACCGCCACGTCTCCATCGTGCGCGAGAACATCCAGCCAGGTACGCACCTCTGCCTGCCCCTCCAGGGCTCCTGGTCAGGGTGGGAGCTGCTCCCTCAAGCCATCACCTTTGGTAAACTCAGCATTATAGTCCCAGCCAGCTGGGCAGTCACAGCCCTGCCTGGGGTCCAGACCCTTCCCCTACAGCCTCTCCTCCGGGTCAGTAGCAGCTCAGGGACTGCAAATCAGTTGCCAGACGGGGGGCCAGGACAGGTCCAGGTCCTGCACGCAGGGGCTGTCTCGAGCAGCCAGAACCCACCTGGCCTTTAGGGTGGCGGGTGGGAAGGGGTCGGCCCATCCCCCATGCTGCCTCAGCCTTTCTCTTCATTTTACCCAGTCTCCTGCCCTCTGCCTATGCTGTCCTCTAAGGGTTTTTTCCTCTCTCCTTTCTCCCCACTGTGCTCTCTTTCTTCCCTCCCTTCCTGCTTCCTCCCTTTCTCCCCAGGCCTCCTCCACTCTTCACTGCTCTCATCTCCCTGTGGTTCTAGAAATGGGCACCTCCTTCCCATCTTCCCTTGAGCCACCCACCCCCCCTGCTGGACAGACTCTTCTAGAGACCCGCCCCTCCCCCAGGCTTCCCTTGGCAGCTGCCCAGACCCTCAGGTAGGGGGGCACCTCTCAAGTGCAGGGAGGACCCCGTTCCCCACCCTGAAAAGGTAGCACTGCATCCCGCACAGACCCGCCCGCTCCCACCTCCCCACACCCTTTTCCTGGTCTTCGCAGGGCAGGAGTATAACTTCCTGAAGATGGAGGTCCAGGAGGTGGAATCCCTGGGGGAGACCTATGATTTTGACAGTATCATGCACTATGCCCGGAACACATTCTCCAGGTGAGAGATGGGGCCCAGCCTCTTCTGGGGCAGCCCGGCCCTGCCCTCCGTAGGCCTCCCGCTTTGAACTAGCCTGCCCTGCTGGGGTCGTTGGCGAGGACAAGGGTGGGCCTCTGGGTGGCTGCGGCCCCCAGGCAGAGGACCCGTGGGTGCTGCCTGCCCTGCTGTCCTCTTCCGTGGTGGGTCCATGGCAGGGCCGGGACTCACAGAGCCTGGGTTCTTCACCTAGTACTGGGCACACCTGGCCCGGGAGGCTGAAACCCAGCCGCTGTGCAGCCGCGTGGTGTGCTGTGGCCCCGGAACCGTATCCGCCCGAAGGAGCTGAGCTTTTCCCTCAACCCTCAGCCAAAGGGGGCATGTCTTTCTGATGGGTCTGCCTTTTTGTAATTGGCTGATTGGCACAAAGTCTGGCTTCTGCCCTAGACCAACCCTCCTCCCCAGCTCACGAGCACATGTACACCTACTCTTTATCCTGGGCCTAGGTTCCCAGAAATCACAGCCAGAGCCCCCAGAGGTAGTGGCCCAGCCTCCCCGTCCCAGCTTCTCCTTAGCAGAGTGTGGGAAACAGCCCCTCCTCCTCCTCAGCCTCCCCCCCAAGCCCCCTGCACCCCAACTCGCACCCCCTCCTGGCCTTTCCCATGCCTGGCTCTGTCCTCATCCTCTGTCTCTGCTCTCCCAGACCCTGGCCCTCCCCCTCTCCTCAGACGCTCCTTCTAGACCCACTCTTCCTGCCTCCAGACCTGAGGGAACAGAGACCAAGGAAGGGTGGTGAGGTCATCCCACCCGCCACACCCACAGACCACCCCCTGTACATTTCCCACCACATCCCACCCCACCTCCTGCTGAGTTCTGCCCGGCTGGGTGTGAGTCAGGGGCCCTGGGGAGGTGGAGGGATGCCTGCTCCCCCTTCCTTCTGCTCCTCCCGGATTGAAACATCCAGGACCTAGCAGGCAGGAACTGAGGGGACGGGGGACACTGATGGATCAGAAGCTAGCGGGGCTGTCCCTGGGGTCTGGTCTGGCCACGGTGGAGCCTGCCCTTTGGCCTTGTCCCAGGTGCCATCAGGAGTAGCCCGTGCCAGCAGGGCGAAGTGTTGGCCCTGGGTAGTCCTGGGAGAGGTGTAGTCAGGGCTGAATCAGCACAGGGAGCCTCAGAAGCAGGGCCGGGCAGGGCTGAGACACGACTGACGAGGGGTCTGGAGCTCTCCCAGGGCTGGGAGTTGGGCCAGACTGAGCCGGAGCACCGGTGGGTCCCCAGGGCCTCCTAGGTCCGTGTCCCCGGGGCTCCCCCGGGCCCTGTGGTGTGGCTGCCACGGAGCAGCGTGGCTGCTGGGCAGTGGGCAGTGTAATGACAGGGTGAGATGTCTCCACCCGTCCCTGACCCTGCTGAGGAATGTCTGGGCTCTTGCGGGGTCGTGACCTTCGGTGCACGCGGGCCGGCCGCCCTCCTTCCCATCGGATTCTCACCCAGGCTGGGCTTCTCCTCCTCAGGGGCATCTTCCTGGACACCATCGTTCCCAAGTACGAGGTGAATGGGGTGAAGCCTCCCATCGGCCAGAGGACCCGGCTCAGCAAGGGGGACATTGCCCAGGCCCGCAAGCTCTACAAGTGCCCAGGTCGGGGCAGGGGTGGGGACAGACCAGGGTGGGGGGGAGGGCAGGCCCTGGGGCCAAGAAGTTTGAGGCTGTGAGACTTAGAAAAGGCTGAGGCTGCCTGGTGTCAGGGGGAGGGGGCACCCAGGGAGGGGGAGTGTTCAAGTTACAGACCCAAACTGGGGCTTGGCTCAGGTGGGGAGATGCCGAGCCACCCATCTTCTGAGGGTCTGTGAGAGTGAGGGACAGTAGGAGCAGAAAATGGGGGGCGCAGAGCGATTCTCAGGGAGTGAGATGGAGTGAGGCCCTCCGGAGGAGCCTGACCTTAACTCTGGAACCCATGTTGCCTTGACAACAGGGCATCCTGCAGCACTAGGTAGAACGGAAAGGAGAAGGGATGGATCTTAAAGGGACAGGGCCATCCCAGACTCTCTCCTCTCCCCCAAAGTATGCCAGGACTCAGGGCAGGGAAGCCAGAAAGTTGGGGGGATTGGGCACCTGCAGCCAGCAACCCAGTCATTTCCTTTCCTTGACAGCTTGCGGAGAGACCCTACAAGATAGCACGGGCAACTTCTCCTCCCCCGAGTACCCCAACGGCTACTCCGCCCACATGCACTGCGTATGGCGCATCTCAGTCACACCTGGGGAGAAGGTAACTGAGCATCCTTTCCTCTGCCAGGACCCCTGAGTAGGAAAGCTTAGTCCATGTGGCTGTGAGTGACCTACCTGGGGAATGTAAACTCATTCACCCTGCAGGATGATGAGAGGCTTCTACTAATAGTTGTATATAAATGCTAACTTGTGAATAGCATTTACTATGTGCCAGGCATTTTTCTAGGTGCTTCTCAGATCCATTCATAGGCTTGTGCTTCTCAGATCCATTCACAGGCTTTTCATGTGGAGTCTGGACCTCTCACCTACCCCTGGACCTTCCATGTCCTTCATATATTTTTTTTTTTTTTAATATTTTATTTATTTATTTATTTATTTATTTTTGGCTGTGTTGGGTCTTCGTTTCTGTGCACGGGCTCTCTCCAGTTGCGGCAAGTGGGGGCCATTCTTCATCGCGGTGCGCGGGCCTCTCACTATCGTGGCCTCTCTTGTTGCGGAGCACAGGCTCCAGACGCGCAGGCTCAGTAATTGTGGCTCACGGGCCCAGTCGCTCCGCGGCATGTGGGATCTTCCCAGACCAGGGCTCGAACCCGTGTCCCCTGCATTGGCAGGCAGATTCTCAACCACTGCGCCACCAGGGAAGCCCCTTCATATTTTTATTGCTCCTAAGAGCTTTAAGGCTTTATTTCCCTTGATTGGAACTTGGTTCTTAATGTCCTAGTGCAACCTTGATCTGGGTTAGATTTTATTACCGGTCGCATTGCTCATTCCAACAGCTCTCAAGATCATTTTGAATCAGAATTCCACCATCCAGCAGGTAGCCGTCCTCACTCTCCCATGAGCTCATTTGATAAGCATGTCTTCTGGGTCTTCCAAACCTGGCCTTTGATCAAAATATTGAACAGGACATGAATTAAAGCAGATCCAAGATCTCCCTCTGAATTGACATTGACCCAGTAATCTGCAGGCTTCGGGCAAAACTATTCCACTAGCTATGACTATGCTAAATGTCATTACCAGCCAGCCACCAGTCACCACCTTATTGACCAACCACCATATGAGCTGCTTCTGAGATGAGGCCTTTGTCATCTTTATGTCTCTGGCACAGGAAGTGACTAATAAATGCCGAATACATGGATGAATTGCCTTACCAAAACAAATCCACTGTTTCACCAGTTGGTAGATCCCCTTTTAAAAAAGAAGTGAGATTTGTCTGATGTACCTTGTTTCAAGTGAACCCAAACTGGCTCCTAGTAGTCAAGTGTTTCTTTTCTAAATGGTCATAGACCCTCTGTTTAATTGGGGATCACCATTGAACTCAGTGGTTTGCAATTCCCAGAATTCACTCTAAAGCCCCTTCCCAACACACGCATGTGCATGCACGCATGCATACAAACCCCTTTTGAAAACTGGGAAAGATTTTGTTCTGAGTTCTCAAGATTACAGACACTGCTCACATCTGCAAGTTATTTGAATGTCCTCTGATGTCATTTTTGAGTCTAGAGGCAAAAGCCAATTTAAAGAGGCGCTCGCTGACTCTCCTTCTGTATTATTGAGCTTCTATTTCCTTTCCAAATGATGCTGATTTTATTTTTTATAATTTGAAGATCATCCTCACTTACGACAGACTTTTACTGAGAGCTGAGTAATTCCCTATCTCCCTTGGTTAACTTTCTACCATCTTCCCTCAAAAGTGAACCCACCCCTTCCTTGTTCTTCTTCTTGTTCTGAATCTAAGTTAAAAATTGCCGTCCTTTTCACTGGCTTGTAGTGACCTTGCCCTGGATTCCTTCATTCCTCTGCTGAGGGTTTCCAGCCTTTGGAAATCTCACCGCGGATAACAATAATAATAATAACAACTAATGATTATTGAGCATATGATTGGCCAGGCATGTGTTAAATCTCTGTGTTATGTCTTTTAGCACAACATTATAGGCTGGGTGCTAATGTTAGCCTCATTTTGTATATGAGAAAACAAACTTGGAAAAATTAACTTGCCCAAGATCTCATAGATCCTGGATTATGACATAAAAGTCTGTGATTGAAATACTGTGTGTATTCTAAAGCCTTGTCCCATTCCAACAACTAAGTGCCATTCAGCAACTTGTGTGGCCACTAGGTGCCCAGTGCTGGGCCCAGCCCTGGGGAGGGACAGGTGCACGAGACAGTCCCCAGCCCTGCGGAGCACAGAGTAGGGTAGAGCATCACTTTCTTTCCCATTCAGGAGGTTTGCTCAGTTGGCAGGCATATGGCAACCTGGTCAGGACCCTCTTCTTTCCTTGCTTTGTGGGCTGGCATGGGCTGGCCCTAGTCCCTAGTGAGCACATGGCCTTGCCTTAGGAGGCTCTCTGTGCCTGGGACCTGCTCCCTTCATAGCTCCCACAAGACTCCCCATCCTTTTTCAGAGGCCTGCCTGGAGCTCCAGGGAGAGAAGTGGGCTATGGATAAAAATTCCAGATTAACCAATGCATGATTGTAGAAATGCAAAAAGTAAAACCCACCCATGGTCCTGGTTGAAATTGTAGAGTTGTAACTGAACCAAAGATGGAACCCTGGGGGACAGAAACATTTAAAGGCTGGGGAGTCAGAAGAGGATGGTATCATAAAATTGGCATGGCCACTCTTTGTTACTTACCAATTATGTGCCAAAGTACTGGCATCTTACATGCATGATCTCATTATTCCTCACAACCGTTTCATGACGTAGGTACTGTTATCCCTACTGGAGAGTGGAGGGAATTGAGGCTTAAAGTGCAGGAGTAGATCTGGCCAAGTTTGCTCAGGTAGCAATGGTGGAACCAGCATTCAGTTCTAGGACTATCTGACTCCAAAGTCTACTCTTTCAACAGTAAACCTTAAATAAATCCACGTGTGTTAGCGGATGGACTTTGACATCTATTTGGCTCCTGAGAGGTTGTTTTTCACTAGCCTACCAGTTCTCAGCTTATTGCCAGACATGCAAGTGATAATGTAAAACTTATCTCGTAGAATTGTGCAAGTCGTAGGGATGTCAAACAGGAGAAAGAGCCACTTTGGAGGACTTCTTGGAGGATCCTCAAGTCTTTACACTGCACGTAATTAGCAACTGCCCTGAAGAGGATTTACAGTGTTTCCCAAGCAATGAAGGGAACTCCTTTATGAGCAGGAAAGTGGTTTCAGAAGGAGACCATAGTCAAATGTTGCAGAGGAGCCAAGAAGATAAGAACTTAAAATGTTTTTGGATTTGGCCGTATCCACCCTCATTCCCATCAAGGTCCAACCCAAATTCTGCCTCCTCCCATCCCCCAGCTGGGCAGAGATGACCCCTCCCATCCCTCCTCTGCAAGGCCTGGGCTGGGTCCTCCCTTAAGTCCCTCTTCTCAGGCACTGAAGGGCGTAGAGCTCTGAGCATGGAGGGAAAGTTGATGCTCATTCTTTGCACAGCCGTTGGGCAAAATTGATTGGTAGGCCTGGGGAGGCCACGTGGAATGGAGGTTAGGGGTATAAGTTTAGGATTCAGAGTGCCTGGGTTTGACGCACAGCTGTGCTCTTTACTGGATGTATGATCTTGGGGAAGTTGCTTGCCCTCTCTGTGCCTTTGTTTCCCCATTTGTGAAATGAGCCTGGTGATAGTACCTCCCTCATGGGGTTGATACGAGGATTAAACAAGTTAATGTACATAAAGTGCTTAGGGCACTGCCTGGAACATAGTGGGAATTCAATCCATGTTAGCTGCTAGTATCATTCTACGGTCCTGATCTATTAAATGAGTGAGCCCTGGTCAACTTCCCCGGGTACCTCATTTGCCTCCCTTTATTTCCTGGATTCTGATCCGGACCGTCCTTAGAACCCAATATCAAACTATCTAAGCAAATTCAACTCCAGGAGTGAAATTAACGTTTATCAAGTGGCATACACTGTCATATGGATGTGTGACATGTATGTATGGCACCCGTGTCAGACAAGGTCATAAATTTTATGTGTATTAATTTAATTCCCCTAAGTCCTATGAGGCTGGTACTATTCCCGTTACCATCCTACAGATAAGGAAACAGAGGCCCAGAGGAGGAGTTAAATGAGGAAACAGGAGTTAAATGAGGCCTAAGATCTGACTGAAGCCAGACAACAGGTCCCCCGGGGTCGGCGTGTTCTCCCAACTCCTCCCTGAGAGCACCCAACAAGCATGAGGAATACTTCCCACATGCAGAGTGCCCCTGGGGACTCTGTACCCATATCTCATTTACCCCTGACTTCCCAGTGGAGTCCTTACGGTCACCTCCATTTTTCAGACAGAGACAGCGAGGCACAAAGTCAAGCCATGGGCCGGAGTCACCGGCCAGGAAGTGGCAGAGCTGGCCCAGTTTTCCTTGCCATAGGGCAGTGCCCCTGCCACCAGCGCACAGCTGTTTCCACACGACAGAAGTTGTTACAACTCTTAATCAGACACCTCCGGTCTCAGTATAGCCGTGGCTGCGCCTCCCTGTAGGATGCCCCTGACTGCTAGCCCAGGTCTCTTCCTTCCACGTGAGGTGGCCTCTGCTTCCTCCTGCCCGTGGCAGGTCTTGGGTGGGCCCTGTGGGGCTCTGCTGGCTGGGCACGGTTTATTCTTCGGAGGCCTGAATCCATCCCCCCTGGACAGAGTCACAGTTGTTTCCGGGGAGGAAGGGAAAGTGGCTGCCGTTCTCAGGGCTGCTGGCTGAGTGAAATGGATTGGCAGGCCCAAGGAGGCCACGTGGAGTAGGGGTTAAGGGTGTAAGTTTAGGAGTCAGGGAGCCCTCACTCGGCCCTCTGCATTCCTTCTTCCACCCAGCAGCTCTTCGAAAGATATTTTTGTTGTTTGCTAGATATAAAGATAACATATGCATGTCGTAAAAATTTTGAGCAGTATAGGAATGCCTAAGGGAAAAAGTGAATTTTCTCCCCTTGATCATCCTCCAAATCCCACTCCACAGAGACAACTAAGCATTGGTAACACTTGGGATGTCCTTCCAGACCCTTCTAGTGTGTGGGTGTGGGTGTGGGTGTGGGTGTGTGGCCTTCTGTAACTTGCCTTTCACTCAACAATAAATCACAGTCATCATTCCATGTCAGCACATATAGATCTACCTCAATCACTTTCGTGGTTGCTTGGCATCCCATCATCTTGATTGCCCTTAATTTAATTATTTAATCATCCCCTCAGGTCTCTTGATGGATGCTGATTTAAGTTTTTCCAAGCTTTCATTACTGCCAAAATAAATACCTTGAAACTTAAATCTTTATACACTTGGGCAAGTATATTAGAATAGATTCCAAAAAGCAAAATTCTATTCAAGAAATATTTATTAAACAACTATTATGTGCTATGCACCGAGGATTCCATAGTGAATTAAACTTCCTCTGTGGTCATATTTGGTCATTTTCTAAAAAGATAAAATATTGGGTTAGAGTTCCGGGCTTTCACTGCCGTGGCCTGGGTTCAATCCCTGATTGGGGAACTGAGATCCTGCAAGCCATGCGGCACGGCCAAAAAAAAAAAAAAGAGTAATATAGTGCACTTTTCTTTTAATTTTTAAATTTTTATTTATTTTTTGGCTGTGTTGGATCTCCGTTGCTGCACGTGGGCTTTTGCTAGTTGCGACGAGCGGGGGCTACTCTTCCTTGCGGTGTGCGGGCTTCTCATTGCAGTGGTTTCCCTTGTTGCAGAGCATAGGTTCTAGGCGCACAGGCTTCAGTAGTTGCAGCACGCAGGCTCAGTAGTTGTGGCACGCGGGCTTAGTTGCTCCACGGCATGTGGGATCTTCCCGGACTAGGGATCGAACCTGTGTCCCCTGCATTGGCAGGCAGATTCTTAACCACTGCGCCACCAGGGAAGTCCCCTGTAATGCACTTTTCAAAACGTGATCTCACTTGATTACATCTCAGAGTAACAAAATTAATGAAAGCCCCCCCCAAACACAAACATATTTAAACTCATGTGTGAATCAAAAGAAAATATGAAAGATGGACCATGGGTTCCAAGCTAGGTCAGAAGAAATGTAAGTACACGGGGGTGAAAGGCAGTGAAAGTACAACAGGCTCAGTAGATTGAAGGTTGCAGTGAACTGGAAGGATCGTTGAGCTCTGTGTACAGAGGGAGTGAGCAAGGAAAGATTGGGGCACATGGATGTAGAGTGGGGTCCTTGGATTTGAGATTATGGATGATAACAAGGTCCAGGGCATGATGTGCTGGCTGAGAAGGGGCAGAGAGAGGGTGAGAGAGGAGGTTAGGGAATGCAAAGGTCAGGAAATGGGAAGGATAGTGCAGGTGGATACTGAAAACACCAAGAAGGAACTTCCCTGCTGGCACAGTGGTTCAGAATCCACCTGCCAATGCAGGGGACACGGGTTCGAGCCCTGCTCCAGGAAGATCCCACATGCCACAGAGCAACTAAGCCTGTGCGCCACAACTACTGAGCCTGTGCTCTAGAGCCCACGAGCCACAACTACTGAGCCCACGTGCCACAACTACTGAAGGCCACATGCCTAGAGCCCGTGCTCCGCAACAAGAGAAGCCACCACAATGAGAAGCCCACGCACCACAACAAAGAGTAGGCCCCGCTCGCCACAACTAGAGAAAGCCTGCGCACAGCAACGAAGACCCAATGCAGCCAAAAATAAATAAATAAAAATAAAATAAAATAAAAAATTAAAATTAAAAAAAAAAGAAGACACCAAGAATTCTGACGGGGTCGGTGCTAAAGTGACCATGAGCCAGGAGCTCTTCCTTGACCAGCGGCAGTATTGGCTGCAGACAGCAACTGCCAGCACCCGTGGGATCTTTTTCATTCTGGCCTCCACTCTGTCTGCCTCTAACACTGCAGTGAGCCACAGGGGAGATGGACACCCTTGTCCCCTTCTCCTCCAGCAGGGAACCCAGCTAGCACCTAACAGGTGGGCCCCTTGGGCCTTCTCATGCCCACTGCACACTCCTCGCAGATGGGGGCGCCATTCTCTGGAGTCCCTGCTTGTTGGACTCTGAACATACAGCAGGCTTCAGGGCTCACTCCAGAAACTACTAAAGAAGCAGTTTCCCTCCTAGGAAGTGTGCTTCTCTACCTGTTCATATGCCCCCCTGCTGGGGAGACTTGGTACTTACCGAGGTATCAAACGTTCCTCCAGTATTAGGTGAACATTTGATGAGTTCAAGGGCTGAAATAAGTTTATGTGAAGGAGGTGCTTAGGGCAGTATCTGTACGGATGTATTGCTGTGTTAGGGTGAGATGCTCTTTCCTCATTTTATGCACCATTTTATGCACCATTTTATGCAGAGGCGAGATTCAAACCCAGGCTCGTATGACTGGAGTTTTGAGTTTTTCACTAGGTGGTCTTTTCATGCATATGTCTTATTCTTCTAAGTCCTAAGTTCCTTGACAAGGACATATCTTTTTTTTTTTTTTTCTTTTATTTATTTATTTATTTTTGGCTGCATCGGGTCTTCGTTGCTGTGCTCAGGCTCTCTCTAGTTGTGGCGAGCGGGGGCGCCTGTTTGTTGAGGTGCGCAGGCTTCTCATTGCGGTGGCTTCTCTTGTTGTGGAGCACGGGCTCTAGGCGTGTGGGCTTCAGTAGTTGCGGCACACAGGTTCAGTAGTTGTGGCTCGTGGGCTCTAGAGCGCAGGCTGAGTAGTTGTGGTGCATGGGCCTAGTTGCTCTGCAGCATGTGGGATCTTCCCGGATGAGGGCTCGAATCCGTGTCCCCTGCATTGGCAGGCAGATTCTTAACCACTGCACCACCAGGGAAGCCCTTTTTTTTTTTAATTGAAGTATAGTTGAGTGTCTTAAACCCATTCTTGGGAGGCATACAGACCTGATATTCCCTTCAGCGGGTAGCACGAGCCCTGCCTAGAACCAGCATTCAGTAAATAAGTGATGATGGGTAACTCAGGCCTTCTTCCCTCTGCTCTTCCTCTCTGGACCCTTCATTCCCGTTCAGACCGCCCCCTGCCCCCAGTCCCACATGCCTCCCTGGGCCCTTCCTCTCACCACGGAGACCTCTTCCCTCTAAAGATGCTGTAATTTATATTATTTAAGTTGACCATGAGGAGAGCTGGGTTTGTTTAACCCTAAGCAACGGCTCCTTACTAAGGAGATGAGTAAAATGAGACCCCAGGTCTCAAACATATTTTCAACGAGGCTGTGCATTTTAAGTGAGGCCTGGCTTGGGGTATCTGGAAAGAATGCTGACTAGAACTGGCAGATGGCTGGGGACGAGGGACACTTCTGTGCCAGGAGCTCCTTTCTGGAGCACTTAACTATTTATAACCCGTGGCACACAGCCACGCGAGACATGCAGCGGTCATGGGGCTGGTGGGCGAGGCCGGCGGGCGATGTGTGGGCAGCGGTGTAACCTTCTTCCTCCCCCATTTCCCCAGATCATCCTGAACTTCACGTCCATGGACCTGTACCGCAGCCGCCTGTGCTGGTACGACTACGTGGAGGTCCGAGACGGCTTCTGGAGGAAGGCGCCCCTCCGAGGTACCGGCACAGCCCCGTCTCACCGCCTCCACAGCTGCGTCCTTCTTAGAACTACTCACATGACACGCTCTGCATCCTCCCCCCAACACCAACGCTTGGCTAAGGGCAGCACCCTAGCATGGGAACCAGGAGTCCTGGTATAGTCAGTGCTGCCGGCTCCATCACTAAATGTGTGACTTTGGGCAAGTCTCTTCCCCAGTCTGGACCTCAGGGTCCTCAGTACGGGCTTCCAGGCCTCCCTCAGAGGGTGGCCGTCAGTGTATAGGTGTGGGGAGTCACACAAGGTGACAGACGGAGATGGACAGGCCCGTCCTCTCAGCTCCAGGCTCTCTTCCTCCTCTGGGCAATTTCAGAGGCTCCGTTTTCTGTCTACGAGATGTGGCCTGAGGGTGCCCACAATGCAGCCTGGTGCACCACAGAGGCCTACATTCCTGGCACGGTCGCCCAAATTTGTTTGCACAGGATGCTTTGTCTCAGGGGGTAGGGGAGTGGGTAAGTGGGGGATGGATGGGTCAGAACCACAGGACAGAAGATGCTGTAATGGACACAGAGCTAGAGCCTGAGGAGCTACACGCATTCTCCTTCTTCGATCTGGATGTGAGCCTAAGTGGCTCAGGACCGCTCGTTAGCGTTAGAACTTTGTCTCACAGCCTGTGCCTGAAGCAGGCTGAGAAATCCTCGCTAACCATCTCTTTTTTTTCCCCAGTTTCTGATATTCAAATATTTCTTATTAGTCACCCAAAGCAGCCGTCATTACGACACTTCTTGCTACAGAAGTGTTAGCATTTCCAAGATTGCAGTTTCTTTCTTTCTTTTTTTTTTTTTTTTGCAGTTTCTTTTTCATAACTTACATTCCTAGGGCAGCACCCTCTGTCCATTGCTGAAAGTTGGGAAACACCCATCTTATTACGAGCACACAAATCATCCCTAGTCAATTCTTGACTACAGAGAATTCCACAGATGGCCAGCCTCATCTGCTTATGTAGATTCTTGTCAGGTTTTATTTCAAAGAGGATATTTTCTGACCCAGTCCCCGGCTTCTGGGATTTATTTGGGGTCCCATGGCATCCCCTGCATTTGAGCAAAAGAAAACTGTGTTTGTTTTTGGTTATTACTTGTTTGCATGGAGAGCAAATAAGAAAGGATAAGTAGTGATGGTAATGCTCTTTTTAAAAAGTAAATAAAACACAGGTACCGTTGGTTAAGGTCAGGAGTTACCTTTCCTTCCAGAAACAGACTCCTATCCTTTCCCTCAAGGGCATGAAATCTTCTAGAGTGGACTCTGGCTCTTCAAGGCCAAACTGGACCTTGGACCAGATGTGGGCCAACTTGAATGTGTTTCAAGTGCAGACCAGGGCCAGAGCCCCTGAGCCCCTCAGAGAGGTGGGGAGGGCTTCCTGGAGGCGCAGCCCTGGTGCGGGAAGGGAGAGGGCCTTGCTTTGGGCCTCACTGCCCCCTGTCCGCGCCGTCTGTGCAGGCCGCTTCTGCGGGGGCAAACTCCCGGAGCCCATTGTCTCCACCGACAGCCGCCTCTGGGTTGAATTCCGCAGCAGCAGCAACTGGGTCGGGAAAGGCTTCTTTGCGGTCTATGAAGGTACCGAGGCAGGGGGACGGGGGAGTCAGAGGTGGGGTCCCTGGACACCCTAGAACCACTCCCTCCTGGCACCCCAGACGCAAGGCCGAGGGCCCGTGAAGGAGGAAGCAGAGATCCCACTGGGACTGGCCAGGGCCAGGGGCACTGGGAAGCTGGGGATGTGGGTGGGCAGGGCTGGAAGAGGGGGTAGAGGGGCTCTCGAACATTGCAGAGCATTCTGACCGACATCCTCTTTTTCCCACCTCGTCCCCTGTCCCCAAAGCCATCTGCGGGGGAGATGTGAAAAAGGACAACGGCCACATCCAGTCGCCCAATTACCCAGACGACTACCGGCCCAGCAAAGTCTGCATCTGGCGGATCCAGGTGTCCGAGGGCTTCCATGTGGGCCTCACCTTCCAGTCCTTTGAGGTGGGTCAGAGACCCCCAGGACGGCCCACCTCCTGCGGGCTTCCGGGGCTTGGGTCTGGGCCGCCAGGGCTCCTCCTGCTGACGGAGCCCCCGACCCCCAGATTGAGCGCCACGACAGCTGCGCCTATGACTATCTGGAGGTGCGCGACGGGCACAGCGAGAGCAGCACCCTCATCGGGCGCTACTGCGGCTATGAGAAGCCGGACGACATCAAGAGCACGTCCAGCCGCCTCTGGCTCAAGTTCGTCTCTGATGGGTCCATTAACAAAGCTGGCTTCGCCGTCAACTTTTTCAAAGGTGCCTCCTTCCCCGCTCCCCTACCCCGGCCCACTCCTGTGGCCAACCCACCTCCTTTGTTCCTTCTTTTTATTTTTAAAATTTTATTTGATTGTGGTAAGAACACTTAGCGTGAGATCTACGCTCGGAACACATCTAAGTAAGTGTACAGACCAGTATTGCTGACCAAGGCACAGTGCTGTGCAGATCTCCTTGCTTGACGGAAACTTTATGCCCACTGATTCATAACTCCCCACCTCCCACTCCCCAAGCCCTGGACACCCATCATTCCACTCTTTAAATTTATGAATTGGGCTATTTTAGATACCTCATGTAAGTGGAATCATGCAGAATTTGACTTTTTGGGACTGGCTTATTTTACTTAACATAATGTCCTGAAGGTTCATCCGTGTTATCGCATATGGCGGAATTTCCTTCTTTTTTAAGGCTGAATAGTATTCCACTGTGTGTCTGAACCACGTTTCCTTTAGCCTCATCCATTGGTGGACACCTTGGCTATTGTGAATGGGTGCTGCCGTGGCTTCATTCGTTCCTCATTCACTCACTCAACACACTGTGAGGGATTCGTAGACCCTGGCGCCCTGCCCTTGAATTTATGGCCTAACTGGGCAGAAAAGGTCCCACTGAAAAACTACATACCTCATTGAGTGAATGACAAACGTAGGTAAAAGTAGCTGGCACACGGTAGGTGCTCGACAGAGAATTGACATAACAATTCAGGAGTTGCCTTAAAGTCCAAAAGTTTGTACTGAAGGAATCTTGGTGAGATGTGCAGGCAGGAAGTACCGTAGGAGCTCAGGGAGGAGACAGGGCAGCATGGACTTTTTATTGGTGTGACCCTGGGCATTGAGGGTGTTCTGCCCAAACCTCATTTCCTCATCTGTAAGCTGGGCACAGTTACAGCCCCTCTATCACAGGCTTCATGTAGGGATTGAAGCAGAGGTGAAAGAATAGTACTCAGCCGGGGACGGCACATGAGAGGCCCCAGTGAATGGTGGTGACCACCGGCCCAGCCAGTGTGGTCAGAAGGAAGGCTCCATGGGCCCACCTGTCCCCTCCTTCAGGGCACTGCCTGTCCCTTTGGGGTTGTCACAGACAGGATCCCCTGGGGACCGAGTGGGGTTCTGAGCAGGTCACAGCTGACTTCCTCCCCCTGAAATGGGACTGGGGGTGGTCCTAGCAGCCTGAGGGACCCTGGACTTGACTCTCAAGCAGAGGGCAGGAGCAGGGACCCAGGCCCCGGGCTGGGAGTTCCTGACACCCTTTCCTTCCGACCGCAGAGGTGGACGAGTGCTCTCGGCCCAACCGCGGGGGCTGTGAGCAGCGGTGTCTCAACACCCTGGGCAGTTACAAGTGCAGCTGCGACCCTGGGTATGAGCTGGCCCCTGACAAGCGCCGCTGCGAGGGTAAGTGCCCCCAGGTTGCCCAGGACCTTGTTCCCTCTCCCACCCCAAACCCTCCAGCCCGGATCTCTTCTGCCCTTGGACAGACCCCTTTCCAGAAAAACTAGGATTCCCTGGCACTTTGGTCACTACTCATGGATAAGGAATACATTGTATGTTTCAATCCCCTGGAACACACTGTGACCAGGTGTGATGTACTCTGGTTTTGTTTTGTTTTCATTCTTGTTCTTCTTTTTAAATGCTGATCTTGACTGATTTCATCACCCACCAGAAGGTCATGACCCACAATTTGGAAACCACTGTTCTTAGAAAGGCACTGAGTTCCAGCCTCTCATTATAAATATTCCCAGGAGGTAGTGAAACGCTCTCTGGCTAACTGACTCCAGCTCAGCCTGATCTTGCTGCCCGGCTTCTCTCCACTCACCTCTGAGCAGCTCCCTCTCCCTCCGTGCCTCCTAGTCCTCCCTGCCTCCCTCCCAGCCCTCCCTGTCCTCCTCCCGGTCCTCCCTGCCCTCCTCCCGGTCCTCCCTGCCCTCCTCCCGGTCCTCCCCATCCTCCCCCACAGCCCCATCCCCTCTGCCTCCCTCCCAGCGCCCCCTGCCCACTGGTACTGCCTTTCTGGAGCCCCTCACCCCACCCCCCCACCTCTAAGCAGATGCCAGGCCTGTTCTCTCGTAGAGAAAATTGAAGTGACCACACAACTCCTCCTACTCTGAAGACACCCCCCTCGCCCTGCCTCCTTCCCTTCTTCCCCATAGAGACCACACACAAGCCCCCCAGGCTGGGGGAACCCACAAACCCACTCCTCCTCCTTCATGCACCCCAGCCTGTGTTCATGCCCTTCTCTAGAGCCGGGACTCCTGGTGGGTGACGCCACCTCCCTTGTCCCCCCAGCTGCCTGTGGTGGATTCCTCACCAAGCTCAATGGCTCCATCACCAGCCCGGGCTGGCCCAAGGAGTACCCCCCTAACAAAAACTGCATCTGGCAGCTGGTGGCGCCCACCCAGTACCGCATCTCCCTGCAGTTTGACTTCTTCGAGACCGAGGGCAATGATGTAAGTGCCCGCCTGGGGCTGAGGAGACGCAGGGAGGTCTGAGGCATGCGAGCTCAGGCTGGTGCCTGCTTCCTACCCTCCGAAAGAAATACTCCAGGAATGTAGAGGTGGAGGGGGGTTCAGAGGAAGCAGGGGAGGCTCAGGGAGGAGGGCCTTGAAGGCCAGGGAGCACGTGGCACGTGTGAATGAAGGACGTGGAGTCCAGAAGCCTGTGGGGAGAGGCAGGGCTGGGGGCTTGTGTGGGGAGCACAAGAGGAACTGATGGGGTGGGGTGGCACTTTTTGAATTGTTAGATGTGGCAAAGCAGGTAACTAAAGGCGAAAGGACCCACAGAACAGGGAGCCTCCTCAGGCGAGGGTGGTCAGGAGAGGCTTCCTGGAGGAGGTGGGCCTGGAGCTGCGCTGCCCCACAGGTGTGCAAGTACGACTTCGTGGAGGTGCGCAGCGGACTCACGGCCGACTCCAAGCTGCACGGCAAGTTCTGTGGCTCCGAGAAGCCCGAGGTCATCACCTCCCAGTACAACAACATGCGTGTGGAGTTCAAGTCCGACAACACAGTCTCCAAAAAGGGCTTCAAGGCCCACTTCTTCTCAGGTAACCCCGGACTCCCCAGCTCCGAGCCCCGCATCCCTTTCTTCCTGCCGCTGCACCCCTGTACTCTGCAGCCCCTCTGGTGCCGGGCAGCAGGGTCTGTCCCCTGCTCTCCGCACTGGCCCTCCACCACCAGGACAGCCCTCCCCGCCTGAACCCCGCTATTCCTGAGCCCTCAAGGCTGTATGGGAGCCGACCTGAGGCCGGGCAGGACATAGGCCTGCAGAAAGGAAGGGAGAGGGCGCTCCAGACCTCAGGGGCCGCCAGCCAAGACCCGAGAGAGGTCAGGCCCTGGGAACAGGGAGTTCAGTGAGGCCGGGCACTGCCGCATGCAGAAGAGGAGGGCATTTGCATTGGACTGTGGGGCAGATTATCTGGCAGCGGCTGGATCTTTAATCAGAACCTGCACACACCAAATGGGGTCATGCCGGGGCCTTCAGAAGCGATGAGGAGCCTCCCTTCCCTCAACCCCAAAGCCTTCCCACTCCCCCGAGGCCCACGGTGGGGGACTCAGATCCAGCCAGCACATGCCTGTTGACAGCTGCCCCATGTAAGGCTAGGGGTCGAGTCCCTTTGAGGGCCCCATCTCCGGGCAGGCAGGAGGCCATGGGCTGGCTGGAGCAGACAGTTTGTCGGGGAGCAGCCCAGGGATCCTCATCCCCAGCACGCCTGGTGGGCCAGAAGCCTCCTGCCGGGTCCACGCTGCCTTCCTTCTCCCCTCCTTTGCCCAGGGTCCTGCATCCTCAAGTCCCCTATGTGGCCGCCCTGCACCCTCGCCTGCCCCACTGGATGCCATGCACTGCCCCTGTGCACTGGTTCCCTGCTTGGCACTGCCAGCCACCCCGCTCTGCTTTCAGTGCCTCACAGCCCCTGCCCCACTGCTGGCTGAGACCCTTGCAATGCGACTCCCTCTCTTCCCTGGGCCCACCTGGAACCCGTGTGAGGTGCTCACCAGAGGGCTGAGGGGACGTAACATCTACTCAGGGATGGGCTTGGCCCCGGGGAAACCATTACCTGCTTACTCTTGTCTCTTCCTGCCCTTCTGTTGCTCCAGTCTTGCGGGGGTGGGCACGGAGGGGGACCAGCACCACATCTGTCAGACCTAGAGCCCAGGGCTCTCCACCCACGGTTACTGCCCTGCCCTGGCCCGACACTGTGCTACCCTCAGCCCACCCTCAGCTCTGCACAGACGTGCACGCACACTCACGCACACACACACCTGCACATGCACACTTGCACTGCCCCTTCTCACAAGAAACCTGCAGAGGACCCTCACTGCTGGGCATCAAGTTTCAGCCCTCAGGGTCCAGGGCATCTGACTCTGACCCCCCAGGAGGGGGGCTATTTGGACTTTTGGGACACCCAGCGAGGAGACCATAAGGCAAGAAGAAGAGAGAGCCTGAAGACCTTCAGTGTGACCCCAGCCACCTTCCGGGGCATTTGGCACTGGAGGGTGAGTGCCATCTCCTTGTCCCAGCCCGTGTCCACTCCCTGCTCCTGCCCCTCCTGCAACCTGCATCCCTGGCTCCCAGGAGAGGCTGCCCCCAACCATGGCAGAGCCCCTCTCCGGGCACTAAAGCAGCCCTTTCTCAGGGCTCACAGCTCTCAATACTGCACTCAGCACTCACTCACCCACTCACTCGTTCATTGGGCAAGTATTTCTTTTACCCCTACAATGTGCCAGGCACTGTACTCGGTTTCTGGGGTGCAAATATGAGGAAGGCATGGGGGTCAATTTCAGGACAGTCTTTGCTCATTCCATGAGCTGGGACTCCTGAAGCTCCCAGCATAGTCATCAATGAGTTACTCGGTGAAACCCCAGGATGGGTTGTAGGGTGCCCATCACCCCCACATTCTCACAGGGCTTGTGCAAAGGCAGCTTCCACAGGGCCCTCTGTCAGGGTCCCTCACGATGCTCTAACTGAGGAGACCTGGGGAAGGACTTGGGGACTCCACCTCTTGACCTTGGGTTGTTTGGGTCCCACGGGGTCTGGCTCACCTGAGAGTGGATTGGAGAAGCAGGGCCATCTGGGAGCCAGTGCTCCAGCCCCCGGGCCCCTCTCCCAAGGGAGACCCGGAACAGGGCCGCCATCGTCACAGACTCCACCTGGCCATGTGAATGTCAGCAGGCATCGTTCTACCTCGGGCTCATCTCTGGAATTCTGTGTGTCCACTCCCCTTCCCTGAATGCCTGCCTCCGTTCCAGGCACACAGTACCCAAAATGACCATGTAGAGAGTGGAGAATATGTGTGTGTGACGTACCCGTGCCTGTGACCACGTGTCCCTCTGTGTGTCAGTTTCTGTGTTCATGGGAGAGCGCATGTGCAGATCCACCCGAATGGGAGCAGCTGCGCCCGCGAGCCCTCCTGAGTCCGCAGTGGCCTGCTGACGAGCCCGTGGTCTCTGCATCCACGTGTGTCTCTGTTTGTACCTGTGCCTGTGTGTTTGCGCCTGCGCATGCTTCCTCACGCACAGGGAGTGAGCCAGCGGCATCTATCCCTGTGTGCACGTGTACACAGGTGGCTGATGGCTGATGTGTGTGAGCGTGGTGTCTGTGTGTGAGGGGCTGACGTGTATCCTGTGCATGTGTTTGTGTGTGTGTGTGTGTGTGTGAACCTGTGGGTCAGTGTCTGTACTGCCGTGTCGGGACGACGGTACAGGGTGAGGGATAATAGGTCTGTGGGTGTGTTGGCGTGAGTGTGTGTCCGTGTCTGTAACACACTGTGTAGTTGCAGCACCAGAGGAGAGAGCCGAGCTCTGGATGAGGCCCCCTTCCCCTGGACTGCTCCCCTCTGCTAGAGACTCTACGTCTCCTTCCCCAGCGTGCGGGCCTCATCCCCACCCCCAAGGCCTTCTCCCTGCCGCAGGCTTCTCCCGTCTGTCCCCTGTCGCTGTGCCTCCTCCCACCCGCTGCCCCTCCGTGGCCTGGCTGCTCCGGACATGGCCGTCCTGCATGTGTGTCCCGCTGCCCCCCACCCCGCGCTGCCCGTGGACCCCCCTCGGAGCCGGGCCTGGTTTTCACTGCTCTCCCTCCCTGGCCCCCGCCCTCCACCCGCACCCCTTGGTCCCTTTTCTCCTTCTCTCTCTCGTTTCAGAAAAGAGGCCAGCTCTGCAGCCCCCCCGGGGACGGCCCCACCAGCTCAAATTCCGAGTGCAGAAAAGAAACCGGACCCCCCAGTGAGGCCCGCCTGGCCTCCCGGACCCTTTGTTACTCAGGAACCTCACCTTGGACGGAATGGGCTGGGGGCTCTGCTGCCGCCCACCCCGACCTCCGCTCTGCCGTGCCGGCCCGGCTCCCTCTGGCCGGACAGAACTGGTGCTCTCCTCGCCCCCGCCCCCCCTCACGTGGACAGGGGACCCTCCCTGCCTCCCGCCCCTCCCATTTTGATGGTGTCTGTGACATTTCCTGTTGTGAAGTAAAAGAGGGACCCCTGCGTCCTGCTCCTTTCTCTTGCAGTCTGCTTGTCCGTGTGTCTGTTTTTCCACTTGTCCGTCTGTCCAGTAAGCAGGTAATGGTAGAGGGTTCCCATGCTGGTCAGCTCCAGACCCCAGCCTCCCTCCGTCCACTTCTCCTTTCTCTCCGCACAGCTGGGCCCCCCTCAGCCACCTCCGCTTGATGCAGTGCCCTGGACCCCCACCATCGCCTTGACCTCCGCTCCCCACCCCGCCTGTGGGGGGGCGGGGGGAGGGCGAGGTGGACGCCCAGCCAGTCCTCCCACTTCCCCTGGGGTGACGCAGCCCTCAGCGCTGCACAGACCAGTCTGCCCTTGCTTGTTCCCCCTGCAGACAAGGACGAGTGCTCCAAGGATAACGGCGGCTGCCAGCAAGACTGCGTCAACACCTTCGGCAGCTACGAGTGTCAGTGTCGCAGCGGCTTCGTCCTGCACGACAACAAGCACGACTGCAAGGAAGGTAAGCGCTGCCAGAGCCCCCGGGCGCCTCCCGCTGCCCGCGGCCTGGGGCCTGAAGGACCGAGGCTGGGGAGCGGGCTCAGAGGTGCCATCTCCTTCGGCCTCGCTTTGGACTCGAGAAGCTGAGTGACCTCTGAGGTCACCTCGTTTTGCCTCCCGCCTAGTGCACGGACCCCCCCCCCCCCCCAGCCAGCAATATCCAAGCCACACACATGTCTGGAGAGGAGGGGCTGCCCCCAGGCCCCATTGTTAGGCTGCTCTGGTAATTAGCGCTCCTTAAAGTCCATGTCCAAGTCTTTCTCTTTGTCCGACCTCCCTCTGTCAGGGAGGCAAGCTGGGAGAGTGGTGAAGAGCACAGACTCTGGTGCCAGGCTGCCTGGCGCAGCCCTGCCACTTAGCCAGCCACGTGCCCTTGAGCAGCTGACTTCCTTTCTCCGCACCTGGGTTTGCTCACGAGTGACTGCTGGATGGCACCAGCACCCTCCTCCTAGGGGCGGGGCGCTGTGATGTGCTCCGAGCAGTGCCTGGCTCATAGCAAGCGGTCACGTATGTCACTGTTATCGGTCACGTCTCTGACCCCTGGGGACACCCAGAACAGGGCTGCTGCCTCCCTGACATTGAGGCCCTGCAGATCCTTGGAAACAGCTCTCAGGTCATTGCCCACGTCACATGATGCCTCCCTGGATGCCGTACAACCCTGGCCTGCTCCCGGTTGTTGATTCCACTGTGGCCCGTGCCTGCTGGATGCACTATCCCAGCAGCACAATGCAGACTCGCCTCTGACACTGAGAGTCTGTGTGCCTTTGGGTGAGTCATTTCGGCTCTCTGAGCTTCAATTGCCTCACCCATGAGATGGTCCTAAGCTTTAGAGCCCTTGCTTTGACCACTTAGCACAGTGCCTGGCAAATGCCTCTTCTCACCATTACTAGGTGGACAACCAAAGTACCAGCAAATAAACTGCCGACTAGGATAAACAGAGGTGAAGCACCCAACGGACATTCCAGGGCTTCTATCCCCATCGCTTCAGGCTCTCCAGATATAGAGTACCTGACTCACGGAGCCCCCATATCTTTTAGCTAGGGGAGACCTTCTTCTGATGTTGTCTAAACTGCATGCCATCTCTGTACTCTCTATGAAAAACAGGGTTTTGCTAAAGAACCCTCAGCATTGACATCAACAAGATAGCAGGAGCAGGTGTAAACTTCCTGGGAAGATGGCCTGTGTGTAGCTCCGATTCACTTTAGAAGAGCTCATCGTTCCTTACTCAGTGCTACGCTCGTAACAAATCAGTATTTCCTGACGCCCTGCGGAGGGTGTAGTTCTGTGCAAAGTTCTGTAGGGGGTTCAAGAGGGGATCCCTTTGCTCCCAAGGAGACTGCAGTGTAGCTGGGGAGAGAAGTGGGCATGGAAGGAGAAATTAGAGGGTGGGGAAAACTGGTGTAAAAATGGGGTGGGGGGCAGTGAGTGTGGATATGGGAAGCTGAAGATGGGTAATGGAAACAGTGCATAGCTCAAACGTGGAGGCCAGGAGCTCCACTTGCCTCCACCCGGGCCACTGGGCGGCCTGCGAGGGCACTGCCCCTCTGGACCCTGGCGGCTGTGCCTTCATCCTGGGAGCCTCTGACTATAGGCACAGCTGTTGGGGCTGCACCCCACCCGCCCCTTTCTCCTCCCCGGTCCAGCAGTGCACTGGCTTTTCCTCAGAGGGACCTGTCAGATTGGATGATAATGAATAAGGAGCATCAGCCTTGGAGTTTGTGAGGCCATGCTGTTCCGAGGCAGAAGGCAGATTGCAGTGGATCAAGGAGCCATGAGTAGTGAGAACATGGTGTAGCAAGTTTTCTTGAAGACAAGGAGACAGGATGGGTGGTAGCCGGAGGAGAGAGTTGTTTCAGGATGGGCAAAGCGTAGGAAGGTTCGTGGGCTGGCCGAGCTGGCAGAGGGAGTGAGCGCGGGTAATGTGTGATATGAGGGTCCCCAGATGGTGGGCAGCAATGAGCTCCAGCTCAAGGAAGGAAAATCCATTCCTGCCCAGGAGGAGTGGCACCTTCTCTAAGACAAGGCAGGAGGGAAGGTGAGCGGGGAAGGTGAATTTGCAGGTAGGGGTTGGGAAGTTGAAGTTGTTCATAGTTGAGGGCCCTGCTTTTCTCCAGGAGGCAGGAGGTGAGGTGGTCTGCTGGGAGCAGGGCTGGGAGTTGAGGAGAGGGCGGAAGGTTTGGAGCTGTAGCTGAGGAGGTGAGAGATGGAGCTGATGAAGGACGAATCCAAAGAATATCAAGGGGTGGGGGCCCAGCCACGCTTGGAGACCACAAATGGGGTTTTCCAAGATGGTGCAGCTCAAGCGTGGCCCTTGATGAGCAGCTGGGGTGATGGGCCACATGGTCCAGCTGATAGAGAAGCAAGTTAAGTCAACCCAGGAGGAAGTATTGGGAGGAAGTGGAAGGATCGAGGCCATGGAGGTCTCTCTAAAGCTGAAGAGGTGATAGGGAAAGGGAGGGCCTGAGCGCCCTGGAAGAACGGGAGGTGGCCACTGCGAGGGTGATGTGTTTGTAGCGTCGAGAATTGGAAGGTGATGGCGAAGCCTTGAGGGTGAGAGGTGAGAACCCATAGAGCTGAGAAGGTCAGGGGCAAGAGGCCAGCATGTGGGTGGACCATCCATGTGTTTGTTGACATCACCTAGGATGGTGGCAGGAGTGGGGTGGAGAGAACTGAGTCAGGTGCCAAAGTCTTCTGTGGATATGGAAGTGTGGCAGGAGATCAGAGGATGTCAGCTTCGTGGAGGGCAGAGGTGGTATGGCCAAATGGCCTCAAAGGTCCAGGAATGTACACGGGGCGCCTGGGAGGGCTGCTTCCATGGATGGTGCCAGGTGAGGTCCAGCTTGGAACCAAGCAGCTAGATTTCCCCGGGCTGGGTGACTGAATGGAAAAGAAGTAATGTGAGCTTTCACTCCATTTCTAAGTGGGGGACAAGAGAAGCAAGAAAGGAGGAGGAGGGGAGGGAGGGGCTTCTTCCTTCCTTTCTTCATAGGGACCATTGGAGCACTGGGGTCCCTGCTGATCCCCTTCCCCTCACTCACCTCTCCACAGCCGGCTGTGACCACAGGGTGACATCCACCAGCGGCACCATCACCAGCCCCAACTGGCCTGACAAATACCCCAGCAAGAAGGAGTGTACCTGGGCCATCTCTAGCACCCCCGGGCACCGGGTCAAGCTGGTAAGGTGCCCACTCCCCACCCCGCTCCTCTGTGCCATCTGCCCATCACCTATTTCCTGTCAGCTCCAAAGCCCCATGTCACTCAGAGCACTGCTCAGGACCATGCAGGCTGCAGGCTGGTGGCCTGGCTGAGCCCACAGGGCTGCCATCCCTATGAGAAGCCCAAGTCTGGTATGGACAGAGGCCCTTTCCCAGCATACAGTGGGTTTGTACCTGCCATCACCTCATTCCTAGGTCCTCCCCGTCTCCCATCCACCAGCAGTGGCCACTGCCCTGGTGTCCATGAACTGGGGTCCAGGGGCCTTGGTTTGGTGCCACCTGTTGCCCACGCCTCCTGCCCCCGGCCACATAATTCCTAATTCGCTGTCCTCCCTCATGCCCTCCAGACCTTCATGGAGATGGACATCGAGTCCCAGCCTGAGTGTGCCTATGACCACCTGGAGGTGTACGACGGGCGTGACGCCAAGGCCCCCGTCCTGGGCCGCTTCTGCGGGAGCAAGAAGCCCGAGCCCGTCCTGGCCACGGGCAGCCGCATGTTCCTGCGCTTCTACTCTGACAACTCCGTGCAGAGGAAGGGCTTCCAGGCGTCCCACTCCACAGGTGAGCCCACCGCAGGCCAGGGTGGGGGCAGCCGGTGCCCTGTGTGGTCATTTGTCCTGGAGGCATCTGCTGATCCTGGTCTCAAAGGCAGGCCCTGGGCTCCAGTCGGAGGTTTACAAAGAGCTCCTGAAGACACAGACAGGCCCAGCCCCTGGCCGGGTGGAGAGACAGCATGTCCTGAAGGCCAGACCAGAGGGGCAGAGAGTCAGCCTCCTGGGCCAGGGAGAGGAGGTCCTGATTAGGGGTGCGAAGGTCAGAAAACAGGGCAGTGACAGCAGTGCGTAGAGAACCAGAGATGGGGAGGGAATCCCCTGGAGTCCCCAGAGGTAGGACACTTGACTGTGCAGTAGGCCACCCCCATTCCACGCCCCCAGATTCACGCGTTCGTTCATTCCGCAGACATTTGTTAACACGTGGCAGTTACGCGGCAGCCTCCTAAGTGCGGGTCACAAAATGAACGAAGCAGACAAACCTCTCAGTCCTTGAGGGGTTTACTATGCATTTACTTGTTCGTTTATTCAACAGCCTTCTACTGAGCCCTGGCCCCCTGCAGGAGACTCAGAGGGGCACGGAGAGATGAATCAGGCGTAAGCCCTTCACCCTGCCCACATGGGAACCCACAGCCCAGGGGAGAGACAGGACATGGACAGATAATTACAGCAGCAGACAAAACACGATAAGGGTCTCGCTCTGGGTGTGAGGTGATGGGTCATTGCAGGCAGGGGAGGAGCCCAAGCACAGCCACAACCCCAGACAGCTCTGGGTGTACACAGGTGACTGCAGGTCACTTAGTTTGGCTGGAGCAATGGGCGTGTGAGGACGGCAGTGAACTGGGAATGGTGTGGCTACAGAGAAAGGCTGGGGCCCAGTCCTGTGACGCCTGGGACGTCAGGCCAACGGTGACCGCTGGGGGCTTGGCAGGCTTCTTGTGGGTCTTAAGCTACCTGTTGGGGAGGCCCCAGAACTGATGGGTCCACAGTCCCGCTCCTCCCTTTTAACTCAGCCCCTGACCCAGGCCTCGCCCATCCACTCCCCACCTGTGAGCCCAGGTGTCCTGGAGGCCAGAGGGTGTAAGAAGGGGCGGACGGGCTGGCCCTGCCCTGCCTGCTCTCGTTTGCCCCTCCCAGCACAGGGTCACACACTGGAGGCCCGGAACTCCATCTGGCCCTCAGACCTGCTCTGTTTGACCCACACTGTATTTTTTAAAAACATGAGCCAACGTCTAAAAATTAGGAGTCTTCGCATAAAATCCACAAGTACGTCTTCTCGCTTAAGAATGGGAGCTCAGGCGACATAGGGCCCACGTTCTTCCGTGACAGCCATCAGCTGGAGCAAATTAGCAGCAACCTCTTTCAACAAGCGCGCTTTCCCCGGGGCCTCCACTCAGAGTGGCCTTCCACCCACCACGTCCCCGGGCCTCCGTGGGCATCTCTCCAGAGGGAAAGCCACAGAGCACTTGTTCCAGGCCAAGGCCTGGGCCGGGTCCAAACCCACCTATCGCTAGCCATGTGGCCTTGTCCCAGGGCCTCCAGCCGGCCAGGAGGCCTGAATGTGGGGAGGGACAGTGCCTGGGCCGCAGCCGTGCTCGGGGGGGGGTGGCTGATCTTGTGTCCCCCTCCCCCCTCAGAGTGTGGAGGCCAGGTGCAGGCAGAGGTGAAGACCAAGGACCTTTACTCCCACGCCCAGTTTGGCGACAACAACTACCCTGGGGGGGTGGACTGCGCGTGGGTCATCGTGGCCGAGGAGGGCTATGGCGTGGAGCTGGTGTTCCAGACCTTCGAGGTGGAGGAGGAGACCGACTGCGGCTACGACTACATGGAGCTCTTCGACGGCTACGACAGCACGGCCCCCAGACTGGGGCGCTACTGCGGCTCAGGGGTGAGACCCGCCACCCCTCTCACCCCCGTGCAGAGACCCAGCGCCTCTGCAGGCGTGGGGTCCCGGCATGGGTGACAGCACCTGCCTGGCACTTTGTAGGAGCCAGAGACCTACAAAGTGGGTGGTCGCTCACAGAGGCCCGCCCCGCCCTGGGCCATCCCCACCCAGGAAACCAGGTCCTTTCTGGTCAACACAGAGGTTCCTGCAGCCTCTGGGATAGGCCCTGCCCTGACCCAAGCCTGCTCAGCACCAGTTTGGTTGGGTCTCCCAGGTAGTTGGCCTCTGGAGAGGAGGATGGAGTTCCCTCTGCCCTCTGACTCCCTCGTCCCAGTCCAAAGGCAGCTGGCCGGGGCCCGGGATGAGAGCAGAGGTTGGGGCAGGAGCCAGAGACCAGGACTGAGCGGAGTCGTGCTAGGCAGTCGTTCTGGCGGAGCTGTAACAATACCCTCATCTCTTCCACTGCCAGTTTCTCTTCTTGGTGAAAGGCCAGCTGGTCCCAAAGCACATTGATGCTGCTGTCCAAGCAGATACTGAATATTACTTCTTGGTCCATAAAATGGCACTTTCAGAGGCAGTGGGCAAAAGTTTGCTTGATGGGGTTTTTAACTGAGGCCACAGGAAAACCACAGAGGTGGGTTTATTTTCCTCCAGGCAGAGCTTGTGAGTTCTTTTGTTTTTTTCTTTTTCTTTTCTTTTTAATCCTCTCCTCCTTCAGTGAATGCCATCTTCCTCTCGCCATTCCACACACACACACACACACACACTTTTGCACATGTACTCACACTCATATGCACACTCAGACACACCTTCTTTCCCATCACTTCCCTGGTCCCCTGCCTCTCTCATGGCCGTGCTCCAGGGCAGCCTGGGTGCCCCAGGAAGGGTTAAACTTCCCAGGAGCTGCAGTAGCTGCTGAACCCAGCACTGGCTGGTGGAATATCCCCTTAGGAGCAGAGCTTCAGCCTTTGTCAACTGGCATGGGCTGGGCAGGGCTGGGACAGGGTGGAGAGCTGGGGAAGCGGAGCACACAACCACAGCCCCCTTGCCTGCCTGGCTCAGCCGCTCCAGAATCCCCAGGCTACCAGGCTAGTGCCCCCTCCCCACTTGGCTCTTTGTGACTCCCTTGATCTGACACCTTTGGGTGAGTCACACACCAAATTGGGTGTCCCCAGGTGGCTTCTTCCAAAGACTTCCATCAGGCTGGAGCAAACGGGAGGGGACCTGGGGAAGGAACCCAGTTCCGTCAGGGCTTCCTGGCATGGTTGCTGGAAATGTCCCCAGCGTTTTTGGAAATGGTCCTTTCCACGCCTTGAGGGCCAGGGCCTCTTTGTGCTGATGCTCTGTGAGCGGCTGTCATTCTGAGGGCCTGCACACACAGGTGAGGCGGGGCTTGCAGGGGCCTAGGAAGGGGCACCACCAGGAGCTGACCATGGCCAGCATCGGGGGAGGGCAGGAGCGCCGTGGCCAAGTCCGGGTCTGGGGGACCCAGCTGTCCTGTCTTCTCCGAGAGACAGCCGGGACAGCAACAAGGCAGCCGCTCAGACAAGCTGCTCCCTTTCCAAATCCCTTTCACAGCTATCCTCTTTTTGTTCCTGCCACCAGCCCTTCTAGGCTTGGAGAGCAGAGAGCTTTTGCTCCCATTTGCTTCTGAGGGAAGCCAGGCCCAGAGAGGGGCAGTGCCTTGCCTAAGACTTCACGGCTAACTAGTTAGTAGCAGCACTGGGTGTGGAATGAAAGTGTAACTCTGAACTTAAGACAAGCTCCTCTACCCCCTGCTGCCTCCCCTCCACCAGGCACCCCATTAAACTCCTGCTCCCAAGAATCCTCCTCCTGCTTCAAGGCGCCGGGGGAATCTGGCGGAAGTCGGGAGCTGCCCGCCTTCCTTATAGCTGGGGAGCTCGGGGAGGGAAACAGCAGCCCAGCCCCTGGTCCTCAGTCTCATGCCCACCCCTTTCCTCTGTCAGCCTCCTGAGGAGGTGTACTCGGCGGGAGATTCTGTCCTGGTGAAATTCCACTCGGATGACACCATCACCAAAAAAGGCTTCCACCTGCGATACACCAGCACGAAGTTCCAGGACACGCTGCACAGCAGGAAGTGACCACTGCCCTCACACGGCGGGGACGGGAGGCCCGCTGCCCTCAGTCAACTGAGCCGGACAGCGGGGGCCGGGCAGAAGGCGGGACCCCGTCCCCGTCCCCCAGGTGCCAGGACCTGCGGGCCAATGGTCCAGGTGAGGCAGGGCACTGGACTCCTACATGAGCCACTGCCCCACAATCCCTTCCTCCCTTGCCCCCGCCAGGAGTGAAGGGCCAGGGCCAGGGAGCCAGAGCTTTCCCTGAGACACTTGAAGTGGCCATTCCTCTCTGGGGGCCCAGCCCGGCAGGAGAGGGTCTGTCAGCGGGACCCGCCCACCTTCCCTGCCCGTCTCTACACGCTGTATTGTGTATGGCCGGTGGCATATCTTCATTGTAATGTACATTTCCCACCCCTTCTCCAACCCTGATTTGGTTTTATTTTAAGCCTCCACCTCCCCCTGTTTCCTGGGGCGTGAGTTTCCGTACATGTCCCGCAGGAGCCAGGGTGAAAGATGAAGGAGAGGGAGTGGGGCAGCAAGACAGGGCTTCTCTCAGGCCCAGTGGCTGGTCGGCCACACCAGGGCACCCCAGCCAATAAACCGAAAGTGTTACAGCCAGTATCCTGTGCCAGATGCTGTCTGGGGTGTGGGGGCGGCGGGGGTGGGGTGGCTCGTCTCACTCCAGATGCGCAGGCTTGCCGTGTCTGGGGCCGGCCCACAGCCAGGACACCTGGCCTCACTGGCTGCCCTTCCTTCCGTCAATTCCAGGGCCCCCGAGGGTGGGATTCACGGTCGGGCACACACAGATAACGCCTCGCACACTTCAGCCTGCAGGCGCCCCACGTACACACACTGCCCACAGCTCTCCCACACAACTGAAGGGGTGGTACGTTCTGTAAACGGGCTGTTCGGTGGGGAGGGAGGAGATACGTAA
The DNA here is from genome assembly GCF_009873245.2 of Balaenoptera musculus. Classification (NCBI taxonomy): domain Eukaryota; kingdom Metazoa; phylum Chordata; class Mammalia; order Artiodactyla; family Balaenopteridae; genus Balaenoptera; species Balaenoptera musculus. The sequence continues at coordinate 16,009,205 of NC_045790.1, read as the reverse complement.
AAGGGGATGGCATGTGTCTGTCCATCCAGTGTCCATCCGGGTCTTGTGTCTCTGAGTCTGGGTGTCGGGCTAGGGGAGCCCACCAGGACCCAGAATACCAGCATCAGCCGGAACAGATCCACCAGCTGGCCCCCAGTGCCTGCCCTCCTGGAGGTCGGACCCCGAGTGCTGGCCCCTCGGATCCTCCTCTCCTCAGTGAGACAAGAGCCAGATGCTCGGCAGCCACTGAGCAGACATTCCAGCTCTGGCCCCTCTCCCGGGGGACCCATGGCTGTGTCCAGTCTGGCTTCTTCCTCCCTGCCATTGCCTTCTCCCTCTCCAGGCAACAGTGAGGCACAGACCTGTCTCCCCGAGGCCAGGTGGAGAGAAACTACATCCCTGCTCCTTCCCTTCAGAGGAGCCTCTCTGTACCCTTTCTCTCCATGGATCTCACAGGGAAAGAGAGCCCAGAGAGGACCCAGGTTCTCTGCCTGGTCTGACCACCCCCAGATTCCCGAGCGAGCAGGCAGCCTGCTCCAAGCCCTGGGGCTCCCTGAGAGCCTTCGGGGGACTGTAGGTCTTTTACTGGCCCCAAACCCCTTCCCATTGCAGAGGCAGATGTTGTGCCAGCTGCTGTCTGGACTACGTGGGGGGACCTACCCCCAGGGAGCAATACGGCACGGTGCATCCCATATTGGTCCTTCAGGCAGAAAGCAGCAGTGGAAACCAGACACATGGCTCGTATCTGATGTGCATGCGGGAGCAGCTCCCTTGGTCAGGCTGCAGCCTTCTCTTCTAGTCCTGAGCGCAGGTGAGGGAGTGGGTGCTGGCCGGAGGGCCAGCGAGGTCACAGGCTGTGATGTCACGGCCACCCCTCCACCTCCTCTGACCAAGGTGCTCAGGACAGCTCAGAGGGCCGTGAACAGAATAGAAAAACCCCCAAACCGTTGGAGCCGCCCAGGCATCTCATCTGGACACTTTGCCAGCAAACTTGGCCTCAGCTCCACGGCAGAATTTGTAGTCAGTGGTCACAGCTCTCCTCACCAGCACTGCAGGTTCCTCTGAAGCTCAGAGGACCACACTGCCAGTTTACAAGCCACATGTGCGAAGAGTCAGGATCACAGCCCCGTCCAGACTTCGGGACTGCGGCCCAAGAGAGTATCCAGTCCTCCCCCACCCAGATCAGGACCCCTGTGAACAGCAGCAGCACAGCCGGAGGCAGCTCAGGACTGACCACCCATGCAGCCACCCTGGGCACCCGTCCCAAGACTCCATCACCACCGTAGACTCGGACCCCTCTAACGACTCAGGGGCCCATGCTGGTGGGCCCTCCCGGTCTTCCCTGGGCCCATCTTCCCAGAGGCTGCCTCTGGGCGCTGAAGGCTGTTCAGGAGCTGGCTGCAGGCCATTGATACACATTCCAGAAGTTAATGAATGTGTTCTCCAGACCCGGCCTACGCTCACCTTCTGGCTCCTTCAGGCTTCTAGACTAGATGAACTCCAGCGCAGCTGCCCAGCCGCTCAGGTGATTCCACGTCAGCGGACGGAACCCTTCCTCGTCCAACTGTCTCCAAGTCCCCGAGGTTTCCTGGGTCCTGAGTGCGTGGCCAGCAGCAGAAAAGCTAGGATGGACCTGTCCCAGACTGCGCTCCCAACCTGGTAACCCGGTTAAGATAACCACATACCCTGGAGCTCCGGACTCCTCCCTCTGGGCGCACCTCTCTAGCCCTCGGAGGACAGGACACCAGCCCTGGCCTGGCGGTCAGGAGGTCTGGCTCTGCCTTGCTTCGCCCTGTGACGTTGACCAACTGTCCCCTCCCCGGGCCTCTGCTCCCCAGCCTATCACCTTTCCCCAGCAACCCTTCCTGTTGGGGTCTAGTCTCCAAGAGCCAGAGGGCAGGGCCAGGCTCCTGAGGCAGCTGGGGGCTTCCAGGGCCAACTGTTGGCTCAATTGTAAAAGAAAGAAGGTTGGATGCCCTGCACTGCCCCCTCACTCCTTTTTATCCCTCCCCCTCCCCCTAACCCCACATTCTTCTCAGTAGGTCGTGAGAAGGTTGTAAGCTTGAATGCAGCACAGCCAGTTTGGGGCTTCCCTGGCGGTCCAGTGGTTAAGACTCCACGCTTCCACTGCAGGGGACACGGGTTCAATCCCTGGCAGGGGAACTAAGATCCCACATGCTGCGTGGCACGGCCAAAAAAATTTTAAATAAATAAAATAAAATAAAATAAAAACATAGCCGGTTTTGAATACAAGCTTTCCCATTTGGTGGCTCCGTGCCCCTTGGTGAGTCATTTAACTGCTCTGAACCTTGGTTTCTTCATCTAGATACAAAGGATGATAGCACAGTGTTTCAAGAAAGGAAGAGATAGACTTTGGAGGGAGCCTGTCACAGCGCCTGGAAAATAGGCTGTCTGTAAATGGGCCTTCTTTTCCTGTCATCTGCCAAACAATTCTCCAGTTCCTGGACGAAGCTCTTCCTATGCTAAAAGGAAACTTCTGGGTTCACCAGTTTCCAGTCGTGCGTTAGGAGTTTAGCGCAGAACTACATGTGCCAGAGAGGGCAATGCTTAACCCACAGCAAGGCGGGGCTTGCGGGGCAGCGGGGGACATATTTCTGGCTAGCTGGTAGCCTTTCTGGGCACCTCCCAAGTCACACCCTGTGCTTGACTGTCCCTACATACAAAGCTGATTCTAGAATATGTGAAAAGATTTGCTGCCCCAGTTTGCAAAAATAGTAGTGCCTGACTTGGGGAGAGGAGTAAGGAGGGGAGTAGGAGGCCAGATGTTTTCCCCTGAGAGTCAGAAGGCCCACCCCCTCACTGACCAGCCTGCTTCTCCTGCTCCAGCCCCCTCCCAGCCTCACAGCCCTCCCCTCCCCCCATCCCAGGAACATCTGGTTCCAATCTCTTCCAGATGCTGTGGCCAAGCTGTTTTATGGCCAATCACCTCAGCTCAGCTTCCTGAAGGCCTCCCTCCGTTTCGGGGAATGGTCCCTCCTCGTCCCTTTCCTTGGGACCTTGGCCACCTCTTTTCCTAACATGGAGAAGAGATACATATCGAAGCCAAATGAAACTGTGAGGGTCCTCAGAACTGGCACCTTCCTTCCCACTTCCTTTGTGGGGGGGGGGGCCTGCCATCCAGCCAGGATTAAAAGAAAGATGCTGTCCCAGAAGGAAAGGAATGGATAGGGAAGTATGGGTGTGTGTGTGTGTGTGTGTGTGTGAGTGAGGTGTGAGTGTATGAGGCTGTGCCTATATATTGGGTGTGTCTGTGTTTGTGTCTGCACAGCAAAATACCTCCCTGTAACCTGCAAGTGCCCCTTGGTGGCCACCACCTCATTTTCCCTCCCTGTCTGCACTAGCTAACTCGGGGCCCCTCTGCTGGACAGTGGCAGCTGCAGCCCAAGCTTGTCCCTTACCTGGCAGCTCTCTGTGGCCGCCAAAGCTGTCTTCCATAGCCAGCCCAGGGAGGCGGTATGTGTGTGTGTGTTTATGCACACATAGACCTCTCTCCCTCTGCCAGGTCAGATTAGAGGGACGCAGGCCAGAAGGGACCCCGGGGCAGACTCTGGCAGATGCCCTGACCCAGCTCTATCTGACAGGTGCCTGGAGCTGCCCAGGGCTGGCCAGAGAGCAGCCATCTGGAGAGAGGAAGGACGAGTGGGCTCTCTGGAGGAAACCTGTATGCAGCGCCCCCGACCCCTGCCTCAACTGGCTCCTTCGTCCCCCACTAAGAGGACCCTGGGAGCCAATCTCTCCTCCTAAGAAACCCAGAAGGGTTTTGCAAAAGGAAGATTGAAGCCTGTGCCTCTGGGGGACTCTGAAAACCCCTCAGCTGATGCTGGGGGGTGGTCCTGCCCAGAGGCGGAAGGATGGACCCTGGAGGTCACCCCCCATCCTTAGAATCCTGGACTCCAAATATTCCCCACTACTCCTTCAAAATAAGCTTCCTTGGCATTTTTGGCTCCACAGCCCCCCCTGGTGTTATTCGGGAACTAGGCATGGCCATGATCAGAAGCGCTGTGGAGACCCTTGGGTGGGCCACTGTGTCTGAGACCTGCCCCGCCCGTGTCTTACTGTCCCAGGTGGTCCCTGGCATACACTGGGGAGACAGGGCAGTGAAATGGAAGGATTCTAGCTTCTGAATCAAATCCTGGGCATTGTTGCCTACTGGCTGTAAGACACGGGCAAGCCTTTTAACCTCTTTGTGCCTCAGTTTCTTCATCTCTTAAATGGGAATCATACGGTGCAGAGACATTGTGAAGACTAAAGGAGCTGATGTGTGTGAAAGCACCTGGCCAGATGCCTGGCACGTAGTAGGCCCTCAGGAAGTGGCATTTGCCCTTCAGCTTTCCTTCCTAGTGCAAGGAGGCTGTGCCCGAAGCTTTGGATGACACATGTTCATCTGGCCCTGAGCCAGGCAGTGTCAGGGAGGTGACTCTGTTTTTTCTGGAGCTTTTCCACTCCAGCAGAGGATCATTTTAATAAGTCCATAATAATAGACACAGAGGTGACTCAGATCTGCAAACGAGGAGCCCTGCTGGGGAGCGGACACTCTGGCTCTGGGGGAGGGAAATTCAGTGGCATCTGAGTCTGATGCAGTGGCAGGCTGCTGCAGTGGGAAGGGCTCCAAACAGGCGGCCTGCGGACCTCGGTTAGGCCTCCAGATTGCTACAGGTTGTCCCCTAGGAGGCCTCAGTTTCCCCATCTGCAGAATGCATGGTAGTGCCAAATTGACCTCCAAAGTCCTTTCCAAGCTGGAGATGTGGCTCTGCTTTTGGAGCCCTGCCTCTCACAGTGAGACGTGGAACAACCTTGGAGACGGTTCCAGGTGGCCTGTCCTGGGGGGCATCCTCATTCGAGCTCTTCTGTGACTACACAGCTTGCCCACCCCACCCCTCTCAGAGCCCAAGGAGAGGCGGGGCTCTCAGGCCATGGTGGTTTATTGATGCACGTCGCAAGCACAGCACACAGGCGGGTGTGCCCCCAGCCCAGGGCAAACACGAGGCCAGGGGAGGGCAGCGGGCCTTTTCCGCTGCCCTCAGCAGAGGGGAAAGGGCCTGGGGCCCACGTCTTCTCCTCCATGCATCTCCCACGGCCCCCAGCCCTGATCCATGCCACGGAGACAGCTGGCCACACCACTCCCTGTGGTTACAGAAGAGACAACCAGCTGTCCCATCTGCCCACCCACTGAGATGTGGCCTTGTTGGCCTGCTGCCCCCTTCTGTCCTTCATCGCAGAAATCCGGCTGTCACCTTGGGGGCTGCTTCCCACCACCTGACATCACCTCTGGCATCCCCCAAACAGCTGCCTGCCGTAGTTAACACCTCTCCCCGTCACCCCACGCAGTCTGCTTGTCCCCAGGGTCCACTCTCACCACTCCCATGACCCGTACAAAAGTAGGAAAGAGGTGAAAACGTTGAGTGGCCCGGGAAAGACCTCACCAAGAACTCCCCAGGGAAGGGCCTCTCCGCCAATAGGCTAGCTTCGCGGTGGGTACCCGACAGGGCCAGTGGGCAGGGGCGCGAGGGGGGGCGGGGCAGGGAAGCCACAGTCCAGATGACACACAGGCACAGGGCAGTGGCGGCGCCGCGGCAGAGCGAGCGAGCAAGCGCGCAGCCAGGCGGGGTGCCAGGGCTCTGGGGGAACGCCCTCACTTCCAGTTCCACGCCGGGTCCCCAAGGCGTGAGGCCGCCCACTCCCGGCTGAGGAAGGGGTCCCTCCGGGTCTCAGGGGTCTCTTGCCCCCTCCTCGACCCCAGCGGCTGCCCTTGCAGACCCAGCACTCTGAGCAAGGGAGAAAGTACGCCAGGATTTACACCATCTCCAGACGGAAGAAGGGGAAACACCAGCAGCCAGGTGCCCCCGAAGCTAAGAGAAAAAGAGGGTCCTTTTCTAGAGGGCAGGTGGAGAAGGAGAGGCACAGCCCTCCCCGTGCAGGAAGAGGGTGCCGCGGGGTAAGGAGCTGGGGGCGGGGTGGGGGCGGGGGTCACAGCGGTGCAGGAAACTATTTATAGAGGGAGAGAGTGGGGCCTGCGGTGAGAAGCCCCCAGGCCCGACTCACGGGGAGGGGCATTCTGTGATTGGCCCTGAGCGGGAGGGGCTGGGGCTAAGGAAGAGCACGCCCACAGCTCTCGGCTCACCTCCGGAGGCAGGCAAGCTACAGGTGGGCCTTGGAAGGGAAGGCTTCCCCGGGAGAGCCCTAGGCGGCAGGTCTCCTGAGATGGAGGCCTGGGATGAGGCAAGAAACAGCAGGGCAGGGAAACCAGAGGAAAGGGGAAGTCTCTAGAAATCCACCCGCCCCCGCACTCCCCACCAACCTGCTGAGGCTAAGAAGCCTTCCCAACCCCACCAGGCATGGGTGGGCCATGCCTACCAAGGGACCACCCTCCGTTGCCTCCAATGCCCTGGGGAAGGGAAGGGAAGAGGGAGATGGATGGCATGGAGGGAGCAGGGCGGCAGGGGAGAGAAAGCCAGCTCCCTGCACCTATGCCACCCATCACCACCCTGCCTGCCATCTCTCCCTAGCCCCCCAGCTCCCCAGAAGTCCCTAGCGGCCCACGCTGATGTTGCAGGTCTTGCAGCTGGGGTCTTTCTTGGCGTCAGCAGTGGACAGGCTCATGAGCTGGTGCCCGCTGATCTCCCCCAGGGTGCCCAGGGACAGGTCGACAGGCTCGGTGTAGATGATCTCCAGGATGAGGTCCTGGGCATGGCGGAAGACCAGCTCCCCATCCTCCACGCTGCAGGTCAGGAACTTGTTGCAGGCAATGTCCAGGAGGGGCAGGCGGTCACGGCAGAAGCGATCCCCCAGGGAACCCTTGGGGGCCAGCACCAGGATGGCATAGTGGTAGGCCGTGTACATACAGTAGAAGTCCGCAAAGTAGAGGTTGGTGCTGGGGTTGAAAAGGCGCTGGGCAGGGATCTGGAAGCGCCAGCGGCCGTAGGGGGAGTCCTGCGGGGGCTGGCCTGTGTTGAACTCCGTGTTGCAGCTGAAGAAGACCCCGTGGAGCATGCCGCTGGTCGGGGAGCCATGGCTGCCACTGTTGTCCTTCAGGTAGGGCTGCAGCATGTTCCCGCAGTGGGTCCTGCCCACCCCGGGCGGGGAGAAAGGCCCAGGGGAAGAGAAAATGCCGTTGGTTAGCTGGACTGAGGCTGGCTGCTATGTGTGACCGAGAAGGGTGTCAGCCCAGCTCCCAGCTCTCCCACCAGCTACCGCCTCCACCAGTCACAAATAGAACATTCCAGAATGCAAGAGAAGGGAGGGCCCGGGAGATGGGCTGATCCAGCCCACTTCTTCATGGAGGAGAGATCTGAACACGCCACTCCCCAGCTTACAACCCTTTGATGGGACTTGCACAAAAAGCAACGCCGTAAAGATCTGGTCTTTCGGGCCCCACCTCCCAACACCCCCAAACGCACAGGTAACAGGTAACATCCTCCAGCGGGAACCCCACCCCAGGTCTTTCCTGCCTCTGTGCCTTTGCAGTGCTCTTCCCTCTGCCTGGACTGCCCCTCCCACATTTTTCCACCTGGCCTGGCAAACTTCTAATCATCCCTCAGGTGTCCCCTCCTCTCCAAAACCTTCCAGGAACAGCAAGCACTTACATTCAACAAAATTTTGACTGCCTACTACGTGCAGGACACTGAACTTTACTCAGCAATCACACATACTTATTATATTCCATCTGTCTGTACTGTTCCCCTGATAGACTCTGAGGTTTGCGAGAGGGGGGGACTATGCCTTTATTCATCTTTTTTTTTTTTTTTCCTGAGCCCCACGGCATGCAGGATCTTAGTTCCCTGACCAGGGATCGAACCCATGCCCCCAACAGTGGTAGCACAAAGTCTTAACCACTGGACCACCAGGGAAGTCCCTATTCATCTTTATATTCTGGCACGTATGGGTGCTCTCTGTCTCTCCCTTGCTTGCTGATAGAGGAGCCCAACTGGCCGTTGTCCTCACCACTCACCTGCTGCCTCTCTTCTTTAGTACAAACACCAAAGAACCCCCCGGGGTCAGGTCAAAACGCCCCGCCCCATCTGACTGCAGTGATAAAGACAGTAACAGGGGCAGCTTGCCCTGGCCCCCTGAGAAGGATGAAGACTTGGAGCAGTATCAGCCAGCATGGTGAGGATGGGCAGCCCCTGGTCCAGCCTCACTCTTGCCCGGTTCTGCTGGCCCTCTGGGCCTCAGACTCCCCATTTGTAGCCTGAGGGTGTTGGATGGGATCACCAATTTTCAAACATTTTTGAAATGTTTCAAACATTCAAGCAGAACCCCTCTCTTTTATCCCCAAAGGAAATTATACACGGGCAGGCCAGAGGCAATTAAATTGAAGCCTCTCTGGTTGGGTGACAGGTGCGGGGCTCAGCAAGCCTCATCCTCTGATTTCCTCTCCAGTCCCTCGGCACCACCTTAAAGGGCGCCCTGAGATCCTTCTCCGGAGCCTCCAGGTTTCCCAGCACGCAGTGTGAAGACCACAACCCTTCGTATTGAGAATCCTCTCACTCTGTATTCCCCTCACCACCTCCCTTGGGACCCAGGGCCTGAACTGGAGGGACAGCTGACCTGCAGCCTTAGAACCCAGTGAAAGGAACTCTCCCAAAGGAGGATCAAACCCAGGACCTCGTCCACTCATGACTGTTAGCGTGGTGCCCCCAGGCAGCCCCATCCTGAGAGCCCTCTCCTTCCCTGGAGCCTAACATCCACCCCCCAGATCCAGCCTGGGTTATGGGGGTGGTGAGGACTCCAGAGGAGGGTCTGGCAACTAACAGAGTGGGGGTGACGTCAGACGGCCGGGGCGGCGGGCAGATCCAGGGCAGGAAGGAGAGACCCAGCTGTACCTGGCGTGCTGGAAGTACTCCTTGTGATGGTTGCGGTAGAAGACGGAGAAGCGGAGCATGCGGCCTGCGATCTGCTCGGCCTTCTCCTGCAACTGGGCCAGGTGTTCCTTGGCATAATCTGCAAGAGTCCAGGTGGGTCAGCTGAGGGCCAAGCGGGGGATCACAGCCTGCCCCACAGATCACCCACTGCATACCGTGAATGCTGGCCCACCTCTGTCGTCAGGGCGCAGGGGAGACCAGACAGTCACAGCACCTTGGACCAGTTAGGAACAGACCACCTGGCCTGGCTGGGAACATGAGCAGCTGGATGCTGTCTGTCCTTGTCACCTCTGGGCCCTATTGCCAGAGGCTCAGGGCTCTGCGTCAGAAAAGGGTAGAGGGCTGCCCAGTTATACAGTCATGTACAGCGAGGGCCCCAGAGGCTGTGATCCCAGACCATCCTCGTGTGAAAGGAGGACCAAGAGGCAAAAGACTGAGAGGAGACAATTTGAGGTCCTTTGGGGAGAGCCCCTCATATCCACCAGGTAGGAGGCTGCCCACACCACCACATGGAAGCCAGTTGTAATTTCAGGTGGAGAGTCAGGAGGAAACTGCAGAGAACCAAGGTGAATATCTAGGCAGACCAGGGTCTGGGGCATCCCATGAGAAAGGGGGAAGGTTGGAAACAGCACAGTCAAATTGGACTCCCCGGGCCAGGGCCAGAGGCTGGGGCCGTGGAGCCCAGGCAGGGCTGCTGCTAGCCTAGACAGCGCCTTGGCACAAAGTAGGAAGAGGTGCTCTTTCCTCCTTGCTGATGCAGCCCTGGCCAGGGTGCTGGGTTTGACAAAAGGAGGAGGAACTGGACTGCAGCCATCCCCAGCTCCCCAGTTTGAATGACCTCCCACCACATGTAGAGTTCTGGGGTAAACCAAGAGGCTTTCCCTGCAAGGTGCAGGAGCACCTCCAGAGAGTGGCGTTTTGCAGCTGAGCTAACAAAAAAACACCACTCAGAAGAGAAAGGCAGGTCAAGGAGACTTGGGGCACAGACTTTGGCAGAGGATGGAGTCAGGAGCCTCTGAGGCCTGGGGCTAAGGATGTTCATGCCCCTTCCTTGTGACAGAGGGAGATCTGGAGCAGTTCTCACCGTGGGCACCAAAAGAATGGAATATCATGGGGCCGATCCTGGGTCATCAGTGAGCAAGTACGCAGAAGCCCAGTATTTGTTCATGTTGGAATTTGCAAGCTAATAGGTGAGTTTGTGGGATGGTTTTCCCAGCCTACGTGGAGGCTCAAGACAAACAAAATGTGATTGTCCTACAAAGTGTCCATCAACCAATGATCAATAAACAAAACATGGTCCATCCACACCATGGGGTGTTATTCAGCCTTAAAAAGGAAAGAAATCCTGACACATGCTGTAACATGGATGAACCTTGAGGACATTATGCTAAATGAATAAGCCAGTCACAGAAGGGCGAATACTGTGTGATTCTCCTCACACGCGGTACCGAGAGTAGTCAAATTTACAGGGACAAAAAGTGGAAGGGTGGTTGCCAGGGCGTGGGATGAGAGGGGAGTGGGAAGTTGTTGTTTAAGGGGCATAGAGTTTCAGTTTGGGAAGATGAAAAAATTCTGGAGATGGATTGCACACCAATGTGAATGTCCTTAACGCTGCTGGACTGAAAAATGGTTAAGATGGTAAATTTATGTTATGTGTATCTTCCCACACTTATGCTTGCCCCAAGCCAGAAAAGTAACTCCACCCCTTTCTGGAAGAGGTGTTGTCAACATAATTAGCAGTGCTCGCGTCTGCCTCCTGCATCAGACTGCAGGCTTTGGGGGGGGCACGGGTGGGTTTCATCCATAGGTGTCTCCCCGTTGACCGAAGCACGGTGCCTGCGTACAGCAGGTGTTCCTAAGTGCGTGCTGGGTTAAGAGGAAGTCCCCTCCTGACCATCACTAAACCAGATGTGCCAAAGCAGCCGGACAGCAGGGCCTCACCCCCAGTGCAGAACTCGACCGTCTCGCTCCAGCCAGACACGAGGTACTCCCCGTCGCTCTGCTTCACGGCGGTCTGCACTGCCACACTGTACTCCGTGCGGGGGCTCAGGAACCAGTGGCCTCTCACCGTCATGGGCAGCGGCACGGCCTTGGCCACGAGCTTGGTGGGGACATCCTGAGAAATGGGGCGCGGACAGAGAGCCGAGAGTCAAATTGGGGGTCACGTCCACTCTTGGCATTCCCCCAGACCTCCCACTCCCCTAGATGTCCGCCTTCCTGCTGAGGAGAGCCAGAGCCTCAAGGATTCAATGGCTCGGTGCCCTGGCCACCATTTTCCCGCAGAAGCAAGCCGTGGCCATTGGGAAGGCCATACAGACACTCCCTGGCCTCCACCCCCTTAACCCCTGACGCCTGTTCTCTTGGGAACTGAGGAGAAAGACCACTGGGGTGGAGGCCCGCAAAGTTGAGGGCGGCGAGACCTTCTTTTCCGAGGGAGACTTCGAGAGCTCTGCACACTGCAGTGCCGTCTCCACGGCAACGGCAAATGCTGAGAAGCCAGGGAGGAAGGGAAAATATGCCTTCTTCTTTGGGGGGGGAGGGTTAAGGGGGTGGTGGTGAACATTCACGTCACCGTGGCAACTGGCCTGCCAAAAGACACCCAGATCGGAGAGCCAGTTCCAAAGAGAGAGAGGGTGAGTAACCCACACGAAGCAGCTCCTTCCCACCTCACTCTTCCCCCTGCCTCTCTGCCAGCTTGAGAAGATGGGAGCCTTCCTCCCACCCGCCCCCACGCCGGCTCTAACCCAGGGAAAGACATCCCAGCCAGTGCAGGACTCGCCATCCCTTTTCTAAACCCAGCAAAGAATAGGCCAGAGGGTCGGAGACAAAGAGGATCACAGGGGCCTGAGGACCAAGCAAAGGGGCACAACCCTGCCCACGGCCCACATTGCCCACCAGGTCAACAATAAGGCTGCTTTCTCAGTCGGGGGCTTTGTCGGACCCCTGAGACGCCATCCCCAGGTGTGACATGTCTGTGGCCACACCCTGGGTTTTCCCACCCCATGTGAATGTCCAGTCATGATGCCGATGAGGGTGTTTGCTGTGTGCTGGGCCGAAGCCAAACACCACGCAGACAATTACCTCGATGAAGCCTCTCCCTGGCATTATTATTATTCCCTTTTTACCAGTGGAGGAGAGAGGTTAAACAACTTCCCCAAGATTACACAGTAAGAGCTGGACTGGAGTCGGGCCTCTCCGACTCCCAACTGTCCCCTCTAGGCGTTCTGTTATCCTGCCCCCCTTCAAGAGCAGGGGCTCGGAGGAGGCATTCTGGGCACCCTGCACTCACCCGGTGCTTGAACTTGTTGGAGTTCTTATTCTCTTTCTTGTTCAGGTCAATGAAGTAGTGGGTGACCCTCTCCAGGTCACTGTTCTCCATGGCCCAGGAGATGCGAAAGGAGTCACAGGTGATGTTGCTGACCTCGATGCTGTGGGGCGTGGACAGCAGCTCCATGCTCCCCACTGGTTTGGCTTCTGTGTGGACTGAGGAGAGAGGAAGACTCAGCACCTCCCTCCCCACCACGGAATCTTCTAGAATGTCTTGCTCCCAACATCACTTGCAAGGTGGAACCTTGAGGAGCCATCGATTGCACCTGCCTCATCAGATCTGATGGAAAGATTGCACGAGGAGGACTGGAGGGGTGGGGCCGAAGGTGGGCTGGGGTGGCCCCCTCGGGGGCTCTTGGCTCTCCTGGGAGGTGTCTGCAGAGCAGATGGCACCTGACAGGTGGCGGAGGCAGTGGGAATGCTTCAAACGTGGGGCAGGACAGATTTGCAGCAGATGGAGCCAAGGAGGGGGGCCCTCAGCCAGCAGGCGTGAAAAGAGAAAGGGGTGGGGTGGAGAGAGCAGTGCGAGGCGGTGGAGAAGCGGCAGGAAGCACCCGCCGGGAGCAGGGTGTGAGGGTGAGGCAGGCAGGGGGCGCTGGCAGCCAAGAGGCCCAGGATGCCAGGGCTCTCGGGTTCAGGCCCCCTCGTCCCTGGGGGTGACTCAGCAAGGGTCACCACAACTCGGGGCTGGGAGTACGAGTGCCACCGAGATGACGTGAATCCACTGGTGGTGGGAGGGGACAGCAGGGCCATGGTTCTCTTCCACCTGTAACATTTCAACTCTCGTTCTTTTTCTTTCAGCAGATCCTCTGTCGCTTGACTCTTACATTACTAGTTTTTACCTTTACATCTCTTGCAGGCCAACTACGTGCTAATAATTTCACAAACATCATCTCATGCAAGCCTCACAATAGGTAGGTACTATTATTATCCCCATTTTACAGATGAAGTGGCTGAGGTTGGTGGGGTGGGGGGTGGTACTAAGATGTCAAAGGTCACACAGCTGCAAAATGATTTGAACTCAGGTCTGTCTGATTCCAGGGCCCAAGCTCTTTATCAGGAAGCTAAGGTTGTGTCCCCTTTGTGTGTGTGTGTGTGTGTGTGTGTGTGACACATGTGGTATGTGTGTGCACAGGTGCACGTGGTTTTACCGCTATTTATTTTTCCTCCTTCCATCCTTCCCTTTCAAGGAATTGCTTTTTCTCTCACCTCCCTCTCTCACTCCTTTGCTTCTACCCCTGGCTGCTGTTCCAGGTGTGAAAGGACCACACCACCATTACTCTCAACTGTGCTTTAGCTAGGATGAGCTGACTCTGGCCTTGACTTTGGCCTGGCTCACTGGAGCTCCGGGGAACAGGGTGGGGAGTGAGAGGAAGGGGGAGTGACTGTCTCTGGGATAAGAACGTGAATGTGGTTGGACTCTGTCCTGGGGCATGTGCTCATTACCGCATCGAGCTCATGCCTGCCTCAAGCCCAGCCCAGCACACCTCAGATTTCTGGAGTGTCATCTCCTTTTCTCCCCCTCCCCTCTTCCTCACCCAGGCGCTAAGGGTGAGGGTACCTTGTGCCTTCGAAAGCAGGTACTTCTATTTATAGCTCCCAGAAGGTCCAACCCACACTTTCCTGTCAATTAAGCCTGCTCCGGAGACTGGCACCTCTAAATTAACCCCTGGGCTGCCTGGGCGGCAGGCACAGGGCGAAGGATATGGGTGATGGCCCTCACCTGTCCCAGGCTGTCACCTGAATCCTTGTTTCATCTTAGCTTCCCACCCTAAAGTGTGTGCCTGCCTGTTGTGAAGTTCAGCCAAATGCCAGTGGCTTCACGTATGGGGAATCCTATGGTGAATAAGCACAGGGGTGCTACCAGGTCCACCCCGAAATCAAACAGAATGGGATCGGTGTCTAGAAACAACTGTATGATAATAAACCAGCTGGTAATTCCTGGGGACAGGTGTGGAGCAGGGGGGAGTTGCCATTCCCTCGGGCTCCCAGTGAGGAGCTCCCCCGGGAGACACATGTGTGCCCCCCACATGCACCCACACACACACATGCACCCACACACACCAACAAAGACACACAGCCACCCCAGAGGGCCTGAGCGGCCACCTCCCAGCCGCATGGGACGCAGTCTATGCCTGGCCTGTGGGGGGACACCTATTCCTGTCCCCGCCCAGAGGCAGGGGCAGCAGGGGCAGCCGTGTTTGGTGGCAGGGGTCTCCAGGAGCCACCTCCTTTCCTCTCTCCAGTTCTAGGAGAGCTCAGATCACTCCCCCATGCTAGCTTGGGGGGAGGCAGTGAGTGACACTGGGAGAACAATGAAGCCGAGTGGACCAAGGATGGGCGTGCACCTGGGTCTCCAAGCCCAGATGCTGGAGAAGGGCAGGGTTTGAGGGACAGGCTGAGACAGCACCTGAGAAACACCCACAGTCCCATGTAATCCACCCCAAGACAAGCATTTACACACCCACACACAGGCAGGCGCACACGCATGCACACAGATGCACTGGGTATGCCCACCCACACCTGCCACACACGGCTGCACACGCCTCCTCAGACATCCTCGTCCCACACACTCACCTACGCACTCAGGTACCCTCCGCCACCTTCCACGTTCTAAGAATGTCCCACAGTTGTCCCTCCACAAGCTGTCACCTCCACACAGACCCACACATGTTCACGTCCGCAGGCTCTCACACACACACACACGTAGGCACACACGCCTTCCCACAAGCCATATTTGGGGAAGAAAGGAGGCCACAGTCACCAACATGCATGCGTGCCGCCTCCACAGAGGCACGCTACCCCTCCGCCTGCTTGCACACACGTGTGCATTCGCACACACATCAACCTCTGCAACACGACAACCTCAACCTCTGCCCATATTCTGGCGTTCTCTCTCACGGCTTCTCCAGGCTCAAAGCCACAGACTTTGAAAACATGTTTGTCTCTGCCAGGCTCTGCCAGCCCTGATCCTTCACATGCCAACAGGTTTGCGCACCTACGCACGCGGGCCTGCCCACGGACAGAGGCTTCTGTCCGCTCTCCCCACCTCCATCCCCCTTCTGCTCTGGAGTTGCGCCTCCCCACGTAGAAACCCTCTGGTCGCATGCAGTCAGCCCCCCAACAAAATGCACTCCCACACGCATGACAAGTGAGATGTCCACCCCATAAATATACTGCCTCACACCAACCCCCGCCCACACAGCCCCCAGGCTGCTCAGATAAATGATCCCCCCCCCACGGACCTCACATGTACATGTATGTTCCCAGACCCGCCACACGTGAGCATAAGTGCAGGCAGACAGAACTATGTACTCAAGCAAGCCTCCACTTTCCCGGCAAGCAGGCACTCGTGCTGAACACACCGATACCCCCGGCCCATGCCCATTCCGAACAGCCAGCACACGCCAGAGGGAACGCATCCCCCCACCCCGCTGTCCCCGTTGGCATAGCTGACTGCAGCAGAATGGTCATGGGGTGACTGTGGTGCCCCAGGGACTGGATCCAGCTGTGAACCCCTTTGCCAAGGGCCTGGGGGAAAGGGGACGAGGTCGTCAGCCCCGGCTATCCAGGTGGGCACCTCGGGCAGTGGCAGGACCCTGACGCCCCCAGCTCCTAGGCCCTGGCCACCCGAGTCCCTCTCGGGATTGACAGCACGATCAATCCTCTGGGGAGGAAGGACGCTCACCTGGCTCCACCGGGCTCTGCAGAGGAAGATCTGGAAGGGAGGGAGGGGAGAGACCTCTGCGTGGACAGTCTCCCCAGGCTGAGGGGCAGCAGCCGGACGCCTGGGTCAAAGTCAGCAGCGCTCTCTCGCTCCCCTGGCTCCTCTCTCAGCTGCCAAGGAGGCTTCTTCCATGCCCCGCAGGCAGCTCCTCCCTGGCTCTGCAGCACAACGCTGCTGCCCCCCGAGAGGCGATGTTCCCAGCCGAGCGCCAGGAGAGAAACAAGAGCGAAATCAAAGCGGCGGCGTGGAGGAGAGAGAGGCAGAGAAGGCGAGAAAGAACGAAAGAGCCAGACCGAATCTGGCTCCACCAATGGGATCAGTGGCTGCCCAGCGTCAGGTGACAATAAGCAAGCTTGGTCCCTGCTCGCCTGGGCTGGTGGGAGGGGGAAAGGGCAGAGGGTCTCCCAGGGAGCTACAGCGATGTCCTTGGAGACAGTGGCAGTGATCACCTTTCCCCCATTCTTCCAGGACAAGCTGCCCTCACAAGAAGTCCCTCCAGCACACCCCTGCTTGGAAATCTCTCACTTGAAGGCAGCCCCTAAACTTCAGGATGCTGGGAGAGGGGTGGGGCTTAGCCTAAGGGCTCAGGAGCTCCAAAGCAAGGATTCTGATTGGCGGATGGAGAGGGGGGCTGTGAAGGGGAAGGGTTCACATGGGGTATGTGAGCTGCAGGCGGGCAGGAGCGGGGTTCTGTCTACAGTCTGGATTCTCTCCTCAGGGCCTTTTGCTGATCTGTGGCTCCATTTTCTTACCAACTCTGTCAAGAGATATCAGACCTGCAGCTCCAGGGCCCTCTGATCGTCAAGGGAGAATGTCTGGCTACTTAAGTTCCCCAGGGGGAAAAGAAAACAAGAGAAAGAAGTTGTGGGGCAGTGAAGGAAGAGCAGAGGCAAGAAAGTGGGGGTGGGAGGGACACACAGAGCTTGGAGTGTTCTCATCCCAGCCAACCACCTGGGCTCAGAGGAGCCAAGCCCTGGATACCTTGACCAGAGAGATTACTATCTGCTGTCTTAACAACAAGAAGTTTTTCTGCCACCCAGAAATGAGGACCCTGAGGATGCCACCATGAATAGCACTCAAGGAAATCTGAGTCAAGCGAACAGTGACAAAGAGTATGTACAGTGTGGAAAAGCACAGGCTTTGCAGTCAGACAGATACGGTCAGAATTCTTGCTCTGTCACTTTCTAGCTGGGTGACCTCAGACAAGTTACTCAACCTCTCAGAGCTTCAGTTTCTCCATCCGTCAAGTGGGATAGTAACACAGGTTTGTTGTCATCACTGAATGAGAAATCACATCATAAATCTCAAAGCTCTGGCTGATCCACCAGATGTGCCCCGTCATGCATCACAGCTGATATCATCACCATCATTATTGACCGTGCCTGCCTGCAAAGAGCCCACTGTCTTTTAGGGGAGAAAAGATGGACATTTAGAGACCCAATTAGAGAACAAGGCGTATACAGCTAAGTTGAGGGTACAGATGTGGATGCACAAAAGGAGGGAGGGCCAGCTCCAGAGAGCAGGTGGAGCACAGCCAAGAGGAGGAGGCGGAAGCAGCAGCGTGGTGGAAGGTGGGGAGGTCCTGGTGCAGACACAGCAGACACAGCAGGCAGGCCCTGGGTGAGGGCCTCAGAGAGCCGTCCCTTGGCCAAACATGAGTAGGTCCCGCTCCTCACACACCTACACTGAGAAGTTGAAACTCCGAAGAGATGCACCGTGTCATCTCATGGTCATGGCCAGCATCAGACATCTGGACCGACACCTGGCCCTACAACCCACCTGAGGACAGCAACTCAGTTTCCCCATCTGTAAAGGAAGACGAGTCTCAGCACACCCCCGCCTCCCACCTTCACAGGATGGCACGCAGAGACCGCACGAGATCATGTGTCCCAAGCAGAGAACAGTTGCTATCTGAATGCACTTTTGTGGAGCTGGGCGCTAGTGTCAAGTGAAGACACAAACGCTCTCAGAGCTCCTGCCTCCTCTTGCCTCAGAGGACTTCTCTGCAGATCACATGAGAAAGCACATGGTAAGAAGAAAGCGTGACGAGCCAAATATAACTAACTCCGGATGAAACCAAACAACTGCCAAGATGCACTACGGCTGCATTTTTTTAAAAAATAACTTTTTATTACACAAGCCATACGTGATCATTGTAGAAAGACGAGAAGAATTAATTCTAAAATTTGAGAGAATTAAAATTGCTGGTTTCCTCACCATTCAGAAATAGGTGTATATGATATATACTTTATTAGCAAAAATAGAAAGTATAAATACTGTTTTATAACCTGCTTCTTTCACTTACCAATACTTTTTCTGTTCATTACATAGTCTTTCTACAGTTGTTTTTTTGTTCTTTTGTTTTTTTTGGTCACACCTCTCTTAGTACCCTGACCAGGGATTGAACCTGGGCCTACGGTAGTGAAAGCACCAAGTCCTAACCACTGGACCACCAGGGCATTCCCTACAGTATTGTTTTAAATTTAAATATGTTCTAGATTAAGCCTCTTAGATAGCCTCAACCACCAGAGGACAGACAGCAGAAGCAAGAAAAACTACAATCCTGCAGCCTGTGGACCAAAACCCACAGTTACAGAAAGATAGACAAGATGTAAATATGTTCTATTTCTTTGGAGCCAATTCCCATCTCCTCTGATTAACTTAGTTTACTTTTTCTCCATTCTAAACAACACTGCCAGGGACATTCTTGCAGCAAAATCTCTTCCCACGCTTTAATTATTTTTTCCAGTAAAATATTAAGAGGTATAATAAATATAAAGGGACCTTATTTGGATACTGATTATATTAAGAGGTATAATAAATATAAAGGGACCTTATTTGGATACTGATTTCACAGCAGTTAAAATGTGAATACTAACTGGATCTTTGATAATATTTAGGAATTATTAGTTCTGATAATGTTTTAGGGTTATTCTTTTAAGAGAATATCCTTCAACGATACACATTCTAATATTTATGGATGAATAACATCATATCTGTGATTTGTTTCAAGATAATCTCGGGGGAACATGGGGTGTGTATATGAAAGATCAGCATGGGTGGATAATTATTGAAGCCGGGCACTTTGAGATTCAATAAGCTATTGTCTCCACTTTTGTGCATGCTTGGAAGTTTCCATGTTAAATATTATGTCTAAGCTATGATTACAATTATAACAAAAGCGTCTATTAAGCACCAAGACACAGTGCTAGGCATGCGATTCTCACAACGACCTTGAGGGGTGGATCTATCAACCCCATTTTCAAAGGCGGATAGTGGGAAATGAGACTCGATCCATAAGAAGTCAAGCTAGAGTCAAATCAGGTCTGAGTACAAAGGCTGGGTTCTTCGTGGTAGAAGGGCACAGAGCAAATATAGAGTCTGAGGTAAGAGACAATGAGTCTGTAAGTGAAAAAAATCTACAGTCTTAACATTGCTCATGCACTTTTTAGACTCAAAATGTTTACGTCTGTTTCCCCATGGTTGAACTAAGTGTGGAGATCTCAGGGGCCAATGAATGCAGACACATCCAGACAGCCCATAAAAACCACCTTGTTGGGCTTTCCTGGTGGCGCAGTGGTTGAGAATCTGCCTGCCAGTGCAGGGGACACGGGTTCGAGCCCTGGTCTGGGAAGATCCCACATGCCGCGGAGCAACTGGGCCCGTGAGCCACAACTCCTGAGCCTGCGTGTCTGGAGCCTGTGCTCCGCAACAAGAGAGGCCACGACAGTGAGAGGCCCACACACCGCAATGAAGAGTGGGCCCCGCTCGCCTCACCTAGAGAAAGCCCTCGCACAGAAATGAAGACCCAACACAGCCAAAAATAAAAATAAATTAATTAATTAAAGTAACTTGAAAAAAAAAAACTAAAAAAAAAACAAAACACCACCTTGTTCATTTACAAGTGTCAACAATGACAGGAATGGGCAGTGACTGTTTATGAGAACTGAGTGGATTTCTCAGCGCTTATTTTCGTTACCTGTTCAAAATTATGTTTAGACTTCCTACAACCCTCACCAGTCACCTATTTCGAATTTACTAAAGAACATTAATTCTAAAATCTGGACACATTCCTGAGTATTCATTCAACTAAAGAATACAATATGTTTTTTAGCTTTTTTAAACTTAAATATGTAACAACTTTAAGACATGGAAAAATACCGAATTATATTTAAGGACTCTGAAAAGCTATTAGAAGAGACGCTAATGAAACGTTGGAGGGGCAGAAGAAATTTCAAAGGAAGAAGATCAAGAACAATGAAGAAAGAATCACAAGTGAAATGAGAAGGGGAAGGACTAATCAGATAGAATGAAGGTACTGGAATAGTCACTAAACTGTACCTGAAGTGGACCATCATAACGTAGGAACTATGGAATACCCCTGGGCACAGCATGGCAAGACACCTGGGACAACACATACTGAATACGTGAACTCCTGCCAGGCTGGAAAGGCTTCCCTCCACACTTACTCTATTTAGAGAGTTGCATAGGAAAGAACCTATAGAGAAGACATAGGAAAATGCAAGGCAAAGATGGCTTTTACATCAATGGTGCCAAAGTTAAATTACAGATACAATCCACCTAGAAACAATCCACCCTTATTTTTCTTTTCTTTTTTTTTTTCAAGATTTTTTTTTTTTTTTTGGATGTGGACCATTTTAAAAGTCTTTATTGAATTTGTTACAATATTGCTTCTGTTTTGGTTTTTTGACTGCAAGGCATGTGGGTTCTTACCTCCCCAACCAGGGATTGAACCCGCACCCCCGGCATTGGAAGGCGAAGTCTTAACCACTGGACCGCCAGGGAGGTCCCAACCCTTGTTTTTCTAATGCACATCTAGATGGGCTACTTGGTCTCACCACAAACTGGAATCCATTCATTCATTCAACAAAAATGTATTGGGTGCTTCACTACATATCAGGTGATGTTTTAGGCAATGAGGATATGTAGTGGTAGGAAGGGAAAAAGAAATCCCTGCTCTTAGGGATTTACTTTCTGGTAAGGGGAAGACAGACAGTAAACAAACTCTCTATTAGGTGGTGATAAGTGCTATGGAGAAAAATAAGTCAGTACATAGGGATAGGGAATGTCATGGGGGAATGGGAAGTTACAATTTTAAACAAGGCCATCAGAGAAGGCCTGAAAAAGGTGACTTTGGGCTAAAAAGCCTGAAGGGAGGGAGGGAGCCATACAGAATTACGTGGGGGAAGAGCATTCCCGTTAGCAAGAGCGGAGGTCCTAAAGCACAGGCCCTGAAGCGGGAGCATGCCAGGTTGTTCCAGATACAGCAAGGGAACCAGTGCAGCGGAAGAAGAGGGAGCAAGCGGAGGGTGGTAGGAGTTGAGGACAGGGAGGTGGTAGGTGGAGGGACAGATTATGCAGGGCTGTGTAGGCCGGTCTAAAACCTCTGGTTTGTACTGCGAAATGGGAAGCCACTGGGCAGTTTAGAGCAGAGACTGACCTGATGTGAAATATGTTAATTATGCTCTGTTGAGACGTGGCTGAGGGCGTCCAGGTGGAAACAGGGATGCCTGTTAGGAGGCTATTACAATAATCACAGCCTCCTCATTAGAGGTGGCCTGGACCAAGGTGGAATGTCAGTGAAGGCGGTGAGAAGTGGTATATATCTGGAAGAGCTGATGTGTTAGAGGTATCGCATGAGAAAAAGAGAAGAGTCAAGAATAACCCCAAGATTTTGGACTTCAACTCCTAGGAGGGATGGAGCTGCCAGGTACTGAGATTGGGAACACTCTGGAGTAGTTTGAGGAGGAAGATGAAGAGTTTGGATGTGGATATAGGTTGGAGATGCCTGGCAGACATCCAAGTGGAGGTGTGGGATAGGCAGAGATACATATCTGGAGTTCAGAGAGGTCCAGATTGAGATAAGCATTGAGGAGTTGTCAGCACACAGCACATAGGTCAAAGCTGAGAAACTGGATCATTGCAAAGGGAGCAAGTATAGAGAAGAAAGGGAAGAGTTCTGAGAACTGAATCCTACAGCTCTCCAGTGTTTTGAGGTCAAGGAGATGAGGAGGCACCAGCAAATAAATGGCTGCAAAATGATGCAAACGAATTAGGATAAATTATTCATAGAGAACATGTAATAGCTTGAACTTGGATAACATTTTCAGACCACATATTCCTTTCATTCTACTGATGTGTATTCGAAGTGTTCTTTATTCATTTAGCATTTCCAATGCCATCAAGAATTCACAGGAACAGGCTTTCGAAAGAATCAGTTTATACCTTCTGAAATCTGCATTTAGACTCCAAAAAACTGTTCTTAAAGACTGATTATTAGTTTCATTAAGTTATCAGACAAAAATGAGATTATTGTCTTTACTATGAAATGTGTAAAAATAAAATGCAATGTTATTTATTTATTTTTAAAGAGACTCCTCTTTTTTCTTTTTAATTTTATTTATTTATTTATTTATTGGCTGTGTTGGGTCTTCGTTTCTGTGCGAGGGCTTCCTCTAGTTGCGGCAAGCGGGGACCACTCTTCATCGCGGTGCACGGGCCTCTCACTATCGTGGCCTCTCTTGTTGCGGAGCACAGGCTCCAGACGCGCAGGCTCAGTAGTTGTGGCACACGGGCTTAGTTGCTCCGCAGCATGTGGGATCTTCCCAGACCAGGGCTCGAACCCGTGTCCCCTGCATTGGCAGGCAGATTCTCAACCACTGCGCCACCAGGGAAGCCCCAAATGCAATGTTATTAATAACAAATTAAGGTCTGCTAGAATCACAGATATGATTGCCCATGGTTTGGCTAGTAATGATTTACAACTTTCTTTTGAGGCTAGATAAGAGAATGAACACTCGTCCAGAGAAAATGAAGAGGGAGGTGCTGGAGCAAATAAGGAAAGCAGGATGGTGCCGAAAGTATATCAGCCTGATTAGAGGGAAAATTGGAGAGTACTCTTAATGGGAAATTATAATAATGGTTGTTAGGAAGTAAACCCCAAAATGTTAAAGGTAGAAGGCTTAAGTATTCTTTCCTCTTGTCCTTTCAGCCTGAAAAGTGCTGCGGAAATCCAAGAAGCATTGCAGTAAGGAAACTGGTTAAGTAAAGTATGATGCAAGACAACAATTTGGAATAATATTTAGCCATTAAAAACCATAACTTAGGGCTTCCCTGGTGGCACAGTGGTTAAGGATCTGCCTGCCAATGCAGGGGACATGGGTTCGAGCCCTGGTCCAGTAAGATCCCACATGCCGCGGAGCAACTAAGCCTGTGCGCCACAACTACTGAGCCTGTGCTCTAGAGCCTGGGAGCCACAACTACTGAAGCCTGCATGCCTAAGGCCCATGCTCCGCAACAAGAGAAGCCACCGCAATGAGAAGCCTGCGTGCCTCAATGAAGAGTAGCCTCCACTTGCAATTAGAGAAAGCCCGTGCACAGCAACAAAGACCCAACACAGCCAAAAATAAATAAATTAAAAATACCATAATTTAGAATATTTAATAACTCAGAAATGTTTATAGTATATTGAGAAAAAAGCAGATTATAGAACCATATATAAAATGTTTCAATTTTTAATTTTGATATAATTTTTAAAGGTTACTTTCCATTTACAATTATTACAAAATATTGGCTACATTCCCCGTGCTGTACAATACATCCTTGAGCCTATCTTACATCCAATAGTTTGTACCTCCCACTGCCACACCCCTATATTGTCCCTCCCCCACCCCCACTGGTAACCACTAGTTTGTTCTTTATATATGTGAATCTGCTCCTTTTTTGTTATATTCACTAGCTTGTTGTATTTTTTAGATTCCACATATAAGTGATATCACACAGTATTTGTCTTTCTCTGTCTGACTTATTTCACTTAGCACAATGCCCTCCAAGTCCACCCATGTTGCTGCATATGGCAAATTTTCGTTCTTCTTTATGGCTGAGTAGTATTCCATTGTATATATATATATATATACCACATCTTCTTTATCCATTCATCTCTTGATGGACACTTAGTTTGTTTCCTTGTCTTGGCAATTGTAAATAATGCTGCTATGAACATTGGGGTGCACCTATCTTTTCAATAAGTGTTTTTTTTTTCAGATATATACCCAGGAGTGGAATTGCTGGGTCATCTGGTAGTTCTATTTTTAGTTTTTTAAGAAACCTCCATACTGTTTTCCACAGTGGCTGCGACAATTTACATTCCCAAGAACAGTGTACAAAGGTTCCCTTTTCTCCACATCCTCGCCAACATTTGTTATTTGTAGACTTTGATAATAGCCATTCTGACAGGTGTGAGGTGATATCTCATTGTGGTTTTGATTTGCATCTCTCATAATTAGTAGTTTTGAGCATCTTTTCATGTGCCTGTTGGCCATCTGCATTTCTTCTTTGGAAAAATGTCTATTCAGTTCTTCTGTCCATTTTTTAATCGGGTTGTTTGCTTTTTTTTTGATGTTGAGTTGTTATACTTCATTTATAGTTATTATACTCCATTTACAGTTATTATAAAATATTGGCAGTATTCCCATTGTTGTACAAGATATCCTTGTAGCTTATTTTACACCTAATAGTTTGTACCTACTATTGTACCCCTACTCCCAGATTGACCATTCCCCACTTCCCTCTTCCCACTGGTAACCACTAGTTTGTTCTCTATATATGTGAATCTTCTTTTTTGTTACATTCACTAGTTTGTTGTGTTTTTTAGATTCCACATATAAGTGATATCATATGGTATTTATCTTTCTCTTACTTATTTCACTTAGCAATAATGTCCTCCAAGTCCGTCCATGTTGCTGCAAATGGCAAATTTTCATTCTTTTTTATGGATGAGTAGTATTCCATTATGTGTATGTGTGTGTGTGTCTCTCTCTCTCTATATATATATAGATGCTTTTTAAAAATTTCCAAATTTTCTACAATGAATAAGTACCTTTGTAAAAAACAAAATAAAACAAAAACCTAGGAGCTGCTAGAAAGCTGCTGGACCTCAAAGCCCAGAGAATGAAATCAAAGCAGTTTTATCTAGTGCCCCAGTCAGAAGCTAAGAGCTGCTATGCGTAGCTCTGTAAGGGACAGGAAGAGTTTTCCTTTGTTTAGGTTTAGTTATATAAAACCAATATGGAGTAAAGAAGTTGAAAAAAGTCTGGTTTAGAAACCAATACAACAAAATATTAATATATTATTAAATTGACAAAAATTAAAAAAATTTTAAGAGCCAATACTCAAAAGAATGTGGCAAAATGTTATATATATTCTTATATATGACATACATTTATGTATACATTTTCTTACTGGTGATGCATAGCAGCACAACCCTTTTTGAAAGCAATTCAGCAAAATGGATGAACAACCATAAAATGTGCATGTTCCAAATGGTACAGCCACTGTGGAAACAGTTTGGCAGTTTCTGATAAAATTAAGCATACAACTATCATTCAACCCAACAATTGCACTTGTGGGCATTTATCCCAGAGAAAGAAAAACTTACACAAAAACCTGTACATGTGTGTTCATAGCAGCTTTATTTGTGATAGCCCCAAACTGAAAACAACCCAGATGTTCTTCAAAGGATGAATAGTTAAACAAACCATGGATATTCAGCAATAAAAAGGAATTATACGTGCATGATACATGCAACAACTTGGATAATCTCCAGGGAATTATGCTGAGTGAACAAAGCAATCCCAAGAAGTCACATATTGTATTATTCCATCTTTGAATGATTTCCACTCTGGAAATAACAAAACTATAAGATAGAGAACAGATTAGCAGCTGCCAGGGATGTGTGGGAGGGAGGGAAGTGTGGCTGTAAAAGGGCACTAGAGGATCCTTGTGGTAATGGAAATGTCTTGTATTTTGCCTATCAATGTAGATATTCTGGTTGTGATAGTGTGCTATAGTTTTACAATATGATACTATTGGGGAACCTGAGTAAAAGGTACTTGGGATCTCCGCATTGTTTCTTACAACTGCACGTGTTATCTACTATTATCTCAAAATTAAAAAATTTTACTTAAAAAAATAAAGTATGTCTTCTTTTGGCCAGTTATCAGAAGTCTGGAAATTTGTTCTAGGAATATAATCCAGAAGAAGAAAAAACTTTAAAGGCACCAGATGTTCACTACAGTGGTATTTACAATAGGGAAAAGAAACAATTTAAGTGTCCAAACAGGAACACAGACAAATTGTGACATAGCCACCCAAGAATTATGCAGTCGTTTGATGCATCAACAAAGCAACAAACGTTATTTGAAAAGGGAGGATTCAAAATTGTGGTACAATATGAAATCTCTGTGAGGGGGATTGTAATATATTACAGAAGTTTTAATAGTTATGCTATGTGAAATTCTAACAAATGTTTTCCTTCCCCCAAGCTATCTGTAATTACGTGGTTTTTACATGGTTTGGGTGTGGGGAACGACAGTAAAGGACATTTTTTTATGTTAAATTACAAATGTCGAAGTCACGATAAAAGTTCTTTAAATCTGTCCCTCAGAACCAACAGAACAAACTTCGTTTTTCAGCTTCCAGGGTGGGAACAAGAGTGCATACAAGGGCCCACAGTCACGAGCCCAGGGCAGGTGCCATTAGGCACCCGATTCATCCGCTGCAGCTGCTCCAGCGCTATGCCCACAGCCCAACCCCAGGATCCCACCAGGAGTCCGGGGAAGGGACCCCCGAACAAGGGCGAGGATGCAGCCCGGAGGTGCAGTGACCACTCCAAGGTCACCAGCGAGCTGGCAGTCGAGGCTCGGCCCGGCCCAGCCCAGAGCTCCCTGACTCTGAGTCGGGGTCTCGCTCTCTGCCCCGCGTCCCCCGCCCCAACCCAAGCTTCGACCCCAAGGCTCCGCAGCGGCGAACTCCCACGTTGCGTCCAGGCGGCCACCCGGCCCCCAGACCCTGAGCTGGCGCCCCCACCTCACGCCGCCAGCCCAGACCCCCCGAGCGCTGCAGCGTGGCGTGACCTAGACCATTCCCCGCTTCCTTTTTCGCCCTCTCAACCCAGCTTTTCCCGACTCCGGGAAGAACCGGGAAGAGAAGGCGGAGGGGAGCTAGGCGCCGCCGGATAAATACTGTGGCTCGGCCCCGCCCACCGACCTCACTTCCGCCCCGCGACAAGATGGCGGTGCCCGCGCCGTGCCACGCAGACTTCCGCCCGGCGCCGAGGTCCGGGGTCGACCGCGGGTCGCCTCGGAGGTGAAGTCGGGACGTGCGTGGTGCGGAGCTGCAGCCTGGGTGCGCTGGGGTGCGTCGTTGCCTCGTGCCTGGCCGGGAGCCTGGGGAGACGGCGAGCCAAGGGGTCTGGCCGCGGTGGTCCGGGGAGTCTCGCCACGTGGGAGGGGGAGGAGCTGAGACGCTGCGGGAGGGACGCGCTGACGGGGGGCGGGAGGCCACGTGGGTGGGGTTCCGCCCAGGGTCCGCGTGTCCTCCCCCTCGAGTGACTTTGTTACCCCTTTCCTCCTTCTCTCTCAGGCACCATGTCAGAAGGAAACGCCGCGGGCGAGCCCAGTGCTCCAGGAGGGCCCCGACCCCTCCTTTCTGGGGCGCGGGGGCTTATCGGGCGGAGGCCGGCGCCTTCCCTCACCCCGGGTCGCCTTCCCTCCATCCGCTCCAGGGATCTCACCCTCGGGGGAGTCAAGAAGGTACCGGACGGCACCTTTCTAAAGAAACCCAACTACCCTGAATTCCAGGCACCTGGGGGGTTTGACTGATGTTCCTGTAGGGCCTAGCGTGGTGTTGGGCCTCAGGAATCTTGTCCTCAGACTTACGCCTACAATTTCTGGGGAGCCTACCCTACCTTCAAATCAAGATACTGGGTACAAAATGTTGACATGGCTCTTAGAGATGACTGAAGAGCAGAGAATCTTGAGCAGTGTTTATTTCGTTTTTGTGTGTGTCTTGGATACCTTTAACAAACCCATGAAAGCCACGCAGACATAAACTTTGCCTTCAATTTAAGAGAGTTCTGAATTTGACCTGGATCCCAGTGTGCAAACTTCTGATCCAAAGTATTATGATTCTTAGGCATGGTATTAGAGGCTCTGAGTCCTTTCCTATTATGTTTATGACTGTAGATGTAAAGGGTAGCCTTTAAAGAATATGGGGAGGATGACAGCATAAAGCAGCCAGTTTTTGAAGACCACAGTTTACCTTTGGAAATTCTGGTGGCAGTCTAACCCGATCCTCTGTTTGTGAGTGCTGGCAGATCTGTCTTCCCTACTTGAGCCTTGCTGCTAGAGCTCTTTCCCTATGATACTGTCTGGTCTCTATAGCAGTTTGAAGACAAGGGGTGAGGTTAGGTAAATTGCTTTGCTGTTAGAAGCCCTGAGGGCTCTCTCCTTCCAGGGGGGAGAAGCTGAGGCTGCTATTTAAATGTTGTTTGATGCCCCTTTTCTTCTATGTGTAACTCCACTGTCACCATGACATGACATTCCTCCTTTTCAAACACATGTCCCTTTCTGTAAATCTTTGACAACAGTGTGGAATGTGCAGAAGAGAGCCATGTTGGTCTTTGTCCACAGAAGATGCCCCTTTGGAAGTTTTTATTTTCCTCTGTACTTTGGGATCAGAATTTACCAAATCAGTGACTCCTGTATTTTACTTTCAGAAAACCTTCACCCCAAATATCATCAGTCGGAAGGTCAAGGAAGAGTAAGTAGCTAGGCCTTCTGAATACTTGCCCCTTATTTACTTGTTCTGAATTTGGGCCTTTGGGGAAATAACTAAGTATGTGCCTCAGAAATTTAAATTTGTAGATTTAGTTCTTTTCAGTAGTGATTTTCAACCCTGGCTCCCAGGTGATTCTAGTGTGCAAGCTTTAAAAAAATACAGATGCCTGGGAGTCCATCCCTAAAATAGTGGTTTAACTTGTTTGCAATGAAACAGAGTGATTATCTTTTATAGCCAGAGTTGAGAGCCAGTAGTTTGGGCACAGATGTATCAGGTTTTCCCTTAAGTTCTTTTGCAATGCAGCTTTCCTACTCTCAGTCAATACCAAAAAATCCACATTTTGGGGCAGTCTCTATAATTCAACTTTTGAGTTATAGTTCTAACATACACTCTCAAACAAAAAGGTAAAGTACAGTAAACTGAAAGGACTCTGCTTCAGCAAGGAACTGAAAAAGGTGCTACACTTAAGATTGGGTGTTCTGCTTCTCATGATGTAGTTGTTAGCTCATGTGGAGCGGAGTGTATGGGAAAGTAAGACCAGTTCTCGGAGGCAGGGGAAGTGAGTGGTTTTCCTTAATCCAGTGTCTTTTCCAGGCCCAAGGAAGAAGTAACTGTCAAGAAGGAGAAGCGTGATAGGGATAGAGACCGACAGCGAGAGGGCCATGGACGGGGCCGGGGGCGCCCAGAAGTGATCCAGTCCCACTCTATCTTTGAGCAGGGCCCAGCTGAAATGATGAAGAAAAAGGGTACAAAGCTGCCGGGGCTCCGGGAGGAAGGAATTGGTGGATTTCAGTTCAGACTGCTCAAGAGAAGGGCAAGGGCGGTGGCATTCCCCTGCTTGCTCCCAGTTTAGTGTTCCTTGCTGTTGGCCCCTTCCTTACTCCTGGTGAGCTGGGTGCTTTCCCACAGGGAACTGGGATAAGACGGTGGATATGTCGGACGTGGGGCCCTCTCACATCATCAACATCAAAAAGGAGAAGAGGGAGACAGATGAAGAAACAAAACAGATTCTGCGTATGCTGGAGAAGGATGATGTAGGTACCAGCAGGCTGGGGGGATGGGGCTTCTTTGTGTGATGAAAAGCGCTTCAGGGGAACCAAGTCGGGGATGCAGAGCTCTCTGATGTCCCGGAAGCCTGGTGAGCGGCGGGAATCTTCGATTAGAAAAGGACTAAGGTGGACTGCACTCCAGGTATTTGTGTATGCTGGCCCCGCCATGTGACCCCCGACTTTTCTTTGGCAGTTCATCGATGACCCTGGGCTGAGGAATGACACTCGAAACATGCCTGTGCAGCTGCCGCTGGCTCACTCGGGCTGGCTTTTTAAGGAAGAGAATGAAGAACCAGATGTTAAACCTTGGCTGGCTGGCCCCAAGGAAGAGGATATGGAGGTGGACGTGCCTGCTGTGAAAGGTACTCTGTGTCAGTTAACATCTTGTCTCCTTTTCTCCAGCTGTCCCCCAAGAGCGAGTTTCCCAGACTGCTGCTGCTAAGCCGGTCCTCTCCCACTCCACAGGACCTGAGCACGCTCAGCGGGTTCATGCTGACGGGGATCAGTGGGCCCAGCCTGCGATACTCCTTTTTAAATAAGTCCCACAGCTCCTGGATCCCTCTTTCAAAGCAGAGTTTCCTTCCAGCTTCCTGGCTGAGTGACAGTGGAGCAGACCAGGCCGAAGGGATGGGTGCAGTGAGGTGGCATGGGGCGGCCACTGATAGCCCTTCCACTTCTATTATCTCGGGCAGTGAAAGAGGAGCCGCGAGATGAGGAAGAGGAGGCCAGGATGAAGGCTTCTTCCAGAGCAGCCAGGAAGACCCCGGGCCTCCCGAAGGACGTGTCCGTGGCAGAGCTGCTCAGGGAGCTGAGCCTCACGCAGGAGGAAGAGCTGCTGTTCCTGCAGCTGCCAGACTCACTCCCTGGCCAGCCGCCCACTCAGGACATCAAGCCTATCAAGGCAGAGGTGCAGAGCGAGGACGGACAGATGGTGGTTATAAAGCAGGAGAAAGACCGGGTATGTTCACGATTGAGTTCTGTGAAGATGCAGGGGACCAGGAGGGGAAAGAGCCACCTGTAGGGGGAAACAAAGATGTGCCACCCACGCTGAAGTGAGAGAATAATATGCATTTGTTCTTTCTGCCCGTGAGGGCCTTGGGGCTTTGTACTTCAATCCCAGTTGTATGTGTGTTTTTCACAATGAAATATTTTGAATGTGTACAAATGAGAAAACATAAACTCTCATATACCATCACCCAGCTTTATCAGTTACTGATATTTTGTCCATTTATTTATGTTTGCTGTGGTTTTGTTTTGTTTTTTGACCAGTGTCAGGCAGCCCCAGGAAAAGGCCCTGTCTGGGGAGCTAAAGGATGGAGGGAGCGGCTCCGTACCCAGTTTCCATCCCCTCATTGTCTTCACAGGAAGCCAGGCTGGCAGAGAATGCTTGTACCCTGGCTGACCTGACAGAGGGTCAGGTCGGCAAGCTGCTCATCCGCAAGTCAGGGAAGGTGCAGCTCCTCCTGGGCAAGGTGACTCTGGACGTGACCATGGGGACCACCTGCTCTTTCCTGCAGGTGAGAGCCTGCTGGGTTGGGACGGAGGCTCTTCAAGGCATTGAGGAGTGTTGAGGACTTGGTGCTGAATATAGAGGAAGGGTTCTTGGGATTATCACGTTAAAATCACGGGACTGAGCGAGTGATAGGCTGTGCGGTTTTGGTTCTCATCTCTGTCTCTCTTGATGGGCAGGAGCTGGTGTCCGTGGGCCTTGGAGACAGTAGGACGGGTGACATGACAGTCCTGGGACACGTAAAGCACAAACTTGTATGTTCTCCCAATTTTGAATCCCTGTTGGATCACAGACACCGGTAAAATGAGCAGATGGAGGGTGGTGGTGATCGTGTCCACAGCTGCTGCCTGCCCAGACGTTTTGTTCTCAAATCTGTTCAGCCCAGAAGGCGCCTGTTTAGCCCACCCGCTCCAGCCATTGTCCCAGTTTTCCGCACATGGCTCCTTCCCGCAGCAGCTGTGAACGGCGCAGTGACCTTCCCACAGCACAGAGACTGCACACCCTCGCTGCTGGGGGGCTTGTCCCTGCTATTTATTTTTATATTTATGGCTTAGCTCTTCAACTGACTGCATCCTCCCACGGTCTGGGAAAGGACGGGCTCCTTCTCTGGTGACGTCTTTGTTCTCAGGGTAGGAAGTGTACGGACAGCTGCTGCTCCCTCCTTCCCCCCAAGAGGCGGCGCCAGAGAGAGAGCAGGGACTTCTGAATCTGAGACTCAGCCCCAGCTCTGTCCATTACTAGTTGTGTGACTGGACAAACTACCTAACGTTTCTGAGCCTCATACTCCTCATCTGACAAAAATGAGGACCATACCTACCTCACAGGGTTGGCATGAGGAAGCAGCGGAATATTGTCGATGAAAACTTGCACAAGGCCAGACATACACAGTAGGCGCTCAATAAATGTTAGTTTAGTTTCCCTTCGACTGAATCTATTTTCAAACAAAAGAGAGATTCTGAGAATCTCAGATAAAGTGAATGGAGCTGCTTCATCCCACATTCTTACTCTGTGTCCTGTCCCCGCAGCGTGATGCTCTGACAGTTTGGGTTTGGGCCCTTCTATGCCCTTTTTTTCCTAAGCACTCTTAGGCAAGTGCTTCCTGTTTATTGCTGCGCGGCCCTAGCTGTAGGTGCCATCAGAAGTGACAAAGTCAGAGACTCACTCCTCCCAGTGCCCTACAGATGCCTTCGGGTGACATGGTGGTCCCAGGACTCCCTCCACCCTCACTCCTGCAGTAAGTAGCTGCTACTCTTCCAGTAGCAGCTACTGGAAGAGTAGCTGCTTCCACTTTTTCTCAGAAGAAACCTGTGACCACTCCTGGAGAATTATCACCACACCGAGTCAAATACTGCTGAAAAACAACCCTGGCTGAGATAGTAAGTAGAGATTTATTGAATATCGGCCTCACTTTGAATTTGAGAGGCCCACCTCTGTCTCCTGCCCTGGCATCAGCTTGGATTCCACTGCCACTGGCCGCGCTGGCCTTGTAGTTCATTGGTCTGTGGTCTTGTTCCTTTCAGCAGCTCACCACACTCTTGACCCTTCCAGTGTGTGGTCCCTAAGGAGCAGCTTCTCTTTCCTCATCCCTTGTCTGCAGGGTCGGGGAGGCACCTCTGAGATTGGGGAAGGCCTCCTGTTGCAGTGTCCGTGGTCATGAGACACCGGCAACGCAGCTCCCTTTGCTGTGAGCTTAGCAGACCACCTCTGGGACAGGTGTGAACCACACAGACACCTCTTAACTTAGGTGGCCCGAGAGGTTTTGGAAGCATATGCCTTCCTTTATTCTCGCCTTCTTTCTGTTCCTTGAGCCTGTTTTTTATTCATCACCACTGGGGCTTCTTCTCCACCGAGCCCCTCAAGCTGCCTAGCCAGCAGCTAGGAGGCAGGATTGACTGTGTAATCCCCACATCGCCCCTTCTGTAGCTAAGAGCTCACGTGAGCTCCGTTGGATGGTGCTGTTCTGGTCTCTGTTCTCACTGTAGAGAACAGGTGAGCAGAAAGGGTCTTGGAGATGTGTGCCATGGAAGTCCTGTTTGGTCTAATGCTGAGCTTTGATGAACCAACTCCTTTTTTGTTCTCTGGGCTTCAGTGTTTGCTGCTTCTCCTTTTCCACAGCTAATGCACTGCCAGTGAGTCTCCATTGTAATCCTCTCTTTCTCTTGGTTACTTTGGTTCAAAAACACTCTTCTGCTTTTCCCGGCTAACTCAAAGGCCCTGCCTTGTTAGATGTTTGGTGTTTTGCAGTCTTTAGTTCTTTGACTCCTCCACGGAAGCTTGAGGAAGAGTGTGTACCACTTTAACGTTCACCACTTCGCCATTTCAAGTATCTTGGGGATCGACCATTATGACCCTGCATCAGAGTCCCCACGACCTGTCTCTACATTCCTGATACACAGATTGAACATCGTCAATAAAAGTGTGGCAAAAAGACGAGGCAAGTCTGCTTTCTTGGCCAAGCCTCCAAAGCATACATTTCTACCAACAAATAAATGCAAATAACAGGAGTAAAAAGCCCAAAGCCAAATTCATGTATGAGTGCAAATGGATGCAAATTTATTACTACCTGCATCTGTGTGTATGCATTTTGTTAAGATGCCGAAAGCGAGCTGTAGGCTTGTTCATTTCTTAATTACATGATTAAGTGACAGAGTGTGGGCCTTAGAGTCAGGGTGGGGTTTGAATCTAACTCCACCAGTATAACATTGGGGAAAATCATTTATCCTCCCTAAGCTCAGTTTTATTCATTTTCTGTAAAAATGAGATAATAGTAGCTTTTTAATAGGGTTGCTTTTAAATTACAGTGGACATAAAGCATTTATTTCATGCCAGACAGAAAAGTGCTTCTGTCAGGACCTGATCAGCACAAGTAACAGAAAACTAGACTGACAGTGACGTAAGCAATAAGAATGTTTAATTATCTCATGTAACGGGCAGTCTGGAGATAGATGGTTCCAGAGTTGGGTGGCAGCCAAAACATCACGATTTTCTTGGATGCATTTGTTCTGCCATCCTTGGTGTTACAAAGTGGCTGCAACAACTCAGCATCATTTCTTCGGATGACAGTGTCCAGAGCCAAAGCAGGAAGCAAAGTAGACAGCAGTAAAGGAACTTTCTCCTCATTCTGCTCATATCAGGGAGGAGTATCCTTCAGAGGCCCAAAGAGACTTGCCCCTATGTCTCTCTGATAGAGCGGACCACATAACCACCCTTGGATGGGCACTGGCAAAGAGGGATGGGTGGACCAGTTTGTCCCCTGGCACTGACGTCTTGTTGCCTTTGAGACAGGGTTTTGTTAGTAGGGAAGAAACAGGAATGGCAGTTAGGTATAAACAGTCCATGATAGTTGCCACCATGATTAAAAAATACTGTCTATTGTACTAAACTCTAACTATATCTAGGTAGAATGTTTTTTAATGTTCAATTACCTTTTATTCTACTAAATAAACCAGTTTTAACATTTTAGTGCATATTCTTTCAGAGTACAAAATTGTGTATTTTACGTGTAATGACATAAACATGCTGTTTTATCACATTTCATCTCACTCAAAAATACAGTTCTTCCATGTTAATAGTAAGCATCTTGTACTTCAGTTACTTCTGATCTAGCTGAAAATATCAGAGACAGCGCCCTTTAATCCTCCCAGACCTACGCACATGGTCCAATTGGTCACTCACACTTGGCTCTTCAAAGGAAGAGGCTTATTTCCTAGGTATAGTCACGGTGAAAAAAGTGACGTCCATTGCCTATTCATCCCACCCCCAGCCTAGTGCAGGATGCTTCCACAGTTGGGGCATCCCCCTCTTAAGATGGCCACAGCTATAGTGACAGATGCCATGTTGACAGCTGCTCTTGGACTGTGGTTCAGCTGCCAAAGTTCTACTGATGGAGGGTCGGAACTGGAGTGGGCTTAGGTCTCAAGGGCATCATCTGAAAAAATGGAGATAGAATGCCAATTCTAGGAACCCCTCTGTGTGGCCAACTTCTGACTCAGCTCTTCCGAAGCATTTCTTCTGTCCCCTTCCATTGGAGCAGTCACTGGTCCAACTCCCCGAAAGCTGAGGCAGAGGTTAGACTTCCTTCTATTTGGCTCATTTACGTTTAAGACCCAGTCAGTGGAAAAAATGCAGTCTTGATCATCATTGGCCCAACGGTTTTATCTTGTGTACTTTTCAGGATTCAGTGGAGAAATAGAAACCATTCTAGGTACTCTAAGCAGAACAGTTTAATACAGGAAGGTAAGTATTTTTAGACTCATTGGAAAGCTGGAAGAGTGAGGCATAGGTTGAGTCTCCAGGATTCAGGACCGTAGAGAACTGATGTACCAGGGGAGCGACACCCTCCGCTAGAATCAGGAAGGCGAAGGACCAGGATCGAGCTATGAGGACACACTGCACGGCTGCAATCTAGGGATCAGGAAATGCCCGCAGTCTCAACTGCCTGGAGAACCACAGAGCTAAAGGTTGCACCCTGGAACACCTGAAGAAAACCCCCCACGTGCTGAGCGCCCTCTGTGTGCTAGGTACAGTTCAAGCGTAGGATTTGTCAGTGACAAAACAGAAAGGTCTCTGTCCTGGTAGAACTTGCATTCTAGTGAGGGAGTCAGACAATAAGTAAGTTACATAGTATTTAGAAGGTGATGAGTGCTTGCGAATTTTCTTTTAAAAGGATAAGGGGAGTCTGGGTGGTATCACAGTAAGTAGGGTAGGCTTCGTTGAAAAAATGTTTGAAGTGAAGCAGCAGGGTCAGTAGGCAGTGGGGACAGCTAGGAGCTGACGCAGTGAGAGGGGGGACAGCATCAGAGGTGGGGTGGGCAGCCCAGGTCCTGCAGGGCTTCGAAACCATCGTAAGGACTTTGGCTTTATTCTAAGGGAAATGATTAGCTGTTGCAAGTGTCTCTTAGGTTTCTAAAGGCTCCCATTAGCTGCTGGGTTGAGACAAGGGTAGAAGCAGAGGCACCAGTTTGGAGGCTGCTACATTAACCCAGGCAACAGACGGCAGTGGCTTGGACCAGGGTTAATGGTGGAGGTGTTGGGAAGTGGTTGGATGCTAGATACTTATTGCAAAGGTAGAGCCACCTCGATCTGCTGATAGAGTAGATGTGGGGTGTGAAAGAGCAGACTCAAACAGCCAAAGCAGTAGGAAGGTGGGCCGTACTTCCACCTCTCAAATCAATTGGTAGAACCTAACTCACACCCAGCATCCTCGCGCAAGCGATTTTGGGAAATGTAGCATCCCCCTTCTAGCCCCGGTAATCCAGGCTGGCACTTTATTAAGTGGTGGTTGATACGTCTATGTTCAACCACATTCAGCAGAGTTGGCTTAAGGATCCAAAATTTGAAGGTAAAGCTTTCTGTGGCCATGTCGTGCTGCCAATACAAAGTTCTCTGATTCATTTCCTCAAAACAGTATACTCCAAATGAAAACACAATACCTAAGACTGACTGTACTCTGTGACTCACGCATTTTCCCAGGGCAAGATAATACAGGAATTCCTTTGGAAACAGCTCTTACGCTGTACAACATAACATTAATGGCCACATTAGAATGCATCTTTGGACTATCAAAATTGACCCAAATATTCCCTGATTGCTGGACAATTTTGGTTTTTCCAATTTTTCACGATTTTAAAAGTGATGTGATAAACAATTTTGTAGTTAAATTGTTTCTGATATCCTCATTGTTTCCTTAGGATGTTTTTAAATTAAAAATGGCTTTTTTTGACATTAAAAGTGTCAAATTCTATGCCATCTTTAAGGCTTTTGGTAGATAATGCCCTCCAGAATGCTTGCACCTGTCCACATGCCCATCAACAGTGTGTAAGAGTTGCTTGTGCATTTGTAAAGTTAATGTATAATCAAGATTCTGGTTTTGAACTATGTAAATGTAAAAAGATGCTGAGTAGAGACCTGACCTGTACTCAGCTGACCTTCAGGGTAGATAACTAATGTTTTCTCTCTTCCCTCTGTCAGGCATCAAAGGGGGTTGATGTGTAAAGAACACGCTGCACCCGCGGTTGGATTATATGCTTTCGCAAAGTCAGTTGTGTTTTTCCCAAGCTTGCTTTTGCCAGTTGTGTTCACTATTGTACTTACATAGTTCAGTTAAACATGGTATAAACTAATAAAATATGAGGATTAGAAGGAAGTATTTCTGATGAAAATAAGGTAAGTACATAATTTAAGTATATAAACTGATGAAATATAAGTGCTAAAATAAAGTTCTTACTTCTGTGTAAACCAAGGTAAGTGCTTTGGAAAGAATAAACGTGAGTCACTAAATACTATCATTGAATTAAGTTTAGGCAAGATGAACATAAAGACGGGGGCAATCATAATTATCTAAAGTAATTCTGCATTCACATTTCTCCGCAAGTTCTCTAGTGCTTTGACTTCACATTCTGCTTTTGGAGATATCAAAACTGGTGATCTTAGCAGTGCATTGTAGGTGTGTGTAGTTTTCATGGAATGCTAATCAGTGGACCCATACTCAAAGAAAAGGACTTGTCCCTACACCAAAAGGGGATGACTGTCCATTTATAAGTATTAAGTTAAAATATTTAAAATAGATACATTTCTTGTCTTAAAAAATTTCCCCAAAATATCAGTTAAGATTAGGTTCAGCTAAGAGAAATAGAGCCCCAAAATAACAGTGGCTTAACCAAATAGACTTTTGTGTCTCATAAAAATCTAAAGATGCACAGTCTGAGCTGGTGTGGCAGCTCTGCTCTACAGAGCCCCAAGGGTCTCCGCTCCTTCCAGCTTACCTTCCCATGGTGTCTAGGGTGTGGCTCTTATCCTCAACTTCTAAATTGAAACCAGACCTCTGTTCATTGCATCCCCACCCCTGGCAGCCAGATGAATGAAAGGTTTACATACTTCCCCATCCCCCCACCCCTTGCCAGATGACAGGGCATGTATTCAATATTATATCTTCTTTAAGGAAGACACCTAAGGGCTGTCCCATAACGTTTATGATTACAGTTGACCCTTGAACAACACAGGTTTGAACTGTATGGGTCCACTTATGTGGGGATATGGAAGGGACTTGAGCTGACTGTAAGGGACTTGAACATCCATGGATTTAGATATCAGCAGGGGGTCCTGGAGCCAATTCCCCTGGGATATGGAGGGGTGATTGTACACACCGTTGTCCAGAAAGTAGTGACATAGCCTTAGCCTCCAAGGAGGCTGAGAAATGTGGTCTTGATCTGGAATGAGCAGGTACCCTCCTAAAAATCAAGATTCATTGTCATGAAAGAAGGAAAATGGATACTAAGGATCAACTAGCAGCCTCTGGCACATCTATTTCACTTACTTTAAGAATAACTGAACATCTACTGGTCTCAATTGTGACAGAGGAGAGCTTCCAATTTACATCACTTGTGTAAGCAAACCCTCAACTGCCAGCACAGATATCGTGTGCTGTTGTTATAACCACTTCCTTGCATACACTCTCAGTGTCCTTGCCCCTCTCTCCTGTTTTACTCATAGGACAAAAGCCCACTTCTGGGTAAATCTAAACCTCTGCCTACTCTGCATCTCTCCTGAGGGCTTAAACCTGGCTGGAGAAGCACCTGACACCAAGCTGAATCATCTCACTTTAAGACCAGTAATCTAGTACATTTTCCTTGTCCATTTACTCCTCCCACTCCCCAGAGAGTACTGTGCTCTCACACCTCCAACATCTCTCCTCACTCTCAGCTGGTGACCCTGCTTCTTATCGCAGTAAGAAAATAGAAGCAGTCAGAAAGAACACCACGTGTTCCCACTACTGCATCTGTCTGTTTGCAGCTGTGTCCAGGTGCACAGTCTGGCCTGTTACTATGGATGAACTGTCTGCCCTTCTCCCAGAGATCAGACCCTTCACAGGAGCCCTAGATTCCATCCCTCTTACCTACACAAAGGTTAGTGTTCCAGCAACCCCCTACACACACATCTATTTCCCTCTATTAGGTCAGTCTCACATGATCCAAATAGGCTCTTAGGGATCCATCTTGAAAACAAATTTTCCTTTGAGGTTGCATTCATCTCCAATTATCATCTCTTTTCTCTACTTCCCTTTGCAGCAAAACTCTTTTTTTTTTTTTTAAAGATGTATGTATTTCTAATTATTATTTATTTATTTTTTTGGCTGTGTTGGGTCTTTGTTTCTGTGCGAGGGCTTCCTCTAGTTGCGGCAAGCGGGGGCCACTCTTCATCGCGGTGCGCGGGCCTCTTACTATCGTGGCCTCTCTCTTGTTGCGGAGCACAGGCTCCAGACGCACAGGCTCAGTAGTTGTGGCTCATGGGCCTAGTTGCTCCGCGGCATGTGGGATCTTCCCAGACCAGGGCTCGAACCCGTGTGCCCTGCATTAGCAGGCAGACTCTCAACCACTGCGCCACCAGGGAAGCCCTCTTTTTTTTTTTATACATTTTTTTATTTATTTATTTTTGGCTGCGTTGGGTCTTCGTTGCTGCGCACGGGCTTCCTCTAGTTGAGGCGAGCGAGGGCTACTGTTCGTTGTGGTGCACGGGCTTATTGCGGTGGCTTCTCTTGTTGTGGAGTATGGGCTCTAGGCGCACGGGCTTCAGTAGTTGTGGCATGCAGGCTCAGTAGTTGTGTCTCGTGGGCTCTAGAGTGCAGGCTCAGTAGTTGTGGCGCACGGGCTTAGTTGCTCCTCGGCATGTGGAGTTTTCCTGGACCAGGGCTCGAACCCGTGTCCCCTGCATTGGCAGGCGGATTCTTAACCACTGCACCACCAGGGAAGCCCTGCAGCAAAACTTCTTGAAAGAGTTGTCTTTGTTTATCTCCACTTCCTCTCATCCATTCTCTCTTGCACCCATTCCAATCCGCCTTCACCACTCCTCCCAACGGCTCTTCTCAAGGTCACCAGTGCCGAACTCAATAGTAAACTTGCCATCCTTATGTTACTGAATCTATTATCACATTTGACATAGTTGATCACTCTTCCCTTCCTTAAATACCTTCCTTTCTTGGCTTCAGGGTCACTGTCCTAACTGTTCCTTCTTGTCTCACTGGATGTGCTCTCCATCTCCTTTCCTGGTACCTCCCCATCAGGCCTTAGAGCGTTTCTCTTGCCTGTCTACTCTCGTTCCCTCAGCCATCTCACTTAGAATCATAGCTTTAAACTCTCCATGCCTATGACTCTTAATTGATTATCTGCAGCTGAGACCCCTCTCCTAACCTTATATCCAACTGCCACTCCTTCATCTCCTCTTGCATGTCTGGTAGGCAATTCACCCCAGACTACCAATTTTGGGAAATACAGGGACAAAGAAACATATTAAAATAACCCATGAGAGTCCCATCAGCAAAGCCTTGAATCTGTGGGACAAATGACTCAGGTCCTTCAACAAATTGTAAGGGAAAAAAGAAGGATGAAGGAGGAACCTACAGATAAAAAGAGATTTAGGACATAATGTCAATCAGTTGCAATGTATGAACCTTATTTGTATTATTTTTATTTTTTATTTTTTAAAATTTATTTGATTGAAGCATAGTTGATTTACAATGTTGTGTTAGCTTCTGGTATATAGCAAAGTGATTCAGTTATACATATATATATATATACATTCTTTTTCATATTCTTTCTCATTACAGTTTATTACATAATATTGAACATAGTTCCCTGTGCTATACAATAGGACCTTGTTGTTTATCCATTCTATATATAATAGTTTGCATCTGCTAATCCCAAACTCCTAAACTATCCCTCCCCCCAACCCTCTCCCTTGGCAACCACAAGTCTGTTCTCTATGTCTGTGAGTCTGCTTCTGTTTTGTAGATAAGTTCATTTGTGTCATATTTTAGATCCACATATAAGTGATATATGGTATTTGTCTTTTTCTGACTTACTTCACTTAGTATGATAATCTCTAGGTCCATCCATGTTGCTGCAAATGGCATTATTTGTATGAACCTTATTTGGATAGCGATTCTGAGAACTGCAATGAATCTCAGCATGAAGACTCCATTCAAACTCCTGCACTGGGAATTCCCTGGTGGTCCAGTGGTTAGGACACTGCGCTTCCATTGCAGGGGGCACTGGTTCCAAGCTGCATGGCGCGGCCAAACCAAAACAAACAAACAAACAAAAAACCCTGCACTGAGAGAGTCTCGACCAAGCTTTAACATGACTTCTAGCAGTTTAAGGCCATGTCTCTGGGACCACCCAGCCCCTTTTGAGTTCCTGTTTGGAAAAGCTCAGAGCTGTCAAAAAATTTATTGTTTGTCAAAAAAATTTGCTGTTTGTTTTAGCTAACACCTGACATAGTCCCCTGGCCTCCCTTTATTAGAGCATTTACTCAAAAAGGGCTTATAATTGTGAATCCTTCCTCTGTCCCTTTGAGATGATATGTATCTTCTATAACTGTGGAGTGTCTTGTCTGAAGGACCTGAAAGCCATTCCTTTGAAATGTAATTATCAGGAAGGAGAAGGCTTCCAGCTCTCTGGGAGGATAGAATCCTAACTTCCATAATCGCCAGCAGACACTGCTGGCCTAATCACGTTTACAGTGACCAACCCTTTGTAATTTTTCACTTGAGTCCTGTCCCCATTCTCCCTTTACAATTCCTCTTTGCAAATCAGGATGGAGCTCCTCTTTTTCGCCTACTGTCAGTAGTTACTGAATAAAATCTGTTTTCACCATTTTAACTAATAGCTGGCTTTGTTTATCTTTGGTATTTTTAACAAATTTTTTAAAAAATCATGAGGCAATCAGGAATGTTGGCATGTTGACTAGATATTTGATGATATTAAATTATTATTGGTTTTTTTTTTGGTGTGATAATGGTGTTGTGGTTATATTTTCATAATAATCATTTAAAAAATCTATATCAAATGTTATCACTTCTTACTACTTATCCAGCATTATTACCCTTGACCAAACTAGCATCCTCTCTTGTGGGATTTTTTTACAATTGCTTCTTAAATGATCTGCTTGCTTCTACCCGCCCCCCCACGCCACCAGTCTGTTCTCAGCACAGCAGCCAGAGACATCCTGGTAAAATGTGCCATATTATACCACTTCCCATCTCATTCAGAGTAAAAGCCAAGTCTGTTCAAGCTACAAGAGCTCATGGGATCCTCCTATGATCCCTGCGACCTCGTGTCCAGCTCTTCTGGGTCATTCCACTCCGTCCATTTCTTATGTAAAAGAGTAGGCAGGCTCCAGCTTCAGGGGTTTGGCATTATTTTCCCCCTGCCTAGAAGCCACTTTCCCCAGAAACCTTCATGCCTTGTTTCCTCATTCCCTTCAGGTCTCTGAGACTCTCCCTGACCATCCTGCTTAAATTAGGAAAGTTCCACTCCTGATACTCCTTTTGCCCCTTTCCTTGCTCTTTTTCTCCATAGCATTTATCACCATCTGACATATTATCTATTTCCTTTTTTTGTCTGATATTCCCATTAGAACATAAGCTATGAGAGACTGTTTTGTTCATTACTGTGTCTCCAGAACTTAAAATAGTGCCTTGTACATAATAGACACCAAACAAATGTTAGTTGAAAGAGTGAAGGAATGACTGCTATTGTGTGAAGGCTGTGTGTGCTAAAGTATTGATAACTGCATTTCTGAGCAAGTGCAAAAAAGACTTTTGAAGTCTTCCAGGCTTCCTCCCAAGGGAAGAATGGCCCTCACTTTTCCAGGGACAAGAAAGGAGATGGCCAACCTTGTGGGCAGGGCTTTGGGCCAATTCAGTGGACTGTCCTCGTGGCTTCCGCTGCTGGGTGTGTAACTGGCATTGGTGTTTTCCATGAACATTCCGTGAACGCTCATAAACGCCAGGAGGGATGATACCTGTGGGGAGTTGCTGCATGTAGAGAGGTGCTAGTGTCTTTGAGACCCCACAACCCTATGATCCCTTTGAGCTAAAATTGTTTCTGATTGATCATTTTTCTGATGAGAACATTTGGGAGGCAGCCTCCCCTAGGAGGCGTCCATTGATGGGGTTTGTTGCCTCCCTAATGATGCTGAGAGGTACACCTCTTTTGAAAAGCATCTCTTACCTTGCTCTTGGGTTCTTGTCAAAACTGAACACCCGAGAGTGTTAAACACACATAGAGGCCTTGTGACTGATATTTTGAGGGGTAGGGTAACTGGGACTCAATAACTAACAATGTGGGGAGGGCCCAATAAACCTCCCTTGTCAGATGGAAATGGTGTATTTAGGTCTCCAGCTGGCCTGGCCCCAGTGGCGTTTTCAGCTTTACATGACAGACAGGCAGCCATCCCTTTGGGGGAAACGTTATCCTCCATTCCACAGCCTGAAGCAAAGTCACTTGCTCAGTGGGGCTTTCATTCCACAGTGGTTCTTCTAAATGCCTGGGCCTGGTTCGCTGATGGTTCAGCTAAAACCCATGGTGTCCACTGGGTAGACACCATGCTGTGGCTGTTCAGCATCCGCGCCATCTACTTGGAACAGAAAACAGATGTGGTCTCTCTGCTCGGTAGGCAGAACGCAAAGCTGTCCTCACAGCTCCAGCCGATACTCCTTGATGAAGCTTGTTATATTTTTGCTAACTCTTGTTTGGGCTGTTGATAATGGCCTAGCCATTTGGTCTGCCACTTGGAAAACTACAGAGTGGCAGATTAAAAATTTCCCTCTTTGGGGCCATCAACTATGGAAAAAAATCATGGCTGCTAATGGAACCATCTGGGTCACTCGTATAGGTGCCCATGGTGAGGACCCATTCTCTGATGGGACCGACTGGAATCAAGCTGTGGATTGAGCCTGCACTGCCCAGGAAGCCACCTTTGCTGCCTGGACCCATCACTGAACCAGACATGCAACATACCCACCACCGTAGACTGGGCACCAGGCAAAGGACTCTATGTTTAAGATGCACACACTACTACTGCGTGCTGGGCCCGCACGTCCTAATAAAAGTTGAACTGTTGGTCTCGGTGAGGGAGGCCAATTGCACAGGGCAAAGCCATTGAACCTGTGCCCCACTCCTGGGGCTCACCACTGTCGACAGTTTTTCAGGTTGCAGTGTTGCTGTCTCAGTACAATCAGCTGACTCTGCCCAGACCACTGTGGTCCTTGAAACTAATCTTTGCTACATTTCTGGATTTCCAGACGTTTGCAGTCTGATGATGGTGCATCTTTGATTGCAATGGACTCTCAAGCCAGTCAAGGTATTTGATGGACTTTCTGCACAGGCCACCATCCACAGGCAACTGGGCTTGTTAAGCATTGGAAGGGCCTCCTCAAAAATCAACTCAAAGGGATTTCTGACCCTATGTCTATCACCTCTTCCTGATCCGTGTGTG
The DNA here is from genome assembly GCF_009873245.2 of Balaenoptera musculus. Classification (NCBI taxonomy): domain Eukaryota; kingdom Metazoa; phylum Chordata; class Mammalia; order Artiodactyla; family Balaenopteridae; genus Balaenoptera; species Balaenoptera musculus. The sequence continues at coordinate 15,964,817 of NC_045790.1, read as the reverse complement.
TTAACAAGGCAGCATGGCCACTAACTATGACTATTCTTAGAAAGCGATCTTTTGTTCTTGGCCACTCCCTGGGTACCAATCAGGATGAAAAGGTGGAGTGTTATGTAGACCTATTTTGAGAAATTGGGATTCCCTTCTATGTCCAATGTTTCTTTCTTTCACCTAATGGCAACCCCAGCAGGCCTGATTGCTTCACCCTCTAGTAGCTGCCCAGCCAAAAGAAAGACCTAGGGAATTCAAACTTAATGCTAAGTTTTTAAAAACATATTAACTCTTTGTGCGATTTGTTGACATTCAAACTACTAAGTAATATCAAGTGTGACAATCTGATTTTGAATTTTTTCCCCCAAGAATTTTGTCCCCAAAACTGAATAATAATTCTGTACTAGACCCACAGTTCCTAAACTGTGTTCTGAGGCACCCCAGGGTGCCTCGGCAGCAAGCCCATGGAGCACCATAGAATACAGTTGACCCTTGAATAAATGGGCTTGAACTGCACTGGTCCACGTGTATGTGGGTTTTTTTTCAATAGTAAATACTATGGTACTGCGCAATCTGTGGTTGGTTGGATCCATGGATATGGAACCTCGGGTACAGATGAATCACGTATAGAGAAGACTGACTATAAATTACACGCAGATTTTCGAATGTGCAGAGGGTTGGTGCCCCAGCCCCACATGTTGTTCAAGGGTCAACTGTATTTTAAAAGTGCAAGGGAAACACAGTGATACTCATCATCTGTCGGAAACTATGCAAATTACTAGTACAAGGTAGATCATGACTGCAACATTAGATTGTTTTCCTTTTGATAATGTCATATCTTTGCAAAGTTGGGTTTTCTGCAGTTGGTGTGATAAAAAGCAAATACTGCATGAATATCAGTGTGGTACAGGAAATGAGTATGATAGTGCCCAATCTGATTCCAAGGTTTGAGAAGTTGTATGGCACCCAGCACATCCCAGGGAAGTAAATATGATTACAGTAGTCTCCCTTATCCTCAGGAGACATGTTCCAAGTGGATGCCGGAAATCTAAGATAGTACTCAACTTTATACATACTATGTTTTTTCCTATACTAACAGGCAGTGTATACAGCATGAATATGCTGGACAAAGGGATGATTCACATCCTGGTAGAACAGAGCGAGGTGGTGTGAGATTTCATCATACTATTCATTTAATGGTGCACAATTTAAAACTTATGAATTGTTTATTTCTGGAATTTTCTGTTTAACATTTTGAGACAGCAGTTGCCAGAGGGTAACTGAAACTGTAGAAAGTGAAACTGTGGATAAGGGGAGATTACTGTTCTTTAAAATAGAATAAACGTATTATTTTTTTCTTTCAATTTATATGTATTTTTTTTCAAATGGCTACAAAACTGTGACAACATAAATATGTGTTAAGATAATTGGATCTGACAACTTAATAAATGGAATTTTTAGATATTTCTTTTGTCCTGAGTTGCTGTAAAAAATTAATGGGACACTAGAAGCACAACGGATTAAATTTTATTAAAAATACACTTGTCCCTCTTTTACCTGATCCTTCTGAACAAAAGGTCTGGGTGTGACAAATGGTAAATTTATAGTTATTGGAATGGGACACAGTGGAAGGAGAGTACTCACTTAGGTACCAGGGAGGACCACTTTGGTCCCCGGAATGGGGGCATGGGACAGGGAGGGACATTAATGATTTGTCTCTGGAGAATTGCCTCTGGAGATTCCTCAGAAAAGAAGACACCCTGGTTCTCTCCAACTGTGGCAAGCCCTTTAAGTTGACCTGACTGCTGAGTTGGCCATTCCCTGCAAGATGGTTGGACCTTGATTTAATCACCGTTCTCTTTAATCTCAGCTGAGAGCCTGTTGGAAACAGCAGGGCTTGGTCCTAGCTCCTGTCTCTTCTACACAAAACACCCATCAGATCTCACCATCATTCCCCTGGCCATTGCTCAGTCATTCCATTGGTTGGATGAATGCCAGTTGGCTCATAGCAAAGAAGAACTGTTCACCAAAGTCACTGTGACTTGCACTTCCTCCCTTCCTTCTTTCCTTCCTCCCTTCCTTCCTTCCTTGCCTGCTCCATTCCTTTTAACCATTTGACTTGCAGTCTTTCTCTATTATTATGTTTTATGTCTATCTTTTTCTATTAAACACCATATAGGTGGATTTTGTTTTTAAATCTAGTTTGGTAATCTTTGCCTTTTACCTGGAAAGTTCAGCCCTCTTATGTTTATTGTAATTATTAACACTGTTAGATTTATTTCTACCACTTATTTTGTGCTTTCTCTTTGTCCAGATTTTTCTGTGACTTATTTTTCTTCTTTCTCACCTTTTTTATTTGGATTGATTGAGCTTTTCTCATTTTATTATTTTTTTCCCTCTGCTGATTGGATAGATATGCATTTTATTTCTTTTTAAAAAATTTTAAAATAGAACAACCATATAATCCAGCAATTCGATTTCTGGGTATTTATCCAAAGAAAACAAAAATGTTAACTCCAAAAGATGTATGCACCCCCATGTTCATTGCAGCATTATTTAAATAGCCAAGCTATGGAAACAACCTAAGTATCTACTGATGGATGAATGGATAAAGAAAATGTGATACACACACACACACAATGGAATATTACTCATTCATAAGAAAGGATGAAATCTTGCCATCTGTGACATGGTTGGACCTTGAGGACATTATGCTAAGTGAAATAAGTCAGACAAAAACGAATACTGTATGACTTCACTTATATGTGGTATCTAAAAAGACAAACAAATAAAAACAAAAAAACAAGCACATAGATAAAAAGAACAGATTGGTGGTTGCCAGGAAGTGGGAGAAATGATTGAACAGGGTCAAAAGGTATAAACGTCCAGTTATAAAATAAAAAGTCCTGAGGATGTAATGTACAGCATGGCAACTATAGTTAAAAATACTGTATTGCGGGCTTCCCTGGTGGCGCAGTGGTTGAGAGTCTGCCTGCCAGTGCAGGGGACACAGGTTCAAGCCCTGGTCCGGGAAGATCCCACATGCTGCGGAACAACTAAGCCCTTGCGCCACAACTACTGAGCCTGCGCTCTAGAGCCCGCGAGCCACAACTACTGAGCCTGTGTGCCACAACTACTGAAGCTCGTGCACCTGGAGCCCGTGCTCCACAACAAGAGAAACCACCACAATAAGAAGCCCGTGCACCGCAACGAAGAGTAGCCCCCGCTCACCGCAACTAGAGAAAGCTGTGCGCAGCAACAAAGACCCAATGCAGCCAAAAATAAATAATAAATAAATTAATTAAAAAAAAAAAATACTGTATTGCATATTCACATATGTATTCAAATATGTATTGCATATTGCTGCTGAAAGAGTAAATCTTTTTTTTTTCAGTTAACACATTTAATTATTCCTTACTATGAAAGTAATATATAATCAATATACAAAATTTTGAAACAACAGATTTGTGACTTGCCTAAGGTCATGCTGGTCTAATAAGTGGCACAGTCAAGGCTTAACCTTCCCTGGGAATCTACGCTGTCAACCACAGTTTTGTATGAAACCATTTCCCTATGTTTGTCTCCTTTGGCTGACTCACATACAGTGTCAAATTCATTGTTATTTAACATACTGGCACATCTCAGTTCAGGGCGTTTGTTTGTTTTGCACAGTTCCATCTGTCTTTAACATAGGTTAACAGTATGGAACTTCTCTTGGCCAAAAAGGCAGCCAACAGTACTAGTATTGGGGGATAGTAGTAACATCCCCATGATAGCAAATGTAACTGGAGACGCTATTGAGGCAAATGGAATGATACATGATAAACTGGCTCATTTCAGAGACTATCTAGTGATCTGAAAACTTACGTCTAGCTTGATGGTAATGCTGTCATATTATACGCAAATTAGTAAATTTTTGGCATACTGTTTGGCCAGGGGAGGTCCCAGGTCACCTCCTCCTTTCCTTATGTTTCCCCAAGCTCTACTTCTGCTGATGGGGGTGTTTGTTTGCTTTGTTGAGAATCATACTTTAAGATGATGCCTGCATAAATACATCATTGCATTTGTTTACTTGGTAAATATTGGCTTACTTCTCTTTTTAGTTTACATTTAAGTTCAAAGTAAGCCCTATAAAGTGATGGAGAGACTATGTATCAGGGTCTCAGCCCCTTCATCCATAATATTAAGGGTTAGGCGAGATGATAACTGAAGATTTTTCCAACTCTCAGGTTCCTTAAACTTTCCGTTAGTCACAATGGAAGAAATTTCAGGACCTGGGATCACATTAACAAAATTTTTTTTTTCAGCGAATTTGGGTGTATTCCAGGAAATGTTGCTAATTCATTTCCTGCCAGCTGCAGAGAGTGGAATTTGTGATTTTCATCAATTGATGAGTGTCAGATAATATTCATGACAAACTGAAATCAGAAGGGAAGCTGACTTTTAGTAAGGACATCAAAATGATAGGAGGTTAGGAACTGGACCCCGTTTCTCATGCGTGAAGTGGAATAAAGTGAAATAAAGTTCTCTGCCACAAACATGTTCAGTGAAGTATAAAAAATCTCCAGTTACAATTTTGGCTTATAAAAATAGTATCGCACTCCTTTCCTTTACTCTCAGAGCCTGAATGGAATGTAGACAGAATAATGACTGTCCAATTAGGCGCCACAGTGGTGCTCCTTTGAGGAGGTGTGGTAGGAAAGGCACAGATGGTAGATGCAGAGAGCCTTCCTTCGATTCTTGATTACCCCTCTTACTGGTGTGTGAGCTTAGTCATGTTATTCAATTTCTTTGAGCCTACATTTTCTCATCTATAAAATGAAAATAGTAAAATGTTCCTGAGAGGTTTATTGAAAATATTAAATTTTAACATATTGGTAATGGCTACTGCTCAACCAATCTTGGTCCACAGCTTCGTATTCAAAAGTTTGCAATCTAAAAGTTGTAAAAATTATTTTCTTGAAACCTCCTTGGTGGCAAAACCTCAACTGTCTGATCTGATTTCACTTGGTAGAAATTTTTACCTGATCATGTGAAGCTATTTACAGTCTTTACCCTACTTGAGGTGAATATTCATATATATATATATATTTTTTAGACACCAATTGTACTTGAACATTTGTTTTTTTTTTTTTAATTTTATTTTTAATTAATTAATTTATTTTTGGCTGTGTTGGGTCTTCGTTTCTGTGCACGGGCTTTCTCTAGTTGTGGCAAGCAGGGGCCACTCTTCATTGCGGTGCGCGGGCCTCTCACTGTCGTGGCCTCTCTTGTTGCGGAGCACAGGCTCCAGACGCGCAGGCTCAGTAATTGTGGCTCACGGGCCTAGTTGCTCCGCAGCATGTGGGATCTTCCCAGACCAGGGCTCGAACCCATGTCCCCTGCATTGGCAGGCAGATTCCCAACCACTGCGCCACCAGGGAAGCCCTATTCATATGTTTTACTGCATAAATATGTGTTTGATTATTTGTGCTGTCTCAGACCATTCTAGGGGAGGTATACAATGTACAATTTAATTATCTTTTTAAAATTTAAAATTTCCTGAATTCTGAAATGTACGTGGCCCCAAGGATTTCTGATAAGGGATTTTAAGCCTACTGAGAGAGTAAATCTTAAAAGTTCTCATGACACACAAAATTTTTTGTAATTGTGTAAGGTGATGGATGTTAACTAGATTTATTGTGGTGAGTATTTTGCAAAGTATACAAATATTGAATCCTTACGTTGTGCACCTGAAACTAATATACCATTATGTCAATTATACCTCAATTAAAATATTTTAAATATATATTTAAAAAATTTAATATGCATGCTGAGAGAGTGTAGAGTTAATTATTATTACCCTCCTCCAGAACCTTATAATGCTTTTATTCTAATTACCTCCCTCCTGACTTATATGCTATTTTTCTTAACCTCTTAGCTCTATCATTTTTTTTTTTTTGAGAAGTCAAGCTTCATTAATTATTTATAATCTGCCTTTCTCCAAGAAGTTCTGACATGTTCTAACAAATTTTGTACTGCAAGAAGACTTTAACAAATATGTAAGGAAATGAAGGTAAAGGGAAAACAAGAGTAGGAACAATAAGTTGACGCCAAGCGGTGAACAGATGAATGCCTCAGGGGGTCACACTCATGACTCTGAGTTTCCGGACCACCATGGCAAGGCAGTTAGCTCTATCATTTTTTTAAAAAATTTCACTGTATTGGACACCTCTTATGCTCCATTACAGATCCTCTTGGTCTTACCTGTCCCTTTATATAGCCAGTACTATGGTGAACAGTTTTCTGTGAGCGCTCACCAGGTCTACAGGGATACAAGCTGATAATGCCTAGCCTCAGGCTTGCCCTGTGCACCTCCTGCTTTCTGCCCTGAGGCTTCTGTTTTTGTTTTGTTTTGTTTTTAAATTAATTTATTTATTTATTTTATTTATGGCTGTGTTGCGTCTTCGTTTCTGTGCGAGGGCTTTCTCTACTTGCGGCAAGCGGGGGCCACTCTTCATCGCGGTGCGCGGGCCTCTCACCATCGCGGCCTCTCTTGTTGCGGAGCACAGGCTCCAGACGCGCAGGCTCAGTAATTGTGGCTCACGGGCCCAGTTGCTCCGCGGCATGTGGGATCCTCCCAGACCAGGGCTCGAACCCGTGTCCCCTGCATTGGCAGGCAGATTCTCAACCACTGCGCCACCAGGGAAGCCCGAGGCTTCTGTTTTGATGCCAAGGCATGGAGTAGCATGGGAACATCGTGGTGCACCTAGAAAGTATAAGGGGTTAATACTCCTTGAGGTGAGCCTTTGACCAAGGGAGAGGAGAGAGTCAATGGATACATGCATCCCCTCAACTCCCCCAGGTAACATCCTGCAGGACTAGTAATCTTTTTTTTTTTTTTAATATTTATTTATTTAGTTAGTTAGTTGCGTCGAGCCTTAGTTGCGGCTTGTGGGCTCCCCAGTTGTGGCTCGCCAGCTCCTTAGTTGTGGCATGCGAACTCTTAGTTGTGGCATGCATGTGGGATCTAGTTCCTGGACCAGGGATCAAACCCAGGCCCCCTGCATTGGGAGCACGGAGTCTTAACCACTGTGCCACCAGGGAAGTCCCAGGACTAGTAGTCTTGACGTGTACTTCCTATGGCTTCTCAAATGGTCCCCAGAGATGGAGCAACCAGAACTCTGTAGCGGTGACAAACTTGGGAATCTTATTTTCCTGACCAGGGATCGAACCCGCGCCCCCTGCAGTGGAAGTACAGAGTCTTAACCACTGGACCACCAGGGAAGTCCCGGTAATGCATCCTTGAATGAATTTTCTCTCCCTCCCTGCATCATTCTCTCTCCCTCCATTCCTCACTCCTGTTCCTTGGGATCACACTTTCCAATAAGATCCTTGTGCTAAACCTTTGTCTCAGTCTCTGCCTCCTGAGGAATCTAGGATAAGCCATCCTCCTCTTATACATTATTATTATTACTTTATTCAATCAACTACTTTACTTACGATTCCTTTTTTCATCTCAGACTTTCCCTCTGGGGTCATTTTTCTTCATTTTAGTGTTTGGAAAGTCCTTTACAGAGGGTTTATTAGAGGTAAATCTCTGTGTTTGTCCAAAAATGCTTTATTTTACTATTGTTCTAGGAAGAAAATTTCACTGGATATGCATTTTCTAGGTTGACAGTTCTTTTTTTCCCTTAAACTTTCAGGCCTGGGGAGATGTGTGTGTGTGTGTGTGTGTGTGTGTGTGTGTGCGCGCGCGCCAATGTCTTCCAGGCTTTTTCTTTTTCTTTTTAAAAAATATTTATTTATTTATATTGGCTGCGTCAGGTCTTAGTTGCGGCACACGGGATCTTTTGCCGTGGCATGCAGGCTTCTCTCTAGTTGTGGCGCACGGGCTTAGTTGCCCTGTGGCATGTGGGATCTTAGTTTCCAGACCAGGGATCGAACCCGCATCCCCTGCTTTGGAAGGAGGATTCTCAACCACTGGACCACCAGGAAAGTCCCCAGGCTTTTTCTATTGAGCCAGTTTTCATTCATTTATAGGAAATGTGTTTTTTCTCTGTGACTGTTTTTTTAAATCTTTTCTTTAGCTTTGATATTCTGCAGTACAGCTATGATGTGCTAAGCGTAGATTTCTTTTTACTTTTCTATTTGAGTTTCACTGGGCTTCCTGATTCTAAAGATTTGTATCTTTCACTGATTCTGAAAATTCTGTTATTACTTCTTTAAATATTGTCTTTCCTCTTTTCTCCATATACTCTCCTTCTCAAACTCTATGGGACCTTTTATTCTAACTCTATTCTCCATGTCTCTCAACCTCTTCTTCATATTCTACTTTTTTTTTTTTTTGTTACCTCTGTTCTACAGTATGGGTAAATACTTCAGATTTATCTTTTTTAAAAAATTTATTTTATTTTATTTATTTTATTTTTGGCTGCGTTGGCTCTTTGCCGCTACGCTCAGGCTTTTCTCTGGTTGCAGCGAGCGGGGGCTACTCTTCGTTGTGGTGTGCAGGCTTCTCATTGTGGTGGCTTCTCTTGTTGTGGAGCATGGGCTCTAGGCACATGGGCTTCAGTAGTTGTGGCACACGGGTTCAGTAGTTGTGGCTCACGGGCTCTAGAGTGCAGGCTCAGTAGTTGTGGCACATGGGCCTTGTTGCTCTGCGGCATGTGGGATCCTCCCAGACCAGGGCTCGAACCCATGTCCCCTGCATTGGCAGGCGGACTCCCAACCACTGCACCACCAGATTTATCTTCTAATTCACAACGTCTTCCTTCAGCTGTGTCTTTTTTCTTGTGTATCTTTTTTTTTTTTTTTTTTTAATTTTTATTTATTTATTTATTTATTTTTGGCTGTGCTGGGTCTTCGGTTCGTGCGAGGGCTTTCTCTAGTTGCGGCAAGTGGGGGCCACTCTTCATCGCGGTGCGGGGACCGCTCTTCATCGCGGTGCGCGGGCCTTTCACTATCGCGGCCCCTCCCATTGCGGGGCACAGGCTCCAGACGCGCAGGCTCAGTAGTTGTGGCTCACGGGCCCAGCTGCTCCGTGGCATGTGGGATCTTCCCAGACCAGGGCTTGAACCCGTGTCCCCTGCATTAGCAGGCAGACTCTCAACCACTGCGCCACCAGGGAAGCCCTCTTGTGTAACTTTTATTCTGAACATTTAATTTCAATTTTTATATTACTCATTTGTAGAAGTCCTATTTTGGTTCTTTTTCAAATCTGCCTAGTCAATTTTGATAACCTTTGCTCTTACTCATGGTTTTAATTGCCACCTTTATTTCTTAAAATGTATTCAAGATTTATTTATATTCTGGGTCCAGTGATTCTTTTTTTGAAATCTTTGTGGATCTGGTTCTGTTCACTGTAGTTTCTGCTTGTTTGCTAATGTTTTTAAAGGAGGTTTTATTAAGATCTATTTTACATATCATAAAACTTAGCCTATTAGAGTATTCAATAATTTTTGGTAAATTTAATGAGTGGTATAGACATCACCACAAATCAGTTTTAGAACATTGTTATCACCCTAATAAAATCCCTCAGACCCATTAACAGTTCATCCTCATTCCCACTTCCAGCCCCAGACAACCACTTGTCTACATTCTGTCTCTATATATTTGTCTTTTCTAGACTTTTCATATAAATGGAATCATACAATATATGGTTTCTTGTGTCCGGCTTCATCTTTTAACATAACGTGTTTTGAGGTTCCTCCATGGCATAGCATAGTAGTTTGTTCCTTTTTAATGCTGAATCTGTCCATTGTATGAACACACTACATTTTGCTTATCCATTCACCAGTTGATGAGCATTTAATTGGTTTTCAGGTTTTGGCTCTCATAGAAATTGATGCTATGAATGTATGCATGCAAGTTTTGTGGGAGCATATGTTTTCATTCCTCTTAGGTAGTTACCAAGAAGTGGAACTCTTGGTTCCTAGGAAATTTTTTGTTTAACTTTTTGAGAAATTGCCAAATGTTTTCCAAAGTGGTGCACCCCCTAACCTATCTGCTTATATGACCTGAGCCACTGCTGTGGCTGGACTGGCCGTTGGGTTCTTATTATGACTGCAGGATGCACCACAGCAGCAACCATCAGGGAACTTTGAAAAATCAAGTGCTGGAGGGTACATGGCATGCCTGAGGGCCACACAGCAAGGTCATGGGGAAATATATACATATATATATATATAGAGAGAGAGAGAGAAACAGAGAGACAGACAGACAGACAGAGAGAGAGAGACAGAAGAGAGAGAGAGAGACAGAGACAGAGACACAGAGAGAGAAAGACACAGACACAGAGAAAGACAGAGACAAACAGAGACACAGAGACCGAGAGAGAAACAGAGAGACAGAGAGACAGAGACACAGAGAGACAGAGACAGAGACAGACACAGAGACAGATAGAAAGTGAGAACCTGCAGTTCTGCCTTTATTAAGGTTGAGAGTAGGGTGGCTAGGGTTTTGCAGGTTCACTCTTCATTGGTGAATTTAAAACCTAGGAGCATGGACTCCCACAGGAACCTGCAGCAACAGCAGACATGGGGGGGGGCACCTGGCCAGGCGCTAGCTGAGTGATGCACTGGGGGAGCCTGACCCCCTCCAGATGCCCACCTTCCCACCTGACTATGGTTTCCTCAGGTGCAAGGAGCATGGGATGGTAGCCCCTCAGCTGCAGGTGGAGCAAGGCGCAGCTGGTGCTTCATCAGCATGACTACTGTGCTGACTATCTCATCGGGCTTCTCAGGTGTAAGCTGTCACATTCCCCGACTTCCTGGCCTGCAAGCACGACAGCACAGCTGGGACTACTGCGAGCACATGGACTACGGGGAGCGCATGAAGGAGTTTGAGTCAGAGCCCCGGCTGCTCCAACAACAGCAGGAGCAGAAGAAGGCAGACACAGCCAGAGCCAGGGGCCCGGTGAGGTGGGCTGTAGTGCAACTGCCTACCACCCCGTGGACCAGTCAAGAAATAAAACCTGCAGGCCCCGCCACCCAAAATAAATGAGTGAATGAATGAATCCCAAGAGCAGGAATTAGGGCATGGGGAGGAAAAAGCAGGAGCACTCAAGAGGTCAGCGTCACCCAGGGCTTTCTACAAGGGGAACTTCGTGGGTGGAGGTGTCCTGGTTCCTTATCTAGTTATTTAGATGGCAGCATGTTTATTTGAGATGGACGTCTTTGAAACGGGTGTCTTGGCAATGAGAAGCTTAATATCAGGCACTTGAATTACAATGAAAAAAAAGCTTAATGTCAGGCACTTACAGCACAACATCCTTGCTGACTTTATTACTGCATTAATCAGCTAGGGCTGCCATTACAAAATACTGCAGACAAGGTGGCTTAAACAACAGACATTTATTTTCTCACAGTTCTGGAGGCTAGAAGTCCATGACCAAGGCGCTGGCAAATTTGGTTTCTGGTGAGGGCTCATCTTCCTGACTTGTAGACAGCTACCTTCTTGTAGTATTGTGTTTTCACATGGCCTTTCCTCTTTGCTCACAGGGAAAGAAAGAGATCTCTGGTGTCTCTTCTTCTAAGGACACCAATGCTATGAGATGGGCCCTACCTTATGACTTCATTTAACCTTAGTTACCTCCCCAGAGGCCCTGCTCCAAATACAGTGACGTTGGGGGTTAGGTTTCAACATATGACTCTTGGGGGGACAAAATTCAGTTCATAACATCCTGCCCTCTGGTCCCGCCAAATTCATGTCCTTCTCACATTCAAAATACATTCACCCCATCCCAATAGCTCCAAAAGTTTTAACCTACTCCAGCATTAATTCCAAGTCCAAAATCTCATCTAGACATCATCTAAATCAGATATTGGTGAGACTTGAGGTATGATTCATCCTGGAGCAATATTCCTCTCCAGCTGTGAAGCTATGAAGAGGAAATAGCTTTGTCACATAGGCTTGTGGTGACAGTGGCAGCACTGGTGATGGCTGAATCACCTTTGGGGTTATTCTTCCCTTTTCTTAAAGGATTAAGCATGTTGAATTGCTCTATTGTCCTGTCCTGTAGAATCCCAGAAGTCCAAAAGCCATCCTTTAGAAAGCCTTCCTTTATTTCATCCAGTCTCTGTTCCCTTTGGTCCAAACTGGCAGTGTCTCTGCTGCTGTTCAACATAATCTTATTTTTGCTTCTAGCTTCTGCTGAGATAGCTGATTAACTCCATAGTTAACCATGGATAATCTCCTAATAGAGTGATTGTCTAGCCACACCCTTGGGTGTTCTCTCCAGAACAAGCTTTCTCACTTTTGCACTATAGATAGGCTGAGAACTTCCCAAATCTTCAAACTCTGATTCTTTTTTGCTTAATCTTTCTTTCAATTTATCTTTCTCCTCTTACGTTTTACTATAAGCAGGAAGGAGAGGCCAGGTCACGCCTCAACAGTTTGCTTAGATATCTCCTCAGCTACATATCCAAGTTCATTGCTTGTGAGTTCTACCTGCCACAAAGCACAAGACTACAATTCAGCCAGTTCTTTCCCAGTTTATAACAAGGATGACCTTTCTCCCAGTTTCCAATAACATGTTCCTCATTTCTGTCTGAGACCTCACCAGAAGCACCTTTAACATCCATATTTCTACCAAGAGTCCCTTCAAGGAAATCTAGGCTTTTTCTACCATGTACCTCAAAAGTCTTCCAATTATACCCATCACCCAGCTCCAAAACCACTTCCACATTTTTATGTATTTTTTACATCAGCACCCTACTTCATGGTACCACAGTCTGTATTAGTCAGGGTTCTCCAGTGAAACAGAACCATTAGGAGATTATATATATATATATATATATACATACATACACACATACATATATTTTTATTTATTTATTTATTTATTTATTTATATATACATACACTTTCTACTAAGGAATTATAATATGTGATTATGGAGGTTGACAAATCCCAAGATCTTCAGTGGAGTTGCAGGAGAGCCAATGGTGTAGTTCTAGTCCAAATCCAAAGGCCTGAAAACCGGGAGAGCCAGTGGTGGTGTTCCAATCTGAAGGCTTGCAGACTTAAGACCCAGAAGAGCCAATGCTTTCGTTTGAGTCAGAAGGCAGGAAAAAGCTGATATTTCAGTTCAATGGCAGTCAGGTGAGAAAAATTCTCTCTTAATCCAGAGAGGGTAAGCCTTCTTGTCCTAGTTAGGCCTTCAATTGATTGGATGAGGCCATCCACAATAGAGAGGGCAGTCTGTTTTACCCCGTCTCCCAATTCAAATGTTAATTTCATCCAAAACACCCTCCAAGAAACACAGAATAATGTCTGACCAAATATCTGGGTACCTGTTGGCCAAACTGATACATAAAAGTAACTATCACAGTTATTATCTGTCCTATTTATTATAGCCATTCTAGTGGGTGTGAAATATCTTACTGTGTTTTTGTTTGTCTGTTTGTTTGCATTTCCGTAATGACTAATGGTGTTGAGCACATTTTCATGTGATTTTTACCCATTTGTATATCTTCTTTGGTGAAAGATCAGTTCATATCTGTTGCCCATTTAAAAAATTGCGTTGTTTGTCTTCTTATTGAGCCTAATGTGCTTTTTTTTTTTAACAACAGCTCCTGTTTATTTTTTTATTTTTATTTATTTATTTTATTTATGGCTGTGTTGGGTCTTCATTTCTGTGCGAGGGTTTTCTCTAGTTGCGGCAAGTGGGGGCCACTCTTCATCGCGGTGCGCGGGCCTCTCACTATCGCGGCCTCTCTTGTTGCGGAGCACAGGCTCCAGACGCGCAGGCTCAGCAATTGTGGCTCACGGGCCCAGTTGCTCCGCGGCATGTGGGATCTTCCCAGACTAGGGCTCGAACCCGTGTCCCCTGCCTCGGCAGGCAGACTCTCAACCACTGCACCACCAGGGAAGCCCCTAATGTGTGTTTTTAAAATTAATTTAAACAAAACAACCCAACAAACAATCAAAACAGTTCACCCATTTTATTGACCCTAATGTGTTTTGTGATTTATTTTTTCTTGTGAGTTCCTGTGTGGAAATTTTGAGTGCCAGGTGGAGGGTGTATTTCTCCTGGGAGGATCTGTGTTTACCTCTGCCTGGAACCCAGAGGTACTATAAATGTAGGTCCAATTTCAATTAAATCCTCCCTGTAGTTTCTAGGCCAAACAGGTAATGTCATTTTCTGCCATTAGTCTTGCTGTGGCTCTGGTGACTTTATTTTGTCAACAACAAATCAGGATTTATGGTCAGAATGGAAATACTTACTGGGGACAAAGGGCCAGACTCTTTGATGTCATGACTGCCTGGGAAAATCCAGATTGTATATAGTGACAGGGCCATACTCACCCTGAATTTTAAAGCCTGGCAAGGCCAAGTGGACAGAATTTGGTGTTATGAAACTATCATCTGTAATTTAATTTTAAATACTTTAAACAGTACAATATGTGTGTGCTCTTTTAAATCAATATCCTAGGTATGGTTAATTAACAACTGAAGTGTCCTGTTGGGGAATGTAAACCCAGGAGAGGTTGATTAGCTTTTGAAAGCTTCTAAGCAGATGTCCACACTTTAGAGAGCTTCAACTATCTTAATTTCCAGTCAACACTGAGACTATGTGGATTTTCCTTTGGTGAAATAACTAGTATTCATTATGTGTGGGTTGGCTAGAAATATTGTACAGGGTATTTCTATATCCTGTCTACTCTTGCATGACATGTATAGAAATCTAGGGAACCCAATGTGTATATCCTTTGTAATGGTGCTCGGTTTAGATTCAAAAACTGACAGCTTCAGAAAATTATCTGAGAATTGCTGTTGTAAAGAGCTGCTGAAATATTGTTTCCTAGGTATGGAATTAATCTTTCATGCAAGGTTTGGTCAGAGTACATATAAGGACAGGGAACTGGGACTTTATCAAGTTTACAAAACAGTTTGTATAACTATTTTTGAATGCACTTGCTACTAAATGTTGGCATGAACAACAGAATTCAGCATCCATGTTATTATAACATAACATTGTAACATTGTAAAGTAGGAAGGCTGTGAGGTAGAAGAACTCACATATAATGTTAAACAAACAACATATACAAAGAGGGAAGGGGTATCCCGCCAATTAGATTCCCGCTTTGGAAATTATCCTGCTCCAATAATTTTCAAACTATTCTGTTTTGGGAAGGAGAGGAGAGTCCTTGATTGTATGGATTAAAACGAGGTATGAGATATCTGAGGCTTGGAAAAGCCGCGTCTAGCCCTATTCCATATAGAGTATTTACATATCTCTACAACATCAGCCAAGGTCTCTGGAAGCTTGATCCCAACCACCTCAGAAAACTTGGGGTTGGAGAGTGGTGCAGTTATTTGCCAAAATGATTGGAGAGGGAGAGAAATCTTTATTTATTTGGAAAATATACCGTAGCTGCAGAGTTAACCACCAATGCTTTTACATAGTTTGAAGAAAGCTCTTCTTGGCTCACAGATTCAGGCATCAATAAATAATAACGATAGGTAAAATTTATTGCAGGCAATCTTCTCCTTGTGCCAGGTATTTTACACGCATCATCTCATTAAAGTATGTACATTTCCATACAATCCTATGAATGGATGATTTTCTTCCAGTTTTATATATAAGTACAGTGAGGCTTAGAGATCACGTTAATTAGGTGTTTGAACGTCAACTCAAGCTCTTTACTATTCATCAGCCACATCCTTATATCCTCTAACTGGGAAGGATGGGGCAAGTCAATCTCTACATGAGCGTGTAAGCTAACTCTGTTTACAGGAGTTGCCCACGGCATGGGAGTCAGGATCTTAAAAACGTAACACATTTTAATGCTTAGCTTCACTCCTAACTTCTGGACCCCCACTTGGAGCACCCCTTTCGGATGAACCTAGTGATAGAGCGAAGCTGCTGGAACGGGAGAGGGAGGCACTCTTTACAGAAGAGCCAATGAGACCGCTGGCTCTTGTGAGTGGCACGTTGTTTGGCCAATGGGTTCAGCCCCTGAGGCCCCGCGAGAGGACGGGAACTTGGGGTCTGGAACATGTGGGCCCGTAGCGCTGCGCGAGCGCTGAGCGCAGGGTTCTCTTGAGGCCCCGCTGAGCTGCGCGAGGGCTCGAATGCTGGTGAGAGGAGGGGACGCAGGTGTGGAAGGCCGGGGAAGCCGAGGTCGCTCTGCTACAGGCCAGGTGCGCTTTCGCTCAAGCTCTTGCTGGTGAACGGGGGCCCCTCCGGCCCACTCGGACCCTCCCCTGTCTTCTCACCCCATATCCCTGGGTAGCCGCGAGGGGCTGTGGGCCCCTGGGTGGAGCCTGGGCCTGGGGCGGGGGCGGGGAGTGGTTATTTGAGGCTGGGGGGTGGGGGGGTAGGAGGAACGCAGGACCTCGGAGAGGTGGGAAGGTGGTGCCTGGGGAGCGAGGGGACTCTGATGGGGAGAGGGGTTTGGGCGGGCGTGAGTGTTACTCGCGCACAAGGGGTGGGCAGGACGCCCAGGGGAGTTTTGGTTTGGGGAATGATGCTTTCTCCAGGGTGGAAGGGGTGTAGTATTTGCCTTCAGGAACCTCTTTTCTGGTTAGGCCCAGTCTATATGCCCCAGCCCGGAGCTTGCACCTGGAGGGGTGGGGAACGTAGGCCTCGCCGGTCCTGGGACCTGCCTGTCCTTGGACTCTCCTCGCTTGTACCTTATAGTCAGCCAGCCACCTGCTAACTAAGCAAAGGAGAAAATCCACATTAAGGGAGGGCCTGAATCTGTAGAAGTGATGGTGGAGGTGAGGAGGGGTGGAGAAAGAAGAGGATTCCAGAAATCCTGTAATTGGTAGGTGTTACAGTGCCTCTCAGTGTGTACCAGTTAGGCTACTGATTGTTCTGGTTTCTTCCAGTGGTGGCGAGAAGGTGTGAGTCAAGAGGCCAAGCTAACTGAAAAGGAGTTTAAACAATTAAAGGGGAGAACTGTAGTAGCCTTTGAGTAAGGGAGGCATATCCTCCCATTTTAGTGTAAAAGATAATAATTTATTTTAAAAATTTTTGCCAGATCCTGAACTGCCTTCACCTATAGTTGACTTAGGAATTGTGTGTCAGTCTTTTCCTTATATGCATGGCCTGATTTCTCTGTAGCTAATACTTAAGACACATTTGCAAAAGTTAAGAAGAGGCTTACTTGTTGGTTACAAAAGATTCTTCAGGGATCAGGGGTGAGTCCAGACAATGAAGGGAGCCCCTGAAAGAAGGAGTCCTGAAGTCTACAGATAATGAAGTGAGTTTGAAGAAGCTTAGTGAGTCTGAGACTTGAGGGGCGAGAAGAGCATCATCCCTGGTTACCTTGGGGGGTGGGGGGAGGTGTTAAATGTCACCTGTGAGACTCAGCAGGAATCATAGGCTCAAACCAGAAAGGGTCTGTACCCTGGAGACCTCAGTTCTGGTAGAGTTTGAAAGAAGAGTTTTATAGAAAGGAATTGGATAAAGATTCAGAGAAGCAGCTAAGGAACCAAGGAGGAGATGGAAAAGTTTAATGTGAAAATAGACTGGAAAAATATTAGGACTCTGGTAGAAGAGTGGCCCAAAACAAAGCAAAACCCATAAATATTTATGGACAAAAAAATTTTATGATATGGCTATGTTAACTATAAGCTTACTTATAAAGCAAAATCATGCCCATACATAAAAAGCGTTTCCGTCTACAACTGGTAGTTAACTTACAGGACTGAGTTCTCTAAGAGGCCGTTTGGGTAGAAAATATAAGTAAATTCAAGGAGGGCTTGGCCTTTAAGAGATTGCTGATGGAGAGTGTTTAGAATATTCTGGGCTAAACAGAAGCTTTTGAAGTGAACATAATATAGGAGGCTGGTTGTATCACTGCTCTGATCCAAAGTAGCTTTTTTTTTTTTTTTTTTTTTTTAAATGCTTTGTGAGTCTGTCTTGAAGGAAAAGGAAAACAGTTGGGAATCATTTAAATTATAAAATGATGGCAGATAATTAACCAGAACAAATGGACACCTGTGTCCTCTGCAGCCTTGCAATGGATCCTGTCCGACCACCCTTCAGGGGCCCGTCTCCTGTGCACCCATCTCAGTCTGTGCGGATGCCGGGCTCTTGGCAACAGGCTCCAAAACCTTTGGACCCAGCTCTGGGCAGGGCAGGACCTGCAGACAGAGGCCATGTATTTGGAAAGCGAGAGGAGCCAGGCCCACAGAGTGGGCCAGTGCGAAAGGTAAGACTGTGTCTGCCTACATAGTAGCAGCATACAGCTTATCATCAGGGCAAATAAGGGATTTCAAGGTACTTAGGAAACTGGGAAGCCCTATATGAAAGCAAGGGTTTGTTTTTTTTTCCCCTTGAACAAGTGGTCGCCTCTTGGAATATATTTCAAATTCTTGAGTTGCAAGTCTAGAAAAAGGGCCTCGTAATGAATGTTAGATGGACCTGGGTAAATGCCTTAGTTCTCTAGCTTCTATAAATATAAATATATACATACATAAATGATAGGTTTAAAGGTACAGTCTTTTGGTTTTTTGTGAGTGTTTAGATTTCCACTCTGGGTTTGACTCTATGGTATTAGCAGCCACTCTTGCCTCTAAGGTCATAATTGTTAAGAATGGTTCCTTTCAGAAGGCTCTTTGCCTAAATCTTAAAGAAAAAGAGGATCTTCAGCTATTGTTAGTGCTGTGTGTATACTCGCATGGATATGCATTCTTAATCTCCTAATTATATAGTAATTTTAAGAATGGTATTTGTCTATAATTAATGTCAAAGAATAAAGAGTTAGTAAATACAGGAAGAACCTAATAGTGCAGTTATGACAATTTTAAGTAGGTTGACGATGTCAGATGTAATGTTCTATAAGAAGAAACGTTATTGACAGTAATCCTGTATTTTTACTCAAATGGATTGCTTGAGTCTATATGTGGCAACTCTAATTGGTGTAACAGTAGTGAATTTCCAAGACTGCTACAGGAAAACAGTAGCAAGTTTTGTTGAGGTTGTTTAAAAAAAACCCAAAATTCTGATACCCTTAAATGATCCATTTTTTGGGAAAATTTATTAGCCAGTACACTTGTTCTCTCTTACCTTAGGTGTACAGGAAATGAACTAGAAAAATAATTCTGTTGCATTTGTTACACTGTATATCAAATCATGAACTGTAACTGTTTATGCTTGAAAACCTAATATGACATAAGTGGGTTTTTTTTTTTTTACATAAATTTATTTATTTTTGGCTGCATTGGGTCTTCGTTGCTGCACGTGGGCTTTCTCTAGTTGCAGCGAGCGAGGGCTGCTCTTTGTTTTGGTGCATGGGCTTCTCATTGCGGTGGCTTCTTCTGTTGCAGATCACGGGCTCTAGGTGCGCGGGCTTCAGTAGTTGTGGCTTGTGGGCTCCAGAGCGCAGGCTCAGTAGTTGTAGCGCACGAGCTTAGTTGCTCCGCGGTATGTGGGATCTTCCCGGACCAGGGATCGAACCCGTGTCCCCTGCATTGGCAGCCGGATTCTTAACCACTGTGCCACCAGGGAAGTCTGACAGAAGTGGTTTTTTTTAAGACCATAAGGATTTAAACAATTTTTATAAGGTATTTTTATTCTTGTAACATTTATAGAATTTGAAGTGGATGATTTTTATTATTTACCAAGACTTGAAGAAAACCAACAGTGTTTCTGGGGTTTTAAACTACATCTTAGAATAACTTTATTCTTTGACTTTCTGTAGGAATCTGTGGGTTTGGTCTCAATGTTCCGAGGACTGGACCTTGAAACAGTGTCCCGGACCCCTGTGGAACAGGAAATGCCTCCTTTAGGTATGTGGAAAACTAACTTGAGAAAACGTGGTGTTATATATGTTTGCTTTGTTCTTAAATTCACACAGTTTATCTTCAGAAAAATTACTGTTCTTTATAAAATGTTCAGCTCACGGTTACAGCTGGGGTTTGACCCTTCCGTTTAGGTAGAGGCATTTTAGGTCGAGGCTTGTCTACCAGTATGGCACGCAAGGACAAAGAAGAACCCCATCCCACTTTTCTGGATCCTTCAGTGTTGGCATCTGGAGATAGCAAGATGGCAGAGGCCTCCGTTGGTTGGAATAGGTGGGTAAAGTTGCCTTCTTGGGTAGCCATCAAATTCAGGTGAAATATCTCTAAGTCTAGAGAGAAACTCTAAAGTGGGTTGTGTTATCTCACAAAGAAGCAATGCATGGTTTCCTGGTAAGAATGGGTATTTTCCAAGAGTAGTCAGCAGCTACTCATGCAGTCAGTCTTTGGACGAGGGTAAAAGCAGTACTCCACTGCACAGTTCACCACCCTGTTTGTCCTCTTAAGAATTCAGCCTGATGGTAGTGGTTCTTTAACCCAGGTGGGTCAAACTTCCATCTCAATTTCTGCTATGGAAGTTGGCCCTGAGAGTCAATATTAATAACAATTGATGAATGAGTCATGTTGGCATATTGGATTTGGAGAGAATCCCAATGCTTGGGTCCCTTTTGCTGACTCCTCCAGGAAGAGAATGTAGATTTGGGGGACTCATTTAGATGGGGCATAGATAGAAGCATGATTGAGAAAGTTCTGATTTGCCTCCTTTCAACATTTCAGAATGCTTGGAAGAGGGAATTTGGATGCCTTTTTACTACCGATGGGAAGAGCAGCTGGTGGTATAGGCAGAGGAGTATACAAGGCTCCCGGTGCTCTCAGCCTGAATCCTCAGGGTCCTGCCCAGCTGTCATCTCCGCCACCTCTGCCCCCGGCCCCACTGCACTCCCTGGATCGCCCTCCACTTGGGACTGCAGAACACAAGGAAAAGTAAGTCAGGAGTGCTGCCTTCCCTGCTTGGTGATGATGTGGAGGAGGGCTTCGCATAGTATTGCAAACTCTGTTCTGTTGTGTCTGAAGTCCTCCTTGGGTGGTAGGTACTGCAGGGTTGTTTTGTTTTTTTGCCAGTGGGGAGAATGACAGGTGGGGCAATTCCTGGTGAGGTGAAATGGGGTTAGTGATGATAGTATGTATCTATCTAGAGTCTACTCATGGCTTTTCACTTCCTTCCCAATTCAGACATAGATAATTCTTTGTCATGTTGAAGGTAAGGAAATTATCTAGGAAATACATTGCAGCAGTTCATTTTTCTCTATAGAACTAATTCTTATGTTCTTAGTTAGCTGGCCTAGTTATTCTAGTGATATTACTAGGACAAATAGGGTGACCTTGCTTCTCTAATTAGAGATTGCTAAGAATTTACCTTCTGGCTTTCAAAGCTTCTTTTGTATGTCTTGATTCTTGGTCTGTGGACCTGTAAGCAAAGTGTGAAATACTACTTCCCCCAATCTATCTTTCCTTTCCTTTTCTTTCTTTGTATTTTTGTGGCATGGGTTATTTGTTGTTTTTGGCATATGTGGGTGCTTTTGTTTTTTATTTTTATTTTCTAGAGAGCCTTTTGTGAAGCAAGGATCAAAAGGAACACCTGAATCTTTGGGATTGAACCTTATCAAAATACAGTGTCATAATGAAGCAGTTTATCAATATCATGTGACTTTCAGGTATTCACAGCTTTTTTTCCCCCCTGTATTGTTCACTTCTTAGAGAGCAGTAATGAAGTAGTTCCACAGGAATAACTGAATTGTTTTTCTGTATAATTCCTGATGCAGCTCCCCCTACAGTAATTCATATATTCAGATCCTTGCAATAAGTTTAAAGTTAACATTTTTTGTGTGTGTTTAGCTATATTACCAATCCAGATTTTAACTTAATAGGTGCAATTTTATGCATGAGGTTAGAGGTGGATTTTCTGTGAAGTTAATGAAACTTAAGTTCAGGGCCTTGTACTTGCATAGATCCCTTCATAACCTTTTTAACTTATCTTGTATCTGTAATTTTGTATTCCTCTTCTTAAAGAGACCCCCCCCCACAATGGTATCAGATACACACCCCACGATACCTGGATCCTCCCTGCGTGAGTGCTATACCAGCATTTGATGGCTCTGCAGTGATAGTCTAGGGTTAAATTTGAGGGTGAAAAAACCAGAGAAAATAACTTTTATTTTATATCAGTAACTTTAGGATTTATCATACTTCTTTAAAAGTTAAGAATTTATATTAGTCTGTGTTCTTTTTTAAAATCTCAGGGGAGCCATTAGCTGGAGGTTATTAGCTGGAATTGTGAAAATAAATGAGTGTTCTGGAATATTTATGGAGAAAATAGGAAGATGAAAGACTGAATTTTTGAAGCACAGCTATTAAGTGGTACAAGATAGAAGAAGTGGAATGAAAGAGAGAAGAAAGGAACAGTTAGGGGAAAAATACCCTGAAGACAGGTTATAAAGCCAGAAAGAAGGACCCATTTCAATGAGGGGGAGGTGGTTGACTTTGGCCACAGGGAAAAAAGTTATTGAATTTGCTTTCAAGAGGCACCCTTGGTGATTTTCTGGTAGCTTTATTAGTGTTATGGGGAAAAAAACGAGATTAAAAGAACAAAGGAGAACCTGGGCCATGAGAAATAGCCAGTGGATTGGCCACTTATTTTAAAAGTATGTAAGAGGAATGAGAAATGGAATGAAAATTGCTTTAAAGGTTTCTGTGAGGTAAGAAACTGGAGGTGAACACATATGACAAATGAAGAGAAGGAGTCAGGAAACTGGGTGAAATTGAACTAGCAAGAGGGGAAGGTGGTGGGAATGGGCCTGTTCTGGAATGTAAGGGATGGAGATGGGTGTTAATGAGAGGGAAGAGTACTTGCTCTGGTTATGATGAAACAGAAAGGAGTGTGAGACGCCTCACGGGTCTCTGCATTGACCAGGCTGTGGAGAAGACATGGATTCTATAAATTTCGAGATTGTAGATGGCGGACCTTTGAAGCCACAATGTGAAGAGGATGAGAGAATACCGAGAGGATGTATTACAGTGACTGGTCATCCTGTAGCTTCCTTGACATCATGGGGCTCTAAAAAGACAAATTTAAATATAGTGTCTTGGGCATAATGCCATGTATTTGTGAATTTTTTAGAAGAAGCATTTTGAGATGTGATGTTAGCATGTGAGTGCTTAGTTTTGGCGATGACTATATTGGATTACCGCTTGATTTTTTTGTTGATGTTATCTTTCTTCATGTACTTGAACATGCTTGACCCTTTTTAGCCTTGGGTTTGTTTAAACTTCGAAGTTGTAGAATAGGTTGTGTGTTACTGTGATCTAATGGGACAATCATTGTACAAAGTAGCTACTGGACTTTTTCAAAGCTGTAAGATTTGTGACAGTGAATGGATAAAAAGTTGAAATTGCTGTGAGTGAAAAATGGTTAGAGTAAAATCCTATATTTTTTTAAAATATATTTTTAAAAGAGTGTATATTTCTATAGACGCTAGAGCAGGGATTAGCAAACCGTGGCAGGCCTGCTGGGTAAATCTGGCCCACTGCCTGTTTTTGTAATAAAGTTTCGCTGGAACATAGCCATACTTATTGGTTTACATATTGTCTACGAGGCTTTTGTGCTATGTTAGCAGAGTTGAGTAGTTGTAGCAGAGACCATATGACCTGTAAAATCTTTCCATAAAAGTTTTCTGACCCTCTGGTCTAAACTCTCGAAGAATGTACACTGACATGATAAGGCAGTTGTGTTTGGGTGGTGGAATTATGGATTGTTTTTATTTTGTGAGCCAGTATCCTTGGGTCAGAGTTCCATTTTTAGTCAGATGTATTTCAATTTTTTAATGTGACCACTAGATGGAGCAGTAGTCATAAGTGACTGCGTCTCTAACAGACCTACCGCACAGCTGTAAAGTCAAACTGAAATAAGATCGTCTTTATCATTTTCTAGCCCCAATGTGGAGTGCAAAAGGATGAGGTTTGGCATGTTGAAGGACCATCAAGCTGTCACCGGAAACATCACTGCTTTCGATGGATCCATTCTCTATCTGCCTGTTAAGCTTCAACAAGTGAGACCAAATAGGAAGTGCACTTTGGGACGAAGCATGGGTGGTGGGAAATCATAGTGTCCCTGAACATTTGAGTTGTACTTTCCTATTCTGAGAGGAAAGGCAGACTTCTCCATAACAAAGAAATTGCAAACTGAGAAACTTTTACATTTGAGTTCTTTCTAGTCCCTTCTCTCTTAAGAGGAGTGGTTGGAAGCCTTGGACCTCAGTGACAAAGAATAGTTCAAGACTGCAAATTTAAAGAGCTCTATTGCTAGTTCTCCATTGGGTTTCTCTTACCAAATCCTTTCGTAAATCCTACTTGTCATGCGGTGATTTTGTCTAGTGTGGACAGCAAAGTAACAGTAAAGAATAAAACATGTTTACGATATTATAGTGTTCTAGAACACAGTTGGATTAGATTAGCGCTTGGTAGTGTTGTCATTTTTCTTTACTTGAATATGTTTATTTGTTAGGTTCTTGAGTTAAAAAGTCAAAGGAAAACTGACAGTGCTGAGATCACCATTAAGATTCAGTTGACAAAGATCCTGGAGCCCTGTTCTGACTTGTGCATTCCATTCTACAATGTTGTTTTCCGTCGGTGAGAAACGGCTGAAGTCTTATTTTCTTTAACCTCAGTCTTGTATTTGTAACAAAGCTCTTCAGGAAGCTTGGGTGATATTAAAATGTAGTGCATATATAGATGAGTTTGGAAACATTTAATAAATAAATGGATGACATTAAGGCTAACTTATTAAAAGTTATCTCAAGTGATTGTCCAGATTTGGGTATATGAAAGTAGGTTTGAAGTAGCTGGATAGAGGGGGATAGTTTCCTTCCATTCATTCAGGAACTTTAAAAGCAAATGTTTATGGTACATATTTAATGGTGTCAGTGATGGGGCTACTTGAAGAGGTAGCATGTAAAAATTTTTGCTAGAATTTTTCCCAGTCCTTTGAATTTTTGGATACAGACAGCTCATAATTTTTTAACTTTTCTGCAGACTCCCAAATTTTCATGAAACTGTTATTCCCAAACCACCTTTTTTAAAATGAAACATAGAACCTGATTTCTACTTAGTAAGCTGAACTGCCAGAAACAAACATAACTTCCTATGCCTGACTGATATTCACACATTTAGAAATGGACTTTCTTGTGCTCTGTTTACTTAATGGGGAAAAGTAATGTAAATTGAGCTTGGGAAGTCAACTTGATTTTTGGTTACCTAGTTAGTAGAAAAATCTGCAGTCAGTTGCATATACTGCAAGATAAATACTTTGGTAATTTTTAGTTTTCTTTTGGCAAGAGTGTTCTCAGCATAAAAGGTATATTGTGCAAAGCATCAACGTTTCTGCTCTTTTAGGCTTCCAAAGGAAAATGTAGCTAAGAGCAACTGAACTTAATTATTTTTAATTCTTCTACTAGAAAACCCATTCTTGCTCTTTATTTCAGGGTAATGAAACTTTTAGATATGAAGCTGGTGGGGAGAAACTTCTTTGACCCTACAAGTGCTATGGTACTACAGCAACACAGGTTGGTGGTGTTTTCTTCTTTCTCACTTTTGAATGTTCTGGAAATAAATTTTTCATTGCAATCACCATATTAGTATTTTATGATAGTGAGTACAGTTTATGAGTTAATTATTTTCCATAATTTAGGTTTTTAGTAAGTTCACAATGATGTTGACTTAATTTGTTTCCTGTTGCTTTCTCATTGTTATTGGGGAGGGGCAGTATCTGCTCAAAGTATTGCCTCAAATGGTGGCATGGAAATATCTGTGGTTCTTATAGAACCCCAGCGTAAATGCCACCTATGTCTTCAGATTGCAGATCTGGCCGGGCTATGCAGCTAGCATCCGGAGGACAGATGGAGGTCTTTTCCTGCTAGCTGATGTCTCCCATAAGGTCATTCGGAATGATTCTGTGCTGGACGTCATGTGAGTGGATGGTGGCATCTACGTTTAACAAACTAACAATTTTCTGAGAAGTTCAATAATAGCTGGTAATAAATACAGATAAGCCATTGTTCCATTTGGGTTTTAAATTGTAGAATAGATTGAGAATGCTGAATTGATGTGCTCTTTCTGTGAGTCCTACCAGAATAGGCATCTGAATAGAGACCTGCTGCACTTAGACTGAGGAGGAATGTATGTTAAGTCTCCGGTTACGAAGACTTGGTTTAATATACACATACCCTGAGTTCTTGTTTAAGTGTATTACTCTAGTAAATATTTACTGTAGTAAATATAGATGTGTATAATTTGTAATCGTTACATGAAATCCTATCTTATACATAAATCTGTGTGCATCTATGATTTTTTTAGGTTGTGTACCCAAAAGTGGAATAACTTAATGAAAAGGCCGAACGTTTTAAAGACTTGAAATATTTACTATAATAAGATGTTTAAATATATATTGACCGATTACCCTCTAGAAAATTTACTTAGTTTATTTTCTCACCAGCTATGTATAACTACTGGGTGTTACCAAGCTTATGAATCTTTGCTTATCTGATAAATTCATTCATTCCATCAACATATATTTATAGAGCTCCAGTTTGTACCAGAGTTTTGGAACTTATCAGTTAACAGAACAAAGATCCCTCTCCTCATGGAGTTTGCATTGTAGTCAGGCGAGATAAATAGTAAATAATAAGCATGATAAGTAAATTGCATAGGGTACTACAAGTGATAAGAGGTATGGAGGAAAGAAAAGGTAGAACACAGGGTAGGAGAGATCAGGAGTACTAGGGGTGGGATGGAGAGGGAAGAGAGCTGTCATGTCAGTAACATGTCAAGCTCATTTGAACCAACACTTGGAACAGGTGAGGGAGTTAGCCAGGTAAATATATGGGCTAAGGGAATTCTTGTTAGAGGGACAGCTGAGGTAAAGGCCTAAGCCAGAAATATGCCTGGCTCTTCAAGGAGCAGCAGGGAAGCCAGCGTGGCTAGAGCAGAGCAAGTGAGGTGAGGGCAGTGGAAGGATGGAGTAGATGGAAGGAAGAGCTGAGGATACAGAGCTTTGTAAGTCTGTTGTCAAGAGTTTCGGTTTTAGTGTGAGTGAAACATAGGGCTTGTAGCCAACGAGTGACACGATGTGACTTGAGTTGTGAAAGGATCCCTCTTGTTACATACTGCGTGGAGAATAGGCTTGGTGGGATGGGGTAGAAGTGGGGAGACCAGCCAGGAAGCTCTTGTAGTAATCCAGTGGAGAAATGAGGGGGTGGCAGCAGTAAAGATGGTGAGAAGTGGTTGGCCTCTGGATATGTTCTCAAAGTGGCGTTCAGTCGATTTCCCAACTGGGTGGTGGAGTGTGAGAGAAAGAGAGAGGTTAAGGATGACTCAGACTTTTTTGACTGAGTTTGTAATTATTTATTTTGTTTCTCCTAGACTCTCTCTCCTTGACGGTAGGGACCATCTCTCTTTCTCTCACATGGTACACCCAGACGTAGTTTATTCCTGGCCTATAGTAAGTGTTCAGGAATGTTTATTAAATAAAAATAGATGTCTTTAAATTTGCTCTTTCTTTCTTTATGGTTACTGTCTTTGTTTTTCTACTTAGAAAGGTCTACTTGTTTTAATTTCCAATGTTTTAAACCTTCTGGAACTTGGTGTGATGTTAGGATCATCATGATTGTTTTGGTACGGTTACACAATTTATTGAAAAACATTTTTCTTTAGATTTAAATCACTATCTTTATCAAATGGTAAAATACTTGGATTTATTTCTGAATATTTCATTTTGAACCACTGGTTAAAACCAGTGTGATACTGTTTTAATTATTGCAGTTTTATTAGGTTTTAATATTTGTCGAGGAATTCTGTTTTCAGAATTTTTATTCTGTACCCCCCCTTACTCTTTCATGTGAAACTTTGAATAATTTAGTGAAAATAAGACAAAAAGTCAATTGGCAACTTGATTGATATTGACTAGGGAGAGTGTTTAGTGAGGCTTCCTATTCATAAATATGGCGTGTCTTTTCATTTATTGAAATTTATTTTTATTAAAGTTTTACTTTTATTAAAGTTTTAGTCATATTATGACTACACAGAAACTACAGGTGAGCTATATAGTATGTACTATGATTATTTTTGTTTTCTGCACAATTACCTTGGATATAAAAATTGTCTTTTAAAAAATTTTTCTAAGTGCATAATTTTACATGTACTTACCATTAATTCAACTTCAGATTCACATCCATTTGTGTAATCTCACTGTACATTCAGACACTAGGTATTTTGTCAGTTTCATCCTCCCTGTCCCCTCCCGCCTCCCCCCAAAAATCATATTTCTTGGATTATTTAAATCAAATTATATCTAGCTTTGAGCTCCTGTTCTCCAAGACAGAAGTCCTAAGTCAGACATAACCGCATTATGTTACATACGGGACCCTGAGGTGTTCATGGTCCTGGTCCTAGTCTGGCTGTAGTGCCTAGCACTCAGCCTTGGAGAGCATGACTCAGGTGTGGGGCTCTGCACTTCTCAGTTTTCCCTTGCAGCCTTGCAGCGGTTACACACTTGGGACTTTGCCACCTTTCTTTCCCTGTGCACTTTATGTTGTTATGAACCACTGGAAACCACAGAAGAGCAGTTATTTTCCTGGAAGTTAGGTCTTAAGGCTAAAAGCTGCTGCATTTCTAATCAGGAATGCTTGGCTACCTAAATGTCCATTGAGACATGAATGGATAAAGAAGATGTGTGTGTGTGTATATATGTGTATACACACGCACATACCACATACACACCATGGAGTACTACTCAGCCATAAGAAATAATGAATTAATGCCGTTTGCAGCAACATGGAGGGACCTAGAGATTATCCTATAAGTGAAGTAAGTCAGAAAGAGAAAAACAAATACCATATGATATCACTTATATGTGGAATCTAAAATGTGACACAAATGAACTTATTTACAAAAGAAAATAGACTCAGACATAGAAAACAAACTTACAGTTACCAAAGAGGAACGGGGGTAGGGGAGGGGTAAATTAGGAGTTTGGGACTAGCAGATTCCAACCAGTATACATAAAACAGAGGTCCTACTGTATAGCACAGGGAACTCTATTCAGTGTCCTGCAATAAACCACAATGGAAAAGAATATGAAAAAGAATATGTACGTATATATATAATTGAATCACTTTGCTGTACACCAGAATCTAACACAACATTGTAAATCAACTATACTTCCATAAAAAGAAAAAAAAAGAATGGTTGGCTTATTTCTCAAAGGGTAATGAACAAAGAAGGTTAGGTTTCATATGTTGCTATTAGTTCTCAATAACGCATTTAACGACCCACAGAATTCAGTATCATCTTAGAAATATCTGTGAAAACCTGAGTGGCTTCAGTTTGGACGGGTTGCTCTCCAGCGTAGCTGATAGTTACTGTCTGGGGTTCCCCTTCACTGTGGTGAAGACTCGCTTTCCCTCTCACCACAGGTATCCTGTAGTTCGATCCCATGACGACTTCTTCCTGGTTTACTCTCTTGTTTCTCAGCTCTTACGTGTTTGAAATCTCTTTATTTTACCTTAGTTTGATTGGGCATAAAATTTGAGATTGGAGATAATTTTCCCTTGGAATTTAAAAACCATGGTTCCATTGTTTTTTTTTTCTCTTCAGTATAATCTTTTTTTTTTTTATAATTTTTTTTAATAGCTACATTATTTATTTATTTATTTATTTTATTTTTTTTAGCTGTGTTCGGTATTCGTTTCGCGCGAGGGCTTTCTCTAGTTGCGGCAAGCGGGGGCCACTCTTCATCGTGGTGCAGGGACCACTCTTCATCGCGGTGCGCGGGCCTCTCACTATCGCAGCCCCTCCCGTTGCGGGGCACAGGCTCCAGACGCGCAGGCTCAGCAGTTGTGGCTCACGGGCCCAGTTGCTCCGCGGCATGTGGGATCTTCCCAGACCAGGGCTCAAACCCATGTCCCCTGCATTAGCAGGCAGATTCTCAACCACTGTGCCACCAGGGAAGCCATCTTCAGTATAATCTTTATTCATGTTCACATATTCTTTCACAGTGAGACTATTTCCTTATTTAAATTTAACTCTTTGGGTGTTCTCATAGTAATGCTCTATTTGAATACACCTTACTTCTGAATTTTTCCACTTTTTCATTCTGTAGATGAGTAAACAACCACCTCTTACACCATCCTTATATCTTTTTTACCTTACTTGTACCTTTTGAGCAAGCCCAAACTTGATTTTAATATTGCTTCATCCCTTCTTTTTTTTCATATTTTAACTTTAGATTTTGATATGTTAAATGCTGGGTAGGTACTACACTTCTAAAAAATTATTATGGTTAGTACTATATTTTAGTATTGGTAAGGCAAGTCCTTCCACCTTGCTCTTATATCCACTATCTTCCTTTTTCTTTCCTATAACTATTTTTCACATTTATTTTCCAGATTAATTTCAGAATATTTTTGTTGAGCTCTCCAGAAAATGCCACTGCAGTTTTGCTCCATTTTCTTTTTGCTTTCAGATTTACTGTTGAAAAAAATCTAAAGCCATTCTGATTTCTTTTTTTGAAATTAAGTTTATTTTTTTATTGAGGTATAGTTGATTTACAATATTATATTAGTTTCAGATGTACAATGAAGTGATTCAAAATTTTTATAGATTGTACTCCATTTAAAATTATTATAAAATATTGACTATGTTCCCTGTGCTGTATGGTATATCCTTGTAGCTTATTTATTTTGTACGTAATAGTTTGGACCCCCTTAATCCCATACCCTTATCTTACCCTCCCCCCTTCCCTCTACCCACTGGTAACCACTAGTTTGTTCTCTCTGTGAGTCTCTTTCTTTTTTGTTGTATTCACTAGTCTGTTTTTTTAGATTCCACATGTAAGTGATAAAATGCAGTATTTGTCTTTCTCTGACTTATTTCACTAAGCATAATACCCTCCAGATCCATCCATATTGTTGCAAATGGCAAAATTTCATTCTTTTTTCATGGCTAAGTAGTATTCCAGTGTGTGTGTGCGTGCGTGTGCACGCGCGCTCGTGTGTGTATGTATGTATCTCAGTTCTTCCTTATCTGTTCATTTGTTCATTGACACTTAGGTTGCTTCCATATCTTGGCTATTGTAAATAATAATAATAATAATGCTGTTGTGAACAACGGTGTGCATGCATCTTTATGAATTAATGTTTTCTTTGGATATGTACCCAGGAGTGGAATTGCTGGCTCATATGATATAGTTTTAGTTTTTTGAGGAACCTCAATACTGTTTTCCTCAGAGGCTGCACAAATTTATATTCTCACTAACAGTGTACAGAGGTTCCCTTTTCTCCACATCCTTGCCAACATTTGTTATCTGTGGTCTTTTTTTTTTCTTTTTTTAATTTATTTAATTTATTTATTATTTTTGGCTGCATTGGGTCTTCCTTGCTACGCGCGGGCTCTCTGTAGTTACGGCGAGTGGGGGCTACTCTTTGTTGTGCGTGGGCTTCTCACTGCAGTGGCTTGTCTTGTTGCGGAGCACAGGCTCTAGGCACGCGGGCTTCAGTAGTTGTGGCACACGGGCTTCAGTAGTTGTGGCTCGTGGGCTCTAGGGCGCAGGCTCAGTACTTGTGGCGCTCAGGCTTAGTTGCTCTGCGGCATGTGGGATGTTCCCGGACCAGGGCTCGAACATGTGTCGCCTGCATTGGCAGGCAGATTCTTAACCACTGTGCCACCAGGGAAGCCCCATCTGTGGTCTTTTTGATGATAGCCATTTTGACAAGTGTGAGGTGCTATCTCATTGTGTTTTCTGTGTTTTTTTTAACATCTTTATTGGAGTATAATTGCTTTACAGTGTTGTGTTAGTTTCTGCTGTATAACAAAATGAATCAGCTATATGCATACGTATATCCCCATATCTGCTCCCTCTTGCATCTACCTCCCACCCTCCTTATCCCTCCCCTCTAGGTGGTCGTAAAGCACTGAGCTGATCTCCCTGTGCGATGCAGCTGCTTCCCACTAACTATCTGTTTTACATTTGGTAGTGTATATATGTTAGTGCTATTCTCTCACTTCGTCCCAGGTTACCCTTCCCCCTCCCCGTGTCCTCAAGTCCATTCTCTACATCTGTGTCTTTATTCCTGTCCTGCCCCTAGGTTCATCAGAACCAATTTTTTTTTTCGATTCCATATATGTGTGTTAGCATATGATACTTGTTTTTCTCTTTCTGACTTACTTCACTCTGTATGACAGACTCTAGGTCCATCCACCTCACTACAAAGAACTCAATTTCGTTTCTTTTTATGGCTGAGTAATATTCCATTGTATATATGTGCCACATCTTCTTTATCCATTCATCTGTCGATGGACACTTCCATGTCCTGGCTATTGTAAATAGTGTTGCAATAAACATTGTGGTACATGACTCTTTTTGAATTATGGTTTTCTCAAGGTATATGCCCAGTAGTGGGATTGCTGGGTCATATGGTAGTTCTATTTTTAGTTTTTTAAGGAACCTCCATACTGTTCTCCATAGTGGCTGTACCAATTTACATTCCCACCAACAGTGCAAGAGGGTTCCCTTTTCTCCACACCCTCTCCAGCATTTATTGTTTGTAGATTTTTTGATGATGGCCATTCTGCCCAGTGTGAGGTGATACCTCATTGTAGTTTTGATTTGCATTTCTCTAATGATTAGTGATGTTGAGCATCTTTTCATGTGTTTGTTGGCAGTCTGCATATCTTCTTTGGAGAAATGTCTATTTAGGTCTTCTGTCCATTTTTGGATTGAGTTGTTTGTTTTTTTGATGTTGAGCTGCATGAGCTGCTTGTATATTTTGGAGATTATTCCTTTGTCAGTTGCTCTGTTTACAAATATTTTCTCCCATTCTGAGGGTTGTCTTTTCGTCTTGTTTATGGCTTCCTTTGCTGTGCAAAAGCTTTGAAGTTTCATTAGGTTCCATTTGTGATTGTTCCTTGCTGTGATTTATGTCATAGAGTGTTCTGCCTCTGTTTTCCGCTAAGAGTTTTATAGCATCTGGCCTTACATTTAGGTCTTTAATCCATTTTGAGTTTATTTTTGTGTATGGTGTTCGGGAGTGTTCTAACTTCATACTTTTACGTATAGCTGGCCAGTTTTCTGAGCATCAGTTATTGAAGAGGCTGTCTTTTCTCCATTGTATATTCTTGCCTCCTTTATCAAAGATAAAGTGACCATATGTGTGTGGGTTTATCTGTGGGCTTTCTGTCCTGTTCCATTGATCTTTATTTCTGTTTTTGTGCCAGTACTATACTGTCTTGATTACTGTAGCTTTGTAGTATAGTCTGAAGTCCAGGAGCCTGATTCCTTCAGCTCCGTTTTTCTTTCTCAAGATTGCTTTGGCTATTTGGGGTCTTTTGGGTTTCCATACAGATTGTGAAATTTTTTGTTCTAGTTCTGTGAAAAATGCCATTGGTAGTTTGATAGGAATTGCATTGAATCTGTAGATTGCTTTGGGTAGTATAGTCATTTTCACAATGTTGATTCTTCCTCTCCAAGAACATAGTATATCTCTCCATCTGTTTGTGTCATCTTTAATTTCTTTCCTCAGTGTCTTATAGTTTTCTGCATACAGGTCTTTTGTCTCTTTAAGTAGGTTTAGTCTTAGGTATTTTATTCTTTTTGTTGCAGTGGTAAATGGGAGTGTTTCCTTAATTTCTCTTTCAGATTTTTCATCATTAGTGTATAGGAATGCGAGAGATTTCTGTGCATTAATTTTGTATCCTGCTACTTACCAAATTCATGGATTAGCTCTAGTAGTTTTCTGGTAGCATCTTTAGGGTTCTCTATGTATAGTATCAAGTCATCTGCAGGCAGTTACAGTTTTACTTCTTCTTTTCCGATTTGGATTCCTTTTATTTCTTTTTCTTCTCTGATTGCTGTGGCTAGGACTTCCAAAACTATGTTGAAAAACAGTGGTGAGAGTGGGCAACCTTGTCTTGTTCCTGATCTTAGAGGAAATGGTTTCAGTTTTTCACCATTGAGAACAGTGGTGGCTGTGGGTTTGTCATATATGGCCTTTATTTTTTTTATTTTTTAATTTTTTTCCTTTTCCTTTGAACTTCAGGAACACTTAATCATTCTTTTGTTTTGGGGGGGTTATTTATTTATTTATTTATTTATTTATTTATTTATGGCTGTGTTGGGTCTTCGTTTCTGTGCGAGGGCTTTCTCTAGTTGCAGCAAGTGGGGCCACTCTTCATCGCGGTGCGCGGGCCTCTCATTATCACGGCCTCTCTTGTTGCGGAGCACAGGCTCCAGATGCGCAGGCTCTGTAATTGTGGCTCACGGGCCTAGTTGCTCCGTGGCATGTGGGATCTTCCCAGACCAGGGCTCAAACCCGTGTCCCCTGCATTGGCAGGCAGATTCTCAACCACTGCACCACCAGGGAAACCCCTATGGCCTTTATTATGTTGAGGTAGGTTCCCTCTTTGCCTACTTTCTAGAGAGTTTTTATCATAAGTAGGTGTTGAATTTTGTCAAAAGCTTTTTCTGCATCTACTGAGATGATCATATGATTTTTATTCTTCAGTTTGTTAATGTGGTGTGTCACACTGATTGATTTGTGGGTATTGAACTATCCCTGGAATAAAGCCCACTTGATCATGATATATACATCCTTTTAATGTATTGTTGAATTCAGTTTGCTAATATCTTGTTGAGAATTTTTGTGTCTACATTTTTCAGTGATATTGGCCTATAATTTTCTTTTTTGGGGATATCTTGTGTGGATTTGGTATCAGGGTGATACTGGCCTTATAGAATGAGTTCAGAATTTGCCCTCCTTTGCAAGTTTTTGCAGCAATTTGGGAAGGATAGGTGTTAAATCTTATATAAATTTTTGGTAGAATTCACCTGTGAAGCCATCTGGTCCTGGACTTTTGTTTGTTGTGAGTTTTTTTATTATTGAAATTTCATTACTGGTAATTGGTCTGCTCAGATTGTCCATTTCTTCCTGGTTCAGTCTTGGGAAATTGTACATTTCTAGGAATTAGTCTATTTCATCTATGTTGTCCATTTTATTCACATAGTTGTTTGTAATAATCTCTTGTAATCCTTTGTATTTCTGTGGTGATGGTGTAACTTCTTTTTCACTTCTGATTTTATTGATCTGGGCACTCTTTTTTTTCTTGATGCGTCTAGCTAAAGGTTTATCACTTTTGTTTATCTTTTCAGAGAACCAGCTCTTAGTTTCATTAATCCTTTCTGTTGCCTTTTTAGTCTCTATTTCGTTTATTTCTGCTGTGTTCTTTATGATTTCTCTCCTTCTACTAACTTTGGGTTTTGTTTGTTCTTCTTTTTCTAGTTCCTTTAGGTGTAGGGTTAGGTTGTTTCTTTGAGATTTTTCTTGTTTCTTGAGATAGGCTTGTATCACTATTAACTTTCCTGTTAGAACTACTTTTGCTGTGTCCCATAGATTTTGGATCATTGTGGGTTTTTTTCATTTGTCTCCAGGTATTTTCAAAATTTCTTCAGTGACGCCTTTTTTAGTAGCTTATTGTTTAGCCTCTACGTGTTTGGTTTTTTGCAGTTTTTTTTCTTTGTAGTTGATTTCTAGTCTCATAGTGTTATAGTCAGAAAATATGCTTGATATGATTTCACTTTTCTTAAATTTACTGAGAATTGTTCTGTAGCCTAGCATGTGACCTACCCTGGAGAATGTTCCATATACACTTGAAAAGAATGTGTATTCTGCTACTCTTGGATGGAATGTTCTATATATATCTATTAAGTTCATCAGGTCTAATGTGTCATTTAAGGCCAGTGTTTCCTTACTAATTTTCTTTCTGGATGATCTGTCCATTGAAGTATGTGGGATGTTAAAATCCCCTACTGTTATCGTGTCACTGCCAATTTCTCCCTGTATGTCTGTTCGTATTTTTTTTATGTGTTTAGGTGCTCCCATGTTGGTTGCATATATATTTATAATTGTTTTATCTTCTTCTTGGCTTGATCCCTTGATCATTATGTAGTGTTCTTCTTTGTCTCTCTTTTTTTTTTAATTTTTTTTTTAAGTACATATTTTTTTAAATTAATTAATTAATTTATTTATTTTTGGCTGTGTTGGGTCTTCGCTTCTGTGCGAGGGCTTTCTCTATTTGTGGCAAGTGGGGGCCACTCTTCATCGCGGTGCGCGGGCCTCTCACTATCGCGACCTCTCTTGTTGCGGAGCACAGGCTCCAGACGCGCAGGCTCAGTAGTTGTGGCTCACGGGCCCAGTCGCTCCGCGGCATGTGGGATCTTCCCAGACCAGGGCTTGAACCTGTGTCCCCTGCATTGGCAGGCGGATTCTCAACCACTGCGCCACCAGGGAAGCCCCTTCTTTGTCTCTTTTAACAGTCTTTGTTTTAAAGTCTATTTTGTCTGATATATGTATTGCTACCCTGGCTTTCTTTTGATTTCCATTTGCACAGAATACTTTTCCATCGTCTCACTTTCAGTCTATGTATGTCTGTAGATCTAAAGTGAGTGTCTTGTAAGCAACGTATGTATGGGTCTTGTTTTTGTATCCACTCAGCTCCTCTGTCTTTTGATTGGATCATTTGGTGCCTTTACATTTAAAGTAATTATTGGTAGGTATGTACATATTGCCATTCTGTTAATTGTTTTGGGTTGTTTTTGTAGTTCTCTTTTGTTACTTTTTTCTGCTTTTGTTCTCTTCCCTTGTGATTTAATGACTATCTTTAGTGTTATGTTTGGATTCCTTTTTCTTTTTTGTGTATATCTATTATGGATTTTTGGTTTGTGTTTATCATGAGGTTTATATATATGATTATTTTAAGTTGCTGCTGTCTTAATTTCAAACACATTTTAATAGCTCTGCATTTTTTACTCCTCTCCCCCAATGATTACTGTTTTTGATATCATATTTTTATCTTTTTGTTTTGTGTATCACTTAACTACTTATTGTGGATATAGATGATTTTACTGCTTTTGTCTTTTAACCTTCCTACTAGCTTTGTATGTGGTTGATTTACTAATTTTACTGTATATTTACCTTTACCAGTGAGCTTTCTTCTTTCATAATTTTCATGTTTCTAGTTGTGGCTTTTTCTTTTTTGCTTAGAGAAATCCCTTTAACATTTCTTGTAAAGCTGGTTTGGTGGTGCTGAACTCTTTTAGCTTTTGCTTGTCTATAAAGCTTTTGATCTCTCCATCAAATCTGAACAAGAGCCTTGCTGATCAGAGTGTTCTTGGTTTTAGATTTTCCCCTTTCATCACTTTAAATATATTATGCCACTTCCCCCCCTTTTTTTTTTTCTGGGAGAGGGAAGGATTTATTATTACTTGCAGCAAGTAAGGAGAACACTGGGGTTGTTTCCCAAAGCAGTGTCTCCTGTGCCACTCCCTTCTGGCTTGCAGAGTTTCTGCTGAAAAGTCAGTTGATAGCCTTACGGGAGTTCCTTTGTATGTAACTTTTTGCTTTTCCCTTGCTGCTTTTAGTATTCTCTTTTTATCTTTAATTTTTGCCATTTTAATTACAGTGTGTCTTGGTATGGTCCTCTTTGGGTTGATCCTGTTTGGGACTCTCTGGTGCTTCCTGGACCTGGATGTCTGTTTCCTTTCCCACGTTAGGGGAATTTTCAGCTATTATGTGTTCAGATATGTTCTCTGCCCCCTTTCTTTCTCTCTTCTCCATCTGGGGCCCCTATAATGGGAATGTTATTGCAATTGATGTTGTCCCACAGGTCTCTTAAATTGTCCTCATTTCTTTTTATTCTTTTTGCTTTTTTTTTGGTTCAGCTTCAGTGATTTGCACTACTCAGACTTATAGCTTGCTGATCCATTCCTCTGTATCATTTAATCTACTGTTGATTCCATCTAGTGTATATTTCATCTCAGTTACTGTATTCTTCAGCTCCTTTTGGTTTTCCTTTATGTATTCTAACTCGTTTTTAAACTTCTCACTCTGTTCATCCATTCTTCTACTGAGTTCTTTGATCATCTTTATGGTCATTACCTTGAACTATTTACTGGGTGGATTGCCTGTCTGCACTTCACTTAGTTCTTCTGGTTTTATCTTGTTCCTTCATTTGGGCCATGTTCCTCTGTCGCCTCATTTTGCCTAACTTGCTGTTTTTATTTCTATGTATCTGGTAAGTTGGTTATATTTCCTGACTTCGGTGGAGTGGCTTTTTTTGGAGACATTCTATGTGTCCCAGCAGCTTGGTCCCCTCTGGTCACTAGAGCTATATGCCCTATGGGTGTCCCCATGTGGGCTGCATGGGTCCTTCAGTTGTGGTGGACTGACTGTTGTGGGTGGTCTGGTAGGCGTGGCTGGCCCTGGTCCAGTTGGTTGCCAGGCCCTGCATTGTGCAGAGGCTGCCAGCCTCTGATTGGCATGACCAGTCACAAGGTGGCTGGCTGTGGGACTCCAGGGTGTCCTGGGACGAGTGCTGGCTCACTGGTGAGCAGAGCTGGCTTCTGGCATGGGTGTTTGTGAGACTGGTGTTCCCAGATGATTGGGGCTGGTTCCTGACACAGCTGACTGCAGGTTCTGGGGTGTCCTAAGGCCGAAGCCAGCCTATTGGTGAGTGGGACTGGATCCTGGAGTGGTTGGCTGAAGAGTCCAAGGTATCTTAGGGCTGGTGTTGGCCTGCTAGTGGGTAGGGCTGGGGCCCAGGACTTCCTGGGGCTGGTGTCAGCCTGCTGGTATGCAGGAATGGGGCCCAGGGGGTCCTAGGGATAGTGCTGGCTCACTGGTGTGTGGAGCCAGGTCATAGGCCATCTGGTGGAGAAGGTCATGTCCAGTGGTGGCTGTGAGCTCAGGCAGG
The DNA here is from genome assembly GCF_009873245.2 of Balaenoptera musculus. Lineage (NCBI taxonomy): Eukaryota > Metazoa > Chordata > Mammalia > Artiodactyla > Balaenopteridae > Balaenoptera > Balaenoptera musculus. The sequence goes on along the minus strand of NC_045790.1, from coordinate 15,926,249 downwards.
TCTTAAGGTAGCCTGCCTGCTGGTGGATGTGGCTGTTTCCCTGCCTGGGTAGTTGCCAGGTCTGAGGCGTCCCAGTACTGGTGCCTACAGGCTGGTGGGTGAGGTGTGGGGTTGGGTCCTGAGGCTGACAAGCTAGAGGGAGGATTCCAAAGTGGTGCTTACCAGCACCAGTGTTCATGGAATAGAACAAGCTCCCCAAAATGCTGCCAGTGTCCATGTGCCTAGTGTGAGCTGCAGGTGCTTCCTGCCTCTCCGGGAGACTCTCCAGACCAGAAGGTATGTCTGGTCCAGGCTCCTTTCAAATTACTGCTTCTGCCCTGGGTCCTAGAGTATGTGAGATTTTGTGTGAGCCCTTTAAGAGTGGAGTCTCTATTCCCCACAGCCCTTTGGATCGCCTGAATAAGCCCCACTGGCCTTCTAAGCGAAACATTCTGGGTGCTCATCTTCCTGGTGTAGGACCCTTGTGCAGGGAAGCCCAATGCAGGGCTCAGACCTTCACTCCTTGGGGGGAACCTCTGCAATTGTAATTATCCTCCTGTTTGTGGGCCACCCACCCAGGGGTATGGGACTTGATTATATCAGAACTCCATTCCTCCTACCCATCTCATTGTGCTCCCTTCTTTATATTGTCAGTTGTAGAAGATATTTTCTGGTAGATTCTGGTCTTTCTCATCACTAGTGCTCTGTAAATAGTTGTAATATTGGTGTGTCCATGAGAGGAGGTGAGCTCAGAGTCTTCCGTCTCTGCCATCTTCCATTCTGATTTCTGATTCCAGAATCTATGTTTCTCCCACATGCTCCCTTGGGAGTTTTGGGAGCCCCTCTGTACTCCAGTATTCTGAAATTTTATTGGTTCTTCATTTCTTCTGCATCTCTTAGGATTCTATCTTATTTTCCCTTTGCTTGAAGAAGCCCCTGTAGTATTTCCTTTAGTGTGGAATCTGCTAATGACTTATCTTTTTTTTTTTTTTAAGGTATTATATCTTTTTTTTTTTTTTTGGCCTTTGGTTTTCAGCAGTCTCGCTATTCAGGCATACATCATTTTATTGCGCTATGCATTATGGTGTTTTTCCTTCTTCCCTTCTTCCTTCCTTCTTCCCTCCCTCCCTCCCTCTCTCCCTCCCTTCCTTTCTGTTAGATTTTACACATACATGAAATCATACAGTATTTGTCTTTCTCTGTCTGCCTTATTTCACTTAACATAAATGCCCTTGAGGTCCATTCGTGTTGTCACAAATGGCAGGATTTCCTTCTTTTCTTTATAGCTGAATAATATTGCATTGTGTGTGTGTGTGTGTGTATACATATATATAAATTTTCTTTTTCCATTCATCTATTCATGGGCACTTAGGATGCTTCCAGGTCTTGGCTTTTGTAAATAATGCAGCAAATATGGGAGTGCATATATCTTTTTGAGTTGGTGTTTTTATTTCCTTCAGATAAATTCCCAGAAGTGGAATTGCTGAATCATATGGTAGTTCTGTTTTTAGTTTTTTGAGGACCCTCCATACTGTTTTTCATAGTGGCTGCACCAATTTACATTCCCAGCAAAGTGTATAAGGGTTCCCTTTTCTGCACATCCTCACTAACTCTTGTTTCTTGTATTGTTGATAATAGCCATTCTAACAGGTGTGAGGTGATCTCATGGTTTTGATTTGCATTTCCTTGATGATTAGTGATGTTGAGCACGTTTTCATGTACCTGTTGGCCATCTGTATGTCTTCTTTGGAAGAATATCTGTTCAGATTCTTTGCCCATTCTTTAATCAGATTGTTTGCTTTTTTTTTGCTATTGAGTTATGTGAGTTTTTTATATATGTTGGATATTAACCCCTTATCAGATATGTGATTTGCAAATACTTTCTCCCATTTTGTAGGTTGTCTTTTCATTTTGTTGATGGTTTCCTTTGCTGTGCAGAAGCTTTTGGGTTTTTTTTTTTTTAAGAGAAATGGGTGGGTTTTTAAAAAAAATTTATTTATTTTATTTATTTTTGGCTGCGTTGGGTCTTTGTTGCTGTGCGTGGGCTTTCTCTAGTTGTGATGAGCGGGGGCTACTCTTCGTTGTGGTGCACGGGCTTCTCATTGCAGTGGCTTCTCTTGTTGCGGGGCATGGGCTCTAGGCGTGCGGGCTTCAGTAGTTGTGGCTCGCGGGCTCTAGAGCGCAGGCTCGGTAGTTGTGGCGTACGGGCTTATTTGCTCCAGGCATGTGGGATCTTCCCGGACCAGGGATTGAACCCGTGTCCCCTGTATTGGCAGGCGGATTCTTAACCACTGCGCCACCAGGGAAGTCCCAAGCTTTTTGGTTTGATGTAGTCCTACTTGTTAATTTTGCCTTTGTTGCCTTTGCTTTTGCTGTCAATGGATGTCACTTCTGAAGTGAGATTATAAACAGACTATGGTGTCTGGTTTGGGTGCTCTCTCTTGCTGTCTCAGGTCACTCACCCTGGGGAAGCCAGCTGCCAGGTTGTGGAGCACCCCAATGAAGTGAGCTTAGAACCAGATCCTCCTTCAGTTGAGGCTTGAGATGTCTGTAGCCCTGGTTGACACCTTGCAGCCTTGTGCAAGATGCAGAACCAGAGGCACCCAACTAAGCCACACCCAAATTACTGACCCACTGAAATTGTGAAGTAATTAATATGTGTGATCTTTTTTAACAACTTTATTAAGACATGATTCACATACCATTCAATTCATCCATTTTAACTGTGGCTTAATATATTCACATAGCTGTACATCCATCTGAACAGTCAATTTTAGAACATTTTCATGGCCTCAAAAAAATCCTAGGGCTTCCCTGGTGGCGCAGTGGTTGAGAATCTGCCTGCTAGTGCAGGAGACACGGGTTCGAGCCCTGGTCTGGGAGGATCCCACATGCCGCGGAGCGACTGGGCCCGTGAGCCACAATGGCTGAGCCTGCGCGTCTGGAGCCTGTGCTCCGCAACAAGAGGGGCCGCGATGGTGAGAGGCCCGCGCACCGCGATGAAGAGTGGCCCCCGCTTGCCGCAACTGGAGAAAGCCCACGCACAGAAACGAAGACCCAACACAGCCAAAAGTAAATAAATAAATAAATAACATTAAAAAAAAAAAAATGAACAGTCAATTTTAGAACATTTTCATGGCCTCAAAAAAATCCTAGGGCTTCCCTAGTGGCACAGTGGTTAAGAATCCGCCTGCCAATGCAGGGGACACGGGTTCGAGCCCCGGTCTGGGAAGATCCCACATGCTGCGGAGCAGCTAAGCCTGTGCACCACAACTACTGAAGCCCGCGTGCCTAGAGCCCGTGCTCCACAGCAAGAGAAGCCACCGCAGTGAGAAGCCTGTGCACCACAACAAAGAGTAGCCCCCACTCACCACAACTAGAAAAAAGCCCGTGCGCAGCAACAAAGACCCAACGCAGCCAAAAATAAATAAAATAAATAAATTTATTTAAAAGAAGAAAAAGAAATCCTGCACCCCTTACCATCACTTCTTAATTCCCTCATTTTCCCCCAGACATAGGCAACCACTGATATACTTTCTGTATCTATAGATTGGCCTATTCTGGACATTTCATGTAAATAGGATCACATAATATATGTGTAATAATCTTTCACTTAGCAATGTTTTCAGGGTTCATACGTGTTGTGGCTTGTATAGGTACTTCATTCCTTTTCAGTGGCTGAATAATATTGCATTGAATGGTTGTATCTTATTTTGTTTTATACATTCGTTTATAGACAGACATTTGAGTTGTTTTCACTTCAGGGGCTATTACAAATAATGCTGCTATGAACATTCACATGCAAGTGTTTCTTGTAGACTTATGTTTTCATCTCTCTTCTGCAGATGCCTACAAGTGGAATTGCTGGATCATGTGTTAGCTTTATGTTTCACCATTTGAGGAAACGCCAGAGTGTTTTCCAAAGTGGCTGTACTGTTTTACATTCCCATCAGCAGTGTGTGAGGGTTCCGATTTGTCCATATCCTCATCAACACTTATTATTATCTGTGTTTATGATTCTAATCATCCAAGTGGATAGGAAATGGTGTGGTTTTGATTTGCATTTCCCTGATGATTAATGATGTTGAAAATCTGTTTATGTGCTTATTGGCTATTTGTGTATCTTCTTTGAAGAAATGTCTATTCACATCCTTTGCCTGCTTTTTAAATTGAGTCATTTGCCTTTTTATTATTGAGTTGCAAGATTTCTTTATACATTCAAGATACAAGTCTCTTACCAGATACATGATTTGGAAATTTTTTCTTATTCTGTAGGTTTTCTTCAGTTTCTTGATAATGTCATTTGAAACACAAAAATTTTCAGTCTCATGAAGTCCAGTTTATCTGTTTTCTCTTTTGCTGCTTGTGTTCCTGGTGTCATGTAAAAATCCATTGCAAAATCTGAGGTCATAAAGATTTACCCCTATGTTTTCTTCTAAGAGTTTTACAGTTTTAGCTCTTATATTTAGGTCTTTCCTCCACTGAATGTTCTTGGCACCCTTGTTGAAAATCAGTTCAACACATGGGTTTATTTCTGGACTCTCAGTTCTGTTCCACTGGTTTATATGACTATCTTTAATCCAGTGCCACACTGTCTTATTACTGTTACTTTGTATTAAGTTTTGAAATTGGGAAATACGAGTCTTCCAACCTTGTTCTTTTTCAAGATTGTTTTGACAATTCTGGATCTCTTGCACTCTATATGAATTCTAGAATCAGCTTGTCAAACTCCACCAATATGTCAACTGGGATTCTGATAGGGATCTGTTGAATCGGTAGATTAATTTGAAGAGTATTGCCATCTTAACAATATTAAGTCTTCTGATCTATGAACACAGAGTTTTTCCATTTATTTAGATCTTCTTTAATTTCTTTAAACTGTTTTGTAGTTTTCAGAGTATAAGTTTCACATTTATTCCTAAGTACAGGTATTTTAGTCTTTTTGAGGATTTTGTAAATTGAATTTTTAAATTTCATTTTTGGATTGTTCATTGCAAGTGTATAGAAATACAGTTGATTTTTGTATATTGATCTTTTATCCTTCAGCCTCTTTGAATTCATTTATTCTAATAGTTCTTCCATGGATACCTTGGAATTTTCTATATAAGAGATCATGTAATCTGAAAATAGAGATATTTTTACTTCTTCCTTTCCAATATGGATGTCTTTTATTTTTTTCTTGCTGAATTGCCCTGCTGGGACCTCTAGTACAATGCTGAATAGAAGTGGTGAGAGTGGACATCCTTTTCCTGTTCTGATTTTAGGGGGGAAAAGCATCCAGTCTTTCATTATTAAGTATGACGTTAGTTATGGGTTTTTGAAGATGCCCTTTATCAAGTTGAGGAAGTTCCTTTTTATTCTTAGTTTGATGAGTGTTTTTATCATGAAAGGCTATTGGATTTTGTTGACTGCTTTTCCTGTGTCTATAGAGATGACCACTTTAAAAATTCTATCTGATTTTTAAATTGAGTTTTGGATATTAAATCAACCTTACATTCTTGGGATAAATCCCACTTGGTCATATTGTTTAATTCTTTTCCTATGTTGCTGGATTTGGTTTGCTTGTATTTTGTTGGGAATTTTTGTGTCTATATTCATAAGAGGTATTGGTCTGTAGTTTTCTTGTGATGCCTTTGTCTGGTTTTGATATCTGGGTAATACTGACCTTATAGAAAAAAATGGGAAGTATTCCCTCCCTGTTCTATTTTTTTGAAGAGTTGTAAAGGATGGGTATTCATTCTTCTTTGAATGCTCAGTAGAAATTCAGCAGTGAAGCCATTTGGGCTTGGGTTTTTCTTTGTGTTCAGCTTTTCAATTACTAATTCATTGTCTTGTTAGAGGTTTCTTCACATTTTTAATTTATTCTTGGGTCAGTTTTGGTAGTTTATGACTTTCTAGGAATTTATCCATTTCATTTAAAGGGATCTAATTTGTTGGCATACTTTTGTTCAAAGTATTCCCTTATAATCCTTTTTATTTCTGTGAGGCCAGTAGTGATGTCCCCTCTTTCATTCCTGATTTTAGCAATCTGGGTCTCCTTTTTTTCATAGGTGGTCTAGCTAAAGGTTTGTCGGTGTTTTTGACCTCTTAAAAAAACCAGAGTTTGGTTTTGTTGATGTCCCTGTTTCATTACTTTCCACTCATATTTATTATTTCCTTCCTTCTGCTTGCTTTATTTTTAAATGTTTTAAAACTTACTACTACTGGTTCATTATAAAGGGTGCAAACTCAGGAAGAGCCAAATGGAAGAAATGCCTGGAGCAGTGGAGGAGAATAGGGGGTTGGGGGCTTCCATGCTCTCTCCAGGCACACCCACCCTCCCAGCACTTCCATGAATTGAGCAATCAAGAAGCTCCCCCAAACCCATCAGTTAGAGGTTTTTATGGAGGTTCTGTTATGTAGGCATTATTGGTTAGATCATTGGTCTTTGGTGACCAAGTTCAATCTGCAGCCCCCTCTCCCCTCCCCAGAAATTGAGGGGTGGGGCTGAAAGTTCTAAGTTATGGAACTGAAAGACTAGGTTATGCCTTAGTCTTTCTGGGGACCATCGCCAATCCTGAAGCTACTCATGGGCTCCCAGCCCTCTGTCATCTCATCTTCTGCTTGTTTCAGGTTTAGTTTGCTCTTCTTTTTCCAGTGTCTCAAGGTAGAAGTTTAGGTTATTTGTTTGAGATATTTTTTCTTTTTAATGTAGGAATTTACAGCTATAAATTCTCCTGTAAGTATTGCTTTAGCTGTATCCCGTAAGTTTGATTATGTTGTGTTTTCATTTTCATCTAACTCAAAGTATTTTTTAATTTCCCTTGTTATGTCTTGTTTGACCCATTGATTATCTAGGGTAATATGTTGTTTAATTTCCACATACTTGTGTACTTCCCAAATTTCTTCCTGTTATTTATTTCTAATTTCATTCTGTGGTTGTCAGAGGACTTACTTTGTATATTTCTATCCTTTTATTGAGGTTTGTTTTATGATTTAGCATCTGATCTATACTGGAGAATGTCACATGTGCACTTTGGGCATTTTAACTTTAACTCAAAGAATTTTTTTTTCTATTTACCAAGGAAAGTGCAAGAGTTAGGATTGTAGTTGTCTTTATATCAGAAGCAGGGAGACGTTGAGACTTTGACATTAGCAAACCCATGACAAACAAGAGAAAGAAGCGCTAAGGTCGTCTAAGGATGTGTGTTTGTGAACCGTATCTCAGGTTCCAACCACAGATAAGAAGGGGCCATGAGATCAGTGACCCAACTATCATTGACCCTGGAATTTGAACTAAATAAACAAAGTCACCTTCTTTCACAAATTGACAAGACAAGGAATGCCTTCATGACATTTGAGAAATTTGCTTTTTTACAACTTGGTCACTGATCTAATGGACCTCCAACCATAATGTCTCAGGAGTAGGTTGGCTTGGTTTCAAGACTTATCTGGCTTATGCCTCTATCCATTCCGTATAGAACACTCCCTTGTACATTTAACAGAGACAAGGAAATCCAGGACAAAACAAAAACAAATGAAAGAAGACTTTATGCATATTGACAAGTAATAGCAAAAGTAAAATAAGCAAATGAAGAATAATCAGTTTAATAGCAAAAATATTTTCAAGTAGTATATCTTCAAAACAAAAAGGCTAAAAACCTTGTACAAAGAGCTAGGTCTAATTATATACCAGATAATGCACTTTTAAACTGAAAGGTCAATATTATTAAAGCAACCAGAGTCTAATGAAACTAGTTAGACCTCAGATGGTTGTTGGGATTGACTAAATTGGCAGCAGATCTGAAGGACAGTGGAATTAAGCATAAGGGGCCCAATGAGTGCATCTATTGGTTTGAGACTCCCTGGAGTGTTGCCTGGGAAGAGTTTTCACAGTTATCTTGCTGAGACCTCCAGAATTAGCAAAGGATGATGAGACCTCTTAGAGAAAGCTGATTTACTGCTTACTACAGTAAGAGACTGTTGATCTTATATAGAGTACTGTATTTGAGAAGTGTGTAGTTCAGGACTGCAGACTTACAACGGGCCAAGTAGGTCAACATCGTCTGTAAAAGCATTGTTGCTCAGGTGAGACTATCAATTGATTAGCGCTTGGTGGGATGCTTATTGGATTATCATTCCCTCATTTCCAGAAACAAGGGGATGACAGTGGTTGAGCTGGCTTGCAAAAGTGTGTTTTCTGAGGTGAGTTGATGTAGATTAATTAAGCAGGTTTAAAATTGGTTCTTATGACTACTTGTTACCATTACTACAGAACAATCCATCTTTTCTGAAGTTTGTGGGGATTTTTTTTATTCCCAAGAGTGTGTGAATATCTGTGTTTTCATCCTGTTTTATTGTTTAATTTTTTACAAATTAATTTTTTAAAATATTTTTAGGGCTTCCCTGGTGGTGCAGTGGTTGAGAGTCTGCCTGCCGGTGCGGGGGACACGGGTTCGAGCCCTGGTCTGGGAGGATCCCGCATGCCGCGGGGCGGCTGGGCCCGTGAGCCACAATTACTGAGCCTGCGCGTCTGGAGCCTGTGCTCCGCAACGGGAGAGGCCGCGACGGTGAGAGGACCACGCACCGCGATGAGGAGTGGCCCCCGCTTGCCGCAACTGGAGAAAGCCCTCGCACAGAAACGAAAGACCCAACACAGCCATAAATAGATAAATAAAAAAAATTAAAATATTTTTAAAATTTATTTATTTATTCTTGGTTGTGTTGAGTCTTTGTTGCCGCATGTGGGCTTTCTCTAGTTGCAGCGAGTGGGGGCTACTCTTCGTTGTGGTGCACAGGCTTCTCATTGCAGTGGCTTCTCTTGTTGTGGAGCATGGGCTCTAGAGTGCAGGCTCACTAGTTGTGGCGCACGGGCTTAGTTGCTCCACAGCATGTGGGATCTTCCTGGACCAGGGCTCGAACCCATGTGCCCTGCATTGGCAGGTAGATTTTTAACCACTGTGCTACCAGGGCAGCCTCTACATATTAATTTTAAATTCATAAAGAATTTTATTTTTTAAATGATTAGGAAATCATTCTATTTATTTTTTTCTTTTCTTTTTTTAAAATTGAAGTATAGTTGATTTACCGTATTGTGTTAGTTTCAGGTGTACAGCATCGTGATTCTTCTTTTTCGCAGATTATAGTCCATTATAAGTTATTACAAGATATTAGGTATAATTCCCTGTGCTATACAGTAAATTCTTGTTTCTTATCTATTTTATGTATAGTAGTTTGTATCTGTTAACCTCATACTCCTAATTTGTTCCTCTCCCCCTCTCTCTCCCCTTTGGTACCCAAAAGTTTATTTTCTATGTCTGTGAGTCTGTTTCTGTTTTGTATATAGATGCATTTGTATATTTTTTTAGAGTCCATATACAAGTGATTTATGTTTCTCTGCCTGACTTACTTCACTAAGTGTAATATTCTCTAGGTGCATCCTTATCGCTGCAGATGGCAATATTTCATTCTTTTTTATGGCTGAGTATTTTTCCATTGTGTATATATACTACATCTTCTTAAACCAATCATCTGTTAATGGGAATTTGGGTTGTTTCCATGTCTTGGCTATTGAAAATAGTGCCACTATGAACATTAGGGTAAATGTATCTTTTCAAATTAGAGTGTTTGTTTTTTTCTGGATATATACCCAGGATTGGAATTGCTTGATTATATGGTAGTTCCATTTCTGGTTTTTTAAGGAACCTCCATACTGTTCTCCATAGTGGCTGAACCAATTTACAGTCCCACCAACAGTGTAGAAGAGGGTGCGTTTTTCTCCACACACTCTCCAGCATTTATTATTTATAGACTTTTTGATGATGGCCATTCTGACCAGAGTGAGGTGATACCTCATTGTAGTTTTGATTTGCATTTCTCTGATAATTAATGATTTTGAGCATCCTTTCATGTGTCTGTTGGCCATCTGTATGTCTTCTTTGGAGAAATGTCTATTTAGCTCTTCCCATTTTTTGATAAGATTGTTTATTTTTTTCATATTGAGCTGTTTGTATATTGGAAATTAATCACTTGGCAGTAGCATTGTTTGCATATGTTTTCTCCCATTCTGTAGGTTGTCTATATGTATTGTTGATGGTTTCCTTTGCTATGCAAAAGCTTTTAAGTTTGATTAGGTCCCATTTCTTTATTTTTGCTTTTATTTATTTATTTTTTTGCCTTGGGAGACTGATCTAAGAAAATATTGCTACAGTTTATGTCAAAGTTTCACCTGTGTTCTCTTCTAGGAGTTTTATGGTGGCATGTCTTACATTTAGATCTTTAAACCATTTTGAGTTTTTTTTTGTATATGGTGTGAGAAAGTGTTCTAATTTCATTGTTTTCCATGTAGGCCAGTTTTCCCCAACACCAGTGTTGAAGAGACTGTCCTTTCTCCATTGTATATTCTTGCTTCCTTTGTCATAGATTAATTGACTCTAGCTGCATGGGGTTATTTCTTGGCTCTCTGATCTATTGATCTATGTTTATTGATCTACAGTCTGTTTTTGTGCCAGTGTCACACTGTTTTGATTACTGTAGCTTTGTAGTATAGTCTCAGGTCTGGGAGGGTGATACCCCAGCTTGTTCTTTTTTCTCAAGATTGCTTTGGCAGTTTGGGGTCTTTTGTGGTTCCATATAAATTTTAGGATTATTTGTTCTAGTTCTGTGAAAAATGTTATGGGTATTTTGATAGGAATTGCATTAAATCTGTAGGTTGCTTTGAGTAGTATGGCCACTTTAACAATATTAATTCTTCTAGTCCAAGAGCATGGGATAGCTTTCCATTTTCTTTGAATCATCTTTTATTTCCTTTATCATTATTTTATAGTTTTCAGAGTGTAGGTCTTTCACCTCCTTGGTTAAGTTTATTCCTAGCTATTTTACCTTTTTTTTGATGTAATTTTAAAAGAGGTTGTTTTTTAGTTTCTGCTTCTGATATTTCACTATTAGTATATGTAATGCAACAGTTGTCTGTGTGTTGATCTTATACCCTGCTACCTTGCTCACTTCATATATTAGTTCTGATAGTTTTTGTGTGGAGACTTTAGCATTCTGAAAATGGAGTATCATATCATCTGCAGGTAGAGACAGTTTTACTTCTTCCCTTCCAATTTGGATACCTTTTCTTTATTTTTCTTGTCTGATTGCTGTGGCTAGGACTTCTGATATTATGTTGAATGTAAGCAGTGAGAGTGGGCACCCTTGTCTTGTTCCTGAATTTAGTGAAAAGGCTTTCAGCTCAATACCATTGAGTATTATGTTGGCTGTGGGTTTGTTGTAAATGACCTTTATTATGTTGAGATATGTTTCCTCTGTACCACTTTGATGAGCAGTTTTATCATGAATGGACGTTGAATTTTTTCAAACACTTTTTCTGTGTCTATTGAGACGATCATGTGGTTTTTGGCTTTCTTTTTGTTAATGTGGTGTATCCCATTGATTCATTTGCGTATATTGAACCATCCTTCTGACCCTGGAAAGAATCCAGCTTGGTCATAGTGTATGATCCTTTTTATATATTGTTGGATTTGGTTTGCTAATATTTTGTTGAGGATTTTTGCATCTATATTCATCAAAGGTATTGGCCTGTAATTTTGTTTTTTTGTAGTGTCTTTGTCTGGTTTTGGTATCAGGGTAATGGTTGCCTCATAGAATGATTATGGGAGTGTTCCCTCCTCTTCAGTTTTTTGGAGTAGCTTGAGAAGGATAGGTGTAAGTTCTTTATAAGTTGGAAAGAATTCCCCAGTGAAGCAGTCTGGTCCTGGACTTTTGTTTACAGGGAGTTGAACTTTTATTTATTTATTTTATTTTATTTATTTTTGACTGTGTTGGGTCTTTGTTTCTGTGCAAGGGCTTTCTCCAGTTATGGCAAGCGGGGGCCACTCTTCATCGCGGTGCGCGGGCCTCTCACTATTGCGGCCTCTCTTGTTGCGGAGCACAGGTTCCAGACGCGCAGGCTCAGTAGTTGTGGCTCACGGGCCCAGTTGCTCCGTGGCATGTGGGATCTTCCCAGACCAGGGCTCGAACCCGTGTCCCCTGCATTGGCAGGCAGATTCTCAACCACTGCGCCACCAGGGAAGCCCCTACAGGGAGTTTTTTAAATTACAGATTCAATTTCACTTCTAGTGATCAGTCTGTTTAAATTGTTTCTTATTTTTTTATATATAAATTTATTTGCTTATTAATTTTTGGCTGCATTAGGTCTTCATTGCTGTACGTAGGCTTTCTCTAGTTGTGGCAAGCAGGGGCTACTCTTCGTTGCAGTGTGCAGGCTTCTCCTTGCAGTGACTTTTCTTGTGGAACACAGGCTCTAGGCATGCGGGCTTCAGTAGTTGTGGCGCACAGGCTAGGTAGTTGTGGCTCGTGGGCTCTAGAGCGCAGGCTCAGTAGTTGTGGCGCATGGGCTTAGTTACTCCGTGGCACGTGGGGTCTTCCTGGACCAGGGATTGAACCTGTGTCCCCTGCATTGGCAGGCAGATTCTTATCCACTGTGCCACCAGGGAGATCCCTCTATTGTTTTTTTATCTCTATTTTATTTATTTCCTCTCAGATCTTTATTATTTTCTTCCTTCTGCTGACTTTGGGCTTTGTTTATTCTTCTTTTTCTGATCCTTTTAGGTGGTAGGTTAGGTTGTTTATTTGAGATTTTTCTTGTTTCTTGAGGAAGACCTGTATCACTATGAACCTCCATCTTAGAACTGCATTTGCTGCATCCCATACATTTTGTAAAGTTGCGGTTTCATTTTCATTTGTCTCTATCCATTTTTTTTTAAAGGTTTTTTTTTTTTTTTTTTTTTAATTTATTTATTTATCCTTGGGTGTGTTGGGTCTTCGTTTCTGTGCGAGGGCCCTCTCCAGTTCCAGCGAGCGGGGTCCAGTCTTCATCGCGGTGCGCGGGCCTCTCACCGTCGCGGCCTCTCTTGCTGCGGAGCACGGGCTCCAGACGCGCAGGCTCAGCAGTCGCGGCCCACGGGCCCAGCCGCTCTGCGGCATGTGGGATCTTCCCAGACCAGGGCTCGAACCCGCGTCCCCTGCATTGGCAGGCAGACTCTCAACCACTGCGCCACCAGGGAAGCCCTCTATCCATTTTTTAATGATCCTTTTTTTTCTCACTAATTTGAAATGCCACCAGTAATTACTGTGTACTCAATCCTAATCTGTATTTCAGTCTAGTTCTGGCTCCTTTATTCTATTATTTCTTTTTTCACATTTGTTAAGGCACAGTTGACACACAGTAAACTGCACACATTTAAAGTATACACTTTGATGAGTTTTGACATATTTTTGTATCTATGACACATCATAATGAAGAAAATGAACATATCCATTGTCGTCTCAAAATTTACTCATGTTTCTTTGAAACCTCTTCTCACTTTTACTTTTCTTCTGCCCTGTGGGCAGCAAATGCTGATCTTCTCTCTGACACTAGAGATTAGTTTTCATTTTCTAGAATTTTATATAAATGGAATCATATAGTATATACTTTTTTTTTTTTGACATGCCACGTGGCTTGTGGGATCTTAGTTCCCCGACCAGGAATTGAACCCAGGCCCTCAGCAGTGACAGCACAGAGTCCTAACCACTGGACTGCCAGGAAAATCCCAGTATGTACTTAGTTGTAGTTGTATGTATCAAAAGTTTGTTCCTTTTTTATTGCTGAGTAGTATTCTTTTGTATGAATATACCATGGTTTTTAAAATCTACTCACCTGTTGTTCCCACTTGTTGGCTATTACACATAAAGTTGCTGTAAATATTAGGGCACAAGTCTTTCAATGGACACATACTTCTATTTCTCTTAGTTAATACCTGGAAAGTGGAATGGTGGGTCATGTGATAGGTGTACATTTAACTTTCTAAGAAACTGTGTTCCAAAGTAGCTGTACCATTTTACATTCCCACCAGCAGTGTATGAGATTTCAGTTTGTTCTACGTTCTCACCAACACTTGATATAGTCAGTCTTTTTTTTTTTTTTTTTTAATTTATTTATTATTTATGGCTGTGTTGGGTCTTCGTTTCTGTGCGAGGGCTTTCTCTAGTTGTGGCAAGTGGAGGCCACTCTTCATCGCAGTGCGCGGGCCTCTCATTATCGTGGCCTCTCTTGTTGCAGAGCACAGGCTCCAGACGCGCAGGCTCAGTAATTGTGGCTCGCGGGCCTAGTTGCTCCACGGCATATGGTATCTTCCCAGACCAGGGTTCGAACCCATGTCCCCTGCATTGGCAGGCAGATTCTCAACCACTGCGCCACCAGGGAAGCCCAGTCAGTCTTTTTAATATTAGAAAATCTGATCAGTATAGTGGTATCCTGTTGTGGTTTTATTTTGTTTTATTTTATTTCTTTTTGCGGTAAGAACATTTAAGATCCTGTGTTTAATTTTAATGCTTTCTAAAGGTTTTTTTAAAATTTATATTTTATATTGGAGTACAGTTGATTAACAATGTTGTGTTAATTTCAGGTGTACAACAAAGTGATTCAGTTATACATATACATGTATCTATTCTTTTTCAAATTCTTTTCCCATTTAGGTTATTACAGAATATCGTGGTTTTAATTTGCATTTCCCTAGTGACTAATGATGTTGAGCATCTTTTCCTGTGCTTATTTGCCATTCATTTACCTACTTCGATGAAATGTCTGTTCAAAATTTTCGCCTATTTTTTTTGGTGTTATTTTTTCACTGAGTTGTGTAAGAATTCTTATATGTGAGAAATATAATCCCTTTATCAAGATACATTATTTGCAAAACTTTTCTCTCAGTCTGTGGCTTGTCTTTTCATTTTTATTAATGGTGTCTTTTAAGGATAGAGCATTTTTATTTTGATGAAGTCTATTATTAGTTTTTTCTTTCATGGATTGTGTTTTTGGTGTCATATCGAAGAAATTGTTGCCTAACTCAAGGTCATAAAGATTTTCTGTGTTTTATTTTAAGAGGCATATTGTTTAGCTGTTACATTTAAGTCTGTGATCCATTTTGAGTTAACTTTTGTGGACAGTATGAGATAGTGGTCTAAGTTCATTTTGTTGCATATAAATACCCAATTATCTTAACACTGTTTCTTGAAAAAGACTTTCCTTTCTTATAATTTACCTATGACACCTTTATCATAAACATGTAGGTTTATTTCTGCCTTTCTTTCTCAGATAATTTAAAGCTATAAACTTCCCTCTGACCGCTGCATTAGCTATAACTCATGATCTTTTGATATATTGGTTTTTTTGTTTTCCTTTAGTTTGAGATATTTCCTAATTTCTCTTGTGCTACCTTCTTTGAATTATTTAGAGGGTGAAGTTTAATTTCTTGATATTTGGATATTTCCTATTCTCTGTTTTTAGTTTCTAGTCTTATTCTGATGTATTTGGAGAACGTATTTTGTATTATTTCAGGTGTTTTAATTTTACTGAAACTTGTTTTATGGCCTAGTATAGAATCTGTCCTAGAGAAGGTTCCATTTGTAATTGAAAAGGATATGCATTCTGCTGTTTTTGGGTGGACTTTTTTATATACGTCAGTTAGGTTCAGTTGGTTTAATAGTGTTGTTCAAGTCTTCCGTATCTTTCCTCATTTTCTACTTATGGTATCAATTACTAAGAGAGGGATATTGAAATCTTGTCAAGTTGTTTAATTCTTCTTTAAATTGTCAGTTTTTCCTTCGGATATTTTCCTTTGGATACACACACACATCTATATTTACATAAATATGTATATTTATAATTGCTATGTCTTACTGATGTGTTAACCCCTTTATCATTGTGAAATGTGCCTCTTCGTCTCTAGTAATGATTTTGTCTTGAAGTCTATTTTGTCTGACATTAATGTAGCCAATCTAGCTTTTTTATGGTTACTGTTTGGTATATATTTTCTGTTCCTCTATTTTCAACCTGTTTATGTCTTTGAATATAAAACGTGTATCTTGTAGACAGCATATATCTGGATTTTGGGCTTTTAATCCAGTCTGACAATCTCTGCTTTTGGATTGGCCTGTTTAATACTTTTTTAAAAATAAATTTATTTATTTATTTATTTATGACTGCCTTGGGTCTTTGTTGCTGCGCACGGGCTTTCTCTAGTTGTGGCGAGCGGGGACTACTCTTCGATGTGGTGTGTGGGTTTCTCATTGCAGTGGCTTCTCTTTTTGCAGAGCACGGGCTCTAGGTGTGTGGGCTTCAGTAGTTGTGGCACGCTGGCTCAGTAGTTGTGGCTCATGGGCTCTAGAGCGCAGGCTCAGTAGTTGTGGTGCATCGGCTTAGTTGCTCCTGGGCCAGGGCTCTTACCCGTGTCCCCTGCGTTGGCAGGCGGATTCTTAACCACTGTGCCCCCAGGGAAGCCCTGTTTAATTCCTTTATATTAAACATTAGTATTTACATTGTTGGCTGTATGTCTGTCATTTGCTATTTGTTTTCTGTATGTCTCCTGTCTTTTTTCCCCTTCATTCCTTCTTTATTGCCTTCTTCTGTGTTAAATATTTTTTAGTGTACCATTTAAATTCCTCTGTTGATTGTGTGTGTGTGTTTGTTCTAAGGACTTCAGTAAGTATCTTACGTATATCATAGTCTATTTTACATTAATACATAATTCCAATAAAACATAGAAATTTTGCTCCAGTATAATTCCATATTTCTCCCTTCTTTATGCATACACACACACACACACACACACACAGACACACACACAGTATATATGTTATAAACCCAACAGTACAGTATTTTAATTATTGCTTTAAACAATCAATGTAAACAGTCTTATGATTTTTTAAGAAATGAAGAAAAAATATATTCATATATAGTCTTTTTATATTTACCTACACATATATCATTTCCAGTATTCTTCCTTCCTGTGGATCCAGGTTGCCATCTGGTATTGTTTTCTTTTAGCCTGAGGGACTTCCTTTAGTATTTCCTGTAGAGCAGGTCTTCCAGCAATATGTTCTCTTAGTTTTTGTTTACCTGAGAATGATTTTATGTCACCTTCAATTTTTTTAAACAGCTTTATTGAGATTTAACTATATACCATACAGTTCATTCATTTAAAGGATACCATTAATGGCTTTTAGTATATTCATTATGCATCCATCACTACAGTCAATTTTAGAACATTTCCATTACCCCCAGAAGAAACCCTACACCCCTTAGCCATTATCCACCCCTACTCCCTATCAAATTTCCCTCCCTAGTTCTAGGCAACCACTAACCTATTTTCTATATCTATAGATTTACCTGTTCTGGACATTTCATATAGGAATCATACAGTATATGGTCCTTTGTGACTGCCTTCTTCATTTTCATTTTTGAAAAATAGTTTCGGGAATTCCCTGGAGGTCCAGTGGTTAGGACTCCATGCTCTCACTGCTGAGGGCCCAGGTTCAATCCCTGGTCAGGGAACTAAAATCCCATAAGCCGCAAGGCATGGTCAAAAAAAAAAAACGGATATAGATTTTTCTGTTAGACATTTTTTTTTCCCTGCCCTTTCCTGCCCTTTGAGCATTTCATTACACTGCCTTCTGGCCTCCGTTGTTTCAGATGAGAGGTAGGTTGTTTGTTTGTTTATTTATTTATTTATTTATTTTTGGGTGCGTTGGGTCTTCGTTGCTGTGCGGGGGCTTCTCATTGCAGTGGCTTCTCTTGCTGCAGAGCATGGGCTCTAGGGGCGCAGGCTTCAGTAGTTGTGGCACGTGGGCTGGGCTCAGTAGTTGTGGCTCGCAGACTCTGTAGCTCAGGCTCAGCAGTTGTGGCGCACGGGCTTAGTTGCTCCACGGCATGTGGGATATTCCTGGACCAGGGCTCAAGCCCCTGTCCCCTACATAGGCAGGCGGATTCTTAACCACTGCGCCACCAGGGAAGCCCGAGAAGTAGGATTTTAACCATAATGTTGTTCTCCTGTATACGATGCATCATTTTTCTCTTGCTGCTATCAAGATTTTTCTCTTTGGCTTTGGATTTTAGCAGGTTGTCCATGATGTGTTTAGGTGTGGTTCTCATTGTGTTTGTCATACTTAAGATTCATTGAGGTTATGGATTTATAAGTAATTTCTTTAATCAAATTTGGGAAGTTTTAGGCCACTGTTTCTTTTAATATTTTTCTTTCCTCTCTTGTCCGCCTTCTGGGACTCTCAGTATATTTACGTTGGCACTCTTTATATTGTCTCATAAGATTTTGTGTCATTTGTCTTTAATATCTTTCTCTGTCTTCTTTGCACTGAGTACTTTCTATTGATCTATCTTTATGTTGTTGGCTATTTATTCTGCCATTTCAAATCTGCTGGTGAGTTCATCTTAACAATTTTTCATTTTGATTGTATTTTCCAACTTTACAGTTTCTTTTTCCCTTCCCCCTCCCTCTCCCCCTCCTCCTTCTTCTTCCCTTCCGTTTCCCCTCCTCCTTCTCCTGTTTTTTTTTTTTTTTCAGTTTCTGTTTCTCTATCGAGATGTGCCCTATTTGTCAATTTGTCATATTTTCCTTTAGTTATTTGAACATACTTAATAATAGCTGCTTTGAATTCTTTGTGTGCAAAGTCCATCATGTAAACCCTCTTGTATAAGTTTCTGTTGACTGCTTTTTTTCATGATTTTTGGCCATGCTTTCCTGTTTCTTTGCACATTTAATTGTAATTGAAAAGTAAACATTTCAGATAACATATTGTAGCAAATCTGGATCTTGTTTTATTTTTCTGAGTTTTGAAAAATTATGACTTGTTCATACTTAAACTGTGGACTCTGTATCCTCTGTGGAGTGCAGCTGCTGATGTTTCTGCTCAATTTTTCTATTCTTATTTTGATATTTTAGCCTAGCTTCCTTGGGATCACACCTTTGTATAGTTTAGAGGTTCAGGCAATAATTTGGGTAGAGGTTGTACCTTATAGGTTGAACCCATGAGGCTTTCATTCTCTGATGATGAATCTATGTGTGGGTTGAAAAACTCAAAGTTATGGGTAGTTCTCACATGTGTCTTGGCTTTCACTTTTAGCAAGTCTCTCCTGGCTTTCTCCTGAGCATATGTAAGTTTCCTAGTCAGCCAAAGATGTGTGGTGAGCTTATCTTAAACCCTTCTATTGCTTTCTGATTTCCAGAATCTATTCGTTAAATTTCTAGCTACTCTGCTCCTTGTACTTGGGGTACAACCTTGGACTAGCAAAACTTTGGTTTTCCCCATTACCATTGGTAGCTGGCTTGCTATCCATTTCCACTCCATCCTCAGGTTGTATTTTCCCACTCAGGCCGGTAAAACTACCCTTTCTCAGTGACTGAAGGGGTGGGATAGAAAAGATGGGGACTGTCTCAGGCAAGGTCACAAATTTCTGCTGTTCTTACCAGAAACTTTAGGTGTTTAAAAAAAAAAAATGCTTCTCAATTTGTTGTCTGTCTTTGGTTGATTTCCAGTGTATTAAAATGTTTGTTTTTGATAATTTTGTCTAGTTTTATACTTGATTTTTATAGAAAGGAATTGCTGACATCTTCATACTGCTGTAATGAGAGGTCATTTTTTTAATTTCAGTTTTTGTTATTGAGGTATAATTAACATGCCATAAAATTAGCCACTTTTAAAATTCACTGGTTTTTAGTATATACACAAATCACTGTATGTAAAAAATAGTGAAAGCTAAATAAGGTTACTATCTTATTCTAGAACATTTTCATCACCCCCCACAAAAGAAACCCCTTACTTATCACCCCTTTTTATATTTGAAATGTAAATTTTTTCAGAACTTTCAGATTCAGGTTCCTTTACATTAATTTGCCAGCCATTTTTTGAGCTCTTTCAACTGGACCCAACTCTTTCTTCAGCTTTTAAAAAAATTTTCTTTGTTTCCCTTCTGTAAATTATTTTGTATTTATCTTTTATCCCTTGGACTTGTCTTCTGTGTCTGGATAGCCTTCATTTTATCATACTCATCTCTTTATTTCCTCAGAGTACTAAAACAATTTCTTTTTTTTTTCATGGAAAGGCATTTTATTTTAAATATAGCAGGGTGTACATGTCAATCCCAAACTCCCAATCTATTCCTCCCCCACAGCCCTCCACCCTGGTAGCCATAAATTTGTTCTCTAAGTCTGTGAGTCTGATTCTGTTTTGTAAATCAGTTCATTTATATCTGTTTTTTTTAGATTCTGCATATAAGCAGTATCTCACATTTGTCTTTCTCTGTCGGGCTTCACTTAAGTATGATAATCTTCAGGTCCGTCCATGTTGCTATACATGGCATTATTTCATTCTTTTTAATGGCTGAGTAATATTCCATTGTATATATGTACCACATCTTCTTTATCCATTCATCTGTCGATGGACATTTAGGTTGCTTAAAACAACTTCTTAAGCCCAATTTTTAATTCATAAATTTGATTTTCTAGGCCAAGATTTGCTGCCTCTGTTACCTTTGCTAAAATTTCTAATGGTTGGCACTCTTGATTTATTTATATTTTTAATAAATTTATTTATCTATTTATTTATTTTGGCTGCCTTGGGTCTTTGTTGCTGTGCGCGGGCTTTCTCTAGTTGTGTCGAGCAGGGGGGCTACTCTTCGTTGCAGTGCACAGGCTTCTCATTGCGGTGGCTTCTCTTGTTGCAGAGCACGAGCTCTAGGCACGCGGGCTTCAGTAGTTGTGGCACGCAGGCTCAGTAGTTGTGGCTCGTCGGCTCTAGAGGGCAGGCTCGGTAGTTGTGGCTTATTTGGTCCACGGCATGTAGGATCTTCCTGGACCAGGGCTCAAACCTGGGTCCCCTGCATTGGCAGGTGGATTCTTAACCACTGTACCACCAGGGAAGCCCCGCTTTATTTTTCATTAAAGCAATCTCTACTGCTTTCAAATTATTGTCCTTTCATAAATTCAGTAGTCTTTTGAATATCATTAAAAATAAGAATTACTGTTAAAATATTTTTTATTTTATACATGCTTTTTTCTTTTCTAGAAAACTTAGTGTTGAGTTTATTTTTCCCTCTTTCCAGTGTTTGTATTTATGTTTGAATTATTATTATATATTTTTAATTTATTTTTTTGTTTTTCTTTTTTCTTCATACTTTTTATGTTTAAAAGAGTTTAGTTATGAAAAATTTTTAACATTTGCAAAAATAGAGAGAATAGTATAATAAACCCCCTCATTCCTATTTTATAGATTCAACAATTATTATTTCATGAACAACCTGTTTCATGTGGTCTTCTACCACTTTTTCCCACTAAACTTAATTATTTTGAAGCAAATCCTGGACATCTTATTTCTTTCACAGATATTTCAGTATTTATCTCCTAAATTGACTCTCTCTTTAAAACATAACCATAATGTCATTATTACACCTCAATTTTAAATTTCTTATGATCATTATTATATTGGTATATCCATAGGTTCTTCCTGTACCAGATTCTCTTCATAAATCAAAACCAAAACTGGCAAATGTCAGTTCTTTGAGATCTAAAACAATTTGTTTAAAAGTAGTCCTTTGTTTTAAGAACCTTATGTATTTGTATTTACATGGAAGACTACCTAAACTATATTAAGTTAAAAATCAAGTTGCAAAACAGTGTATCTGGTATGATTATACACTTCGGGGGGAAATTATTAGTATTCACAAATTTAAGAAAAGCTGAGGGAAAGTGGGTCTCTCACGAATGGATTACAAACCATGTTCAGTTTCTGTTTTTTTATAGTAACACTTTTATTTTATAAGCAACATATAACACTTTTAAAGCAAAACCATGGTAAAGGTTAAAGAAAAACAATGATCCATTAAAAATAGGGCAAAAGATATGAACTGACATTTTACCAAAGAGCTGATTTGTAAGGTAAATACGTACATGGAAAGGTGTTCAACATCATTAGCCATTAGGGAAATGCAAATTATAACTACAGTGAGATACCAGTATGCATCTATTAGAGTAACTAAAATAAAAACTAGTGAAAATACCAAATACTGGTAAGGATGTAGAGAAACTGTCCCTCATGTACTTTGTGTGGGAATGTAAAATGGTTCAGCTATGCCAGAGAATTTTTTGGCAGTTTCTTATAAAACTAAGCATATACTTATAAAACTAAGCATGCACTTAACCATATGACCCCACAGTCACACCCTTGGGCATTTTTCCCAGAAAAATGAAAATTTAAGTTCACACAAAACTAATACACAGATAGATGTTCATAGCAGCTTTTATTTGTAATAGCAAAAAAGTGGAAACAACCAAAATGGCCTTCAGCAGGTTAATGGTTAAACTCTAGTACCTCCATACAGTGGAATACTACTCAGCGTTAAAAACAAATGCGCCGTTGATACAACAACCTGAATGGATCTCAGGGGCATTACGCTTAGTGGAAAATGTCAATCTCAAAAGGTTGCATAATAAAGTTCCATTTATATGGCATTCTCAAAATGACAAAACTGTAGTAGAAAACAGATCTGTGGCTTCCAGGGCACAGGGAAGGGGAAGCAGTGTGACCATGATGGGATGGCATGAAATAGTTCCCTTTATGATGATATGGAACAGTTCTGTGACTGATTGTGGTGGTAGCTACACAAACCTATCAATGAGATAAAATTGCATAGAACCACACACACACACAAGTCAACGTGTGCAAGAAATGGTGAAAATGGAATAAGGTCTGCAGTCCAGTTAATGATATTATAACCAGTGCCAATTCCATACATGAAGTTCTCTGTACAAATTTTACAACTTCCTTTGATTTTATAATTATTTAAAAGTAAGAAAATTTTTTAAAAAGATAATTTTTAATGCCACTAGGCTTTCATTACAAGAATCTTAAAGTTCTAATCTTTTATTTATTTATTTATTTTTTAATTAATTAATTAATTTATTTATTTTTGGCTACGTTGGATCTTTGTTGCTGTGCGCGGGCTTTCTCTGGTTGCGGCGAGCGGGGACTACTCTTCGTTGCGGTGCGCGGGCTTCTCATTGCGTTGGCTTCTCTTGTTGCGGAGCACGGGCTCTAGGTGCTCGGGCTTCAGTAGTTGTGGCATGCGGGCTCAGTAGTTGTGGTTTGTGGGCTCTAGAGCACAGGCTCAGTCGTTGTGGTGCACAGGCTTAGTTGCTCCGTGGCATGTGGGATCTTCCCAGACCAGGGCTCGAACCCGTGTCCCCTGCACTGGCAGGCGGATTCTTAACCACTGTGCCAACAGGGAAGTCCAGTTCTAATCTTTTAATCTAGTGATTTCACTTACGGGAAATCTGTCTCAAGCAATTTTAAGTATAGAAGAATCTTTATAAAAGATGTTCATCCAGAATTATTTGTAAGAGTGAAACAATAGAACTATTATTTAAAAAGTAAAACCAGTGAATTAATGTACCCTCCACTTAGTGAAATAGTATCATGGAACCATTAACATAGTTGAAGGTTTTGATTAAAAATACTTATAATTAATTTTTCTACAATGTTGCATGCATTTACTAGACAATAGTGAGTTAGACAAGCATAAGATGTATTGATGAATAAAACTGTGCAAATAGGAAGCAAAAATTCATGAAACTATCTGAGATAAAATCTCTAACCTTATTTCAAAACAACTTTATGTTCTAAGTGCTTTATGTGTATAAAGTCATGGAGTTCTCTCAGCAACACTGTGAGTTAGGTGGTTTTTTCTGACTCCACTTTCACACAGGGAAACTGAGGCACAAGGAGGTTACATAACTTGCTCAGGGTCCCACGTGCTGCTATGTGGCAGAGCCAAGATTTGAACCCAGGCTTTGGCTCCAGGGTCTGTAGTCAGTGTTGAACTGTTTCAAGTTTCTGATGGTTTTTCATCCCTTACTGCAGCAAGTTCTGCAGGATACTAATTGCCTACAATGGTAATAGATGTTCAGTGAGCTAAAAGGGAAAAGGGAAGGAGGAGTCTGTGGTTCAATAAATTTGTAGGTAAATGAAACTAAATATGTTTCTCCTTTTTATCAGCCTGATGTGGTAATGTATGTTGTGAACCTCTAAGAAGGGGTTATATTATGCAGAATGGACTCAACTTTTTTGATTGTGGAACCTTTTTCACCCCCCCCTCAAGACCTCTCAAGGGACCAGTGTTCCTGAAGAATGTACCCTAGTTGACACTGGCCCATAGAAGAGTCCATGCTCTGACCCACAAAGGAATTCATATCTGGTCCCTGTCTGTCTTCAGCCTACACTGACCATCTTCTGACCCTTTTTCACCTCCTTGCTCGCCCCAGTCCCAGATCCCTGATTGTCCCCTGCATACCTATGCCTCTGCCTAGGGTGTTACTTACCAGCTGCCGTGGCGTCTCTGCCTGGCAGGTTGCTCCTTCAAGTATCACCTGCCTCTGTAAACTTTCCTTGACTCCCTGTGCATGCTCAGACATGCTTTCTGTGAGTTTCTGTTGTTACCTTGTTCACGGCACTGTTATAGAGGTTGCCTTGAGAGTACATTTGTCTGTGGTGAGTCTTTTCATCTCTTCATATTTAGCATCTTCACCAGTGGTGTCTTCTGATAGGTAGTTGTAATTTCTTCCTTCAGCTAGAAAGGGCAAATATAGTTTAAAGAATGTTTTATTGTTCCTCTGTAGACTATCTCCTAATAACGATACAAATTATTTTGATGATTAGTGTACCTTATTTTAAGGAATACAGTGAATTTTATCAATTTATAGTTGCTGTTTTTAATTTCATTTTTATCCTTTCACTTTTTTTGGGTAATGTTAAAAAGAAAAGAGATGAGGGTCCTATCTCTTAAAAGAGACAGCTGGAGCCTTTTGGTGCTATATAGTTGCGATTGTAACCCTAAAGTACTTATTTGCATCCCCTATGCCTTTCATGCTGCTCTGTGTGTACTGCATATGATCCAAAGGTCTTTTGTCTCTTTCCAAAGGCATGCCATGTACCAACAGAACAAAGAAGACTTCCAGGACGAGTGCACCAAGCTTCTGGTTGGCAGTATTGTCATAACCCGATACAACAATCGTACCTATCGTATTGATGATGTGGATTGGAATAAGACTCCAAAAGATAGCTTCACGATGTCTGATGGGAAGGAGATTACATTCTTGGAATACTACAGGTAGAGGGAAGAGACTGGGCTTGGGCCTGCGGGTTGGGGCCATAGTCTCCTGTTCTCTAGCAGGAGTGGCACACAGCAGGACACTTCAAAAATAATTGGATTGGTAATGGCATCCAAGATTGATGAGCTCATTTGTGGGATTTGACGTGAATTTGCTACCCTTACAGTTTTATTTCTTTCAGTACTTTTTGGAAGTTATTTCATAAATTAATCTCAGGACTTCGAATTGTGCTTCCTTTGCTGTTTTGGTTACAAGTCTGTTTGGAGAGATTAAATTCAAGTCATTAATCATTTGACTATCATTTTGCCTTTCTAGTTACCTAAGCCCTTTAACCTGATACAGTTTTTAAACAAATTCTTTCCTGGACTGTTATCCTATTTCTCCTCTATTTAATTGCAACGTTAACTTGAGCCTGCTTTTTCCAGTTATGTATATGCTATGGTGAGTTTCTGATGGATCCTTGACAAGGGTATAATGCAGATTGTGTACCTCAGTCCTGGTTAACACTTTGACTGTGATGCTGTAAGAGTGGTGATGCTGCTTCTGACTTTTTCCCCTGCCTCTTTTCGGCTCTAGCAAAAACTATGGGATCACAATAAAGGAGAAGGACCAGCCACTGCTGATCCACAGGCCCAGTGAGCGACAGAATAACCAAGGGATGGTGAGTTGGAGGTGGGGGGCAGGGTGTCAGGCCGATGCTTCCATCTAAGTTCTCCACCCATCAGCCCCGGGAGCCGTGGGACCTATGATTACAGTGGAGCTACAATTACAGTGTGGTTGGGGAAAGCTGTGTAGGGTTTTGTCTGTCTCCTCTAGCCAGAGTTGCTTTTGCAGTCCCCTTAGTGAGGAACTAAACATCCATAGAGCGAGTTAGGTTAAGGAATAAGGAGAATTTACTGCTAAAGAAGATGAAAACACTGGGTCCATTAGGGAAGTTACAGACATTTTAACAGAACTGGGGGCCAGGGAAAAGTGCCTCAGTACCTGACTCCTCTGTCTTCAGAGTAGAGACTGAAGATCAGTAGGTTAAGATGAGACAGAGACACCAGCTTGATAGGAGGTATTGTCTCAGCTTATCTGGAGGCCGAAGTGGAACAAAACTTTCAGTTTTTCTAGTTTTTTCTCTCCTTTTGACAATTTGAATATTTTTCTCTTTACCTAATACAACAGGCTATCGTGACTTGAGGGAGAAAAGGGTAAAACACTTGTAGTGTTTCCTGCCCTCTTCTCTGGGGTTTTGTGTTCCTTAGTGTGCCAGTGATACACCTGCAAGACCAGCTCTGGGCCTGGGAGGTCTTGTACTGGTCAGGGGAAGAAGATCCTCTTTTACTGCCTTGCTTTCCCTCTGTTCTCTCCTCAAAGCTGCTAAAAGGCGAAATCCTGCTGCTGCCTGAGCTTTCCTTCATGACTGGAATCCCTGAGAAGATGAAGAAGGACTTTAGAGCCATGAGGGTGAGAAGTGCCTGCTTTGAACCGAAGACCTTTTTGATAGCAGATATAGCTAGAACTGGGCCAGGTTTCCACGTCATCTGGGCAGGTTCATTTTTCCTCTGTATAAAGCATAATCTGTGTCCCTTCCCACACACTGTGAAAAAGCCGATCAGAACTTTCTTTGGAATGTTGTTACAATAGTAGAACGACTGAATTATAAGGTAAAAGGAAACAAATAGTTCTGGCATCACCCTCGCCAATCAGATGGATGACTGTAAGCTGGTCATATGACCATAAATGAGGTTCTTTGAGAGCACTGAATTTTTTTAACATTTCTGTAAACCTTCAGTTTATTTGAAGGGAGGAGGAGATAATGTAGCAAAAAGTCAACAAGTGAGAGGATGAAATTGAAGGATAGAAGTTTACACTGTGGGGCTCGGGGTGTCCTGGAAGTCTCATGTTGGGCACAGTCTTGTAGGAAATAGCTGGGAGGCAGAGATGTGTGCAGCAGCGTGGGTCCGGACCCCAAGGGCTTCACCTCCACACTGTCTGCTTGGGGCTTTCCACCCTCACACTGCTCTGCTGCCTCTCTCTCAGTCCTTGTCTGTCCTAGTTTTGGAACCCCGGCCCTGTCTCAGATGCCACTTATTGTTTTTAGTAACATAAAGAGCTAAAGTGAATTTCTGTAAGAAATGTCTTTCATGTTTACCTTCTGATACTTCTGCTTTTAGTATGTAGGTCAAGGCTCCTTCCTTACAACTCTCAGTAACGTAATGATTTTATTATCTATCTATCTATCTGTATAGCCCCGTAGACTCACTGCCCTAATGACTGCCACACAGGGAGCAACAGCTGCACAGTTCATTAGTCCCAGAAGAATGAAGAAAGAACTCACTTACGTGATTCAGAATCTTCATACACACCTATTAGATATTCATTCAACAATAAATATTTAGAAAACACCTATTATGGGCCACACACTGGACCTAACAAGTGTCTTACGGTGACATTAAGTGGCTAGTATCATATGACATAAAGTATAAGACTGGATGTGTTTTTCCATTCCATTATGTTTGCCTGCATGCCTGGCATAGGGCATTTTCGCCCCCCCCAGATATTAAATAGATGTAATCAAGCCCCCTTACATGGCTTTGAGAAAAAGAATAAGATTTAGATGTCATAAGAAAAAAACAATGACAATTTTAAATACTTACTTTTAAGTATGTATGTATATGTATAACTGAATCACTTTGCCGTACAGCAGAAATTAACACAACATTATAAATCAACTGTATTTCAATTAAAAAAAGCCAATTCTTTTATGGTTAAAATTTTAACCCTATACTTCATTCACATTCATGAGATATTTATTAAAGTCCTTGGAGATATTTTAAAATTTCTATAGATTTCAATGGGAAGGAGGTTTTCTATGGAAATTTTTTATACATTAGGGTTTATTTAACCTCATACTGGAGAAAGTAATAACTTAGTATCTCCATTTTGATTCTATTTAGGATTTGACCCAGCAGATCAACCTGAGCCCCAAACAGCACCGTAATGCTTTGAAATGCTTGCTACAGAGAATTTCAAAAAATGAGACAGCCAACAGTGAACTGACACGTTGGGGACTCTGTCTGCAGAAGGATGTACATAAGGTAAACCAGAAAATATGATGGTAGGAAACAGCATTAACCAAAGATTTTAGAGCTTTGTGAGACTAGGTGATAACTTCGTATCTTGTCTTTATTTTGCAGTTTTTGCTTTATAATTACACTTTTTTTTTTTGGTCCTAGTCATAATACTTGAATTTCCTTGACTTAATTTGCTAGTATCTCTTACAGATTTTCTTTTGTATTTCCCAGGATCTGAGCTGTTAATTTCCAGTCAAGCAAAAGGAATATTGACTTAAAATTCACCTCACTGTTAGTTTTCCAACCCAAATTATTCTTAAAGTTCTCTATGTCTTTTTCCTTTTTTCCCCCTAAGTTTTTCTCTATCTTTCCCAATAATTGTGTTTCTTTGAATATACTACTCTCATTCTTTCCATAGGCATAAAGTCTCAGACTTGTACGTTTTAATTTTCTCATGGCCCTTTCTGCCTGCAATTTGCCTGAGTCCATTCTGTTGTATTTTGTGCAGCGTGAGCCGTAGTGCAGAGGCAGCATGAGGTGGTGGTGAAGTCCTTGGCTTTGAATCTTAGTTCTACCACTTGCCATCTTGGCTACTTGGAACAAATTGCTTAGTATCTCTTAGTTTCTTTATCTGTGAAATAAAGATAATGATTGAGTTAAAGGAATTAAGTGGTAAAATCTTCAGCATAATATCTGACACATAGCAAGTGCTCAGTAAATATTAGCTTTTATTACTTTTAATTTTCTTTCTAGGTTATACCAAAATAATTAATTCTATCTGTTCTCTAGTTCTCTTGCACTCTGAATTGACTCCTTGTTAAAAACTGTTTCTTTTTTTTTTTTAAATAAAAGTAATGGAAAGTCAATAAGGAAAATGTGGGTACTGTAGAAAATGTAAAGAAGGAAATAAAAACATCAGTAGTTTCATCACCCAAAGATAATATCTTAGTGATTTATTTTAGACACATAAAAGATAATATTATTTTCAATATATTTTGTTTCCCTAAACTTTTTTTCTGTGAGGATGAATCTTTTCTTTTTTCTTTTTTTTAAAATTTTTTTTATACGTTTATTTATTTACTTATTTAATTTATTTTTGGCTGCGTTGGGTCTTCGTTGCTGAGCATGGGCTTTCTCTAGTTGTGGCGAGCGGGAGCTACTCTTCGTTGTGATGAGCAGGCTGTTCCTTGCGGTGGCTTCCATTGTTGCAGAGCATAGGCTCTAGGGCATGCGGGCTTCAGTAGTTGTGGCTCGCGGGCTCTAGAGCGCAGGCTCAGGAGTTGTGGTGCATGGGCTTAGTTGCTCTGCAGCATGTGGGATTTTCCCAGACCAGGGCTCAAACCCGTGTCTCCTGCATTGGCAGGCGGATTCTTAACCACTGGGCCACCAGGGAAGCCCAGGATGAATCTTTTCTTAAAAAATTGTGCTTATAACTATATATGGTTTTGCATCTTCTTTTTCATTTATTATTATATCTTGAACATGTGTTCATGTTATTAAATATTATTTGAAGAGGCAGAAAACTTAAGCCAGAGAAGAGAAGAGTTTATCCATAATCATGCTGTATCAGAATAACCACTGTTAACATTTTGGTACATATCCTTCAGTGTTTTTTGTCTGTGTGTATGTGTACGCACACAATCACATGCAGCATGGTTTCCTTTTTTTTTTTTTTTTTTTTTAACTCAGTTGATTTAGAATTTTTTTTCCATGTCATTTAATATTTTTCTAAATATTTTAATGGCTAACAGTTATTCATTTTATTAATAATTCCCTATTCTTTTACATTCAAATTGAATTTAGTATTTTCCTGTTATAAATAGTGAATCTGTGAACATCCTTGTAACTAAATCTTTGCACATGATGTTTATTTTCATAGTCAAATTTATGGAAGTGTAATTGTTAGGTCAGAGGACATTTATGTTTTTAGTACTTTTTATTATATATTACCAACTGCCTTGTAGAAAGGTTCAGTTTTTTACTTTCATAAGCAAAGGTGAACATTCTTGCTAATACAATTGCTACAATTGCAACAATTGCTAAAGCAATTGTTATTCTTTGTGTTAAACTTTTATAATATTAAGAAAATCATTAAAATTTTTTTTGATTATAGGTAAAATAAGTATTTTGTTACTTTTTGAAGAAAGCAAGGAGTAGAGCTCATAAAAAGTAAAAATCCTACATAATTACATATTCCCCCAGAGATACTCATTACTCAGTGTGGACTCATTCAGTTTTTATAATGCATACATTACTGTTTATTTTTTGCAAAAACAGGATTATATTAAATGCACTTAGAAAGTTATTTTAATAATGGCAAATATCCATCATATTGATATGTCATCAACTTAGTTATCTTCTTATTTTTGGATATTTAGATCTAATTGATTCATTATTATTAACTTTAATTTGGTCTTTCATTATATTTATGCTTTTTTTCCTGCTTTTCTTTTGTATAAAGTGTAATAGTAGTTTATGTGCAGCCTTATTAAGAAATATTCTCTAATTTTCTACTTAAATTTTTCCCTTAAAATCTTCTTAAAGATTATTTTCCTGTTCACCTTGTATTTATAGGCATTTTGCATGAATTCCCTGGTTCTAAAGAGACAGTGTTTTCTGATTCCTTTCTTGGGGACTATGTTGGAAGCTTCAGTAATTAGAGAGCAGCGCCTATCAAAATTCACCTGTATGTGTGTCCAGAGTTTTATTGACGTGGACTCTTACTGCTAACAGTTGCATTTTTCTACCATTTTCAGACGTTATGACAGGGACAGGTCTATATGGTAGAGTTGACCAGGCCCCAGAACAGTATCAGCGTTTTTCTAAATAGTGTTTACAGATGGTTCATGTCATAGGCACTTTATTTTCTGTTTAGATTGAAGGACGTGTTCTGCCAATGGAAAGAATTAACTTAAGGAATACGTCATTTATCACATCTCAGGAACTAAACTGGATTAAGGAAGTAACCAGAGACCTTTCCATCTTAACTGTAAGTGACTTGTGAGGTGGTAAAGAGAGGTCCAGTATTCCTAGAAGTGTGGAAATTAGGAAGCAGGAATTATTTAGTGTCCTCTTTTTGAGAGGAAGTACCAACTGAATTCCCATCCTGAATTATTTGCTAAACAGAGGTCCTTTGAACAAGAGTGAGTTGATGAGTTGGTAGAGGGAAGCCCTTTGCTTGACCATAGACTTAGGACAAGGAAATAAACTGCCGTGGTAATTCATTCAGTGCCAGCCTATTACCCACTCTCTCTTTGTTCTTCCTTCTTCTTTTCTCTTTCCTTCCTCTTTTTCCCTAGGGTTTCCATGAAAGATATAAAATTAAAACAGTTTCCCACCAAGGCAACCAAAGAACAAAATGGTATATAATTATTTTTAAATGTTTTTGGCTCACCTGGTCACTATGGCCATGCATAAAGTACACACATTTGTTTCTAAAACTTTTTTTTGAAATATATTTAAAGAAAAAGTACACTTATGTATATAACTTGATGAATTTTTACAAGTTAAATAAACCTGTGTAATCAACACTGAGGGTTAAGAAACAGAACTTTACCAGTGCCCCAGAAGCCCCACCCCCATGCTCCTAATTACTACCTACCTGGCACCCTTACACAACCCAGAAATGGCCACTATTCTGACCTCTAACAGCACTGATTTTTTTCAGCTGTGTTTGTACTTAATATATACATGAAACCACACTGTATATATTCTGTCATGTCTGACTTCATTTCTTTAGCCTTGTTTGGTAAGTTTCTCCATACTGTTAGGTATAGTTACAGATCTTCGATTCTCATTGCTGTGTAGTATTCCATTGTGAGACTGTGCCACAATTTACTTATCACACACATCTGCATTAGTAATCGGCATTAGATAAGACAGGACTCAAGCAGAGAGAATGAAAAGCAATTTGTTCTTTAGAATAACATCTCCTGATATGAAGTTGGAGTGTTGGGGAAGTTGTGGGAAGTACTAAAAATAGCTTGTTGTTGCTCCTAGGTCCCCATGCATTTCTGGGCGCTGTTTTACCCAAAGAGAGCAATGAATCAAGCCCGAGAACTGGTGAACATGTTAGAGAAGGTAGCTGGCCCCATTGGCATACGCATGAGCCCACCAGCCTGGGTGGAACTGAAGGATGATCGCATAGAGACCTATGTCAGAACCATTCAATCCATGCTGGGAGTTGAGGTAATAAATTAATTTGAGTAAATTTTCAGGATGTCCATTCTGAAATGCTTGAATTCTTGATTTTAAATTATCTTGGGTATTGGTCTGCTGTTGATGATGTCCAGGAATCTGTATCTTACTCATGTGCACGTGAAATACCGAATTAACAAAGTAGTCGTCATGCCCTTTGGTTGGTTTCGCTTCTCTCCTCCTTTGTTGGCACTCTCACTCACTCCAGCGTTCTGTTCCTCACGTAATTGGCTGAGATAATAGCTGACTTAACTTCAATTTGTTATCTATATAGAACATGTTGTGCTCAGAAAGCAATTTCCTGGGCCAGGTGCTGTCTTGCACGATTCAGTACTGAGCTGTCACAGTCTGGTCTGGCTCAAGATTCAGATTGCTCCGGTGATGAACTTGGGAGTGGGCCCATCAGCTTGGTCCAGATAGCCGAACGGGACTACTGGAGCTGAGCAGGTCATAGTGTTCACAACTCAGTAGTTCAGGCCTGCAGTTCTTATCTGTTCGTACATAAAACAGAGGAAGAAGATTAAGGAGGGAAAAAAAGCAGACCAAGGGCTTCCCTGGTGGCGCAGTGGTTGAGAGTCCGCCTGCCGATGCAGGGGACACGGGTTCGAGCCCTGGTCCGGGAAGGTCCCACATGCCGCGGAGCAACTAAGCCTGTGAGCCACAACTGCTGAGCCCGCGTGCCACAACTACTGAAGCCCGTGCACCTGGAGCCCGTGCTCCGCAACAAGAGAAGCCACTGCAATGAGAAGCCCGCGCACCGCAACGAAGAGTAGCCCCTGCTCGCCACAACTAGAGAAAGCCCGCGCGCAGCAACGAAGACTCAACGCAGCCAAAAATAAATTTAATTAATTAATCATAAAAAAAAAAAAAAAGGCAGACCAAAAGTTTTTGGAAATAACTAGTCCTTGAATTGAAGAGTCAGTTCTTGGGAGATCAATACTAGAATTGATATTCTAGTATTGACTAGAACACAGGTCAGTCATGACTTTCTCTGTTCATCCACCGCTCTGGGTGTGTCATCTTGTAGCAGCACACTCATGTTCTCTCTTTCTTTGTATTTTCTTCCTGACTTCCCATGCCTTCTTACTCTGCCATGGCCTCCCCCGGGCCTGATCATTGATAAAGTCTGCCCTGCTTTCAAAAGAAAAACCCAGCTGAGTACCTCAGCTCCCCCATCTCATGAGTTGGCCTGTTCTCTTTATGAGAGTGCACTGCCAACAATCTTCACGTAGCATGGGTATGAGTTTCATTCATAATGTTGACTCCTATTGGTCTTGCTATCTCTCTGCCATCTTTAGGGCATTCTGTTTTATTATTCTCTTTGTTTCAGGGTCATAAACTCAGATGTCTACGGGAGTGAAGTGGGCCAGGAGGGGACTCTAGGGAACTAAAGAGAGTAAACCCCATGACCGCAGATAACAGCCCAGCATTGTCAAATTGATTTTTAGTTTGTTTATTTTTCAGTAGAAGCCAAAAGTCTAGATTTGCATATGTGTACACCTACCTATGTTTAAATGTTAATTTTAAAAAGACTTATGAATCATTATAGGGACTAAAAAACCACATCTGTTTCCTAGATCCAGCCCACAGGCTCCCAGCATGCAGCCCATGTTCTGTGTGACTTCGGAAGTTCTTTGATCTGATTGCTGGAACATGTGTCCTCTGAGAAGTCTTCATTTAAAATTAATCTTGATTTGGAATAGCATACTGTTGATTTCTGTTTCTGTCATAAAGCGTTGGCAACTTTATTTCACTTGTGTGCGACTTTTCCTTATTCAGATTTTGAAGGATCCTCTGTTCTTAATATCAGATCTCTTAAGCAGTGAGAGGTAGAAGATGCCGATGTAAGATATTCTGGCAATATCATTCTCTCTCCTAATCAGAAAGTTAGGAAGATCTACTTATGGATTTGGCAGTAGCTTCATTTCCTCTGCATTTGGCTCTGAATCCTTTCTTCTGGTATTGTATCCTGTGTTTCCTAGTTAAAGTTCTATGGCATGAATGTAATAAGGTGTTTAATTTACTAAAGAGAGTGGCAAAAAACATTATAGTGCATTGAAAGCATCAACTAATAAGAAACCCTTGCATATTTTTAAGCCTGGTTCTTTTCCAGGGATCTTAAGTGTCCTAATAAATTAATCAGGTAATCAGGACCAGCTCTAGGTAACTTACGGTAACATGTTATGTAGCTAAGCAAAGAAGCCTGGAACCCAGCAAATGCTCACTCAGGTTCAAGGACCTTTTTCTCTGTTGGAATGTCCACCATCTTTGTCTCAGTCCCCTCTTTACCCTAAAGGTCCTGTGACTTTGCAGACTCTTGAACTGCCCCTGACTGAAGCCCTATCAAGGTCCGCTGAGAGTTCCAAAGCCTGACTTATATATACTTTATCTCCTCAAGGGGAAGATACAGATGGTTGTTTGCATCATCATGGGCACACGTGACGACCTCTACAGGGCCATTAAAAAGCTGTGCTGTGTGCAGACTCCCGTGCCCTCGCAGGTGAGTGGAAACTGGGCAGGAGGCACAGAGGGAAACTCTAGCCTCCCTTGAGGCTTGGAAAAGAGGGACTGAAGTAACTATTAGAAGCCAGCATATGTAGACGCATCTGGTGAAACTTTCCTGTTACAGTAACCTGGGTAATAGCAGACGTTCTTTGTAAATGCTGCTTTCATGTTCCCACATGAGCACTTTTGCTTGCTCATAGGTGAGTCGCCAGGTGGTTCACACGACCAGGTTCTGAGAGTATAGGCTTCCCTTTGAAAGGAGAAAGCTGGTTTTCCTACGGAGGTTAAATTTTTTTTTAATCTGCATGAGATCTTTTTGAAAGTTTTTGTTGGCTCGTTGTTTTTTGGTTTTGATTTGTGTCATTTGTGTGCACACACACACAACATGCCTGACTAGAAACCCTAGAATTAGAACTGTTAGTACAAAGTGTATTATCTGCCAGCTGGAGTTTCTTAAACAAATGTAGTACTTGCTCTAGAATTGTTTACATTGTTTGAAAGGTTGATAGTGTCCTCTTTCCCCTCTATTACAGGTCATCAATGTCCGAACCATTGGCCAGCCCACCAGGCTTCAGAGTGTGGCCCAGAAAATTTTACTCCAGATTAACTGTAAATTGGGTGGTGAGCTCTGGGGAGTGGATATTCCTCTGGTGAGTGATGCTGAGATATGTCTTCATTCAATTCAGCATCCCAGAGAGTCCTACCTAGCTATTTTCGTAATTTTCCTCCTAGAATTTTCCTCATTCTCAGTGCTTATAGTCTGAGTGGTTCATTGCTTGTTTTTGTATAGCCCACAAGCTTAGAACGGTTTTCACATTTTTAAGTGGTTGAAAAAATAAAAATAAGACTAATATCTCCAGGGCTTCCCTGATGGCACAGTGGTTGAGAATCTGCCTGCTAATGCAGGGGACACGGGTTCGAGCCCTGGTCTGGGAAGATCCCACATGCCGCGGAGCAACTGGGCCCGTGAGCCACAACTACTGAGCCTGCGCGTCTGGAGCCTGTGCTCCGCAACAAGAGAGGCCACGATAGTGAGAGGCCCGCACACCGTGATGAAGAGTGGCCCCCGCTTGCCGCAAGTAGAGAAAGCCCTCGCACAGAAACGAAGACCCAACACAGCCAAAAATAAAAAATAAATAAATAAATAAAAATAAATTAAAAAAAAAAGTAATCATTAAAAAAAAAAAAAAACTAATATCTCCAGACACATGAAAATTATATGAAATTCAGTTTTCAGTGTCCTTAAATGCATTTTTATTGGAATGTAGCCACACTCCTTTATGTACTACCTGTGGCTGCTTGTGTGCTGTAATGGCAGAATTGAATAGTTCCTCCAGAGACGGTGTGGCTCACAAAGCCTAAGGTATTTACTTTTTAGTCCTTTACCGAAAGTTTGCCAATCCCTGGTCTTGACGATCTCTGACTTTGTTCATAGCGTTTAAAAAATATCAAGTTGATTGCACTCTTTCTCTTCCTTTCCCAGAACTTATTTTCATATGTTGCTTTGGGGTTCAGATAACAATTAAAGATGGGGTGATGTATTGCTTGGATGTTTTGGTTTGTTTTTGTTTTCTAACACAGAAACAATTAATGGTGATCGGGGTGGATGTTTACCACAACCCCAGCAGAGGCATGCGCTCCGTGGTTGGCTTTGTCTCAAGCATCAGTCTGTAAGTACCACTCCTGGCTCCATTGTGTTTGGTTACCTTATTTTAATGCCTAATCTAACTGTAAATCCAGAAAAAATTTTTGAATATTTAATATTATAGTAAAAGTATACTGAAATTCTTCCTTCTCTATCTTCCTATGGTATTAATTTGTACAATCTCTTATCACATGTGTAAATTTGTTCCCTGGCTACAATGTAACCTCTTTGAGAATGGGGTCTGTGTCTTGCTGGTGGTGGGTTTTTTCACCTAGAAATGAGGGGTTTTGTTTGTTTTTTCTGATTGTAAAAATAAAGCATGCTCATGCAAAAATCTCCAGAAATTTAGAAAGTGAAAATTCCTCATGGTCTATCTTTTATTAACCGCCACCAAAGATTTGGAGTATATATATACTTTTAGGTACTCTTTTATGCACATATTAACATATAGGTAGCTGGTATACACATACAAGTGACACATTACTATGTATACTGTTCCTCATCTTCTTTTATGTACTTAAACTGTATATTTTGGTCATTTTCCCGTATTGATGCAAATAAATCTCCATCAATTCTTTTTAACTGCTGCATGGAATTTATTATATGCTATAGCACTATTTATTTAACTAGTCCTCTGTTGGTGGATATCTAGGTTGTTAAATTTTTTCAATTGGAAGCAGTTTTGTAGCAGATATCCACAATTATGCCTGTGTTTTTATATTCTGTAGCTGGCTTACATGTATCTTTTCCCTACATCAGTGTGTGTTTTTACATGTAACATAAATGTGTTTGCTGGGTACTTGTGCATGGAGAAGCCTGTGTATGCTGACATTCAGCTGTGGGCCTTCCTTTGTGAGTGTGTGTTCATCTTTCTCTCTCTCTCTCTCTAACTGCCTCTGCCCCAGCACCCTCACAAAATGGTATTCACGAGTGGTATTCCAGATGCCTCATCAGGAGATTGTGGATAGCCTGAAGCTGTGCCTGGTGGGCTCCTTAAAAAAGTTCTATGAGGTGAGGAGAACAGCAGTTCTAAAGTATCAGGGTTTTTAAGGACTACCTTCCTGATCACTTTAAGAGGAAGTCTGATTTAGTGAGAGGGATCCCAAATCGAAGGTGAGTTTCCTAAACAGACTGACAGGCAGCTCAGAAGGACTGTTTTCAGGCTTCTACTTGTACAGAGCAGCTTAAAGAGCTCAATGCTTTGATTTGATTTGGTAAGTAATGATTATTTCCCTGGTTGTCAGCCTAATGCCTGTGTGTATAATCTTCAGGCCCTTATCAGGAAAGTCAGGGTAAATTTTAGTAATTAAAGCAGCTTATTAATTTTCTCAGCTTTTTATGGCTGTCATTAGACGCTGGTTCTTTTCATTTAGGTTCAAGACCAGTGCCTCCCTGAAAATCACCCCTAGAACTCCAAAGAATGCTAACCATGGAGAATTGCTGTCATTAAGCTGATATTGGGTCTGGAACAATGAGCAAGCAAGATACTGGGTTTTGCCTTGGCCAGTACATCAAAGGAAGCACTGATAAGTGGCTTTCATTTCTTACGGTTCAGTGTTAGCCCTTTGCATAGAGATTAAACAGCAAGAAATTTAATGATTTCGCATGATTAAAGTCAATCTCTAGAACTCCACCTTGTTTCATTTTAGAATAATGTTTCCTGTAGTGTCCTTCCAATAGTTTGGTACTGTTTCAGTATTAGAGATTGTGTAAACCAGAAGTTAAATTTTTGTCCCTATAGAGGTCCATGTGATATGCTACTTTGTTACCAAGTCCCACCCACACCTTCCTTCTTGTTGTTGCTGTTGTTTGC
This sequence comes from Balaenoptera musculus, assembly GCF_009873245.2. Taxonomy (NCBI): domain Eukaryota; kingdom Metazoa; phylum Chordata; class Mammalia; order Artiodactyla; family Balaenopteridae; genus Balaenoptera; species Balaenoptera musculus. Next base: position 15,888,071 of record NC_045790.1, on the reverse strand, counting down.
CTGCAAAGTTGTGTATGTCTATTCAGCCCTAGCTCAAAGATTACTTCTGTGAAATCTTTCTCATTTCCCCTCCTCTGCTCCATCCCTTAGCTAGACTTATTTCTTTATGGTCCTCTCCCAAGGCCCTCTGTTAACATTCTGTGTAGTGATTATCACATCCTGCCTTTTATTAGTTGTTTGTATCCTTATTTATCTCTCCCTCTGGGTTGTAAATTACTTGAGCACTGTTTGGTTATGGATGGCTCTGTAGTAAATTACCCTAAAACTTAGTGACATGCAGTGAGCATTTATGATGTTCACTGTCAGGAAGTTGGACAGGGCACAGTGGGCTCCAGTTCCTCTCCATTTGGGCCCCTTCATGTGGTCTTTTCACATGAGCTAGTTTGGGCTTCCTCACAGCATGGTGGCTGGGTTCAGAGCTTGAGCATTCCAAGAGATTGAGAGAGCCAGGTAGAAAACGTGTTGCCTTGTATACCTTAGTCTTGAAAGCCATGTAGCGTCACTTCCACTGCATTCTGTAAGCCAGGTAGTAGTATCATTGTGGATATGCCTGACTTTTGGAGGAGCCAGTATGAGGTAGAGGTAGACTTAAAGAAACAACTGATATGCTCTATAAGGCCATTACGTATATTCTGATATTTCTGTACTAATTACTCTTTCCCCCCTTCATCTATTATAAGGCACTGTTTGTACCTTACAATAAACTGTGCAAAACTCTTTAGCATAGAAGTTAGCTGGTGGTTAGCTAGTCCTGTTCTTTCTTCAGGCCAGTAATTTTTCCATTTATATTACATCCTGAGGAGGCTATAACCCAATTTCCCAATATATTTGCTTATCAATATTGGTATTATCATAAGACTTATTTACATGGTATAGTTGAATCTTACCAACAAGGTTAGTTGAATCTTACCAACAAGGTCACCCTACATCATGATGCAGGGTGGTAGTAGACCTAACCTGAAATATAAGAGTCAACAGTGGCACATTACTAGAGACCCACGCAGGCATGAATAATTAGTTCAGTTCATCATTATATTGTAAGACCAAAATATCTCCCAGAGCCATGCCACTTAAGTTTGCAGGCTTCCATTCAACATTGTCAGGTTCTGAAAGCAGCAGTTCATTCGCCATTTCAGACATTGGTATACTTGAGCTAACAGACAATGTCATCTCTTGCTCTGAGCGTCTTTTAAGGCACCAATGTAATATTGTATTTTCCTCATTGCACAACGATTTATTCATTCCTTTTTCCTCAACTACCATTCTTCCTTCTCTGTATTTATACCCAAACTTTTCCACCTTTAAATGGAACATTAGGTTTAGCCACTGTGCTGGTCTAGGATGCTGCCAGCAATACTAGTCTAGCAATTGCCTCCCCCTCAGTCCACTGCGATCCACACAGGGTAGGATTACATAGGTCAGAACGAGTGGGCCATCTCACCTCCTAGGCAAATATAGATGCGTGTCCTGTGAACCTCAATGTTGCCTGAGGGGGTGAAGGCACAGTCCACCCCGTTAGGCCCTTAGGAACTCTAATTACAGTTTCTTGCTTAGGGATTTAAGGGGGGCCCCCTTAAAAAGATATTGAAGTCCTAACCCCAGTACCAGTGAATGTAACCTTTTTTGGAAAGAGTGTCTTGGCAGATAATCAAGTTAAGATGAGGTCATTAGAGTGGGCCCTAATCCAGTATGGCTGTGTTCTTATGAAAAGAGGAGATTTGGACACAGACACACACACACATAGAGGAAAGACAATGTGAAGACACAGGGAGAGCACCATCTACAAGCCAAGGAACACAAGAGGCCACCAGGAGTCATAGAACGATAGATTCTCTGTCACAGCCCTCAGAAGGAAACAACCCTGCCAACACTTTGATGTCAAACTTTAGACTCCAGCATGGTGGAACAGTACACTTCAGTTAGTGGTACTTTGTTATGGCAGCTCTAGCAAATGAATGCATGGTTCATCCCAGCTTCTAGCACCCAAAGTTGCAGTCCTGGTCCGAGAACCACTGCATCAGGTAGTGAAAAAGAGGGTTAACGTCATGTGGGGGAAAACAAAAAAAAAGTATTGTCATAGCAGCATCCTTCCCCACCCCTTGTTCTTTAGATCCCCCAGAAAAGGAGAGGAGTTTATCTAGTGGGGACATTCCCTTTGGCCCCTGTCATGTTGAGTATGAGTACACACTCATAAAGTCATGTAAGCTAGCGCTTCACACCTTTATTCCCTTCATTTTAAACAAATGTTTCAGTTGCTCATTCTAATTTTCTGTCAAACTGTTACTCTGGGGATGAAAGTGTGTTCCTTGGTCTGAGGAAATGTGACTTGGCAGTCCAGATTGGTATAGTGTCTTCTGTTTTAGTTCTTTTATAGTATTTTGAGAATTTGTATCTACCAGCAGATATGCAAAACCCAGTCCAGAATAGGTGTCTGTTTCTGTCAGGAACAATTTGTAATCTCCTGGAGCTGCAGAGTCAGTCCAGTTTGCCACTGTGTGCGGGGCCTTCCCCTCAGGGAATCTGCCCCCAGAGCCATCTGCATTCTCTGTTCTCTTGGCAGACAGAACAGTTTATTGGAATTTTGCACTTCAGAGGGTATGAGAAAAATATGTCTAGATTTAGCCCATTTCTTCACTGCTACAGCCCTCAGTGTCCATTCATTTCATGCACCCAGGTACCGCTCGAGCAGACACACCAAGATATCTGCTTGCTGGTAACTACTTTCTGATCCTGGAAGGAGGTAGTTACTCCCCATTCACCCTTCTCCCTACTTCCTGGTAACATCTAATCTGCTTTCTTTCTGTGGATTTGTGTATATTATATAGAGATAATCATAAAATACATGATCTTTTGTGTTTGCCTTCTTTTATTGATCATGTTTATAATGTTCGTCTAAATTGTAGACTATATTATTAGTTTGTTCTTTTTTATGGATGAATAATGTTCTATTGTATGTTTATCCATTCATCATTGATGGACATTTGTACTATTCCCACCTTTTGACTATTGTGAATAATGTGAATAATACAGGCTGTGAACATGCCTGTATATGTATTAGTTTGGGTACCTATTTTCAGTTTTTTCAGGTATATACCTCGGAGTGAAATTGCTGGGTCATATGGTAATTCTTTGTTTAACTTTTTGAGGAACCCTCAAACTGTTTTCCACAGTGGATGCACCATTTCACATTCCTATCAGCAATATAGAAGGGTTCCAGCTCCTCCACATCCTTGCCAACACATCTTATTTTCCTTTTTTTAATTGTAACTCTTGTGAAGTGGTATCTCATTATGGCTTTAACTTGCATTTCCTTAATGACTAATGATGTTGTACATCTTTTCCTGTGCTTATTGTCCATTTGTATAACTTGTTTGGAGAAGTCCTTTTGAGTCCTTTCCCTGTTTTTCAGTTGATCTATTTGTCTTTTTCTTTTTGAGGTGTAAGAGTTATTGTTTTTGTTTTTACATATTCTGGATACAGAACTCTTGTCTGATGTACGATTTGCAAATATTTTCTCCCATTCTGTAGAGTGTCTTCACTTTCTTGATAATGTTATTTGATGCACAAAAGTTTTAAATTTTGATGGAGTCCCATTATCTATTTTTCCTTTTGTTCCTTGTGCTTGTGGTGTCAGATCTAAGACTGTTGCCAAATTTGAAGTCATGAAGATTTACGCCTTTGTTTTCTTCTAACAGTTTTAGAGCTTTAGCTGTTACATTTAGGTCATTGATCCATTTTGAGTTACATTTTGTATGTGGAGTGAGGTAGAGGTCCAACTCTACTCTTTTGCATGTGGTTATCCACTTGTCCCAGCACCACTTGTTGGGGAGACTATATTCTTTATAGAATGGTATTGGCACCCTTATTAAAGATCAGTTAGCCCTGGATGTTTGGGTTTATTTCTGAACTCTCAGTTCTGTTCCATTGGTCTGTATGTCATCCTTAGGTCAGTACAACACTGTTTTGATTATTGCTTTTTAGTTAGTTTTGAAATTAGGAAGTCTGAGTCTTCCAGGTTTTTTTTCAATATTGTTTTGGCTATTCAGAGCCCCTTGGAATTCCATATGAATTTGAGAATAGGCACTTCCATTTCTGTAAAAAGGGCCATTGGATTTGCGATAGGAATTGCATTGAATTTATAGATCACTTTGCAAGTATTGTCATCTTAATAATATTCACTCTTGCAATATGTGGACACAGGATGTCTTTCCATTTAGTTAGGTTGTCTTTAATTTCTTTCAGCAATGTTTTGTAGTTTCCATGTTCAAGTGTTTCACCTCCTCAGTTAAATTTATTCTGGGTATTTTATTCTTTCGAAGGCTACTGCGTATGGAATAGTTCTAATTTCATTTTTAGATTGTTCATTGCTGATGTATAGAAACATAATTGTTTTGTGTGTTAATCTTTAACCCTGCAACTTTTCTGAACTTAACTAGCTTTAGTAGATTTTTTTCCTCAATTCTTTGGGATTTTTCTATATATAGAATCATGTTATATGCAAATCAAAATAGTCATACTTCTTGTTTTCCAGTTTCGATGCCTTTTATCTATTTGTCCTGCGTAGTTGCTCTGACTGGAACTTCCAGTACAATATTTAATAGCAGTGGTAAAAACAGGCATCCTTGTCTTTTTCCTGATCTTAGGGGGATAGTTTTAAGTCTTTCACCATTGAGTATGATGTTAGCTGTGGGTGTTTCATAGACTCACTTTATCATGTTAAGGAAGTTTCTTTCTGTTCGTAATTGGCTGAGTGTTTTTATAGTGAAAGTGTGTTGGATTTTTATCAAATGCTTTTTCTGCATATTAAGTTTATAACAGTCTCATTCATGTTAATACGAAATTGATTTCAGTAGTCCACAAAAAATTTGTTCCTTTCTGGTACTATGGTGTCCCTCTTTCTCTGTGCTAATTTTATTTTATTTTATTTTAATTAATTAATTAATCTTTGGCTGTGTTGGGTCTTTGTTGCCGTGCATGGGCTTTCTCTAGTTGCAGTGAGCGGGGGCTACTCTTTGTTGCAGTGGCGGGCTTCTCATTGCAGTGGCTTCTCTTGTTGCGGAGCATGGGCTCTAGGCACATGGGCTTCAGTAGTTGTGGCTCAAGGGCTTAGTTGCTCCGTGGCATGTGGTATATTCCCGGACCAGGGCTTGAACCCGTGTCTCCTGCATTGGCAGGTGGATTCTTAACCACTGTGCCACCAGGGAAGTCCTGTGCTAATTTTTTTTTTTTTTTTTTTTTTTTATTTTTTTCTGTGCTAATTTTATATTAGGGTTTCCAGAGAGACAGATCAATACGGGGTGTGTGTGTGTGTGTGTGTGTGTGTGTGTGTGTGTGTGTGTGTGTGTGTGTGTATTTTGAGGAATTGGCTCATGTGATTTATGGAGGCTGGCAAGTCCAAAATCTGCAGGGTAGGCCAGCAGGTTGGAGACCCAGGGAAGGGCTGATGTTGTAGATCAAGTTTGAGTTTATCCTAATTGGTATGTTTTAGTCTTCTTGAATGTGTCAGTTAACTTTTGAATCAAATTTGGGAATTTTTGGTCCACTATTTCTTCGAACACTCTTTTGCCCCTTTCTCTCTCTCCCCTGCTACTGAGACTCCAATTATTCGTATATTGTTATGCTTGATGGTGTCTCACAGGTCTCAGAGGCTGCATTCATTTTTCTTCCTTTTTTTCTTTCTGTTTCTCACACTGGATAATCTTGATTGATTTATCTTTTAGTTCGCTGATTATTCCTTCTGCCTGATCAAATCTGCTCTTAAGCCCCTCTGGTGAATTTTTCATTTCACTTATACTTTCTGATTCCAAAATTTTTGTTTGGTTCTTTCTTACAATTTCTATCTTTATTGGTAGTCTTTACTTCGTGAGATTTTCCTTAAGGTCTTTAGATGTAGTTTTCTTTAGATCTTTGAACATTATTTAAAAATGGTTGGGGGCTTCTCTGGTGGTGCAGTGGTTAAGAATCTGCCTGCCAATGCAGGAGACACAGGTTCGAGCCCTGGTCTGGGAAGATCCCACATGCCACGGAGCAGCTAAGCCCGTGCGCCACAACTACTGAGCCTGCGCTCTAGAGCCCACGAGCCACAACTACTGAGCCCACATACCACAACTGCTGAAGCCTGTGCGCCTAGAGCCCATGCTCTGCAACAAGAGAACCACCACGGTGAGAAGCCCGTGCACTGCAATGAAGAGTAGCTCCTGCCCGCAGCAACTAGAGAAAAGCGTGCGTGCAGCAACAAAGACCCAATGCAGCCAAACATAAATATAAATAAGTAAATAATTTTAAAAATAAATAAAATAAAATGAAAATGGGTGGTTTAAAGTCCTTGTCTAATATAACCGATGTCCGGGCTTCTCCCCGTGCAGTTTCTATTAACTACTTTTTTTTCATGTGAATGGGCTGTAGTTTACTATTTCTTGGCATGTTTCATAATTTTTTATTGAAAGCTAGACATATTTATTTTTATTAAAAAAAGTGGTTTTTTTGGGCTTCCCTGGTGGCTCAGTGGTTGAGAAACTGCCTGCCAGTGCAGGGGACACAGGTTCGAGCCCTGGTCTGGGAAGATCCCGCGTGCCGCAGAGCGGCTGGGCCTGTGAGCCACAATTACTGAGCCTGCGCTCCACAAGAGAGGCCACGATAGTGAGAGGCCTGCGCACCGCGATGAAGAGTGGCCCCCGCTCCCCACAACTGGAGAAAGCCCTTGCACAGAAGCTAAGACCCAACACAGCCATAAAAAAAAAAAAAAAGTTTTTTTTAAAGCTACATTTCTTTCTTTTTTAAAATATTTATTTATTTATTTGGCTGCCTCAGGTCTTAGTTGTGGCATGCGGGATCTTCATTGCAGCATGCAGGACCTTTCATTGCGGCATCAGGATCGTTCATTGTGGCACGCAGCCTTCTCTCTAGTTGTGGCGCATGGGCTCCAGAGCACGTGGGCTCAGTTGCCCTGTGGCATGTGGGATCTTAGTTCCTCGACCAGGGATCCAACCTGCGTCCCCTGCATTGGAAGGAGGATTCTTAACCACTGGACCACCAGGGAAGTCCCTAGACATTTTTAATATAATGTTGGCAACTCTGCAAATCAAATCTCCACCCCCAGGGCTTGTTGTTGTTGCTCTTTGATGACTTCCCTGGCCCGATTCTGTAATCTTTGTAATCTAAACTGTGTGTAGCCACTGAAATCTCCCCTTAGTTTAGCTTAGTGATCAGCTAATGATAGGACAAAGATTTCTTCAAATGCCTTGAATGTTCTGCACCCTCCAGTGATTGCTAGATTATTTTCACGGTTACCATGGTAGTGAGGCTGCAGGTGTCACAGCTACTGCAGAGAAAGGGGAATATGAATAGTGTAAGTTAAAGCACCACAAAGGTCAAGATTCAGCCAATTTTATTGAATAAATGCTGTTCAGATTGTTTTAAGCCTCTGGTTAGTTTCCACAGTTCCAAAAAAGTTGATTTTGACCATTTGTGCAGTGTGCTTGTTGCTTTTATGGTTGAACAGATTTTTGGAGGTCCTTACTTTCTCATTCAAGAAATATTTCTTGAAGAGTGCTTTTGACAGTCTGCTTTTGTTAAGTGCAAGTGCTTTTCTAGGTGGACAGTGATTAGAGTTTAGAACCCACTAAGGATAGATTGCACTAGAAAACCTGCATCATTTTGTTTTAGGGCCCCAAAGGGCTACATTCTAGGAATAAGGGTGATTGAAAGCAAACTACAGCTCATCTTTGAATTATTTTAATTTTTTGAATCAGATATGATGATCCAGCGTGCTAGTGTTTCCAAGTTTCTCATAGTGCAAATACTCCAGACACCTGGAAGAAACAAGCTTGAGTCTTCTCCGTATGAACAATATCATTCCAGGCGCCATGTAATTTCTATTAACAATACTGTAAATACAGGCATACCTCAGAGATATTGGGGGTCCAGTTCCAGACTACCACAGTAAAGGTAGTACTGCACTAAAGTGAGTCACAAATTTTTTAGTTTCCCAGGGCATATAAATGTTGGGTTTGCTATACTATAGTCTATTAAGTGTGCAATGAACAAATGTGCATGTCTTAATTAAAAAATAATGTGTTGGAAAAATGGCACTGATAGACTTGCTCAACACAGGGTGACACAAAACTTTAATTTGTAAAAAAAAATGCAGTATCTGCGAAGTGCAATAAAGTGAAGCACAATAAAATGAGGTACGTCTGTGCTATGTTTGGCAATTTTTAAAAAGGAATATATGTATATTATACACACATGTATGCACATATGTGTATATATTTTTGAATATATACATGTATATATATGTATATACATATGTACATATACACACATGAGTATACATACATATATATATGTATGGCTACTTGAATTTAACTGAGAAGTTAATGAAGCAAAGAAGAATAAGTAGGTGAAGATACAAAATGACAGAAACCCAGAGAGATGATGAGAGCTGCATTTGGGTTCTTCTTCTTTAGGGACATATGCTAATTCTGGAAGAGGCAGCTGAAACATTGAAAAGCTGTGGAGCACTTTTGAAGTCTTTAGGGATCAAAAGCTGGAGGCCAGGGCCCCCAAGTCAGTGGTAGTCGTGAGTCTTCTCCCCACTATTTGGGCTGTGAATCTGAAGAGCTGCAAACTAGGAGTAAAGAAGAGCTATAGGTAGATCAACTCTGAATGATACTAGTCCTTGCATATGGATTCAGGTGAACTCTGACTGCTAGTTTTACTGCCCACTTGCCAAAAGCAAATAAAAACCCTCTGAAGGAAGATAACATTATCCTGGGTATCAGATTTTTCTGCAATATCTAGCAATCAATAAATAACAACCAAGAACACAAGAGAGAAAATGAAGGGACTGAAAAACTAAGAAAGTCAACAGATAATTGATCCAGATACACAGAGGATTCAGATAGATGAATAGTCAGACACATTTTAAAATAGCTACACTTAAGTTCAGAGAAATGGAAGACAACATTAAGAATTTTAGCAAAGAATTGGAAACTGTGGGGAAAAATTGAAATTTCTAGAACTAAAAATTATGATAACCAAAATTAAACACTTAGTGAATGGGTGTATTAGGTTGCTAGGGCTGCTGGAACAACGGCTTAAACAATAAAAATTTATTTCCTCACAGATCTGTGGGATGGGAAGTCCAAGATCAGGATGCTGTGCTGGCAGGGTTGGATTCTCCTGAGGCCTCTCTCCTTGTCTTATAGATGGCTGTCTTCTCTCTGTGTCACATGGTCTTTACTCCATGTGTGTCTATGTCCCAGTCTCCTCTTCTTAGAAAGACACCAGTCATATTTGATTAGGGCCCACCCCAGTGACCTTATTTAAACTGAATAACCTCTCTAAATATCTCTTTCCAAATACAGTCACATTTTGGGTATGGCAGGTTAGGACTTTAACACAAATTTTGGAGAAACACAGCTCTGTGCATAACAGTGGGCAACAGTAGTTTAGACTTAATTGAGGAAATTTCAAGAGACAATTGAAAGATAGGTAAGAAGAAAATAATCAAACTGCACTGAGATACGGAGGGTTAGAAAATACAACAAGGCAACAGACATGGGAGTTATGGAGTTAAAATATATTATACACATAAGTGGTCCAGAAGGAGGTTAGAGAGAGCAGAGGGCAGAAAAACAATGGTAAAGTATATTCCAAAAGTGTTAGAAGACAGTAAGTCACAGATATGAGAAATCCAACAAATCCCAAGCAAGACATAAAAAGAAAAGTACACTTAGGCACATTATAATAAAACTGTTGAAAGTAAAGACAAATATATATATACATATTAAGGCAAGTCAAAGGAAAATAAAAGAGGTTACCTTCAAGGAACAACAAATTGACTAATAGTGAACTAGTCAAAAGAAACAATTTAAGCCACAAGATAATAATAGCTACAAAATGCTGAAAAAAACTACCAACATAGAATCCAATATCCACTAAAAGTAACTTCTAATAAGGTGAAAAAAGACATTTTGTGGCAAATAAAAAATTGAGAACGCTTGTCACCGGCAGATTTGCACTGAAGGAAAATACAAAAGAGCATTTTTCACCTACAAGGAAAATTATCCCAGAAAACACTTAGAAATGGTCAAAGGAATAAATACAGGAATAAAAGTGCCAAGTATGGGGAAAAATTTAAATGAATACCTACCATCTAAAATAATAATATAATGTTTTTGAGTGGATATATATTCATTTGTGTGTATAAATTTCAAATTGATGACAATAATAGCACATATATCTGGAAGAAGTAAATGAAGTTCCAATGCCTTTAGTTTCTTGAATTGTTGAGGAAAAGGTGAAAGTACTAATTTATATTACACTTTGATACACTAAAGAGCTATGTTGTAATTTCTAGGGTAGCCACTAAAAGAATAAAAAAAGAGTTATGTAACAATCACGATGAGAGAAGAGAAAATAACAAAAATTTTTTTAAGGAAGAAAGGAAAAGAATGTAGAGCAGGTGAAACAAATAGCAAGCAATACTTGGACCTTGGAAATGTTATGCTAAGTGAAAGAAGCCAGTCATAAAAGACCACATTTTATATGATTCCATTCATAAGAAATGTTCAGAACAGGGAAGTTTACAGAAACAGAAAGTAGGTCAGTGGTCGCTTAGGGCTAAGTTGGGGAGAGAATAGGAGGTGGGTAGAGTGGTGGTAGTTTAAGAGTGTGGGGCTTCTTGTTGAGGTGATGAAAATGTTCTAAAATCGATTGTGGTGATGGTTGTACATATCTGCGGGTATACTAAAAAACATTGAATTTTACACTTTAAATTGATGAATTATATGGTGTGTGGATTATGTCTGAATAAATAAATTTTTTTAAAAATTTAAAGAATCATATAGAAATTCTGGACTTCTAAAATGTAATAAATGAAAATTTCAGTAGAGGGGCCTAACATCAGATTGGATTAAGCAGAAGAAATAACTAGCAAATTTGAAGATAGGTCAGTTGAGATTATTCAGTGTGAAGAAAAGAAAGAAAAAAATAAGGAAAATTAACAGAGGCTCAGAGATCTGTGGGACACCATCAGCCATAGCAGTATAAACATAATGTGATTCCCAGAAGGGGAGTAGTGAGAGAGAACTGGGAACAAAGGACATTGGAAGGAATAATAGCCAAAAATTTCCAAAATTAATGAAGAAAGTAATCAATTCATCCAAGAAGCCTAACGAACACTAAGTAGGAAAAACTCAAAGATACCCATACCTAGACACAACCAAGTAAGATTGCTAAAAGACAAGGAGGGCATCTTGAAAGCACCAAGAGAAAGCTGCTCATTATGTTCAAGGCATCTTCAGTAAGATTAACAGCTGACTTCTCATCAGAAATCATGGAGGCCAGAAGGCAATGGGATGACATATTCCAAATGCTGGAAGAAAAAGAAAGTTGAATAAGAATTGTATATCCAGAAAAGCTGCTGTTCAGAAATAAAGGAGAAACCTTGACAATAATATTATGCTCAGTGAAAGAAGCTAGACATAAAAAGCCACATATTTATATTATTCCATTTCTATGAAATATCCAGAATAGGAAAATTTGTGCAGACAGAAAAGAGATTACTGGTTTCCAGGCACTGAGGATGCTGGCAGGAATAGGGAGTAACTGCTAATGGGTATAGGGTTCTTTTTGGGGTGTTGAAAATATTATGGAATTAGGTAGTATTGATAGGTATATAACTTTGTGAGTATACTAAAACCACTGAATTATACTCTTTGAAATAGTGAATTTTATGTGATTTACATCTCATTTTTTTTTTAATGGAGAAAGTAAGACTCTCAGATAAACAAAAACTAGGGGAATTTGTCACTAGCAGACCTGTCCTACAAGAAATACTTAAGGGAGTCCTTCAGGTAGAAATGAAATGACACTAGACAGTAATTTGTATCCACCTGAAGAAGTAAGTACCACCAGGAAAGGTAACTATAGAGGTAAACATAAAGAGAGCAAAAATATATTTTTGTTTGTAATTTTTCTTCTAGTCTGTGTCTTAAGAGACAAGTGCATAAAGTGGTAATTATAAATCTAAGTGGATGTGCATACAATGTATAAAGATATAATTTGTATGACAATAAAGGCACAAAGGAGAGGGGAGGGAATGGAGCCATATAGGAGCAAAGTTTTTGAATAATACCAAAATTAATTTTGTATTGGGACTTCCGTGGTGGTCCAGTGGTAAAGAATTTGCCTTACAATGCAGGGGACGCAGGTTCTATCCCTGGTCAGGGAACTAAGATCCTACATGCCGCAGGGCAGCTAAGCCCACTTGCCACAACTACTGAGCTCACAACGCACCTCAACTAGAGCCCATATGCCGCAAACTACAGACCCCATGTGCTCTGGAACCCACGTGCCACAGCTGCAGAGCCCACGTGCCCTGGAGCCTGTGTGCCACAACTAGAGAAGAGAAAACCTGCACGCCACAAGTAGAGAGAAGTCCGTGTACCACAACAAAGAGCCCGCGCACTGGTGCAATGACAGATCCCACATCTAAGACCCAACAGAGCCAAAAATAAATTAAATAAATAAATAAATAAAAAATAAATCATCATTTAAAAAAAATAAATATATTTATTTTTGGCTGCATTGGGTCTTCACTGCTGCATGTGGGGGGCTTTCTCTAGTTGCGGCGAGCGGGGGCTACTCTTCATTGTGGTGCATGGGCTTCTCACTGTGGTGGCTTCTCGTTGCGGAGCACGGGCTCTAGGTGCGCGGGCTTCAGTAGCTGTGGCACACAGGCTCAGTAGTTGTGGCTCACAGGCTTAGTTGCTCTGTGGCATTTGGGATCTTCCCGGACCAGGGCTCAAACCCGTGTCCCCTGCATTGGCAGGCGGATTCTTAACCACTGCGCCACCAGTGGTTTAAATCTTTAAAAGAATCTTTAAATCTTTTAAATCTTTAAAAACAATTTTGTATTAACTGACCAAATGAGATTGTTATAAGTTAATATGTTAACTGTAATCCCCAGGTGAAACACTTAAGAAAATAACTCAGAAAAATAAAAGAAAAGGAACGGCAAGGGAATTAATATGGTAACTAGAAAATGTCTATTTAATACAAATTAAGGCAGTTGAGGAAGAATAGAGGGACAAAAAAGATATAAGGCATGTGGAAAACAAATAGTAAAATGGCAGATGTAAATCTTACCGTATCCGTAATTACATTAAATGTAAATGGACTAAACACCAAAGGTAGAGATTAGCAACTTGGATTAAGTGAAAATATGAAGATGTGCTTTCTCCAAGAGACATATTTTAGTTTCAAAGACACAGGAGGTTGAAAGTAAAAGAATGGAACAAGATAAACCAAAAGAGAGCTGGAGTAGCTATACTAATAACAGGCAAAACAGACTTTAAGATAACAATTGTTACTAAAGACAAGAAAGGACATTTTGTAATGGCAAAAAGGTCAATCCATGAGGAAGTCATAAAATATAAACATATGAAACTAACAACATACATCCAAAAATATATGAAACAAAAACTAACATAAGTGAAAGAAATAGACAATTCTACAGTAATAGATGGAGATTTCAAAACTTCATTTTCAATAATGGATAGAAGAGTTAGAAATAAGATCAACAAGGAAATAAAATACTTGAACAACTCTGTGATCCAACTCAGCCTAACAGACATCTACAGAACACACAACAACAGAACATACATTCTTCTCAAATGTGTGTGGCACGTTCTCCATGATAGAACATATGTCAGGTTATAAAACAAGACTCAGTCCATCTTAAAGGTTTAAAATCATGCAAAATGTGTTCTGAAACCACAATAGAATGAAATTAGAATTTAATACGTGAGACATTTGGGAAAGTCACAACTCTATGGAAATTAAACAATACTCCCAAGTAACCAAGAGGTCAAAGAAGAAATCAAAAGGGAAATTAGAAAACGCTTTGAGATAAATGAAAATAAAAACAAAACGTACCAAAACTTGTGGATGTATGTAAAGAAGTGCTTAGAAGGAAAATTTATAGCTGTAAACACCTATAATAAAAAAGAAGAAAAATCTCCAAACAGCCCAAGTTCCACCTTAAGAAACTAGAAAAAGAAGAGCAAACTAAACTCAAAGCAAGAAAGAAGGAATTGATAGAGATTATAGCATAGAGAAATGAAATGGAAAATTGAAAAACAACAGAGAAAATCAATAAACCAAAAATTGATTATTTGAAAAGATCAACAGAATTGATAAGCCTTTAGCTAGACCACCCATGAAAAAGAGAAGATCAGATACTAAAATCTGGAATGAAAAAGACATCACTACTGACCTTACAGAAATAAAAAAAGGATTTTGAGAAAATACTATGAACGGCTGTATGCCAAGAAATTAGATAACCTAAGTGAAATGGACAAACTCCAAGAAAGGCACAAACTATCAAAACTTTTTAGTTATACAGAATATTTAAAGAATTAATACTCTTTCACAAACTCTTCCAAAAAATAGGAAAGGAGGGAATACTTCCCAGTTCATACCATAAGGCCAATATTACCTTGATACTAAAGCTAAACAAAAATATCACAAGAAAACTGCAGAAGACATCCAGACTGGAAAGGAAGAAGTTAAACTATGTCTGTTTCTATTTGACATTATCTTACATATAGAAAACCCTAAAGAATACACACACACTATTGTAGCTAGTAAAAGAGTTCAGCAAGGTTGAGGATACAAGACTGCTGTACAATAATCAACTATTTCTTTATACTAGCAATGATCAATCCAGAAATGAAATTAAAATAATTCCATTTATAACAGCATAAAAGAGAACTGTGTAGGAAAATGTTTAACAAAAGAAGTGCAAAAAATACTCTGAACACTGCAGAACATTGTTGAAAGAATTGAAGAAGACCTAAACAAAAGGAAAGACAACCCATATTCAAGACTTAATATTGTTAAGATGGTAGTACTCCTTAAATTAATCTACAGATTCAAGGAAATACATATCAAAAGTCTAACATTCTTTTTTTGTAGAAATGGACAAATTGATTTTCAAATTCATATGGAAATGTAAAAAATTCCAGAATAGGCAAAACAATTTTGAAAAAGAAGAAAATTGAAGGACTCATACTTTCTGAATTCAAAACTTACTACAAAGCTAGAATAAACAAGACAGTCTGGTACTGAAATGGAAAGAGATGTAGAAATCAGTTGAGAGCCCAGAAGTAAACATGTGTGCTTATGGTAAACTGATTTCTGCAAGGGTGACATTCAGCGGTAAGAAAGCATAGTCTTGGGGCTTCCCTGGTGGCGCAGTGGTTGAGAATCTGCCTGCCAATGCAGGGGACACGGGTTCGAGCCCTGGTCTGGGAAGATCCCACATACCGCAGAGCAACTGGGCCCGTGAGCCACAACTACTGAGCCTGCGCATCTGGAGCCTGTGCTCCACAACAAGAGAGGCCGCGATAGTGAGAGGCCTGCGCACCATGATGAAGAGTGGCCCCCGCTTGCCACAACTAGAGAAAGCCCTCGCACAGAAACGAAGACCCAACACAGCCATAAATAAATAAATTTAAAAAAAAAAAAAAAAAAAAAAAAAAAAAGAAAGCATAGTCTTTTCAGGAAATGGCGCAGGGAGTACTGGATATCCACATGCAAAAGAATGAAGTTGGATCCTTGCCTCACACAATATATAAAAAATAACTCCAAATGGATCAAAGACCTAAATGTAGGAACTAAAACTATAAAACTCTAGATGATGGCATAGGTTTATGTCTTTGTGACCATTTAACAGACAACAGTTTATTAGATATGATACTGAAAGCAAAAAGCAAGTAAAGAAAAACATAAATCAGACTTCATCAAATTTAAAATATTTTGTGCTTCAAAGTGCAAGAAAGTGAAAAGACAACCCATGGAATGGGACAGAATCATTCATCTGATATATCTAGTACAGGTATAGTTTCCAGAATATACAACTGAAAAACAAAGAGACAAATAACTCAGCATAAAAACAGGCAAACATTTGAATAGACATTTCTCCAAAGAGCATATACAAATAGATGAGAAGCACATGAAGAGAGGTTAAATCATTAGTCATTAGGGAAGTGGAAATCAAAATCACAATGAGGTACCACTTCACATGAAAACCAGATAAAGGCATTACAATAAAGGAAGCTACAGATCAATATTTCTCATGATTATAGATGCAAAGATCTTCAACAAAATATTAGTAAAGCAAATCTAACTGCATAAAAAGAATTATACACCGTAACTGTTCTGAGTTGAATACTGCCTCTCCAAATTCATGTCCACCTGGATCCTGTGAATGTGACGTCATCTGGAAATAGGGTCTTTGCAGATTCAGTCAGGTTAAGATCAGGTTAGACTGGATTAGGGTGGGCCCTAAGCCAATGACGTATTCTTATAAGAAGAGGGAAGTTTGGTCAGAGTCATAGAAGGTCATGTGAAGGAGCAGAGACACAGACACACAGGAGAAGGCACTGGAAAGGTGGAAGCAGAGATTGGAGTGATGTATCTACAAGCCAAGAAACACTAAGGATTGCCAGAAACCACCAGAAGCTAGAATAGGCAAGGAAGTATTCTTTCCTAGGGCCTTTGGAGGAAGCATGTGGACCTGCTGATACCACAGTTCTGGACTTCTGCCCTCCAGAACTGTGAGAGAATATATTTCTGTTGTTCTAAGCAACCCAGTTTGTGGTTGTTACAGCAACCCTTAAAAAGGATACAACTACCAAGTGGTTTGTATTCCAGTTATACAGGGCTGGTTCAGCATTTGAAAATCAATCAGTGTGGTCTGTCACATCAATAGGCTAAAGAAGAAAAATCCTATCACGTCAATAGATGCAGAAAAAGCATTTGACAAAAGTCAACTCCCATTCATGACTAAAAAAACAAACAAAAAACAACAACGAACCTCCCAGCAGACTAGGAGTATAAGGGGAACTTCATAAACTTAATACAGAACATCTACAAAAATCCTGCAGCTAACCTTGTACTTAATTGTGAGAAACTAGATACTTTTCCCCTAAGATCAAGAACAAGACAGTTATTTCTTCTCTCATCACTCCTATTCAGCATCATACTGGAAGTCCTAGCTAATGCAAAAAGACAAAAGGAAGTAAAAGTTATACAGTCGAAAAGGAGGAAAAAAAACTTTGCGGGTAGCATGATGTCTATGTATACATCTCAAGAAATCAACAACAAAAAACTCTGCTGGAATTACAAGGTTGCAGGATACAAAATAAATATACAAAATTAAATTGCTGAAAAAACCCACAAAATCAATTCCTTTTCTATATATCAGCAATGAACAATTGGAATTTGAAATTAAAAACAATACCATTTGTATTAGCACCAAAAAATGAAACATTAGATATAAGTCTAACAAAGTTTATATAAGATTTACATGAAGAAAACTCTGAAACTCTAATGAAAAATATCAAATATCTAAATAAATAGAGAGATATCCCATGTTCATTGATAGGAGGACTCAATATTGTTAAGATGTCAGTTCTTCCCAATTTGATCTATCGATTCACTGTAGCCCTAGTCAAAATCCCAGCAAGTTACTTTGCAGATATTTACAAACAGATTGTAAAGTTTAAATAGAAAGGTAAAAGACAGGGTAGCCAACACAGTACTTAAGAAGAACCAAATCAGAGGACTTCTGTTACTCAGAGAGTTACTATGAAGCTACAGTAATATAGGTGGTGTGGTATTGACAAAAAGAAAAATAGACATGTCAAGGAAACAGAATTGAGAGCCCAGAGGTAGACCTATACAAATAGATTCCAGTGATCTTTGATAAAAGATCATGGGCCACTTCACTGGAAAAGGAGAATCTTTTCAACAAATGGTGCTGGAACAGCTGCCCATCCACATGCAAACAAAACAGAAACGAAAACTATACCCAGACCATATACCTTTCACAAAAATTAACTCAAAATTATCACAAACTTACCTTTAAAATGCAAAAGTGTAAAAGGTATAGAAGATAACATAGAAAATCTTGGTGACCTTGGGTTTGGTGATGACTTTTTGATACCAAAGCACTATCCATGAAAGAAAGAACTGATAAACAGGACTTAATTTAAAAAAAAAACTTCTGTGAAACTTCTGTGAGAGACACTAAGAGAATGAAAATAAGCTACAGACTGGGAGAAAATATTTGCAAAACACGTATCTGATAAAATACTGTTATCTAAAATATACAAAGAACTCTTAAAATCTCAATAAGAAAACAACCTAATTAAAAGATGGGCAAAAGACTTGAACAGACTTCTCACCAAAGAAGATATACAGATGGCAAATAAGCATATGAAAAGATACTCAATATAACATTAGGGAATGGCAAATTAAAACAACAAGATACCACTACACATCTATTAGAATGGCCAAAATCTAAAACACTGACAACACCAAATGCTAGTGAGGATGTGGAGCAATGGGAACTCTCATCATTGCCTGAGTGAATGTGAAATGGTACAGCCACTTTGGAAGGCAGTTTGGTAGTTTCTTACAAAACTAAACATACTCTTACCATACAATTCAGCAATCACACTCCTTAGTATTTACCCAAATGAGTTGAAAACATATGTCCACACAAAAACCTGCACAAAGATTTTTATAGCAGCTTTATTTATAATTGCCCAAACTGGAAGCAACGAAGATGTTCTTCAGTAGGTGAATGGACAGATAATCTGTGGTACATCCAGACAATTAAATACTCAGCAGTAAACAGAAATGAGCTATCGAGCCATGGGAAGATATGGAGGAATCTTAAATGCATGTAACTAAGTGGAAAAAGCCAATCTGAAAAGGCTACATACTATATGATTCCAACTATAGGACATTCAGGAAAAGACACAAAACTATGGACACAGTAAAAAGATCAGTGATTGCCAGAGGTTTGGGAGGGTGAGGAAGGGAAGTATAAATAGGGAGCACGGGGTTTTTAGGGCTGTAAAATTACTATAATGGTAGATAAATGACATGCATTTCTTAAAGCCTATAGAATATACAAGAGAGTGAATGCGAATATAAACTGTGGACTTTAGTTAATAATATATCAATATTTATCAGTTGTAACAAATGCACCACCCTAATGTAATATGGTAACAATAGGGGAAACTATGTGTATGGTTGGTGGGGAAGGTGTATATGGGAACTCTGTACTATGGCCTCAAGTTTTTTGTAAACTTAAAACTCGTCTGAAAAATAAAGTCTCTGTTTAAAAGCATGCACACACAATGAGATACCACCTCACACACACTAGGATGGCTAAAATAAAAAAGATAATAAGAGTGTTGTCAAGGATGTGGAGAAATTGGAACCCTCATACATTGCTGGTGGGAATGTAAAATGGTAGAGCTTCTTTGAAAAACAGTTTGGTATTTCGTCAGGATGTTAAACATAGAGTTACCATATGACCCAGCAATTCTACTCCTAGGTATAATAAACCAAGAGAATTGAAAACATACGTCCACACAAAACTTGTATATGAATGTTCATAGCAGTATTATTCATAATAGCCAAAACTGGAAATAACCCATACGATCGATGAATGGACAAATGTGATATAGCCTGTAATGTAATGTCATTTGGCAACATAAGGGAATGAAGGACTGATACAACATGGGTGAACTGTGAAAACATTATGCTCAGTGAAATAGTTAGTCACAAAAGACCACATATTACATGATTCTGTTTGTCCAAAATGCTAATCCAAAGGAACAAAGTATGTTAGTGTGTTCCAGGAGTTGGGGTTGGGGGGGCGATGGGAAATGACTGCTAATGGGTATGAGATTACCTTTTGGGGTGATGTATATGTTCTAAAATTAGATAGCGGTGATGGTTGCAAAATTCGATAAATGTAAAACTTTTGACTTTTATACCTTAAGAGAGTGTCTTTTATGGTATAGCAAATTATAGCTCAATAAAGCTGTGATTTAAAAAAAAGCACCACTCCCAAACATCCGTCTAGCTTACCTACCCTTGTGGAATCAGCAAAATCAACACATGCTGCCGGGGAAAAACAGGTTCAGAAGGCTGGCTTATTTCTCTGGGCCCCCATCCTTCCTCTGATGCTGCCTTCAGGTAGATGTTTTTATATTTTGTCCAGCTTTTCCAGTTGTCCTCAGTGGCAGGGTTTCTTAGAAATCCTGGTCCACCACCTGAAGCCTTGCTGGCAAGCTTAATCTCATCTGTGGTTTTATTTAATATCTGTATTTAGATTTATATTTCTAGTCCAGCAGTTCTCAAATTTTTTGGTCTAAGGAAATCTTTACCTTCTTAAATATTATTGAGTTTTTTGTTTGTATAGGTATACATCAATAATTACCGTATTAGAAGTTAAAACAGAACTTTTTAATGTTTTTTAATTTACTTTAAAATAATAAGCTCAATATAGTTAATAACATAAATAACATTTTATTTTATTTTTTATTTTTTATTGTAATTTATTTATTTATTTACTTATTTATGGCTGTGTTGGGTCCTCAGTGCTGTGCGCGGGCTTTCTCTAGTTGCGGCGAGTGGGGGCTACTCTTCGTTGTGGTGCGTGGGCTTCTCGTTGCGGTGTGCGGGCTTCTCATTGCAGTGTGCGGGCTTCTCATTGCAGTGTGCGGGCTTCTCAATGCAGTGGCTTCTCTTGTTGCAGAGCATGAGCTTTAGGCGCACGGGCTTCAGTTGTTGTGGCACGTGAGCTCAGTAGTTGTGGCTCGCGGGCTCTAGAGCGCAGGCTCAGTAGTTGTGGCGCACTGGCTTAGTTGCTCCACGGCATGTGGGATCTTCCCGGACCATGGCTCGAACCCATGTTCTCTGCATTGGCAGGCGGGTTCTTAACCACTGTGCCACCAGGGAAGTCCCATAAATAACATCTTAAATTAAAGATTACTTTCAAAATGTTCGGTGATGTTTTACATTTTGGCGAATGGCTTTAATGTTTGGGTTAGTAAAAGGCAAGTGAATATCCTACATTTAACTTATTGCAGTGTCACACATCATTTACTTTCTGGAAAATTCTACTGGATATTTATGAGCTAATTTGAGTGAAAATGGCAAGTAATGTAGTAGTAGTATTGTGAAATTAGTTTTGACTCTGTGGACTCCCTAAAACATCTAAGGGGAAGCACTGGAGCCCAGAGCACACATTGAGAATCACTCTTTGGCCCATACCCTTCATCTGAGCTCCTACACCACATCTTCAGCTGCCTGCGTGGCCTCTCTAGTACTTGGATGTCTCATGGGCCACTGAAACCTAACATGTGAGTCTGAGTGCCAGTGTTGCCTTCCACTCATGTGTGAAAATCAAAACCAAGCTACGTTCTTGACACTTGCCTTAGCTTTAGCTCTCATGATTAGTAATCACTTAATGTTGAGTTCATCTGTTATTTGGCCTGAGCTTTGAGAAGATTAAACTCAGCTGTAGTTAATTCAGCCCCTTTTGCTTCTCCTGTGGCTCTGGCTCTGGCTCTGGCTCTGACTTCATATTGCTGGACTGGTCTGACTAGTGTTCGACCCTGGAGACAGAAGGGAGTGGGCCACGGTATTGCCTTTGGAATCAGAAGTTTCAGGCAGCCAGTTTACAATGTGTGAGAGTATAGGTTCTTTCTGCTTTTCAGTTCCACCTTCACTTCCCTTTTCTTGGCACAATTGGGAGGATCTTAGGGTGGAGAGTTATCTTGAGCAAGTGATTATTTGGGGACTCTTCCAGACTTCAGCCTGCCCTTTCTGCACCTGCCATTTCTAGTAGCTTGCCTGGCCTCTTCCCTCTTTTTTTCCCCCAATTTTTTTAATTGAGTAAAATACACATAACATAAAATTTACCATCTTAACCATTTTTAAGTATAACATTTCAGTGATATTAAATACATTCAAAATGTTGGGCAGTCATCATCATCATCCATCTCCATAACTCTTTTTTTTATCTTGTAAAACTGAAACTCTGTCCCCTTAAAACAGTAATTCCCCATGCTCCCCTCCCCCTAGCCCGTTGCCACCACCCTTCTACTTCCTGTCTCTGATTTTGACTACCCTGAGTATCTCATACACGTGGAATCATACTGTATTTGTCTTTTTGTGACTGGTTTATTTCACTTAGCATAATGTCTTCAGAGTTCACCCATGTTGTAGTATTCAATACATTGCAGTGCTACCTGGAATCCTTTACCCTTCTTGCTGACTGAATTGTCTGCTAGTTCTTTCACTGAGGCATAATATTCACTTTTTCCTCTAGAGAACAAATGTCTTATACTTCTCTGTTCCCATAGCATTTTATTTATATTCTTTGTTATGTTATTTGTAATGTATTGAGAGTATTTACTTTGTGTCTGTCTCCCCAGTGTTAATTTGAGTTCCACTAATATTTGGAAGGTATCAAGATAATTTTTAAATTTTCTGAGACTAGCACAGTGGCTCATATCTAGTGGGCATTAAGTGTTTGTTCAGTGAATGAATGGAATCACACATAAAAGAACATCTCAAACTTCCAGCAGATACTTATTTTCTACTTGACCCTCACCGTTGTATTCAGTGCTAGGGATAGCAAGGCAACAAGCACAGTCCTGCTTTCATTAATTTATTGTTTCATGTATTTACCCTAGTACTGAAGTGATTTAATAATGTATATTTAATGTTTATGTTTCAGTATTGTGATCTGTCTCATATTTTGACCCCCCTACATCATAGTCTTATCATTTATGAAATGAGGAGAATGGACTAGATGACCTAGAAAAGTTACCATTGTTGACTGTTATTATTAGATTTGAAAGCTCCTTAATAACAGGAATCATGCCTTTCACTTCTACTGGAATCTTACATAGGGCCAAGTATAATGTCTCACACTCAGTAGTTGGTTAACAGATTTTAAAGAAAGAGGTAATATCAGTGAATACTTCAGACGAATTTGATTCTATTTCTCACTCCATTGATCTTGTTAGATCGCTTCCCTGTGCTTCAGAATATCTGTATTTCCTTGATCTAGTTTGTTCTCAACTTTTGTGTGTAGCTTAAAAAAATTATATACATATATACACACACTTTATCCCTCTTAACCCTGAGAAGAAGAAAAGTAAGGTGGTCATTTACATCCATTTTTCAAGTGAGGAAACTGAGTCTTCAAGAGCATAGCTGAGGAGCAGCACATTCAGACTCAGTCCCAGGTCTCCTGACCCCAGATCCAGTGTAATTCTTCTCTGTTTCCTCATCTGTGAAATCAGGTTTTCTTCCAGATCCAGGTGCCTTTGTTACCCACCCTTTTACACAACGTATCAGTTAGGGGTCTTTGGGAAGTCACAGAAATGTGCTAACTTTAGCAAAATGGGGATTAATTGGTAAGATCATGGAGAGTCTCAGAGGATTTGGGGAAGGTTGAGCGTCAAGCTGGGAAATGGATAGGGTTCCAGAAGCAGGGATCCTGAAGAAGCACCACCACAAAGGGAAAATCTCCAGGTGTTTCTTACTCTCTGTCAAAGAGTCAGAGTGAGGGAGGAGTGTTCTGCTGGGGCAGTTTTGTTCCCCCAGTGGGCATCCTGGAGACATTTTTGGTTATAACTGAGAGAGATTGCTACTGGTATCTAGTGGGTAGAGGCCAGGAATGCTGCTAAACATCCTCTAGTGTCAGCCCCCAATAAAAAGAATCCACTGGCCCTACATGTCAGTAGTGTTGAGGTTGAGAAGCCCTGGATTAGGGGAAGGTACCTTGATTAATAATCACACGAATTCCAATGTATCCTGTTGGAGGCAGGAGGACACTTAAAATGCTCTTACCAAAAAGAGGTGGAATAGATGCTAGACAGCTAAAAACAACATAAAAACAAAAAAGTACAACTGGGGGAATAATTCCAATCTTGGAATGTGAAGGTGAATCACATGTTTGTAAATACAGTACTTGCGGGGTCTCAGAAAAAAGGGACATTTATAAAATATTTGAATTTTAAACTTAAACTCCAAAAAGATGCTAGGTGATTATTTATTATTAAAAAGGGTTCTTTGAAATGAAACTTAAATTTTCATGTAGAGTAACCTATAAAGAATATGTAGTATAAGCCTATCTAATTCAATGATAAGTTAGGGTTTTGAGGGGAATTGTGAACAAAAACCTAGGATGAACCAAAATCAGAATCAAACTGTCACTAACTGAATTAAACCAAAGCACTTTATTTATTTATGTATTTCTTTGGCCATGCCACATGGCATGTGGGATCTTAGTTCACCAACCAGGGATCGAACCCGTGCCCCCTGCAGTGGAAGCATGGAGTCCTAACCACTGGACCGCCAGGGAAGTCCCTAAACCAAAGCACTTCAAAGAAAACTTCTAGTTTAAAATGAAACAGCTTATTTTTTAAAATTATTGAAGTCACATACAACTAGAACATAATTATATTCTCTAAATGGGGAAAAAATTATTTTTCAAAACTGATTCAAGGGGTTTCCCTGGTGGCGCAGTGGTTGAGAATCTGCCTGCCAATGCAGGGGACATGGGTTCGAGCCCTGGTCTGGGAAGATCCCACATGCCGCAGAGCAGCTAGGCCCGTGAGCCACAATTACTGAGCCTGCGCGTCTGGAGCCTGTGCTCTGCAACAAGAGAGGCCGTGATAGTGAGAGGCCCGCGCACCGTGATGACGAGTGGCCCCCACTTGCCGCAACTAGAGAAAGCCCTCACACAGAAACGAAGACCCAGCACAGCCATAAATAAATAAATAAATAAATAAATAATTTTTAAAAACCCAAAAAACAAAAAAACAAAAAACTGATTCAAGCCAGCATTTAATTTGATTTGGATCCACAGACAATTTACCAGGACTATTTACTTAGTTATATTAAGAATGTTTCACACTATACCTGATGGTAGGATAATATTTAGTAAAGGATCCCCTTTCATTTGTCAGCAACTTTGGATGTTGCTAATACACAGAAACGTGAGGATGGTGGATCTGTGGGATGTGCAGTTATATGTTAGAATTTCTGCAGCAGTTCACCTTGTTTTTTGCCTAGACAGTAGTTAGTGTTAAATCCAAGTGGTAGGAAGATTGATTCAGCCCATAATTTTCCTTCCTTTTAACTTTTTTTCACACCGTTTCAGTATAAGCCGTATATATATGACTCAGAGCTTGCTTATTTGGTTTCATATTTTATAACACCTTTGGTGTACCAGACCTGTTTTACTGCCCTGAGGAAGTCTAGAAATGACTAGAAGCTGCTTCTCCCTGCCCTTCCAACATGATGGCTTTGGGCCCAGCTGTCAAAGGGACCTACTGCCGTGTCTCCAGGTTGTTTGCTGAGTGAGCGTTTCTCTGCCTGTGGTCATTAGCCTCAGGGCCACACAGTTCACCTCAGCAGGGTGTTGTTTCAGGTGAACCACTGTCTCCCAGAGAAGATTGTGGTGTACCGTGATGGAGTGTCTGATGGCCAACTAAAGACAATTGCCAGCTATGAGATTCCTCAGCTACAGAAGTGTTTTGAAGCTTTTGAGAATTATCATCCCAAGATGGTGGTATTTGTAGTTCAGAAGAAAATCAGCACCAATGTGTACCGGTCTTCTACCGAGCACTTTGTGACTCCCTCCCCCGGGACTGTGGTAGATCATACAATAACAAGCTGTGAGTGGTAAGTGGGCGAGACACAGTTATTTCAACAAGAATAGGTTGGAGAAGTTATCTGTTCCCTGGGTATTGGAATGGGGAGGTTGCCTAGAGAGATGTGGAATGGAATCAGAGATTTTACTGTTAAAAAGTAAAATTTTAAAAACTATTTAAAAACACACAAACCAACAATGAAGCTTTTACCTCTTAAGTATAAAATATTGAACATACAGTCTTTTCCTAAGACTATGCATGCTTAACCGTCTGCACACAGTTGTCATTTCTACCACCATTCTTAAATAGCCTGTTGAGTCAGGAGACCTGAATTCTCAGCCTAGTTTGGTCCTTGTATGTCCTTGATCCAGTCATTTGATCTCTCTGAGCCTTAGGTGAAGGAGCTAGAATGATCTCCAAGATCTTTTCCAGCTCTGGCCAAATCCAACTCTACCATTACTTTGTACTTTTTCCTCTCTAGGGTGGACTTCTACCTTCTTGCCCATCATGTACGACAGGGTTGTGGCATTCCTACCCATTATGTTTGTGTTCTCAACACTGCACACCTGAGCCCTGATCATATGCAGAGGTGAGCTGACCACTAACCTCCTCCTCACTTGTAAATAATTCTGGCCAGTGAGCTAAGGCTAAGACCTGGAATTTTAAAACCACTGAATTAAACAAACTGGATCACTGGTTTTTGGCTTAATAATTTTCTGATTCTCTTTGGAAGCATTTTGAATTTATCTTTTGAAGTTGGATTTCCTAATACTCATTTTCTCTTATATAATCAGAAAAGACAAATACTGCCCACTGCCAGGAATATTTACCCCTTGAGTTTCTTCTTGTCTTTCATGATAATGGTATCTTTTTGAGGTGCGACTGATAATCCTTGTTGTACACTAAAATTACTTGGAGACCTTTCAAAAAATACACCCAGGCTTCACGAACTCCAAGCATTCTGAGGCATTCGCATTTTTAAAAACTGCTTCTAATGATCATGACACACAGCCAGGTTTGAGATGCATTGCTCTTGTGCTCAGATTATATAAATACTTTGCTGGGGTACTTACCTTTCTGCAGCTTTTTCTTGAGGCAAAAAAAAACCCCAAAACAAAAACATGTTCTCCTTGCTGTTTTCCTTGTTTTGATATAAAAAGAGGAGCACCTAAAGTGGGAATTTCCCCATGCCCTCTTGACTTACAAATAGTGGAAATAGATACAATTCCACTTAAAAATAATGATTCCCAAAAGTTGCATCATATATTCCTCAGTCCCCCAGTTTGCTGGTAAGTATGCTGTGTCACACACCCAGAAGTACATAATGTGCTCCAAATTGAAGATGGAAAGTGAAAAGGATCATGTTTTCTTCTTGGCCTACAGGTTGACTTTCAAACTGTGCCACATGTACTGGAATTGGCCTGGTACCATTAGAGTTCCAGCTCCTTGCAAGTATGCCCACAAGCTAGCTTTCCTGTCAGGACAAATCTTGCATCATGAACCAGCCATCCAGCTGTGTGAGAACCTGTTCTTCCTGTGACTGGACAATCAGGACATGGGCTGGTCAGAGCAATCAGACTTCTGAACTCAGCTGTGAACTCAGCTGTGCAGGATTAACAGTGACTGAAAGGGGTTTTGTGTTGGTGTTTTCCCTTCCACCAACCCAGTAGAATAAGATATCTTTTTTTCCTTTTCTCTTTTAAACCTGATATCACCAAGAAGCAGGTTCCACCCTAAGGATCAGCTAGAAATTGTCTCGTTGCCTTTGTAGAGCACATGGGGGTAGTCTGCTACTGCGTAGATGGGGACCCTTTAGGAGCCTCCAAAGCCAACTTGAGCTGTAGAAATCCGCAGAAGTAGCGATTGCACTTACAAACTCTGTTTACTAATAAATAGTTCCCATTTCTGGTGCCAGAGGTGATAATGAATGAAGTCTTTGCAACTTTCTTAAAGTAGAGAGCTACTTTATTTGGGCAACTGGGAAAGGTAAGAAGGCAAGGTTTTTCAAGATATGCCTATTGCTGGAAAATGTGAAAGGCATGTAGTAAAACCAGCTGGTGGGATAGTCAGGTCCTTGCTTACCTAATCTTCTCTAGGGATTGAGTTGATGACACGTGACTTGAGCTGGCTTTGAAAGAGGTGTTTAGCTATTCCTTGGCCTCCTAAGAGAGGCCAAATGCAGTTTTTTCTGTATATTTCAGTTGCTTTATAGCGTGCCATGTTGATTTCTTCCTACCTCCCTCCCCGCCGCATATACACACACTCAGGCACAAAGCCAGCTTTGCTCCAGTTACTGATCTTTAGTAAGTTTCAGTTTTTTAAAAATTAAGCATCAGAACCTGTGAAATTCAGCAGCTTGGAAGGTTCATAATGGGGCATGAGCTTTTCTTGACCCTTTCTCCCCAGTGTGTCACCTTCTTTTCTTCTGTTGATATGTTTGCAAATTGAATCACTCATTTCCGTTGCTCAATACCCTCTTCCCGGCTGTTGGCTCATTTTGTTAGGAATTTTTCTGAATCCATGTTACGATTTCTAGAAGTTGGCTTCGGGAAACATGACACTCCTTCCAAAGTCCAGATGTTTCAGTTTAGAAAGTTGTCACTGTGTCTGTGGGTTTCAGTGTTTTGGGGAAGCACTGTTTTTGTGTGTTTATTTTTCCCCGTTTAAAAAATTTCCAGTCCCTTCAGGGCTAATTCAGTCATATCTTGCTTTACCTGGGTTTTAAAAGACGGTTACATTTAATCTTTTCACATTTGCATTTATTTATTTTTTGGTATGATAGCAGGGAGGGGATGAAGCAGAAATCCCTATTTTATATGACAGTGTGTGAGATGAGAAACTTCAGCTTAAAAACCTTTAGAAGAAAACTGAGCAAGCAATGCGTTCGCAGAGGCTGAGCGGCTCTGGGTGTCAGTGGTCTCAAGTGCGCTTCGGTTCCGTTTGGAGTGAGGGACAGAGGAAGTCTGAGACCTGGGATTTAAACACCATGGAGTCAGACACATTGGATCACTGGTTTTTGGCTTAACAGTCTCTGATTCTCTTTGGAAGCATTTTGAATTTCTCTTTTGAAGTTAGATTTCCTAATACTCATTTTCTCTTATATAATCAGAAAAGACAAATACTTGAATATAATACAAAAATTTCACTTTTTATTCCGGTTTTCTTGTCTTGTTTTTTCAGTCTTAATGTGAAATGACTGGGTCATGGGGTGGGAAATAAATAAAAACAAATTTGTATAAATGTGTAGTTGTGTTTGAAATAATGTCATTGACATATGATATTGATATAGTTCTTTTCCTTTGTAGAGCTGTAACACTTGTTAAAATTATTAATTTGTTACTAGGCGTGCTGGATGCAGCTCCAGTATTGGTACCCAGGTAATTTCACTGAGATCTGGCAGTAAGATTTCTTGGAAAAGACGCTAACAGTCTTACTTCTGGGACAAATGAGGCAACTCTGTGTGTGTGTGTGTGTGTGTGTGTGTGTGTGTGTGTGTGTTTTGTCTTGTTTTCAAAAATCTCTTTTCCCATCAGACAATTTCTGTTAGCCTAAGTGAGAGCCAGCTCCTAAGGGTGGCCCTCCCTTCTCACCTTTTCCTCATGCTTGCCCTTCTTTGCATGTACCTCTTGGCGTGTATGTAACCTTTAAAAATACCTTCCCAAAGCACCCTGGCTGCTTGCCTCACCACTACGTCCTTTTCTATTTATTTAGAAACTCCATCTTAAATGGTGCAGTGCTTCTTGAACTCATTCTAGAAAGAACCCAATTTCTTTTTTTTTAATTTTTTAAAATTAAAAAAAAATTTCTTTTTAAAAAACTTTTATTTATTTATTTTTGGCTACGTTGGGTCTTTGTTGCTGCGCGGGCTTTCTCTAGTTGGCGGCGAGCGGGGGCTACTCTTCGTTGCGGTGCACGGGCTTCTCATTGCGGTGGCTTCTCTTGTTGTGGAGCACAGGCTCTAGGCGCGTGGGCTTCAGTAGTTGTGGCACGTGGGCTCTAGAGCGCAGGCTCAGTAGTTGTGGCGCACAGGCTTAGTTGCTCCGTGGCATGTGGGATCTTCCCAGACCAGGGCTCAAACATCATGTGTTGATGCTCCACATCATATGTCATTAGAGAATTACAAATTAAAATGAGATACTACTGCACACCTATTAGAATGGCCAAAATCCAAAACACTGACAACACCAAATGCTGGTGAGGATGTGGAACAACATGAACTCATCGTTGCCTGAGGTAATGTGAAATAGTATAGCCGCTTTGGAAGACAGTTTGGTAGTTTCTTAGAAAACTAAACATATGCTTATCATATGATCAAGCAATCACACTGCTTGGTATTTGCCCAAATGAGTTTACAACTTTTGTCCACACAGAAACCTACACATGAATGTTTAAAGCAGCTTTATCCATAATTGCCAAAACTTGTAAGCAACCAAGGTGTCCATCAGTAGGTGAATAGATAAACTATGGTACGACAAGACAATGGAATATTATTCAGTGCTAAAAAGCAATGGGCTATCAAGCTATTGGAAAGACCTGCAGGAAACTTAAATGCATATTACTGAGTGAAAGAAGCCAATCTGAAAAGGTTACATACTGTATGATTCCAACTATATAACATTCTGGAAAAGGTAAAAACTATAGAGACAGTGAAAGGGTCAGGGGTTAGGGGAGAGGAGGGATGAATGGGCAGAGCACAGAGGATTTTTAGGGCAAGGAAACTATTCTGTATGATATTGTATTGGTGGATACATGTCATTATATATTTGTGTAAACCCATAGACTGTGAAACACTAAGCATGAACCCTGATGTAAACTGGGACTTTAGGTGATTATGATAAGTTGATGTAGGTTCACTAATTGTAACACATGTACCATTCTTGTGGGGGATATTGATAATGGGGGAGGCTGTACGTATACGGGAAATCTTTACCCTCTGCAAACTGTGCTGTGAACCTAAAGCTATTCTAAAAAATACATACATATTTTTAAGAATGAGTAAGTGTGGGTGTTCCTTGCTGGTCTAGAGGTTAGGATTTGGCGCCTTCACTGCCCTGGCTGGGGTTCAATCCCTGGATCCCTGGTTAGGGAACTGAGAATCCCCCAAGCTGCGTGGCACAAAAAGAAAGAAGAAGAATGAGTACGGGAGACTTCTGGCAACACAGCAGACTGGAGCTGACCATACTGACGAAGGTTGGCCGAAATAGAAAAAAAAAATTTTTTTATGTTAAGTAGCTGGATTTTCAGGAAATGGAACAAGGGAAGAGAGAGAGATGGTAGGGAAGGAGGAAGGAGGGAAGATACTGAGGCACAAGAAAGAAAGGGAAGCCAGAGTGGTTACAGTTGATGCCAACACAGCATCCCAGGGTTATGGACAAAATGCAGGGACAGGAGCACTGAGCTTTTTCATTTCAGATAAGGATAGAAGATGCAGCGTTAGACCTTATGAGGTGTAGGATTGCTGGGGTGAATTCTCCTAGATAGAGAGCTGGAGCCTGGAAGGGGTGTAGAGTAGAAGGTCTGTGCCAACCATCCTGGGGCAGCAGCAAGAAAGTTAGACAAAAGGCATTTATGAGAAATCCCCAAGCTTGGGCCACAGACAGGTGTGTGCAGCCTGAATTCATATTAGCATGTGGAAGGACCACATGCTGACAAATTACCATGAAGATTGGCCCAGACTGGTGAGAGCCCAGAGCCCTGGAGAAACAACTAATCAACTGGATTGCAGCACACAGAGGTATAAATGGGAACTATGGAAGAGAAGATATAGGAGAGAATGAGAAGGTCTAATAGGAGTTCCTGCAGGTTAAAATAGAAAGAATAAGCCACACAATTATGGACGATATGAAGACAGAGTTTTCCAGAATGAGAGACAAATATGAATCCTCTACCTGAAGAAACTCATTGAGGATAGAGAAAAGCACAACCACTCCTAGATGTACTGTAGTGAAACTACAGAACACCAAAGACAGAATCTTTAACATTTTTTTTAAAATTATTTATTTATTTATTTATTTATTTATTTATTTATGGCTGTGTTGGGTCTTCGTTTCTGTGCGAGGGCTTTCTCCAGTTGTTGCAAGCGGGGGCCATTCTTCATCGCGGTGCGCGGGCCTCTCACTATCGCGGCCTCTCTTGTTGCGGAGCACAGGCTCCAGACGCGCAGGCTCAGTAATTGTGGCTCACGGGCCTAGTTGCTCCGCGGCATGTGGGGTCTTCCCAGACCAGGGCTCGAACCCGTGTCCCCTGCATTGGCAGGCAGGTTCTCAACGACTGCGCCACCAGGGAAGCCCCAAAGACAGCCTCTTAAAAACAACCAGAGAGATTGCTTATAAAAGAATTAGACTGGCAGCAGACTTGTTATCAACCACAACAGATGCTTAAGACAGAAGGAATAATAACTTAAAAATGCAGAGTCAACTTGGAATTCTGTTCCCATCTAAACATTCATTCAAAGATGAGGACTGGGACTTCCCTGGTGGCACAGTGGTTAAGAATCCGCCTGCCAATGCAGGGGACATGGGTTCAAGCCCTGGTCTGGGAAGATCCCACATGCTGTGGAGCAACTAAGCCCGTGCGCCACAACTACTGAGCCCGCGTGCCACGACTACTGAAGCCCGCCTGCCACAACTACTGAAGCCTGTGCGCCTAGGGCCCGTGCTCCGCAGTAAGAGAAGCCACTGCAGTGAGAAGCCCACGCACCACATCGAAGAGTAGCCCCCGCTTGCCGCAACTAGAGAAAGCCTGCGGGCAGCAGTGAAGACCCAACGCGGCCAAAAATAAATAAATAAATACATAAAAAGATGACCAAAGTAACGAAATTTTCTAATAAATATAAGAGCAGAAATTAATGAGATAGAGAATAGAAAAATAATACAGAAAATCAGCAAAACCAAAAGTTGGTTCCTTAGATTAACAGAATTGGCAAACCTTTAGCTAGATTGGCCAGGGGAAAAAAAAAGAAAAGAGAGGACTACTAACCTTACAGAAATTAAAAGGATTATAAAGGAATACTATGAACAATTAAGTGCCAACAAATTAGGTATCTTAGATGAAATGAACAAATTCCTATAGATAACTTGCTACTGAACCAAGTGTTATTTTTCCCAGTTATCTTTTTTTGCCTGCTGAAACCATCGGATGATAACAGAAATGACGAATGTGGCTTCTAAAGATGTTTTCTTTTGTCTGACAGAGTGTGGGGTGCTAGTCCTCTGACACGATTTTGGGTAAACTAGAACCTTCACATTCCTTCTGATCCTCTTAAATTCGTTAAGACATGCCGAAACATAGAAAACTCATTTTTCCCCTTAAAGTGTCTTAGAAACCTCGCCATTGGTTTCTCTCTTCAGTCTCTCTAGAGCTCGCGTGATAGCTGGGGGGTGGAAGGGGGATCTTTGCCCCACCCTGCTGATCAAGTTGTCTACCTTGTCAACACACCACAGAGTGGGCTTTGATTTCGAGTCCCCAGTCCCACTTTGTACACTCTGGGCCAGGGTCTCATTTCCCTGGCTTCTTTCTCAAGGCTGTTCCACTCACTTCAGCTACAAGAAATCTGTCTGCATATCTTTTGAAAAGGCAGGCGGCTGTGGCATCTTGTCAGAAGAGAAATAGCAGTCATGAAAATGTCAGATTTTTATGTTTACTTCCTTAACTATTGCCCAACATCAAACTTTTAGTGAGCTGACCTGTTCATTCATCCAACTAATATTTTACTGAGCATCTGTTATGTGCAAGATGTTATGTTAGGGGATGCAGGTATATACAGAAATCTTTGGTAAGCAAGACAGATTAAGGTCCAGTAAAGAGGTTAGAGATGGAAATGAAATCATTTTTAAGGGGAAAAGCAAGTACATAAACCATATAAAATGTTTTAATTCTGTGAATCATGATCCAATGAAATCAATTTAGTGGGTTTGTTACCACTTTTTAAAAATTGAAACAATATAAAATATCAGAACGTTGACTATACTAAGGAAGTTTTGTAAGATTTTTGTTCGCTATGTTGTTATTTGTACTGGAGATGCAGTGTAAAATATTTTTTACTGTGGGTTACAGTAAAAAGAGTTTGAAAAGGTAGGTCAACTATGCTTCAGGAGAATCAAGAATCTTTCTGAAGGGAGGTGGCTTTGAAGAGTTAGAATTTTAACAAGTGGAAATGGGGAAATAAGAGGAGAAAGGGCTATATTAGGTAGAGAGAAAGATAGAATTGGGGCTCCAAACCTGTCACTGGGCAGGAAAGACCGCGGGACAAGGCAGGACTCTGGGTATACCTAAAGAATTTTGTGTGGGGGTGGCTATGGAGAGTTAAGACCTTTTGATTTTTAGCTGTGTTAATAATTAATTGAATTCCCTAATGGATTACTGATAGCTTATCAGCTCTGGTGGACTTTGGCAGCTCTACCCCTTGCTGGTTGCAAACAAGTGAGAATGCTGTGATAGGGCCTGTGGTGGGGTGTCTTGTCCTGCCTCCCCTCCCGTTTCTCTGAAGGTACTTTCCCCCCTGTTTGTAGTATTGACACATTGCCTGGAAGAGCCTTTGGGATTGCTTTTAGACCTCAGTTTTTTAAGAAGAGTTTAACACCTCTTTGTAATGTGTATTTATGGGCTTCAAACTTTTCAGAGCTCCGTGTGTTAGAAGCATGCTTGTTTCACTTAATCACTGGGTAAGTTTCTCATTCCTTTTCCAGAACTTCAAGAAAAGGAAGGCATGGTAGAGACTGGGCCATTTCTGACAGCCCATTGGATTTGGGGTTGAGAGTCCCAAATGAATGACATAATGTCTGAAAAATACTCGGGTTTAACCAAGAAAGACAAATATAAAGGGTTATTACAAAGATGAAGGGGCTCTGAGGGAGATTGTGCAAGAGATACAATTACTTTGAAATCTCTTGGAAAATGAGAGGAATATCACCCCACCTCTTACTCAACTGGAGCACTGTAATTGCAGGGTGAGGATAATTAAATTTTAGAAAAACCCACGGCCCAGCTAGTCTCTTCAAGAGTGGCATAAACAATCTGGCCTGCTCTGGCTTTGCTTCAGTGCTTTCTCTCTTCTTCCCTCTCTACCTTCCTCCTAAGGAGGAACAGGCTGCCACTGAGGCCTGGGTTCTTCCTGCCACCCACTCCAGGGAT
The DNA here is from genome assembly GCF_009873245.2 of Balaenoptera musculus. Lineage (NCBI taxonomy): Eukaryota > Metazoa > Chordata > Mammalia > Artiodactyla > Balaenopteridae > Balaenoptera > Balaenoptera musculus. Next base: position 15,853,389 of record NC_045790.1, on the reverse strand, counting down.
TATCTGCTTGCTTTTCATCACAAGCACTGCCATCATGGGCCTTCCTTTCCCCAGGACTTGCAGAGTGGGATGTGGTCCCCCTTCCCTGTGCAAATACAGAGACACTTAGTGTCGGCTGAGCACCAGTCATTGAGCTGGAACAGGGACTTGGGTACTAACAGGCTACAATTCTGCTTAGAAAGCCCTTCCTTTGGGTCCCATAGACCGAGGTGGCAGCTGGCTTAGCTGCAGAGGAAATAATCGTGACGTCCAGCAGAACAGAACAATGGGAATTTAATTGGTGGCTTATTTTCTCAAGAAATTTGCATTTCCGAGGCTTGATATCCATCTCAATAGAACTACTCCACATCAGAAAAGACTCCTAGGACACTCCTCACACAAAAATTAACATTTCTCCCAGCTTTCGGTTAAGCAATATGTGGTGCGACATCTAATTCGAAAGTGAGTATATAATATGGCTTATTTAGAACTTGAACAGGAATTTTTTGTTCTTTCGCCTGGTGGGAAAATGCAGAAAAAACATTATCTATGGGTACGTCCCCTCCCAGGGAGTATTTCAGAATCGAGCTTTTTACATTAATCAGAAGTGTTAAGATATATATATACATATTAGGTGGGTAGCAGTGTTACTCCGAGGAGACGGAGGCCGGGTTGTGAGAACTTCCCACATAAGGAGGGAAAGGTCTTAATGGGAGGTTTCCAGAGGAAGGAGGAGCCTGTGGGATGGAATTCGCGGCAGGGCTACGAGATGAAGCTAGGCTCTCGGCGGGCTAGGCGCAGAAGGGCGCTGGCTCGCCCCGCAAGCCTGGGCGAGCCAAGCGCTGGTCGGGTCTAGCGGGCGGCTGGCAGCCAGCTCACACACGTAGCCCTACAGCCAGCCAGGGCCCCACGTGGCAGGCCCTGGGGAGAGTGGGGTGGGGCGGGGGCGGGGCGGGGCGAGAGCGGGGGCGGGCCCGGCCGTGACGCGCAGGGTATATAGCGGGGCATGCGCGCCGCGCGGGGGAAGGACGCAGGCCGGGGGGTGAGGGCAGGCGGCCTCCCTGCGCGGGCACGCCGACCTAGCTGCGCTGCTGCTGCCGCTGCTGCTGTCGCTTCGGGCCGCCCGAGGGCCTGGTTTGTGAGGGTGCGCCGGGCCAGGTGGCGTCCGCCCAGCTTCAGGTGAGGTGGGGAGGGCGTGTGGGAGGGGCGGCTCCGTGCCCTGGGGATGGGGCATCGCGCGCGGGAGCAGTGCGCCTCCGGGGCTCGGGGTCACCGGGTGGGGGTGGGGGTACGGCTGCGCCGAGGACCCCGAGCCCGGCCGCGGTTTCGGAAGTCGCTCCGGCGCACCCGCATGCGGACCGGGACGCTGGATGGAGGCGACACCTGGCTACCTGGCCGCGGTGCCACAACGAGGGTTACTTGGTGGCGAGGGAAGAGAAGGCGCAGCTACGGTCCCTTTGGCTGGAGAGCGCGGGATGTGGGAGCCGGAGCAGGATGTCGATAGCCGCATTAAAAGACTGAGAGGTTTCCTGGAGCCCATGAACTCGAGCTCAGAAAAAGCAGAGAGTAGATGGGCAAATCTGGTGGGCAGCTCTCGGGGCGGCTCTGATGGTGCACTGGTGTCTGGACTTTGCTTTTCAGGAACTGAGTCCCTCACCCGACCCTGGCCAGACCACCTCCCAGCTGGAGATAAATGACCCGTATCTTCCGGCCGGCCCGGAGCAGGAGCTGGAGGATGGCAAAGGAGGGACTAACTAAACTCCGACCTGGCTTATCCCGAGGGCATGGCTTTTTAGCTATTTTTGGTCCCTACCGACCGGGTTAGGTGGTCTGGCTCAGGCTGCCCTCTCTTGGTGGGTTAGGGCAATGGGAAAAAATACCATCCAAGCAGTCTATGGTGTGATCCTGGGGTCCGATTGAGTCAAGAAATTTTCCGCAGCTCTGGCTTGTGGCTTCAGTTTTGAGGATCTAGAGTCTGCTAGGGCCTGGGTGTCCGTGAGTATGTGAGCATGATTTGGAGAGTGGCTGAGGGCTGTCCTGGGGGCCTAAGAAAGGGTGGGGGGAGGAGCAGCTTTGACCTGACCCTTCCTCCTGGAGCCTCCCTGGGCTTGGTTTTGTCTGGAGTCACTCTTTCCTAGGAACCCCAGGCCAGTTAGGTCGGCTGCTGGGAAATGGTGGTGGTAATGTGGTGGGTACTGGCCTGGCTTCCTGGTCTCTGTCCCAGCTCTGTTCCTAACTTGCCCTGTGTCTGGAAGAAGGAGTCAGATTAGATCTGTGGACTCTTACCCATAGCATCTACGATTAATCCTTAACTCTTAAAACAAGAGCCATAAAAACTGAGAGAAACTTGATGAAGCAAGAAAAAGAATGTCGAGAATCATAACTTTTAGCACCTGAAATTAAAAACTGCATATTCCATTTCCTGTTGGAGGCTCAGAGGTGAGTTTTTCATAAATTGTGTGATAGCCACTATATAGACTAGTGGTGCTCTTCCTGGATTGCAGGTGTGACTAGAGAGCACCAAACAGAATGATTGGCCTTGTCATTTAGGCAAGAAGACTACATTGAGGTACCAGGGCCCCGTGGCTCTCAGTATTTCATCACTTCAGTATGTAAATACACAGTGCCTGGTCTGTGTTTGGCTCTGCACTTGGCCACTGGAGAGTGCAAAGAGGGGATGGGGCTTGGCTCCTGGAGACACTTGTTAGGGGGGAGAAAGAACATTCATACATAAAGAATAAGACACAAGAGAGGTCACACTGTTGTGTTTGTTCAAGTTCAGAGAAGACAGCACTCTACTAGAGGTGGTATAAGGTGACAGGAGAATTCCAGGCTTTTGAGCCAGGTAAATCTGTTCACATCCTGGCCCCATCACTCTCCAGCAGGAGACATTTCTTAACTTCTGTAGACCTGTCCTCACTGCTGTGCATCATGTTGTGGTTGTGCCTGGAGCATAGTAGAGGTTTGTGATCATCTACATCATCATTATCATCATCATCTCTGGGATGGAGTGGATTATTTAGGGGGTCCCAGGAGCTGATAGGTAGGTTGGGTTGTAGGAATGGTATGAGCCCAGATGTAGGGTTGATTCGTCACCTCCTTGGGAACATGGATGCAATTTCCATGCCTTTCCGGGTAGGCCTCTTTTCAGTGGCCTGCCAGGGATTGTTCCACATATTCACTGTCCCACAAAGGCTTTTTTTCCACCTTTGGTTTTGGGAGCTACTCTGATTCTTTCAGGTAACGGAGATACTCCTTTTCTGGGCTGATAATAGGCGGGAAGGACTAACACTGCGTGTGTATCTGCGCAGATGCATGCGTGTGTGTTCGTGCATGCGCACGCACAGTAAATTATCAGTCACTGGACTGGTTCGGTTTTCAAACCCTTTCCACCTTCTTCTTCTCTTCCTTACCTGTTCACTCCTCACTCAGTTGCAGGAGGACCGTCAATCCATGTCCAATATTTACAGGATCTTGCGATCTAAGTGGTAGTGCCATGAACAGATGTATATGTCTGGAAATTGGGATCTCCTCCAGAATAATTCAGCCTTTTCGTACTTGATGCCTGCAGAAAATAACGCTTAAGCGTTTTGCAGAACCACCCATGATAGGATATTGAACTGGCGGGACTTTGGGAATCTTCGAGTCTAGGCCCTTTGTTTTACAACTAAAGAAACTGGATCTAGAGAGGTTAACTGGTGTTTCCAAGTCACATTGTTTGCTAGTGGCCAAGAGGCTTGATTGAGAGGACCAAAGAAAGGTGCAGTTTCTATTCCTAAGTGTGATGATAAAATTGCTGATAATCCTAGACTTTTCCTTGAAAACATGAAGAAGAAGGAGCCAGTTGTCCCTGTGCTTATTTGGGAAGTTCTCTGCTTGTGTGGATAGAAATTTCTTCTGGAGGAGTCTTCACCCCTCTCTTCCTGACTCCCTGGAGACATAGGAAGGTGGGGAGTGGCTGAGGAAGGGTCATGATGATGGGGCCCCAGGCAGGACTCTCGATGTCTACAATGGGACTTTGCTGACCTCGAGGCTGGCGGGCTGGCAGAATGCCTGCAGATAAGGAGTCCAGAGTCTACCGCCAGCCAGGGGCCTCGTGCCCTCCTGGGGGCAAGCAGGGCAACCTCACCACAAGGTCTCCGAGGCCCAGCTGCCTTGTTCTCACCCTTACTGTGGCCATCGAGGCTCCCAGGGGGGACCCCTTGTTGGGCCCCGGGTGAGATCCAGAGGCAGAGCCCCATGTGGGAGGGAAGGTGGCCACAGAATCAGCCTGGAGAGAGCGCTTGGCATGCCCCTGTGTGGGAAACCAAATTCCCTGCCTCACATCTGACTGTATCACCGGGCCTCCTAACCTTCCTCCAGCCTCAGGCCCAGGAGAGTCCTGGGGTTTGGTGGAATGAGAATGTGACTGACCCAATTTATTACCGTTGGGTCCCTAGAGACTCTTACTCAATGCACTCAGAATTAGTAATTAATAAAAAATGTCAGCTAAACGTTGGGAATTTTTTAAAAAATCCATGCTTCAAACAATTCATTTTTCCTTAAACCATGTGCATGCATTTTTTTCTTCCAGTTTTATTGAGATATAACTGACATACAGCACTGTGTAAGTTTAAGGTGTACAGCATAATGGTTTGATTTATATACAGTTATGAAATGAGTGCCAATAAATTTAATGAACATACAGCATCTCATAGAGATAAAAGATTAAAGAAATAGAAAAAAATTTGTTTTCCTTGTGATGAGAACTCTTAGGATTTAACTCTCAACTTTTGTATATAACCTACAGCAGTGTTAATTATATTTACCGTGCTGTACATTACTTCCCTAGTACTTATTTTTCTTATAACTGGAAGTTTGTACCTTTTGGCTGCCTTCATCCAATTCCCCCACCCCCAGTGTGCATATATCTTTATTTGCCAAAGCTTGATTTAGGGCTAAGCCTTTTTCTTTGGGTCTCTAGGTCCCCTAATTAAACTTGCAAATTGTTTGTATATAAAAATCACACCTGTGATTTTTTGTTTCTTTTCTTTTATCAAATATTTTTACCATATGTCAATTATATCTCAATAAAACTGGAAGAAAAAAATTTTTAATGGAAAAAATTTTTTTCACTAGGCTATATATTCACATAGTTCAAAGATCAGGAGGATAAAAAAGTTGAAAAAGCAACCACACATCCCCCCCGCAACCCCATACAGTGAAAAGTCTCACCTCTGCCCACCCCACCCCATTTTTACAAATGCTATAAGTTAGCATTTTAGGCATTGTTTAGCACCTTGCTTTTTTCACCTAGCAACTATTCTAGATCTTTCTCCATCGGCACAGAAATACTTTTATTATTCCTTTACCATAGCTGCATATTATTCCAGAATAGGAAAGCAAAAGTAATTTTTTTTTTTAAATTTTTTTTATATTCATTTACTAATTGTTTGTATGAGTGTGTGACCCTGCTTATTTGTAAACTTCTGTAAACAGGAATTCTGCTTTTATCTCTTTGCATCTCAATCCAAGTCAGGCATTCATGAGTGTTCATGAGGACTTGATGAGAAATCATTGATTTCTTTTTTTTTTTTTTTTTAGAGGAACTCTTTTATTTATTTATTTTTATTTTTGGCTGTGTTGGGTCTTCGTTTCTGTGCGAGGGCTTTCTCCAGTTGCGGCAAGCGGGGGCCACTCTTCATCGTGGTGCGCGGGCCTCTCACCGTCGCGGCCTCTCTCGTTGCGGAGCACAGGCTCCAGACGCGCAGGCTCAGTAGTTGTGGCTCACGGGCCTAGTTGCTCCGTGGTATGTGGGATCCTCCCAGACCAGGGCTCGAACCTGTGTCCCCTGCATTGGCAGGCAGACCCTCAACCACTGTGCCACCAGGGAAGCCCCAAAAGTAATTTTTAAACCAACATATGTTGCCTCCCTCTCTCCCCCAACTTGGGTTGTTTCCAGTATTTTGTCATTATGTACAGTGCTACAGTGAATAACTTTACAAATGGCATTTCCTATGTGTATGACTACAGAAGAAATTCTCAGAAGTGAGATTGCTGGGTGACAGGATATATACATCTGTTAATTAGTCTCCATTAAAAAATAATAATAGAGCAAGAATTTAAGACATTTGCAAACCAGTCCATGTGCAGAATCCTACTTTTTTAATGCACACACTTAATTTAATCTTTTTTTTTTTTCCATTTGTAACACATCTTTCTAGATAAGCAGTTCTCAGACTTTTTGATCCTAGGATTCCTTAATGTCTTTCATTTACTGGCTATATCTATTATTTACCATGTTAAAAATTAAAACATATAAAAAGTAGTTTATTCATTCACTATTTTAAATGAATAAAATAAAGGTCATTACATGTTAACATAAAAGGCATATTTTTATGAAAAATAACTTTCCAAAATAAAAGAAAGTCAAAAAAGTGGCATTATTTTTACATTTTTGTGCATCTTCAGGATTTCAAAATAATGATTTATTAGATAATAATGAGATAACAGGTTAAAATAGGTATAGCATACATTTGCTGGTAAATACTCAGTGGACAAACCGAGTTAATCTCTGAAAACAAACTGAGTTAATCTCTGAGAACACACATATTTATACCCTAAACTTCTACCTTAGAAATTTTCAGAAAACTTAAGACTGCATAGGCACACATTCATCACACTTCACGTAGCCTCAAAAATGAGAGTGAAAAAGCTTTTAACATCTTAATTTTATAATAAAACTAGTTTTTACCTTGCAGACCTGAAACAGTCTCAGTGACCCTAGGTGTCATCTAAGACCACAATTTCAGAATTGCTCTTCTAGATCACTTAGTTACATTTTTGTAGAAATCAAAACTTTTTCTCCATTTATATTCGTTACTATTTAATTAAATTAGAATCATAGAAACAAACAACTGGCATAAAGAAGTTTGGGAATGGACTTCCCTGGTGGTACGGTGGTTAAGAATCTGCCTGCCAATGCAGGGGACACGGGTTCGATCCCTGGTCCGGGAAGATCCCACATGCAGCGAAGCAACTAAGCCCCGTGCAACACACCTACTGAGCCTGCACTGTAGAGCCCGAGCTCTGCAACAAAAGAAGCCACCACAATGAGAAGCCTGCCAACTGCGACGAAGAGTAGCACCCGCCGCAACTGGAGAAAGCCCCCATGCAGCAATGAAGACCCAACACAGCCAAAAGTAAATAAATAAATTTATTTAAAAAAAAAAAAAAAAAGTGTGGGAAGAGACACCACAGACTCTTGGTCAATGAATCCTGGACTGGTGACAGCAGAGGGGGCCTCTTTGCCGCAGGGATGGGCCCAGCCAGCAGAGCTCAGCTAAGAGAGCTCCCGCTCCGTGAAGACAGGCAAACACTGTCTCTGTTCCAAAGAGGCTTGTGAAATATGTGTGGGGATGAGCTGAGTACATATGGAAACTTAACATGCTATCTGTGGCATTCATTAAGCTCCATTGAATGGAACAGACAAGAGATACTTAAAGAGGCCAGTAGAAGGCAAGGCGACTGGGGGCAGGAGTGGTCTGGGAAGGCTTCCTAGAGGTGGAATTGAGCGAAGTTTTGAAAGCTAAGAAGAGAGGGAGGGGTCCTGGCCGGGGGAGTTGTGTGAATAATGGCACTGAGATGTATATTCCTGGGGCAGGGGTGGTCACCCTAGGTCAGAGTGGCTGATAGAGGAAAGAGCAAGTGACATGGCTAGAAATTTAGGTTGGATCCAGTTATTTTGAAGGGCTCTGGGGTCTAAGGTACCAATATTCTCTAAGTCTTAGCTGTTTCTCTATCAAAGACTTGCTGCTCGTTTCAGCAGCGGTGTCTTGGGGTCCAGCCTGCTCTTATCCAGAGCAACTCCAGTGGCCCCAAATCTACATCCTTTGCACCAGTCCACTTACTCCATCCAACCTCCTGCCCCTGATTATCGAGAGTAATGCATACTTACTGACAAGTATAAAGAAGTATGGGAGAAGTCTAATCCTGTGGCCCTGAGGCAACCTCTGTTAATCTGCTCAATCATTTCCTTTCATTTTAAACCTTTTTTTAAAAACTAATTTTAGACTTAAAAGTTGCAAAGAATATAGCAGAGTTCCTTTATATCCCTCACCCCATAGTATAATTATCAAGAACAGGAAATCAACATTGGTACAAAACTTTAAACTACGGGCCTTATTTAAATTTTACCAGTATTTTTGCTGATGTCTTTCTTCTGTCCCAGGATCCAGTCTGCCATCCCATGTTGCATTTAGCTGTTATTTCTCTTTAGTCTCCTTCAATCTGTAACCGTTCCTCTATCTTTCTTCCTTAGAATAAGGTCATGCATTTTTAGCAAGAATATCACAAAAATGATGTTGCATCCTTTTAAGAGCATCGTATCAAGGCATTTATGATGTTGATGTCTCATTACTAGTGATGTTTTCCTGGATCACTTGGTTAAATCGGGGTCTGCTGGACTTCCACACTGGAAAAGTTACTCTCATGTTGAATCCTTCTCTGGTTCAAATCCCTTTTGCCAGGAGGAGCCTATCACCTGATTAGTTCTGACCCATACAGGATCATTCCTCTATCTTAAGGTCAACTAATTTGGTCAGCTGATACCAGCAAAATCCCTTTTGGCAGATAATGTAACCTAATAACAGGAATGATATCTCATTTTCAGGTCCTGCCCATACACAAAGACAAGGGTCATTGGGGGCCATCTTGGAATTTTGCCAACCATAGCAAGAGAGTCTCAGATAAAAGTTATCGAGCCTTAATTCCAGCATCAAAGTATTAGTTTCCTAAGGCCACCCTAACAAATGACCACACTCTGTGGCTTAAAACAACAGAAATGTATTAGATCTGGAGGCCAGAAGGTCGAAATCAAGGGGTCAACAAGGCCACATTCACTCTGAAGGCTCTAGGGGGAATCCTTCCTTGCCTGTTCCAGCTTCTGGTGGCTCCAAGTGTTCCTTGGCTTGTGGCAGCATCACTCCCATCTCTGCCTCTGTCTTCACATGGTCTTCTCCTTTGTGTGTCTCTGTGTCCAAATCTCCTTCTCCTTTATCTTATAAACATAGTAATCATTGGATTTAGGGACTACCCTAAGTCCAAGATGACTTCATCTCTGAGATCCTTAAATCATATCTGCAAAGACCGTATTTTTCAATAAGGTTCCATTCTGAGGTTTTGGGTAGATGTGGATTTGGGGGGGTATTATTCAACCCACTACGCTCAGGATGGGGGGAACTGTCCTTTGTAAACTGTGGTTCACAGAGCTGCAAAAGAGAAGGGAGATTTGTTTTTCGACCAGAGTCAGAGAGCAGGCCTGGCTGTTGAGGAGGCAAGGGCCCAGCCTCAGGCTGCCTGCTCCCCTCGTGTTGACACAGATCTGAGAACCAGGTGGGTATAAATGATTGAGGACTCTGGCTTCAGAGTCCCTACGTTCTAGACACTTTGCAATGCCAACAATTCGTCTCTGTGCAAGGAGTTCTCACTGAGTGTTAGTTTCCCTGTAGGAAGGGCAGGGCAGAAATTGTAGTACCCATTTGACAGAGAGGGGGAACTGACTTCAAAGAGTTTCTGTAAATCACAGAGTGTCGGAGCTAGTCTGTGTCTAGTCCAGCAGTCCTGACTAGACTGAAATGTCAGACCAGTGCCCCAGACAAGAGTCAGGTTGATCTGTCAGAACTGCGCGTACAGATACCTGGATCTCACCCAGGAAGCTCTGATTCAGGAGAACTGAGGTGAGGCCCTGCTCACTGGGGCGGCCAGGTTGGGGGACCAGGCACACATGAAGTCCAGCCCACGGCAGATTAGGACTGGAATCCACCTCCAGACTCTTAAGTGAAGATCTTTAAAAAGGGGAGAGAAAAGGCTTCCACTTGGTCATCATTAAGCCTTTCCCAGGCTTCCCTGGTGGCACAGTGGTTAAGAATCCGCCTGCCAACGCAGGAGACACGGGTTTGAGGCCCTGGTCCGGGAAGATCCCACATGCTGCAGAGCAACTAAGCCCATGCACCACAATTACTGAGCCTGCGCTCTAGAGCCCGTGCTCCGCAACAAGAGGAGCCACTGCAATGAGAAGCCTGCGCACCACAACGAAGAGTAGCCCCCGCTTTCTGCAACTAGAGAAAGCCCGTGTGCAGCAATGAAGACCCAACGCAGCCAAAAATAAATAAATTAATTAATTTTAAAAAAAAGGAATCAAAATAAAATAATTTTTTTAAAAAAAGCCTTTCCCATTTCCTAATTGAACTCTAAAATGAACTTTCTTCTTTTTTTTTTTGGCTGCCCTGCACAACTTGCAGGATCTCAGTTCCCCCGACCAGGGATTGAACCCTAGCCACAGCAGTGAAAGCACGCCAAATCCTAACCACTAGAGCACCAGGAAACTCCCTTAACCTTCTTCTTAAAGTAATGCAAGTTCATTGTAGAAACTATAGACTAATAAAAAGATAACAGAAGTTATCATTAAACCCACCACCAAGAAATAACAGTTTGTTATATATTTTTAATTTTTTCTATGAATGCATACATTTTAAGGAAAACTGGTCTGCTGTACATAGTTCTGTAGACTTTTTTTTTTTTCACTTAACATGTGAACATCTTTCCATGTTATTATTCCCCCAAATACTTTTTTTTTTAATAGCTCTTTATTGGAGTATAATTGCTTCACAATACCGTGTTAGTTTCTGTTGCACAACAGAGTGTGTCAGCCATATGCATACACATGTCCCCACATCCCCTCCCTCTTGAGCCTCCCTCCCATCCTCCCTATCCCACCCCTTAGGTCATCGCAAAGCACTGAGCGGATCTCCCTGTGCTATGCTGCTGCTTCCCACTAGCCAACTGTTTTACATTCGGTAGTGTATATATGTTGATGCTACACTCACTTTGCCCCAGCTTCGCCCTCCCACCCCATGTCCTCAAGTCCATTTTCTGTGTCTACCTCTTTATTCCTGCCCTGCAACTAGGTTCATTAGTACCATTTTTTTTTTTTTAGATTCCATATATATGCGTTAGCGTACGGTATTTGTTTTCTCTTTCTGACTTACTTCACTCTGTATGACAGACTCTAACTCCATCCACCTCACTACAAATAACCCAATTTCGTTTCTTTTTATGGCTGAGTAATATTCCATTGTATATATGTGCCACATCTTCTTTATCCAGTCATCCGATGATGGACACTTAGGTTGCTTCCATGTCCTGGCTATTGTAAATAGAGCTGCAATGAACATTGTGGTACATGACTCTTTTTGAATTATTGTTTTCTCAGGGTATATGCCCAGTAGTGGGATTGCTGGGTCATATGGTAGTTCTATTTTTAGTTTTTTAAGGAACCTCCATACTGTTTTCCATAGTGGTTGTATCAATCTACATTCCCACCAACAGTGTAGGAGGGTTCCCTTTTCACCACACCTTTTCCAGCATTTATTGTTTCTAGCTTTTTTGATAATGGCCATTCTGACCAGCGTGAGGTGATACTTCATTGTAATTTTGATTTTGTATTTCTCTAATAATTAGTGATGTTGAGCATCTTTTCATGTGCCTCTTGGCCATCTGTATGTCCTCCTTGGTGAAATGTCTAATTACGTCTTTGGCCCATTTTTTAACTGGATTGTTTGTTTTTTTTGGTATTGAGCTCCCTGAGCTGTTTGTATATTTTGGAGATTAATCCTTTGTTGTTTCACCAAATACTAACATTTATTGAGCAATTACTGTGTATCAGGCACTGTATTTATACTCAGTATCTCATTTAATTTTCTCAGTTGCTCTGAGGGAGAGACCTAGTAGCTTTGTTTTCTTTTTTTTTTTTTTTTAAACTTGGGGAATTTTTTTTTTTTTAATTTATTTCTTTATGGCTGTGTTGGGTCTTTGTTTCTGTGCGAGGGCTTTCTCCAGTTGTTGCAAGCGGGGGGCCACTCTTCATCGCGGTGCGCGGGCCTCTCACTACCACGGCCTCTCTTGTTGCGGAGCACAGGCTCCAGACGCGCAGGCTCAGTAATTGTGGCTCACGGGCCCAGCCACTCCGCTGCATGTGGGATCTTCCCAGCCCAGGGCTCGAACCCGTGTCCCCTGCATTGGCAGGCGGATTCTCAACCACTGCGCCACCAGGGAAGCCCTAGCTTTGTTTTCATGTAGGAGGAAAATAAGTCTTGAAGTAGTGACTTGACTCAAAGCCTTGAAGCTAGTAAATACAGATTCAGGATCCGCACTGAGGTCTGTGCATTTAGACCCTAAACTCTTGATCTCTGACTTGAACTACATATATTTTATTGTATGGATTACCTTACTTTAGCAATCCCCTTCTATTGTATGTTTAGATTGCTTGCAGTTTTTCACTGTTATGAGCCCTGAAGGAATGCAAGCTCCAGGAGGGTAGGGATTTTTGTCTTTTTGGTCATTGCTGTATTCCCTGTGCCCACAAAAGTTTGTACTTGATAGATATTTGTTGTTGAATATATACTTCTAACAAATTCCTTAAAGCTGAATACCCCCATTCAGGATAATTTCCATGGGATGAATTTCCACAGTATTGGGACTTTATAAGATGACTTTATTTATTTATTTTTTTAACATCTTTATTGGAGAAAATTGCTTTACAATGGTGTATTAGTTTCTGCTGTATAACAAAGTGAATCAGCTATGCATATACATACATCCCCATATCTCCTCCCTCTTGCATCTCCCTCCCACTCTCCCTATCCCATTCCTCTAGGTGGGCACAAAGCACCGAGCTGATCTCCCTGTGCTATGCGGCTGCTTCCCACTAGGTATCTGTTTTACGTTTGGTAGTGTATATATGTCCATGCCACTCTCTCACTTCGTCCCAGCTTACCCTTCCCCCCCCTCCCCATGTCCTCAAGTCCATTCTCTACGTCTGCGTCTTTTTTCCTGTCCTGCCCCTAGGTTCTTCAGAACCATTTTTTTTTTTAGATTCCATATATATGTGTTAGCATCCATTATTTGTTTTTCTCTTTCTGACTTACTTCACTCTGTATGACAGTCTCTAGGTCCATCCACCTCACTACAAATAACTCAATTTCGTTTCTTTTTACGGCTGAGTAATATTCCAGTGTATATATGTTCCACGTCTTCTTTATCCATTCATCTGTCGATGGACACTTAGGTTGCTTCCATGTCCTGGCTATTGTAAATAGAGGTGCAGTGAACACTGTGGTACATGACTCTTTGAATTATGGTTTTCTCAGGGTATATGCCCAGTAGTGGGATTGCTGGGTCATATGGTAGTTCTATTTTTAGTTTTTTAAGGAACCTCCATACTGTTCTGCATAGTGGCTGTATCAATTTACATTCCCACCAACAGTGCAAGAGGGTTCCCTTTTCTCCACACCCTCTCCAGCATTTATTGTTTGTAGATATTTTGATGTTGGCCATTCTGACTGGTGTGAGGTGATACCTCATTGTAGTTTTGATTTGCATTTCTCTAATGATTAGTGATGTTGAGCATCCTTTCATGAGTTTGTTGGCCATCTGTATATCTTCTTTGGAGAAATGTCTATTTAGGTCTTCTGCCCATTTTTGGATTGGGTTGTTTGTTTTTTTGATATTGAGCTGCATGAGCTGCTTGTATACTTTGGAGATTAATCCTTTGTCAGTTGCTTCGTTTGCAAATATTTTCTCCCATTCTGAGGGTTGTCTTTTCATATAAGATGACTTAAAAAGTTTTTTTCTGAAAGAATGAATGTGTAAGAAGAGCCAAGCACAATTTTTAAAAGAAAATAGTGAAGTTGAACTTGCTTTACCAGAAAAAATTAAAAATAAAAAATTAAATGTGACATTGACACAGGATAGATACATAGAACAGACCAGAAACGTCCAGAAACAGACCTCAGTACACGTAGGAATTTAGCAAACAACAATGGTATTATTTATTACTAGTTGTGGTGTGATTTTGAGCAAGTCTTCTTAGCCTCAGTATCCGCATCTGTAAAATGGGATTGATACCATATTTCCTCACTTTTAAAATGCTTTTTTGTTTTATTTTCATGTTTCTGAAATAGGGAGGTGTCTCAGTGATGTGTACATGTAATGCAGTATCTTTTTCTGCTCTGAAAAGCTGTCATTGATACTTATAATTAGGGAAGTACTGTGGAATCTAATAAGGTTGTTGAGAAGAGTAAATGAGATAACGAAAACAAATTGCTTAGCAGAGTACCTGGCAGACGCCAATAAATCCTAGCAATTCTTATTATTATAAAATTAGGGAAGAAAGGATTGTGGATGAGTTACAGCAGTGTTCAGATGCAAATACCAGAGTCCAGTCAAGGCTGGTTTGGGCAAATAGCATGTAAAGCATCTGGCGATTAACCGTGGGAGGCTGGGTTCCTGCTCAGTGGTGCCTACAGGAACCCAGGCTGTCTTCAATGGATCTTTCTGCTCTGCCATCCTTAGCACATAAGACTTCCTTCTCGTGGTAGTCGAGCCTGTACCTCTGAGCAGTAGGGAGGAAGGGAAAGAGATGGCACCACAGCCCTGCACTTAGATTTCACCGGCAGAACAGCCACCTGTGGCCTTTCTTAGCACAAAGGATGTAGTTGACTTCACCTCTGGTTCTTACCTTTTATAGACTCCACAGTTGAGGTTTACAAGGACAATAGACTGTTCATTAAAAAACATTGGGATAATTGGCTACTTTTTTGTAAGTTAGATTCTCTTTGTCACGCTATGTCAAATTAAGTTGTAGATGACTTAGAGATTTAAATTTTTTTAATGCAATAAGAACTAGGTATATACTTCTGTAATTTCAGGGTGAGAAAGGGTTTTCCAAGCATGATATTAAAAGCAGAAACCTTATAGGAAAAGTGGGATATATTTGACTTTACTTAAAAATTTTGTCAGTAAGACCAGTTAACGAAATTAAAGGGCAAATGACTAATTAGGAAGAGTATCTGTAACACGTGACAAAAGGTTAATATTTTTACCATACGATGAACTCTTAAGTACACCAATAAAAAAAAAAAGTTAAATGGGGGTCAGCAAAAATGGGCAAAGGAGGGTGACAGGCAATTTGTAAAAGAAGAAGTATAAATGTTAGTAAACCTGAAGCTGTGTTTCGCCACACTGGTAATCAAAGGAATGCAAATTAAAAGAATGATGAAAATGGTTTTTAACCTATTTGGCAAAGATGGAATCCTATTTTAATGCTCAGCGTTGGTGAGAATCTTATGAAGCTGGCATCCTTACCCACAGGTAGTAGGAGTAGTAAATTAGTTAAATCTCAGAAGGGTAGTTTAACAAATTGTGTAGTGAGTTCTTTTTTTAATTTTTAATTTTTATTATTTATATTTATTTTTTATTTTTAAAAAGTTTTGAATTTTATTTTATTTTTTTATACAGCAGGTTCTTATTAGTTATCCATTTTATACGTATTAGTGTATATATGTCAATCTCAATGTAGTAAGTTCTTAATAAATATTTGTTGACTGCAGCCCTGGGGGCAGGGACTGGCCCTGGGCCAACTTGCTCCTGGATCGCACTGATTCCTTTCCTTCTAGGAAGGTCCCCTTCCGCCCTTGGGGTCTTTCCCTATTGCCCTGCTGTCAGGTTGGCCTGGGTGGGTGCCGGGAGGCAGCCAGCTCACCTGAAGGCCTTGCATACTAACTACCCCCTGGCTCCCAGGATTTCTGGGTTGTTCTCCCAAAGGTGGGGGAGGGCAGACCCGAACCCAGACCCAAACCCAAACCCACTGTTTTTTTTGTTTTTTTCATTTTTTACCATCTTTATTGGAGTATAATTGCTTTACAATGGTGTGTTAGTTTCTGCTTTATAACAAAGTGAATCAGTTATGCATATACATATGTTCCCATATCTCTTCCCTCTTGCGTCTCCCTCCCTCCCAACCCTCCCCATCCCACCCTTCTAGGTGGTCACAAAGCACCGAGCTGATCTCCCTGTGCTATGCGGCTGCTTCCCACTAGCTAGCTATTTTACGTTTGGTAGTGTATATATGTCCACGCCACTCTCTCACCCTGTCACATCTTACCCCTCCCCCTCCCCACATCCTCAAGTTCATTCTCTAGTAAGTCTCAAACCCACTGTTTTATTCTCACTTTTACTGGAAGCCTGAAAGTTTGGTTTGTATGGGAGAAAGGGAGGTGGGGCACGCGTGTCCTGCTAGTCAGGAGAGCCCTGCAAATCCCAGGGAGCAGGCTCTACTGCCGGCTACCCTCCTCCTTTCCTGGAAACGAGAGGGCTCCCGGCCAGCCCCCGGGACTCGCTTTTCTCAGAGCACAGAGTACGTGAGGCTTGGGGCGAGGTGGAGCCGTGCTGGCCTGCAGGGAAGCTGGCCCGGCTTTCTCTACCAGGGATGAGCCAGCGGCAGAAGGCCCTGGACTCCCTCCCTGCCTCTCCTCCTCTCCCCCTGCTTCCTGAAGGCGGGCCAGTGACATTGATTAGCGTATGTATATTTCAGTGCTGACCATTTCCCCTCTGAGAGGCTGGGCAAGTTCTCAGGATACCAGGTCCCTGGGGAGTTTCCCAGGGTAGCAATCCACAACTGTTCTCATCACCTTTCCCAGAAAAGCGCAAAAAGTACAAAGTCGCCTGCTCCCCCAGACTCGGGCCACCAGCCAAAGTGCCCTCTGGGACAGCCTGACCAGCCCTAGGAACAGATTCTGTCCCCGTTCCTGTTCCTCCCGCCACGGCCGCCCCCTGCCATCCACCAGACGCCGTGGAGGTGCTTCCCATGGCAGAGGCCTTGAGCATGGGTAAACCGTGGCGTGCACCGCTCTGCTGGCCTGATTCTGCCTGTGACCTTGGCTACTCACACCAGTGCCTCTTTTTGGCAGCGGCCACGAGCCCCTCCCCGCCCCCCGCACTTCAGGATATGTGCAGTTGGCACATTGAGAGAGATTGTGAGCAGCGGGACCGGGACTCAGAGTTTCCATGACCAGCTGAGAAATTCTAGAAGCAGCCTGTACTTGCGGGGTTTCCTTTCCTTTTCTCTCCCTGCCACGGGGAAAAGTTAATGAGGAATTTTCGGCAGGGCGATCAGATGGTCGCCTGTCCTCAGCACGTTTGCTTCCAGGATGGGGAAGGACGGCTGCCTGTCTGTGCCTCTCCCACCACCTTACTTTCGGGTCTCCCACCCCACCTTATGTTCTACTTTATTTTATTTTATTTTTTTACCTTATGTTTTATATTCCAACTCCAGACAGACTTCTCTGGCTCTCTGGGGGTCTTCAGCTCTCTTGAAGCTGCAGGAGAGGGTGTCCCTCCCCCTATAATTGCTAGTAGTTCGACTGGGGGTTGAGATCAAAGAACAGTAAGGTTCTAAACTCGGGGGGCCCTGGACAAGGGGGTCGTGGGAAATTAATACATCATTCAGCAGATATCCTTTGGGGGCTCTCCCGGTGCCAGGCACTCACTCCTCCAGGCTCAGGGAAGAAAATAGGTGTGAGTCTCCACCATTGTGCAGTTTACAGTCAGTAGGAGGAGATAGATAATAAATATGTAAAAAAAAACAAAACAAAAGAAAGAAGACTCTGTAAAATAGTGATATATGGTAAGAAGAAAATAAAACAGGGTGTTGCGATTCTGAATGACTTGGGAGTAGGCTTCTTTTTTTGAAACCAGATGGCCCTCCGCTTTGAGAAGGTGACCTTTGATCTGAGACTTGATATGAAGATCTAGGGGAAGGGCATTCTCAGCAGAGGGAACAGCAAGTGCAAAGGCCCTGAGGTCAGAATGCGCTTGGTGTGCTAAAGGAACAGAAAGAAGGCCAGGGTGGCTGGATCCTGGTGAGGTCAGTGGGGTTAACAAGGGCCAGACCTCACAGTGACTTATAGGCTAGGAAAAGTGGTTTAGATTTGATTCATTTGTTGTTTTGTTGTTTTGTTTTGTTTGGCTGCGGCACACAGGATCTTAGTTCCCCAACCAGGGATCAAACCTGTGCCCCCTGTAGTAGAAGCGCGGAGTCTTAACCATGGACCGCCAGGAAAGTCCCAGATTTGATTCCACTTGTACTGAGAAGCCATCGTGGGTTCAAAGCAAAGGAAGTGCTGTGATCAGATTTGTACTTTAAAAGGGTGACTCTTTCATTGAGCTATACACTTAAGACTTGGGCACTTCACGTGTATATATGTTACACTTAAAAAGAGGGAGAAGGGACTCAGACAGTTTGGGGGTAAGTGCTCAGTGGAAGCTAGAAGCCTGGTTAAGAGATTTTATTTTATTTTAGTATTTTTATTTCAACCAGCATTTTGACATTTCCTTCACTCAGATTTCCTGTCTTCAGATTCAGACAGTCCTTCCAGTCTTCTGGAGGAGAGGTCTTGAGGAATGAATTGGTCTTGTGAGTAGCACCCAAAAAGGCAGTTATTGAAAACTTGTAATATACACTCAGTGCTAATGTTGCTGTAGTTCATTCACTTTGGTTTATACTATTCCAGTGTGAAAGTTCGTAGTTTGTTTATCCACTCTTCTGCTGATGGGCTTTTGGGTTGCTTCCAAAGTTTTTGTTACTGTGAATAGTGCTGCCGCAAGAATTCTTGTATCTGTCTTTTTTTTTTTTTCCTTTCTGTTTGGAGCTGAAAGTCACCCAAACTAGAGGATGTCTGAGTTACAAGCTAAAAATCAGAAACCCTTTCCAGGTGGCATTCTGATTGCCCCTTGGGGTTGGTGTTGGCAGGAGAGGGTAAGCCTTTAAGTCTGGTTAGAATGTTGATCCCTTTTTAATAGGCAAGCAGTTTGTGGGGGGGGGGAGGGCAAGTGGAAATACATCGTGTTGTTAAGGGAAGTCACTTTTGGCACCATGTTGTCTAGAGACTGCTGCCTTGAGGGGTATTTTAACCTGAGAAAGGGGAGCTTGTCCATGTGGGTCTTTTGCTGTCCCTGATCTGTATCTGAGGATGATAGCCTTTGCTCTGGAATCCATCTGAGTGTGCTTTGACAGCCCCTCTCTAGAGCTCTGGCCTGGCAGAGATGGGGAAGCAGAAGGGCAAAGTATCGGGGTCCTTATGCTGTCCTTAGCACCTTTGGCAAGAGGGAGCTTTGAGAAGACACTTGTGCATTCCTGCCCTTGAGCCCTTGGCCCTAAATACTGCATCTCCAGTGCAGTGTATCCCAGCCATCCTGCACTCTCTGGAGAAGTGAAGGTATGTCTGTCTACATATGCATTTGTATTTACATACTCGAGCAGCAAGTATTTATTTAGACCCTACCAACTTCCTAGGATTGTTATGAAACCACCAAGAAAGTTAACAAAGTGTTAGGAGTGTCATTGTGAGACAGTACACCATTGAGACAGAGTGGTAGGATTGAGAGAAGGATGGGGTAGGACTTGTGCTGGGGAGGATTTGGGGTGGACCAGAGATGGTGCTTTTTCCTGCAGTTCATCCTTTTTAAAAAAAGACACACAACACATCCAGGCCCTTCACACTTGTGGAGAGAGTGCTTGGAACACATTCGGACTACATTCAGCTTTCTGACTGATGTTTCTACCATATGTTAATCAGCCTTTCCAGTCCTGGTCCTGTGGGCCATGTGGAGACAGGAGGGTGCAGGGGTGAAAGGGAGCAGGGGCAGACGTCTCAGGTGGAGCCCAGGGTCCCGGCCAGAGAGTAGTGGCAGCTGAGGGTGAAAGGTGATGGCAGCCTAGTTGGAGGGAGCCTTGCCTGCCAGGCAGAGGGACTCAGCTTTGCTGTTGGGTAGGGGAAGTGATGGAAGGTAGGTATTTTAGCACGATCCTCGGAGGGGACAGGATGGAATGGAGCGGGCGTAAGTGACTAGTGCGGATGGTGCGCTGCAGTGGTTTCTCCTCCTGAAGCCCGAGAAGAGGGGCGCTCCTGTCACGTGGTGAGGCCCATGCTGAGGAAGCAGAGGATGAGGGAAGGCCTTTCACCTCAGTAATCTCATGATGACTGCCAGGGACATTGGGCCAGGGAATGAACCATGTGGGAGGTTAGGGAAATGGGAGGGAAAGTGGAGGAATTATGATTCAGGCATGTAATTACTCAATCTCCCTCTGTTTCTTGCCACCTTCCTGTCTCTGGTTTGGAAATACAGGCTTTTTCCTCTTTTTCCCAATAACCCTCTTTCTCCTGAGAGTAGGGCTCGTTTATGACTCATGCTGGTAAATATAAGGCCCAAGATGCAGCCTGTGCCTTCCTACCTGGGCCGTGGCCATGTGCTCATGCGCGGTAACTGAGGGAAGGGGCTGCCACTGCACAGCAGTGGTCCTTGCCCTCTCTGGTGAAGAAATCTGGTAATCTAACGACCTTCCCCGGAGAACAGTGGTCCTCAGACCTCCATGTGCATCGGGATCACCTGGAGAGCTTCCTCAAACACAAGATTGCTGGACCCCATCTGGAGTCTCTGATTCAGCAGATTCGGGTGGGGCTGAGGATTTGTATTTCCAACAGGTTCCCAGGTGATGGTGATGGTGATGGTGCTGGTCCGGGGACCACACTCTGAGAACTACTTTCCTAGAGAAATTATCACTCCCAGTTCAGCATCTCAGCTGAAGAGATGGCGCGGTCAGAATCTTTGAGGAGGAGTGGGGGAGGCTTGCGCTGGCTTAAGGATGGGAGGGTTTAAATGGGGGAGATAGTGGTGCAGCAGGACACGGAGGGAGGGGGATGGGTGGGCTGGCGGCAGGGCAGGGAGAGTCTTTGCTGCAGGCAGAGCAGTGGAGCTCTCCTCAGGCCTGGCTTCTAGTAGAGAGAGGTTCCCTGCACCAGGAAAACCAAGCGTGCCTCTGCCTGCTGTAGCCCAGGGTCTTGTAAGGGGTCACTGTCTGGAAAGAGCCCACCTCCCTTCTCAGAGGACTCTTCTTAGCCATTTTGGGACTTCTGGTGAGAGGCCCTCAGTGGCACAGTCTGCCCACACAGCGTTGCTGCCTGGGAGTTGGAGTTGGCGTTTATGAATGACCCTCCTGCTATAGCAAGAGAGTTGAGGTCTCAGCCTGATTGAGGAAATGATGGGGGGGGGCGGTGGAGGGCGGTCTTTTCCAACTCACTCTGATGCTTATGGTTACCAGGACAGTGATGTGGCTTGTTTCTCTCCTGGTAACCACTAAAGAAGAGCCTCTGCAGGTCTTTAATGGAAAACTGCGGGGCCAGCAGCCCCAAGGGGCAGGGAAGCACCCCAGGCTGGATCGAACCTGGGGAAAAGAAGCCTTGCTCTTTAGACCAGACTGGGTGCTGTGTTCTCCCACCTGGAACCCAGGGAACCTCCTACCTGGGCTCCTGGCTTCTGTTCTTGTGCACCTCCAGCCTGTTCTCCACACTGCAGCCAGACCGGTATACTAAAAACACAGATCTGGTGGTACCTCTGCTGAAAATGATCCCCACTGCCCTCCAGATGGGGTCTAGCCACCTTCACGTGGCCTATAGGCCTGTGCCTGCCCTGGCCCCTGCCACATCCTCTTGTGCACACCTGGGCTCTTAAGTTCTTAGAGGCAGCATCTTGGCCGAGGCATTCCACAGGAAGCTGCATCTTTCTGGAACATTCCGCCCCATCCCCACCCTGTCAGCTTCACCTGGCCCACTTTTACACGCCCTCGAGGTCTCAGCTAAAATAATATCTCTTTCTGGAGGCCTCCCCTGACCCCTGACACTAGACTTGACCGCCCTGCTGTGTTCTCCAAGCTTCCTGTGCTCCTCGTCGTGACCTGTGGCAGACGGTTTGTTTGGCTTGTTCCCCAGGCATCCACGCTGAGGCAACCCTGTGGTTTACTCTTGTTGTCCTGGTGTGTTTACTAATAGCGCCTCCTTTCACTATCAAGTGCGTTACTTCGGATAATAAATTATGGTCCAAGCTACTAAAAGTAGAGAATCAAAAAACAATATTTTCCAGACATCCTTTCACTGGAATTCCCAATGTGACATGCATTCTGCCAATTAGCTACACTCCATCTAGTCTTAAATATGTGGATATCCTCTTCCTCAGGATGGACCCTGGGACATCCATTTGCTGGTGTGGATCATGGCAGTTGCGGCATAATCCTGGAGCAGGCAGCTTCCTTGTGCCGTAGCTTCCTGATGGTGGCGGGGGGCAGCAGCTCCTTGGCCGACTGGCTCTGCACTGTGATTTTGGGAGTAGCTCCTGGACACTCAGTCTAGAGTCTGTTTCTTCAGCTCTTCCCATGATTCTCTGGGCCATTTAATATGTTACACAAAATCTCTTTCTGCTTAGATTGCCTAACTGAACCCGGATCAATACACAACCCTTGTCATCATTGTTCTTGTAAGTTGCTTGTTGAATTGTTTGCTTTCCCTGCTCTGTGAGGGCAGGTACTAGGCATTCCCTAGCATTATTCCCGGTATGAAACCGGTAGGCAATGAATATGTATTGAATGAATGAACTCTTGGACTGAGTTTTTTAAAGTCCGGCAGGTGTAGCTAGCCTTTTGTTCAATGAATATAAACAAAATTGAAGGAATGGGGATTGTTTAGTCTAGGGTAATAAGTGGTCTGGACATCTGACTTTGGGGAATGTCTGAAGGCCCCGGGGCGGGGTGGGGAGCTGTGGTAGTGGGTGGGTTAGAATGTCTGTGGAAGGAGGCACTGAGCTACCTGTTCCTCATCAAGCTGTAGGGGCGATGCCAGCAGACATCAGTTAGATGGGAGGTTGGACTTGGCGTCTTCCAGCAGAAATTCTCTGCTTCTCCCCACTCGTGTGCCCAGCACTGGTCCAGCCACTATGTTATGGGGAAGCAGAAGGGGAGGACCCCCTTGCCTTCAAGGAACAAAAATCTGTCTGGAAGGCTCCCTGGGAGACTAGGTCATTAGGAGTCTAAAGTAGCTGGAGATCAGTGCTCAAAGGGTAGTCCCAGAAGGCTTTCTGGAAGAGGAGGTAATCCAAGAATAGGTAGGTTCAGGTCTAGGTGAGGGGATTGGCCTGAGAGCTTGGAGGACAAGGAACAGAAGGAACAGACCTAAGTACACGCTGTGCTATGTATGACCTTTAAGCTCTCTCTCGTTTATCAGAATGCCCCTGAGAGCCTGGACATTTCATAGCCTAATTGTGCTGGGGGCATATGGTAGGTTAGTGGCAGGCCCCAAGTTTGAACCCAGGCCTGCCCAACTCATCATGCTGTCTGATTTAGCCACTGGATCATACATTTTACTTATTTATTTGACCCTGAATAACAAGTTGGGAAGTTTTGCTTCAAACGGGTGACGTAAGTGGTGGATGTGAGTACCTTGTTTCCCAAGCCACATGCCGGGCCCCGTGGTCTGACAAACAGGAGTGGACTTAGAGGGACAATAGGTCAGAATTTTGCAATGGAGTGTCTGGGAAATGTTGATGGATGAATGAGAATAGAGGTGACTCTTGCCCTGGCCTCTGGTAGGGGGAGTCCTGCAGGCTCCTGCTTACCGGGTTTCCTGACTCAGTTGGTTTTGGAAGGTTTCCTTGCTCTGGCAAGCCCAGGCTCCGCTGGGACGGTGGAGCCTGGCAGATGCACAACTCTCCCCTGCTGGTCCAGCCCTCAGGGCTCAGCATGTGGCTAAATCAGCGTCCCAGCCGCCTGTGCTGGCTGCCCAGGGCCCTGACGCCGCTGGCCTCTGCCCTTCCCAACGTCCCTCCCACGGGCAGTGACTCGCACAATGGGGGCTCAGTAAATATTGGTCCATGAACAGCAGGCTAGTGGTTCTAATTTTGTTCTCTGCTTCTGGGTCACCACTCTTTTTTTTTTTTTTTTTTTTTTTTTTAAGTTTTCTCATCCTGCCTCTCCCAGCGATGTGAGGTTTTCATGAGGACAGTATAGTAAGTGGGTCACCAGTTCCAGGTACCCCCACTGCCCTCCTCCCTGCCAGCTCTCCTACGCTGTCAGTGGAAATCTCCCACCCTGGGTGGCCTTTGGTTGAGCCAAAGCCTGAGGCTAAGGTTCTGGAAGTGCGAGCTGGAAGAGGAGAGAGCACATCCTTTTAGGGTATGTGGGAGAGCAGTTAGGAGGGAGGGCCTAGGGAAGCAGGAGAAGAATGGGCCCGTTGAGCCCTGGGCCTGTTGGGCAAGGCCGAGGACTTGCTTTCAGGCCGTGATATTTGCACTATACTTGGGAGGGAGTTTCATCTTGTCCGAGAGGAGAGTGGCATCTTGGACAATGTTCATTTGGTGGGCGGGGAGGACCATAGGCTTGGTAGTTTTTCTCAAAGCTTTTTGGACTCCAGAGAGCCTGTAGGGGGGTATGTACTTGAGTACCATGCTGAGAGACTGTTGGTTTTCTCACGGTGTCTATGGGGACTTACACAGAGAACTGTATCTTTGTTAGTTTGACCATGAGTGCTGGGAGTACACTAATTGTTTATAGAACACTTGGCAGTTTGTGTAGTCCAATTATTAATTTTACAGCTTCTAGGGTTTGTCCCATACTTAGAAAGTTCTCCCTAACTCCCTGATTATAAAAAAAATCACCCATGTTTTCTTATATTGTTGTACCTACACAACCCATTGGGACACATCAATGATGCATTTAAAAAGGTTAAAAACAAAACAAAACAAAACACTCCAAATCCCACCACTCAGAAATAGTCATCACTAATATTAGGTGAACATTATTCCAGACAACCTTCCAGACATGCTCACAGATAAATGCATATAGAGAAATAGATATAAATACTCCAAAACGTAGGAGCAAGTGACAAATTAGGAGATTGGGATAAACATATACATACTACTATATATAAAATAGATAACTAATAAAGACCTACTGTATAGCATAGGGAACTCTACTCAATATTCTGTAATAACGTATATGGGAAAAGAGTCTGAAAAAGAATATATATACATACATATATATATATATACATATATAACTGATTCATTTTGCTGTACACCTGAAACTAACACAGCATTGTAAATCAACTCTACTCCAATAAAAATTAAAGAAAATACTCCTATAAAAAAGTATTAAAACTTCCCTGAATGTAACCAAAGAAAAAGAAACTATAGTAAAATTAAAGGAATTATTAAACTATGAAGAAATGTGTCTTTCACAAGAGAGATGATTTCCTAAAAGACCCCAAAAAGGCTAAAAAAAAAGCTTGTGAGTCATATCTATAATTACTTGTTTCCATTTTAGATGGTATTTATTGACTCTGCTATGAAAAATGAGGACATTCGCTTTTTTTTCTTTTTTTGGCTGCGTTCGGTCTTCGTTGTGGTGCGCGGGCTTCTCACTGCGGTGGCTTCTCTTGCTGCGGAGCACGGGTTCTAGGTGCGCAGGCTTCAGTAGTTGCAGCACGCAGGCTCAGTAGTTGTGGCACACGGGCTAGTTGCCCGCGGCATGTGGGATCTTCCCGGACCAGGGCTCGAACCCGTGTCTCCTGCATTAGCAGGCGGATTCTTAACCACTGGACCACCAGGGAAGTCCCAGGACATTAGCATTTTCACATTTTTTTCTCATCTCCTTTCTTTCCATCTCTTGATTGTATTAATTATATTATTAAATTGTCCATGATTATAACATTTAGATTCTGTCCTATAACTGTAATCCCCATAGTTTTTAATTATTTCTTATTTGAAGGGTTTTAATGCTCACCCATGGTTTTTGCATTCCTGAGCCTTCATTTTATTTTTCTACTAATTAGCTGCATTTCATTATCATGTCATTTTCTTCCCCCCTAGAAAGGGGACTGAAGTCTCTGACTTATTTCATGCTTGAGAATTTCTGCCTGTTGTCTTTACCAATTTGTACGACATCACAGCTGGGAATAATATTCATTGGTTCATATTTTCTTTCTCTCAGAATTATGTAAACACTGTTGCATTTCTTCTGATGCTAAATGTTGCTATGGAGAAGGTGAGGGCAGTCTGAATTTTCTGCCACTTAAGAGAAGTTTTAGTACATTTCACAGTTTTTGGAAGAAAATATTATGGGACGGGGGAGTTTCTTCTGGATACCTGCAAAAGTCTTCTTTTTAAGTTTGGTAACTTCGCTAGGCAGTGTCCCAGTGTTGAGCCTTCTGCATGAAATTTTTGTGGAGTACAGTGTATTATTGCAATCATCAGATTCTGTTTTTCCTTTCATTTCAGGGAAATCATGTGTTTTTTATCTTTGAACATATTTTTTATTCCACTCTCAGGCTCTCTACTTCAGGAACACCAGTTATCCTGGCCTTGGTGTCATGTTGTCACTATGTGCTTTAATTTGTCTTTTCCATCCGCATTCACTGTGCTTATCTCAAACCTTTTGTCAGTATCTCTATTTGAAATTTCTGGCAGAATTCTGTTCTCCGTTCATTATAATCTATGTATTAGTTCTTCAGTTTTGTTTTGTTGGTCTTTTTTGGGTAAACCTGCATCTCCTTTTGTTTTACAGCCCCACCTCTGAGCCCTGGTTTTACTGTGTGCATGTTCTAATTGAGTTATTCTGCAGAGTGGGCAGTTTTGAGGGATTGCTGTCTCTGGAGTGATGTTTTCCTTTTCATCGACATCTTTGTCTCCGCATGGTTGGCCTGCTGTTTCTTCTCATCATATTCATGCTAGTGCCTTTTGGCTCTTTTGGCTCTAAAATAAGGCAGTGACTTTCTTCCCACCACTTTGAGGCTGGTTTGTCCCCCACCCCAGTGACAGCAGTGCCGAGTGCTGGGTATTTATGGCATGTTCTCTGTAGCCTGAGTTGGGGGTGGAGGGCATGGATCGGGCCTGTGTTCTGCGACTGTGGTGGTGGCCCCGGTGGCGGCCCTGGACTGGGGAGGTGCTGTTGGAGGGGGAGGAGGACCCACTGGAATTGGACAGCTTCCCCAGTTCAGCCTGCAGCCTTGCAGCCCTTATTTCCCTCAGAGAGAGTCAGCCCATTGTTCTTGTTCCCCTGCCACCTGTTTCTTTGTTTCCCAGCACCTTTTCCCACTACTCCCCAGTGGAAGGGCAGGAAGACTTGGCGGCAATCTGCCTCTCTTCAGATCTGGGGTGGTTTAGTGAGAATCCTCCTGGGGCCGGGCCAGGGCTGGGAGACTAGCCACGTGTGGTGCCTCCTGCATTCCTTTCCTTGCCTCTGGTTTGGAAGTTATTATACCAGATTATGTCTCTTTCCTTGTTTGCTTGCTGTGGGTGACTATTTTTTTTTTTTTTTTTTTGGCTTGCTTTTTACTATTTTTTTTTTTTTTTAACTCAAAAGTTAGTTATCAGTTGAAGGAAAAATGCTGCCATTTCAGTTCTCCATCTTAATTCAGAAATCTTTATTTTTATATAGTGTTTCAACATACCTTATCTTTCTTAGTACTCAAAGAAAGCCCTGTGGATTTGTTTTCCTCTTTCCAATATAAGGAAGGCGACCTAGTGAGATCAGTGAGGTACAGATTGGACTTCTCCCACCAAGCCCAGTGGTCCTTCTGTTGCCAGAGCTGCACTTTTCCTAGTTACCAGCACCCACGGCAGGGAAGACAAAGGCCAGGATTTTTGAGTCCTCAGGGCCTCCACCTCCACCCTGAGGCCTGGCTTTGTCTTCGGTCTGCAAGTTTCAGGGATTTTTATACACCTCTCCTGAGGTAGGCTCTGGAAGTTGCCCCCTTGGCTCACCCAGACCATGTGTGTCTGTTTTACCCCTCACTGGTTAACCTTTCGTGGGGAGTGTCCACCGGGGAGACATTCCTATTAGGCTGACGGGTCACAGCCTTAGAATGGGGAGGGGATGGGGGCTGGAGGAAGACCAGTCTATTTGACAGTCCTCTGCAGCAATGAGCTGTGGGGAGAGAGCCCCCAGGGGGGTGGCAGCTGCCTTGTGGTAGTTAGTTGGGTACTGAGAGCACAGGTACCTCAGAGACCCCCTGCTGTCTGTCCCCAAGAGGAATATAAGAGAACTTGATGCCTCTTTTTACATCCTTTGGATTTCAAGTGGGGAGGAGACAGTTGAGGAGAAGGCTTAAGATGATTCACTAAGGCCAGTGAGTAGTGCAGCCAAGGCCTTCGGGAGCCATCATTCATGTCACTGTAGCCTCTCCTTTTCCCCTGCCCCCTCACCTGCACCTCCTTATCCACCCCTCTGACCCCCGTGGTCATTCTCTAGTGTGGACCGTCAGTCTTTTCTCAGTTTTAACTCAAGTGCTTTGCAAAAGCCCAATTCAGACTGCCCTTGCACACACGCCATGCCTTGGCCTGCCGCTGACCAGCATTGCAGCTGAAGAGTTCGAGTCTTCCCATTCACTGTGCTCCCACATAGCCCGTGCTTTGAGGGGGCACAGAGTAGGCATAGGATGCTGCACAGAGGAGGTAGGGTCCCAAACACATCCTTTGCCCATTTCCCGTGACTTACCAGTTGGCCTTGGAAACCGCTGTGCCTCAGCCATGTTTGTCTCTGGAGCGTTAGATCTTACCTTCCGCGTTCCATTCCTCGGCCCAGAGGAATCCGAGAGGGAGAACGGTGGGCTGTCTGGCCACCTCGTGGTCAGGGAAGGGAGTGGGTGTTGGGAGGCCTAGCGGCTCCCAGGCCCCCTGGATCTCTGTTGCCTGTTCTGCTCACATCAATGTCCAGTCCCTGGACCAAGCATCACAGAAAGTCACTACTCTGTCCCCACGAAGAGAAGTAAATGTTTGCTCATCTCTGAGACAGGGGGTGGGCATGGAAAAAATGCAGCACAGTAAATATAAGAGTAAAGTTATGTCCACGGGACAGAAGTGCCACTTCCAGGATGAGATATTTCTGAGCCAAGTGAAGGGACCACAGGCAGGTGGAATCTGATTTAGGAGCCTCCAAGGTAGGAAGGCACTTCTGAAGCTCCACAGAGGGTCCAGAGCAAAAGCATCTCCTGTCGACTCTCACCTCACCCCGCACCCGACCCCGCCCCGGGGAGGGTTGGGTCTGGCGCCTTGAAGACAGACCTAAGGCACTAAAATAATTTACTTCTTGGAACCTGAGCCAGGTGAACAAAGGGGTGGAGAAGACTCCAGCTTCTCTTTAGTCGGGGAGCCTGGTCCTCTGAGCCAACAGCATACTCGAGCTTTTGTCTGTCGGCAGCTTGTTTTTAATGCCTGGCCCCTTGGGCTCTTCTTACTCCTCCTGGAAGGAAGGTGGCCTTGAGGGCGGCTGGCTCAGCTCCCCGGGGGGAACGGCCCACCTGGGGCCGCCCATTTCCATGGACTTAATAGAACGGGCTTGGGCTTCCTCCTGCAGCTGGAGCTGGAGGCGAGGACCCCTGCCCAGCCTCACCATCCCGCTGCTCCGGAGCTGTATGTGTCCTCTTCCTGTCTTCTTTCTTTCCTCCAAAGAATCCCTTATAAACTTTCTTTTTTTCCCTAAGAATGACTTGCATCTCCTTTGGAGCAGAAAGCTCCCCTTTCATGTCTGCCAAAAAAGCCAGGGTCACTTGGATTTGAAGTGTCTTTAACGTGTCCAGGATCCCTGGACCAGGACTCCTTACTGCCCTCCAACTGTTTCTAGATTTTCCTCTGCCTCTCCGGGGTGGGGTGGGGTGGGCATCGTGTCTGGAGTGAGGGCCAGGTGGGAGGGCTCCGCCCCACCCACTCCCAGCTGCCGGCGGAGGGGCCCAGGGGCCCCTGGGTCACTGAAGAGCACACACCGAGTCGATGCTTACCTTGACGTGAATGCCTGCCCGGGTACAGCTGTAAGTACCCCAGGTGTCTCGGCCTTGAAGTGTTTTTGCATGTCTCTTGTTTGTGAGTGTTCTGAAGTTGCTGCAGATGAATTTGATTGCTTGTTTTGTTGAAGTGATTCTGCAGAGGGAACCCTGTAACACAGCCTGTCTGTGTTACACACTTGGGGGGTTTCCTCCACAGGTCTTCAGGGCATCTTACGCCTAGATTTGGGGTGCCTGCTGGGACTGGTAGAAACTGGGGTGGATCTGCCCAGAGACACGCGGGCTTTGGTGGCTTCTGCATGGGACCTGGGGCATGTATGTGTGTGTCTCCACACAGAGGGGACAGTGGCTAAGAGTGCCCTGACTTTAGTGTCGTTCAGACCTGCCTTCAGTTCATGAAAAATTCAATTTCTGGTCTACTTGCTGGTCATGGACCACGTTCCCTAATCCCCAAACCCCAGTTTCCTCTTCTGTTATGTGGGGATAAATGTCCTGCCTTCTCTTAAAGGAATCAGCGAGTGTCAGGTGCTTCAAGTAAGGTCACACTGGGACTGCTAGCTGCTGTCCCCATCTCTTTGCCCCCCCTTTCCTAAACCCATGCAGCCCTCCTCCCCTTTGTTTTAACAGTACAGCACACGCCTTAGACCAGTCACAGTGTGGTCGGGCGGAGAACAGCTTTCTTTGTACAGTGGAGTTTAGCTGTTTTGGATAAGATCCACCCTACTCACTATAGGTTAACTTTTGCGTCTTGGTGGAGATTTGAGAGTTTTTAGTCTCCAAGTAGCACTTGTACAGACTATCGTTTTGGCTGATGCCTAATCCATTCATTTGTGTGACTCACAGTATATTCACTGAAGAGTGATGGTATAAACGTCTCCAGATTCTGTGCGTGCCCCATGTGTGGAACCTAAAGCCTGGAATGTCCCGGGCATGTTTGTGGTCGGGGACCTGTGCGATGTAGGCGTGGAGTAAAGTCGGCCACTGTGCTTCCATTGGCAGCTTAATATCTGAGAGGGAGTCAAAGTGGAGGAACCCTGCCAATTATAAGTCTTATAATAATCATAGCCATGTTTTATCGAGTGCTTTCTTGAGTCTAGGCCATTGCCAAAGCTCATGTCGTTAAATCTTCACAAGAGTCCAATGAGGTGGGTACAAATTTTATAGATGAGAAAACGGAGGTGCGGAGAGAGAGGCTACGTAACTTGGCCAAGGTCACTTCTGGGAAGCAGCAGTGTGGAAATTCAAGCCAGGTCTTCCTGACCGTAAAGGCCATGGTACGCTCTATCACCACTCTGGGTGATTGTAGAATGTTGACTCTGGTTAAATAACTCGCCCAAGATCACACAGCTGGTAAACGGCAGAGTCAGGATGCAAGTAAGCCTGCTCTTAACCACTTTGCTCTGGTTCCTCTGTCCCAGGCACGGTCCGGAAGATGGAGTGACCCACGTGAGGCATCATGCCAGAGCCCCGGGTGCCCCGGGGAGGCATGGGAATAACTGCAGTGCCTGGGCTCCTGGGCCTGGATTAAATAGGAGGCTCATTTTCCCCTCCTGGTATTTGTTTATTCACAAATTAAATTATAACTATACTAAGGGAAATGATTAACAAAAGAAAAATCATCCATCCTGCTACTGGAAGCTTTCATTTTTTTCTTTGTTCCTTCTCAGTTCTTAACTCTGATTACATAATTGTTCTGCTTCTTTATTTAACATTAAACTCACGATTCTCCTTTTTATAGCTGCATACTATTGCGTGAAATTGATATAATCCACTTGACCACAACACATCTTTCTGCCAATAGCCTTTTTATTTTTGGATTGCTTCTCTTAGTGTAAATTCTAGAAGTAGAATTATTAAAGGATTTAAATACATTTATTGTCATATAACTTGTCCAGAGTCATATTATATATACAGCCCCCAGAAGTATGTTATTCTTTTGTTTAACCTCACTAACATTTGGTTTTATATCTTTTTTTAAAAATGTGTTTTGCTATTTTAATAAGTAGCAAAGTAGCACCCTCCATCTTTTAAATTTGTATTCTTAACAAGCCGGGGAGACTGAGTATTTTTCATGTTGGTTCCCTAATTTAGGTAGTATAGAAATAATCCTTTGGCGTGTTTGATGGTGTATATTTTTCCCAGTCTGTTTTTTATCCCCCCTCTTTAAGTGGTAGTGTTCAGGTTTTTTTTTTTTTAGATTTTCCTTTGGAGAATTTCAAACATATACAAAAGTAGAGAGAATAGTATCATGGATTCCCACCTACCCATCACTCAGTTCCAACAATTATCAACTCATGCCCAGTCTTGTCTCATCTATACTCTAATGCAAATATCCACTCCTTGGTTATTTTGAAGCAAATCCCAAGTAAGATATTTAATCCATGATGATTTCAGTATCTCTAAAAAGATAAAGACTTTAATAAACACCCATAGTTTTTCTATACTGTTTTCTTTTCAAATTTGGTCAAACCTATTGAATTTGTTCTTATTTTATTTTCTGTTTCGAAAGAAGGATTTTTCTCAAGAGCTAGGCAGAGGAATTAGAGAAGGAGTGAAGGGTCAGTTTTGATACCAACTGGATTCAGAGTCTGAAGAGAGACCCTCGGGTTTGGAGCGCAGCTGACGGGTCAGGTGTGGAAGGAGAGGATGGGTGTCCTAAGCCTTGCCCTCACCTGGCCTTCTCCTCTTGCAGCCTCACCTGTCACCATGAAGCTGCTGCACCCAGCCCTCCCCAGCTGCCTCCTGCTGGCTCTGCTCGGCGTGTGGACAACTGCCCCTGAGGCTCACGCTGTGTCCGTGGGGACACCCGCCATCAGCGCAGCCTCTTTCTTGCAGAACCTCATGCATCGCTACGGGGAGGGCGACAGCCTCACCCTGCAGCAGCTGAAGGCCCTGCTCAACCACCTGGATGTGGGAGTGGGCCGGGACAACGTCTCCCAGTCCGTGCAGGGACCGAGGAACCTCTCGACGGTAAGGCTCCTGGCTCTGCCCAGCACCGTCTCTGTCCTTTCAAGATTCCCAATCTAGTTGGGGGCAGGCGAGCCTTGATGACAGAGCAGAGGGGCCGCTTCTTCCCCTGCGGTCGGGATCAGCTAGTCTGAGTCTCCAGCAGCACCTCCCGACCTCCTACATGGGTGTTTTGAAGCCCTTAGCAAAGGGCAGCCGTGAAGTAGGGGCTCTCAGCCCTCCAGACCCTTCCTCAGAGCTGCACTGGGATCTCCTGGAACTGCTGGTAAGCTGGAGCTCCCGGGTCAGCTAATATTTCTAAGAGAGTTTCTGCAAAACCCTTTGCCCGTTATCCTAGGTGAGCCTCAAAGTACCTCTATGTGCAGGTGGCAGATCTTCATTATATCCTGTATATACTGAGATACTAAGGGACCCACAGTGAGTTCTGGAGGGACCAGGATTAAGACTCAGGTCTTTTGGCTCCTGGTTCTCTGTTCTGTCTTCCATATCATCTTGGCTAATCAGAGTCTGAGGCTGTATGTGGCAGCCAAATATAAGTCAGCCAGCAATGTCTTTATCTGTCTACTTTGTTCCCTGTGCTGAGTGTTGTGAGAAAGAGAGAAAAATGAGTCATGTTTAGGGAGTTTACTGTTGAGATGTGGAGCTCAGCCAACCAAGAACAGAGTTAACTGATATTCAAATGAAGCGCTAGATGCTGTGGCTTGGATAGTCATTATAGGATTCAGAAATGAGAGAAGCGGGTGAGTGTGCACTAGATGGTCAAGGAAGCTTCTGTGTGGGGTGTCCTGGAGCTTCGCCTTGAAGGAGAGCAGAGTTTGGAGAGACCGAGTGGCCAGGCTGGGGGCGCCATGTGGCGTGTATGCAGAACCAGGGGGGCGTGGTGCACATCTGAGTCGGAGGGGCGGCTGCCTTGGGGGGTGCTCGTGCAGCCTGACCCCAGAGGCCTTCCGGCTCAGCAGCAGGATCTTGGGGTCACCGAGTCCAGCCCCCAGCATTTTTTTTTTTTTAAGATTTTTTTGATGTGGACCATTTTTAAAGTCTTTATTGAATTTCTTACAATATTGCTTCAGTTTTATGTTTTTTGGTTTGCTGGCCGCGAGGCATGTGGGATCGCAGCCTCCCTGACCAGGGATTGAACCCGCACCCCCTGCATTGGAAGGCGAAGTCTTAACCACTGGACCGCCAGGGATGTCCCAGCCCCCAGCTTTGTAGGCCCAGAAACCCTCGCTCGTCGGCACTCCCAGAGGGCTGGCTCCCTCAGAGACAGAGCCACGTAAAACCAAACTCAGCGAAAGACCGACGTGTAACTGTCTAATTAGAAGTAAAATGGCAGTGTTTCACGGGAACGGTGTGTGAGAACCACTTATCCTGATGCCTCCCAAGGGAACTGAGAGCTCATGCCCACTGGGTAGCCCACACTTGCTCCATGGCAGACCCTGAGTCTTCAGATTTCCCCCGCTTCCTTCCCCAGTCTCTGCCAACACATCCTGCAGGCTGGGGACATTACTGTATATGGTCCAGGAGACTACTGTTCCCCTTAGACACCTGTGCTCAGTAGCTCTGGAGAAGTATGTGAAATCTGCATTTTACTGTAATAGCTCCCTGGGCTGTTGTAATGTGGCCAGATTTGGTATCTGGGAGAAGCTGTATCTTCAGGTATGCACATAGAGGCATGTTTTCCAGAAGCCACACCCCGGTCATAATGATTGGAATTCAGTTGTTCCCAGAACTTCTGGGTAGCCATTTACAGATGGGTGAGTGGAAGGTATGTATGGGTGGCTGATCTCTAAGATTACTTATCAGTCTTTCAAGTTTAGGGACCACTTTGCTCTCATCCTTGGAAATTAGTCTGCAGGTTCCGTGAAATTTGAACAGTTGCATCTTCTGTTTTCCGTCTGGGAAGGCTCATCAGGGGCAAGGTGTGACTTTGGGTCCTAAGAGGCTTTCTGCCCCTCCCACTTGGTTTCAGTGCTTCAGTTCTGGAGACCTCTTTGCTGCCCACAACCTCAGCGACCAGTTGCGGATTGGGGGGCGTGAGTTCCAGGAGTTCTGCCCCACCATCCTCCAGCAGCTGGATTCCCGGGCCTGCTCCTCCGAGAACCAGGAGAACGAGGAGGACGAGCAGACGGAAGAGGGGAGGCCCAGCTCAGTTGAAGGTGAGCCGGCACGGGAAGGCAGGGCCTGGTCCGTGCTTGTCCGCACGAGGACCGCCGGGCTGATCAGATAGAGCTGCCCGCTGAATGTTTGGCCGCTTATCATCCTCTTATCATCGTCGGGAGGGGCGAGTTGGAGTAATGACTGTACCGGTATCTCGTGTGCTCCCAAGACCGGTCCAGCACATTGCCAGGCCGGGCAGCGTGGCTGGTGAGCGTGCCGTCGTGGGGCTTTTGGACCAGCCTCGAGGTGCTCTTTTTGGTCACTTTTCCGTTTTGGTTTTTATTAAACTACCAGGGGGCCAACACCTTGATTTTTGAGTTTAGCATTTAAGGCCTTTCACAGTCTGCCCTCGGCCCACTTCATCCTCCTCCCCCTCCCCTGCCCGGTACCCCTGCTCCAGCCGCAGTGGTTCACCGTGGCCTGTGTGTGCACACGGTTCCCTTGGGCCTGGATCGACCTTCTGCCTTCCTGTCATGCTGGTGTGAGCGGCCTGGCACTTGGTACCTAGCATGTGCCACCTGTGTCACACCCCACGTCGTTTCCTGCTGTCGTTATTTAACTCCTATGGTCTATAGCCTTTCATGTTTTCATCTGCCCCTCCGTCTGAAAGGTAAGCTGCTTTTGGATAGCAGCTTTGGTGTATATTTTTAGGCTTCTCCACAGCACCCAGCAAGAGGTGGACTCAGCAAGCATTTACTGATGGGTTGGCGGATCTCTGTCTGCCCCGATTGCCGCTGAGTTCAGAACGGGCCGCCCCCCGGCAGCAAGAGTACCTCCACCCTCAGTAATGGAGGCCCTCGTCTGTTCTTGTTCCTCCACAGTGTGGGGCTTTGGCTTCCTCAGTGTCTCACTGATTAACCTGGCCTCTCTCCTGGGAGTGCTCGTCCTGCCGTGCACGGAGAAAGCGTTTTTCAGCCGTGTGCTCACTTACTTCATCGCCCTGTCCATTGGAACGCTGCTCTCTAACGCGCTCTTCCAGCTCATCCCAGAGGTGCAGTAGCAAAGAAGCGTGCGCGTCCTCTCTCCCTGGGGCGTCCCCGCCCCGCCCCTGTGCTCCAAGGCACCTGACAGCCGCCACCTGAAACATTAACTTCTTCCTCATGTCAAGGGATGCAAATGACTTCTGCCTCTGGATCTCAAGGGCCTCCTCTCACTCCTGGGGCACCCAGGTTTGCCTCTGGCCTCTTCAGGGGATGTCAGATGCAAGGCTCTCAGCGCTTGTCCCCCATGCTGGGGACCTGTCAGCCTCCTTCCCCAGTCAGTGCCTTTCCTAAGCCCTGTCGGCAGGGCTGGAAAGGAAAGCAGCCGGTGGTGGCTCTCCCTGCCCTTGGTCCTCCGGACCCCCACTCTGTTCTAAGTAGAGGACCTGGCCATACTCAGGTGTGGCCACCAAGAGATGATCCACCTGGAATGAGGTGGAAGGAAAGAGGTTACCGACTGAAAAGTTGTATTGACCTAAAAAGTACGTGATCCTTTTTTTTTAAGCAGGCCCTAATCCACAGTATAGAGGGCCAAACATAGCATCAAGACTATTTAATGAAAAAAGCGAAATCAAAATTACCAAATTAAGGAGAGAGACCCACCGTCCTTCACACCTTGCATCTTGACTTTTTCCTGATAGGACTGACTTCCTGGTACCCTTACTTGACTGTTCTGAAATGTTTGTTGATTTTGTTCTTTAATTGTAACCACTGAGGAGCTAAAAAAAATAAGACCCAAGGTGACAGTCTGCCCACCTGTCAGCTCAGGCAAGGACGTGCAGTGGGGCGATGGGTGATGTGTGGACCTTCTTTGGGAATGTTGATGGCCGCCTTCCATAAGCAGCTGCCTGCCCTTTCCCAATCAAAAGACTCTATGGGATGCCCAGCCTTGCCTTGCCTGTTCCCTCTTCATGATGAGGGGAGAAATCTGGTTTAAGGTGAACCATCTTGATGCTATATCAGAATTCCACATGAATCTAGCAAGCACTTCTCAGGGCAGGCCTCATCTTGGGCTACTTTTTTTTTCAGCTCCAGAAATTAAATTTATTAATTTTTTTTCAAGATTGGAAATGAAGTGCCGTGTTGCCTGTTGAATGGGAATACAATAATGGTACATACTCCGCCCCTGGGCTCACAGGGGAGGCCTCATCCTGGCTCACTTTTGTCCTGCCCGGAGTGTGTGACGCTGGGAAATGGTAGAGGAAATATTTTTCGACGGGGTGATCTTGGAACTCTCTTCTCTACACTGCAGCCCTCTCAAAGCAAATGGAAACAAACAAATAAAGCAAAACCTGAGGGAGTTCCCTGGTGGCCTAGTGGTTAGGATTCCGGGTTTCCTGTGCCATGGCCCAGGTTCATTCCCTGGTCGGGGAACTGAGATCCTGCAAGTTTCGGGGCATAGCCGAAAACAAAAACAAAACAAGGTCATAGGAAAAAAAAAAAAAAAGGCAACAAAACCTGAGATGTTAAGAGAATGGATTTTGTGGCCATCGGGCCTTACTTGTCCGTCCCTTCTGCCCTGCACGTCCGACTTTGTTGAGTCCTGCACAGAGCAGACCGGGTGCGGGGAGTGTCCCTTGTGCCTGCATAGCGAGGGTCAGACGTGCCAACACGGCAGCCCAACGATCGATCGGTCTCTTCCCCTTGCTCTGGTTTCCTGTTCCATAGAGCTCTCGAGTCCAAAGTCTGCTGGGCAGCCCCTGGCTAGGCCTGAGCACGCCTCGGCTACGGGCCAAGGCAGGACCTGCCCTGCCAGGCACAGCAGCCAGCAGGTGGGACTCAGCCACCAGGCAGCAGGGGCGAGAGACGCGGGGTTCCAAGGCCACCTCGGATTCCTCCCCGTTTCTCCTGAGCTGATTGAAGGAAATTTCATCGGACTTGAATCACTAACAAATGTTCTGTTTCTCTCTCCCTCCCTGCTTGTCTCTCTGATTTTTCTTGTTTTGCCTCCTTTGTTAATATCCACCAAAACCCCCTCCCACTCTACCTCCCGCCCTCTCCACCTCTCTCCCTGAATGGCGGCGGCTGTGCCGTGGGGCGTTCGCCCTTGTCCCTGTCCTGGGTGGGGCTGGCTCCCCCTCCCCGGCAGTCTGGGGGTACGGTCTCCTCTGTGTGACCGTCATCTCCCTCTGCTCCCTGATGGGGGCCAGCGTGGTGCCCTTCATGAAGAAGACTTTTTACAAGAGGCTGCTGCTCTACTTCATAGCTCTGGCGATTGGAACCCTCTACTCCAACGCCCTCTTCCAGCTCATCCCCGAGGTATGGCAAGCCAGCGCCCTTGCACAGGAGCACGCCACCTCCTGGGGGATGGCGGGACACAGTGGGAGGGCCCTCCGTCTCCACAGAAGGCCTAGAGAGGAGGTCCTCTCCTTTTGGAAAGTGAAGCTAGGACGTAGGCACGAGCGAGGAGAGGCAGCTTAGAGAAGGTTTGAGAGCTGGTTCAAATCCCAGCTCCACCGGCCACAAGTTCTGTGCCCTTGGGCAAGTCACCTGACCTCTCTGTGCTTCCGTTTCCTCATACGTAAAACGGGAAGAGTAATAAGGGCGGACCTCAGGGTGATGCCGTGAGGGTTACGTGAGTTAATGTTTCTTAAACACCTGGTGCTCACTGTCTGTTGGGTGGAGAGAGGTAGTGTAGTTAGGTCACGTTATGGCTCCCAATTTGGAGCTTTTGGCACCAAAAACAGAATCCATAGGTCTCAATGAAAAGCTCACTTCTCCTCCGTAGGGCATTAAATTCTAAAGACAATCTGTCTTTTGCATCAGAAAATAAGCTAGAGAGGTATGAGGATTAAATAATGAGCTCCTAATCCATGGAAGGGCCTTTATGTAATAGGTGTGCAGTAAAGTTTTGCTGTTGGCAAAAAAAAAAGAAGAAGAAAAGAAAGAAAATAAGCTAGAGAGAACCCACCAGTCTGGCCTCACACATGTTGATGGCACCTTTGCCCCTTCACCTGGGCTAACCAGGAAACCCTTCATGAGAGAGGAGGAGCCCAGTGTCTGTAAGACTTACCAAGGGCCTTGGAGGAGTTTCTGATCCCGTGTGGTCTCTGCATAGACCTGCTGATGGCAAGAATCCTGAGGCACTTCACTGTGGGTGGTCTGACAGGCCTGGATGAGCCGGAGGTGAAGCAGAAAGATGACGCCCTGGGCTCCTTATAGCACTTTGTTTTCCAAGATGCGGTTTTGTGTTTTCTGAGTTGATCCTGAGATCACCTCTGTGATGTGTAGGAAACAAGGAATGTTGTACCCATTTAACAGATACAGAATCTGACCTGCACAAGAGCTCATATCTTAGTGCTTTTTGTGGAGAACTGTTAGTTGCCTCTTTTCACTCCACTTTTCCTTAAAATGATTTGACTCTCCTGGAAAGTTGGCCGGAATGAGAAATTTCTCTTCTAGAACTTGACCTTTAATGTCTCTTAGAAAACTACACGAAGAGATTGCATTTCGTCCCTTTAAAATAGAAAAGAAAAACACTTAGCTTTTAAGCAGCCCGGAGTTCCTGGTACTGATGGTCTTTTATCTGGGACCCATTCATGAGAAGGCTGGCGTTTATTCGAGAGGCCCATTTCCTATCAGAAAACTTAGGAGCAGGTCAGCAGACACTTTCCCAAGGGCCCCCTTCACAAGTCAGGAGCATCACCAAGAATGCAATTCTCCTGATTTCTACTCCTGTCTGCTTCCCAATGGAGTCTTTTTTTCTTTCTTCCTTTTGGCCATAATAAGTGAAGTTTCCAGAAACCAAGACAAAACCCCCAAAATTGACACGTGCAGTCACCCAGTCTGCTTTCTTGGTTTTGTGGTCACTGGGAGGTCTGCGGTCAGGAAGATGCCGCAATTCTTACTATTTAACTGGAGAAAGGATTTCCCATTTTAGAAAGTATAACTGTACCATCTCCCTGCGTGTTTACAGGCAGATCAGCCAGGAACGCTACATAACGATGAAAACAAACACGAGTGTCTCCTCCTTAAAGGTGGAATCTGCTGGCAGAGTCTGCCCTTGTAGCAAAGCACCAGGAGAAATGAAGACAGACTCCTCATTAAAAGTAGAAAGCCACATCCAAGGCTGTTCTTCCTGAGAGTAAAATTCTAAAAACGATCTGTCTTTTGCATCAGAAAATAAGCTAGAGAGAACCCAGCAGGTCTGGTGATGTGACATTAGGGAAACATCAAGGGCTAGATTTTTGCTGGAAAGGGATTGAGTACATGGCAGAGTTGTCCCGGCCTCTTCCTTTCCTAGAGTCAAGTGGCGAAAGAGATGAGAGGGGACCAGTGAAGATTTTCTATATTCTTAAACTCATTTTGTTTTCTTCGGTCCACAGGCTTTTGGTTTCAACCCTCTGGAAGATTATTATGTCTCCAAGTCTGCAGTGGTGTTTGGGGGCTTTTATCTCTTCTTTTTCACAGAGAAGGTCTTGAAGATGCTTCTTAGGCAGAAAAATGAGGTGAGGCCAAATCGTTGGTAAAAGAAGCACCTCTAGGGAGAGCATCCATCTCAGAAATGTGCCCGGTAGTGGTGTTACCTCAGTGCCAATCCAGTGAACTTACCTGGATCCTCCCGCCGTAGATTCAAACCCACAAACTATTTCCTGAGTAGCTATCTCACTTCACCTCAGGAGGGTATTAGCAGTGGGTGAGGGCGAATCATCAGCCATTGCGAGGAGCAGCTCTAAACGCTCTTTGCTGTGCCTCCTGGCAGGAATGAGTGTTGGCCCTGAGGTCACTCCTCTGAGATCCGTCCCATGGCAGCACCACATGCCCTTCGATTCAGCTTTCTCCAACACCTTGCCCTAGGTTTCTGTCCTATTGCCTGCTTGTGTTTTCTTGGATGGTGGGAGTGAGGTCTTCCCGGTGCTTGGAGCTCCTGCTGGGTGGGTGGTTTTGGTGAGCGTTGCACTGACCCGACCCCTCCCTGTGGTCCCTCCAGCATCATCACGGACACAATCATTATGCCTCTGAGACACTCCCTTCCCAGAAGGACCAGGAGGAGGGGGTGACGGAGAAGCTGCAGAACGGGGATCTGGACCACATGATTCCTCAGCGCTGCAGTGGCGAGCTGGACGGGAAGGGCCCTGTGATGGACGAGAAGGTCATCGTGGGCTCCCTCTCTGTCCAGGTCAGTGGGCCATCCACTGCTGGGCAGGCAGGGGCCCTTAAGCGGTAATGGCCTTGATGACTCGGGCCTACCTTGAAGGTCCGTCGTCCACCCTTTGACAGGGGGGCTTTCTTGCAGGACCTGCAGGCTTCCCAGAGCGCCTGCTACTGGCTGAAAGGTGTCCGCTACTCTGACATCGGCACACTGGCCTGGATGATCACCCTGAGCGACGGCCTCCATAATTTCATCGATGGCCTGGCTATCGGTGCCTCCTTCACCGTGTCTGTCTTCCAAGGCATCAGCACCTCGGTGGCCATCCTCTGCGAGGAGTTCCCACACGAGCTAGGTAAGTGTGCTGACACCCCGCCCCCCAGCCCCTTCCGCTTGTGCCGACTCCTCCCCCCACTTCAGAACACACATTATAATTAATTAACACATTGTCTATGCTATGTGAAATCCAACCACTAATTCTCAACAGCTGAATTAATAATTGAAAATTGATCATTGGACGGGACTTCCCTGGCTTTCTAATGGTTAAGACTCCACGCTTCCACTGCAGGGGGCATGGGTTCGACCCCTGGTCAGGGAGCTAAGATCCCGCATGCTGCGCAGCGTGGCCAAAAAAAGGAAGAAAGAAAGAAAGAAAGAAAATTGATCATTGGAAATGATGGCATTTTTTACTGGGATGGTTGTTTCCCCAAAGTCCCATAACCTGTGGCTGTTTCCTCACCTCTACACTGGGCTTAATACTGGTACCTTCCTCATTGATTTATTGTAAGAAACAAAAGGAAAAAGTAGTGAAAAGGACTTACTGCGTGCCATACACTATTCTAAGTGCTCAATATAGGTTATCTCTTACATCCTATTAATCTTCCAAAGGCTGAGATGTATGTTAGAAGTCTGGTGGGTAGAAGAAATAGATGAACCAGGGGTTGGAAGGTCCTTGGTTTTATCAGAGGGAGAGTGTAAAAAGCCTAGACTTTTTGGAGGCTCAGACACTCAAGGTCATGTCCTGGCTTTGCCACTTATCGGCTTGTGACTTTGGGCAAATTACTTTAACTTCTCTCAGTCTCAATTTTGTTTTCGAAAAATACCATTCATTGCAGTTTTGAGGAAGGAAGCTCCTTCTGTTTCACCATCAATCAAAAGAGAAATGAGGCCATTGCTAGATGGTTTTCTCTTTTGAAAATCCTGTGCATTGTTTTCAGCCTCTAGGCTGGATGTACACTCCCAGCCTCGCAGATGGAGACAGCCCCTCGGCATGGTGGTGAAGGGGGCCCTAGTCTTGTCACCGTGAGCTTCAGTCTGGGGCCATCTTAATTTTCACCCACACTCCATCCAGCGTTTAAGCATGTCCTCATCAAGTTGTGTGTCCCATGACCTAGTATGAATCTTCTGTCCACACCCTCCCCTCTTGTTGTCCCCACCATAGGAGACTTTGTCATCCTGCTCAATGCTGGCATGAGTATCCAACAGGCTCTCTTCTTCAACTTCCTCTCTGCCTGCTGCTGTTACGTGGGCCTGGCCTTCGGCATCTTAGCTGGCAGCCACTTCTCTGCCAACTGGATCTTTGCCCTGGCTGGAGGAATGTTCTTGTATATTTCTCTGGCTGATATGGTAAGTCTTCCATAGTTTTAATGCCTTGTAGGCAAAACTGGATCGGGTTATGAAATTCATTGGATTGGGAGGACAGCTAAGGGGCATTAGTTAGTTTTTTTGTTTTTGTTTTTTTTTTAAATAAATTTATTTATTTATTTATTTTTGGCTGCATTGGGTCTTTGTTGCTGTGCGCGGGCTTTCTCTAGTTGCGGCAAGCGGAGGCTACTCTTTGTTGCGGTGCGCGGGCTTCTCGTTGCAGTGGCGTCTCTTGTTGTGGAGCACGGGCTCTAGGCACGCGGGCCCTAGAACGTGTGGGCTCAGTAGTTGTGGCTCGTGGGCTCTAGAGCTCAGGCTCAGTAGTTGTGGCACACGGGCTTAGTTGCTCCACGGCATGTGGATCTTCCTGGACCAGGGATTGAACCTGTGTCCGCTGCATTGGCAGGCAGATTCTTAACCGCTGAGCCACCAATAATGACTTTATTGAGGAATCAAGTCACATGCCACACGATTTGTAAATAACAGTGTACTGTTCAATGCCTTTTAAGGGAACATTAGATTTTAAAGGATGAAAGGCCTATGTTCCTTTAGCATATGTCGTTAAAGAAAATGATGTATCTCAACTCCAGGGTCCTTACTTTAAGAATTACAGAATAGAGACTTATAGATAAAGAATGGGGGGGAGGGAGGGAAGGAAGGAGAGGAAATTACCCATAATTATTCTCCCCCAAAACAACAACACTTGGGTTTGTTTCTTTTTCATCTCAGTTCATTGTGTTTGTTTTTAAATAACTAATCACATGGAGTACACAATTTTATACCCTGGTTTCTTTTTTTTTTTTTTTTTTTTACTTAATACATCCTAGACATTTTTCATGTGGCATACTCTTTAAAAGCATCCTTTTCTCATTAGCAGTAGTATTTGGTGAGAGGATTTACCTTCTCCAGAACAAGAATTGCTGGTTCAGAAGGGATGCGTGGTTTGAGGTTTTAATATATATCGCCAAATTGCTTTCTAAAAAGCTTACCGTTCTTTAATTTACATCATTAGCAGTGTCTGAAAGTGTACATTGTACCCGCTAACATTTGGTATAACCATTTAAGTAGTTTTGCGTTTGCTAGTTTAATACCTGATTTGTTACATCTTTCTAACTAACAAGGTTGATTTCCTTCCTTGTTGGCATGACATGTTCTTTGGCAGGTTTGCATGAATTATTTTCCATATCCTCGGAAAGCAGTTTTTTGTTTTTGTTTTTTTTAAATATTTATTTATTTACTTGGTCATGCTGGGTCTTAGTTGCAGCAGGCGGGCTCCTTAGTTGTGACATGTGGGATCTAGTTTCCTGAGCAGGGAACGAACCTGGGCCCCCTGCATTGGGAGCGCAGAGTCTTAACCAGCAGAGCAGTCCTGGAAAGTAGTTGGTTTTTTTTGTTTTTTGTTTTATAACATCTTTATTGGAG
Organism: Balaenoptera musculus; assembly: GCF_009873245.2. Taxonomy (NCBI): domain Eukaryota; kingdom Metazoa; phylum Chordata; class Mammalia; order Artiodactyla; family Balaenopteridae; genus Balaenoptera; species Balaenoptera musculus. The sequence continues at coordinate 15,809,674 of NC_045790.1, read as the reverse complement.
TATAATTGCTTTACAATGGTGTGTTAGTTTCTGCTTTATAAGGGAAAGTAGTATTTTTGATGAGATGATGAGAGCACTGACCACCATGGTCCATCCTCAGCCCATGGAAACATCTTAGATTCTCTCCTCCGGTGGGTGGCCCTCCCTGGGGTTAGGGTATTTTTGTCACCTGCCTTGCTGGCCAGCAGCAAGAGGCCTTGAGTCATGGCAATGCTTAGTTCCATTCCATGCTGGCCCCTTACATGGTTGCTGAGTTTCCCAAACAAGTGACAACATTCTGATAGCAAAAAGACCTTCTGAAGTGTTTTTAAAGATCACAGTAATTTTTATCAAAGTGGTTATTTTTAGTCCGCATCTAAACACATCCAGGGTTACATGCATGTATAGTACTTTGTTTCACTTCCATAGCTGTAAAGTAGTGGTAACCACCTTGGAGAAAGGCTCTAACGTTTAAGTTCTAGAAGTTATTGCTGTTGATTTTCTTTGTAAACCAATCGTATATTATATATCTTTATTATAATCATATATTTATACTAATGATTGTGGTGGCCTTATAATATAAAAATATAATAATAGTAAATGTTGTAATAATTGTTAGGTAATATATATATGACTGAATTGTCCTGCACTTAAAGGTTAAGAAAGGAACTGCAGCTCTCTCGTGTTTTTTTCTTCTTCCTCAGTTCCCTGAGATGAACGAGGTCTGCCAAGAGGATGAAAGGAAGGGCAGTGTCTTGATCCCCTTTGCCATCCAGAACCTGGGCCTCTTGACTGGTTTCAGCATCATGCTGGTCCTCACTATGTATTCGGGACAGATCCAGATCGGGTAGGGCCTTGCCAGGAGCCGGCGGGATTGGCAGTCTGGCCCTTGGCTGCCGATCCCTGGCCCGAGGACTCCTCATCCAGGAAGCACCTCGGAAGAGGCAGTTCTATTAAAAACTGTGACATGGAGACTGTATTCCTGCATTCAAATGTTAGCTGTTTTTAAAATGCTGTATCCTAGGAATAAGCTGCCCTGGTAACCAGCCTCTAGGTAGTGCCTCTCTCCCTTTCCTCTTCTTTCTCAGAGTGATTCTGGAACTGAATGCAGCTTAAAAGACAAGACTAACTTTTTTCTCTGGTTACCCTGGCCTCTTTCTCTTCCAACCAGCACTGAGACATTTTGAATCCTTTGCCCGACAATGCAAAAAAGATAGCCAGGGCTCACAACTTGGTTAGAAATATCAGGAGGTGAATCTATAGTTTGGGGCCCATAAATCTAAATGTGTTTCCTCGGCCTCAAGGTGACCCATTTTTAAGCGAATCCGCCTATTTTTACAGAAAAGGTGTAGAAGACAGGAATCCCTCTTATTTTTTCAAAATCTGTTCAGTTGCCTATTCTTTCAAAGAGAACTGAAAGCTGGAAACAGATGAGTAGGGCGGGAGGGAGAGGCAAGGATCACCCTGAGATGGGGGTGTGTGTCTTGTCAGGATGGTTACCTGTTCCCACTGGGATGCTTGGCACCGGTTCTGCACCTGGTGTTTCGTGGCCGTCCAGGTGAGCCAGCAGGTAGGTTCTGTTGCCTGAACCTCCCCTCCTTTTGGATGAACACTGGCAGACTGGAGGGCAGAGAAGAGAGACCTGTGAGACATCCGTTGGCTTTGCTGTGATTTCTACCCCCCTTTCCCCACCCCCATCTCCTGGGAGACTCCCTGGAAGCACATTCTAAGCACATTGACGATGCCCGTGTCAGAGGGCAGACTGCACAGATTTACCTCCCTGGTCAACAGTTGTGCTGACAGGTGGCAAGCTGACTTACAGAACTGGAGTGCAGCTTGTGGTCTTCTTGACAAGGGTAATCAGAAACGGAATCAGTGCAGGCAACATTTAGGGTTTACTAATTCCATAAGTAACAGTGATAGAACTCTGAGATGGAAGGTCCAGAGCTTGGATGGGGGCATCCCTGGGGTTTGCAGAATAGAGGACCCATGGGTTCTGCTGCACCGTCTGGGGTTCCCCCTTCCTCCCTCACCCCAAACAAGCAAGGGCGAATCCTGTATTGAATTGAATAGGAATTGTTCTAACTCTCTTCAGAAAAACGGATTGATAGACTTGTGTGTGAGACCGTAGGCCAGCCGCCGGCCCCGTGGAGCCCTCTCCTCAGAGCTCTGGCTTGGAGGGGAGCTAATCTCCAGGTTCACTAGGTGAATTGCTTTATTATTATCATATTGATAATGTGAGATTCTTTAGCCACTCTGGGGAGCCGACCTCTCCAGAAGCCTTCCTCAGTGGTGCCCACAGTCGCAGCCCAGGGGCTGTGTTCACAAACTGACTTGTGCACGTGGCTGACGAGTCCTGGTCCGTCGCCACCACCCGTTAGTTTTTCCGTTCTGACAGGAAAACTTTCCACTCTATGGTAGTTAAAAGCAGCATCTACTCTGGCTTTTTTCCCCGCCCCACCGCCCCCCCAGCCCCTTGGGAAACATCCATCAAACCAGGACTATTCTTGAAAAGAACATGAGCGGGAAAACCGCTGGTGATGCTTTATAAGTTTTTCTCATCTTGCCTATTGACTTTGATAGATTTGAGAATGGGCAGAAGAAGAAGGAAAACTCAGTTCTCACGATTCTAGATGAACTATCAGGACAGACTCCTGGTAGGATTATGGTCCAGTTTTTACCAAAGAACCAATTCCTTGAATGTTGGAATCTAACTTTTTATATTGTCATTGTTACTGTTTTAAAACAATTCTTTGTCTTTTCTGTTTGATTTCCCTCAAACTGCTTGCAGGAGCTAGCAGGAAATAACACTCAAACCTTAGGACTTCAGAAGATTTTGCTTCCCTTAATTCACATGGATGTATTAAATTTATAATTTTAGCATTCCCTATAGATCTGTCATTCCTTACAAATACTGTTATTCTTGGAGTAGAATCCTAAGTAAGAGTTAGTGGGTTTCTAGTTTTAGGAGAAGAGCTCAAAAATGTAACCTTGAGCAAATTAAAAAATAAAATACGAAGTAGCAGGGTGCCTTCCCTTCTCTTGCACACCTATATTAAGAACTAACTTTCCTTTCACAGACAGCTGCCTCAAAGGGAAATTCTCTTCAAACTAATTGGTCCAGAGGACAGTCCTAGTTTGAGCTTAGGGGTGGAGACACTGAAATCGTGCAACTGATAATGTGTTGCCATTGGCAACAGGTTTTCCTCAATTGAAAATGTGGCCATTTCTTTTTGAAGTGTTGGATTTGCTGTTTTAAGCATTTGTACATATTAGAAGTCTGAGGAGTAGCGAGTTCTGAGGACCTTTTTCACCTCTGGCATTAGCATCTTCACCCTCCCTTTCCCTGCGTGGACCGGCTCCCATTAAGGATAACAAGGAAAGTATGTGTCACGTGCAGGAGCAGTGACCCAGGAGCAGGGGTTCTGCTGCTTCTCACCCTCACCCTGGCTTGCAGGTTGCCTTCTGTCCTTGCCCCAAAGGTTTTTTGTGTCTAGTGTCAACTTAGGTCTTTCCTTCATTGGTCCTTCACCCTGGGTTTTAAAAAGAAGGCTTCTCTGTTCGGGTATCCTAAGACCTGTTTTTAGTAAGTCCTCTTCCACATGGTAATGTGGAGATGGTAATACGTTGGAAATCTGCTTAAAAAACGAAAAGTTGTCTGATTTTTGCAAAAGAGAGAGGTTAGATTTTTATTACTCATATTTCCTTTTACAGTTCTGCAATTCCATCACAGTATTTTTTTAAATAACTCAGGTGTTATGAGGATAAATTAGAAAAAAAATAACTTAAGTTATGTGGACTGTAAATGTTTTTATTTGTAAGAGTCTATAAATAAAGCTATATTCTGTAACTGTTGAATTGCAAGTGTCATCTTTGGCAATAACGTGGGTGTAATGAAGACTGTTGAACACAAGATGGGGGTGGTGTCTTGCTAACTTATAAAGCTTCATTTTACTGGTCCAGCTTACCTTTGGAGAGGGGTTTTAGAAGGAACCTCAGATAGCATAACATACTCACTTTAAATGATTAACTTATCTTTTAATGGAGCCCATGACTTCATCAGTGATGGAAGAACTGTGGTGTTTCCTAAGAAGAGCTTTCTGTCACACTGTTTTCACTTGTATAAATCCATGATTTGAAACTTGGAGAGTACACTTGGTTCATTTAAACCACAGCTCCTGTGTGTCTTATAGGGAAACGTTCTGTCCTGAGACTTAATTCTAAACCTGTTCTTATTTCAATTTATTCAAAGGGCCAGGGATCTGTTGTTTATCTTCGACAACAAAAACGAGCAGTGGGGTAAAAGAATTGATGCCATCTTATTAATACATACACTAGAGATTCCCAAATGCCTGTTGCTCAGTCCTCCCATTTTTTTAAAACTCAAGAATAATATATTAAGTGGCTCCTGTTGGTATTTTATTTTTGTTTATTTATTTTTTTTAAAGATTTTTATTTATTTTTTAATTAATTAATTTATTAGTTATATTTGGTTGCATTGGGTCTTCGTTGCTGCGCGCGGGCTTTCTCTAGTTTTGGTGAGCGGGGGCTACTCTTCGTTGTGGTGTGCAGCCTTCTCATTGCGGTGACTTCTCTTGTTGCGGAGCACGGGCTCTAGGCCGTGCGGGCTTCAGTAGTTGCAGCACATGGGCTCAGTAGTTGTGGCTCACGGGCTTAGTTGCTCCATGACATGTGGGAGCTCCAGGGCTCGAACCCGTGTCCCCTGCATTGGCAGACGGGTTCTTAACCACTGCACCACCAGGGAAGCCCCTCCTGTTGGTATTTTAAATTTCATTAAGTAGCTACTATATTGGACTAACGTCTGCTACAGCTGTTCAAAATGATAGTCACTCTGTCCTTCGGCTTGTGCCACCTCTGGAGAGCCTGCCCAGGCTGGGATTAGTGCCTCCCTGTTAACACCTCAGTTACTGGACTTGCACTGTAATCTCTCTTGTTCTTTATAAACCGAGTTCCTTCTGGGTAGAGGCAATATACCTGGTTTCTTTCTGTGATACCAGCACCTGCCACACAGAAAGAATGAATGAAAAGATGAAATGAAATGCCTGCAAGTTCTGTGTTGATGGAAGGGCTCCTTTTCCACTGGCAGCAGTTTCTGTTGTGTTTTCCTGTGTTTGGTGTTGGTTTTGCTAATGCCTTGTTTCCTGGTCCTTCTTTATTTAGAAACAGAAATTTGAGAGGTGAATTTGTGGCCAGTATAGAATAGAGCTAAGCAGAGTAAACAGGTCACTAAGAAGATTAAAACTTTGATCTCAGCCATCTCTTTGTAATACTGCTAACCAGCTAAGCCATTCAGGACATTTTTGGTGGAAGGTGAATGCCCTTCTCCTATCAAGTTGTTTCTGCACACTCTTCTTTACCATTCAGTGATGCTGAGATCTGATTTGAGCAAAATCCATTTCGAGAAATAATGAAGACACCAAACATGGACACAGGATTTTTGATTCGTGGGAAAACAAAATGCTCATCTATTTTAAAGATTTTTGTACTCTTAATGATCCAGTGCGATACACGTGGACTTCTCAAGAATGATAGGTTTGAATCCCAGCAGAAGTGAATCCTTTTCATCCTTCTGGAATAAACTGAATTATATTCCATTTAAATATAAAAAAAAAATGGTGTTTGGAAAAGATCCATAGGTCCTTATCATCTCACAGCTAAGTATGTTTAGATCTGTCAGCCAAAAAAGTATTTTCAACATCACAATTCTTGCCAGATGTTTCTTCAAGGTTTATTTTAAATGAAGGAAGGGAGTTAACAGACTACCCTTCCCGTATGACAGCAATCTTAGACCCTAGCAGTGGATGGGATCCCGAAACAGTGGCATCAGTTACAGTTAAGGAATAACCTAAAAGTGTTCTAATTCTGGCAATCAGAAGCCAAGAAGTAGTTCTTTCTTCCATTAGGCTCTGGATTTTTTTTTTTTTCTCTCCATCTGTGGTTTGCTTCTCTATTGAGGTTGCCTAAGAATGAACTTAGGCAATAATCCATAGGTTGTTATAAATATACGTATGTAATAGAAAACCATCAGGAAATTCCTAGCAGAGGCCCCTGGAAAGAAATTTTTTGATGAGGTGATTCTAAATGTGAAATGTGCTCTTAAAATACACGTCGTCCTACATTTGGCTTTTTGTGTGAACTCATTTCATTAAAGAGATGGGGTATTGCTGTCTTTGTGTGAAGGGTGGTAAACAGACCATCAGAGGGCCTTGTGCCCTGGAGTACGAGGCTGTTCCGCCCCAGGCTGGGGGAGTGGGGAGCAGATTGAGGGGACGGGGGAGGTGTGTAAAAAGGGTAGGGGGAAGCTTTGCAGACGTCATTGAGACCACAGTCTAGGCCCACCCAGTTAAAAGCAAGAAACGAGTAAATAAAGAGCAACCCTGGGGTTGGGAGATGGGGAAGAGGAAGGCACCAGGGCACCCATGCCCACAACCCACCTTCAGGGCTGCCAGATTCTGGCCAGAGCCTCTTGTCCAGTCACCCCTAGGTACATCCCTGCGTGAGCTAGGCCGGGCCTCCATGCCGCTACTGGTGAAGCATAGGCCTCATCTGCTTTAATTATTAAGAAAAGGGTACATTGGCCGAAAATAAAGAATGTCCATGTTAAAAGTAAAGATTAGATGTCTCCCTTCCTGGGACGCCAATGCTGATACTCCTTCAATGATAAGACTCCTTTCCCAGATGCCAAGGTCATACTGACTCACTGTGTAGTGCTGATCTTTTTTTTAACCTTGAAGGAATGTATCCCTGACTTGTTTAGTGTTCTTTGTTCTGACAACATATAAAACTGCTGAAAACCATGCTTCTCTGGAACAGTTCCTCAGTTATCTGAGATGCTGTCTTGAAGCTGTAGTCCTCAGTTTGGTTCAAAAAAACTCTTCTATTCCTATTATAGATTGTTAATTGATTATTTTCGTTGACACCAGCATAGGCCGCCACCACGACGGGGGCATCGGAGGTCAGTGCCAGGCTCCGTGGGTGCTGCGATGGCTCTGCAGACTTGATACGAGGACAGGAAGGACCCAGAGCCGTGCAACGCCTGGGTGCCGCGCTGCCCTGGTCAGCCACAAGGGTGCTGCTGCTGGAATCCACAGCTACTCCCGTGGGGGCGTTGAACCGCCCGTTGCCCTCCTGTGGGAGCCAAACCTGAAGAGGAACTCTGCCAGCCCCGTCCACCTTCATGGAATGGTTATGGAAATCTATCGCTACAATCTCATTCTTGTTCACAAGATGGGGCCCTGCAAAGTGTTGGTCAGTGGCCTCATGGCCCCCAAAATGGCCAACCAGCTTGCCACTGGGCCAGAAGGTAAAGATGCAGCAACTTGTCAAACACAATGATATGTCCATTCACTTCTATGGCTACTCCCTTGGAGCCTATGAGGCAACCAGCTCCAATCTTGGTCTTGAACTTGCCCTCAGAAGAAAAGATGCTGACCCAATGGTTGTCATAGTCTGCCTTGAAAATGTCTCCATCGGTGTCCACTGCCACACCTATGGGCACTGCAGCTGCCCAGGGGAGGCCCTCGAACCCCATAGTGGAACTTGAACTGGTCCTCATTGGAGAAATCCTGGATACCATGGTTATCGCTGCCTGCGCCTAGATGTGGACACACCCTGTAAGTGGATGGATTCATGCTTCTCCCTTCCAGGCTGTCCTTCCTTTTGCTGCCCTTGCTGTGCATGAAGCTGGGCCTCTGCAGGCGGTGGGGATTGGGTACTGGGCTTCACATTGTCCAGGGAAGGTGGCAGGTCCCAAGACGCCAGGCAGACATGCTGCTAGGCTAACATTTTTATATGCACCAAAATCTAAGAATGACACCCAGGCCGGTTAAAAGGAAATTCCTTCCAAAACATGATGTTAACCTCGTGGGTTTTCAGGAAAAGAAAACAACTAATTCAATAAAGGACACATTTTTTTCTTCCTTAAAATAAAGGATTAGGTCTTTAATTATAGATGCTCATAAGGAAGGAAAAAAGTCTCTTTGATCTACTGTATCCTCCCAGAATAGGAGATTCTTTCAAGTGCCATGTTCCCTTTAAGTTCCTGAGGTTAATGAAGCAAGCTCTTTTGAAGCTGGTGTCTGGTTGTATCCTACAGGCATACCCTCCCCTTTTTTTTTTGATTGGAGTATAGTCGATTTACAATGTTGTGTTAGTTTCTGCTGTACAGCAAAGTGAATCAGTTGTACATATATCCATTCTTTTTTAGATTCTTTTCCCATATAGGTCATTACACAGGCATGGCCCTTGAGACGAAGTATCTTTGCTGCCAAATTCACATGGTTTAAATGTTTTGTGGTAATTCTCCAAATAATGTAGATCCCCCCCATCCCATTTCTCTTGAAAACTGCACGAGCAGGAGAAAGAGATTAAATTTAGATTTTTCTTTTCTGGGAAAACTAACTTTTAAAAAAATTAGATTAAATTGATTTTTCAGGATAGCTGGTTCAGTTGTGTATGCTAATTAAAAGGGTAGGTAAAATCTAAACATTAGAGAGCTCAACATTATTTTCATTTGGTTTTAAGGTGTGCTAAATTTATTCCTGCAAAGCTATTTCCCCAATTATGCTCTACTTAGTTTAATAGAAAACTCTTTAGCATTCCTTTGTTCATACATTAAATTTTTGCTTGAAAACTGCCTTGATCCAGCTGATGATAAAATTTTTTTCATTGAAAATTTTAATGCAGCCTTTTTTTTTTTTTTTTTTTAAACCTTGGTACATCCTTTACATTCTATTTTTTTATTTTTATTTTTGGCTGTGTTGGGTTTTCGTTTCTGTGCGAGGGCTTACTCTAGTTGCAGCGAGCCGGGGCCCCTCTTCATCGCGGTGCGCGGGCCTCTCACTATCGCGGCCTCTCTTGTTGCGGAGCACAGGCTCCAGGCACGCAGGCTCAGTAGTTGTGGCTCATGGGCCCAGTTGCTCTGCGGCATGTGGGATCTTCCCAGACCAGGGCTCGAACCCATGTCCCCTGCATTGGCAGGCAGATTCTCAACCACTGCGCCACTAGGGAAGCCCTAATGCAGCCTTATAAGCTAGTTTAAATAAGAAAGCCCTTAGAAAAGTGTTTAACTTTGATGTTTTTGAAGCAAATGAAGATAAGCAAGAATGGACTATGTCTTGGTTTTCAGCCAAAAGGGCACAGGATTTTGAGTCCAAAAGAATGGATTTGTGTCAATTCTATCGCTGACTGGCTGTGTGAACTCTGATATGTTTAACCTCTTCACACCTCAATGTCTATCTACGAGGTAGAAATGATCATTTCTATACTATCTACCTGCATAAACGTAATGAGAAGTAAATGTATAAGAAAGCGCTTTATAAATTAAAACTCTATACCAGTGGTCATTAACATTTTATTGTCTGGATTCCTTTGAGAAACTGAAAAATATATGCTTTCCTACACATTTCTCACACATACCCCAAAGCACTTAAAAATATACTCAAAACCTTTATTTCATTTATAGTTTGGACCTGGATGGGGAGGGAATGATTTGAAACCCTGTGGTACAGCAAATGCAAGAGCTCTGGGACAGAAATGAGCTTGGTCTGTTTGAGGTTATTTGTATAAATTGCAGTATATACAGTATAATCAAGGCCACTATGTCTGAATTGTAGTGGATGTAAGGGAAGAGGTTTGAGCTGAGTTCAAAGAAGTAGACAGAAGTCTACTAAGAAGTAGATCACTTTCAGGAAAAAAGGAGACACTTGAGGGTTTTAAGCAGAGGAATGATAAAAATCAGACTTAAGTTGAGAAAGATCTGTTGTATGGAAAAATGGACTGTAGGGGGAGTAGGTTTACAGGATATGGTGTGTGAGGGATTGAGCGTCCCTCTCTGCCTGGCCCCCAACTCTAAATTTGTGGCCCAAGCAAGTTGATGAATGCCTGTGACATTTACCTACAGCAACGAAGGAATGCTGTGGAATGCTGGAGCCCAGGTATGAGAGAGCTATTAAATTCTGTTCTCCTAGACTGTACTGTATTATGTAGCCAGCAATGACTGCCACCATTTTCTCTCCTACTTCTTAAGGATCTAAACAAAAGTAATAGGGGGTGATGGCAGCTTTGGGGCTCCCCAATCCTTGTCACAGTTATAGTATTGGGTTCTCCCAGGAAGACCAAGGGATAACACACTGTTAAGAGCTTTGCATATTACCCCCCAAATGGCCTGAATATCAACCTGTAAATATATATTTACCAGTCAGCAAAACTTTCATTCGCATTTTTTACTTACAAGAGTCTAAAGGGGGGAATTCCCTGGCGGCCAAGTGGTTTGGACTCCACGCTTTCACTGCTTAGGGCCCAGGTTCAATCTCTGGTCAGGGAACTGAGATCCCATGAGCCACACGGCAAAGCCAAAACAAAACAAAAAAAGTCTAAAGAGATTATAAATTTGATATCAGGCTATGATTGGTAGAATGTTGCTTTAGGCCATGTTTTTCCAATTGCAAAAAAAATATTTTTTTAATATGGAGTCGCTAATTTTTTTTAGACCTCAACTGTGGTGGGAGGAGTCCATTCTGAGGTAATTTAATCAAAATTAAATGCACTCACAGGAAGATATGAGTAAAATATAGTATACAATGTCCATACAATATGTATTACTAATAAAAACATTTCTGTAGTGCTTTTTCATATAAAATTAGAGATTATACACTATAAAATACCTTTTGCTATTTTATTGCAGTTTTTAAAATATTCTGCAGTTCTCTGCATTTAACACAGAAGTTTAATATTTAATGGCTTCATACACGTAGAAACTGAAGCCAGATTACTTTTGTACAACAGTGGAAACTAGGATTCCCTGTGCTTTTGTTAAATTAAAAGCATTCGTAATTATTTCTCAGAAGAGTTAGTCATTAATTAAGGTTTATGAAGTGCTTAGGGAGTGTCATAAGGAAATATACCAAGTCTCACAAGCCCTGTAACATGGAAACCTAGATTTGAAGAAATTAGTAGAATTGCCAATTTAGCATGAATCTTGATAGTTTTAAGTAGTCAATTCTGACCAATGCAGAAAGTAAAAGGAAAGAGAATCAAATTCATCAATTAAATGAAAATGCAACTGACCCAGGCCAGGTGGATACCTGTACAAGCTGAGTGAAATAGAACCCTCCAGTTGTTGCCAGGAGCTATTGATGTGATGACTAAAAACATTACCACCACCACCAGTGCATTTAAGCCTTATTCATTTAAAAAAATTGTTTGGGAAGGGAGCTTAATGAGAGTTTTCTTCTTTTTATGTTTTCATTGAGTGGTTCTAGATGTTTTGTTTTGATCAGAGAAGGCTCTCAGAAAGTTCCCCAAATGAATATTTAATGCTACTGGAAATAGGCGTGGACAACAGGCCTTTGAAAGAAAAGAGCATTTAAATATTTTTTTCTCCTAGTTATAAAGTAATACTTTCTCACCATAGAAAATCTGTAAAATACAGAAAATTAATTGTTTTTTTGTAAGTGACTTTTAATCATACCACCAAGAGATGGCTACTGTTAACAGTTTTTTCCTCATCAGCTAATGCTCCATGGTGGTAAGAACTGTGTTGATTTTAGTTCATCACTGTAACCCTACTACCTAGCACAGTGCCTGGAACAGTTGGCACCTAATTAATATTTATCCAATGAGTGAACATATTAATAGTTCCTTCTAGCATTTTTATGCATACATTAGCTTCTCTGTTAATAATATGGGGTCCATACTGTACTTTTTCACTTTTCGTTATCTCCTGAGGCTTTTCTCATGATAACCAATATCTTTCCATCTAAAGTATGATTTTGCATAAAGCATAATGTTGCATCCAATTTCATACTTCATTTAAACATTTTCCTATGCAAATGAAATCATAGTATGTACTATTTTGTGTCTTGTTTCTTTTGTTCACCATAATGTTTTTGAGATTCATCCATACTGTTGCATGCATCAGTAATTATTTCCTTTTTATTAGCTGAGTAGTATTCTACTGTTTGGGTAATTATTGCTGTTGGGTAAAATACCCAAGAGTAGAATTACTGAATCATAGAGTAGGTGTATATTTAACTTTACAAGAAACTTCCAAAGAAGTTGTAGCATTTTACTCTCCCACCAGCGATGTAGGAGAGTTGCTCCCATCCTTGCCAACACTTCCGTGTTGAGAGTCATTTTTTAAAATTAATTGATTAGTTAATTATTTTTGGCTGCGTTGGGTCTTCGTTGCTGCACGCGGGCTTTCTCTAGTTGCGGCGAGTGGGGGCTACTCTTCATTGCGGTGCGCGGGCTTCTCATTGCGGTGGCTTCTCTTGTTGCGGAGCACAGGCTCTAGGTGGGTGGGCTTCAGTAGTTGGGGCACGTGGGCTCAGTAGTTGTAGCGCACGGGCTTAGTTGCTCCGCGGCATGTGGGATCTTCCCGGACCACAGCTCGAAACCGTGTCCCCTGCATTCTTAACCACTGTGCCATCAGGGAAGACCGAGAGTCTTTAATTTTAGCTCTTCTACTAGGCTAGTAAAGTGGTATCTCAGTATGGTTTATTTTGCATTTCCCTGGTGACTAACAATGTTGAGAATCTTTTCATTGGCCATACATATATCTTCTTTGATTGATACTGCCAAATCCCTTTCCAGAGAGATTGTGCTAATTTATAATTCTACCAAGAGTGTCCCCTTTTTGTTTTCCATTTTGCTATGTGAAACATACCATCTTGTTTTAATTCTCATATTTTATTACTTATGAAGTTTGGTGTTAAGGAGTGGCTCCAATTTGAGACCCAGGGACTTCCCTGGCAGTGCAGTGGTTAAGACTCTGTGCTTCCACTGCAGAGGGCATAGGTTCGATCCCTGGTTGGGGAACTAAGATCCTGCATGCTGCCCAGTGTGGCCAAAAAAACAAGGATATATCTGAGATCCGGATAGTTGGTTACTTCTTCCACAACTATTATTGGATAATCCATCTCTTCACATTGGTTTGCAATGTTTTCCTAAACTCTTTGTTTTTAGCCATCCTGTTTATGTTCTTCCAGATGGCTTTTAGCCTCTACTACGCTGCAGGGACCAATTTATTTTTGACCATTAGAAATTTGCTCTGTTTGATAGACGTGTGGAGCTCTGATTACTTCCTAAGTGAAGAACTTCCTCAGGATATCTGAACAATTCTCTTGGGCGGAAGCCTGAAGTCAAGACCCAAGAAAACAGAACCAAAATCTATTCAGCTCCTTCAGGTGCTCCTGCCTTGCTGGGATTGCTATGAATGGCCTTAGGTCAAAACTGCAAGGCATAATTCAGGGTCTGACTCCAGTATGTATCCCCAGATCTCCTCCCAATACATAAATCTATATTAAAGGAGATTTGGTTTAACTCCTATAATCTTTTACCTGGAAGCTGTACAAAAGAACTTTCTGCTATGATGGAAGTGTCCTATTCTACCACATCCAATTAGTTAGCCACTAGCCACAGGTAGCTATCGAGCACTTATGTGGCTAGTGCACTTAAAGAAATGAATATTTTAATTTTATTTAATTTAAATGTACAGGGCCACCTATGACTACTCATTGGCCACCACAGTAACTGTTAAGACCGGTTTGCCTGTAATTTGCATATACTTCCTTGGATCTCAGTTTCAATATTCCACTATCACGGCTAAAATCAAAATACTTTTGACTTTACCAGGCACTATACTCGATGAGGGAAGACAGTTTCTATTCTAGGCTTACAATTTAAGGAGAGAAAAGGTCAGTTTTTAACCTGGAGAGGAGCCAGATTGCTGACTCTACGGAGACTTGCCCATCGTGTTCCACAGTAAGGATGACCGGGGGAGGCAGGTACTGTGTCACTGCGTCAAAGGGGAAGAAGGGGTTGCTTCTAGCTGTGTAGGTGACACGCAGAACTTATGAAAAGGTCAGTTCCTTGCACAGAGGAGGTCTGGCCCAGGGGCTCCATGGAGCTGGCTGCCGTCCCCTTTCTGACAAGTGCAAAGGCAGAGAGGAGGCCACGGCGCCTAGCGGAGGGTCTTATCCACCCACTCGGAAACCGCCCCTCCCCGCGCACTACTGGATTAGAACTGGGATGGACGCGAACGTCCTTCTTACTATACTAACCGCTCTCGACAAATGTGACAACTTAAACCAGGGGTTTAAATGGGTTTGCTGACTGGGGGGAGGGTAAACTGTGGGACGGAGCCTGATCAAATTGATAACGACTCCTAGACAGAGTGGGGGGGAGACCCCGAGGAAAGGCAGGGAGGTCACCCGTGGGGAAGGTCTGGGAGGGCAAGGGCTCCCTGCAAGGTGGCCCCAAGCGGACAGGAGGTGCACTGCTCCGCCGAGAGGCTGCTGGGTCGCTCGGGCCGGGTCACAAGATGGCCGCTGCTCCACTGGGGCTTTTGGTGCAGGACCGAGGGGCCGCTGTTAGGTGCTCCAGGCCCGGGCGGCGCAGGCAGCCGCGAAGGAGTCAGCTGCAGGAGGGGCAGGCAGAGAAGGGAAAACCACTGTCGGAAGCTGAAGCGGAAGGAAGCGCGCGTGCGCGGAGGGCGGCCGCGCGGGCCGAGAGCCTCCGCGCGAAGGGTAAAGCCAGGGTCGCCGACTGCCCGGGAGTGGGAGGTCAGGCGGCCGAGCCGGCTGAGGCAGCGGGGCCGCGCGCTGGGCCGCGGCGGCGACGACGACGGCGGCGGCGGCGCGCGGGCCGCCGGGAAGCTGGGAGGGCGGCGAGCGGGAACGCGCGCGCGTGCACGCGGGGCCGGGCCGCGCACAGCCGCGGCGGCTGGGGTTGCCTCCTTCAACTGCGGTCGCGGGCGCTCGCGATTCCGCGCCTCAGGAGGGAGCGGCCGGTGGGCCCGCATCCTGTCCGTGGGGTTCGAGGCCGGGCTGCCGCGGCCGCCTCCTTCTGGTGCCTGGGCCGCCCTGAGGAGCCGGGCCGGGGCACGGCTGACTGACCGGCCCCGGGGAGCCGAGACCGCTGGAGGCGAAGGCGGAGGCGCACGTCTGGCGGTCTCCTGGACCGGGAGGAGGCCGAGGGGACCATGTCCGGGAGGAACCTCCACCTCTCCACCACCGAACGCGTCATCAAAGGTGCCAAGCGGGCCGGGCCTTCCAGTCGACCCGCGGGAAACGGCCCCCGGCCGGACGAAGGCTCGGGGCCGGAGGGAGGGAGCCGAGGACAGGAGGCGGGAGGGCGGCGGGGTCCCTGGCGGCGCCCATCCCGGAGGGGGACCTGGAGGGGGTGTGGGAGACGGGAGGCCGGGATCCCCACCGGGGCTCCCCCCGCGGGGGCACCGGGCGTTTTCTGTTGCACCTGGACCAGTAGCTAGCTGGAGGTTGCTTATTTATTTCCCGTAGTGTCGGATTTCCAGGCAGGGTGGCGATTTCTTCTCCCACCACCCCCAAAGAGTCTGGATCCACATATTTTTAAAAAGAAACGATTCCTCTTTTCTAGGCTCTTACCTGGGGGAAGCCATCTAGGGTGATGTGGGTAGGGAGTTGAGTAGACGCTTGCAAGTCAGATCTTTCTGCCGCTCCTCTTCTGTAGGATCAGATCTTTCTTGCAACTTCCCCACCCTTTTTTTAAGGATGGATACCACGTACCTTTTAGCCCACTTTCTTCAGATCATCACAAGTCACTGCTGTTAGTAAAAGAAACAATATAGTGAAATAAATGCAAATAAATTCATATTGTGAAATATGAAAGGGATCTACAGATCTCTTGACATGATTGTTGGTGTTTTATTTTCCTTTTGGCCATAGAGACTTGGAGAATGATGTTCTCTGTTTCAGATGTCCAAAATACACTAAAGTGTTCCTTACTAATACATACAGGGTTTTACATTGTAGTTGTTTCTGCCCTTAAACTAAGAATAGTGGTTTAAACATAACCACTAATTTATGTGCCTCTTTTGTTCAGACATAAGACAAGTACAAGTCTTCTCTCTGAGTTTTAATACTCGGTTTGAAAGCACTATTTTGTAAGAAGGGAATATACCGAGACCAGGTGTGTTAGTGACCTCTGAATAAAGGGGTTAGTTGTAAGTGGGGAAAACTATTAAAATACTTTTATTTTTTCATTCTGGTAATTAGAAGGAGAAAGGAAACCAGGATTGGTGACAAGAAAACTTTTTTTTTAAGTGGAGAAAAATTATTGAATGTTCAATGAAGGGAGAGAATTTTAGTGTATAACAGGGGTTTTTTTCCCCCCCTAAAAACATTAAGCATCATAAATGTTGATTGTCTGCAATATGTAATTTTAGTGTGTAATGTAGTTTTCCCCCCTAAAAAGTCATCATCATAAGTGTTGATCATAAATGTTAATTATCTACACTATACAATATTTACTAAATGTAATGAGGTTTTTGAGATTTATCTACTCAGCATTTGTGTGGTATCATTAGGGATTTAAGAGAATTGTTCATAGAACTGACAGCCCTTTAACTGCTAAATTCTTTTGACCATTTTAATGTCAGTCTTTATAGTATATAACCCATGAAGAGTATATAACCCTCTCTTAAGATTCAGAATCTACTAAACATAATCTTTTTTGATAAATCAAGGTCATTTTGTACATTAATTTCTGTCCTATGCAGTTAATATGGCTGGTGCATTCTGCTGTATAAGGGTGTTGGCAGTTTCCTCCTGTGCTAAAATGACTCCTCACTGCTGTACCAGTTTAGTGCTTTTGTCTGTTCTTAGTTTATCTGCTGCAGTACTGCTCTCTATCTGTCAAAATATGCCCTTCTAATCTGCCACTTCTAAGCTGAAGTAGGCAGGGAAACCAGATAAACCAGAATAGTGTGTCAAGTCAGAATAAATAGGATCTGAGTGAAGCTTAGTGGTTGGTAGTCCTCAGACCTTCATGAATCTCAAATTCTGATCGCCATTGTAGTATGTAATTTCTACCGTAACGTGCCGTAAGATATCAAGGAAATTTTTAAATGACCCTTTCAGACCCTTAAATATAAAAGTAAAGTAAAATAAAATGTAGCTAAAATGCAGGTGCTGGCTTATTGCTAGGCATGCCCACAGTTAAGTGAATACCCTCATAGTCTATATGATTCAAATTTGTTTTTTGGTGAAATTTTATAAATTACTGCATATTATAAGATTACCCTTAAAAAAATGAAACATAAATGATTTCAAGCGCTTAGAATGTGTGGATTTGTCTCGTATATAAAAACTTTAGTATAAGAACTTGAACACAGCAATTTTGGCTTCTTGGTGACTTAAGTTGCTTTTTTTCTGGGTTTTCCTGAGTTTGAAATATTGAGGTTTATTCTAAGAAAGTAAGGTGTCACTGTATATATAGCTAAGGTCCTGTTGTACTGTACTGGTTTCTAAATCCTGATCTAATGTTATCTTTTCTGGCCAGAGTTGTTTGCATTTATTCACAGCTGGAAATCTTTTTCAGAGGTGAGACCACACCCCAGTTATTCTTGGTTTTGTCATTTCCTGTTAACTTTAAGTTCTACTTAATTGTTTTGCTTGAGCAAATCTTGGAGAAGAGTGGGTGGGTGGGAGTGATTTGTATTTTGTGCCTTTTAAACAGCAACCTTCCTAAAATGAAGGACTAGATTGGAGGTTTTACTCCTACTTTTCTGGCTTACTTGTGACCTTGCGTTTTTTTTAACCTTGCCTTTTTACTTAAACTCTCTCTTTTTTTGCTTCAATAATCTCATCTGCAAAATAGGGTTAATAATACCTTCTTTGTCAAGCATCTCAGCCACGCAAATAACATAACGGATGTGAAAAGCTTAAGACAAGGTAGTATTATGAAACATGATAGTAGTGTGAGAATAGATCAGCTACTTTACAAGTGGATAATAGAGAAATCATTAACATTCAAAAAATATCAGAATCAGAAAGCATATGAAATTATAAGTTAGGAAACTGTTCCCAGTCAGGAAAATACCTCTTCTACAATATGAAGGATATCTGGGTGGAATCCCATGGATAACAGCGTACAAACCAATAATACAGTCTGTCTAGTACTTCCCTGGCAGCTGGTTTCTTCTCTAGCAGTTGAAGGTATTTATTTTGTGTTTAAAAATATAAACATTCTTATGATTTCCCTCATTCATTAAATGTTTATGGAGAGCCATCTGTAATGTACTCCCAATTGGTGCTCATTTGCTTCTTCTTTGTTTTAAAAATTAAAATTTGTGTCAGCCTCCAGAACAGTCCGTATACACTGGGGGCATCACTACTCGTATCTGGAGCAGAAAATGAGAAACTCAAATAATTGCATTTTGAAAATCTTTCGGCTTGATTTTTTTTTTTCTGGTTTCCAAGTTTCTTTTCCTGTTTGAAGGAATTTTTTTTCTTTGACAGTGATTTTTATAAAAAGTTTATTCTTGTAGGCTGAATCTTTTCGGAAGCAACAAGGAAATTTCACTAGGCATTACATAACAAATATAGAGAATCCATTGTCTGAGTTTGCTCTTTGGTGGCCGAATGGGTTTTTTTTTTTTTCCTGTAATTTTCTGATTATTATTTATTTATTTATTTATTTATTTATTTTTGGCTGTGTTGGGTCTGAATAAAGGGGTTAGTTGTGAGTGGGGAAAACTATTAAAATACTTTTATTTTTTCATTCTGGTAATTAGAAGGAGAAAGGAAACCAGGATTAGTGACAAGAAAACTTTTTTGTTTTCTTCGTTTTCTGTGCGAGGGCTTTCTCCAGTTGAGGCAAGCGGGGGCCACTCTTCATTGCGATGCGCGGGCCTCTCACTATCGCGGCCTCTCTTGTTGCGGAGCACAGGCTCCAGACGCGATGCGCGGGCCTCTCACTATCGCGGCCTCTCTTGTTGCGGAGCACAGGCTCCAGACGCGCAGGCTCAGTAGTTGTGGCTCACGGGCCTAGTTGCTCCGTAGCATGTGGGATCCTCACAGACCAGGGCTCGAACCCGTGTCCCTTGCATCGGCAGGCAGATTCTCAACCACTGCGCCACCAGGGAAGCCCCGGCCAAATGGGTTTTAACAGAAGTCAGACTTCTTTTTTTTTTTTTTTTTTAAATCATTGAATTGTGCACTTTATTTATTTATTTTTACTATTTAAAAATCTTTATTCAAATCAGATCTATGCGTATTATTTACATTATCTTTCATTTAGGATTAAAATATAATATCCATCTGTAGTTTAAATCATACTTTTAGCCCTTTACAAAATACGAAGTTAAAGTTGTTATAGTTTAAAACTGAATAGAATTGGGGACATTAGATTTTTAAATGAAAATGAAAAATTATGATACATTAGAACATTCATGTACACATACTAGACAAAGAGTGGTAGAACAAGATAAAATATAGTAATTTTCTATTTTTTCTTGTGGCTATTTTCTCTATATTATAAATCACATACTTTTAATAAGCATTTAAATAAAACTTTCAATTAATAAATCAAATGCCAAATGAAGGATTACAAGAAAAACATTTTCCTGAACTTTTCTTTTCGCTTACTTAAACTACATGTTTTCCTAGGTTAGAAATTATCCATATTTAGAATATCTTAAAGTATAGATACATTTGATCCCCATATGTTAAACACTGTACAACTGGAAGTTCTCAAAAAAGAGGTAAAGAAAAAGAAAGAAATGGTACTCTCAATTTAGCTTCCCAAGAGTTAGAAGGATGCCCAGTCTGTGCTTAGTTGTCTATATATGAAACAACAATGTTCACACCCCCTTCTTCTTTGTTTATATTCTTGACATTGTTATGATTTATATTACCTGTTTTCTTTCAAGAATGGAAACATCTGACTGCGATCTATCTTCTTTATTAAAATATAAATATTTTCTAGAATATGGACAGATAAGTTTTAATGACAAACAGCAAAATACAGCAACCAATATTCAGTCGGTATTCTGCCACTTAGTGGAGTTTTTCTAGAAAGCAATTCAGTACACCTTCTCAACTTACAAATGTATGTGCACTTTATTTTTATTTATTTTTAAAATAAATTTATTTATTTTTGGCTGTGTTGGGTCTTTGTTGCTGCGCGTGGGCTTTCTCTAGTTGTGGTGAGAGGGGCTACTCTTCCTTGCGGTGCGCGGGCTTCTCATTGCGGTGGCTTCTCTTGTTGCGGAGCATGGGCTCTAGGTACGCGGGCTTCAGTAGTTGTGGCTCGCGGGCTCTAGAGCGCAGGCTTGGTAGTTGTGGCGCACGGGCTTAGTTGCTCTGCGGTATGCAGGAACTTCCCGGACCAGGGCTCAAACCCGTGTCCCTGCATTGGCAGGGGGATTCTTAACCACTGCACCACTAGGGAAGCTCCAGACTTCTTTTCAGGAGGATGCTGATAGAGTTCTCCCATTCTCTTGGAATTCAAATGTAGAATGTACTGCCATTTGTAGCACACATTGAAGGCTGCTGGTTCTTTTTTAATATCCTGGCACTCGGAATAGTGTGGCTATAGCTTTCTTAAAAAATTTTAGGAAGAGTAGTATGGACAGAAATGGCTATTTCCACAAGTATATCCTGAACCCCATTTCAGTCTCTGGTACCTATACCTCATTTATTTGCCCTCTGTCCCCTCTCTCCATTTTTCATATTATGAGAATGGATTTACCAAGGATTAAAAAAATTTTTTTTCTTTTAAATGTAAGCTTAACCCTGCTAATTATAAAATTTGAAAGGCAAAAGGGAAGAAAACAAAGTCTTCATATTCCTTCCTTCCAGAAACTACTATTCTTAATACTTTTCATTACTATACTTTCATTAATACTTTTCAATACAGTTGACCCTTGAACAATACAGGTTTGAACTGTGGGCCCACTTATACGTGGATTTTTTTTCAATAGTAAATACTACAGTACTACATGATCCAAGGATGGTTGAATCTGAGGATGTGGAACCATGGATAGGGAGGAACTTTGGGTATGGGGGAACCACCCATGTATGTACAGAGGGCTGATTGTAAGATGTACTTGGATTTTCTACTGTGTGGAAGGTTAGCACCTCTAACCCCCTCTTTATTCAAGGGTCAACTGTATTTCCATCTACTGGTATATTTTAAATTAAAAGGAAAATGGATGACATATATTAAACCTTTTATTCTGCAAATATCTCATATTATTTTAACATAAATATTGTAATTTTACCTAAATTCTTTCATATTGGTTTCAATCAGCATGAAAATGATTTGAAAGTGCTTGTATTCATATTTTGGTCCTTTATATTTTCAGTCATTTGATACAATGCCAACCCAGAAGAAACATTTTCAAGTATAAATATTCAATGTGAGCAAGTCATATAGCACACATCTGTTGAATTTGTCAACATTATTTAAGTTATACTTAGTTTACCATTGTAATTAACAACTGCCAAACTATAATATTTATTTTTTTATTTTTTTTGGTGTATACATTTCTTTTTTTTTTTTTACATTTTTATTGGAGTATAATTGCTTTACAATGGTCTGTTAGTTTCTGCTTTATAAGAAAGTGAATCAGCTATACATATATGTATATCCCTGTATCTCTTCCCTCTTGCGTCTCCCTCCCTCCCACCCTCCCTATGCCACCCCTCTAGGTGGTCACAAAGCACCGAGCTGATCTCCCTGTGCTATGGGGCTGCTTCCCACTAGCTATCGGTTTTACATTTGGTAGTGTATATATGTCCATGCCACTCTCTCACTTTGTCCCACCTTACCCTTCCCTCCTCCAGAGTCCTCAAGTCCATTCTCTAGTAGATCTGCGTCTTTATTCCCGTCCTGCCCCTAGGTTCTTCATGACCTTTTTTTTTTTTTTTTAGATTCATATATATGTGTTAGCATACGGTATTTGTTTTCCTCTTTCTGACTTACTTCATTCTGTATGACAGACTCTAAGTCCATCCACCTCACTACAAATAACTCAATTTCATTTCTTTTTATGGCTGAGTAATATTACGTTGTATATATGTGCCACATCTTCTTTATCCATTCATCTGTCGATGGACACTTAGGTTGGTTCCATGTCCTGGCTATTGTAAATAGAGCTGCAGTGAACATTGTGGTGCATGACTCTTTTTGAATTACGGTTTTCTCAGGGTATATGCCCAGTAGTGGGATTGCTGGGTCATATGGTAGTTCTATTTTTAGTTTTTTAAGGAACCTCCATACTGTTCTCCATAGTGGCTGTATCAATTTACATTCCCACCAACAGTGCAAGAGGGTTCCTTTTTCTCCACACCCTCTCCAGCATTTACTGTTTGTAGATTTTTTGATGATGGCCATTCTGACTGGTGTGAGATGATATCTCATTGTACAAACTATAATATTTAAACACTGGAAATTGATGCTCTTTGAGATTCACACCTCTGAGTGAAAGTCTCAAACCTCAGAAAGGACATCTTAATTTAAATACTTAATTTTTTTTTTTCCAAGCAGGAATAAGGTGTTCTTTTTTACCCATATGATAATGGTTGTGACTGAAGCCTTATGTATATCAGCCATTTGGTAATAAAGCTTTCTTCCATAAAGTAACATTATCACATTTTACTGTAAAATTAAAAAAAAAAAAGCTATTGGATTATTGGAGAGACAAGTGCTAAGGACTCATTACTTAAAGTGAATTAAAGAATTAATTAACACAGGGGACTATATTCAATATCCTGTGATAAACTATAATGGAAAAGAATATGAAAAAGAATATATATATGTATAACTGAGTCACTTTGCTGTACAGCAGAAATTAAACACAACATTGTAAATCAACTATACTTCAATAAAATTTTTAAAAAAAAGAATTAAACACTTTTCCTAAGCAGTATTTGGTAATAGAGTATTTTTCCATTAAAGTGACATTTTGGGGAAAAGCTAATTTTTAGACATACGTCTATGAGAGACAGAATTATTCAGCTAATTCTCATATTTGTGGTCATTTCAGAGCTTTGCTGCTACTAATGGCAATAAAGAGTTGTCTTTTAATCTTTTCATCCTTTGGTGCAATCACTAATAGAATATAACACTCTGTTTTAAAGTTTTCATGTTAAATTTTAGCTTCATTTGAAATTGCAAAACTGAGGTCTAAAAATTTCAACCTAACCTAAGTGATATCTGACTTAGTTATCTTTATAGTCTACCTAATTATTCAGATGTATGCAGAGAGAACTTTTAGTTCCCTATATTCAGTTTTATTTTGTTGGCAAACTAGACTTTTATCATGAAATCTTTTAGTTTCTTGAGTCTTTGTTTATTATTAGAAGAGGGTATAACTTGGTAATTAGGCTCTCTAGACTGGGTGACAGAAAAATATGCTATATTAGCTGGCCAAGGGAATGTGTATCTTTGATGATCATTATTAGATTTATTGAATACTAAGAATTCATGATGTTTTTGTGCAGTGTCTAGACAATGTCAGCCCAAGAGAGTGAAATTCTGAATGAAGTAAACACTAGGAGATAATTTAAGAATGCATTCAAGAATTGCCAATGGAATCCTTGCTAAAGATGTTTACCCTGTATCTAGTTATAGTAAATGATCAGACAAATCCAGTTTATGGGACTTTCTACAAGACAAATGGTCTGAACTCTTCAAAAGTGTCAAAGTGATAACAGTAAACATCAATTTTAATGGTAGAATTCTGTGGCATTGCTGTCCAATAGATCTTATAACAATGGTAACAGTGTTCTCCACACTGTCCAGTAGAGTAGGCACTAGTCAAATGTGGCTATTGATCAGTTGAAATGTGGCTAATGGTATTGCAGAGCTATATTTTTAATTTTATTTAAAAAAATGTCAAAGTGATGAAAAATAAAAAGGCAAGAGGACTATTCTAGATGAGAGAAGATGAAAGAGAAATGACAAGTACAGTGCCAAGCCTGGATTGGGAAAATGAAAAAAGTCATAGAGGACATTTTGGGGACAACTGGGGAAATTTGAATATGGAGTATATATTAGATATAGTATATCAATGGGAAATGTCTTGGGTGTGTGATATGGTATTGTGGTTATAAAGGAGAATGTTCTTATTCTTAGGTAATACCCGATGAAGTATTTAAGTTGAAATGTCATGATATCTGCAATTTGTTTTCATATGGTTCAGGAAAAAAAAATGTACTTCTTAAGAGAGAAAGCAAAAGTGGCAAAATGTTTACCATGGTGAATATGGGTAAAGAGCAAATGGATATTCATTTTACTATTCTTTCACTTTTTAATAGGGTTTCAGTTTTTCAAAATATAAAGTTGAGAGAAAAAAGAGTACAGTTAAGAAATGCCTTACATAACTAGACTCAGGAAAGGCACTATCATATTTGAGTATTCAGTGGTGGCTTAGTGAAGGCAAGCTAAAGAGAAGAACATGAGTTTTAAAGTATATTATAGCTGATGTGGCGTGGAGGCAACTTGCTTAGTAGGAAAAGAGGTTGTTGCAGCTACATGATGGGTCTTGGAAGAACATGCAGAAGTAAGGATGGAGAAAGCAAGTATACTTGACTAAGGAGTTGAGAGGGTGGGTAAACTAGAAGTGTCAGAGAATGGGAAGAGGTTAAATGAAGAAAAGGAGAAAGAAGAGGAATAGCTGTAAACTATCAGTGATCAGTTGACAGTTGACAGAAAACTATCAGTGATCAGATCCCATTATTAAGGAGATAGCAAGATTATTTTGATGGCTATGTGTTAAAAACAAACAAACAACTGAGGCTTAGTTGGCTTATAAATGTAATCCAAAATTATGGAAAATTCAAACATTACCCAAACAGATATGGTGACAGACTTGTTTTTTGGAGAGATTCAAGTGAGTAAGGCGGTAGAGGAATAAAATAAATATTAAAAAGCACTAATAAGGAGAGAAGATGGAAAGGATTTCCTAAGTATATTTCCCATCCCTGTTAATCATACCACTTACCCATTTAGTCACTGGCTCACATGACAAGCCTGGGAGTCAGGCCAGACTCTCCTATCCCTTTCACTTCATATCCCGTTCTACCAGAATCAGTTCTGTGGACTTCTGGTTTCTGCATAAACTTCTGCTTCATCTCCCTCTCCTACTTCTTGCTTGTACTGTTGCAGTAGCCACTTGCTAAGGCTATTTAATCTAATCTCCATGCTGCCATCATGATCTTTGGATAATGTAAAGGATCATTCATGTGCTTGAAATCCTTCATGAACGTTTCCAGCCCATAGGATAAACTGTAACTTTGTTGATGTAGAAGTTCCTTCGTGCTAAACCTCTAGCCTTGTGTTAGTTCCTCCTCGTTTCACACCCCCATTCCCAAACCTACTTTCCTACTCCTTGTGGTTCCCTAGAATGCCATGTCGTGTTGTATCTGTGAATGGGCTCTTTGCATTACTTCTCTGAAGAATCTTGTCCCCCAACTTGACTAGCTCCTATCTATCTTTCAAGATTTAGCCAAGAGGACACCTGAGAAGCTTTTTCTCCTTTACTAGGACGTTGTATGAGTAATGGTTTTAGAACATGGGCTTTGAAGTCAGGTGAACCTGGATTCAAATTCTGCCTCTTTTGGTATCTGTGTGACCTGGGACAAATCACTTAACTTTGTTTTACCTCCGTTTCCCTATTTGAGGAAGAGGGATAATAAAACTTAGCTTGCAGGATAGTTGTAAGGATGAAATAAACTCCACAAAGTGCAGTGACAGGCACATAGTAAGTGCTCAGTACATGTTAGCTGCTATCATCATCAGAAGAAGAATTAGATATTGCCTTCCATGTGCTCCCATGAGCAGTCTCATTGCTTTACAAATTTCTTTAAATATTTTAATTGTATTTTATTTATTTATCTGGCCGCACCGTGGGGTGTGTGGGATCTTAGTTCCCCAACCAGGGATCAAACCCATGCTCCCTGCATTGGAAGCGTGGAGTCTTAACCACTGGACCTCCAAGGAAGTCCAAGAACTGTGTGTTCTTAATGTTGAATACAGTGCCTAGCACATATCCGCTTAGTAATTGTTTAAGTGAAAGCATAAGAAGCTTATTTTATTGAAGACGGTGTAGGGAAGAGCACAGGCGCTGCTCATTACTAGTTGTGTGACTTTTGTCATTTGTTTTCCTTGCTTCAAGTTTAAAATGGGAGATAACAGTACCTACCTCAGAATTTAAAGATTGTATTTCATATTGTACAATATTATGTAGAGTGCTTAGCATAGTGCCCATAGTGGGTGCTTAATAAATGTTAGCTGTTCTATATTAAATGAATTCTTCTTGAATCTTGGTGAGATCTGACAGCAGGTCTGTTTGACTTTAAGTGGCATATGTGCAGTGATAGTTTAACAGTGTTATATTTTATATTTTCCAACCTTAATCTCCTTAGCTTTTGAAAGGACTTAAACGTAAAATCCTTAATAAAAATGGTGAAAATTTCCTTTTCTATAATATAGATAGAATTTTGGAAATCATGTATTCAGAAACAGATATTTGATGAGTTCCTACTACAAGCAACACGTTTCTGGTTATACTCAGAAGCTTAAATACTGTCTTGAAAAGTACTCAGTATAGCATATGATAACCTCCCAAAAATGTGACAGAAAATTAGAACTGTGGAGCTTCCTATGACTAGTAACTACCGGGAAGAGCAGATGACTAAACTGTAGACTATATCTCGTAAGAAATGTTTGCTCCTTCACTCTATAAATTGATAATCCTTTCAGGTTTAAACTTTAATGGTTGATCAGTGGCCTAAAGAGGTAAGACTTAATTTGTGTTTTTTTGTGTGTATGCCTAGGTACATTTTATTCTTGTGACCTAAGGCTTTGTGGAAGTTTAAAAATAAAATAAGATAGTTTTAATGCATGGCCAGAGTAATAACGGTAATTGGTGGATTTATTCATGAAAGCAAGTTAGTTGTTTTTTACTATTGTGCATTGTTTTATTGAACACATATGATCACTATAAAGTTATTGTTTCTGTCAGGCTAGTGAGTTCTGTGACTATCAAAGAACAGAGGGAATAATCTGAAAGAGCTACTTCAGATTACTGAAATAAAATTATTTGTTCTGATCAGTTATGAAAGGACCTGAAAGGTACATATGACTTTCACTAATAATATCTAATATAACCTCTTAAGCAGTGTTTAACTGGTTCATGATTGGAAACGCAGGTGAGTAGATTAGGAAATAAGTCTGCAAAAGTAGGGCAGGCTTGCTGGCTTAAAATAGGAATGAAAGCAGGGTTATTTGGAGTGAACAGAGATAGCTATTTAGGTAAATCCTAGTGTCCCGTGAGGATAAGACCACACAGTAATCTAAAAATAATAGCTTATAGGCCAATAACTTTTAAGGGTTATCTTTTATACTTACCGTAGGATTAAAGTGGTCGTCACCAATGTGGTCTTTCTCTTTAATGCAGTTCTGCATCAGATGTTAGACGTATGAAAATACGTGTCATTTATGTATTGGATGTATATTGAAGCCGTATACTGAATTGAATTGAATTTGACCATGAAAAGGCTGCAGAATTTCTTCAGTGTACTTTAGGAACTTAGTTTTAAAAATTTATTAAATTTTTATTTTGATAATTATAGATTCACAGGATACTGCAAAGAAAGGTACAGGAAAGTCCTATACATCCTCCCCTAGGTCTGTTCCACAATGTCAGTATCCCACACTACCACAGTACTATAGCAAAATCAAGAAATTGACATTGGCGCAATCCAGATAGCTTATTCAAGTTTCACCAGTTATACATGGACTTGTGTGTTTGTGTGTGTGTGTGTGTGTGTGTGTAGCTCTGTGCAATTTCACATGTGTATAACTGCCACCACAATCAAGATACTCAACTGTATCATCACCACAAGACTCTTGTGTTACTATCCCTTTGTAGCCACACCCATCCCCTTCAGAAACTCATTTTTATAGTTTGGTTATTGTTTTGAATCATGTGCAAACCTGATTTGATTAGGGTTTTTGCTTCTGAGTTGGAAGCATTGTAAAATAATTTTTATTGCAATACAGGTAATCTAACAGCACCTGACTCATGGTAAAAACTAGGTTAAAATGTGTTAGCAGTTTGGGAGAACTGAAAACTTTCTTGGCTAAATATATATAGACTTAGAATGATGATTCTGAACTCTGGTTACCAACCAGAATCACCTGTGGAGCTTAAAAAAAACATGAAGAAAACATGAGTACCTTGGCCTCATTGCAGATAAATCTGGAAAGCAATGTTGAATATAAAAATGCAAGTTACAAAAGGATACACAGGAACTTCCCTGGTGGCGCAGAAGTTAAGAATCTGCCTGCCAATACTGGTGACATGGGTTTGAGCCCTGGTCCGGGAAGATCCCACATGCCACGGAGCAACTAAGCCCATGTGCCACAACTACTGAGCCTGCACTCTAGAGACCGTGAGCCACAACTACGGAGCCCGCTCGCCTAGAGCCCGTGCTCCGCAACAAGAGAAGCCACCGCAATGAGAAGCCCGCGCACCGCAACGAAGAGTAGCCCCCGCTTGCCACAACTACAGAAAGCCCATGTGCAGCAACAAAGACCCAACACAGCCAAAAATAAATAATAAATAAATTAATTAATTTTTTAAAAAAGGATACACAGTATGACACCACATATGTAAAAATTTTAATATTGTGCATAGATATATTTATAACAAAAAATTATATACATGTGGGAAGGATACACAAGTACCTAAAGGTACTAATTACCCCTGGGATGAAGGAAAAGGATGAAGGATCTCTTCAATTATATCTGTAACATTTTAGGTCTTGAAAAATATTTGAAACAGGTATGACAAACTTAATATTTCAAATCTACATGGTAGGTACATGGGTGTTTGTACTATTTGTATTATTTCCTATACCATTTTATGTAAAATTATTTTTTGAAATATTTCATTAAAATTTGTATACATGTAGTATGTTACATATGTGTCTGGAATTTCCTCTTTTCTCCCTTTTAGTATACCTTCTATTTATTTTATTTTGGTGCCAAGAGTGGAGTGCTTCTATAACAAATACCCAAAAATGAGAAAGTGGCTTTGTAACTTCCAGAAGACCCAGCTCAAATTTCAACTTTCTGATGCCCTTCCTTGATTTCTGTAGCCATCTACTGATAATCCCCTTTATAATCTTCCATACAGTCTGTACCGTACAGTGTATTGCTTAACTGTTCTGTGTTGATATTACATCTTGTTTTATATGAATTATTTTGTCTACTTAAATAGAACATAAATTTCTTTAAGGTAGAATCCATATGTTAAAATTATATAAGCTATACCTTACCTACACAGTATGAGCATGTAGTAGATGCCAGATAAATATTGAATTATTTAACTTAGAATATAATTACCTCCCTAGTATTTTTGAATTTTCCTCAAAGAACCCTTCCAGTTCTTTCTCTGCTATAGATTTCAGAACTTCAGGTTTTAACAAACATCACTGTTATCCAGGATTTTAGGAAGGCTAGATATAGGAACTTAGATCTATCCAGGTATTGAATGTTTTATTTTTCAGTTAGTAACATTGTATAACCATGAATTCTGTAAAATCTAGAATTGTGTAAAATCCTGGATTGTGTAAAATTCTTTTGCTTTTGCTCATATCTTGTGTATGAATGTTATTTGTCTTATGTTATGTCTACGTAGGTCTCATTTGAACTTAAATTTTAGTGGCTTCTCAGAGAGATTATTTTCATTCTAACCTGTCTTATTTTACTTTGATTTATGTATTAAGAAAAAGTATTACAGATTATTTGGTGAAGCACCATAGCAGAAGAACTTAGTCTCTGGAATCAGTTGACATGGGGTCAAATTCCAGCTCCTCCAGTTACTAGTTGTGAGATTTTGGACAACGTTTCTAACTTCCCTAAACGTTGGTTTCCACATCTGTCAAATGGAGGTAGTAATACTTCATAGAGTGTTATTAGGTTAGATGAGACTATGTATGTAAAGCCCTTAGCATAATGCCTGTTATGTAGTTAGCACGCAACCAATAAACATTACAGTCACTATTATTATTGCGACCCCAGTTACGAAAGTTGAAATCTGAAACCTATATTGAAAAGCATTTTTTAGATACTTTTGACAACTTAGCACAACATAAATAATTTAGCATCAGAGACTTTAGCTAACTTGTATTAGCAAATTTATTAATAAGAAGAATAACACATTATTACCAAGTAGTGTTTATCCCAGGAATGCAAAGTTGTGTTAACATTTGAAAATCAATGAATATAATCTACATATTAACAGAATAAAGGAGAAAATGTATATGATTACTGCAATAAATTCAGAAAAACTTTGACAAAAATTCAACACCCCATTCATGATTTAAACAAACATACCTCTAGAAAACTAAGAATAGGGGAAACTTCCTTAATTGATGATCTTCTATGAAAAACCTATAGCTAATGTCATACTTAATGGTAAACTATTGGATGTCTTTCGCCTAAGATTAGGGATAATATAAGGATGGCCTTTCCTGCCACTTCTGTTCAACATTGTAACTAATAGTCCTAGCTATTGAAATAAGGCAAGAAATTAAACTAAAAGGCACACAGATTGAAAAGAAGTAAAACCATCTCATTTGCAAACTGCAAGATTGTTTATATAGAAAATACAAAGGAATCTACAAAATAATCATTAGTAATTGAATTTAGCAAGGTCAAGGGAAGCAAAGTGAATATACAAAAATCAATTGCATTTTTATGTACCATCAGCAAACAATTCATAAATGAAATTTTTAAAAATTTTGCTTAGAATATCAACCAAAAAATGTAAAATACTTAGGAATAAATTTGACAAAAATATGTCAGATCTCTTCACTGAAAACCACAGGACATTGCTAGGAGAAATTTAAAACCTAAATATAGGGAGAGTTATATCATGTTCATGAATCAGACCATACAATATAGTTAAGATGTCAGTTCCCCAAACTGATTTATAGATACAATGCAATCTCAATCAAAATCCTAAAAGGATTTTTTTTTTAATTAGTTTATTTTTTAATTTTTGGCTGCATTGGGTCTTCGTTGCTGCGCACGGGCTTTCTCTAGTTGCGGCGAGCAGGGGCCACTCTTCGTAGCGGTGTACAGGCTTCTCATTGCAGTGGCTTCTCTTGTTGCAGAGCACAGCCTCTAGGCGCGTGGGCTTCATAGTTGTGGCTTGCGGGCTCTGGAGCGCAGAGCTGAGTAGTTGTGGCGCACGGGCTAAGTTGCTTCACAGCATGTGGGAATCTTCCCAGACCAGGGATCGAACACGTGTCCCCTACGTTGGCAGGCAGATTGTTAACTACTGCGCCACCAGGGAAGTCCCCTAAAAGGATTTTTTAATAGCAATTGGTAAGCTGATTCTAAAATTTATATGAAAATAAAAAAGGCGAGAATAAGCAAACCAATTATTTTATTTATTTATTTTTTGTAGGGGGAGGACAATTGAGGACATTTTTTTAAAATTTTTTAATTATAGTTGAGTTACAATTTAGTTTCTGGTGTACAGCAAAGTTATTCAGTTATACATATATATTATGTATATATTCTTTTTCATATTCTTTTCTATTATGGTTTATTACAAGATTTTGAGTATAGTTCCCTGTGCTATACAGTAAGACCTTATTTATCTGTTTTATACATAGTGGTTTGTATCTGCTACTCCCAAACTCCTAGTTTATCCCCCCTTCCCACTTTTGTAACCCTAAGTTTATTTTCTGTGTGTCTGCTTCTGTTTTGTAAATAAATTCATTTGTATCATATTTTAGATTCCACATATAAGTGATATCATATGATATTTGTCTTTCTCTTTCTGACTTCACTTAGTATGATTATCTCTAGGTCCATTCATGTTGCTGCAAATGGCATTATTTCATTCTTTTTCATAGCTGAGTAGTATCCATCATGTGTGTGTGTGTGCATGTACCATATCTTTATCCATTCATCTGTTGATGGGCATTTAGGTTGCTTCCATGACTTGGCTACTGTAAATAGTAAGTAAACCAATTTTAAAAGGGAAGAACGAGGTTGAAGGACTCACACTACCTGATTTCAAGACTCACTATAAAGCTACAGTAATCAAGACAGTGTGGTAAAGGTAAAAGGGTAGATTTATAGATAAATGGAAAGGAGTAGAGTCCAGAAATAGACCCACACATAAATGGTCACTTGATTTTTTGACAAAGCAACTCAGCAGTGAAAAGAAAAACTTTACAACAAATGGTGTTGGAACAACTGGATATCCATATGGAAAAAAGTGAAATCTGACACATACCCTACACAAAACTTAATTAATAATGCATCATAGACTTAAATGTAAAAGCTAAACCTTACCATTTTTATAAACTTCTAGAAGAAAACATAGAAGAAATCTTTGTGACCTTGGGGTGGACAAACTTTTCTTAAGTCACAAAAAGCATGAACTATAAAAACTGATAATTGGACATTGTCAAAATTAAAATCTTTTGTTCTTCTAAATATGTTTTGTTAAGAGAATGAAAAGACAAGCCATGGACTGGGAGAAAATATTCACACTCTATGTGTCTTACAAAGGACTTGTGTCAAGAATATATAAAGAACTTACAATTCACTAATAAGCCAACCAGCAGAATTTTAAAATGGACAAAAGATTTGAACAGACAAGTCACAAATGAAGATATAACAAACAGCCAGTAGCATACAAGAGGATATTTGACATCATTAACTATTAGAGAAGTACAAATTAAAACCACAATGAACTACCGCTACACACCCATTAGAATGGCTGAAATTAAAAAGACAATTACCAAGTTTTAACAAGGATGTGGAGTGACTGGAACTCTGAGGCACTGCTGGTGGGAATGTAAAGTTGTAAAACTACTTGGGAAAATTGCTTGACAGTCTCCTCATATGTTAATTATACACCTGTCATACATCCCTGGCATTCCACCCCTAGCTATTTACCCAAGAGAAGTGAAAATAAGATTTATACACAAATGTTTATAGCAGCTTTAGTCATAACAGCCAAAACCAGGAAATAATCAACAGGTAAATGAATAACCATATGGTATATCCTCACAATGGAGTACTACTCAGCAATAAAAAGATACAAACTACTGATATATGCAATAGCACAGGTGAATCACAAAATCATTATGCTTATGAAAAATACCAGACACAAAAGACTATACACTGGACAGTTCCATTCATATAAAACTAGAAAGTGCAAATTTATGTGTAGTGACAGATCAGTGGTTGCCTGATGCTGGAGGCAGAGGAGAGGATTCTTCAGGAGTAATAGAAATGTTTTATATCTTGATCGTGGTTGTGGTTTGACAAATAGAGACGTCAAATTTTATCGAATTGTACACTTCAGTGGATACAGTTTATTGTACCTAAGTACACCTCAATAAAGCTTATTTTTAAAAAAGAAGTTATGGAAGCTGTACCCTAAAATTAACACAGGATTTAGTGCAGATGACTTACTTTGGCTAAAACAAGATTGCAGGTTGATAGACTACTGCAAAATTGAATTGAAAACCTGAAGGAAGGAAATAAATAGAGACTCCCTCTGAACTAGGGATTAGTAGTTTGCTTTAGAAGGATACAATTTACTTTAAAATATTACCTAGAGTTGAAATGCCTCCTTTTAAAAATATGCTTTAGGGATAAAATATTTGCACTTTATGGCTAGCTTCAATACATAGGTGTATTTTTAGTCATCTTTTATACTTATTAAAGTACTGCAAATCACACGGACAAAAGAAATGAGCAAAGGATATGATGGGTATAGATAATTTATAAATGAATAAATTCAAATGGCCAGTGAACATGTGAGATTATAGATGTATGGACAAAGATATTTGTTCCCACGTTATTCATAATAGCAAAAATAAAAAATAAGAATAACTGCAATGTTTAATAATAGCAGATTAATTAGGTGAATTATATTATTTCCATGATGCAAACTTTGAGAATTATATTATAGAAGAATGTTTGTTGGTGTGAGAAAATTTTAGTAGTGTAATACAAAATTCAAAAGACAGATTACCAGTGAAGGATTCTGGAATATTTTCCAGAAGACAGATTACTAGATTGTGTACTACAACTGATTATAAAATAATATATTTCCATATTAAAAATATTAAGATACACACCAGAATTTTAACAGTGGTTATCTTTGGTTGATGGCATTCTAAGAAATTTGTTTTTGTTTTTATGGTAGTTACTGTGTTTTGTGCTCTTTCGTTTTTAAAAAATTTTTACATTGAAGTATAGTTGATTTACAATATTTTGTTAGTTTCAGGTGTCTAACAAAGTGATTCAGTTATATATAATATATATATTTATATTATTTCCCATTATAGGTTATTATAAGATATTAAATATAGTTCCCTGTGCTATACAGTAAATCCTTATTTTTTAAAAAAATTTTATTTATTTTATTTTTGGCTGTGTTGGGTCTGTTGCTGTGCGTGGGCTTTCTCTAGTTGCGGCGAGCAGGGCTACTCTTCGTTGCAGTGCAAGGGCTTCTCATTGCGGTGGCTTCTCTTGTTGCGGAACACGGGCTCTAGGCGCACAGGCTTCAGTAGCTGTGGCATGTGGGCTCAGTAGTTGTGGCTCGCAGGCTCTAGAGCGCAGGCTCAGTAGTTGCGGTGCACAGGCTTAGTTGCTCCACAGCATGTGGGATCTTCCTGGACCAGGGCTGGAACTCACGTCCCCTGCATTGGCAGGCGGATTCTTAAGCCCTGTGCCACCAGGGAAGCCCTATCTGACTTTTAAGTCATAGTGTTTTTCTGAGTGTTTGGGAGCAATTTGTAGTTTCTGTTTCGATTTTTACTCTTTGCTTCTGATCATTTGTTAACTAAGCGGGAGGATTTACTATTTAGGGTAGGTGATCAATCAAGATCTTTATCTTTGTTAGATAGGCTGTGAGTGTTTATCAAGCTTTTGATGGTAGTAATTTTGACCTCTGTAAGCACCAAGCCATTTTTTTCTTTTTCTTAGATGATTGTTTTTTGAATCACCTGGCATGATAATGGCTGACTGCAGCATTTGAGACTCTGGAGATCACACACATGGCATCTGTAGCAGACAAAACCTCAAACAAGAATTATTATTAAAGTTTGAAATAATGTCCCATATATCCCATATCTATCTGGATCTTCCTTTGGTAACCAAATCATTTTTTCCCCTTTAATTTGGATATGGATTATTCACCTTTGCCTGTGTCTGAAGAATTAGTCTTGCATTTGGTGATTATCAAGGATAAAGGTCTTGGTAGTACTAAGAATAAAGGGCAGGGTGTTTATTGACAGTCTAGAATCTTGAACCAGCAGAGAGAGAAGAAATAGGCAAGAGAATAAAGGGCAAAATCATGGAAACTGCATGGTAATCAGTGGCTTCTGGCGTCTGAGAGATTGTGTTCTGTTGATCTTGGCCGTAAATGGTCTATTCACATTATCTTCTGCTTTTGGACCAAAACAATTCTGGAAATCCTAACTCAGACACAGTGTCTGACAATAGCAATGATGTCAGTAATACACATAATTAATTTGTTCTCTGTAGTGTTAATAGTTACAAGTACATGATACATACCTTTACAGAAGTTCTTTTGACACATCTCCACAAGGCTCAATTCTTGATCTTTAGATTTTCACTGGGAGCTTTAGGTGAATGTAAGGAAGAAGCAGAAACTACTTGTTGATGTTGAGTCTGTAGGTTTTAGTTAATTTATTATTATTAACCAGCCTTATCAGAATGGAAGAGAGTGGAATCTTCTGTTAAAGTACATAATCAGTTTTGTAAGGAGTCAGTCATTGATTATTCTGAAAGTAAGAATATGTTCTGAACAGAGGGGACATTGACACACCTCCAGGCCTTTGATTTATCCTATAAAATGTATTAAGAATTTCACCAATACAAGCTTATTTAAACCTAGAGATAAAATCTTTTTGTAGACAGCTATTGTGTCAGTCTTTGTATATAAATGTATCTTTAACCTGAAAGATGTACAAACATTGAAGCATATCTACTTTTAACACATTTTACTTACACATGATTAACTTAGGAAGGCTGAACTCTTTTCATTCATCAGTTTTTTTTTCTTTTTTACCCCATTTTAATAAAGCAAAGAGCTCTCACAATAGTTTGAGTTAATTAAAAGTTGGAGAATGCCAGACAGAGCTAATAATTTCTGTAATCCTTCAAAAATATTTTTAATAAGGTAAAGGATCAAGTCTTTGTGTAACCTAATGGTCATTTAGTGTAAACCCAAAGATATTGTAGGTGTGAGAAACATCTTCACAGTTTTATTATTCTGAATTTGGAGAAGAACAAAATCAAAGAGAATTGTTATGTGACAAAATATTAGCTGTGACTATCCAAAGGTGAGAAGTAGTTACAGGCAGTATCTTTAAAAGCACAACAATAAGTGACAGTGTTTATTAGGAATGTCAACTTGTTTCCAAAAGTAAGGAACTTAAAAAAAAAGATTTATGAGTTTGTCAAAAAGCACAGAGTTAATAGAATATTTTGATGATTTAAGGAATGTCTTCCCTGGGCACAGAATAACTTTGCTCTTTTAACAGAAAGAAAATCAAATTCTAGTTTTACTCTGTTTATTATTCATGAAAGAATTTGCATTAAAAGGGTTTATAAGCCATTATTCCTTATGAAAAACCCCTCACATCTGACCAGTTTTGTCAGAAATTTTAACGTATTTTCTTTCTCCCTTCAAAGGTTTTTTTTTGTTTGGTTTGGTCTGGTTTGGTTTTCGTAGCTACTACAAACCCAGACAAATAAAGTATACTAATTCTCATACTGTCTACCCTTATGGTATGCTGTCTCATTTGTCTTTCATTATATTCTGTCACATTTTGGCACGACCAGAAATTTCTCTTTTTCCCCCAGCTTTATTGAGATACAGTTGACATATAACATTGTGTGAGTTTAAGGTACAACGTGTTGATTTGATATATTTTGCAAAATGATTACCACAATAGCATTAGCTAACAACGTGTAACACCATATAATTACCATTTCTTCTTTGTGGTGAGACAGACATTTCTTATTTTAAGACAAAATTATTCTCTTTATTTCTAGTTAAGCAAAAACACATCTGATACCATACATTCACATTCCCCTGTCTTCACACACATTCTTTTACATTCATTCAAAATCAATAACGGAAGACATTGTTAAGAGTTAAAGGTTGAGGGACTTCCCTGTGGTCCAGTGGTTAGGAATCCGCCTTCCAATGCAGGAGACATGGGTTCAATCCCTGGTTGGGGAACTGGGATCCCACATGCCACAGGGCAACTATACCCGCGAGCTGCAACTACTGAGCCCGTGCGCCACAAGTAGAGAGAAGCCCGCATGCCGCAACGAAAGACCCCACATGCCGCAATGAAGGTCCCGCCTGCCGCAACTAAGATCTGACGCAGCCAAATAAATAAATATTAAAAATATATATATAAAAAAAGAGTTAAAGGTTAAATGAGAGGGAAATTCTGAGGGCGTTAGAAATGAGTAATCTTATAACTTCCAGAGAGTTACAAATTGTAAGGGCTTTCCTTGTTTCTTAAGGATTAATTAATCTCTAAATTCTCTTTAGGGTGAGGCCAATTAGTCTTTTCCAGGTTTTGTATCTCCTAGGCACATCAAAATAGGGACTAATTGCTAGAGATCGGGGAAGCCTACATAAGCCTGATTTCTTCAATAAATGTTCTTTTTTCCTGGGGTTTGGGAAGTCTTTCAGGGAGGCACTTTTAGAATTTGAATTGCATTTGGAAGCCTCCTCATATTAAAGAATGCAGACCACTGGGTATTTAGAATTCTGTTTCCTATCTTGTTTTAAGGTGCCTCTCAAATAAACAATTTTGTTCATGTTAAAAGTTCCCCAAGAGGACTCCCCTGGTGGCGCAGTGGTTAAGAATCCACCTGCCAATGCAGGGGACATGGGTTCAAGCCCTGGTGTGAGAAGATCCTACATGCTGCGGAGCAACTAAGCCCGTGTGCCACAACTACTGAGCCTGTGCTCGAGAGCCCGCGAGACACAACTACTGAGCCCGTGTGCCACAACTACTGAGCCTGCACTCTAGAGCCCGCGAGCCACAACTACTGAAGCCCATGCGCCTAGAGCCCGTGCTCCGTATCAAGAGAAGCCCGTGCACCGCAATGAAGAGTAGCCCCCCACTCGCCACAACTAGAGAAAGCCCACGCGCAGCAACGAAGACCCAACGCAGCCAAAAATAAATTTAAAAAAAAAAAAAGGTCCCCAAGAGGCCATTTGTAATTTGAAATTTTTCCTTGGGGAAATTATGCCGTTTATTGAGTATATTCATAATCTGAAAATGTGAAGGAAGCAG
Source organism: Balaenoptera musculus (assembly GCF_009873245.2). Taxonomy (NCBI): domain Eukaryota; kingdom Metazoa; phylum Chordata; class Mammalia; order Artiodactyla; family Balaenopteridae; genus Balaenoptera; species Balaenoptera musculus. Next base: position 15,771,512 of record NC_045790.1, on the reverse strand, counting down.
ATAGAGGAGGCACAGAGGAGGCAAAGATTCAGACTGAGAAAACACCATGTGACCTGCAACGATTGTTAAGGATGGCACTTTTGCAACCACATGTCTCCAGAAGACATGAAGTGACACCAAGGATAAGCCGTCATTAATTGAGGGCCGATCAGAGCCTCAGCCCCAGCTAGACAGAAGTAAGCAAAACACTTCTCAGGATTGTAAGGACTAAGGAAGGTCCTTAGGAAGTTTTAGAAAAATTGAGAGTTTGCCAATGCAGAGTTTGCCTAAAGATACTGGTCTAATGAGACCTTCTGAACTTGTCGGCCTTTGGGGCTGGCTGGAAAATACACTTATTAGGTCCTAGTCTGTCCTCTGCCTATGGGCTTCCTCGTATAGATGAATGACACTCAAGATACTGAACAAGCAGACAGATGATAGGAATGCTGTTAATTAGATAGAAGCCAGATTTCACTCCTGAACAGAACAATCTGATAAGACTGAAAGTCAGAGGACCCATGTATCACGTCAACCCTGAAGTGCTTGAGAAAATTATTGAAGATCAGGTAACTCACTCCAGTAGGCAGCGTGGCCTTGAGCAGGTGGAAATCAAGTGGCCTCATATGTGCACACTGTTACAAAGTCATGGGTCTCCCCAGAAACAAGGTCAGCTGAAGGATTTATTTATAGTTAAAGAAAAAAAAGTTAGGTTTATTTAACTTGCTGCAACAAGCAGAGAGAACTAGAGGAAATAGGGATCTTCTCTATAGGGGGAGGCAGTTAGGAAAGGCTACTCATTGGATACTGTTGTTAGATGAAGGACTATTGTTGGATTTTAGGGTGGAAGTTTGTAATCTGGGCAAGGACTAGTTAGAATTTGTAGACTACATGAGTTGCTAGAACTCATGAAATTCTAGTGTTAGATCAGATCTAGTGTCTATGCAGAGTTACTGTTATTAGTTTGCCTGAGGTCTTATCTTGAAATATATGGATCTGAAGCATCTGGTATTAAAAAGAATTGGAGCTTAGATAGTCTGTGATGCATGTTGTGGTTTGGTTTGGTTCACTTCATCTGTTTTATGAGTCATAGTACAGTTATAAGTTGGGACTTCTGTTTTGATTCTGAGAGGCTGCTGGTGTTAGTTTCTTATGTGTATAAAAGTATATTTGTAATGAACAGCTTTAGGAAAAAACTTTGACTTCAAGGATTCAGTATTAGTTTTCTATTGCTGTGTAACAAATTACCACAAACTTAGTGGCTTAAAACAGTGTCTTTTTAGCTCCTAGTTCTGTGGGTCAGAGGTACATTCATGGCATAGACTTATCTTCTCAGGGCTCAAAGGCTGAAATCAAAGTGCCTACTAGGCTGAGTTTACATGAGGCTGGGGGAAGAATCTGATCTTTAGCACATTCAGGTTGTTGGCAGTTCCTTGTGGTAGGAGTGAAGTCCTTATTTTTAGCTGGGGGCCACTCCCAGCTCCTAGAGTCTGCCTTCATTCCTTGCTCTGTGGCCTGCTCTATCTTCAAGCTAACAATGGAGAAATTGCACATCAAATCCCTCTCATGCTTCAGCTCTCTGAACTCCTTTATCTGACCTCTAGATCCAGATTAAAAGGTCTTCTGTGATTAGGTCAGGTGCACCTGGACAGTCTCCTTATTTTAAGGTCACCTGATATGAGACCTTAATTATGCTTGCAGACTTCCTTCCAGCAGTACCTAGATGATTGTTTGATGGAGTAACTGGGAGAAAGTGTGTGTATACCATGGACCAGGCATCTTGTGGGGTCTGCCTTCTGCTAACCACAGTGCCTTTGTGTGTTCTGAAGCATAAGCCACAGAATTTCCTCTTTGTCATCTTAGTAACTCTAGGTTGTTTATAGGTGTAACTTAAATTTTAATGTTGCTGGCAAGAGTCAGTTTGGGGTATAGCTCTGCTGATTTGAGAAAAGTCTTATCTATGTATAAAACGGATTAACATAGGGAAAGTTATTGCCAATGGGATTGCCTTTTTTTTTGCCCTTGGCATCTGTTACTTTTCTTTTAATAAAGTTTTTAATAAAACTTGGAAAAATGTAGGGCAGAGCAGATAGGAAAAAAAAAAAGCTGTCTGTAGTCCAAACACTCTTGCTTATACTTTCATCCTTTTCTTCCAATTTTTATTGTTCACTTAAAAGAATATCATTTTGATCATATAGTGTACAAAATAATTGTATACTGACTTCTTATATACATTTTTTTCTGATTATAAAAGTGATACAGGGTAATCGGAGAAAGTTTAAAAATAGGCAAGTAGGAAGAATAAGATAATTTAGAATCTTGTTACCTAACACTAATACTTGAGTATATTTCCTTACTGCCTTTTCTAATGCATTATTTAGTCACAATTTAGATCATATTGTATGGATTTATTTTTAAACAGAGTTAAACACTGGACCACTTGTCAATTTTAAATAAAAGGTATTTGGCATATTACTTATCACCTATGAGTTTTTTGTATCCTAACCTTTAAAAGTGACTTCTTTAATTCTGTGTGAATTTTAGATTCATAAATATGCCTTTTATTTTTAAAATTTTACGTGTGTATGTACATATACGTTTATTTATGATCAGTATCTTATGGGGGAAAAAAATAGAGAAAGCATTCCATTGGCTGTTCAAATTGACTCACTGCCTCAGGGTCCCTGACATCTGAGTTTTCACTATACCTCATATTTTAATATCATCAGTGGACCAAGGACATCAGCGTTTCCATTGGCTCTTCTTCCCTCTTGCTTTTTGAGACAAGATACCATGGCTCTGGCCTCCCTGTGGGGAACAGCAGCTCAGGAGAAGAAAATGCATTGAAAAGAGGTCTTTAAAGAACATTCCAGACTTAGAGAGTGAAAGAGAGCACCATGTGCCTCCTTTCCCCTCTTCTCTTGGCTTCTCATACTGACTAGAATGCCAGAATGTCTCAGCTGAAGGTGCAGACTGATATCGGGCAGTATTTCCCTGCTGAAACATTGATAGACTGGGCACTCGCTATATGAATTTTTAAAGAATACAGAAAATCATTATTTGAGTTACTTGGTAATGAAAATAGTTTGTTTTATTACTTACTATCCTTCTGTTTTTGAGGAGAGAGGTGAGGTAAAGGCAAATATTTTGTTTTGTAATGTTCCTTGCAAAGTGTCCAAAATGTGATTTGGATGTGGTCATCAACCATGTCAAGAATTATTCTGTTTTAACAGTGGGGTGAAAAAAATCATTCTAGAAACACATTTCTTAGGATTGGGAAGGAACTGAAACATAGAATTTGCACATGAGTGGAAGTTTGATCTCTGAGTTACATAACCTTCCTTAAATCAACCTGGACTTCTGAGTCTGGGGTTCAAAGTGAATAAAGCTAGACTTGAAAATCTTTGGTATCATGACTTCTGCAGTTTTTTCCTTAATTTTAATTCAACTCTGACTGGGGTCAGCTAGGCTCAAGTGTTTTTGCATTAAAAAGGTTTTTAAAAAATTATTGACGTATCATATACAAAAGTGCACAGATCCTAAGTGTACAGCTTGATAAATTTCCACGAAGGAAACATACTTGTGTAGCCAGTATTCAAATCAAGAAAACAGAACATTACCTACAGTAAGTGTTGAGGTAATTTTCTTTCAAGAAGGCTATGTAGGTGATATATTTTCTGAGTCCCTTTGATTTTGTGAATGTCTTTCTATGACCTTCACATATAAAGTATTTGGCTGAGTACAAAACTTACAAGTTACAACCTTTTCTCCTTAGAATTCTACACATATTCCAGTGATGTTAGAAATCTAATATTCTAGAAAAAAAACTGTAGACCACCATGACTTAAATTTTTTCTTTATCCTTATAATTCAAAATTTTTTCGAGAATGTGCCTCTTGATTAGTTTTTCCTGAAATGCAGCAATTCAATGTGTTTAAACAAACCTTTCTATATAGCTCAGAAAAGTTTTCTAATTTATTTTGAGTATTTTTCCTGTTATATTTGTTCTAGTTTAGTTTTTCAGGAATATCATTAACCTCTTATTTTGGCTCTCCATCCTCTATTCTATGTATGTCATTGTCTCTCACCATTTTCATATTTGTCCTTTTCCTTTGTATTCCAAAAGAACTTCTCTAGTTTGTCTTACATATTATATACTTTATTTTTATCAGTTTCATTTCTGTTCTTTGCTCTCTCCTAGCGTTCTCCTAGAATTGTTACACAGTCAGTTCTGTTGTAATGATTGTCAAAATTCATTGAATTGTATGCTATGTAAAGATGATTAAGAAAAAAAGCATATATCTGATATAGGACATACTCAGAATATATAAGAACTTTTATCAGTCAATGGAAAAAATATATTGAATAAATTTTTAAATGGACAAAAGAATTGGTTGGTTAGGCATGTCCCCAAAGGAAGATAGCCAGATAGCCAATAAACAAGTGGAAGCGTGCTCAGCATCACTATTCACCAATGAAATGTAAATTAGAACCACAAAGAGATAGAAGTAGACACTCACTATAATGGAGTAAAATTTAAAAGTGACCAATACTAAGTGTTGGCAAGGAGTAATTGGAACCCTCACACCTTTCTGGTGTGAGTAAAATGGTATAAGACTCTGGTGAACTGTTTGATGAAACCTATGCCTACCCCCCTAACCTTGCAGTCCCAATCCTGGGTGAAAGGGGTGCTTACATCCACCATAAGACCGATAGAAGAATGTTCATAGCAACGTTATTCATAGTAGCTCAGAATTGGAAAGGTTATCTAACACATTTTGCTGCCCCTAGGCTTATTAATGCAGTCGTGCTTAACATGTAGCTATCTGCTTTTAGTTTAATATGTGCTATTAATGAAAATTTATGTAGGGTGTCCCCCCCAGTTTTCTAATTTTTGAAATGTTTTTCAAATTTCTTAAAACTTTTTTCTTTAAACTAGTTTGATTTTGGAGCACTAAAAGAAAGAATTTGTTGCACAGATAGCCTAGGGCACCAATTATAAAAATGCCAACTTTTGGTCTGCATTTAGCCCAAATACTCTTTTATTCTTGGATCATTCTTAAGTTTCATTAATTTTAACTGCTTTTAGAATCTTACATGTTACTTTCCTATTTGAATGGTGCATTTATTTATTTATTACTCACTGCACTAGTTGTTTGCTCAGATTAACTTGTTAATGCTGTTTCATTTTTTGAATAAATACTATAGAGCAGTGCTGTTCAATATAACTTTCTGAACTGATAGAAATGTTGTGTATTTATGCTCTCCAATATGGCAGTCATTGAGCACATGAAGTTATTGAGCATTGAAATGTGGTCAGTGCAACTGAGGAACTAAATTTTAAATTTTATTTAATTTTAATTAGTTTAAATTTAAGTCTAAATGGCCACATGTGGCTAGTAGCTACCTTATTAGACAGTGTAGCTCTAGAGTTAAGAAGGATGAATTGAGAAAAGTACAAGAATTTAGAATGATATGAAATTAGGAAAAAATGCATTTATCATTTAACTTAGAACATTGGTTCTCAATCTGCACAGTAGGCTGCACATTAGGATTACCTGGAGAGCTTTTTGAAACTACCAGTTTCTGGGACACTAATCTAAAACCAATTGAATCCAGATTTCTAGAAATGGATGAGGGCATTATATTTTCAGAAACTCCCTAGGTTATTCTAATGTACAATTGGAGTCAAAAATCAGTAAATTATAGTAGTGCTTCTTAATGTGCACCTGAGCATCTTGTTAAAATGCAGATTCTGATTTCAGTATATCTGAGCTAAGCGAGATATCCTGCATTTCTAACAAGCTCCTGGGTGATTTTGATATTTTTGATCCCCAGACTACACTTTGAGGAGGAAAGAATTTTAGGATGAAAGGTTGAGCAGGAGTTTACCATATCTGAAATGAACATTTGGTGGCATAATTGTAGAATTCAACAGTTGATATCTGGCTCAGACTTAGTTTCTATATGTCTCAGCAATAGTGTGCACATAATATATACCTCGAAGTACTTAATTAGAAATTGATGAAGAACCAAACCTTTTCTGCTGACCAGTGTTTAGGGAAGAGGTTTTGTTTTGTTTTGTTTGGATAAAATAGGGAAGAGATCTCTGAAGAAGTAACACTTGAGCAGAGAATTGAGTAGAATGAAGGGGCTACCATGGCAGGTATGCAGTGGGAGTGATTGAGGTTCATGGCAACCAGCTCAACAGATAACCCAGCAGCTTTCACCACTGAAATAACAAAGATAAGAGTAGAAGTAAGTGAAATAGGGACCAGGAAAACAATAGAAAAGATGAACAGAATTAAGAATTGGTTTTTGAAATGATTAACATAATTGACAGACTTTAGACTGAGAAAAAAAGAGAAAAGACAAATAAATAAATTAAGAAATGAAAAAAGGAGACATTACAACTGATACCACAGAAATATAAAGGATTATAAGAGACTACTGTGAACAATTATCCACTACAAATTGGGTAACCTAGAAGAAATAGATAAATTTCTAGACACATTTAACCTATGAAGACTGAATTATGAAGAAATGGAAAACTCTAAACAGACCAATAACAAATAAGGAGACTGAATCAGTAATCTAAAACCTCCCAACAAAGAAAAACCCAAGATCAGATGGTTTCATTGGTGAAATCTATCAAACATTTTAAAAAAGAATTCATACCAATCCTTCTCAAACTCTTCCAAAAAATTGAGGGGGAGGGAATGCTCCCAAACTCATTTTTTTTGAGGCCAGCATTACTCTGATACAAAGGCCAGATAAGGAAACTATAAGAAAAGAAAACTGCAGACCAATATCCCTGATGAATAGATATGCAAAACTTCTCAACAGAATATTAGCAAACCTAATTAACAACATGTTAGAAAGATCATTCACCACAATCAAGTGATATTTATCCCTAGGATGCAAGGGTAGTCAACATATGCAAATCAACAAATGTGATATACATCACATTAATGGGATAAAAGATAAAATCATAGGATCATCTCAATAGATGCAAAAAAAGCATTTGACAAAATACAACATCTTTTCTTGATAAATACACCCAACAAATTGCATATAGAAGGAACATACCTCAACTTAATAAAGGCCATATATGACCAGCCCACAGCCAACATCATATTCATCAGTGAAAGGTTGAAAACTTTTCCTCTAAGATCAGGAGTAAGACAAGGGTGCTTACTCTCACCATTCTTATTCAACATAGTACTGGAAGTCCTAGCCAGAGCAATCAGGTAAGAAAATCAATCAGTCAATCCAGATCAGAAAGTAAGATGTAAAATTGTCTTAGTTGGCAGATGACATGGTCTTATATAGAGAAAATCCTAAAAACTCCACCAAAACAAAAAACAAACAAAAAACTGTTAGAACTAATAAACAAATTCAGTTGTTTCAGGATACAAAATCAACATACAGAAATAACTTGTGTTGCTATACACTAACAATGCAATATCTGAAAAAAATAAAAATTCCATTTACAGTAACATCAAGAACAATAAAATACTTAGGAATAAATTTAGTCAAGGAGGTGAAAGATCTGTACACTGAAAACTACAAGATTTTGATGAAATTGAAGAAGACATAAACAAATGGAAAGACATCCTATATTCATAGATCAGAATAATTAATATTATTAAAATGTCTATACTACCCAAAGTTGTCTGGAGATTCAATGCAATTCCTATCAAAATGCCAATTTTTTTTTCACAGAAATAGAAAAAACAATCCTAAAGTTTGTGTGGAGCCACAGAAGACCCTGAATAACCAAAGCAATCTGGAGGAAGAATAACAAAGTTTGAGGCATCGTACTTCCTGATTTCAAACTATACTGCAAACCTCTAGTAGTCAAAACGGTATGGTATTGGCATAAAATAAAAACAGACACACAGGCCAATGGAACAGAATCAAGAGCTCAGAAATAAACCTTCACATATACAGTCAACTAATATTTGACAAGGGAGCCAAGAATACTCAATGGGGGAAAGGATAATCTCTTCAATAAATGGTGTTGGGAAAACTGTATTACTACAGTGCAGAAGAATGAAATTAGACCACTCACAAAAATTAACTCAAAATGGATTAAAGACTTAAACATAAGACCTGAAACTGTAAAACTCCTAGAAGGAAACATAGGGAAAAGGCTGTTTGACATTGGTCTTGGTGACAATTTTGGGGGTATGACATCAAAAGCACAAGCAACAAAAGCAAAAATAAGTGGGACTACATCAAACTAAAAAACTTCTGCAGAGAAAAAGAAACCATCAACCAAGTGAAAAGGCAACCTACAGAATGGGAGAAAGTATTTATAAATCATATGTCCGATAAGAGGTTAATATCCAAAGTATATAATAAACTCATACAACTCAATAGCAAAAAACCCAAACAATCCAATTTAAAAATGGAAAGAGGAACTGAATAGACATTTTCCCAAAGAAGACACTGCAGATGGTCAACAGGTACATGAAAAGGTGCTCAACATCACTAATCATCAGAGAAATGCAAATTAAAATCATAGCAAGATATCACCTCAGACCTGTTAGAATGACTGTTGTTTTTTTTTTTTTAATGTGGATACACTTTAAGTGGCCTTTTCTAGCACCAATCAATCATCTTTGAGTAACAAGAACCTCCTCTACTCTTAAAAAAAAGTACTGTAGTTTTATAACCCCTAAATTATCACATTTCTGGATAAATGGCCTTTTGATTCATAGCCAAAAATATTTTTAACTCTATGCTCGTGTTTTGAGACTCTTTAATCCCTCTGTTAACCCTACTTTCTTGTTGGTAATGATTATAGTTTATAAAATAACATGCCTATATTAAAAATGAAGAAACCAGGAACCGCAAGTGACAATATGAAGAAACCAATAAAGCAGTAACTTGAGCACTGACACTACTGACATTTTGATTCTTTTATTTAAAAATGCCTATTTAATTTTTTGAACAAATAAAATGTCTGGAATTGCTTATTAGCCTTGTAATCACTTGAGTACCTTTTCTTTGAAATTTGAAAAATTGTGCTAAGACATGATTTTGGAAGGATGACAGCTTTATAAATGGAATATTTAAAGAGGCAACACACAGCCACAGAAACGAAGGGAAACTTCCGTGTGTGGTGGTGAGTGGTTTATTTATAATTTGAAAGGATGCAAGAACTGAACCTCTGTGTTACAGTTCAAATACTTCATAGTTTAAAGCATGGGTAAGATGTTAGAAGCTACAACTTCGGAGTCCAAGTGTTTAAGCTGTATTTCTTATTAGTGAAATCCTGTGTGCCATTAAAGGCAGTTTGAAATGAACTTGTCAGATATTTGGGTTTAGAAAAAGATTATCATCCACTGTGAAGTGAGTAGTGAAGCCAGTTGAACATCATCTTTTGTATACATTAGACATAATAAAATCTCCAAACTTGGGCTTAGAGACATGTATATACATAGTGTTCAAGTTTTGATTCTAGTCTTATTCTTGTTCCCCCAAATCCACGTTTATCCAAACCCGTGTTACTCAGAAGTGTGGTCCGTGGACCAATGTCTGTCCACGAATTGTTACTAACTGCAGTAAATACAGAGAGTGAGCATTTAAAAACTTTTATAGCAGCTTGACATTGGCACAACATCTATGCATGTGATCATTTTTCTAGTAATTTATTTTTATTGCATTTTACGAAGTATAGTTTTCCACTTGTTGGTGCTGGGGTGGGGGCATTTCCAACAGACAGTTTACAAAGCACTACTCTAGATCCTCTGTTTTTCACTCAGAAATTCTGAACTCCATGTATTCATGTGGCCACATAGGGGCTGGGGCAAGGGACATGAAGACCAGTAAACTATGACTATGTGATGACTGGGAATGCAGGTGGTGATTATCTGAGATTAGTGGGCATGAGAATTGCCTGGGGTACCTGTTAACCATGCGGATGCCTGTGTAGATCTCCAAAGATCCTGATTCCACACGTATGAGACCTAAGAATCTATGTTCTAAACAAATGCCTCTGATCAGTTGATTCTGATTAATTTTGTTCCTGGATAGGTTGTTTAAATCAGGATACTTGAGAGTAAAAGGAAGCATTATTAATAATTACATCAGGACAAAATAAATAAACTAGGATACTCAGACATATGGTCACTCTGTGTCTGGGGCATATTTTTTTAAACAGAGGTTTAAAGTTTACTTGGAAAGTTTCTACTGTTTCCTTTCATAGCAAACTTACCTCGATTTCCTTTAGTCTTCTCTGGATTGTGGCTCTTCCCAGTCTTCTGTGAATCAATCTCAACTATCGTATGTATAGAACTATCCAGTACAAGAAGGGAAATGGAATTCAGGGCTCTAAACATAGCTAGGGGTAACTTGGAGGGAGGTAAGACCCACTCCTTTAAAGTTGAAGATTCTTTTTTTCTGATTTGAAGGATATTGATTTTTAAAATAACCCTTACCATTTATGATAAAAACTCTCCAGAAAGTGGGCATAGAGGGAACCTACCTCAACATAATAAAGGCCATGTACGACAAACCCACAGCAAACATCATTCTCAATGGTGAAAAACTAAAAGCATTTCCTCTAAGATCAGGAACAAGACAAGGATGTCCACTCTCACCACTATTATTCAACATAGTTTTGGAAGTCCTAGCCACGGCAATCAGAGAAGAAAAAGAAATAAGAGGAATACAAATTGGAAAAGAAGCAAAACTGTCACTGTTTGCAGATGTCATGATACTATATATAGAGAATCCTAAAAATGCCACCAGAAGACTACTAGAGCTAATCAATGAATTTGGTAATGTTGCAGGATACACAATTAATGCACAGAAATCTCTTGCATTCCTATACACTAATGATGAAAAATCTGAAAGAGAAATTAAGGAAACACTCCCATTTACCATTGCAACAAAAAGAATAAAATACCTAGGAATAAACCTACCTAGGGAGACAAAAGACCTATATGCAGAAAACCATGAGACAATGATGAAAGAAATTAAAGATGATACCAACAGATGGAGAGATATACCATGTTCTTGGATTGGAAGAATCAATATTGTAAAAATGACTATACCACCCAAGCAATCTACAGATTCAATGCAATCCCTATCAAATTACCAATGGCATTTTTTACAGAACTAGAACAAAAAATCTTAAAATTTGTATGGAGGCACAAAAGACCCCGAATAGCCAAAGCAGTCTTGAGGGAAAAAAACAGAGCTGGAGGAATCAGACTCCCTGACTTCAGACTATACTACAAAGCTACAGTAATCAAGACCATATGGTACTGGCACAGAAACAGAAACATAGATCAATGGAACAAGATAGAAAGCCCAGAGATAAACCCACGCACCTATGGTCAACTAATCTATGACAAAGGAGGCAAAGATATACAATGGAGAAAAGACAGTCTCTTCAATAAGTGGTGCTGGGAAAACTGGACAGCTACATGTAAAAGAATGAAATTAGAACACTCCCTAACACCATACACAAAAATAAACTCAAAATGGATTTGAGACCTAAATGTAAGACCGGACACTATAAAACTCTTAGAGGAAAACATAGGAAGAACACTCTTTGACATAAATCACAGCAAGATCTTTTTTGATCCATCTCCTAGAGTAATGGAAATAAAAACAAAAATAAACAAATGGGACCTAATGAAACTTCAAAGCTTTTGCACAGCAAAGGAAACCATAAACAAGATGAAAAGACAACCCTCAGAATGGGAGAAAATATTTGCAAACGAATCAACGGACAAAGGATTAATCTCCAAAGTATATAAACAGCTCATGCAGCTCAATATTAAAGAAACAAACAACCCAATCCAAAAATGGGCAGAGGACCTAGATAGACATTTCTCCAAAGAAGATATACAGATGGCCAAGAAGCACATGGAAAGCTGCTCAACATCACTAATTATTAGAGAAATGCAAATCAAAACTACAATGAGGTATCACCTCACACCAGTTAGAAAGGGCATCATCAGAAAGTCTACAAACAACAAATGCTGGAGAGGGTGTGGAGAAAAGGGAACCCTCTTGCACTGTTGGTGGGAATGTAAATTGATACAGCCGCTGTGGAGAACAGTATGGAGGTTCCTTAAAAAACTAAAAATAGAATTACCATATGATCCACCAGTCCCACTACTGGGCATATACCCAGAGAAAACCATGATTCAAAAAGACACATGCACCCCAGTGTTCATTGCAGCACTATTTACAATAGCCAGGTAGGTCATGGAAGCAACCTAAATGCCCATCGACAGACAAATAGATAAAGAAGTTGTGGTACATACATACAATGGACTATTACTCAGCCATGAAAAGGAATGAAATTGAGTCATTTGTTGAGACGTGGATGGATCTAGAGACTGTCATACAGAGTGAAGTAAGTCAGAAAGAGAAAAACAAATATTGTATATTAATGCATGTATGTGGAACCTAGAAAAATGGGACAGATGAACCAGTTTGCAGGGCAGAAGTTGAGACACAGATGTAGAGAACAAATGTATGGACACCAAGGGGGGAAAGCCGTGGTGGGGTGGGGATGGTAGTGTGCTGAATTGGGCGATTGAGATTGACATGTATACACTGATGTGTATAAAATTGATGACTAATAAGAACCTGCTGTATAAAAAATTAAATAAAATAAAATTCAAAAATTCAAAAAAAAAATAATAACCCTTACCTAAAAACTTAGGACTCTCCTGGAACTTTCTTTTATGCATGTTGTCCCAAGCCAATCTTAATTGCTCTTAGTGTTCCTGGCTCAGCTGTGTCCCATTTCTCTTAGCTAGGCATAATCCCCTTGATCCATTTCATCCTTACTTTCATTTAACTGACTTGTTTACTTGTTTTAAATAAATTACAACTGAAGAATTTGAGAGAAAGAAAAAATATCTTTCTAAATTTCTTCCTCAGGAGCTCTTTAGGTTGTTGTCACCTCTACTTACATAACTTCTATGATATACAAGAAAAACGGGTTTCCTGTTTTGTAAACTGTTCTCTGATTACAAATGAGATAGGAAGAAAATGATTTTTATTAGTAAGTAATAATACTACTGGTAGAAGTCAAATAATATCTGTGGATCTCTTGTCTCTCATACTACCTCTGTTATGATACGTTATTGTCATTTCCAACATATTTGATTTTGTATTATTTCATCTTGTTTTTAGTTTTTTTTTTTAATTTATTTATTTATTTATTTATTTATTTATTTATTTATTTATTTATTTATTTATTTATTTATGGCTGTGTTGGGTCTTCGCCTCTGTGCGAGGGCTTCCTCTAGTTGCGGCAAGCGGGGGCCACTCTTCATCGCGGTGCGCGGGCCTCTCACTCTCACGGCCTCTCTTGTTGCGGAGCACAGGCTCCAGATGCGCAGGCTCAGTAGTTGTGGCTCACGGGCCTAGCCGCTCCGCGGCATGTGGGATCCTCCCAGACCAGGGCTCGAACCCGTGTCCCCTGCATTGGCAGGCAGACTCCCAACCACTGCGCCACCAGGGAAGCCCTTGTTTTTAGTTTTTTGACCAATTTCTTTGATTTACAAAGTGGGCAATTAAAAACAATTGAGTAAAAATTTAAGTAAACTTGTTCAGGACTAACCTTCACCCTGTCTTATACACTCACCAGATGAATGAATAAAAGACTCATCATAATATTTTATTTTTGTCTTATTTTAGATTTAGATTATCCTACTAAAATAGTATATTGATATTCCATATGAATTACACAAATTAAGACTAATTTGTCCTTTAAATTGAGACAGTTTTAAGAGGGAAAGGGGATGCTATTAACAATTATACTAGGAGAGCAGCTGAAATCTAGGACTGTCCTGAGTAAACTGGGATGTATGTGGTCCCCTATCTCAGGATAATATTTGCTGGTTGGATAGCTACTATGATATTTTCAATGGGCTTTGAATAGTCAAAATGAGTCAAATTATAGCTAAGAACATTACAAAACTTATCATAGGACTTTCTTTACTTGTAAAAAAACCAAAATGGAATGGCTAGATCAACTCTAAAATTGTTTAAGTGCCTGTAGATTTCAACTTGGTTCTTAATAATACTTCCATAAAGCTAGAAGTGGAATCACCAGACAGTAACCACAAATTGAAATGAATCCCTCCTTTAAAACTTATGGTTTATAGACTTGTGGCTATTAGGTCACAGGGAATCTAAAATAGACTACATTATAAGATAAGTAAAAGAAGAGGTGATAGCCAATTTTAAAATGTCAAAAATTTTTTTCTCTTCACGTTGCTAATTTACCATGATGTTGTATATAAACTTTATATCCAGTGTAGACTGAAGTTAGTTGTTAGCATTTTGAGATTAGAAAACACAGGTAGACCTCCCATACCTATTTTTCTCAAGTTTATGCTCTGTTACTATAGCAAGTAATTCTGTGGAAGAGCTCCATCCTGTTAGTTGTGTTCTTGTTATCAGTAATATTTTAAGCAACTACCTTTTAATAATACATATGTACATACATAAAAAACATCTATGATTCCCTTGATCAGGAACTGAAGTCAAACTTCCAAGACATGGTTTCATTAGGTCTGTTCTTTGGAAGAAATAAATGCCCTTTTAGTGTTGTGATTTCTTTTCCTTCATTTTTTTAAACCATAGTTCCATTTTTAACACCTTTTCCATAGATAAAAGATACTCATATCATCTAGTCCCTTGTCTCACTTTTAGCTTATCTACTGAATCAACTTCAAGTCTTTCATCTTTATATGTATAACATAATTTATACACACACACACACATATATCTTTTAAATGACTTTGACTTTAACTGTGGCCTTTTAAAAAATTAGAATCAATCATCTATAATATATAGTATCTTCGATTTTTTTTCCCGTGTAGTTCTGGTGCTGTGGATGTGAAATCGTGGTGATGCATTAGGTGTAATTTGTTACATAAAAGTAATGTGTTTATGGTTTTTCTCTATACCTTTAACTGTTTAAAAATTTTTTTTCTCTCTTTCTAGCTGTCCCCTTTCCTCCAACACAGCGGCTTACTTTGAAGGAAGTATTTGAGAATGGGAAACCTAAAATTGATGTTTTGAAAAACCATTTGGTGAAGGAAGGGCGACTGGAAGAGGAAGTAGCCTTAAAGATAATCAATGATGGGGCTGCCATCCTGAGACAAGAGAAGACTATGATAGAAGTAGATGCTCCAATCACAGGTATGAGAGTATTCGCATGGTGGTACTTAGATTTGAGCTAATTTGAGAAGTGATTACAAATAACCAACTAAAATGTGTGATAATTATTCTAGGAATTGTGAGCAGTCTTAGGATTATTTAGTATGTTTGTTATTCATTGAAGAAATACAATTTAAAATGTCTAATATTTCCAGTAGGACTATTTTGTATTGATAGATTGCCTGCAATTATCGAGCAGTCCAGCCAAAAGTAGACTGATTTAAGTTAAAAGTTAAACTGTGGTCCTATTGGTGTAATGCCCTTTCTCTTCTAAGACATAATTTTTCACCTCACCCTAGGTCTGTTTTTTTTCCTAGTATGTGGTGACATTCATGGACAATTTTTTGACCTGATGAAGTTGTTTGAAGTTGGAGGATCACCTAGTAATACACGCTACCTCTTTCTGGGTGACTATGTGGACAGAGGCTATTTCAGTATAGAGGTAAATATTAAACTGGATGTATTGGAACTATCATATTATCTTTCTAAAAAAATTTCTTTCCATTCTTCAGTAGAAGAAATTAAAATGAGAACACTGGCAGAATTTATAAACTTTGTTACTTTCAATAATTAAAGTGATAGAGATACGTTTTAATTGATATAAAAAGAACTATTCCTTTTATTAGCCAGTAAAAATCTGACATATAGAAGGCTATGTTAACCCTGCTTTGCAAATAACTTAAGTGTTTACCAACCTTTCCTCTTTGTAGATAGTGTACAGGCTGTATATAAATGACATAAATTGCTATTCACCCTAAGTGGGGTTTGGGTTAGCTCACCTAAATTATAAAACTATAAGCTGCTGAGCTACATTGAATGCTTAGATTAACTGCCAATGCTGAATAATCAGGCACTTAGCCTCTTGTAGGAATAATTTATGATACCGTTGCACATAAGAAGTACATGTTCATTGAAGGAAAAAATGATTACAGTTAATGAAGTTAATGAAAACTCACAATTTATATATTTTGAAAATTGTATGATGACAGGAAAATGGTTAGATTTAAAACAAAGTATAAGCTTTTATGTACAAAAGATAAAACTATTTCAAAACCTAACGGAATGACTTGGGTACAGTGGAACCACAGTACATTCATATTTAATGTCCGTTGATTCAGCTGTACGTGCTTGGCAAATAAAAGAGAAGTAACTTTTGAAATAGTGCAGGTAATCGAATTTATAATATCCCCAGAATAAGCATGAGATGAGCAATTGAGTCTGCTTGCTGTTCTTGCAGTCTTTAGTTCTGCCTCTCCCTCGTAGTGTGGGACCCTCACTGTACTATGTGTGTTTCTGGTGGTTAAAGGTTTATTGTTCATGCAGCATCACTCCTAAATACAAGTCAACTATCTCACCTGGTACTCAACCAAAAAGCAGCTGTGGTTCTAAAGCTGCCAGAAAAATAAACGACAAGAGAAATATATCTTGCTCTTTAGTTAGATAGACAGTCTAAATTCATGAATCAGAAAAGTTCAGTGTTATCTTGCCAGTGTCTCAAATTCATTTAGTGTCATCTATGAGGACGAAAGTTAATGATAGGAGCTAAGGAAATAAGCACATTCTCCCTGCTGCTCAGTAAATTCCCAAGATTTCTAAATAGGTACCTGGGATGGGTGGAGATCATACTTGCAGACTGTAACATTAAAAGCTTCCCATATTCCTATCCACATCCTATTTTAATAGACAGTATGTCAAAAGTATGGGTGTTTGAAAGACACATTGAATGCTTAGTTCTTTGTGTGTTTAGTAGCATGAGGAAGTTTTAGAGGCTGAAGAAAAGAATACAGAACTTACTGAATTTTTAATTAATTTTATTTAATGAAATAACTTTTTAAAAGGATAAATATTGTGCCAAATCATCCTCTGATTACTAACTCACATACTTTAAAAATAGTTTCAATGCATCAATATATTCACAATACACACACACACACAAAAACCCACAATGATTTTTGTACACATATGCCATATTCAGAATATTTTGTGTTAATGTATTTTTTTCTGTCACTCATCAACAAATGTTTCCTGAGTGCCAACTTTATGGCAGGCTCTGAGCATCAAATAATGAGTAGGATTCATGGTCTCTATGGGAGCTGACAGTCTAATAGAAAAGATATACTTATGAATAGATCGTTCAGTACGATATGAAAATACTTATTTATTTATTTATTTTAATATTTATTTATCTATTTTGGCTGCGCCAGGTCTTTGTTGCAACATGCGGGATCTTTTAGTTGTGGCATGCAGACTTCTTAGTTGCAGCATGTGGGCTTCTCAGTTGTAGCATGTGAACTCTTAGTTGCGGCACGCATGCGGGATCTAGTTCCCCGACCAGGGGTCGAACCCAGGCCCCCTGCCTTGGGAGCATGGAGTCTTACCCACTGGACCACCAGGGAAGTCCCTAAAAGTACTTATTTAATTATTAGCAATATTCTTCATATTAGGACTGAGCACAGTGCCTGACACATAGTAGGCACTCAATATTTGTTGACTGAATGAATGTTAATAAATCATAGTTTGTATTTGGCTTTATCCTGTTATTTGATGTTTGGCTAACAAAGCGTTTTTCTGGAACAGCTTAAGAGATAAATGAATCAAAACTTTAAATTGACAGTGCTGTATTATACCAGTTTTAAAACTGAACTGTAGGATATATCTCGTGTTAGTTGGAAGCCACTTACAGACCACTAAGATTATAGATTTCTGTAAGCTACAACTTAGTCTAACATGATACAAGTATATACTTGAACAATAAATTTTTATCAATGTCCTTGATAAGCATGAGTGTGATGTTTTTGTCAAACAGATGAAAATAAGGTAATGGGGTCCCTATTATAATTTTTTGTTATAAATAGTCATTTTTTTGTAGAAAAATTGGGAAATGCAGAATCTAAGAAAACAAAAATTCTTATAAATGAAGTTGTAAATGAATTATAATGAAATTACTGTTAACATTTTGTTATATTTCCTCAGTCTTTTTCTTCTTTTACATGTGTATATTTTTTAAAGAAAGTTGAGATCGTTGTGTGCATTCTCTTTTGTAGTCTTTCCCCCACCCCACCATCATTGTACTGAGAGCACTTTTCTCTATCATTAAAATTTCTCCAAAAGCATGATTAATGGTATAAATACTGTAATTTATTTCACCATTTCTCTTTGGATAATTTGGTTTGTAGCAGGTACTGCTTATTTGCCTACCTTTTTTCTCCTTCTTCCTTACTATCAAATCCCTGTTTTGTTCAGATAAATGGGATTGGGGGTTGTCAGGGAGAACTAAATAGGTACCTGGGGTGGGTGGAGATCATACTTGCAGACTGTAACATTGCAGGCTGAACCTATTTAAAAGTTCTCAAGGAGAACTTTTAATTTCAGGGAGGGAAGGCCCTTATCCCAGCCCAAGGGAATGAATTCTGGTTGGTTTGAACTAGTCATGGCAATCCATTCCCTGTTACCAGTGAGTAATCCAGGATAAACATGAGATCCTCTTTTGCCCAGTAATATATAAAGGGACTTCTGCACGTTGTGTTGTCGTTGTTGTTTGTGTGTGTTGTTTTGAAATTTTTTCTTTCCAGATGAAGACTCTTGCAAGGTGAAAGCTTTTGGACCCCCATTCCACTATGTCATGTCAAATGTGGGTGTGTGTACTGTAGCAGCCATTTTGTGACCATGAGGAGGTGCTATAACTAAGAATGAAAAGCAGACCTGCTGTGAATAGCAGATCAAAGAGGGAGAGAGGGCATGATTTCTTGGTGAAGATGTTGAGCTGGTACACTAAACCTAGACATCTTACCCCCAGACTGCTTGTTTTCTGAGATGTTTAAATGTCTTTATGGCTTAAGCAGCAGTTAATTGGATATTGTATCACTTGTACTGTAAGTGGTACAAGGTTGTTTTCCAGTTGTTTCCATTCTGCATATTGCTGCAATTAACATCTTTTTGAATACATCTTTAATAGCATTTCTGATATTTCCTTAGATTGGATTCTTATAATAGAATGAGCATTTTTAAGAGTGTGAGCATTTTTAAGACTTTTGATGTGTATTGCCAAATCGTTTTCACAGAACTTTATTTTCTCTTCCATACTTAATAATTTCTCTTTCCTTGAGCCTGTATGAGAGAATCAAGGCATGATGATTTTTTTTTTTTCCATGCCCAGAGCAAGCATTGATCTTTCCTGAAGCAACGTGGGCTTTGGTAGTACACCAGGGACTGGTCCAAATGTGACTGATAAAACAGAATAGTAAAGTTTCACTTTTGTCTGAGCCTTTTGATATTCCTTCTTCATTTGCACCCATTATAAAGTACTTCCTCTGTGGTAGGGGAAGCTAAATTTTAGTTTCCTTTCGTTGATTTTGTAATAAGAGAAAGGATTAAAGGGAACATTTTCAGCATAGGATGTGTTGTACTAAATGCACAGGAGCCACCAAAGAGAAAATGTTATCAGATGTTTAGGTGATGTAAATGTTATCAGATGGACAACTAATGAACAATTGTTGACATATAGAAATGATTCTTGAGATGGAGTAAAAATTCTGTTCACATAGAAATACAAAAGGTAATTGAGTATCGAACAGATCTTCTGATAATCATGACCTTTAATTGATGTGTACAAGATAATTGTACAGTTGCATCCTGATGTATAATACGAGGAAATAAAACTTGAGATTAGAGGCTGAGAAGTATATCAACCAAATTACACTGTAGTGTGGATGAGCATTATAGCTCATTACTTCAAAAAGTTTAGTTGGTCATTTCAGGAGGCAGAGATAAAGACCAAATAATTCAAAAGATATATCATGTTCTTGGTTGGGAAAGGTAAGTAGGAAAAGAGAAAGTGCTTTCTATGTTTATATATGAATTTAATGTAATTTTTCCTTGGAATATTTTGTGAAATTTGATATGTTGAAAACGAAAGTCAACACAAAAAAGGAAAAAGCCATCCAATTATATTTGTATGTGTCTATATATTTACATTTTATAATGTTTATTTTGCATGGTCTGTCTCAAAATGTACATTATTTTGATCCAACAATTTCATTTTTGAGAAACTATACTGCAGATGTACTCATAATTATGTACAATGACATATGAATGGTTTGTCACAATAATTGAGAAGTTCTACTGGCATTTAATGAGCAGGGTTCAGGAATACAGAACATCCTGCAACAAAGAATTATGCTTGTTAATAGTACCTAAGTTGAGAGACACTGTTAAATTCTGGGGATGTGGAGATAAACAAGCAAAGCCAAGTCCTTTATTGTTCTGTTTTTTTAAAAAAAATATTTATTTATTTATTTATTTGGTTGTGCCGGGTGTTAGTTGTGGCAGGTGGGCTCCTTAGTTGCGGCAGTCAGGCTTCTTAGTTGTGGCATGCATGTGGGATCTAGTTCCTGACCAGGGATGGAACTCGGGCCCCCTGCATTGGGAGCGCGGAGTCTTAACCACTGCGACACCAGGGAAGTCCCTATTGTGTTTTCTAGTGAGAGAGATGGCATCTTATATTTGCTTAGTGTCTATGAAAATCAAATCAGGGGAAGGGACAAAAGGGGGACAGGAGTAGCTAATTTAGTTGGAGATCAGGGAAGTCCTATCTGAAGAGGTAATATTTGAACAAAAACTTGAATGACCTGAGGGAATGAGCCATGCGTAGATGGAGGGGGGGGGGTGAGTACATTCCAGGCAAAGGGCATATCAAGTGTAAAAGCTCTGAGGAAGGAGCAAGCCTAAGGC
Organism: Balaenoptera musculus; assembly: GCF_009873245.2. Classification (NCBI taxonomy): domain Eukaryota; kingdom Metazoa; phylum Chordata; class Mammalia; order Artiodactyla; family Balaenopteridae; genus Balaenoptera; species Balaenoptera musculus. The sequence goes on along the minus strand of NC_045790.1, from coordinate 15,750,599 downwards.
AGCCCAGGAATAGAAACAAGGTCAGCATGGCTAGACAGAATGAGTAAGGGGAAAATGTAGACAGTGTATCAGAGACATAGGCAGGGTTTACGTGATGTCAGGCCTTGCAAACCATGGTAGAGTTTGGGTTTTATTCTGAATGCAGTGGGAAGCCATTAGAGCTTTTTTGTTTGTTTATTTGTTTGTTAAGCATGGCAGTGATATATTCACATTTATGTTTTAAAACAATTACTCTGGCTGTTATGTGGTGGACTGACTATGGGAGCCCAGAAAGACTAGTTAGTAATCTCATCCAGTAAGCATAGGCAGGAGATGTTGGTGACTTAGAGTAGGCATTTTGAGAAGCATTTGGATTCAGGATTTTGAAGTCTTTCCTTTCAAAAAGGTGGGAAATCTTGGTTGAATTAAGCTCTTAAGGTCATGGCACATTTATTACTAGTCTTTTCTAAGTCCCTCTATTATTTTGTTTTGTTTTTCTTATCTGTGACCTCTATTTTCCTTACTCCCTCTCCCAACTATACATGTTTCTATTGTATTTAGTATATGCCTCAGAATACATATATTATTATTAATTTTTTAATATATAACATTTTTGTGGGAAAAGTATTTTAATTTTACATAAATGTTATGGTGCTATTCAGTCGTTCTCAAACTTTAGCATGCATCATAATTACCTGCAGGGCTTGTTCAAAAACAGATTGCTGGACCCCACCCCAGAATTTCTGATTCTTTAGGTCTGGGATAGACCCTGAGAATGTATATTCTAACAAGTTCCTGTGTGATGCTGATGTACCACACTTTGAGATGAATGTGACCACCCTGAGAATCACTGCTGTAGCTCTCTTTCTGTTGATTTTGGTTTTTACATATCAGTATGTTTTTAAGATCTATCTGGGTTTCTGTCTGCTCCATAGTATCCCATAGTATACATCTATGACATTTTAGTTCTCTGTTCTCAGTGGTGGACACTAGGTTGCCTCCAGTTTCTTTCTATCATGAACACTGCTGTGAGGCACACCCTTATATAAATCCACTTATGGTCCCATGTTTTAGTTTCTCTATGGTTTATGAACAAGAGTGGGATTGCTAGGGAAAAGGGTACCTACCTTCATATAATACTTGAACTGATTATTGCAGATCACTCTTCAGAACAGCTGTACCAGTCTATACTCCTACCAGTAGCACCTAAGAGTTCATATTTCCTCATGTCCCTCTTCCAGAATTTGGTTTTATCTCATTTTCTAATATTTACCAAAATGATAAAGTAGTATCTTATTGTCATTTCAATTAATATTTCTTTAATTACTAATGACACTGAGCATCTTCTCATATATTAGCCATTCCACCCATACAATCCCTGTTAAGAGTTTCTTGTATGACATTTCAGAGATAGGTTAAGCATATACAAACATATTTGCATATCTGTTTTAAAAAATAAATGTACTTATTAATGTACATTGCCCTTTAAGTGCTGCTTTATCTGGGTCCCACAGATTTTGACATGTATTTTTTTTATTATCATTCAGCATTTTTTAAAGAATTATCTTTAAACCCTAAGACAATGAAGCAGTATGTTTTTTGTTTCCAGTCATGTGGGATTTTTTTAGAGTTAGTATTTTGTTACTGATTCTAATTAGTGTAATTTAATTAGAGAACATAATCTGAATAATATTCATTCTTTGGAATTTATTGAGACTCCCTTTGGAATTTATTGTGGTACCCAGTAGATTTTTGTGACTATCCCATATATACTTGAAAATAATGCATTCTGTACTTGTTCACTTGTTCTCTATAAGTTTGATTATTTTTGTTTGCTTGAACTATGATTTACTTTTGGGTTTGCGTCAAAATCTCCAGCTACAGTTATTGATTTACCTGTTTCTCACAATAGTCCTGTCAATTTTTGCTTATGTTTTGAAGCTGTATATGAATGAGATACATATATTTCATGATTAGACTATATGATTGATTTTCATTATTCACGGATTCTGTATTTGTATATATGCCTCCCTACTAAAATTTATTTGTAATCCCCAAATCAATACACACAGTGATTTTGAGGTCCTAGGCCCTCTCAGCAGGAGCTAGGAGATATATATGTATGCGTGTATATATATATATATATATATATATATACACACACACACACACACACATACACTATATATATATATATATATATATATATGTATGTATCTTGGTTATATATAGTGTGTGTATATATATATTATATATTATATACATATATAACTTGGGTTAGTTCTCCCCCATCCCATCCCTTTCTTTGTTACTTTGTTATCCATTTATAATACAGTTAGGCTCATTTGTTACTGTTCATATTATATTTGGGGTTTCTATCACATACTGGTTGATTTAAATACTTATTTTGAGTAATTTTAATACCCAAATAATTTTAATTACTGTGGTTCTAGAGGTCAAACCTATCCAAAGAGGTATGCTTTGAGAAGTGTCACTCCGGCCTCATCCCTCGTAACCTGTTCCCAGTCCCCACTTCTTTCCACCCATTTCCTCTGTGCCTGCTCTAGGTAACCAGTCTCTTTAGTTTATGATTTATCCTTCCCTTATTTCTTATGTACAAATGAGCAGCTAATATATGTTTTTCTTATACCCCTTCTTTATGACATAAACAGTAGCATACTGTAGATACTCTTTCATTTTGCTTTTTTCTTAACAGTGTATCCTAGAAATTGCCCCAAATCAGTTTATAGAGAGATCTTTCTCACGTGTTTTTTCATAGCTTCATAGTACTTCATTGTGTGGATGTATCATAATTTGCTCAGCCTCTCTCCTTTGTATGGTCATTTAGGTTGTTTCAAATATTTTGCTGTTACAAACAACACTGCAACCTGTGTGTATGTATTTTCTTATTGTTGGAAGTGTATCTTCAGGGTAGGCTCCTAGATGTGGTCAAAAGTTAAATGTATATGTGGTTTTGTCAGCTCTTGCCAAATTGTTTTATACCATGCAAATTATTTTTATGTAGTCAAACTTACCCATCTTTTCTTTTTTTTGCCTTTGGACTTTTAGTCATTAGTTTTAAAGTTTTTCCCTACACTAAGGCTAAAGAAAACTCACCTACATGTTTTCTTCTAGAACTTGTATGGTTGCATTTTGATATTTAGATCCCTTATCCATTTGTTATTATTCATTATGTGAGATATGGATGGAATTTTTTTTTTTGAAATAGCACCAGTTGTCCCAGAGACATTTATTAAGAAGCTCATCATTTCTCCAGTGATTTAGGATGCCACCTTTCTTATATCTCAAATTTTTATATGTACGTGCATTAATTTCTGACCCATTTTATTCCACTGGTATGTTTATCTACATATGTGCCAGGACCACTATTTTAATTTAGAAAGTTTATAGTATGTTTTAACCATCTTTTTCAGTGTTTTTCTGGCTGTTTCCTGGCTGTTCTTACATGTTTATTTTGCCATATAAATTTTATTATCAACTTGTCTAACTCCATAAAATAGCTTATGGTATTTTTATTGGAAATGTAATGGGTTTATAAACTAGGAAGAACTGTAATCTTTTCTTTTTTCTTTTTTTTTGGCTGCGCTGTGCAGCATGTGGGATCTTAGTTCCCCGACCAGGGATGGAACCCTCGCCCCCTGCAGTGGGAGCTCAGAGGCTTAACCACTGGACTGCCAGGGAAGTCCCAAGAACTGTAATCTTTTAATGCTGAATCATCCTATCCAAAAACAGGGAATGTCTTTCCATTTGTTCATGTCTACTTTTGTGTCTTTCAGGAGTGTTTTTTTTAACTTTTTCCTGGTATGAGTTTTGTACATTTCTTGTTAAATTTATTCCTGTGTAGTTAATCTTCTTTGCTGCTATTGTAAATGGAGTTTTGTCTACCATTGTGTCCCACTTATCGTTTGTGTATATGAAGGCTACTGATTTTGTATGTTAATTTTATATCCTTCCATGTTACTGGATTTTTTTATTAGTTTAGTTAGTTGTATCATTGATTTTTCTGGAGTTTATCAGGTATGCTATTATATCATCTGCAAATAGAGATAGTTTTTTTTTTTCTTTACTCATTCTTAAGCCTCTAACTGATTTGTCTAATTCAGTTGGCTAATACCTCTAGTACAGTGTTGAATAGTAGTGGTATTAGTGGATATCCTTGCCTTGTTCCTGATTTTAGTGGAAATGTCTCTACTGTTTCTCCACTAAATAAAATACAGGTTTTAGGACTAAGGTATGTGTGTGGGTGACTTTATCATAGAGATCTAGATATTTGGATGGAACATGGGAACAGAAATTAAGAAGAGATTTCTATGAAGGCTACTCTCTTATATTCTTTCAAATTCTAGGGCAGGGAGTTCCCTGGAGGTCTAGTGGTTGGGACTCTGAGCTTCCACTGCAGGGGGCACGGGTTCAATTCCTGGTCCGGGAACTAAGATCCCACATGCCATGTGGTGCAGCCAAAAAAAAAAAAACCCACAAAACCAAAAACAACAAAAAAGACAAATTCTAGGGCAACAGCACAACACACTCAAAAGCTGGAATTCTTCATGTTTCAACTTGGGAATGTCAATGAGGTACGCCATTATAACAAGTCATTTGAATTTGTATAAATTGTCTTTATGTGCTATTGTGGTCAAAAATAAAAATTTTATCCTTGTGTTTGTCTTGTAGTGTGTGCTGTTTTTATGGAGTTTAAAGATTAATCATCCCAAAACATTGTTTCTGCTTCGAGGAAATCATGAATGCAGGCATCTTACAGAATATTTCACCTTCAAACAGGAATGTAAGTATAATCACTCCTCCAGAACTTTTTAAGTTATCCTTTAGCCAGTCCCAGCGAATTAAACACAAAAGAAACTAATGGACCTCAAATGCTTCCTGTTCTGTTTTTGTTTTGTTTTGTTTTGTTTTCTGGTGAGAACCTAGATTCCACTTTTTAACACTTGTTTTGAAAATAACTTTTGAGTATACCCCCGGGTCTATAAGTAATACATTTAGGATATTTGGAAAACGTTAAAAAGTCCAAAGATATGAATTGTCCACAATTACACCACTTAAAATTAATCACTATTATCTCACTATTTGGTATATAGTCTTCTATTCTTTTCTGTATACATAAAAACCTATCATGAAATAGTTCAGATATATCTATATCCATACAATCCTCCCTTGATGTCCCAGGAATGGTTCCAGGACCCCCACAGATACCCACATCCGCAGATTCTCAAGTCTCTTATCTAAAATGGTGTAGTATTTCCATATAACCTTCATACATTCTCCTGTATACTTTAAGTCATCTCTAGATTATTCATAATACCTAATACAAATGCTATGTAAATGGTTGTAAATACAATGTAAATATTATGTAAATAGTTGCTGGCCCACTGCAAATTTAAGTTTTGCATGTTGGAACTTTCTGGAATTTTTTTTTCCCCCAAATATTTTAGTTCCTCAGTTGGTTGAATCCATGGATGCAGAACCTGTGGATATGGAAAGCCAACTGTATATATTTTTGCAATAAAATTGGGCTCATAGTATATGTACTGTTTAATAAATTGCTCTTTTCATGTTATGTAATAACATTTTTCCATTTTATTAAATATTTTTTAACATGACTTTAAAATATAATATTAATGTTTTTAAAGTATTCCATCTTGTGAATGTACTATCATGTGTGTGGCCAATTTAGTAGCAACTGTAGGACACTTAGGTTGATTCCAACTATAAATAATACTGTAATAGTAAAAAAAAAATTTATTATTAAAGGTAGAATTTTTTTGAAACTCAAAACATTACAAGCTGATTTAAAAAAACAAAAACAGGGAATTCCTGGTGGTCCAGTGGTTAGGATGCCGTGCTTCCACTTCCACTTCCACGAGGCCCAACTAAGATCCTGCAAAAAGCCTCAAGCCGTGAGGCAAAGCAAAAACAAAAACAAAAACCTCACAGATTTCTTTGACCAGAATCTAGGTACTCACAATTGGCTCTAAGTAACATGCAGCATGATGGTGACTATATTGGGCTTGTTTGGGAGAACTTGCCTCAGGACATTTGCACTTATCATCTCGTTTCCCCAGGTGTCTCTCTGCTTAGAAGACCTACATCCTTACTTCCTTCGTGTCATAGCCTCAGAGGTTTTCTTCCCTGGTTGCTTTTTCTAAATTAAAATCTCATCACTTTATTCTCATACCCTGCTTTTTTCCCCCATAGTATCTATCAATACCTGAATTTTTAATATATCCTATATATATAAAATTTATATATTTTTAATATATTTATTTATTTATTGTCTTTCTCTCCCACCAGAATTTAAGCTGCATGACAGCAGGGACGTGTTTTGTTCTCTGTTGTTCTTCCAGAACACTATCTATCTAATAAGTCATAGTAGATGCTTAACAAATATTGGTTGAATTAAATTGTTGAATGAATGATCCTTTGTGATTTATATCTTTAGGATAGACTCTCAGAAAAGAATTACTAGGTGTCAGGGCATGAACATTTTAAAGACTTTTGGTACATACTCTAGCACTCAAAAAAATTATATATCAGTTTATACTACATGGAATTTTTGTATTGTTATAGTGAAAGGAAAATACTGAAATAAAAAACAGAATTATACCTTTTTTGATTTCTGAAGTGTTAGTATATTCTTTATAAAATAAGAAAGCTAAAATAATCTCTTGTCGAGCTCTAAAGTCTACCTCTTTCCCCCCATAATCCTGAATATATAAAAATGCTTTGGGACTTCCCTGGCGGTCGACTGGTTAAGACTGCACTTCCACTGCGATGGGGCAAGTGTTCCATCCCTGGTCAGGGAACTAAGATCCCACCTGACATGTGGTGTGGCCAAAAAAAAAACACCTTTATTGTTCATATAATTGATATTTTGATCATGGATTTTACTTTGTGTCCTATTCAGATTTCTCTTCAGATTATCATCTTGGAGGAATATATTATATTTGAAGTTTTATTACCAAAAGAATATTCAAAGTTGATAAAAACTTTTAAATTTGTTTTCAGAGACTCAGAGTTTATTCAGCTGCCACAAAATCCCTCTGCTTACAATTTGAGAAACAATTTGAGAATGTTCCCAATGCTCATATTAACTCTTGTTACCAGTAGCTTCCTACATTACAGTTAGCAGTTGTGATGACAGCCTTCCTCCTAGTAACGCCTGGAAGGAAAGGTCTTTCTTACTGAAAGAAATTTTAGAGTGTGAACACTTAAAACTCCCTCTGAGAGAAAAGTCAGCTACAAATGGGCAAGATATAGATCATTCCAGGCCTTGGAACTTATTGAAATAAACACTTTAAATCAGTAATTAACCAGGAAGTTTAAAAAAAATTACATCTACTGTTGGTGAGTGTTTAAATTGGTGTAAAATAGTTGAAGAGTAATTTTGGAATATCCGTAAAAATTTCTGACCCAGCAGTTTGGCTTCTAAGAATTTATCATGCAGATTGTATCTTTTTTAAAAAAATTTATTTATTTTTATTTTTATTTATTTTTGGCTGCGTTGGATCTTTGTTGCTGCACCCAGGCTTTCTCTAGTTGCGGAGAGCGGGGACTACTCTTCATTGCGGTGCACGGGCTTCTCATTGCGGTGGCTTCTCTTGTTGTGGAGCACGGGCTCTAGGCGCGCAGGCTTCAGTTGTGGCGCACGGGCTTAGTTGCTCCGCAGCATGTGGGATCTTCCTGGGCTCGAACCCATGTCCCCTGCATTGGCAGGTGGATTCTTAACCGCTGCACCACCAGGGAAGCCCTGTATCTTTTTTTTTAATACTGCATAACAGATTACCACAAATTTAGCTGCTTAAAACAGCACATTTGTTATCTCACAGTTACTGCAGGTCAGAAGTCCAGGCACAGTATGGCTAAATTTGCTGCTCAGGGTCTCACTGGGCCAAAATTAAGGTGTCACCAAGGGCTGTGTTCTCATTTGGAGCTTGGTGTCTTCCAAGCTCACTAGTTGTTGGTGGTCCTTATTGACTGTAGGATTAAGGTCCCTATTTTCCTGCTAGCTGTTGGCTAGAGACTGCCCTCAGTTTCTAGAGCCCAAATGCATCTCTCTGCCTTCCTCTTCTGTGATCAGCGAGCTGGAGAAAACCCTCTGCTTTTCAGAGGCTCACCTGATTAGGTCAGGCCCACCCAGGAGAATCTCCCTTTTGCCATAATGATACATAATCATGGGAATCTCAGTGTATTTCCAAGTTCCACCCACTCAAAGGGGCACAGATTATACAAAGGTATAGGTCATTGCAGGTCATTTTAGAATTCTGTCTACCACACTATATACTCAAAAAGATAAGAAGATACGGATGTATAAGGATGTTCATTATAGTGTTAATTGTAATAGCAAAAAAAAAAAAAAAGAATCTAAATGTCAATAAAGGACTGCTTAAATAAGGGATAATACATCTAAAAAATGGAATGCTAGGCAGCTGTTGTAAGATCAAGGTGGATCTAGATGTACTGATATGGAGAGCTGTTCAGATATATTGTTAGATGATGGAAGCCATTTGCAGAACACGTATAGTGTGATCTCCTTTGTAAATTAAAAATATATAAGGTGCAGAAGTACTTGGGACCAGTGATTACCTGTGGGGAGCTGGATCAGGAGGACTAGTACTTTTAATTTTTTATCTTCCCATAGGACTCCTTGAATTAGCTTTTCATCACCACTATGTAATACTGTTATAACAATTTTTTAAACTGGTAACTTTCAAATTATCCATTTGGGGCCCAAGCATTTAAAAGGCTTTTTAAAGCATCCCAGGTAATTCTGTAGCACACTGCTGGTTAAGAACACCTCTTCCAGAGGCTTGGAAAGTATCTACTGTTTGTCATTTGAGAACCACTTCACCAAGTACTTTAAAAATTGGAAATATTTTGCATTGTTTTTCTAAGCCAAATATTAGGGTGGTCCTCATTACACCTCTATTTCTTTACCTGGGAAAATTAAACAGTGCCTATCAAGCAGTTAACAAAGGCCCTGGAAGGCTCAATATTTAGCAATAGATAAATAATGAAGAAAAAGCTGTGTATGGATGCCTCTGAATTAAGATTCATGTTTTTTCGGTAACATTCTATCTAATTCTTCCTCTGTTTTTTCAGAGTTCTTTTTTTGATTAGTATAATTGGTTCAGACTGTTTTCAGAAGATAGAACAATAGGTTTGGGAAACATTTTGAGTGTGTCATTTTGCACAGGATTTCTTATCTCAGGTTTTTCTTTGCTTTTCACATGCTTTAATTTAGTTAAACCACGTTTCTTTCTTTTTCTCTTATCTGCCAAGATACTCCTGTTTCATTCTAATGCTGCATCTGAAATGTTAATAAATCTTGGAATAAGCACACAAATTCAAGTACAATTTCAAATTTTGTTCCTATATAAGGAAAGAGCATGTGTGCCACTTTGCATGAGTGTTTTTACTGATAAGCTGATCTTTCTTAAAGGGCCACTGCGGCATTTAGAATCAGCACCTTATAATTACTGTTAAGTGATGCTTAGTTCCAAATTGTGCAGCTGCAATCTTGTTAATATTTCTAGGAGGGGCAGGTGGAGGCTTTTCTTTTCTTATATCAAGTTTTAAAGTGCTTTATATTGCAGAGATTTTTTTTTATTTCTTTTAAATCCAGAGATAATTTGAGTAGCAAAGTATAACAGTTAATTTTTGACATATCATTTATCTTTGCAAAAACATTTCTTTATTGTTATATACTTGGAAAGCAAGAAACCTAGTGGCTTTATGATTCCATCTCATAGCTCTGGGTCCATATTTCTAAAGTAAATTAATTTCTTATTTCCAAGGGCCTCTTTTTTGATGTGTAGTTAAACAGCTTACTGAAATTACAGGAGGTTCCAGAAACTCCTGTAATTTTGCTAATGAAAACAGTATTGTTATGACAGGTTGATTTTTTTTTTTTTTTGAAATAAATGTTTGCCATTGTTCATTACTTATAGTAGCAAGAGATTGGTGTGGTTAGATTGTGGTATATCCATAAAGTGAAATATTATATAGATATTAAAAAAATAGCAAAACTCTTCATATAACAATGTGGCATGATCTCCAAAATATGTTAGTAAGTCCAAAAAACGGGAATTCCCTGGCGGTGCAGTGGTTAGGACTCCGTGCTCTCACTGCCAGGTGCCTGGGTTCAATCCCTGATCCGGGAAATAAGATCCCTCGTGCTGCACAGCACAGCCAAAAAAGAAAAAAAAAGTCCAAAAAGGGGCTTCCCTGGTGGTGCAGTGGTTAAGAATCCACCTGCCAATGCAGGAGACACGGGTTCGAGCAGCGGAGCAACTAAGCCTGTGCGGCACAACTACTGAGCCCGTGAGCCACAACTACTGAAGCCCGCGTGCCTAGAGCCCATGCTCTGCAACAACAGAAGCCACCGCAATGAGAGGCCTGCACACCGCAACGAAGAGTAGCCCCCGCTCGCTGCAACCAGAGAAAAGCCCGCGTGCAGCAACGAAGACTCAACGCAGCCAAAAGTAAAATAAATAAAATAAAATAAATAAATTTATAAAAAAAGAGAAGTCCAAAGAGCAAGTGAAAACAGTGTACATATTCTACATTTATCTAAAAAAACAAAAGGATGTTGTGAAAATGGAATAAATATACATATCTGCATATGTATGCATAGAATATCTTTATAAAGACACCCAGGAAGCTAGTTACCTGCAAAGAGGGGGAGGAGGCACTAATTCTGAACCTTTCTTTTTTTTTGAACCTATTACCTTTGTTTTAAAAAAATAATGAAAGCAAATAAAAATTAAAACAAATATATCATCACTTTTTAGACCGGGTCATGGTTTCCTGCAAATAGTGCTGACTCTCAAAATTACTTTCAAAGAATATTGTTGAGAATTTTGTTTTGTTAATGTTATATTATTGATACTAGTTAGAACTTGTATCAGTGTGATCCTATGACTGAGGTGCATGTTTCCTTCATTATGGGATATATCTTACAATTTATCATGAAAATAAAACACTTGAGTCAGCTAATTTAACCTTTGGTAATTATATATTTGGCTCTTTAGATTCTCCTACTAAATATTTAATTTAAAAATAATGATTGGGAGGAGTATTGCATCATGTTAAGAGCATGAACAGGTTCAAGTTCTAGTCCTGCCACTTACTAGTTGCACCTTTGGACAAGTGAGCCCAGTTTCCTCAGCTTTTTAATGAAAGTAATGTACCTACTTCACAGGGTTTCAGTGAGGATAAAATAAGGTAATTTTATTGGTTAACACTTATATAGAACCAACTTTGTGCCACACATTATTCAAAGCATTTTACATACGTGAATTCATTTAATCCTCACAGCAACCTTGTAATGTAGGTGGGTATTATTATTAGGCCTATATTATAGATGAGGAAGTAAAGGCACAGAGAGTCAAGTAATTCGTCCAAAGTACTATTGCTAGTAAGTGGCGGAGCTGAGGTTCGAATCCAAGCAGTCAGGTTCCAGACTCCATTCCACTGTGTTGAACACTTAACTCATTGATGGCACAGGTACATTGTGAGCCTTCAACAGATTTCAATAATAAAGGTGATATAATAATAAATATTACTATACAAGGATTATATATCCATCCTAGAAAATACAGCTAAACTAAGTCATCTTCAATCTAATCCCTCAGAAAATAAAAATGTTGGTATTTATATACATATTAATAAACTTTAAGAAAATAAAAATGGTAACATTCTGTAACCCATGTTGGTTGTGTGCTTTGTTTAATTTGATTTGTGACTTCCTGTTTTAATTTACAAAATGGATTAAGACACTGTATTACTTTCTGTCTTTCTCCAGACTTGGTAGACTTCTGGAAGTAGGCTAAGGAACTCTTCTGAGTCATTCTTTGGGTTGAAAGGCATTTTATTGATGTAAAATAGTATTTGGAGCATGAATTAATAACTAATTAAAATCCCTGCCTATATGCAACCTTAGGACGCTTACAAAGGAATTCCTTATTGATGTTGGCAACAGGGGGAACTCTGGCTCCATGGATTTACAGGAGAAAAAGTCAATCACTGGCCACAAATGAAAGGGTTTTTTTCCCTTGATTTTTTTTCCTTTAACACACTTTGTTGGCCAGTGCTGGGTGTACTTCTGAGATAGCAAACGTGTAGTGCTCAGATACAAAGCAGAATATAAGCATGTAATTGCAAGGAGATACGAAGATGCAGAAGACATGGCTCTTATTAACTTGGATGTCATAATAGAGTTAGCATATATTGTGAAATAGATGATCTTAACTGCCTTTGTGGTAATACAGAATGCTCTAAAAGTTTATAAAGGAACTCACAGCCTCCCTTAATGCCCTCAAATCCTGATCAGCATTGGCAATAGACAGTCTTCACCTTCAGGGATGAAGCACCTTAAGTGTGGTCCACTGGTTACACCTTCCCTTTAGGGATCTCTCTCCAGTCATTCCTGCTACCCATGTACTGCACTCTGGCCCAAATCTGGACACATCACCCTTCATATTATTCCCCAAAGCCTTGCCAAGACCAGGCTCTGATACTTGAACATGTCTTTTCTAAAAGCATGGAGATTACAAGAAGAAAATAAACACAGAAATAATTACCAACTAGATAATCTGACTCACTTGCTATAGTGTTGTTCTCTGGGCCCTGTAGGCTTTGTCTCATCTTCACAGAATCTTGGAAGAGAAGGAGCTCACAGTTCTGTAGGGCTGCCCGCCTGTATAACTTGTGGCCGTCTCCACCAATATGCACCTCCTAGCATATTGGCTTTTTGAACCCAAGGCCAAAGAAGAAAACATTCCCTTTCTCTTTAAACTAAAGCCATCTGCCAACTATTATTTCATGACCTGTTCTTTTTAGATAATTGTGGAAACCAACCCACTGTCTGCCCACTGGAGTGTTTTTTTGTTCTGTAGCCTCAAAATGACAACCACATCAAAATACAGTTCACTGAGATGAACGTTTTTACATAAAATCAGGACATAATTTGCTTGAAGACCTTAAAAATCATGAGCAAAAATATTATTGACATCTTATTGATGACGCCCAAAACTTCAGTTTCTATTTATATATCTTCATTACCACCAGGAAGTCTTTTTAGACCCAACAAAATATTCAGACTCACGAGAGACCATGGGGCATACATGGCATCCATCCTAGAAGAGTACAGTTCAGGAAGGGCAGCATCAGGCATCCCTTTTCATGGAATAGTCCTCATAGAAGCACATGCCACAGCCTGGAGCTCTTCTGCCTTTTGCCTCCCTTTCTCCCACCCTCTCCTAGTCACAGCTCAGGTGCAAGGAAACAGTATCCACACTGGGCAGCTTAGGGAGCCACCCTGGCTTAGAAGCCTCATGCATCACAAGTGCCAGTATCTCTTGTAAAAGCTTTATTGGCTAGCTTCCAGGGTCCCACGAGGGACATACCTTACGAGTCACCGCACTCAGAGAAGCCCAAAGCTATAGCTTCCGCCAGGTAATTGGGTAATTTTTACCATAAGAAATGTTGCCTAATAACACAGCTGATTCCATTCACCTTATCAGGTTTCCAGGACAACAGAGCTAGAAAGTTAATCCAAGGTCACACTTGTAGAAAAAGAGGGAGATTTTGTTTGCCCTTTATCCACAACTTTTCAGAAATATCTTTACAAAGATGATTGTGTTTTCAAATTTGCCTGGAACAAATGGCTTTGGAGTAGCTTCATAATCAACTGGAATATATCCTTTTTCATGTATGATAAATTTTAACTCTCTTCCTTTGTTTTTCCTTTTTCGATAGGTCGAATCAAATATTCTGAACAGGTATATGATGCGTGTATGGAAACATTTGACTGTCTTCCTCTTGCTGCCCTCTTAAACCAGCAGTTTCTGTGTGTACATGGAGGAATGTCACCTGAAATTACTTGTTTAGATGACATTCGGAAAGTAAGTAATCTTTCGTTAGTCTCATGGAGTAAATATGCTTTTAATTTTGTTTTTTATTACAGTCAACTAATATGTCTTTATTGCTGAAAATTTTAAATACAGATAATTAAAAGTAAGAAAATGGAAATCACCTGTGATCTTGTCATTGGGCAATAACTACTGTTAACATTTTCCTGTATATCTTCCAGAAAATGTCTAACTTTTTTTAATAAATTTATTTATTTTATTTATTTATTTTTGGCTGCATTGGGTCTTAGTTGCTGCGCGCGGGCTTTCTCCAGTTGCAGCGAGTGGGGGCCACTCCTCTTTGCCGTGCGCAGGCTTCTCATTGTGGTGGCTTCTCTTGTTGCGGAGCACGGGCTCTAGGCATGCAGGCTTCAGTAGTTGTGGCATGTGGGCTCAGTAGTTGTGGCTCGCGGGCTCTAGAGCGCAGGCTCAGTAGTTATGGCACACGGGCTTAGTTGCTCCGCGGCATGTGGGATCTTCCTGGAGCAGGGTTCGAACCCGTGTCCCCTGCATTGGCAGGCGGATTCTTAACCACTGCTCCACCAGGGAAGCCCAGAAAATGTCTAATTTTTAATGAAGTCTGTGCTTTTACCAACTAGAAACATATTTTGAGTATAACCCTGAAACTTTAAATTATGCAGCAATAAGGAAGGAAGGAAGCCAGGGTTCTAATCCCTGTACTGCCATTAATTGTGTAACCTTTACCAAATCACTTAACCTCTTAGAATTTCTTCTCTGTAAAATGAGGACGTTGAAATGGATGATCTGAGGACTCTCCCAGCTCTGAAATTCATTGACTTTGACATTTCAGATGATAGAGTTTAATTGCTACACTTGCCTTAGTTGGTAATTATGATTTTCAGGATTGTATATCTTCATGACTGAGAAAAGGTGATCAGTCTTTTTTCACTTATATTGTTCTACATCACCATCTTCTCTTCTCTACCTTGTATTCTCTTACCTCTCTTATATAGGTACTGAAACTAAAAAATTTTCTGTTTGTAAAACTGTTTTCTCTGAATTAAAGTTACTATCCTCAAGGTAAGAGGGTATGCCTGTATGCACAGCCTTTTCTGCTGCCGTGTTGTTATTATATAAACAACATTTCTCTTTTACATAGTAAATCTTGAATTTTACAATTCTGAATCAATTGTATTAATAAAAAGCTCCCCTTTCACTTAGTAGAGGTCCTCTTCTTGGCATTCAGTTATCCTAGTTACTTGTTTTCTCTTGGTTTTCATGCGTTAACCAAAGCAGCAGTGGCTAAAGGCTTGAGTTAATAACTTATGTTGAAATGCCTCCGCTGAATAGAATGGAAAGGATGAAAGCCTTTTGCAAAATAAAACTAGCATTCTTTAAAATAAAGAAATCTCCATTGGAATGAGATAAACAATGAACAGAACCATTGCAAAACCCTTCCTGCTCTCATGGTAACATTGGCTCACCTAGGCAATTGAAATAAACTTTACAGGGTCTTTCTAATAAATAGTGTATTTCTATAGTGATTGATTTCACATTCAAATTAAATGAGCACCGCTTATAAGATTAGGATGTAAGGAAGTCCTTTTCTACTGTTGGGATAGGGATATTTATTAAAATTTAATACCAAAAACAAATAAAAATTGTATCTACATTTATTAAATGTTCATTTTCTTCCTAAAGGAAAATTCTTTAGGGGCTTACTGCCCACTCTCCTAATACATTCTTATGGGTGGAAGGGTGTTTTTTGACCCATACCATTTTCCAAAAGTTCTTTTGCTTTCATGATTTTTCTTCTTTTGGCTTTTACGTGTCTTCTAGTTAGACAGGTTTAAAGAACCTCCAGCCTTTGGGCCAGTGTGTGACCTGCTTTGGTCTGATCCCTCAGAGGATTATGGCAATGAAAAGACCTTGGAACACTATACCCACAACACAGTCCGAGGGTGCTCTTATTTTTACAGGTAAGCTAATCCTCAGTTAGAAAATTAGAAAAAGGAAATTGTAACATGTATTATCAAATTATTTTTAACTACATATTTTGTATCTTGAATTTGTGTAGCTCAGGGACTTCTATTTAATTTTTTAATTAATTGAAGGCAGAAAACTCTGTTTGTTTTGTTTTTTATATTTTACTAGGTATTATGCCCTAATAAGTGTAATATACTGAACACGATTGAATAAAACATCTTGCAGTGCTTAAATATTGTTGTCTGACTCTAAATGATCTAGCTTATTTGTTCCCAAACATCATCTATTGACTTTTTTTTTTTTAATTAATTAATTAATTAATTAATTATTTATTTTTGGCTGTGTTGGGTCTTCGTTTCTGTGCGTGGGCTTTCTCTAGTTGTGGCAAGCGGGGGCCACTCTTCATCGCGGTGCGTGGGCCTCTCACTATTGCGGCCTCTCTTGTTGCGGAGCACAGGCTCCAGACGTGCAGGCTCAGTAGCTGTGGCTCACGGGCCCAGTTGCTCCGCGGCATGTGGGATCTTCCCAGACCAGGGCTCGAACCCGTGTCCCCTGCATTAGCAGGCAGATTCTCAACCACTGCGCCACCAGGGAAGCCCCCTGACTTTTTTAAAAATAAAGATTTCTTGGCTCTTCCCTCAGAGATTCTGATTCAGTAAGCCTGAGACAAGGGAATCCTGTTATTTTTTTTAAAAAGCTCTCCAGCTTTTGGAACCACTGGTATTGGCAAAGATATAAAAAGAACAGGACATTGTGAACTAAGCCCAGGACATTTCCTGGAAGTTGGTTGTTGTCTTTAATCTCATATGTGAGCTTTCATTGTGCTTTGCCACTCCAAACTAGGGAGATTCAGGGAAGTTTGAAGCCTGAATTTTTAAAAAAATCCCAGTATTTTATTCTGATAAATAATACCTGTATTTAGTACCCTGAAAAATCTTTGATAATTGCCTAAGATAATGCATTCATTAAATGAAATCCTGCACACAAAAGGAAGCCTCAGTTTTGCCATAGTTTTAACATTCTTCTAAGTAAACTTTTTTCATTCCATTCTGCCAACTTTAGCAGTGACTAATATGATGAAGTCATTTAAATTTTACTTCTCTTTACATTGCTTAAAATAAAGAACATAAAACTTTTTTATTTTTAGCACATTGTAAACTGGTGCAATTTCTATGGCAGTGAGCTTGACAACATCTCTCAATTATAAATGGCCATGGCTTTTGTTCCAGAATTTCTACTTCTAAAATGTAATCCTGTGGCTATACAGTCAGTCCTCATTATTCACGAATTCTGAGTTGCAAATTTGCCTAGTTGCTAAGATTTATTTGTAACCCTGGAATCAGTACTCACAACACTTGCAGTCATTCACAGACATTCAAGTGTACAGAGCAACGGAAAGTTTGAGCCACCCTATGCACGTTCCGGCTGAGGCTGAACGTGCAGCGGCTCTGCCTCTTGTTTCAGCTCTCACACTGTAAGCAAGTATTCTTTTTGTGGTCTATTTAGTGAAACATTTCCCACATTTTTTGTTGGTGTTTTGCTGTTTAAAATGCCCCAAGCATACTGCTGAAGTGCTATCTAGTGTTCCTATGTGCAAGAAGGCTGTGATGTGTTATATAAGCTCCATTCAGGAATGAGTTATGGCACTGTTGGCCATGTTAATGAATCAACAATGTACATTAAATGAGGTGACTTTACACAGAAACACACATAAAACAAGGTTATGTGTTGATTAGTTGACGAAAACGTTGTGACCAGAGGCTCACATAACCGTAACCCTGTATTTCCCCTAGGAGCACTGGTTCAGTATTCACTAACTCAGTTTTTGCAGCAACTTTATAGAACACAGCTACTGCAAATGATAGGAATCAACTGTACTTGAAAACATGTAAAATGCATGTACAAGTTTTTCATTGTTGCATTATTTATGATGATGATTTTAAACAACCTAAACGTTCAATAGGAGACTAGTTAAATAAATGCTTGTACATCCAGGCAATGGAATATACCAGACAATGCAATGAGGCTGTTTTTTAAAAATGAAAAAAAGAAAACAAATCCTTTATATACTGATTGGAATAATCACTAGTTTAAAGTGAAAAAAAAGACATAGTAAAAAGCTATGTGTACCATCTGATGACATTTCTAAAAGGGGGGGTGTGCATGCGTGTGTGCATAATTGCTTGAAATTGAATATCGTATCTCTGAAAGGGCACTCAAAGAAACCAAGAACATTGGTTGCTTCCAGGGTAGCTGGAAGATAGAGGTAAGATGGAGGGAGACATTTCACTGTATAACTTTTTATATCTTTTAATTTTATGCCACGTGAATGTGCAGCCTACTTTAAAACTTATTTTTTTCTAATGAACATAATAAGAAAGAAAGATTAAACATAAATTAAATAATTAACACTTGGTTAATTCCAGGATAATTTTGTATTCTGCAGTTCTTTGTATCAAACATTTGCCATTCAGAAAGGTACTAGTGCTAAAAGAATACGATAGGAGAGATGCAAATATCATACCTTTCATTTGAATAAGGTTGGATATAGTATTTGTATTTGCTCCTGAAATATTCCTGCATAATATCATCTTGATATTGATATTACCTGTGAAGCTATAAGTAGGTTCTTTAACTTTTCTAACAGTTTGACAAT
The DNA here is from genome assembly GCF_009873245.2 of Balaenoptera musculus. NCBI lineage: Eukaryota > Metazoa > Chordata > Mammalia > Artiodactyla > Balaenopteridae > Balaenoptera > Balaenoptera musculus. The sequence goes on along the minus strand of NC_045790.1, from coordinate 15,732,071 downwards.
TTGAAAATTGTGTGTTCAGTTTTTAGCACCTACTACACACACACACACACACACACACACACACACACACACACACACTGCTGTGATACTTTTTTTTATATCAAGGTACCAAGAAAAGTTTTGGTGTTGTATTATTATTCTTGTGGGTTAAGAAAAAAAAAAGGTGGGGGAGCTCTACTTCTGTCCTAGGGTTGTCTATTATCTGTGTCCTTGATCTGGAATGAGGAATATCAGTGACATGGAAAAACAAGAATGATGATTGCTAAGCTATTAATAAAAGTTCAGTGGGAATGAAAACCTATAATTTTGAAACAAATTCAACTCATTTCATCTTGACTTTTCCCCTTCCTCCTATTAAAAAACAAGTGTTTTAATTCTGGATTTGTGTTTTCTTTTTCAGTTACCCTGCAGTTTGTGAATTTTTGCAGAACAATAATCTGTTATCAATAATCAGAGCCCATGAAGCCCAAGATGCTGGGTAAGTTATATTAAAACTGTACCATGACTTCCCTGGTGGTCCAGTGGTTAAGACTCCACGTACCACTGCAGGGAGGCACGGGTTCAATCCCTGGTCAGGGAAGTAAGATCCTGCTTGTGGTGTGGCGTGGCCAAAAAAAAAAACAAACAAAAAAAACAACCAACTGTACCAAACAGCACTGCAGAGTTTTTGCCTTTTACATCAAGACAGACGGGCTGTCATTTCTCTTCCAGGTATCGAATGTACAGGAAGAGCCAAACGACAGGCTTTCCATCACTCATTACTATTTTCTCTGCCCCCAATTACCTAGATGTCTATAACAATAAAGGTAAAGGAGACCAGCAATATTTGAGTTTGAATTTGTGAGTGAGTAAATGTGAGCTCTAGTTTAATATGTATGTGCATAGGTAATTTTCTGAATATATATAAATTTTAAATAAGAAAAAAAAGGGTCTTAATTGAAACAAAGGCCAAGAAACTTAGAATTTAGGCTTCTGCTTGGTTTTCATCTCCTAAGGATTATTGGGCTCTTTGTGAGTATAAATAATGATTACAATAGGTCTGATTTGTACTACTGAATCAAAATATAAGAAGAATAAATTACTTCAGGTTCAGGTTAGAACAGTCAGCATAAATTATTGGTTTTGGTGAATTTAATTTATTTATAACAGTACCTCAATAAAATGTCACTGTTTACTGTTTTAATGTCTGTCCGTTAAGCTGTTTTTGCTCTTAAGAAATGATACAGTTAGAATGAATACTCTACAAAAAGTCAGAAAAATCTTCATTTTAGTCCAAGCCCTGTCAGAAACTAATAGTGTGACTTTAGGTAAGTCATATCATCTTTCTTAACCTCAGTTTCCCATATAAAAAAAGATAATTGGATATACACATGCCTTTTGATCCAGAAATTCTACTTCTAAGACTTTTAGTCTATTTTAGTCATTTTTTTAAATTTAACTTTTATGATTCCTAGTTCATAAGTTTTGTATCAGGGCAGTGGTCTACTTAAAAACTTCCTCTGTAACATGCCTCTGTAACTATTTTGTTGTATGACTATAAAATAATAGAACTTTTAAACAAACATGCCAGAACAAATATATCCAAGTGAGTATTGTCCCTTCAAGGTAGTTACCTTGGGAGGTTATACACTTATTCCAACAATGCTGCCCGTTGTTCAAACATTTTTGGAACTCCTCTTTTGGCATTGCCTTCAGAGTCTGCGACACATTCTTTTGATTATCCTCAATGATGGGAAACCTTCGTCCTTTGAGGGTGGATTTGATTTTTGGAACAGCCAAAAGTCATTCGGAGTCAAGACTGATGAATAAGGTGAGTGATCAAGCTAGACGATACCATTTGGGGTCAGGAACAAGGTATGATTATAAGGTAATGAGACTGGTTTTTCTTGTGTTGCTTATATGGCTCTGGAGGCAATTCCAAAAGAGGAGTTCCAGAAACGTTTTGAGTGATGGCAGCATCTTTGGATTAAATTTACAGTAAGGCAGCAAGGTATATTGATAAGAGCACTGAGCTAGGAGTCAGAAATCCTAGTCTAGTCCTGCTTCACTTTTAAATTCACAGTTAATGAGATACTTCTCTGAGCCTCAGTTTGTCCTTAAAATAACTGTGATATAGGCTTGTTGGAGATAAGTTGGAAAAATCAAAATGAATATTAAAAGCATTGGTCAAACTATAAATTGCTCTACTACTATAACATTCTACTGTTATTGTGCCTGGTGTGATTACAGCAAAGGACCACACTCATCTGATATATAAGGTCTGGTGTGTTTGTCGTTGGTGGTTTCTTAAGTCTCATTACTTTATAGTCATATCTTGTGTATGCAGTTTGGGAGAGAAGTTTAAAAGAGGTCCACAATATATTTACTACTTCCTCTATTTCAGAGTAGACTATGAAATGGCACATCTCATTTCAATCTGTTCTGGAACAGTTATCTCTGGATGTCCTTAGTGACTTGCTATCCATTTTAAAAAGGCATTTCTTTGACTTAAATTCTCTTCCAGTCTTATATTTTCTTTTTGCTACTCGTCAGTCTTTTCTGAGTCTTAGCTATCCTATAATACTCTGCTTCTCCCTAACTCCATTCTTTCTTATTTCCTTTTTCCTAATATTTCCAATACATTAGAGACTTAGTTTTTGTTCTCGTTTCCTCCCTTATGAATGGTATGTGCCACTTATGTTGTCAAACTTCCTCAAGGACAGTGTCCCTAGTCCTCTTATCTATGATGAAGACTTTCCCTTCTTACTTCCTTTATTAACCTTACTATTAAAAGTGTCTATTGAGGGAATTCCCTGGCAGTCCAGTGGTTAGGACTCGGCGCTTTCACTGCCAGGGGCCTGGGTTCAATCCCTGGTCGGAGAACCAAGATCCTGCAAGCTGCATAGTTGGCCAAAAAAAAAAAAAAGTGTCTATTGATTGCCCAGTGGATTTATCAGTGTGCTAATCTGAAACATGTCATCTAAATCAGCAATCACTTTACTAACTTACTAACTGCCAATTCATTCTTTGCCATATTCTAATCTGGTCTTGTTCTTGATTATTCCTTTAGTAAACTGTTAAAGTCACAGTTGATTCTGAGTTTTTTGTTGACTTTGACATAATTGGTAACATACTTTACCTTGAAACAATCTTATTTTCCTTGGTTGTTTCTTAACCTTTGGCCGGCGGGGAGGGGGGGATTTGGCATCTAAAATCATCTCTGGTGGTACTCAGTTATTCACCACACAAGTACCTCTTTTCTTGAAAAAGGCAACTCTATCCCCCTTTCCTTCTTCTCTTTCTTTTACTGTTGTTTTTCTTTCTTGTATATTCTTTAGACTGATTGGTACCAACAGGCATTTCTTAATTCCACTGGTTACATGAAAGACCTTTAAGTCATGATTTTTAAACATCTCTATTTCTATTTTTGTGTCCACCTCCCACCTCTTTTTCTTGTGTAGATTGAGGGAGTTGTTGAATATTTATATATTCATCTAACCTAAGTAAAATACATATACTTGAAAATAATGGGACATGTACATTGTAACCAGTATTAGAAGCTTCTTAAAAGCTGAAAATCCTATTTTCATATATCTTTATAATCTATGGTGTACATTTTAAACATCCAGTGACTTTAATTTTGAGAATACTAGGCTATCCTGCAATAAGCAAAGAGACAGGAATCAGGAGATGACCTATAACTGTCATTTCTAGAGAACTATTATACCCTATTCTATTTATGATCATAGTAAGAATAATTAAGAGAATAATGCAAACCACATTGCATTGCTGGTGATGAAAACTAAGGGATTGGATTTTTAAAAGTTTTAAATATAAAGAAAATCAGTTTGGTACCAAAGTATGTGTGCCATATATATGAACATATATATATATGAACTGGTTAATATTAAACATTTATAGAGTGTGAGCAATATACTAACTGTGTATAGGAGAGACAGGCATTTTTTTCTTCACATACTGTATGCAGAGATGATTTAATCTACTTTGAACCTTATTAAATTGCTCCAAGTTTACCATCTATCTGTATCCCCCACTATGAATTAATAACTGCTATGTTATAAACTCTTAAAAAGTTTATCAAATCTTTGGCTCTGGCTAATGACTAGGAAATCAGGCTGTGTTCATTTAATGAGAAATGTTTGCCCTTAGAGGAAAGTTGTAACTGTAACCACTTGGCCTATAAAGGGAAATTATGATGAAATTTTTCTCATGTGGAATCTGAGATTTCTATAGATAGTTACTGTGCAAGACCCTTTGAAGTTTCAGAGCTTAGTTTCTTTTGTACTTTTATTATATATAAGAGCTCTTCAGGTAACTTTGTTTCTTGGGATAATTCTTAAAAGAATGAACTATATAACATGCTTTAAGATTTTCCATCTGTCTTGAATTTATAAATGGAAAGTAAGTTCTTGAGTTCTGTGTAGTAGATACACAGCTGTACAAAGTGTACCAGTTGCCATGTCATTTTCCTCTGTGCCAGACTTTCCTCCTTTTTCCTTTTTAGCTGCTGTATTAAAATATGAAAACAATGTCATGAATATCAGGCAGTTTAACTGTTCTCCACACCCATACTGGCTTCCAAACTTTATGGATGTTTTCACGTGGTCTTTGCCTTTTGTTGGGGAAAAAGGTAAGAGAACTAAAGCATCTGGACCATCAATTGTCCTAACTAGTGACTGAGCACCCTTATATTTGCATGAGTCCCCTGATGGTTCAGAAATGTTTTTCTTAAAGTTATCAGAAATGTTTTCTATTTTCATTGTTCTCTACAAAGATTTTTAAGTGGCACTTAATTGGTTTTTAAATTGTAATTCGAGTTGATTATGCTTTTCTTATTCTAAATATCAATTTAAAGTAGCTGTCGTCCTATAATCAAGATGTTAAAATAACATAAGTAACAATAAAATAACCATTCCTTCAGTGATTTCTGCAGCGATAAAGAGATTTAAATAGGAATTATTTTTCTTGGAATTTTATTTGTGCACCTATACAAATAAGCTATGCAAATATATAAGCCTGTTGTACATAGGCCTGGTGGCTTAACTTCTTTGTAAAATGGGAGGAAATCCTTTCATATGCATATCAGTGAAGAAAAGGCTCTGGCAGCAGTCTAATGAAATCAAGTAGTTATGCAATGGAATCGTCAAAGACTCCATACTTTAACTGGAGCAAGTAATCTCCCCCAAATCTATATAAACTTGAAGGTCTGCATTTAATGCTGTTCCTTACAGCTACTCTGAATAGCAAAATGACAAATCATTTTTATCTATGTTTATTTAACATGTATGTTTATATATCCACATCATTTTAGAGAAAGTACCTTATTAATTATATAAAATTTTGGTTATTTTGTCTTATCATCTAGTCACAGAGATGCTGGTTAACATTCTCAACATATGCTCTGATGATGAATTGATTTCCGATGATGAAATTGAAGGTAAACTTGCCTTTTCCTCCTTTGAATCAGAAACGAAGAAGTTTTGGTTTTGGTTTTAGTTTGTTGTGAATAATTTTCTTTGTCTAATTAAAAAAAGAATTCTGCTCATTGTAGAAAAATAAAATTTGAAAAATACAGGAAACCATAAATAAGAAAAAAAAGTCACCCATAATCCTACCATCTCATAGATATCCACTGTTAACATCTTGATATAAATACGGTATTAGTGTCTTTTTTCCCTCTTTTTTCTTTTAAACAAAGATGAAGTCATGTGATAGTTTCACAAACATTTCCTGGGTTTTTTGTAGACTACTTTTTAATGGTTACATAGTTATCCATGTCAGTCATTCTTTGTTTTATCCAATCCCCTGCTGTTGGATATTGGATTTTTTCCCAATTTTCTTTTAAAACCCCACAGTTTTGAAAATTTTTATAGATAAATCTTTGCCTGTTCTGTTCAACAACCAATGTTTATTATACGCCTTATATGTGCCAACAATTGTATAGGTCCTAAGCTCTCAAAAAGCTTATATTCTGGTGGTGGGAAAACAAACAAACAATGCATATGAGTCAAGTATTGATATGTGGTATGAAAGAAAGGAAAACAATACTAGGAAATGAAAATTAACACTTTCTTGATTATTTCCATAGGATAAATTTCTAGAAATTGAAAATTTGTGTCAATTAGTACTTACAGTTTTAAATTGGATACAGATGACCTAGAAAAGCTATAACAGTTTACATTTTGTGTATGTGATGCATAGTTCACAGTGTTCTCTCCAATACTATTTACTATAATTTTTATAGTCTGCTGTTTTTTTTTAACTTAAATATTTATTTTTATGATGACTAATGAAGTTTTTTTCTTGTATTTATTGACCACCTTTATTTCTTTATTATGAGTTGTCAATTCATATATTTTGCGCACTTTTCTACTGTTACGTGCATGTTTGTTTGTTTTTCTTCTTATTGGCCTGTGAGAGATATTTATATAGTTACATTTTGTTGTATACATAGCCAAGTATTTTTTCCCTAATATGTTTCAGGAGGTTTGATTTTAAAGATAGGTCCTAACTTATCTGAGAATGCAGAAGATTCTGGAGAGATGGTAGCACCTTAGCACAAACCTCTGACCGTCTCATTCTCCCCAAGCTTATGCTAAGGTGATTCACTCAACTGTTAGGATGAGCTATGTACATAGTGGAGAAAGCCTAGCTTACTTTGAGAATATAGACGAGGGTTCTATACATACTTATGCTTCAGATTCCACATTGAAGGTGCAGAGCAGATGGAGCATAGCTTGTGTTTACCTTTATGAATGGGATAGGAGATCACTGCAGGGAAGCAGTTCTTGAGAAAATAGTGCAGCCAAGTGAAAATTAAAACAAAGAATTTAAGTTAGGAAAGGATGAAATATGTAAGAAATACATCTAGTAAATTTTATATTTAAATCTAAGTGGAAATGGAAATTATTGTGAACTCTATTGTATGTATTAACTCTATTGTGTGTATGTATCCTTGATTATCATAAGGACATGCTTACTAAATTATGCCCAAAGTTATATATGGATATATTTATTGAAGTATCATCTGTAGTAGCAAAAGAGTCAAACAATCTAAATATCCCTCAGTGGAGAGCTGGGTAAATCAATCACGATATATCCATATGATAGATTCTCCACATGGAATATTATTTCCCTTCTGTAAGCCTCCTTTCTTCTCCCCTTCTCTTCTAGTTAGTTCCTATTCAGCTTATTGTAACTTCGTCATGGAAGATATTTCTGATCTCCCTGACTAGATCCAACACCTCTGTCATGCTCTCATATCAATGGTGCTAACTTCTTAGCATTTGATAGAGTTGCGATTTTACATTTATTTATACTGTTACAAGATTAATATATTAATGTATTTAATAAGTGACTTAATACTGTTAAGTCACTCAACAGTAAATTCGCTGAGTGCTGGGATAAAATTCGTTCTTGCTTACCATTATCACCTTAAAGCCAAGTATAGTGCAATGAGCATAGTAGGTAAATATTTGTGGTATGAAGTACAACTATTAAAAAAATAAAAGAATGGAGTAGGGCTGTTGGTGCTGCTATGGAAAGTGTATTAGATGTTAAGTACAAAAGTAAATGGATAGAATCCCCTTATTCCCATTTTTTACAAGGTGTGTGGGTATAAGCTGATACAGGATTTTAAAACTTTTTTTCTGAAAGGAAATGAAGAATAACCTTTAGGTTAAGTGAACACTTAGTGAACACACTTAGTGAACACACTTCTAGTTCCATTCCTTCCTGAAACCACACTAAAACTACAGTACAATTTTGGTTTTATCTAAGTGATATAAACTAAGGATTTTCACTTTAGTAATGCCAGACAGATAGTTTAAATCAATCCTGACTCTTAAGACAACTAGAAAAGCTAGACAAAATATTTTAAAAAGTTGCTTCAAAGGCATTCAGAAAACTAAGAAAGTAATAAAGAATTACCAAGTAGAGATCTGGAAAAAGGCATAAATCCAGAGAAGTAAGACATTTGGTTACGTACGGGACCAATTTTCTCCTAAAGACATTCATGAATATCAAAAGAGGGGGCTGAGAGGTTGACCAGCCCTCTTGATAGAAGCTAAAAAAAGTTGGGGTTCATGACTTGCCAAAGATGAGTTGAGTGCTGGTAAGCTTCTGCTCATTGGTTTGGGACCCCCAAAGGTTGCATCTATGTAAGAGTAAAGGTGAACTGGAAATAGAATGCCCTGGAAGGGACTACAGCCTGTCTTCAAGTCATTTCAATCTCTGAAATTTAAATAAGGTAGTCCCAAGCATCTGGCAAAAGCAAACCTCTTTAGGCTAAGATAACATTATGTAGAACTTTAAACTACTGCAAACTGTCTTTCAAATATAATACATGGCTCACAACCAAAAATAACTAGGCATATGAGGAGACATAACAAAATGAATGAGAACCAGCAGAAAGAGCAAAAAATAAAAACAGACCCTCAGGTTCTCCAGACACTGGCTTTATCAGACCAAACTTTAAAATAACTATTCTAAAAAATAAAACAATGCTAACTGTTCAAGAACATAAAAGACTAGATTAAAAATTTTGGCAGAGAACTGTGAATTATAAAAAGGGATGTAGCAGAGTTGATAAAGCACAAAAAGAAAATTCTAGGAATGACAAATAAAAAACACAGCAGATGAATTAACAGCAGATTCAGTAAAGCTAAACAAAGAATAAATGAACTAGAATATAGGTCAGAAGAAACAACCTAGACTAAATCATGAAGAGAAGAAATAAAATACCCCAAAAAGTATAAGTGACATGAGGATATAGTGAATAGATATCACCTGTGTGTTTGGAATCCTAGAGAAGAGACAGAGAATGGGGTAGAACCAGTATTTGAAGAGATAATGGATTGAAATTTTTCTAAAACTGACAAATTAAGCCACAGATTGAAGAAGTCCCCCAAACCAAAGCAGAATGAATACAAAGAAAACACTATCTAAGCACATCATAGTAAAAGTGCTTCAGATGAAAGACAAAGAAAAAAATCTTAAAGCAGCCAGGAAAAAAAAAATCGATTACTTTCAAAAGAGAACAATTAAACTGACAGTAGATTCTCAGTGGAAACAATGGAAGCAGGAAAACATGGAATGACATATTCAAAGCACTGAAAGATAATAATTGGTACATCTAGAATTCTATACCTAGCAGAAATACCCTTCAAAAATGAAGAAGAAATAAGCATTTTTCAGCTATTCCTCCCTTTAAAAAAGGTACTAAGAGAATTACCAGGAGACCCACACTAAATGAAATTCTAAAGAATATTATTCAAACAGAAGGAAAATACCAGACGGAAGCTTGGAGAGTCAGGAAGAAATAAAGAGTATAAATAGTAGAAAATATGTGGGTAAATCAAGTGAATTTAGACCTTATAAAACAATAATAATTTTTGTTGGATTTAAAAGACAGAATTAAAATATATGACAATAATAGTCGGCAGTGGGATGGAGTTAAAGTGTGTGAGGACGCTATATTATCTGGGGAGAGGAGAAAAGTACCTGTTAATATTATACTTTGATAAGTAAGAGATGCATGGTGTAAGAGTAATTTTCAAGAAAGGAGGGCTTTTTAAAAAGTATGTAACCTTTAAGTTATAGAAAAAATGGCATGATAAAAAAAATAACCTAGAAGGCAAGAAAGGAGGGAAGGTACCTATAACACTAGGACAAATAGAATAAATTATGTTGATAAATTTATCAGCAACTTCATTAAATGTAAATGAATAAAAGACAGATTGTCAGGTAAGATTTTTTAAAAAACATTTTATGATGGTTTATAAGAGACAGATCTAAAACATAAAGATACAGAAAATTTGAAAGTAAAAGGAGAATAAATATATAGTCCAAATACTAACCAAAGAAAAGCTGTTGTAGATAGATTAATATTAACATGAAATAAACGCTAAAACAAAAATAAGATGGGGAATTCCCTGGCAGCCCAGTAGTTAGGACTTCATGCTTTCACTGCTGAGGATGCGGGTTCAATCCCTGGTCGGGGAACTAAGATCCTGCATGCCATATGGAGCAGCCAAAAATTAAAATAAAATAAAATGAAATGAAGTGAAATGAAATACCCATGGGTCATATATCCCAATGAAAATTTCAAAATATTTTGAACTGAATGAAAATAAAAAGCAGTACATATTAAAACTTGAGGACAGGCAGTGCACCAGGCAGGCCTGGGTTTGGGGCTGGAACCAGAACCTCAGCAGATGTTCACTGGTTGACAGCAGAGGAGAGGAACCGAGTTATACTTGACCTTAAAGCAGCAGGATGGTCAGAATTAAGTGAGAGAGGTGCCATCTACAAGGAGTTCTCTTTCAAATATTGTAATCAGGCATCTGGCTTTATGTCTCAAGTTACTCTACAAGCAGAGAAGATGAATCATCACCCAGAATGGTTCAGTGTGTACAACAAGGTCCATACGCCCCTCACCTCACATGTCTGTGGGGGACTGACCAAAAGGGATGTGAAACTAGCCAAGTTTGTTGAAAAAGCAACTGTTTCTATGTGATTTCTTCCAAATGTATGTAAAATTTTATACACATCTTAGCTGCCATGTATTTTGAAGGCAATTTACATGAACAAATTAAGTTGTAAATTTAGTTCACCTTTGTACCACATTTTGTAAAATCAGTGCTTAAATACAAAATGATATAAATTGAAAGAAAAAAATAGAACAACAAAACTTGAGGGATGCATCTAAAGCCATGCATAGAGGAAAATTTATAGCCTTAAATGCATAAATTGGAAAAGAAGAAAGGTGAAAAATCAACATCTATCTCAGGAAGTTAAGGGGAAAAAAATGGATAGCACATTAAACCTAAAGAAAGGAGGTGGAATGAAATAAAACGTTAAGAGAAGCATAAGAAAACAGAAAATAAAATATAGGGAATTCCGTGGTGGTCCAGTGGTTAGGACTCCACGCTTTCACAGCTGAGGGCCCAGGTTCGATCCCTGGTCAGGGAACTAAGATCCCACAAGCTGTGCGGTGCAGCCCCCCAAAATAAATAAATAAATAAAATATAGTATAGAGGAGCAGTAAAACCAGAATATACTCTTTTCAAGAGACTAATAAAATTGATAAATCCCTGGCAAGACTTATGAAGTAAAAAAGATAAGACAAAAATAACCAATGACAGAACTGAAAAAGGAGACATCACTATAAATCCTATAGATATTAAGAAAAATAACAAGAATAAATTTATACCAGTATAATTTAAAACTTAGATGATATGGGTAGATTTCTAGAAGAATATAACTTACTCAAATAAAATGTTTGAAGATTTAACATTCAAAATTCATTCAGCATATACTAATGTAAGATATTAATAATAGCGGAAACTGGGAGAGGGGTACTAGGGAGTTCTCTATGCTATCTTAACGTTTCTATACATCTAAAACTATTCTAAAATAAAAAAATTTTATTTAAAAACTCAGTCAATCAGTATAATTCACTACATTAAGAAAAAAATGGAGAAAAATCATTACCTCATCAGATGTAGAAACAGCATTGGATAAGATTCATGTTTCATTTACAGTAGATCTCTTAAACTAGGCTTAGAAAGGAATTCTTTAATCTGACAAACAAACATATCTGTGAAAATCTATAACGAACATCATATGTGAAATATTGAAAGCTTTCCTTAGTGACTGGGAATAGGCAAACATGCCAGCTATCCATACTTCTTTACAATATCATATTAGAAGTTATAGCCAGTACAATAAGGCAAGAAAAAGAAATGCAAGGTATAAAGATTGGGAAGGAAGAAACAAAACGATCATCATTTATAGACAATATGATTGTGTATAGAGGAAATTTAAAAGAGTCTATAGATATTTATGTGAATCAATAAGCAGATGCAACAGAGCTGCTGGATACAAAGTCAAAAAGCAAAAATCATTTGTATTTCTATTTACCAGCAACAAACAAAATGAAATTTTTAAAAAGATGCCATTGACAATGTCATTCCTAACAATAAATCTAACAGATGATGTGTGATACCTCTAAGCAACAAACTGTAAAACATTATTAGAAAAATTAAAGGACATCTAAATAAGTAGAAAGAAATAACATGTTCATAGATTATTGGAAGACTCAATATTATAAAGATATGTTATTCCCAAATTGATCTACAGATTCAATACAAAGTCAAATATTAACAGACAATTTGACCCTAAAACTTATATGGAAATACTAAGGATAGTTTCTGAAATTCACATGGAAATAGTTAAAGTCTTACAGAAACATAAGGTGAGAGAACTTGTTCTATAGGATATCAAGATTTATTACAAAGCTGAATTAACTAGAATTGTTAGTGCAAGTACAGACAAGCAATGAAACAGAACAGAGAATCCAGAAATAGATCCACATATATACGGACACTTGATTTACACTAGAGGTGGCACTGCAGAGTAATAGGAAAATGATGGTATTGGTATGGTTTGGGGATATCTATTTGAGAAAAAAATTAAACCTGACCCCTATCATATTCCAAACAAAAAAAAATTCCAGATGGATTAATACATTCAAATATGATAGGCAAAACAATAAAGCTTCTAGTGTTTATAATATAGAATGTGTTCATGACCTTGAGATGATAGAGGAAAATTTCTTGAACAGGACACAAAAAGCACTAACGATACAGGAAATTATTGGACTACATTAAAAAATTAGAACTTGTATTTATCAAAAGACTCTATTTAAAGAGTGTGAAGGGACTTCCGTGGCAGTCCAGTGGTTAAGACTCTGTGCTTCCACTGCAGGGGGCACGGGTTCGATCCCTGGTCAGGAAACTAAGACCCCGCATGCGGCAGGGTGGAAAAAAATAAATAAAATTAGATTAAAATTTTAAAAAAGAGTGTGAAAAGACAAGCTACAGAGTGGGAGAGGATATTTGCTACATAACCAAAAAATGGCTCATGCAGAATATATAAAGAACTACAGATCAGTGAGATGAGACTTGAATGAGCACTTCACAAATGAGGATATCCAAATGGCCAGTAAAAATATGAAAAGTTATTCAACCACATTAGTCATCATGAAAATGCAAATTAAAACCACAATGGATGATTCTACACACCTACCAAATTGGCTAAAAGTGAAGATGAATAACATCAAGTGTTGGCCAGAATGTGTAGCAACAGGAATGCTCATATATTGAAGTGTAAATTGGTACATCCACTTTAGTAGATAATGCTAAACTGTTACCCAGAGTTGAACATATACATACCCTATAACTGAGCATTCTAATTATAGGAATGTACTTAAGAGAAATATGTGCAGCAAAGAGAAATGCACTGGAATATTCACAGCAGCTGAATTCAACATAGCCAAAAATTGGAATCAGCCCAAATGACCACTGACAGTAGAAAGGATAAATAAGTTGTGGCATATTCATATAGTGGAATTGTATACAATAATGACAGTGAACTACAGGAACAGGGAAAACATGGATGCGTCTTACAAACATAATGTTGAGCAAAAGAAGCCAGACACAAAAATACATTATTTGATTGTTCCAATTACATAAAATTAAAAAAAAATTAAAACTTGTACTTGTGGATACATGCTTAAATGATAAAACTATAAAGAAGAGCAAGAAAGTGATTTCAGTAGAAGTCAAGAGAATGATTTTCTTTGGGAAGAGGGAGACTCTAATTATTAGGAAGTGCCCAAGGTGGGGAATCTGGGGTGCTGGCAGGGTTCTGTTTATTGTCCTGACTGGTTATATGGCCATTTGCTTTTAATAAATCATTGAGTTATACATTTGTTTTGTGTACTTTTCTGTATGTTTATCATACTTCACGATAAAAGAGATTTTTACAAATTTATAAGCCTACAAAAATGTGGAGATTTCTGTAGGGATTTTGGAAGCTGGAAAACAAATGAATTAGTATTACTGACTTGGCTGATTCAAGAAAGCTAAAGCCCGGTTTAGTAATGGGGAATACCGAGTTCCAGTACAGAATCCTCAAAAAGCAAAGGAATTGGTAGCCTACACCAGTTGCTAGAATTGGGGACCTTGAGTTGAGGGGAGGAGGGAGATGGGGGCTGAGCTAAAATGAGTAGGTAAAAGCTGTTTGAAAGGCAGCTAAAGTCCTAGCTGCCTCTTCTCCAAGACTGGAGGCTAACCTCTAAAAAGCATAAACCAAAGAATTTCTGGACCAGGATACAACTGAGGGCATCGATACTTTGCCCAAAACAGGTGAATTAAGTGACCATATGCATCCTCAGTACTGATACAGAGAATTCCCTAACAAAGACCCACCCTGGTCACTCTGTGTATGTAAAGCTCCAAGTCAGCAGCCCACCTACCAACTCTGAAAGCTTTCTAGTTCCTCATTCTTAATGAGGAGCAGTCACCAAGGATTATAGGACTCCTCGGGAAAGTCTCTAAGAGAGACAACAACAAAAACAGCAAAAAGCAACTCAGATGAACTTGAGATTCTGAAGAAAATATAAAACTTAAAAATGGAAAAACTGTAATATCTCTAGAAAGATATGAGAAGATATTGAATCCATTATATAAAAACATGATGCTCTTATTAAGAGATTTGTAAGCTGTTCATTCTGTCCTTTGTTTTTATTCATTGTTTTCAGCATTATTTGTTCCACAAATCGTATTTTTTTCTTTGTCTAATTTTATTTTCATGATCTATGGGGATAGAGTATGTTGGAAAATAATAGATGTGAATTAATGTAAAACTTTTAAGAAATAGAAAAACTCCTGGCAAGAAATCTGTAATTTAATATTCTATCATGATACCAAGGATATCTCTTCTGAGCTGATAAAGATAAAAGCCTGCTTCTCTCATTGCATTTTGCTTTGATTTTTTCTTTTCTCTCTTCCATGCAAACTTAAATTTCTCTTCCCATATTTCTATTTTCATCTCCTTGTTTCTTGGTGTCTCTTCTCCCTGAAGATCACTACATTTCAAGCTATCAGAAAGGTATCTGACCAAAATGTGCTATGAGCTTACTACTTGCTGTCTGTCCCACCACAATCTATTAATTAGACTTTTTTAGTTGTAGTTGAATAATTTCAGACAGGCTCTCCATCCTCCCTTTCTGTTTCAATGTATATGTTTCCTCTGAACCCTGCTGTATGATCCTGCAGGATATTTAGAGCTGGGGGGCGAGGAAGGAGAGGCCACATTTCTTAGTTTCTGACGTTTGAATGCGGTCACCTGATGCATGCCTGGACATTGGCTTCTCATGTGTGAGCTGTTTCCTAAATCTTGGATGAGAAAAGGCTATAAAGTCTTAACGTTAACTTTTTTGGTGTTGCTTTATAAAATACCTTACCCATCATCGTAATTTATACTGCACAGTTGTCTATGGTAGGAAATAACTCACCAGTTTGTAAGTGAGGATTTTAAAATGAAAGCAGCTCTCACTAAGTTCAGGAGAGCTAGCTGTGTGTTGTGTTTACATGCAGAAGACAACTGCTCAAGTCATCACTTGCCATTTGGCAGGCCAAACCCTGCATCCTGAGGTGGCCCACAGCATTCTCAAAAGAGATCTTTGCTGTAGCAACTGTCTTTGTTTATATGTGTGTATTTCATTCTTCCCTGTGTTCTACATTTCAAAACCACAAATAAGTTCCTACCTCATAGATCCACTCAGTCTGTCTTTTTTGTGGCCCCTCCATTTTTTACATCATCTTTTTTTTTCTCTCTTCTGGGCTATTATTTTTTTTCTCTTGCTCCTTACAACTTCCTGGGACTTTGGTTTGTTTAAACAAACTTAGGCCTTGATTTCTTTTTTAAAAACAATTTATTTAACTTAGAAAGATGCTTCATCCTGCATTTTTTAAAACTAACCTGTTAACATATTCCTTTAACTCACTTATTCTTTGTATTCTCTAAGGAGGCACTACAGTTCGAAAGGAGATCATCAAGAATAAAATCAGAGCCATTGGGAAGATGGCACGGGTCTTTTCAATTCTTCGGTAAGGATAACTCTGTCATTACAGTGTGGGATAAAAGCATTTTGAGAGTAATTTAGAAGTTGATTTCAGAACAGTGTTTTTAGAATTGGAGTTTGGTATTAGAACTGTTGGTCTTTGGGTTGAGTACAGTTTGAATCAGACCTACATGTTGAAGTGCCTAGAAATGCCTGGCAAACATTTATTTGGTATGAGCTTAGATACGGTGCAGTGAGTGCAGTGATTTAGTGTGGATTCTGGAGCCAGATTGCCTGTGTTCAGATCCTGGCTCTACATCTTCTCAGCTGTGTGATCTTGTGCCTCATTTTCCTGGTCTGTAAAAGAGTGATAATAGCAGATCTGCCTTACAAGGTTCTTTGGAGGATTATATGGGGTAATATATGGAAAACATTAGAACAGCACCTGACTATTAAATGGCTTTAATTGAAAAGCAAGACCTGGCTAATTGCTATTAATTGGAATATTTACAGAAAACATCCCTTTCTTTGGGTCAGGGAAGGGGTAGGGAGAAGGAGAACCTATCCTCCTCCATCTCTGCGCACCTTTTCTTAACTTCTTTCAAGTATCTTTGTAGGTACTGAGTGGTAGACACCCTAGCATTAACCCAGGGCTTTGATCTTCCTTTGCAGGGAAGAGAGTGAGAGTGTGCTGACTCTCAAGGGCCTGACTCCTACAGGTACGCTTCCTTTGGGTGTACTCTCAGGAGGAAAGCAGACTATTGAGACAGGTGAGTATGAGAAATGCTCCTTTCATGGAAGGTGTGCTCCCGTTACCTAGCAGTCAATGTCAAATTGAAACTTAGGGCTTCTTTCAATAAATGGTACTAAAGCAATTGGATATCTATCTCTGGGGGAAAATGGATCTCCATACACAAAAACTAAATAAAAATGAATTATAACTTAAATGTAAAATCTAAAACAGTAAAACTCCCAGAAGAAAGTATGGAAACTAGGCATTGGGGTAGATAAAGAGTCCTTAAATATGACACAAAACATACTAACCTTAAAAGAAAAATTGAATTAATGACTTTCATGAAAATTAAGAACGTGTATTCACAGAAATTCATGATTAAGAAAGGAAAAAGACAAACCATAAACTGGGAGAAGATTTTTGCAGTACATATGTCTGACAAAGGACTTATATTCAGAGTCTATAAAGAACTACAACTCAGGGACTTCCTGGTGGTCCAGTGGTTAAGACTCCACGCTTCCATCACAAGGGGCACGGGTTCGATCCCTGGTCGGGGAACTAAGATCCCGCATGCCGCACACTGTGGCAAAAAAAAGTACAACTCAATAAGAAAAACACAAAACAACCAAATTTTTTTAATGGTCAAAAGATTTTAACAGACACTTCACAAAAGAGGGTATTAAAATGGCCAAAAAGCATATGAAAAGGTGCTTAAAATAGTTACTCATCTGGGAAATGGATATAAAACCACAGTGAGATACCACTACATATTCTCTAGAATGGCTAAAATTTAAAAGTGTGACAATACCAAGTGTTGATGAGTTTGTGGAGAACTAAAACTAGATACATTGCTGGTGGGTTTGTAAATTGGTTCAACCACTTTGGAAAACTGTTGGGCAATAACGCAAAACATATGTCTGCCCTACAACCCAGCAACTCCATGCCTGTTTTTTTTTGTTTATTTTATTTTATTTTTGGCTGCGTTGGGTCTTTGTTGCTGCGCGCAGGCTTTCTCTAGTTGCGGCGAGCGGGGGCTACTCTTCGTTGCGGTGCACGGGCTTCTCATTGCAGTGGCTTCTCTTGTTGTGGACCACGGGCTCTAGGCACGCGGGCTCAGTAATTGTGGCTCACGGGCCCAGTTGCTCCGTGGCATGTGGGATCTTCCCGGACCAGGGCTCGAGCCCATGTCCCCTGCATTGGCAGGCAGATTCTTAACCACTGCGCCACCAGGGAAGCCCCCATGCCTGGTTTCTATCGAAGAGAAATTAGTGCATATGTCCACCGAAGGATGTGCATAAGAATGCTCACCTTAGCTTTACTCATAATAGTCCAAAATGGGAAACAACCAAATGTCCATCAATAGTAGAATAGATAAATTGTGTTATATTTATACAATGGAATTTACTCAGCAATAAAAAATAACATTATGAATACATGCAAAAACATGGTTGAATCTCACAGACATCATGGTAAACTAAAAAAGCCGAGAAGAGCACAGACTGTCTGATTTATATGATGTGCAAGAACAGGCAGACTAACATTTCTGGGTGGGATCAAAGTGAGGCGGCGGGGCAGCAGCCGTGGCGTATATGGGCCTCGCGGTGCCTCTCATCATGATGCACGTGTTCTGGGGCTTCGTCAGCTTCTTGGAGCCCTGGTTCATCCCTGAGGGTCCCAGCTGGGAGTTATCATCACCTTGTCGGTGACCTGTTCAGTTTGCGGTTATCTCTAGTCATGAAGAGATGTTAAATCACCTCCACACCTAGACCACCTTCCTTGACTCGCCTATTTTGGCCATCAGCTGCCTTAAACATTCACAGCACATTTGAACATCTTATTCTACAATGCAGTATTTTTTCCCCATCACCTTTTCTATACTTTGATGAATTATGTACCTACTTAAACTGTGCAGGCTCCATAAAACGTCTGTGCGCTCTTCTGAGAGAGAAAATGCTGTTCTTCTGAGACATGTATGACTCTCTCTTTGGAACCTGTGGATTTGAAGGTGGCTCCTGCCTGCTCACTACATGGGAATCAGCAAAGTGTTTAAGAACTGTTACAAGACAGGAAGACTCCAGTGGGGCGGTCAATAGGAGAACATGTTCAGAGGGAAGATCTGTCCCACTAGAATTATGCCAAAGTATATTTTTTAGGATGAATTTATTTCTGCTATCTTTTGGAATAAATTATTCTTCTGTTTTCAAAAAAAAAAAAAAAAAAAAGAACTGGGACTTCCCTGGTGGCGCAGTGGTTAAAAATCCGCCTGTCAACGCAGGGGACATGGTTTCGAGCCCTGGTCCAGGAAGATCCCCCATGCCATGGAGCAGCTAAGCCCGCGAGCCACAGCTGCTGAGCCCGCATGCTGCAACTACTGAAGCCCGCGCGCCTAGAGTCCGTACTCCGCAACAAGAGAATCCACCGCAATGAGAAGCCCGCACACTGCAGAGAAGAGTAGACCCCGCTCGCCACAACTAGAGAAAGCCCCTGCACAGCAACGAAGACCCAGCGCAGCCAAAAATAAATAATTCATTTTTTATAAAAAAGAGCTTCACCGTATCCCAGGCACTGAAGTGAAACACTCGATAGGTATTTGTGCTTTCTGTTCTCAGAAACACAAGCAACAAAAAAAAAAAAAAAAAAAAAAAGGAACTGGCAGGCTCATCAATGGTAAAAGAAGTCAGAATGGCACGTCCTCTGGTGGGAGCATATGGACCCAGAAGAGCACAGGGGACTTCTGGAGTAGTGGGAATGTTCTATATCACTATCTAGGTGGTAGTTACACAAGTGCATGCATATATAAAAATGTATTAAGCAGTACACTTCAGATTATGCACATCATATGCCTCACTTGTGTGTTTTATACCTTAATTTTGGGGGGTTAGAGTTTCTCAATCAGAAAGGGAGTTTGCCTCTTTGCCTGCAAACCATATCCTACAACAGTGCCTCAGTCACCTCTTCAACCAAAGTGTCAGTTCTGAAAATTACGTGGGTGTTGACTTTAAGGAGAGGGCTTTATGGAACCCAGGAATGAAAAGGTTGATATTTGTCAGAATAAGCAGATCTGGTCAAGCAAGGGGAAGAAATGTGAGATCAAATCATTGGATGACTAATTCTAGGCATGAAAACTGGAGTTGAGGCATTAACAACTTAAAGTAGAGTTTCACTGCATTTTTGCCCCCCTTGTTTTTTGAATTGCTTCTACTTAAGTTTTTCTTTTCCTTGTCACCCTGCCTCTTATAGGAATTCTTTGCATTTTGTGAACATTCCAGGGCTATTGATTAATAGGAACAGCCCCCTTTCCCCCTCTTCTTTTTATAGGATTGATTTCCTCCTTCTCTTTCAAATTGAATACTGAAATATTAGAGTTTAGTTATTTATAAGGAATAGTGAACATTTTCTCCTTGGAAGTATAGAATTAATTTTCTTAACTTCTGTAGTTTCATAGGAAGAATCAGTAAACTGTTTCAGATTTAATTTTTCCTCTCAGATGTGCAGTTTCTTGTAAGCAAAATACTTTTGTCATTACTTTGCTTATTAGTCATGTGAAATATTCTGAGAGCAACTCTGACAAAGCATTTTAGAGTTAATGGGTAGTAATATGGGTAAAGAAAAAAGGAACATCCTATACATCCTTTCTTGAAAAGTTTTGGAAATTTGCTGATTCACAGAGTTGTTGTTTTAATCTGAATGAAATTTTTCTAAACCTTGATTTGAAAGAGTAAATCTGCAAATCTGGGATAAGTAGCAAAGAGAATTTTATGGATGTGTTATTTGGAGATTTGTTGTTTATAATCCTTGGTCTATCTTCAGCCAACTTTTTAGAGCTTCTTATTCTCTCTTATTGATTGACAAGAACTGAGTTTATTTGTCATTTTCCCATCAGAGTCTCAGTTCCACAGGTTCACTGGCAAACTGGAGCATTAGCTGAAAAAGATCTTTTATTGTTCATGTAACTTTACTTGGAGAGCCTTCAACCAACAATATCCCATCCTATATGGCCTTATAGCCTACATTCATTTATACCCCACCTTGTTCCAAGGGGGATTTGAGTAAGTTACAGTATACATCTAACACAGTGAAGGGAAATAAATATGCTTGGAAATTGGAGCACAAAGGAAAACAAACCAGTGAAAGCCAATAGTCATAAATTTGACTCCAAGTTTCCTAGTAGCCAAAATAAAGAGGAAAGACCATAAGATAAAAAACAGGTCAGTTATAAATTGGACTCCATCAAAAGTTTTAAAAGTTTTGTGCTGAAAAATGGAACCATCAAGAAAGTGAAAACACAACCCACAGCATGGGTGAAAATATTTACAAAGCTTACATCTGATAAGAGACTAGTATCTAGAAACTGTAAAGAATTCTTGTAACTGAATAATAAAAAGGCAAATAACCCAATTAAAATGGGTAAAAAATTGAGTAGACATTTTTCCAAAGAAGACATACAAATGGCCAATAAGCATGTGAAAAGATGTTCCACATCATTAGACATTAACCACAATGAGATACCACTTTAAGCCCACTGGATAGTTGTAATCAAAAAGGCAGATAGAAACAAGTGTTGGTGAGAATGGAGAGAAATTAGGACCCTCATACACTGCTGGTGGGGATGTAAAATGGAGCAGCACATTGGAAACCAATCTGGCAGTTTCTTAGATGAGTAAACATACAGTGAATCATATGACCCAGCAGTTACACTCCTAGTTACATACCCAGAGAAATGAAAACATAGCCACACAAAAACTTGTACACAAATGTTCATGGTAACATGCTCTGTAATAGCCAATAAGTGGAAACAACACAAATGTCTATTACCTGATGAATGGATAAACAAAATGTGGTATATTCATACAATGGAATACTATTCAGTCATAAAAAGGAATTATGTACTGATACAATCCTCAACATGAATAAACCTTGAAAACATTATGCTAAGTGAAAGAAGCCAGTCACTAAAACCACATATTATATGATTCCACTTATGCGAAATGTCTAGAACAGGCACATCCGTAGAGACGGAAAGTACTTTAGTGGTTGACTGTAAAGTTAGGGGAAAGGATGAGGGAGGGAAACGGGGTTTTGGGGGGGTGATGAAAATGTTCTAACCATAGATTGTGGTAATGGCTGCACAACTCTTAAAATCATTGAATTATACACTTTGAACAAGTGAATTTTATGGTTATGTGAATTATATTTCAGTAGAGAAATCTCATTCAGTAAAGAAAAGTATATTTCAGTAAAGGAAAAAAAAAAACAGTTTCTCAGTTTTATGTGACTGTTTCTTATAAGGAATGTCCTTCAGTGCAGGCTATCTTAATACCCAATGCAAAAAGCAATTCTAGGAGGACCCAAAACAATGTGATACTAGTACACATTTTGCCACAGACATAGCTTTTAAATTCTAATTAAACCGACACTGTGTATACAATTTCAGGTAAAGCTTTGTTCTCCCACTTCTTAACAGTTGCTTTTGTGATGTACTGTTTGAAGGCACTATCATTTTCTTGTGAAAGTTTGTTTGTTCTATGTGAGGAGATTTGAGAGGGTGTGACATTGCTTTAACACATGCCAACACATGGTTGACAAATGTAAGCAGTTGATAAGTTGATTCCAAGTTTCCATTTTCCCCATTGCCTTGGGAAGTTAATTTTCAGTTCTTCCAGTTTCTCCTCTCTGATTGATATAAAACGCCTCAGGAACAGCAAACTGTTACTGTTCATTATTCTTCCCTGCCTTCTTTTAAAAAATTAGTATTGGAGGAACTAACAGGGTTCTCCTAATAAGATCTTTCTTGCTACAACTGGTAACCTTTTCATATGTTAGCGCTTTTACTGTCTTAAAAAGAAGATGCAAGAAAGTTTACCTGTTGATACTAATTTTTAAATAGCTTCCTTTTCCAAAAGTGAAGGAGAAGAGGGCCTTCTTAGTAACTGGCCTGCTCTCTTGCACAGCGAATGGAAGCCATGTGGGTTGGAAATGTCAGCCTCTGCTGTGTCTCTCCTCCCAGATGGTACATGAATTTGTATTCAGAATTGAATAGATTTTTGCCTTTGCCAGCTTAGTACTCCACCCCCGGAAAAGAAATAACCCCTCACTTATAACCCATTTTTCTCTCCTTCCAAATGCCAGTCTGTTATTCAACGGCCACTCTTTTTCATTAAGGACAGTTGGACCCCACACAAGTTGCTTGAAATCATTAAGAAATACTTTTAAATAACTTTTTTTAATAGGACACAGCAGCTACTCATCTAATACCATCTGAACTATCACAAACTAAAGAACAGTTGTAATATTAAATGATTTGACTGGACATATTTTGATACGTGAATGTTAAGACGTAAATTAGCAGCTGGCTATTTAAAATGAGGAAAACGTCGTAACTCTTGTTTCTTCTAGCCAGCTTGATTGACCCCATTGTCTTAGCTATGGATGACATTAGCTGAAAGGCTCTCGTGCCACTCGCAATGTGAACAATGTTAGAAACTCTCCCCACCTCATATTTCCCCCCAATTTAGTTTTTCGCAGTAATCCTGTCGCTTCTCTAACTAGTCGACTTTTATTAGGGACGGGAATAGGCTTAAAGGTGGGACGCTGGGATGTCTGTGCTGGCAGCATTGCTGTTGGTTTACTCACTCTTTTTCTGCCTTCATTTTTGCATGCCACTGCTCCTGCCTCTTACAGCCACAGTAGAAGCGGTAGAGGCCCGGGAAGGTATGGCCATATTCCTATGATAGATGTGATCATGTGTCTGTCTACTAGTTTTAAAAGCTTTGTCAACATTCGAAATCTTTTATTATTGCATCACCAGAACTGTAACAGTGAGGAAAGGGAGAGATATCTCTAGGCGTGCTCACAAAGTATTTCCTTTGCGTCCTGTACTTGCATTAATTTAAATGACCTTCTCCACAGCTGAAGTCCTTTCTGGGCTCTCTCAGTTTTAATGCAATGACTGAAGCTTAAGCTTCATGGGGGTTCAAATGGTGTAATCTCATAGCCCTTCCATATCCAAGAGGCATCCATTTGATTATCAGAAATTCAAACCATCAGCCTCTTTATCTAATGATTCCAAAGGACATCAGAAGTGGAGGCAAAAGTAGATAGGAGTTAGTTTGATTTTGCCCTAAGTCAGTCAAGCTAAATTATCTTTGTTTCTATGAAAACAAATTTTAAGTAACAAATTATCTATGAATTCTGAGGATGAAAACCATTGGAATCGATAAACTTGTGTTATAAATTTAATCGTTCTGTTAGATAAGATGGTTCACAATGGGAATGCCTTTCCTTGGTGACACAAAAGTTCAATCAGAAAGAAAATATCTAGGAACTATTTTTTAGATGGCTTTTAACTTACGTTCAGCTCCTGGTTGTGCAAGATAAAAAGCTCTCCTTCTAAACAAACTTTTTTGTGTGGTCTGTGTGATGTTTGTGTTAGAGCAGCTACTCTGCTTAACTTGTTCTGTTATTCTAGTGTTGCCTTTTTTCTCTCTCACTGAGCACGTTTCTGGCCCATAAGAGACTCTTTCAAATGTATTGGGGCTTTTTGTCAGGTCTACTTCTGCTATGATTAATTGAGCTATGAAAATGACTTTCACAGTTTCCGTGGCCCTTTGGGCCTTAAGGAAGCAGTAGCTTCAGACCAGGCTAATTGAAATCAAATATTGCTCAGTCCCTTCACCAGACATGTGCTCCACAGCCACCCTTCTGTATTTTTCTCTAGGAGGTTGCTGTATGCTAAGAAACTTAAAGCTGGTCGCTTTACTGTCTAATTGAGCTCCTCCCTTTCCTGTTTTTCTGTAGCCATCAGAGGGTTCTCGCTTCAGCACAGGATCCGGAGTTTTGAAGAAGCCCGAGGTCTGGACCGAATTAATGAGCGGATGCCACCCCGCAAAGATAGCCAGTACTTTGATGGGCCAGTGAAATTGGTCCAACCAAACGCTGCGCACAGGAGTGACAAGGGGAGAAGAGCCAGTAATGACTCAGAGCCCTGCTGTGGCACAGGTGGATCCAAGACTTAACAATCAATTTTATTTATTTATTATTGGAAAACAAAACAAAAACAACTGAAACAACTTAAACCTGGAGGTGCATTCATAATACACTCTGCATTTACTCTGTAAGAAAGGTGACCATTTTATAAATTCTTTTAATTTATGTTTAATATATACATAAAAAGTGAATGTGTTTTGTTTTTCCTTTTTTTTCCCCCCTAACTTTTAGGAACTGATCTGACTGTCTGATACATAGTGAAGTCTTGTGCTATAAAGGGGACCTTCCCCTGATAAAAGGGCCTTGGAAACCTCTGCCCTGGGTTTCTGACTTGAACTGGCCAGCCTTCTCTCTTGTTTCTGGAGGGTAATATCTTTCATTTCAGACTAATCATTTTTCAAACACAAAAGGGTTTTTTCTTTTCTTTCTTTTGGTTTTTTTTTCCTTTCTACAGGGTACCATTGAAGAAGATCTCTTAGATTTCAGTGGCTAAAACTTCTCTTCTTATGGAAAACTTGATTATAGTAGAACTCAGAAGTGAATAACCCAAACCCAGTGATTTTAAGGGCCAAGGGAAATGTTTTCCATAATAACCTGCTTTCTTCTGGACTCTCAATTACTCAATGTATTCTAGTACAGCGAAATAAAAAATAATGAGGGATTTTCGTAGAATTACTTAAAATTTGTTCATCTAACCGTGGGCATGATTGGTTTAAACTTCGCTTAGAACTTTGGAGGTTTCTTAACTGTTGCCAGATCGTTTTGCTTTTATTTTTGAACACTAGGTGATTTACCCCATCTGCAAAGGAAGCGACATTTCTAAATATTTTATAAATGCCCTCTGTAGAACCTTCGATGGTAAGAAGTGTTTGTGCCCTTCTGTGTTACTGCATCAGCTCTCACATCTATCCTCCCCGTCGTCCGTCTGTTTTTCTGTGTCAGCATTTTTGAAACCAACTGGGGTAATGGAAACTGACTAGGTTAAAATGGTACCCCTGTGAACTGGAAGTCTTGCTAAAGGGCATTGGATGAGTGAGGATTTCCTGTCTATCAATTACTGGAATGTTCCTCCATTTGTCAACACTCATTATGTTGAACTGTGTGTCAGTCTCTGTCAGCATATTTTGGAATACAAAAACAAGTGATCAAATACAAGGTTTGAATAATCTTTCCTTAGTTTTTCAGGTCACAACCAACTAGTGAAGGAAATTTCAGGGATCCTTAGGCTCCCGTTTTTGGTTTAGCCTGATGACAGGTGCCATGTCATAATACTCATTGGTCAGCCTTGTAGTGAATGTGCATGTCTGGGCCACACTACACCAAAGGGCATATTTGTGGAATTCCTTAATGTCATTTGGGATGTAGGAGTCCAGCATTAAAGCAAGTATCCCAGACAGTAGTACTTTATGTTTGGAGCTTCAAGGACACCAGAAACCTTTTTTCAAAAAACATAATTTCAGGGAATTCCCTGGCAGTCCAGTGGTTAGGACTCTAGGCTTTCACTTCTGAGGGCCCAGGTTCAATCCCTGGTCAGGGAACTAGGATCCCACAAGCCGTGTGGTACGGCTCAAAACAAAACATAATTTTATTAGAAGAATGAGGATTTAGCCCATCTATCTCTGTTTTCCTGTGCCTTGCGAACAGTTCCCAACTTGTTCATGACAGAGATCAAAGCATTTCGGAGATTGGAATCTGGGGGCGTAGATTGCTCTGTTAACAAAAAAGATAGGAAGGATATTGGGAAGGAGATAAAAGATCTCTTATTGGGTTGTGAGTAAAACCTTTGAAAGAGGAGAGAAAGAGTCTCCAGTAGCTGTCTTTACTGATCATCATTTCTTTATAATCAAAAAGGAATTCATCACCTGGATATCCTCATACTCCTCCCTCCCCCAATCCCAATAGGGAAAGGGCCGCTGTTTTGGAAATCTCACCTAATGTGACAGTCAGTTCACAGGACAGGGTTGATAGATGGGAGTCCCTGATTACTTTCTCTTTTCCATTGAGGCTATTGTTAGACATACACAGTCCACAGGTAGAAACTGTGGTCTTCAATCTTAAGGGCTTCAATCAGCAGGCAAGTAGTGAAATAGTTACTACAAATACTTATAAGCAAAAAATAGTATTAGGAAAAAAAAAAGAGACAATTACTTAGGAAGGTCTTCATTTTCTTCCCAAAATGAAGTAGTATGATAAAGCAATTTTCCTTGACAGAGCCATGCGAAAAGATGTATTTTACAGGTACCTTTTGAGCTGTTGAAGGTTCAGCCGGAGTAGAGAGTTAAGTGGTCACGATTCAAGAAAATTTGAGGGGGTTTAAAAGAGCATAGCAGCAGCTCTGGAAGGAAGTTAGGTTTGAAGATCCTGTTGAATTCTAAAGGTAAAGGCATTTCTTACGTTCTGTAGAAAGCTGGGGTGTGTATTTCAGCACTTTAGAAAGTTGTGTGGTGAGTGTGTCTGTCTGGTACAAGTAGCTTTTTTTTTTTTTAAAATTAATTAATTAATTTATTTATTTTTGGCTGCGTTGGGTCTTGGTTGCTGCACATGGGCTTTCTCTAGTTGCGGCGAGCAGGGGCTACTCTTCGTTGCGGTGCGCAGGCTTCTCATTGCGGTGGCTTCTCTTGTTGTGGAGCACGGGCTCTAGGCGCGTGGGCTTCAGTAGTTGTGGCTCATGGGCTTTAGAGCGCAGGCTCAGTAGTTGTGGCGCACGGGCCTAGTTGCTCCGCGGCATGTGGGATCTTCCCGGACCTGGGCTCGAACCCGTGTCCCCTGCATTGGCAGGTGGATTCTTAACCACTGCACCACCAGGGAGGTCCTACAAGTAGCTTCTTAAAGCCAGACCGGCAGGCAGTGCAGCTGTATATGCATTTGTACCTGTGATTCAAGACAGTTTAGAAGGCGTGAACTGGGGCTTCCCTGGTGGCTCAGGGGTTAAGAATCCGCCTGCCAATGCAGGGGACACGCGTTCGAGCCCTGGTCCGGGAAGATCCCACATGCCGCGGAGCAACTAAGCCCATGCGCCACAACTACTGAGCCTGCGCTCTAGAGCCTATGAGCCACAACTACTGAGCCCACGTGCCACAACTACTGAAGCCTGCACACCTAGAGCCCGTGCTCCGCAACAAGAGAAGCCACCGCAATGAGAAGCCCGCGCACTGCAATGAAGAGTAAACCCCGCTCGCCGCAACTAGAGAAAGCCCGTGTGCAGCAACGAAGACCCAACGCAGTCAAAAATAAATAATTAAAATAGGTAAAAATTTTTTTAAAAGGTAAAAAAAATAAATAAATAATAGAAGGCATGAACCTTAGGAATATATTGATATAACAGCACTTGTTCTTCCCTTTAGACTTCATTGGAGGGTTTTAACATATTTTTTAATGTTTTAATCTGAACAGTAGCTCCCGAGATGGCTGGTGGCCTGCCCTGAGTTTGCAATAAAACTACCTGGGGCCTGATAGTCTGCCTGGGGCCATCATTTCAAACAAACATTTTGACTGCTGTCAGCGCTCTGTGGTGTTGCTGTTTTCAAAGCCTCTTCTGTTTTTACTAAATCTTCCCCCTGCATGTTCTAAAGATACTAAAAATACTTTTCTCTTGTTCTCCTTCACTTTAAAGTCCACAGAGACCTTATTCAACTTCTCTCATGGGGGTGGGGGGCACGCGTCAGAGGGCTCCTTTGTAAACTTTTCTGAAATACTAGTTTAGAAATGACACTTCCCGAAGACCAGTTTTCCCAATTTTGTTTACATCCACGTCATATGAAGTTACAAATTGATCAGATGACAGTTCTTGTTAATAAAAATTTTAGAACTCATCTAATACAAGTTCAAAACATACATCTTTTTTTAATCTCTGTGTTCTGAATATTTAGAGGAAAAGTAAAAGAATAAGCCGTGTGTGTGTGCATGTGCATGTGTGTGTGTGTGTGAGAGAGAGAGAGAGAGAGAGACGGAATGCTAAAACAAAAGCAGCCTGTTTTCTTTAAAACCTCAAGGTAACACTTAGGTTATGGGTACAGACATTGCTGATTCGCTGGCCTTTTTTGACTAGATATTGACCAGCAAAGTGAAAATGGCTTGTGGATGGGCATGATGTGGCTTCTTGCCTAGGGATAGAAGCATCAGACTCTCCAGGAATATCAGTATTTTTCATACCCTTTTATCTATATTTACATTGCCTTTTCTGTTCTGCAGAACATTTGCAGTTCCATGAATCAAGTTTTTCTCAATAGCAAAGATTTGCTTTCTTATCCTGATAACAGGATAACTGACTTCGTGACACTATTCAAAATAGGAAAAGAAAAGCTCTTAATTGTTTTGTAAACAGATTATTATTATTTAATGTCATTATGGAGCAAGGGTGGGATTTCTTCAAATTGGATAACTTGGGGCCTTGGCATTGTCCCTTAGATCCTCTTCTGAGTAATTTTAAAACACAAAGTTTGGGACTTCCCTGGTGGTCCAGTGGTTAAGACTCCACACTTCCAACACAGGGGACGTGGGTTCGATCCCTGGTCGGGGAACTAAGATCCCACATGCCTTGGGGTGCGGCCAAAAGATTAAAAAACAAAACAAAACAAAAAAGTTTGAGGCAGCTGCTCTCTGTAAGAAAAATATTGCAAACCATGCCTACATGAGATACAGCCAGACTTATTGCTCATGGTCATTACTCAATAGTCCCTCTGGCCTCTTGGATTAAGTAAGGCTGAAATCTGTTCCCTCTACCCTCCCTTGTTTTATGTAGATATTGTAGCTGATCTCCAGAAGTTCTGACTGTACCATATCTATAAACATAAAACTCAAGCTCTTGAGAGTTACGTTCATCCTGACCAATCTGGGTGACCAGTCAGTTAAAATGGTTTAGGAAGAACTTGTACCAGATTGACTGATTCATAGTTTTTCTTTGTATTAATTATCAGGTTTTTTTCCTCCAGTTTTTGTATTGAAAATTACTTTCGTACCCAGAAAGACTTGTTGAGATATCATTCTAGAATCTCCAATATTTATTATAGTTGTTACAGTAACAGTGGAACCGAAGTGTTTTTCAAAGCATTATTCAGCTTTCCCTACCCCGGGAGAAAAGACTTCAGAGGGCGCGTGAACCCAGAACCCCAGTTGTGGGAATGAGGCTCCAATTTCCTAAATCACTTGTGGTCATAAACATGGATACCACCTTGTCTGGCACCCAGGTCCGTATCTTTCCTGAAATCTGCTATAGCAGAGAGTAAAGGGCAGTCTAGGGAGCCCAGCAATAGCTGGAGGAGGGTTTGGATTACCTGGAGGACCCCTCCGAAGCATTGTAATGCCGCAGTCCCTCTTCAGCACTGCTGTGGTCAAACACTCATAGGAAAGCCGTAAGAAAGGGCAGATGCGCATAGAGCAAGAAAGTTGTGTAGTCGAAAAACAGGGTTGTTACTCTTATCTTGAGTCCAGCAGAGAACTGTATTCACAGTAGAGCTTTGTGCCACTGACTGAGTGTGAAAGAGGAAACCTATATTACTTTGAGACTTGTGACCTGACCTGCCTATGTCTAGCCAGCCAAAGTGAATGGGGTCAGGGTTAGCTGCCTTCATCTATGCAGTCACAAAGGTAAAGATGATACTGGAGACTGTATTCCCTCCCGGGAGGCCGTGGCCTCACGCCCCATCAACCTTGGCAAGACTTGCTAAATAACACCTTTGCCCAAGACGGGGTTATGCATCTTCTCGTCTTCTACACCCTCATGACAAGCCAAGGTGGTGTAAGATCAAGAAGTGAGGACGTGGATGTGGATCGTCCCTCTGAGCAGCTCTAAAGGAGGGCCACGTACACTGCCTTCCTGTAAGTTCTTGCCCCGATTCCCTTCACTCCCTTAACATAGCTGTCTCCAAATAACTTTTGTGTGTGTGTGTGTGTGTTCATGTTAAAGTGAAGTGCATGTAATAAGAAGGAGCTCTACTGTAGATTTTGATTTGTGGCAATAAAGATGCGGGTTTTGTCTGTCAAAGAAACTTTTTGAAGATACCATCATGAACGCCCCACTTTTCCTTTCTCAGTGCACTGTGACCAATAGCTCTGTTTCCTAATAGAAATGTCAGCAGGCATTTTCCAAGAAAGGATCCTGGTTTTGCTTCCTAAATGAGGGGGTCAGACACATGAGACTAGCTAGTGGTGTAATTTTTTTAAGGCTTTTCTGAATGATGAATTATTTGCTTGTGCTTAGAGATTACTGGCTTTTTCTTGCTTTCGGTTATGTTAAGGCAAATGGTGGAAATGTTATTTATTGGCAGAAACCATAAGTCTTTTTTGTGAACAAGAAATTAACTTGTTAAAACTTTCTTACTGTACATTGGAAGTCATCTTGAAAAAAAGAAGAAATTAAATGATAACTTTATTGGCTCCCTGTGTCTTTCCTTTATTTCCTTGTGGAACACACTTGTATTTGGCTCTTACCCATTCAGTAATTCCAGAAGTCAAGAGAAAGCCTGATGTTTGATGTCTGGTCTGGTCTCTGACAATGCCGAGGAATTCTCCCCTCAAGGAAAGGAATCCCATCACGATAAAAGGAACCTCTTTTCTTCACCTCTTCATCTCCCTAGTTTCAATCTGCTTTGCTGGCTGCGGTGGTGGTTCTGTTTCTCCCACTCAGAACCCATTCCCTTGCCCTGGCCTCGTTCCTGGCACTTTGCCCACCACAAACTCACGCTCAAGTCCCAGCTCCTTCTGTGGTTTCTCCGGCAGAGGCCGCTACTTGAAGAAAAGGAAGAAAGACATCCCAGAAAATGTACAGTCTTTACAAAAGATAAAAATAAATTTTATTATAGCAATTTAATAACTTTGCACATGGTCCTAATAATAGACACAGATATATTCCATCTTGGGAGAAGCTGAAGAAGAAGAAGCCAGAGAGGAATTGAATGTGGAGTTGAACCCCCCAAGAAAGGAAGTGTCAGACCAGCCTTTGATTCCTCTGGAAAGTAGAAATACCATGAGGTGCTGTGGACTCACAAGGAAAAATAACTCCTCTGGGCAGGTGGGGGTTAGGGGATAGGCTCTTTAGAGGGGAAAATGCATCAGTGAGGGGATTCTATGAGCTATGGCAGTAGAGGCAGAAAGTCTAAATCAGGACCAGCCAGGCTTAAGTAAGGCAATTTCACCATTGGTACAGACACACCAAGGGCCACATGCAGGCTCGAAAACGAGCCCAGATTTCTCATTCCAAATGAGTTAAGTGTGCATTTTGGGATCTTTGTTTATCCCAATAGCATCCTAACTTAGCAATGTCCTTATACCTCAGCTAAACCTTCAGTAAAACGAGGTCATATTTGCCCTTATTTCAAGAGTTGTGAAAAAAAAAAAAAATTTAAGCCTGGAAATTAAGAACTCAAATGCAAATTCATATTTACCTCTCACTACATCTAGATCCAATCCCTACTTTTCTTGCCTGCTATGTGTAATCACCTGGTCTTTTTGTTTTTTTATCACAACTTTCAGGTTTTAGAAAGAAGGTCGGTTCAATTTTGCTACAGTGGGTTAATAATGGTAAATTATCCTTTTTAATGTTGCTGCAGTTCAGGAGAAGGTTCATTTTAGAATTCAAGGAGGTGGGAAGACAAGGTCATTCTTTGTTTGGAGGCCAGACCTCGTGGTGTCCACTGGCCAGCAAATCAAGCCGTCTTATCTTCCTTATCTCAGTTTACCTGCTAGGAAAGGGTGATGCAGACCTAGTTTTCCAGCTCCTGGTCTGTGTGCCCTTCTTTGTGGCTGAGTTAACTTGGCTGGGTTTTCCCTCTGAGGTCATCGCTTATTTATCTTTCCCTTATAAAATCTGCTTTCTGAAGAGCTGACAGCCACTTGCTCTTTCTTTCTCTCCTGAGAACTAAAAGAGGTCCATCCAGCTCAGTTCTTCTCAAAGACACCCCATCTGCACATTGTGCTTGTTTGCTCATCTATGAAAGGAGGGAGAGAGAGAACAGTCGGTGGTGTGATGTCAGTGTAAAGGCCTCCTTGAAGATAGACTAGATAATTGGACCAAAGGCTGAGTTCTCTCCCAGCCTTCGGGGTTTGCATGTGGCTGACTGAGAACCTTGAATAGACTGCTGTTACATCATGTGTGTGCTATGGAAAGATCTGTGTGCCAGGCGGGCCTGAAGGCCTCATCCTGTATCCCATGGGGATCCACTCACCCTGGCTGCCAGGCTCCAGCACTGACCATCTGTGACCTGTAATGGGTATTTTTTCACTCACAGAGATCCCTTGCTTTACAGCAACTATACCAAAACACTTGGGTTAGGCCATGCCATTGTCAGCTTCAGAGGGTCTTCCAAGACCCACAGTGGGTCCCTTGTGTTCCCCTTCTCTTGCTCCTGTTCCCATGAGTGTTTGGCCTGATGAGGACCTTGGGTAGAACTTGGCTGGCAACATTAACAAGAGCTGGAATCAGGAGTGGACCCAGGAGAAAGGGATGGAGCCCAGGAGATGAAACAGTCCAGATCTGTACTCATGTCTCTGATGTGACTTGGTTTCAGTTCCTCACTAATGGGTCACTGTGGTCTTCCCCTGTAGAGAAGTCCAAAATCCTCAAGAGGGACTGTGCTTTCTTTGATAATCCATTCGGGTCTGCTTTGCTCAGTATCCCTGGTGGGAAGAAAACACTCTTCTGAGAGCACAAATTAAACACCTGCTCATAGCCTAACTAAAGAATATACGAGAGTTCGCTCATTCCTGTGGAGGAGAAAAGAAGGAATAGCAGATGCTCTTCCTTTGTCTAACGTGGGGGGGACTGAGGCACAGAGCTCGGGAGCCACTTGCCTGCTCAGGGTCGATCTGAGGGTGACATTCGAACGCCAGACCCCCAGCACCAGACACAGACACTCCTCAAGAACTGAGAATTCAGGTTTACGTCTTCTGGGATCTCTGGCTTCCTTTTTCCCATTGGAGAAATGAAA
This sequence comes from Balaenoptera musculus, assembly GCF_009873245.2. Lineage (NCBI taxonomy): Eukaryota > Metazoa > Chordata > Mammalia > Artiodactyla > Balaenopteridae > Balaenoptera > Balaenoptera musculus. The sequence continues at coordinate 15,698,518 of NC_045790.1, read as the reverse complement.
CTGAATTCTCTGCTCACCCTACTCACTTAAGTAAAAAGCTACCTAAGTGCTCTTTCCATTCATCCTTCCTCTTGGTGACGGAGGCTGGTGTTCAGAGCGACCCGCATTCCTGTATGAACAGCCAACCCTCCTCTCCCCCTCCGTGTGAAGAGCCACAACATCTATTGGTAGTCTCTGGGCTAATCATCCTGGAGTGTGGTGGGCGTGGACGGACCTGAGTTGACACGGGGGCCACTGGGGGATAATCCGTGGAACAAAAGGTGGCGGCCTCAAGGAGCAGGGTGAGGGTAGGGCCCGCTGCGACCAGGATCAGATAGCTAGAAAAAAAAAATACAGCGGTTATGTAACAGTGTTTACTATGGCTCAGGTGGCCCTGAGAAGGCAGAGGCAGTCCCCTGACAAAAGACCGTGCCAGAGACGGGGAAGAGTCACAGGGACAGAGGTCCCTGTCAGGCGATAAGGGAGTTGGCCAGAGGAGATAGTGCATTGGGATGAAAGGAATCTGCTCTGTTGTTGACAACAGCTAGGTCACCTAGCACGGCCTTCCTTATCCTCAGCTTCTCCCTAAGCCATGCCAGCTCTCTGCCCGGTCAGGCCAGCAGTATGCAGAGCTGAGGCTGGAGGGAGGAGCAGAGAAATCAGACACCTGGTTTTTGGCTGAATCTCTGGATTTCGCTACTCTTTTTCCTTTAATCTCCCACTTGTCAAAGCGGAGGGATTCTTCTCCCTAAACATGGGCAGAAAAGGAGGAGTCGGTCCAGGTTCCTTAGGCTCTGTGCTCCCACCAATCTCTCATCCTCTCTCCTGTGAGGCTGTGTGTTGGAGGGATCCTGTTATAGCTCCTCCTTGGTCCAAGCACACAGCCTGTGACTCTTGAGAGGGAGAGTTATTTCCAGTGGTGCCAGGGCAAAACAGGTTCTGACATGAGAGAGAAGGTGATAAGCCCAGCAGGGCCTAAGCGGACGGGAAGGAGTCAAAGCAGCTTAGGAGGAAGGCTCAGGTCTCCAGCGGGGCCTACCCCACCTCCTCCTACAAAGCTGTTTACCGGGCTCCCCATTCCCATAGAGATGAGGCTGGTAGGCAGTCCCCAGCTCCTCGCCCGTGGCTGCCACCTCCCCTTGTGAGAAACAGGAAGTCGGGACCTTTGTCGGCTCAGCTGCACCCTCTACATTAAATATTTATCTTGGAGTCCAGGTCAGAGCCCTAGAGAATAAGAGAAGCTCACTGCTGGTGAGAGGGGGTATGGCCAGGATTCCTGGAGTTGGAAGATTGTCAGCTTCACCATCTTTGGAGAACAAGGAAGAACATGAAAGAGATGTGGCCCTTAATCGCGAGGATCCTGACAGGTGGGGAAAAAAACTGGTGACAGGGGAGGCAGGCACATACTTTGTCCCTGAGGGAGGGAAGAGGATGGCGCCTAGGGGTGGGCAGGTATCCAAGCTTTAGGAGAGGGGCTATGCACTGCTGCCTGCCCTCAGGTGGTCCCAGAGCTCCTCCCTCCTTTCTGATGCTGACTTCTGTGGGCAGGGGCTACCCATCCCATCCCCATCCCTTCAGCTTTCCTGGTGAATCAGAGATTCTTGGAAGGGGCCTTAAAGGGGATCTGGTTCAGTTCCCTTACTCAGTGCAATAGTTGCCTTTACGAAGATGCCCCACAAGTGGCAGACTTGGAACCTCTGAAATCTCTTTCTTGGAGACCTTGGATCTGCTTCGGAGTATGCAGCCAGTCTGTTGCCACACTGACAGCCCTGCAGACACTGGAAGCTAGGTGGCATGCCTCTCTCTCTCAAGCCTCTTCTCAACCTAAGCCTCTCCTTCCGCTTTTCGCATGTGAGATTGTTTCAAGCTGGTTCACCACAACCCGGATAGCTCTTTTACCTGAACTGGGGAAAGATACAGCTGATAGCATCAGTGATGGTAGGGATTTAAAAATATGGTTTCATCTTTCTTCATTCCCTTTCTTCTCAACTTTTGAGTTGAATGATGTGCTTGGGAAACACTCTGAAGTGCATGGTGACCTTAGGGCACCAATCTAACTCCCGGTAGATCTGCGATAAATGTTTTCATATTTTCATAATCTATAATTGATCACTCCCAAAATAAATTTGAGATTGTCCAGCAGGTATTTGCTATCTGGTTGGCTTGGGGTCCCAGAGCCAAGCCAGGGGCTAAGAAGTGGTACGTACCCCAGAGTCTGTCCACTAGCAGTAAGCATTCATTAAGTACCCTCGCTGTAACAGGCCCTATGCCGGCACAGAGGCTTGGGGGAGAAGGGGAAGATGGGATGGCCAGAGGGGTTGGGAGCCAATTGGCGCGCGCGGGCTCTTGGGACCCGTTGTCAGAGCGGCGGGAACAGCGGAAAAGCAGCAAGATCAAAACAAGGACGGTGTATGGGAACACCAAGACCCTGGTAACCCCATCACCGCCAAAGGGACCCCGCCCTCGTCCTCTTCAGGGGCGCGGCACGCCCAGCGGGTCGCTGCTTTAGGCCGATTTCCTCCCGCGCTGTCCTCCGCGGGCCTTGCACGCGTGTGAGCATCCGCCCGTTTGCCCGTGCACGCACGCATGTGTGTGTGTTTGCACTCGCCCGGACGCGCGCTCACGCAATCACAAACTCTCTCCCCAAGTGGGCAGAGAGGCGGCAGGGCCTAAACTCGGCCCGCTAGGCCACTCTGCCTGTGCGGCGCCTTTATCTCGGCCCCAGCCTGTCTGCATCCCGGTCCCGTTTCCGAGGCCGCCGGCTCCGTATCAGTTGCTGGCTCACCCGGGTTCTTTAATCATTCCTGCCCTCTGTCCTGGCTCCGCCGTGCAGCGGCTCCCTTCCCACCCGCTGGAAATGTCGCTGGAAACTCTGAGTGGCGCTCGCTGGCCCCCGCCCTGCGGTGGGGGCCGGGGAAGCAGCTGGGAAACCGGAGAGGGCTCCCCGGGGACCCTGGGCGGTTCCTCCCGGCGCCGCCTCGCGGCCGGCCCGGCCCCCGGCAGGGCCCACGCCGTCCCCGTGGCCCGCCCGCCCGCGCCCCGACGGGGAGCACTTGCCCACCCCGGACCGGGCGGCCCGAGCCCCCGCCCTCCACCCCAGCCCGGCCCACTGACCAGATCGCAGGGAGACACATTCCGCCGCGCGCGCGCCTCTCACGGTCCTTCCCCCCAGCGCGCGCCCTCGCCCCCCTCCCCCAACTCCGGCTCCGTCAATCCCCCTCTTCCTCCTCTGGGGCCCGGCCTCGCGGAGCCCGTCCTGACCCGGTCACGAGGGCGGACGGCACAGCCCGGACTTCTCCCTGCCCGCCCGCCCTCCACGAGGGCCCGTCGCGGCTGCGCCAGGCAGGAGCCGCGAGGAGATGCTCCTGTCCTCTCGGGCGTCCGCAGTCCCCGCCACCTGCTCGCCTGGGAAGGTAGGTGCCGGGAAGGCGAGGCGGTGGAGAGGAGACGCGGCGGGGGGCGGGGGGCGCAGTCGAGGAGGGAACCGCATCCAACACGAGGGGAAGGCAAGGAGCCCCTCCCCCGGGGTCCTGGTCCCAAACTCCGGGGAGGAAAGAGGTGAGAAGTCCCCCCTCAATCCAGATAAGGTGAAATTCGAGAACACCTGTCCTTGTCCACGTGGTCTTGTAGCTGGAAAATACCCCGGAGTGCGCATAGGGCCAGGCCCCCAAGGTCAGGGCAGTACTTAGAGGGAGGAAGCAGTCTGCCAACTACAGCAGGGCTACCTCACCTCTTCCAGCCCTTTGGAGCTGGCTGCCAGGGTGAAAGGCTGCCTGGATTCTGGGAGGACCCCAGGAACTTCCTGGCGCCCCTGTCCCCTGCCAGATGCTGGACCCATTGACTCCCGTGCCTCCATCTTCCCTGCGAGAAGTCCTCCTTATCGTCTCCTGGTACAGCCGCCAGGAGGGAAACTCAGCCCACGCTTCCCCACCCACCCCTGCATATCCTGAGACGTGCGCCCCTGGGAGCTGTGTTGGGGAGGGTCAGGCTGGGCCACCAAGGATCAGCAGCCCCTGGAAAATCAGGTGGTGTGGGCAGAGCTCCTGCCCGCCCCTTCCTACTGGAGGGCCCTTCTCAGTGAACACAGCAGGGTGGGCCACAGGGAGAGGAAAGCAGGCTGGGTCAGCTGATGGGCAGGACTGCCAGTGCTGACCTCGCAACTTGGCCTCCGGTGGCCAGCTGGCGGGGGAGGGGTTGCGGCTAGGAACCAGCCTGGTCCAGCCCTCGGATCTCCCACTCTCCCCCGCCTCAATTTCCCCCGCAAGGGGAGGGAGAGCAGCGGGAACAGGGGTGTGTCTGCCTGTTTCGCTTTTGGTGGGAGTCCTAATTGGATCCAGCTGGTGAGCGGCCCCTCCTCCAGCCTCAGCCCTCTACTCCCCTCACAGCCAGAGGTGGGCCCGGAAAAGCTGTGTCCCCAGCAGGTCTTTTCGAATGTCAGAGGGAATCCCCACTCAGACTAGAGTCAGGGAGCTGCCCCCAGCCTAGTGTGTACCCTGCAGCACCGCACTCCCCACCATGGCTGAGCAGGAACTGGGTACAGCGGTAATCACAGCCCCCATTGCACCTTCATCCCCTCTGGCCTCCACACTTGTGCTGCTCATATGAGCCCCCCACTGCACACACACACCTCCACTGCACACACACACCCACTGCACACACACACCGCCACTGCACACACACTTCCACTGCACACACACACCCCCACTGCACACACACCCGCACTGCACACACACACACTGTGCACACACACCCACTGCACACACCCACTGCACACACACCTCCACTGCACACACACACCCACTACACACACACCCACCCACTGCACACACACACCCCCGCTGCACACACACTTCCACTGCACACACACACACCCACTGCACACACACCCGCACTGCACACACACACACTGTGCACACACACCCACTGCACACACCCACTGCACACACACCTCCACTGCACACACACACCCACCCACTACACACACATACCTCCGCTGCACACACACACCCACTGCACACACACACACCCACTGCACGCACACACACCCACTGCACGCACACACACCCACTACACACACACCCACTGCACACACACACCACTACACACACACACTGCACACACACACCCCCACTACACACACACACCCACTGCACACACACACCCGCACTACACACACACACCCACTGCACACACACACCCCCACTACACACACATATCTCCGCTACACACACATCTCCGCTGCACACACACACCCACTGCACACACACACACCCACTGCACACACACACCCACTGCACACACACACCCACTACACACACACCTCCACTGCACGCACACACACCCACTACACACACACCTCCACTGCACACACACACCCACTGCACACACACCCCTCCACTGCACACACACACCCCCACTGCACACACACACACCACTACACACACACACTGCACACACACACTATACACACACACCTCCATTGCATACACACACCTGCACTGCACACACACACCTCCACTACACACACCTCCACTGCACACACACACCTCCACTGCACACACCTGCACTGCACACACACACCTCCACTGCACACCCCCGCCTACTATTCAGCTGGCCCCCCTCTGTACCCACACCCCCCATGCTGCTCACATGACCCCCCCATGGTACCCCCTGCACAAGTCACATTCGGAGCACTGTGCTTACACTCCACCCCGCACACACAGCACCTCACAAGGCCCTCGCCGCCCTCCTGTGAGTCCCCAGACCCCACAGGCACGCGCAAGCCTTAACTCTCAACAAAAGTGCCAGAACTGGTCCAGCGCCGGAAGGTGGCAGAGGTTGGCTCAGCCTCTGGCCATGTCCAATAGGACAGGTGAGGCGGGACAGGTGAGCTCTCTGATGGAAAAGCCCCACCGGCTCCTCTCCCGGCTGCCGGGAGCCCTCTCCCCTGACCTAACCTTTGCCCGGGGCAGAAGAACCCAGCTGGCCAGTCAGGCATGGTACTCCCAGGAAGACCCTCTGTTCAGAAAACAGCCTGGAGGTGTAGGAGAAAGCGGGGCGTGTGCGCACATCTGTGCGTGTGCGTGCGTGTGCGTGACACTCAGCACCGCCTGCCCGGGAGCAGGTCCACCTTCCTGCTCCCCCGCGGCTCAGCTCCCCGCCCCACCCCTCACGGGCACCCGGAGCCCTCTGAGGCTTCAGTCCGAGCGAAGAGGCTGAAGAAGAGAGCTGATACTCCTCTGAGCTCAGAAGGAATGGTTCCCGTGGCCTGGAAATGCCCAGCGCGCTCCACCTCCCAGGAACCTTGGCCCGGTTGGGCAGTGGGCGGGTGGCCTCACCGTGGTCCGGGGCCTCTCCCCCACGCCTGAGTAGCGCCTTGTGCCCGCTGGCAAGCAGATGCCCACACAGGGCCTGGGAGTGGCAGAGGGAACTGAAACAAAGTCCCAGTGCCCAGGCCCTTCCCTGCCAGCTGCCCCAGTTCCCTCTGCCTTCGCTCCGGGGGAGAGGGCCGCGCTGTGCACTGAGAGCCCCAGAGGGGCTGGCCAGCAGGCGCGCTCCCGGCCCGCCTCCCCTCCTCCTGGCCCGGCCTCCCCTCCCCCACTCCCACCCGGAGCTCCTGCCCGCGGCCTAACAAGCGGCCCATTGTGCCTCTGGGAGCCGGCCCGGGCAGCCTGCAGGCGGGTGCCCGCAGTGGCCTTTCTCCCGGGTCCGTGAGCTCCCACCCAGCTGGCCCGACCCCGAGGTCGGGCCCAGAGGGCACAGACAGCCTGGACCCAGCAGGGCTCTCCCTTCCCCCTCCCTTCCCCACAGAGGACACGCAGAGGAGCAGCTGGTACACCCGGGGTCCCCCGGCCTTGACCCAAGCATGCAGGCCCCAGCCCGCAGCCTCCCAGCTGCACTCAGCCTGGATGACTTCATCCCCAGCCACCTCCGGGCCCATGTAGGGCCATCCCCCCGGGGGACGCGGGTGAGTGAAACAGCGAGGGAGAGGGTTACTGGGGGCCTGTAGTGGGTGGGGGGCTCTCAGGACAGGTGGGGGAGCGGGAGGGTTAACGGGATGGAGGGAGGGAAGGAGGTAGGTGATAGCTCCAGAGAGCCTCGCTGGTTTCCTGGAAAGGGTCAAGCCGTCCCCGTGGGGTATGGCTGTGCCCTAGCAGCCGTCCCTCCCACCCGTCTGCAGAGCCCTCGGGGCCTGAGCTGCCTGCCGCCCCCGGCCCCTCCCCACAGGTGCCCGTGATCCGGAATGGTGGCTCCAACACCCTTAATTTCCAGTTCCATGACCCTGCGCCCAGGACCGTGTGCAATGGGTACTTCCCACCGAGGAGAGATGCTTCCAGGCACGCAGGTGGGTCTGCTCAGGAAAACCTGCTCCAGGAGCGCCGTGGAGGTGGGGGTCAGAGCTTCCTGGGCCCTGCCTTCTGGCTCCACCCTGGGTCAGGCTGGAGGGGCAGGAGGTAGATGGAGGCCTCTCGAGGGCCTGGGGCCAGTTAGCTCAGCTAACTAACTGCCCCTCCCGTGTGAGCCCGCTGGCCTGTGAGAGGGAAACTGCTGTGGGAGAGACCAGGCTGACACATCCCTTCCCCTCCCTGCCCCACCCAGTGTCAGGGGAAGGCCATGTGCAGGGGACATAGCCTTAGGGGCCCGGGGGACCTCCAGATGGCCAGGAGATAGCTTGGACTGGGGATGGAGGGTGAAGGAATGCGAGCGTATGGTTGGCTATGGAAGGGGTGGGGCTGAACTCAAGACAGGCCCCCTAAGGGCTGCTCCAGTCTGTACTTGGCAGCCCAGCAGAAGGCCGGAGAAGCAGCTCTGGGAGCCTGCCAGCTCCTGGGATCCTGTGAGTCAGCCCCGCCTGGGCCACGGGGTCTGGGAGATCCTGGGACCTCCTGGGTGCAGGCCCCACCCCAAAGGCCCCTCTCCTGAGGAGGGTGGCAACCTTTACTGAGCATTCCCTTGAGGCAGGCCCTGTGTCAAGTAGTTCATTCATTTAACAAATAGCTGTTAAGCACGTAGAACATTCTGGGCACTGTAAAGGCACCTTACAGGCCTTATCTCACATCATCCCTTGGTATCCTGACAAGGTAAGGTGTGATTATCAACATCTTCCCAGTGAAGAACCTGAGTCTCAGGGATGTTCAGTCACAGAGGCTGAACTGAGATTCAAACCCTCGTCCATCTTGCCCTGAAGCCCTTACGTTGTTACACCTGGGGGCTGAAACTTCTGGTGAATGAGTTTCTGTCCCTTGCCTGTTGACTTGTGTGTCAGGCACTGTCCTGAATACAGTCATACACACTAGATCTCCCTACATCTCTGCCATGACTACCCTCATTTTACAGAAGTGGAAACAGGCACTGAGAGGTTGATTGCTGTGCCCATGGTCACACAGCCTGTAGGTGGCAGAGCCCAGGTCTGGTTTCAGTCTTCGCCCCCAGCCCCAGGGCCTTTTCTGCCACACCCCACTGCCTCCTCACCTGGATTGTCTCCCCCCAGCATCCTCTGCAAGTGACGATTCCGGCTCTCATTCTGAAAACTTTTAGGACATCCCCAGCAAAGCAGGGTGGGGTGGGGACGGGCACAGATTTCTCAAGATAAAATCCATTTTCATTCACTTTAACTACAAAATAAACAGAGGCCTGGGGTCCTGCTGGGGATGGGGACATTTGGAGAATCTGCGTCGTCAACTCAGACAAACAAGGAGATGTTGAAACTTTTGAACCCACGGGGATCAATGTTCTGAGGAGCTAAGGGACAAACAAGCCCAGGTGGGACCCCTGCCCTTTGCTAAAGCTCCCCTGTACGTGCCCCACAGACCCTGCCTGGTATCAGACCTGGCCAGGTCCTGGGAGCCGGCCTTCTGGGAACCAGAAGACCCCTGCCTCCCAGCATCCCCAGAACTGGTCAGCCACGTGGACCAAGGATAGCAAACGTCTGAACAAGCGCTGGGTCAAGTATGAGGGAATCGGGCCTGTGGATGAGAGCGGCATGCCTATCGCACCCCGATCTGTGAGTCCAGGGCTGGGGCCACTGATCGATGGGGCCCAGGGACCCACGCTGAGCTCCACCTCTGACAACAAAGGCTGTACCCAAGCCGTGCCAGACTAAATCAGGGGTTCAGCCATGATGGGTTTGGGGGATCATGAGCCCCATAAAATTACAGGCACTCTTGCATGTCTGAGTTGCACAGTGGTTTTTGGGGGGGGGGTTCTAGACTGCCCGCCAGATTCTCAGTGGTAGAGCGCCACTAGTGTAAGGGTTGACCCTGGCAGGGACCCACCCCCCTCATTTTCACGGCCCCAGGACCTGGCACGGCACTCGTGAAACGGGTGCTGAGTAAGTTACCGGCTGAATGGGTGAACGGGAGAGTCCTGAGTGAGAAGGCCTCAAGGGGTGGCAGGCGTGGGAGGATCCCGGGGGTGGGGTCCGGGCGCGGAGGACCTGCCCTTCCTCCACCCCCAGGCCTGTCCTGAGCCAGTCGCCTCCTCTAGTTCTCCACCTCCTCACCCTCAAGTGAAACTCAAGTTGGTAACATACCCTTCTGCCTCCCAGGGTTCTTCTGCGTCACAGGTGAGGCAGAGGATGTGAAATACCATTCCCACCCCATCCCCCCACCGATACTGTTGCCTTTATTTTTCATTACATAGAAACACATGTTCTGTGTGGAATCATCAGAAATACAGAAAAGCTAAGAGAAAAAAATGTAAACTACCCCAGATCTCACAACTTAGGGACCATCACTGGTGGACCTCCTTCCATATATCTTATTCAAACATAACATGCTACACGAAGTTATGGTTGTTAAAGATGTCACAACAGCCCACCCGCTGGGGCTTCAAGGGTGGCCAGAGAAAGGACTCAGGGAGGAGAAAACTTCTGTGGTTTGATATTGGGAGGGTAGCCTGACTTTGCCTTCTCTGATCCCAGAGTGTTGACAGCCCCAGGGACTGGTACCGGAGAATGTTCCAGCAGATTCACCGGAAAATGCCGGGTGAGACACCCTTCCAGAGGCCTCTCTCTGCCTACGTGGGCTCGGACCCCTGGGGCTTGGGGAGTAAGGGGTAGAAAAGGGAACTTACCTGCACAGGGAAGTCTCTCCACCCACCCCAGCCTCTGTGATGAGTGGTTGCTAAAACAGGCCAAAGGAAGGAGCCGCCAATCTCCTCCCTGTACTCGGGGGAAAATGACCAGACACTGTCCCCGGTGTCCTCTGAGGGCCTGGGAAGCCACGAGGTCACGCATTTGTTCAGTCAGTCCCTTAACCAACTGTTGAGCGCTTGCTGTGTGCTGGGCACTATTCTAGGTGCTGAAGACAAAACAGGGAGCAAAAGAGAATGTCTCTGCCCTAGCGAAGCTTAAGGCAGAGGGGGGTCACAGAATAAACAGATAAGTATTTAACATGGCAGGTGGTGGTAAGGGCTAGGGAAAAAAAGCCGGGGGAGTGCCCAGTGCAGGGAGGCTGCCACCTCACGCAGGCTGGTCAGGAAAGGCCCCTGAGCAGTGGCATCTGAGCGGAGAGCTAAGGGTGTGAAGGAGTTGGCCCTGCAGGGCTGGGGAAGGAGCGTTGCCGCTTGGGGAGCACCAGGGACCCAGAGGCAGAGCAGGCCGGGCATGTTCTGGAGCCGCAGGGAGGGGCTGGACCACAGTGAGAGGGGCACGTGTTAGGAGATGGATCACAGAGGTGCTGGGATCCGGTGGCCCAGAGCCTTTGGCTTTTACTCTGCGAGAACTGGGAGCCACCCAGAGGCTCTGGGCGGAAGAGTGAGTGACAGGCTCTAACAAGTGATGGCTGAAGAGGCTCCCTCTGGCTGCCAGGCGGGGAAGAGGTGGGGCTGGGCGGAGGTGGGGGACCAGTCAGGAGGCCTGGCTTGAATCCAGGCTAAAGAGTCTTGGACCAGGGCAGTAGCAGCGGGCCTGGTGGGATTCCGGAGACAGAGTCATGGGAATTTGCTGATGGATTGAAAGAGGCGAGTCAGGGATGACTTTAAACCTGAGTGAGTCGATGGAGTTGCCCTTTATAAATGCGCGTACACACAGGGGAGGCTGAGAGAGGTGCAGGTCTAAGGGGCGTTCAGTTTTCGATATGGTTCACCCAAAGTGGCAGCTGATATACAAGTCTGCAGTTCAGAGGCGAGGCCTAAGCTGCAGATGTTAATACCCGGGACCCACTCAAAGAGATTTTGATTTCAAGGTTCCCCCAAGTAACTCCGACGTGCAGCTAAGGTTACGAGTCCCTGGAATAGACAGTGATCTTTAAGATAGTAGACTAGACCAGATCACGCAGGGAGACAGAGAGACAGAGGCCCAGGGACTGAGCCCTGAAGCAGTTGGTTTGAGAGATGGGCAGGCATCAGCTGTGCAGCCTGGGAAGGGGCAGCCCGGGAGGCAGGAGGAAAACCAGAGTGGTCTCCCTGAAGCCAAGTGAAAAGGAATTTCAAAAGGAGGAAGTGATCCACTGTGACAGATGCTGTTGATGGTCAAGCCGGACTGCCCTTTGATCTGGTAAGGCGGAGGTCACTGGGGTCCTTGATGAGGGTGGCTCAGGCTGAAAGCCTGCTTATCGGGAAGGGGAACTGGAGACACTGAGTTCCTTATGGCCGGCGGTTTGCTGCAAAGGAAAGCAGAAAACTCCAGGAGCTGGAGGAAGGTGTGGGATCCAGAGAGGGGCGTTTTAGTTTGCGTTTAAGGTCGGAACTGTGGTCGTGTGTCTGCGTGCCAAGGGGATCAAGTGGGTTGGCTGGTCAGTAGCTTTTCCTAGGAGGCCCCAGAAAGTCCTGAGCACCTTGAGGAGTGGGTCTGGGCAAAGGGGGAAAGACAGGCATTTAGAAGAGGGTGCAGAAAGGGAAAGAGGGCGAAGGGGAAGTGGGATTCCCCAAACTGACCTGGTGAGGGCAGGTCTGCAAAGGTCAGGGAGAGGGTGTGTGGGAACGCCAGGAGGGAGGGGCAGGAGGGTTTGGGCGAGGCCACTGACCCCATTGGCTCGCTCAGGCCCTAAGTCGGCCAGAGGCATTTCAAGCCCTCCCAGAAACCTAATTCCTTCCCTCCCTCGGGACATTCTTCAGGCTCTGACTCAGCCCCTTGGCCCCTGCTCTAGGCAGGAGTGGTGCTGGGAGCCTCTGGGGCAGCCTCATGGGGCTCCCCATCCTCGCTTGTTGCCCCAGCCCTGACCTGGTCCTTTCTGCTCCCACAGACCTGCAGCTGGACCGGACCTTCGAGGAAACACCCAAAGGTGAGGGGGTGCGGGTGTCCCACCCCAGCCCGGCGCCTGCGTCTGCCCCTCCCTGCAGCCACACCTGGCTTTGGGGCTCCCCAGTTGGCTGAGCTCAGCTTGAGAAGTTTGTACAGCCCATTTCTGCGAGCTCCAAATGCCCTGGTAGATGGTAATTAAGAGCCTCTGCTTCACTGTCCGGCGAATGCCTAGCCCTGGCCATGATTTCTCTGGGCCTCTCTTTCCTCACGTGTACAACGGGAACACCCCAGAGATGTTTTGAAGGTTCAGTAAAGAATGTAAAGCTCTTGGCCCCAAGCCCATATTTCGTGGTCCAGACTATCACCCCCATTCCCGCCTGCCATCCAGGAGCACGGGTGGGTGTGGGCCAGAACCTTCAAGGGTCACCCAGGCGCCCTCAACCCCAGCTCTCACCTCCCACCACCCCTGCTTGTTTTCTCCCACTTTCAGTGGCTTCTTCCTGTGACACCTCAGCAGACTCAAGGCATCCAGGGCCCCAGCAAAGACCTGCTGCCAGGCCAGACCTGACGTCGTCTGTGAGCGGGTGAGCCAACGTGGGGAGGAGCTGCAGAGGGGCGCTGGCTTCCTTGTGGGGACTGGCGCCCCCTGGTGGCCACAGCTGGCACAGTCTTGGAGCAGGGCGGCTGGCTCCCCTCCATGGCTCTGCCCCTTCTCAGGGTCCCCACTGCTCCAGATCCTCCCCTCCCCACCAGAGCCAAAGGGGAATGGCGGGCAGGGATGGACTTTGCGCCATTCCTGGTCAGGACCGCCTGTGATGCCTTTGTGGTTGGCAGCAGGAACTCATCACCCCAAAGATCCACTCATCATATGGGGTGGAGAGCGGGGCAGCCCATGACTAGGCATGGACCTGGGACCTGTGGCCATCCACTCTGAAGCCTGGAAGAAAACAAGGGGCATAGAGGATCCCAAGCTTTCTCCCAGATGCCGCTGAGAGAGGAACCCTCCAGATAGGTCAAGGACGGAGTTCCTTTTCTCTGTGCAAACCACATGAGCCCAGCCCGGGCTGCAGGGCCCTGTAGGAGCTCAGCCCAACCTTAAGAATCAGGAGCTTCTCTGTCACAGAGTAATCAATGAGTTTCTGATTCCTTTATGGGGAGGGCGTGACCTCATCAGCATGGTCTTAACTGGGCTGTGGCTCTTGGCATCATCGATAAGGTAGAGACTAAGATTTGAACAAGATTTGGTCAAGATTTGGACCCAGAGTTCTGGATTAAAGCCGGTGTGCTGCCTCTAGCCATGTGACCTTGACCGAGGTAACCAGTCTATGCCTCACTAGCCCCATCTGTTAAGTGGGCATCAGAGGGTGGTCGTGAAGATCAAGGTACATTGCAAGTCTCCACAAACATTATTATTATACAGGCTTAATTATGACTGGAGCTTCCTTAAATTAGGAACAATGTATTCCATTCTCATTATCAGTGTTATTACTGATGTTCTTTCTCAAATAGAGAATGGAGTCATAGTTACAGCCAACAAATACTGACCCTCCTGTCAGACATTCCATCATTTGATAAGCTTGGTACAATGGTTCCACTTGGTGGAAACGTTCAAACTCAGCAGAGGCTGGAACATTTCAGCCAGCCAAGAAGGAAGCCCTGGAGGGGAACTAAGGCAAATGTGACAGATGACATCACCGATCCAGCACCCCAGGGAACTGAGGCCCACGGATCAGAAGTAACTTGCCCAGAGCTCCAGGGTCAGGCCTGCAGGCTCTTTGCCCTGTCCTGGGTTTTCCTGGGACTAAGACGTAGTCCCACACCATTGGGCATTGGTGCAAGGCACTTAGTCATGGCGACCAGCTTCATCGAAGCTGCACAAACATATATACCCACAGTCACGGGGCCAGACAGAACACAAATGCGAGGTATTCCACCAAGGCCAGCAGGAAAGGGACTGGCCACTCCTGGAGCAGATGTGTGTGTCAGCCCTTCTCCTGGGTGTCTCACATATGTTCCCCCACCTAAGCTTTACCACACCCTTATGAAGGTGGGAATCATTCTCATATTATAGGCGTGAATCAGAGACTCTGAGAATTCATTAACTTGCCAAAAGGTGACACAGCTAAGTGGTGGGGCCAGCTGGGATTCGAACTCGGAGCTTATAACGTTTTACTATTTAACACTGCTTCCACAGCCCGGAGGCAGGTGGGGAGGGGGTGCAGCTCCCTCCCCAGGATTGTGTGCTCACGCATGCCTCAGTTTCCCTAAAAGGAAACTGAAGAGATGTCCTTCCCTTTTTTTAGAAGAAGCTGGGATGTCTCTGAAGAGTTTCTTAGAAACACCTTCAATCGCAATGCTGGAGCATCCTCTTCCCTACACCAGACCCCAAATCAGGTAGCTCGCCCAGCATGCCCCCACCGCCCTCCCCGCCCCCTCCATCCCCACCCCCCCTCCCCCCCGTCCCCACTTCTCCCGCCACCACACTCTTTGGCCAGGCCCTCTGCTGCAATAGCACAGATAAGGCTTTTTTTTCAGCTTGGGGCCTGTGCAGCCAGAAGAGCCCAGAATCCTTAGGAGGGCACTGATGGGGTGGGACAGTGGCCTGAAAGCCTGCTTTTTGAGCCTGGCCAGTGTCCCAGTACCTCTCTACTCAAGCTGATGCCTACCCACCCCTATGCAGGTGTCCAGACACCGAGAGAAAGCAGACAATGTCTGGACGGAAGAATCTTGGAACCAGTTTCTGCAAGAACTAGAGACTGGGAAGAAGGTGAGTGTGGGCCTGGTTCTCTGGAATAGGATGCACCCTCAGCTAGTGCATTTGGGGAGCGAGTTCACCCCCTCTGACTCACTCGTCCCACTCTTAGCCCAAGAAACCACTGGTAGATGACCCTGTTGAGAAGCCTCCCCAGCCCATCGAGGTGAGTGCTGCGGGCAGGTGGGCAGGAGGGGAGACAGCATGTTGGGGGAACAACGAGGGAGATTATGGGTGGTGTTGGTCCCAGTGACCATGGGCAAAGGCCACGGACCCAAAGCTCTGACCCTCTCCAGTCCCATACAGTTTACCTCTATACCCCCAACACCCAGGACAGTGCCTGGCATACAGTAGGCGCTCAGTAAACGTGTGTTGAAAATTGTGTGTTCATCAAAGCAGGAGCTGAGAAGGGAGTGATTAGTGTGGACTGGAATTGTCAGGAAGTGTTCTTGGAGGTGGAGCTTGGAGGACAGGCAGAGAGAGGGGCTCAGGATGGGGGAGACACACGCAAAGGCTGGAGGGGCCTCTGTGTGTGTGTGTGTGTGTGTGTGTAACACTCAGCCGGCTGGACGGGCAGTGGGAGGGAAAGCAGGTTGGGTAGAGTGAAGCCAGGCTGTGGAAGGCCGTAGAAGACTTGATGGGCAAGGAAGTAGGGAGTCCTGTAGGCTCTTGAACAGAGAAGTAACACAACAGAAAATGGTACTGAGGCACATCAGGAAGTACTAAAGTATTACCATGGGAGTAGGGGATGGGTGAGCTGGGTCAGCGGGCAGGGCCCTCCTGACACCCTGAGACGCACCTCCTGGCAGGCCCAGAGGTAGGCAGCCTGGCCTGGCCCTGTGCCCTGAGCCTGCCCTTTACCCAAGCACCCTGTGCTTTGTCCCGCTGCCCACTGGGCTTCGCACATCTGACCTTTGACCAGCGCCCCCCACGGTGCACTGCCCCCCCCCCACCGCCCCTCCCCGCTGTCCAAGTCTCTCCCCATAACCCGCCGCCAGGTCCTGCTGGAGAGAGAGCTGGCCAAGCTGAGCGCCGAGCTGGACAAGGACCTGCGTGCCATTGAGACCGGGCAGCCGTCCCCCAAGGTACCGGCCTCCCAGTCCCCTCCTGGGGGGAGGCAGGAACCCGGAGCCGCGGCTGCCGGGCCTGGGTGGGAGGCGCAGGCCGACGAGAGGCGTCGCCTCCAGCCGCACTCGCGACCTTGGGAGACTTCATCCCCGTTTGCTCTCTCCTTCCTAAAATGCAGGGCGTTCACTGTCCCTAGTGACCCCTAAGAACCCTCCCAGGCCGACTCCACGGCAGCCTGCCGTACGAGAGCCGGAGGCGTCCCCCGCCCCCGCCTAGCCCCGCCCCCTAGACCTCAGCCCGCTGGGACCCCAACCCCAACCAGGCCCCGATTTCCCGGCCTCCCCTCCCCCTTCCGCACCCGCGGTTCCTCCCCCGGCTCCTCGCTCCTCCAGTTCCCAGCCCGCCGCCCGCGCGGGCGACTCTAGGACCCCTCCCCCTCCCGCCCCTCCCCTCCCCCTCCCCCCCCCCCGCTCCCCCTCCCGCTCCCTTACGAGCCAAAAACTTTTCCGGAGGCGGCGGCCTCGGCTGTGTCGGGGACCGGCGTCCCGGGCCCTGACCGCGCCCGTCTCCCGCACAGAGCTCGCAGGCGCCCCGACGGTCCCGGGAGCCGCGGCCCCCCGCGCGGTGAGTGGCGGCGGAGCGGAGCGGGGCGGGGCGGGAGGGCCGCCGGCGGGGACGTGGCGCGGGGAGGGGGCGAGCCCGGGACACTGACGGCGGGAGGAGGGGCTCGGAGCGCGGAAAGTGGCCGGCGGGGGCCCGATCCACAGCTCGCCGCCAGGGGTGCCATCCCTGGCCCGCAGAGGGAAGCCTGCCCCCAGCTCGGGACTCGGGTGGCGGCGGCGAGGGGATCCCGCCGCGCACTCCCGCTTCCCCCACCCCGGGCCGCACCCTTTCCAGGCCTTTACCGCTCGGGAAGTAGGACATCCTGCTGAGAGCCCGGGACCTGGGGAGACGCCTTGGGAGGAGGCGGCGGGAGATGGGAGAAGGGGGTGGGTGGGACATCTGGGCGGTCAGGGGTGAGCGGGGTAGGCTGTGAAGCTCCAGACAGGTGGCTCACTCGTGTGCCCCCCGCGCAGCCCGGCCTCCGCCTGGAGCTCCAGTTCCCCGAATGCACTTTACCAGGGTTCCTCCCTGAGCGCCCACAGGATGGCGGACGGAGGAAGCCCCTTCCTAGGTCGGAGGGACTTCGACTACCCTTCCTCAACCCGAGGTAAGAAGCAGATCCTGCTCTTGTTCTCACCCAGGCAGACGCCCACCACCACCCCCAGGCACCAGATATGCTGGGACCCCGGGGGAGGGGGCAGGAAGGTCATGGAGCCCCCTGCTTCCACTGGTCCTGGGCGGGGAGGGGGAGCAGAACCCCATCCCAGCCCTGCCCCCCAGACGTGGCCTTCCCAAGCTGAGGTAGTGCTTCTCCACAGACCCTAGTGCCTCTGAACCAGGGGGCAGCCCAGCCAGGAAGGAAGAGAAGAAGGTAAGGGGGGGTGGGAGCGTTAGGGTCAGGGTGCAAGGAGGGCCTGGGGTGGGTCCCGGTGGCTGCTCTTCGCGGCCTGCCAGCTGCTTGACTGAGGTCAGTCCCTCTGTCCTCTCCCCCTGCCCAGAGGAAGGCCGCCCGGCTCAAGTTTGACTTCCAGGCACAGTCCCCTAAGTAAGTGCCCTTCTCTTCCCTCTCCTTCCCTCTGGGCCAGTCTCTGGGAGGACAGAGCTGCAGTGGGCCGCCCAGAGGGTGGAGGGGACTCTGGGTGCGCTGGGCAGGGTCTGAAGGGAAGGAGGACCCGGAGGACCTCAGGTTGCTGGATGTCCTTGCTCTGGCCTTCAGGGAGCTGACTCTAAGGAAGGGTGACATCGTCTACATCCACAAGGAGGTGGATAGGAACTGGCTGGAGGGGGAGCACCACGGCCGGCTGGGCATCTTCCCCGCCAATTATG
Source organism: Balaenoptera musculus (assembly GCF_009873245.2). Taxonomy (NCBI): domain Eukaryota; kingdom Metazoa; phylum Chordata; class Mammalia; order Artiodactyla; family Balaenopteridae; genus Balaenoptera; species Balaenoptera musculus. The sequence goes on along the minus strand of NC_045790.1, from coordinate 15,680,606 downwards.
TGGAGGTGAGCAGGGCAGCAGCAAGCAGGGGCCCGGCTGGGCGGGCGCATGGGTTTGCAGGGAGTGCAGACCCCTTTAAGCATCCAGGGCCCCGCTCTCTGGAGCCGGCTGCTCCCTCACATCTGGCAAGTTTCCCAAGACGTAAAGCTGTGTGAGCTCCGGGCAGGGGCCAAGTCGCAGCCTCATTCATGCCCTCAGGAAATGTTTGTTAAATGAGGGCTAAAGGTGGAGCCCAGCCCAGGGGGGGAAGAGCCAAACAACTCAGTTCCTGTACCAGAGGCCACCAGCCCTGTGGGTCTCCCCCACTTTCACCACTCAGAATCCACCTCTCTCAAGCTGTCTTTGGGAAGAATTCTAATTGCAACTGACAAGAGTACGAATCGTGTGACAGTTCACAAATCACATATACTTGCGTCATCTTCTTCACGTGTATTACTTCCCTTGTTCCCCTCATTAACCTGAGAGAGTGTTAAATCATCCCCCTTTTGCAGATGCACTTGCTAAGGTTCAGAGACAAGTCGTTAAGTAGAAGATCTAGAATCTGAATCCAGAGACAGGTTCTGGATTTGATAGATATAGGGTTACAGGTTATCTCTGGTATTTGCATCTTTTAAGGAATTTTAAATTATCTAATTTATTGGCATAAAGTTTTTCATAATGTTTCCTGATTATCTTTTTTTTTTTTTTAATTTATTTTTGGCTGCCTTCCGTCTTCATTGCCGTGGCTTCTCTTGTTGCGGAGCACGGGCTCCAGTAGTTGTGGCACGTGGGCTCTAAAGCACAGGCTCTGTAGTTGTGGCACACTGGCTTAGTTGCTCCGCGGCATGTGGGATCTTCCTGGACCAGGGATCGAACCTGTGTCCCCTGCATTGGCAGGCAGATTCTTAACCACTGTGCCACCAGGGAAGTCCCCTGATTATCCTTTTAATGTCAGTAAGATGCAGAGTGATGTCCTTTCTTTCATTCCTGATATTGGTAATCTGTATCTTTTCTTATTCTGGCTAGAGATTTGTCAATTTTATTGATCTTTTCAAAGAACCAACTTTTGATTTCACTGATTTTTCTCTATTTTTGTTTTCAGTTTCATTGATTTCTGCCACTTCGTTATTTCCTTCCTTCAGCTTGCATTAGGTTCTTCTTCTAGTTTTTTAGGGTGGTAGTTTAGATTATTGATTTGAAACCTTTTTCCCCTAATGTAAACATTTAATGCTATAAATTTTCCTCTAAGCACTGCTTTAACTACATCCCACAGATTTTTTTTTTTTTAATTTTTTAATTTATTTATTTATTTATGGCTGTGTTGGGTCTTCACCTCTGTGCGAGGGCTCTCTCCAGCCGCGGCAAGCGGGGGCCACTCCTACATCGCAGTGCGCGGGCCTCCCACCATCGCGGCCCCTCTTGCTGCGGAGCACAGGCCCCAGACGCGCAGGCTCAGCAATTGTGGCTCACGGGCCCAGCCGCTCCGCGGCACGTGGGATCCTCCCAGACCAGGGCTCGAACCCGCGTCCCCTGCACTGGCAGGCAGATTCTCAACCACCGCACCACCAGGGAAGCCCCATCCCACAGATTTTGATATTTTGTTTTTTTCACTCAACTCAAACTATTCTCATTTCCTCTGTGGCTTCCTTTTTGACTCATGGATTGGGTCATCTAATTCAGGCTCTTCATCTCATAGGCATCAATAGACCTCCCCTATCCTCAGAACGATGTCCCTGATCCTGAAGTTCCACAAAGTATATATAGTATTCTATGTCATCAGTCATTTACATCTTAGTAGGAACTAGTTTATTAGTGTCTTGATTTTCTGGGTAGGGTGAAGCAGAGAGAGCGTGGGGACTCAGGGCACCTGGTGGGGTAGAAGGGGAGGAGGAGGAGGAGGAGGGACACTTGGTTCTCAGCAGCAGTGAAATGGTAGATCCTCATTTTTAGGTAACCAGGAGTTCCCTGCTCCTTGGAACTCCTCATGTCCTTCTGTGCTCCAATTTAAACTCTCTCCTATTTGCACTGCTGTGGTCCACTCTAATAATGCCCACTCCACATACCTCTGATGGAAATTCTTCCTCCAGGAGCATTCTGGGACTGACCACCCCCTTGCCTGTGCTCACCCCTGGCCACCTGCAGTCTTGTGTCTGGTGTCTGTCTCCTCTCTGGTCTGGGGACAGATCTTGCCCATATTGCCTCACCCTCCCAGGAGCCCCAGGTCTGTGCCCAGATGATGCCCAAGGTGACTCTTTCTCATGCCCTTTCTTCCTACAGGTGCTGCCTGCAGATGAGATCCCCAAGCCCATCAAGCCTCCGACCTACCAGGTGCTAGAGTATGGAGAAGCCGTGGCCCAGTACAACTTCAAGGGGGATCTGGAGGTGGAGCTTTCCTTCCGAAAGGTGCGGCCAGGCAGGGAGTGGGGGTGCAGGGCAGGGGCAGGTGAGGACACAGGTAAATATGTGCAGTAAAAACATTTAAAAAAAATATCAGGTGTACCCATCTTCAGTAGTATTTCAGATTTTTGTCCTCAGTCTCTTTGGATATATTTCCCTTAATTTTGACCATTTTTTAAATGTTCAAAACTTCTAGAGTAGTTGTGCTTTGTTCAAATTGCAGTTTGATAGGCTGTGAGGATCACAGTCAGCTTTTTTTTTTTTTTTTTTGGTGGCGAGATCCTCACAGCTTGCGGGATCTTAGTTCCCCAACCAGGGATTGAACCTGGGCCCATGGCAGTGAGAGCATCGAGTCCTAACCACTGGACTGCCAGGGAATTTCCTCAGCATGTTTAAGAGAATGGAAATCTTAGAATGCCTTGCATGTAGAAAGGTGTTTTACAGGCTTTTAGACAGTTATGTATATATGTTTGTGTGTGTACTGAATTGTTATTACGACATATTTTTTACTATAGATCATAGTTCAGAAAGCTTGAAAAATGTTGTCCTGGAAAGCAGGGAACTGGTCTCCCTTGGTTGATTTTGGGGGCAGAGGCCATGACTGCCACTAACGAATGTTTCCCCAGAAGAGCTGGCCCAGGGAGAGAGGGGGAAGGAGGTGGCTGGATGGAGAGAGGTGGGGTCATGTGGAGGCCAGAGACCATCCTTCCCAGGGCAGCCCCACTAACACTAGTCAGCATGGGGGCGTGAGGACACACCAGCTGCCCTCAGAGAGTTTGTTTTCTGATACAGTGGTGACCGGATCACCCAGGGTGGAGGCAGGGAAGGACCCAGTCACGGCAGTGATGGCTAATGCCTGCCCGGTGCTTCTTACCAGCCTGGCATTGAGCTGTGTGACCTCTGTATAACCTGCTGACACCCTCTGAGCCTGATCCCTTCGTGCAAGGTGTTAGGTTTAAATTACACTGTCCCACGTAGGCTCCCTCGGGTACGTGGCACCCGAGAGGGCCCTGCAGATACTAACTCCCTCTCTGTGACCAGGGGGAGCGCATCTGCCTGATCCGCAAGGTGAACGAGCACTGGTACGAGGGCCGCATCTCAGGCACCGGGCGCCAGGGCATCTTCCCTGCCAGCTACGTGCAGGTGACCCGGGAGCCCCGGCTTCGGGTCTGCGACGACAGCCCCCAGCTCCCTGCGTCTCCCCGCCTGACCAGTGCCGGCCTGGCCCATCACCCCAGCTCCCCATTAATGCCGCGCAGCCCATTTGACCCCACCGACTGGGGGGGCCGGACCTCCCCCCGCCGCACTGGCTTCTCCTTCCCCACCCAGGAGCCCAGACCCCAGACCCAGGTAAGGTGACCTGCCTCAGGCCAGAGAGCTGAGCCCTGCTCCGCATACTGTATCCCCCATTCCTGTGATGGTCTGTGCTTCGGAATCCCGCCCAGACTGCTCAGGACAGACTAGTGGGGTGACTGGGCAGAACCTTGTGTTGCAGCCCCATCCTGGCCTTGAGGACCTCAGACCCTTGGTTCTGTCCTTGAGCTGCAGCCCAGGGAGGCAGGAGTTTCTAGGTAGGACCCAAAGCCAGCACCAACCTCCTGACCTTCCAGAATCCACTCTTGGGATTTCCCTATATCAGCCTCTGGGACAGGGTGTGCCATGAGTCGGGGGTCTGCCATTCACCTGCTGTGTGACCTTGGGCAGATGACTCGCCCTCTCTGGTTCTGGGTTTCCTCGCCTGTAGAATGGGGATAGTAATCCCCACTGCAGAGGTGCAGAGGGTAGTTGGTAGGTAGTAGCTGATGGGTAAGTGACAGCCATTGGTCCTCGTGCTGACATAGCCCACAGACAAGTGCATCTGCTCCTGGGTTCATCCACTCACTCAGCAAACTGTTATGGGCAGACAGAGCCAGCGCACAGGACTTCTCCCACTCCCGGCTTTGTCCGTGCACGTGTTCAAATCAGCCATCTCCCCTACCTGGGCCCAACTTCCCAGCACTTGTGAAGTGAAACAGTCAGACAGATCTCCCTGTGCTGTGGGGATTGCGAGATAAGATGAGGCATCGTGGGAAGCTGCTCCTGGTGAGGTGGGCAGGCCCGTTCACTTCTCCTCCTTCATGCTTGTATGTGCCCGCCTGCCTTCCTGTGGACCCCAGAGTCTCAGCACCCCTGGGTCAGCTCTGTCCCATCCTGGAGGCTCCAGCCGTCCCCTGGAGCTGGGGACCTCATCCCCCAACACCACTCAGATACACTGGACCCTGTGAGTACTGGCTGGGGTGCTTGATCAGGGTGGGGGGGGGCTACCCCGCAAGGAGTGTTGAGCACACGGACGCCTTAACCCGCTCCTGCCCCCATCCCAGGATGGAGTTGGTAAATTCCTACAAAAGAGTGCTTGTCATTATAGTGCTTATGGGTGATTTTGGTGGGGGGGGGGGCGGTGCGGGGGCGGGAGGGCGCTTGTCTGCGGTGTTCCTGACCTGTCCCTGCCAGCCCTGGGCCTTAAAGCAAGCCTCCCACACTGGGCCCCCTGGCCTCCGTCTCCTCACTGGGTTTCCAGCCCTGAGTTCAGCGCGTGTGTGCGCAAAGTGTGGGAACTGGTAGGACAGATTTGAAGGCACTGGGAACTCAGAGGAGGTGGGGTTTGGGTGATGAGGGCTTGGAGAGCGGGGAGCAGGCCTGGGGAAGAATGCGCTAAAGCCAGACACAGTCGCCATCCCTGCAACTGGGCCAGGGGCTAATGGGAGCATGGAGGGACGCTGGGAAATTCAGAGGATGTGGCTACCTTGGTTTTAAGACACTCCAGGCCTGGTCTGGGGAAGGGGCGAGGGCTCTGGTGGTTGCCATGGCGATGTTTCCTGCAGGTACCGGGCGATGTACCAGTACAGGCCCCAGAATGAGGATGAGCTGGAGCTGCGGGAGGGGGATTGGGTGGATGTCATGCAGCAGTGTGACGACGGCTGGTTTGTAGGTATGTGGGCTGGGGGCAGGTGTATCTCAGGGTTCTAGGGGGATGCGTTGGGGGACAGGCCAGAAGGGGTATCTTTGGGTCCTGTGGGGGATGGGCTTTGGGCAGTTCAGAAAGGGTATCTCAGGGTCCCTGGGGGGATTTGGGTGGCTGCTACTGGCGGCCAGTGCTGGTTCAGCAAAGGTTCACGGACTGACCATCCCCCACCCTTCCGGCCGGGCACTGGCTGCTTCCCCAAAGCCAGCACTTCTGTTGCCTGCCTTCATTCCCTGAAGAGGGGTGAGACCTGGGAGGAAAGCAGACCAGCTCAGGGTCATTGGCGAAGCCAGCTGGACTCAGGGCAGCAGGGTTCCCAACCCCCAGGCCCCTGTTCCTTCCATGATACACCTCTGTCTCTGGAGCAGTCCTCTCAGGGAAAGGGTCCTATCTCCTGAGACACTAAGCCCCCAATGGAAAGGAGCAAGTCTCACACCTGTGTATCCCCACCCCCAGCTAGCAGCTAGCTCCCCCCACCCCCAAGAGGAGAGAGAGGAGAAAGATCCCGGCTTTCAGGGCTGGCCCAAGGGCAGCTCAGGCAAAGGACTAAAGCAGGAAGCCTCAGGTTGGCCTTGGCCTGGTTCAAGGTGACCAACCCAGCAGGCTTTTTCCCAGAGTGGGCAGGCCCTGTCCAGGCCTCAGCTTCAGAGGAGTGAACATCCTGCTGAAGCTCCCACTCAGCAGGCTGCAGGGCCTGAGGGGTTGGAGGGCTGGCTGCCTGAGGAGGGGTGGCCACAGGGGTGGTCCCTTGACCTGGCAGCCCACCCTTTCTCATCTGAATCCCAGCACCTCATTGCTGACTAAGCTTCGGACACACCGGTAATTATGAAGCACCACCTTGTTAACAGTCCTTCCTTGGATGGGTGGGCTTCGGGGCACATTCTAATTTTACTCTGTACACGTCTACTTTTGCATTTTTTTTTACAACTCCTAATAAAGACAAGAGGAAAAAGCACCACTTTCGTGGAATAAGCCACAAGTGCTTTTAGAGGAAAGGTTTAGAATGTTCGGTTTCTCGGTCACACTGGCACATTTCAAGTGCTCGGCAGCCACATGTGGCTAGTGGGTATCATTTTGGACAGTGCAGGTCAGGGAAGGCTTTCTGGAGGAAGTAGGGGAACAGGGGAAGGATTTGGGGAGGAGAGAGGAGAGGGGAGGCACTCCGGGCAGGGGAGGAGTATCAGCAAGGCCTGCGGGCAAGATGGGCCTGGGCTGCTCAGAAGAGAGTCAGGATGGAATGTCTGCCTGCCTGGAAGGGAAGGTCCAGGACTTTAATTTCATTTTATATTCCTGTGTCTTCTAGCATTTCCCCTCCTCTACCCCAGCACACAGGTTTCTTTGGGGTTGTAGCAGACAGAGGCCTGGATTTTAGTCCCGCCTTTGCCTCTAAGCAGCTGAATGCTTTGGGGGAATTCATGTGGCCTTACCTGCCCCATCTCTAAAATTAGGGTGTCATACTAGACCAGTGAGATTCCTCCCGACTTAGGTTCTGTGATTCATCCTCCTGTGTCCTTGCTTTCCCAAGGACGGGTGGGGTTATTCAGTGCTGTGTGCAGAGTTGTACACAGTTGTTGAGTGCTCAGATTTTGTCCATCATTATCGAAATCATGAAGTGTGGCTTGTCCCATCTAAGCTTCTGCCTCTAGGGGGCAGGAGTGAGAAAAAGCAAATCCTCCCTGGGACCGGGACTCCGCCTGCAGTTCTGGACACTGCCAGCAGAGGGCAGGGCTCTCACTCCCCCCAAACCCCATTCCTCTTTTAAAACGTGGGGAATGCTCTTTCTGTCTTTCCTATTTCAGGTGTCTCCCGGAGGACCCAGAAATTTGGGACATTCCCTGGAAATTATGTAGCCCCGGTGTGAGTGATCTCCGTGGCAACTCAGAGCCCAGCCAGGATGGGATGGGGAGCAGAACACTTATGGGCGAGAGAGAGGATGCCCCCCCATCCTCCTCCCGCAGGACCTGAGCCGCTGGCATCTGCAGACAACCTCAGCGGCCTTTCCCACGGAACCTCCCTTGAAGCCCCCTGGACTGATTCCCACCCACAACTCACAAGCATTCCTCTAACAGCCCTTTTATATCCTCCCCTACCCCACTCCCCAAATATAGAGGTCTGCTTTGAAGTGGAGACTATTTCCAGGCCTTATTGAGACCAGACCCCCGTGTCCACCACCCCACCCTGCTATGGCGTTTCCTCTAACAGGGGCCGGCTCCCAGCTTCACCCCCATGGGGTTCCTCTAACAAGGACCAGCTTCCTAACCTAATAGAGACCAAAGGCCGTCTTTGCCTGGAAGGGATTCCTCCCCTTTCACTCCAGCTTGCCTGCCATCCCCTTTGCCTTCCTGCCTCCAGCTGGGCCTGGGAGTGAGATGGGGGATGGACGCAGCACTTCCTTAGCATTCGAGGCCTGGCAAGAGGTCTTGCCCAAAGGCTCCCTCTTCCCACAGGCTGCCAAGCCCTGGGCTCGGTCGTGCTTATCCACCTGCTGCTGTAGTGCCCAGGAAGGGTGGGGCCTCCGAGGACTGGCCTGTCCCAGATGTATTCCAGGGAGAGTGATGTGTGCTGTCCTCCTGCCTGCCCAGCGGCCCCCAACCCCCAAGTCCCCTGTGGAAGGGAATGTAAAATAAATCTGGCTATCAGGGACCTTGCCTTCCTGTCCTTTTCTTTTGGGGTGGGAGAGGGCTCCACCTGCTTAGGGTTATGGGAATTCTTTCTGCCATAGGGAATCAGGTAGGATGTGAATGAGTGAGTGAGTGTGTGTGTGTGTGTGTGTGTGTGTGTGTGTGTGTGTGTGTTTAAGGGGAGGCTGCAAAAGAACCATTATTATCTCTCAAGATCTCAGGTCTCAGGCACGATTGGGCAGCCCCAAGGGTTGGGCAGCTGTCTGGCAAGCAGTGCTGAGAGAAGAACTAACGTCACAGGGATGAGGGCAAGGCCTGACTGTGGGGAGAAACCAGAGATGGGAACTGAATGTGGCCTTGTTTGCGGGCTGTTTGGTTCTGGAGCTGCCATGGGGTTGCTGAACTAAATGACATTTCTGTTTGTTCTGCTCCTAATGTTTTCCTTCTGTGTGCTCCATTTCCACACTGAAGTTCTCATATGTTTGTTGACTTTCTTTTTTTGGGCTCGGGTTTTTGAGCAATCGATTGCAAGAAGCTGGGAGTGGTGGGGCACAGCTAGCCAAGGCGACTCTTCTGGGGCTTGGTGGTTCCTGTAGGGGCATAGTCTGGTCCTGGCTGGGAAGAAAAGCTCCATTCCTTGGCCACTGCTGGGAGATGAGCGGGGCATAAGGTGTTACCCACATGTTATCTGATGTAAGCATCCCAGCAGGCAGGTTATGAGTCCATTTTACCGGAGGAGAGACTGAGGCAGAGAAATTAAGTTGGGTCACATCATTATAGACCTGAAGTCAGGTCTGATGACTATTGCTGCCTCTCTGCACAGTCTACCAAATGCCCATGCAGTCCTTGTCCAGAGGCCCTGGAGAAGGAAGGTCATGCATGAGGTCCCTGGGGTGGCCCTGGGCTGGGCCTCTCTTACATTCTTCCTTGCAATCCTGTCATCTAGGCCTGTCACTTAGGGCACCCGCACCCCAGGTGGGTGGAAAGAGGCGGTGGTGGCTAATTCTGTCAGGACAGGTGGGAGAGGCCTGTGAATGACAGGGCTATGGCCGGTCCCTGGCAGGCTCCTCGTGCCCGGGTGCGGCCCAGGTTCCACTGCTGGTTAAACAGCAGCTTGAAGAACAAGACCTGCTTTCACTTCTCCATCCACCCCAGTCCTCACCATGGTCTGTTGCTAGGTTGGCAGGCCCAGCCTATGCCATGGAAGTGACCGTTCCTCACGAACCTGATAGCCTGTTCCTGATCCCCCATCTCAGCTTCTTCAAGTTGCTTGATGCCCTCAGAAAGGACCTCAGGGTTGAGACTTCCTTTCCTTAGGGCAGAAACCAAATCCACACCCTCTCCTTGGCGGGGCCCTGGAGCCTCTGCAGCAAATCAACCCTACGCCCTGCCTGTACATGACCCCTTCTCTGCCTTGACTTGGCATGAGGTGGGAGGGGCGGGGGGTGGTCAGAGCCAGAAGGGACCTTAGGTCACTGCGGATGCTCACCCCAGTTAGGTGAGTGACTTGGCCACAGAGTTGCTAAGGGCAGAACAGTATGCCCTTCTGTTCCGCAGGGACATGCCCTGGGGTCGGCTGACTTTGTTGTGAGTTTTGTGACTGCACAACCCACAGAGCAGAAATCCTGCCGATGAACCTGCAGATCTTTCTAGAGACTCTCCAAGGCAAAGTCTGAGCAGAAGGAGGTGCAAAACTGAGTCCCTGTTACAAACTGGCAGGATGGGGATGGGCGGCAAGGAAAGGGAAATTAATCCATTTGATCATTCAAACAATATCCCTTCAACAAAATATTATGGAACACTCCAGGAATGGAGCAACAAACCAAACAAAACCCACCCTGCCCTCTGAGGAATGGGGAGCTTTAAAAGGAGGGCAGTGTGTACAACGGGAGGGTAAGCTGTGCGTCATCCCCAGTTTACACAGGGGAAACTGAGACCCAGAGGGGCTGAGGAAATTGCCCGAGGTCACACAGCTGGGAAGAGGCAGACCTGGCATTTGAGGCACCCCACCCCCCCACCCCACACCCCGCCAGTGGTGCCTGCCCTACCTGCAGCTTCCTGTTCCCTCAGGGACTTCCAGTCTAGTTGGGGAGGCAGAACAGGTGCATCAGGCAAAGAGGCCACACGAGGAGGCCTGGAACTTGTTAGTGGGAGAGTGGCTTACACACACCGAGGACAGAGGGTGTGGGAGGCCAGGGACAGGGGACGTAGCTGCGCTGGAGGCGGGCTGGTCCAGGGCATAGGTAGGCGAGAGGTATGGTGAGGGCACACCTTGCAGACAGAACTTGGAGGGAATGACTCACACCTGAGGCAGGCAAGTTACAGCTGTGCCTCCAGGTGGCCTCCCCTGGAAACAGGCCAGCCTGACAGAGAGTAAAGTGGAGACCAGAGGGAGATGGGAGAAGCCGGCTCTGGTGGGCCCTGAGGTCCCCAGGGTGAGGGTTGCCATGTTTGGCTCTGGGGGAACCATTTGCCAGATGGTTCTGAGCTAACACCTGGGGCCTCTCCTTGGCTGTCCTCTCCTGATCCCTAGAGCCGGGGATCCAGGTGGTTGGCAGAGGCCTGGGGGCAAGGGGGACCAGGGCCATTGGTGGTTGTTGGTAGTGGCCGGCCGCAGGCAGGGCAGCCGAAAGGGTGAGGGGAGGGCAGCCAGGGACGGAGCAGGCATCAGCCCGCAAGGGACGTGTGTAGCCCAGGCGGGGGCCCGGGCACTTCCAGCCGGAGTCTCTCTTCGTCTCTTCCTGGGCCTGGCTTGTCGCCCTGAGTGGAGCAGGCTTGCGGCGCATCTCAAGCAGGGGAGCTCTGCGCAGCCAAAGCGCCGCAGCAGTCCGCGGCCACCGCCCCGCGAGCGCGCTGGCCAGGCAGGAAGGCGGAGGGGCGGCCTCTGGGTTGGGATTTGTGGGTGTCGGGGCTGCATCTGCGCCAGCCTCGGAGCCTGGAGTGGGCGGAGGAGCCGGGCGGGTCGACCGCAGACAGACCCAGCTTGCCCTCCCCTCCCCCTCCCCGGCCCTGGACTGGGGTTGCGGGAGCTCAGGGCCCCTTTGAAGGAGGGCGGGCGCAGGCGGCCTGGGCGAGCTTCGGGGGTCAGCAGGCTCAGCTGTCTGCGAAGTGGGATTCCGGGCCCGTCACCAGATCACCTCCCCTGACCTCGGGAGGATGGGGACACCCCAGGGAGGATGGCCGCAGCCTCTAGGGGGCTCTCGGGAGAGTAGCCCCGGGCCCCCAGGGGGCGCGGGCCAGGTGGCAGCGCCCGGGCTGAGCTGCGCGGAGGAGGCGGCCTCCCTGGCCAGGGGCGGCGGCAGGGGCGGCCCTGGGATCACATGGGCGGAGGCAGGTCCCGGAGGCCCGGGCGGGCTCTCCCCAGAGTCGGGCAGACGGCTGCGGCGGGAACGGCGGCGTCTCCTCGCCTCCCTCCTTCCCTTCCCTTCGTTCCCCAGCCCGGCCGCCCAGCCCGACAGGTGAGCGGGAGCCAGGTGAGCGCGCCCACCTGCGTACGGTCCGCACGGCCGGCGACCTCCCCGGCCCCGGCGCCCTCGCAGCTCTGCGCGCCCGCGGCCGGCTCGGCGGCCGGACCTCTCCTCCGCGCACGGCCGCTCCCCGCAGCCTCGCCTGCGGTCGGCGCCCCCCGCGAGCTGGGCTTTCCCGTCCCGGGTGCTCCTCCTCCAGCCCCCAGCGTGCGCGGGTACTTTGGTCTCGGAGCTCAGAAGGAGCCAGAAGTGGGCGAGCCGGGCCGACGGTCTGGGCACCTCCCTGCGGCCCCCTGAGCGGAGTCCACTGGCCGGCTCAAAGGTCTGGGAATCCAAGGCATCTGCTAGCCGCCAGCGCAGACCTGGGGCCTGCGGGAGGGACAGAGGCTGGGCCTGGGCAAAAGGGGAAGCCGTAGGGCCGGGAAGAGGGCAGACAGCCCCGCTCGCCCGGGCGCCCTCTCCCCAGGCTCCTAAACGCGGGCAGTGGCCCCAGTGTGCCTGGTAGACCCGGGCAGCGCTTGTAGTCTGTGGCCCTCTCCAGGGGCGGCCTCAGGGTGGGCGCTGGGTAGGGTGGTGGCCCAGCCTGGCACTGCAGCTTCCTGCCTCGGTTGGCTCCTGACTCCAGAGCTAGAGGGTCAGGAAATCCTACAAGGGTCTGGTCTACAGGGATACTCCCTTGCCCAGCGGAGGGGCAGCGGGTGGGAGGCCTGGCTGGGGCCCCAGCTTGCGGGCAGCATCAGTCAGCTCGCCCTGTTGGCCAGCGCCCGGTGATGGGTGTGCCCTGCTTGGCAGATAAGCCCATCCTTCTTGCCGGAGCTGCTCGGAGGGCAGCAGGCCGCTGGCGGAGGTGGGAAGCCCAGCCTTGCCTACCTGGACCACACGGCCCGGGGCGCGGCAGGCAGCCAGGAGGTCCCTCTGAAGACCCTGGCCTCACGTGGGCTAGCCGCCCCGTCCCCCAGCCAAGTACTTGAGAGTATGTGGTGGTACCACCCCTTTCTGTGCTGTCACCTCTGTTCCCAGAGCGCTGCCCTCCCCCAGAGCGGGGAGGAAGTACCTTGTGCTGTCGGTTTTGGGGACCGGAAACAAGCACTAGGGGGACTTCGCCCTGATGGTGGAGGAGGGGAGAGGGAGGAAATGCTGACATCTACCACCTGCCAGCCCCTCCCGCCCGCCCGCCTGTTCTCAGCAAGCCCCCGTGTAGCGCCCCGCCGCTCTGCTGAAGACGGGGCACAGGGGGAACTCTGAGTCCTGACTTCCCAGGGTGGGGGGGAAGTGGAACTGGGGCATGCGGGAGAGGTTAGTCACTTCCTCTACCCACCTCCACCCGCCACCAGCCCCTGACTGGCTGCTCCGGGGACCTGTCACCCCCTTCTGCCACCTCACAGCGTCCCTTGTGGGGCGAGGGGCAGGCCCCACCCCTCCAACCTTTCTCCCTCAGGTATGGCGCTGACCGTGGACGTGGTGGGACCCGCACCCTGGGGCTTCCGCATCTCGGGCGGCAGGGATTTCCACACGCCTATCATGGTGACCAGGGTAAGGGCTGGTTCCCGGAGACGGGGAGGTCCACCCAAAGTGAGGGTCTGCCCTGTCCGCTTGGTCCTCACGGACACCTTTCTTTTTCTCTTTTGGAGGCAGAGGCCTGCTTCTGGGATTGTTGGCGTGGGCAGGGCTGGGGCCCCGTTGCCATGGGGATGTGGTGGCCACTTCAGAAACAGGCTTCTGGAGAGTGAAAGGGAGCTGGGCCCAATGCAAGGCCTTCTCTTTTCTCCTTGGTCACTAACCCCATACCTGCTGGCAGCCATTTTGGGTGGTTATTAAAACAAGAGCCCCGAGCTCTTGGCAGTTTTCCCCTGACCCAGGCCCAGGCCAGGGAGTGTTCACGCAGAGGGCCTGCGTGCAGGCAGTGCCTGCATGATTTGATTTGCACAGGCAGGGCTCTCTATCCAGAAGTGTTTCCAAGCACAATTCTTGAAATTCTGCCATTACACATTCTTTGGGGAGCCCCGTTAGAACGCCAGTGCTGAGGTGGGTGGCCAGGGGGCTGCCACCCCAGCTTTTGGAAGGGACTAGCTGATGGGCTGGGTGGACACCGGCAGGCAGGGAGAGAGCTGTTGAAGGGAGATGCAGGCCAGCCTGGTTGAAACCAGCTTCTGTGTTTCTTGGGCAGGACAAGGAAATCCCTTCTTCTCCATCCCTACCTGAGTGTCACCTCAGACTACCTGATCCTCACCCCCTACAGGTAACTGAGCAGGGCAAGGCCGAAGCTGCTGACCTCCGGCCTGGTGACATTATTGTGGCCATCAATGGTGAGAGCACGAAGAGCATGCTGCATGCCGAGGCCCAGAGCAAGATCCGCCAGAGCCCCTCGCCCCTGAGGCTGCAGCTGGACCGGTAGGCCCTCCACCTCTGCTGGGCCCGCCAGCACTCTTCTGCCTTCTGCCAGCCCACTGCACAGTGGCCGCCCTCACCCCTTGCTCTCAGCTCCAACCTGGCCTTCCTGGGCCCTCACGGCTCATCCGTGAGAAGGTCCCAAGCTCTGGGGCTGCAGCAGGGTGGGCTGAGGGGTGTCCCTGTGCCCAGCTGGGCGTGCAGTCATGGGCAGAGCAGGCTGGCATCAGCCACCTGGACACCCGGGTTTGACTGGTTCCCAGGTGTGCAGGGTACAGGGCGTGGGCATGAAGTGGGTTGAAGAGGGGAAAGGTGTGCCTTAGGCTGGGTCTGCAGGGCCCCTGCCTCCAAGAGGGGAGGGGAGAGCCTTTGTTCAGATCCTGGGGTGGTGAGGAGTTTGGGGGCTCACTCCCCATAGAACCACTCCATTGCTCCCCAAGTTGCCTCTCTGGGCCCTGCTGGTGAAGGCAGATTCCCAGGCTCCTGGGGCTTCAGCCTGGGGGTGGGGGTGGGAACAGGTGGCTCCCTGGGGGTGGGGCATCCCAGTGAGTCACAGGGCAGGAATGCTGGGAGATTCCCCAGCCAGGAGAGCCCTCTGGGCGGGCCTTGAACCTGAGTCAGGTACCTCTGCTCAATGCCCTCTCCTCGCCCCTGCCGCCCTACGTCACTGCAGAAGCTGGCTCCCGTGACGCTCTCGCGGCCCCGGCCCCTTCAGTGACTATTTTGTACCACTCTGGCTCATGAGTGTTTACAGGAGTGGGACCCAGAGGAGGAGGGTAGAGAATAGCTCATGGCATCTGGGAAGGGGACCAAAATCTACAAGAAGCTGCAGAGTGGGGCGGGGGAGGGGCAGGGAGCTGCTGACACCATCACTTCCTCTGGGGTCCCTCCAAGAGGGACCCAGCTCCATCAGAGAGGTGGGCCTGGCCGAGTACCCCCAGGCCTCCAGTTCCACGTTGGGCAGGCCGAGGCTCCCTGTCTCTTCTTTCTTTTAGCCAAACCCCTCCTAACCTCCCCCAGTAACCCACCCCCAGGAGACCTCTCCAGCACTCAAAGCCCCAGGCAGGAAGCAGTGCTCTGGGCGGAGCCAGAGCCCAAGCTCTCCCGCTCTGGACCTAAATTCTCCCCAGGGAGGGAGGCTGAGGCTGCGGCTGGTGTGGCGTGTGGTGACTGAGGTTCCTGCTGACCTCTCTGGAAGCAGTCAGACATCCAGAAACGGTGCAGTGGGACATGGTGGGCTCATCCCTCACCCTCAGCAGCTCCCAGCCCTCCAGTCACTTCCTGTTCGAGGCTTCAGCCAGGTTCCACTGGGCAGGGCTTTGGAGGAGGGGGGGGGGTCACTGGGGAGTTGAGGAGGGGGAGCCTTGATGATTAGCAGGGGAGCTGGGCCGCCTTGCTCTCTAGGTCCTTCAGCTGCCTGCGTGGCAGGAAGGGGGGCTGGCTCTACCCTCTGGTTTACAGGGGGCGGGGTGGGGGGGAAGACTTCGGAAATCACAGGGAGGGATCCTCTCAAAGGCGGAGCTGATGGGGGACAGGCCCCTGGGGAGAGGGGGCAGCTGACCCAGCCATTGTTGGCCTTTAGGAATTTGGGCAACTCACTTTCCCTCTCTGGGCTTCAGCTTCTCCAGGGGTGAAAGATAAAGGATTATTTATATACAATCAGCAGTCCAAATCAGTCTACAAACTGATGCTGACCAGCGACAAAGTCTGGATGAAATGCTCCCCCCACCAAAGAAGAAAAAAAGAATAGAAAAGAAAAACCAAAGGCGAGGCGGGGGAGGGGTGATGATGTGAGGAGCTCTTAAAAGAAATGTGAATTTATTGAATTTTTGCTGAACCGATGTCCTTTCTACTTTTTGGTGCTAAATTGTCCTTTCTTTTAAGAAATGATGGTGGTCGTTGAGGATAGTTGTTTGTTGTGAATTTGACAAAGTTAAAACTTGGCTACCTGATGACCGAATGTTTTGGACATGTTCCTAATCTTGAGAACCCGGTGACACTCTGTCTCCCTCTGTCCTCTCCTCAGGCCTCAGGCTGCCTCTCCCGGGCAGACCAACGGGGAAAGCTCCCCCGAAGTGCTGGCCACTAGCTTCCAGGTAGGACGGTGCCTCCTGCTGGGACTCCCCCACCCTGAAGTGATGGGGGGCCCCCTTCTCTGCTCTTCTCGGCCCCGCCCTTCCAGGCCCCTCTCTCCGCAGGGCTCCAGGAGGACACACACCGACAGCCAGTCCTCCCTGCGGTCTTCCTGCTCCAGCCAGGCCTCCCTCAGCCCCCGGCCAGGCAGCCCCTTCTCCACCCTGCCCGCCACCAGCCCACAGGCCCCCGCGGGAGAGGTGGTGACCAGCCACAGGTGAGTGTGGCGGGTGGGTCCCCTGGCCACCAGGTCCAAGCCGGCCTCTCAAAGTCTCTGTAGCTGGGTTTAGGGGGCCCTGGGGTCACCTCTGTCTCCCGGGGCAGCCTGGTGGCGGGGCCCCCGGCACACACTGTCCATTTCCCCATTTCAGTTTCCAGAGCCTGGCGTACTCCCCGGAACCCACTACTGCTGACCACTTGTCCTACAGGGGCCGCCCAGGAAGCCGACAGGTGAGGAAACCCGAGGGGAGGAGAGAGCCTCCCGTCCTGGCTGGCTGCTAGTGGTGCCCGTGGGGCTGCGTGCGGCTGGTCCCACCTTGGCAGCCAGCACCACGGTCTCCTGGTAATAGGCACGCTCCTCTCTGGAGCCGGGAGGCCAGAGCTCTGGTGAGGGTCACACCCACTGCACTGGCCCTACCCGTCCCGGCCCAGGTGTCCGTCTACCTCCTACATTCCCACCCGCCGCTGCCTCACCCCTTCCTTCTGGCTTCCTCCCTTCTCAAGTGTTTCTCTTGGGCCGGGACCGAAATAGTTTAGCTGCTGTTGTTGGGATGACTCCCTTTGGCTGTATATCTTGAACACATTCCTTCCCATTCCAAGCCCCATGCCCGCCCCCAACTCCCATCACCCATTCCCCCTCTTCCTCCTCTGACTCAGCCCCCGAGAACCACCAGAGAACCACCAGCCGGCCTGTGGTTCCGACTCCGGTTGCACTTGGCTTACTCTCTGTCTGCCCCCCCTCCCCTCCCCTTTTCCCCTGGACACCCCTGCCAGGTCCCACTGTCCACTAGTGACAGCCCAACACCCCCTTGGGGGTATGTCTCCTCTCTAAGGGCAGGGGTGGGGAGGTGAGGAGGGAGGCGGCCAAGAGTCCTGGGCCACAACTGCTGGGGGCAGAGTTAGCAGGGGCATGTCCAGCCTTTGGGGTGAAGAGGATGAGGCCCAGCTGCTGGAATCCTACCTCGGGTAGCTTCTGCATTCCAGAAAGCAGAGCCTTTGGAGATGACTGGGGGAGGGTGCTAGAAACTGGGGGCTCTGGAGAAGGAAAGAGCAGGGTCCTCTGGGGGCTGCATAGTAGTGGCTCCCTGGTGACCCTCTGTTGGCCTGCCCAGTGACCCTCCAGGAGAGGTGGGCAGAGAGGTGTATGTATTCAGTGAGATCCCGTCTTTAAAGAATTAAAAATGTAGTTGCAGAGATAAGATAAACATGCAAAACAATTTTGGAAAAATTAAGCACTGAGCAGTATGATCTTAATTATAAAAGCAGGAGGCATTCTGGGAGGGGATAGCTGAGTGTGGGCTGGGGTGGCCTGAGAAAGCTTTGTCAGGAACTTTGCTGGATGTCAGAGGCAGGACGGGGTAGGTTTCGGATTAGAGAACGATGAGCTGGGGAGATGCAAGACCTGGCGTGTCGGGGCCTGGGGGCCTTCTCCAGAGAGCTCCGGGCTGAGACCAGCTGGGAATGAGCTTGGTCCACCCTACCCTCCTTCCTCGCAACCGGGGCAAAGGGTAGAGGCGGGTGGGACAGGGAGTGGCTCTTAAACCAGCAGCAGCAACTTGGAAATTGTTAGAAATGCAAGTTCTCAGGCCCCAGCCTAGACTTACTGGATCAGACACAGGGGTGAGGGGCGGGGTGAGGGCACCCATCCCTGTTCTAAGGAGCCCTCAGGGATCTGATGCACGCACAGATTTGAGGACCACCCATGTGGTGTGAAGAGGAGCCCTGAGCCGGGTGGCAGGGAGACCTGGGTTAGTCCCACCTCTACTGTGTCACTTTGGACAAGGCACCCTTCCACTCTCTGGGCCTCAGAGTCAGACCCGATGCTCTGAATTCCCTTCTTTCACCCTGAGGCCCCTGGTCATTCTTTCAGCAAATATTTGTGGAGCAGCTGCTTTGTGTCAGGCACCCTTCTAGGCTTTGGGGATGCATAGGTGGAAAAACAGAGAAATTCCTAACCCCGTGAAGCTTGCAATCTGTTCTACAAATGAGGCTGTGGTCAGATGGGGTGGGAGTCACCGGGTCCCACAGCTCCCTCTTGGGAGTCACCGTGCACTTGAGCACCTTTAAAGGCTCTGAAAAGTCCTGCCTGTGAGGAAGAAAGATGTTTAATTTTTTAATTTCCTGAACTTACTTAACTGCAGAATTTCTCCGGGGATCCCCCTGCCAATCGCTTATTAACAGCCCCCTAACACATTTTGAGAGGGGTTGGCTGGAGACAGCTCCCGATGGACAGGTGAGCAGCTTTTCTGGACCTAGAGATGAAAGGTCGCTTCTGTGAAGGCAGGTGTCACCTACAGGTGACTGGGAGGGAGGTGGGGAGAGGAAAGGTGAAGCTGCTCCAGCTAAGGGCGTTGGGCTCCTCTCCACCGGGGTGAGGTGCTCTGGCAGGAGAAAGGTGGCAGAGGTGACTACAGATGAGGTGCCCCTGCCCCAGGCTCTTGTGGCCATGGCCTTGCTGCTGGCTCCTGAGCTGGCTGAGGCTGCGCTGGGCCCAGGGCGAAGGACATCAACAGACCTTACAGAGACCGGAAGTTGCCCCCTCTGGAGAGGCACACACTTGGGTGAGCAGATGTAAAGTGAAAACAACCCCTGTCCCTCTGGCCGGCATGAGGACATGGCCTGAGAAGGGAGTCAGGGCGGATTTCAGCCCTCCCTCCCTGCTGGCTGGTGCCCCCGTGCAGGGCACGCGCTGGCCTGTCTAGGGCAGTGAGATGGGACATCGTTCTTGAGTACCTGGTGCCAGCTGTCCTTCCTGAGTTGGCCGCATGGCAGCAGCTGGGCACCCAGGAGCCTAGGCGTGGACTCCCAGCCCTGGCTCCCACTCCCCAGGTGGCTTGGATTGGCCACTTTGCCCTTCTGACCCTTAATCCCCTTACCTGTAGAAGCCCAAGAACAGAAGAAGAATGCAGGCTAGTGCAAGAGGGCCAGTGGGGTGAGGGTCTAGGGCTTTTTTTCTTTTTTTTTTTTTTAATTTAATTTAATTTAATTTATTTATTTTTTGTCTGTGTTCGGTCTTCGTTTATGTGAGAGGGCTTTCTCTAGTTGCGGCAAGCGGGGGCCACTCTTCATCGTGGTGCGCGGGCCTTACACTATTGCGGCCTCTCTTGTTGCGGAGAACAGGCTCCAGACGCGCAGGCTCAGTAATTGTGGCTCACGGGCCCAGTTGCTCTGTGGCATGTGGGATCTTCCCAGACCAGGGCTCGAACCCGTGTCCCCTGCATTAGCAGGCAGATTCTCAACCACTGCGCCACCAGGGAAGCCCTAGGGCTTTTTTTTTTAATTAAAAGAAAAAATTTTTAAACTTTTAAAATTAATTATGGCAGGTGGGATCTTAGTTCCCTCACCAGGGATCGAACCCTTGCCCCCTGCAGTGGAAGCACGGAGTCCCAACCACTGGACCGCCAGGGAAGTCCCTACGGCTCTATTTTTAGCACTCTGAAGTTTCTGTTTTCAGGTTAAGAAGTCATGCAGCTTTTCTACTTGACCCCATAATTCATCCCCAACTTTGAACTTTAAAATCGAGGGCATTTTCCTTTCCAGGAGACCATGCCCTCAGCCTGGTGCACCTTGGCCGGCCTAGTGGTCTCTGAGGCTGTCCTTTCCATTGGGGTTGGCCATGGAGAGGGAGCAGAGCAGGGGAGGGTGCAGAGTGCAGGCCGGAAAACAGGGAGACTGAAAGCAAGATCTCCAGGTAGAGAGCAGGTGTAGGAGCCCAAGAGGGACAGCGCACATTGAGCGGGGGGCTCTGCTCTGGGGACCCGGCTCCCCAAGGCTTTGTGGGGCAGGACCAGACCTTCCAGGGCAGCCGGGAGAGGCTGGTGAGCCCAGACCCTGGCCGTTTCAGAGGAAGGACCAGAGGGTGTAGGAGACAGGACTTTTGTGTGGCCTGAGCCCTGACTCCAAGAGGGGTCTTGGCCCTTTATGTTTCCTGTTCCTCACTGCAAAAGGGTCAGCTTACTTTCTCTCCGCTTGTTCTGCCTGCCAGGCCCCAGTGTGCAACATCTTTGCAAACGCATCATGTGAGATGGCAGAGGAACAGCCACGGTGGCCCCGCACACTCATCTTCATCCTGCCCCTTGCCCAGTCCCCTTAGGGCAGCAGGCTCACCCTTCTAGAGCTGGGCGCTGGCCTCCCTCCCCTCGGGGACCCAGCAGGAGCAGCTGCTGGCGGCTGCTGACCCCCGGTTCTGCGAGCTGGTTGGGTGGGGCTGCTGGTCAGCGAGGGCCGGGGGGCCCCCTGGTGGTGGGCCTGGGGAACAGCTGGGTTCGGCTGCCCAGATGGGTGTGCTGGCCCCAGGCCCGGCCGCTGACTCCTCCCCTGGTGCCTCTCCTTCCCGCAGGCCGGCCTGGGCCCCGCTGGCGACTCGGCTGTGCTGGTGCTGCCGCCACCGCCTTCCCCAGGTCCCCGTTCCTCCAGCCCTAGGCTCAGGTACCAGTGAGTTCTGGAGGGTGGGGTGGGATCTTGGAGGGCCTGGGAGGGGCAGGAGACAGACAGGCTTCCCAGAGAAGGATGGGGGGGTCCCCCCTCCCTAAGCCCCGTCCACTTTCCTCTGGCCCCCAGAATCCTTTTACCCCGCCGGGACACTGTTTCTCTGTCCTCATGCTCGTCCCAGCCCCTGGGAACGGGCCCTCACTCCTGGCTGCCTCCTTCTCATCCCTGCAGCGTGGCCTCGGAAGGGGAAAGCCACCTCCTGAGAGAGGACTCAGAAGTCTTCAAGATGCTGCAGGAAAATCGCGAGGCACGGGTGGCCCCCCGGCAGTCCAGCTCTTTTCGGCTCTTGCAGGAAGCCCTGGAGGCTGAGGAGAGAGGTGAGCCCCCGGGGGGCTCGGGTAGGAGAAGGATGTTCCCACAGGACACCCTGGACCCCCGACCGGACATGTTATTAAATTAGTATTTGTTAAGTGCTCATCACGGGAGTGGGCTCTGACTCGTAGAAGCCACAGCCCCTGCGCTACAGGAGCTTACAGTCTGGTAGGAGTTACTCGGGTGCAACCCAGAGGTGCTGGCTGGGATCAGGGGAAGTGCCAAAGGAATGATAAATGTGGGCGGTGGGGCCTGGGTCTCCAAGGACGGCTTCATGGAGGAAGAAGAGTCTGACTTGGCCCTTGAAGAAAGATCAGGACTTTCACAAACGGCCTTAAGATGGGGGCCGGGAGCAGTGTGGAATGTGGAGGCTGGAGCCGCAGGGCTCTGGGGTGGGACTGACAGGACACTGGGGCCTGGCTGCACGGACGGTGCCCTCGGAGGTTAAGTCCTGGCTGCGAGGCCTCGCATGCCAGGCCCGTGGAGCGTCCCAACCCAGGAGGGCCAGTTAAATAACGCCAGGTGGTGTGTGAGGTGCCGAAGTGAGCAGCAGAGCTACAGGCTTCTGCCAGCCGTTCAGTTGTTCATTCGAGATGTTTACCGAGTCGTCTGACGGCCCAGTCATGTGCTGTGTGGAGATCGAAGGCAGTCAGGACCCACGTCTGCCCCGCCAGGAACTCTGTTTATTGGGCAGACTGGCTGCCCGGCTCCCCAGGAAGTGGACCGTGCCGCAGGAGTTCGTGTGGGTGCATGGGGAGTGGGGGTGAGGGGGGCACTGCCATGGTCCAGGGGAGAGATGAGGAGGGCCTGGCCTGGGCAGTGGTATCAGGGAGAGAAAGGATGGGACAGTCAGAAGTATTTGACTGGCACAATCACTGGTACCTGGGGGCTGGTTCCAACTCTGATGTTTCAGAGACAAGGTGAGAAGGTTTGGAGCAGAGCTTGTCCATCACTACCCTGAGGCCTCGGCAGGCCCTGGGAGGGGGCACGGGGAGAGGCGGAAGGGTGGGGTGAGGGCAGCGCAGACAGATGGTGACTTCACCCCTGGAGTCACGGGGTCCTCGGCTGCAGATGAGGACCATACCTGTCTGATAGCATCCGTGCTTCCTCTTAGCTATGTTCCAAGGCTCAGGCACAATAATGCATGTGAAAGCCCTTTGAAAACTGTATAGAGTTGCTGTGGTGCTGTTATTATCTATTATTACCATCTCTTAATATCATCATCACTGGGTCAGGAGAGAGGAAATGCCTGCTTGGCCTGACGTGTCAGACAGCGAGCAGACACTGCTCAGGCTGCCTTAGCTTGGGCTAACTCAGCCTTGAACATGCTCCCTGCCCTTGACCAACCTCAGCCAAGGATCTGGGGTGATCGCTTCCTTCCCCCATGATCCCCTCTCATGCCCAGGCTTACTTTAGAGGTCCGCTTGTAAGTGCCCCTTTGACAAGAGTCTCTTTGGAGCTGTGTTGGAGGAGGTGGAGTGGGCATCAATAATACAGCCTGCTGGCACTGCTGTGGACGAGCTCTGATGTGTCTGTCTGTCCTCCCCGCCCTCATCCCCCGCCCCCCACAGGTGGCACACCTGCCTTCCTGCCCAGCTCGCTGAGCCCCCAGTCCTCCCGGCCCACTTCCAGGGCCCTGGCCACCCCACCCAAGCTCCACACGTGTGAGAAGTGCAGCACCAGCATCGCGTGAGTGCTGGCGGCCTGGGGGGCAGGGCACACCCTGCAGGGTGGGGGACGGGGTCCAGGACGCTCTCAGGAGGGGCCTGCATGGACCCACTAGCCAGGGACCCTGCGGGGAGCATTGCTACAGTGGATCTGTGATGGGCTCAGGGGTCACTTCAGCCTTCTTAGGATGCCTGCACTGGCTTTTTCCTGCTTTCTCTCCTCTTCCTTGATTTCTTTCCCCACCTCCCTGGAGGAGGAAGAAATGCTACTGCTTTCTATTTCTCTCCAACAATCTCAAAGCCTCTGCAGATCTGCCTCTGGATGAGGTGCCTCCTCTTGGAAACTCTTGCTGTTACTTCCTCCTCCCCCTCTTTGGAATGGGATGCGTTTTCCAGAGGTAGGCCCATTTTTCTCATTATAATGCAGCCACATTCTCTGGAAAATTGAACTCTGCCCTCCCCAGATAAATTTCTTCCGTGCACAGTGGTGAGGGTCAGATGACTCACTTTAGGCAAATCCCTAGCCTCCGTGGGCCTCCGTGTGTCATCTGCAGAACACGACACTGCCCAGCCCTGCTGTGCAGGCCCAAGGAAGGAGTCCTATACAGTGTTTCTCAAGATCAGCAGCTGGGCCTCTGAGGGATTTCGGGCCCACACCCCCAGAGTTCCCTCTTCAGGAGGTCCCTAGCCCCAGAGTTTGCATTTCCAATTCATCCCCAGGTGATGTGATGCTGTGGGTCCTGGCACTGGGACCGCATTTTGAGAATCACTGCTCTATTAACAATCCAGAAGATTCAGGATGGTGCTTGTCTGCCTTTGTGTGGGGGAGGAATGACTTTTTAAAAATTGGGGTTCCGGGGGTGTGGGCTGTGCGTTTGTTGAACGGAGATTCCTGAGGGCAGGCCTGGGGAGTCAAGTGACAGATTTTGGGCCCTTACCGGGTCCTGACTCTGGGCTGGAAACTAGGCTCCCTGAGAATGGGAATGGTGGCATCGTGCCTGGGGCGCCTGTCCCTCCCTCCTCCCCCCACAAGGCTAATGGCTCTCTCCTCCCTGTGCCCCGCCCCCCCGCAGGAACCAGGCCGTGCGTATCCAGGAGGGGCGGTACCGCCATCCGGGCTGCTACGCCTGCGCCGACTGCGGGCTGAACCTGAAGATGCGAGGGCACTTCTGGGTGGGGGACGAGCTGTACTGCGAGAAGCACGCCCGCCAGCGCTACTCCGCACCGCGCACCGTCAACTCCCAGGCCTGAGCGCCCGGCTGCGCTCTCAGACCGCCCTCCACCCTGCGGGCACCTCCGCACCGGGGCCGCGCCAATATCAAGTTGGCCTGGAAAGGCGATGGGGGCTGGTGAGGCGCCTTCCTCCTCGCTGAGTGAGGCCGGAGGCTGGGACCTGCCTGTGCTGTGGGTGAGGGCAGCCTCACCTTCCCAGGTCTCTGCTGGATACTCTCGCGTCCCCCTGCTGGACAGGCTCTGCATCAGAGTGCGAAGTGGGTGCTGCCTTGGACACCTTTGTGTACCAGGGGTTAAGCAGGCTGGGACATGGGAGATAAGTATCTGGAAGGAGAGGTCTGGGCCAGAGGCTACAGGTATTGACTGTGTAAAGTTTTCAACATACGAGCTCTATAAATATATACTGTACGTGGACAAAATAAAGTAGGTGCCCCTCTTTTCTCTCCTTCCCTGCCCCAGCCCCTGGGGATGAGCTTCTCCCTACCACTGGGCGGAGAGTCTTCCTACATACAATTTTTCTCCCCTCTTATTGCCGCCTCCCTCAAACCTCCACCCTACCAGATGCTTCGCCACGTGACACTCCCGACTGAAGACACCCGCTCCTGTTAGTGGAGGGTCGTGCTCTTCCTGGACCCTCTTTTAAAGATGTGTGTTTTATTGGGATGATCCTTGGTAGAGGAATGAGTTTCTCACTGGGAGCCGGAGAGGGGAAGGGATGCTAGAGGGCTGGCAGCAAACAGGAAGCAGGCCCTGAGACTCCTGCTGCCCAGGCCCGTCTCCGTGAGACGGTATCTGCGCTGGCGCTCTGCGCCCCTCGCTCTACTTGGTATGGAGGCTGCTTGACTTGCTGACGCACCCAGGGGAGCTCGGTGGGCCAGAGAGGGGGCAACATCTAAAGAACCTCCTGCGCTTGCCCGAGGCTGTCTGCACCCGTTTGAGAAAGCTTATCCCCAGGAGTAACCTTGGACAGCGCTGTGAGTTGGCTTTGCCTGGGAGGGACAACCCTGCAGCGCCCCTACCCTGAGGACCACCACCCTCCAAGCCAGGGTTGGTCTGCCTGCCCCTTCCGCGGGAGCCCCAGCTGGCTTCGCTGGTGGTTGATTTGAAAGCTGCTGCTAGGCTTGACTGCCCTGGGGGTATATTGAGTCAGGCAGGGGGCAGTGGTCCTCTGCCAGATTTTTGGCTTGATTCACCCATCACTCCCAGTCCTAATCCCAGAGGACACTTCAGAAAGGTGCATAGGTGCTGCTGGGTGCTCTAGACCTGAGTGGGCTTTATCGCCCACTCAGCCTGAGGGAAAAGATCAAAGCTGGGCTTCAGAGGGTGCTTTGTGCTATCTGGCTCTTTTGGGAAGGAATCTTGGCAGAGACTGTGTGTATTGCCTCCCCAGGCACCTTGATGTAATTTACACCTTGCTATAATTGTCTCACCTTTTGCTTGGATGGCTGTCTTTATTTTCATAGGAAAGATCAAGGCTGTCTGCGGCTCAGGAGTTGTCAGGCCAGAACTGTCTGGTCCTAAGTGGGATGGGCTCCTTGGTGCCACCTAGTGTCAGGTGTAGCCCTTGGCGGGGAGAATGCTCACGAAAGGGGATTCACTCCTCTGTAAATTCTCAGGTCCTGGCACAGTGGGAGTACAGAGATAGAGCACTTTTCTGGCTTTCCTAAAGATAATAGTCAAGTGGCAGCGACTGAGATGGCATGAATGAAATAATGTTACACGGTAGTGAGTGTAAAGAACTCACGCGGGACAGGAGTGCCCTGAGAGTTCAGAGCAGGGGCCGTGGGTGTGAGAGGAAGAACAGGACACAGACATATGGAGGAGAGAAATGCAGAGTGAGGGGGTGGGTGCAAGTGGCATGATCAGTTTAGGGCAGCGGCTGAACGCGACACTGAGATAAGATTGGAAAGGAAGATGGGAGCCTTGAATGTTGTAAGATACAGTTTGAATTTCTCCTTGAGGCTCTGGGGACACTGAAAAATTTTCAGCAGGGAAGTGACAGGTTGGAAAAGGGTGTGTTAGAATCTTAATATGGTCAGATCCTCGCCTGTAACAAACCATGCTAGGCTAGCAGTGCTCTAAGTAATGGAGAACAAAGGGAGAGTGGAGGCCCATGGGAAATGGGTAGGCCAGTGAGTTGTTGAATGCCTTTCGAAGACTGGACGGGGGTTCAAGCTAAAATCCACCTCTCTGTGTCAGCCAGCTCTCCTCCCCGGGGCCAGAGGGTTTCAGCATCAGAGCCCTCTGCAGCCACACAACTAGCCCGAGCTTGGGGGTGAACTTCTTCGGAAGATGGAGTTATTAGTCCATCTCATTTGTCAGCAGAGAAGGTTGGGGGCAGCCTTTGGTCTCTGCCCAGCTGTGTACACCCACCCCCTTTGACCCAGACGTGCTAGGGTGGGGAGGGGGCACCGCCCAATCATGCGGCTGTTATTTGTCCAGTGTTGTGCCCTCTTTACTTTTTCTTCATTTTGGGGAATAACTTCAGAAATGGTGACAGATTCGAGTTAGAAGCGACCTGAGAGAGCATCTGATACAGCCTTCTATTAGAGATGAGAAAATGACTTACCCGAAGTGACACCAATAGATAATTCTAAAGTGCTTTAAACTCCAATCCTCATCATTCTGAAGTAGGTGCTGTTGTCATCCTTGCTGTATAGATGAAGAAAGCAACGACAGGGAGGCTACGTCGCTGGTCTAAGAGCTCCTAGCAGTGAGGGGAGGGGGCAAAGGATGAGCCAGAAGCCTGACTCCTGGGTTTCTGGTTTGCCCTGGGGTGCTCTTGCCCTTCCCTTCCAGGCCATAAGGGAGGTCCCCACAGCTTCCAGCCATCTCTAATCTGGCAGGAGCTGCCCTAGGCTCTTGGCTTTGCCCTTCCTCGCACAGGGCCTAGCTCAGTGCTGAGCTGGCAGGAAACGCGCTTTCTGAAGCTGGGATTTCCCCATGGAGGCTGGGAGGCATCGAGCATCTCTGGCCTCAGCCTGAAGGATGACTCTGCTGGGCTACCATGTGTCTCAGGAACTCACGGTAGCTGCTCGCCCCTCAGGCGGGCAGCGAGGGGGTGCCTGTGCTTCCCCTCCCATTCCTTGAAACATCACTCAAAGGGAGATGATTCTCCTCTGGTAGAAGGTGGGGTGAAGGAGAAACAGCCCTCTGCACGGTGAAGGCCTGGCCCAGCTCTGGGCCTGGGGCTGCCACAGTCAGGGCAGCAGAAGGCAGATGGGAAGGCAGCATGTTGGCCCCCAACTGCGAGGGATCCCAGCCGCCCTGAAGATTCTGGCATATCTGCATGGAGAGGGGAGAATGGCCTGGAGGAGAGTGTGCCTAGTGTGTGTGTGTGTGAGTGTGTGCGTGCGTGTGTGTGTGTGTGAGTGTGTGCGTGCGTGTGCGTGCGTGTGTGTGCGTGTGTGTGTGTGTGTTCTGTGTGTGGTTTGAGCCCACACAGAGCCTCGTGCTGAGACACTGCATTCCTGCTGGCTGGGCTTCCTGCTCCAGATGCATTCCTGCCCCAGTGTCACCACGGAGACTGCTTGGAATCTGGCCCTACATTCTCCAAATTCAGGACAAGATCTGGCAAAGGCTCCCTCACTTTACCTCCCCATCCTCTGACTTTGGAGGGAGGAGGCCACCTGCTGGCCAGCCCTCCCTCCTCTCCTCCCCAGGGAGGCCTGGCGTGGGATCTTCACGGGCTGTTGGACTTGGGTAAAGCAGTTCCCCCAGGCCCAGGTTTCCCTCTCTGTACCTGGGAAAGAGGAAGGGGGGGCGGTGCTTTCCAGGAGGATAGGGTTGGGAGGGGGCAACCCAGAGAACCCAAAGCTAGCAGGGAAGAGGTTGGCCTGAAAAATCAAGGTGTTAAGAGAGGCTCTCATTCTTCCCCAGGCTTAGCTGTAGGCCTGTTTCCCAGAAGCTAGAATGTTGTAGTTCGTGACTCTGATTGCTGACGGCTCCTGCGTAGGGTGCTGGCAGAAGGGAAGGAGGGAGCAGGAGGTGGGCAGACTGTCTTCTCCCTCCCAGTTAATAACCACTTACTCCCAACGCCTCCAGCTCCAGCTCCGGCACCCTCCCCCAGAGGCTCAGGTGCAAGTTTGCACGTCCGCCACCTCCCTTATCTCCCTCTAGGGAATTTAGGTCCTGCTGGGATTTTTCCAGCCTGGTGGTCGCCTTCCTCAGGAGGCTGAGGTTTCCTTAGAGGCCACCATCCCATCTGGCCACCAGGCTGTCTCACCGTCAGTGTCTGCCTGGGCTCCCAGCCCCCTTTCAAGGGTGGTTGGGGGGTGGAATCCCACGGACCCAAAGAGTTTGGGGGCGGGGACCAGAGAGCATTTACACTTCCAGCACCTCAGGCTTGCCCTCCTGTCCCCCCTGTTTCACTTCCCCGGATCCTGAAGCCCCCTCCCCCCGCACCAGCCCCCAGCTTTAGGGTACCCGAGTGAGGAAGAGATGTGGGACGAGGAGGGGGTTCAGATCTAGCCCAGAACCCAAGGCGCTCTGCAGTTGTTGGAAAGGATCTTCCTGTGCCGGGAATCACTTCCCCCTTTGATCGCGCCAGGTTTCTGAGTGGCTGAGTGACTTGCCCCAAGGCACACAGCTGGGAGCGCGGGTACGCCGGTGTCCAGGTCCGCTCTCTTCCCTCCGCCTGCACGTGCGGCTCCATTTCCTTCCGCGCTCGCGTCCGGTCGCCGCCGCCCCCCATCCCCGCTCGGGTTCATTTCGGCGGCAGGAAGACAGACCCCGCTTGGAAACCGAGGGCGGGGTGACCCCGCGCCACGAACCAGACGGCGTCTCCGGGCAGGGCTCCCCGCTCCACGTCCGCGGCCGGCCGTGCGGGGCCGCCGGGGCCCGAAGGACGGCAGATCGGGGCCCGCGCCCCGCCGGCACTGGGGGCGGGGCGGGTTGGGGGGGGGGACCAGGCCCCGCCCCCGCGGCCCCTCTCGGAGCGCCCGCACACCTGCGCACCCCTCCCGCCGTCCCTCCCCCATCCCCGCTGGGAGTGTCCGGGGGCCTCGCCTAGCCAGGTCCGGACGCGCACCCGACAGCGGCGCGGGGACGCCGGCCGGGATCGCTCCGTCCGGCTGCAGCGGCCACGGCCGGGGCGCCTTGTCGGGGCTGGGATTGGGGCCATGCTGGGCCGGCGGCGCGTCTTCGCCGTGGAGCCGCTGGGCGGCCGGGGTGAGTCGCCCACCCCGGGGCCGGCTGGGACCTTTGGCCTGGAGCCGACTCCCGCGCCCGGGCCCCTGTCTGCACTCCCCGCCCCACCCAGCACAGCCCGCCCGACCTCGCTGCGCCCTCCTCGCCGCTTCCCTTAGGAAGGGCCGGGGGATCGCGCTTTGCCCGTTGGAGACCCTCTGGCTTCTGGCGTTAAACCGACCGCACCTCCATCCCATTTCCTCCGGGTCCACTTCCCTCTAATTCCCGGTCTGGACCCTCCTCTGACCGGCCCCTGCCCCAGCCCGCAGTTGCGAAAAGCTCTCTCCGCGGCGGAGGACCCCCTTCCAAAGGAGCCGCGCAGGGGTGGACTTCCTGGTCGACTTCCTTGCCCAGAGGGGCCTGGTTTGGCATCCCGTTCCAGCTCTCCCGCGTGGCGGGCAGGGAGACGAAGGCGGCCCTCCATCGTCTCCAGCCTCCGTTTCTGCATCCTTACAATCGGGGCACCCAGATCGCGGGAGAGCCTGGCACAGGCCAGGAGAGCTGTAGGAGAGGACAGCGAATGGGTGATCACGCTGCTTCTCCTCCTGCCCGCCTGGTTCCCTTTCTTCCGTTTAAATTTTTTCTTTTCAACTCTCCAAAACCTTCTGTTTCTCACTTAAAAGAAAAAAAGTCCAAAATGTTTATAGCTATTGTTATTTTCACTACCCACTCCCCCCAGGAATTCCAGGATGGACTTCCTTTTGCATCCTGCTGCCAGTTTGGGCCCAGGCTTCCCTCTTTGCGCCCTTCCCCCTCTCCCTGAGGCTGGGGCACAGTCATACTTCCCCATGGGGAGCAGTTGAAGAGGCTACCGCTCCCCAGTTATGGCTCAGAGGTCTTAGGCCAATCTCAGGGGCTGGAGCACGAGGGCTCCCTGGAAGAAAAGGTGCTCGCCCCTCAAAGGCAGATATCACTAACAATTACTTTTGTAAAGGGAAGCCCATTCTACCATCTCCCAGCCAGGGCTGGAGAGAGACCTGGGCGGGGCTGTGGCCAACCAGTCTCCTCCTGTCACCTCTGGCCCAGGACACTCCTCCTCAGGGAATGTCGCCAGCTGCCAGGAATGCCGGGGGTGTTGGGGCAGCCTGCCCCGCCTGATGACTGACTCTCCTTGCAGATGGGGCTGGCGAGGACCTGGCACGTGGTTGTGTAGTGCCTGGAGTCACCAGCACCTACAGACGGATCCCGGATGCCGCTCCAGGGTGGTCGGCAGAGCCCTGCAAGGGGCACGGCAGGCTGAGAGCACCCGGGAGCCAGGTGCCGCTTCTCAAACTGGCCTCCCAGGACTCAGGAGTGGAGATGGCGGTTGGGGACAGCTCCCTAGCCACCTCACCGGGCCTTTCTCAAGACTCTCTGAACTTTGAGCCCACGCGGAGCGCTGAGCCCCTGGCCCTTGGTGCCATGCAGCCTCCTGCCCACCTAAGCCGGCTTCTAGCCAGCCGTAAGCTGGAGCAGGTGCTGGAGCGGTCCCGCCAGCTCCCGACTTCCTCTGCTAGCTTGTCACACCACCGCTCCCCAAAGCCGCCAAGCAACCCTGAGTGTGAAATGCCCCTTTTTGGAGCAGGAGGACAGGAGGCCACCGAGGCAGAGAGTGACCTAGAGGCAGGCCTGGAAGAAGCAGAGGTGGTGAGTGCCAACTCTCAAGCGTGGGATGGAGATGCCCCCGCCCCCCAACTTCTTCTCCCTGGAGCTCTCTCGGGGTGGGGCTTTCCTTACCCCTCATTGATGGGTTGTGTGAGAACGTCTTGCCTCACCCCGCCCCCAGCTGTGTGGAGGTGGCCAGGTCCGGGGCCTGCCTGGCACTTTGCCTGGCTGGGCACTGGGAGGCCAGCTGGGTGTGCGTCCCTCCTCTCACTCATCCTGCCCCCATCTGCTGGCCCCTTAGGGTGGGAGTCTGGTTGAGTTCAGAATTCTCCCCTACCTCACTACGTCCCACAGGTGGGGGGCTTGGGGCCTGAAGCCTGGGCCTGCCTCCCAGGGCAGGGTCTTCGCTACCTGGAACACCTGTGCCTGGTGCTGGAGCAGATGGCGAGGCTGCAGCAGCTCTGCCTGCAGCTGCAGACTCGGAGGGGCCCTGGGGTGAGTGAGCTGTGGGCAGTCGGGCCAGCGGGCAGGCAGGTGAGTGGGGGATGCAGAGGATGGGGGGGACCCCTGGAACCAGGACTCCCTTCAGAACAGCCTCAGCGCTCTAGCCAGGCCCTGAAAGCCCGTCTCTCCTGTGCACAGGATCCTAAAGAGGAGGAGAAGCCGGCCCTGGCGCCTTCACCTCCACCCTCTCACGCCCCGGGCAGTGAGGTACACGGGCAGTGGGAGCGGCTCAGCCAGACAGAGGAGACAGGTGAGGCGCAATTGTGTCTCTGTCTGTATCTTGCCTGCCCAGGGCCCCACAGGCAGACCCCCTGAGCTCTGGGCTTGACGAGTGCCTTCCTGTTCCCGGCCTCGGGTAACTGGATTCTCTTTCCGAAGGAGCAAGGACAGCTTCCGCCCCAAAGGTAGGGGTGCCCAGCGCCAGCCCTTCCAGGCTGTCAGAGGCCCTGGCAGAGCCAGCTCACACCTTTCCATCCTCCCAGGGACACAGGGTAGGTGAGGGATGCACGTGGGGGCAGGTGACAGGATGCGCTGGAGGTCGGGGGTGGTTGGGATGTGTGCTAGAAAATAAGAGGATTCCTGTTTGGAACAGGTGACTTGTCCTGGCTGTGGTGACAGCTATCTCTGGGAGCTTGGTCAGGGGTATGTCTTGGGGAGGGGCCCTGGGTGACCCTCTCACCCTCTGCTCAGCGGGATCTCTCGCACTGGAACAAGGTCAAGGTCCTGCTCAACCGGATCCGGTGGAGGAGCCCTCGACCTGCTGAACCCGCTGCCCCTTGTGATGGCTCTGCCCCCAGGTGAGTCCTGTGGCCCAGCCCAGGGCAGAGGGAGGAGCCTGATGAGCTAGGATGCCAAGATTGTGCTGCCAGTTGTTATCTTCGTCCCTGCAAAATTTGAGAGACGTAGTCTTGGAGAGGGTGCTGGAAGAAACAGAAAGTAGTTAAAGCAGCCCATTTATGGATGAGGAGGCTGAGGACTGGGCTGGGGAGGGAAGTCATTTTCCCGAGGCCACATGGTGAGTCAGTGGCAGAGCCAGGACCAAAAGCTGGGAAATCCTCACATAAGCCCAGCAAGCCCTCACCCCTCAAAGCTGAAACTTAGGTCACCTCCCTGGGTTTCCCCAGGAAAGCAAGGTAGGGCACACAGGATGCCACAGTGGATGCTGGGGGTTGTGGGGGTAGGGGTCTATACTGAATAATTCTCCAGGGGGGATTATCCCTGTCAATTAATATCCCCAGGCCTCCCACAATGCTTGGTCAACTCTGGGGCCATCGTTACCTTTGTTTCTTCCTCCTAGCCTAGTGCCTCCTTTCTTTCTCCATAGGATTGCATCAAGGGACCTCCCTGAAAGGCCTGCAGGCCAAACCCTCCAGAAGACCTTTATGCCATCATTAGTGGTTAAGAAGCAACGAGCAAAAAACGTTACTGTATGCTGAGACTTCCTGGTGCAGGGATGTAACCCCAGCTCGGGGGGAGTGCAGTGAAGTCTTCTTCCTCGCCCTCTGCCCTGTTGCTGCTTCTGGGCACTGCCAGGAAAAGCTGTTGATGCTCAGTTTTCTCTCTGAGGCGAGGGCTGAGTCTTTCTCCTCTGAGCAGCCAAGGAACCCTGGGTCCCTGAGAGGCCCCAAGGTGCAGCAGCTCTTGGGCTCCTCCCTGGTCGCCAGAAATCCCTGGGCTTAGGCAATGTGAACTTACTGATTCATCTGGCGTCCATGGAGTGTGTTTGGCGTGGTGATCTGTCGGGGCCCAACGTGTCGCTGGGGACTGTGGGACTGTCAGTGTTGTGAACTGGCTGGATCCAACCATCTCTCTGGAATCATGCACTCAAAGAGTCAGTCTTCAGGGTGAGGTAACTGCAGAACGATGGACTTGACCTTCACTCCTGAGCAGGCAGTTACTGATCTGGAGTCCTCCCTTCCTCCTCATGCTTGCATGGGCAGCCCCAGGACAGAGAAGGGTGCTCTCTTGGCTGCCTCTGCATTGAATCTTGCCTGAAGACTGTACCAGGGATGGGAGTCAAGGACAACATGGGGAACAGCAGAGTAATCTTCAAGGTCTATTCTCAGCTGCTTTACTCCTTACTAGCCTTTCCACATCACAGCTGAAACCAGAGGCCCATACTAGCTTTTAGACCTTGACAAAAATCCCTTAACTTTTCTGAGCCATAGCTTCCCACTTAATCTCCCAAATGGTATAATGATGCCTGTCCTACCTACCTCACAGTCTTGTTTTGAGGGTAAAGTGAGATTAAACTATCTCAAAGTGCTTGGTGAATGTTAAATGAATAGGAAAGGGTGTTGGAAGGAGGCTAGACTGGAGGGTGATGGGAAGGTCAGAGGGTAAGGGGGAACTGGGATTGCTAATGGGGACTAAAATGGCCAGTGATTAGCGGCAAGACTTTGAGCAAGTCATTTCATTGAAGTCTCTCAGGTTTCATAGCTGAGAATTAGGACACTAATTCCTGACCTCCTTATCCCCCAAGGGTGGATGTGAGGACTAAAGGAAATGACTGTGAGAACTCTTTGTAAATGTATACCTAAATATTGTGGAGGTTTATCTTACTACATAGCCTATTAGGTTCCTAGCTCTTTGTTAATTGAGAAAGGGGGAAAGTTTAGTCTCCTGCAGGTACCCAGGAGGTGTGTGTGGAGGGGTGTGCCATCAACAGAAGGGTAGGGCTAGGGATGGTTGAATCAGACACAGGGATGTCTTCTGGAAATGGCCACTGATCATGCATCCTCCTCCTCCAGTCAGGAGGAGGTCAGCTGGTTCTCCTCCTCCTCCTTCTCCTCCTCCTCCTCCTCCAGTCAGCTGGTTCTCTTGCTGCTGCGGTCTTGGGATCTGCCAGAATGAGGCATAGGTGCTCCCTTATGTTTGGGGCTCTAGCTCCAGCAGTCTTGGGACCAGGAACCAATTCTCCGAAGCCTGCTTTTCTAGTGGGACGCGTAAGAAAGGACACCACTGAGGCGCGGCTTCCTAACGCGCATCCGATCGGGGAAAGCGCACTTCCGCTCCACAGTTGGAGCGGGATGGCAGGCCGGGGTGGGGGAAGGGAGAGGTCAGTGGAGAGGAGGGAGGGACCATATCCGGGAGAGAGGCAGCTTCCGACCAGTGGTCGCGTTTCCGGAGAGGCGTTTCCGGTGGCGGCAGCAGCAGCGGCTGTGGTGGTTCCGGGTGTCTTTGTCCCCCCGGTGTCGCGGCCCTGGCCCGCAGGTGGGTTGGGGGGCCTTCCGCC
Source organism: Balaenoptera musculus (assembly GCF_009873245.2). Lineage (NCBI taxonomy): Eukaryota > Metazoa > Chordata > Mammalia > Artiodactyla > Balaenopteridae > Balaenoptera > Balaenoptera musculus. Next base: position 15,646,188 of record NC_045790.1, on the reverse strand, counting down.
GCCCCTCTGCCTCTTCGCCCCTCCCCTGGCCGAGGGGCTGCGAGGGCCGGGCCTCGAAGATGAACCGGGCGCAGAAGGGGCCGAGCCCCCCTTCGGCCTGCAAGTTCCGTCTCCCTGGCAACGGCCTCGGCCCTGGGGGCGGGCGGGAGGAGGAGAAGCCGCGCGCCTTCGTCCTCCCACGGTGGCCTGGCCGCGGCCCGGCCCGGGAGACCCGGCGCCGGCGGCTGCTGAGGCGGGAGCCGAGGGCCGGGGAGCGCGGGAGCAAGAGGGCGGGCGCGCAGCCGGATTCGCGTTCGGCCGGGCCACGGAGCTGTCTTCTCACCCGCCCGTCCGGGGAACAACGGGCCGGGCTTCCGGGGAGAGGGCCCACACCATCTCCTCTCCGGCAGCAGCCTCCTCCATTTTTCCGGGCCTTGCGTGGAGCTCTTTGGCGGATGCATTGAATGAATGAATGTCATCGGGGCTCTTTCCAACCCTCCACTCTCCCCAACCATCTGAGGGTGGCGTGGCATAGTGAGAGGAGCTCTAAGTTGTCGGGAGATCTGGGTGTGAGTCCTGGTTTTGTACCTACCTGGTTCTGTGGCCTCGGGCAAGTCTCAGTCCCTCCGAGCTTCAGTTTCCTTTTCGTTGAAAGAGCATAACAGTATCACCCACCACTAGATTATCGTGAGGGCAGACTGGAACATTGTAATTTCTCCATTTCCTGCTCCTCTTCACATTCTCACCATCCGTCTCCTCTTTTTATTCTCAGTATCCATCTCCCCATTTTCCTTAAGGTCCTTAGTTCCTTTTTTGGGGTAGATGGAAATTTTCCCTATGAGCTGTTAATTTATTTCTTTTCTGATTGAAGGTTTTCCCCCAAGACTCTGAAAGAGGACAGCATTCCCAATGTCCCAGTTTAAGCGCCAGCGGATCAACCCACTACCAGGGGGACGCAACTTCTCAGGTGATCACCTTTATCTCTACCTGGCCTAGTACTGGGAAGTGTGTGTTTTGGAGTTAGTCTTTCAAAATGTGGCTTTTGGGGTTTCCCTGGTGGAGTGCAATTTGCTGCTGACTTTTCTTAGGAAAAAACATGACCACAGTAGTTGTCAGCGAAACCCTGTGTGGGACATACTTGGATCCACTTTGCTCTTTGGGTTTACCATTTCCTCTAGCTGAATCTAGTGCTTAAGATGGTAGGTGCAGTTTCTGGATTGCTTCTGTGTCCCAATAGGCGCAGCTTCAACATCTCTTCTGGGTCCTCCTCCTGGTTTGCTCACTCCTCCTGTGGCCACAGACCTGTCCCAAAATGCCAGGCACCTTCAGGTAGGTTGGGCATCCTATCTAGTGAGTTCCGGCACTCGGGACTACCCCGGCATGCGTGGTTGCCCGATGCTTTCATTCTTACATCACAGTGTTCATCCTTCCTGACACTCCTGTCCTCGGCCCGTCCAGAGGCGACTAGACATCTGTGACTGGGGAGTCCTAGGTTCTGGCTCTAGGGAGCTCTCTGGGGTGCTTCTTGGAATTAAAGAACTGGAAATCCTAGAAGAAGCTTATGACCCAAGAGTCAGCATGACTCCCCCCCAGTAGATTGGTTATGTCCACTGTACATATGCTTCCTTCTATATGTATGCTTCCTTCCATGGGAATCTCCATGCAGTACTCTGATTGAGCTGGGGGTGGGGCGGGGCGGATGAAGATGAGATGCTAATGGTAGAGCATGGACAGATGCTCCCTGTTACCTTTAAACTGCACTCTTCTCTTATAGGGCGGAGAGAAGCAGCGGGTCTTCACTGGCATTGTTACCAGTTTGCATGACTACTTTGGGGTGGTGGATGAAGAGGTCTTTTTTCAGCTAAGGTAGGCTTGAGGCTCATCGCCTTCTGGAAATGCTTATTGGGTTCAGTTCTGTCACTATGCTGGTGGGTCCCCTGTAATGCCAGTGCTTTGCTGTTGTTATGCAAAGTGTGAGAAATCTTGATGGGAAGGGCCTCATAGGGACAGTCAGGGTGGCCTGGCCAGGGTTCCTCTCCTGACTGGGTCTCCTGGCTTGTGTGCTGGCAGTGTGGTGAAGGGCCGGCTGCCCCAGCTGGGTGAGAAGGTGCTGGTGAAGGCTGCGTACAACCCGGGCCAGGCAGTGCCCTGGAATGCTGTCAAGGTGCAAACGCTCTCCAACCAGGTATTCATCTCTCCTGGGCATGCTTATTGGAAAGGGGTGGGAGGGACCTTACTTTGGTCAAGGGGCTGGGGCTGCATCTTTCCAAGGTAGTGAGCAGGTCAGCTATGGGATGCCCTGAGTTTCCTGGTTACTGTCCTGCAGCCCCTGCTGAAGTCCCCAGCACCTCCCCTTCTACATGTGGCAGCCCTGGGCCAGAAGCAAGGGATTCTGGGAGCTCAGCCCCAGCTGATCTTCCAGCCTCACCGGATTCCCCCACTCTTTCCTCAGAAGCGTGAGTACCAGTGGCATGGATATTGGGGATGTGGCTTTATGGGGTACTCGGGATGAATGGACTTGTAACTGTTAGGTTGCTGCTCTTAGAATAGATGTGGGTATTTCATGCACTGGAAGAAAGGGACAGGAAATTTGGGCAAATATGTAGGGGTTTTGAGTCACCAGCCATTTCCTTTCTGCAGCTCTGAGTCTCTTCCAAACATCCCATACACTTCATCTGAGCCACCTGAACAGATTTCCTGCTCGGGGCCCTCATGGACGATTGGATCCGGGCCGAAGGTAAGAGGATGATCAAGCAGGAAAGGAAAGGTGTTTTATTTTATTTGCCTCTAAGAGAATGTCCTTTTTTTTTTTTTTTTTTTTTTTTGCCACCTGTTGACACTAACATTCTCTTTCTACAACTAGATCCTAGTCCCTTTACCCTGACATAGGCTGACACATTGAGATGTATGTACAAATATCAGGACTTCATAAGCTGGTTCAGCAAGTAGGGATTTGGTGTAATTCATTTTTCAAAGTATCACATTGAATTTTTTAATATATAATTTTCCTTTTTATTTCTCGTGCATAAGATTGAGACACCAAGAATCAAAACTATCAACAAAATAGTAATTGTCCAAAAAAAGTAACTTTGCAGTGTATTTTTTAAATTGAAGCATAATTTACAATATTATACCAGTAGATTGGATATTTTTATATATTACGAGGTGATCACCACAATAGCTAGTTACCATCTGTCACCATACAAAGTTATTACTATAGTATTGAGTATATCCTCTATGCTGTATGTTACATCCCCATGACTTGTTTTATAACTGGAAGTTTGTACTTCTTAATACCTCTTCACCTATTTTGCCCATTCCCCCCAGCCTCCTCCCCTCTAGTGACCACCAGTATGTTCTCTATACCTGTGAGTCTGTTTCTGTTTTTTTATGTTTGTGCGTTTTGTCTTTTAGTTTCCTCCAGTGCATAATTTAATTCTTAGCATCAAACATGTTTCTTTAAATACACTGTACAGTTCCGTGGTGTGATAGACTGTGTATGTTGCACTCCGCCCAGAAATCCAGGTCTGTGCCGTGGCCATGCAGACATGGCCTTGTGTGGAGCAGGCATGGTGGATTTGGGCCTTTGGGGCGTCCCAGGCCATCCTGTGTCACCTGTGAGCGTTGGGGACTGCCAGGAGCACGCTTCCTGTTCTCTCTGGCTCACATGTTCCTTATCCTGCCTTACTCTCTCCCTAAAAGTGTTTGTTTATATCCCTGGGGGTTACGCTCTAGACTAGTTTGCTTAAGACTTGTTCTAGTTCTGTCCGTCTTCATTGTAAGTTTTTATTATGAAAAATTTCAAGTATAAGCATAGTAAGTAAAGAAGGATGATGAACCTTCATATATCCATCACCCAGCTTAAACAAGTATCAGTATCTGCCATTCTTTTTCATCTACTCCCTGCCTTGTACTTGATTTTTTTTTTTTAAGGTAAAATTTATTTAGGTTGATGTGCACAAATCTTAGATGGACAGTTTTGACAAATGGAGAATCCTGTGTAACTCTCACCCCTATTAAGATATAGAACATTTCCATCACTCTAGAAAGTGTTCTCATGTTTTAGTTCTCTTCTGAAATGAGAACTGTTCTGAGAAGGAAACAGCCCCCTATCCCAGAGGCCAGTAGATTATTACATGGTAAGGGCTGAGAATGCAGTCCACTGAGAACATGTAAAAGGAGCATGGAGTTCCTCAGAGAAAAAGTTTAGGCAAAGTGATGTAGCTAGTCTCTGTGCTGAAGCTACTGTTTGTTCCCTCGGGATAGGTCATGTGAACACTAAGGAGGCGGGAAAGCTTTGATTGTGTAGGATTGTTTTCCACAGTGTCTCTGCTTGAAACACTCTTTCATTCTTGAGTTACTGGTACACGTTTTGCATACACCCATCTTCTTGGTCTTCAAAATTTCCAAGGACTTTCCACCTCTCACATTCTGTGAATTTATTAAAGGCTTCATTCAAAATCACAGCAGGCGCCCTCAGGGATAATGTAGCCTGGGTGGAAATCAGTGGCTGCTACTGGCTTTCTGCTTTAGGTTCACATTCAGCCTTTCTATATAGCCAGTTGCATTTGATTGTCCTGGACATGCCAAGCCCCGTGCAAGACCTGTGTTCTGTCACTTTGGCCATAATGCTTCAGTGTCATGGCTTCTCGAGGAAGGAGACATGACCATTGGGAAAGAGATATTACAATCAGTCAGTAGAGAGAATTTGCAGAGTCATTCTGCAAAGGGGGCAGTAGGAATGAGGTCACCCTGAGGGGGAACAACAATTTATGATGGAGTCACCCATGTTAGCGTTTGACTGGAAACCAGGTTTTATTTTGAACTTCAGGTTTTGGGAGGCAGGAAACTGTCTCCTTTGGATTGCTAATGCTGAACTACTGCGGTTTTTAGACAGGGCTATCCAGCTGGATGTACCATCTCAGTATCCTGCTGAGGTTACGGAGATGGCTTCCACTGGTCATGCCTTATAACCTGTTCCTGACAATTCACAATACGGGGAGAAGTTTACAGGATTCAGTGGAACATCCACTTTATCTTGAGATTGACAGCATTTACTGAAGAGTTCACTTCAGTCATGGGTGAGCTGAAGAGAGTTGTCAAAATGACTTTGGAACAGTTCTTCTGTTAGAGACACAGAAGCACTGACATCCCACAAGGGCAAGATTAGAAGGCAGCTTTTGGAGGGAGATGCTATGAACAAGGAAATTACCCAGGCAGAAATATGAGAAAAGAAGAAAAACTTTGTGTTAAATATAATCAAGTTTGTTACGCAGGGGTATGATGACTAGGGAAACAACCCAGGCAGGTCTAAAGGGAAAGAGTAGACACCTTCTGGTAAATATAATCAACTCGGCATTACCTCAGCACGAAGAATTGACAATGGATTTTATTTCCCTTGTGAGACATGGGGGTTTTTTCCCCTTATCAGTCTGGCATTTTATAATGGTCTAAAGGTTTTTTCTCTTCTATTATTTTTATTTATTGCCCCCATAACATAGTGATACTATAATAAGTGATTTATTACAAAAATGTATAAAGTAGTGCATGCTATTGTATAAAGTTAAAAATACTATAAAAATATATCATTCCCTCTTTCCCTTTAAAGGTAACCATTTAAAAACTTTTAAAGTATAGTTGATTTACAATATTGTATTAGTTCCAGGTGTACAACATAGCAGTTGTACTCCATTTAAAGTTATAAAATGTTGGCTGTATTCCCTGTGCTGTGCATTACACCTTTGTATCTTATTTATTTTGTACATAGTAGTTTGTACCTCTTAATCTCTTACCCTTATCTTCCACCCCATCCCCAAGGTAACCATTCTTAAAGACCTTTAGAAAATAATTTTGAAAAGCAAATTTACTTTCTGCCACTTTTTCCCCCCATGTTCTTTTCTAGTCTTTATCTATATATATGCATACTTTTTATAATTTAAATATTTGAGTTCAGATTTTTTTATACGTTCTTATCGAACATCTGTTCCATATTGCACTGTAATCCTCATAATTGTTTTAATGGCTGTATGATTACTTATTTATTATAAAAATTCAGGATTGCTAGATACACACGTGGTTTTCTTTTTTTTATATATAAATTTATTTATTTATTTTATTTTTGGCTGTGTTGGGTCTTCGTTGCTGCACCCGGGCTTTCTCTAGTTGCGGCGAGTGGGGGCTACTCCTCGTTGCGGTGCGCGGGCTTCTCATTGCGGTGGCTTCTCTTGTTGCGGAGCACGGGCTCTAGGCGCAGGGGCTTCAGTAGTTGTGGCACGCGGGCTCTAGAGCACAGGCTCAGTAGTTGTGGCGGATGGACTTAGCTGCTCCGTGGCATGTGGGATCTTCCCGGACCAGGGCTCGAACCCGTGTCCCCTGCATTGGCAGGAGGATTCTTAACCATGGCGCTACCAGGGAAGTCCCACACGTGGTTTTCTTACTCGGCTTGAATTTTTTTTACTATATATAACCTTTTTTCTTCTTCTGAATTAACTTCCTTGGGATAAATTTTTAAGAGTGAAATTACTGGATCAAAGGGTTGCAGTATTTTTATGACTCTAATGTGTAGTGTTAAGGGTTTTTACCAGAACTGTCTCTTTTAATGAAACTTGACAGAACCTATAGCATGGTGCCATATGTATATATATCTTGATAGAAAAAAAATCAGTTAAATTCTTTTTCTCATTTCAAAAAATTATATTAAATATAAGAAAATTATTCATCACCTTCATCTGTCAGAGGTATCCACCATTAATATTTTATTTCTTTTTAAAGCTTTTTTGGCACATTTGAGGCACTACTTACTGTATATATAGTGTTCCATATAATTCTTTTTGTTTAACATGAATGGTTTTCTGTGTTATTAAAAGCATTTAAATATCCATCTTAATGTCTTTTATAACACTTGTATATGACTGTTAGCATGGCTTCTTTATCCATGTCTTTAAAGTTGGGGATTCAGATTGTTTCTAGTTCTTTTTAGGCCAGTTTGTACTGAATCTGTATGTAACAGTGTGGTCTCTTCCTTCTGGTAATGGATCAACCTCCAGCGATGACTATGACTCCAAGAAACGCAAACAGCGGGCTGGTGGAGAGCCTTGGGGTGCTAAGAAACCAAGGCATGACCTGCCTCCTTACCGAGTCCATCTCACTCCCTACACTGTGGACAGGTGAGTGGTGAGGCTGGGGTGGGGGGTGAGACTTGTAGCTGGTAACAGTTTCTTGTGTAAGTGAGATATAGTCTGGGAGTAAGAGTGTGTGTGTGTGTGTGTGCGCGTGCGCACATGCGCACGCGCTCATGACCTTTTTGTTTCATTTTTGTTTTTTAATGTGACAGATTTTTTATTTCAAAATCTCAAGTTCTGACCAGCATAGCACCACTGACATGGGTGCCCTTGATAGAACTTTATGATTTGATCACCAGAAATTGTTAGGCCAGGCTATAATTAAGGCTTATCAATCAAAATCCAGGTACCCAATACCAGTTATAAGTCAGGTAGAAATTGTGGGTCATAGGAACCCTGGGACTGGTTTCCCAGGGAAGCTCTAAATTACTTTTTAAGTGCTACAGCATGTATGAGGTCACTGGCCCACAAGCTTACTTCTCACACGTAGAAACTGACTGACTGAGAGGTAGATGAGCAATTCCAGATTCCATCTAGCAGGGGAGATGCAGGGCTCCAGCTGCTGTTTTAGAGATAGGGCCCCAAAGCCAAGTCCACCTAAGTCTGAGCTGAGGTGAGGGCAGCCTCCTGGCACCTCCTTCTCAAGATGGCAGGGAAGGAGGGCTGCTACTGCTCTTCCCCTGTCACCGCTTCCTCTCCCCAGGCCCAGGCAGGGCCTCTTATTCTCCATGCTGACCCACCTGCCTCCCAAGGTTAATCTGATGAGATACTGGTCCCCACATCATCACCACTGGAGGGGTGAATATAGAGCCTCCTCATGGGGTCAGAACACGACTGCTAACGATTAGCCACACACACACAGCTGTTTTTTTTTTTTTAAAACACAACTGGAAACCTATTGTACATACTGTTCAGTACTTTGCTTTTTCACTTGTCTTGGAATTTATTCCATGTTAAAGTTTATTAGACTGATCTCATTCTTTTTAGCAACTGCACAGCATTCTACTAAATGGATGGACCAGAATTTGTTTAACCAGTTCTCCATTTTTAGTCTTTAATTATCCTAAACATTGTTGTAATAATAAACATCCTTCTCTATACATCTGCGTGGACAGGTGCAAGCATTTGATTGAGCTCAATTCCTAGAAATGGAGTAGCTGGCTCACAGGGCTGTCAGCCTTGATACTGCCAGGCCTCTCACGGAGGCGGTGTCGGCTTACGTTCTCACACGAGGTGTGAGGCTCTTGCACCCCAGCCGTTGCCAATGCTGTGTTATCCAGCTTTGTGATCTTTGTCGGTCTGATAGGTGAAGAGTGATACCCTGATTTGAATTTAATTATGAGTGAGATTGAGCATATTTTCATGAGCTTCGAAGTCTCATTTCTTTTTCTAAGTTATCTGTTGCTGTCAGTTTTTCCAGTTTTCTCTTAGACTTGTGAACTCTGTTAGTGACTTGTGGGTTCCTTTTATATTAAGACAGTGACCCTTTTTTCTATCACATATTGCAGATGTCTTTTTTTTTTCCTTCCCCAGATTGACTTTATTTTGCCACTAGAGGTTGTAACATTTTAGTGGTCAAGTCTGATCCATTTTTATCTTTTCAGAAGTGTCTTACTTAGAAAGCTCTTCTTTTCTCAGATTATAAAGTAATCTGCTCCCTTTTCCTTTCAAGTCTTTTATGGTTCCATTTTTAAAAATAATTTAGTCTTTGCTCAATCTGGAATTCCTTCCTTACTTCCCATAGCCCCACCTGTGACTTCTTAGAACTCCAGCGCCGTTACCGCACCCTGCTGGTTCCCTCAGATTTTCTGGCTGTGCATCTGAGCTGGCTGTCGGCCTTCCCTCTGAGCCAGCCCTTCTCCCTCCATCATCCAAGCCGCATCCAGGCATCTTCTGAGAAGGAGGCAGCTCCAGACGCTGGTGCTGAGCCCGCGCCCACAGACAGTGACCCTGCTTACAGTTCCAAGGTGAGTTGGCTGGGGTCCTGCCTCTTTGTCCCGTTGTTGGAGGCTGAGAAAACTCTCGAGTGTCTCCTTTCTGCTGTCCCTACCAGGTACTGCTGCTCTCTTCCCCGGGGCTGGAGGAATTGTATCGCTGTTGCATGCTCTTCGTGGATGATGTGGCTGAGCCAAGGGAGACGCCAGAACATCCTCTGAAGCAAATTAAAGTAAGAGCTGGAGCCCAGGGGGCAAGACTCGCTCACTGACGATGTTCGGTTCCTGCTCAGGAACTCAGAGAAACGGGGTTCCGGGGCTGAGATACCCGTCGTTTTACCAGGAGGACAACGTGGCTGAGAGATGTTCTTTCTTATCAGAATTATGTGGGGTTCACATTCACGGGTAGAGATACCCCTCCCGCCCCCAGTGTGGCAGACCCTTTGTTCCCCACCGGCGGCAGGTTGCCTCCCTGTGGGAGACCCACGTGATTGGTTTTTCCTTTCTTACCCCTGGTCTCTTTTTGCAGTTTTTGCTGGGCCAGAAAGAAGAGGAGGTAGTGTTGGTGGGGGGCGAGTGGTCTCCTTCTCTGGACGGCCTCGACCCCAAGGGCGACCCGCAGGTGCTCGTCCGCACCGCCATCCGCTGCGCGCAAGCCCAGACCGGCATCGACTTGAGTGCCTGCACCAAGTGGTGAGTGGCTGCCTGAGCTGTTGTCTGCGGCTGCCCAGTGAGTTGGCGAGACCCGGCAGGGAGCCAGGCTTCTGCTGGGCCTTTCTGACCTGTTAGTTCCCGTCTGTCCCCTAGTCCCTGCTCATCACCCCCTCCCTCCAGCCCTCGCAGTGGTCGCCGTGGTCGTGAGCACGGCGAGGGGTGTGTAAGTGTGTTGAAGGCCAGCTGACCCTCCAAGGCTCGTCAGATGTGACCCCCCCAGCCACATTCCGTGCTCCTTCTTGTTGCCATGGCACCTCGGATAGTAATTGTCTGCTTACTTGTCTCTCCCCACTGACTAACCATTTCTTGAGGACTTGGTCTGTATCTTTTATTTCTGTACTGTCAGAGCTTGGCACACAGTATGTGTTCATTAAATGCTGATTGGAAACTGAAGCCCTCACGAATGTCATGGGTCAGTACTGCATTTTTCCTTTTGCTGTGAGCAGGTGGCGCTTTGCTGAGTTTCAGTACCTGCAGCTGGGACCCCCGAGGCGGCTCCAGACCGTGGTGGTGTACCTGCCGGACATCTGGACCATCATGCCTACTTTGGAAGAGTGGGAGGCCCTGTGCCAGCAGAAAGCTGCAGAGGCAGCTCCCCCGCCCCAGGAGGTGCCAGTGGTGAGGCTGAGCCTTACGAACACATGGGGAAAGTAGGGGCCCTAACCCCTGGACCCACTTGGTCATAGCTCTTGACTTTTCGTCACAGGAAACAGAGCCTACAGAACAGGCAGCTGATGCATCAGAGCAGGCAGCAGACACCTCTAAACAGAATGCAGAGAATCCGGAGGTCACTGCACAGCAGGAAATGGACACCGATCTCCCAGAGGCCCCTCCACCCCCTCTAGAACCTGCTGTCATGGCACGCCCCAGCTGTGTAAACCTGTCCATCCATAGTATCGTGGAGGACCGGAGGCCAAAAGAAAGGATCTCTTTTGAGGTAGGTGTAGGAGTCTGGGGGCTGTGGGGCAGGGCGTATAGGATGGCGGGGTTTGGAACACCCCATTTTTTGATGCTTGTGACCCCTTGTTGCCTGTTCCACCAGGTGATGGTGTTGGCTGAGCTGTTTCTGGAGATGCTGCAGAGGGATTTTGGCTATAGGATTTATAAGATGCTGCTGAGCCTTCCTGAAAAGGTCGTGGCCGCACCTGAACCTGAGAAGGAGGAGGCGGCCAAGGAGGAAGAAGCAGTCAAGGAGGAGGCCAAGGAGTCCAAGGATGAGGTACAGAGTGAGGGCACAGCTGCCGAGTCAGATGCCCCGCCGGTGAGTACCTCTGCCCCCGTGCACGGGCACTGGGGCTGCACATGGTAATGCTGCACAGAACTGGGGCGCTGCGTGGCACCAGCGCTGCTCAGAGTGCTTTATGGGTCTTCTCTCATCACCCCTCGCTCACTGCGCGCGCGCTCTGTGACCCTGCTGTGACTCAGGTGCGGGGTGCTTAACTCTCCCACGTGGCCACACAGCCCAGAGGTGGTTGGTGTACCTGGGAGAAGGGAGGCGGGCCTGGAGCAGTGAAGGGAAGCGTGGTTGACACGGCAGCGCGGAAGTCTCCATTAATAGGAACACTTTGATGGGTACGGGTGTTTTGATTACCTGCCGGTTAACTAGAACACTGCATTTTCTTAAACATTTCTAAAGCACGTGGGTCTTCTTCCTGCCTAAATACTGTCAAGTAAACAAATTTCTTACGGGACTGAGATTGACTCTTGAGGAAAATCCCAGGTGTCTGGAACTCGCCCTGGTCTGCTCTGTGACCCCCATGTAACGAAGTATGTTAAATGAGACGTTGCATATGTGCCTTCGGCGCGGTGCCTGAACGCGGCTGACACACAGATGTTAACCGTTGTTATTGTTGGTAGTCACGGGGCAGTTCCTCGCATCATCTTGGTCTGCTTCTCCTAGAAGGAAGACGGGCTTTTGCCCAAACCCCCGTCTTCTGGGGGAGAGGAAGAAGAGAAACCCCGGGGCGAGGTGTCCGAGGACCTCTGTGAGATGGCCCTGGACCCAGAACTGCTGCTCCTGAGGGACGATGGGGAGGAGGAGTTCGGTATGTCTGGCGCCTGCCCCGGTTGGCGGCTTCCTGGCTCTGTGGCTCCCATTCTGGCTGTGTGTGGAGCCAGTCCGGGCCTGTGTGCTCCCGGCTCCAAGTTCATCTCGGGCTTTCTGTAGCAGGAGCCAAGCTGGAGGATTCCGAGGTCCGGTCGGTTGCCTCGAATCAGTCAGAGATGGAGTTCTCATCCCTTCAGGACATGGTGAGACCTCTGTGCCTTTCTGGGTCTCAGTGACAGGGAAGCTTAGCAAGGCCTCTGCCTCACTCCTGGGAAAGGGGTGCTTTTCCTAAATGACCTCTGGCATCTTCTGATTGACGAAAGACGAAAGGTGGTTCTTGGCTTATGGGATGGCATGCTCGTAGGATCGAGGAGAGTACTTCGGTATCTCCATCAGGGCGGATCTGAGCGAGCTGTCTGACCTGGGAGCACCCAAGGTTCCTCTGTGTGTGACAGCCCCTGGGGCGAAAGTGCCCCAAAGAGGCCTTTGGTTACAGGCCAAGGGACTTGCCTGGCCCAGGGTCAGGTCTCTTAACTGGAAGGGTGTGAGTGTGTCAGCCAAGCTGCTTAATTTTTTTTTTTTTTTTTTAGACTTTTCTTTTGATGTTGGAGTATAGCCAATTAACAATGTTGTGGTAGTTTCAGGTGCACAGCAAAGGGACTCAGCCATACATGTACATGTATCCATTCTCCCCCAAACTCCCCTCCCATCCAGGCTGCCACATAACATTGAGCAGAATTCCCTGTGCTATATACAGTAGGTCCTTGTTGGTTATCCATTTTAATATCAAGCGGCTAGATTTTATAAGGGCTTCGTCCTGGGTGATTTAGCATCAAGGGACCTGTTTGTAAATCCTGTTCATCCTTGTTTCTCTTTTAGCCCAAGGAGCTGGACCCCTCTCCTGTGCTCCCTCTGGACTGTCTTCTTGCTTTTGTCTTCTTTGATGCCAACTGGTGTGGCTACTTGCATCGGCGAGACTTGGAGAGGATCCTGCTTACCCTTGGGCTCCGGCTCAGCGCAGAGCAGGTGCCTTCTCATGCCCCACCCTAGGCCTCTCTCAGATGCCTCGCCCGACATCCTTGTGTGCATGCGCGGCTCGGGATGCTGTGGTTCTAGGTTCTTGCACGGCATTGTGGGGGGACTTGCACCTTCTCATCCGTGGGCATCTTGGGTGTGTGCTTCCTACAGGCCAAACAGCTGGTCAGCAGAGTGGTGGCCCAGAACATCTGCCAGTATCGGAGCCTTCAGTACAGCCGCCCGGAGGGCCCGGATGGGGGGCTCCCTGAGGAGGTGCTCTTCGGTGCGTACTGTGCTCTGCGGCCTTCTGGGGACGGCGGAGCAGGCTGCTTTCTCCCGGGACCGTCCCTGAGTCTTTTCACGGCCCTTCTAGGAAACCTGGACCTGCTCCCTCCTCCCGGGAAGAGTGCCAAGCCGGGCGCTGCCCCTGTGGAGCACAAGGGCCTGGTGTCCCACAACGGCAGCCTCATCAACGTGGGGAACCTGCTGCAGCGTGCGGAGCAGCAGGACAGCGGACGGCTCTACCTGGAGAACAAGATTCACACACTGGAGCTGAAGCTGGGTGAGTGGCTGGCGGCGCGGGGGCCTGTCGCGGCCGGGCGCAGACGCAAGGAGACGAGCGGGAGGCCCGCCCCTCAGCCCCTCAGGCCCGGAGGCCTCTCGCCCTACGCTCCCCTCCTTAGCTTGGCAGTCTTTCCTGTCTTCCCCCGCCAGAGGAGAGCCATAACCGCTTCTCAGCCACTGAAGTGACGAATAAGACACTGGCCGCAGAGATGCAGGAGCTGAGAACCCGGCTGGCCGAGGCAGAGGAGACGGCCCGGACGGCGGAGCGACAGAAGCACCAGTTTCAGCGGCTGCTACAGGAGTTCCGAAGGCGCCTGACCCCCCTGCAGCTTGAGGTGCAGCGGATGGTTGAAAAGGTGAGCCTCCTGGGAGAGCCGGCCGCCGGGCGGGGAGGCTGGGTCAGGGCAGCCGGCACGGGGCCGGGCCCAGGTTCGCCTTGCCTCCGCCTCCATCCGCTAGTTTCTTCTGGAATCGATCAGTCAGCAGCTGGCACCCTGGAGTCTCCCAGGAGGAAGTGCTCAGTAGTCCTCGGGTCTCGGCCCTTCCTCTGAGTCCCGATTCTCGTTACATCTGTTTCAAACAGGCAGACAGCTGGGTAGAGAAGGAGGAGCCAGCACCTAGCAACTGAGGGGCCTGGTGCAGGAGCTGCCATCCTGTGAGGTCAGCGATGGAGCCTGCTGAAGTTAGAGCCCTTTTGGTTCTAGAAAGAAGCTGGAGCAGGACCTGGGAGCCATAGGCAGGGGTGGCTGACCCCTGCGCTCGGCCTCTGTAGAGGAGCTCAGGCCGTCAGGGTGGGGTCTGTCTGTGCCGTGTGGGACGGATGAGTGAGGAAGCCGGTTCCACTTGCAACTAAATCCAACATCTTCTGCACCCCTCGAATGTCATTTTGCCCTCTACCTTGGGATTCCTCCTGGGGCCCTTTCGTCTTGTGCTTTCTCCTGTCCTCTTCCAGTTTAGAATAAGACGGGAGGAAAAGGCTTTTTGAGTCTGTCATAAGGTCTGATGCCAATAAACTGAAGAAGCAGACGCGGAAGCTGGCTGGGGGTAAGAGCCCCTTCCTCCGGATGGCACAAATCCTGCCAGGTTACAGGAGCAGGTTCTGGGGGGAAGGGTCTCCCGCGGCCACCGCAGGAACGGAGTCAGTCAGTGCTAGCGAGCGTTCAGCGTTGGGCAGTGTTTGCCAGTGAACACTGTGTTCCAGCCACCCCAGACTTGCCAGAAGAAACCAGCACCTCTTTTCCCTGGCTCCCCGTGTTCAGAATGTGGTATTGGCTCTGGCCCAGCCTTTTCCCTGTTCCCCATAAGTCTCGCCTCTTTCCATAATCCGTGGTTTCAGTTTGACTTTGTATATAAAGTGTTCTGTTTTTTTTTTTTTTTTTGGCTTTTTGTTTTTTAAATAAACCAAAGTCAAAACAAACCTAAGTGTCCTCCGTAACTCTCCCCTCGCCTCTCTTCTAGGTCTGCCTGTGCTCCGCCCTCCTCCCAACCCTCAGCGCAGCCTCTGCTCGAAGCAGGTGTCACCCCCGGAGGGTGGGGGGGGGGTGCAGCTCTGGGCTCTGCTGCCTGCTGCTCGGGAGAGGGGCTGCCGCGGGGTCTGGGAAGGACTTGGGGTGGCTCCTCCCCTCCGCTCTTTAGTTACAGCACAACAATATACAGACATTTTATTGAAAACTTTACTTGGAAAAATAAAATCCCAAATAATCAGGTGAGACATAAACCCACTGTTGTTGCTCTGAGGCCTGTGACTCGGTCTGTGACATTTTGTGGGGTAGGCTGTTGACACGCGTTGAGTCCCAGCTTCCTAGGGAAGCCGCAAGACTTGGGGCTCTGCCCTGCAGTTGACCCAAAGTCTAGAAGTGGGCAGAGCCGGCCGATGTCTTGCCGAGAGGCTGGGGTGAGGGGCCCGTTGCGGCTGGGAGACCGTGGCTTTCATGTTGCCCAGGTCAGTGTCGAGGCCTCTCCCAGAAAAGGCGAGTCTGAGGTGAAAAGGCAGCGAGGGTGGGTGACTCCCCAGGGTGGCCCTTTTGGAGGTAGACGTGATCCCAACCGTGCAAGCCAGGGTAAGACCTCAAGGGAGCAGACGAGAGCCCAGGCTCTGGCCCTAGGCCAGGATGCACTTTGGACGGTTCTTTAGGGACTAAGACAGTCTACACTGCTTACCTGTCTGTGGGTTCTTGCTACGACTGGGGAGGCGAGAGCCTGCTCGGGGCTCCTGGTGCCAGGCTCATTCCCAAGGGCTGGGGTGGTGGAGCGGGAGCTGCCGCTATCCCTTCTCCCAGGCAAGGGCCCTTTGCTGCCTGATGCCCGAGCCTGAGCTCGTAAAGCGTAGGCTAGAGAGGCCGACTTGTGTCCCAGAATCTTCCGAGGGCCGGGCTCAGTCATCGGCCACGATGGAGAGGGCTCGGAGCTCGCTCAGTCTCGCCTCGTTCTCCCGCTCCCACTGCTCGTCAGGACGGCCGGGCTGGGCAAGCTGCTGGGTCAGGTCTCCGAAGATCTTGTGCATTTCCGAGTAGTACACGACCTGGGGTGGGAGCAGGAGGAGGTCGGCGGTGGTGGGCTCCAGGGTACCAGGCCCCGCGGGACGCCCCCACCCCCCGGGGGCACGGTGGGTGGATGGGCGGAGGGCCGGAGCCTGTGGGAGGCAGAGCGCAGGGCTGGACTCCACTCTTCCCTCCACCACCGCCCCTCCCCTTGAGCTGCGTGGCAGCCACAGCCCCGGCTCCTTCAGGAACGTTCACTGCCCACTGCCTGGGTAGCAGAGGGAGCGACAGGTCCTTGGTGAGGTGGAGGGGGGGCTCTGCCTTCGAGCTCTCCAAGCAGCTGAGGGGGAAGGGCTGGGGCGTGTGGGTGGATCCTTGGCGGGTCCTGGGGGCGCCAGTGAGTCAGGCCCTGCGACAAGGGGCTAACTGCTTTACAGAAGCTAGGAGAAGCTCTCATCCGTGGGAGAGGGCACAGCAGCTCCCAAAGCCCTGGGCCAGCCTTAGAAGTAAAGGTGAGAGAGGGAACACGGTTCTAGCCTCCGTCCCTTCCCAGCTCATCCCACCGCCAATCACTGCCTTAGCTGCAGAGCCAGGAAAGCAGGGCCCAGAGGCCAGGCTCACTTCCCCGTTTCCCTCTGCACAGGCACCAGAGGTGGGATGGGAGAGGCGCACAGGAACGAGGCGGGGGCAGGCCGAGGAATGGAGGGACCCATCGCCAGCCCTCAGATGGCTGAGGGCTGAGCAGCTCCAGGGGAGGAGGGCAGGGACCATTTCTGCCTCAGTCTCCACCTCACGACCAAATGAAGTCATGTACTTTCAAGAAAGTGTTCCACACCACTCAAACACCCCTAAGTGTTACCATCTCCAGCTCCGAGTTGTCTCTGGGGAGAAGGAACTCTCCTTCTCCAGAAACCTGGAGTGCCGTTATTGGCCAGGCCAGGCCATGTCTTCCACACTCCCACAGCTGGGCTGAGGGGGAGCTAAATCAAGGTCTCCAAACACTGTCTTCACCTGAGGGGACGGGGCCCCGGCTAGTGCTGGGGGAGGGAGCGGATGGCCCCCCCCCCCCAGCTCCCTGCCCTGAGCCGCACTGCGCAGGCTGAGTCACTAGGAATGCTCACTTCTCCAGTGACTAATGGCAGCAGCAGCCGCGGCAGGGGGAGGCTGGCGCTGACGAGGCAGTAAACAGCCCTCCGCCACCCTGCTGCCTGGTTACAGGGCATCCCTGGCTCGCAACCTGGGCAGCCTGGAGCTGTCTCCTGCGAGCAACAGGGTGGAGGGGGGCAGGGCAGGTGGCTGCGGGTCCGGGAGCAGCGGCACAGGACAGCGAAGTCACAGGTCTCCTGAAACACACCGTCCCCGGCCCAGGGCGAAGCTGCTGGAAGGAAGCCCGCACCTCCAGGGGCAGTGCTCTGGGGGCAAGCGTGGGAACCTTCACGTCCCTATGCACGTAGCTCTCTGCCTCATTTTCCCTGAGCCCCTGGGGACACGGTCACTAACAAGTCCCGGCTCCAACATCAATCCTGCTCAGGGGTCCTGATCCCAAGTGTCCTGATCCCATGATTCCCATGGGGTTTGGTGTTCTCTGAAGACGCAGGCTCGAGGCAGGAATCAGGCTTTTCCTGGCTATCTGTGATTGTGGACTCTGCAAGAACGAGAGTGCCCACTGGAGGGCGCCAGACACCCAGGCCCAGCGCCGAGGCGGGCTGGAGGCAGACGGGGACATGTTGAGCCTTCAGCTTTGTTACCTGGTGGGGAAGGTGGCAGAATGCTGAGCACCTGCAGTCACCTGGCGGGGGGGGGGGGGGTCCCACGTGGAGAAGACCTCTTGGTTTTGGCACCTCAACCTTTCCTCTTTTACAGATGGGGAGAATACTCCCTGCTAAGGGCTTGAAGAACATGGGGGAGGGGGAAGGAGGGCAGGAGCCACACTTTGTCTCTACACCTCTGAGTAGCAGGAGGCATGGGATCTCGGCCCCAGCGCTTCCGCGGTGCACGTGTCCACCCGTGCCCAAGCCGAGTGGGCCTGCCTTTCCGCTGGAAGATGCACCACGGCCTGGCACCCAGGCAGGGGCCCTGAGCATGGCTCTCGCCGAGGTTTAGGGACCCCTCCAAGGGTCGCTAAAAGTCAAGACACCCCCTAGTCTTCCACCAAAAGAGAACGACTAACTAGGGAGGGGAGGGGGTGCAGGGTCCTCGGAAAAAGGCCTCCACCTGTGGCCCCTGTCCCTGACCTGCCCATCAGGGTGAGGCGCTGGGGGTGCGGCCTGGTCTCCTCCTGCTGCTCGTGGAGAGAGAACTTCAGCAAAGAACTCTTGGACGACAAGGGACCTCGTGCGAAAGTTGGGATTAACCAGAGCAGCGGAGGAACAGAGACAGGAATTCCAGCCCACACCCAGGGCGCCCTGCATCCCTCCCTCGGGGGCGGGGCTGGGGGCAGACAGTGGCTGAGCCCGGCTTCTGGTGTGGGGAGCAGGCCGGGGCTGGCATGAGGTGGGCCTCCAGAGCCCGCGACCGCCTCCCGAGGGGAGAAGTGTTGGGCCATCCTGTGGGCTGGCGGCGGCCTCACCTGGGCGCGGATCAGGGACTCAAAGCTGGGCTGGAAGTAGTCCAGTCGGCTGCTGTAGAACCGCGGCATCTCATCCAGGAGCTGCTTGTTCTTGGCCTCAAAGTCATCCCGCACGGGCCGAAGCTCTTCTCGGGCCTGAGGGGCAAGACCCTGGGTGTCACAGCTCTCGCTGGCTCACCCAGCTTCCTGACTGGGGCACGGGGGACGGGGTGGGGGTGGAGGTGGTGTGTGTGTGTGTATGGCGGGGGTTCAGCACATCTGGTGTCTTGGCCCCTGGGTGAAGGAGGAACCTGCTTGGTGGGACCACGCGGCCCCCTGTCCAGCCCCAGCCCCTTCTCCCCGGTACCTGGTGGAGTTTGGCCAGCACCGGCCCTGTCTTCTCCTTCTCCTCGTACTTCTCCACCTTGGCCTGCAACCTCCTGTAGTCCTGCAAGGCCTGCTCCCGCCGTTTCACCGCCATGTTGAGGCTCGGGAAGACACTGCCAAACCTGCCGGACGCAGCGGGTTGGAGACGGGCCTGTTCCTGGAGCTGCAGGCTGGCAGCTCATCCCTCATTCAGAAATACGTATCGAGCGCCTACCAAGCGCCAGACTCTGTTCTAGACCTTGGGGATCTTGTTGTGAACAAGATAGACGGGGCCCTGGCCTTGGTGGGGCACCGGCTGAGAATGTCACCTCGGGGTAAGGCCAGGGGAAGGAAGACAGGGTAAGGGTGGCTCCGCTGACCTGGGTAAGACTCAGCAGGTCATGCATGCATGATGCCACTGATGCTGCCACTGCCCTTTAGCCCCCACCCCACATTTCAGAGACCTGTGCTACAGCATGGAGGAGCTGAAGACTCCTTGGAGTCTTTTTTTAAATTTTTTGACCTGGTACAAAAAGATTAAGGTTCTATTAATTAGCATCAGGCATCTCAGAAGAAACAAAAGACAGATGAGCTAGCAGAGCCAGGAGAGCTCTCTGGACAATCCCCAAGGAACAGGGGTGGACAGAGCTCAGGAAGCCATTTGAGCAGATGGAGGCAGCACCCCTTGGGAGTGGGCCCGGACCCGGGGGTGTTCCGGGAGCTAGGCCAAGGGCAGCCGCTCTGAGGGCTGGTATCAGAAAAGCTGGGAGATCAAGCTTCTGTCCAACATCTTCCGTTAAAAAAGTGAAAACACTGAGACCAGGGAGATGACACGACTTGTCCAAGGTCACAATTAGGTAGTGACAGTCCAGCAGATAACTCCAGCGTCCCAGCCCTCCCTCTGGCACCTCCCTACCACCTCATGCTGCCAACAGCAGGTGACAGACCTGCAACCGAAACCTACTCCCATATTACTCAGCCATTAAAAACGAGTGAAGTGATGCCATTTGCAGCAAGAATGGATGGACCTGGAGATTATGATACTAAGTGAAGTAAGCCAGACATAGAAAGACAAGTATCATATGATATCACTTATATGTAGAATCTAAAATATGACACAAATGAACTTATTTACAAAACAGAAACAGACTCACAGACATAGAAAACAAACTTGCGGTCACCAAAGGGGAAAAGAGCGGGGGAGGGATGAATGATAAATTAGGAGTTTGGGATTAACAGATACACACTGCTATATATAAAACAGATGAGCAACAAGGTCCTACTATATAGCCCAGGGAACTATATTCAATATCTTATAATCACCTATAACAGAAAAGAATCTGAAGAAGAATACATATATATATACATATACATACGCATGTATACACACCTGTATATATACATATATATACACACCTGTATATATACATATATATACATGTATATACACGTGTATATATATCTATAACTATATATAAAAAAAGGAATCACTTTGCTGTACACCCGAAACTAAGACAACCTTGTAAATCGACTATACTCCAATAAAATGACAAGCTACTCCCAGCCTTTTCTACCAACTCTGCCGGAAAAACAGGAATCCTCATGTTCTACTGTTGAAACGGCCAAACCGTCAAACCAAATGTTTGAGGAAAACGACGGGAGGAGCTCTTCCTGCCCCACCAGGACTAAAAGAACCACAGGGCAATGCTAGGGTGGCTGTTCAGAAAGAGCAGCGGCAGAGGCTCTGGCATTCCTGGCACCGTGGGCATAACCTTTGTGACTAGGATCCTCTTTGACTGGGAAGGGCAACACAGTCTTGGGGTGGACCCAGGGCAGGACCGCATCCCAGGCAGGAATGCTGCATTCTCCTTGACTAATGAGTGTGGGAGGAGGCCAGGCCGGCCTGCAAGCAGGTTTTCTGGAACTGGACAGAAGATGGGGCAGCCTCCTTGAACACAAAGCCCAAGGGGCTGGAGCATCTACCTCGCAGCTGGGAGCCCGAGTGGCCAGTGGAGCTCCGGCCTCAAGCCGAGGTGACGGCGCAGTGGTTATTCGGGGGGGTTGCAAAGCACACAGAGGGAGACCCAGGACCAGGAGCAGAGTCGGTTCTTCCCAGAGCAACTCAGAGAAGATGAAAGATGGGGCAGGAAAAAGCCTCAACAAATCAAGAGTCCAGGGGCTTCCCTGGTGGCGCAGTGGTTGAGAATCTGCCTGCTAATGCAGGGGACACGGGTTCAAGCCCTGGTCTGGGAAGATCCCACATGCCACGGAGCAACTAAGCCCGTGAGCCACAACTACTGAGCCTGCGCGTCTGGAGCCCATGCTCCGCAATGGGAGAGGCCGCGACAGTGAGAGGCCCACGCACCGCCATGAAGAGTGGCCCCCACATGCCGCAACTGGAGAAAGCCCTCGCACAGAAACGAAGACCCAACACAGCCAAAAATCAATCAATCAATCAATCAATCAATCAATCAATCAAGAGTCCACGTGACACAAGAGTAATGAACACCTCCGCCAGAGAACAGAGGATAGAAACTTGACTGACGCATAATGCCCCAAACAAAGCTATAGGCCCAGGCAGCAGAGTTTGATGAAACAGATAGAAAGGCCACTAAAGCAGATTCTTCTCACTTTCTGGGTGTCCGTAATGGGCTCACTACGTAGCTGGAGATGCTAACGCGGGCCAGACCACCCACGCTTCTCTGAAGCCTCAGTCGCAGGCCCCTGTGCACTGCAATCAAATCAACACCTGAATGACTGCTCTGCCGGGCAGAAGACGCAGGCCTACTTGGTGCTCTGCAAACTGGACCAGCCACCCCCAAGACACAAGGTCCCCCTGGGGTAGGGCTGAACACGCCTGGGACGGCTGAGACCCTCCGGGGGAGCTGGACTCACTTCACTGCTTTTGCCTCAGGCAGTGCTATGACGGGGTCTCAGATGCTGGGTGAGCCCCTCTCCCTCCTGGTGGAGAGGCATGTGGCTCAGGGGAGCAGGTGCACTTGGGCCTGGGAAGCCGCCATGCCACCTCCCCCTGCACCCCAACTGGACGAGGGCCGCCGGCAGCCACCCTGGTTCTCTTGTGCGCAACACCCGCGGCTCGGGTGGCCCCGGCGCCCCGGCCTCCGCTCCCCCTTGCTGGCTGCCTGGGAGGTGCTGGGTGGGGGTGGGCTCAGCGACAGGACAAGGACGAGGCAGGCGGGGGGCGGCAGGCAGAGTTTCCTCGCCTCTGCCGGGGCGCCATCCCGTCCTGGGGAGGAGGGCAGCACGAGTAAGGAAGGAACGTGCGGGGTGTTCTACAGCTCAGCACGGGTGTCAGCCCGCGGGTGGTCAAGCAGCTCTCGATACTCTGACCCCGGCAGCACTTGGACCAGTGCTCCTGACCCTCTTCCCCCCGTTGTCCACTGGGCTTTATCTCCAGGGCCAGGGTCAGATACAACGGCAAGGCTGACTACCACATGCTGGGACTGGGCTGACCTACAGAGGATGCAGAAATCCAGCCCCAGGGCAGGTCCTGAGCCGAGGGGGAGAAGGCATGGATCCAGGGCTGACCGATTTCCAGGCAACCTCAGGGGACGGGTGTGTCCACAGGACACTACCTTCAGCCTTCCGGAAGCAAGGCCACGTATCCTCTGGGGGGAGGAAGCGGCTGCTCTGTGAGGCCCGAGGGAAACTTTCTTCAGCACGCTGACTTCCACCTCCCACGGCAGACAGCACCCTCAGCTGAACCCAGAGGCCGCGGAGGGCTCAGCTCCATGTCCGCGCTGCCGAGGGATGTGACTCCTTGGGCCCTGGGCCTCGGAACCACCGGGATAGGTGTCACGCCCTTCTCACAGTAAAGCAGGGAAGCTAAGGTCAGGCAGGGGAGATGAGGCAGTGTAATCGGAGGTAGCTGACAAAAGGGGGGCGAGGACCAGAACTCTGTAATCCCTGGCTCAGGTCACTGCCCCGCTGAGGCCACACCGCCTCGTTTTCCACTTAGAAGTAACAGGAAGAACTCTGCCAGTTCCACGTGCCGGGGGGTATAAACACCAGGGTGCTGTTCGGGGAAAGGGGCTCCTGGCAGCAGACACCCCTCCTCGTGTGGGGTGTTTTAGTGCTCCCCCTACCTTCTCGTCAGGGCAGGGAAGCTGCAGGGAGGCAAGGACAAGCATAGGCTGGTCCCCAGAGCCCGGGCCCCTCCCAGACATGCCCCTGGGACCTGACAGGGTACCTGCTGGCTTGACCTGACAAGGATGGGGTGATCCAGCTCTCCCTGGGGCACCAAATCTGCACTTTTATGGGGCTGCCACGAAGGAGCAAGGCTGCGGGCCCAGAGCCTCTCTGCTCAGTGCCCGGCATCCCCCTGATAATTAGCGGTGAGGGGCACATGGGTGTCCCTGGGCCAGGACCCCAGGAGGGACTCTGCCCTCCACATACAGCGCCACTCCAGCCCACGATACCTCCCTCTCCGCTCAGGGAAGTGCCCGGCTCTGCCGTTTCGGGAGTTCAGCTCCGCTCCCGCTTCCGCAGAAGGGGAAGAGACTTGGAGGCACAGGCCTGGCCCGTTCAGGGTTCTCCCCACTCCGCCGCACTGCCCCGCCTCGGCCGTTATCGTTCTGGTCCGTTTCTCGGGGGACGCCGCATGGCTTCTGCGCTACATCCTAAGCTCCTGAAGTTCGAATCGCAGAGAAGGGAGGACAGGGCTGGGCCTACCCCAGGCGCCCCTGAAGCTCGGCCCGTTTCTTGCCTGCCCTGAGGCGGCACAGCAGTTGGCTGGCTCCTCAGGGTGCGCGTGGGGTGAAGAGGCAGCGAGAGGCGGGGGGAGGGGGGGGGAGGGGGGGGAGGCCGGGAGCTGGGCTGCGAGCAGCCGGCCCTGGAGCGGTGCCTGCCATTCCTCGATCTGTGCCCACGGCCGGGACCGTCCGCCCACCAGGAAAGGGAAATTGAAAGCACCCCCATCCCACCATGTGAACACGGCCCAGAGACTGCGGGATTAGAGGCCGAGCCCCCTGGGGGGAGGCCGGGGGCGGTGGGGTGGCCATGTGGCAATGTTCCTCATCAGAGGACAGGAAAGCTGCAGTTTCCTGTTTCCGGTGCTGGGGTCCCTGGGAGCTTCTCTCCTGGCAAGAGGCGGCAACAGGCAGTGCTGGGTTTATGTGGTTGGGGGAGATCGCGTGTCGGCCACGGGATGCAGAGAAGCCAGCCGGGTAGGCAGGCAGGCAGGCCTGGGGGGGCTCGGGCAGAGGTCAGCGGATCTGCTGCGGAGATGGTGCCCATCCCCTCGGCCACTCACCCACCTTCCTGGCAGGTGGTGGGTGGCTGGAATGGTGGGAAGCAGCCGGGATTTCTCTCCATTTGGCTCCAGAAGCCAGGCATCAGATTTCAAGCCCGCCTCGGTGGTGGTGAAACCAAGGCGGAAGTCAGTCCCCCAGTTCTCTGGGCCGGTGTCCCCTGCCTAGCTCGGCCGGCCGTGGGTGTCCACGGCAGCCTCCGTGGCAGCCCCTGGGACCCCCGTGGGCAGGGTCTGCTCGGCTCGGGGTCCTTCCCACCCAGCTCTGAACCCTCAGGCCT
Organism: Balaenoptera musculus; assembly: GCF_009873245.2. Classification (NCBI taxonomy): domain Eukaryota; kingdom Metazoa; phylum Chordata; class Mammalia; order Artiodactyla; family Balaenopteridae; genus Balaenoptera; species Balaenoptera musculus. The sequence continues at coordinate 15,621,868 of NC_045790.1, read as the reverse complement.
GGAGACAGGGTCACAGAGCTACAAGCAGTGGAGCTCCTTCCGACGCCTCCCTCCTGAGCTACTGGCCTCCTCAGCACCCTGCTCCTCACATGACCCTGCGACCTGGGGCCGAGCAGGGGCTGGGGACAGGGGCCCAGGGCAGGAGCGGGGAGAAATCCCTGCGGGCCAGGTTCTGCCTGCCCTCCACGGCTGAGCCTCCAGACAGCCCAGCTTAGAAAGAGCTTTCCCTAACCCCACCACTTGGACCTGAACAGGGAACAAGAGCTCAACAACCTGAACACCAGGGGCCAGAGGATCAAAACCTGCTCTCTTCATCGCCCTCCGGGCCCTGATCCAGGCCTCATGGTAATTAGCACAGCCTCATTACCCAGGTCCTGGTGAGGCAACTGCCAGGGACCACCACGGAAGAGGTAATAAAGTGCAGCTGCTGGGCTGGAGCGGGAGCCTCTCTAGGCCGGAGCCGAGCTGGGAGAGGCCAGGGAGGAAGATGAAGTGATTCGGGAGCTTCAAGGCAATGTTCCTGCCTGTCTCCCGCCCAGCGCCGCCCCCCTAGGGGACCCGGGGAATAGTCCTGTCTGATCACTGACCAGAGCCTGCTGGACAGAAGATGAGTCTCACAGAAGAATTTCTGACCCTGGCAGGTCATGAGTCGGGGGACCTTCCCAGGCGGGACCCTGCTGCAGCGCCCTTCCCCGTGTGAGGCCCCCCCAGCCGCCCTCCCCCCCCCCGCCTCGGCTTCAAAAGCCGAGTGTGGCAGGCAGCTGCTTCTCCCAACCCGGCTGAGCGAGATGAAAGGCCTCACTCATCTCCGTGGAGGCCCGGCCAAGATCTCTGCTAGCTTAACTCCACAAGCCCTGGTCCCACTGGTTCTCGGTCAGGAACAAAGGGACAATGGCAGAATGACCACAGGAGCGCCGGCCGGCCACTGTGGAGGATCAGACAGGCCCTGCCGCCACTGAGCGTGCCTGGCCAGGCGGGTGCTCTGGAGCTACCGGGAGGGTCAACGCCAGGGCCACAGATCAGGGAGCCGGTGTCCCCTGGAGGCTCCTGTCCACCCCGTGTGAGTCTCGGGACAGGCTGCCAGAAATGATATTTGGTCCCCAAGTGGCTGGTTGACCTGCCTTTCCAGCAACTGCCCTCAGGCCTGTGGTCCCCCCGATGACCTTTACTCACTTTTTTAAGGGTTCAATCACAGTCTTTTGTATCTGGTTCACCTGTCAAAAGAAAAACCCGATGGCGTCAAAATTGGGGGGAAGCCAGGGCTTCCCTGGTGGTGCAGGGGTTAAGAATCTGCCTGCCAATGCAGGGGACACGGGTTTGAGCCCTGGTCCGGGAAGATCCCACATGCCACGGAGCAACTAAGCCCAGGTGCCACAACTACTGAGGTGCCACAACTACTACAGCTTGCAAGCCACAACTACTGAGCTCGCGTGCCACAACTACTGAGGCCCACGTGCCTAGAGCCCGTGCTCCGCAACAAGAGAAGCCACCGCAATGAGAAGTCCGTGCACTGCAACGAAGAGTGGCCCCCCGCTCGCCACAACTAGAGAAAGCCCGCGCGCAGCAACGAAGACCCAGTGCAGCCAAAAATAAATTAAAAAAAAACCAAACAAAAACTGGGGGGAAGCCAGACTCTTCCCAAAAGGGGAGGCTCCAAGTTCCTGAGAAGAGAAAGGGGACAGGACAGGGGTACCCCGAGAGCCCCAGGCAGGGAGGAGACACCCCTAGCTGCCGCTGGAGCGAGGCAGAGATGACAACCAGGGAGCCTGAAGGGTGACAAGGAGCACCGGTCTTGTCCCGGGTCAGTTCGCATCCTGTGAAGCCGATGATGGCCTTGCTCAGTGAGGAGGCTGGGCGGGCAAGTCTGAGGGGCTACAGGCGTGGGTGGGCAGAGCAGGCCTGAGTCTCCCTCGTGGCCTCACGTGAGTGACGTGAGCTCGTGGGAGCCACGGGAAGCAGCCGGTGCGGGGGCAGGGCGGCCAGGCGAGAGCTCACAGGGCTGGGACACGCAGGTGTCCAGAGAGGAGACCAAGCACCGATAAGGACTCCATGCGGCGCTCCACCCAGACAGAAGCCTCGAGGAGGGGGAGACCAAGACCCCAGTCACCTTTTCCTGGTTGAAGGCATCCATCCGCTTCATGGCCGTGTCCAGGGCTGTCACCATGTTCAGAAAGTCCTGGTCTTGCTCGCAGAGGGGATTGGAGAGCAAGTCCAAGGATATCTTCACAGCGGATTTGGACATGGCTGTAAGAAGTCAAAGCTCAGTGAACCAATGACAGGGCAGGCTTCAAGGTCTTGTCCTCAGGACTCCCTGTCGTCCTTGGGGCCAGAGGCCTGCACCCGGACGACCTCCATATCCATGGCCACAGGCCATAAACTACACAGTACCCCAGAGGCACAAGACACCAGTCCTTATGGTGTAATGTGCATTTCTGATGCTGCTCTGGGTAATTCTTTTGAGCAGATTTACCTGTTGCCATAACTTATTTTCCAAACTCTGGATTATAACAGAATCATTTGGGTGGGAAGCTGTAAGGAATACATTATTTCTAGCTCCAAAGATTTATTTCAGTAAGCCTAGAATCCAGGAATATGCATTAAAAAAAAAAAAAATTCTCCAGGCGGTTTGGACGTGAAGCTTGGTTTGGGGCTCGCTCACAGAAAGAGTAACATGGTATCTACACCAGAGAGGCAAACCTACTGTACAGCTAGAGACAAGATTTTAGGCTTTCAATAACTCAGCTTTGCCACAGATGACACCCAAAGAATGGGTGTGTTCCAATAAAACTTTATTGACAAAACTAGGCTGGATTTGGTGTGGCGAGGCAACCTGTTGGCAGCTTTGGAGTTCTTGGTCCCATGAGAGTTTTCAGGCCTCCATTACCAGCAAACGAAATCCTAGAGGGGCAGGAAAGGCTGGAGAAGGGCCTTGTGTGCCCCACAGTGTCTGTACCAGTTTCAGGGGCTCACGGGAAAACGTGTTTTTGATCTATTTCTTATTATTTTATGTCATTAAATTTAAGATGCTATTAACTGTAAGACCATTATTGCATAAACCGTGAAGAAAAAAAAAATGCTGCCAATGAAACCAGAGCACACGGCTAAGTGTTGTATACCTTGATTTCTCTTGAATCTGGGGGTGTGCTGCAGTCCCCTAGCAAAAGGGCAAAATATGAGAGAAGACTGGAAATGTAAACTTCCCAGAGATGTTGAAGCAACGGAGGGAAAAACCCTCTTAAAAAAAAGTAAAGTGACTTTGTAGGCTTAGGAGCAAACTCACGTGTAATTTGACTGGATTATGAAACGGTCACAGACTGCATAATTAAAAGATAGAAAACAAGGACAAAACTGGAAATGTTTTTGAAAAATGTCTTCCCCTAATTTTTTTTTTTAGTAGTTGAGGGAAAACCCCCCAAAAGTCAGGGGTTGGGAGGGAAGACTTCCTTCCCAATTTTCCTTTTCTTTCCTAACGCCTCCACATCTTCACGCCGATGTCTCTTTGCTAGAACCATCTGAAGTCAATGAATGGCGAGTGTCTGCGGGGTGGCCCTTCGTCCGGGAGCCCCACCCCGAGACATCACTGGCCTGCGTGAACAGAGCAGGGCGCCGTGGCCTCCACTCTCCTCTAGGGCAGCTCACATCCCTGTTCTACCTCTACAGGGACAGGGGAGGGGCATGGTCAGACCAGCACAAACCAGGAGGCTGGCGGGCTTCGTACCTTAGGGAGCCCAAGAGTCTTGGACCCCACGTGGGTCTCTAGAGCCCTAACACAACCTGGGAGTACAGGGGTCGACAAGGACCTGGCAGGGTCTGGTCATGCCTACTGGATCTTACTTTGGACCCACAGCTTTGGATGTGAGATCCTGTCCAGGCAGCAGCTCAGGAGTTTCCAAGACCAGGAAAGGTATAATTTGATCCCCCCCCGACTGTGTGGAGCAGTGGTTCTCAAAGTGGGGTCCCCAAGCCTCACCCAGACCTGATGAATCAGAGAGTCTCGGGGTGGCCCGGGCGACCCACACTGCAGCGGGCCCTCACTGACTCTGATGCACCAGCCAACAGTGTGCGAGGCTCTCTGGCCTGGACGGGGGGATGCAGGCTTTGGGATGGGCGAGGGCACCACAGTTCCAGGAGGGCTTCCGCTGCCCAGACCCCACTTCTGACTCGGGACAGCAGCGGTCAGAAATCCTAGGTGCCAGGGGTCACCCGTTTGTCCTGACTTCCTTGTTGGCAACCTACACTCTCTACAGCCAGACTCCAGTTCATGGGTCCCTGACGTTCTGTCCCTTCCGTTCACGCTCTGAGAGTGCAGCTGTGTGGAGAAGCAGGAAGGAACAGAAGCACAGGCCACAGCATTTCCCTACTAGGAGGACAGCGGGGAGCCACAACGAAAGATGGAATCCAGGCAACTCAGAACTCACCACAAAACAAATAACGGACAGACTGAAAATCAGACCCGTGGCTCGCTACACACAGTCTGGAGACGCCGGGGTCAGAAGCAGGGGCGGGCGTGGACAGAACCCCCCCCCCCGCCCCCGCCGTCCTCTGGAGGAGCAGTGGCGGGAGGCTCCGGGGCGCAGACCACGGGAGCTGCCCTCCACCCGCCAGCGGTGGCTGCTGCTGCCCCAGGGAATGCAGGGGGTGGTGATCTGCTAAGCGAAGGGTGACCTCAAGCCGCTTCTCAGGGACATCTGCGGGGCGCCTACTAAGGGCACTTCCTTCTGAGCCAAAAGGGACTGAGCGAGGAGGGCGTCCGCCTCTGCCCCTCCCCCGTCCAGGCCGGGCGCGGGGGACGGGCCGCCTACCCAGGTCAGCGTCCGTGCTCTTCTTCATGTCCTTCTGCAGCCGCTTGGTCTGCTCCTCCAGCCTGCAAGGCAGGGGCACGGGCCTGGGGACCTGGCATCACCCACCTGCTTCTGCCCCCGTTCTGCCCGTCCCCCTGAGCCGAGCCCCACGCGACACTCAGGTCGCCTGCCAGGAGGAGGAAGGGCCTGCTCTGCGCGGATGTCCCCACTGACTGAAGGGCCACCGCGAGCTGGCGCGAGGCACCCAAAGGCTACGAGTTCACGACTGTCACAGAGCCACCACCCCGGGGGAGGATTCCTGGCAGGTGGTGAGCTGAGCTGCCCTCGGCTCCCAGGGTGAGCGGATGAGGCAGCCCGGGGAGGGGGCTCTTTTCCTTCTCGGAGCAGCACCCCCCCTGCCCTCCCTTCTGGGGGTTGACACTCACTGCTGGAGTTTTCCATACTCCCTTTCAAAGTCTCTTTCCACCTGTAAGGGAAGCGATAACTCAGTCACTGGAGGAATGACGGCAGGCTGGAGAAAACCTGTCACCTACGAAGCTCCCTCCCTGCCCCCCCCCCCCCCGCTCCCCCTTCTGCAGAAAACACCACCATCCACTCCACACAGGGGCCAGCACACCGTTCATGACACAGAAGCCCTGTGTTCCCAAATTAATTGTTTCATTTAGGTCAAAGGACGCCCCTCCCAGAAAGGGCCAGCCAGGCAGGTACCAGCAGATCCCGGCTCTGTTCTTCCACCGCAGGGAGCGAGGCTGGGCTGTGCTCCCTCCCCTCCCCTGCGGGGTCCGGGTAAGGGGCTCAGAGTGTGATGGAAACTCATCATCGGGGAAGAGGCAGGGCACGGAGGAAAGCGGGCGGGTTGGAGTCCGGTCCTGTCCCTGCCGCTCAGCAGCTCTGGGGCTGGAACGGGTCACCTCCCCTCCCGGTCCTGGTTTCCTCACAGGTCCAGAACCTGCTACGTTCAGGGTGGATCAAGAAAGACCAGGTATCCCCGCTCTGTGCGCTGGGATGCAGCCATCACAGATATTATTATCGACTCAGGCAAGGCTCTCTAAATTCTGGATGAGTTATCAGATTTCCCTGATATTTAGACCGAGTGGGTGTGCGCCCTGACCCCAGTTTTTCGGCCTACAAGGCAGGTGAAGTCAGGAAAGTCACTTGCACTTCTAGAGCCTGAATCTCCCCATCTGTAAAGTGGGGCCCAGGCAACGGTCTCAGGAGAGTGGTCTGTGGAGTCCTGATGTCTGAGGGCCGATAGGAGGACGGAGCCCCCGCCTCTGCTTTGTCCTCTTCCAAGGAGGCCGAGCAGCTCCCTGCATGGCTCGTTGAGGCACCACACGCTCCCATGACCGGTTTCTCCTCCATCACTCACCTGGCAGGCAGGTGCACTGACGGCCTTCACCGCACTGAGGTCACTGGGACAGAGGGGGAGTCACCTGAGCAAGGTCACACCACCAGTAAGCGGCTGGCCTGGGGTCTGAACATGGGCCAGGCGGCCTGGCTCCCAGGCCTGTGCCCTTTACCGTCATTCTACCTAAGGGGGAAAAGCTCTGGCTGATGAACGAAAGCCATGACCTATGAGAGCACCTTCCTGGCGGCTGCCCCGAGACTCCCGCCAGGCAGAGCAGTAAATCCTGACTATCACAGGCTGGAGGTGAAGGAGTGTGAATCTGCAGTGATCACCAAAGCCCCGCTGCGCCTCACCAGGAGTCTTCTAAAACCCCACTGGCCTCGTGCTCCAGGTTTGGATTAAGGTAAATTTGACAGTCGTAGACTGGCAGAACATTATTCAGGCCAATTATTTCACGAAATAAATGAGAATGCCACCCAGAGGGGGGAAGTGATTTACATCAGGACACAGAGCTAGTGTGTGGCAAAGCAGGGCTAGAATTCAGACTCTTAATCCAGGCCTTTTTTTTTTTTTAAACTGCATTCATTAATCCCACAATCATTTATTGAGCACCGATTAAGTGTAATGCATTCTGCCAGGTGCCAGGGATACACTGGTGAATAAAACAGACATGGGGGCTTCCCTGGTGGCACAGTGGTTGCGAGTCCGCCTGCCAATGCAGGGGACACAGGTTTGAGCCCTGGTCCGGGAAGATCCCAGGTGCCTCGAAGCAACTAAGCCCGTGCGCCACAACTACTGAGCCTGTGCTCTAGAGCCCGCGAGCCACAACTACTGAGCCCACGTGCCACACCTACTGAAGCCTACGCACCTAGAGCCTGTGCTCCACAACACAAGGGAAGCCACCACAATGAGAAGCCCGCACACTGCAATGAAGAGTAGCCCCCACTTGCCGCAACTAGAGAAAGCCTGCGCGCAGCAATGAAGACCCAACACAGCCAAAAATAAATAATTAAAAAAAAACCAAAACAGACACAGGCCCTGGTCGGGAGATCAAAAGAACAAACACACACGTGATAGGGGGCTGTGGGGAGCCCCATGGAGGGCAAGGAAGGGCCCAGTGAGGCCTGACGCAGAGGCCCTACTTAGCATCCGACCTCAGGGTTTGACAACGGGGCTCTCTTGCATGGAGATGGCTCGCCTTCCTCATTTGAACTGTAAAACTTAGAAGCAGAAACACATGGTCTTCCCCTTACATTATGATCCTAACATCTGGGACCTTCCACAAAGTTGTGAAGTAAAATTCATACTGGGAATTCCCTGGCAGTCCAGTGGTTAGGACTCCGCATTCTCACTGACGAGGGCCCGGGTTCAGTCCCTGGTCCGGGAACTAAGATCCCAAAGCCATGTGGTGCAGCTAAATCAATCAATCAATCAATCACTGGTGCCCTAGCCTCCTGCCCTACAGTCTTTTCCTCTCTTTTCAACAGACCCACTCTTTCTCCATCTGGGAACCCAACATTTTTATCCTCACCTTTTGTATGACCCACCAAAAGATTCTCTCAAGAAAAAATTCGTAATTCACTCCCGCTAAAGTGCATGTGCCTGATAAAAGTTTAAAGTGCTACCTAAGTCGGGGGATTTGTAGCTGGACAGGAATCAGAGTCTTAGCTGAAGGTCTGAACAGCTGCTGGTGCGACGGTAGATGGGAGATTTGTTCTGGAGCAAATGGGCCTCGCCCTGCCCTTTGGAGTCCGCACTGAAGTTAGTCTAGTCCTTTTTCCAACAGCGCCCGGGGAAAGGTGGTGGAGGGGAGCGAGCGGACAGAAGATATGAACTCTGATACTAGATGAGGAGCTTTAGAAACATTTCCAACATTTTGAGCCTCGGTTTCTTTCCTAATAAAATGGGATAGTTTCACTTGGTCTCAGCCCATGGGAATTTCAGGTGGCTGATGAGGCAGTGGGCCAGCATCAGCCTCGCCGGCTTGTTTGCAGGATTAACGAGCAGTATGTGTGGAGCACAGAGCACAGCGCCCGGCTTACACACGGGGTCTCCCTGCTCCCCTCCACTGGGGTGGTGAGGGGACCGGGAGTCTGAGGAGGCAGACCGGTCTGTGACCCTCTGGCACAGAGCACTCGGTCAGCTGGCAGGTGGGGTAAAGCCTGGGCCCTGTGCCTGGGGCCACAGAGGGGCCTCCCTCCGCTGGACACGTCTCCTTTCTTACTTTGTAGGATGTGACAGCTGAGCTGAGTCTTTACGTCGCACAAGTATTTTTTCTGCTGAAAAGATGAAGTTGAAATTAAGGATGCCTTGGCCGGGGTCCAGCTCTCCTGAAGACCAAGAGCAGAGGGCAGGTGCCCTGGGGGGGGGGGTGGGCGAGAGGGGAGGCGAGGGCCAGGCTCCCCTCGCTCTCTTGCGCAATCCCCAGCGTGCTGTGTGGGATGTCAGGGAACACCTGGTCTCCCGGGCTGCCACTGTTGGGACTTGCACAGAGAAGGACCGCAGGTTTCCAACTGGCTGAGGAGAAACTCGGGGTCTCGTGCTGGAAGCGGAGAAGTGTGTCGGGGTGGGAGCTTGAGTTTTCTGCTCTCCCAGCTCAAGGCCATCTGACAGCCTAAGAGAAGGTCAAGAACGCTTCACCTCTTTTGTCGGTAGCCAGCTGGGGTTGCTTCCATAGCTCACTGCTCCTGAGGGCTCTCTCCTCCCCAGGGGAAAGATCTGAGAGGCACAGCACCGGGATTCTAGGCCCTCAGACAACGGCTGAGGGGACCAAGGGACACACTGGAGCCTCATTCCAAGGTATATCCGTGCAGAGGGAAGGAGCCAAATACAAAAGATCTGAACATCTTTGGATGCTTGATGCCTTTGCCAAAAAGGCAACTGGACCCCAGTCAACAATGCAAGTGTAAACACATGTGCACGACTGTCAGCAGGTCAGGGTGGGCTGGGTCAGGCTGGCGAGGTCAGTGCAGGGAGGATCAAGCACCGAGACCGCCTCAGCAACCCCTGCATTCTCGGAGGCTCAGGGTGGCAGGAGGGGCCGTGCTGCTCACAGCTTGTCCCCAGGGCCTAGGTCAGGCTGCCACATGGCAGGAGCTCGGTGGTTGTTAAGTGAATAGTGGGCTGAGTTCCCACCCACTCACACTCATGGTGAAGGGAAGAGGGAGGCCAGCAGGCAGGGCCAGGCTCTAATCCCGCGGCTAAGCTGAGCCAGATCGGATCTGAGGCAGAGCGAGCCCTGTGCCTTCTGAGAAGCTCCTCTTCCAGGGCGGCTCAGGGTGGAGAGCGGCCTGCCTTTGGTTTGTTACAAAGGGTCCCTCCACTTTGCACATGAAAACCCTTCTCAAGTGAAGGCGCGACCTGCCGGGACTCCCATCTGCCTTGACCTTCCAGAGCGCCTGCCTAGCTGGGAATCTAGGTGTGTGCGAGACCCAGGGAAACCCTTGCTTCAATATGCGGTCTTCCATCATCCCGGCTGCAGAGGGAGGTGCAGCTTCTCTTTGCCTTACCAAGATGCTCCAGCTCCTTTATGAGCTGGGGCAGCGGGAGGGGGCTAAGCAGAAGGTTAGGACAGGGAAGTGGGGGAGTGTCTGTCCTTCCATTTCAGCCCCAGTGGCCAGCCCCTGCAGAGAACACGCCCTTCCAGCCAAAGCCTTGACAATACTGGAATCTGTGTTAATAACCTGGGCACAGCAGAATGGGGAGGGCAAACGCACAATGCTTTCTTTGTATCTGATGGTTGGGTGCCTTGAGCCAGAAACCTCCTGAAACTCCCTGAAGATAACAAGAGCTTTTCTTCCCATGACAGGGGTGCCACGACTTCCAATAACCCAGGCAGCCGCATCTGCTCCCCTCCCTGAGAGTGCCTGGACAGGAAAAGTAGAGTGTGTCACCCATGTTCGGGGGCAGCTGCCAGAGATGCTGAGACAACTGCACAGCCTCGGCCTGTTTAGGGGCCAGGAGGGGGCTTGTGGCGGGGAGGGTAGTGAGACTCCGAAGAGGCAGGGTCTTGCTACATAGACTTCAGTGCCTCTGCGGAGTTGAGGAAGCAAAGGACTCTATTCCTCGTGAGAGATCAAAGGCCCAGCCTACCATTTCGTTGTACTGGGGAATCCAGCTGCTTGGGACAGGCTGGGTCCTTGGTGGTTTATTAAGAGTCAAATCAGCTATCTTCTCATAATGCAGTTAATATTTACTGAGGGCTCACTACGTGCCAGGCACTGTGCTAAGTGCTTCATATGCATTATCTCATGTAAGACGCATAATATTTACATCAATGACATAGGAGCTAGTATCATCCTCACTTCACAAAGGAGAAAATGAGGGCTCAGGGAGGGTAAGGAACTTGCTAAAGGTCAAGGACAACACGTGGCAGGGCTAGGATGGGAATCCAGGCAGGGAATCTTCCAAATCCAGTTTCTTAACCATTCCTTGATGCCCAGTCTGTCTGGAGGAGCTGATGCCAGGTGTTAGAGGGCTACAATTCCATCCCAAACACGACGGACGCCAGGAAGGGAAGAGGGAGGCCACGGGCCCATCTCTAGGCACTGAGATTGTCCATCTGCCCTTCCTCCAGGGAGTCCTGGCCACCCCTCAGAGTAAAAGACCTAGAGACCTTTCCAACAACAAATTCTGGCAAGGAAGCTAGAAACTGCATGCTACCCTATACTTTTCCGTGGAGAACAAAGGCTATTTCCATCAAGGTTGGGGTGTTAGGAGAAATTTTTGTTTGTTTGTTTGTTTTTTGGTAGTGAGTGCTGGGAATAAAAGACCCTTCTCGAAACCACTTCCCTTTCAGATCTGCCCTGGATTAAACTCTGGAGACTCAAAGCCACACCTTCCCACTTCCTGTAGCTGGCTGGAGCACGCCCAGATTCTTCGTGCTTCAGCTGAGAGCCTCCACAGCTGGTCAGCCTCTGCATGGGAGGTAAACTCTGAGTCTGTCCTTGGCCTGCCTTTGCTTGAAAAAAAGGGAGGGCCCTTTGAACGTGGACCCATTTCCTTTTAAGTGACCTAACTTTGGACTTCCCAAAGACGGAGCCAGTGCTCAGATGCGTGCTGCACTTCCCCTCCCGCCAAACCCAGTTCAGAGTCTGGAGCTAAGGAGGGCCAAGGTTATAAGACAAGAACTGTCTCATAAGCGGCTGGGATGACAGTCCGGGGCCTCCAGCAGGCTGACAGTGCTAAGCTTTCAGATACAGTCTCTCACGTTAAACCCTCAAGAGCCTCGCCCACATTGGTGGGTGAGGGGTTGGAGAGGCCATTCTTTTTTTCCTAATTAATTAATTAATTAATTAATTTCTGGCTACGTTGGGTCTTCGTTGCTGCACATGGGCTTTCTCTAGTTGCGGCAGGCGGGGGCTACTCTTCGTTGCAGTGAGTGGGCTTCTCACTGCAGTGACCTCTCTTGTTGTGGAGCACGGGCTCTAGGCACGCAGACTCAGTAGTTGTGGCACTCGGGCTCAGTAGTTGTGGCTCGTGGGCTCTAGAGCGCAGGCTCAGTTGTTGTGGCACCTGGGCTTAGTTGCTCTGCGGCATGTGGGATCTTCCCGGACCATGGCTCGAACCCGTGTCCCCTGCATTGGCAGGTGGATTCTTAACCCCTGCGCCACCAGGGAAGTCCTGTGGAGAGGCCATTCTTGACTAGAATTCCAAAACCTCAGGAGATCTTCACAGCCCGAGTGAGCTCGCGTGAAGCTATGGAAAGTGTACGAAATGGAGCCTCGAACTTGAGTTCTAATTCCAGCTCCGTCAGAATTAGGTTTATGACCTTAGAAAGTCACAGCAACTCCACGGGCCTTGGTTTCCTCATCAGGGAAACTCAGAAGGTTGGACTGGATGATCTCGAAGGGCTTCCAGTTCTTTTTTTTTGGCCACACTGCGTGGCTTGCAGGATCTTAGTTCCCCAAAAAGGGATCGAACCTGGGCCCCCTGCGGTGGAAAGAGTGGAGTCCTAACCATTGGACCGTCAGGGAAGTCCCACAGTTCTAATTTTCTGAGAATCTAGATTCTCCTCCTCTTCCATTGTGGCGATAAAATAGAGATAAAAACTGTGAACTTACAAAGGGGTAGGATTCAATCATGCCCTCCCAGTGAGTGGCTCCGGGTCCTGGCTAAGAATGAATGTAGCAGCAGAGAGAAGGGGACCTGGACACCCCAGGGAGGCTTTCTGGCCTTTTACGCAGCCTGAGGGGGTGGGAGATAGAGGCGTGGGACGTGTCCTTGGCGGGAGCCTATGTCTCAGGAACCCTTCCAGGAAAGTGCAGACTGTCATGCCAGACCCCGGTGCTGGGCTGTTCAGAAGCAGGGTGTCTGTCCTCACTTTGTAACCCACCTCTTCCACCTGCCCAAGGAAGGGGAGGGGCCCAGGCTGCCCTGAGGGAGGAAAGTGTCCCAGGATAGGAGGGCCCTATAAGCCCCGCCTGTGTGAGGTTCTAGAGCAGCACGCCTGGGAATAATAAGGCCTGGGTTCTGCCTCCCCAGCCCCACGACGCACTGAGTCAAAGCTCCGGTTCTACACAAAGGCCACGTGAGTCTCGGAGTGAAAGAAGTGGTTACTCACTGTTTTGGGGACAATCTGTTTCTTGGGCTGCCCAATCTTGAAAGGAATCCTGTAAGACAAAGAGTCAAAGAGGAAGGTTAGGAGAAATGGGGAAGGATGTGGCTGAAAAGACTTGATGAGGTATGGCCACTTCTCCGCTGGAAGGAGTGCCTCACTCCCGGGACTCGTACCACGCGCCTGCGGGTCTAGGACCATCAGCAACCAGGCTGGGCTCCAGGAGAACGGTGCCCCGTGGACAGAATCAGATGGAGGTGCCCCAGAGCATCTTTCTCTGCAATGTTTACATACATTGCAAAGGTGAAGGCAGGAAAGGCGAGATGCAGTACTAGTAACAGTCACTACAAACCTTGTGTCTTGAGGAGCTGCGAAGTCAGAGGTTGCAGGCTCACCTGGACAGCTATCATCCTTGAAAACATGCCTTTAAAAAACACCACAAAGCCCACTATCATCTGCAGCAGGTGCTTCCCTACTTCTCTATAGAGAGACAAACTGTGGAGGGCTTCTTGTGGGGCTGGGGAGAGATGACAAATTGTAGGGGCACTGAGGACCAGTCAGGCTGGGTTATTTCCCGCGAGAACTGACAACATCTAAAGAAAGCTAGCTTGGAGAAGAATCTGAATCCAGCTCAAGTCTGCCTTGAACTTGCTGGCAAGCCCTGCACCTCAGGTTCTCCACTTGGAAATGGAAGAAGGCGTGGCATAATGGAAGGAAGGTCATGGTCGAGGAGTCAAACCCTGAGCGCTAACCCCGCCTCCACCCCTGAGGAGCAGGCTGCCGGGCGCCGGGACTTAATTTCCTACTCAGTGAAACAAGAGGGTTAAACTGGGTAATCTAGAAGCTTCCTCTAAGCGCTGAAAATTCTACCATCCTACAGTTCTGAGAATTAAAGAAGCCACAGTGCATCCCAACAGCTACAGAAATGCAGGCTTCTCCCACCAAGGTAAGCGTGAGTTAAGCCTCCCTGGCTGGGATCAGCTCAGGGGAGAGCCCTGAGGGTGCAGGTGGGACCCCACTCTCACTGCTCTCCTTCCAGTGCTCAGGACCAGTGGTCCCTTCCATTCAAACCTCCCGCTCCCACTGCTTCCCCCCCCCCTCCACCAGGCCCCTCACTCCACACCCCCCTCTCCCAGAGCCTGGCTTCTCTTGGCCCATACTGACCAACACTGCTGCTAAGCCCAATGGTGTAATTAACCACCGATAATAACCCCAGACAACGATCTGGTTGAGAGGCTGGGCCAGCCTGAGTCACAGCAGTTTAAATTTAATTTCTGGAGGACATCCTGTTTATTGTTAACCCAGCCCCGTAATTTGGGAGTGTTAACCCTTTGGGGGCCGGCTGATTCACGTGGCTTCTGTAAACAAATAATCTCTGGCTATGTAATTACCAGGGGAAGGTAAGCTATGGAATTGAAAAGGAAAGAAAAAATGAAATTGCCATTTCCCTCTCTCAGACCTGAAGAAGAAAGGTTAAGGGGAGAGGAGAGCCTTAGTCCTCTCCCCCTCCCCCCAGTTATTTTTGCCCAAATCAGGGACTCGAGTTGACTGACACAATGGTTTTGGACAGTGAGCAACTGCCCGCAAGGACCATTTTGGTGACAGTGCAAACGAGGTCCTGGTGGCATTGCGAAAAGACTGATCGGGCTCTGTGTGAAGCATGTTGCCGTATAAAAAGCTCTGGACCAGGAATCAGAAACCCTGGTCTCCGCCTCTGACTAGTTTCTTAAACAAACTATAAAACAAAGGAGCTGGACTAGGTAGCCCTCTCAGCTTATCTAAAACTTGAATTCTAAACTGAATCTCCATTCCGAGAACGTGGCGAGCAGGACGAGCATTCTGAAGAATCCTCAGAGCCGTCTTCAAAGTGATTCCAACGTGGCGTCTAGTACTCCAGACTAGCTACAAAGGAATTAGGAACTTAGATTCCATTATTTGTGGTGCCACAGCCTCTCTCTAAATCTTAATTTAGAAGCACAGTATTTTTAGAGCTGCAAGTTACCATAGAAATGTTTCCAGTTCAACCCTCTCATTTTGGAGATGAGGAAGCAGATCTGGAGGGGTTCAGTGACTAGCCCAGGGTCATTCAACAACAGGACCCAGAACAAACAATCAGGGTTGCGATTTCTTGTCCAGTTTTCTCTCTACTACTCAGAGTTTAATACTCTTTCACACAGATATGTCATATGTATTTGAAGGAACTAGGAAAAAAAATCATCTGGTCAAAATACCTAATCTTAAAATACTATGGAATTTAGAAAGGGTTCATTGTTAAAAGACTGGAAATGAAAGAGGACCGTGTTATCAGGAGAAGGAGGCTGGTGCTGAACTGGGTGCTTCTGCACAAATGAGAGGCTGTGTGAACTGTGTAGAAGGAACCAGGCCTCTGTAATCTCACTGCAGCTACTGACAATCACCTATAACTTTATCATATGATTCTGATTAGTTTTCACCTCACCTCTTCAAAAGCCATCTCCCTGCCTGAAGAATGCCTTAAAAAAAAAAAAGAAAAAAAAGTAACTTTTGATTTGAAAAGTTTTAGATTTACAGAACAATTGTAAAGACAGTACCTAACTCCATATATCCCACACCCAGTTTCCCTTATTATTAACATCTTATATTCGTATGGCATATTTGTCACAATTAGCAAACCAATCCTGAAATATTAAAGTCTACACTTTATTCAGATTCCCTTAGTTTTCACCTAACGTCCCCTTTAAGTTCCAGGATCCCAGCCAGGTTGCCGCATTCCATTTAGTCATTAAGTTTCCTCAGACTCCTCTTGATATTTTCTCAGACTTTCCCTGGTTTTGATGACCTTGACAGTTCTAAGGAGTGCTGGTCAGGTACTCTATAGAAATGTCCCTCAACTGGGACTTGCCTGCTATTTTTCTCACGACTAGACTGGCGTTACAGGTTCTGGAGGAAAGGAGTGAAGTGCCATTCTTGCCACATCATACTGAGGGTTTGAGCTATCAACCCGACTTCCTACTGCTGATGTGAGTCTCGGTCACTGGGCTGAAGCAGCCTTTCCCAGGATTCTCCACTATATGGTCCCTTCCCCTCCCCCCCGCCTTTGGAAGGAAGCCACTGGGTACAGCCCACACTTAAGAAATGAGGAGTAATACTCCACCTTTTTGCGGGCAGAGTATTGGCATAAGTTATTTGGGATTCTGTATGGGAGATTTCTGTTCTCTATTTATTTATTCAGTCACTTATAGCAGTATAAATGCATCGATATTTATTTTATATGGATTATAATCCAATCCTACTATATTTTGTTGCTCAAACTGTTCCAGCTTTGGCCACTGGGAGCTCCTTCAGCTGGCTCCTGTCTTTCTGACATACCCACATCAGTGTGTGTGTGCGTGTGTTTTGTTTAGTACTTCCTTGTTTTCTGGACTATGAGATGCTCCAGGCTTACCCTGTACATTTCCTGAGCCAGCCCTAGAACTGGTCGAGGAACTTCCTAAACCAGCAGTCACTGTGCCTCTATAATATGGTCTCACCCCGCCTTTTAGTTTCCCTTCCCATTCACCCAGTACAACTACTCTGATTCAGCCAAGTGGCTGTTCATTTATCCCCGAAATCTAGACGCCTTAGAAACAACTTCCTGTCCCAAAGTGGGAGGTCCATTTTTTAGTGCCAACATGTCATTAATAATTTCATCAGGACAAAAGGCATAAAACTTGGACTGTCCAGGGCAACTGGGACATATGGCCACCCCACCCAGAGGGAACCTTTCCCTTCTCCTGGCTTCATCAAAGCTGCTCTGAGTCCCAAACCTTGCTTACCTTCTTCAAAATGTCTACGCCTTTATTAGGCATTTTAAAATATTCTACCTTTTACAGTTGATTACAGTTCATCTCTTTAAAAAGTAAAACATGCTCAACAGAGAAAACTGGAGAAGTACAGAAAGCTTAAAAGGGAGAGAAGAGAGGGAGAGAGAAAGACAGAGAAGGAAAAGAAAAAAACCCCAAACAGCCCTCAGTCTCATATTGAAAAGATAACCAAGGTTAATATTTTGGTGTTAATTATACTTTAAACATTTGCAGAAAGAAAAAAACCTGAAGCAGATATGCCAAATGTTAGTAGTTAATTCCGGGTGGTGAGAATATGATTACTGTTTTCTTTTTTGTACTTTCCATATCTCTCAAATAAACTGAAGAAAAAAAATCCCTTAAGTTTTTTTCCTTGACTATAAAAATAACACCTGATCAGTGTCAAAAACTTGGAAAACCACAAAGGACAAACACACACACACAGATACAAATACATAAAATCCCAGAGAAAAAGTAATACCCCGAATTTCAGTGTGTACAGCATATGCATATTTACACAACTTTTAAAAAATAAAGGAAACATATATCAGGAGTGTTTTTATATGCCAATATACAAGTTTTCATCAGCCTCTTAAGAGCTACCTAGTATTTCATTAATCAACTGTATCACTAGTTTTCTTTTTGTAACCCACATGGCTTATGTATCATTTCAACTGCCTCAAGTTTTTCTTCTATTATAAACAAAAACCAAGGGCTAAATCTTTGGGTACATCAAGGATTAGTCACATAGGATAAATTCTTTTTTAAAAAATAATTAATTAATTAATTAATTGCTGCATTGGGTCTTCGTTGCTGCACGCGGGCTTTCTCTAGTCGCGGCAGGTGGGGGCTACTCTTCTCTGCAGTGGGCGGGCTTCTCATTGCGGTGGCTTCTCTTGTTGTGGAGCATGTACTCTAGGTGCGCGGGCTTCAGTAGTTGTGGCTTGCAAGCTCTAGAGCACAGGCTCAGTAGTTGTGGCACATGGGCTTAGTTGCTCCATGGCATGTGGGATCTTCCTGGACCAGGGTTCGAACCCATGTCCCCTGCATTGGCAGACGGATTCTTAACCACTGTGCCACCAGGGAAGTCCAGGATAAATTCTTAGTATTGGAATTGCTGGGTCAAAGGATACATGCAGGTTCAAGGCTTTGATTCGCTTGCCAAATTGCCCCTGAGACAGACTGAAACAGTTTACATTTTTTAAAGGGTTGAAATCATTTACCACCAGCCCCAGGATTTTTTTCCTGTCTTAACGTTTACCTTTCCATTTTGTACATGCGTGTGTTTAATGTACAGAGGCTTTTAATTAGTATGAAGTGAAACTGCCCAAATCTTTTTCCTTTATGATTTCTTCTTTTGGTGTCATACTGAGAAAGACCTGTCTCTTCCACTCCAACACAGAAAAATTTCACCTAGACCTACTTTTTACTTTTATGATTTCCTTCTACTAATCTAAGTTTTGCTCTTATCAAAGTTATACATGTGCATAGTTTAACAAGGCAACAATGTCTGCTAAGTAAAACATGAGGTTCTAGGCTCCCCTAAACTCAATTCCCTGTGATGAGCACTTCTAATGTGGATGGTTTTGTTTTGTTTTTGATACGTACTTTTGCATCTCTAAATAAAAATGCGTGTATTACCACCCTGTGATGATTAGGTTTTAGGCCCTAGCTATTGACTCTTTATCTTGGAAGAGGAAGATTTAACTAAACAAAAACACACACCTCTTTTGGGTCTTCACCCCTATTACCCAAAGGCACATTTGCAACTCTGCCTTCTCAGTAGAGGTATACTGTGATCTGGTTAGAGCAATGTGAAGTACACTACTAGGAACAGAACATGGTTTGTTTTCCTTCCTGCACGTGGCAGCCAGCAGACCGTTCAGCTTCAGCCAAACCTTCAGGAGACTGCGGAATTCCCAAGCCAAAACCCCCAGCTGAGCCACTCCCAAATTCCTGACAATCAGAAACTGGTATTATTGTTGGGAGGCACTAATTTGTGGGGTAATCCGTTCCACAGCAATACAGAACTAAGAACACTGCACAAGTTTCCCTAAAAATAATTTTTCCTTTTCTTTCATATGCTTAATCTTCTAGATGTTTATCCCTAATCCTCTCTCAGTTGTCTAAATCTACTCTTAATACATTCATGCGTATCAGGTGTCCTATCATTTTCCCTTCCTGAAGCAGTCTCTACTGGAGCCTTGGACCTGCTCGGGTCTGGACGGGCTGCCTCCACTCTGGGCTCCCCTGTCACCATCCTCACAGGGATTCCTTCTGCCTCTCTCCTAGGATCTTTTCCACCTGGATTCCGTGTCTTCTCCTTTCTTGGTTTACTCCTCATCTGGGTGGAGAAAAAGTGTGAGGGAGATCATTTTTGAGACTGCGCAACCCAAACTCTTTTTATCCTATCCTCACACGAGTTAGTTTTGACTGGGTATAGAACTATAGGCTGGACGTGATTTCTTCCAGAATCTCAAAGGCACTGCTTCACTGGCTTCTCATTTCCCAGTACCGCTGTGGTGGTGAGGTCTGAAGCCAATCTGATTCCCAACCTTTGTATGTGACCTGCTTTTTATTTTCTTCATGCCAGCTTCGAGGGTCAGATGTGTGTCTCCCGTGGTGCAAAATTTCACAACGATGTACCTTGTGGTCTGTTTTTATCCATTGTGCTGGGGGATACACAGGACTCTTTCCAGTTGGCAATTTATAATCTTTAGTTCTGGGATTAAAGGAAACTTTGTTGCTATTGACCATTCCCCCCACACCCATTTTCTCTGTTTCTTATTTCTGAAATTCTTATAATTCTGATGCTGACCCTCTTTGGCTGGTCCTCTAATTTCTCTATTTTTCAATGTTTCCTTATCTTTTAATATTTCTAAAGAGTTTTTCATTTCTGCTGCCATGTTTTTAATTTCCAATAGTTCTTCTTAATTTTCAGGATGTCCCTTTTTGTTTTTTTAAATGGTACCCTGTTTTTATTTCTTGGACGCCTTATCTGAAAATCTTAATGAGAGCTTTGAAAAAAGTTTCTTCTTCCTTTACAGTCTCAGTTTCCCTTCAAGTTGCTTTCTTTGTTTGTTTTAGTCTCCATTTTTCATATTAAACATGTCCCTTGGATGAGTGGTAATTCTTGGTTGTCTTCTCCAATATATGACTGGGGACCAAAAGGCTGACTAGAAGCTGTGAGTACAAGAATAATGTCTGTCTATTGTGTAGGATGATCTGGCTGAGAAGTTTTGTGGGGGATCCTTGATGCCAGTTTGTACTCTTTTCTCCAAGGGAGGTAAAATTCCCTAGAGAAGATTCTTCCGCTGTCTTGCACTAGGAATAAAGGCCCAGCTCACTGTTCTGGGAGCTGAGTAGAAGAGGCCGTGTGTGTGTGTGTGTGTGTGTGTGTGTGTAAGAGGGTGTGTCAGCACTCCACATGCATTCATCCACTTCATCCTATGAAGTCCTGCCCTCACCTGTGCTTGAAGCGGATCTGGGTTTTGTGGGCCTGAAGCTTACACAATTTTGCATGCCCTTTAAAAAAAAGAGATTACAAAACTGCAAATATAAAAATAGGCCTGAAAGTGCATGTTTATTTAAACAGAGAAAAGAGCATTATAAATTACAAGTTATAAAAGCTGACAAATAACATGAACATCAGAAAATCAAAAATAACCTAATATTTTTATTAATCATCTGCCTGACACACCTTTATATTTATTTCTCCACATTTTTTTGGCTGCATAGTCTATGATTGCCTCTTCATGTGACACAGAGTTGATAAATCATTTCCTTAGAGAGAAAAGACAGATAATTCAGCCTTTTCTCTAGTAGCGTTGATTGAAATTTGTTTCCTATTACTGACAGTTTAGAAAAGCTTTTTTTTTCCAGCTTACTGGTAACATATAAATATAATATAAATTTTAGGATTGTTGTAAAATTTAGGAAAATCTCATGTTTCTCTCATAAATAAACTGTAAGATTTCAGGCCACATTTCAAATTTTCTTGTACAATGACTAATCTTAAATGCTCTCTGAATTAATGAGAGCAACTGGTCTGTTACTGATGTCCTAGTAGGAGGGTATGAGTTTTATGTTATATTTGTTATGTCTTTCATGTTAAATCCACTGGAAATTTAAATGTTTTAGCAATATGTTCATATGATTTGCTCCTCCTCTTCATTAACTAGATCATCAGATAATCATCACTCCTATCTAAAACTGATCTTATTTTCTTAATGAATTACTAGCTTTTGGTACAATGTGACAATGTTTTGTTACACTTTACATGATTTCAGAATAATATCTATTGATTTCATTCTCACCTTTGTCACTTTTGTTTTGTGTTCTACTTTTATCCAATTTTTCTCTTAGCTATAAAATACATTTGAAGATGATCAAAAAAGGTATCCTTTGTTTGTTTCCAACTCAGGACTCTAATATCTCACTTGTTTTATGTTTTCCAAAAATGTCTTTACAAACTGAAGTCAAAACAGCATACTCCCAATTCAACAACCCCCTCCAATCCTGTCCCATCCCAAAAAGGGTCTAGGCTACTCCAAAGCTGCCTGACATGAAGGGTAGTATAAAGAAGAAAAAGAAGGACCTAGAGATTGTCATACTGAGTGTAGTCAGACAGCGAAAGACAAATATCATATGATATCGCTTATATGTGGAATCTAAAAAAATGGTACAAATGAACCTATTTACAAAACAGAAATTCAGAAATTGAGTCACAGATGTAGAAAACACCCTTATGGTTACCAAGGGGAAAAAGAGGGGGTGGGGTAGGGATAAATTGGGAGATTGCGATTGACATATACACATTACTATATATAAAATAGTTAGCTAATAAGAACCTATTGTATAGTGCAGGGAACTCTACTCAATATTCTGTAATGCGCTATATGGGAATAGAATCTAAAAAAGAGTGGATACATGTATATGTGTAGCTGATTCACTTTGCTGTACAGCAGAAACTAACACAACATTGTAAATCAACTATACTCCAATAAATAATTAATTAAAAAAAAAAGGAGGAAAGGAAGGCAGAGATATTCTTAGCTGAGTGCAGTATAAATACATTTTCAAAGTTTACAGAAACACAGGATCATTTGAACACATGGCTAGGGTTCCTTCTAGGGCCCTGGACAAGATCCATGTAAGCGAGGGGCCCTGAGGCTTAAGCTTTATTAGTTTCACACAGTAAATCCACTTCTGTGTGTCCTAGTAGAGAAACTCCCTGCTTCACACTCTCCAGGGGTGGGGCCTCTTCATTCTTCTGCTAGGGTGAGGTGGGGACAGTGTTCCGTGAAATGGCGTTGGGGAGGAGATAGTAGCACTCTCAACTTATTCATAAGCAGCTTTCAACCAATCCTCCTGATCTGAGTGTTCGGCTTCCGCCCACTTCTAGAGGTACCTAGTGTCACCAGTTCCTGAACCTTTGAGGATTCTGTGATGTAAGTTCTTGGTTTTCCTAAATGCCAGTTCACGATCTGGCTTTCTGGGAACTGCCAAGTCAGTTACCCCATGTAACTGCATTCCAATCCCCAAATGCTGTCAATGTCTCTTCTATTCTCCCTGAATTGGTAGGTTTATGACTTAAAAAAAATCACCTCACTGTGCTTCTTGTGGGATTTGTGGGGGAGATAAAACTAGATGTACATTATTATACATTATAATGTATAATGTGTTATACATTATAGATGTATATGTATTATATTATTATATACACCTAGTTTTATCTCCCTCACAAATCCCACAATTTGTCACCTTTACTCAGAAACTGCTTTATTTATTAATTTTAAATAACAACTTTACGAGATGTAATTCACATACCATAACATTCATCCTTTTAAAGTGTACAATTTGGTGTTTTTGCTGTATTCACAGAGTTGTGCAACCATCACTACAACTAATTTTATTTTTTTTGGCCACGCTGCATGGCTTGCTGGATCTTAGTTCCTCGACCAGGGATCAAACCTGCTCCCTTGGCAGTGAAAGAGCAGAGTCCTAACCACTGGACTGCCAGGGAATTCCCACCACTAGCTAATTTTAGAACATTTTCATCACCCAAAAGGAAACCCCATATCTATTAGCAGTCATTCACCATTTTGTAGTGTAGTAGAAAGACACTTTCGGTCTCCATGGATTTGCCTATTCTGGACATTTCATATAAATGGAATTATATAACGTGTGGCCTTTTGTGTCGGCTTCTTTCACCTAGCAAAATGTTTTCAAGGATCATCCCTGTTGTGGCATGTATCAGTGCTCCAGTTCTTTTTAATCACTGAATAATATTCCATTGTATGGATATACCACATTTAGTTTATCCATTCATCAGGAGATGGATATTTGGGTTGTTTCCATTTTTTTGTATTATGAATAATGCTGCTATGAACATTTGTTTTTGGGTGGACATATGTTTTCATTTCTCTTGGGTATATATACCTAGGGCTGAAACTAGTGGGCCATATGGTAAATCTAGGTTAAAGTTTTTGAGAAACTGCCAGAATGCTTTCCAAAGTAGTTGCACCATTCTATATTCCCACCAGCATTGTATGAAGGTTCCAATTTCTCCACCTCCTCACCAGTACTTGTCACTGTGTCTTTTATTTTAGCCATTCTAGAGGGTATGAGGGCATCATTGTGGTTTTGATTTGCATTTCTCTAATGATTAATGATGTTGAGCATCTTTTCATGTGTTTATTAGTCATTTGTATATCTTCTCTGGAGAGACATCTATTCAAATCGTTAGCCCTTTTTAAAAATTGGTTGACTTTTTTTTTTTTTTTTTTACTGTTGAGGTGTAAGAGTTCTTTATATACTCTGAGTACAAGTCCCTAATCAGATATATAATTTGCAAATATTTTCTCTCATTTGTGAGTTGTTTTTTCATTTTCTTAATGGTGTCCTTTGAAGAATAAAAGTTTTAGATTTTGAAGAAGTCTAATCTATGTTTTCTTTTGTTGTTTGTGGTTTTGGTATCATGTCTAAGAATTCTTTGACAAATCCAAGGTCATGAAGATTCACCCTTATGTTTTCTTCTTAGAGTTTTATAGTTTCAGTTCTTATATTTAGGTCTTTGATCCATTCTAATTTTTTTATATGGTGTAGGTAAGGGTCCTACTTCACTCTTTTGCATGTGACTATCCAGTTATCCCAGTACTGTTTGTTGAAAAGACTATTCCTTCTCCATTGAACTGGCATCCTTGTTAAAAATCAACCGACCGGGGCTTCCCTGGTGGCGCAGTGGTTGAGAATCTGCCTGCCAATGCAAGGGACACGGGTTCGAGCCCTGGTCTGGGAAGATCCCACATGCCGCAGAGCAACTAGGCCCGTGAGCCACAACTACTGAGCCTGCGCATCTGGAGCCTGTGCTCTGCAACAAGAGAGGCTGCGACAGTGAGAGGCCCACGCACCGTGATGAAGAGTGGCCCCCGCTTGCCGCAACTAGAGAAAGCCCTCGCACAGAAACGAAGACCCAACACAGCCAAAAATAAATATAAAAAAAAAATTAAAAAAAAAAAACAACCGACCATCAGTATAAAGGTTTATTTTTGGATTCTCAATTCTATTCCATTGATCTACATATCTATCTTTATTGCTAGTACCACATTGTCTTAGTTACTGTTGCTTTGTAGTAAGTTTTGAGATTGGGAAGTGTGAGTCCTCCAACTTTGTTCTTCTTTGTCAAGATTGTTTTGGCTATTCTGTGTCCCTTGAATTTCCATATGAATTTTAGTGGTTTGTTTTTTATATTTAAATCTTTACTCCATGTAGAGTTTGAGTGTATGGCTAACCAGTTGTTTTAACTGATTTAAAAAATAATCCATCTTTGGGACTTCCCTGGTGGCGCAGTGGTTAAGAATCCGTCTGCCAATGCAGGGGACATGGGTTTGAGCCCTGGTCCGGGAAGATCCCACATGCCACAGAGCAACTAAGCCTGTGCGCCACACCTACTGAGCCTGCGCTCTAGAGCCCGCGAGCCACAACTACTGAAGCCCACCCGCCTAGAGCCTGTGTTCCGCAACAAGAGAAGCCACCGCAGTGAGAAGCCTGCGCACTGCAACTAGAGAAAGCACGCATGCGGCAACAAAGACCCAACGCAGCAAAAATAAATAAATGAATGAGTTAAAAAAATAATCTATCTTTGAAAAATCATTTTATCAGCATTAAATACTTCTGTTCTATATCATAGATCTGTCTATTCTTTTGCCAATAACACGAATTTAATTATTTAGGTTTATAACAGCTCTTGATACCTAGTAAGCAAATCCCTTCTCATTACATTTCTTTTTCAGGTAATTTCTTGGCTATTTTAATTTTGTTTTCATATTTAAGATGAAATTCAAAATCATCTGCTGTGTTTCCCCTTCCAAATCAAGATATTAATGACTGAAAATACATTATATTTATAGATTAACTTTTGAAGAACCTACATCTTTATAAATATTAGGTTTGCTCATTCAGGGCCAAAATATTTCTTTCCAGTCATTCAAGTCTTTTTATTATGTCCTTTAGTCTTAAGAGTTTTTTTCACATAGGTCCTCTATATTTATTTAGTTAAATATTAACATCCAGAAGTAACACTTATCTGTGAATTTTTTTGCCCTACACATGGTCTTAGGTACATTCCATGGAATTTTATATTTTTGGTTATACTATAAATGGATTCTCTTTTTCATTTCATCTTCCTAGTACACAGGAAAGCTACTGGGTGTTAAATATTTACCCTACAACCAATCACCACAGCTATACACCTAACCTACATAGCCCAAGAAATCTGGCTGGGAAAAAAAAAAAGAACTAATTGGGTTTTCCAAGTAGACAGTGATATCATTTGAAAATAACTGTAAAATTTCCCTCTTCTTCCCCAATATTTAATACCTATTTTTGTCTTGTATTACGGCATTGGCTAAAAATTGCAGAAAAATGTTTCTAACTTCAGTAAGAATACTTCAAGTTTGATCTTTCACTATAAAATACGAAGAGGGCTCCTGGTTTATTTAGGAGGCTAATAGTAAGGAAATATTTTTCTGTTTCTAGTTTACTGAAAGATACAAAGACTGCATTTTTGAATTATATCAATGCCTTTTCAGCATACATTTGGTGGACCAGTTGGTTCTCCTACGACCTAGTGCTGTGACGAACCGTGTGAATACATGTCCTAAGACTGAGCCATTCTTTCATTACTGAAGTGAGCTCTGCTTGGTAAAAGGTACAGGTTAATTAACTTTGATGTGCATACATCTTGCTTTCTGATTATGACACAAAAGCACCTCAAGGGTAGGGACTCAATGTTATGCTTCTCTGCAACTCCTGCCAAGTGCTGTACTAGGCACAGTGCTATTTTCAACCTTTTACTGAATGAACAGTCAGTAAATATGTATTAGGGGCCTCCTTCATGCCTAGCACTACGCGAGGTTCTAGGGATATCAGGATGAATAAGGCAGACTCATTCTATGATCTCATAGAGCTTATAGTCTGGCTTCATACACATAGTAAGCAGGGAATGAATGATTAAATGAATGAGTAAAATGAGTCTATTGGCCCAGGGGCCCTATCAAATACCATACTCTGAGTTAGGGTTCCTGAAGAAAGCTACTCTTACATCAGGCTACATAAAGGACAAAGAAAGGTAATATCATTGTCCTTGGTCTCCCAATCCTTACCTGAGTAAAATAAAACCTAAAAAGGCATCACCAGCTACAAGTACCAGCCTGGGTCAAGGGAAAGTAAATTCAGCGGAGACCAAGAGAATGGAGCTGGCCTTTGGCACTGGCAGTAAAGCCTGGTGAAGTTATCAGAGTATGGGTCAAGGGAAAACATCTTCAAGAGCCTGAGAGGAAATATGAAAGGAGAAGAGTCTCCTGGGTTTATTCTCAGGCTGCCAAATAGCAAATGTACTCCACTCTGCCAGAGAAAGAGCCAGAAAACTGGGGCAGGTGCCCTGATGGAGGGATCGGATTCTCCGCCACTGAAGTGGTGAAAGATGGTGAGACGAAACAGCAAAGCAACTGCACGTCAACTGACTCTTCTGCCTCTTCTTCTCCTTGACCTCTTGATTTCATCCTGCGGTCTAGGCCGCCGCAGGAGCACAGGGACGTCCTCAGGAGAAGTAGCTGCTTTGGCAAGTGTGCGGCAAGACTGACAGCATCAGAGCATCTCAGAGCAGTGCTGCCCTGGCACGGCTGGGGCTCTGGGGCAGGGGGCGCTCACCAGGCTTCCAGACTTGTTCCTCCTCCTCCTCCTCCTCACAGCTTTCCGCAGGGCTCTCCCCCTGGAATCGGGTGGGTAAGTAGAGATCCAGAGAGGAGACTGGGCTTGCTCCCCAGAGAATCTCTACGTTCTGGAAACCATCACGAAGGCTGTGAGCTCCCGGCCCCTGGAGTAGGATTCTTCACTTTGTTCTGCTTGCCATTCCATAAATATGAGCACCAGAGGGCAGGAGGAGGGATATTTTGGTCTCGGCAACAAGATGGAGAAAACATTTCTCTCAGCCCTACCCTTCTCCAACCCCCAACGTGCCCCACCTCAAAAAAGAAAAAAAAAAGTTCTATGTGTACAGAGGGAAAGGGGGGGAAGAAAAAGGGTTCTATTTTCTTTCACAATAAAGAAAAGTCAACAGGATGTTCTCCAAAGCTACAAATATACTTTTTCAAACAGTAAATATCTCTATTAGCAGCATGATGCCAGTTGGCTAATCCTGTCTGTCTCAGGAAAACCTTTCCCCAAAAACTGCTCTTGGGTAATGTCTATTTACAAAACCAGCTCTTGTGCGTTTTCGATTTGCTAGGTTTCTCAATCTTTTGTTTCCCCACCCCCTCCACTGCAAAGGCAGAGACGAGAGGCAGGCCCAGACGGCATCTGGGTGGGGATCCCCCGTCACCCCAGCAGATCCCCCGAGCCCCGCCTTCTTTGGAGAGTCCTCCACTCCATTACCAACAACAGTTTACAGAAGCTAAGACCTACCCCCTCCTCCCTGGCCTTCACTGGGCCTGCAGAATTTGTTTCTACTGAGCCTGAATGGGCCGAGGCCTGGCCCGGGGGTGGAGAGAACCCTGGAATGATTCAGTCTACCCCACCCTGTATCGTCCCGGTATCTCCAGCTGGGCAAAGATCACAGTTTTGGGGGTGGGGCGTGGGGGGAGGGGAGGGAGGTGAGAATGAAGGGAGGGCTGAGCAAAGAGTAGGAGGCAGCAGATAGTGGCTGAAATCCTGGCTCCCCGGGGAGTGGTCTGGGCCTGAGTCACTGTCTCGGCAAGAGCAGGAAGGTGGGCGAAAGGCAGCAGCTTCTGCAGGCTGGAAGGACAAGCCCCTCCTCCCCCATCCTTCTGTCACTCTATCCTCCGGTCGCTGCCTTCTCTGGTCTGAGGCCCCACCAAGGCTACCACCACCTTGACAATCGGAGAGAGAAAACAGTGGGCCCGGGCCAGGGCAGGGTTTATGGAGAGTCAGCTGGCTCCGGCGGAGCAGCTGCTTGCTGGATGCCATCCTCTCTGAAGGGCCAGCTGGCCACAATGCCCGGGGCCAAGGAAAGTTCAGCCCAAGCAAGGACGTGAGAGACCCCATCAGAAGGGGAAATGGCCTGAGCTGTGAAGGATCCATTTCCAGTGCCTAGGACCATAGCCTCTCCAGCCCCACCTCAGTCCTTCCCCTAAATTAGCTGGATCCCGAACCAGAGCACAGAGAACACCACTCTCGCTTGCCACCAGTCCGAGGAGGTATGTGTGTGTTTAAAAATAAAAGGCACGACTCTGTGACTTGGCCGATTTGTTACTTGACCAGAACAATGGCCCAGCTCAGCTGTGATCTCTCCTTCCCCACGCTCCCCGGGCTGACCTCTTGAAAAGGAAAGACAGAATGAATCACAGAATGTTGAGTGAGATCATCCAATTAAAGCGACCATTTATCGAGCATCTACTATTGCCAGTTTCTGTGCTAGGTGCTTCCGATATGTCAGCTCATTCAAAGTGCTGCCCTCCCGTATTTCACCCAAGAGACGGCGCACTGGATGAGGGGGTGGACTGTGGGGCCAGGCTGCCTGGGTTCAAGATCTGGCTCTGCCAACTGCCAGCTCTGAGACTTGGACAACTTACCTAATTTTCCTGTGTCTCAGTTTCCCTCTCTATAAAATAGGATCATAATATACCTATTTTATAGGGTCGCTGTGAAAGCTAAATGAGCTTAATCTTTAAAATCGTTCCCAGCCTACAGTAAGCAGCCTGGGAGTATCTGTCGTAAAGACGATGGTGGTGGTATTTTGATGTTGATGATCAAACTGAGGCCCAGATGGGAGACTTGCACAAAATTACACAGAGGTAAGTATGGTCAGGAAACCTGAAATGGTTGTTTTCTGTTTGGGGAGCACGCAGTAGTCCCTACCATAATCACCACTACCAGGTCCAAGTTAATATATTTGCTTAAAATTGAGTGGTGACTTCCTCGTGAGTAGCAAAGGGATTTGTGACACAAGTTTGGAGGCTGATGGAGCATCCAAAGGTCAAGAAAAGAGAGGAAGGAAGGCAATTCAGGGAGGTGGTTTGGATTTTTTTTTTTTTTTTTTGGCAGCTCTTTAAGAAACTCCTAATATTTGACAGACAAGTTACTACCTATTCTCATTCTAACCTGTTAAGAAGAGGTAGGAACTCGGTTTTCCCATTTTATAAAAGGGAATCAGAAGACATTTGGAGGTGAAAGGTCTTGTCCTGCCTACTGAACAAGCCAGAGAGAATCCTCCTATGGCCTGACTTCCACTCTGATGGGTTCACAGTGGCTGAGGGCAGACAGACTCTGAGAAGCACCAGACCAGCTGAGGCAGTAGCTCTAATCTCATTCTCACTTCTGTCCCTTAACAACCAGGAATCTTTTTTTTTTTTTTTTTTAAGAATAGCTTTATTGCTTTGCCAGGCAAAGGGGGACACAGTGGGCTCCTGCACTCGGAAAGTATGTGTCCCAACCCAGGGGAGTCTGGTGAGGAGTTTTATGGCAAGGGTTCAAGAGCGGGATTGCTGGTAAGATTAGGGGGTGTGCGGGGCCTGTACTCCTTTAATCTGGTCTCAGGTGACCTTTTTTTTTTTTTTTTTAAACTTTGGGTTTATCTATTTATTTATTTATTTATGGCTGTGTTGGGTCTTCGTTTCTGTGCGAGGGCTTTCTCTAGTTGCGGCGAGCGGGGGCCACTCTTCATCGCGGTGCGCGGGCCTCTCACTATCGCGGCCTCTCTTGTTGCGGAGCACAGGCTCCAGACGCGCAGGCTCAGTACTTGTGGCTCACGGGCCTAGTTGCTCTGCGGCATGTGGGATCCTCCCAGACCAGGGCTCGAACCCGTGTCCCCTGCATTGGCAGGCAGATTCTCAACCACTGCGCCACCAGGGAAGCCCCCAACCAGGAATCTTAAAAAGAGCTTTCACTCCACCGTTTCCTCTTCTCTGTTGAAGGTTTGGCCCCCAGAAGCGGAAAGAGGGCTGGGATGGAAACCCACTTCTAGGCCCGCCTGCCTCGGTCATCCCCAGCTTTTGGCCACAGGAGGCAATAATTCTCCTGCTATGAGGTCAGCCTTAGCCATGATACTGGTCAGGCTAGGCATGACGATAGTTACAGAAATATTGGAAACACTCAGAAAATTATAGAGCAGAGCACATATAATAAATACTCATGTACCCACCACCTAGCATTGTCAAATTCTAACACTGAGCCATACTTGCTTCAGGTCTTATTCTTCAAGCAGTACACCAGCACAGATACTGCTGAAGCTCCCTGAGTGTTCCAGCCTGATCCCATTTCCTTCCTTGCCTTCCTCCTGTTATCCTTGAGGTAACCACTACCCCAAATTCAGTGTTTACTAATCCTATACTTTTGCTTCATAAGTTTGAATCCATAAGCACAACATAGTGTTGTTTTACAGATCTAAACTTTATACAAATAGTACAGTATTGAATGTATCATTTCCAAACTAGCCTTTTACGTTGGGCCTTATGTTTCTGAGATTTGCCCCTGCTGATACACATGGCTCGACTTCATTCATTTTGACACTGCATATTTCGCTATGTAATGATACCATGTTTTATTTTCCCATTCTTCAGAGGCTGGACATGTATAAACAATGAAGCAGCGGACATTTCTGCTCAGGTCTCCTGCTGCACAGGTGCAGAAGTTTCTCTGGGTGAGGGGTAGGCCCATCTTTGACTGTGTGAGGTACTGCAAAATCTCCCAGCAGCTGTATCAATTCCCCACCCCGCCACCCCACTCAGCGGATGCCAGTTCTCACTGCTCCTCATCTTCAGATACTTGGCATTGCCAGGCTAAATTTACCATTTTTGCCAGTCTGATGGCTGTGAAATGACATTTCATTTCTCAATGTTGGTTTAACCTGCTCTCCCTGATTACTAATAAATGGAACACCTTGATTTAGGCTTTTGTCCACTTGGGTTTTCTTTTCTATGTAAAGTGGTTGGCGGCTTTCAAATCTATGCAATAAGTTCTTATGCAGAACCAGCCAGCTTTCTTTACAGCCGCCCCTTCTGTATTCCTTATTTATAACCAATGACAAACAACCAAATAAACAACACTATCTTTACCTGGCTGGAGTCACAGGTATGAGCTTCTAGTCTGAATATTTGTAATAAACTCCTAGGTACACCCATCCCTCACCGATCATTTACACTGCTACACATCATTCCGTTGTAAACATCTATCAAAATCAGTCATGAAATCAACTGAAGTGGGTCATTCTTTAAAAAACAAAATAGAACATAGTAGAAAATATCTGAGTGCATTGTACCCATACAATGTGAAACTTATTTCGTGTGTGTGTGTGTGTTTGTGTGTCTGTTGATATCAAAGGCATTTCTGACTGCAAGCTGTGGTCAAAAAACTTTGGAAGCCACTGTCCAAGGTACCCCGCCCCCAACTCTATTCTTTCTCTTTTCTGAGTTATCCTGCAGACCACTGCCAAATTAACCTGACAAAAATCATTGCTTTTGCCCTGCCACTTCCCTGCTCAAAAACCTTCAATTTTCAGAAGGCTAGGCTCAATTTCAATTCCTCAGCATGGCACTGAAAGCGCTTACAATATGGCCCCAACCGGAGTGCCAGCTTTCATCAATGAAGCTTCTACCCAAATCACTATTTACTAAACCCAAGCTGGCCTCCTGACTGCCTGCCCCCAACACTCCTCACGCATTCTGTCTCCACACACCTTTTTCACACCATTCTTCTAACCTGCACCCCCCCCTCCCGTTCCCCACTGCAACAGGTCACGCTCGCTAAGTCAAGTTTCAGTTAAAAATCACATCCTCTGCTTGAAGTCTTTCTTGATGCTGCCACAGGGATGTTTAGCGATCTGCTGTCATTCTTGTGAAACTCTGGTACTTTCCATACACCGGCCGAAGACAAGGATGGATTCTTAAAGCATTTTGAATGTCTCCCAGTGTTTAGCACAGGCCCTTGTACATTAAAAACTGTTCGATATGCATTAAATCAACAAAGATTCATTGAGCACTATCTGTGTGCAACAAACTATACTGGGCTCTACTTAATAGATTAGCCACCAGAATAATGGTTTTGGGAGAACAACTTTAATAGTTTAACTGCCAATTTGAAAGCTACCTCAACACATTTACTTAAAAGTATAATATGCAAGAAAACACCTTTGACTACGAAGCTGTGGGACTCAAGGTACTTGACTCTTTCCAACTACTCCAAAATCAGGAAAAGGTCCCTTCCCCCCTTGTTACAAACGGCTGAAAGAAGAGTTTTACATTTGTTCCCAAAACAATGTTGAATATAGAATCTCATGGGCTCCTCATGGGGTCCCTGTCTTCTAGGCATTACTATGATCTTTACACAGGAGGAAGAAGCTTGGGGAGAGCCTGGCCTGTCCAAAGTCACAGAAGCAAGTGATAAGGCTGCCCCATGCAGGGAGGCCCCAGAATAGGAAGAAGCTGAGATGGTCCAGAATACCTGGAGGTCTGCAGGACACAGGACTTCCTCTATCACTTTACCTGTGAAAACTGGTCACTTCCTGTAATTCACTACCAACCTGGTGATGTCAATACGGCCTAGCAAAGTCAGACACCTTCCTTTGGGATCCAATCAGCTTGGGAATGGTCTTCGACTTTCCTAATGTTCCTGTTTAAGCACAGGGAGTACTCAGGAGATGCAGGCATCAGTTCCAGTTCTGCCAGGTGAGTGAATTCGGATAAGTTGTCAAAGGGAGATAATCAGACCTGAACTGCAAACTTCAAAGGGTAGATGTGGGGATGATATCAGAGAATGGATGGGAAAGTAATGTGCAAAGTTAAAAGCACTATATGAATGTAAGATAGCACTGGTGATGCTAGAGGGAAAAGAGCCTCCACCGAGAAAATGTTTGCAATTGCACGGATGGTCCCCTCTGACCCAGCAGTTTACCGTCCTTTCTTTATATTCCATCCACTTCATTTGACGATTACCAATTAGGTACCCACTATGTGCAAGACAGTATGTGTACACACAGATGGAGACGCTGTAGATCCTGCTCTCACGGACTTTACGTGGGAGAGAGGCGCACGTTTGTGATGCGTGGATAGCGTGGGAGTACTACAAGAGAAGCACCATGGAGTTCGAGAATAAAGGAGTCTGGGTGGGGGATGGGTGGGGAGGGGAGGGCAGAGAACTGAGACAGCCTCAGAGAGGCTCGGAAGCCACTTCTTCATGTTAACAATAGCACGCTTAGAGGCTCTTCACTTCAGGAAGTGGCCAGTAGCTTTTGCACATTCTTATCTTAAATTTTTTCCTGAGTGAAGGCAAGTCAGTAAATGGGAATAAAGTCCTCATTCATACATTCAGTAAACATTTACTGATTGCCGGGAACAGCGCTAGGGATACAGTGGTGACCAAGAGACAGCCTCTGTTTTCAACAGCTCATGGACTAGTGGGCTGACTGAAAAGTAAGCCAAGAATTCAAGTACAGATGCTAACGGTGGTCAGAGGAGGGGCACCCCACTCAGCTTGGCAGGGTGTGGGGGGCCGTTCAGGGAAGACCCTCAGAGGAGCTGAAGCCCGCCCTGACTCTTGAAGGATGAGTGGATGTTGGCCTGGGGGATGGCGGGTGGGGAGGTGAGGGGAGTAAAGGGCATTTTGGGCAGGGGAACGGCACGTAGAGAGGAGCAGGGGCACGAGAGACCAGGAAAAGCTTGGACACAGGAGTGAAGGGGGACAGCCAGATCCAGAAGGGCCTTATAAGCCATGGCCCAGAGTTAGGCCTTTATCCTGAAGATGATGGGGAGGGTATACATGGTGAGAACAGGAAAAAAAAAAAAAAAAAAAAAAAGAGATGTTTCCTGAGGAATACCAATACTTAAGGGGCAGAAGAGCCCAGAAGAGTCAGAAAAAAAAAATAGCATCCGCAGGGTTTCCATTCTTTTCACAACAGGTCTGGGTGACAAAGTATCAGCTGAGCTTATCCATTCCATGTCATAATTGGAGAAAACAAGACAGAGGAAGATCAGATGCCTAACCAGGCCACACTGTGAATGAGGGAACCAGAGCCTGAACTCAGCACTCCAACTCCTACCAAATTTATCTGCACTGACTTTAATTTCCTTCCTTCTGAGTCAAACTCCTGAACCTCTAGGTATAGGACGATTTCCTCCAGCAGTGCTCCTTTTTCCTCGTCACTGAAGCCTAAGATCACCATGAAGGTGTGTGGTTCCAAGGAAGGCTACGGGTCCTGGAGACAGCTAAGCAAGATTAAGGTCACTATCCTTAATTCCATTTAATTCTCCCTCCACACCATAATAAAGACACACACACACACACACACACACACACACACACACACACACACACAGCGAGAGAGGGGGTGACACGGAGGAGGAGGGGTAAGAAAGCAGCACTTGGCTTGGGGTCAAGACGTGGATCAGTGATCTGAGATGTAAACATCAAATGCCTTCCTCCGAGCAGAGCCCACCACTGGGCCACCTTGCTGAAAAGCAGACCGGTGGACGGATGGATGAGTAGATGGTACAGGAAGGCAGCAAGTGCCCACTAAACAAACAGGCGGTGGGCGGGCTGCATGCACTGAGGAAGCAGAGAACAAAGACCTCTCACTCTTCATGCAAAGTCCACAGTGTGCAAAGGGCACCAATATTGGACATTTCTCACTGTGACATTTTGAAAGCCCAGCCTAGCCCAGAACAATGGCTACCCTCTGGGGACCATGGGCCGCGTACCCTTAGGCCTTATTCGACGATGGCTGGCATATCCCATGTGCTTGGTGAACTTGACCTTGGGCATCAGCCTCCCATGACGGCTCTACGTCACTCTGGTCTCTTCCCCCACTGAGAATTCCAATCACGGATGAATGGATGGATTCATTCTGGGAGCAGGAAAACCACTCCAGGAGTGAATCAGAAGGACCCAGCCCTGGTCCCCTTGCCAGCCATTGAGCCAGGAACTGAGTGCAATTGTGTGCCCAGGCGCTGGTGCTGTTCCCCTCTCAGGGAGAGAGGGTCAGGGGCCACGCAAGAGATGACGTAGAAGCCCTCTAAGGAGGAAGAGAAAGGAACCTCAGCTTTGAGGGACAAAGCCACCCTTTTGGTTGTGACCCTCAGTCCAAGGAGGTGCCAAGATGTGTGTGTATTGTTAAATTAATTCTACTGGATAAAATCTCAGCTTTGGCTGGGCAGTTACTTGTCAATTTCAATTCTCTCCAGCCTGAAATAGGCTATTAGTTTTTCAGAAAAAAGATTTCTGTAAGACAGGTGGAAACAATGCATCTCAGATCACCCAGAGAATCCTCTACCTTTAGTGGTCTCTGCTCTACTCTTCTCCTGATTTGTGAAGAAAAGATCGATTCATTCTTAAGAATTGTAAATGCCAGTCTAGGCAATGTAAAGCACCTGTACTGTCTGCTTTTTGAGACATTAGGTAAGAGAACTCCAAAGATTCAAGATGCAGCAGGCAAGAAGACAGCTACATCACAAAGTAAAGGGACCCAGATTGATCCTTTAAGGAAGTAATTCCTCTAGGAAGGGGAATTGAAGGATTGCCACTATGCCCATCACTAACTAGGTTATAACAAGATGCGAAAGTTAGCTTTTTAAGGCTCCAGCCCCCTATCGGCCTCCTGGAGCAAAGGTGGAGGGAAAAGGAGCAGCTCCTGCTGGGGCTTGTTAGGGGATTGCTCGGGGCTGCCCTCCACGTGCTGGTGCTGATTGTCTGACATCTGTCAGTCAATCTTCGTCTAAGAAGCAGGGGGGAGGAGGGGACAGAAATGGCTTACATTTTACATTACAGAGCTGTCCCTGACACTGAATGACATCAGTTGTTTGTGGCCAGAGCTTAGTCTCCATTGATGGCCAAATGTGAGCTTGCAAGAGCCTTCCTAAAGAATATTCTACCATCTTCACGCGTTCATAACTAGCTAACGCATAACTAGTGCACTTTTCGTAAAGAAACAGGCTAGACTCTGAGGAGAGAGTGGCAAACGTGTACCCTATGCTAACGTAACTTGGATTCCAAAAGGACTGATTCATCTTGTACATCTCCGGGGGTCAATGCATTCATACAAGCACACTTTAGTTGGATGCCCTGAGGTTTGGGTTGTGGATATATAGGCCCTTAAGCCTGAAGGTAAGGTCCTTTGGGCAAATTGAGTCTTACAAAAGAAATCAACCATTGAACATTATCAAGTGTCTACTATGAGCCAAGTATCATACAGTTCCATAGCAACGCACGTGCCAGCTCTGGAGTTGTGACTACTACTCTGAGGCTTCCTGGCTTCTTTTCTCATGGCTTGATAGTTCCCATAACATTTAAACTTACTTACGTTAATTTAACAGCGAAAGCAATGAGTGGGTAAGGCCCCGAAAAAAAATTAGTCCAATCCCATACTGGGAGGGCGGGTGTGTAATTCTGGCCCCTTCCGAAAGAGAAGCAAGTTTTGTCTCTGAAGACTAAGTGGGGCAAAGGCTACTCATCTGAAAGCTAGGGGTTTTGATCCATGAACTGAGCTCAGACGGCCAGAGTGAGGGCCACCTGTTAGTGGTGGAGAGATGCCCACGGGGGAGAGAGAAGTGGATATTTCTCAACGGATATTCAGTAAAGGAGGTAACAGGGGCGTCCCTCACTTCACGCAGCTGAGAGAAGACGGACGGGACCGGCTCCTTGGAACAGAGTCAGGAAACAGACGCGGGATACCACTCTAAAGGGATCCCCCGCCCCACCTCCCGGTGAGGCCTGCCGAGAGCTGGAGCCTCCAGGAAAGCACCAGAGGAAGGCCCCTTGAACGACCCCACGGGCTGGGGCTAATCGGGCCCTGCTCCGGGGCGGAGGGTCCGCTGGCAGCGCGGGTCAAGGGACTCAAGTCGGACGGACGCAGGGCAAAGCGCATTGCAGGCCGGGGGCTCCAGCTGACCCCGCCGCCTGGGCCCCACTCACCAGCTCATGGTCCCGAACCTGGCCCTGCCGCCGGGGTCCTCAGCTGCAACTCGGTCCTGGGGGATCGCTTCCGGATTCAGCCAGTCTCCAGGAAGTGACGTAGGCCCCGCCCCCCTATGCCCGGAAGAGGCGGGTCTGGAGGGCGGGGCCAGATGCATTAACCCTTCCTCTGCCGCTTGCTTTCGCGGAGTTGCCCTGGCCAGCGACCCTCGCGCCTAGGCTTAGGGGCTCCAGAGGACTTAGCCTGTGGCAAGTCCACAGGGCATGAGGACCCCTGGGTGCGTTTTGTGCCTTAAACGCTGACTTGGTAAAATTCTCCTCCACGGACTACACGTGTTGCTTAACCGGGGATTGCCTTAGTTTTTCAGTTTGTAAAGAGATTTCTCATCCAGGGACAGTAGCAGTAATTAATTGTCTAGCGGGGACAGGGGCGAAAGGAGCGATGAAGGAGTGGGTGTGAGGGAGACTTACATTCACTGTATGGTCTTTTGTATCTTTTAAATTTTGTACCCTGTACATAGTTACCTGTTACAAAGAAACAAATGGATCTTTTCGCTCCTCCAAAATGGCACAGGGCTCTGAATGGAAATAGAATAGTGCTTTTCAGGTTGGAATGTTCTGTGGATTTACTCAACAAAAGAGGACAAAGAGTAAGGGTTGCTCCCAGTCTTCCAGTCTTCCAGTCTTCCCTCTGTGCTCCGCACTACAGAACCCAAATGATGTGAATGGTTCCATTTTTATGCTCATTCATTTAACACATATTCATTGTGCTCCTACAATGTGCCAGGCACTGAGCTAACTTCAAGGATACAACCATGAAAAAGCAGTACGGATCCTGCCCTTATGCCCTCCCAGGGCTACTTACCTGGAGGGAGAGATAAACAGGCAACTAAGTAATAATATATGATGGGAAAGAAAGTGCTGTGGCAGCCTGTAAGGCCCCCTGCCCCAAACTGCACATGGAGTTTTAGTGAAGGCTTCTGGGAGGAGCCAATGGGTAAGCCACGTCCTGAAGGCAAATCAGGCTGGCCCGGTGAGTCTGAGGGGAGGGCTGGGGAGGGTCCAGGCAGAGGGAACCTATGGTGGCTGAGAAGAGGACTGAGTTCCAGGCAAGCAGCTCACTTGCCGTGGGTCTTCCAAAATTCCTCCTAAGCTGTTCTGGGCCAAGTTGGCTTTCTCACCCTCCAAAACCTCTCTGCCTTAGAAGAGAGAGCAGCAGGCAGTGAGGCTGCTGGTAACTGCTGGGCCCCCAAGGGCCTTCTCTCTAGGAATTCTGCTTCAAATGAGCTTTAGTGTTATAAGGGATGCTTGGGGAGTAGTTAAGCTGATGAACTAGAGCAAAGAAATGTATAGTTTGTTCTGACCTCCCAGGGCAGGGTGGAGGGCTTGGCCAGGGGGAATAGGGGAGCTCAGAAAATTGTCCAGGGGAGGTAGTCTATCATTTATATTTTCTATTTCCATTCTTGAGTGGGCCCCCAAGCACATCACACAGATCAGCTTCATCACCATTGTTACCCCTCAGGAAACAGGCCAAAATGAGCACTAGAGCAGCCTTGAAGAGTAAAGAGGAAGAAGAGAAGTCACCAAAGGGCAGCTGGGGCAGAGACTGTGGGCAAAGGGAGGGACAGTCCTTGCTGCTTTGCACGGAGTGTGATGAATGGACGGAGGGTGCAGTGTGTTTATGAGGCTCCTGGAATTTCAGCGCCTGCGGATGGCTTCCCCACCTGCTTCCTCCTTTCCCCCTACTCTGTCTCCCCTAGTTATTGCCCCACAGTGCTAAAGAATTTCCAAGTGTTAACCTAGGCAACCGCCATAACCCAGGGCAAGTCTGTTTCAGGGCTGTGGGATGGAAACCACATCCTGCAGGGCAAGAATGATGAGTTCTAGATTAAGAATCTGGAGGAGTACTGGGCTCTAGTTCTTTGACCCTACAGCTGACAACTCCCATCTTCTTTCTGGGCCTTGGTCCCCTCATTTAAAAGATGAGTGGATGGATCACATCACCAAAGTCTCCAATATTTTGAGAATCCAAGTCAACTCTCTTGTTGACTCCAGAGGCCCTCAGGAAACAGGAGAACGGGGAAGGCATGTGAGATGGGGCCCGAACAGAGAGGCAAACCCAGAGAAGTGAGCTGGTCTGAGGAATCATGGATGTC
The DNA here is from genome assembly GCF_009873245.2 of Balaenoptera musculus. Classification (NCBI taxonomy): domain Eukaryota; kingdom Metazoa; phylum Chordata; class Mammalia; order Artiodactyla; family Balaenopteridae; genus Balaenoptera; species Balaenoptera musculus. Next base: position 15,582,767 of record NC_045790.1, on the reverse strand, counting down.
TTGGAATGAAGCCAAACATACCTTCTGGGATGGAAGGATTCAGACTGAGGCCCTACTAAGGCTGTGCTGCTTACTTTCAACCCCAAACCTTTCATGTAGCCCGCAGGACTTTTGAGGGGACTAGGAAGAGTGCTGGCTTCCTGGGAGTCTGTAAGGAGAGTGCCTGCTCTGAGCTAAGCTCCGTCTCCTTACCTGTGGCTCATTGGCTCAGCTCGAGGCCTGCTGGGCTGAGGTTGGATGCTGGGCTGAGGCAGGCATCCTGCTATCCTGTGGACCCACAGGCTTCCCTCCGTGAGTGTGGCATGCCATGTATTGATTCCTGGGGAGCTGAGCATGAGGAAGCACAAACTCCTCCCACTGTTGGGGAAGACTCAGCGGCAGGGTCTCTAGACCCAGGGCTGGGAGCTATGTCTTTCTCTTCTGTAACCAAAGGACAGCACAATACAGGCTGACCCTGTCCCTTCAGCGGGTGGGGTGGAATAGAATACAAGCAAATTCAGTTTCTAAGTGGAAGCAGAGAGTGGAGGAGCTTTGGGTAGAGGTAGACGCTCCTGGTTTCAAGCCTGGTGACTACTGCTTTCTCCCCAGAAACCTAAGCCAGAAGTTTAATGAGTGTTCAGGTGGCAGAGATCCACTTTAGGGGACAAAGCCATTGACCCTCATCTCTGAGCTTGTCATATACTTCCTCTCCCAGCTTCCCCACACAGAAATCTAGGGAGTGCTGGAGTGCTGTGCTGAGGATTCTGGGGAATCTTCTACTGATGGAGAAATTCTGTGATTGATTAGCAATGTCTGCCATGGATGAGTAAGGGGAATGTGATGGTATACATTCCAGTTTGTTATTTTGTTGTTATTATTTTTATGAGTTAATTGAGCACTCAGGATGTGGCAGGCAGTATTCTAAGCAGTTCCTGTTTAATCTTTACAATGACTCTATGAAGTAGGTACTGTTATTATTATTAGCATGAAGCACAGTCAATAAGTAGCAAAATGGAGACTCCAACATGGGCAACCTGGCCCATGGCCGGGTTGGGGTGAAGGGAGGGGGCAGCACATGACCAGATACCTAACTAACAAAAGATCTGGCACTCAGCCTCGGCCTGGGAGCTTTTATATGCTTCCTCCAGTTTGGAGCACTCAGGACCAGCAGGTGGCGGCACCTCGCAGGGTGAGAGGAAAGGGCAGATCCCAGCTTGGCATGGGAGTCCTTCAGGGATCAGACAGCCCAGATATCGAGGAAAGCAAGAACAAATGAGGGTGCAGAGGAAGGCTAGCCAAGGGGCCCAGAGGAGGAGGGACCGAGCCTCAGACCCACAGGGAGCTGCCATGGCCAATGCTTTAGTTCCATCCGCAGCGCGAGTCTCTCAGCTTGCATTTCATGGTGCCTGCTGTGGGCTTTTTTTTCCTCCACTCTGGGAGAATGACTAACTTTAAGGACTAAAAAAAAAAAGTGTTTTGATTACACTGCCTTTTTACCAACTGGGAGCATTAGTCACCGTGGATTGCTGCAGATAACGGGGAAGGCAAGCAGCATCCCCCTCCTCCCCCTCCTGCTCCCTGATTAGCTCACAGAAGCCAGGGAGGAGACGCGAGTGAGGGAGAGAGAGAGCGCACACCAGGAGGGAAAACAATCCCCCCTGGACAACATATGCCCCAGGCATCAGTCCAAGGGATGCTCTGTCAAGCCTGGGCAGCCCCCTGACGACTTGCCCCGCAGTAGGAGGCGCCCACTGGAAAGAGAACTCGCGGGAGGAGCACTGAGCCCACTGCTCCCGCGGTCCCAGTTGGCTTTGGGTGGCCTATGCCTCCAGGTGGGTCCACCAAGGGGAAGTCAGAGGAAGTCCCTGAAGATGTGGCTCCTGAGGTGGGGCACTGGTGGCTGAAAAGGTTGAGGGAGAGCACGGTGGAGTCATCATGGCTGTGATGTGGGGCTGGTACCCAGGCCATGGTAGGGCTAAGAAGTGCCTTAGAGCTGGCGTCCTCAGGGCTCGGATTGGGGTTGAGAAGTTCCTGCAGGTGGGGATGGTACCCACTTTCCACGCTCCACACTTCACCATTCTCTTTTCCTCTCCATCCTCAAGGGGGCGGTATCTAGTACTTGGACCTCATCTTTCTATCCAAAGTGACCTTTGCACCTGCTGTGGTGCTGGTGGGGCAGGAGAGCTAAGGCGCTCTCCCGGTCTGGCCTGTTGGCCAGGGTGCCAGAGATGGGAGCTCTGTGCCTGGTTGGGGAAGAGAAATAGGGAGGGATGGCGCTGGGCTGTGTCAGGGACAGGCTGGCCCTGTGAATCCTGTTTTCTCTGCCCAGCCCTGCAGCCCATTCTCCCTAATAGTGTTGTTCCACCCTAGGAAGAAGTCACTTCTCTGAGTGGCCCTAGTAGGCCACTCATGGATATCTGTGTGGAGAATTCCAAGGATCAGGAAAAATTAGCATTGGACTCTAACAGTAAAGAAAAAAGAAGTTTTATTTCTCCATCTCTCAAGATCAAAGTACTCCATCTTGATTTTGCTACTGCTGATTCTCTTTTATTCTTTTATTTTTTTTTAGATTTATTTTTGGCTGCATTGGGTCTTCGTTGCTGCACGCGGGCTTTCTCTAGTTGCGGCAAGGGGGGGCCACTCTTCGTTGCGGTGCGCAGGCTTCTCATTGTGGTGGCTTCTCTTGTTGCGGAGCTCAGGCTCTAGGCTTGTGGGCTCCGTAGTTGTGGCTCGCGGAGCTCTAGAGCGCAGGCTCAGTAGTTGTGGCGCATGGACTTAGCTGCTCTGCAGCACGTGGGATCTTCCCGGACCAGGGTTCGAACCCGTGTCCCCTGCATTGGCAGGAGGATTCTTAACCACTGTGCCACCAGGGAAACCCGTGATTCTCTTTTAAAAATAAAACATCCACAGGTGTCTGGTGTTCACTGATCTCAAAAAGCGCATATGGCACCGCCTTAGAGCAAATGGGGTTAAAAGAGGGAGAAGGCCTGGGAGAAATCACCCTCAGCCCCCAGGGCCATCAGTGCAATAGGGGATGTCCAGGTGCCAGGGTTGCTGTGTGGTTAGTCCCATCAGCTCTGGCCTGTGTCTTCAGGCTTTGCTCCCCTGAATGTCTTACAGCTGGCCTCTGGATGCTCCCAAGCCCCATTCTCTGCCCTCTGAAGTTTCCCATAATAGTAACTACCATTGACACTTTCTGGCACTGGGTTAAGCATTTGGCATGTATTAGATAATGTCTTTTTCACAGTAACTTGATGAGGCGGCTCCTCTGATTATCTCCTTTTTATTGATGAGGAAACTGAGGCTGAACAGATTGCCCAACGTTTTAGAGTCGGCCAAGTGAGAACGACAAGTTTTTTAAACCCAGGCTGTGTAAACTGCCTCGGAGTAGAAAAGAAAGTAGCAAAAGGGCAGGGAGCTGGCATTTATGGGAGGCCTACTCTCACATGTCATCTCGTGTGCCTCCTCCCTGAAGGAGGACAATGAGGCTTGGAGGGCTTGACCCCAGGAAAGCTTGTGCTGAACGTCAAACTGAAGTCCTGGCTGTAAAGCCCGTGCTCCAGCCGTGGTGCCGTCCAGTGGTCAGCTTGCAGCTGCGGGAGGGTACCCACTAGGGACAGTATGGGGGGACAGGCTTTGAGATGATTGTGGGTGATCGAGTGGCCTCCAGACTTCTGTCCCCTGGCTGGGATGGCCACCCATTCCCAGCTGTAGCCACAGGGCCTCCCAGGTGGGCACAGCCCCCAGGAGAGCATGGCTTTCGTGGGGAATCCTTGCAGGTCCCATAGGTGGCGAAGAGCAGATCTGGGGGGATGGGGAGGATTGCCCTAGCCTGACCTCGCTCCAGGCCTGGCTGCCCAGTGTCCACCCCCTGCTGCTGTGGCCGAGACAGCCCCCAGACACCGGCAGGGCAGGTGGCAATTATCCCTGGGCACTGATTACACCGCAGGGCCGTCCATAGCCCCAAATAGCAGCTCAGCCTGGCACAGGAGTGGGGGAGGAGAAGGGTCCCGCTGGGGGAGAAGGGGCAGGATTGAGAGGGTGCACGGGGTGGATGTATTTGGAAGGACTGTGGCGTGGGGGAGGAGCTCACCACGTCAAGGCTTCTGCCTTTCGGGCAGGCGAGGGTCATCAAGGAAAAGAATGAGGTCCCCGCTGCCGCAGGCCGACCCGGGGGAATTAGATGGGGCAGACGACACTGCTCCAGCCCTCCTGAGGGTAAATCTGGCCACCCGAGAAGGCGGCACCCAGCACGAGCGGGGTGTAGCGGGGGTCTCACAGCATAGGAGGAACCAGGGGCGCCACTGAAGCCAGACCAGCTGCCCGCCTCCAGGCCTGACCCACGGCACCTCTGGACTGATCAGCAAGGGACCCCCAAAGAAGGCACACAGGGAAGGGAAGGGAGGCTAAGTGAGCGTGAGGAGGGGGCCGGGGGCACAGAATCCCCAAACCCCACAGGGCCAGGCCAAGGTCTGTGTGCAGTAAAGGTCTTAGACCCTCCTCGAGCCACCCCCTGCGTCACATGGGACTGCAACTTCCCGGGCCCCACGGACCCTCCCTCAGGGTGATCTTCAACCAGAAGTAAAGCCAGGTGGCCGCAGGCCTCAGAGGCCGGGGTCCAGGAGCCGGGGCCATGGGGCGCCCTGCAAGAAGAGGCTCCTCGCCCCTCCGTGTCTAACTGCCCTCCCTCTGCCCAAGCCGCTGCCTCTGGACCTCTCTGAGGTGTCACAGAGGGCTTGAGACCTGCGGGGCCAGCAACTCTCCACAGCGAGGGCTGAGCAGGATGGGGGTGGAGGGAGAACGCAGTTTCTCAAGCAAGACAAGGGGAAGTCAGGGGTCTGGACCCCGAAGGCGCTTGGGTGCAGTGAGCCGCAGCTTCCTTTGGGGGCCTCTCGGATCCACCGCCCCCAACCCTGGATCTGGCATCTTTAGAGGCTTGCTTGATGCAGCAGCATGAGTGCCCAGAATGGCTGAATGGGAGGAGCGTGAAAACAAAATAGAAAAAGAGCAGTATATTCCCCAGCATGTACCCCATTTTCCTTCTTGTATAAGTATAGATCCCTCTGTGTTTATCTCTCCCCCCCCCCCCCCCCACACATACTTTGAGAGTCTGCAACCATTGCAGCCTCCCTTCCTGTCGGCCCGGGAGGGGGCTGAGCTGCCGGTCCTTCCCCCACACCCAGGAGCTACAGCTGAGGGAAAACCAGGGCACAGTTCTTCCCAATATTTGCCACGTTGGGGACAAGGCCAGGCAGAACCTGGTTTCCCAGAAGCCCTTGATTGTTGCTGTTTTTTTTTTTCTTTTTTGGTGGGGGGGTTCTCCTTGGACCCACTGTGCCCAGCATCTGCACTCCTTCCTTCCAACCTGCGGGACCCAGTACCCATCTGGCAGCACCTGCCTGAGAGCCACCTGTGAGTCCTCCAGACGCAGGTCAGAGAAGGAAGCTGTCAGTGGCTCCAAACCACCTCTCCCAGCAACTCTGCTAATCCAAATAAGATAGGGAAAAGGCAGTGGGAGGAAATGATAGTTTCATGGTTATTTTCAGAAAGGAAACAAAAAAAAAAAAAGATGCAAACAGGAGCACACCCTGCATTTTGGTGCAAAATCTAGGAGTCTTGGGGAAAAAGAACCTACAGTTCTTCTTTCTTGTCCTTTCACCAGATGCCGGGGAGGGGCTGCCAGGGCTGCTGGGGACCTTGAGCTGCTTTCGTTCAGGGGGAAAGGGAGGTGAGGGGCTTAGGGAGGAGCCTGCAAAGACCCTTCTGATAAAGGCAGGCTGGGGGAAGCTGAGGCGTGTCTGTCTGGTGGGCAGCCAGGGGCCCACCCTTTTGGGGGTGGAGGAGTTGGAGGGATGGGGTGGAGGAGCGAGTGGAGAACTGGGAAATTCTGGAGCTGATGCTTGTAAAGCGCAGTGGCATGTGTAGGATCGGTGGGCTGGGAGGGTGTGTTCTAGGAGCACAGCGCAGAAAGAGAAATCGAGAGGGGGAGGGAGGGCAGGAGAGACTGCTTGCGGGAGAATTGAGTGAGGCCGCTGTGAGCATGTGTGCAGGGCGTGTACAAAGATGGGAGCCCCCCCCGGCACCCCCCCCCCGCCCTGCCGCCACTGGGCTGCACACAGAAGGGACCACTGAGGGCCCCGCCAGCTCCAGAATGCTGCGTGAACAGAGGCCAGAGCCCATCTTCTGGTCCCCAGAGGGAAACTGGGCTTTGCTCTGTAACCTCTGGGGTTCCCTGGACGATGCGGGGGGAGTGCAGAGGGAAGTGGTGACCTGAACCTCTGGCGGCGGGGTGGGATGGGGTGGTGTCTGGAGGCCTGTTCTTGGATTTGTTTGGAGATTCCTATAAGAAAGTCTGGAGAGACTCAAGGGTAGGGGGATGTGGATGGGAGAGAGGTGGGACCCAAGGAGAGAGCTGCTGGGAGAAGGCTGGTGTGCAAAGGATGGGGAAGAAGCGAGCTAAGAATCCCAAGTGGGTGCAGATGAGGTGCTGTTGTCAGAGTAGGGGCGAGAAAGAGCTGAGAATGAGCAGACCTAAGAGAACCGGAAGAGGACCTTGGGAAATCGGCTGGCCCAGGGTCCTGCCTGAGGCAGGCGAGGTATTATTATCCCCATTTCAGAGATGTGTCATCTGAGGCCCAGAGAGGTTAGCTGCTTCGTCCAAGTTTCCGTGAGTACTCAGAGAAGGCGCTGCAGGGGAGAGCTGGGCAGGAAGCAAACTCAGGCGATCTGTTGGGTGGTCAAATGGGTGATGGAGGGGTCTATGGTGCTGACATAGGGGGACCCACCAGGTATTGTTCCAGGGAAGACAAAGGTAGGCGGAACCTCAGGAAAATCCCAGTCCCAGGAGGCCCGTAGGGCCTCGGATTCTCCTTACGTGGGAGGGATGCGTCGTCCCTCCCAGCCTGCTAAACCAGACCAAGCCCTGGGACCTGGGAGAGTTGGGGAGGAGGTGGAGGTAATGACTCAACCCATCTGACACAGGCTTGACCCAGGGGTGGTTGGGAAACCCAGCAGATGCTCCAGTGGGGTAAGGGGTGGAATAAATAGGTGATGTTGGAGATAAGGGAGAGAGGGTGTGCCGGCTGGGAAGCGCTGCTGGTTCCGGGCAGCCTGTTAGGGAGGAGGATGGGCTTTGGGCTTTGGGGTTGGAAAGAAGGAATGAGGTTCCAGAACCTCCTGAGAGGCCTTTCCCGGTAGGAGAGGTAGAGGCTCAGGTAGTGGGTTTGGGGCTAAAATCCAAAAATGGAGGACTCCCAGCAGTATGAGTGTTCAGGGTGGAGACCCAGCGGCAGAGTTTCTGGGCCCTCCAGGCCCTGCTGCTCCCCCAGCAGGGCAGTGGCTCCTGCCAGGAGCCGGCCACCCTCTGGGCCCTTCCAGTCCATGGACGGGAGGCTGATCATCCACGCACCTCAGGCCACTCTGAGAACATTTGGACTGAATGGGACCCCAAACCAGGGGACCTCGCTAAATGCCGGTTTCTACACACTTTGCAGGCAAATAAGGGAGAGAAAGGGTTAAAAAGCACATTCCCCAAACAATCACAGCCGCAGAACATTCCCCCACCACCGACACAGGCCAGAAGGAACTAGAGTCGGGGAACAGAGGGCCCAGGGAGCCAGTGGGGCTGGAGAGAGGCTGGAGCGTCTGAGCAGCAGGAAGCAGGATCGTTAAATTCAGGCCCAGGAGGCCAGGAGCCGAGGTCTCTCCCTCGTCCTGCCGTCCTGCCGCTGGAGGCTCTGGCTCAGCCCCGCTGTGGGGAGGTGAAGGGGTGGGTCTTGTGTGTACTGTGTGCTGGTCCCAGGACATCGGAGCTGGGGGTGCTGTATGGATCTACCGCTAGCACCCCTCACTTTCCTGCTACGACTTTAAGACCCAGACCGGGGGGGGGGCTTCCCTGGTGGCACAGTGGTTAAGAATCCGCCTGGCAATGCAGGGGACACGGGTTCGAGCGAGCCCTGGTCTGGGAAGATCCCACATGTCGCGGAGCAACTAAGCCCGTGTGCCACAACTACTGAGTCTGCTCTCTAGAGCCCGCGAGCCACAACTACTGAGCCCGCGTGCCACAACTACTGAAGCCCGCGCGCCTAGAGCCCGAGCTCCACAACGAGAGAAGCCACGGCAATGAGAAGTCCGCGCATTGCAACGAAGAGTAGCCCCCGCTCGCCACAACTAGAGGAAGCCTACGTGCAGCAACGAAGACCCAACGCAGCCAAATATAAATAAATGAATAAATAAATAAATAATTTTTAAAAAATCCAGTCAAAAAATGGGTAGAAGACCTAAATAGACATTTCTACAAAGAAGACATACAGATGGCCAATAGGCATATGAAAAGATGCTCAACACCGCTAATTACTAGAGAAATGCAAATCAAAACTACAGTGAGGTACCACCTCACACCACTCAGAATGTCTATCATTAAAAAGTCCACAAATAACAAATGCTGGAGAGGGTGTGGAGAAAAGGGAGCCCTGCTACACTGCTGGTGGGAATGTAAATTGGCGCATCCACTATGGGAAACAGTATGGACGTTCCTCAAAAAACTAAAAAAAAAAAAAAAAAAAAAAGACCCAGATGGAGACTGTGCTTTGCAAACATCACACAGTTTTGTCCTAAATCTCAGAGTCAAGAACGACAGCCAGATCGCCTGACTCCTGATGCAGTGGAGCCCAGGGATGTACAGTTGTTTGACAATATAGATTCTCATTGGAGGTAGATTTCAGCTCCCCAAGACCCAGAAGTTTCTGTGAAGCAGGGACCATTCCTGAGCTTGTCACCTCTGAGCCATCTGGACCCTGTGTGGTTTCCTCACCAGATCTAGTAGGAAGAGCTCAGACCTAGCTCCTAGCTCTGCCGGGAACATCTGCCTGGAATATTCACCTGTCAAAGGAGAAAAGCATCCCTCAATAGTCTTCAGGTTTCTGGGACAGAATAGCTCTTTTTCACAATTTTACATTGCAGCACATCTGCTCAACAGCCCTGTGGAGAGTAGGGGCATTAACTCCATTATACAGATGGGAGAACAGAGGCTCAGCCAAGTTCCGAGATTGACCTATGGTCTAATACAGAGGGAAAGGCAATGCTAGGGCTGAAGCTATGCCTTTGGTCTTTTGGCTGAGAGCCTGAGTTCTTCCAATAGCAGCAAAGGAGAAGCAGGTGGGTGGGCTGAGAAGGGGAAGGCAGAGGTCTGTCCATGCCTGGAATTGTGGAAGCTGAACTCTAAGTGCCCAAAAGAAAGAGGGTGTGGGGCGGTCTTTGCTCCCAGCTTACCATCTCAGGTTCTGGGCTGAGGAGCAGGCAGGGAGGTCAGCAGGAGGGATGCTCTGCACGGACCAAGGAGAATCAGAAGATGGAATCCCCATCCTAACCCCTCCCCCCAGCCCCAGAAATGGCTGCCCTGTAGCAAGAAGTAGCAACCAGAATGTAACACAGGGAAGTGTCATCTGGGTTGGACAACCTCCACCAAGCCAGCTGGGCCCGCTCCAGAGATTCCAAGCTGCTATGTTGTTTCCTGGGGCCACTGGAATTTTCTCTTCCTCTTCGGGGAAAAGGGCAAGAGAGTGAGCAGCCCTACAGGCCACCAGGTGAGCACCCCAAGTAGATCCACTCTACCTAGAGTCCAATGGGATAATTCACAAGAGACCTTAGCACAGCACTTGGCAGGTAGTAAGTTCTCAGTACCTTTGGGGTTTCATTATTATTGTGGGACCTGGGAGAGGACTTTCTAAGATCCCCCAGGAAGTTTCCCTCAACCCACCCTTACCTCCCCCACCTCCCCCGCCTCCCACTAGACTCTGATTTAGGTGCCTTACTATCAAGGACCACCATCACATGACACCAGGCCCCATGTATTGAAATAGTCTGTTTATGCATCTGCCTCTCCCTTGACAGAATGGAAGATCCTCGAGGGTAGGGACAGTGTCCTGTGCATGTTCGTCTTTGTACTGCCTGCTGCTTCCCTCCCCTCCCCGGGGCAGGCACTGGACCTGCTTTAATACAGTTTTGCTAAATTAATGGATAAATGAATAGATGCAAAGAAGCTCTGGATGATGCCAAGTTGCCACGGAAAGACAGAGACTGATGGGGGCTTTTGGAAAGACACGAAGTGGAAGACCAAAGAAAAGGCAGGGGGAAGACATTTTTCTTCTCCAGAATGAAACTGCTCAGACAAGTGTATAGAAATGATGCTCCAAGACTAAGATTTGCAACAATCCAGGGAGCTGGAGCTTGTGGATGGGAAGATTGTGGATGAAGTGATTTCAGGAATGTCCCATCTCACACGTTCAGGGCTGGGGTAAGCATATGATCCTATCAGAGGAACATGACCATCCACCAGCTCTTTGCCAAGGCAGGAGACATGGCCAATGCAGCCACAGAAGGAGGGAGCTGCCTTTGCAGGAGCAGTTTCTGAGAGGTGAGGCCACGGGAGATTCCCACTCTCAGGCTGGGCAGCAGGAAGGATCATCCATCTTATTAGGAACTTGGCACCAAGGCAAATGGCAATGGGAAGAGAAAGGGTTCGCAGGCTTTGGTTCTCAAGGGAGGCAGTTCTGTCTCTCTGTGGACAAGCTGGAGTTTAGGAGGCATTGGTGGCCTCTGAGAGGATGTGGAAGAAAGTTTAAGAAGACTGCAGTCAGGGAGATGAGGAAGCCAAGCAGGGGAAGGGGGTTTGAAGGCTGAAAGGAGAGGCAGCCTGGGCAGAGGGAGAGGACACCCAGGCACAGGTCGTGGCTCTCCCCAGGGGCTCCGTGGCGGGTTGTGGGGGGGGGGGCTCTCCCTGACCATGAGTCTTCAGATTGTGTTTGCTTTCTCTGTGATCTGGTCCCACACTGCCTCTCTGACTTCTTCCTATGGCTGACCCCTTGCCTCACTCCTTTCCAGTCACTCTGGCTCCACGTGATTCCTTGAATAGCCCAAGAACACCATCCCCAGGACCTTTACACTCTCCCTCCCCTCTGCCCAGAGCGCTCTTGCCTAGAGGCCCCTTTCGGCCAGCTCCATCACCTCCTGCATCTGTGCACAAAGGCCCCTTCCCCATGAGGCTGTCCTGGACCACCCTGTAATGTATTGTAACCTGCTCGCCAGCACTCCTCCTTCTTCTTACTCTGCTGCATTCTTCTCTGCGATACAGATCACAATCGGACATAATATGTATTTGCTTGTTTGTTTTTTACCTGTTTCTGCCCTGGAGAAGAGAATCTTTGAGAATGGAGGGATTTTTGTTGTTGTTTTTGTTCACGGCTATATCCTTCCATAAATATTTATTAAATAAATGAAGCAATCAGCACCTTCTTATGGGACCCTCCACTGATAGTCTGGATCTGAAATCCTGGCTCCGCCTTTACTGGATGTGTGATCTTGGACAAGCCATGGGACCTCTGGAGGTCTCTATTTCCTTACTTGAAAAGGAGTGTTGGACTAAATTGCCTCTCAAGGTCCCCTATGACTCTATAAGTCTAGGGGAACCCACCCAGGGCGGGTGGGATGAGGTAAGGGCTCTGACATCCCTGATTCTCTCATAGAACATCACTGCCATAAAAGCCTTAGATGGCACTTCTGCTCCCAGACTAGGGTTGGGAGTGGCAGTGCCACCAGCCCTGGGGCTGGAAGCTGAGAACTGGCCAGAAGGCTGAGGTCAAGGACTGATGACTAAGAACAAGTCTCAGATCCAGGGTGAGGGACTGTCAGGGAAGAGCTGGGGCTGTTGGGTTTTATTTAAATCCCTGGTGAGGATCAGGAAGCAGGCAATAGCTCAATGACACATTAATTAACTTTGCAGATGATACTGGATCAGGAAGGTGTTACATCCACCCATTTAAGTGAGAGAGACAAAAGGACCTGGGAAGGGGTCAGGAACCAGATCAAGAAATGGCAACAATGAGCAGCAGCTGTGGCCAAGAGGGGACAGGACTTGTGTCCTCTGGTCAGACTGGGGGTGGAGAGGATCCATTTTCAGAATACAGATGTCCAGTGGATGGCTGGGGTTGGGAGTGGTCGTGAGGACTGCAAGTTCCTCTGGCCGTCTTTGAATCGGTGCACCCATCCCTGGTGGAGCCAGAGCCCTCTTTCTCACATCTGGGTTTGGAGGATGGGGAAAGGGGACAGGGGCAAGGGACAAGGAAGATGAGTGACGTTTATGGAACACCCACACTGAATCAGGCACCATACGCATCACCTCTTTTGAACCCCACAAGAGTAATGATCAGACGGGAGGAAAGTGACGTCTAGAGAGACTAAGAAACCTGTTGACAGTCACACTGCAAGAAAGTGGCAAGAGGTGGGATTCAGATCTCAGATGGAGGCGGTGATTCCAAAGCAGGTTAAGGGCCCCAAAGGAAAAGCTGGAGTAGCTGCTGGGTTATCAAACTGCCTCTCAATCTGCAGGACAGAGACCTGAGTAAGTAACAAGTGCCCCCAAGAAAGCTTTCCTTAATACCCTAGGGTCACGCAGGAACCGGAAAATTTTCTGCTTTCCTGCTCAGATGGCCTGACCTTCCTAAGTAGTGGGGAAAAGGGAACAAGGAAGAATGGAAGAAGTTTGGGCGCCTGGAGGGGAAAAACCCTCAGGAGTAAAAGCGCCAGAGCCCTTGCAGCCTGTCGTTGAGAAGAAGCCAACGTTCCTAGAGGCCCAGTTCTGTTCTGGTCACTAATCTCCCTCCCTTTGGTGGAGACAGGGACCTGATGCATTCTGGGTAAGCGGTCAACCCCTGGGGTGAACCACCCCAGAGAACGCAGGGCCACAGACAAGGGTAACTTCCCCCATGGAGGGCTGGGCTGTCTCCAGCCTCAGGGGCGTTAAGACATCTCTTTTCCTCCAGGGAGCTAAGAGATGGAAGCATTCCTGAGCCTCTCGCTGGGAACTCAGTGGGTGACCCCAAAGGGGACTCAAGTCTGCTGTTGGCTGGATTAGAAAAGAGCATCTGTTTTTGGTCGGGTCATGATGCTACTGTGAAAGGTCCAAGGTAGAGATGGCTGCAGGCCCTGGGCAGGCCTCATGCGGAGAGCCACCTGAAGGACTGGCGATCACGCTCCATGCAAAGGAGAGAACATCACTGGAGCGATGATGGAAATGGAGGGTTGTAGAGTCCTGGAGGCCCCCAGGAATGGGTAAAGGAGGAGACTGTAGGAGCAGAGTGGGGTGCCTGAGGTCCAGGAAAGGCATTCCAAGGCCCAGAGATTGCCTTCTTCATCCTTCACCCAGAGATCTTGAGAGCAGAGCAGGATCTCAGTAAACCAGCCCCATGTTCTTTTAAGTAGTCAGCACCGTCTAGAACCTTGTATTCTCTAATTCTTCTTTGTGGCTTTGTGTCCATGATATGTTTGCATTACCTCCTTAGTAAGATTGCTCGGAAACCTTTCTTCTAGCCATCTGTGTGTTTGCCAGAAAGGAAGACATAGTTTTTTCATGCCCAGGTCAGTGGGCAGAGGAGCGCTGTGCCCCTGGTGGCCAGCAGGGGCAGCGGCAGGGACGACCCCAATTCCAGAGCCCAGATGAAGCAGTCGTGATGAGGATGGGGAATGAGGATCCCAGGCAGCAGAGTCAGGGCCTGGTCCCTTCCTGATTGGGCATAGACACGTCAGAGACTTTAGCACAAGTTGGGGAAAGCCCCGTGACACTGCCCCCAACCCTGGCCCACCTCTGTTCTTGTAGAGGGTTGTGAAAATGATCATCGTGGAAAATATTAGAGGTGGCATGGATGGTAAACTTCAAGCAAAAGGAGCGGTGAAATTTCAAGACCTGGGATGCTGGGAGAAGCTGATGAGGCCAGACATGTTCCAGGCCTTCTTAGATGATTGATGGGGGAGTGATCATGTCCTCAGGGCTGTCCCAGGGACTGCTGTGACCAAGGGGCTCCAAGCATCACTCAGATCTTCCCCCTTCTTCTGGAGACCTCATTCCTCTCCACACAAAGAGTGGGTTTTCTAAAAAGAACCACTTGAGATAGATTTAGGATTCTGACCTATTTTTAAAACCCCATGGCACCTTTTAGAAAGTCATTTTCCCCTAGTCGTTAAGGTTTTTGCCAGTATGATTTCTAGTCTTTGGGACACACAGAGTTCTCCTACTTTCCCTAGGTTTATTATTCCAGGACACAAGGGGAGCTGATCAAGGCTGGGAAAAGGCAGCTCACAACCCCCTCATCTATGCAAGCAAATTCTGGACTAGCAAAAGGGGATCAGTAACGACTGGCCATAGCTACTGCCTACATTCGCCAGAATCCATCTTCCTATTCCTTTTTATATACTTGTGAATAATACATAAACACACACACACACACATACACACTCACTCACCACCACCTCACCACCACCACCACAACCATCACCATATAAAAATATAAGCTATTCCTTGCCCCCAGTTCTCACAAAGTATCTTCTCATTTGTATCCAATCCCATTTTACTGAGTACAATTTTGCAAAGAGTCATCACCTTCCGTAGGTCACTCCAGAGGGGTATGTGCATGGGGGGGGATCCTTTCATTCACCCCCAAACAACTTAGGGTTTCCACACTTTTATGCCTGATTTTGTTCCTAGGCCTCTTCTTTGCAAAGCCTCCCTTGATTCCTTCTCATGACAGCCCCATCCAGGCCTTTCCTCTACCATACCCCCACTTCACCCCTAAGTTTCAGGGTTGAATCTCCTCTCCCCATATTTACAAAACCCAGGCAGGTTGGGTTGCTGGTGTCATGCTATCTGGGGCAGTCTTATCTAGCTACACGGTGTGAATCAGAGATTACACCACACAGGGCTGGTGCCAGCCAGGCGGACTGCCATATTGCCAAGTAACCCAGTGGTTGAACAAGGATGGGTTGAGCAATATGCACCAATGGGAAGTGAGTTTATTAATCATGCCGCATAGTACACTGCTGACGAAAGTATCACTCTGAAGGCCTGGCTTGATTGGAGAAGGTGCAGGTGGGGCTGAACGCTAACTGTGAAGACACCCAGTGAGCTATCTTCCTTTGATGATGTTCACTTGAAAAACACATAGAAATCTGGAAGGATTCATCCAGTTTAGCAAAGAGATGGATTATATGCTCCATCATTAGGACTTTTCGGCCATCTTGGATTCCCTCTGTTAAAAAAGAAGGATATCTCCTTGTGGCTGTACACAAAGTTGCAGCTTGGAAGTTTCAAAGTTTCATGAGGTGAGAGAAGGGAATTCAAGATGGCAGCCAGTGACCTAGAACTGTGTGGGCGAGAAAATTTAAGACTGCATATTGCGTTCTTGTTATTGATCTCTTACTTCAAAAACATTCTTTTCTAAGGCCAGAGCCCACCTCCTCCACCCAGGTCTGCCTTCAACGTCTTAGTAACTATAGCCAACCAGAAATACCACCCACATTTTTCACTGTGATGGGCCTACATGGAGGGCAGGATACAGGGGTGGGGTGGGGTGGGGGGCCGGGGGGGTTTCTGAGCAGGGACACCATAGTATAGTTCTGTCACTGTATGGCTGGCCTGGATGGCACGCCAGGCATTGAGACACTGTCCCCCAGTCATAATGTCATGCTACATTGACATAGCTCTGTATCAGACACCAAGCCCCTAAATGTTGCTGAGGCAGATAATATGCAAAATGCATGGCTGAGAAACCCAAGCAAGAGGGCAGGCAGGAGAGAGAGGATTGATCTGTTCGAAGACTGTTCTAGAACAAGCCTCCCAATGATAAAGGATTCTAAAAACGATGGGAAATCAGGTGAAGGGAGCAGGATGGAGATGTGGACGCGGGAAGGAAGTGGAGGGTACATATCTCTTCAAGAGAAACGGAGAAAGCCTAGGGCTGGCAAATAAATTCAGTTAAGGAAAGGGAAGGTTCTGGAGAAGAAAGCTCATAGGGTAGGGAAGCATCACTTCTATGGGAGATAGAAGTTGTAAGATGGGAGGGATTACTGCTCTATAAAACATTCCTTGTATTTCTCCAAATTCCTGTGTTCTTTCTTCTCTTCTAAGCATCGGATCCTTGGGTAGCTCGTAAGAACTAGGACACCCTTTCCCAGGCAGCTACAAATAGTGAGGCCTGGAGAATCCTGTCCAAGTGGGACTGCATTGTAGTGCTTTTAAACCTGATTTTTCCCGATTATCTGACCACCAAAAAGCTTTCAATCTCTCTGGTTATCTTGCCAACACTGAAGAACCCCCTCTCAAATCTCCATCTGTTTTTCAGGCTTCAAAAGCTCTAGCAAGAGTAATACTCGGTGTGGCCGCAGAGACCACCGCAGGTCCTATTCTGGTGCTCCCTGCAGCCACCAGAGAAATAGTTCATAAGCCAGGAAATCCCCTCCCTTCTACTCTCAAGTACCCATTGGAAACCAGAGAGAAAGATTCTAGAAGGTTCCAGTCATCAGCCCCGGCTCCCATGAGCTTATCTAATCTGTTCACCTAATCTCTCTGGCAGTTTGAGGCTCCCAGAAGGGTGGAGGAGAATCCCTAGAACCACAGTAGAATTCTCTGAGAACCACAGTAAACACTCAACATTGAGTTTGAAACGCCAGAACCCGCACGAAATTCTAACCAACTTCTAAGAACACCAGACTCCATGTTTCCACGGTGAGGGGTTTCAGAGCGAGAACCACAAAAACCAGGCGTAAGAACCTATCAAACCAACCACCAGCCAGAAACAAAACAAGACAAAAAACAGGCCAAACCAAAACTTTATGCTATGAAAACAAGAAATAAAATAAGGAGATTTATAGGCCGGCTGATTGTCAGCAAACACAATATATTTACTGTATTAGCATTTGCTCACAGTGCAAATGGTACAACATTACACCATTTCAATATTTCAGTTTTTAAAAATGCTGTTTTCATTAACTATATTATATTGGCATAACAATGTGACGAAGGAGCAAATGAAATGTTGGTGAAGAATTTCACCTTTTCACGATAACAAGCATATTTTTTTAACCTTAGTATAAGGTACTATAAATCCAAGAAATAAAAACATCCACAAAATATATTACATCTGGTTTGTCTTTTTCTAAGTACTCAACTTTATACAAAAGTCTTTCAAAAAATATCATTCCCCATAGGTTTTCCTGTTTAAAACCTGATTTTTTTCTCTCAGTTCACATAAGTTAGAGTGCATTTTCTTTTGCTGTTTTTTTCTTAAAACATGCAGACATATAAAAAATCTGGATAGCACAACCTTTTGGCAACAAAGCTATTTTTCTCTTAGTTTAGCTTAAATGTCTGAGAACAGTTTTATTAAAACAAAGGAAAACTCAGAGTTATCATGCAGTGACATGCATATACCAGAAGGAGCAAGGAAAAAATATTAAAGGATATCTGATTCCTCCTTCCAGCTTTGAAGTGACCAAAATTTTTGTTTTTAATAATCATCACATTATAAAAAGTATTCAGCAAAATACTGTCTCTGCAAAGAAAGATTTTACCCTTCAGCTGAAAAAATATGGGCCCTCCCGGCAAACTTCATCCACTTCTCTCTCCTTCTACAAAAAGTCCAAGTACCTGGAAGTCCACAATCGCCTGCTCTTTGATTTTTTTCCCCCCTTTCACTAGACTCCTTTAGTATTATCCGCCACCAAAAAAACCGGTGCTTTTTTCTCTTTTTAAAAAAAAAAAGTGGGAAATGCATAAAGTGACTTTAAAAACAGACATTCTGTAAACTCCAGACCTTTGTTCCTTCTCTCTGGGCAGCTTACTGACCACAGGAGAAATAACGCTAACAGGGAACAGTACATTCAGGCAAGACTACACTGGAAGCTGTGTCAGAGAGTGACCTTCCCTACTACTCCACTTCCAAAGAGTCACCCCTGTGTGGAGGAGGCTGGGGAGGAGGGGGTGCCTGAGAAGAGGTGAGGTAGGGTGGGGAGAAGGTGAGACTGGGGTATGGAAAAGATATGCCTCATTCATCAACATGGATTAATGCAAACATCCCCATAGCTTTGAGGAAAATTTGGACAGAGATGTGTGTATATGTGTGTATATGGATGCATACATACATACTCACACACACATACACACATATGTAGATATAATCTCATCAGTTAAATGTTTCATAAAAAATAAATCATTTAAAGCTGTAAATGCCTACAAATTCTCTTTATTCCGGTGCACTGCACTGGATAGCCAAGTACCTTAGAGATTTAATTTTACTAGGAATACATATTGTGTGCATGTTATATATAAATGTATATATATGTATATCTATATATATGTGTGTGTGTAGACACACATATATACATACACACACACACACACACCATACTCATAAATTTGAATTCTACCTGTTGTGTTGGTGATGACAAAGAGAGAGAGAGAAAAAAGGCTGCATTCCCATTAATGGTGGGAAGAGAAATGGGTATGTGGGTGAGAGAACAAAAAGATGGCAAAATGGGGGGGTTGGTTGAGGCCTGCCTTTTTGGAAAAAGATTTGGAAAGAGATGGGAAAAGGCTTAGAGGGGAGAAGGGAGAGGAGGGGGAAAAGGGCAAACTCAGGAACAGAGATGTAAAATCTCTGGGGCCGAGGAAACACATTTTTTCAAAAGGCAGGTTCAGTGATGGCTGTCTGCTTCTCCCCGAAGGTCAAACTGCCCTGAGGCCTTGAGAGGGAAGTGCTCGGAAAAGGAGGGATTCTGACGGGCCAAACCCTAAGCGGCGGTAGCAGCACCGCGGCGGCGGCACCCGAGGCATTTCTGTAAGAAACATTATTTCGGAGCAGGTGGAAGACCGTCTCGTCCCGCCACGTGCGGGCCCCCAGCGGCCTGGGGACCCGAGGTGGGGAAGAGTTTGGGGTGGACATAGCCCAGTTCAGCTCAAGAGTCTCGCGCGCGCACACACACACAGAAACACACACGCACACACAGAAACACACACGCACACATACACTCACGCGAGCACGCACACTCGCGCGCATCCCCGCACGCAGGCGCGCGTGCGTGCGGCGGGCAGCAAGCTCTGCGCTTTGGCGCGCTCCTTACCCCCTCCCCCTCTCGGGTCTCCGATGGGGAACCGAGGGAGACGTGGGGGGAACCATGAGGTGCTTGGGTCCAGCGAGGCTTGGGCGGGCCCAGCCTTCAGTCCCCCGCAGGTCCTTGGCCCGGCCCGGCGGCCCCTGGATCAAGACGATCCCAACTGAACAAAGCGGGCTAGACGCCACCATTCCGCCCCCACGCCTTGGCTAATGGGCGGCAGCAAGGGGAAGGCGCCTCCTGCCCTGGCCCCTGACCGTTGGCCGGTGTGAAAGGGTGGAAACGGGGGACAGCGAAGGGAAACAAGGGGCCTTACGTCCATGGAGAGGCCAGGGCGCGGCCCCTGCGCCTCCGTGGCTAGCTTTCCGGCTGCATTCAGGCCAGCAGCCGGGAGACACTGGAGGAGAAAAGTGTGATCTGGGGGCCCGAGCCTCAGGCGCAGGTGGTGACCACAGGGGCCAGGGACACCGGGGCCGCCGAGGACGCAGAAGGCGCACCCCCCTTCTCCGCCTTCTTCTCCTTTTGCTTGAGGTGGATCTTGGCGTGGCGCTTGCGCTCGTCGCTGCGCGCAAACTTGCGCCCGCAGAACTCGCAGGCAAAGGGCTTCTCGCCCGTATGCGTGCGGATGTGAGTGGTAAGGTGGTCGCTGCGGCTGAAGCTCCGCATGCAGATCCGGCACTGGAAGGGCTTGTGGCCCGTGTGGATGCGCAGATGCCGGGTCAGCTCGTCCGAGCGGCTGAAACGGCGGTCGCAGCCCTCCGCCGGGCACGCGTGGGGCCGCTCGTGGAGCGGGGTCTTGCTGGGTCGGTTGGGGTACTTGCGGGGTCGGATGGGCTTGAGCGTGAGCGGCGGCTGGGGCAGGCTGCCAAAGCCCGGGTGGATCTGCTTGTCTTTGAATGCCTTGATGGTCTCCAGGGGGGTAATAGGGGGCGGGTTGACCCGGATGGGGTCCATGCCCTGGAAGGGCTTGTGCTCCGGAATGGAGCCCATGTCGTTGGGGTGGTGGTATAGGTTGTAGTCAGGAATCATGGGGAAGAGATTGCTGTCCAAGGCCGGTTTGGCCGATTGGTAATCCTGGGGGGAATAGGCGAGCCCGGGGTTGCCCTGGGGGTCGTGGAAAGACACAGGCTCCGAGTAGAGATCACTGCAGTTAGAATAGGGGGGCAGCGCCGGATACATGGCCTCCACTTCCCCCTGCGGCGGCTGCACCATGCTGGCCGTGGAGGTTTGCGTGCTGAGTGCCCCAGAGGCCGGGGGCACCCCCAAGATGCCGGCGCTCATGAGGCTAATGATGTTGTCCTGGCACCAGTTGGAAGGGGAGTCGAAGGCGAACTTTCCCAAGTAGGTCACGGTCTTGTTGCCAGGGGCTGGCTGGAAGGAGCCCGAATAAGAGAGTTCCGGGTTGGGTTTCTCGTTGGTCAGACCGATGTCCATCACATTCTCTGCGGAGAGCGGGGGAGAGAGGGGAGGGGTGAGTGAAGCCGAGTCGGCTCCCAGGCCGGGGCGCCCAGGTCCTTGCCCAGGTGTGGAGGTGCGGCCGGGTGGAGTGCGCAGCGCATGGGGTAGGCTGCGCCAGGCGCAAAGCGGGCGGTGCCGCGCTCCCGGGCGCAACCTGGATACAGCAAAATACTACTGATCGGGGTGTGGAGTGGCTGCTGCACACACACCGCACACGCCGTACACACACACTCCCGTACCACACACACACACACAGGCGCGAGCGCGAGAAGCATTGTTGTTATTCCCGAGGTGGGGCGGGCAGGTAGCTGCAGCTACAGGTAGTTTCAGACCCGGAGCGCGCTGGGCTCTCGCTCTCCAGCGCACACAACTCGGCCTCTTCCCCTAGCGCTGTCCGCGCCGGACCCCGCGCCTCTCCTGCCCCGACGAAGCCCCCGGTGCGCACTGCGCCCGGGGAGCTGACCCGGAGCGCTCCGACGCTTTGTCCGCGGCGCGTAGAGGGGTGCTGTCCGCAAAGGGAGCTCTCCCGCCGCCTCCCCAGCCCCAGCCTCCTCCGGGCCTGAAGGAGCTTTCGGCTTTTGCTGGAGGGGGAAAGCCCAGCCTCAGCTTAGCGAGAGTGGAGGGCGGCGGAAAACCGGCCGGTGTCTCCATGGCGGGAGTGGCCGCTCTTCCCAAGCTCCTCGGTCCGGGGATCGTCCCCCGTGGCAGCCCCCGCGCGGGTGGGCCCCCACCTTCTCCCCTCTCCGCCGTCCCCACACCCCCACGGCTTTGCTGAACGCCCTGGAAAGGCAGCGTCGCAGTACCTCTCCCACCGCGGGGACTCCACGCCGCACATGGCTCCATCCCGGGTGGGAGGCTGAGGGAGTAAGGGGGGAGAGCGCGGGTGAAAAGGGACGTTGGGCTCCTCCCGGGAAAGGGGGCGACAGCATTACGCCTTGCGCACAGCCCGGCGATCGCGCCCCCTAAGTGGAGAACCCCAGAGCCGCTTGCACCTACCTCCCTTCGGTCGGCGGCTGCCCCCACCCGGGAGAACCGAAGCCTCTACCGTGGCGTCGCCAACCGAGCCTTCCCGATCGGGGAGGGCGGGAGGAGTGGGTGGGAAAAGCAACTCGCCCCCCGGAAAATTCCCAGCGCGCCCCCCATCTCTCCATCCATCCATCCATCCATCTATCCATCCATCCATCCATCCATCCATCCATCCATCCATCCATCGCTAGCTCGTTCCCTCCTCCTCTTCCTCTCTCCCTTTCCTTCCTCGCCGCCTCCCCGCCGCCCTTACCTGTAGCCATCTGATTGTAATGGGCTACCGAGTCGCTGCTGCCAGAAAAGAGGTTGAGCGCGCTGGGGATCTCCTCGGGGTACAGATTGTCAGGCAGTTGGTTTAGCAAACTGCTCATGGTCACCGGCAGCTTCTCGGCGAGTTTGCCGGTCATAGCACTCCCGAGCTGCCGCCGCCGCCGCCGCCGCCACCGCCGCCGCTCGCTCCTAACGCAGCTTCCAGGCAAGCGGCATCGGAGAGGCGATCCGTGGTGCAGGGGAAAAGCATGCGAGAGGGAAAGTTCGGGAGGAGGGGGGAGGGAAGAGGGGAAGGGGTGGGCCTGGGGAGGGGATCTTCTCTTTTTGGGGGGTGGGTGGGAGAGAGGGCAAAGGAGGGTAATCCTCTTGGGTGCCTCAGCTGGTGCCGTAAGAGGCTGGGTCGTGGCGGGGGGGGGGGCGTGTGTGGGGTGGGTGGGTGGGTGCTGGGCTGGGGGGGGGATCTCGGCCCAAGGGGGTCGCACGCGGCCTCAGTATTGATATCACAAACAGACGCGCGCCCGCGGCCCCCCCGCCCCCCGATCCGCCACCGCCACCGCCGCCACCGTCGCCACTGCCGCCGCCGCCGCCTCTGCCGCTGCTGCTGCCGCTGCTACCACCACCACCAGCCCCGCAGCTTCCTAGCAAGCTCACTGCTGCCCAAAAGCTCCCAGCCAGGGAACTCCACCAGCCTATTTATCTGAGCCCCGGGAAAGCTCCGTGACGTAGCTGCCCATATATGGACAGACAAAGCCCAGCCGAAGGGGCGCGACGTCACAATGGAAGCTCCTCACAATGGAACATTAGAAAGCAGGAAGCGAGCCGCAGCCAACGTGCGGCGCCCGCACCGCTCGCGGATCTTAAAAAAAGAGAGAGAGAAAGAGAGAAATAGAAGAGAAGAAGGAAAGAAAATTCGAGAGGCGAGAGGAAAGAGGGGTGTAACTGAACGCGCGGCGTAAAGGACGCAGCGCGGGGGTGAAAGAGCAATAATCGCCTGTGTGTTTACTTGATGTCTGCACTAGGAGAGCGCGCTTGTAGGACAGGGGGCCGTGGGGTGGGGTCGTTCGCAAGTGGCCTCCAACAGCCCCCCAGCAGGAAGAAAGAGAATTGAAAACACTCGGCGGGGTCCCTTTGCAGCCTGGGAACTTCTGGGGAACCCGGAAGGTGTGCGCTCCGACCCTGCCCCGGCCGCTCTTCTCGCGTCCAGGATCCTGCCTGGGACTGGGACAAAGTCCCTCTGAGGAGGATTCCAGCGGGTCAGGGATCTCTGGTCCAGTATCCCGGGAACTTTTGTGCCGCCCTCCCTCCGATGCGCCGCCCACAGCCCTGCTGCTCCCTGGGCCCCTGACCCTGGGCTGACACCCGGCTGAGTCCAGTGGCTGGGAGATTCGTAGCTGCATAGCGGCTGCGCGGGAGGCGAGAACTCCTCACCTTGGGGGTCGAGGATGTGCAGTTTTGGTGGTGAAGGAGAAGGAATGAAGTTGAGGGGATAGGGAACACGTGCACCAAACCCTCCATAAATTCCCTAATGGTTCCAAAGCACCCCTGTGGCCACGGGATGGCAGGAGGGCCCAGCAGGCCCAGGCGCAGTCGCTGTCTATTGCTGCCTGCGAAGGGCCCGCCACTGAGTTGCGGCAGGAGCCTGCCGAACCACAGTCTCTGAGCCACCACGGCGACCTCCCCTGCTCTCTACCCTCCCCCTCGCCTTCCACAGGGCTGTCCCCACTGCTGACTGCCGGCGCCCTGCAGTCAAGGGCTGCCTGTTTGCCGACCCCGAGAGCTGTCACCTCCCAGAGAGACAGCAGATCCCGGGGGCGGCTATGTTCCCCGAGGCCTGTTTTCGGAGCGCGCGCGGCCGGGCCGCGGGAGAGGAGGAGGAGAGGAGGGGGCCGTGGGGGAGCGACCCCGGATCACACCGGCTTAGCGTGGGAGGAGTCCCTCCTCGTTGGCCGTGTGGGCGCGGTGGATCCCGCGTTCCTCGCTTGGGAGTCGGGGTTGGGGGAACGTGCATTTCTCAGGGGGAGTGGGAGTATTGACAAGGAGGAGGAGAGGATCCCCGGGCCTCACTCCGTGGGAGGGCCACGCGGGCCGGGGACGTGTGGGAGGAACTCCCGAGCTGCACATCGTCGTGGGGGTGGATGACAACCTCTCTCTCCTCCCCTCCACTTCACTCGGTGGAGAACTAGGGGTGGGAGGGCCCGGCCTCCCCCGGATCTCCTCTGGTTCTTAGGAAAGGAGGGATTCCCGCCGCCGCGGGCCCCCTCTCCCCCGCCCCTGCTGCCGCTCCCGCCAGGCTACCCACACCTATACCGGGGAGGCTCTGCACCCCTGGGCTCTCCTCCGCCCGCGCGGCGCGGGGAGGGAGCGTTCTGCAGCGGTCCCCGGCTCCGGCCGGAATCAGGGCATGCAGCGCCTCCCGCCCCCGGCTCCCTCCCAAGGGGGGGCGATTGGCCGGCCCGGGGGCGTGGGCGGCAGTGTGAGCCAGGCTGGGCGCGGGAGGGGCCTTGGCGGCTGCAGGGAGGGTCGCGGGGCGGCGGGCCAAGCCGGGAAGAGCCATACAAGGAGCGGATCCGGTGACGCGCCGGCCGCGCCCCTTCTCCTTCTCTATTTGGCTGCTGATTCCGGTCCCCGGATTTGCATATTTTGGCATCCAGTGGAAAAGGAAAGAAGAACGGAACCCGCAGCCTTTAAAGGAACCGCACAGGCTGTAGCGTCACATAGGGAGGCGGTCTGGGGGGCGTGAAAAATTAGCCAGCGGCTCCGGCCTCTGGTCATGGAGCTTGGCAGCTGGGGGGAGGCGGGGAGAGGCGGGGAGTTGCGGCCACCAGAGAGATTCGGCCGCTCCAGTCCCAGTCCTGGCCCCTCCGCGGCGCTTCCTGCTGCGCGTGCACCCGGAGGGTCTCTGCGGGTTCCGGCCCAGGACCAAGAGACGTCGCGAGGTCCGCGGCCTTTAGGCGAGCCGCAGGCCCCAGCAGTGACTGCAGTGCCCATGTTTCCCCGCGCGAGGCACAGCTCAGGCTGCGGGGGTGGCGGGGAGGAAGTGAGAGCCCTCCCGGCCGCCCAGCTCAACTCTGGAGGACCCTACCGTGATGCACCCCCCTCCCACCTGTTGAGACCTCTCCCTGGAGAGGAGGAGATTGAGGAGCTGCAAGTCCCAGTCCTGTTTGATAGGGGCCTGCATTAGGAAAGGCAGAGGCAGTGGGAGCATTTCGGATCCTCGAAAGCTTCCAGGGCCCCAAAGACCATGGAGGAGTGTAGCCATTCCAGAGATGACCTGCAAACACTTTTAGGAGAGCTGGACCTGTTGCATCCAAGCAGAACAAGTAGCAGGGTTTTGCAGGCCTGCTCCAAGCCTTTATGCCTGTTGGTGAGAATGGATAGGAGTCTTTTCGGGCAAGATGTCTGCCCCCTCCTTCCTACCTGTCCATGACGTAGAACGGGAGCCTTCAATTCAAATAAGTATTCATTCAAACTTCAGTATGATGTTGGGCAAATTTCTGAATCTCTTTCTTGGCCTCAGTTTTCTTGTCTGTAAATTGGGATAATAATAATACCTATCCCTTAGGAAGAATTAAATTTGATAATCCTCATGGAGTACTTTTGCCAGACCCCTAGCAAGCACTCAGTAAATGGCAATTATTATTGGTAAACTATATTTTCCCCAACCCTACCATGTGACTGAAAAGCCCTTTCCCCTTGTGTGTCTTAGGAGTGAGTATAGTTGATATAGGGAGTTAAAAGGGCCAGGTATGACACTCCATCCCATATCAGTGTGATCATATACAGGAAGTCCTATTTGTGTGCCAGGTACCTGCTGGGCACTATGTCATCGTAGAGATGGTTAAGGAATGGTCCCCACTGTGCAAGAACAGAGGGCCCTCAATAGCTGGTGGTGACAAAAAGTAGGATACCAAGAAGTCATTCAGCTGCTCTTTAACACTCTGGAGCATCCTTCTAGACTTTTATGGAGGGTGGCTATGGCTCCAAGGTGGGGTGGGGGACTCAGGTGCCCTTCCTCCCCTCCTCTGCCCTGGAAGGAGCCATGCTGGGGAAGGCCTGCCTCTACAAGCATAGGTCCTCACTGCCTGGCTGCTGGTCGGGTTGCAGCCTGCACAGGTGTCCCCTGTCAACCTGGATGATGGTGGCAGATGGAGGCCAGGGTTCTGTGGCGGGAGGGGACAACCCTGGGTATGGAGTAGGGGTGGGGGGTTTGGAGTGGCCCCTTGTAGACTAACAGCATTCTCCCTTCTGCTGGCCAAGTCTTGAATTCAGCATAGAAAAAAGCTTTTTTCCTTCCCTCCCTCTTTCTTTCCTCTTTCCCTCCTGAACAGGGGCTGAGGGTGAGGTCTCACTTTTATTGGCGGGCTCGGGTGAGATTACCTGAACTGCAGGCCCTGGACTTGTTGGGGAGTGAGTAGGCACTGGTTCAGGGCGTCCTTACCCTGGAGATGGTGAAGGGCAGGCCCCGCCCCTCTGCAGCAGAGCCAAGGCTGCCCAGCCCCCGCTGCTTACCTCTGGGGGCAATGGGTGTGTTTGTCTTGGTGAAAGGGTAGAGGAAGGAGGGGACATGCCCTACAAACCCACCACAGAAAAAGACCAGGTTGGTGCTCTGTCTTGCTCCTTAGTCACCTCTGCCCTCTGAACTTGAGCTCCATTTTGCTAAAGATATCCAGTCCTTCTCTGCTGTCTTACAAGAAAGAAGCCCCCAATTAATTCAAACTGGGGTGCTGGCGACTTAATGCATTACCCATCTCAGCGGGTATTTGCCTTTTTAACAGAAAACGCTTAGAAGAGGGTCATATATAACCTAAAGGAAGTAAGCCTACCATTAAGCATGGTGCCTGGAAAATGGTAGGAACTCATATATGCTGAGGTCTAATGGTGGGATGTCAGGCCCAGTGATAAGGAGTAGGAGTTTTGGGGTGCAGAGAGCGTCTGGGGTTCCTCAAGTCACACCAAGCACCCATGTAGAGGGCCCACCCTGGTGGGATTGCTCCAGAATGACAGCTCCCTCAAGGGCTATCAGTTGCTTTCTATTTTGGGTGTCCCACAGGAGACAGGTCGTTGGTGGAATCTCTCTGGCCAGCCCTCCCTGGCTTTCTAGAGGTCATTACCATTCTTTCAGTAATGACAGCCAGCTCTGAGGTGAGGTGAGTTTGGCTTAGAAGCTCGCGGAAGGAACTTGACAGCCATGACGACTTTGGGGGTGGTGGTCCCAGTTAAGAGCATTGCGTGGGGGCTGCTGGAGGCTTTGGGCTTGCCGACCTTCTGTACCCATAAAAGATTGGGGCCTGTGGAGATACATCATCTTCTTCATTTTTTACAACAATCCTGCGAGGAAGCTTTTAGGGCTGCCCCCCAATAGTTTTTTTTTTTTTAAATGAAAGATCTAAGGTGTTGGAAAGAGTCTGAGTAGTTAGTTGGAGGACCCTTGGCCAGGAAGTGGCTGAGCTGAGATTTGAACTCAGGGCCTTGTGACTCCAAAGCTGCTGCTCTTAATTCCAGCCTTTGTCCCCATTCTGGCTGTTAGGGAAAAGAAAGGAGATGGCAGGTGTGGGTAAGAGGAAGGAGAGGTGTAAAACCTGTGGAGAAGGCAATGAATCTGCTTCCCAGAACCCCTGGGACCCAGCATGCAGGTAGGGGAGGAGCCCCTGCCCAGGGGAGGGTAGGGGGTACAGCTCACAGGGAGGTCAGGGAGGAGCAGCATTTCTGCCAGGGCTCCCGGTAGGTGGAATAGCATCTGTGCCGCTCTGAGCAAAGGTCCCACTGCCCTAGGTTGTCACAGAGGTCACAGGCTCCTCGCCAAGCCAATCACACACTTCCATTTGAAACATCTGCTTGTGCCTACATTCAAATGAACTCATTATAATCATGTTGAATCCGGGTGTTTTGGATTACTCTTCAAGCAATTTCGGGGAGAACCTGGTGACCAAAGGGAGAAAGTCTTGTTACAAAGTAACATTTGCTGGCCGGTGAGGTGGAGACTCCTCCTTAGACACAAGTCCAAGGCAGTGAGTAACTGCCATGGGGGTCCAGAGGTTGAGAGTTCAGGGCTGGGCTGGGCTGGGGCAGGGAGAGAAGGCAGGTCTTAGACAGAAGGCAAGACTTGGAAAAAGTGTGCTGTACGAGTAAATGGGAAGAACAGGCCCTGACCTGGGAATCAGGACTTCTGGGTTCCACCATTAATTATCTGTGTAACTTTGGGCCACCCTCTGGTTCCTGGGCTTCTGGTGGGGCTGGGCTGGATAACCTACCACTAAATTCCTCCCAGCTCCTTTGATCCATGAGTTTTGGATTCTATTGTGGAAAGGGTTGGGAGGAGACGTGTTAGTGTTCCCAGTCAAGTTTGGGCTTCTGGGACCCTTGAGGAGGAGGAGGGATGGGTCAGGGCATGAGGGCTTGTAATGGGAACTTTACTGTCTTAGTTCAGCGGTGCCCGGAGGGTAAGTGGAGTCATGTGCTCGGGGGGCCTGTCATTGCCCCTGGGGCCCACAGTGGGACAGCCCCCTTCTCAGCTGGGAGGGATGGTGTCTCTGCAGAGAAGACTCTTGGGGGACAAGGCTTTTTGGAAAGAGGAACTTTGTCATCTGAAGTGAACCAGAAAAGGTGTGAGTGTGGGGGGCTGTTGGGGAGGCAGTCAGGGGGAGCAAAGAGGGAGTGAGAGAGAGAAAAGGAGGGAGAGAGAGGTGAGAGCAGAGAGGAGAGCGGATTTCCCCCCCGCTGCTCCCCACGCAGCCAGCCTCCTGGTGGCCACAGGCTTCACCCATGGGACAGGTCGAGGATCCAAGAGGCTGGCAGGTTCCTCTCCTCCCTGCCCTGGAAGGAGAACCTTTGGGGAGTCAGAGAGAGCTGTGGTCTCTAGATCCTTGTGTCTCTTAGCTCCCAGTCTCAGGACCCTCCTCAGCCTAAAACAAGTGGGCCCTTTGCCTCATCCACCAAGGTGAGGAGTTGGGGGCCGACCTTTGGCTTCTTCTTTGCTGTTCTATGCAGTCAAAAAACCTGGGATGTGGGGAAAAGCAGTTAATGACTCTTTTGGGCCCAGAATTCGAGGTCCTCAGTCGTGTTAACATCCTCTTTCACCAGATGGCCTAGGCAGAGCTTCCTGACTTTTGTTATGCCATAGCTCTGCTAGAAAATGAGGCTCTTTACAACCATTGGAGTAAAGAACTAACAAACACTGCCCTTGGCCCATCCCATCACTCTGAGGGCTGAACAATAGTGGCCAGCTGGAACCCAATGGAAGTCTGCCCATCAGCCTGATTGATGGCATGAGCTTTTCTGCCAGGGCTCAGGGCAGATGGGCAAAGGAGAAGGGACATGATAGATTTCTCTCTCTCCCCCCTTCTTTCTCTTTTTGCAGAATTATTTGAGCCATTCAGAATTATTTGGCCCCAGATCGCCAAGAAAGTTACTGGATGACAAGAGATGGTATCCGAGCTCCCTGGGGACAGGGACTGATTCTTATTCCTCTGTCTCCCCAGCACTCCCCCTGCCTGTCCCCAGCAGGTGCTCCATAAGAGGCTGTTGACCCAAGTGTCCACATGGGTAATTCTGAAACATGGTCAGTTTGAGGAGTGCAGGATAGACTGCGACCTTCCCACTTTGTCCTTGCACTTCTACCACCCAGCACCCACTATACAGGATGGGGGGCCCCTTGTCCACCAAAATTCATTCCTCACTGGGGCGGAGGGGGAGGCTCCTGGGTCTGGGGCTTAGCTCTCTCATTTCAATGAGACAAACATCCAGGGCGCACTTCCCGTGCAGGGAATCAGACTTGAGGCTGGGATCCTGCGGTCTGTCAGGGAGCAGGTGATTTAAAGGGAAGTGAGGAATGAGGCTGAGGTAGAAGCCATCGCACACAAGACATGATCAGTTCTGAAAGGAAGTGCAGGCAGGAAGTTCAGAGGGGGAAGGACTTGCAAGAGGACATGTTCAGGGACAGGGGAAAGCCTGATTGGGAGGGGTGGTGTTGATCAGGGCCTTGAGGATGGGCTAAGACCCATAAGTGAGGAGGGGAGGTATGAGGAGGGGAGGGAAGGGGGAGACAAGGGCAGGGGGTATTCAGTGTAAGGAGCTGTGCTTCCCCCCCTCATTTTCATGTTAACTTATTTATTTATTTATTTTCATCTCTGAAACTACCTAGAGCCCATTAGAACTGTCCTTCCAGGACTTCTCTGGCCTGATTATGGTTTGCTTGTGGATGAGTGAGGAATCCTAGAGGGAGAGAAGGGAGATAGCACTGAGGCTGGATCTGCGAGATGCCAGCAGACATTTGGGCGTCTACTAGAATGTAGGCTCCAGGAAGGCAAAGGCCTGGGTCTGGACCTGCCCTGCTGTATCCCCAGCTAGAACCTGGCTTATGGAGGGGATGGCGGGTGCTCCATCAGTATTTGTGGGAGAATGACTGTGCCAGACGCTCTACCAGGTCCGGTTTGGGATGCAGGAGCAGGAAAGGGGGCTAACTCCAGGTGTGAACTCCAGGAGAAAGCAGGACTCGGGGAGTCCAAGGCAACATGGACCCCAAATTGGGGGTGGGGTAGGATTCATCAGACATAAACTTAAGTGGTAATAGCCCCGTTAATTGAGTGGTAATGATCCTTGGCATTATTCATCTTCAAAGCCAGGAACAAGCTGTAATTAATACTCCTGCCACCCGGGGGCAGGGTGGAGGTGGTGTGGAGAATCTTGAGCTGTTGCTGCTCAGTCGGGGAAACTGAGGCACTGGCGGAGGAAGAGCCGTTAGGAGAGTGGATGCAAAGGCCAGCAGAGCCCGGCGTCTGCAGGGATGCCGTGAGCACTCCAGAGCGCAGCCCCCTCCCAAAGCCAGGCAGCTGGGGAGCCGAGGTCGTGAGTGGGGAGGGGGCGCCGGAGACCCACACCGCAGCAGAGAAAGAAGTCTCAGCCGCGGGCCTGGCGAGCGTGGCAGTGGGCGATCGGCTTTGCCCGTGGCTTGGCCGACGGAGAGCCGGCCGGGGCCTCCGCTCCCCGTGCTCCGGGGGCGGCGCTGGAGGGGCGCGCGGAGCAGGGGAGGGGACTCGCTAGTCCTTCGTGTCCAGTGGCCAGGCCGCGCGCGGCACACTCAGCCTGAGTCACCGTCGCCTCCGAAATGCCTCTCGGTTTCCTCATCGCCCGGAGGGAGTTTTTCATTAAGGTGATTACCCTGCCGTCATTAAGAGTCCGTAAATATCACCCAGGGACCGAGGGCGCGCGGCCGCCTCTAACTGCAGCCCGGGTCCGCAGGCCCCGGCCGCCGGTGGCGCCGCTCCGCCTCCCCAGCCACCAGTTCGAACCACCTGCGCGGCCCCAACACCATCCTGCATCTAGCGTGACTTTTTCTCTGGACCACGATGTCCCTGAGGGCATTCTTCCTTCAGTTCAGTCACCACCCTACCAGAAAAGGCTTTCCTCTGATACCCCTGGTCCAGGTGATGCACCAAACACCACTCCTAGTTTGCCGTGGTCCTACCTACCTTTTTACATTTATCTGTGTAATCCTTTGATGGATGCCTGCCTCCCATCCTCCTGCCCCAAGTTCTAGAAGGGCAGGAGCCACTTCTGATTTTGCATCGTATTCCCACGATACGGCCCCCTCTCAACCCACCCCATCCCCACCTAGCGCTAGTGTCTGGGGTATCGCAGGACTCAGCATTTTTGAATGAACAAGTCCTCATGAGGCAAGAGAACTGTTTGCTGACTGCCCCTGCACCTGATTGTCTTCAACATTTGACAGTTATCACTTGTGCACCTACTGTGTGTCTGGCACTGGAAATACAGCTGTGATGAAAAGAGTCTGTGGGGAGACTCAAGGCCTAATGAGGGTTCGGGGTGAGGATGGGCAATAAGAAGATACCTACGAGGTGGTGGTAAGTGGTATGAGAAAAAAGAAATGAGGATAAGGGGAGAGAGAGTGATGGCGAGTGCACGTTGAGATCCTGTTGTATGTGGTCATTCTTCCCCAGTCCTTGCATTTGGAGCTAGCATTAGTGCCACTGACTAAAGTACTGAATCCGAAGATGTGGGTCTGTGCTGTTAGTCCAGCTAATTTATTGGATGCTCTTTGAAAATTTTTATGTAAATAAGATCTTTGTCAAAAAAATTACATCACAGTTCACTGAGGAAAGTCAGGTCTCTGAAGGCAAAGTCACCTGTGACTTGGCCCCTTGCCCCTGGACCAGCCCCTCTTCCCTAGCCGGGCTTTCTTGCCGGCCGCCAGGTGGCCTGAGAGAAAACTCTGACAGTGCCTGAGGGCTCTTCAGAGGCCTCTGGGGAAGAGGTGTCAGCGGGCCAAGGGTGACTAGGGCTGTGGCTACCCCAGCTCCGAATCTCAGAGCTGCTCTGCCTCTCGCACATACCCTCTCTTGGATGGGCAGGAGAGCTTTCTATACCCCAAATGAAAGAAAAAGTTGCTGCAGTGGAAACTCGAGCTAACCTTCCCTCTTGCCCCACTTCCCTCTCGCGGTCACGCTTCCGGCAGCCGCCACAGGGTATTTTGGGTTCGAAAACAAAGCGTCAGATCTATTTGAGCAACTTTTTTTTCCATCGGAGTAGAAGCCCAGGGGCCTGTGGCCACCCTGGGCTCGGCCACTTCCCCAGGGAACTGACGCGTTTCCCCTTCTCCACCGAAGATCAATTTAGCAAGTCAGACTGGCCACATTTTTAGCTTCTCCTTTCCCTGGCCTGGCAGCAGGCGAGGGCCCAGAGGTAGGGCTGCTGGGAGGAGGGTGTGTCTGAGTGCCTTCTTTGTGGACCTCAGGGGAAGGCCTGCTTCCCCTCCTCTGCCAGAACCTCTTCCTCACCCCTCTCCAACACTCCCCAAACTGCATGTGCTGCACACACGCGCACGCACACACACACACACACACAATCTCCACTGCCGCCGCCACAAATCCACTTGCTGCATCAGGAGTCTGCAAAGTGAGAGTTGTGGGGTTAGGGCTGGTCTGGTCCTCAGTTTAATCGAAAGGATGGTGTGCCCGTGTCACTGGTGGGCCGGTGTGCTGTGGGTTGTGAATGAAGTGGGTGTGCATCCATGGAGACTGTGTGTGCATGCAAATCCGACGTTTGCCACTGCCTGGGCTGGACAACGCACACCCACGCAGCTTGCATGGATGTCTAGAAAGAGCCTGGCAGAGGTGAAACCCTGCAGTGTCTAGCGGGTGCGTACACCATGTGATTTTGCGTGGGCTGGTGTATTTACAGTATGTGTGCAGGATGCGTATAGTAGAGGTGTGTGTAAGCGTGCGTGCGCACGTTTGTATACGTGTGGACCGGCAGGGTTTGGTTCTTGGGGTATGGGGGAAGGAAGCCAGGCGAGCTCTGGACAGGGGTGACCAGCGTTCTCATGGGCAAATGCAGCTTCCTCCCCGGGGAGGTGGGGGTGAGTAGAGACCTTCTCGGTTTCTTTTGTAGTCCTTTCAATTCTTAACACTCAGCCGAGCCTCCATCAAGACTGGGGAAGAGCTGACTGGGTGCTGGCTTCACAGCCACAGCAAGGAGAGAAAGAATCTGTTGCCTTGTGGTGACTTGAGTATACACGTCCAGCTGTGTCTATGTGCGTGTGAGTGAATGAGTGCACAAGTGTGTGAGTATGTGAGTGTGAGCGTGGGATGTCTGAGTTTGTGTGACTGTGTGTGAGCGTGGGTGTGGGTGGAGGTGTTTGGACTCCTTTCGGGCACTACCTAGGCTCGCCCTTCTGCCCAGGCCCTAAAGGAAGCCCCCTGAGCCCCCTGTCTGCTTATTTCACGAGACTGGAAATGAAAGTTGCACTCGGGGCCCTGCTACACCTGCCTTTCTGACAGGCTCAGCCTCTTTCGTTTGAGCCCTCTGCTTCCTGCACAGCTGACTTATGCCAGTGGGGCGGACTCCAGCTTCTGAGGAATAAAGAGGGCACTTCTGTGTCCTGCCCTCATTCAGGGTGGGTCAGGAGGCTCTCGAGTCATATATCTACTCTCTGTGCCTGAGTGCCCATGTGCTCCTCCGTCCTCCCTCTACTAGGGTCCCTGAATGGTTTCCCCAGGTCTGCATCTGGGGAGGGTAAGTTCTCTCACTGGCTGCTGAATCTGGGAACAGGTTCTCCTGAAATCCCAGGGTCTCCAGCTCCCCACATTTGCGAACTCCTCCCTAACCTCCTGGTAGGGTCTTCTGGCTCCTGTAGCCAAATGCATTTGGCTCTTTTTCATTCTTAGTCCCAGGAATGCTCGTTTTACCCTGTTCTGGCGGCTTCCACTCACACCCACCCCCCACGCCCCCAGCCAAAGGGACAGTGGTAGTGGCTTTCTCTACCATGCCCCCAAATAACCATATAGAATTGTAGAACATTCAGCTGGAGGGGGCCTCTGAGAACACCCATCCCAAACTATTTTATAGATGAGAAAGCTGAGGCCCAGAGACAGCAGCTGATGCCCAGGGTCACACAGCAGTGAATGGTAGCCCTGGTGCTAAAATCAGGTCTTGACTCCTGGTCAGTGGTTCTTTCAGCTACATCAGACCAGCCGGCCATGTCCTTCTTTCCTATTTCCTTCTCTTTCTCACTGTTTCTCTTCCTTGCCTTTTCGACTGAAATATTTCCTTTTTTCTCTTTGAAATGCCCTCTCTGTGTTAAGTGGGATGGCTTGCATTTGGTGGTACCAAGGTGGTACTCAGAGCCAAGACCTCAGTCCTGGCATGGTTTTCATCAGTCCCCTCCAAAGGTTTTTCTTCTTCCTGGTCCCTCATCCCCCAAGGACTGCCAGGGACCCTGGCCCCTCCTCTCCCCGAGCCAGCCTCTTCAGCTCCTATTTCTCCTTCTAAGTACCCAGGAGGCAGATGAGAACCCTCAAGGAATTTTCTTCTTTCTCTAACCTTAGTTTCCTGGTCTCTAAAAGGGAGCTAGGGTCTCTGCAGGGGAACTATGGGGATTTGTGTATGTGTGTGCATGCAGGTGTGTGTGTGTGTGTATGTGCACCTCGTGTGTCTCCCAGCAGCTCCTGGGGGTAATGGGAAAGTTAATTAGTGCCAGGATGAAAGGTGCTATGGGGTAATTGCAGGTAATATCAGGACAGCCGGGAGGGTGGGGCTAAAGGCCCTCAGACCTCCTGGGGGTGGTGGGCGGCCCCTAGCCCCACTCCTGAAAACAGATCAGATACCTGGAGAGGAGGGGGGAAGGGGGCATTCTGAGTGAAGGGTCTTTGTCTTTACAGGGAAGTGCTTGTCAGTTGCTAAGGAACTGGGTTGTCTTTCCTGATCCAAGCCTCCCAGTTTTTTGCTGAGCTTGGGAGGGGCATGCTGGGCTGGGGCTAGAGGCTCCCTTGGCAGGTGGCCCCTTCCCTGGGGCTGCTGACACTCGGATGGGTCTCTTGGGAAGGACTCTTGTCTGGGGAGGGTGAGTGCTCCCATTACCCTCGGCCTCACTGCTTGCTCCAGCCGAGCTGGGGAGCAGAGCAGGTGAGGTGCAGGCAGGGAAGGAGAGGAAAACACACATGTACTGAACAGCCTGCATACCAGGCACTGTGCCGGGTGCCTTCCGTGCCATCTCATTTAACCATTGCAACAGATCTTTAAGGAAGGCACTTATTTACATTTTCCCCCTCCATTATGCTGTTTTGTTTTTGCAGTTGAAACACAGGTCCAGAACAGTTGAGTAAGTTGCCTGAGGTCAAAGAGCTATCAAGTGGTAGAGACTCTGTGATCTTAGGTGTGCTAAGTAAGAAAAGTTGTGCTTTTTAAATTTTACCACCTCTTGGGACTTCCCTGGTGGCGCAGTGGTTAAGAATCCGCCTGCCAATGCAGGGGACGCGGGTTTGATCCCTGGTCTGGGAGGATCCCACATGCCTTGGAGCAACAAAACCCCTGTGCCACAACTACTGAAGCCCGCACGCCTAGAGCCCGTGTTCTGCAACGAAGAGTAGCCCCCTGCTCGCCGCAAGTAGAGAAAGCCTGCACGCAGCAGTGAAGACCCAATGCAGCCAAAAATAAATAAATTAATTAAATAAATTTAAAAAAAAATTTTACCACCTCGTGCATCTAGCCAGCTTTCTTCTTATCCCATGGGTGCTCAACCCTAACACCTGAACCCACCATCACCATCATCACCACCACCACCACCACCACCATCATCATCACCACCACCATCATCATCATCTTCATCATCACCACCACCATCATCACCATCACCATCACCACCATCATCATCACCATCACTACCACCATCATCACCACCACCATCATCACCACCACCACCATCATCATCACCATCACTACCACCATCATCACCACCACCATCATCATCACCATCACTACCACCACCACCACCACCACCATCATCATCACCACCACCATCATCTTCATCATCACCACCACCATCACTATCATCACCATCACCATCACCACCACCATCATCACCACCACCACCACCACCATCATCATCTTCATTATTATCACCACCACCATCATCATCATCATCTTCGTCATCATCACCACCACCACCACCACCACCATCATCATCACCATCACTACCACCATCATCACCACCACCACCATCATTACCATCATCACCATCACCATCACCACCACCACCATCATCATCACCATCACTACCACCACCACCACCACCACCACCATCATCATCACCACCACCATCATCATCATTATCTTCATCATCACCACCACCATCACTATCATCACCATCACCATCACCACCACCATCATCACCATCACCACCACCATCATCACCACCACCACCACCACCACCACCACCATCATCATCATCATCCTCATCATCATCACCAGCACCATCATCATCACCAGGAAGTCTTCCTATATATCCTTTTCCATCTCTTTTTTAGCAGCTATTACACAGGCAAGGTTCTGGGAGGGAGAGAGGTGATTCAAAGGATTGAGGGTGGTATACTGTTGGGGTATTTGCCTTGAGCAGGTTGAGTTGGGTGGTAATGGCCTTGAGCTGGGCCAGGCCATTGCTGTGAGTGTTCAGGAGCTGGCCCTCCCCACAAATCGTACTTGGTCTAGAATAGCTGAAGCTGGGGTCAGGGAAGACACGTGGGGGAGACTCCCTTTAAGTTCTTTTGGAACCTCCAGCCTTCCTTCTTGGCCTACCTGGCTTCTGAATAAATAGAAGGTCTGGCCTTTATTTTATGCAACCCGGAGAGTAAAATTAGAGTACCCTTTACCTGTGAGTACTGAGAGTGGGAAGGCTTGAGTTAACACCAGATTCTACCTTTACTAGTTACAGAACAGGGATTAGGTTCTTATCTTAAGATTAACTTATCGGAATGTCAGTTTCCTCATCTATAAGATGAGAATCATGACACCTACATTATTCGATGGTTGTGACAATCGGATGAGAGAATATGTATGAAGTCCCCAGTAGGCTGTAAAGCTGGGCAGGAAGGCACTAACTGAGATGCCACATGTCAGGCATTTGGCACGGTGCCTGGTGTGCAGATAGCACTCAACAAATGGTATGTGATAATGATGATGATGATGATAATTCTATCAATTCTCTTCATCCCTGTAAAGGGGTCACTGACACTCCCTTTCTTAGCTGCTTTGTTAGCAGTCTCGAAGCAATCTACATGCTCATTTTGTTTCTTCCTGGAGGAGGCAGTGAAAGAAAAGGGGCAAGAGACCCAAAGCCTTCTGCAGGCAGACAGCTGACTCAGGGGGGCTTCCCCAAGGTCTCCTGGCCTCCAGGCTTCCCCTCCTGCCCACTGGGAGCTCCTTCTCTGTGGCTTCCAGGGACGTCTGACAGGGCTGGCTTCAGTCTAGAGCCTGGGCTAGTTTTGTTCTTTTTTCAAGTTTGGAGGCCAGGAGGGTGGGGGTCTCTCTGGCAGCTGAACTAAAAGCCCAAAACACCAGGGGAAAAGAAAGGAGGTTGGGGGGGAAAGGGAAGGAAAGCAAGCCGATAATTTCCTCGAAGGATAAACATCCGATTTTTTTCCTCACCCAAAATAAACACGCTAGCCACAAGGAATTAAAAGCAGAAGAGAGGAGGATGTGTCTCGATTTGGGGCAGCTCTAGGAAGCTGACCTGCTATTTATGCTGGCCTTGGGCACCGACCGGAGCTGCCAATTACATTCCGGGCCCGGTGGGGTGGGTGCTGCGGGGAGAAGGGCCCAGAGAGAGGGAGGTTCACACACACTCAGAGAGTCCCTTCCAGGGCTGCCTTCCGTGACACTGCAAAGGGACACTTCCTTTTGCTTCTTCTTGTAGCTCTGCCGACAAGCCTGCCTGGTGGCGTAGAAGGGAGTAGGGAGTTCCTGCTGCCTGGGCTGGCGTCAAAGGCCCCTCTATAGCACAAGAGCTTGCTGTCCATCACCTGGGCAGGGAGCTGAATCTATCGGTGTGGGGCAGTAGGGGGGCGGGTGCATCATCCAATCCCCTCCCATCACAAACTCCGTCTCCCACCTCCTGGTGTTCTTCAGATGCCCGTCACTAAAATCTTCCCACTAGTCAAGAGTGTGCTGCGCTGGCTGAGGGGTTGGCCTGGGCCCCTTGCCTTCCAGCTAATGCGGGGCACGCCTCTAGGAAGGTAATAACCCTGGGCCCAGGTGCAGCCTGCCCCTTTCATCTGGGGATCCCAGGCACTTTGCATGCATGAGTCACCCATCTTGCTGTATTCTAGCCAAGGAGGTGGGGAGTAATTAACTCTCGGAGGGAAACTGAGCAGAGGGGCTTGTTGAGGGGATAGGGGTGGGGCTGAGGGGACTGGAGTTGAGGGTAGGGGAGTTTAGCCTATGAATGAGACCGTAGCAGAGAGGTGCCTCCAAGGGGGTTTTGGGTGGGAAAGCCAAGA
This sequence comes from Balaenoptera musculus, assembly GCF_009873245.2. Classification (NCBI taxonomy): domain Eukaryota; kingdom Metazoa; phylum Chordata; class Mammalia; order Artiodactyla; family Balaenopteridae; genus Balaenoptera; species Balaenoptera musculus. The sequence goes on along the minus strand of NC_045790.1, from coordinate 15,544,311 downwards.
GACCTTCAGAGCACGTCCAGGGGCAGTCAAGACGCTGAAAATCCTTTCCTTGCAGACACCAAGGTGTTTCTTCACAGCTTTCCAAAAGCGTAAATCAGATGATGCCCCGTCTCCCCTCCAGTCTACTTATCATTCCACGATTCCCCATCGCTTTCAGGGTACAGTCCAAAACGTGAACGTGGCTGCAAGGCCTGGCTTGTTCTGGTCTTTGTTCATCTGTCCAGGTGGCCATGATTTTGGCCTTTCATTGCCCCCATCAGCCACGGGAGCTTGGAGGTGTCGTTTCTCCTCTTTGTCCCCTGTCCCCACTCATCATTAACCCCTACCCCACTTCTCAGCCTTGAAGTTAAACATCACTTCCTCAGGAAGAAGAAGGCTTTTTGTTTTTGTTTTTTAAGTCAGCAGGCAGCTTTCTTTTGTTTATTTTTATTTTTTATTTATTTATTTTTGGCCGCCTTGGGTCTTCGTTGCTGCGTGCGGGCTTTCTCTAGTTGTGGCGAGCGGGGGCCACTCCTTGTTGTGGTGCGCGGGCTTCTCATTGCTGTGGCTTTTCTTGTTGTGGAGCATTGGCTCTAGGCGCAGGGGTTTCAGTAGTTGTGGCTCGCGGGCTCTAGAGCACAGGCTCAGTAGTTGTGGCGCATGGGCTTAGTTGCTCTGCGGCATGTGGGATCTTCCCAGCCCAGGGCTCGAACCCGTGTCACCTGTATTGGCAGGCGGATTCTTAACCCCTGCGCCACCAGGAAAGCCCAAGAAGAGGGCTTTTTGAGCCTTTACCACCCCCCACCCCCCATCACAAAGCACGTCGCCTTTACACCTTATAACACTTGCCACATTTGCTGGAATTTGCTTGTGGTCATCTGATAAAGTTTGCCCTCCCGTAGTAGTCTGGAAGCTCCAAGAAGCAAGCCTCCTGTTGGGCCTGCCCTGGTCATACATGTAACCCCAAGCACCTGGCAGGAGGTCAGGCACATACCAGGTGCTGACAATGTTTGTTAAATGAATGTCAGAGCTGGAAAGGACCACGGTGATAAACCAACCACCCCCTGCCTCTTCTTCCTCCCTCAATTTCACAACTGAGGAAGCAGAATTTTAGAGAGGATAAGTGACTTGCTCAAGGTCACACGGTGCCTCAGTGATCGTTCAGGGCTAGAGGTCCCCCTGCCTGCCCCGCCTGTCCATCCTTCCCACCCCACTTCCCCCCTCCACCACCACTTGCATTTACAGGAATGCCCCAGGCCCCAGTGCTGGACATCAATTGATTTCCTCCTCTTGGTTTTAGAAGGAGGACAGGTTTGGAAACAGAACATCCAACCATTAAGCCCTGGATGATTTTTTTTTTTTTATTCGGAAGAAAAAGGGTTCCATACCCGGAGTGGGTTCCATACACAGACCATGGGTGGTGAGCGCTATGCACACACCTGCAACGTGAAGCCTGAGGTCTGGCGGGCAGTTATCTCGGTTCAGGTTTGTCCTCGGGCTCACTGCTTCCTCCCGGAGCCTGGTGATTTAGCGTGTCCTGGTAATTTTGGGTCATGAACTGGGTGCTGGCTTCAGGTTCGCCCAGGTGGAAGCGGCTCAGAAATCTGTCCATTTTCCAAGAGCCTGGAAGGACAAACAGACCACAGGGAAGTAGTGAGAGAGAACTGTGGACTTCAGAGCTGGAAGGGGCCTGAGTGGGTGTCCAGCTCTGGAGAGCGGAGAGAGCAGGAGGCGGCCGTGGCCATTGGGCTGAGGGCAGCAGATGCCTGGGGGTGCCCTCTGGCTCCTGGCTGCAGGGGCAGCCTCTGGATGTTAGCAGCGTCTGGGAAGGACGCTTTCCGGAGGACAACGGGGATGGCCTTTGGTCGGTTTCTCCAGGCCTTTATGTGGTAGAACTCTGCCTTCTCACTTGTAGGCAGAAAGGAAATGCCCAGTCAGGTTGGCTGCCCACTTTCTCCACCCATCCCTCTTTTCCTGCAGGCTCTCCTGACTGAGGCCTGAATGCTTCTTTTCTTCATACCTGGTCAGCCCAGTTGCCGGGGCTGAGCTCGGCAGAAGTGTCTATGCCGTTCTTCCAATGTCCTCCCCAGAAGCCCGGCCACCTCCCCCGGAGTCCCAGGAGACCTTGTGCCACAGGGTTCCTTCCCTGGCTGTGGCCGAGGTGAGAGGCAGGGCGCATGGCTAGGCTGCTTCTCCCTGCCCTGGGGACCTGGATCCCGGAGGGGAGCCGAGTGTGGGCGAGACGTTCCCGGCCTGGACCCTGGGGAAGTCCAGTGGGTGCCCAGGTCAGAGGGGGCCTCCTCAGGGGGAGAGAGCACAGGGGCATAGGGGGAGGTGCATCTTCTGGGACAAGTGTGAACAGGCCTAGCAGCAGGGCAAGGAGAGAGAGGCCCCAGGCACGGGGTGGGGGAGGCTGAGGGAGGTGGTCAGAGGCATATCCCCACGCTCTTGTTTCCCAAACCCTGGGCCTCAGGCACCCTCGGTGGATGGTTGCCAGATAAAATACAGGTTGCCCAGTTCAACTTGAATTTCAGAGGAGCAACGAATACTCTGTTAGTGTAAGTATGTCCCACATATTGCCTGGCCCATACTTATACTAGCAAATTGAATTGGGCATCCTGTATTTATTTATTTATTTATTTATTTATTTACCACCATCACTGCCCGCCCCCCATTTTTTTTCCCCTAAAATCTAGCAGCCTTCCCTGGCTGGAGGGAGTACTAGGGGTAGAGCCTGCCTGGAGCAGAGCTAGACAGTGGCTGATATAGCCTGAACCAATGGAGAACAGTAATCTCTAACACAGGGAGAGCAGGAGGTGAGGGGCCGGCAGCCTAGATTCCTCCCTGAGCCGCCCTTTTACCCACCTGTGGTCCTTGGTCTGCACCCACCTCTATTTTAGCAATGAAGAAGGCAAGTCCCCTCTACCTGCCACCCCCCCTGCCACGCCCCCAGCTGTTTGCATTTCAAAGATGGTCTCAAGAAGAGGACAATTTTTAAACCAAAGAAACAAAACATTGATAATAATAATAATAATAGCAATAACACTGATATAGTGCTTCCCATGTGCCAGGCACAGTTCTAGGAACTCTACACATATTCATTTAATCCTCACGAGGGGAGACTATTTTTATTCCTAGTGCACAGATGGGATGGTGGTGCTGAGGGTGCCTGAGGCCCAGGGTTTGGGAAACAGGACCAGGTTCTGGTGAGGAAGCTTCTCAGGGGCACGGATGGGGGAGAGGACCTCTACGGGTTCCCTCAAGTCTTATCTGGCTGTAATTGTGAATGTGATTGTGCATTCAAATTGGGCCTTTGAGGGCCTAGAAAATAGGTGCTTTGGGAGTTCTCTTGGGGGAAGGGCTGCATGGGATGGGCTTCTGCTGGGCTGTAGGACCCAATGCTGGGGGTTTTCCACTAGGATGGGAGGGAGGGAGGGAGAAAGGAGGGAGCAGGTACTCGCCTGGCTGTGGCCTTTGCACCCAGGGCACCCAGCGGGCTGGAAAAGAATTGAAGTAACATGACCCTGGGAAAGTGTGTGTGTGTGTGTATGTGTGTGCACACGTGTGTGTGCATGCTTGTATATGTGCGTGTGTTTGTGCCTGCACGCCAGGGAAAAGGTCATGGGTGAACTGGTGCATGGCGGGCACGGGGACAAGGGGGCCTTCCCCACGGAGCAGGGCAGGAAGGAACCGGGTGGCCGGGAGGGAATTGAAACTCATCACGAGATCAGAGCAAGTTGACGGAAAGAAATCCCCTGCACCCAGGGAGACCTTGCTCCCCTCTCCCAGCAGTCTGCTCTCTTGATTGAGCTAGGAGTGCCCTGGGGGCCTTGCAGCTCCTTCCGGGTCCCATTTCCGACAACGCTGGGGTCCTTGGGCTTCTTGGGCAGCTCCGCAAACCCGCCCCATCGCTCAGGAGAGGGGGGCCCAGTGCCGCCTGGCTGCTAGCCTCTGCGGCCTCCTCCCCTGGCTTGGCTGTGACTCCTTACACCTCCGTTTCCTGCCACAGAGGGCAAGAGGAACTGACCCTGTGCAAGTTCTAGAAGGAAGAGGGGTGAGTCAGGCCCTCAGGGCTGTGTGGGGAGAAATGAGGAGTTTGGAGACTGTGGCTTCTGCGGTCACCGCTTTCTGTGGAAAGCCCCATCCTGTATGGCACTGCTCGGTTCCCTGGGCTGCAGGGGGGCTGCTGCCGTGCAGGAAGAGGGCGGCACTGCTGCCTGTGCTCGGGCCGCTCCCCTTGGACCCTGGACCCACCCTGGATGGACTCTTCCTGGGATGAGGGCAGGGGTGGTGAGTCCACTTCAAAGGCCTCTGTGGCAGGAGGCCTCCGGCCACAGGGAGAAAGGAGCAGGGTGTCTCCTGGGCCAGTGGCTGGAACACAGAGGCCTGGGCTCCTCAGGACGGGGTTGCCACATATGATGTGCAGGTGGGTCCCTGCACAAACCTAGGGGGTGCTGCTTCCATCCAGCTAAACCACACGCAGAGGCCATTTGCTCACTTACTGGTCGGTACCGATGGGGAAGATGTTAGAGGTTAGAGATGTTCCAGACCTGGGCCCGGAGGCGGGGAGCAGGGAAGGTTAGGTCACCTCGTCTAAAGCCGTGGGGAGGGGGTGTTCTGAGCCTGATCTCTACGAGACACTGGGAGGGGGTGAATGACCCCTGTCATCCACAACTGGGAGAGGGGCTTCATAGAGACTCATCCTCTGAGTTTGAGTCCTGGGGACTGCAAGGCTGGAATGTTCGGGAATGGCCCTGGGGCATCTCCTGACAGTTCATCTCTTCACCCCCAGCCTCCCAAGTCTGTGGGGCAGGCTTACCACTGCTTGGGAGTGGCTCGGCACATGGGCTGGACCACCCCCATCGGGCCTATCAAGGTTAAGAGGCAGCCAAGAGACTGAGAAAGGGATGCTATACCCAGTCTAGCAACCCCCAGCCACCCCAGGATCCAGGAGAACTGGGTAGACAGCACCTGGGCTAGAATTCAGAAGCTCTGAGCTGGAGGGAAATCTCAGACCCCGGGATCCAGGACCCCCAACACTCACAGCTGCTTCCGGGGTCTGCCAGGCATGGGGGAGGGTGGCTTTATCCAGGCGCCACTCCTGCCCTCTATGAGTTTATAATATAGGACGATTAACAATGGACTAATAACAAGCTAGGCCTTCGCAGGGTGGCCTCAGCCAGCGGCACAGGGTGCAGCCCTGGCAGACGAGGTCCTATCCCCGCAGTGGTCCTGGAGTCTCTCCAGCAGGCCTGCTCTTAAGACTTCCAACAGCACAGGACAGCGTTCCCTTGTGTCCTTGCTCCCACCTGACTTGTCATCTGGTCCTCAGTGGGCCCTCAAGTGTCCCCCTCTCGCTGGGAGGGAGGCCCCCATTTGGGTGGGCTGGGAACAAGGGGTGGGGTTCTAAGGTTTTGGATGGGCCCCCTCAGCCTCTGCTGGGACTCACGGTGCCTGGCACCTGGCTTGGAGCTGCCCTGTCACCCCAGGCCGGGAGCTGCGTCTAACCAAGGCAGCCACCCTCTTCCCTGGCCTCCCCTTGCCCTCCCCCTGTGCAGGGACACAAGTGCTTCCTGGCAGGGGACAGTGGCCCTGAAGAAAAGATAAAAATTGAACACCAGCCTAATAAGCGTCCCACTGAGCGCCCGGCTCAGGTCTGTAATTTGTCTGGCTCTTCGTGGGGCTGGCTGCGGTCATGGGAGTGCTGATGCCTTTCCGCTGAGATTAATGATGTCCTGGCGGTGGTGGGCGGGAGGCCCGAGCCTTTTATTTTTTGTGCCATTAAATGACATCCAGAGACTTCCACTCAGGAGCTGAAAAGCCCTCGTTCCATCACATCCAATTACTTCTGGAGAATATTTGCTGAGGGGCTGATCCCGCTGGCTTGAGAGGCTTGGGGCTGAGGGGACCACTTTGACTTTGGCGGGGGTGAGAGGGGGGGATGCCAGGGGGATTTTCCGAGGTGGGGAGGGGTTACCCCCGGCTCCTCTGGAGAGGGGAACCCAGGAACCCAGGAACCCAGGAGAGCAGAAGTGCAACTCCTAACTATCCAGTGAGTGGATCACCCAGGCCTCCTCCCTCCGCCCTGTGGCTGGGGGCAGGGGTGGGGAAGGGAGCGAGAAGAGTGGAGACTCCAAATGGTCCATTTAGCCCCCAGTTATCAATTCCAGCGTTTGGTGGTGGTGACGGCTGGCTGGAGTTGCGGGTGAAATTTGGGGATTATCTGTGGTTTCCCGATGATCTGTTCAATACAGCTTTGGGCAGTTGATGTTGGGCTCGACTGGGGCATGTTCTGGAAGAGGGTTGCCTGGGGCCTGTGGAGATGGCAGGCGGTTCCTAGCCAGGGCGCCTGTCTGAGAGCTGCCCAGGATGGCCCCATCTGGGCGGCTGCCAGGCCCCCAGTTCTACCCGCTCTGCCAGGTGTGTGGGGCCCTTCGGAGGCAGAAGAGGGCTGCCTGACACAAGCCCACACAGTGACGCAGGGGCTGGGCCCCGGGGCTCCTGGGGCCTGGCCAGGTGAACCACCATGGGAGGTCATGGGGGGCGGGAGAGGGGCTGTTTGGCAGTGGGCTGTGTGTGTTTGTGTCTGTGTGTGTTGTGTGTGTTTGGGTTGGGCTGGTCTCCAGGCAGGGCCCCCTTCCCTGCTGCTTGGCCTCACTGCCACCAGGCCTGGTGGATTTCCTCCCAGCCTCGGTCCCTCCGCATGATGCCTCCTACCGTTGACGCTGCTTGGAGCTCGGCTGCCTTCATGCCCTCGGCCCGTGCTTTCAAACATTTCCCCACGGCGCACCTTATCTCAATCACCCACGGTGCCCCGCAGGCCTTTAGATGCCACAAGCAGGACTTCAACCCCGCTGTGCGGCAAGTCTCCGCCTGTCCCTCCTCTCTGACCCCTGTGGGTGGGTGGCTCGCCCAGAAGCTGTTCAGTTCAGCTGCCTGTGGTGCTGGGGAGCGGATTCTGGCTGCCTGGTTCGGAGCCCAGGGACCCTCCTCTGCCCGCCCCCCCCCCCCATCCCATTCTGCAAGGAGCAGTCCCTCTGCAGGTCCCCGAGGCCAGCCTGGTGAGGCGAGACCGAGCCTGGCGTGGCCTGTTAGCTCCCCTGGCTCTGTGGCACGGTTCTGGGCTCACTCACGGCCTCGGAGAGGCTTCTGGATTGAGCTGTGGCACGGAGGGGGTTCCCCTGGCTCACCCTTTAGCGGTGCGACGCCGGCTCGTGACCCCCCCTGGACGAGGCGGCTGAGACGTGGCATGGCACAGGCCACAGCTACCGGGACCTGTGGTCCCCATGCGGCCCTGGGCCACAGCCCTCCTCCAGGGGAGAGGTGTGTGGATGCATCGCTGAGGACACCCAAGGCAGCGGCACGGCTTTGCTCCCTCTCGGTCCCCACACCAGGGCCCAGAAGTCTGGTGATCGGCGTTGGGGGAGAGGGAATGTGGGTGAACGGCTGCAAAGAGCCTTGCCCCGGAAAGCAGAAGGAAGTGAACTTGCTATTAACTGCAGACCCTCGGTCGGCCAAGCCACTCACTTTTCTGGGCTCCGGTCTCCTCCTTTGCCCGGGGGGACGATGGCCGCTGTGCTGCCCACCCTACGCGGTCGGGCAAGGGGCAGGTCCAGGAGGGGCAGGGCAGGCTGGCGGAGAGGCTGGGTGTGCGCGGCCCTGCTGGCTTGGCGTTGGGACAGGGAGGGTGTGGACACCGAAATCGTCATTTGCGGGCACGGTGCTCACAGAAGCGGCTGCCTATGCAGGTGTTAAAGGAACTTGACCGTGAGGTGTGTTTGTGAATGTGGGGTGTGAGCATGTGCAGATCCGTGTGTGTGTGTGTGAATGGGCGTACGTGGGTGTATCCCCTATACAGACACACTCATTGATTCAAAGTCCACAATGGGGGACGTCCCTGGCGGTCCAGTGGTTAAGGTTTCGCCTTCTAGTGCAGGGGGTGCGGGTTCGATCCCTGGTCGGGGAGCTAAGATCCCACATGCCTCGGGGCCAAAAACCAGAAAACAAAACAGAAGCAATATTGTAACAAATTCAATAAAGACTTTAAAAATGGTCCACATCAAAAAAATCTTAAAAAAAAAAAAAATAAAGTCCGAAGTGGGCTGAGCCCAGAAACAGGTGGCAAAAAAGGGAACGTAAGACCAGAGGTGAGCTCGGGGACTTCCCTGGTGGTCCAGTGGTAAAGAATCCGCCTCCTAGTGCAGGGGACACGGGTTCGATCCCTGGTCAGAGAGCCCGCGTGCCACAACTAGAGAGAAGCCCTCACGCCGCAACGAAGAGCCTGCGTGCCGCGATGAAAGATTCCGCGTGCCACAACTGACTCGATGCAGCCAAACAAATAAAAATAAATAAATACTAAAAAAACAAAAAAAAGACAGAGGTGAGCTCTTCCCTCAAGGAATCTCTCTAGTCTCATGGTGGAAGTGGGACCCAGGCAAGAGAAAAATGTAAAGAAATACAGAAGAGAGAAAAGCAGGTGACGGAGGGCGTACAACAGGGTGTTTTGTGAGCCTGTGAGAGGAGCAGGAGAGGGCAGGGTAGGGTCACCGACTGAGAGAAGATGGCCCTGTGAGGTAATTTTGAAAGGTGCCACGGACTGGTGTCCTGAAGTGGGAAGGCGGTCCCGGTTTGGGGGAAGGGGAAAAACGTTCTGCCCAGGTCGGCCGGCAGAAGCAAATCAACTGTTGAGTGAGAAGGTGGGCAGGTTGACGTGAATGAAGAAGCAAGAGTCAGTGGGCACCCTGGCAGCGTGTGGTCCAGAAGGGTGTGAACCAACGCAGTGAGTGTGGGCCCTCTTCAGACATGGCCCCTCAAAGCATTCGGCTGGTTCCTCTAGAACCTGGAAGTCTAGAGGACAAATCCAAGGCTGCTGTGAGGAAGATGTGTAGAGAAACCATCGTGAATCCCAGATGAGCCCAGAGGCCTGATTCTAGGCTTTGGGTGGGGGTGGGGGGATTAGGCATGGGGGAGGGGAGTTAACCTGGAGGTCTAGGGTGCAAGTCCAGTGTATTACAGGCCCGAGATAATGCCAGCTCCAAATTTGGGAAGGTGAAGTGTCGCCTTTGGGACAAATGTCAGTGAAACTGGGCCAGCCCTTGTCAGAGGGCACCAGTTCACGTTCTGTCGGCTTCAGTGTTCTCCCCCATTTGGGATGTGGTCATGCTTAAGCTATGTGACTATCTCCCTCCACTCTCTCTGTGAGCTCCTAGTATCTGCAGAGCTACACCAGGTGACTCCATACATCCACGGCAGCAGGGATGTATTTCTGTACCCATAGCACCTAGAAGGGGCCTCACACATACTTGACACTTAACGTCATCTGAATGAATGCAGAGGGCATTGGTGAATCATGCCAAGCGTGGTGGGGAAAATGGCACAGGGAGGAAGGAGCTGTGGATTTGAATGGCAGGATTTTATAAACTAGGAGCGAGGTAGCTCCAAATCCTCTTCCAAGGTCCCTGCTGTGGTCCCGGTGGCCTTGTATCTGATCGAAGACCTCTACTCAAAAGCGTGTGGGGTTGGTAGGGTGAGTCACACCTTAATTTGTCTGGCAGAACTCGAAGGTGTGAGAGCTCGGTGAGCTGGGAGCAAATCTGTTCAGGGTCATTCACTGGTAGACCAATTAGTCCAACCCCTAGTCTTGATGATGGAGAAATTGAGGCCCAGAGATGTGAGGTGGCTTGCCCAAGGTCACATGGTGAGAGTTTGAATGTCAAGATCTTCCATTTGCTGACCCCTTGTATGTCATCCTGGGGAATCCTGGAGAGGGTTTCAGCCCCCGGTTCTGAGCAATTCCACCTCCCCCACCCCGACCCCCAACACAGTCATACAAGTTCAATGAGAATGATCTCATGCTCCCTTCTCATCCTAAACTTGTCATACACGACTCAGTCCCAGAGAGAGAGGCAACCCCACAGGACTGGGTCAAGTTAACCATCCTCCATGGGTGCCCTTCTAGCTGGGCTCCTGCATACTGACCTCTCCCCTCCAGTCTCTGGACGTCGTTCCTGCTCGTGCATCCAGGGGTCACCTAACCAAGGCTGGCCATGGCACGCATACCCTGGGACTCCCCACCTCCCTCCATGGGAAGAAAACTAGATCAAAGTAAGCCCCGGGGTCCATATTTCTTTTCAGGGCTCCTCATCCTGGCCTCCTGAGTGCTGGGCCAGCCTGGGGCACCTGGAGACCCCCCAGCACCGTGCAGGTGCTTCAGAGACTGCCAAGGCCTTTGGAATTCTGCCATTGCGCATAGGCTACTTCTTCTGTTACAGTCACCGCTTGGGTTCATCCACATCACACGTCTCTAGGCCTCTGGGGGCCTCCTGTCCTCTCGCTCTGGTCCATCCTGCCTACCACTCCAGTGCCGTCATCTCTAAAGATTGGCTTTTGCATGTTACTTCTCCCATGGGCAATCTCCAGCATCTCTACAGGGCACCCACCAAAGTCACACCTGTGCCGAGCTTCTGAGATCCTCCACAGCCTTCTCCCACTTTCTCCTTTCATAACCATCACAGGGGGCCTCCTTCTCACTTTTTAAAACAATCTTTGCCTCTGCAGTTTCCCCAGCCCAGAGCTCCCTTTTTCCTTCACTCAAGGATTCAAATGTCTTCCTTCTCCAGGACATGGCCCACGCCCGGCCTCCTCCAAGTAGCCTCAGGACCATATGGATTTGTAGATCATCTAGATCCAACCCCTCATTTTCTAGATGAGGAACCTGAGGCCCAGAGACATTAGCTGACTTGCTTAAAAGTCAAATCACTAGCTAGAGACTGGAAATCAACATTTCCTCACCTTGCAGTAAAATACCTTTCACTCTTCCTGGCTGAAGAGGGTGTGTCATCCTGGAGGGAAAGGGATCCTGGGAAGGGACAGGACTGTCCCTAAGTCCACATGATCTCCAGTTGTCCGTACAGCCAGAAACACACAATTAAGTGCTGAATTATACGCTGCTCTGCATCATTATTTGTTTCCAAAGGAGACTGTAAGCCCCTTGAAGGCAGGGAACTTTCCCTGTGCCCTGGATTGTGTTCTCTCCAAAGCCCTTAGTACGGGGCACATAGAAGGCGTCACGTGGTATGGCTGGAACCCCGGCCAGAGTTTTCATCTGCGAGAATAATTTTATCATCTCCATTTCTGGCAGCGAACGAAACAGCATGGAAGCCAAAGGGACTCTGCCCAGGGGCAAGTCCGGTTCCTAAGTTTTCATGTAGATGGAAGGGGGGTGGCCGTGGGAGTGCATGACAAACCGTAGTTTGGGCGAAAATCCACAGGACCTAATAATGAGTTTCAGGCCCGATGGGTTTCCAGCTCCCCTGCCTGCTGCTGATATCATAGGAAAAGCACCCACGGCTCGGGAGGACGAGCCATGGCAGGGGTGGAAAAGGTCTCTGGTGCACACACACCTTTTCCTCCTCTGCCCCTTTCACTGCTCCTCCAGGCATCACCTAACGCTCCTTCCCCCTCCATCCCGCCCTCGGTCCTGTGGAGGCGCCTTCAGGGGACTGTTGTGACCCTGACATTTAACGTGGTGCTCGGAGGTACCGCCCTAGTTTATGCGACTCCCACACGTGTGGGGAAGCATCGTGGGCTGAGGTGCTAGTTTCCAGCCCCCGGAGATCACAGTGCTTGGACTGCCAGAAGGGGCTTCATGATGAGACGGAGACCCAGGGAATTGGAGAAATTGATGTTCGCCTGGGCAAGATACGTTTTTCTTTCCTTTCTCTCTTTGTATCCAGACTTGAAAGGGTGTCTTTGGCAGAGCCATTTAAACAGATTTACAGATTGGCAAGGTGCTGGGGGCACCTGGGGAAAGGTTCTCCAGTGGAAATGTTGCACCAACTCCGCTTCTAGGGCAGTCCAGAGCCTCCTGTGATTGGTGGCTCCTGCTCAGCACATCTGAAGGGCTCCATGCTCCCCTCCTCTCCTCCGGGGCCTGGGGCAGTAGGCTTGTAACAGTACCTTGTCTGGCTTCCCAGTGGGTGGAGGTTGGTTAGGGTCACTGGGTAAGAGGAAATGGCTGATGACACCCACCCACCCTCCTGTCAGCCTGGGGGATGTGCCCTTTGTGCTCTCAAGTTGGCATTTGTGCATTCCACATTCTCTTCCTTCCCTTATCTGTGGGGAGGGAGGTGGGGTGGGTCATAGAGTGCACAGGGATTACTATATTTCCCACTTTCCTGAAGAGAAACCTAAGGCTCAGAGAGGGGGCATGGCCCACACAGGGTCAGGTGAGTCACCTGTGGCATCAGCATTGCAGGAGCCAGGTGTCCTGGGCTCCCCAGCTCCCCAGCTCTGGTAGTAGGAGGACCAAGGCCGAGCAGACTGGGTTAGCCATTGGGAAGCTATGGGAAATGGGTCCTCTGGAGAGTGCCGGGAGGGCTGTTCAGAGAAGCCAGTGGAGGGAGCATGGCCAGGGAAGTCTTCACCCCACCACTGAGATGGCACAGAGCAATTAACGACCAATGGAGACAGACCGGCAGGGTGGCATTCCATGGCCCTCTTGCCCAGATCAGACTCAACTATAGGGTACAATTACCTGCAGAAGTGGTGTGGGGTAGCTGCCTGCACATGCCATTTGAAACTACTGGGGGAGATGCTTCTCTCTTAGGCTCCAGTTACTCCCTTTGGGACCCTGCCTTGTAGATCCACCCACCCCGCTAAAGCCACCATCTAGGACGATGGAACTTGCTTCTAGGGGGAGACCATATCTGATGCCAACATCTCTTTGAAGACACTCATCCCGGTTTATTCTCAAGAAACACCACCCTTTGACTCCGCCTCCAAGGCTCATGGGTATGGTCAAGGTCCTGACTTCCCCATGAATGCACGAAGCATACACTTCCACCCCAGAATTCATCCTGGCTTTGAAGGATGGGAAGGCCTTACCTCGAGTTTTGTTTTCTTTAGGAAGGAGAGAGATGGTCTTTCCTTCCTGAAGATAGACGAAGAACTGGTAGCGATGGAAGCCACTTTGTGCTGGTGGGGAAGGAGGCTGGTAGGCTGTGGGTAGAAAAACAAGAGAGGGTGGGCTCCACATCCCACAGTACCCAGGGGTTCCTGGCTATTCTGGGCAGGGGGAAAGAGAATCATTCTTGGTCCTTTTCATGGACCCCTTCTGGGGTCCTAGCTGGGGGCCCACCCACTGCAAACCATTAGGATTTATCTTTGGCAGGATCTCATCTTCAGCAGCTTCATTTAGAAGCACATTATCTGGGGTGGCGGGAGGAGGAGCTGTGGGCTGGTTGAAGGTCTTGGGTGCTGGCCGGGCTCTTGGGCCTTTCTGGGCCAGCGGGTGTTGGCGTTGTCCTCTTTTTGCTTTAGTCTGTCCTGATGGATGTCCTCCCTCAAGAGAAACTCATCTTCCTCTGTGAGTGTTTTTGGCAGGGAATTTTTATTTATTTTTTCAGCATTTCCTTATGAACTCAATCCCCAAAGAAGCCAATTTCTTGGCTGGATCCGGAGGATCTGGAAGTGGTTACGGGGGTGGGTGGGACTCGGTTCAAAGGTTTGATCGTGGAAGCTGTAGGATCTGGGTGCTCGGGGCACCGGGAGCCGACTCAGGCTCTTCCGGAGGAGAATGCCTATTTCCCTTCCTTTCGCTCTTTGTGCGGGAGGTACTCTTTTTCGGGGGAGAAGCGGGGTGGGGACATCTCTCATCCTTCCCCCAAGTCTATGCAGGGCCTTGGGGTTTTGCAGGCCGACTCTCGCGGGCCATTCCAGCTGGGCCTCCTTCCAAGAGTGTGGGCCTCTTCCTCCTCCCCTTTGCTCCCTTCATCTCCCTTTCCAAGGAGCCAAGCATCTTCCTGGGGGTGGGTGGGGATGAAGTGTTTGCAAGGAGGATGCTGGGGGGAGGGAGTATTGGTACACTGTGGCCACCTCCCTCTCCTGATCGTTAGACAAGAGCCACTTGCTGCTCAAAGCTGTGGAAGCATTCCTCGTGGTGCACTTCTGGCCACTGGGGCTTCCGGAGTGCCCACAGCCAGGGGAATTCCTGATTATTCATTTCTCCCTGGGTTTTTGCATTGCAGAGCAGATGTATGTGTGTGCGTGTATGTGCGTGTGTGTGTGCACGCCCGAACAATGAGAACAGCACAGGGTGTGCCAGGAGCCATGTGAATTTGTGTGAATTGGGGTCTACGCTGGGGCGGGTGCAGGTGTTGGTGGACCCGATGGGCATGGGAGCTGAGGCTGTTTTGGAGGGTCTCTGTCAGCACGTGCGTACATGTGGGTAAACTGGTGCTTTTTTACAAACACTGCCAACCAGTGAGGGAACTCAGTGGTTCTATGCAGCTGAGGATGTATCCTCGGGGGAGATAAGAGACGCAACCCCATCTTACTAGGGCTTTCCTGAAGAGGTCGCCCTCCAAAAGTAGAGATGAGAGGCATGAGGAGAAAGGGAAGGGGGACACACTTGTTGAGCCACGTCTCAGGGCCAGGTCCTGGCTAAGTGCTTTCCCTGTGACATCTCCCTAATCTTCACCACAACTTGGTAAGGTGGGTGTCACGGCCATTTTCTGGATGAGGAAACTGAGGCTCCGAGAGGTGAAGTCAGGCCGACGGTCAGTGGTGGAGCTGGGCTTTGAATCCAGGCCCATCTGGTGCCCGAGTCCGCGTTGCTTTACGGAACCATGATGCTCGGTTGGTTTTTCTTGCTCAGCCCTTTGCCAGAGGCCAGCTCACCACCTGAGAATCCCCTTCAAGTTGAGTGGAGGGCGTGCCCTTGCTGGCGGGATCCCAGAGGGAGGGGAGGTGGGGAGCTGATGGTGAGAATGGGCGTGGGAAGAGGAGGGCATCAGAGAAAAGGGAGGTCCACGCAGCCACTCGCAGCCACATGGTGGGACTGGGGCAGGGGAACGAGAGAGGGGGCAGAGGGAAGAGAGCTACTTGCCAATCCCATGGAGGGGGGAGCGGTTCTGGTTCTGGGTTCTCTCCCAGCAGAGCCCTGCAGGTTACTGTGGGCTCCATCCCTTACTGGTTGTGTGACATGGAGCAGGTGGTTCTGTGCCTCAGTTTCCTTCTCTTTAAAATGGAGATATTGATGGCAGCGACCTTAAAAGGCAGTTGTGAAGATAAGATCAGAACGTCCAAGTAAACTCTTGGATGAGCGCTTTGCATGCTGTGAAGCGTCCACATAAAGTTGTATTGCTGTGATTCTTGTGATCACCCTCATTGCCCTGGCTGGGGGAAGGGGCACTGGAGGGTCTTACTCACGTGATAACTCCTGGCCCTGAATCTTCCCTTTCTTCATGTCAGCGCCCTGAAAGTAAGAGACGGGCACAGACGAGGGTTACTCCTGGGGCAGCAGGAGGTCACGCCATCACACTTAGTCCAGGTGGGCTCTGCTGAGTTCTTTCTCTCGGAGGGAGTAGGATGGAAGAGGAGGAAGCTGGCTGGCTGTCCTGGGGGACGCTGCCAGAACGGGCCGTGGGGTTTGGAATGGTGCCTTGGGGGTCTGGGGAGAGAGGACAGGTGCAGACACTGCTGAGGGTGGCTTGGTGGCGAGGGATGGACTCCCTGATCTCTGGAGAGCCTGACAGGACCCTTCCAGAAGGGCTGCCCCACTCTCACCATCTGTGCCCCCAGGCTGGGCCCAGGATGCACCTCTGGGGCCTGTGGGTTCTGGTCAAATCTAGGGCGGGGCTGACTGTGCTCACTGCTTGCCCATCCTCTCGGGTTCTCTTTGGGGCCTTCAGAATACTCGACCAACAGCTGCCTGAGCAGCCAGAAGGGCAAGGAAGGGCCGGAGGAGGCCGGACTGCCTGATTCTGAGGCAGCTACTTCCCCCAGCCTCGACCGGACTCAACCCACCACCCTGGGCCGATGGGACAGCCTCAGTTTCCCTCTTTCTCTTCCTCCCCCTTCCCTCCCTTCTCCCCTCTGCTCAGTGTCTGTGGGATCATGAGGTGATCCCCGGGGGGCGGGTGCTAATTACTGTTTGTGCAGGACCGGGAGATGCTCAGATGAAAGGCACTGGAGCTGGAGCCCTGGTTTTGTGCCACAGCTCAGGGCCCCGGGGCCATGCCAGGGAGTCCTGCGGCCCCTAGGTGTGGGGTTTTATAGCCTTAATGATGGTGATTAGCGCGGCTCCCCAGTAATCCTGCCAACACCTAACTGTGCTCTGGCCACCTTTCCATTGAGCCCTTCTGGTGCAGCCCCTGCTCCTTCCCCTCGAGCGAGGTGCTCAGGGTGGAGATGGGGGTGGGGATGGGGATGGGGGAGCATGAGATTTCTTCTCAGTTCTCTGTGGAGATTCTCAGAGTCACCTGGGTGACCCAAACCCTAGTGTGTTTGACTTTTTACCAAATGTAAGCCCCTCCCCCCGTCCCAGAGCCTCCCCCCCACCATTCTCCCCTTTAGGCTGCAGCCTGTCCTCCGGCTGTTCTCACTTCGGGCCTTTTTGGCCAGAAAGTCCCTCTCCCCCAGGCTCCTCCGTGTCCATTCTAACCTTTGGTCGGAAGGAGGGGCGGGAGACTGCAGAAGGATGGACCCCCCCCCCACTTTGAGCCCCCGTCCCTCTGTTTCCTTCACGCCCTTTGACATCCCTGCCCCTTCCCTGCCTCTGCTCAGGAGTATCCAGGAGCCCGTCAGACGCAGCAGAGCTCCCTCTGCCTGGCCTTCCCAGCACAGCCCCCTTCCCCTCAGTATCAGGCCGGGGTGTGGCAGGGGGGCACTGGGGCGCCAGGACGGGGCGGGGGGCACAGAGGCCCCTCCTCTGGATACCCTTCTCTCCCAGGAGAGGCGGGGAGGGCCCTAGACCTCGCAGCCACTCTCCCCAAATAGGTCTCTGGCCACCCTAGCAAGACTGAGAGATGGGGGATGGGGGCTGAGGCCAAGGAAGCCCAGCCCAGCCCTGCCCGGCCTCCTCTGTGCTCCCAGCCTCCCCCTCATTCCTTTCCAAGTCATCCCAGCCAGCGGTTTGTTTAAACAAAACAATAGCAACCTAAGCTGGCTGTTTCTTTTCAATTCCCCACAGGCTTGGGTCCCACCCAGAGTGATAAACAGGCCTCTCTCCTGGTGTGAGCGCAGGGAGGGGGTGAGGGTGCGGATGGGCCCTGGGCCCTTAAGGTCAGAGCAGTGTGGAAAGTCTGATCGGAGCCTTGATCAGGGTGGGGAGGCTCTCCGTCCCCTCCCTTTCACTCTGGGGAGTCTTTTCTCCCCGACTGGGGCCAGCTTGGCAAAGACACACGCAAACCCTTGGATTCGTCAGTAGAGCTGGCGGCCCTGCCTGCCCGCCTTCCCCTGCCCGCTGCCCCTGAGCTCAGCTGAGGCAGCTGCCGCCGGGCCCCGAGCAAAGGGCATTGATAGCCTTGAGAGCCTTTAGGGTCTCTCCGGAGCTTGTCCCATGGACAGGTGCTGGTCCTTGCTGGAAGGAAGAGCACGGAGGGAAGGCTCTGGGGAAGGACCAGGCCGTAGAAGGGCCCCCTGAGTGTGATCAGCACGGCTGGTATGTACTTGCGTTGGGCTGAATATTGGCGAAGCTCCCTCTGGGCCATAAATCTTCCCTCCTTGGTCTGTCCTTGGGGGCCTAAAATTTCTACCACAGAACCAATACCTGGTGGGGGACTTAGGAAACTAAATACAAAGGGTGAGAAAATTGAGTCCCCAAGATCAGACAACTTGTCCAGAGCCTCACGAGCAGTGAGTGGGAGAATTCCAGAATGTTCCAGGAGGAGAGGGCCCCAGGCCCTTCGACCTTGGACCTGCAGTGCTGACCTGTGCCTCTTCTAGGACATCATGACAATCCCATCCCTCCTCTAGGAGGCGTTTTTGGGAAGACCATTATTAACGTACACAGATATTACCCAGAGGGCTCTGGGGCTGCTGTGGAAGTGGCCTACCTTTCCCCTCCCTCCATGTGAAAACGTGAGGTCTCCTAAAACATCTTCGTGGCTTGGAGTGTCACATGTAGCCTGAAGTCACCTTAGAAAACTGGAAACCTCTGGGGATGGGAGAGATTCAGGGACATTTTGAAGGCAAGAGGGAGAAATCTGTCGTTCAGAGCACTTCCCAGGGAGACTGGGCTGAGGGAAGTGCCCTGAGGGTGGCGATGAGCCCAGCATTTGCGGACCAGACCCCATACCTGTCAAGTCTGAGCAGTGCAGAGCTTTAGCAGGAGAGCCTCAGGAGGGGAGGGGCTGCCTCACCTCCACGCCCTCCCTGGCCCCCAGGTACGCTGCTCCTCTTTAAGGTGGGCCCCGGGCACAGACTAAATTTCCTTTCCCTTACTATACCTAAGACAGGTGGACATTTTCAAAAGGAACTTGTCTAAATGCTGATTTAAAAGAGGAAATAATGACTGAAATGACAAACGGCATAAAAGTAGTTGGATTTCTAATCCTCAAGACCACTGAGAAGCCCAGGATGGGTTTTTCAGGAATCAGGACAGAAGTACTGGAGGCGTTTGGTCAGTGTGCTTTGGGAGGATGTCCTGGACCCGTCTAAGACACAGGGACTGGGTGGCCTTGGGAAGGCAGCTCCTTTCCTTATCAGTATCCTCTGCAAATGGGGAGCCCGATACCCATCGCCCTCTTAGCAAGGAGAGGGGAGGAAGGGGCAGAAAATTGCTCAGTCGGACCCTTAAATGCTCAGGATATAAGATAGTCTCTCCTCTTTCTTAGAACTTGGTGCCCGATGTGTGCATGTGTGCGTACGTGTGTGCATCCGTGTGTGTACACGTGCATGTGTGTGTCCAGGGCTTCCTGGCATGGGAATTAGCACAAATTATTCTAATTGCGGAGAAGAATCTCAACTCTATGGACCCTTTGCAGGAACTTCCTGGTTTATAGAACATGAGATTTCTTTTCCAGCTCTCTCCCACCTCAGGAACCCATTGCTGGCTTCCCTGATGGTGCAGTGGTTAAGAATCCGCCTGCCAATGCAGGGGACACGGGTTCCTGGTCCAGGAAGATCCCACATGCCGCGGAGCAACTAAGCCCGTGCGCCACAGCTACTGAGCCTGCGCTCCAGAGCCCGCGAGCCGCAACTACTGAGTCCGCGTGATGCAACTATGGAAGCCCATGCGCCTAGGGCCTGTGTTCTGCAGCAAGAGAAGCCACCGTAATGAGAAAAGCTCGTGCACCACAAGGAAGAGTAGCCCCCGCTCACCGCAACTAGAGAAAGCCCGCACGCAGCAACGAAGACGAACACAGCCAAAAATAAATAAAAATAAAATAAATAAATTAGTATATATATAAAAAAGGACCCATTGGGTCTTGTTAAGCTAGTTTGGAACTGGCACATGAGATGCTTAAGAAAAGTTGAGGTTCAACGGAGAATCACAGCAACTCCATTCTTGGACCAGGGTGATGCAGACTGTCACACAGTCTGAGTGGCTTGTCTCAGGACAAGTAAAGAGCACAGTGCTGGAAGCTGGGAGCTGACCCCCACCCCCCATCCTACATTTGTAATGAGCTTTTAGGGTTTATTCTCCAGGGCACTGTCCAACCAATGGATCTCACAGCAGCCCTTGCGTGGGATGGGCAGAGATCAGTCTCCCCATCTGACTGGAGAGAAACCCAGAGAAGCTTCAGCTTCTCAAGGTCAGGGACTATATCCTCTCCATCTTTGTAGCCCTTAGGATGCTTTACACATAGTAGGGGTAGTAGATGTTATCCATGCCCTGGCCCATCCCCTGGCTCACCGACTCCACTTTCAACATGCTTCTCCTGGTCCCAGGGCCAGCACTGGCCTCCCGAGCTCACTTCACCCCCTGTGCATTAGGGCAGATGTGCTGGGGCGTTAATGTTCCCTGGCAACAGCTCTTAACCAATGGCTGATGGGAACTGGTGCGTAAGTGCTCCAGGTACCCCCAGTGGAACTTGTTTGCTCATGAACCTTCCTTGGGTGCCTTCCTTTTCCTGTCTTACCCACTGCCTTACTGGTGCTCTCTCATGTCCCCTTCAAAATAAATTAGTTGTACTGATATCCTTGTCTCAAGCTCTGCTTCTGGGGGACCCCAAGCTAAGACAGTAAGGGTCCAATAAACATCTGTGGGATGAATGGAGAGACGAGTGAAGGCTTTGTCCAAGGTGTCCTAGGTAGCTGACTCTTGGTCCTGGCCTCTTCTGATGAGACCTCACTGCTGCTGTCTGGACCTGGATCTTTCTGCCCTCCCGGACCAGGCCCTAGAGTTCCCTGACAGAATTAGTCCCTGATATATTAAGCCCTTGGAAAACCACAAACAGATGCGCCAACTAGATGAAAGTCACCTTGATCTTTTGTTTCTTGTCCCCTTGGGGACAGCCAGAGAGCTACATTCCCTGAGAATGAAGTTTCCAGAGATGCCCCTACCCCAGGCTGGGGAACCCCTTAGGTAAGATTTGGATTGTGAGGTCTGGAGGGTGGGGAAGGGGCCTGGCTCAACGCTGGGCCCAGCTGGGAGGCTGGCCCAGTTTCCTCACTTCCCTTCAGTTACCTTCAGGCAACTGCCTGCCCACCTGGGCATACGTGAAGGCCCCAGGTACTCGGGCTTGCTGAGCCCTTGAGCAGAGGGTCAGCAGCACATTTCCTTGAGTGCTAGGGAGATGATTTAATCTCTTCATCCACCTCTTTCCATCTGGGCAGGAGGATGTAATCACTTCTCCTGCCTGGCTTCAAACCTCAGTCAGAGTGGGAAGTTTTACTTTTTGATCTCTGGGTGGGTGGGGTGGGGGGCATCAGGAGAGTCCTGAACTGGGAAGGTGAGATGCAGAAGGGTGTAGTGGAGATGAGGAAGAGCAGAGGGAGAAATGAGCAAAACAGCAAGCAAAACTCGGGGAAAAAATGGAAAAAAGGGGAAAATAGGACAGAGTTCCAGGCTCTCTGACACTGGCACCAAACGAGAAAGCTCCCTGCTGTTTTACACAGCTGCCTGCAAGCTGCCAAGTGGCAAAGGATCTAGGAAAAGGCACAAGATTGGAAAGTGCTATCCAGCAATCTGTGGATTCTGCAATTCACTAGGGGTAAGTAAGTGGAAAGCACTGACAGCTCCTGGGCTCTGAGATCTTCAGGGTCTGCGTCTGCCGGGCCGCCTAACACCCGCCTGGAGAGGACCCAGCTCTGGAGACTGTGCCTGCCCCAAGGGAAAGGCTGCGATCAATTAATCCTATGGTCTGCTTTTTCGCCCTGGGGCTGGGAAAACGGGGGTCCGGCCACCAAGGGGGGTGGAGTGGAATCCGTGGGAAGTGCTGAGAAGGAGGCACAGACATGAGCCCTTCTGGGAGCCAAGTGCTTCCAGACTCCAGGGTGTAGGATGGCCAATGATTTTGTGCACCGGTTTCCCTCAAGAAGTGTCAACATCAAAGACCTGATAGTCTCCTCCTGGCACCTTCATGGGCGGTAGACTGCATGGCGTTTTCTAAAGATGGATTGCACCATCTTTAGAAAACGCCAATGGATGGCCAGCAGATTCTGGTATTTGGCACCAACTGGCACAGAACCGTTGGGTTTTGATTCCTAGTTTGGCTTCAGATCTGGAGTCAGTTACTTCCCTGGGTCTCCAGATGCCAAAATGAGTTGGGGTGAGGTGGGGTGTTGCTGGTCTGCTTCTTGGCTTAAGTAGTTACCCAGATGGGAGGAGCTTCACCACTCTCCACGACACTGAGTGAAGAGGCAAGATTTCCCAAGGCCAGGGTCAAGGTTGCTTGTGGTCTAACAAGTACAGGTTGTCTAAGCCCTTTGTTCCAGGCCATATGGAGGTGCGAGTGGTTCCCAAATAAGCCACCGTGTCTTGCACCTGTGTGTATGTGACAGTATCTAGCATAGAGTTAGCCCCGAGGCATGATGGCTGGGGAGATGGGTAGTTAAATGAATCAATTAATGAGAACCCCTGTGAAATCGAAAATAAGAAATATGAATTAAGACACATTTTATGGTATTGAGGAGCTCATGGTCTAGTGGGGCAGATACATCAATAAAGAAATAACTGTATTATAGGTCTAAATAATTGCAGTCTATAGGAAATGCTGAAGGAGCAGAGAGGATGGAAATTGTAATTGCTTGGGGGTAGTAATCAGGGAAAGCTACTGAAAGGAGGCTGTACTCGATCCGGGCTTTGAAGGGTATGTAGGAGTTTTCCAGTTTTCCAGTGGACAGGATAGGGAGAGGAGGGGCAGTTTACGTTGAGGAAACTGCATAAGCAATCTATAAATATGTCAACAAGGTGTGACAAGAACAGGTGGGTCTGGAAGAAGCTCAAGTTGAGGCTGGAAATGTAGGCTGGGGTTAGGCTTGAATGGCAGGCAGTGCTTCTGATTTCTGAGAATTGCAGCCACCAGTAAACCAAAGTTTGGGCCCACAGACCCCAGGCAAGACTCTTTCTGTCTTCCAAATGCTCAGCAACTGTGTCCCAGGAGCGTCATCAAAGGGGGTTGGTCAGCTGCCTCTCCGGTCAAGAACAAATCTGGGTGGGGTCAGGCTTTGGGACACTGCCCATATGTGGCAGGTCAGAGCTGGATGGAGCCGAACCCTGCGACCATGGCCTCACTCAGAGCAGGTGCACCTGGGACCCCCGAACCCCAACCCATCCCTTTTACAAACCGTAACTTTTTCAGTTTTAGATCATTAAAGGACAGCATGTTCATTGTAGAAAAAATTTAAAACACAGAAGAAAATAACTGGAAAGAAAAAGAATCCCCTGGATCATTCTGCATAGAGATAGCTGCCCTGAGAACACCAGGGCTCCCTTCTTTGCATCTGGGTCCCAAAGCTTCTCGTCACGCAAGTGCCAGCTTTGAGCCCCTGGTCCCTTCTGGGGTCTGCGTGCCGGACTCCCATCTGCTTGGGGAAACGTGCCTTAGTTACTCTCAGTCTCTGAAGCTCAGAGACTGGTATGGACCTCAGGAGATGGTGGACCCACCCCTCTTTGACCCTGGCCTGTCACAGGTCACCCATTCTCAGGACGTAGCATCTAGGTAGGGTTAGGAGGAGGGTGGGAAGGAAAAAAGGAATAAAGAACACAATGTATGGTCTTATTGAACCTGTCCCACTTAGAAATAGCCAAGAAATATTAAGATAGATTGAGAGCAAATATCATGAGGTGATAGCTAAATATAATTATTATGCCTCAGTGTCAGCTTAGGCTAAAGACTGCCATTTCTAGACACACGGAACGAACGTCGAAGCTTTCAGGACCAACAACAGGTTGCTGGAATGGCTCATTTATCTGGAATTGGGTATTTTTCATAAGAACATTTCCCTGATCTCTTGGATCTTATATTTTTAGCTCCCCAACTCCTTTCATCTTAACTATTTTGGATAGCGATCTTATTAAAACACTAGTTCTCATGTTCTTCAACACACACACACACACACACACACACACACACACACACGGATAATACCTTATGTAATTTTAAACACCATTGTGGTTGTCACAGTGAGTAGCCAGTTTTGCACCCTATGACAGCACAAGACTGCAATGCTCAAAAACAAATACAAAGAACAGTCTTCCGCCTGCTCAAACCTCCTCAGGGTCCAATAATTTAATATTGACGCCGTGGTCAGTACATAAAGAAAGGGGAACCACCTCTTGCAGGGCACCTACAACGTGGCAGGCATTCCGCCAGCATCTTTACGCAAGTTAGATCACTCCGGTCCCCGCCTGGCAGCCCGTTTCCCGCTAAGGTGCGGTGACCCTCAGGAGACCCACCCCTGCCGCCAGCACCGCCATTGGGAGGATGAAGACCCTCGGTCCTGCTGAGGGAGCTGAGCTTCGTGGTCTGGTTTCTGGCGCTGCAAGAACCAGGGAAATGTTGCCATCTGGTTAAAAGCAGCCCCACTGGATCAGTGACTGAGCTGTTAACCCAGCCGTTCCAAAGGGCAACCTGGGCTTCAGTCCAATGTCATTACCAATTAGCTGCATGACTTTGAGAAAGACACTATTTCCCAGCGTCTCAGTTTCCGTACCTGTAAAGTGGCTGTGATAATGATACCTGCCCTGGTTTCCTCACAGACTCGTGAAGATGAAATTAGGAAATGGGATAGTCTGAAGTCCCACGGTGCCATCTGAGGGTAAGGGTCATGACGGTTCCCTTCCCCGGGCTCAGCGAGGAAAGAGAGGGGTGAAGTCGCTGCTGGCCAGGCTAGGGGGAGACACTGCCCGCAGTCTTCGTCTGTCCGCCCTCAGAACCCATCCCGCGAGCTGTGATGGGCCCAGGAAGCCTCCTGGCAGGGTCAACCACATGAGGCTAATGGCTGTGCCATGGGCTCGGCAGTTACTCAGCTGTAAACGTGGGGCCCTTCCTGCTGGGCCTGCAGTCACCCAGGGTGCGCAGAGCGCGTGGCACATAATGTTTATTAATACGCTTTGATGAGGGGCGTTAGTATCTCCTAATGACACCATCTGAGCCCGCCTCCTTCCTTCTCTTGCTCGCTCTCTCCCCCATCCCATGGAGACACACAGCCACTCAGACAGAGACGAGGGCCCGCAGAGGAGGGACAGGAGGCAGAGCTGTCCCAGGAGGCAGGGGCTGGGATGGGGGTCGAGCCACAGGGGTCAGACAGAGGATCCAGGGTGAGGGAGGAAGTAGCATGCTGCTGGCTCGGCTGTCGGGTGAGAAATTGGCCAGAAAGTGCTTGGTGATGGGAGCACGGGAAGCAAAACAGCGGCAAGACTTTTCCAAAACTGGTGGGAAGGCGCGGGAGCGGTGCGGGGTGGGGTGAGACAGGAGAAGCTGGAGCTGGGGAGGGGCTGAGCCCTGGATGGGAGCAGGAGGGAGAGCCACTAGAGGTCTGCGGGTCCCTGGAGGGCAGGGCGGGGCTGAGAAGGGGGGGCGGGGGTGGGGGAGGGGTGAGAGCCAGGGGAGGAGAAACGGTGAGTCACGCTCACTCAGGCTCACACGCGCTCACAGCCACACACGTCCACACACTCCCAGCACCCCCCATGTATGCACACACGCTCACACACACAACACGTGCACTCATGTGCACGCTCACAGATACATGATCACACACCCCTCAACTCACACATGCCCTCACACGCTCACATAGATACGTGTCCACAGTCACGCACATGCTCACGCACAGCCTCCAAGCGCTCACACACGCTCACTACACACACAACACGCTTAGTCAATGTACACTCACATACACCCCTCCACCTACACACATATGCACACATGCCCACACACACTCACACATGTTCACATATACACGGTCACACACACAGAGCCCTCCACCTCGCACACTTATGCAACGCACATATACACACAACACACAGGCACACTCACACACGTGCTCACATGTACACACACATGCTCATACAACACGTACTCACATACACATACATACCCATGCTCACGCTCTCACGCACATACACTCAACACGCGTCCACATACACTCACGTATGCATGCTTGCACAGGCGCTCATACACACACGTGCTCACACGCGCTCCCTCTCCCAGGCAGCCTTTCATTGGTGGGTATGTCGGGGCGGAGCACGAAGGGGGCAGCAGGCTGCAGGGCGCTGGGGAAGGGGGCCGGGCAAGGCTAAAGCGTGGACTGTGGGATTAGGAGAAGTGGGTGTGGGAATCTCCAGGCAGAAGACCAGGACGAAGAGATGACTGAGTAGGACTGAGGGCTGTGAGTAAGAACTGAGCTGTTCTCTGTCACCCTCCGGAGTGTGAGCGCCAAAGGGGTGGGGATGCAGGAAGGAAGGGGAGCCCTGGCAGGAGAGGAGGTCAGCTAGGAGTGGAGGCGTCCCTGTCCCTGCCCTCCTGCCCTCCTGCCTCTGCTGTGGTAGGACGCTGCAGGCTGACCTGCCCCCTCTCCCTAGAGCTGAGAGCAATTAGGAAACACTGCCAGTTAATCCCCAAAACAAACAGGGCTTGAGAGACTGCAGTCCAGCCAGAGGGGAGGGAGTTGCAGGGCTGCCTCCTCAGGCCCACTCTTATCGCCTTGAATCTCTCATCTCCAGCATCTAGTCTTTCTGGCTGGGTGGCTGCAACCCCAGAAGAGACCAGGAGGAACTGGGGAGGACCAATAAACTGGGAGGAGGTGATCTGCCGAGATCTTTGCTCCCCAACTCCAGCTGGACAGAGGGGGCCCAGCACCCCTAGCTCCTCCCTGGCCTGGGGAGTAGTACCCCAGGGTTTGTGAGTGGTCAGGGAGTGCTGGCATCTGGAATGATCCCAGGGTGCTTGTGAGAGCTACATGGGGGCGCCCCCAGGTTCACAGCGTAGGGACCACCTTCACCGACGGCCAAGGAGGCTTCTCAGGGTGCCTGGCTCAGCAGTCTCCTCTGGATCCTGGCCCTCCTGGTCCTTCCATCTCCTCTCTTTTTGCCTAAGCCTCCCCCCACCCCTCCCGTACCATCCTGCCCTCTACCGCCCACCAGGAAATGGCCAACTGTCTCTGGGCTACTCTGTCCTCCCCGTGTACCATCTATGGGATGCTGGCTGTCCTAGAGAATCCAGGCCCCAGAGGCTGGCGGGTCCTCAGTCAGGCTCCTGGGCTCTGTCCTCGGCTTTGTCTCCCTCCTTTGCCCTATTTTTTGTTCCATACTTGGCTCCAAGGCAGAATCTGTACTTTGGGGCCTCTCCCTGCTTCCCCGCCAAAAGGGCCCAGGCCTGGGGCAGCCTTGTGAAAAGGAATGAAGGAAGGGAGGAAAGAAGGAAGGAAGGAGCGAGGGACTTTCTGGAAGGAAGCTTGGAGATCAGGACTTTTGAGCAAGAAAATATGCTGGCAAGATTTGGAGGCTCCGTGAAGCCCCGTGCTCCTTAGAAAGGGTGATAATAAGCAGAAACAGACCTAAGTCTCATTCAAATCACATCTTGCTCTTTTCGGAGGGACTGACAGTGAACTTGGCCCCAGTCTCTAGCCCCCTGCTACTCAAAGCGGCAGCAGCATCACATGAGAACTTGTTAGAAATGCAAATCTTGGGTTCCACCTCAGACATAATGTGAATCAGGATCTTTCTTTTAACAAGAACTTGCGGTGATCCGCATGCACCATAAAGTCTGAGAAGCACTGCGGCAGCGTCGTGCTCTCAGGGCCCTGGGGTCTCTGGACTGGGCGGGGGACTCCTCATCAGAACTGTGGTGGCAGCAATGGTGGGAGCCACCTGAGCTCTTGTCCCTGACACTGTCCCATTTCAGGTCTCTCTCAGGCTCAGGAGCCCCCGTGGGATCACCCTTCCCTGGGCAGCACCTGGCTGACCTTTAGGTGCTGCGGTGGCCCCAGCTCTCAAGTCAGATTATTCAGACTCCTGGGCGGTCGCAGGAGGTGGGGAGGGGTTGGGGCCCCGGCTGGGACCGGGAGACATGAGACCTGGTGTGCACCCTTCTTCCCTGCACCCCTGCTTGGAGCCACGAAAAGCAGGCCCGGTCAGTGAGTCTTGGTGTCACTCACTTTTCTGAGCCTTTGAGTCTCTGGCCTTAGGCAAGGCAGCCCCTCCTGCTGGAGGGGGACCCGTGTAGCCACGTCTGGGTGCACTGTTTGCTGGGTGCTCCACGGGGTGTTGGATACACACCCACTGGTGCTTCCTTCCCCCCATCATGCTCCCCACTCCCGACTCTATTTGAGGAGGGGGAATGTTTATTCCCCAGGTGTTTATTTATTTATTATTATTATTTTTGGGCCGCTCCGTACGGCTTGTGGGATCTCAGTTCCCCAACCAGGGCTTGAACCCCCTGGACCCTTGGCAGTGCACGGAGGGAGAGCACGGAGTCCTAAGCACAGGAGCACCAGGGTAGTCCCTCCCCAGGTGTTTAGAAATCTCTGGGGAAGGAGGAGGCAAGAGAGCCTTGCTCTTTCTTGCAGCTTGAGGACCAGAGGAGGGTGTGTGAGACGGCGCAGGTGGCAGGTCGGGGTCTGCTCTGGGGGGCGGGGGTGGGGGAAAAATCTGGTCCCAGCAGGAGGGCTGCAGTCACGTGCTTCCCTCAGCTTTCTTTCTTCACAGATGCCCATGCAAACTTGCCATCCCTGACCAGCTGCCAGGCTGCCCTCGTCTTCCTTGGCCATGCCATGGGTGGTGCGGTGGGCCTTCGTGCCCCTGCCTGCCTGTGTCAAGGCCAAGGGAACGGTGAACGTGGCCCACTGGGGCCGAGCAGTTGTCAACCGGGACCAGGGCTTGCTCTCATTCTGTTGTGTCACCTTTTACAGTGCCCGGCAGGCAGATGCCAATCTGGGGAGCTTGGCAATCACAGTGAAAAAACAACAGAGACTGAGGTCAGTAAACTCCACTCCACCCTGGCCTCACATCTGGTCCCATCCGTCTCTGGAATGCTTGGAAACTGACATAATCCCAGGGAGAGGAAGGGGGATCTACGGCCCTCTCTGGCAAGGCCAAGTGAATTGGGTCACTACGCTGCCCCTTCAGTGGGTGTCACCTGTTTAGGGTCACTCAGCTGAGCCCCAGAGGCCAGTGGGAAGGTTTGTGCAGAGGACCCTGGCTGCCTCTGGAAGCGGCACCCACCCTCCTCCCTGGCAGGTGGAGAGCTGGGCTCGGGCAGCTGTGGTGCTTGGCTGCCGGCCTGATCGGGATCATCATCGGTCTCAAAGTGTGTTGAAATGGGTCTTTGCACAACCTTGAGGAGGGCCCAGCAATTCCAGGTGACAGTGCCCAGGGCTATGAGGAGATGGGAGGAAAGGGGACGAGGTGACAGCAGAGAACAAGCCCAAAGTGGGGTTAAGGGGCTTTCACAGCTGCTGACTCCCGAGGCTTCTGGGGCTGGGGCTCAGCCTGCCTCCTTCCAGCCCTAACCCATGTGGCTGGACCTCAGAGGCTTTCCACCCTGGGAGTCTGGGGTTCTGGGATGCCAGGCCAATCCCTAGGCTATGCCACAGGGAGCCGAGACAAACTTCTCCCCGGAACTTTTCTTCGCTGTGAGCAGTTAATTGCCCTGGCATCCGAGGCTGCAGTGCATGAGCAAGGGGCCCTTAATGAAAGCAAACGACAGCTGATCAATCTGCCAGCTCCAGCCCCGCTCCTCTCCGTGGGGTCTGGCCACGCTCCGTTCAGCCTCGACGGCCTGCACCAGCGGGGTGGGCTCCAACCTATTACCATTGGCGCTTCCAGCCCTAATGGGGGAGAGGGTGAGCCCCCGCGCCTCCTCTGCCCTACTGAACCAGCTGTCCTGTCCTGCGTGAGGGGCTGGCCCTGGAGGAGAAGGCTTGGCTGGATGCCATCCCTGGGTGACCCCCTCAGGAAGGGGGCAGATAGCTGCTCAGTGGGATTTGTGTGAAGGGATAATATTTAGGAAGTAAGTGGGGGCGCGGTCTAGACAACGGGGATGGTTTTTCAGTTACTTGCAGATTGTGGCTTTGAGAAAGCGGTCAGGCCATCAGATCGTTCGTGCTGTGGGAGAAGGCAGAGAAGAATTGGGGCTAGGGGAAAGTCCCTCTTTCTACCCCAGTTCACCCGCCCTGGCTCCTGGCTAACGCCAACGTAGCCCACACTGACTGAGTACCTGCTAGGTGCCAAGTGCTGTGCCCACGAGAGGGTGGCATACAGGCTGGCAGGGACATGAGAGTAATGAGGTAAATTACAGGGGAGATGAGTGCTAAGAAGAGGATTTACAGAGGGCCTAGTCTGGGGTGGGGAGGGCTTCCTGGAAGAAGCACGAATCGGCTCTCCACCTGACAGTGGTGCTTGGCGGGGAAGGGGAGGCCCATATTTCTGGACCCCAGGTGCCAGGCCAGGACCCTTCCAGCGCCTCCTCACCCCCAAGGAGCCCCAGGCCCTTTTCACCTACTCCTTGAAATGCTTGACCCTCCCCTTGGGCTGCTTGGTGGCTGGGGGAGGGAGGATTGAGGGTGAAGGAGCAGGAAAGGGCGTGGAGGCAACTGACCTTGTCTGGGGCAGGACCCCCTGCTGGGAAGCAGAAGTAGAGCTCCCTTTGGGGGAGAAACCCCCTCAGGATCTACAGCAATAAAAAAGGGCCCCCCCCCCCCCCGAGCTCTCTTTCGCTGCAGCCTCTAATGATGGGGTTGGGGTATAATGAATATCTGTGTGCTAGTAAAACAGACTAATGACTGCCTTCATTTAATGGACCCCTTTTATCCTTACTCATTCCCAAACCAGAAGGGACCGTCCTGGGGGCTGAGGTCTGGAGCCTCGTGGTAGCTACAGCCCCCAGCTGTTTGGGTTGGGGGCCCACTGGTTACTGAGCCTGAGGCCCCTCGGAGGCTGCCTTTTCCTCCTCCATCCCTTATCTGGTTGAAACCACCCCGAGGAGTCTAGAGAGATGCCTGACAGTGACCAGCCTTAGGAAGTGGGCAGGGGATGGGGAGGGAGGAAGCATATACACCCCGATTCCTATGGACAGTGTCGACACTTGTAACACGTGGCTGCAGAGAAGAAGCATCTAGCAGCCGCTGGCTGTACCACGCCCCCTTCCTCTGCCCCACACCGATGCCAGTAGGAGCTCACAAATCATCCCAGTGTCAACGCCTTCACTTGAGAAGAGCTAGACTCCAGGAGGGAGGGGCTTGCCTGCTGATTCACCAGCAACACCTGTGTTTCGCTTGGGAGGTCTCCCTGCTCGGGACTAGCCAAGCCTGACCCTGTTTGGCTTCCTGGAGCTTGGTGAGATCACAGCCCTGGGTGTTGTGGCTGCAGGCTAGTGTGACCTGCCATGCAGGGAATATTTTTAAAGAGAGACTTGCCCCTGTGTTCCCAGGATTAGCTCACTGAGAGACTCAAGTTGTTCTTTGAGTCCCGCCCCGACCTCATTTGATGGTAGAAAGCTGTCAGGGGAACATGAGTTCACTTGGGATAAAATGGGTAGTGGAAGTAAACAATCCAAAACACTTGTCATGGACAAGCCCCTGGTGGTGGCCAGGGGACCTTGGGTGGCTGGTAGCATCTGAGGCAGGTGGGATGGGCAGAATCAGAGTCCCCACACCCTGGAGGATGGAGGGACAGGCCAATTTTCTTTCCCTAGAGTTCTGAAACTGCCTAACTATGGTCTTTCGGTCAGAAACTGGAGAGGAGCCACAGGCCATCATGACAAGGTCTGCCAGTGGCAAGAAACTCTAATGAGTCAGCCTGCAGCCTCAGTGTTCCCATCTGGGCGCTGGCCCAGCCCTGCCTCCAGGCCATTTGCAGATAATTGGGGTCAGAGGAGGGCAGAGGATGCCAGGAATGTAGGTTCCTGGGCCCCTGACCAACCTCCCATTTTCAGTGCCCTCCCCTTGGAGACAGTCGCCCCCTGACAACGCAGGGCAGAAAAAGCATCCCCCACCCCATACTTGGCCTCTCAGCAGGGGGCACCGTGGTAGGAAAGGCACCTTTAGAAAGGCTCAGAGAGCAAACAGGTGAGGTGAGTCACTTGGAGGTGGTGTCGTGGTTATTAGGCAATAACAACCACCGTCCAATACGCGTGTCGGCCGCTCTCCTCTCTTGAGGCCTATCAGGCACTTTCATGCCATGGTATCATTTAACCCTCCTTCCCAAGGAGGCAGAAAGGACAAGACTTATCATCCCCAATTTGCAGGTGGTAAACACAAGCTCCCAAGAGGTTAAGTGACTTGCCCGAGGTTATAGTTCCAATCGGCTGCAGATCTGGGAACGGAATCCAGGTGTCCTGGTCCATGATCTAAGCCTCCTGACTCATAGTCCAAGGTTACTTTGCCCGTACCTCATAACAAAGGGGGCTGTGTTCAGGAAATCAGTTCTAGAGGGAAGAGATGATTTCTTTCCCCTTTGCCAGAATTTCTTGGGTGACCCTGAATATGCTCAGATTGGGCTGAAGGGCCAGTCTACATCTTCCTAAATCTCTCCTGGGTCACGCCCAGGCCTGGGGGCAGGAAACTTTTTGGACAGGAGCAGGTCACTTTTGCCAGTGTCCTCCCGACTTAGGGGACCCTGAGCGCCACTGTGAGGCCACTGAGAGGGGCGTGAGCTGTGATGAGTCAACAGTTCACTAGCCTTAGGTTCTGCAGAGGCATCGGCAACCTGATGTGGAGGTGGGACCTGGAGGAACGAGGGGTGGCCAGGTGAACTGGGGAGGGCCTGGAGCCCTGTGGCTGGAGGATTTACCAGTGCGATGCTGAGAGCTCTCCTCAGGCCCTTGGCCTGACTAATAAGAGTTGAGGTTCCCTGTGAGCTTGACGCTGTAGTTTCTGTCTCAATGCCCTCCTCTGCTTCTCCTTATCTTTCCAGTCTAGTTCCCACTTCTTTTCCACTATGAAGCCTTCCTCAAGTGCTCTCTCCTAGTGCTTCCCTTCTGTAGTACAGAACCATCCCCCACCCCACCCCCCACCCCCACCCCAGGCTAGACCTACAGCTGTTTGCTCTTCTGCATCTCCTCTGGCCCTGAGCTCTTCCAGAGCATCTTGTCTTGGCCCCCTGCTGCTCTGTCTCCTGCTCCTATGGCAGAGGTACATACCCGGGCCTGGAGGGGAGGGACTGACACACACCCAGCAGGGGCCTGGTCCAGGCATTCCACATTCATCAGTGCTCTTGATCATCCCAATGACCCTTCAAGGCAGGAAACAGGCTGGGGGAGATCAGCCACTTGTTCAGGTCATTAGGTGGCAGAAGTGGGATTAAACCCAGATATTGCTGATTTCAGACGTGATTCTCTTCACCCAGTTCAATGCTGTCTCTCAAATGCTTGCTTAGAAGAATGTGGGAGAAAGTGACAAAATGGATTATATGTCTACGGGACTGAGTCAAGATGCTGTCCCCTGGCTTGAAAAATGAACCCAACCTGTGGCAGAAGAAGCATTTTTATTTCACTAGATTCAGTTTGCTTGTTTGCATCCTTCTTTTTTCCCAGGAAACATTTTTGTTGCAGTGATCTGTGGAAGGGCCTCAGGGCCATCCCTGTTAGATGTGTCCCTCACCTCCTGCCAATGGAAGGAGCTGGGCCATATCTCTGTGAATCCAGGAGCCCAGGTGTGAAAGCCACCGTGGGGGATGGAGAGAGGCCTGGTCACAAGGGCTGATCCATTTGGGGACAGGTTGGGCTCTTCAGGTCTGGAAAACCACCAGATGCCGTATCTGTGGCCCCTGACCGTAGGGTCTGTGATTCTGTTCTCTGGCCTTTATGGAGCAGGGTGGGGGAGAGTGTCGGTCTCCCAGATTAGGAGTAGCTGGTCAGCTCTCGACCACAGGATTTCCCTTGCTTTCCTCCCCTTCTCTCTTATTGCAGCCTCTTCCTCCTCCGTTCTCTCTTCTCTCCAGTCTCTTCCTCTTCACCCCTCTCTTCTGCCCTCTTCTCCACTTTCTCCTCCTCTCCTTCCTACATGGACCTCAGCCTTCTATCAGGAAACCAATCTCTTCATATTGGCTCCCCTAGTCTACCTCCTCCTGATCGGCACTATCCATCGAATACAACATTCTGTGATGATGGAAATGTTCTAGATCCGTGTTGTCTTATATAGTAGCTGCTAGCCACATGTGGCTATTGAACACTTCAAATGTGGCTTGTGCTGCTGAGGAAC
The DNA here is from genome assembly GCF_009873245.2 of Balaenoptera musculus. NCBI lineage: Eukaryota > Metazoa > Chordata > Mammalia > Artiodactyla > Balaenopteridae > Balaenoptera > Balaenoptera musculus. The sequence continues at coordinate 15,510,966 of NC_045790.1, read as the reverse complement.
TAAATTTTTAAACATTAAAAAATTTTTTAATTAATTTTAATTTTAATTGGCACCTGTGGCTGGTAGCTACTGAGCTGGACATCAGAGCTCTAAATGATACGTAGTGCTGGACCCCCTGGAGGTGTCCCTCCTTGTCCAGGCCCTGCCTCTCCCCCAAACCTCTGTGGGACCCAGCTTCCCTCCTGTGCTCAGCTTCCTGATCTGCGACCTGTGAGAGGCCACGGAGTTCTGGGCTTGGAGTTGGATGACCCTGGGCATTGGATCTGGGAGCCTCAGTGGACTCTTCTGTCAAATAATGAAAATAATTTCTTGAGGAAGGTGCCCTAGCCTCAAGGTTTCCTTCCAACTCTTAGTTCAGTGCTTCTCTGGGCCGGAGCCTGTTATGATCAGATCTGGGCGAGTCAGTGTGAACAGCAGGGCAGGCGCTGTGTGTGTGTGTGTGTGTGTGTGTGTGTGTGTGCGCACGCATGTATGTGAGTCATCTATGCATGTATGTGTGCATGCATGCACAAAGGTGTGTGTGTGTGGCAGAGGGTTGAGGCGCAGCAGTGAGACCCTGGGGATCCTGCCTAACTAAACAGCCTGAGACTAGGAAAGGGGTTGAAGGCTGCTTAGATGGGGAAGGTTGTGGTCTGACTCTACTTCTGCTGGGTGTCTGCCCAATCCTCAGCCCGGACTGTTCCAGTGATGCCCCAGACTTCCTCTTTTGCCATAAAAGTATCCCAGAAAGCCTCTCCACAGAGGCCCCAGGGGTTTTCTCAGGGAATGTGTGAGTTTGTGAGCAGGAGCCCCAGGCTGCGTGCGGTCTCCCACAGAGCCTGGCATTGGAGGGGATGTGTGTCCCAGCCTGGGGGGGAGGGGAGGGATTTCGCCTGGACCCAGGCCCTGGCTTATGCAATGCTTAGACTCTTAGTGAATTCCAACAACTTGGACGGATGCGCGCACACACACACACACACACACACGTGCACACACTGCGTAGGGAGGTGTGGAAGGGAAATAAATTAGCCTTTGCTGCTTTGCCCTCCCTCCAAGCCTCTGCCACTGCAGATGCCCCCCACATTTGGAGATAAGGGGGGATCCCCCAAGAGAGGGTGTTCTTAGGCCTCTTGGGTGAGATGGAGGCTCCAAGCCTATGAGATGGGAGGGACCACTAAGAGGAGCCCTCCGGGGGCAGGGAGAGAAGCCCACCGGCCAGTAAGTGATGGGACATGGTCAGGGTGTGGAGAGAATGGGGTGCCTTCTCTTCTGCCCCAGAAGGTGCCCAAGCCTCAGGGATCCTGGGTCACAGAGCCCCCCTGGCGGAGAGTTGCATCAGGGAGAAACTGCATGCTAGATGCCTTGGGGGAGAGGGCACTGAGGGCTTGAGATCCTAATTTTCCAGCCTTAGGGTGCTTAGGGTCAAACCCTTAGCCTCCACCAGTGCCCCACCCCCTCTCCAACTGCACACAGATGGAGGGGGTCGCTGGGGGTGAGTGAAGAAAGCGGGGGTGTGTGTGGATCAGAGGTAACCGGGCTTTTATCAGGGCCGAGTCGGGCAGGTGGGTGGGAACAGCATCAGGTAGTCCTGGAGTTCCCCACAAGCAAGGGCTTCCCGGGAAAAGAGCCCTTCCTGCTGGGAAGCCGCGAGGCTCTGACTGCAGACCAGGCCTCTCTCTCTGCCGTCACTGTACACGCAGGAGCGCTCACAGCAAGTGAGCCGCTTAGCAGCAGAGCTGCCTGGAGGCAGGGAGCTGGACCAGACGACGCGCTGGGTCCCTTCGAACTCTGGAATTCCACACAGGGGACTCACCACACCCATGCCTCTTGGCTGTGTGGACCCACACTGGTCCACAGAGAGTCTGGGGGTGGGGAGCCGCTGTTGGGACTAGGGAAAGGACAGTCTGAGGTGTGGGTACAGAAAGGGGTATCCCACAGAGCTCTGCTGGAGTTTCTGAATTTGCTCTGGTGCTTTCACTTCCCTGGAAGGAGAATGGGGAGAGTTGAAAACGTCTGAAAATTGCTTCTCGGTTATGTACGGTTTTGGCAGGAAAGCTGAGGGGTGTTCTTCCTTTATCATAGCTGGCAGCCCGGACTTCCCACAACGCAGTGAAGGGGAGCCTGAGGTCTGGCTGGCCGGTACCTCCCTCACACGTCTCTTGGGCCTCTGTGTACCTCTTCATCCTTCAGATCTGTGGGCAAGAGGTCCCTTCTCTGTCATGTCAGCCCTAGGAGCACAGCTGCCTTCCCAGGCTCATGACCTCCACTGACCCTGCTTGAACTGAGAGCCACGCCTGTCCCAGCCCCTGCCTCTCCCCACCTCCTCCCTCCCTGGACAGGGGAGTCCCCATCCAGGGCCTGGCCCCCAGACACAGCACACTCAGCACACAGCACACAGATCAACTCTCTGAGATGGTCGCCATTTGCCTGTCTGGACATTGCCTTTCCCTCCCTTCGTTTGAGCAGATTCCCCGTGTAGGTGGGTAGCTGCCGACAGCCGTGGAAGCAGAGATGAGCCGTGGATGATGAGATCTGAAGGGAGTTCAGAGGCCCCTTCGCGAGGTCTACCCTCTACCTTTTACTGAGGAACCAAATCAGGGCCCCGGCATCCACAGGACCACTTATAGGCAGCGGGGCTCTGGAACCCGGTTCTCCTGATTCCCGGTGTGAGATACCTTATACCAAATTAAGTCCTTCATTTTCCCAGGGGCTTGGATGTGCATGCAGCTGGGATTTGGAAAAACTGACCCGGGCAGAATTTTCTCTTCTTCCAAGATCGAAGTGGATCATTCTGGGTACCTGGCTGGTGTTTAATAAATGCCTGTTGATTGACCTGTGTCTCTGGGTGAATCCTCTCTCCCCTTCTAGAGGAAGGAGGGGGCAGACCCTGTAGGAACTTGGTTTATCCCTTCCCTGCTCTCCTCTAGATTTCCACTCCTGTCCGGCAGTTAGAAAAGAGGATGCCAGAGGACCCACTCTCCCCCTTCGCTAGGGGCACACTTTGCTGTCTCTTAGCTTCCTGCAGCGCCAGGACCCGAGGCAAGGAGTCAGTCTAACCAGGGCAACCACCCTGACTAACTGTTAGAGAAATAAACAAGGTATAAGGGAGAGGAGTACCGAGGGGAGTACCGAGGGGAGAGGAGTTACCTCAAAAGTATCTCAGAAAAGAAGAAAGCCAAATTTTTATATGAGGTGCATGGATGGGGGGAGAGGGAGAAAAAAAAAAAAGCCTGGGTAATTAAGTTAATAGGTTTCTTAAAGAATGCCCTTGTGAGTGATGTTCAACACATTCAAGTGTTGACAAGAAGGTATTTAACTTGACACCCACGCAGCGGGCAGAAGCATGCTCTCGGCCCCGACACACCTTCTTTGTCTGAAACTTGTAGTAAAACTCAGTGCTGGGTTGTGAAATCTGTCCCAAGGGATCCGTGTTGCAGGGGGTCCAAGGTCAAGCCTCCTGCTTCTAGACAGAGTTGGGGTGGGTGAGGGTGGCTACCCTAAACCAAGGTCCCTAGGTTAGGAGAGCAGAGGCTGGGGTCCTCAACTCAGAAGCCCACGGAAGCTCTTATTCTGGGGGTCTCGGAGGGCCCACAAGACTATTTTTGACTCTTGCAAGTGGTTGGAATGAAGCTCTGTCCCTTCCCTCCAAGATCCAGTTGCCTTGTGGACCTTGGGTCTGATACCCAGGAACATCTGTGCGGTCCTAGGGTTTCCCTAGCACGATGAACTAGTAGAATAATCTGGGTGAATTGGTGAATATGGATTTTCCCTTTCTCTTAAACCTGTAGTAGGGAGAGAGGCCCCAAATCACTGGGCTAATGGAAAGAAGCCTTGCCTTGGAGGAGGAGAGGAGGAGGGGCAGGGGGAGGGGGGGGAAGGGGTGTGTGTGTGTGTGTGTGTGTGTGTGTGTGTGTGTATTTAAAGAAAGCTTTGGGTTGCTCTCATTTGAAAGCACAGGGGCATAAATTACCATTCCTAAAACAAAGGAGTTTCTCCTTTTGCCAAGCAGCCTGCCTCAAAGGCCCCGGACAAGGATGGGGCTCCTTGCCTGCTGCGGGCTTATCAGCCTGCCTTCCTGCCCAGCTGTCATCCAACCCTCTTGTCATCAGCCATCTCTCATCCACCTTCTCTTTCTGTTACATTAAGCTCAGACTTATCGGGTGATCAGAGTTTTCAGGCTGGGACCTGAATTTCAGGGTCTCCGCCATTGTTACGGTGGCCAGATCTGTAAAGTGGAAAAATGGTGACATGAACGCCTTTGTGAAAGAAATTTTCTTTCTTAGATACTGAGCAAAACACTTTGAAAATAAAGTAACCTAACTCCACAGTTGTCTGGTCACCTTGAGGCCGCGTAAGTGAGCAATGTGAAAAACCTGAATCAACATCCATGGTTAATGGGTTTCCAGCCTGGCAGAAGGGCTAGCACTGCCCTTCACCTAAAGTCATATATAAAGGCTGTGTGTGTCTGTGGATGTGGTGGGAAGAGTGGGGCACATTGGAATTTCCCCTCATTTAAAAATGGCGGTCAAGGAAGGCGATACCTTCTTGCAGCAAGAAAGCCTGGGTTAGCGCTTTGCTCTTGTTCTTGGCACCAGCCCTTGTTCTGGGGGCTCATTTCTGCTTAGAGAAGCCGGTTCTCATCCAGGCCATCCCACTGTTCAGGAGATGTAGGATTCTGGGGTTTGCGCACACGCCTAAGACATTTCCGTTTCTAGGAAAAGGGAACAATTTATCATCTTTCTCCCTAACTCCTAATGCATTAGGACACAGTATTAAAGAAAAGGCTCTGGGTTGAGTAGGAGATACCTGTTAATTTTACAGTCAAATTTCCCATTCCTCCAATACTCTCCCGTCCCCATTCTCCATCATGGAGACAGATCACGGCGATGTCTCTCCTTTTCCTGATTTTCCAATTTGAGTTTCCTAAGAGCAAACTGAGAGGGTTAATCAGATTCCCCGCTTTCCTGTTTGACGCAGGCAGGTGGCCAGGGAGTAGCCCAGTTCAGCACACTCTCATTGAGTGCCTACCATGTACAGAGCCAGGGCTGGGGGCTACGGGGCTGTAGTTCCTGCCCTTAAACAATTTTCAGCTCACGGGAGGCGCAGCGCTGCCTGAATTATCCTTACAGTCCCAGAGAATGCACATGCCCTGCTCAGGGGCCAGGAGGGAACTGAGAGCGCCCCAGAAACAGACAGGTTTCTAGAGAAGTCACTTCCTCGCGAGATTCCCCATTTCCTCCCACCTCCCAGCATTGAAACTGGGGGCACCACAAGGACCTAGACAATGAGTCAACTCGACAAGGGCAGACTTTTAGCTGGGACATCTTTTCACATCAAACCTTTTTTTTGAAAATAGGTTTTCCTTCCTTCGGAGACACCTGGCCAGAGCGAAGCAGACTCCTTAGTTGTGACCAAATACTGAAATCAGATCAGTGATATTGTAGTGTGTTTCATAAGGACAGACGCTGCTGGGAGAACTAGAGAGATGGGCAGCTCCCGTAGCTGCCCAGAGCCTGAGGTTGAACTCCGAGGCGGAGCCCTCCAGAGTGGCCACCTTGCCGAAGTCCTTCCCAGGCCACCATTCCTTGTGGAGGAGGGTGGAGGGTGGAAGCCAGGGCCCTGGGCTACTGGCTTTAGTGCGCTCGTGGGTGGGTGGGTGGGTGGGTGGGTGGGAGGGCTCAATACTGGCTTACGGACCAGACTTCCCCACCCCTGCGTGGGAGGCGTGAGGGGCTAGAGCCGGGAGGCAGGAAGTGAGCGCAGATGGGCTGCCCAGACAGCTGTGCGGGGGACAGAGCACATCTGTCCGGGTGAGTCTAGTGGGGCCCCTCCCCACAACCTACATGCCAAGTCTACCCGTTCATCAGTAGGGTGTGGGCTCAGTTTGGGTCCCAAACGGGGAAAATGATGAGAAAGGAAAGTTTGAAGGCAGAGGCAGGAGCTAGGGGTTGCTGAGGGGGTATGTTCCCATGAGAAAAAGAATGTCTGAACTCTGGGGGAGAGGAAGGGACGAAGGGCAAAGAGAAACCTAAAAGCAAGTGGATCAGATTGCATCTGCGCAGGGTGGGCTTGTGGCTTCCAGGTGGCTCCTGAGCACCCAGGGTCCGGCGTCTCCTCTGAGAAGCTGCCCAACTCCTCGCCTCTCCTGTGCTCCCCAAATGTCTTACATTGCAGCAATTAAAGTCCCCGAGGTAACTGCTCCTTCTTCAGTCTCACCTACTAGCCGGCGGGTGTACTAAGATCAGAGACCCTATCTTCTTCATCACTGAATCCTCACAGAGTAGACACTCGGTAGAAGTTTGCTGAATGAGTGAGTGATTGCATGGCCTAAATCGACACAAGGTTTCCCACTGAATGCTTTAATTTTCTCTAATTGGCTGTAAATATTGCTGGGGAAGCTTTTCCCAAGTAGACACTCGAATAGATCTTTGGGAGATAGAAACTGGATCAGATTCTCATCAGGAATTTGCCTGCGGGCCTGAGGGTAGTTTACCTCTTTAAGCTCTTTTCTACGGAGCTGAGCACAGGGGAAAGGCTCATTGTTCTAGAAACACACTGACTTGGCGTCATGGCCACTTGCATGTCCTCCTTGGGGCTTCCCCCTCTGTGCAAAGCTATCACCTGCCTGCTGCGGAGCCAGAGAGGCAGGAATTATGGATCACGTGGACCTCCACGAGTAGGGGAGGCTGATAGCTTCCCTGCACCCGTCCTCCATCACCTCTCCCTGCCCGGTTTTCACGGCGCGATAAAAGGAGACGCGAGGGACTTCCCTGGTGGTCCAGTGGGTAAGACTCCACGTTCCCAATGCAGGGGGCCCGGGTTTGATCCCTGGTCAGGGAACTTGATACCGCACGCATGCTGCAACTAAGAGTTCGCGTGCCGCAGGTACGAAGTCTGCACGCCGCAACTAAAAGATCCCGCGTGCCGCAACTAAGATCCGGCACGGCCAATAAATAAATAATGAATAAGTATTCAAAAAATAAATAAATGAGCTTTAAAAAAAAAAAAAGAGAGATGGGAGTTGGAGTTCCAGCTCTACTGTGTGGCCCCAGGTGAGTCATTTCTCCTCTCTGGGCCTCTTGTGTTCTCATCTGAACAATGAAGGCTGGACTAGGGAATCTCTGAGATCTCTACCTGTTCCTAATGTCACAAATCTGGTAGAATGATGAGCAGGGAACGTGGCCCTTGATGTCATCACCAATCTCCCCAGAGCCTGGTCTGGGGACTTTCCCTTAACTTAGGCTTGGGAGGGGGAGGAAGGGCCCACAAAGCCCCCGCTCCCCTCATGGGCTCCTGTGTTCACCCACTTGCTGCAAAGGTGACTCTTCCTGGATGAGTTAGTCAAGTCCTGCTTGAAGTCAGAAAGTCTGCGTGAATGACTCTTAAATGTTTCCCAAACTTCTACCCCTGTTTTCTATTACCTTGTGGGTGTAACAGAAGTGCCAATAGGGACAAAGGAAGGATTAAAGTCCCAAGGGCTTGGGGCCGAAATGGGACACGTGTACTCTCCTCTAACGTTATTTTTGTCATGCTCGTCGCCAGCACCGTCACCCATTATTAATACTGTTAAACATTTATTGTTCTTCGTTCAGCCAAGAGCAGTGGGTGAGTAAATCAGCAAGAAACTCCGGCCACAAGAAGCCTGCGCCGTTTCGGGCATTTCTCAGGTCAAGGCTGGTTTCTCCAGCCCTTATGCAGGGATTAAATCTGACCCTCAGCAGGAAATGGGGCTCGTGGCTTTGAGTTCCTTTATATGAAAGTGCTCTCCTTTCCGGAGGAAAGGTGTTATAATTCCGAGCTACTTTTGCCGCTGTGTATCTGTTTCTTATTCACGTTTGTAGCTCCTACAATGCCTTGAACAGGGCACGACCAAAGGTGCTTGCTAAATGCTTCTTGAAAATAGTTAATTATAATGATGTCTTATAACAAATTAAGCAGGGGAAGTGGGCCTGGGAGTGCTCTGCAGTGCTTCTGAGCTGCCAGGAGCTGAGAAACAGTTTAACTCCTCGTCTGGGGCAACTTCCCTGATAACGCTTAGAGCCTGGAGCCCTCGGGTTGCAAGGCTAGCAAGGGATTGGCTAGCAAGGGATTGTTTGGGAGGCGGTGGGGGGGGGGGGGCCAAGACTCAGACAGGAGGTGAACAGCTGGCGCCTCCTTCTGGCCCTGCCAGGCTGGAGCAGGCCTGGGGAGGGCTGGTGGGGGAACCTCAGCCCCTCGGCTCCCAGAATGTCACCTCCCTCCCACTACCCCAGCCCCTTCACCCTGAGAGAGCCCAGCTCAGGAGAGCCAGTGGAGAGCAAGGGAGGCTGTTATGTAACTGATTTAACTCCTTGCCAAACTGGTGACTAATTCAGACTGTCTCGGCCAGATTGGCTCCACAGCTTTGGTGTGAGCTGCAGGAGGCCCGGCTGGTTCGTGGCTGGTTCGTGGCTGGTTCTCACACCCTCTGCTGGAAGGATCTCTCAGCTCCCTTGCTGGCCTGGGCCACCACCAACCTCAACCACGGCTCCATCAGCACTCCTGCCTACCGGAGACCTTCTCTGTAGGCGTCCGATCCCCCAACTTTGTGTCCCTTCCTGCCCTACAAAAAGAGGCCAGGAAGACAGTTCATTTATGTCTGCCCCCAAGACAGTTCATTTATGCCTGGGGCTCACTGAGGCCCTTCATTTTGCACCTGGTGAGGGCGAAGGGCACTGTGGCCTGCTGCCCTTGGCTGGCTGGCCGGCCGGAGAGTTTTGGCTGCTAAGGTTGGCACTGTTGGGTCCAGAACTCGGGGGCCCTCTCCACCACTGCCCAAGGGGAAAGGGCTCCAGGGAACATCTGGCCTCACCCAGTCCCCTGGCCTTGGACCCCCGGCCCTGCAGGTCACAGGCTGCCTGGGTGATGCCGGGAGAGGCCTGGACTCACTGCTTCGGTTCTCACTTTTCTTTTTTAAGAGGGGGTGCTTGGTAAGCCCAGCCCATCCCTCCTGCAGAAGGCTGTCCTGAGGGGGAACGTGGAGGGAGGACATTTGTGCTTATTTGGAGACAGTTCAGGGGAAAACACAAAGAGGTGTCCTGACAAGGCCCACGGTATTCATAGACATGAGTGCTGGGGATTAGTTTATTTAATCCTTAACCACACAGCCCTCTGTGGTTGGGATTATTCCCATTTTACAGGTGGGGAAACTGAGGCTGATAGGAATTGGGTGGTTTGCCAAAGCTGGTAAGTGGCTGAGCTGGGCTTTGAACTCACTCCCCAGTGGCTTGGGAGCCTAAGCTGGTTCTGATACACTGCCTTCCCATGGCATTCTTGGGATGGGTTCCCGAGGCCGTTGAAAGACTTGTACATCTCAGCAGCTTCATGGCAACTGCCCAGCTAGACCCAGAAAATAATACTACCTTGTACTGTTGCTTCCTTCCGCCAAGCCCCACACAGACATGATCTCATTCACTTTCCCACAGTCCCATGTGGGCTAAGGAGTGGGTGGGGACTCCGTTTCCCAGGGAGGAAAGGGAGGCACAGAGAGGGATGCTGGCCTGTCCTAGGTCACAAAGCTGGCTGGCGGCAGAGCTGGGACTGGAAATCAGGCATCCCTGCCCTTGAGGGCGATCATTTAGCTTGATGAATATGGGCTAGAATCACCCCCGAGTTACAGCAAATTGGGGTGCTTTTCTTGAGGGCTGACTCAGTGGCTGAAACAGCTCCAAGATAGCTGGGCTTGTGTTAAAAAAAGGAAATCTGAGATGCATATAAAGGCAATCTGTATGCCAAGAAAGAGGCGCTGGGACTAATGGTCACCACACTAGCTCCCCTCCTGGCCAGTCCCGGCACCGTCTCTCTGCTTCCCTTCCCCAGATGCCCTGGGGCTCAGACGCAGCCCTGGTGCGATGGAAAGAACACTGGCTTTGAGGTCATGGAACCTGGAGAGGATATTCACTAGGGACTCCAAAATCAGTCATTTCCCCTCCCAGCTTTTCCACTTTTCACTCAAAAAGTGGGGATAATAACTACATGAAATAGACATTGTGTGTGAAAAATTTCATCAACTATAAAGCCTGCAGAGAGAGAGAAATTACTGGTGCTCCCTTCAGCCCGATCTCATCTCTACTAAAGACCTTTTTAAAAATGGCTTTGAAGCGGCGAGTCACGCAACAGCATTGTCCTGGTCAAACGTCTGTCTTCCCTACTGTGGCTTTTCCACTTGGATCCCTGGTACCCAACGTCTGGTCCCGAATCAGATGTTCCCTGGGTGGCCCCATGGGCTCCAGGGCAGGGCTGGCAAACTTTTTGCAAAGGCCCACGTGGTAAATATTTGAGGCTTCGTGGGCCACAGGCGATTTTGATCACATGTTCTTTGTGTCTTTCTTTCTTTTCTTACAACTCTTTAAAAATGTAAGAAACATTCTTAGTTCACGGGTCTTACAAAAACAGGCCGATCTGGCCCGCGGGCTGTAGTTTGCTATGCCTGGCGTAGTGTAAAATTGGGGGCGGGGGGAGTCTGGAAGTAGACAAGGCCTAGACCCCCAGTTTTGCTGCGTGCCTGCCTGCGGGCCTTCGGATCACTCTTCAACCTCCCCGGGACTTAGTGAATTATCTGCCTCATGGCTGTAATAGTGCCTACTTACTTCAGAGGGCTGCGGTGAGGGTTCTCAATAGAAGGCATCTACCCCGCAGCAGGTGCCTGAGAGATGCGGGGTGGTATCATTACTGCTCAATGAGTGAGGGACGGCCCACACTGTCCTTGGTGTGGTGGGGAGGACAGTACCCTCCCAGAGTCTGGGATATTCTACAAGGTGACCAACCAAGGCCCTGCTCGGAAGGCAGAGGCCTAGGGTTTCACGAGGAGAGGAAGACCTGGGGTTATGTCAAGGGGCTGCTTGTAGGGTTGGGACCTTGGTCCCACCACCAGCTTTGTCTTGGGCGGGAGGTGGTGTCTGGGAGTCTGTGGGACTACAAGAGGCCCCACATAGACCTGGGGCCCAGGGGGACCCAGGGCTTTGCCGAGAGGACACCGGTGACTCCCTGGTCCTCTTGAGTCCTGGCTTGTTGTCAAGTGAAAAACTAGAGAAGGAAGCAGTTCTGAAAAAAGTGTGGGTCAGAGCAAGCTCTTTTCATTAATAATAAGAGCCACCACGTACTGAGCACTTTTGCGTCCCAGGCGCTGGGGGCTGTATGCCCATCCCTCCATCCCCCCAGCGAGCCCGGGGCAATGCTGGGGCGGGAAGGGGGCGCGGGGAAGGCTCACAGCTGCAGGGGCTGGAGCCGGGAGAGGATGGTCCTGCTTTCTTTGATGTTCCACTGCCTCCTGGGAGCCTAGCTCTGCCCGTGGGTTCAGGTTTGGGTGGATACTCAGGCCAGGGGAGTTTGAGATCTTGATTCTTTTTCTTTCTTTCTTTTTTTAAAATTATGTGGTGGTTATCTTTAAGTACAAAGACTTTTCCAATCATGCCACTTAGAGATCATTTTATCCACTGCTCTGTTTGCCGCCAGTCTCTTGTCTCTCTCCTCAGCAATGGAAAGGTGGATACCCTTTCCACGAGGAAGAGAGATCCACGGTTTGTTGCCTTTGCCAATAACGAAAATGCTGGAGAGCCGGGTGGCAAAGCTATTGCCGTTGGCATCTTTCACATGAACTACATCAAAAGAACCAGGATGTCTCTCCCGGTTAGTGATCACACCAATTCTTCCCAGGTTAGCACTTCCAGTCACCGTGCACAGGTTACCAGTGTCAAATGTGATGAAATCAGTAATCTTGCCAGTCTCCAAATCAGTTTGAATGGTGTCATTCACCTTGATGAGGGGATCATGGTAGCGGATGGTGCGAGCATCATGGGTCACCAGATGAGGGATTCCTTTTGTTCCCACAAAGATCTTTCTCACTTTGCACAACTTATACTTGGCCTCCTCAGGTGTAATATGATGAACAGCAAAGCGACCCTTGGTGTCATAGATCAGACGAAAATTCTCTCCAGTCTTGTCAATGCTGATGACATCCATAAAACCAGCAGGGTAGGTTATATCAGTGAGGACCTTGCCATCAATCTTAATGAAACGCTGCATGCAGATCTTCTTTACTTCATCTCCTGTTAGGGCATACTTAACTCTGTTCCTTGAGACATTCCCTCAGCTTGTGGGGACCGGTAGATGGACGAGGAGCAAACACACCAGTCAGTTTATCCAGCATCCAATGCTTTGGAGCTGCTATGTGCTTCAGGTGTTTCTTGGGACCGCGAGCCATGGCTGCACTAGGCACGAAAAGAGAGCGATTCTTCTTTTTGAGAAATACAGTGAAAAGGACTAGTTCCTCGGCTGCTGGAAAAACTCCATCATCACCCAACCGCGGAAACTGGAGCACTCTCTTCTGTGTACTTGTGCCATCCCGTGGCTGGTTCTGGAGGGTCACCTGCGACCAGCCTCCCGGGCTGGAACTCAGCAGTGTGACTCGGTGCACAGGGGCCATGTCTTCCTATTGCCAACACCCTGCTTATTTCTCTGCCTCTTTCCACCTATAATTCACTGTTCCTGTATCTAGAAAGCCATCCTGTTACTTCTTTACCTGGTAAACTTCTACGCAGTCCTTTAAAACATAGCTCAAATGTCACCTCCTCCAGGAAGCCTTCCAAGACTACCCAGGCACAGTTAGTATCTCCCTCTTCTGCCTTTAGGCACTTTGATTGTTATACTATTTGGGGGTGGGGGACAAACATTAATCGAGCACTTAGTACATCCTACGCCTTACGCTAAGCACTTTACTGAATTATACCATTTAACATTCAAAAACCCATGAAAGGGTCTTATCCCCATTTTACAGATAAGGAAACCGAGGCTCAGAGCAGCTAAATAACCTGCCCAAGGTGAGGCTGGGATCTGAATCCAAGCAGTATGACCTCAGTGCCCTCCTTCCACCACTAAATGATATTGCCTCTCTGACACTAGTTATAATGACCCCAAACTGTGATACTAAGTTTATGGGTCTGTAAATGGCCCGTGAGCTGAGACCATGACTTACGTATCTTTGCTGTCCCAGAATGTAGCGCAGTGCAGCGCACACAGTAGGCGCTTAGTGGTTGCTCATGGAAAGAATGTTGAATACAGAGCCTGTGGGGGTTGGGCCCACTAAAGGAAGGTGGGGTGCTGGGAGTGGGGAAAGGAAGACCAGTGGGGGACACAGCTGAGTGGGTGGGGCTTGCTTGACCCTGGTGGGGGGAAGGTTCCTGCTGCCAGCTGCCATGCCATCTTGGAATCACGAGCCTGGCAAGAACAACAGAATGATGTCCTGACACTGCTTAGTAAGCGCCTTCAACGTGCTAGGAAGCACTTCGCACAAGGGCATTCTAAGTCCAGGACAAAGGACAGCTAGTTCAAATCCCTAGACAGCTCACAAAGGCAGTGCCTTTGCAGGATGCACTTTGGCAAAGGATCATCCTGAGGCTGGGTCTGGACTCCGTGCCCTGTACATTCTGAACCTTGCCGGCCCTCTGAGAAGCCGGGCTGTCGGGCGAAGTTGCATGAATTCCCGTGTTGGGGAGTCCTCTTTTGTACCATGCAGCTCTGTTTACAGCGGACTGGCTGCCCGGAGGAGCAGAGCTTTCGGATGAGCAAGGAGATGGGCATCAGAACACCTTCATCTCTTCCCGGCTCTCTCCACACACAGGAGGTGGGACCCAGCCGGGGCCCAAAGCCTGGAGCCTCCCAGCAAGCCAGGTGGGCCTGTGAGGTCATGCTTCCTGCCACACTTGCAGGTGGCCCTTTCCTGGGGCGCCAGCAGGTGTCAGGGGCAGGGGTGATGTACGGGGGACCCCTTTAGTATCCCCAGTCCCCTCTGGGGGCTGGAGGTGCCCCTTGAAGCCACCGGAAAGCTCTTTTCTTGCCTGGAAGAGGTCCAAAGCATGCGTGGTTGCTGACACGGGGGAGGGGGGGATGGGGGGAGGGGGGAGAGCGAGAAGACCCCCCTGCAAGCCGCGTTCATACAAAATGCATTTCCCAACGTATCCCTCTGGCCTGTCGGAGCCCCTTCTGCTCACTGCTCTGTTTATACATGATAGACAACTAATTAACATCCAAACCTCCTGAAAGGTCTTTTCAGAGGTAATGTTCTGACAGATTATGTCAGCAAGGAGCACTGATTTGTCTAAGCATGGATCACATTGTTTCAGATTGAATGAGGTGAATATTAAACTGCTTTAAATGTACTCTTCATAAAGTACTAATTACACACTCCCAAGGGAGAACAGCCAAGGAATACTAAACAGTAGAGAAGTCAACAGAAGGTTCTTTTTATAGTATGTTGCTGGGCTCTGTGTTTTTCTGTCTCCTTCTTTCTCGCTCTCTCTCTTTTTTTTACAGTAAAATCACAGCACGCTAAAGAATACACATTTATAGCACAATGCTTCTCATCTAATTATACGGCAATCATTAGTTTTAAGCTGGATGCATTATATTTTCTTTGATATATTATGCCTGAGGCACAACTCTGCATTTATTGCTGCTACTGGCAGATTCCAGTCCCCCCAACCCCCTTTCCAAACCCCAACTCCTTTCTACCCCACGACCCTTTAACAAATTATTTAACCCTTACTGTTAGTTTGCTTATTGTCTCAAAAAAGAATAATTGCAATTTGAATTGGCAAAAATGGGGGAAGCGACATACCCTTGATTAATTAATTAATTAATTTGTTTTAATTAATTAATTAATTAATTAATTTAGGGCTGCGAGACGCTACATGCGGGATCTTAGTTTCCCGACCAGGGATCGAACCCGTGCCCCCAGCAGTGGAAGCACGGAGTCTTAACCACTGGACCACCAGGGAAGTCCCCCCTTTGTTACTTTAAAGCGGAAAAAATAGGAAAGGAAATCTCATGTGTTTCTGGGAGCTGTGCAATTTTTTTATTAACCAGGTAATGTCCTGAATACACAGTCTCTGCTCCCCGACCCAGTGAAATTCCTTCATAACAGATTCTACAGGATCACACTGAACTCCCAGTGGCTGAGCTTCATTGTCTCTCAGGGAAAGAGATATTTATATGTATATAAATATACATCTCTAAAAGCAACAGAGGGGTGGAAAACCATGAGGCAGGAAGCAGTCCAGCGAAAATGCAGGGTGGCCCTTCAAAATGCCTATCTGCAGATGTAGCCAGAATTCTGCTCCAACAGTTTTTCTGGATATTTCTGACATCAGGCCTTGCCCATTGTTGAGAAAAAGCAAGATTAATTTTGAGATGCCCTAGATGGTCAGGTTCTCAGTCCTGAAGGGAGAAAAAGGCCACCTTCCATGGGGATGGATGGCCTGACATTGACCTGACTGGTTTCTTCTTAGTCAGGCATCTAATCATCATGCCTCTAAAGATAAAAGGGACGTCAGGGTCCCAGAAAGGTAGAATCGCTTTTGTGTAAGGAGCAAAGTGGGGTCCCCTTTCCCTACTGTGGTCTTCCTTTTCCTCCCCCGACACCAAATCAGAGAACTGTGGGGTCTTGGACTTGAAGGGGTTAGAAATTTCCCATCTTTAACAGTTGAGGAACTTCAGAGCACAGAGCTGCCTGCAGTTCAAGTTGGAACCTGGGGTCCTGACTCCCAAGCTAGTACTCTTTCCACTTCAGATAGAGTAACTCCAAATAACTCTTCTCTCACAAAAACGACCCAGGGCAAAGGAATAAAATGACAGAGTGCTACGGACTGAATGTTTGTGTCCCCCTCAAATTCACATGTTGAAACCCTAATACTATCACTGTGATGGTATTTGGAGGTGGGGCCTTTTGGGAAGTGAATAGGTCATGAGAGTGGAGCCCTCCTGATGGGATTAGTGCCCTTATAAGAAGTGACAGGAGAGAGTTTGCTTCCTCTCTCTGCTCTCTTGGGGCCATGTGAGGATACAAGGTGGCTGTCCAGACATTGGATCTGCCAGCACCTTGATCTTGGATTTCCCAGCCTCTAGAATTTGGAGAAATAAATGTTTGTCTTTTGAGCTACTCAGCCTATGGCAGTTGTTATAACAATCCAAATGGACTGAGACACAGAATTCTCTTCCCTGAGAGCTGGAAGAAGTCTGGAAAGTCACCTAGTCCACCCTTCTGTTGCTGCTTGAATCCCCTTCATGACGTCACCAACCATGATGACTTGTTCATTCTTGGCTCTGGCTCCTCTGGGGATGGAGGGTTGGCGACCTTCTCCCAGAGTGTCAGACCATCTCTGTGCAGCTCTCATGGTTAAGTAAGTGTTTAAGAGCAGTGCACGCTGGAGCGAGAGTGTCTGGGTTTAAATCCAGCACAGTCACGTCACAGCTCTAGGACCTTGGATAGGGGACTTCTTAACATTTCTTTGCTTCCGTTTCCTCTTCCTCTGTAAAATGGGAACAATACAAGTGCCTGCTCTATAGGGTTTTGTGAGGATGACAGGAGATGATACATGTCAAGCAGTGCCCAGCCTACCAAACTAACCAAGCTTAGCTATTATTATTGTTAAGAAGTTCATCTAGCTCCCTAGCATAACTGCCATGGTTGTAGCTCTGCCTGGGGCCCCACGGAACAAGATTAACTTTTCTCCTTGTGTGACTGTTTTCAACTATTTCATTCATTCATTGCTCAGCTGTCACTGGATGACCCCTGCATGCCAGGTACTTAGTGCCAAGAGAAGAGAGAGATATGGAAAAGACTTGCTCCCCGATCTCATGGATTTTTTTTTTTTTACATTTTTTTTGGCTGCGTTGGGTCTTCGTTGCTGCGTGCGGGCTTTCTCCAGTTGCGTGGAGCGGGGGCTACTCTTCATTGCGCTGCACGGGCTTCTCACTGCGGTGGATTCTCTTGTTGTGGAGCACAGGTTCTAGGCGCGGGGGCTTCCATAGTTGTGGCGCGCGGGCTCAGTAGTTGTGGCGCATGGGCTTCGTTGCTCCGTGGCATGTGGGATCTTCCTGGACCAGGGATTGAACCCGTGTCTCCTGCATTGGCTGGTGGATTCTTAACCACTGCGCCCCCAGGGAAGTCCGATCTCATGGATTTTAAACACCAGAAGAATTTACAATTTCTCTTCAGAGCTTCTCTTCCCCAGGGGACATACTCTTTGGTTTCTTTGCCTGTTCCTCACTTAACTTTTTTCCAGCCCGTTTTCCTTATGTGAAATCATTGACAGGAATACACCAGGGATGACGAAAAAGTGGTGGCAAACCTGAGCTTCAGTCCAGGGCACACCTTGTATCCATCATCCAAACACAAGAGACTGGGATTCCATGGGTGGATGGGACCCAGGTATGCATTGTTTCTTTTTTTTTTAAAGCTCCTTATTCTTAAATCCAATACGTGTGTGTACGTGTGGGCATGTGTGTGTGTGTGTGCGCGTGTGCGTGCACGTTCAGCCCCCCACAGATGCATGCCCACAGCCCCCGACCCTGGGTAAGCGGAGGAGGCTGCCTTCGTGTCTGTCCACTTTTAGGGACACGCCTTTTTCTCAGGGCTGACTCCCGCCTTCTCCTGGCACCCCTCCTCAAGCCCAGGGTATTCTTGGCTGAGGTATTCCCCGCTACGTGAGGGTGCCGGCTGATGACACGTGAATCCTGCAGAACGCACGACATCATTGGTCAGTCCCCCTGCCCACCCCGCACGTCCATCCCTCCCATCACTGATGCTGCCGAAGTTAGCACTATGGAAGATACATGTGACGTTGTCACTCGCCTGCTACAACCTGTTCCGCAAGACTCCCTGTCTACCTCAGGATCCCATGCAAGTTCCCGGCCCGTGTGCACGTGAGCACGTGCGTGTCTAACCATTGCTCCGTGCCCGGCACTGTTCTCAGGGACTCACAGGTGCCAGACCCACAGCCGGGAGGGCCCCCTTCACAGCCCGTGCCCATCGTGGGCTTTGCACCTCCCCTTTTCTAAACCCTGAGGACACCACCATGTTTCATCCTTGTTATCCCACAGCCTAACACAGTGCTTGAGACCCAAGGGAGTGAACATATACTTGTGGAATTATGGCTGGTGCAGGTGTTATTTTTGAGGAAGCGCTCTTGCCTTGTACCAACAGATACAGGCAGCCAGCTCCTGGGCCTAACCTGATGGACCCCTTCAATATACACTCTTGGTTTTGAAGCCCAGGCATCTCCCCTTTCCCAGAATTAGGCCTTCCTCACCCTCTCGCTGGGTCTCTGTTGCAGTGTACCTCATTTGGTGCTGAGGATGTCCTCTTTAGGGTCAGGAAGACCTGGCCATACACCTCTGAGGGACCCAGAGGTAATAGGGTCAGATGCTGTGCTGAGGAGAAAAGCACCCAGAATATGCCAGGCATAGTGGTAGGTGCTGGCCTGTAGAGAGACGCCCTGTAGAGATGTGATCTCTGCCTTCGTGGAGTCTGCAGCCTCGTGGCGATGCACCGGCTTTCTCACCTACAAATGGGGCCTCGGAATACCCACGCCACGGGGTTGCTGTACAGACTGAAACGGTGCATATAGGGTGCTTGGCAGGGAGTTAACACTCCGTGAAGTTTCCAAATGGCCATTCTTCTGCACCCCAAGAGGGGCTTGAAGAAACTGGCCCTTCTGAGTCAGGAAGGCCTGTGCACATCTCTGTAGGGATGTGACCTGGTGCCTGTGACACATCCCTTGGTGGTCACCAAGAACTGAGGAGGTGTCGGGGCCGATGGTGGCCAGACTGCCCTGATGGCGCACGTGCCGCTGGCTCTGGGGCGGCAGCACTTGGGCGACTATGAAATCCAATATGAAAGAACTCCCTTTTTCCTCTGGCACTTTGATTTATGGCCCGGGTGTCACCTTCCTCCTTGGCACAGCGTCTGGCCCTTCTCCTTTCTATGCCTTTCTCTCTCCTCACTCACAAATACCTGGTACTTCCCACCTACACAGTTGAGCTTTGGAGGAGACTAAACTGGCCTTGAATGATTGCTTCTGCAACCTAAGAGTTATGTGGCCTTAGGCTAGTTAATCTCCCCAAGCCTCAGTTTTCTCATTTGTAAAATGGGGCTAAGAATACCATCCTCCCGACCTCATTGTGGGGATGGGGAGAGGAGGCGTGGGAAAGGGTCCCCCGCAGCACCAGGCGTGCAGCCAGCCCCCAGCATGCGTGTCTTTCCAGTGCCCGCATAAGTCACACTAAGGTAAGGTACTGTGGGTTTCATGGATTCCCTCTCCTCAGGAGTTCCTGCATTTTAAAAGAGGGCACTGGCGCTGTCTGATACAGCACAATAAATTGATTGGGTGAAACTTCAGGAGAAGCAGTGGGGTAGGGGAAAGAGATATTTTGGGGGCAGGAAATGGCCTTCCTTTACTTCTGAAATCACACCACTTAGACTAGCAGCTCTCAGCCTAAGAGCTGTGACGCGCTGGCATGGTACCAGCAGTTGTGAGATGTATCACAAACAAATATGTTGCTGATAATAAAGTGCCCCAGTTTTTGAATAATCCCCCCCAAACACACTTTGGGGGGTTACCTTAGAGGGAATTCAAGGTTAGCTCCATGATATGGTCATACCCACTCTCATTCTTACGTGACTTCTCGAGTGGGGTAGAAAAGGGTGCACCTGGGATTGGGCACAACCTGGGCATGCCTGCGCATGGGTGTCCCTGGCCACGCGTGGCCTGGTAGAAATAACAGTTGCAGGTCAGGGACCTGGAGAAAACCCTTGAGACACTTAGAAGCACTAGGCATGCTGCACAGCGAGAGAAAAGAATGAGCCCCTGACTTCTTCTTTTTTTTTTTAATTTATATTTTTAAACATCTTTATTGGAGTATAATTGCTTTACAACGGTGTGTTAGTTTCTGCTTTATAACAAAGTGAATCAGCTATATGTATATATATATCCCCGTATCCCCTCCCTCTTGCGTCTCCCTCCCTCTCACCCCTCTAGGTGGTCACAAAGCACAGAGCTGATCTCCCTGTGCTATGCGGCTGCTTCCCACTAGCTATCGATTTTACATTTGGTAGTGTATATATGTCCATGCCACTCTCTCACTTCGTCCCAGCTTACCCTTCCCCCTCCCCGTGTCCTCAAGTCCGTTCTCTATGTCTGCATCTTTATTCCTGTCCTGCCCCTAGGTTCTTCAGAACCATTTTTTTTTTTTTTTTTTTTAGATTCCATATATATGTGTTAGCATACGGTATTTGTTTTTCTCTTTCTGACTTACTTCATTCTGTATGACAGGCTCTAGGTCCATCCACCTCATGACAAATAACTCAGTTTCGTTTCTTTTTATGAGCCCCTGACTTCTCCTGCAACAACGTGGCTGACTCCCAGGACAGAACACCGTGCCCGCAGCCAGGCAAGGGCAAAGGAGCGCCCCCTCGACGTGGCTCTATTACGTGAAGGCCTCAGCAAGCCTCATGGGCCGTGACAGCAGTCAGCACTCTGTCGCCTTTGGGGTGGGGATATTGACTGGGAAGAGGGAGGCTTTGGGGGCACTGGAAATACTCCATGTCTTGATCTTGGTGGTGGTTACATGGTGAATGGACAGAATGTTTGTGTCCCCCTAAAATGCGTATGTTGAAACCCTACCCCCAGTATTATGGTATTAGGAAGTGGGCCTTTGGGAGGTAATTAGGATTAGATGAGGTCGGGGGGAGGGGCCTTCATGATGGGATTAGTGCCCTTTTGGGAGTCAGAGAGAGCTTGTTTCCCCTCCTCCTCCTTGCTCTCCAAGGAAGCGTACTTTGAGAAGTCGGCCGTCTGCAACCCAGAAGAAGGCTCTCACCAGAACCTGCCGTGCTGTACCCTGATCTCAGACTTCTGGCCTCCAGGACTGTGAAAAATGTTATAAGCCACCCAGTTTATGGTATTCTGTCATAACAGCCTGAACTGACTAAGACAATGGAAGTTTTACACTCAATATCTGGGTATTTGATGGATATATTTGTAACTTAATAAAAAAATTTTTTTTGAAAAGCAGTTTGGAATCTCAGTCATACACCTGTCAAGGTTTTCCCACAGTGCACCTTGGAAGGACCTTTACAGTAGGAGCCCAGGGAGCGCTGGGGTCACGTCAGGCCGTCTCAGGCAGGCAGTGACTGGCCACGAGCTCTCCCTGGTGGCTCTACGTTCCTCCTGGCTGACAACTTTTCAGGGCTGATGTCTCAGCCTCATTAGTGCCCAGTGCGTGGAGAGGCGGGACCCTCACCAGATAATCTCATTTCTTCTGGCAAGACAGCTCCCAGCAGAGGCCATGGCGTGTTGTGAAGTGCTCCTTGCCTAGGATATCTGGGGGGCTGTCAGGTGCCCCCCAGAGCAGCCTCAGTGAGAGGACTCCGGCAGACACCCAGATACCCCCTGCAATCGGTGGCCCCAGGATGCTGAGGTGACTCTCCCGGCCACCCATGTGGAGCTCATTTTGTTTGCTTTGTGTGTTACTTTGCACCCACCCCTTCGGTTGCCAAGGAAACAGTGACGCAGCCTCCGGTGGGGCCTCAGGCTTAGTCAATGTGGAGTCTTTTAAGGCAATGGTGGTTCAGTGAGGTGGCCCTGGTGCCGCCCTGGGAAGGGAGAGAGGGGTGACCCCAACGGAAGAGGCGGCGGCTTTGCTGCTGGCCTGCTGGACGGCGCTAGTCAGGATGCAACTTTTCACTCGGAGCCTCAGGAGACCCACCCTTGGCCGAGTCACCAGAAGATACAAGGCAGATGGTTCTAGAGGCGAGAGGGAACAGCCTTTTCCTGTCCTGGGTGTTTGTGTGGCCTGGGACAGCTGGTCTCCGAGGCTCTGGCAGGTCCAAAGCGTCTGCAGACCAGTCAACCAGGAGCAGCAGAATGGGTTTCTAGGCATTAACAATGTGTTTGTGGACAATTGGGGGTGAGGGGGTTGGCTGGGAACTAAGATTCAGGGGGACCCTTCTCAATGTGAGGAATGCCTCCTGTATCCTCCAGAGATGAGTTCCCACGCTTTCCATCCCTTCACGGCCATCGCCAATGACACCGGGACCCTGGGACTTCCCTGCCAGCGTGCTCTGTCTTCTGCAGCCTCTGCCGGCAGGGCTGTGGGCATAACATCCTCCACTCCCCAGCCCTGCTCCCTGTCATGCATTAAGTTTGTCCTGGCCCCCCCCCCCGCCCCAGGACCAAGCAGCCCAGTTCCAAGGCTGGGAAGGCCTGCTGGTCGTGGGCGGGTCTACCTGAGGGTCTTGTCTGGGTGCCTCTCTTTTAAAGTCCCTGCCGAGAAAGACAGGTCTGCCTGCAGCTCTGGATGGAGCATTGGTAAGGGTGTCCCGAGTTCTCCTCTTGACTCTGAGGCTGCCCTGCGGCCTGGTGAGCACAGCCCTTCTCAGGGCAGCTCTTCCTTTCCTGCTGCGGGAATGAATACCCTCCACTGTCTCAACTGAACGGGTCCCATCCCCACTCTCTAACCCTCCCCCACCCAACTTCCCTCTCCCTGTCATTTTCCCTATCACCCAGTCTCAAAACCTCCGAGTTATTTTTGATTCATCTTTCTCCTTTATCACCCTTATCTCGTCACTTATCAAATTCTGTCAGTTCTTCCTTCAAAACGTCTCCAGCATATGTCCCTTCCTTTTTTAAAATTAAGTTTCATTGTTTTTCTTAGTATAAAAGAGAACTATGCTCAATGTAGAAAACTTAGAAAATACCGATAACCAAAAAGAGGACAATTAAAATTACCCATAACCCTCCAGTCAAAGCTGTTATTAATATTTTGATACATGCCCAGTTTGTCCCTTGCCCCTGCCTACATACATACACCCTTTCCTTTCTTTCACGTCTCCCCATTCCTGCCACTATCACCTCGTCTACGCTCTCCTCCCCTCAGTCTCTCTGCCCCACCCCCGTTGTCCACCCTGCCACCTCTACCACTTTCTCAAGCGCTGCCTTTGAAACACGTTGAAGCTCGGGCAGCCACTGGCCCGCAGGAAACAGGTGTCCCTCTGGGTGGAAGCCCACAGCTTGACGAGCATATGGCAGGCGCCTCTGTGTGATGAGAAAGAAGGCTCCCCTTCCTCAGGGTGGAGGCAGCTCCTGGCCTGGGTGAGTGGCCGGGGGCAGGGTGCAGCCTGCGTTGAAGTCCCCGCCTGTCCCTTCTGTGGGAGAAGTGAATAACTAGCCCTGGTCACACCTGCCCTCTGCCGTGTGCTGGCCAATTCTACCTTACTAACCGGTCCCAGCACTTACCCTCCTGACCTGCCGGGCCAGTCTAGCCCCTGCTTCTCAAACACTGTGTGTTTGGCCTCTCCTGGGGTCTTTGCCCAACCTACACCCTCTACCCCCTGCTCCCCTTCCCTACCTCATACTGCTGTCCTCAGAGGCCCGGTCCAGGGGTCACACTTCATGTGCCGGTAGGGCCTAGGCAGGTTCCCTGTGTGGGTGGGATGAGGTCTGTGAGAACAGGAGATGGCCTGAGTTGGCAGATCTTCACCCAGGTCGTTAAATGCAGTCTCCCAAGTTTTTAAGGTCGCCTACTAATTCAACACGTTCAGAAGCCTTGTCTAGGCTGAGCGGAGCTGCCCAGCCCTGCCATGGCCCATCTCGTCTCTGAAGATTTCCTGCCTCCGTCTCACCTCTCCTTGATCAGTCCTGCTCCTCATGCAGGGGTGTGAGATCCCGTTTGGCAGCTTAGGTGATATGGTTTAGTGGAGAGCACACTTACCCATTCAACATGCATTTAGTGAGTGCCTAGGTAGATTGAGCAGTCAAAAGCCTGGGTTTGGGTTCTGATTCTACCACTTTCTTGAGCAAATCACTTAAATTCATTTTCCTACCTGTAAAATGGGGATTCAGTAGTTCTCAACCCACTGACTTGTGAAAAGGCGTTGGAATCATATACATGATGGCATTGTGTTGATATAAACTGTGAAGCTCTGTCAAATGCCATTATTCGCCCACCTTCTGTCGTTCAGGGCGTGCTAGCTTTATGTTTTGAAATGGTGTGAGCAGGCTTGCTATGGTAGTGAGTATGCATCGGACATTTGATAAGTCCTGTGGATTAGTTAATAAAATGTACTCAAAGTGCCGTATCTTTCAATAGAGGATTTGTATAGATGACAACAAAACTATATGCAATGAAAGGATAATATATAATATT
Organism: Balaenoptera musculus; assembly: GCF_009873245.2. Taxonomy (NCBI): domain Eukaryota; kingdom Metazoa; phylum Chordata; class Mammalia; order Artiodactyla; family Balaenopteridae; genus Balaenoptera; species Balaenoptera musculus. The sequence continues at coordinate 15,486,987 of NC_045790.1, read as the reverse complement.
GATAATGATAATAGAGCGCCTGCTAAGAGCTTTTAGCATCATTGTCTCCTTTAATCTTCAAGGAAGGTACTCTTAACACCGCTGTTACACAGATGAGGAAACCGAGGCTTAGTGAGATTAATAGCTTCTCCTGAGTTGCACAGCTGGTGAAAGGTATGGACAGGAGAGAAAACATGGAAATAAACTAACACAGTGAGGCTGCCCATGCCTTTGGAGGGTTAGAGATAATATTAAGATATACAAAATCATCTAGAAGAGTCCCAGGCAAATGGTTTGCACTCAATAACTCATACCTATTATGACTGGGTTCTAGGCTCATTATAAACATTCTTTTACTTGATCGAATCCTTACAACAACCCTGTGAGATAGGGATTATCCTGTCCATTTTACAAATGGGGAAACCAACGTCCAGAGAGGTTTAGTGCCTCTACCCAGGCCACACAGCTGGAGACATAGAGGCCTGCCTGGGACTCATGTCCTACTGTGCCCTTACTCCTGTGGTCAGGTTGGGCTCACCAACCTTTCCCCAGAAATGCTCTGCTTCTTGTAATGTTGCAGGCGGTACTTCTACGAGCCTATCAGCTGGAGGCTCCACGTTAAGGCCTTCAAGGCAACCTCCACCAGAGCCCATCGAGCTCTTGGAGATACCTGTACAGTTGGGATGTTGAGGGCTGGGATCTCAGAGCCAGCATGTGTCCTCCCTTTAAACTTCAAGGGAACAAAGACTTACAGAACCTATCTCGGCCCTCCCCCCCCCCTTTTTTTTTTCCCAAAGAAAAATGAAAGACTCTGATAATTACTTCTATCTACCATCCAACTGTACTAATTACCAACCTATTTCTTCACAGTGTGACAGACACCAGCTCTGGAAAACACATAGAGATAAATTAGCACTAATTGGTTTTCCTCTGGCTGTTTGAATTAGTATTTAAAGCTCCGATTACAAAGCAGAATAATTGCTATTAATGTCCTATTGCCGTACAAAAGGCAGTTCTCTCGAGAACCAGCCCAGGTGTATTATTACTCTGATTACAGCATATTTAACCTGGCTCGTTAAGGGGGAGACACGGGGGACAGTTTCAATACGGCGGACTGACCACTTCCTGCAGGGTGGAAAGCTTGAAGACAGAACAGTGAGGAAAGGAAGAGGAGGGAACAGGAAAAACTGGGCCTGGAAGCCTGTGGGGATTCTTGGCAGGGGTTCTGGGGTCTCTTCCTGCTTCCCTGTCTCCCTGGGGACCTTCCTGGGTCCAGCCTACCCCGCTGTGTCCACAGCCAGCCTCCTCTTCACACCCAAGGCCAACGAAGGCTTCGCAGGCCTTCCTGGCCCCTGCGTGGAGTCCTGGGGAGCAAGGCTGCCAACTGAGGGATGCGTGGGATGTCCCGGATGTTGGCATCAGACTTGCCACCAGTGACCAAGTGGAGGCCTCTGCCCTCCATCCACATCTCCTCCTCTCCAGTTCGGGGCGGGGGCTTTAGGACATGGCATGTGCTCCCTGCTCCCACTTTGGAGGATCTTGTGTTTGCCCCCTCCATCCCCCGACCCCTTCCTGGCACCATTTTCATTCTTGTTCCTCTACCGGGATCTTTCTGACCAGAGGACTGTGGGTGAATTAGGGAGGAGGTGAGCTCGGTGAGGGCATCTTTTTTTTTTTTTTAATATTTATTTATTTATTTTTGGCGGCATCGGGTCTTAGTTGCAGCACACGGGATCTTTAGTTTTGGCGTGCGGGCTCAGTAGCCCCGCGGCGTGTGGGATCTTAGTTCCCAGACCAGGGATTGAACCTGTGTCCCCTGCATCGGAAGGTGGATTCTTAACCACTGGACCACCAGGGAAGTCCCGGTGAGGGTGTCTTCACGGGCTTCTGTACAAAGGAGGTAGAGAGTCCCAGCTCTCCCGCTCACTGGCTAGATGGTAAGTCCTCCAAAGTCCAAGAGCCTCAGTCTCTTCAACTGGAAAATGGGTACAACAACCTCCCTGGTCATGGCTTCACAGAGCTGTGAGGATCGATTGGGGGTGGGCGTGAAGGTCCTTTGTAAATCACAGAGGACTCTACCTAAATAAAGGGGCTTCTTTAATTCACTCTGGAACGGTGTTGGCTTGTGAAAAAGGCACTCAAGGTAGAACAGAGTTGCTTCTTGCTGGTCCTTTCTTTGGTCTCTTCTTCCTTTTCAGTAGCTTCCCTTCCTCCTCTTTGTCTCCTTCCCCACTTCCTCTTCCTTCCTCGAAGACTCCTAGATCTCATCTGTATCCCCATTCACGCTAGGATGTTAAGAACTCAATGAGTTACCCTTTCCTCGAGCAGCTGCATTTAAAAAGGGAGGGCTATGTTTAACCCAAAGAAATGAGTCACTAATGGTGAACTTTCAGGCAAACTGAGATGATATTTTGTGGGGGAGAAAGAGGATGTCACAGCGCTTCTCAGAGCCCCACAGGCAGCTGTCTGCTCACTGACACACAGGTTTGGTGGGGCCCTGTGCCAGGGGAGGAAGGAGGCCCCGCAGGGAATAGGTGCCAGGAGAAAAGTCACCAACGGAGAGGAGGCCCTGCAAACCCGGCTGAGGCTGCTGACCCGGAATGTTCGGCTGGGGGGTGGGGCGGTGTTCTGGAGGCTCTGGCAGTGAGCTTCTCTGGCCCATCTGTCCCCACCAGGATGTGGTTCCTGGGCAGAGCTTGGGTTGGGCGTCCCTGAGGCCATCCAGAGGAGCGCAGCCTCCCCAGGTGGCCTCCGCCTTTACCTTTCTCTGTTGCCATCTGGGAAATAAAGCAAGCTGACTCTCCCCCGTAAGGACTCTTTGGGGTCTTTCACTCCTTCTCTGTCCCCTGCCCTTCTGGACCCTCCTGTCTCTCCCCTTCTCCTCCCCTGGACCCCCTCTTCCTCGGTCCTGCCAGCCTCTGGGTGCCACTCTCCGCCCTGTCTGGGGAGAGAAGCCACAGAGAAAGAAGCAAAGCGGTGTCCTTGAGATGGAGAACCAGGTTTGGCCGGGTCTCTTCTGGGTAATGTTCTAGGCTTTTATGGCTCTCCTTCCTTCTCTGCATCACCTGATCTCTGATACCTAAGAGCCAGTGCCTCTCAGCACCATTCAGGTACTCCAGAGCCCCAAGACCTTTGGCCAGGGGGTTCCCAAGGTGGGCGATGAGAAGATGGCCAGGGCCCATCTGCCAGGGAGAAGCCTCTGGGTGGTCTCTGCCGGGTGGGCCCAGCTGTAGCAGCCCAGGAAAGGAGCGTCACTGCCAATGAATCCTTCCTTTACAACCATGCTGGGAGGGACGTGCAAGGGCCCGTGGGTGGGTGTTCACGTATGGGGGGGGGGATTTCTTTTTAAGAGACAAGGTGGGTGGAATGGGGGAAGCCAGCTGGCTGTGGGCTCTATTTCTACTGACAAGGCTTTACCCTGTAGGTGTGAGGAATTCCAATTAAATATGCAGCCTATTTGTCTGTGTGTGGGAGAGGGTTTGCTGGGAAGGAGGGGAACGGAGGCAGCAGCGTCTCTGCGGCATACCAGCAAACCAGAAATTAGCTCCGTTCATCACAGGCACACGGGGCTTCCCTCAGCCCTCCTGTGCACTCACAGGAGTCGCGGGAAGGAGACAGACAGAGGAAGCGAGAGAGAGGTTGGGGAGGCGGGTTCTCCAGACTCGAAGGGCTTCCGGAATCTCTGAGTGGGCAGGAAGGAGTGCCTCACTCCTAGGCTCTTGGTGGGGGGGGTTTCCCGTTCTGGAGGCACCGGCAGTGAGCTTCTCTGGCCCATCTGTCCCCACTGGGGATGTCCGGGGTCATCTGGGCTCACCCCCAAAACAACAGGGGTTCGTATGTACATCTGGGGGCATCTCCAGCTGGGGAAGCAGGTGAGCCTGTGGCCAGGGCAGCCCAGGGCAGAGGCCATCACCTCTGCAGGTCCCAGGGACCACTTGGATTTTCCCCTTCTTCACCCCTACGGCAGAGTAGCTCTTGGAAAGCCTCATGGGCAGTGGTTTCTCTGAAGAACAGAATCCTGAAACAGTGAAGCTGGGGCCCACGTGTTGGGCGAAAGGATCACCCCAAGGAGTTTTGGGGGGGAAGTTACTTGGGGCTGCAGAAGCCATTGCAAACCTTTTGCCATCCCTTCATCCTTCCCTTTACTCATAGATGGAGGAAAACATGAGAGTTCTCTAAGGTACAATGAGCAATCCGTATTGAAGCTGATAGATACAGCCTTTCAAAAGCAATACAATGTGGCTTTCGGGGGCTTTCCATGGGTGCCCCACCCGAGATTCTTTGAACAGCAGCTGGGCTAGCTGCACGCCAGCCACCTTGCCCTTGGCCTTCAAACCACTGGCCTTTCATCTAGGCGGCCGCTCCATCCTCCCCCACCCTCCTCCCGCACCACTTTCTCCATCAGTCCAGTCTTCTCCACATTTTTCCTAGTCTTTTCTTGATGTTATTTCTCTCTCCATCTGCAAATGCTGATTCCTCCCTAACTCTGATCCCACCATCTACTTCCCAACCGGTTCAAACACCATCCCTTGGCTACGAACTTAGGAACAGGTTATGGAACCGGAGACCGAGAAGGGCTGGCAGGGCATTTTTCTGATCCAGGCACCCAAGGTGGTGGTTAAGTAACCCCAGCCAGCTGACTCTTCAGAGTACCCGAATGGGGCCTGCGGGTCGGGGAGCTGACCGGCACGTGGCCTCAGTAGCCAGGCCGACCTGAAGAACGGCTTGGGGGGCATGGCTCGGGTCGGGTGGCGGGGGGAGACGGGTCCCAGGGGAGGGCAGGCGTGGGTGGAAAGACGGGGAAGGCGAGGGGGCTGCCAAGGAGGCAGCCGTGAAGACAAGCATTGTGGGCCAGAGGGAGAGGCTGGGAAAGCAGTTCAGCAGGGCAGGCATGGCTCCTTCCTGTTCTCCCAGATTCTCTCCATCCCTTTCGCTTCCCCTCTGCTCCATCCCCCTTCCCCCCCCAACTCCCCCCACTCCCCCCAGCCAGCTCTTCTCTGACTTTCAGAATGGCAGGGGGTGTGGCCGCTCCAGGATAGCTTCCCGGGATGGGATGGAGGGGACAAGACCTGCCTCTCCAGCCCTGAAGGTGCTCTTTCAGAGTTCCGTGTTCGACACCGAAACGAGGACAGCTCGGGTTTGCACAGGAGGACAGTCGGGCGGCTGCAGCTCCTCACCGCTCTCTCCCCTCTGCTTCACCCCTGCCTGCCACAGAGAGTGGAAGGGAGACGGAGTGGCTTCAGGGAAGGCCTAGAGGGGGAGGGGAGGCCAGGAGGTGAGGGGATCGGAGGAGGAGAACAGGAGACAATGTGGCGAGGGAGAGGTGTGTCTGCGTGGAGAATGTTAAAATGGTAAAATCAGGTTGCATGTAAGTATGTGTTTTGTTTGGTCTTTTAAATACTATTTCCTTAAATTAGGCATAAGGCAAGGAAGGTGAAGACCAAAGTGTCGGGCAAACTTAGCCCAAAAGGCGCTTTTGAGTGTCCGTGGGATAAATCAAACCTTTTGCCACCAGACAGAACCTCGGAAGCGCTGGGGGCTCAGGTAGGTGAGTGCCTCGCCCGAGCCCCACAGTCATCTGGTGGCAGAGCTGGGACAAGGGAGTGTGGTGTGGCTTGGGCAGTGGCTGGCACCTCCGCCTGACCCTTTTCTCTGGACCTGGGACTGGAGATGACATTTCCAGAAAACATTTGGGTCTGCTCCCTGCAGGGCCCACTGGGCTTGGTGGAGACACTGCACCGGGCTGTGCTGGGGGACAGGCAAGCACGGCCAGAGGCTTGGCCGAGGTCGGCTGTCCTCGTGGACATCAGTCACTGAGAGGACCACGAGGCGGAGGGGCAGCGACATCGCGCCTTCCCTGTGTTGTGCACCTGTGACACATGACATCAGGTGTCACGTGGACCCCGCGCGGCACCAACACTTGCCTGTAGGTACTCGTAGATAGAGGAAACGCCTGTCAGTAGGAAGAAGCTCCTCTCTGTGCTCCCTGGGACTTGGGGGGTTAAGCAGACCCCCTGGGCAGAAGTCTAGGCCTTGGGTCCAGAATAGTGCACCTGACCAATCACTTAAGTGTTCCCCTGAGCCCAGCCTGTGAGGGGTCTGAGAGAAGGTGCAGGGGCGTGGCCCTGTCCTCAGGGTAACTCTCTATCTGGGGACACACGAAGCTCTAAGTTGCTGAGGGGAAACTCCCTCAGGACAGCTGTGGTCATGGCTTCGTGGATTCCGGGGAGGGGCGAGCCCAAAGGGACGGGGATTAAATTGGGGAGGATGAGGGCATGGGTGGGATTCCTCTAGGCTGTGAGGACTGCCTGAGAAGGGAACACTTCAGCTCGGCCTGGGGTGTAAGAGGGGCAGAGAGGCAGTGGGGTTGTAGCCCCTGGACCCTCAGGGGAGAGGCGGGCCCTGAAGGAGATGGGCAGGGTCTCGGGTGGCAGCTCACCCCCCGGCTCCCAGCCTGCCCTGGTCCTGCCCTGAGGTTCCCGGCCCCTCTCCTCACCTCCCTGCATGGCACTCCTGTCACCCTGCAGCTGAGGGCGGTGACTGCGGCACGCATGGAGAAATGTTGTGAATGGCAGAGCTGCTCTGAGCTCCAGACTTCCTTTTGGGAGGGGGGCGGGTTGGGGGGAGAATCCAACCGTGAGGCATTTTCCTGGCGCTGAGGATAACCTTGTGGGAGGCCGAGGAAATCCAATTAGATGGGAAGGCTGGGGAGGCTGAGGGTGTGTGGGAGAAGGTTTCTTGGCGCTTTCTGGCTTCCCCAGGCCCTAAATGAGAAATCACAGCCCGGATCCCTCATTCCAGCCCCCAGCTCCCCTTCCCAGGGCCAGCACGCTCTGATTCCTGCCAGCCCCCATCCCCTCCTAACTCAGGGTGGGACAGTTCCCCCAGGGGGGAAACAGAGTCCCACCGTGGCGGCCCCCTCAGCCAGCGGTGCCCCCAGGGCAGCTGCCGCCGCTGTTTCCTTCCTCTCTCTGGTTGTCCCCTGCGCCCCCTCAGGCTGGTGCCCCTCTGAACCTGGCCTCTCCTGCTTGCTCTGAGCTCATCTGAGCTCTCCAGTGAGTGTCTATCTCACCCAGCTCAGCACGGATAAGGCGACGAGTGACCTCACTCCCCCGGACCGACAGCCTCCAGCGGCCCCGGACAGACAAATCAGTGAGCCCAGGCCCTGTTGCCTCTGAGACCCCCTCTCAGGCTTCCTTAGAGGCAGCTATGGGGGTGCACGGGAGCACGAGTGTAGAGGGCTCCTGCAGCCTCCACCCAGGGCCCCGCACTCCTAGGAGCTGCTCTCCCTGCCTTCCTGCTGTCCCCATCTCTCTCCTGTGATCCTGGGAGGGGAAAGAGGCCTCAGCTGATAGAGCTGGCCTGGGGCTGCCCTTTCTACTGAGATGAACAGGCCTGGGTGGAGACCCTTCCAGCAAGCCTCTTAGGAGAAGGTTCTGGAAGCCCTGTCCTGTTGGGGTGCTGGGCACGGAGACAGGTTCCCAGCCTTGTCTCTCTGCTCTGCTGAGGTCACGGGGAGGGTGCCTCTGGGGGGCGGGACAGCGAAGTCCTCGGCCCATCGTCGGCCCCGCTCCAGGGTCGGGGCCGGCGCGTGGCTCTGCGTCCCTGTCATCTCGTGGCAGGCTGTCCTCGGAGGGTGTGAGGAACTCCAGTGGAGCATTCAGCCAGTCTGCCTGCGTGGGGGGCCCGGGCTGTGGGGAGGCGCGGTGACTAATCCTCAAGACACCAATTGTGAGCCTCTGGGGAGGAGGTGGTGGGAAGGTGGGCGGAGGAGGAGGGCACTTCGGGGCCCGGGGTTTCCTCACCAAGTCAGCTGCTTGGCTGCCTGCACGCGATCCCAGGAAAGGAAACCCATGGGGACCCAGACTCCCCGCAGGAGAACTACACCGCTGCGGGGTCCGCGGTACCCCGTATTCGGACTCACCCAATATTTTCTGAGGCCCTCCTCACATGTCCCAGGCACCCATTCTCCCCACAACCCTGAGGTCGCTGGTGTTGGCCTCAACGTACAGATGGAGAATCTGAGGCGCAGAGAATAAGGGACTTACCTGCGAGAGGTCACCCAGCTAAGAGGGGATCCGGGTCCATGCAGCTATGTCTCTGACTGCAAGACCTGTGTGTTTTTCCTGGGTGTCTCAGGAGCTGCGCAAAGAGCCCTGATGATCTTGGCAGATCATCTAGGGCACAGGCCACAAGTCCCCCCGTTATCTGAGGGGGACTGAAAGCTCAAGGGGTGATGGCTGGGGCTGCACTCCGGACCCTCAAGGCCTCCCCACGAGAGGACGCAGAGGCAGAGTCACCCCTGGGAACGTTCATTGGCCCGGCAAGTACCCATCGATTACTTCCACAGGCCCAGCACTTAGCACCGGGAAGGACGAGGAAGGCCTGGTCTCCGAGAGGAGAGATTCAGCTGAAATTCGACAGCAAATGGAGGAGGTACTGAGGATCCCAGAAGAAAACCTACACTGGCCTCGCTGGGCCTGGGAGAAGGTGCGTTGGAACTCAAGTCTTGGGCGTGAGTACAGCATGGGGCAGAACAGAACAGGACCTGCCAGTGGGCAGAGGGAAGGAGGGCAACAAGGGGTCCGAGATGGCCACGGCCTCTGCCGAGGGGTCTCTGCTTTTCTCCCTGGGCCTCTGCTGCGGAGTCAGCCCAGCTGCTCCAGAGGCCTGGCAAGTCTGTTCCCGTGACCCAGGGGACCCATTTAAGGGTCAATCCAAGAGAAGCACTGGGGACAGTGCTTAAAAAGGAATGAGGGGCTTTCCCAATCCCTCAGACTTCTGGGAAAACGTTAGGTTTCAGGCCTCGATCCCTAAGTGATGTTTTTCTTCATATTTTGGGCTTATGAAATATAAGCATACAGAAGGGGATTAGCTGTTTTTATTTTCCAAGGAGGAAACATGAGAGGAAACAGGGCTTAAACTACAGCCTGGGAATTTCGATTGGTCATGCGACCCTCCTGAGAGAGGGGACGGACGGCACAGAAGTCTGTTGGGTGTAGTTAAAAGTGGGGTTGCTGCCCGGGTACCCTTCGGCAGGTGATGGATTCGTTTCCTTCTTCGCTCAGGCCCGGTTACTTTCACTGGTGACAGAGGCTCTTGTTCCCCAGACCCTTTCCATAGCTTTTTGAGATCCACAGTAGCTCATGCCTTGAAATCTATTTGTCCAGAGCAACTAGGTCTGCTTTACCCCCAAGGATGCACAGTTAGGGAGAATGGGGGAGCCAGAGGCGTCTGCATTTCTGTCTAAACCATTGATGGGGATTTTGGGGGTGATAACATTTCATACGTGCTTTGAGGTCCCGCTGATCCCCTGGGCTGCTCTCGAGAGGATGCCCTCCAGGCAGCCAGAGGGAGGGTCCTGGGAACTGGGAGAATACCCGGGGTGGGAAATGTGAGGCCTGAAGGCACAGGCTCACCCTGCCACATGCCCACAGGCAGAGAAGGGGCCTGGATCCCCAGCCCTTCATCAGCTGGAGGAAAGTGAACAGAAGCCCTGAAGGGATGGCTGGACTGCTTGCATTCCCAGTGAGTCTAATGACCAGCTGCAGACTTTCCCTTCCAGAAAAGGACAGCAGGGTCTCTAGGGTTCCTGGCTAAGGGGAAAGGAAACTAACACATGTCGAGTGCCTGCCACGCGTCAGCCTTGTGCCTGGAACTGCGCAAGGGTTGTCTTAGTGCATTGCCCCAACAAGTTTGGGTGGCGTAGATGTTAGCTCCGATGTACAGCCTAGGAAACCAGCTCCAAGAGGTTCGGTAACTTGCTCAAGTTCTCAGTGAGCAACCAATGTGTCAGGGCTCAAATCTGTAACTCTTGTCTTCAGAGTGGAACAGCCCCTGATTCTAGGTAGGCAAATGACCCTTTGCCACCTGTTGGGCTGACCCGGAGTAACCTGTTCTGAGCGGAGGTTCCAGAATAGCTCCAAGTGGACCCTTTCAGGTCAGGGAAGGCAGCCCCTCCTCCGTGCCCCGCCCATCATATTCGGTTGCTCTTGGCAGTGAGAGCCCCATCTGAGGACCAGGTGGCTCCTCCTGGGTCCTGTGGAGGAGTGGGGAGTTCCGGGGAGAAGGGGAGGAGCCAGGGGCTGGTGGAAACTCCCCAAGGCAGCAGGAACCAGGCTGGGAGTGGGGAGGAGGGACACGGGGGTGGGTTCCAGGCTTTTCCCCGCACTTCCTCAGGGATCGCTTTACATAACCAGGGCTGCTTAGTCACCGCTTTTTACTTTTTTTTTGGAAACAATTTTCTCAGCATCACAGCTCCCATCTCCATCCCTTACTAGTCACCGGTGCTAGGGAAGTCCCTTTTCTTCCGTTCCCTAGGCAACCCGGCACATTTGCCTTTCAAATGATCCAAGGCCTGGGCGGGGGTAGGAGTTCCCTCCCCCTGTACCCAGGCCTCCCACACAGCCACTCCCCACCTCCGTTGGCACTGTCATGTGGCCCAGCCACCCGGAGAAATCTGGGAGACCAAACGCCCTGCCTGTCAGCCCCTGTTCTAGACCCTCACATTTTCAGGCCTGGAGTTTGGCTCAGGCTCAGGGCCCCCAGCTCGTTTCTGGAGGTGCCATGTTGAACTTTAGGCATGGCTGGCTCTCCTCACTGTTCTCTTTGCGGGGGAAGGTGGCAGAGCTGGGCCCACCTCAGCGAGGCCCAGGACATCCACGGCTGACACCACGCCCTAAGAACAGGGCCTGCGGGCCCGGGCGCCCTGCTCACTCTCAATGTCTTGGGGCAGGGGAGGATTTGGCATGTCATGTCCTTCCTTCCATCCCCTCTGGCTCCCTCCAAACTGCCCATGTCAGCCTTGACTGGATGGAGGTGCCCAGTTGCTTGGGAAACAGACTTGGTGTGGGAGTCGGGGTGAGGCGGAGAGTCCTCGGGGTCGGAGCTGGAAACACTGGGCAGAGGTGCCCAGAGCGCCCTCCTACATCCCCTTTCAAAGTCCCGATGTCGGTCCTGATGATATGAAGCCCTCCCTGACCAGTGGGTTCAATACCACCACTGAAGGGCGATCGTGTGCATTATAAAAACAGCATGGCACCAAATCACACAGCATGTAGGAACCTTTCACTCATTCACTCAACACCAATCTGGAGAGACCGCACTCCGTGCTAAGCATTGTGCAAACCGTCAGCTCCAAACCATCCATCAGAGAGTTTTAGAGCGCTTCAAATTGTCAGACAGGATCCTCGGATCACATACAGAAAATCTTATCCCCACACACGTTAGGAGTCCTAATTAGGAGCAAAGTCTCTTAGAACTTCTTTAAGCATGAGTTCTTAACCTAGGATTCATGAACAGACTTCGAGGGGGGTCTGTAAATGGCCAGAGATTGCAAAATTGTATACATTTGTGCATGCTTGCCTGCATATTTCCCTAGAGAGAGGCCCAGCACTTTCAACAGATTGGGGTCTACGATCTTCCAAAGGTTAAGGGCCCTTCCTGTTATCAGAGGCCGGCCCAGGTTTGGAAGCAGCTTGTCTTAGGGTGTCTGAGAGTGAAAGTCCCCTGCACAGCACGCCTCAGGATCAGTGTTGAATGACTGTGACCTAGTGATCAGCTTTCCAGGATCCTGATGTTTGCCTCTGCCAGGCCCATGGGAAGTCCCCCTGGTGACCCCAGCCTTCCTGCTCAGACCCTAGGTTCAACCTCAGCCAGAGGCGCTGAAGGGGCGTTTCACACACAGCCACACCCGGCCTCTGCTGAGCCAGGCTTGCCCCCAGGTTTGGGTCCAGGGATGTGGGACGGGCTCCTGCTTCTCTGTGGAAGGGCTGGGCAACCTGGGGCTTCTCAGGGCTCTGTCTCCCCCGTTCCGACCTCACTTTGATTCCCTTTCTATATTTAGATCTTTTCTCAGTCCTTTCTTGAGAATAAGCGAATGACGCCTAGCAGTTCTCTTTGTGCTTTTAATCCTCTTTCCCTGTAAGGAGAGATGGGCATGGCAGTCCAATCAGGAGTGGCAGGAGTCTACAGAAGTGCCTCCTCGGGTCTCTACACCCTCTCCTTCTGGCCTTGGCCCCGCCTCAGCTTCCTCACCAGGTCAAGGTGCCTGGAGCTGCCCTGGAGGGATGCATGAGGGGCCGGGCCCTCGCTGCTCCTGCAGCCTCTCTCAGCTTTCTGTGGCTGGTGGTCGGGTGTCCGGGAGAGGCCAGAAGGCTCTGGGTGGAATCAGATTCCTGGATTCAACCAGGGTCAGTGTGCTCCGTGAGGTCTCAGAGGAGAGATCAGTATGATGCAGGGGCGAGGGGCACTCACTTCACTGCCTGTTGTCTGAGCACTTCATATGCACCAGGAGTGGAGCGGGTGTAGGTCGTGGAGCCAGGCCTGGAGGGCGAGGCCCAGAGGGACTCTTGCTGCCGAGTGACCTTGGGAAGGCTACCTCTCTGGACCGCAGGAGGCCGAGGACACCAGACCTCTAGGCCACTGTGAGGATGACAGAGATGGGTCATGTGACGTGCCTGCCTGGATCCTGGCATGCAGCAGGCACTCCAGCTTTGCTGGTTTTCTTCTGTCCCCATCACTGGTACCCCGCTACCAAAACTGAGTACCTAATGATGTGTAAGAGGAGACGGATGCCATAGAGGGCTGCGGAACACGTGAAGGAAGGCTCAGCGGAGGAGGTGGGGATCAGGTAGGATGGCAACAAGAGTAAAGACAAACTACGTGCCTGGAGGGGAGAAGGCACTCAGGACTCCAAGGCAGGAAAAAAGGACCAGGACAGGCGGGAAGAGGCAGGCTGTGGCTATCCTGTAGCTGTTTTTAAAGATTCGTCATCGATGCCTTGTTTTTAAGGAAACTGAGGCAGTGGGGTGGCTGGACGGGCCTCCTAGCCTTGAATTCTGGCCCTGCTGCAGCCACTGGACGTGACCCCATAGCCAACCTTGCATCCCGGGAGACGTGCCAGGCTTGGGTGCTGCCAGCCGGGTGCCTGATTTAGCACACGCCTTGTTAAGAGAAGCTAATTAACAAACCTGCATTTAAATAAGCAGCCGCCCCGGGTGTTTGTAACCACCGCCTTATTGAATTGTGACAAGTTATTAGCCCTTGCATGTTAAATGAAACAGAAGCATCCAGGAAAAGCCCCTAAATCCAGTCTGCATGGAGCAGATTCCTGCTGAGAAAATGACGGCAGCAAGAACAGATTCACTTGCCGCTTTGGGGAGAACTCCAGACCTCCTTTCCTTGGAGGTTACATAATCTTCTGTCAATAGCGATGACACCAGGAGGACAGCAGGGAGCGGGAGGGGAGGGCCATCAGAGGTGCTCTGAGCCCCATCTGAGGCTCCGCCTCCTTTTTGGGGGGCTGGAGACACAGCCTAGGCCAGGGGGCCAAGGCAGGCCACGCAGCACCTGCCCGTGGCCACAAACAGGCCCTGCAGGTTTGAGCTGCGGCTGGGCCTGCTTCCTCAGGGCCCGGGTGCGCTCAGAACACTTTGTCACCCCGTTTGGCTCTGCTTTGGGACAAAAGAACAGCTTATCATAGACCCATGGGGACCCGGCCTCCCTATGGAGTCAGCTTTAATCAGGGAATGTCTCTCTGCATTTCCTTTGGACTATGGGGAAACAGGATCAAGGGCCAGATTCAGTGATGTCTTGACTACTCTCTTTTTTTGAGGAAAAAGCCATTGACCCTCAGGTGCCCACCACCAAGGTTACCAGGCCTCAGGCAATGGAATTGGGAGCTGCCCTGTCCTCATGTTATTTTCCTTTGTCCTTCTGGGGCACCTTTAGGAACCTGACCCAGACCTTCCCTCAGCGCCTCCTGCCCAGCGCCCAGGACAGCAGAACAGCCACATCAAGAGGCCGAGTATCCTCCAATGAGGCATTTCCGAGAAGGCCACATCTCCAGGATGGGGTAAGACTGTAAAGGCAAGGATGTGGTTGAGTGTCGAGGTGCAGTCTGGTTTGGGAGAAGTCTGCTGCGTGATGCCCCACCATGGACGCGGCTCCATGTATCAGGGCAGGGGATTGAGAGGAAAAGCCCGGTTAGGGGGGCAGGGCCGGGCAGTGGTCCTGGCAGGGTAACCTGGGAAAGTCCTGTGTCCTCTCTGAGCCTGCTTCCTCATTTAAAATGGGAACAGTAGCTACCATACAGGGTCCAGTGAGGAGCCCAGGAGATAACGTCTACAAATTCTATCTGGCATCCGATAAGCCTTTGATGAGTGTGTAGAGGACGCATGACAGGATGGATGAACGTGGAGCGGAGTTTCCTGGGCTCGCTGCGGCTCCAAGTTGACTTGGAGCTGAGCTTACATTTCGGCCCTGCTCTCTACCAGCTACATGACCCTGGACAAGGGAATTAACTCCTCCACACCCCGGTCTCCTCGTGTGTCCATCAGCGCTGATGCTCATCTCGCAGCGCTGAGCGAGGATGGAATGAGATAACGGACGTGCAGACAGTGCCCAGCGCAGAGCAGAAACGGAATAAATCCTGACTCTCCTTCCCTTTCTCCCTCCTGCTCGCTTCGTCCATCTTTTTGTCTCCCAGCAAGAAAACCGCTAAATCGTCCATTCTGGAGGGTTCTGGATTAGAGATACCAAGGAAAGGGTACTCTAGGACAGCGGTCCCCAACCTTTTTGGCACCAGGGGCTGGTTTCGTGGAAGACAAGTTTTGCACGGGTTGGTTGGGGGGGGGGGGGTGGCTCAGGCGGTAATGTGAGCGATGGGGAGTGGCAGATGAAGCCTCGCTCACTCGCTCACCGCTCACCGCTCACCTCCTGCTTTGCGGCCCGGTTCCTAACAGGTAGCGACCAGTACTGGTCCGTGGCCCGGTGGCTGGGGACACCTGCTCTAGTACATTATAATATTTGGGCCATGTTTTCCTTAGAATTAGGATGGGACCTATGGGAAAAGGCTAGATATATTTCTGAACTTGAAAACCCATCTGTTTGTGCCTTTTTAAAAGTTGCCACGGCAGGACTTCCCTGGTGGTCCAGTGGTTAAGACTCTGCACTTCCACTGCAGGGGCCGTGGGCTCTATCCCTGGTTGGGGAAGTTCCACATGCCATGTGGTGCGGCAAAAAAAAAAAAAAAGTTGCCACGGCAGTTAGACGGTGCAGAGAGGGAACAATCTCTTTCTCTCCTGTCCCTCTAACAGTCAGATCTTCAACTGACTAATCAAAGGTTATCCATCAGAGTTCACACTCCTTCCATAGCTCCATGGCAGGCAGCGTGGGAAAGAGAGCCAATGGGAAGAATGGATGGCCAATGCCCTGGGAGTCGTGCGAGGGGAAGAGGGCTGGTCCCTCTAATCCCTCCAATTCAAGGTGGGTCCCTCCAGGAACACTTCCCAGATGCCTCTCTTGGCAGGGGTGCAGGATTTGCACAGGTAGGAAGAAGGGCAGTATTCTGGAAGAATGCAATCCAGTGAGTGGACTTGAAGAGTTGGCGTCTGTTTTTCTAGATGTGTCAGTTAAGTTAGCATGCAGCGTTTGTACTGCAGACGTGGTCAGAAGGGCAAGAATTACACAGGGTCTTAAAATCTCAAATCGCTCTTGCCTGGTAGACGTTCTCCAGGTCTGGGAATTGGCAGAAGTGGACGAAGTGGGGATACCAGCATTTTGTTAGGTCACTTTTGTTTCAACAGTACTCACATCCTCTCCTTTCAGCCAGAAATTATGCTTCGTATAGATTCCCAGTTGGCCAGTGATGGCCAAGAGTGTTGCGTTAACTAGTAACACTAACATTTGCTCTTCTCTGCCCTTTCTATTCAATCAAGAAACACACACTGGAGGGCTTCCCTTGTGGCGCAGTGGTTAAGAAGCCGCCTGCCAATGCAGGGGACACGGGTTCAATCCCTGGCCCGGGAAGATCCCACATGCTGCGGTGCAACTAAGCCCGTGCGTCACAACTACTGAGCCCGCATGCCACAACTACTGAAGCCCGTGCGCCTAGAGCCCGTGCTCCACAACAAGAGAAGCCACCGCAGTGAGAAGCCCGCGGGGACCACAACGAAGTGTAGCCCCTGCTCGCCGAAACTAGAGAAAGCCCAGGCGCAGCAACAAAGACCCAATGCAGCCAAAAATGAAATAAATAAATTAAAAAAAAAAAAGAAACACACACTGGAGATGAGGATTAAACATGGAATCTACTCCCAAGCACTTGAGTCAGAAAAATAAACTACTGCCACTCTTGCTGCTGCTGCTACTGGCACCCCTGTGCTAAGTTCCCGGATGGAGGAACGTCTGGGCCATGGTGGTTTCCGAGAGGAGACGGCCTCAGTGCTGCTTAAAAGAAGGTTGGCACAAGAAGGCCTTGCGCAGGGTGACGCTTTTAAGCTCAGCTTTAAAAGATGATCTAGGCAGATCATGGGGTTGAGCTGAGCGCTGGGAAGGGAGGACCCAAACGATCTGCTAGGGAGGAGCACAGGAAGGCCGCCACTGCTGGGGTGGGAGTCGGGGGCGGGGTGGGAGGACTGCTGAGAAATGAGGCTTGGAGAGGAGGCCGGGCAGGTCAGGGAGGGCCCTACTGGCCATGCCAAGTTGTGTGGGTTTACCAGTCAACGGGTTAAGTAGGGGAGTGGTCCCACTCTTAGGAATATTCTGGGGTGGCTGTGATGTTGTAGAGGAGGAGGGGGCGGGGCAGGGTGGCAGAGTAGAGCGGGGAAGATACTCAGTTTCATTCTGAATGCTTTGAGAGCGGGCTTGCAGAGCATCCAGAGAGACACACAGGTAATGGGCACCCAGATCTGGACTCAGGAAGAGGTAACAGGGTGTGCTGGAAGCCGTGGGAATGGACGATCTCCTCCTGGGAGAGCCTAACAGGAAAGGGAGACTGGGAGAATCTGGGAGGGAAATCATGGTAGAGGCGCATTTCAAAATGGTAGGTGTCATCTACCGGTGACAGAGATGCCACTGGGATGAGAACCGCCAAGTCTCCTTCAGATATGGCAGTGAGAGGGTCAAAGCTGGAACCATTTCAGCACAGGAAAGATGGGCGGGGGGCAGTGGTGAAGAGGGAGAAATTGCACACGCAGCCTGCTCTGAGAAGCAGCGTGGCTGGGAAAGGCAGGTGAGAAGTGGGGTGGCCGTAGCTGGAGCTGGGGGGCTCTGGGAGCCTCTGGCAGTGAGGACTGAGGTTGGCAGGGCTGGGTGGGGCACACACAGCATCCAGTGCTTCCCAGCTGGGTTCAAAGTCTCACACACACTTGCAGGGATGCTTGGGACATATACCTCGTCCCACAGCAACCGGGGCCTCAGTTTCCTCACCTGGAAGAGGAAGGGCCTGGATCATTGCAGTGCTAGGTCTTCTTTCAGCTCTCAAATTGGATTGTCCTTATGCTTGTTCATATGCTATGATGCTATATGGATTCCAAATTGACAGAAATTCTAAATTCTGGGTGGCGTTTTAGTAATATCTATCAAAAAGCCTTCGAACGTGCAAAACCTCTGACCTGAGAAGTTCTTCTAACAAAGTCACGGCCGAGGTGAATAAAGAGAGTGGGTATTCACAACTTTGTTCATTGTAGTGTTTGTGAAAAAAGATACAACCTAATGTCCAATAGTAAGGAATCGGCTGAGTAAATTATAGTACATCCATATGGTAAACTACTTCTGCACTAAAAATCATGGTTTAGAAGAATATGTGTTGACATGGGAAAATGTTAATGATATATTGCTAAGTAAAAAAGCAGGCTATGTTACAGAATGTACAGTATGATACATTCATTTTTAAAATTTTTGATTAGGACACAGACCAAATCTTTAATTAATGTCATTTTTTCCTTCTCTTGGCAAGCAAGTAGAGTATTATCTGGAATAATGTAACTAAAAAAACTAAACAGAAAGACAGAGTTATACACCACGTGTGTTCATGTGAATTTTGAAGTCATTAGGAAAGTAGTTTGTCACGGAGTCAAGGAAGTGGAGATATTCTGAAATGAGAGAATTTTAGAAGTGGAATTCACCCTCGAGGTCAGGGGGCCCAACCTCCTCACCTTTCAGATGAAGAAGTTCAAGCTTAGTGGAAAGTCTAGGACAGTCACTAGTCGGGGATGGGGTTGGGGGACCAGGTCTAGAACAACCTCCGGTTGATGGCTGCATGTGGCCCTCAGAGACCCCCCCCCGCTGAGATCTACGAGGTGACTGCATTCCTATGTACTCTGGGGCGGTGGGGGGGGGGTGGTCATGGACTCCTCCATTCCCTGCACACCCTGGGGCCGGATCGCTCAAGGCTGCTCGAGGGGTGCAGGGCTGTCTGGGCTACTGCAGCATTTCATTGTCACCCAGCCAAACTGGGGGGAGACGGCTGCACTCGCCCTGTCGTTCATGTTAATGCAGTAACACCGCATCGTCTTTCTAACGCGGGCCAGAGGGGTCAGGCCTGGCTTCTTCTCTGGCCCTATGGCCCGCTTGCTGACCGCCACGGCCACTCTGTCATCCCTTGCCTGGGCCACTGCAATAGCCTCCTGCCAAGTCTCCCTGCTCCTACCCCTTGCCCAAAGCAGCCAGAGGGATCCTGCTCAAAGCCAAGTAAAACACGCTCTTTCCTCTGCTCATCTGCCCACTCACTGCCTCCTGGTACATGACATACACAGAGCAAGCCTGAGCCCATAACCAGGCCCTGCCTACCTGGCCCCCTCACCTCCCGGAACTCCTCTCCCATGCTCCCTCGCTCCCCCCCACCCCCACCGCCTTCAGCCACACTGGCCTCTCAGCTCTCCCCTGGACACAGCAGGCGTGTACCTGCCCCAGGCTCTTTGCACTGCCCGGTCCCTCTCCCTGGAGGGCTCTCCTCCCAGATTTCTGCGTGCCTTGCTCCATCACTTCCCCCAACTCTTCATTCAAATCTCACCTACTCAATGATCCCCACCCCGAGCACAGATTTAATCCTGCAAACTGTGCATCCCCCCCTTCACCCCACAATCCTGTTCTGCATTTCCCGCCCCTAGTATTTAACACCTTCTAATACACCAACTCATTCATTTATTTATTAAGCTCATTGCTGCCCGTTTGTCTCCCTCCTCTAGAAAGTAAGTTCCATGAGGAGAGGGATCTTAGTTTCATGCACTGATGCAACCGGAGTGCCTAGAATAGAGGGACTCAGAGTAACTGCTTAAAATATTTGTCGAATAAAAGCAGAAAATGGATAAAAGTTAAGAACTTGGAAACATTCCCCCTATCAGGAAAGCATAAGAGGAAATTTAAGATAGCTCTCGGTGAGAGGCACCTCGATGTTTAGGGGTGAGCACTGCGGATGAAGTCTAAAGTAAAGTTTGCCTGTTCCACACCCCCATCTCTGACTCTCAGCCCCGGAAGCACAGCCTTCATTCCACCTATCTGGAAGCCTCTTTCTGTCGGCCTTCAACGTAGCCTTCAGTTGTGCAGGCTGTTAGATGATTCATTCATTCACTCACTCATTCATTTATTCATCGCACACACAGGCACAGAGCCAGATGCTCTTTTGCCCTGAAGGAGACTGCAGTCCGGAGGGGCGCGGGGACCCATGGAACTGACTGCCCCACAGACGTGTGGCAGGTCCTCGTAACGGGCAGACACAGGAATCAGAGGAGGTGGACCAGGGCGCCTTCGTAGGTCAGGGGGCGTCTGAAAGGTGGCTTGAAGGACGGACGAGCAGGTTAAGAGAGGGAAGAGGAAGAAAAGCATCCCAGAAAAGGCTCAGCAGTGGGAGAAACACTGGGAATACAGCGTGGCCGTGGCTGATTGGAATGATGGGTTCACGTGGGGTGGAGGGGGAAATAAAAGCTGGGCTGGGGCCTGACCTTGAAGGGTCCTGTGGCTACCTTTGAAGGCTGAGTTTTCTAGCTCCGAATTTGTACATTTTACAGGCTTCTGGAGAAACGGAGAGTTGGCTCCCTTCTCAGCCAACAGACGGGGTTTAATTGCTGTTACTGTCAGTGTAGTTGCAAATATCATATAAAAAGGGCTTTTTGGCTAATTGTTTTTAGAATAAAAATTCAGAAACTATGTATAGCTATTATGCATCCAGGGTACTTTAAAGATCAAACTGTTTACATTACCCTTAAATACAGTCCTTAGCAGGAGGCACTGGGATCTGTGAGTGACTGGGACACAAAATGATCCCCCAGGGCTTAAGATGCTGGAACAATATGACAGCAGTGACTTTTTTACTGGGGGCAGGGGAGGGCAGTTGGGGAGGGTGCAGTCAGCGCCCTTTGATTGGCCAGAGGCTCAGAAGAATAGTCAGCTAAACTGGGTAATTTCACAGGCACCATTAACCTAAACTACTGCCTTCAGGCAGACAACCAGCCTCCCCAGCACACAGAGAAGGCTGAATTCCACGGGCTTCTGGGGGGTGTGCTGGGGGTGGGCGAGGAAGGGGCTGCATTCTCATGGGCTCCCTGAGAACCTTAGCTGGTGGGGCTGAGAAGTAGGCCGGAGGCAGCCAGGTAGAGGTGAGCCTCGGCACTTCGCATCTGCAGCTTTCCCTCCTCAACCCAAATGGTACGGAGAGGATTTCTGAGCCACGCAAATAAAGCAAATTCATAACGAGTCATTGCCATCCTGTTTTCGTGCTCAAGCCTCTCTCAAATTTTAATTTGGGAGCTTTTAGAAAGGCAAATTTATCTGTGACACCATCCAACTTGGAAGCCTCATCTCAAAGGATGCAATTGACTCCTGAGAAAGCTGTGGGCTTCTCCTTTTGATATCTTCCCAAATTCTCTGTGCATGTGTGTGCGCATGCGTGTGTGCGCTCACGTGTGCACATTTGTTTTAGGGTTCTCTACTTATCTGATGTACAAACGCATAATGCATATTCACAAGGCAGCTACGGAAGTATATATATATATGCGTGTGTGTGTATTTATCACATATATGTGTAATACAGCACAGAGTCCTGTATGCCAATATTTAAGCTATCATATTTAATTTATTCAACAAACATTTAATTAGCACTTCCTACTCATTAAACACTGTCCTAGGCCCTGGGGGGGTAAAGTGATAAACAAGTTAGATAAAGCCCCTGCCTCCGGGGGCTAACATCCACTGGAGTCTTAATACAGGGTTTCCAACAAATGTGCAGAAATCTGTATCGACAGCTGTCAAGTGAGCTGGTGGGATATATATACAGTAGGTCAGTATCCTTTTTTTAATAAATTTATTTATTTTATTTATTTATTTTTGGCTGCTTTGGGTCTTCGTTGCTGCACGCAGGCTTTCTCTAGTTGCAGAGCGCGGGCTTCTCATTGCAGTGGCTTCTCTTGTTGCGGAGCATGGACTCTAGGCACGCGGGCTTCAGTAGTTGTGGCACGTGGGCTCTAGAGCTCAGGCTCAGTAGTTGTGGCGCTCGGGCTTAGTTGCTCCGCGGCATGTGGGATCTTCCCAGACCAGGGCTCGAACCCGTGTCCCCTGCATTGGCAGACGGATTCTTAACCACTGCGCCACCAGGGAAGCCCAGTGTCCTTTTAATACAGGAGAGACAGTCCATTTGAGTGGAACAATAGCAAGTGAGGGTGGCACTGGGATTCCCTGAACAGGTGACCTCTCAGGGCTGCAGGGCCATGCCCCACTAGAATACTTTTGGGTGGTTTTAAGGTGTAGGTAAAAGAGCCCGGGGAAGGGTGGGTGGGACCCGCATATCCCATCCTTGTTTTTGGGTGTTTTTCAACATCTTCCTCCTCCCTGAAGCCTTCCCTGCTCACCCCAGGCATAACAAAAGTGTCCCTCTTATGACATCCTACTGTCTGTGCAATTCACCAGCCCTTATTATGTTCTGCTTTATGTTGATAGCTATCATTTTTGTTCTAAGCTTATTTTGCTCTTTCAAATAACACGTGGGGAAATTCTACTCAGCGCCTGGCCCTGTGCTCTGGGGGACACAAAAATGAAGGACCGTAGCTTTGCCCATGAGGACCTGCCAGCCTAGTAAGAGGGCAGGAGAGCAAACCATAATTACGAGGGCCAGGTGTATGACAGAGGTGTGCACAGGGCACCATGGGGGCAGGCAGTGGGGGGCTTGGCGGGGGAGCAAGAAGGTTCTCAGGCTCCGCATCAGAGATGATGCTTAAATGCTCCCCAAAGAAGCCACAGACTCCTTGGAATAGGGACCTTACCTAATTCTCTTTATATTCCCCCATAGCTGGGATGATCATATTCTCTTGCCCTGTGATTTAACTTTTTAAAAATAGCATTTAACGTCTGATTATAAAAAAAATACATATTATAGAAAATTTAGAAAAAGATTTAAGCTCAAAAAAGAATATAAGGATCACTCATAACTCTACTACCCTGACCTAACTAACTACTATGAATATTTTGGTGTGTACCCTTTCCAATTTCTTCGGGAAATTTTGGATTGTGCTCTATGTAATTATTTTTAGTTTTCTTCTCCTTGTCATGTGACAATATGGCACGAGTATTTTATTGATGTCCTTACGCATTGATCTGCAGTCATTTTAATGGTTGCATAATATTCCACAGACCATAATTTATTTGCCCATCATTGCTTTTGGACAAATAGATTGTTTCCAACTTTTCACCATTATAAGCAACACTGTTATGTGGATAAATTGCTCCTCACATCCATTATAACTTCCTTAGTATAAATTTCTAGAAGGAGATTGCTGGGTCATAGGCTACGTACATCTTAAAGGCGTGTGATATTTGATACACACTGCCAAATAACCCTGCAAGAGGGTTTTTTAACAATTTACACTCCCATCAGCACTATGTGAGAGGACTCTGGTGTTATTATTATCATTTTTTTTTTTAAAGAAACAAACCCCAAACATTGCCAAATAATGGCTGCAGTTGGCGTGGGTGAGGGAGAGGTATCAACACTTTCTTGTTTTCATTTGCATTTCTGACTACCAGTGTAGGTCTTCATTTTTCATATGTTCATTCTGTGTTTCTTTTTAAAGAACTTCATATTTCTGTCTTTTTGCCCATTTTTCTATTTATTACAAAATAAATTAATAACAGCTAACATTTATTGTGTGTATGTCATTTATTGAGGGTGTGTCAGGCATTGCCCTGAGTACTTTCTATACTGCTTTTTTTCCTTTGTTCCTTCCAACAGCTCATGAGTAACATACAATTGCAGTATTATCTTACTGATTTTTAAGTGACTCATATGTTAAAGATAGTAATCTTTTGTTGTCTATATCACAATTTTTTCCAATGTGTTGATCGTGTTTCAATTTTGTCTGAGGAGGTTTTGATCTATGGAGGTTTGAAGGTTTTATGGGAACAAATTGATCAACTATTTCGCTTCTGTCTTTGCAAATATATGTTAAAAGGTCTTTTGCTATCTTGAGATCAGAGAAATACTAACAAATGTATATATATTTTTGGTTCTTTTATGGTCTAATTATTAACATTTAAATATTTAATCCATTTAGAATTTATTTTGATTATGAGAAAGAGCTTCAATGTTATCCGCACCCCCCGCCCCCACCAGTGATTAGCCAATCATCCCCTTAACACTTATGGAATAATCAATTCTTCCCCACTGGTCTTAAAATGATTCCTTTATCAGACACTGAGTATTTTAATCTTTTTCAGATCTTTCTCTTCTGTATCAATAATATGTCTGTGTATATTCTCACCAGTACCATCCTTTTTAATAATTGTAGTTTTATAACATGTATTAATATCTACAAGTAACCTTAAGTTCCAATAAAAATCATGTTGTCGAGTTCCTATAAAAATCCCTTTTTTAATCGACAAGGAGCACATGTGAAAATTAATTTGGAAAATACTGATTTATGAACTTCTGATATCTCTCCGTATATTAAAGTCTTTCATCCTCCCTGTGAAAGTTCTTTTTTTATTGAAATTCTTCACATTTATTGAAATTTTTCACATTTATTGGACAGTTTATTTATCAATGAACTAGTGATCGGGTCTTCCCTGGTGGCGCAGTGGTTGGGAATCTGTCTGCCAGTGCAGGGGGCACGGGTTCGAGCCCTGGTCCGAGAAGATCCCACATGCTGCGGAGCAACTAGGCCCGTGCGCCATGACTACTGAGCCTGCGCTCTAGAGCCCGCGAGCCACAGCTACTGAGCCCACGTGCCACAACTACTGAAGCCCGTGTGCCTAGAGCCTGTGCTCCGCAACGGGAGAGGCCACCGCAATGAGAACCCCGCGCACCGCAACAAAGAGTAACCCCCGCTCACCACAACTGGAGAAAGCCCACGTGCAGCAACAAAGACCGAACACAGACAAAAATAAATAAATAAATAAACTAATGATCAATACACTAAGGAGGTGTAGTTTGTATGCTGAAATGTGAGAATTTCTGAGCATTCCTATGGTTAAGAGGGCAATCAGGAGGGGATATTTAAAATTGGAAACGTATTGGCCAAATCCCAAAGGTGTGATCTCTGAGCCCAAGGTGGTCACTACAGCGCCTGCACCATGTTGGACACTCAATATTTCTGATGGGTTCACATTGGCCTACTGTCAGATATTTAGAGTGGAGTATTGGCAAATCCAAAGTAAGGATTTAAAGCAGTGACTCAAGTTGGCTCTTTAACCTATAAACGCACCCAGTTTCCTTGGCAAATCTCAAACGTCATGTATATGTGTATACATGTGTAATTCATTTTCCCATTGAGTTTTGAGTTCCTTGAAGGCAGGAATTTAATCTTATTCTTTTAGAGCCTCCACAATGCCCAGCAGAGAGTTGAACTCAGAAGGCGTGTCCAGTAAATCATGGTTGAGTTGAATGGAATTCTCTAGCTATTATAACTATGGACAGTTTGGTCATTAGAAAGCAGCTGAGGAGGCTTCCTCTGGGCCGTGCTCTGCACTGGCTCCGTGGAGAGGACATGCCAGGCATAAGAGCCCTATTCTTTGCCTACATGCTGCCTAAGGAGAAATGGAGAGTGTCAGTACCCCAGATGGTTAGAGCTGAAAGGGGCCTAGGGGACCATGCTGGCCAACTGTTCATTTTACCTGGGATGGCACCAAGGTCCAGGGAGATGAATGGTTCAGCTCAAAGTCAGTGAACCAGGTGACAGGAGTTCAGTGTGATTCAGAGGCGATGTAGTGGGCTTTAAGCAGAGTTTGGAAATCAAGGAGGCTTTGATTTGGGAGAGGAGAAGGGAGAGGATACTTCTGGTAGGGGGATGGCAAGAAAAGAGGCTTGAGTTGGGAGTCGGTGGCGAGCAGAAGTGGCAGTCAGTGGAGGGTGCATGTTTGTTGCAGGAGGCTGTTGGCAGACGGCTGCAGGGTCTATGTGGTCAGAGGACCCGAGGAAGAGAGCCTTGTTGTCGTCTGTCAGTGGGACAACGCAGTGTAGTGTGACAGCCTGGCCAGGGGATGACAGCATGAAAGGCGAGGTGGGCAGGCAAGTACCCCAGCCAGGAGAGTAGCTGGCAAGGGCTGATGCCAAGAAGAATGGCCATGCTCTGGGTAGAGGGCCAGATGTGCACTGGGGCAGGAAGAGGGCAAGCAGAGTCTTCCCAGGAGGCTGGGAAACTAGGGCACGTGCCCTGGGACAACTAGGAAACAAGACAGCCTGGAATCTGGTGCTAAATTGCACGGCACAAAACGCTAAGTGGGTGGCCAGAGAAGGGGAAGGGTCTTGGAGCCACAAGGAAGGCACGCTGAACAACGTGGATTTTGAGCAGAACTTTTAAAAAAGAGCAGCTTTTGGAGAGAAGGGGGTTTCCAGGTGTATTGATCATGTCTTTGATTTTCTGTATTTTTCTCATGCTTTGACATCCTGAGGGCTTGCTAATCCTGGAGAGACTGCCCCTCCCAGGGCTAGCTAATTCTTAGAGATAGCAAACCACTCACCTGCAAATACACCTTTCATTTACAAATCAGTCAACCCTGAGGCTGTACCCCCAACCAACTCTTCTGTCTAACTTTCACACACCAAGCCAATATTCCCTTGTCCTAATCACTCGAAGGTCAGGTACTAGAGACCACCCCCATAGCCCAGAGTCTGCCGATATTATTCAAACTCTCCAATCCTAGGATTGCTTAAACTTGCCTACCCCGCCTCACCCATTCCTTCCTGCAGAAACCATAGTAAAGTCCCTGGGCCATCCTTGTCTCTCACGCCTTCTGCCTCCTGACTGACACTGGTGCTTCCCCATGTGACCCTGCATGGCTAGACATGCCCCCTTCTCTTGGCGATTGTGAGTAATAAAACTTGTTTTAATGGTATTGATTTCTCTGAGTCATTACTCAGTCACTTCTATATCCTGGGTACAACCAAAACACGAGGGAGGGGAACAGACATCATGTTTGGGCAGCTGGTGCAGAGGAAAGAGCGTGGACCTTGGCGGGAGACAGAGGTAGCTTCAGATCCCCCTCTTTTCCTCTGACTCTCCTTTTCTGCTCCATCTCCCCCAGACCTCACTTTCCATCACTGCCCAGTGACCTCCTGCTCTGTTTTCCTCTGAGTGGCCCAGACAAATTCCAGTATTTTTTTTTACTGCCACTTACAGTTTGGCCCAGTAAGCAGCCCTTTCAGCCTCACCTTCAACTGCGGTATGATGCTTTCTTTCTCCGCTATTAAGGAATTTCAGGCGCCTCTAAAGCCAATGGGGAAGAAAATTTGGGAGGAAGGCATGGGTAGACTGGGAGAACGTTCCTGGAACTACTAAAATTGCAGTCCTTGGCTGGGACCAGGTGAAGCTCACAAAATGCCAAACTTTGATTTTGAGACAGAGAGGATGTGAGAGCTGGGAGCCCAGCATAAATGCTCCCTTTCTCCTTCCCTGGACTTGGTTAATCGCCCAGTGGCTTAGGCACGTGCCAGGCGGCGGCTGTGCTCATTCAGCAAGCTTGAAGTGAGCGGTAGGATTAAAAGCTGGGACTCCTCAATTTTGGTCCACGCTCCGCACCAATGAGCTTAGATGACTCTGGGCCTCAGCTTCTTCATCTGTAAAACGGAGGAGCAGGACCACGTAAATCTGAGGGCCCTTCCAGCTCTGGAGATCTAGAAATCTATGAAGCGGGAAGCAGTCCCTCCTCCAGGCTGCCAACCCCGTCCCAGCTTCAGGCATGTGTTGGGACCCTTTACTCCTCTGGGCAAAGGAAAATAAAAGGTCCCCCTCATGCTATGCCTTCCCAGGGCATAGCCCCTGGGTACACGTGGCGGGGCTTCACAGGACTGGTCCTCAGAGCCCCTGGAATGGCGGTTCAGGTTTACTCCCCGGAACTGGAGCCAGACTAGGGTGGGCTGAGTGTCCTGCCCAAGGTGGGGCTGCAGAGGGCAGAAGACGAGCTTCTTGGAGCCAATATGCACAACTCCCAGATCCTGTGGGAGAGTGCCAATTTCCTATTCACCTTTCACGACTTAGGGACAGTCCAGAATTTGGCTGACTCTGCCTCAAGGGGTGAATATACACTCCGTTTTCTTAGACATTTCCTCCTTGCTTCCCCAGTCCTACCTGGCCTTCAAAGACCCGCCCACCCCTCCTCAGCTGCCCCCTCCCTCCCCGCTCCCTTTGAGCAGCTGTAGGTCTTCTCTCTACCCAATTCACTACTTCCTGGTGGTGTTCCTTAGTCTTCAAATCCTCCCCCTCCCCACCAAATGATGGTAACCTCCCTGAGGGCAGGTTCTTTGTCCTAACATCACAGCAGGCAGGAGTGGAAACCTATATGATAAGGAGATGCTGGGAAAGATGAACCTTGGCTTTGGAAAATCTTTGTCAGGTCACGGCTGTGCTTGTGGGGAGATACCCCCTTCCTCACCCCGGAAAGGAGGCCCATCACAGGGGGAGGGCGGGGGCAGATGCTCCGCGTCAACCCAGGTCCTCTCATCAGCCCTGTGAAGTGTATGGTGTTTTTTGCTTTTTACAGATCGGGGTTCACGGAGGCGGGTCATTGGTTCAGAAATAGAGAGCGGCCTTAAGGACCCAGGTCCACCCCGTGGCAGGATCCCCGCTCCCACCACTGCACCGCACTGCCGCCTGCAGCAGAGCGCCCTGCTTACCGGCGGTGGGCCCCCAGGGAGGCACCTGACGTGCGGTCGAGGCAGGGATTGGAAGCAGCCCCGGGAGAGAGAGTCAGGGGTGGAGGCAGGGCTCTGACCTCTGCTACCTGGAGGCCAGCTCCCAAGGAGGCTGAGGTTTCTCTGGGGGGCGTGTGCGTTTCTCAGGGAAAAGATAGACCGTGAGCTTGCTCCCCGGGGAACGGTTTTGCAAGAGCACACGCAGACATGTCCCCACACGCGTGCACACACGCACACGTGCACACACGCGAGCACACGCATCCACACCCAGAGCCGCAACGGCACGGCTCCCCGGCCACGTCGGCCCTCCCCCCGCCAAACCCCGCTCTCCCTCCTACCCTATATGTGCAATCTTGTGAAAACTCCACCACTCTTAAGGTTAATAAGGCTCATTTGCTTAAGATAGCACCTGTTTCTATGGTGACTCCTGCCACCCAGAATCTGTTCATCAACTGAGACAAGAAAACAGTGACTTCCACCTTCTTTGAAAGGAAAAAGCGAATTCTTAGCCAAGGGCTTGACAGGCCAGTAGCCCAAGGAGCTCTGGGCGCTGTCTTGCACCCTATTTAAGTCCCTCCTGGCCGCCCCTCACCCACACCCAAGCAGAGCCCCAGATTCTGCCCGAAGACTCTGGACTGTGGTTTCCTCCTCTCCGTCTGTCTGGGAAGCAACAGAGCCCCCTGCGGGGAGGAGGTTCGCTTTTTCCTGCCGCCTCGGCCTCCCATCTCTCCACACCGGTGCCGCTGTGTCTTTCTGGGCCGAGGCTGGCAGGAGAGCCCTGGGAAGCGCCGGGCCTTCCTCCCCTCCCGCTGCCCCCCTGGCTCACTCTGGGGCCTGCATCCCTGCAGACGCCCCCGCACGCCTCCTGCCGCGGGCTGGCTGATGCTCCCCGACCAGAGCTGTTCAGGCCCCGCCCTGCCCACCGGCCCACTCTGGTTCCCTCAGGTGTATGGCTGAAGTTTGCAACACCCACCTGACATGGGTGCCGACCTTGGGGCGTAGATCACTAGGGAAGTAGGTTCCTAGGAGGGTGTTGCTAAGGACAAAGCTCCCGCGAGTGGTTTACCTTTTAAAATAAACGGGAGCAGCTTCTACGTCCTCCCTCTAACGATCTCACTCTCTCCCGTGCTCGAGACGCTTTGTTGACCGGGAGGGCAAGTACACGGGGAATTGCGAGGAACCTGGAGCTTGCTTTACGTGCCGTGCCGGGGGGCCCAGGGGAAGTGTGTTGCGCATGTGAATGACATTTTGGCGCAAAGAAAGGTTGAGGACTGCTGATTAGAGGATCAAGAATCATAGGGCTTCCCTGGTGGCGCAGTGGTTGAGAATCTGCCTGCCAACGCAGGGGACACGGGTTCGAGCCCTGGTCTGGGAAGATCCCACGTGCCGCGGAGCAACTAAGCCCGTGAGCCACAACTACTGAGCCTGCGCGTCTGGAGCCTGTGCTCCGCAACAAGAGAGGCCGCGATAGTGAGAGGCCCGCGCACCGCGATGAAGAGTGGCCCCCACTTGCCGCAACTGGAGAAAGTCCTCGCACAGAAACGAAGACCCAACACAGCCAAAGATAAATAAATAAATTAATTGAAAAAAAAAAAAAAAGAATCATAGACTCGCCCTGGTGCTCCTATCACCTGTCTAACTGTCTCATTCGGTAGGTGAGAGAATAGAGGCCCCCAGAAGGGCAGACCCTGGAGCAGCGTCTCCCAGCCAGCAAGTGACCCAGCACGCCAGTCTTCAGAGTCCTGGTCCCACACTCTCTCCAAAGGGTCGCCCGGCCTCCTGCTAAGTAGACGGACTCCTCACAGCCTCCAGAGCCCTCCACAGCCCCTGCCTCGCGGCCGCTCTCCCCTCCCCTCCCAGTGTGATGCTCTGCTCCAGGCAGGCTGGTGTCAGGCTCACTTATGAAAGCCCAGCAGCTCAGAGCTGGAGGAAGGAGCTGAGAGACCATCGCACCCAAGTTCTTGCCCAGTGCCTGGCAGATGGCTTCTTCTTGAGTGACGCCTCCCTCCTATCAGACCCAGGGCTGTCAATTCCCCCTGATATAGCCCAACGCCAGGCCTCCTCTCTGGGCATCTCTCCCGACATCCAGACTCATTTCAATCTCCTACTTGAAATCTCCACTGGGAGATCTAAGGAGCTTCTCAGAATTAACAGGTCTGGGACAGAACGTGAGATTTCCACCCTCACACCCCAACTTGCCCACCCTCCAGTGTTCCCCATCTAAGGGAAGGCGCTGCCCTTCGCTCAGGCCCCGGATCTAAGAGCCGTCCTTGGACCACCCTTCACCCTCCGCCTCGGATCCATCGGTGGGCCCTGTTGGCTCTTAGCGTCACTAAAGACCCGAAGCTGTCCTCTCTGGTCCACTGCTCTCGCCTTGGTGCAAGCCGCCCTTATCCCTCCCGAAGGACAAAGGGCCTCTTGTGGTCACCCTGCTACCACCCTCTGCAGCAGTCAGAGTGACCATTAAAAACACAAAGTCATTTTCATCCTCCTGTTTAAAATCCTCCAACAGCCCATGTGCCAAACTCCCTGCCCAGGCCTGGACACAGGCCTATTTATTTATTTATTTATCCATTTATTTTAAACATTTTATTGAAGTATAGTTGATTTACAAAGTTGTGCTAATTTCTGCTGTACAGCAAAGTGACTCAGTTATACACACACACACACATATATATATGTATATACATTCTTTTTCATTTTCTTTTCCATTATGGTTTAGCAGAGGATATTGCCTATAGTTCCCTGCGCTCTACAGTAGGACCTTGTTGTTTATCCATCCTATGTATAATAGTCTGCATCTTGGTCCGTGTATTATTAAAGGCCTTTGAGGCTCTGGCTCTGCCTGCCACACCACCCCCCGTGGTGCTCCTGCCGAGCTGCATGCGGTGTCTCAACCCTTCTGTGTGTCTCAGGCCGCTATGGACCATTACTTGCTCGGGCCCCTCTCCCTAAGAAGCCTTTCCGTAACCTGCAAACACTTAGTTGCTTTATAGGAGTTAAGATCTCTAGATGAATGACACCTTTGAGGTCCAGAAAGAGCTGAGATTTATGACCACAGAGTCACTTCGAGAAACAGGAAAGGAAAATGTGGATTCCTGAATTTAGGTTGGTGAGTGTAATATCAGTCCACATCAAAATTCCATAACAATTTAATAAGCAGATGGTCTGAGACAACAGAGGAAACACTGAACAGAGTCTGCATAGGCTCACTGAAAACAAGTCACTCCCGACCGCTCAGATTTCTTTGTTCATGAATGCAGTGGTCCAGTGGACCAGGAGAAAGCGCTGAGTAAGCACAGTACAGCTTGACCGACCAAGGCTTTAGACCAAGTCAATCATGGTAGCCTTGTGGGCAAATATGGTTTCAATGACTATGGTGTTTGGTGGGTTTGTGGCTTAGTTAACAAACCATTCCTGAAGAGTGTTGACTCATAAATTAGTGTCAAGCTCAAGGGCAGTCCCTAGTGACATGCCATGGAATTCTCCCGTAGGCTCCACCTTGTTCAGTATCTTTATAGATAGCATGCTCACTGAACTTGTAGGGCACCCAAAGTTTCAAGGAACCGCTAATATGAAGGGTGACATAAAACAGTTAATTTTGGCAAATTTGGAAGGATGGGCCTGCATTGAAAAAAATTAAACTTAATAGGGATTAATCTCAAGTTCTATAGTTAGGTTCCAAATCAATTGCGCAAGCACAGAATGGGGAAGATCTGGCCTAGCAGGAGTTCATGAAGGGAAAAGATCAGAGGAGTTTTCATTAATTTTTAAGCTAATTTTAAGCTAATAATAGAATGTCAAACCATAATGCAAGAGTTAAGAAAGTTAATATAATCTTAGATCCATCATAGAAGTAGAGGCTTTTAGATCATTGAAGATTATAAATTCCCTTTTTCTGCATCAGTCAGACCACCCTCTGTTCATTCATTCATTCATTCATTCCTTCAGCATGTGTTCAGCACATCTTAGGCCATGGGTTTCATTCAAGTGCTGCAGATCAAATGTTTATAAAGTCAGATTCTTCCAGTGAAGAGTGCCTTGTGTAGTGAGGGGAGCAGAGAAGTAAATCAATGACTACAGTGCAGAGTAGAGAGGGTTAGGATGGAGTTAAGTCCCAAGAACCATGGGAGAAGAGAAGGTGGGCAAGGGGGAAGGCTCCACAGAAGAGGTGACCCTCGAGCAGGGTAGAACCCACCAGGCGAAAGGAAAGGAAAGAAGGAAGGGAGGGAGGGAGGGAAAGGAGGGAAAGGAGGGAGGGAGGGAGGGAGGGAGAAAGAAAGGAAGGAAGGAAGGATGCATCTGGGATTGACAACCACCGCTGTGGGGCCTTGTTTATTTATCTCTGTTCTGAGATACTGAGAAGTCACTGAAGGCTTCAACTAGGGGAGTAACATGATCATATTTCAGTTTTAGAAACATCACCCATGAAGGAAAGATACTTTTGTAGGGGATGAGGTTATAGGAGGGGGATCAGTTAGAAGGCTTTTGCAATAACTATCTAGGGAGAGGTGCTAAGGGCCTTAATTAGCTCAGCCATCTTGGCTTTTAATTCTATATTTACGATTCTTTTTTTCTACCCCATTCAAATGTCTGAGCTTTTGGTTATTCTGTTCTCTTCCTGGAATGCAGTCTCTTATATCCTTTGACTTTTCCAGGCCTGCTCATAATTCAAGCCCCAGCACAACTCCTATCTCCACTGTGAAGTCATCACAATATGATATCACCCCATCCAGCCATCTATTCACTTGCCCAGCCACTATCTATCCATCCATCCATCTATCCATCCATCCATCCTTTCCTTCATTCTTTTATCCCTTCATTCCTTCATGCCTTCATTCATTGATTCATTCAACATTGACTGAGGGCCTTCTATGTTCTGGGCACTGTGCTAAGTGCTCAGGATATAAGACACAATTCTGCCCTCTAGGGATTCATGGTCTAATAGGGAAAAGAGACTCACAAATAATAACAAACTCATATGACGAGGACGCTAACAGAGGTTTGACTGAGTGTGGTAGGAGCCCAGGGTGGGACTGACTAACTCAGTCTGGGGGCGTCAGAGCAAGCTTTTCAGTGGAGGTGACATTTGAGCTGAGCCTTGAAGGAGGAGTAGTTGCCTCACTGCAAAGGGGAGAATGATCTGAACTCTCACAGCTATTTGAGTCTAAAGGGCCCAGTTGAGTTGATGCTAACACCCCGTGAGTTCTGCTCTCTGTTTCCTGTACATTAGCCCTGTCTTTCCAACTGGGGAGCAGAAAAAACACATTTTAAATCCACCTAACATTTATTCATCCAATTATCTATCTATCATCTATCTGTCTGTCTCTCTATGTATCTATCTATCTATGTATGTATCTATCATCTATCTGTGTATCTATGTATCTATCTATCTATGTATGTATCTATCATCTGTCTGTATATCTATGTATCTATCTATGTATGTATCTATCATCTATCTATGTATCTATCTATGTATGTATCTATCATCTGTCTGTGTATCTATGTATCTATCTATCTATGTATGTATCTATCATCTGTCTGTATATCTATGTATCTATCTATCTATGTATGTATCTATCATCTGTCTGTGTATCTATGTATCTATCTATGTATGTATCTATCATCTATCTGTGTATCTATGTATCTATCTATCTATCTATGTATCTATCATCTATCTGTGTATCTATGTATCTATGTATCTATCTATCTATGTATCTATCATCTATCTGTGTATCTATGTATCTATCTATCTATCTATGTATGTATCCATCATCTGTCTGTGTATCTATGTATCTATCTATCTAGGTATATATCTATCATCTATCTGTCTATCTATGTATCTATCTATCTATGTATGTATCTATCATCTATCTATCTATGTATCTATCTATGTATGTATCTATCATCTATCTGTGTATCTATCTATGTATATATCTATCATCTCTCTGTCTATCTATGTATCTATCTATCTATGTATGTATCTATCATCTATCTATCATGTGTGTCTTACATTATTATTTTTTAATAGCCACAGTGCTGAGTACAGTGCAGGTTAAACAGCTGGTCCCACCACTTCCTGGTTACGTCCTCTGCCTGCGATGGCTTTTTTCCCTTAAGGTCTTTTAAGTGATAACCATGTGGACAGTTCATTCTCCAGCCAGGCCCTTTTCTACCTCTTGGGAGTGACATAAGCTCTTTACTACCAAAGGCTCAACTTCCTAAGTTTCCTATGGAGGACTTACGGTGATAGTAGGTGGAAGGAGTAGAGAACCAGCAAGTAGGTAGCGCCTACTAAGTGCCAGGTGCTGGGTATTTTACACATTTTATCTCATTGTGTCCTCACAACATTCCTGCGAGTTTGATGCTAGTGTCCTCTTTTTTTTTTTTTTTGACAAATGATATTTTTTGCATACAGGCCTATGTGGCTTATAAAATTCTTTTTTTTTTTTTTTGCTAGTGTCCTCTTTAACAGTTGAGGGAACAGACTCAGAGTGGTGAAAAATTTGCTCACAGTTAAGTCGGAGAAGCTGCCTCCCAGGTCCGTGCTCTAAGGCCCAGGGTCAGAGCTGTGCTACGGCTGAGGTGGGCACGGCCAGCAATGGAGGTGAAGTGTAGGGGGCCAGGAACCTCAAACCGCACCGCTCACACCAGCACCGCTGCCTCTTAGCAGCCGCACCTGGCCCTGACATAAGCTGTCACAGGGGCCAGGCCTGGGTAGCAGGGGGTGGAATCTACCTAAACTCTGGAGACCTAATGTGGTGTCATGATTATGCGTGCAGGCTCGGCGTTCAAACCTCAGTCAGTCACTCACCAGCTGTGGGGTTCTGGACAGTCACTTAACCCCTCTAGGCGTTAATTTTCTTGTCTAGATTACCTTCCTCTTCGGGCTTTTGTGAGGATGAAATGAGAAATTCATGAAAGCACAGTGCCCAGCACGACACGCTAAGTGTGCAAATATTTTATCTTCTTTTCTCTCTTCCTCTTCCCTTTCCTTTTTCTCCTTCCTTTTATTCTTCCTTCTTTAATCATTATTGTTGTTAACAATAATGTTATAAGGATATAAGTTCTAAGAGGAGTATCTCTACCCAGGAAGGGCAATATGGCAGGTGGAAACACTGTAGACACCAAGGGGCACATCTTACAGGTCATCTACTCTACCTCCTGTGTGTGGGGGGGGATTGGGGGGGGAACATTCCTGGGTCACCCGTGACAAAGTACCTTCAGTGCTAAGTACTCCCTCCAGTGTGGAGTACATGCTCAGTTCTTAAGGCAGTTCAAGTTCTTAGAAAGTTCTTTCTCATATGGAGTCCAAACTGACTTCCATGTAAATTTCACCCACTGGTTCTAATTCTCCCCAGTAGAGCACAGCAGGACTTCCCTGTTTTCCAATTCGATTTCTTCAAATTTTAAAAGAAATCTTTGAAGGATCCTGAAAGTCAGTTCTCATGGCTTCCCTTGGTGGTTGCGACAGGCCAGCCATCCCCGCTCGCCTGCTGTGGTTTCTACAGAACCTCACCCTTCTGGTTGTTTCAGTCATGCTGTTCACTGTCTTTCTTAAAATACCGTGGCCAGAACAAAAGACAGTATTCCAGGTGTAGTACACGCCATGCGCACCCACAGGACCTTCCTAGGATCAAGGAAGAATCACCATGTCGAATATGCTGCCACTGGCGCCCTTTGTCTCTGCCTCAGCACGTGTGCTGGGGGTGGGGGGCTGGGGCCCGGGGGATGGTGACGAGCCCAGGTTTCTCACGGCGGGGCAGGGGGTGGGGCTGGACGTCTGGTCTCAGCCTCAGCCATTTTACAGCTTTGCCCACGAAGGGGAGCCAGGGCGCAACCCTCTGTCCCTGTCAGAGCTGAGTTCAGAATTGGGTGAGCAAGACTCCTGTTCCCTTTGGGGCATCTATGGGTGTGTGTGCGAGTGAGGGGTAGGAGTGTGTGTGTGCGTGTGTGTGTGTGTGTGTGTGTGACAGAGAGAAAGGGAGAGAGAGAGAGAAAGAGAGAGAGAGAGAGAAAGAGTTTTCTGCCTGATCCAGGAATGCTCCTGGATGGCAGAATTGGTTTCCATAACGACTTTCTGATATAAACATATTTGATAAAAATAAGTTAACTGCGGAGCTGTGGTGGAGCGCAGATTCTCAGAGTGCAGAGAGAGAGAGAGAGGAAGAGAGAGGGAGAGAGAAGGCTCTTCAAAGAACAGCATTTCCCTTTTTTTTCACCCCTCCCGGTCAGCCTCCCTATACATACTTTCCATAAATCACCTAAAAAGCTTTGTTTCCCATCTTCCTGTATATCCTGGCCCCCTTCCTGCCTGTGCACATAATATGCATGTTCTCTCTCCCCCTTTCTCCTTAGTTACCTGAAGCACTACAGTATGTATGGGATAATATGATAAATTCATTTCCAATTCACTGCATTATCCCTTGAATATTTTAATGACTCATTGAATGGAGTAAAAAAAGCTATTTCAAATGAACAATTATGCTGCATTAGTCTAAGGGCTGATTATATTTAAACAGTGCTCACATGGATAACAGGACACAGCGACCTCGGCATCCGAGAGCTAATTTGGCTCTTATCTCCAAATAATTTTACACCACAAATTACCATGAAAACCTAAAGGGCTTTAAAAACATTCATCAAAAGATAATATTCCACTTTGTAGCAACATTTTATTTAAATTATTTTGAATGGGAGCGAAGGCATCTCTGTGGCGGGACAATGACAGCCAAGGTGGGATAGTGAGAGATAAGGAAATCGTGAGGGGTGCTGGGTTGGGTTAAAAATAAAGGTGGGAAGCGTTCGGGTCCTGACAGTGGGAGACACACCACAGGCCTGACTGGCACTTGCAGCCCAGCCTTGTGTGCCGGCTGTGATCTGGGGTGACTCCAGGGGACCCTGATCTGGACCAGGGGGTCACAGGGCAGTTCCCAGAGGCTGAATGATGGGGCAGACCCCCTTTCCCCCAACTACTTCCCCCACCAAAGCAAGTCTGGGTCAGGTTGTTGCCTCCAGGCTAGGCCTGGATCCATCTAGACTCCAGAGGCAAAAGGATGAGTTACTTCTGGGACTTCCCTGGTGGTCCGGTGGTTAAGAATCTGTCTTGCAATGCAGGGGACTCCAGTTCTATCCCTGGTCGGGGAGCTGAGGTCCTACATGCCACGGGGCAACTAAGCCCGCACACCGCAACTACTGAGCCCGCGCGTGTCACAATTAGGCACACCACAACTAGAGAGAAGCCCGCGGGTCGCAACGAAAGAAAGATCCTGCATGCCGCAACTGAGACCCGATGAGGCCAAAAATAAATAAATAAATAAAAATTAAAATAATAATAAAGAAAAGGGTGAGCTGGTTTTACCACATGGTTTGTGTGTTGGGGCGTTGCCTAGATTTCTTACTTTGCAAAACGTGAGTCCAACAGCCTAAGGAAAGTTGCTAAATCATAAGTGGCTGCTGTGGTCAGATCTCAGAGTTGGGGTGGTGGGAGAGAGAGTCACATTGACCAAGGCCTACTCTTCTGTTCTGTGGCACGACCCGTAAACTCATCAAACATTGGGAAATAGATATTATTATCATGCCCATTTTAAGGATGAAGAAACTGAGGCTCAGAGATTCCCAACTGGAAGTGGCAGAGCCTGGAGCCTCCCTCAGTTCATCTGGGTGGCCACATACACGTCTGGTTTATAACCATGGCCTCTGCATTGTCCCCATCATCAAACACTCTTTAGGGCTCCTGGATCCCAACCGACATGCTCTTAGGGAGCATCTGCCATGCCTTGCAGGTGTTTATTACTTAAAATGGACCCTCACAGGGCAGGGCAAAGCGTGCACGGACATGCGCACAAATAGCAGCAGCAAAACTAAACATACAGGTCTAAAGAAAGAAATGAATTAATTAATCCTATTTCCTTGGCTTGACCTCTTCATCTGAACATGCGGTCCTGATGAAGACTGTTTCTTCTTCTTCTGTTTATTTATTTATTCTTCTTCTGTTTATTCTTGCTTCAGAGCATACAGAAAATCAGATTATATAATTATATATATATATTTAAATTTTTACTGGATCTGCTGCTCGATTGATTAGGAGCGAGGATAAATTTGCCCCTTTATATAGTGCTTTTCTCTAGGGAGGCTTCTCCTTGTTGCATATGTAATTTCCCTTTTCCCGTCTCAATCCGGAAGAGCAAGGATTTGTGTCAGTTTTACAGACAAGAAGCCACAACTTCAGAGAGGTCAAGTAACTTGCCTGAGATCTCTCAGCAGTGGGACCAATAATTCCAACACAAGAGTCCTGACACGTGCTAATCACCTAGCTGGAAAGCAAGGGGCTATGATCCCAGCTCTGTTTATTGGGTTACCCATTTATCTTATTCACCGAACATACTAAGAGGTCCTTTAAAAAAACACCTCTCATTATGGAAAAATCCAATGCTATAGAAAAGTAGACAGAATAATGAGCCCTTAAGGTCCTTTTAATTCAGCCCAGAATTGCTTGCACTTACAGCTGCCAAAGGTTGAGGGCACTGAATGAAAGGGAAACATGAACTTGCCGTTTCCTTTTCTTTCTTAAAACAAAAAAGAT
The DNA here is from genome assembly GCF_009873245.2 of Balaenoptera musculus. Taxonomy (NCBI): domain Eukaryota; kingdom Metazoa; phylum Chordata; class Mammalia; order Artiodactyla; family Balaenopteridae; genus Balaenoptera; species Balaenoptera musculus. The sequence continues at coordinate 15,448,528 of NC_045790.1, read as the reverse complement.
ATTCAGGACAAATTTTAGAATCATTGACAGTTTCTATGAAGATTTTCTTTTTTGGAAGAAAAAAGGTACCCTTGTCTCCTTAATTGTTCTTGGTGTTCTTTGTCACCAATCATGATAGTCTTTGTGGAAAGTATTAATATACCATCTTCCTGTGTTCAATATTCCCATTAACAATAAAAAACGTAATGAAAATATCTGCATGAAAAGCCCTGAGCACTAATTTCAGAGACAAACAGAAGATGAACCACCAATAAGCATTTCTTCTGAAATGAATGCTGCAAATTAATTGATATCTTAATTAGGCTTTAGCACGAAGATTATTAATTAGATTGAATTAGAACTGAAAGCATCTTAAAGGAAAAGCTGGGGATGTGGCACTGGGGGGAAGAAAAGATGTTATGTGTCAATGTTCTGTTCGAAATCTTTTTCGCTCAATGAGAGATTTTCGAAGAGGGGACCCAGAAAGACAGCACGCTTTATTTATCAGTCCCTCCCTGCCCTGGTCTGGCCAGGTTTGGGGACTAAAGTCTAGTCTTCTCCCTGAGTGAATAAGAACCCACGGGTATAGGAAGTTCCGGGCCCAGCCACCTCCTGGTGCCCTCATAACCCTACCCACACGCTGCAGCCTCCTTCCTCTGCCCTCTTAGAGTAGAAGCCCTCAGAGGGCAGGGAGTCCCCCTATTTTGTTTGTGTTTGTAACCCCAGTGCTAGTGCAGTTTCTGACTTTGAGCAATCATGATAACATCACAGCAAACAGTTATATAGAACTTCCTATGTGTTCTGGGTCCTGTTCTAAACACTTTACTTAAGAAAACTCGTTTAAGCATCAATAACAACAGTGTGAGGCAGGGACTATTGGGATTCCCACTTTACAAGCGAGCAAATTGAGACACAGGTTGAGCAACTCCCCTCCGCCCACCCCCACCCAACCCAAATCACAAAGCTAGTACTGGTGGATTCAGATTCGAACCACAAGTCTGGGTCCAGATTCCTCACCCTGAAACACTATGCCATAACAAATAATGGTCAATCCACACTTGCTGAATGACATGAACAAGGGTGCCATGAATGCCTGGTGCCTCCTGATGGACTTCTCCCTAGTTCCTAGTTTTTATTTAAGGACTAGAGCTTTACCCTACTCTGTCCTAGACCCCACCAGTCTCTCACTGGGGGTTGCAAATGTTTCACATATTCCTAAGAACTGGTTTATATTCTGTTTCAACCTGGACAGACAGTCCAAAAATTGTCCCTACTGAGGGGCTCCCATGGCCATGGGGTAGCCCACCACCCAGTTAGGTCTGAGTCCCGAATAACACGGCCAGCCTAGGTTCCACCAAGTTTGCCTCTGTGGCCATTGTGAATCGCAGGGCCACTGTCATTCTATATCTGCAGTGACTTCATGGCATGCCTTATTGCTGAGGCCGCTTGCTGCTGAGGGTTATGATAATATGTAGGGTTTGCTTTTATGGGGGGGTGGTCCAAGATATTTATCAAGTGTATTTTATTTACCAAGACAGCATTCCCTGGGGAGGTTCCCTGGAAGCATCAACCCGTAAAAGGTAACCAGGAACAGAGCCCTGGGGTGACGGGGGCTCTGTTTCTGATTATGCTTACCATTTTACAGAAAGGGCACCATGACATGCCCCTCGCCACAGTGGAGCTGATGAGAGAGATGTGGTGTGAAGCCTGACCACATGGGATGGTGGTTTGGAGTTTGGTCGCCTGGATTGAAGACCCACCTCTACAACCCCCTAGCTGAGAGACTGCGTCATTCGATCTCACCAGGCTTTGTTTCCCCATCTGTAAAATGGGGATAATGCCTGGTTCACAAAGTGATTGCAAGGATTAAAAGGAAATCGTGCAAATTGCTTCACAGATAGGTGATATTAACAACAACCCAGGCATTCTGAATCTGCCGTCTTCCTTCCAGCTGCTAAACCCCTCCTGGATGCCTGTTGAATGCGGATGCCCTGTTCTCTCCAGACTGACCCAAGTGGTGCCCAGGAATCTGCATTTTAACAAGCTCGCCAGCAGATTCGAAAGTGCTCTAATGTTGGAGACTGACAGCTATCACCAACACACAGGAAGTGCTTCTGGGTTTGGTTAGAGCCCTCTCTTCCTTTGGCCGTGGTCCACAGCCTGAGACCTACACTGGCCTGGTTTTTCTACTGGCTGTGCAGCTGGCAGAATGCGGGGGCCGGCGGGCAGGCCGAGTGGACATAGCTGGGGAGAGCTGCTGCTTCCTGCTGGACCCTTGCATCAGGGCAAGTGGGTGAAAACGCGGCGGAAACCCAAGCTTCCTCCGGCCTGAGCGGGAAAGCTGAGGGCCGCACCCGGGCAGGTGGCCCTGGTAAGCTCTGTGGCTTAGTGGTCTCGCCGGCCAGCTGCCACCTGCCACCTGCTCTGCTTCTAAGCTGGGCTGCTGGGCCTAAACCCATGTTGGCACCACAAGGCTTGTGCGAGAGAACTGTCCTGTCCTGTATTGGGGGAGGGGAGCGGGCAGGGGAGACTTCAGGCTTGGAAGAGAGGAAGCCTCATGGGTCCAAGGCCCCTTCTACTCTGAAGTGATTCCATCCACATTCCATTTCATTCTAGCTTCTGAAATTGGGACTCAGAATTGCCCAGTAGAACCTTCTTACAGGCAGCCCTGTGCATGGGGGCAGACTGTAAATATGATGACCAGAGCAGTATTCTTTTCTTGAGAGTTTCACCCCCTTGTGGCCAACTTGTGCCTGTGCTGTAATTTGGGGCAGGATCCAGTATCTTTCCCTTTTGTGCTCTCAGCTCCCCTCCCTCCACTGAAGTCAGGTCTCTCTCCCAGCTCTTCCCTTTCGCATGTTTATGGTGTTTCCAAGGCTCTCCATGAGGCCGAGAGGGGCGCTTGGCCAGGGAAGGGTGATGGAGCAATGACCCTACTTTCCCTCAACAGCCCGGCTTGGCCTCTGTCCCAGAAGCTGCTGCCGCAAGTCTCCCTGGAGGGAGCCCCCTCTTAGGCCGTAGCCAGAGCTGTCCCTGAAAACGGGCTGTTCCCCTGAGCATCCTGTGAAGGGCCTGTGGTCACTGGGAGGGGGTTAGTTGCCAGGGTAACCCCCCACACACCATCACGCCCCCACTCCAGTGGTTGTGAGAGCCCAGCCTTGCCAGGAGAGTCAATAGCTAGTACAGACCGGTACCCCTTCTTCTGCCCCGTAGCTCTAGAAGGAAAAACACAAAGTCCTTATAGTGGTGGTATGTGCTGTGTTTTACAGAGTGCTCTTAGGACACTCTAATTGGATGGTCACGACAACCACATAGCAGAGGTAACACGGTTCCCACCTTACAGATAAAGACGAAACGCCGAGAGGGACTCCATGACATGATGGAGATCATTGAGGTGGGAACCAGCCCAGCCTGGATCCAAACTTAGTCTTTCTAGGTCTGGGTTCCCACTGTCTTACAGGGTTGGTGCCTTTGCACACGTGATGCAAAGGTCATCGGCAGGCTTTCTAGGCACAAGATGCGTGGATGCCTGATGCTAGTGTGGATTTTCCCAAAGTGCACTGCCACATGCTTGTGAGCAAAAGATTCAACAGTCAAGTGAGATTGGAAAAGAAATGCATGTTATATAACGCATACTAACATATTAAAAGTTCTAAAGGGTCCTTCGGTGAGGAATGGGATTAATACATTTTAACCCAGAGTCTCTGAAACTTGCCTGGCAATGGAGCCTTTTTGGTTTTTGTTTTTTCACCTAATGCGCATTAACAAGCCACCAGATTTGCGTCCCTCAGACCTGCTCTGGAAAGGCTGAGCCGGGCTCCTTTGTCATTATGGTTGACGACAAAAGGACAAAAATGAGGGGAGGCCACCTTGTTTCTGTACAAAGAAAAAGAGATTGCCACGCCTCCTCCATGCCCCTCGGCCCATCAGCAGGAGATGCTGCAAGAGTCCCCTGCCACCTGGACTACGCAGAATCACCTGGTGCCCCCAAAATCCAGGCCCCTGGCAGTGGTGTGCTGGAGCCAATTGTTACATTTTCAGAAAATTTGTGATTCAGTCATTAAATCGTTAACTTGTAATTGGTCATGGTGGGAGTCTTTCTTTACACTACAGAAATCAGCAAACACTACAAATGCGGGCTTTCTCCCTGCTTATCCTGAGATAAGGATATCCTGGTCCTGTGTATCACTGATCCTGGGTCATTTTCTGAAATTATTAGAAAGCATGGGCGACGCTGTGACAGCTGGGTGCTGGGGGCGACCTGACATGGAAGTCCTTGCTCATCAGAGTCCCCAGCCCTCCTGAATGAGAGCTGAGAACTGCGCAGAATGATAATCCTCCAGCCCCAATCTCCAGTGAATCAGAAAGTGCCTTCTGGCCTGCTTACCTTGATATCTGTCACCAGCCAATGTCTCCAGAATCGAGCTTTGGGAGAAGACCTGCTGGGGGCATCTGGATCCACCATCACCAGGATATAGGTTGCACCCTGTAACACATTCACCAGAAAGAAGTGTAGCATCGTGACTAGAATTTGGAAAGGAAATCTACAAGGTGCAGACTCTCCTTTTACCTCAATTCCAGCCGAGAGTGGCTGACCAACACCTAAAGCTTCCTACTTGATTCATCCCTGTTCTCATGACATTCCCCTTGTGTCACATGCTTATTCTCAGAGAAATGAAGTCTATTAAGTAGGCAGCTTAATAGCTTGGCTTTCCCTTTATAAAGAAGAATAAATCAAACAAGCATATTTACTCGGCACCTAGAAGTCTGTAACATCATGCCAGGAGCTGTGGAGGAAACAAAGAAACCTAAAACAGGGCTTCTGCTCTCAGGAAGTTGAGTTGGAGTGACTTGCCCATTCACTCAGCAAATACAGGGGAGCTTACTCCGTGTCAGGAACTGTACCCATTGCAAGGAATTCGCAGATTCATTCATCTCTTCAATAAGCATTTACTGAACACCTATTATGTGCCAGAAGCTGTTCTAGGTGCTGGGAACCCAACAGAGAACAAGCGAGTGTGACCCATACTTTCAGGAAGATTTTACTCTAGGTAAGAGGCACAGATTAAAAAGAAAGAAAAAAAAAAAGAGCAGAAGCAAGAACAACTACAATCCTGCAGCCTGTGGAACAAAACCCACATTCACAGAAAGACAGACAACATGAAAAGGCAGAGGGCTATGTACCAGATGAAGGAACAAGATAAAACCCCAGAAAAACAACTAAATGAAGTGGAGATAGGCAACCTTCTAGAAAAAGAATTCAGAATAATGATAGTGAAGATGATCCAGGACCTCGGAAAAAGAATGGAGGCAAAGATCTAGAAGATGCAAGAAATGTTTAACAAAGACCTAGAAGAATTAAAGAACAAACAGAGATGAACAATACAATAACTGAAATGAAAACTACACTAGAAGGAATCAATAGCAGAATAAGTGAGGCAGAGGAACGGATAAGTGACCTGGAAGACAGAATGGTGGAATTCACTGCTGCAGAACAGAATAAAGAAAAAAGAATGAAAAGAAATGAAGACAGCCTAAGAGACCTCTGGGACAACATTAAACGCAACAACATTCACATTATAGGGGTCCCAGAAGGAGAAGAGAGAGAGAAAGGACCCGAGAAAATATTTGAAGAGATTATAGTCAAAAACTTCCCTAACATGGGAAAGGAAATAGCCACCCAAGTCCAGGAAGTGCAGAGTGTCCCATACAGGATAAACCCAAGGAGAAACACTCTGAGACACATAGTAATCAAATTGGCAAAAATTAAAGACAAAGAAAAATTATTCAAAGCAGCAAGGGAAAAATGACAAATAACATACAAGGGAACTCCCATAAGGTTAACAGCTGATTTCTCAGCAGAAACTGTACAAGCCAGAAGGGAGTGGCATGATATACTTAAAGTGATGAAAGGGAAGAACCTACAACCAAGATTACTCTACCCAGCAAGGATCTCATTCACATTCGATGGAGAAATCAAAAGCTTTACAGACAAGCAAAAGCTAAGACAATTCAGCACCACCAAACCAGCTCTACAACAAATGCTAAAGGAACTTCTCTAAGTGGGAAACACAAGAGAAGAAAAGGACCTACAAAAACAAACCCAAAACAATTAAGAAAATGGTCAAAGGAACATACATATCGGTAATTTCCTTAAACGTGAATGGATTAAATGCTCCAACCAAAAGACACAGGCTCGCTGAATGGATACAAAAACAAGACCCATCTATATGCTCTCTACAAGAGACCCACTTCAGACCTAGGGACACATACAGACTGAAAGTGAGGGGATGGAAAAAGATATTCCATGCAAATGGAAATCAAAAGAAAGCTGGGGTAGCAATACTCATATCAGATAAAATAGACTTTAAAATAAAGAATGTTACAAGAGACAAGGAAGGACACTACATAATGATCAAGGGATCAATCCAAGAAGAAGATATAACAATTATAAAAGTTATGCACCCAACATAGGAGCACCTCAATACATAAGGCAACTGCTAACAGCTCTAAAAGAGGAAATCGACAGTAACACAATAATAGTGGGGGACTGTAACACCTCACACCAATGGACAGATCATCCAAAATGAAAATAAATAAGGAAACAGAAGCTTTAAATGACACAATAGACCAGAGAGATTTCATTGATATTTATAGGACATTCCATCCAAAAACAGCAGATTACACTTTCTTCTCAAGTGTGCAACTGTAAGACACTGAAGAAAGAAATTAAATATGATACCAACAGATGGAGAGATATACCATGTTCTTGGATTGGAAGAATCAATATTGTGAAAATGACTATACTACCCAAAGCAATCTACAGGTTCAATGCAATTCCTATCAAATCACCAATGGCATTTTTTACAGAACTAGAACAAAAAAAATCTTAAAATGTGTATGGAGACACAAAAGACCCCAAATAGCCAAAGCAGTCTTGAGGGAAAAAAACAGAGCTGGAGGAATCAGACTCCCTGACTTCAGACTATACTACAAATCTACAGTAATCAAGACAATATGGTACTGGCACAAAAACAGAAACATAGATCAATGGAACAAGATAGAAAACCCAGAGATAAACCCACACACCTATTGTCAACTAATCTATGACAAAGGAGGCAAGGATATACAGTGGAGAAAAGACAGTCTCTTCAATAAGTGGTGCTGGGAAAACTGGACATCTACATGTAAAAGAATGAAATTAGAACACTCCCTAACACCATACACAAAAATAAACTCAAAATGGATTAGAGACCTAAATGTAAGGCCGGACACTATAAAACTCTTAGAGGAAAACATAGGAAGAACACTCTTTGACATAAATCACAGCAAGATCTTTTTTGAGCCACCTCCTAGAGGAATGGAAATAAAACAAAAATAAACAAATGGGACCTAATGAAACTTCAAAGCTTTTGCACAGCATAGGAAACCATAAACAAGACAAAAAGACAACCCTCAGAATGGGAGAAAATGTTTGCAAATGAATCAACAGACAAAGGATTAATCTCTAAAATATATAAACAGCTCGTGCAGCTCAATATTAAAAAAAAACAACCCAATCCAAAAATGGGCAGAAGACCTAAATAGACATTTCTGCAAAGAAGACATGCAGATGGCCAAGAAGCACCTGAAAAGCTGCTCAACATCACTAATTATTAGAGAAATGCAAATCAAAACTACAATGAGGTATCACCTCACACCAGTTAGAAAGGGCATCATCAGCAAATCTACAAACAACAAATGCTGGAGAGGGTGTGGAGAAAAGGGAACCCTCTTGCACTGTTGGTGGGAATGTAAATTGATACAGCCACTATGGAGAACAGTATGGAGGTTCCTTAAAAAACTAAAAATAGAACTGCCATATGACCCAGCAATCCCACTCCTGGACATATACCCAGAGAAAACCATAATTCAAAAAGACACATGCACCCCAATGTTCATTGCAGCACTATTTACAATAACCAGGTCATGGAAGCAACCTAAATGCCCATCAACAGCTGAATGGATAAAGAAGATGTGGCACATATATACAATGGAATATTACTCAGCCATAAAAAGGAACGAAGTTGGGTCATTTCTAGAGACGTGGATGCATCTAGAGACTGTCATACAGAGTGAAGTAAGTCAGAAAGAGAAAAACAATAATCGTATATAAACGCATATATGTGGAACCTAGAAAAATGGTACAGATGAATTGGTTTGCAGGGCAGAAATTGAGACACAGATGTAGAGAACAAACGTATGGACACCACTGGGGGAAAGCAGTTGGGGGGTGGGTATGGTGGTGTGATGAATTGGGAGATTGGGATTGACATGTATACACTGATGTGTAGAAAATGGATGACTAATGAGAACCTGCTGTATAAAAAAATAAATAAAATAAAATTCAAAAAAATCCAAACAACAACAAAACCCAAGGCAGTGCCAACTTGGGATTAGTTCTATGATTAAAATAAAATAGGATGGGGTTGGAGGAAATAAGTGTCCCAAGAAGGGGAAACAACTGCTACAAAGGCCTTCAGGTGGGAACGAGTGAGGGTTTGAGGAGCAGAAAGAATGCCATGTGGTTAGAGGCAAGCAAGGGGAGGGGACAGGGCAGGGTTGGAGAGGTGGGCGGGGACCCGGCCACAGAAGGCTTTGCAGACCTGGGTGAGGAGGGTTTTTTTTTCTAAGTGCAATGCAGAACTACTGGAGGGTTTTTTTTGTTTGTTTGTTTTTCTTTTTAAGCCAGGAGAGTGATATGCTCTGATTTACATTGTTAAAAAGTTGTCATCGTGGCTGGGTGGAGAGTGAATGGTCGGCAGGAAGCAAGAGAAGAGGCTATTGCAGTGATGAAAGGCAGGATGATGGCATTTTGGACTAGAATGGTAGCAATGGAGATAGAAGCCAGTAGAGGGATCGGGGAAGTATTTTTAGAGAGCATCAGTGGGATTTGCTGATGGACTGGACTGTAGGGCAGGGAGGAGGGGGTAGGGAAAGAGAAATTGAGGATGACTCTTGGGGTTTTGGCTAGAACAACTAGGCGAATGGTGCCACTTAATGTCATGCAGAAGACTTGGAAAGGAGAATGTTTGAAGGGGGATATTGAGAGTCCTGTTTTGGACATGTTACATTTGAAACGCCTCTTAAAGACAAGCAAGTATCAGAGTCAAGAGTTTGGAGGAGAGATCAGGACTGGATATATAATATTTGGAGTCATTGACTCCCAAGGACCAAAGATGGCCCCTAAATCCATAGAATAATGAGATGATTCATGGAGAGATTAGACATGGGGAAGAAAAGAGGTCTCATGAGTGAACTCTAGAACATGCTAAGGAGGAGAGGAGGAGAGGAGAGGTGTATCTAGCAAAGGAGACTGTAGCCAGGGAGGTAGGGGAGCCACCTGAAGCGTAGGTATCATGAAAGCTGAGACAGAAAGTGTGTCCAGGAGGAGGAAGTGGTCAGCTGTGTCGAATGCTGCTGAAAGGTAGAGCAAGATGAGGACACAGATATGACAATGTGATCTGACAACATGGAGATCCCTTGTTTTCTTGGCAAGACTAGTGTCAGTGGAGTAGTAAGGACTGATGTTTGATTGGAATAGGTGGCGAGGAGATGAGATGCGAGGAACTGAAAATAGTTATTAAAGATGATAAAAGAGGAATTATAGTGTGAAGGACAGCTGAGACGCAGAATGGCTGTTACTAGATGGGAAGAGTGAAGAGATTTATTTCTTTTTAAATTTTTAAAGAGATGGATGGCAGTCAAGAATGTTTGCAAGCCGATGGGAGTGATCCAGTATGGAGGGAGGTATAGATGTCAGAGAGAAGAAAGGGGTTTGTTGTAAGAGCCAAGACTCTGGGAAGGTGGGAGGCGACAGGATCCACAGCAAAAGTGGAGGGCCTGGCCTTTGGCAGAGGCGGAGATACAGGTTCAGATGCAAGGGCGCTGGAAGATGTGGTGGTGAGGAATGAGGAAATTGGATTCTGATTACTTCTATTTTCTCAATGAGTTAGAGGCAAGGTCATCAGGGGAAGAGGGATTATAGGAAGTTTGGGGACAGACAAGGTGTGGAATAGTCATTTGGGGAGGTGAGAAATTGAGTATACCAGAGGTATGTAGTAAGGTTACTGGGTAATATTACATTCCACAGTTATGTGCTTTTTGACGGTTCAAGTGCAGATGGGGAATAAGTCGTCGTTGGGTTTAGCTTGAATATGGACAGACTGGCGAGTATGATGGAAGAGAAGGGAGTGAGAGTGTAAAAAGTGAGTAGATAAATAAGGAGGGTCCTGGGATTCCTCTTGCTCTGGAGGGAGAGACAGACATAGACCTAACTTGAGTACAGTATGTGTAGGGCATGAGTAGAGGAGCATTTATCAGGCACTAAGGGAGCATGGAGGAGGGAGCCTAAATCTCTCCACCTCAGGAGTCCAGGAAGGCTTCACTGAGTTGTCTTCTGAGATTGATCTCGAAGGATGAGCAGGTAAGGGGTCAGGAAAAGGACTCTCTAGGCAAAGGGAAGGGTCTGGGCAAAGGCATGAGGGGTTGGGGAAGGGCAAGAAACTTGGTGTGCTGGGACAGAGGGCGTCTAGAAAGGAATGGTGGGTGACGGAGCTGAAAGGTTACTGGGACCAGATAATAGAAAACCTCACATGTCCTAAGTTGTTGAGAATTTGCTTTGCAACAGGACCCACTGAAATTGTTTGAACAGACAACTGACATGATGAAATGCATGCTTTGGGAAGGCACATGGTGAGGATGAGTAAAAGACTAAAAGCAGAGTAAAAAGAAAAAAAGAAGAAAATTGGGATACTCTGAAGAGAGATCATGAGGGCTTGAAAATTCAAGTAATAATAAAGATAGAGAGATTTGTACCACAGAATCAACAGCATGAGGTGACTGGATAGGGCAGGTGAGAGAGGGAGAGGCGTCCAGGAGGACTATGAGATTCTATCTTGGGCAACTAGGTGGATGATGGTACCATGACTATTATGAGTAGAAAGTCTGGGAGACAGTGAGTTTGGTGTTGAAACATGTAGGCAGAGATGTACCCTAAATGGAGCTATGAAGCCTGGAGCTCTCTCAAGACTTGGCATGTGGGTAGCGGGCAGGGGGATGGATAAGACTGTTGGGGAGAACTTATGGAGTGAGAACAGAACAGCTAGGGTGGAACTCAGGAACTAAGAGGGGTGGGGAGAGGAGAGACTGAGGGGAAGAGAGTTAGGAGGAGAACCAGGGAGCAGAGTGTCACGGACACCAAGACAAAAAAGGGTTCAAGGAAGGAGTGGGGATGGGCTCAGTATAACAGAGCCATCAAGGAAGAGGACCCCAAAGCCATACTGGCTGTGACAATTGGGGGAGAACTGGCAACTTTCCAGAGATGAGTAGTTCAGGGATAAAACTACTGTTTGTTGAATGTTAAAATCCAAAACCACATATTAAACGCTATAGGAAATTAACTTAGAGAATTTGAAGATAAAGCCCAAGAACTCAGAAGAGAAGGATAAAGAGATGAAAATATTAGAGGGAAAGTAGGATCATATCCTAAGGAGCCCGTGTGTGTGTGTGTGTGTTTGTGCATGCGCACACACGTGTGTGTGATCCCAATAGACTCCCAGAGAGAAAAACCATCTGATACAACCAAGAACTGGTTTTAGCCAAAGCAGCAAGAAAATAAAAACAAAGTGTAAATACTGTAAAAGAAGAAAAAAACCATCTATGCTCTTTCTGTTTTTTAATTAATTGTTTTCCAAATGACATGATTGCCTACATGAGAAACCAAAAGAATCAGCTGGAAACAACTAGACTAATATTCAATAAAGTGAGTTGTTATGAAATGCACACAAAATCAGTACTTTCTTATGGACAAATAGTAGTCAGAAAATATACTTTTAAAATCCCATTTACCATTGTAATAAAAATATAAAATATCTAGGAATAAACTTGATGAAAAATCCAAGACTTACACCAAGAAACCAAAGCATTACTGATGTACATAAAAAGAAAGCTTGAAGAGATGGAGAAAGACATATTATGCTTTTAAACAACAAAGCAACCATTTGCAAATATGTCAGTAATCCTTTAATTAATTAGTTGATTTAACACAATTCCAATCAAAATCCTTAATAGATATTTTGGGAACTTCATGGAAGTTCTCCAAGAGATATCCACACTCCCATGTTCAGTGCAGCATTATTCACAATAGCCAGGATGTGGAAACAAACCTAAATGTCCATCAAGGTATGAAGGGATAAAGACCGTGTAGTTTATATACACAATGGAATATTATTCAGCCATGAAAAAGAGGGAAATCCTGTCGTTTGTAACAACATGAATGAACCATGAGGACATTATGCTAAGTGAAATAAGCCAGTCACAGAAGGACAAATACTGTCTGATTCAATTTATATAAGGCATCTAAAATAGTCAAACTCATAGAAGCAGAGAGCAGAACGGTGGTTGCCAGGGGCAGAGGGAAGGGGGAAATGGGGAGTTTCTGTTCAATAGGGACAAAGCATGAATCACACAAGATGAATAAGTCCTAGAGATCTGCTGTACAACCGTGTGCCTGTAGTTAATGATATTGTATTGTACACTTTAAAATCCGTTCAGAGGGTAGATCTCATGTTCCTACCGCAAAAAAATAAAATTTTAAATTAAAAAGAAGAAAGTAATCCTGCTTGAAGAAAGCAGGATGGAATCAATGCCCGCGTCAAGCATTCTGCAAATCCCAGACCTTGACAGTACGCTCTGCTGGCGAGGCGGTGGGGAAGCTTCATACATTGCTGTGGGAATGCAAAAATGGGGCCGATTTATCCTTTGACTCAGCAATCTCATTTCTGTAATTTCTTCCCCTAAAGATACCTGTATATTTATGAAATGACTCGTGTATAAGGTATTCATTTCAGCCATGTTTATGATAGCAAAAGTTGGAAATAACTCAAGTGTCCATCAGTTGGAGATTGGTTAATAAACATTGATACGTACTCACAATGGAATACTTTACAGCTGTGAAAAACAATGAAGATCTCTCATCTTCCCCAAGGTAAATGAGTGAAAAATGCAAGGTGCAGAACAGTATATCTAGCACCTTACTTTTACATATGAAAGAAAAAATAAGCTATGTCTTCACATTGATTTGTATTTGCATAAACAAACTCTGGAGAGATACTTTAAAAAAAAAAGATGTGGGTGGTGGTGGTGCTATGGGTGGATGGGACAGAGGTGGGATGGAAATCTCTCCTACGTGCCTGTTCTTTCATTTCGATTTTTGAGCCATGTGAATACATTACCTGCTAAAAATAAACTGAAATTATAAAATCAAGTGAAATGTGTAGTAATCACATAGTATTATCTTAGTTAGTCTCTAGTCTCTCTCTAGCTGGCTGAGAGGTAAAGAAGGATGGTTTTGCCCTTTTTGGTAGGGAGAGCTCGTGGAATCCTCACTGCATTTTTGGGGGTCAGTTAGGTGCAGGGCAAATGCTGGACCAGGGCCCTGGGCTCTGCAGCGCAGGGCGTGAGCGAGGTATGGGAAGCCACGTCAACAGATCACAGTACCTTGACATGTTGATGGCAACATAGAAGGAGAATTAGATCTGGGTTTGTCCATGTGAAGTTTTTTAAACAGCCATATTGAAGTATAATTTCCATACCACAAACTTCACCCCTTTAAAGCATACATTTCAACAATTTTTAGTAAATTAACAGAGTTGTGCAGCCATCACCATAATCTAAATTTAGAACATTTTCATCACCCCCAAAACAATCCTTGTGCCATTTGAAATCACTTCCTGTTCCCTCCCCCAGCTTCGGCCAACAATTAATCTACTTCCTGTCTCTATAATCTCCTTTTTGCCTTACCTGAACATTTCACATAAGTGGAATCATAGAATATGAGGTCTTTTATGCCTGGCTTCTTTCACTCAGTGTAACGTTTTTGAGGTTCAACCATGTAGCATACATCAGCACTTCATCCCTTTTAATTGCCAAATAGTATGCCATTGAATGGATATTGGTATGGCTTTTGTTTATCCGTCTGATGGACATTTGGGTTGTTTCTACTTTTTGGCTACTATGAATCATGCTGATATGAACATTTGCTACAGGTCTTTGTGTGGATATTTATTTTCAATTCTCTTGGGAAAATACCTAGAGTGGAATCGTTAGGACATATGGTAAATTTATGTTTAATATTTTTAAAAACTGCCAAACCGTTTTCCAAAATGGTTGCGCCATTTTGCAATCCCACCAGCAGTGTATGAAGGTCCCAATTTCTCCACCTCCTCACCAACACTTGTTATCATCTGTCTGTCTGATTGTAGCCCTTCTAGCAGGTGCAAAGCGTGAAATGTAAATTAAAAATTCATTGAGTTTTTAATTTACATTTCCCTAATGACTAGTGATGTTGAGCATCTTTTCATGTCTTTATTGACTATTTGCCTATCTTCTTTGGTGAAATGTCTGTATAAATCTTTTGCCCCTTTAAAATTTATCTTCTTATTATTCTAGAAGGAATTTTAATAGTTGTATCCCAACTGGGAGTTAGGGAAAATGTGAGCAGTGGGGAGAGTGGAAAGGAAGGAGAGAAGGTGGTCAGAGCTGGAGTTGCCTCATCGTTGAACCGCTGGCTTCTGCCCTCATCCATCATCTGTACATGGGGCTGTCTTCTTACTGCATCTCACCATGACACTGATTATTCCAGTAGGGAAATGTCAACCTCAGGAACAGCCACCAACCCGGGTGAGCAGAGAGCACCACTGACACTAATTCCCCCAGACCCTTGGTTCACTGATCCACTGGCCTCGTTCAGAGAAATCGTTGAGCCCCAATCTTCATGCCTCCCATCCAGATCTTCTCAGTCAAAGACCACCACCCCGCCATCTCCTCCACCACACCATCATGCCAAAATGCTCTTTTCTCTTTTCCTCTGAGCCAGTTCTCTATTCCTCCTCCACCTCCAAACCCTTCTACTCTGCCCTCTGGAAAAGCCACTAAATAACAAGCCACATCCCTTCCATCCTCTGTCTCTCCATAAATTCCTCTGTCTACTCCCTTGTCTTTGCCTGGCTCTCCCCTGAAGAGCCCCTTCCCCTTAGCTCTCTCGAGTGCTGATGTGTGTTCTCTCATGGCCCTTAAACCCCAAGAGGTGTTCTAGCTCCCTGTTGCCACATCCTCTTTGTGGCTCAAGCCATTCAACCATACACCCTCCTTCTGTCCTGGTTGCTGTCACCTATGACCTCATGATTGCTCCTGCTTATTCATCGAAGACACTGGCACCTGCTCACAGTCATCTTTTCTTCCCTAGGTCCTGCTGTCACCCTGGTGACTCCGGCAAACACGTGGATCACCCATCCAGCACTGTGGCCTCCCGCGTACCTGCACCTTTGCATCTCGGGCAAGCTTCTCTTTCTTTATCTCAGCTATCGAATCCCACAGTCACACCTTGAAACTTGTCATCCCCCCAAACTGCTCCACCTCCCCATGTCACTATTTCTGGCCACAACCTCCTTTCTGTTCAGCTTGCTTCTTCAACTCTGTCTACCACGACTAATCTTGGACCACAAGGGGACCTCCAGACCATTGGTAAATGTCCCTTCTCCCAGCCCATCAGCTCTCTCCTGTCTTTGCTTGTGTCCCAAATCGTCAAAATGTAAACTCCCTTGTCCCTCTATCATTTAAACATATTTCTTTCAAAAGACCCCAAAGCTGAGTAAACCCAACTTTCCTCTACTTCTGTGTATGACGTGAGCAGTGAGCCCACCAGGAGAAAGTCATATCCCAGGGAAGATTTGCTCCATACATCTTTGGCCGCCAGCTTCATTATGGGCCCTCAATACTGCTCTGCATTTCTGGCATCAACCTGATCTTCCACCCTTGGTAATGGCTTTCCAAGATTTCAAACCTTTTCCAGTATCCTTAAACCTCCAACCTCCCTCCACTCCCCCTAACCCTCTCTTTTGGCAGGTAAATTTTTCAGCCATAACTTTGCAGAGGAAACTGAAGCCATCGTATGACAAGTTCTTCAAGGTCTGCCTCAAAGCCTGCAAACCCTAACTGCATCCACACCTAACCTCTCCTTCTCCCCACTGTTTGTCTTGTCTCCTGTAACAGCCTTCTAACGAGCTTCTTCGTATCTGTTTTTACTCCCTGATCAATTTTCCACCTGGATCCAGAACACTTTTTCAAAACACAAGTGAGATTGTGTTATCCTGCTGCTTAAAATCCTTCCCTGGCTTTCCATGGGTCCTTAATGCGTCTTACAAGGCCTTGAATAATCTGGCCCCTTCCCACCTCACCTTGTCACCTTGTACACATGGCCCTTGCCCTCTACTCCACTCTCAGGGGCCTTTCTGTTTCTAAGGTTTGCCCTGCTCCCTCCTACCCCACGGCCTTTGCATATGTTTCCCCACTCCCGCCCAACCCCCTTGAATCTGGTGAACTCTTATTCATACTTCAGAACTCAGTTCAGGGTGACTTCTCCAGAGAAGTGTACCCTCACCCCTGTTCTGGGTTAACATCCTTACTTAAACATGCTCACATTTCCTTCCCTCAGATATGCATCTCAGTTTAGAGTCAATTATACTTGTGTTGGCATAAGTTTTGATTAACGTCTGTGTCCTCCACAAGACTAAGACCCCCTTGAAAGCGGGGATTGTGTCTGTTTTGGCTCACCACTATACGCCCATAGATTACAGTGTCTGGCACAGAGAACACACTCGATAAATACTTTTGAATGAGTAAATAAAACAATTATTGCAACTGGCCCAGGTGGTTCAATTGTTCACGTGTTCATTCATTCATTCATTCCACAAGCATTGACTGAGCCCTTATCATATATGCAAAGAATCCAAGCACCTTTTGGGCTCTAACCAGGAGCACTGCTGGCACTGCAGAAGCAAACCTGAGGAGGTGATTACCTCTGCCGGGGGTGACTGGATAAAGCCTCACAGAGGATGCTGCCTCTGAGCTGGACCCTGATGAATGGACGTTTGCCCAGGAGGGAAGGCCATGC
Source organism: Balaenoptera musculus (assembly GCF_009873245.2). Taxonomy (NCBI): domain Eukaryota; kingdom Metazoa; phylum Chordata; class Mammalia; order Artiodactyla; family Balaenopteridae; genus Balaenoptera; species Balaenoptera musculus. The sequence continues at coordinate 15,431,556 of NC_045790.1, read as the reverse complement.
CAGGCAAAGGAAACAGCGTGTACAAAGCCATGGAGACACAAAAGGGAGCAGCAAGTTGTTCTGTGTCTGGACCTCAGAGTTCCCAAGGCCAAGGGACAGAGAACTGGAGGGGCAGCGGAGGAGGCCAGGGAGGTTGATGGCAAAGATGGGCAATGTTGTATATGTCAGGGAGGTTCATGAATGGGGGTGTAGGGATGACATGGTTAGAGACGGGTTATAGAGAGAGAATTCCTCAGGTGGTGGGGGTGAGGGGTGGATCTGCGTGGGCACAGTGATGTCCAGTGAGGGCTGTTAGGCTGATTCATGTGCGGGTTGGGTCAGCATGGCACAAGAGTGGTCATGCTCAGAGGGAGGCCAGCATGCCACACCCTCTGTAATGCAGAGATGCCTTGGCAGAGGGGCCTTCCTGACGTGCAGGGGTGCTCTGGGGTCTCCGAGGCCCCCTCCCTCCACCTTGCTATTTGAGCAGTCTGTGTGTGCCTGCCTTTCCCAGAGAGGAGGAGTGAAAAGTATTCTTTGGACAGAATATGATGGGACTTCAGTAGACAGTTCTGAGTCCTAGAAGTGCTGAGGAGATGTGGTCTACATTAATCACACCTTTTGTTTTCTGATGCTTTGACATCTGGGGTCTTGCTGTCCCTGGAGAGGCTACCAGTTCCCAGAGGTAGCAAACACGTACCTGAGAGCATGCTCTTCAAGTGCAAACCTACCAATCCAGAGCCTACGCCATCTCCTTTATTGGGCTGAGCCACTATCCTCCTGGCCTACTCACCCAGGGGTCAGGTTCCAGACAACCAGGGGCAGCTCCTGTGCTCCAGAGACCACCAGAACTATTCAAACTAGCCAACCCCAAGCCTGTCTACCCTGCTTATCCTCCTTTGCCAATGTTTTATTTTTTCCCACAAAAATCACAGTAAGGATTCTCGCCCATGCTTTCTCCTCACTCCTTCTGCCTTCTGACAGACCCTGGTGCTTCCCCGTGTGGCCCTGTGTAGTGTGCTGCGATTCCGGTCTTTAGGGATCTGTGAGTATAAATGTCTTCCTTCATGATCATCATTTCCATCTGTGTGTCTTATCACATCCAATTAAAACAAATCCCAGGTACGTTTTAGAACAGGGCCCTTGACTCCTTGTGACTTAGATATCCATCAGGACCATTTGAAGACTACAGGAACCTGGGGAGTATCTAGCATTGCATTTCTCTCATGTTCTGATATGATTATGTCTGTCGCTTGTTGCCTACAGCACTCACTTGTCCCAGAATGAAGGACTGGGCTGACCCGATATGGTTAAGCTTCACGGTCAAGTTGAGTGGAGAGCCATCCTCTCCAAAGCAGTAGTTCTCACCCCTGTCTGAATACTAGAATCACCAAGGGAGATTTTCAAAGCTACCAAGGCTGGACCTTTGACCTAAGGGGTCTGGAGAGGGGCCCCGGCTTTAGTGTTGACCTGGAAGTTTCCCAGGTGACACAAAAGTAGAGTTAGGGGTGAGAACTAAAATCCTAAAATCTGGTTCCCCCAAGTCCTTGACTGAATCTGCCACTGACTAAAACCCAGGTTTCTTTCCTCCTGTTTAATGTACTCTCAGGGAAGATCACGTGCCCTCCACATAAAGAGGACAGGCTTCCCCCAATCTTGGCTGGGGTCTCTTGTGCCTGGGACCCTGAAGATTAAGGGGCTTGAGCACTGAATCGAGAAACTGAAGTCACAAATATAAGTCACCATCCTCTCCCACTATTCATTATGAGGTTGGTTGGAATACAAATTTAGCCTATAGTGGGTTGGTTGTGTTTGAACCTCCCCCACAAAGTTCTGTATGGGAAATCTAGTTAAGAGCCTTCTTCCTGGGGGAGGTTGAGTGTAACAGCTGTTCCTCACCAGGACTGATAGTCTCACCAGGATGCAGTCCGGGTGTTGCCCCTTGAGCCTAAAGCCTTTCATCCCTGAGGACTGACTCACATTTCAGGTTGGCATCCAGAGGAACAGCCTTTCTCTCCATAGCTGTTGACAAAGACAGTTCCTGGGCTGGGTGGACAGAGGCATGTCAACCTGGGAGTTGGGGCTCATGCCTTGCTTTCACACATTTGGGAAGAGGTGTTGTGTAGTCACTGTGGATCAGCTATCCTTCTTCCTTGCTCTCCTCTACTTTAGAGGCTGGAGAGCTACAATACTGGATTTCCCAGCCTCTTGTGCACTAAGGGGAGGCCATGTTCTGGCCAAGAAGAGATAGGAGAAAGTCCCTGGGAAGGGATCTCTTCCTGAAAAAAAAGGCAAAGGCTTACTAAGAGAAAACCCTTGTTGCCTTTTGTCCCTTTCCCTGTTCCCCTTCATTCTACCTGGAATGTAGATGTGATGTTGGATGTGTAGCAGCCATTCTGTGACCAAGAGGGGACAAGCATGAGGTTGAAGGCCTGTGTGCTCAAGATGGTGAAGCAGAGAGATGGAAAGAACTTGGGTTCTTGAGCTGCTGAATCTGCCTGCGATTGCCAGCCCCTAGACATCTTGTTGCCTGAAACAAATAATCCCTTTATGTTCCTAGGGTAGAGATTTTTCTTCCTTGCACCCAAACACATTCCTACCTGACACACACATCAGTTGTCTGTGCTGGTTTTGGCAAGTGAGTGTCAAGGCTGATCTTCAGAAAGGCATCCTGATGTTGTGAAAAGATTACTCAAGTAAATGATAGAGAACTAGGATTTGAGCTCCTGCTGTTGCTTGTATAGGCTGTGTGCTTGGAGGTAAGTCATTTACTCTCACCAAGGTGCAGTTTACGGATCTGCAGAATGGCAGTAATATTTGTCTCACACAACAGGGTTACTCTAAAAAAATGAGTTAAAAGTGTGAAAGTATTTTTAAGACTGTGAAGCGATGTCCATGGGTCAAGTTTTGTTATGTGAACAAATGCCCTCAGTGTTTGTTCCCAATGGTCCCTGGAGGAGCAGTTACCTTGACGGTCAGAAGACATCCTCCAAACGGCCTGCCACCAGCTGTCTGGAGGCAGAGAGGCTGGGCTCTCCCCATCTCTAAGTCTGGCCGGGGACACTAGTGCATGCGGAGACAGCACATTGCTTCCCTCTAATGCTCGCTCTTTTTGTGTTCCCAGGGGGACTAAGTTCATCTGGGAGTGGGACAGATTACAGAACCCTTGAACGCTGGAGGAAGCAGGGGCCGAGTTTCCCTAAGCAAACCTAGCCAGCAACCATCCAATGTCTCCATGGCGCTCCCACCGGTGGGTGTCCCTCACTCCCTGGGGAGGTGACTCATTCAAATATTGGAAAGGGCTACGTCTCATGGAGCCCAAAACTACCCTGAAAACTCACAGCTGTTCCTCTTCTTTCTTGCATAGAACAAGTCCTGTCCTTCTTGTACATGGCCCCCCTTCAGACATTTGAAGGCAATCACAGCCTCACAATGACCTTTTGTTCAGGCTAAAGAGCACTGTCTCTTCAACTGGTTCAGCTACCTGGAGCTGCATCCCACACTTTGTCTATACAAAGATGCCCTTGTATGGTTCACAAAATAACAAGGGAGACAGACATGTAAACAACTACAGCACACTGTGACATGCTGGGATAAAGACTTACACAAAGGGCTATGGGAACATAGGACAGGGACCAAACACTTCTGTGCAGAATGGGGCTGAGGAGGTCAGTCTTTACAGAGAAGGCGGTAGTCGATGAGAAGAAGAAAGGATGATTTACAATGGCCAAATGTGGAGGGTGCAGGTTGGAGGTTGCGGGTGATATGGGTCCAAGTCTGTTAAGGCCATAATTTGCTGTGGCCAGAGTCACATTACTGGGAACAAGGGGCCACTGCAGGGAACATCTGCTAAATAGAGATTATTATTCTGAGTCTGCAGATGGAAAAATTGAAGCTCAGAAGGATTAAGTGGATCTGTCTGAGGCAAAATGCTTTAGTGATGTGAATTCCACTCAGTTGCTGTGTGGCCTTGGGCAAGTTGCCTAAACTCTCTGGGCTTCCGGTTTATCATCTCTAAAAGAGAGATCGTAATAATCAGAGTTCTTTTCCTTTAGATTGTCACTCACATTAAGTGAGTGAAATGGCTCAGAGTAGTGCCTGGCATGCGTTAAGCGATCAATAAATGCCAGTCATTGTAAGCAACTGAATGGCTTCTCTGGGACTTAAAACCATGTCCCTTGTCTCCCAATTCCACCCTCTTCTCCCTGCACAGAGGGCAGGCGTAGGTCTGGAGGAAGAGGGACAGACTTGACGTTGACTCTTACTCTCAAGAATATGGTATTTGTTTGCGTGTTGCAGATTCCTCCACACCTAAGTCTCTGGACGCTTGTGTAATTTAAAACATACATACTACAAAGATGTACTTGTTGGCAACGTGTTCCGGCGTCTCTGAATCAAGTGCCTTCTGCCACTGCGCTGCCCAGTCCTCTGGGGACGGCGGTCCCTCCACAGCATCTGCCCACTCAAGATGGCTGGGGGAAGGGAGGCCCTTGGGATTCGGGCTGCGTGCCGGGGGGACACGGGTGAGCCGAGTGGTGAGTTCAAATCCTGGCGAGTTCACTGTACTCTACCCACTCCCCAAAGCCCCCACTCTGGTCCACTGCCACTTTTCTGTCTTCAGAAAACTAAGGGACTTATTTAAATTTCAAAGCCTCACACGCAGCTAAGCAGGCAGCAGAGATCACTGCCTGTTGAGTGATGAATTGAGATATTATCCGTACCGCATGGGAGGGAGGGTGGGAGGGAGAGGAGGGAACTGAAGGAAGGGAAAGGAAAAGGAGGGCTCGTAAGCAACATAGTGTGTGCAGCTCGTTTCTTTAATCGAATTAGTTATCGGACCACTATCCCCACCTCCAAAGCTACATTCAAGTCCACCCTGCTCACCAGTTCCTCCTCTGACTTGCCTGTTTCAGTGAATGGCTCTGCCATTTTGTTAGCCATCAAATGAAACATATGAATCATCTTTCGACTCTTCCCTCTCCGACCGTGCCCCATTCCTTTTGATTTCCAAGCTTAGGGTCTCGCTAGAACCCATGCTCACTTTTCCTCCTACTCTCTGACACCCTGGGGTGAGGTCTGAACTAGCTCTTGCCTCAACTATTTCAACAGTTTCTTAACTGGCCTTCTTCCCTCTCTGTCTCCCTTCCTACTCATGTGCTGCTGGCTTGTATTAGAGAAATCCAGTGTGGAATTGGTAGACCAGTTCTCTGAAAAACAAACAAACAAACAAACAAATAGCCAAAGAAAAACAAGCCTTGACTTGCAGCACTTGCCCATTTCCATGGTAAATATTCACACTGTGGCCCATCCAAGCTGCCAATGTGAGGCCACAGAATGAGGGGTTGGAAAGAGGTGGATAGAGTTGGCTCTGGCCAGCACACAGCTGTCTGAAGAACAGCTCGCCATGGACTTAGGACTTTAATATTGTACAAACTTCCTAACCTGGCAGAGGCCTTTGATAGCTTGCTCTAAGTCAGCCTGCCCAGATGATCCCACCATGGCCTGATAGGGGCCTGCAAACTGGGCACGTTTCTGGTCTCCAGTGTGATTCTGCTTCCCTACTTTTGTAACTTTATTTGTACTGGTCTCTCTGCCCATCGAAAAATCCTTCCCATTCTTCAAGACACACCTTAAATACTACCTGTCTCCTCTATGAAGACTTCTCCTGAGCCCCTTAGACCAGATAAGATGTCCTTACTATTTGAATCCTGATAGTGTTATTTTGTTTGTACCTTTGCTGGAGTACTTATCACTGTCTGCTGTGTATCTGGTTTTACGTGGGCAGAAGTCACTTGGTCCCTCTCATTAGAATATGATTTTCTTGAAAGTAGGGTCTATGATTTCTTCGTTGTTCCTGAAGTGCCTGGCATATTTTCTTGCACACAGTAGGTGCTTAAGAAGTATTTGTTGAAGTAAAGTGACCCGTTTCCTCTGTCAGGATAAGACATTGGTTTATATTCTACATTCTAGAAGAGGGAAGAGATTTCTGGTTCCAGAGATGGACAAGCCCTTTGTATTGCTGGCCCTGACACTGCGTCGCTTGCTCTGGAGCCTTTGCCTTTGTCTTTCTGGCCTCGGCCCTGGGGAGCCAGGCCCCTCTCTTACCCACTGCCTCCCAGGAAGTCAAGATCAGCTCAGTCAGACTTAATGATTCCTCCCAAGAGCCCCAGGTAAAGTGCTGGTTAGTTTGGCTCCTGGGTAGCGCTGGAGAGTTCAGCGTTTGCCTGAAAGCTGGGCCTGGGCCTGGGCCTCGGCTGACCCAGGAAGCCTGGGCAGTTGAAGCAGAGCTGGGGCAGTTCTGCTTGGCCTGGTGCTGAGCTGGGGCTTGGCCTCCTCTGCTCTCGGCCTGGGCCGCCACCGTCGCCAAGGCCCCTGGTGTGAAGGAATTCGAGTTCTAACTTTAGGTGGCTACGTGGCTGATGGCTGTGTTTGTGAATATCTCATTCCTACTTTGGTGGCCCAGCTGGTGGGAACAGAACGGGTAGTCATGGGACTGTCATCGTGTGCTGTCCAGGTTAACATGTAGCATTTCTATTACTATTAACAGACTTTCTGCTCCTCACTCCATCTGTTCTCTGAAATAATTGCAGTTGTACAGACCATGCCTTCGCTACAGGCAAGCTCTGGGGAAGAGGATAGTGCTTTTATGAGAAAAAAAAAGTGTTAAAAAATAACAGCAAACATGAAAAGAGAGTGGGAATGGAACTAACAGCAGGTTTCCAATTTCTTGCGGATTCCGGCCTGCAAAGGTGGCATTTTCACGCTTGTTCGGGGTGACAGAGCCCAGCCAGATGGGGGTGAGTGGCTGGCCTGGTGGCTTAGCCTTTGGGACGTGCTGTTGGTCACCAGGGATTTGGCCCCAGTTGAGGTGGTGGCCCCTTGGTCGGGCGACCCAACGAGGGGATGCTGGGAAGGGGTGAGGTCCCTAGGAACCTAGAGCCAGGGGCATTTTGATGGTGCAGCGTGTCCTGCGCACGGGGGCTAGATGGTACCAAGGCCTGGAGGAAATGCTGGCGTGGAGAAGGGCTGGTGGGGAGGTAGAGGTTTTGAGCTACATGGCTTGTTCTGTCTGGGCCTCAGTTTCTCCACATATAAAATGGGAGGGGATCATCTCCATGACCTCCTTCCCTGAAGGGCTGTTAGGAGAATGAATGGGTTACTGCAAAATATCAAGAATTCTTCTGATGGAGGGTTAAACTACAAAGGACAATTAAGACGTGGTGTGTGAAATATAGTAACTATTAAAAGCACAAACCAAATACTTGTGGATTTGAAGCACTCTGGTTTGTAAGGTTGTGTGTGGGGTTTTCGTTTTCTCCCGGCGTGCTAAGCAAGGCAGGTCTATGAGGACAACGACCCAATGGGTCTTTGTTCTGGTGCCTTCCTTCCCACTGCCTAGCTCGTCCACATGAGGGCCCAACCCTGAGTGTCACATCTCATCCTGTGAAACTGAAAATGGTGCTCTGACCCCCTTGCCCAACCACTGCCCCCCTTGGAATGGCCAAGGAGAAGGCACCGTTGAGATTTTTAAGAGTGAATTGGGTGGAGAAAGAAGGAAATGAATTAAGGGAGTACAGCCATGTGATCGCTAAGTCTTCTTAAAATTCTAAGAAGTGTTTTCATTTGAAAGAAACCCAGGGAACATGACTGGTCAGCTGCAAATAAGACATTTGTTGGGGAAAAAAAATTTTTTTTTTGTTTTGGTGGACTCTATACTCCAAACCCATAAAATGATTTTTAAAAAAATTCTGGAAAGGCTCGAGTGGAGATTCAGAGGGACCATCATGTGATGATGATGATAGTATAAAATATTTTTCAGGTATTGAATAGATTTTACCTTTCTTTGCCACCTCAAATTACCCTCAGAAGCGATCAGGGTGTTCTAGATCTACTTTAAAACTAGGTCCAGTGAATCACAGAGATTGGCGGGCCTTTAAGATTTTTCAGAATACACAGGTATAGATGAAATGTGACCTGATAGGTTGGGTGGGGGGAGGTTGTCCCAAAAGAACCTAGTTTTTTTTTAATATAAGAGAATATTAAGAAATAAGGGAAGAATTTTCAGATATTTCTGCCTATTGACAAATTTTCAGCGTTATCTTGTAAAAATCCACATCTTCTCCTTTGGCCAAAGACTTGATTGGAAAGAATGTGAATCAGTTCCTTGAGAGACTATCTGTGTTAAAAACTAGCTACACTATATTAGTTTTTGGTGTGTTTGTTTCCACCATCATCTTATGAGCTCCTGCAGGCCAGGGACTGGCGCTGGCTCTTACTGTCCTCTACATACGTGAAATGTACAGCAATGTGTATGCAGAATACACGAACAACATATATAACCAATGGTGCAAACAGCTAAGGAGTTTACCACCAAGTAAATGCCTTTCCATAAAAAGTAAACCCTGGATGTACAAATTGATGCAATCAGTAATAAAAGATTATCAAACAGATAATAGTTACCATTAATTGAAGCCCTATTTTATGCCAACCATTCCAGATCCCTTGCCTCATTTAACTCCACAGCCAGCATACGAGGTCAGTACTATTATTCCTGTTTAAAGATGAGAAAACTGAGGCATAGGGAAATTGAGTAACTTGCCCAAGGGCACATTATTAGTAAGTGGCAAAGGCAAAAATCAAACCCAATTCTGTATGATTCCAAAGCCGGGGATCTTAAGCGCTCTGTTCTGCTGCCCTTTGAGAGGGAAGAAGTAGGATTTCTGTAAAGTGCGATCATGCCTCCTTAGTCTGTTATAGTTCTTTGAGGGGGTACATAAATCAGTGGGAAGGAAAATTGTATTTAGTCTTTCAAAAGCTTTTGACAAGGTTACTTTCTTTTTTTTTTTAATTAATTAATTTATTTATATATTTTTTGGCTGCGTTGGGTCTTTGTTGCTGCGCGTGGGCTTTTCTCTAGTTGCGGAGAGCGGAGAGCAGGGGCTACTCTTCCTTGCGGTGCACGGGCTTCTCATTGGGTGGCTTCTCTTGTTGCAGAGCACGGGCTCTAGGCACGTGGGCTTCAGTAGCTGTGGCACTCGGGCTCAGTAGTTGTGGCTCGTGGGCTCTAGAGCACAGGCTCAGTAGTTGTGGCCCACGGGCTTAGTTGCTCCACTGCACGTGGAATCTTCCCAGACCAGGGCTCGAACCCGTGTCCCCTGCATTGGCAGGCGGATTCTTAACCACTGCGCCACCAGGGAAGCCCAAGGTTACTTTCAAAATTAAAAACCTTTGGTGCTAAATATTTTGTCATTGATAGGGAACAGCTTAGAGACAGCAACAAACAAAGCAACAAAAGGATCTCTTTCTCCATTCACTTCTAAATTAAATTCTTTGGGGGCTCAATTCTAGGCCTTTTATTCTACATTCTACAGCTTTATATGAATTGTATGGGAGAGGAAGTGTGCAATGAAACTTCCAGGCAATCAGATGATCAGGAAATCCTTGGGCAGGTGGAAATGCCACCGGATGGGGACAAATCCAGGCTGACCCTGGGAGGCTGCGTGAGAGCAGAGATATGGGCAGATGAGTTCCCGGGCAAGTCCAGGACAGGCCAGGGCCTGGGCAGAAAAAATCCTGGGTACTTCTGGCAGGACAGCTCAGGAAAGGATATCATAGTTGCTACGGACTGTTCCCTAAAGACACCAGCCCAAGGGACTGCTGTGACCCAGAAGGACAGCAAAGGTCGGGCTTAACTAGAAGGAAACCTGTATGAATTAGTATGTGCATTTGCGTAGAACCATCTTATGCCCATGTGGAGGCGCTGTCCTCAGTTTTGGGTGCTGCAGAAAGGGGCCACTAGAATGGTCCGATATAAGGAATGGGAGCCAGGGAGGCCAGCGGTGGGCAGGAGAAGAGGATAAGAAATAGCAAAGTCCATCCACGTCTCTACAAATAGAGTGAAGTAAGCCAAAAAGAGAAAAACAAATATCATATATTAACGCATATATGTGGAATCTAGAAAAATGGTACAGATGATCTTATTTGCAAAGCAGAAATAGAGACAGAGATGTAGAGAACAAATGTATGGACACCAAGGGGGGAAGGGGGGTGCGATGAACTGGGAGATTGGGATTGACATATATACACTATTGATACTATGTATAAGACAGATAACTCATGAGAACCTACTGTATAGCTCAGGGAACTCAGTGCTCTGTGGTGACCTAAATGGGAAGGAAATCCAAAAAAGAGGGGATCTATGTATACATATAGCTGATTCACTTTGCTCTACAGTGGAAACTAGCACAACATGGTAAAGCAACTATACTGTAATAAAACTTAATTAAAAAAAAAATGAGCAAAGTGTTTCAAATGACTAAGACTACAAATGTCCAAACACACTCTTGTTCACCAAATCCTTGAAGGCGGGCCTAGGGGGAACTCTTGACACCTGAAATGGAAAGCAATTCTTTGTCTGGAGCTCTTGACAAAGAAAACAAACTGCTAACTTACACACTGGGGGGTAAACTCATCTACTTCATTACCCAAGAGGTGAGACAGGTTGAAAATACAAATTGCTCTTTAAAAGGTTTGGAGAAACCTGTGGGCTATCGATCCACAATGGCTTCTTGGGTAGATTGTGACTTAAGGAGGCGATCCTTAAGTCCTGATGGCAGAGAGGAGAATTGGGAGCATTCAAAGTCTCTGGGTGCAGCGGCCAGAGGCGGCATGCACAGCTGGACAGAATATGGTTCATTTCAACCCAGGGCGCCAATTCTGATGCTCTTTTGGGGCTGAAGAAGGTAAGAAATATTATGCTTATATTCTGAATAGACTGAATATGGTTTACAAAAAGTCATTCCTGGCTCCTACAATTATATGAGCCCTGCCTTTCAGGGGTCAACAGGGGGAGCCTTAAAAATCTGGGGGTTGAATGTGTGGTGCTTTGGAAAGCGATTATGATAAAGTGGAAGGGGCGTGGCTCTGCCACCAGGCCAGGATCCCAGTAATCCTACAGAGCCAAAGGAAGCGTGTTCAGGACGCTTCTTAGTGCTATTAGGAGCAGGGCCAGCTCCCTGGGCCTGTGACCCATGCAGCACTGAGAAGGGCCGTGCACGATTTGACGCGCTGTTGTTGCCATCTTGAAATTCTCAATAATTTTCGACTAGGGGTCCTGCGTTTCCATTTTGCACTGGGCCCCGGAAACTATGTCGTGGGTCCTTGTTAGGATCTACTCAGCCGGCCTAACAATGTGGGGGGGGGAGTGATGTCAAAGGAAGGTCAAGGAAGAAGGCCAGTCGAGGCAGCTGGATCCAAACGATACCAGGAAGTGGAACACGTGTAAAATGGACAGTTTCCTAGGCAACTAGTTGCTCCATCTAAGTGTCACACACATGCTTTGCTGAAAGCATTTCTTAATGGCAGGGGCTAAAACAGGAGCGATCAGGCCCCGGGGAGCCTGGGGCAGGTCTCGTGTTGCTCAAAGACCTGCTGTATGGCCAATCCCTTAGCAGAATCATCTAGAAAAGCAGAAAAAGAAGGCCTGGGGCCTGGTCTCAAGTAGGTGTTTTGGGACTGAATGACAGCCTTCTCCTTTCCTCCCAGACATTTGTATTTTTTGGAAACATTCTTAAGTAATGACTTGCACTTATGACAAGGGCCACTCTTGAGTTCTCTGGGAAGCTAGAAGAGCCTGGATTCTGAATCAAGGGTGAGGATGATACTATGGAAGAAAAAAGCAATAAGACACTCATAGGAGCCCTAGGCCAGGCTGTGCCTCTCCACGCCTCTCATCTCTCCTATCCCTACACTGAAGTGACATTTCTAACAATCGCTTCACTCCTGGGACCCTCGGCTTCTCCATCTTCAGAGCAAGTTGCCTGAGATCCTCCTTAGAAAGCACAAAGGGGCCGGTTCTTGGCAGAGTCCTTGCTGGAACGGTTGGGAAAGAAAAAAAAAAATACTACAGAAATCATTAATTTTAGTGTTCACATTGTCCCAGAAATAATTACAGAAGAAAAACCAAGAAGAGGTCCCAGAAATTCCCCACAGACACTTATGCAGCTATCAGCTGGCATTTTTCATCTGAGAGAAAAGAAGTTACTGTAAATTATGAGGCCGTGCCACAAGGAAATCCCCAATCGCAAGGCTTTGACTGGTTAGAAATTTTCAAATATCCCAATAAAGTTGTGCAGGCTTTTTTCTCCCTTTTCAGGGAACTGTATTCTGCTCCCTCTTTTCTGTTCTGTTTAGAAAATGAGCTCTGATCGGGATAATCCTGGCTCTGGGTGTTCAGAGAGAGAGAAGTCCTTTCTAGCCGAGGGGTTTTGGAGGTATGCTCCTAATCCCCTCGCAGGGCTGCTGCCCTTGCCTTCAGCGGGAGGTCAGTGTATCTGAACCCTGACCCTGATTCCTTCTCTGGTCTCAAGCCTTGGTCCTTAGTTGACTGGACCACAGTGGACACGTGACCTGGAGCAGGCAATCCATAAACCAGCCAGTGTGTGCTCTGGCACAAGAAAAGCTGGGCTGAGCCAATCCTAATCTACCCTCCGCAGTACTCTGAACCAGGGTGCGTTAGCAAGGGGCAGTAGAAGTCAGGGTCATGGCGAATCAAAGTCATATGTGGCCGAGACTCAGGAGAGGTCAGAATGACCGGGGGTGAGGTCGGCAGCACAGAGGGAGTTCTGTTCCCAGGACCACCTGGGGCCACCAGACTTCTACTCCCTGTCTGGTGCTCACGAATCCCACCCATGAGGCTTCTTTTACTTGAAGGGTAGAAGCAGGTGGAAGGGAGAGAGGCACAGATTTCAATGAGGCCCCAAGGAGGAATTTCTAGAGTCAGCGCAGAGCAGATGTGGAATGGGCTGCTTGGGAGTGGGTGTAGGGTGGGGGAGAAGGGTAAGCTCACCATCACATGGGGGGAAGCTGGAGGGCCTCCTCCCATGCTGCCACCCCATGAGTCTGTACGTATTAGAAGGCTGGTCTGTTCTGTATCCAACTGTGTGGCCTATGGGGGTAACGCTTTGCCATCCTTAAGGGTGAGAATCTGTCCTAAACGTCATGTTTACTCCACCCAGACTCACTCTGCTCTCCTGTCCCAGGAGGCACCTCTTACTGCTCCTACCACCCCCAACCCATCATGAAACATCATTCCTTTAGGGCTCTGTCTTCTGACCAGACTATGAGCTCCTCTGGGCAAGCAGCTCAGTTACCCTCAGGACCTGGCACCATGTCTGGCCAGGCGTGGAAAGAGTGCACGAATCCACACAAGAATGAATGATGGTGGGACTTCCCCAGTGGCGCCGTGGTTAAGAATCCGCCTGCCAATGCAAGGGACACGGGTTCGAGCCCTGGTCCGGGAAGATCCCACATGCCGCAGAGCAACTAAGCCCACGAGCCACAACTACTGAGCCCGCGTGCCACAACTACTGAGCCTGTGCGCCTAGAGCCCGTGCTCCACGACAAGAGAAGCCACCGCGATGAGAAGCCCGTGCACCGCAACGAAGAGTAGCCCCCGCTCGCCGCAACTAGAGAAAGCCCACGTGCAGCAACCAAGACCCAACGCAGCCAAATAAATAAATAAATAAATACATTTAGAGAAAAAAGAATGAATGATGGTGTTGGCGCACAGGCTTCCTGCTCGGATCACAGAGGCTGGCACAGGGAGGAGCACATGCAAAAGGGGTAGAAATGCTGGACGAACGCCCTTTGAATTGAGCTCAGTGCCCTTCTCCTAAGTGGACCCTGCCCTTGGGTGGGTGCTGGGGACCCCTTTCTCTTCTCCATGTCCTCACAGTGTCACCCCCCTGCACGCACATGCAGATCAAGGTGTCTGGCTCCCTCCCATGGTCACCAGCTCCTCAGAGGCACGGGAGGAGGCAGCAGACACGGAGGCAGATTGGTTCAGCGGGAGGAGAAGCTGGTAACTTTAGTCAAACCAACATGGGCATCCTCGCCACCCCATCCTGGGAAATCCTGCCCTGTGCCCACCCCCACCGCAGGCCCACCTTCTCCACTAGCTGCTGAGCCAGCGGTAAATGAAGCCCGCACTGGGATCCTCACAGCTTGCTTTCCAAGAGAGAAGGCTAGAGGGGCGGGGAGCCTTGGTCTACACCCACCAAAGCCAGATAAGAGGCGTGGCTCTGATTCCAGAGCATTCCAACTCTGCTTCCTCGTGAGAGGGGAGCACGCTGGGCCTGGGGGCGCCTGTCCCCTGCCTGCATCTACCACAACCCGAGTGGCCAACACCGGTCAGCTGCAGCAAGGCGACGTGATGCACAGGACGTGGACGTGTAGTGCCAGCTCAGCCCTTGCCTCGGGCTCAGGCCGAGCACAGACTGCGCATGCGGGAGACGACAGAAAGTAGCAGAGGCAAAACGAAGAGGGGAATCTCGTGACCTGGGCCTCAAGACACAAGTAACATGGCTTCTATCCCTGTGAGTGATGTTCACCTCCGTCCCCCAGCCCCCAGGTCACGTATTTTCTTTACCTCGTACCTTGATTGTAGGGAAGGTGGGCTGGGCCCATCCCTCTGGGGCAGAGAGAAAGGAAGGGGGAGGCTGGGAAGCGTGTTCAAAGGCCCACAGTACGGAAGCGCTGCTCAGAGCCAGAAGCCAGAGCTTGCAGTTTCTATTACGTTGGACCCTGGTGCACAATTCTTGAAGGGGCCTCTTTTGGTTTGGAGACTTCTGTCTTTAAAGCATATCCTTGGGAAAAAGTCCCCCACCCCACCCCATCTCTCTGGTCCCTTTAAATCCTCGTTGTCTTACGGTTTCATGAGGTCTGTCTGCAGGGACAGCCGGAGCGTGGCTGTGTGGTGGGAGGTGCATCCGTCCCCGAGGGAGACGAGACCTCGTTTTTCGTTCTGGTTTGGTCGCTCACTAGCTGGATAATTCTGGGTCCCTTCATCAGTGAAAGGAACGGTTGGATGAGGTGATAGGCTAGGTCCTCTGCTCCTCTCAGGCCTGACTCGTTTTTTAAATTGAAGTATAGTTGATTTACAATGTCGTGCTAGTTTCAGGTGTACAGCAAAGTGACTCAGTTATATATAGATGTAGATGTAGATGTAGACATATTCTTTTTCATAGTCTTTTCCATTATGGTTTATTACAGAATATTGAATATAGTTCCCTATGCTATACAGTAGGACCTTGTTGTTTATTTTATATATAGTAGTTTGTATCTGCTAATCCCAAACTCCTGATTTATCCCCCATTTCCCCTTTGATAACCATAAATTTGTTTTCTATGTCTGTCTTTCTGTTTTGTAAATAAGTTCATTTGTATCATATTATAGATTCCACATATAAGTGATATCATATGGTATTTGCCTTTCTCTTTCTGACTTACTTCACTTAGTATGATAGTCTCTAGGTCCGTCCATGTTGCTGCAAATGGCGTTATTTCATTCTTTTTTATGGCTGAGTAGTATTCCATTGTATATATATATATACCACCTCTTATTTCTCCATTCATCTGTCGATGGACATTTAGGTTGCTTCCATGTCTTGGCTATTGTAAATAGTGCTACAATGAACATTGGGGTACATGTATCTTTTCAAATTAGAGTTTTCTCTGGATATATGCCCAGGATTGCTGGGCATATGGTAGCTCTATTTTTAGTTTTTTAAGGAACCTCCATACTGTTTTCTTTCTTTTTTTTTTTTTTTTAAATTAATTTATTTTATTTTATTTATTTTTGGCTGTGTTGGGTCTTCGTTTCTGTGCGAGGGCTTTCTCCAGTTGCGGCGAGCGGAGGCCACTCTTCATTGCGGTGCGCGGGCCTCTCACTATCGTGGCCTCTCTAGTTGCGGAGCACAGGCTCCAGACGCGCAGGCTCAGTAGTTGTGGCTCACGGGCCTTGTTGCTCCGCGGCATGTGGGATCTTCCCAGACCAGGGCTCGAACCCGTGTCCCCTGCATTGGCAGGCAGATTCTCAACCACTGCGCCACCAGGGAAGCCCTCCATACTGTTTTCCATAGTGGCTGCACCAGTTTACAGTCCCACCAACAGTGTAGGAGGGCTCCCTTTTCCTCACACCCTCTCCAGCATTTATTATTTGTACAGTTTTTAATAATGGTTATTTTGACTGGTGTGAAGTGGTACCTCATTGTGGTTTTGATTTGCATTTCTCTAATAATTAGCAATGTTGAGCATTTTTTCATGTGCCTATCGGCCATCTGTATGTCTTCTTTGGAGAAATGTCTACTTAGATCTTCTGCCCATTTTTTAATTGAGTTTTTGTTGTTGTTGTTGTTATTGAGTTGTATGAGCTGTTTGTATATTTTGGAAATTAAGCCCTTGTCGGTTGCATTGTTTGCCAATATTTTCTCCCAGTCCATAGGTTGTCTTTTTGTTTTGTTTATGGTTTCCTTTGCTGTGCAAAAGCTTATAAGTTTGATTAGGTCCAATTTGTTTATTTTTGCTTTTATTTCTAAAGTCTCAGGCCAGACTTTTAAGTAAGTGCAAGAGCAGAGGCACCAGCCCCACGCAGCCTGTCCACTAGGTGGGACGGTGACCCCAGCCCCTGTCCCCTTCCCTGTGGGAATGGCCACCACCCATATTACCACTGTTCCTTCCAGTAGGGTGATAGCCTGGGACACCATCAGGGAACACTGGCTTGAGTGCAGGAAACCAGATGAAGGCCTGCATTCCATATGGAAGAAAACTCACGGCCTGGAGCACCACCCCCAGACCCCTGAAATGTGCCAGGAGAGAGGCCTGAGGCTGAGGTGGCTGTGGAGAACCGACGGGACCCGAGCCTGCCACTCTCGGAGGGGGTAATTGCTAAACTCTGTGAGCCAAACACCTCAAAAGAGCTAAAATGACTTTAAATGCCTAAACATTTTAAAACAAGCATTACAACAGAAGGCTTTTAATTTTTTTTTTCTTTGCCCCAGTGCTAAAGCTCTTTCTCTCTCTCTCTCTCTCTCTCTCTCTGTCGCTTTTTCTTTTGGGGGGAATTCAAAAGCTGTTTTATGCCTCATTACCTGCACACCGTGAGTGATGTCTGTCGGTCCATGTGCTGTAAATACCTTAAATCATGCTTCATTAAGAATATCTATGGTGCTATTAAAGAGCTATAATAGACAATGAGTTAACAGATGATTAAAGATGAATTCCATTTGTGTCAGTCACCAGCCAGAGAGAGAGATGAGGGGCTGGAAATTCTCAACTCATTATCCTCGAGTGCAGCTCTCCCGGCCCCCCGGCCTGGATTTGTGAGGAGGGGGAAGGTGCAGGAGGGCTGTCTGCCAGCCTGGAGTGGATTCGGGCCCCATGTTGGTGGAGGGGGCTGGACCAGGGGAGGATAAGCAAGTGGGACCAGCCAGAGGGGGATGGAGAGGGAATCCTGTGGGGAAGCGTGTGTGTGTGTGTGTGTGTGTGTGTGTGCACATGCACTCACTCCCATGCTTGGATGTCAGCAGCTGTGCTCACTGTCTGACAGTGCTGTCAGCTCTGCCTGGCTGTTTCCATGCAAAGAGTCAAATTCCACTTGGAGCCGTGAGAACGGATCAATCTCGAACGCCCGGTAGCCAGAGAAAAATAGACAAGTGGAAAGGAGGAGATGGGGTCCCAAAGGTGGAGACAGTGGATTTTGAGTAGCAGCAACGGCAGGTGGGGAGGAAAGAGAAATTTCCTTTCGTCAGCTATCTTTTTAGGGAAGAAAAAATGAGTGTCACCAAGAAAGAAGAGGTTTGGCAAAAAGGTAGGATGGCTGAGGAAGTGGAATCATTTCCCTTTAAAGACAAAAGTGCCCTGCCTCATCTCTGGTCTCTTTGCAGAAGCTTTAGCCAGTGTCACTCCACAAAGTCAGAAATACACCACTCCCTTTGTCCTAACACAGTCTACGGGCAGAGATCTGGAAAGCAGCAAGCATCTTAATTCCCGTCAGTGACTGCAGGCAGAAGTGGGTAAGAGCATCATCAGAAATGAGGAGGAGCACAGGGCAGGCCTAACAGATGGCTTCAACGTGCTCCATGGACACTACATTTTTGCTTTAGAAGAGGGTTGGAATTATTCTCCCATTTTACAAGCGGAGAAGCTGAGGCACTGAGTAAACAAGGTTTATGGCTATTGATTAGTTGAGGTACTTTGTGCCTCCTACCCGCAGACATGTTTCGGGCCTGGTGGAGACCAAAGGTCTTGAAGACATGGTCCTAGCCCTGAAGGCGCTTCACAGGGTGGATATGAAGGTGGGAATGCCAACGCATGGGCAGGGGAAAGAAAGCCGACCAGCCTGAGGTCAGTTAAAGGGCAGTGAGATGGGGTGAAAGGTGTGCAGCTCGGAGTGTTGCTGGGCTAAGGCTCACGCACCGGCTTTTCCCGGCATCTTCTGACCCAGACGGCATTTCCACGCCCTCTGCCAAGTCACACTGGCTCCGCCGGCGACACTGATGTGTGGCATTACGCTATTCACATCCCTGGTGCTGCTGTCACGCTCTCTGACATCCCGCGTGTCACCTGCCATGCTGTCTTGAATGTGCTACTTGGCCTGGGGTGTTACTACAACTCTTCACTCTTCACATCTACTTTTTGTGCAAAAAAAAAAAAAAAAAAGTTTTTTAAAAAAAGATGTCAAAATCCAGTGCTTCTGATTTCTTTCACATGAAGCCAACCCCAGACGTCCACGTGTCTGTGGCTTTAGTCTGTCTTCTGTAGTTGTGGAATGCACCCAGCCTGCGGGCGGGGCTGCGGGAGAGGACCCAGGTGTACTCTGAGAAGGAGGTGGCACGGTTGGCCCTTTGATAAAGGCTGGATGGAAAGAAACAGGGAGCCAGAGAAGGTGGGGGGAACGGGTGCAGACGGACTTGGTCTGACCTGGTGCTTTGCTGTTCACCAAGTCCCTACACGCATGTTGACTCACTGGATTCCCCAGAAACCCTTGAGAGAAGAGGTATTATTCTTATCGCCCTTGGAAGACAGAGAGATCTGTGGCTCAGGAGGGATAAGCGGTGGGCACAAGGACATGGGCCGGTGAGTGATAAAGCTGGGGTCACTGCTCTCCTTCCTCCAAAGCCTCCCCTGGTTTAGAGTCAGGGTGGATGGGAGCTACAGAAAATGATGGCAACTGTAGAGGGCGGGAGGGGTGGGGCTAGAGCCTATTGGCTAGTGTTTCAAATTAGACTAACAAGACGAGGGGACTGGCCAGCAGTGGGAAGAGACTGGAGCAAGAACTGGGAAAGGAACAAAGCCACGGCTCCTCCCTGGATCAAGCCGGGCTGCCGCGAGAACTGTGAAGCGAGAGAAGAAAGTTGTGTTCAAACAGCCAGGAAGATAAGCAATTGATGAGACAGCAGCTATGATCTGGCCCGGGGCTTGGGGCTGCCTTTTCAACAAAGTGATTCAAAGCTGTGCCACCTAGGAGGGGTTCTCCTTGGTGTAAAAAGGAGCACATCTTCACAGCAAGTGTGTGTGTGTGTGTGTATGTGTGTGTCTGTGTGTGAGATGTTAGAAAGAGCATGGGCTGTGGGCCTAGGTCTGAAGGTAGCGTCTGCCATTTGTATAACGGAGGCACTGACGCCTTCCTCCCAATGTGGTTTGAAGGTGATGTGAACACATGTACGGAGCGGTGCCTAGCTCATAGGCAGGAAGGTTGCTGCGTGCATTCAGTGCTTACTAAGAGCCACTGCCTCCAGGACCCTTGGGGAGGGGTAGGAGGAAGGGGCCTCTGCTGGGCTCCCAGATCCTCTCATTGCAATGGGATCCAAGTTTAGAAAGGAGTTGGAATAGACTGGGGTTCAGATTCCACCGGCTTCATGCCATGTCCCACTTCCAGGAAAAGAAACGGGCTTGTTGGAAGAAGAAAACAGACTCAGAAGGCATCTTGGGCATCCAACAGTGCTTGGGAAACAGCATTTGGGCAAACATCGTTGAATCAGCAGCACTTGGATCCGGTTTCCATCAAAAGCTTCACAAGCTGAAGAGCGAGAGGCTGGGGACCTGGGAAGGCAGCCTCCAGGAGACAATGCCAAGCGAATCATGCCCTGGGTGATAGTCTCTACTTCCTCCTTCCTATCCAGGTCTGGTCTGCAAGGTGCCTCTAGTAAGTCCTAACATGCAGGACCCCACGGAGATCACTGGGCTGCCTGAGGAAGAGGATGCAGAAGACCCTGGGCTAGAAGCCCGAATACCTGGCTTGAGTTCCAGCTGCACCAGTTACTGGGTCCCGCAATGCCCTTTATTCATGGCTTTGTATTCTAGTTTCTTCTGAATGAATTTTTGAGACTGAAAAAACTCCTGGTCAAGGAAGTGCTTTGGGACCTTCAGTGAAATGTACTAAGATAGACGCCTTGGGATTTTAGAACTAGACTCTGAGACCAGAGATCATCTGGTATAACTTTATTGTTGTACAGAGGAGGAAACTGAGGCTCAGGAAGGTTAAGTGACTTGCCCAAGGCCACACAGCTAGAACACTCCAGTGAGTGCTCTTCCACGGTGCCACCCACTGCACATCAGAGTTAGTTCTGAAGCTGACAATCTGCAGCTATGGGAATCCCATCACCCATAGCTGCCAGAAAAAGACACGACACAGCTCTCCAGGAAGCACAGGTGAGGACTAGGGGGAAGGGGGAACATGCATCGGCCCTGATAATTGAATCTTGGTGCAGAGAGACAGCCCTGTGAGCGGCAATTGAGTTAAGTAGAAAATGCCATTTCCGTATTGTTAGAAGCTTTCTCGGCCCAAGGCCCTGATCATTTACTCCAAGCACCTGGTGGTCTCGCACATCTGACCCCAGCTCCCAGCTAAGCCACGGGCCAGCTGGGATCAGCCGCGTGGTGCAGGGAAAGAAATTAATTTTCAATCCCCAGGGACTGCGGTTGGTAGCTCAGCAGCCAAGGATTATACGGACCTGGAGAGAATAGAGAGCACCATCCCTCTGGAGGAGTTATTGAACTCCCAAACCTGCTGGTGGGGATGAGGCGAGGGAGGGGAGGGGGTGGAGGCTGAAACAGACTTTATCAGCAACCCCATCACTGAGACTTAATGGACATCTTTTGCTGGAGATTTTGCCTCTTGCTGATTTCTCTTCTGAATACTTAATTTCAAACTCCTGCCCTCCATCTCCAAAGCATCAACCCTTAGAAAGTAGGAGAGCTGAGTTTCTTTCTTTCTCCTTTTTCCCTCTACCTGTTGTTCTGAGGCAAGAAATTGCTTTTGTGAAATGGTCTTGCTCTGACTACACAAACGCATCTGTGGGGTCCCCTCCTTCACACCTTCAAAGACCTTCAAAAGAGCACAAACCTCCTGATTTCTTTTCTGAATCTATGTATAAAGGAGCAAACCTTGGGACTTCCCTGGTGGTGCAGTGGTTAAGAATACGCCTGCCAGTGCAGCGGACACGGGTTCGAGCCCTGGTCCGGGAAGATCCCACGTGCTGTGGAGCAATGAAACCCGTGCGCTACAACTGCTGAGCCTGTGCTCTAGAGCACGCGAACCACAACTACTGAGCCCGTGTGCCTAGAGCCTGCGCTCCGCAACAAGAGAAGCCACCACAGTGAGAAGCCCACGCACCACAACTAGAGAAAGCCTGCACGCAGCAATGAAGACCCAACGCAGCCATAAATAAATACATTTATTAAAGAAAAAAAAAAGGAGCAAACCTTGGTCCACTTTCCCTCTGAGCTCATCTTTTCTAGTAGTTGGTAAATGAACAGCAGTTAGAAACACATCAACCACAACGGCCAACCAGAAAGAGCCTAGAAAAATCTGTTTCCCAACACAAACTTGGTTCCAGCAGAATCTTTTGTGAGTGTGAAGAAAATCTGAATTATGGTTCCTGGCCATGCAAAGTCCTCACTAAAAGGAAAAAAAAGAAAGAAAATGCTACATCTGTTTCTGTTTCACTCGCTCACGTGTTTCATTACATGGATGAGACATTGGTCTAAATTTACCAGATCCTAAATGATTAACAGTGAAAGGAAGGAAGGAAGGACGGAAGGACGGAAGGACGGAAGGAGGAAAGAAAGACTAAAAGATGATGGTGACATTTTTGAAAAATTCGGAAGGCTAAGACGTGCTGCGTTCCTGGGCAGTCCAGCGCTCTGTGAAAAGCGGAGTGAGGCCTCAAAAACGGAATAGGGCCTCATTAGCGTGGTGAGATGCCCACCTCAGCCCCCAGCAATTACCATCCCCAGAAGCCTGCAGGCTGCAAGGCGCTTTCATTACCGGGGGAGTAACGGGTCACTCACCTTGAACCCCCATCTTGTGCTAAAGCATTTTCTGCACTAAGGACTCCAGCTTCATTTAAATCTGTAATTGCTTTGATTTCAGTATGTATGGACTATGGCGACTTCATGACTAAGAATTATATTAGTCAAGAAGTTGGCTACTTATAGGCGTCATTAGTCAGCCCTCATTTTAGTCCTATTCCACACTGGCCTGAACCAGTGTAACATTTCTTTTTTGCTCCTGTAGGGAGCAAGTGAAATTTCCCTTCAAGACCACCTGTTATAGGGATAATTAGTTTCTATGGGTCACAGAGGTGGGATGAAATCGGCGGATGCAAACAGGGAGGGTTATTCCTGTTTCCACACGAAGGGAGGCCAATGCTGGGCACAGGAGAGAGTTTACTGCAAATTCCTGACTTTCATTAAGTTTTTAACTTTTCAAACTCCCTAACATCTATTAGCTCACGGTCCCTGAAGTAGGTAGGCAGGTACCCTTCTCTGCAGAGAGAGGGTCGCCCACCACTAGCCCTGGGTACTTTCATGTCTACAACTTGCCTCATAGTAGATTTCTTCCACCGGAGGAAATCCAGTATAGTGAACCATTGTTATGTCTCTTTGGGGATTTGGAGTCCAAATCCTGCACTCGGTTTCTTCTATTGCCTCCTAGAGGCCCAGCACTCCTTCTCTGGGCTAAATGGATGATGGCTTGAATCCATAGGTGGCTCTTATCTGGATGACTTTTTCAGGGCAGAGGGAAAGAAACACTTCCTCCAGACTTTAGGAGGGATTGGGACAGACAGATGAATAGATCACAGGAGAAGCACCTCGGTTGGGACAATTACACCAACTGCTGACTTTGATGAACTGGCCATGGGTCCTAGTTTGCAAGAACCACAAAACCTGCAACACCAGAATCAAGAGATGACTGGACAATGAAAAATATTCATATAAGAGAAGAAAATCATCCATTTGGCATAATTAACGCATGCAATGCCGTACATAGATGGTAGTATCAGAGCCTCGCTAGGAAAAATCCCAGTGCGTGATTCCAGGTGCCAGAGAATTAAACATGGTCCATTAGGAGCTTACTGAATGACAAAGTGGCCTGTAGGTAAGGGAACAGTATTCATTCTCACAGCTGACCCCATCCATGAAGCTCCGATTCCACAGGAGATGGATCTTGACCTGCAACTTTCTTTGGATTTCCCCACATCTCCTTGGACAGTTCTCCTTGGACAGTTCTCTTCACTGAGGGCTCACCAACACCCGTTCATGACCTACCAGCCTCTGGGGCCCCATCAGGGCCTGGCACCCACTCCTCCTACATGAACAGCATACACAGCAGTGTTGTAGGGGAAACTATGATAAAAATAAGTGGTGTTGGGACTTCCCTGGTGGCACAGTGGTTAAGAATCCGCCTGCCAATGCAGGGGACACGGGTTCGAGCCCTGGTCCGGGAAGATCCCACATGCCGCGGAGCAACTAAGCCCGTGCGCCACAACTACTGAGCCTGTGCTCTAGAACCCGTGAGCCACAACTACTGAGCCCACGTGCCACGACTACTGAAGCCCACATGCCTAGAGCCCTTGCTCCGCAACAAGAGAAGCCACTGCAATGAGAAGCCCACGCATCACAATGAAGAGTACCCCCTGCTCGCTGCAACCAGAGAAAGCCTGCGCGCAGCAATGAAGACCCAACGCAGCCAAAAATAAATAAATTTATAAAAAAAAAAAAATGTGGTGTTGCTGTAGGGACCCATCTCAGGAACATTCCTGGTGGAAATCAATGTAACTGTGCCTTGGGGACACCCAGGGACAAAAATAACCCCAAAAGTGTCAGGAAAAGGCAGACGAAAAATCAGGCCCTGGGGCAATCAGGAAGCAGAAGGGTTAATGTCTTTTCGCCCGGGTCTTCACATAGGGAATTTGAATTCTTGATCAAGCTATTTGTCAGGATTGTTGTACATTTACTGTAATTACAGAACATCAAATGTGCATTGACGTAATTACCATAAATATGTGTAAAGACATTATAACGTGTAATTATGTCATATAATTATTTAATAAAGCATGTAGAAGAAAAATTACTCTGCACATGCTCAGTGCACATCTTTTTCTACTGAAGGTTGTATTTGCTCCACTGCCCCATCCCCCTCTTCAAAATTACAGAGACAGTTTTTCTCATTTAGGGTTAACCAGTAGAAGAGTGAAGTTAGAAAGTGTGTCCGGAAGCTTGTGTGAGCAAGTGTGTACATGTGTGCTTACACACACACACACACACAGGGAAGAAAGGCATTTTCAAACACCGGCAGAGGTGTCACAACCCAGGTGTGAACAGCACACACATAGCCTTGTGGTCAGTGTTTCTGTAGCTGATAGTGGAGCATCGCCATACTCACGGTGAAGGGGTCAACCCCTCCATTCTCTCTCCCACTTGTCTGGGGTGACCTCTGTCCCTGCGCAGGGTGGACGTGTCAGGGCACAGGCCGCCTGGTTTGGTGGCACTGAAAGCTCCTGGGAGAGGGACGTTTGGAAAGATGTTGACATTATTCTGAACCCAGGGACCTTTTCTAAAGATTTGGACAAGAAGTTAAATCCACAGGTGAGATAACTAGGGATGTTCAAGCAGAGTCTGGACTTGTCAGATTGTCGCCGGGAGACTAGAACAGCCGTAAGCTCCCTTCCCAGCCCTCGGAGACTCTATCAGATGTGAAGTCTGTGTTCAGATTTACATTTTCCATATTCCCCCCTTTTACCCTGTGAGTCTCCTGTGAGTCTTGGAGAAAATGCATCCCTGAAGGCCAGGATTCCGGAGATAAAATAGATCGAAGTATTATGTTCCAAGGATTCAGAGTTAAATTAATGAGAAAGAATGCTCTAATGAGTGGGAAGCCTTCCCAATAATAACATGAAAATAGAAATCATAGAGGAAAAAGAGTGATGGATTAGACTATGCAAAAATGTACAATCTCTCTTCATTAAAAGAGAAAACAAAGAAAACACCATAGAGTAAAAAGCAAACAAAAGACCAAGGAAATATTTGCAACATGTATGACAAAGAGAATGATGTCCTTAATGTATTAAAAAGCTCTGACCAACCAATAGGAAAAAAATTTCAATAGAAAAATGGGCAACAGTGGACAGAAAAATCACAAAATAAATACAGATGACCAAAAAGCACATCAAAAAAATCCAACTTACTTCACGATCAAAGAGGGAGATACTGTTTTTCACCTACCAGTCTGGTAATTATTTTAACAAATTATAATACCCAGTGTTGTTAAAGTGTTTAAGGTATGGGAGTAGAAATTGATTAACTTTCTTGGGGCCAATTTGGCAATGAATATCAAAAACCTTGAAAGGATACATACCCTTTAACCTATTAACTACTCCTCTAGGATTTTATCCTAAGGAATTAAAAATATAGTAAAAGGATTTCCCTGGTGGCACAGTGGTTGAGAATCCGCCTGCCAATGCAGGGGACACGGGTTCGAGCCCTGGTCCCGGAAGACCCCCACATGTTGTGGAGCAACAAAGCCCATGCGCCACAACTACCGAGCCTGTACTCGAGAGCCCGCGAGCCACAACTACTGAGCCCACATGCTACAACCACTGAAGCCCGCGTGCCTAGAGCCCACGCTCTGCAATAAGAGAAGCCACCGCAATGAGAAGCCCATGCACCGCAACAAAGAGTAGCCCCCGCTGGCCACAACTAGAGAAAGCCCGCGTGCAGCAACGAAGACCCAACACAGCCATAAATAAATAAATAAATAAATAAATAAATAAAAATTATATACAGTAAAAAATTTAGGTCTGAGTTTTCCTAATGCCAAATTATTTATGGTAGCGAAAGAAAAAAATTCCCACAAAACAGCCCAATGTCCAAAAAAAAGAATTGGTGAAACGAAGTCTGGTAAAGTCACAATCCCATGGAATGTCATTCAGTCATTAAAAATGATAGGTGAGTGTTTGATGACATGTAAAGATGCACTCTTATGTGGAAAAAATTAAAATTATAAACCAGTATATAAAGTAAGATACAATTTATAGATATAAAAATGTGGAGGAATTTATACCAAGATATTATTACTAATCATCTTTTAGTGCCGGAGTAAGAGCATTTCCCTACCTTTTTCTTTCTTTCTTCCTTCCTTCCTCCCTCCCTCCCTCCATTCCTTTCCTTCTTTCTTAAAAATGTGGCTAGTCCAAAATTTTACAGTAAATATTTGGGCTACTTATAAAGCACCCTAAGTGGTATATGTGCACACACACGAACGCACACACACACACACACACACACACTCTCTCTCTCTCCTACATTTTGGTTTAATGCCCTGATGCTCTCAGTAAGACTTGCAATTTATAGACGAAACCTCCATACCACATGGGGCTCCCACTGTATACCAAAGCTCTACCCTTCTCTTTGCCTCTTGCCTCTCACTCATCTCAGAAACACTCATGGCCAGAGCCAAGTTCTTGAAGGACCACCAATGGTGAAAGGCTGATGCTCAGTATATTTTGGCCTCCATGCAATGAGCAAGCTTCATAGCAAGTAAATAGCAGAAGCTGAGTTAGAAGCCAAGATGGTGGGCCAGGGGCTGGTCTGGTTGGTAGGGCCCTTGAACCCAGGACTGATGGGATGAATCTTTCATCTGAACTCTAGGTTGGGGAGCTTCTAGAGTTGATTCTAGTGGGATTCAGAGTCTAGAATCAAAGAGGGAGGTGGAAGTGGGTTACTAAACTGAGAAGCCAGTAACTGACCTCAAATACTGAATATTCCTAATGAGCTTCTTTCTCAGTCTCTCATTTTGTACATGTTTAAGACAGCGTGTTGAGTCAGGGAGCAGTGAGCCATGGAGATGGACATGACATGATGGAGAGGGTGCAGGAGGAGAGCTATCCACGAGAATTACCTGAAATAGGGGTTGTCCATGGCCTGGTGCAGAGTCCAAGTTTAATGGACCAAGGACAGGGAAAGCTCTTGGTTGTTATTCTAACCATCTTCTCCACTATTTTGTAGAGCGTGGGGCCCATGTGGTAGAATTCTTTGAGGTGACCAGGGTGGCCTATGACATTCTTTGCTCTTGCCACTCTTAAAACTAAGGAGGGTTCCTCTCTGGGTCCCAGTGAGAAGCTGAAGCTTCAGGTGAACCGACAGACACAGCTGGTCAAAGCGGGATGGTGTGGGTAAGGAAATGGTGAAAGGAATCATCTAAATTCCTGCATTTCTTCTTACCAAGTTCCTTTCTCAGCTGGTGGGCAGCAAAATAGCCAGGGCATCCAAGGAGTTGAACTGTTTTTAGCACTGTGGCCCAAGAAGGGAATTAGCCTGTCTTTCAATGAATGACCACTCAGGTTAAGGCTTATTGTCAACTTCAGAACAAGAATTTTCTTCTGTTTCCATTTGGTAAATACAGGGATAAGAGGCATGCACAATACTTCCTCACTGGCAAAGGTTTAGTCCCAGCATTTTTGGAGAATGCATAGTATTATGTGTTCATCCTGTCATTCAGATTTCAAAGTACGTCATCCATTCATCTTCCGGATATCCTTAGAAAGCAGGAAAGGGATTATTACATTCATTTCTGAGATAATGAAACTGAGACTTAGAGATGATAACTGAAGCTTAAAAATCTTATGTTAAATAAGAAACAGAGCTACATTGAGAGGTCTGTCTTAAGCCATCTGGGTCACAGCTCCATCTAGAAGTCAGCATTGCCCAGTGTGTCCTTGACACCCAAACACAAACATTACAACAAACTGAACTCCAAAATGTCCTAGACCAACTCATTTCTACTTTCAACAAGGAAGCCTTTTGTCTTAGACCTAAAAGAGCCCAGCCTACAACGCAAAGTAAGGCAGCACCTCCAGGTAACCCGATCACGTGGCCATCCCACTCCCCCCGTGGAGCCTGCACCTCAGGAGGAAGTCAGGGGTGGGAACTCCAAGTGGCTTCTGATGCAGAGCTAGCGATTTGCCAAGAGTGGTGCTTGCAGCTTATGAATATTCAATTGGAAAGAAGTCAGGCTAATCAGACTGGGATCTCGTTGAGTTTCCATCAGGGCGGCTGGAACTTAAACACTCCCGCGAGGATCAGTTCAAACCAAAGTCAGCAGAAGAACTGCCCAGAGGCGCCGGTGCCATGGGCCCCCTCTGGCCCAGGTGAGGTGGGCCTTGGGGTCTGCTTAGCAGAAGAGGTGGGGTTGGTGTAGAGCTGGGATAATGGCTTGGTACACTGGCCCACAGAGTACCCAGGATGATCCTATAGTAGTCAAGGTTGAAGAGAATATTAGAAGACTCACCTCAGCGGCATATGAAAGCAAAGTCAAAATTTTAACCTCCATACCCCCTTGACATGGCATTTGAGGCACATTTGGCCTCCACCTGACCTCATCTCCTGCTATGTCCCAATCGTACTCCCTTGAACACATCCTGCACTCTCTGCCTCTACCTTTCCTAACTCCTTTGTTCTTACAGGTGTCTTCCTGGCCTTCCTTTTTATCAGTCGTGCTAGAACACTCATAATATACAATTTGCCATCTTAACCATTCTTAAGTGGACAGTTCGGCAGTGATAAGTACCTTCACACTGACAAGCAACCCATCTCCAAAACTTGTCTTGCAAAAATGAAACTCTTTTCCCATGAAACAACTCCCCATTCCCCTCAGCCGCTGACAACCACCATTCTATTTTCTGTCTCTATCAATTTGACTACTCTAGGTACCTTATATAAGTGGAATCCTACGGTGTTTGTCTTTTTGTGACTGGTACAATGTTCTCAAGTTTCATCCATGTTGTAGCATGGGTCAGAATGTATTTCCTCTGAAAGGCTGAATAATATTCCATGGTACGTATATACTACATTTTGTTTATCCATTCCCATCTCTTTCGCCCTCTCAAAATCTGACTCTGTCTTCAAAGCTTAAAACGCAAGGTACCTGCTTCATGTAGCTTTTCTCAAGACTCTCGGTTATAGCCAGTCATTCACAAAGATCTTCTGAGCATCGTTTATGTACCAGGCACTGTGCAAGACAGGGACGCAAAGATGAGTACCCACAGTCTCCCACTCGTTCTCCCTTCAAGCTCAGCTCCTGGCACGTTGCTCAGGAATGACTCCGTGACAGCACGGACCGTCCACGTTCCTGACACGCCACGCTGCCTCGAGGTCTTCTTGATGGTTTCCACATTAGTCATCTCCCTTGCAAATTCCTGAGGACCTGACCACATCTTATCTCAGCATCTCCAGGGCCCAGCGCAATATATTGAACATGGGAGACGACCAATAAACACTTGTTCAAACAGAGTTAAATTTGCACCCCTTGGAGTGCAGGGCTTCTTGACTTCTAAGTGACTGACACAGTGAGCTAGAAGGCGGTGCAACCTCATTGCCAGAGCTGTTACCTGAGGCCGGTGCAGGGCCACGGGTTGAGATTGGGCACTTTATAAAAGTATCTTAGCCTGCTGATGTCGGCATGTGCAGAGGGAGATGTGGAGGTTCCATTTGCCCATTTGCTAATAAAAGCGGTAGCTAAGATGTACAGAGTTCTTTCGACATGCCGGGCTTTCTAAGTGCTTTCCATAGACTAACTGAATCCTCACCATACACCCAAGAGGTGGGTTTTATGTAGGATAAGTAAATATCTTTTATTATGCCCATTGTACAAATGATGAAACTGAGGCACAGAGAGGCTAAATACTTTACCCTATATCTACAAAGGAAATTATTAGATTTGCTGGAAATTTGCCTGCAAACCCAGGCAGGCAAATTCTTTTTTTTTTTTTAATAAATTTATTTATTTATTTATTTATTTTTGGCTGTGTTGGGTCTCTGTTGCTGTGCATGGGCTTTCAGAGTTGCGGTGAGTGGGAGCTATTCTTTGTTGTGGTGTGT
The DNA here is from genome assembly GCF_009873245.2 of Balaenoptera musculus. NCBI lineage: Eukaryota > Metazoa > Chordata > Mammalia > Artiodactyla > Balaenopteridae > Balaenoptera > Balaenoptera musculus. Next base: position 15,401,578 of record NC_045790.1, on the reverse strand, counting down.
GGATTTCTCATTGCGGTGGCTTCTCTTGCTGCGGAGCATGGGCTTCAGTAGTTGTGGCATGTGGGCTCAATAGTTGTGGCTCGGGGGCTCTAGAGCTCAGGATCAGTAGTTGTGGCTCATGGGCTTAGTTGCTCCATGGCACATGGGGTCTTCCCGGACCAGGGATCGAACCCGTGTCCCCTGCATTGGCAGGAGGATTCTTAACCGCTGCGCCACCAGGGAAGTCCCCAGGCAAATTCTTCACACTACACTGTGCTGGTATGAACATCTTGCTTTGGCAAGATTTGATGAGGTATCACCTCACACCAGTCAGAATGGCCATCACCAAAAAGTCTACAAATAATAAATGCTGGAGAGGGTGTGGAGAAAAAGGAACCCTCCTACACTGTTGGTGGGAATGTAAAATGGTGCAGCCACTATGGAGAAAAGTATAGAGGTCCCTTACAAAACTAAAAATAGAGCTACCATATGATCCAGCAATCCCACTCCTGGGCATATATCCAGAGAAAACTATAATTAGAAAAGATACATGCACCCCCAATGTTCATTGCAGCACTGTTTACAATAGCCAAGACATGGAAGCAACCTAAATGTCCATTGACTGACTGATGAATGGATAAATAAAGATGTGGTACATATATACAATGGAATATTACTCATCCATAAAAAAGAATGAAATAATGCCATTTGCAGCAACATGGATGGACCTAGAGACTATCATACTAAGTGAAGTAAGCCAGACAAAGACAAATATCATATGATATCACTATATGTGTTGGCTGCAGTGGTGATGAGGGGCATGATGAGCTGTGGTAGGGGAGCTTTGTGGCAGGAACCAAACAGAGTGGCCTTAAAGGGAGGGGTGGGAAGCAGTTGGGCAGTTGGGAAGCAACTGGGTGAGGGAAGGGATGGTTATGGTTCAGAGGACAAGTAGACAGGTTTGACTAAAACAGAAGGTTTAAGTGGGAGATACAGTTGGCAAGCTGGGTTTTCTCTTGTAACCTGTGGACCACCATGGAAAACTTCGAAAAGGAGGGCAAGGCAGAGTTTGGGGAAGATGAATATGACAGCAGTATATTAGATAGACTAGAAGGAGGAGAAATGGCAAGGCCACTAGGGGACTGTGGTGGTCAGTTCTATGTGTCAACTTGGCAAGGCTACAGAATTCAGTTATTCCATCAAATATTGGTGTTGCTGTGAAGGTATTTTGTAGTTGTGATTAATGTCCATAATCAGTTGACTTTATTTTATTTATTTTTTTGTGCAGGGCCTGCATTCCTCTAATCTGGTCTCAGGTAATCTCTTTATTTATTTATTTTCTTATTAGTCATCTATTTTATACACATCAGTGTATACATGTCAATCCCAATCTCCCAATTCATCACACCACCACCCCCACCTCCCGCCGTTTTCTCCCTTGGTGTCCATACGTTTGCTCTCTACGTCTGTGTCTCAATTTCTGCTCTGCAAACCGGTTCATCTGTACCATTTTCTAGGTTCCACATATATGCGTTAATATACGATATTTTTTTTTCTCTTTCTGACTTACTTCACTCTGTATGATAGTCTCTAGATGCACCCACGACTCCACAAAAGACCGAATTTCATTCCTTTATATGGCTGAGTAATATTCCATTGCATATATGTACCACATCTTCTTTATCCATTTGGCTGTCGATGGGCATTTAGGTTGCTTCCATGACCTGGCTATTGTAAATAGTGCTGCAATGAACATTGGGGTGCATGTGTCTTTTTGAACTATGGTTTTCTCTGGGTATATGCCCAGTAGTGGGATTGCTGGGTCATATGGTAATACTATTTTTAGTTCCTTAAGGAACCTCCATACTGTTCTCCATAGTGGCTGTATCAATTTACATTCCCACCAACAGTGCAAGAGGGTTCCCTTTTCTCCACACCCTCTCCAGCATTTGTTGTTTCTAGATTTGCTGATGATGCCCATTCTAGCTGGTGTGAGGTAATAACTCATTGTAGTTTCACTGTAGCTTTGATTTGCATTTCTCTAATAATTAGTGATGTTGAGCAGCTTTTCAGGTGCTTCTTGCCCATCTGCATGTCTTCTTTGCAGAAATGTCTATTTAGGTCTTCTGCCCATTTTTGGATTGGGTTGTTTGTTTTTTTAATATTGAGGTGCATGAGCTGTTTATATATTTTGGAGATTAATCCTTTGTCCGTTGATTCATTTGCAAATATTTTCTCCCATTCTGAGGGTTGTCTTTTTGTCTTGTTTATGGTTTCCTTTGCTGTGCAAAAGCTATGAAGTTTCATTAGGTCCCATGTGTTTATTTTTGTTTTTATTTCCATTTCTCTAGGAGGTGGATCAAAAAAGATCTGCCTGTGATTTATGTCAAACAATGTTCTTCCTATGTTTTCCTCTAAGAGTTTTATAGTGTCCGGTCTTACATTTAGGTCTCTAATCCATTTTGAGTTTATTTTTGTGTACGGTGTTAGGGAGTGTTCTAATTTCATTCTTTTACATGTAGCTGTCCAGTTTTCCCAGCACCACTTATTGAAGAGACTGTCTTTTCTCCATTGTATATCCTTGCCTCCTTTGTCATAGATTAGTTGACCATAGGTGCATGGGTTTAGCTCTGGGCTTTCTATCCTGTTCCATTCATCTATATCTCTGTTTTTGTACCAGTACCATATTGTCTTGATTACTGTAGCTTTGTAGCATAGTCTGAAGTCAGGGAATCTGATTCCTCCAGCTCCGTTTTTTTCCCTCAAGACTGCTTTGGCTATTTGGGGTCTTTTGTGTCTCCATACACATTTTAAGATTTTTTTGTTCTAGTTCTGTAAAAAATGCCATTGGTAATTTGATAGGAATTGCATTGAATCTGTAGATTGCTTTGGGTAGTATAGTCATTTTCACAATATTGATTCTTCCAATCCAAGAACATGGTATATCTCTCCATCTGTTGGTATCATCTTTAATTTCTTTCATCAGTGTCTTCCAGTTTTCTGCATATAGGTCTTTTGTCTCCCTAGGTAGGTTTATTCCTAGGTATTTTATTCTTTTTGTTGCAGTGGTAAATGGGAGTGTTTCCTTAATTTCTCTTTCAGATTTTTCATCATTAGGGTATAGGAATGCAAGAGATTTCTGTGCATTTTGTATCCTGCAACTTTACCAAATTCATTGATTAGCTCTAGTAGTTTTCTGGTGGCATCTTTAGGATTCTCTATGTATAGTATCACGTCATCTGCAAACAGTGACAGTTTTACTTCTTCTTTTCCGATTTGTATTCCTTTTATTTCTTTTTCTTCTCTGATTGCCGTGGCTAGGACTTCCAAAACTATGTTGAATAATAGTGGTGAGAGTGGACATCCTTGTCTTGTTCCTGATCTTAGAGGAAATGCTTTCAGTTTTTCACCATTGAGAATGATGTGTGCTGTGGGTTTGTCATATATGGACTTTATTATGTTGATGTAGGTTCCCTCTGTGTCCACTTTCTGGAGAGTTTTTATCATAAATGGGTGTTGAATTTTGTCAAAAGATTTTTCTGCATCTATTGAGATGATCATATGGTTTTTATTCTTCAATTTGTTAATATGGTGTTTCACATTCATTGATTTTCATATGTTGAAGAATCCTTGCATCCCTGGGATAAATCCCACTTGATCATGGTGTATGATGCTTTTAAGGTGCTGTTGGATTCTGTTTGCTAGTATTTTGGTGAGGATTTTTGCATCTATAGTCATCAGTGATATTGATCTGTAATTTTCTTTTTTTGTAGTATCTTTGTCTGGTTTTGGTATCAGGGTGATGGTGACCTCATAGAATGAGTTTGGGAGTGTTCATTCCCCTGCACGTTTTTGGAAGAGTTTGAGAAGCATGGGTGTTAGCTCTTCTCTAAATGTTTGATAGAATTCACCTGTGAAGCCATCTGGTCCTGGACTTTTGTTTGTTGGAAGATTTTTAATCACAGTTTCAATTTCATTACTTGTGATTGGTGTGTTCATATTTTCTATTTCTTCCTGGTTCAGTCTTGGAAGGTTATACCTTTCTAAGAATTTGTCCATTTCTTCCAGGCTGTCTATTTTATTGGCATAGAGTTGCTTGTAGTAGTCTCTTAGGATGCTTTGTATTTCTGCAGTGCCTGTTGTAGCTTCTCCTTTTTCATTTCTAATTTTATTGATTTGAGTCCTCTCCCTCTTTTTCTTGATGAGTTTTACTTTTAGTTTTATTGATCTTTGCTATTGTTTTCTTTGTTTCTATTTCATTTATTTCTGCTCTGGTCTTTATGATTTCTTTCTGTCTGCTAACTTTGGGTTTTGTTTGTTTTTCTTTCTCTAGTTCCTTTAGGTGTAACGTTAGACTGTTTATTTGAGATTTTTCTTGTTTCTTGAGGTAGGCTTGTATAGATATAAACTTCCCTCTTAGAACTGCTTTTGTGCATCCCATAGGTTTTGGATTGTTGTGTTCTCATTGTCATTTGTTTCTAAGTATTTTTTGATTTCCTCTTTGACTTCTTTAGTGATCTCTTGGTTATTTAGTAATGTATTGTTTAGCCTCCATGTGTTTGTGTTTTTTACGTTTTTTCCCCTGTGATTGATTTCTAATCTCATACCATTGTGGTCAGAAAAGATGATTGATATGATTTCAATTTTCTTAAATTTACTGAGGCTTGATTTGTGACCCAAGATGTGATCTATCCTGGAGAATGTTCCGTGCGCACTTGAGAAGAAAGTGTAATCTGCTGTTTTTGGATGGAATGTCCTATAAATATCAGTGAAATCTATCTGGTCTATTGTGTCATTTAAAGTTTCTGTTTCCTTATTTATTTTCATTTTGGATGATCTGTCCATTGGTGTAAGTGAGGTGTTACAGTCCCCCACTATTATTGTGTTACTGTCGATTTCCTCATTTATAGCTGTTAGCAGTTGCCTTATGTATTGAGGTGCTCCTATGTTGGGTGCATAACTTTTATAATTGTTATATCTTCTTCTTGGATTGATCCCTTGATCATTATGTAGTGTCCTTCCTTGTCTCTTGTAACATTCTTTATTTTAAAGTCTATTTTATCTGATATGAGTATTGCTACCCCCGCTTTCTTTTGATTTCCATTTGCATGGAATATCTTTTTCCATCCCCTCACTTTCAGTCTGTATGTGTCCCTAGGTCTGAAGTGGGTCTCTTGTAGAGAGCATATAGATGGGTCTTGTTTTTGTATCCATTCAGCGAGCCTGTGTCTTTTGGTTGGAGCATTTAATCCATTCACGTTGAAGGAAATTACCGATATGTATGTTCCTTTGACCATTTTCTTAATTGTTTTGGGTTTGTTTTTGTAGGTCCTTTTCTTCTCTTGTGTTTCCCAGTTAGAGAAGTTCCTTTAGCATTTGTTGTAGAGCTGGTTTGGTGGCGCTGAATTGTCTTAGCTTTTGCTTGTCTGTAAAGCTTTTGATTTCTCCATCGAATGTGAATGAGATCCTTGCTGGGTAGAGTAATCTTGGTTGTAGGTTCTTCCCTTTCATCACTTTAAGTATATCATGCCACTGCCTTCTGGCTTGTACAGTTTCTGTTGAGAAATCAGCTGTTAACCTTATGGGAGTTCCCTTGTATGTTATTTGTCGTTTTTCCCTTGCTGCTTTCAAAAATTTTTCTTTGTCTTTAATTTTTGCCAATTTGATTACTATGTGTCTCAGAGTGTTTTTTCCTTGGATTTATCCTGTATGGGACTCTCTGTGCTTCTTGGACTTGGGTGGCTATTTCCTTTCCCATGTTACGGAAGTTTTCGACTATAATCTCTTCAAGTATTTTCTTGGGTCGTTTATCTCTCTCTTCCCCTTCTGGGACCCCTATAATGCGAATGTTGTTGCGTTTAATGTTGTCCCAGAGGTCTCTTAGGCTGTCTTCAGTTCTTTTCATTCTTTTTTCTTTATTCTGTTCTGTGGCAGTGAATTCCACCATTCTGTCTTCCAGGTCACTTATCCGTTCTTCTGCCTCAGTTATTCTGCTATTGATTCCTTCTAGTGTAGTTTTCATTTCAGTTATTGTATTGTTCATCTCTGTTTGTTTGTTCTTTAATTCTTCTAGGTCTTTGTTAAACATTTCCTGCATCTTCTCGATCTTTGCCCTCATTCTTTTTCTGAGGTCCTGGATCATCTTCACTATCATTATTCTGAATTCTTTTTCTGGAAGGTTGCCTATCTCCACTTCATTTAGTTGTTTTTCTGGGGTTTTATCTTGTTCCTTCATCTGGTACATAGCTCTCTACCTTTTCATCTTGTCTATCTTTCTGTGAATGTGGTTTTTGTTCCACAGGCTGCAGGATTGTAGTTCTTCGTGCTTCTGCTCAGTTGATGTTAGTAAAGAAGATTATCAGAGATAACCCGAGTAGGCCTGATTCAATCAGTTAAATTTTCCCAGAAGAAGAAGAAATTTCACCTGTGAACTGCAGCCTCAATTCTTGCCCAGGGTCCCTGCCTGCCCTTCCTGACGGGCTGTGCCATGCATGGGACTTGCCTAGCCGTCTCCACAATCGCATAAGCCAATTCCTTGCAATTAACCCCCTGCTATATATTTCCTACTGGTTCTGTTTCTCTAGTTGAATCCTGACTGATACAGGGACAGACCACTAGTGTGGTTTTGGACTAGACAAGAGAAGGCTCGACCAGAGACAGAGATGAGTGAGGGAAGAGCAAAGACCAAAAGGACTCAGATGGCCTGAAGTTGCGGTGAGAGAAGAGCCCAGGGAAGCTGGCAGTGATGGTCGGGAGGCACTGGGAGCAGGAGGCCAGGGTTCCCACCCTCCATCTGCCACTGATTACACAAGTAACTCCATCTTGCTGCGTCTCTGAAAAATGTGAGCTTGAATTAGTACTTCCAAGACATCTTCCAGCTCCATATTCTATGATTCTATATCTCAGTCAGTCTTTACAAGAGTATCTTATCTTCAATCAAAAATGGATCTTTTCTTCTAAATGAAGTCTATTTTCTTGCCCCCCAGAAGAGTGATTCAGGAATCACAGTGTCAATAGTTAAGTATCCAGGGACTTAAAATAAAGGGAGGGATGGAGGGAGGACTTCATGGGATCCCAAAACAGCAGCATGGGTTGAGCAGCTGGTAAAAGGAGCTGGAAGTACAGCCATACCAAATAGAGGACAGAGGACTCTGGCAATATTAATAACAATTAATATTTACCGAGGGCTTACCATGTACCAGACACTGTTCTAAGTGCTTAAACAGGCATCAACTCTTTCAGACTTCACAATATCTCTAACATATACCCAATCTACAGATGAGAAAACTGAGGTTTCAAAAGGTTGAGTCACTTAACTTCGCTAAGGGCACACAGCTAGTAGGAGCAGAGGAGATGGAATTTGAGCCTAGACCAGGGTCCACGCTCTTAACAAGGTTGCTGACCTTTATTGCCACAACATACCAGAGGAAGCTATTTGCTGTGAAAGGCAGCAGTAGGAATCTCCAGCATAACACAGGCAACATGGAGAATTAAATGAGCAAAGGCCTATTGCCTTGAATTCCTGACACCACAATGTACAAAACTGCTGATGTGGGTGAGTCCCTCCGTGTCACCCTCCTGTCTGTGTATCCCCAGAGCCAACATGCACTCCCATCTTCTGCACAGCCTGCTCCAACAGGAATGCATTTCAGGTGCTCCATGATTTTTTTGGTTGGAAAGCAGGGCCCTGAAACTTGTAAGGAGACTTCCTACAGCTTCTGAAGCTGCATTCATAGCAGTTGGCAGTGTTTTCTGATTCATGGTGAAAGCCCTAGAGGAAGGGCTGGCTTTCTGTGGAAGTGAGCACAGGGCTTTAACTCTGATAAACAGTGGTTAGGGTCCTGTGTGCATACTTCCTACCTGCAGTGGAAGAATTTCCCACCCCTTTTGTTTACCCTTATCTGATCAAAGCACCATTCATTGACCCAGCATCTAAACGGAGACTGTCTGCAGTGCTGCTAGTTGCCATGGCAGAGATAAAGGGTAGGTCCTGCCCTCCAGGGGTTCCAGGCATCCAGCTCAAAAGAGAAGGGTGCCATCTGGGTGATGATACCTCGTTGAATTCCCAGGGAGATGTTTGCCCTGCCAGCCTAACAGTGGGCCAGAGGGGGAGAGAGAAAGAAAAGAAAGAAAGAAAGAAAGAGAGAGAGAGAGAGAGGGAGGGAGGGAGGGAGGGAGGAAGGAAGGAAGGAAGGAAGGAAGGAAGGAAGGAAGAAAGAAAGAGAGAGAGAGAAAGAAAAGAAAGAAAGAAAGAAAGAAAGAAAGAAGGAAGGAAGGAAGGAAGGAAGGAAGGAAGGAAGGAAGGAAGGAAGGAAGGAAGGAAAGAAAGAAAGAAAGAAAGAAAGAAAGAAAGAAAGAAAGAAAGAAAGAAAGAAAGAAAGAAAGAAAGAAAGAAAGAAAGAAAGAAAGAAAAAGATTGTGTCACTCTGGATTTCCAGTTAGGTAATTGTCAAACTTGTCTCAAATGCATCCTGTCTTCTCCACGGCACCTGGTCCAGGCCTTCATCACCTCTAATTGGTCTCTCGGCTTCCACTCTTATCCCGTCAAGCTCGCCCTCCTCGCAGTCACCAGAATGCTGTATTTAAAACTCTAATCTGGGACTTCCCTGGTGGCGCCGTGGTTAACAATCCACCTGCCAATGCAGGGGACACGGGTTCGATCCCTGGTCCCCGAAGATCCCACATGCCCCGGAGCAACTAAGCCCGTGCACCACAACTACTGAGCCTGTGCTCTAGAGCCTGCGAGCCACAACTACTGAAGCCCGTGTGCTCTAAGGCCTGCGTGCTGCAACTACTGAGCCCGTGTGCTGCAATTACTGAAGCCCGTGTGCCTAGAGCCCGTGCTCCACAGCAAGAGAAGCCACCGCAATAGAAGCCCGCGCACCGCAGCGAAGAGTAGTCCCTGCTCGCCACAACTAGAGAAAGCCAGCGCAGCAACAAAGACCCAAACGCAGCCAAACAAAACAAAACAAAACAAACAAATGAACAAAAAACCCCTCCAATCTGACCGGGTCCTTTCCCTTCTTGCACCAAGATCCTCCCCAGCCTAACACATGGAACATTTCCACCACCAGCAACTCTGAACTGTTTCTTTCTCCACCCTGTGTTTTGTTCCCAGAATGCCCCCTGCCTTTTTGCTCCATCAACTCCAATTCTCAATTATAGACTAAGCTCAGGTGGTCATCTCCTCCAGGAAGCCTTACCTGATTATGAAATAAGCCACTAACTGCCCTAACCCCCTTCCTCCCCCGCGGCCACGCTGGGTGAGACTTCTGAGCTCCTACAATGCTCTCTGCAGAAACAGCTCTCTGGGGTCACCTATTTGTACTCTAATGATTGGCTTCTAGGCTCCCCTCTCCCCCGAACCTCAGCTCACTGAGGACAAGGACTGTCTGACCCCTGAACTTAATCCAGGACCTGGCACTGAGCGTGAAGTAAAAGGAGAAGGTACTGGCCAAGGCAGGACCACCAACAGGCCGTAGGAAACTTGGGGTTCTGACCCCGGCTTGGTCACACCTCCATACCCTAACTCCGTGCCTCAGTTTCCCCACTAGGAAAGCGTGGGGGTGGGGAAGAGGGAGGAAGAGGAATCTAAGTTACTCTGGAGGCAGCAGCTTCCATTCATTAGCATTTGTAAAGGGCTCTGAGAGCTGCAGATGGAAAGCTGCTCGGGCAGGCAGCTTGTTAGAACTAAAAATAGACTTGTGTAGCCCCTTCCCGGCAGAAGCTCAGGAAAGGCTGGAAGGGGTGAGAACACAGGTAGCCAGAGGTGGAAGAAGCTGACCCAGTCCTAGAGGGCGGCCAGCGCTACAGTAAACTACCGCGGGAGACACCGTGGCCACCGCCGAGCGCCCGCTCAGCCTGACCCCCAGCAGCGCCGCCTGCGTGGGAAGGTCAGGGGCAGGTGGCCTGTCGTGCCCGGAGGCAGGGGGCAGACTGTGGCCTTTCCACAGTCTGAGGACGGGATTGCTGTCCCCAGATGAGCTGCCTTTGCAGCAGCCGGGAGGGGGCGGGGTGACGGGGGGGGCACGGTGTCAGGGCTCGCCCCGGGCGGGTGGGCTGGTATCCCAGCGGAGGAGGAGGGGGAGGGGGAGGGGGGGGAGGAGGAGGAGGAGGCGGGCGGGGGCTGCGGCGTCTGGGGCCGCATCACGGATGGGGGTGTAGAGGGGGTGGGGTGGGGTAGAGAGCGGGGCTGCGGGCTGGACGAGAAAGAATCGCCGGGGAGGGGAGAGAGGGGCCCACGATCTCCTGTGACTCAGGTCTGACTCAATGCCATTTCTGAAACAGCCTAGGGGGCGGGGGGAAGGTGTCTTTTCAAAATGACGAAACAACTCCTTGCTCAGGGCAGCCCTGGAAGAGCTGCGGGCGGATGGGAATCACCCCGGGTCTCCCTCCAGCAAGTCTCCCGGCTGCCCACCCACGGGCGCGGCGGCGGCGGCGGCGGCGGCGGGACCCTCGCGTCGCTGTCCGATTTCCACTCGCGCTGCCCTGGCGCCTGCAGGGGTGCGGGGCGGGCGGAGTGGTGGTGGGGGGCGACGGTCCCCCCCACCGCGAGGCGGAGCGCGCCTCCACCCCCCGGTCGCGCCGAGAAGGAGCCCCGGGAAAGAGCTAAAAAAAGGGCAGGCGCTGCGGCGGGTGGCGGCGCCGCGCCCGCCGGGGAAGGAATTCCCTCCGCCCGGCGCGCACGCGGCCCCCCGCCCCCGCCCCATCCTGCTCAGAAAAGAATCGGATTCTGCCGGAGAGTAGGAGGCAAAGGAAGACTCAGTTCTAGCCACCACCACCCTCCTCTCCCCTCCCGGATCCCGGAGAAGGGGGGATAGGATTCCTCCCCCAACCGGATCTGGTGGTCGGAAGGATGGGTCCTGGGGGAAGAAGGGGGCGGCTAGTAACGGGGGCCCCGAGCGACGGTGGCGGCACCCAGAGGGGCCTGGCGGGTTAGGACCCGGGCCGGGATTCGGGGCACCCTGCACAGTGGCCAGCGCAGCCCTGGCTCTCCTGGCTCCGGTGCCCCAACACCCACTCCTCCGACTCAGAGCCAGTGCCCCAGGAGGCGCCCGGGGTCCCGCGTGCTGACCGACCCCGGGAGGCGAGAAGCCCTGAGCCGCAGCGCGCACAGACTGGCCTCCCGCTCGCTCGTTTCTTTCCCGAGAACTGAGGACATCGGTCCATGCCCAGTCCCCATTCAGAGCCGGAGAGGAGCCGTGTGAAATTAGGAGCTCACAACTTCACTTGCAAAGTTCTGCAGTTTGCAGAGCAGGTCCACCAAGTTGTCCTGCTTGTCTCACAGTCACCCTGGCGTCTCCATTTGACAAATGATGAAGCAGGAGCCTCAGAAAACAATGTATTGTCCATCTTTAGCTAAGAGAGGTAAGGCCGAGCATTTCCAAGGCCGAGCTCGCAAATGCTTCGTTCTCTATTTCAGGAACTTTCATCTGACTCCTAGTTCTAGGCCTTCTTCTTTGGGGTCTTTCATGCATTTAACATTCTGGGGATGCTTATTATGTGCGAGCAAGATGCTGGGGACAGAAAGACCAACGAGAGTCACTCTCTGACCTCAAGGAACTCACAGTTGAGTGAAAAAGCGAGAAAACAAAATTATAGATTAAAATTCAGTGTAAACCACACTGTTCTAAACACGGAAACAGAGTCAGTAACTTGCTCAGGTCTCAGGACTGTAGCTGTGCAGCCAGGATTTGAACCCAGACATTCTGACTCCAGAGCCCACCCACACATAACCACTATACTAAACTGCCCCCTTTTTTTTTGCTTAACTATATAACCTTAAGTGAGGGGAAAAAAGCAGATCACAAAACAGAATGTACAGGATGCTCCCAATTAGAATATATATATAAACACTCAGGAAAAAAAAAAAAAAGACCAGAAGAATATATGTCAAAATGATGGGTGATTTTTGTTTTCTTCATTTTTTTATAAGCTCCATATTTTCTGCACTGAATATGAATTTTATAAGAAAAAAAAAAGCAATAAATGGTATTAAAGTACAGCTTGAATGCAAAACTTCCAAAAGATGGTGATGCTTACATTTGCCCAGTGGGAAGCCTAGGAAGGGCGCCCCAGGGGAGAGGACCATGTACCCCAGAGGTTCAAAGGCATGGCACGAGGACAGGCTGATTGAAGAAACTGCAAGGAAGTCTGTCTGTGTGATAGGAGTGAAGAGGGGCCAGAGTGTGGGAGGAGAGGCCTCAACTGAATTTCTTGTCAAATCCCTCAAATAAAGAATTCCAAACCCTTAATATTATCCTAAAACCTTCCCTGAGGGGTTAATTCCCTTGGGGATCTAAGAGAGCAGTCCAGGAGTGGGCTGAGATTCCTGAAGGTTATTACTGTGTTCTATATATTGTGTTATATATCTTTTTCTGTCTTTGGAGGTGAGAAGGCTGGGTGTAGGACGTTAGACTCGGGTCAACATATTTGGGTCAGAAGGTGCCAGAGAGCTCGGTGGAAGTCATTGAGGATGGCTTCTTAACGATGCACACTTTCATTAATCTGGCCCTCTTTCATAACTCAGTTTTACTGTCACTCAGATCCAAGCCCGCAAAGACATTCCATCAGTAACCTCCCCGCTTGCTCCATGCTGCCTATCCCTCTGAGGTCCCTGGGCACACCAGTTCTAATATCAGCCTCAGCTTATTAAAGCACTAGATTTTCAGGTGGTGGATGGCAGGTCTTGTCCTCCACATCCAGCCCAGGCTGCCCAAAGTGCCCTGGTTCCCCTTTCCCTGCTGGAGAACCTGGGACAAAGGCCAGTTCACTGCTTTTCCCCCTCCTGGCCCCAGCCCTCTCAGACACATTCTGACCCCCTGGCCCTCCAAGCAAGAGCTGCAGCGTTCAGTATACAGGATGCAGAGATGCAGCTCCTCTGCAGATTCCGAGTTCCAGGCTGGAAATAGAGGGGCCTTTGCTCACGTCATTACATGAAATTCACCATCTGCCACTTGAGCAGGAGAGACTTGGGGATGTTTAATGTGAAAACACAGCTCTTGCTTGGGCGACTGACTATTTCAGGGTGAGGACCACAGCTGGCATGTTAACCGTGGGACCTGGGTTACCGATATTAGGGATTTGGCCTAATATTGATCTAAGGTGAGGTTGAACCCATAGTCACAGTTCTTTTCCCTTTAAACAGCTAGCTCTGTGCATGCACGGGCCACAGACAGCAGGACCCAGCCCAGCCTGGCCTGATCCGGGGTTGATCTGGCTCGGGGCAGAGCCAAGGGAGCAGGAGGGCTGAAGTGACTTCCCCTGCAGCTGCTGGGCCCCCTCTCAGCCTCCCTTCTCTGCCTTTATCTGCCTTGTAGGTGAATGGGAAGGCAAATGGACCAGGAGGAGCCCTTGCGATAATCTTCAAAAAAATCTGACATGTCTATGTTACTGCTACTGGGCAAGGTAAAACACCACCCTGGTTTCGCTTCTTGCCGACTTCCTAGAAGTGAGCAGTCAAGAGGCTTGGGGGCTGTCTTTCATCTGATTTGTCTTCAGTGTAATTTTGGGTAGCTTGGATTTTGTTCACCTGCCTTCAAGCCTCAAGGGAGGCTGGCAGGAGCTGCCTTCTGCGGGGGGGTTGGGGGTTGCCTGTTTTATGCGTTGCCCTCCCGCACTCCCTCCGAGTGCCCAGTGATTCCTGGACAAAGGTAGGGGTGGAGGAACTGGGTTTTATTCTTCTTTCTGTTACAGCTCTCAGCCCAGAGTCTTATACACAAACTCTTCTGAACTCCAAACCCATCTATCCAACAGCCTACCAGATGTCTCCACCAAGATGTCTAATAGCACAAACTCAGCATATCCGAAACAGAATTCCTGATTTATGTCCCCACGCCCCACCTCCTGGAAATTTGCTCTTCCCCATCTCAGTTAATGACGTCCTTCCAATGGCTCAGGTCAAAAATCTTGGTGTCATCTGTGATTCTCCTTCCTCTCACCCGCACGTCAAATCCATGAGAAACTTCTCTTCTGATCGCTCCTGACTCCACTCCAGCCACATCCTCGGAATTCCTCAGACACATCAGGCGCACTCCTGCCTCATGGCCTTTGTACTGGTTGGCCCCTCTGCCTGATCTCTCTGCCCTTTTGCATCTTCTTGGCTTAAACGTCCCTTTCTCGGTGGAGCCCACCCTGCCACCCTATTTAGATGGCAAACCTCCCCCATGCCAGCACCTCCAATCTCCCTTGTTCTTTTTTTTCACATTGTACTTACTTCTAGAAACCTATATGATATGCTTATGTACGTACCACAGCTGGTCTGGCTGCTTGGCAGCTCTTACAGGGAGATAAGGAGCTGTGGGTCTGCAGGACACACAGGAAGAGGGAACAAAATTGAATGGGGTCAAGAGAGTGAGAAGACAAGTCACAGACTGAGAGAAAATCTTTGCAAAAGTCATAGTTGATAAAGGACTGGTATCCAAAATATACAAAGAACTCTTAAAACTCAACCATAAGAAAACAAACAACCTAATTCAAAAATGGGCAACAGACCTGAACAGACACCTAGCCAAATAAGATATACACATGGCTAATAAGCATATGAAAATAGGCAACATCATATCCTTATGGATTTGAAAATTAAAACAACAATGAGATGCCGCCACATACCTATTAGAATGGGCACAATCTAGAAAACTGGCATCATCAAATGCTGGAGAGGATATGGAGCAACAGGAACTCTCATTCATTGCTGGTAGGAATGCAAAATGGTACAGCCACTCTGGAAGACAGTTTGGCAGTTTCTTATAAAATTAAATATACCCTTACTGTAAAATCCAACAGTCGTGCTCCTTGGTATTTACTCAAATGAGTTGAAAACTTATGTCCACACAAAAACCTGCACACAGATATCTATAGCAGCTGTATTCATAAGTGTCCAAACTTGGAAACAACCAACATGTCCTTCAGTAGGTAAATGGATAAATTGCGATACATCCAGATAATGGGAGATTATTCAGTGCTGAAAAGAAATGAGCTCTCAAGCCATGAAAAGACATGAATATTAATCATGGATAAAGACAAATGCATATTACTAAGTGAAATAAGCCAATCTGAAAAGGCTACAGACTGTATGATTCCAATGGGACATTCTGGAAAAGGCAAAACTATGGAGATAGCTAAAATAATGAGTGGTTTCCAGGGGCTGGAGGGAGGGAGAGATGAGTGAAACACAGGGGATTTTTAGGGCAGTGAAACTCTTCTGTATGATGCTGTAATGATGGATATATGCCATTATCCATCTGTCCAAACCCATAGAATGTACAACACCAAGGGTGAACCCTAATGTGAACTATGGACTTTGGGTGATAACCACATCTCCATGTAGGTTCACTGACTATAATAAATGTAACATTCTTGTCCAGGATGTTGATAGCGGGGAGGCAACGCATGTGTGGAGACAGGGGATGTACAGGAACTTTCTCTACTTTCCACTCAATTTTGCTTGAACCTAAAATTACTCTAAAAAATTAAGTCTACTAAAAAATAAAAATAAAAAAAATTGAGTGGGCCACAGGTCTTTGCAAGCAGTAGATTTGCAGGCTTCTTCTCACCTTTCCAAAGAATCCCTTGGCCTCTGCCAGAGAAGGGGCTTTGTTCTGGAACAACCCTCACTCATCTCAAAAATCTCAGCATCAAGAATGGCCTTAGGTGTGGGTGTTGGGGGGACATCCAGGAGGAGGCTCTACAGATGCCCTGGACTTGTCTGCTTCCTGCTCAACTAGGCAACGAGGGCAGGGACATAAAAGAGACTTCCTGTTGCTGCCCACATCCCCAGCCCCAAAGTCCTGGGGGAAGCAGGGCCCTTTAATCCACTGAAATGCTCGCGGAGAAGCAAGGACAGCTGGGGTAGGTGACCCCAGAAATAGGAGCAGAAGTCCTGCCTCTGTCGAGAAGCCAAGGTCAAACAAGCCACTGGTTTTCTCTCCTCTCTTGCCCCCTCCTGTATTTAGCTGATCAGATCTCTTAGTCCAGCACTTCTGTCCTAAGGGCAATTCACATCCAGGCTTGGGCCAACATTTTGTCACCCCTTCCTGTTGTAAAAACAAACAAACAAACAAAAATGTTATTTTCACTCCTGCTTCTCACGGGTACTAAAGGACCAAAAAAGCTTCTCTGGAATAATAATAGTCACCAGAGATTTAGCACTGAGAGATTTAAAGTATTATCTCAATTAGTTCTTATAGCATTCTTATGATACAGGTACTATTATGTATGAAATCAAGCTACTTGCCCAAGGTAACATAGCTAGAAAATGGTGGAGTCAGGATTTGAACCTGGGTCTTTCGAACTCAAAAGCTACCATCTACTGCCAGCAGGGTTAAGCAATGCATGCATTGCACAGAGGCCCCCAGGTAAGAGGGCATGACGGGGGGCTAAAATCCAGCCCCTGCTCCCTTTGCCAAACCATGCCTCCTGGCCTAGGGATGATCAGACCCAAAGACAGGACTCCTTTCTGCAATTTGGACAAAGGTACTGCGTATGCTGGCTGCAGCCCATATACTTGCAGGGAGCAGGTGAAGTCTGCTACCTGGGACATGGCAGGGTACCACGTGTGAGTTTTCCGATAGGATGGGGGAAGGGAAAGAAGTCAAAAGCCTTTTTTTATAAGGTACCTCGGAAAACAAAGGGGCAAAAACATATTATTTCCATGACTATGAAGGAAGAAGTTGCCTCCAAAGGCCATCAGTCTCCCTGACCTTTTTTACTCAATGGCTACTTTGAGTTCCTGGCCAGGACTGGTTCCAAATCCTGATTCCTGACTTCCAAGTTCTTTTTTGCTAGATCAGGAAAGACTAGACACAGAAAGGGGAGAGTTCCTAGAGGCAAAGTTAAATTACAGCTGCAACTGAGCAAGGTTCCACCAAAATCATCTTTCCCTGGGTGGGTATGAAGAGAAAGGGCCAGGAAAATCTTCCGAAGCTGGTACAGTTACCAGAGAGGCTGTACCTCGATTGTTCAAAGCTTTTCTTTCTCTTCAGTGTCAGCCATGGAGGAAAGGATGAGAGGAAAAGAAGTCTTAGGAGTCAGTGTTACATTTGTCCATTCCAGTTAAGTTTACCAATATAGCATTTAAAGTAACTTGAGGATTAAATATATTACACTCAGTGCAACATCACCATCGCCCCCATTGCCCCCTCCCAAATTTTATTCTTGAGGAAGCAGTACTGTTCTTAACACACTGATATTTATTTTAATTCTCAGGGATGAGGTCACGTGCAGCCTGAGAGGTGCGTGCAGAATGGGGAGGGCCAGTCCCAGATGTTGACCTTGGGGGTATTAGGGGAGACTTAGGGGTTGGCCTAATGTGTGAGCTTCAGGATTTCTCAGGTTGGGGCCCTGCCCTGCTCCTCTCTGGGGTCCCCACGACTGCCTGGTTACCACGTTTTTCCCTCCCTGGGGATGCTCAGCTTGCTAAGGTGAAAAGCCAAACCCAGCCCAGAATTCCAGGTCTCAGGCCCCCTAACTCGCTGGAATTGGAACCCATCCTGTGGGTGTGACTGTGGGGGAAGCATAAAGGCCATCAGAACACAGATCCCAGAAAGACGGACCCTGTGCATCTCAGGGGCTGAAGGAATTTCAATTAAAAGAAAATAAGATTGGAACAGGGGAAAGGGAAAGAAGTCAAAAGCCCCGTTATAAGTCCCTGGGAAAATGAAGAGGCAAAAAAAAAAAAAAAATTATTATTTCAATTACTATGAAAACGTGTTTTATTAGAAGATGGGGGATTCATCACTGACACTCAAAAGCCCAAAGAGCGATACCCAGCACTATAATACCTCCGTCTCCATGCAGGGAGAATGAGTTATTAAATCGGAAGATGAATGTTTTGCAGTTCAGTTAACTGCATCTGTTAAAAAAGAAATAGTTATAAACTTGCTCTGGATCCCTGACCCCTCCCCGTGAAAGCTACCCCTTGCTAGCCCCCAACCCTCTGTATCCTCAAGGGTCTCGACCCCTCCCCCTTTCACATTGCTGTGGCATAGGAAAATGCAGGAGGAAGAATGGAAAAAAAAAATCAGCAAATTAAATGCAAGCCAGAGTTTTTTTCTTATTATTAAAAAAAAAGTTGCATACAGTTCAATTGTCGCAAAGTGCGACGATGTAAATGCGGTGCATTCTTATGTATAACAGCTTTTCCTTCCGCTCCCATGGCAGCCTCAATAACGCTGCGCTTCTGTTCTGCATGAATAAATATGTATAAAATGTAACGCTGCAAAGAAATAAAATCTGATAACTGAAAGATACCATTTCTCAGGTTCTGGGAGCAACATGAGGCACCAGCTTTTCTGATTCTTTGGTGTTTATGCGAGGAGCCATTGAAATGATAATGTGGAATTTATTATTATTTTTTTTCCAGGGGCAAGTAATTTTCAGCTGTTCGTCGGGGCTTTAAGAAATGGAGGCTTTGGTGGTCTTCCTCCTCATTTGGTGTTCTAGGTGGGGGTCTACGGCTGCTACCCGGCTTCCCCATTCAGGCCATATACCCACAACCTTGAAATCTCTTCCCTTCCTCGCCTTGTGAGTCAACCTTGTCAGTGGAATAATGAATTTATCCCTCGGAGCCAGCTGTGCGCAGCCTTTGCACCAGGGAGGCTCTCGTGCAAAGTGATTCTTAAGCTCTCTCAAGCCCTGAGAGAGGGCACTGGCTATTATGCATAATTCCCTGCCCTCAAAGGCTTACTCCACCCCTTTCTCTCCCTCATCAGGAAACCATATAGGACATTATTTTACTAAACATCTCAAATAGGAGATGACTGGCTTTTGCTTTGTTTGTTTAATTGTTTACAAACTTCGGCACTTTCTTGCCTGTAACACGGTTCTTGGAACCCCAAGCGACTTGCTCCTCTGCTGTCTGAGAGGGCTGAAGCTGGCAGCAATCAGGGGCCGGGGCCGGCCCCCCACTTCCTTTCCTGCTCCTCTCCATTCACATTGTCTTGAGACCGGCTAAGTCTCATGCTATGCTTCAAAACACCTCCCAGGCTTTCCAGATCTTCTTGTCATTGCATTTACTCTTCCCTCCACCTGGAACACTCCTTCTGACCTTTCTAGACTTGGTCTTCTCAGCTTTCAAGAGTCAGCTCAAACGTGCAGCCACTTCTTTTATTATCACGCAGCTCCTATGCGTCCCATACGTACTACAGTAATGTGTCTGCTGACTCTTTCTGCCAAGTTCCTCCAGGACAGAGATGGCGTCTTAGGACTCTCTGCATCACCGGTAGGTACCTCGTGTCCATGGTGAAGTTCAGCCAGGGTTTGTGGAAGGATGGAATGAATGCATTACCCAGAAGAGACGGCATCCAGCTCCTTCTTCGGCTTCTCGGGGTTTGTCTCTTTAGACCCCATTCCAGGAAAGGATTAGCATGAGATTGCTAGCAAGCGCTTGAAAACCCAGAAACTCAGGAAGGAGGTCACTATCCAGTGAGGAAGTTTTCCGTGCGGTGGTGACACATCCATCTCGACCTCAGCTCACAGCCCAGGGGCACGCTGCAGACCTGCTTCACTGATAAGTGTATGTTTACAGTGCCTGGGTTGTGTAAATAAGCAGTACTTGAAGTACATAAATTAGAAGTTAATGAATGAGCTAGGAATTGTTTCCTCTGCTATTTAAACAAAGCTCCTTCTCAGGTGGGACATCAGCTTCCCCAGGGCAAAGCCAATACATTTTCTTGCTGACCAAACTAGGTAAGCAAATTTCTGTGACGTGAAGGGTAGGAAAAAAAGAGTTTCGATGATCCTCTCTTCAGACACTGTGTGACCTTGGGCCAGTTACTTAACCTCTCTTATCTTTAAAATGGGGATAATATCAATAAGAGTACCTCTTTTATACAGTCCTTGTGAGGATCTAAATGTAAATTTGGTAGCATGTGTCTGGAACAGAGAAGCCCTTCATAGACATGAAGCTTTTTCATGGTGGTTTGGTTTTCAAGGACTTTTTTCTGCTTTTACACGTACCAAATGAACATCATGTTTCGGACTTTTTTCTCCCCAAACCGGGTTCTCCTATTAGAAAACAGTCGAGAAGTGACAAGGCTTTGTGATACCTCTGTGCTGGGTGGGAATCCTTAAACTGAGCCCCTCAGCCTCAGGGATAAGGTTTCTGAGCCATTTCAACTGTTTTGGTGGCTCAAAAACCTTTTTCACTCCCTTCCTGTCCGTGGACATATGGATCAGGTCAGGGACGGCTTGGGAAGAAAGGGACTATTAGTGTACAATGAGCATATCATCGAAGAGCTGCTTTTCCTGACTTGGAATTCAACCCCGAGGAACAATGCAGAGCTCATCTGGGCCTGCGGGGCGGGTTGGTTGTCCTGGGGACTGTCACGCCTTCAAGAGTCAGGTTTCTTTGCCCTTACTTAAGTAACCCAACCCACCCCAGGTACTGTGCTCCCGTGAGCGGCCAGTCAGAGCCAGGAGGCACTTACTACAGGAGAGGGGCACAGGCTCCAGACACCGAGCTGGGAAGCCCGAGGCCCCGACAGGCTTCAGACAGACACACAGCAGGCGGCAGCAGGGAGGCCCCCAGTCCAGTGGTTCAAGTCCAGGAAGCCCACCCACCCCGTTTCCAGTCCTGTTACGAAATTGTCAGGGACGACCAACGCACACATGGGCAGCTGGGGGCTTTCCTCAAATTGACAACAGCTTCTTGTGACTCTGCAGAACACGAGCTGCTTGCATAAACACTGCCTCAGAGACACCTGCTGTGGGGAATGCATGGAGTGGGGGGAGAGGCAGAAAGATACAGGGGGAGAGGACAGTTTCCCCACCCCACTACAGAGGGGACATTTATCCATCCATCCATCCATCCATGGTGCACGTGCACAGGCTCTGTCACCAGCTCGGTAGTAACTGGGAGGCAGGGAAGAACACAGTGCAGTCAAAGGGCCTCAGTGCCCCCATCTCCTCCCACACTCCCCCTCCAAACGAGACTTGACTGGGGAAAGACCTCTTGGGGTCTCCAGTGCTACTGCACTACGGTGGGCTGGGCGTTCGCCAGCGAATCCATCGCAGGCATAGGAGGCTGACTGCACAGCAACTCCTAGGGAGGGTGAGGTAGAGATGGGGTGAGGATGGCGAGGAAGGAAAGGGCTAAGTCCCTGGCGTGGAAGGTTGGAGAACGCAGTAGCAAGAGGGGGTTTGGGGGCCTCTACTTGAAACCTACGCTGCAGGTCAAATCCGTATGCAAACCGCAGGTGTTCAGGGAGAGGGCTCTGAGAGGTGGCAGAGCTGGGCAGTACCGCAGAAGGCTCCCGTCTCTGGGTGGAGCTTTTGCACTTTTCTGCTTGTCAGTTTACCTGACGCGCCAAATTAGTGAGCTCGCTGCTGCTGCTGCTGCCGCCGCCGGCGCCGGCAGAGGCTCTGAGTCATCTGGTTGCTCAGTTCTGATCACAAAGTACACAGGAGAGCCTGGTGGTGCTCCTGGAGTCGGAGCCAGCCGGGAAAAGGGTCTCCTGCCTTCCGCTTCTGGGACATGTACAGGGGCTTCTCACTCCTGGTCAGCCCTGAGCAGAGTGCAAGAACGAACAGGGGTGCATCCCTGGCTTCATCAGAGGAGGCTCGGAGCTCATGGAACAGAGTAGCAAAGCGAGCACCCAGGCCATGCTGGACGCTGAGGGAAGAATATCCCTCCCTTCCAAAGGTTTCTCGCTCTTTAACTGTAGTCGTCACAGTCAAGCCACCAAGGGCCGATCCCAGAGGCTATAAGGGAGCATTTAGAACGGTGCTGATCTGATTTCTTATCAGAGAACCATGGGTGAGAGCAAGAGCTACAAATTATGGTTCTTGTTCCTGAGTGTGGCTCTGGGCCCATCCACTGTATCTCCTCTGTGTACTTGATTTCTTGGGAAGAAGGAGAGTTCAGGCCCTGCCCCAGGGGAAATGGTTTACTACAGCTAATGCCCCATCGAGGTCTCACTACAGCTGATGGTGCCTCAGGGCAGGCCGGCCACACGAGGAGAGCGCGAATCTCTGGAAAGGCACACAACATATTTTCTTGTGATGTGTCCGCTTCTGGGCCATCCAGCGCACCAGACTGTGAGCCACCCCGAGGCAGGGTGGACCTCAGGCATCCTTGTGCTTCCAAGGTTAGCACTGGGCCTGGCACACACGTGGCACTCAATAAGTGTGTCACAGACACGTGAATCAGTAGCAGAGATGAGATTAAAACTCAGTGTGGAGAGATGATTGTAATAAGGAAGAGCTAATCTGACTCCATACAGGATCTGTTTCTTTTCCTGTAACCTTTGGATTCTTTTGCTTTTGCTACAAGAATGTTGCCTATAGCCTGAAATATGCAGGATCGCCCATTCTCAAGGCTCTGACCTTTAAAGGTATAACACTTTTCCATTCATATAGAGATAAAAAGTGGCAGAACAGAGAATAACATTTGTCTTGTTGGAGGTTTACAGGAACATTGTGACCCAACCTACCCACAGAGCTGCAAGAACAGAGGATTCTGGCACCAAGAAGTTTGCACCAACCAACTACACCCCCTCCTCTTCTAGTATAAAAGAAGTCTCAATTCTAGCAAGGATAAGATGGTTCCTTGGGACACTACTCCACCATCTTCTCTGTCTGCTGGCTTTCCAAATAAAGCCCCTGTTCCTTTGCCCCCAAAACTCGTCTCTTGATTGATTGGCCTGCCATGCAGCGAGCGGTACGAGCTTGGACTCGGTAACACGATCAGCTCTCAAGGGGAATGTCAACTCCAGGAAGCATCAAGAGAGGTGGAGAGAACCTTGAGATAATTGAGGTCCTACTCTTCAGTTGACAGAAGAGAAACCTGACGTCCAGAGAGGTTAAGCCCCATACACAATCCCACACAGCTAATTTGGGGCTCCAGGACTGTCCCCCAAGTGTCCTCATGCCGCCCCATGCTGGTGGGGGAGGACGGGGAGCACACCGGGGGAGGTGTGACTCCAGGCCCTGGGGTACGCACACCCTTGAAAACAAAACTGCATGATTCAACACACATCTGCAGCAGTAGTGCAATTATCTCTGAGATCTAAGCAGTGATCGATGGGAGTTTTAATTAGCAAAATCTCTTCATCCTCCCCCAGAGAAGAAAAAAATTATTTTCTGGGATGTTTACTTCATCGTAAAATTTGGTGAAATTCTACCTCACTCAGATGGGCATGATGCATTTGCATAAAAGGGGGTGCTAAACATCATTTTTTGTTGTTGTTGTTGTTCCCGCAGCTGAAAATATTGTTCTGACTTCTGCATGCGCTTAAGTTTGGCTGCAAATCGGAAGAGCTGCACCCACACTTGGGCCTGAGAAGGGGGGCTGAGGGGGAGGGTACGGCTAGGCCGGCAGCTGGGCTGTGCTCCTCCTGCTTGGTCTCGCTTGCTGGCTCCCTGAGTCCTGAGGGAGGCTGACCTGGTCACTGAGGGCAGCGGTCACCCTCTGCCCTCTGACGGTGGCCTTGTGCCTTCTCTGGTGTCTGGAGCTTTCCAACCTGCAGGCCTTGACACAGGGAGGGCCGGAGCCTGCCAGGCTGGTACCCTCTACGGCTACTGTATTTACCCGTTCACTTTCTCTTGTCTACCCCCTTCCCTCCACCAGGCTGAGAGCTCCCTGAGTCAGGGGCCTGGCCTGTCTCATTCACCGTTGTGCATCCTCAGTGCCTAGGGCCATGCCAGGCATCTAAAAGACACAAAACAGTTGGTGAAAGAAAAAGTGAAACCCCTTAAGTTCCAAACAGAGTTCTCCCCATGGGTGATGCCTTTCCTTTGGGGTTCATTCTCCCTCTTAGGGGTTCCCCCTCCTGGAATGAAGATCTATTGCTTCTTGGGATACACTCCACCGAATCCTTTTTGGACCAACCTGCCCAGGGCAGAGGGAGCAGCAGAGTGCAGTGATTAGGAATGAGGCTTTGGGCTTGAGACCTGGCTCTTCCCTTACTTACTGCTTGTGTGACAGCCAGCAAGTGACTTAACCTCTCTACGCCTCAGTTTCCCCAGCCGCACAATGGTGCTGGGCGGGACTGCTCCATCCTAGGGCTGTTGTAAGAATTAAATAAGGTGGTGAATGTAAAAGCCTGGCCGCCCCGAAGGGGCTGAATTCCTGTTATTCTGATGATGATCTTCATCATCACCATCACTTGGGAGAGTGTCGGCTCCACAGGATGGATGAAGGAGGAGGGCTGGGGGGGCGTGGGTGGCTTCTCTGTCTTTGCACACGTCACTGGTTTTACGTGAGGATTAGAGACCCCCCCCCCACCCATCTCCTTAGCTTTTCTGCTGCCTCTCCCCATCCTTTCCCCCACTTTTTCAGAGAAACAAAGCATTTAGAACTGGGGTCGGTCCTATTTCTCTTTAGGGAAGGAAACTGAAACCCAGAAATGTGAAGCAGCCTTGCCATGGCCACGCAGCCTGTTATTGGTGGAATTGAGACGTGTAGGATTTCTGAATCACACTCTAAGACAGCCCCAGTCACGTGGCTGGTGCTGTCCACACCCAGGCAGCCCCCTGCCGAGTGAGGAGAGACCGGGAGGAGCTTGGCAATGGCTCCATTGGTCAAAGGCTGGTGGGAGTCTTCCCTTCTTGACCCCACAGATCCTGGATTGGGGTGGTGTTGGGTAACATACCGACACAACATGCTTTTTGTCACGTGCAGATGGTGATGTCACCATGCCTTGTTTTCATTAGGGGTCTGGGGCAAGGGATGGGGGAGGCCTCAGCCTGGCAGGAAAGAGAAGGCAGCTGATGGTGTATGGCTATGAACGTGTGTTCATCCATCATGTCTTTTTATTCTGTATTCTGATGCTTTGATGTCTTGGGGTCTCACTGACCCCAGGGGTGGGGTGTGGATACTGTCCCTCCAAGGGCTAGCTAATTCTTATAAGCAGAGCATGCCTTTCATATGCTAAGCAGACCATCCAGAGTCCTTATGTCCCCAATCCTTCATCAGGTTCTCACACTCCGGGCCACCATCCCCCTGCCTAATCACCCCAGGGTCAGGCACCAGTCAACTGGGGACAGCCCTTATACCCCAGAGCCCATGAAGTTATTCAAACTAGCCAATCCTAAGCCTACTTACCCTACTTCACCTATTTCCTACCCATGGAAACTACAATAAAGGCTTTTGCCTATAATTCCCCTCACTCCCTCACTCTCTGACAGACCCTGGTGCTTCCCCATGTGGTCCCCCTGCATGGTCTGCCTCCAGTTTCTAGGGACCTGTCAGTATAAAAACTTCTTCCTTTATGACAGTCACTTCTGTGTCTGTGTGTCTTACCACACCTGCTTCAAACAAACCCTGGGCATCCTTCAAAGAGTAGGGGCATTTGCACAAAGCAGGTATTATGACACTTATAGAGAAGTTTAGAGATTCAGGACCTGGAAGGATCCTTAGCATACCCTTAATGACATCCTTGATCCAAACCCTTTCTGATGTGGGAACAGCCCCCCAAGAGCCAGCAAGGCATCCCTTCACTCTTTCACGTTGAGACTAATCTAAACAGTGTTTGTCACCATCACCGCCATCAGCTCCACGGAACACCCCTCAACACATCCAGATTACCCCCAACACTGGCCACTCAAAAGCTGACAACAGCGACCTCACTGTGCCCCAAGGGCTACGACCAGATCTCCGACTCCCACCCCTGCATTCCTCTCCAGGGAATATGGTATCTGCACACTTAAAAAAAAAAAGTTGAGCTGAAGATGGCACAAAATTAGTTCCTTCGACAGACAAATTTGCTCCTGAAACACTCTGCCAACCTGCTAATGAGTTGTCTTGAACCTTGCGCGGTGTTACCTCTAATTTTGCAGCCTGCTAGGATTTGAGTTCTGTGGACAGCCTCACATTTGGTTTGGAATTATAGGCTGAATTGCTGCTCACTCCTATTATCGTGCTGTCAATCTTGTATTAGCACATTATAATATGGTACACTGAATGCATCTGTTCTGTATATCACGGGGCCTCATTGTCATTTGTTGAATCATTTTTGTCTTATATGATTGTTAAGCAATTGTTTCGTCTCGGGCGGCTTAAACTTTGATTACTGTATACTATTTACGGGGAATATAAAAAGAGGGGGAAAACTCCGTCATCAGCTGATTTCACCAGTTCTCAGCATTTATGTTGAAGTTCAAAGGCTCCCTGACACCTAGACACACATCCTTGAAGGGAAGGGGGCTGAGTAGACAAATCTTGGCTCAGGGGCTGAAGAGTGAGCGAGTTTGGAGGCAATTGAACAGGCTGCAGAAAATGTCCCTCTGTTTCCCCATCATGGGTGGCTCCTCTTGTTCCCACACTGCGGAGAGGGCTCACACACAGACCTCAAACCCAAAGGTCTCTTTAGACGGAATACAAAATGCATCTGGTCCTACCACCTAAGTTAGAAGTAGTTATGAAGGCTGAAGAGCTGCTAACTGAGATTCATTGCCCAAATCTGTGAGATAGGCTCTCCTAATTAACAAGACAAGGAAGTCAAGGATGTTGTTGCTAAAGCTACCTGGCAGGACTGGGGGCCGCTGTCACCAACACAGATGATAGCATTTCCTCCTCTGAGGAGCCTATTATAATGTCAGGACGTGTGTTCTCAGATCCCAGCGGGATGGGGGAGCGCACTGGCTAATAGGTGGAAGCAAGTGCAAACTATGACTCAGGATCTAGGAGGGAGGTTAATCAAGGAAGGGCCAATTGATGAGATTCACTCAGTTCACAACTGTTGAGGACCCCAGGAGGTGGGGAAGGGAGAAGGCGGGGTGTTCATTCCGAGGATCAACATCCGTCCCCTGGACTTGGACGTTCCCCTTCCTTTTTTCTCCTCTGAGCATGCTTCTCACTTATCCCCACCTTTCACATGACCAGTTCAATTCCATACCATCACCATATTCTCCCAATGTCCTCTCCTTAATTTTGCTGAGTCCTCCAGTGAGAATTTTTGCCTCTGTGTCTTGGCTCGTCCTATTCCCCTTTTCTCTCTGCTCATGCAAGTCTTACCCAGGCTCACCTCTTCCAGAAAGCCCCACCCTGCAGTGCTATCTTTGTCCTGAGTCACAGGGACATTTACTTACTGTTAGATAATTACCAGGTTACATCTACGCAGAGTTCACTGCACACTCCTGGATGAAGTGTACACTTCTTGGAAGTGAGAATGGAATATGACATCTCTGCACATGGTGGTGCATTGGGCAATGCGAGCAGAGATGGAGGTAACAGTGAAAACGGATACCACCTAGTCCTAGAAAATGTGCACCACCCTCGCTTGATGCTAGTCAATAAGATGGCCCTATTTATCGAGAGCTTATAAATGCTGAGTGCTTTATACAAATCATTGAATCTTCCCAGCAATCCTGTGAGGCGATTTCTCTTATTTCTCTTTTTTATAGATTAGGAAACTGAGGCTTAGTGAGTTTGGATGACTTGTTCAGGGTCACACAGATAGTACAGGGCTGAACCAGAATTCGAACTGAGGTCTGGCTGACTCCAGCCCCCTCCCTTCTCATCTGAGACCAAACACAAAAACCAGGCTGGCACTGGTCTCTTCCACGAGATGAGTGCCAAGCTCGGCGATGCCAGCTGCCAGACCCTGTTCGTCCACCTCCCCAGCCCCAGGTCAGGACACAACTGTGATCCCTCTCTATTCTTCCAGGATGCCGACACTTCCCTTTTTGCTCAAGCAAAGAAGCTGAACTCTCTAGTCTTAGGGTTAAAAAAAAAAAATACCCTGAAGACACCCAGCTGAGAAGGACGTAGAAGGACAGTCCATAGGCATTCATTACCTCTATTTTCTGGCTTCTGTAGTATTGCCGCTATTGAAGCTGCTCTGGCAAAGGTCGCCAGTGATTTTCTGAATGAAGTCAGGACTCACACATCCAAATGAATACTCCTCAGTGGAGTTCCCCAGGACCGTCCTGGGGACGCCAGTCCTGTGTCCCAGGCACACTGGCCAGGGCGCAAGAGTGTGGGAACACCTGCGTTTGGGAATTGCCTTTTGTGCCAGCTTATGGGTCACTCCCAGAATCTGCTTTACTATTTCCTAGTCACATACTAGGTAAAGAGCTGATTTATCCATCCACCCCTTCTGAGGAGTCAGGCTCACCTCTCTTGTGTGATCTTTAAGCATAATTAACATGGAATTGTAGGTTAAGGAGGGAAGTTACATTTATTTGTCGATTCATTCACTCACTCACTCATCAACCATGTCTTCAGCAATAAGACCCTTACTAGATAAATCCTGCCTCTGCTGCAAATCAGCCCTCTGTTCAGTGCTACACTGTCTACTGCTGCACTTTACAGATAGACGTGGTCAGAAGCAGCTACCCACAGAGGGCTTCAACACGGCACCCGACTGCCTGGACGTGAGGAATCGTCAAGGGTTTCCTGGTCAGGGATCTGGCCACATTTCTCCCTTCTCTGCCTGCAAGTTGCCACATTTCCGGAACAGGCAAAAGACAACTCCTAAGTCCAGGCTGCTTATCAGGAGACCACTTAATGCAGCCCACAGCTATTTGAATCTGGCCTTCAATTTCATGGCCTCTGATCATCCTTGGTAGCTGGGGGAGCTTGAGGCTTTCTTAAATTTCCTGATCCTAGACTTTCTCATCTTTAAAATGCAGCTGGAAACCATGCCCGCTTCATGGAGTTGTAAGGGTTAAATGGAATCATGTACAAAGCATTCAGCACTTGTGAAGTCTGGGGTCTCAGGTCAAGGCCAGGACACAGGGGGTGGGGAGAGGTCAGCAACCTGTAAAATATCTCTGGAGGGTGCACACACACACAAAGATGGGTGACAGTGGTTGCTTCAGAGGTGGAGAGCTGAGTGGCAGAATCACTTTTTACAGTGACCCGTATACACCTGCTGACTCAAAACATTTAATAATAATGACGATGACAACAGTAAAAAGGGAGTTAGTGCTCTAAGTTTAATTGCTTTCTACTTCTTTACATTTAATCGTCTTTCCCATGCAATACATCTTCAACTGACACTTCTTTAAAAATGAGCTATGGAAGAACCATCAGTCTCAGGCCCCTGGCTCCAAGGCTGGGACCTGTCACTGAGACGGCCGCCCGCCCGGGTCTGCCCACCTCCACCTAGCCCACCTGGTGCCCTGCTGAGCAGGGCTATGCCGGCTTGAGCAGGGCCACTGGCACGGCTGCAGGCACGTTCTCTGAGTCTCCATATTTTCAACCATGGTCTCACATCGCTGTGGGATAAATCTCCCTAAGCCATTATTTCTGGGCTAGTCCTGCACCCGGGAACCTACAACGCCATTTCGCTGTCCCCATCTACTCTCAGCTCTCTCCTGGGAGTCAGGGGCCGCTGTGCACTCAGGCTAATGTCTCACTTCTCTCGGGCACACAGCCAGGCCTACTCTTCTCCCTTCAGGAACATGCTGGGCTCCGCTTTGCTGATGTACATTCCTTCACCTTGATCATCCTGCCGCAGGGAGCTCTCTCATCTCTCCCCGCCCCTGGCTGAGCGAGGCCAAGCCTGGCCACCCCTCAAGGCTGAGCTCAAGCCTTCACTCCTCCAGGAAGCTTCCCTGACTTCTGCCTGCCTGTGCTGTTCTTCCTCAAACTCCCACGAGCTCGGTCACTATTCAATTCAACCACTGATAAGTGCCTCCCGTCGTTTATTGGAAAGTACAGGCGTATCTCATTTTACTGTGCTTTGCTTTATTGCACTTTGCAGATAATGGCGCTTATTACAAATTGAAGGTTTGTGGCAACCCTGCATCGAACAAGTCTGTTGGTGCCATAGTCCAACAGCATTTGCTTACTTTGTGTCTCTATCACATTTCGATAATTCTTGAAATATTTCAAACCCTCCGCCGGCAAAAAGATTACAATATCACTCAACGGTGGTTAGCATTTTTTAGCAATAAAGTGTTTTTAAATTAAGGTATGTACATTGTTTTTTTTAGACATAATGCTATTGCACACTTAATAGACTACAGTAAACGTAACTTATATGCACTGGGAAGCCAAAAAGTTTGAGTGACTTGCTTGATTGCTATATTTGCTTTATTGTGGTGGTCTGGAACCAAACCCAATAACTCCGAGGTCTGCCTGTAGCTTTGTCTTGTCTCCCCAACTGGATCACAGTCTCTTGGATAACTCAGCTCATGCATTAGCCTTCTTCCACATCCTCATAGCACCAGCTTACTGCCACACACATCTTCCAGCCTCAAAAATGACTTGATTTGGGAATTCCCTGGTGTTCCAGTGGTTAGGGCTCCGCGCTTCCACTGCAGGGGGCGCGGGTTCAATCCCTGGTCGGGGAACTAAGATCCCGCATGCCGCACTGTGCGGCCAAAAAAAAAAAAAAGAGAGAAAGACTTGATTTGACTTGGAGTCAGAAGATCTGGGTTTGAGCCTGAGTTTGCACAGCTATAACATGGAAGTAATATTCCTATCACACAGAATGACTGAAATCAGGGCTTGAGAGAGAGATGTGCCTTTCTCAGAGGGCGGAAGGAGAGAAAGGAGGGTCCATGGGAGTGAGAAACAGCAGGAGGGGGAGGCCAGGCCATCTGAACCCACAGGAGCCCCCTCAACAACTAGAACAACAGAAGGGGGCTGAGGATAGGAGGGTGGGCTTTGGGGACACACCCCAGCCTCCACTGAGAGAAGACTCTGCTCCTTTCTCCTTCCTGCTCTGAGGCCCTGGGGAGCTTGGAGTTTAGGGAGATGATAAGTGGAGAGAAAATTAAAGGCAAGAGAAGTCTAAGGAAGTCGTCAAAGCACAGCCAGGAGAACAGAACCCTGAAAAAAAAGGTAATGCCGTAAATTACAGCTTAAAAGCCTCGTTTTGGGCAAATTGCTTTTTAACAAGCAGACAAGCTCTATCAATAGCATCTACCGTATGTTTTTATAAAGTGCAGAAATATGTTTTTACAAGGCCAGTAAATAAAGTTCCTATCGATTTGAACTCAAGTGTAATCTGTTTTTCTGTCTGCCACCAACACTGGTAATAAAGCAGAATCATGTAATACGGTATTTCAGCTAATGTGACAATACATCACTGCAGGGATGCCCTGCTCTGCAGCGATCTATCATTTTCTATTGGTATTGCTTAGCTGCAGAATTTATAAACTTGCTCCAAATTGATGCAATGTTCAATTTTCTTTTCCAATTTATTTTTGGTTGAGCCAAGCAATATTGAGGTCTCTGAGCAAGAGGCTAAGCACTACCAGATGTTACCTGGAAGACTTCACACTCCCAGGGAGGAGTGGGGAGATGTGAGCCCGCACTCACCGCCCTCCAACAGGCCGGGAGACAGAAGGCCCTGGAAGAAGATGGCGATGGAGAAGAAGAGGTAGCCTCCTGGCCTGGGAACCCAGCCATGACTGTGCTCTAGAACATCCAGGGGCTAAAGGGTGAAAGGCCAGAGAACATCCAGCAGAGAAGCTGTAGCAACGAGTGCTGGGAATTTTGTCTGGGAATTTTGCCAAGATGTAGATTCTGATTCCGTAGGTCTGGATGAGGCCTGAGACTGTGCATTTCTAACAAGCTGCCAGGGGGCGCTGATGCTGCTAGTTCGTGGGTCACACTTGGGGTAGCAATTCTCTAGACCTCGAGCATCTTCAAGGCATAGAGTTACAAATCTTGGAGCTGGAAAAGACCCCAAGAAGTAATCTGGTCCATTCCCCAATCCTCACACAGGAAAGGTATCATTAGCTCTATCTTTCCAACCCCCTGCTCCCCTCTTCTGTGCTTTGGAACACAGTGGGTATGCCTTTGCGGTTCCATTCGCCCCCTCACGGTGCATCGTCCACTGGACACTGAGTGCCTAGACACCACTCGTGTTTGGAGACCGCCTGGCAGATGACAGGAAGCAGTGCAGCATGGTGGACCGCGTGGAGTTTGGAATTAGATAACATGGGTTTGAATTCCGATTCCACCACTTACTGACAAGCATGCTTCGTCTTTGGCAAATTACTTTACCTCCTTGAGCCTCAGCTTCCTCACTGGTGTCTCGGGAATAAAGTTCTTCCTCAAATTCTACCCATCTTATTAAATGGGATAACATCTGTAAAGAGCTCGACACAGCCAGATGTTTAAAAAGGGCCAGTTCCCTTTTGTATTTCTTCAGTATGCACTTGCCTAATGAATGAATGATTGAGTACTTATGAGGCAACCGAGACAAACAAAGTGTAAGTGGCTCATATTAGATCCTGCAGTAGAGAGAAGCCAGGGCAGAAGGCTGGGTTGAGAGTGTTGGAGCCTGGTTCCTCCTGCTTTCCCTGATAACCTCACCTGATTTCTCCCACATCCTCACCTCCCAATGAAACCCAAGTGGCAAATGCATGAAATACTCAGATGGTCTCTTGGTCTGGCATGAGTCATTTGCTGCCCAGAGAGCATGGATATTTAGGGAACGAGGAGTCTGGGTGTGGGGATGGCAACGTGGTTAAGGCATGGTATTACCTCTAGCATACCATGGGACCTTATTTATGTAGACTTCAGGGTTATGGAGGCAAGTATTAGAGTCATTTAGAGAGCAGTCTCTGGGAGACAACTAAGGCCCTTAATAAAGTCCAGATGGGTGAGACCGCCTCGCACAGCTGAGCAGGGGCAAGGATGGGATTATAACTGGGTCTTTCCACCACCTTTCCACCATACATCACAGCCTCTTTCATATCTTCAGAAACCAAGAAAGTAGAGGCACTAAGAATCACACTTAATTAAATCAAAGTATGAGCAATGGAAATTCAGTAGTCAGCCTATTTAGTGCTAAAGTAGTTAAAAATAATTTCCCAAGTAATGTATCTTCTGAATTATTTCTAAATGCCATGTATTGGTGATATATTTTAAACACTGTGGTGAAATACACCTAACATAAAAATTGCCATCTTAACTATTTTTAAGTCTAGAGTTCAGTAGTGTTGTGCAGTTGGTTGTCATGCAACCAATCTCCAGAACGCTTTTCATTTTGCAAAACTGAAATTCCATGTCCATGAAACAACTCCCTGTTCTCCCATCCCCCAGCCCCTGCCAACCACCATTCTGCTTTCTGTCTCTATGAATTTCACTACTCTAGGGACCTCAAACAAATGGAATCCTACAGTATATGTCGTTTTGTGACAGGCTTATGTCCCTTAGCGTTATGTCATCAAAGTTCATCCATGTTGTCTCAAGTGTCAGAATTTCCTTCCTTTTTAAGGCTGAATAATATTCCATTTTATGGATAATACCACATTTTGTTTATCTATTCAGCTGTCAATGGACACTTGGGTCATTTCTACCTTTTGGCTATTTTGAATTGTATTACTCACATGGGTGTAAAAATATCTCTTCAATATCCTGCTTTCAATTCTTTTGGATATTTAACCAAAAGTAGAATTGCTGGATCATACAGCAATTTTATTTTTAATTTTTTGAGGAACCACCATACTGTTTTCTATAGTAGCTGCATCATTTTACATTCCCACCAACAGTGCACAAGGTTTCAATTTCTTCACATCCTTGCCAACATTTGTTATTTTCTTTTCTTTTCCTTTGTAAAAATAGTAGCCATCCTAACAGGTATGTGGTGGCATCTCATTGTGGTTTTCATTTGCATTTACCTAATGATTAGTGATGTTGAGCATCATTTCATGTGCTTGTTTGGCCATTTGTGTATCTTTGGAAAAATGTCTATTCAAGTCATTTTTTCATTTTTTAAATTGGACTGTTTTGGCATTGTTGAGTTGTAGGAGCTCTTTATATGTTCTGGATATTAATCCCTCATCAGATATATGATTTACAAATATTTTCTCATTCTGTAGTTGCCTTTTTACTCTGTTGATTATATCCTTTGACAATTTAAAAATTTTGATATAGTCAAATTTATCTATTTTTTCTTTTGTTGCCTGTGCTATTGGTGTCATATCCAAGAAATCATTGCCTAAATCCAGCTTTCCCCTGTTTTCTTCTAAGAGTTTTGTAGTTTTGGCTCTTATTTTTAGGTTTTGATCTGTTTTGAATTAATTTTTGCATATGGTATAAGGTAAGGGTCCTAGGTTATGTTTTAATGTAGATGTTTTTCATATTATTTTTACTATCGCTGTGACCATAGCAATGACATATCAATCGCAAGTTCCAAAGTTTAGGAGGTTACATTTTGCCAAAGAATGGCAGGAACATTAACAAGAATAAAATAAGTACATGGAAACAGGCCTACATTTTCTGGATTAAATTTCTGAAGTTTTGTATGTTTTTTTTTTTTTTTCCTCCATTTCAGGCAGGTGTTTTGATTGATTTTTATCATGATTCACAAATGTATTAATTTGGACAAGCTAACTTACCTCTCTGAGCCTCAGTTTCCTGATAAGTGAACTAGAGATAATAATATTTCAGCCTCCTCCTAGGATTGTGATTAAATGAAATTAAGGTATAGAGTAGGTACTTATGAAATGTTAGTTTCCTTCTGTCTCTTCAGCCTCTGAGCTTTGCTCCATGCCTTCATCTTGAATATTCCGCCCTTTCTTCTTCTATATGATGGTACCAAGTAAACATCAAGTGGCTCAAAGGCTCATCTCTCCCAAGAAGGCTTCCTTGACTCAGGCTACTCATTCTAGTCTTCCCTTCCTTTGTATGTCCTTGGCATATAAAGGTGACCCTTTTGTTTCCCCTGACTACGGTAAACAAAACACAGGGCAGGAAGCCTTCGTTCTGCTTCTAAAACTGGTCTTGACAGGCAGTGGGTGATCAAATTAGAGACTGTATGTTGGCAGGTAGCGTGATTCAGTGGGTTAAGTGAGGGCTGAGGGACCCAGAAGATTTCAGGCTAAGTGATGGTTCAAATGCCAATTTAATTTAGAATGAGAACAAACTCAAATTTCTTGGGCTTCCGTTGTCATAGCTTGAAAATGGGCATGATGATATAGCTTTGTGACATTAATAAAAAGATAATTTCAAAAACCACTGGGACAGTTTGCTTTGCAAAAGGCTATAAAAAAGGAAAAAGAAATAAAGAATTTATTCTTGGAGGAGAAATCCCCACACCTCAGGGAATTCTTAACTATTTAAAATCATAGAACCCTAAAGAGAATTTTAAGAACATATGGAATCCAAAAAACACTTTGCAGAAGTAAATTTGCAAATAATTTAGGGGGTTTGTGGCTTCCGCAAAGCCTATCCAGGGCCTCCAGACTATTGATGAGCCCCAGGATAAGGGCTCTGCTCTGTACAATGGAGCATACAGGCAATAAAATACCTGAGGTGTGTGCCTCCTGCCCTCAAGATTTGCTTTTCTTCCTTTGCAGTCCCTTTCAGTCAAGCCTGGTGCTTATATCAGGTCGCTGACTCCCAATGTCACTGCTCGGAGATGAGATAAGAAATTATCAATAAATGTGTCAAATTAACTCCTTTGGCTGATGGATGTGGCTGTACATGGTGGTCCCTGCTTGTGCTGTCACCAGCTGAAGACCTGGGGACCACCCCATGGTGGAGGCACAGGGCCCACCGCCTTCCTGCATCTCTGGAACGTCTCCTCACAGTCAGCAAGAGTCCCACTCTCTCTAAACTGGAGATTTTCTCATCATCACAGTGAGGATGTACGAGATTATAAACTCCATGCAAGGAGACTATTAAAGGACACAAGGTGGGAAAAGAATCCAGCCTTGTCCTGATAAATCATAGTTCTGTGCATTTCAGTTTAACTTCCCACATTCATCCCCTTCCTGAATCAGGCTCTTCTTTACTACACAGTGATTGTCACTTGGCACCCTCTGCAACCTCCTGCAAGTGGACCATCCTGAACTGCAGAGGCTGGAAGTTTAAAACTACGTTTCCCAGACTCCCTTGCAGTTGGGGTTCTGGATGCAAATTCAATTCCACCAATGAGATGCACCTACACAACAAGGTGAGGCAGAGGCCGTCTCCTACTTCCTGGGCTGATGCAGTTGTGAAGACTTTTGGGTTTCTCTGCAGCAGAATTCCAGTCTTGGATGGCAGCTTCATGAGGGGAGAGATGCAGCAACAGAGACCTCCACACTCACTGTTCTCAAGTCCAGTCACTGACTTCACGGGAGCTAAACGTCTCTTCGGAGCTGGAGACAGCCCCCTGACCCCTGGATGCAGTGGCTGTGGTGTTCTGAAGTCAGCAGTTCCAGAGACAGCGTCCTGATTCCCCAGCTTCCTCACTGGGGCAGAAAAAGCAGCTCCCCTGGTAGGCCAGCTCGGTGGTTTTATTCCTGGGGGAGTCATTCTTGGAGGTTGAAACTAGAGCCCACTCCTCAGCCCATCTAACAATTTTGTAAGCACCCAATTTCCTGTAGTAAGTACTTCCCTGCTTAAAATAGCTAGAGTGTGGTTTCAGTTTTCCACAACTCAGCACTGACTGAGGTAGTGTTTTGGAACTAGAAGAGGTTGCAGGCAGTAGACCCTCATATTTGGGGTTGGTCATCTGTCTGGTCCAGTCTGAAGACAGGTAAAAGTCTTCTGCTTCCAGCCAAGATGGCATAACAGGGACCAGATTTACCCTACCACCTGAGACAACTAAAAAATGGAACAAAATATGTGCAACAGTGGTTTTCGGACTTTGAACAGCAGGCAGTGCAGGACAGTGGTCAGTGAGAGAGGGAAAACAAATGAGGAGAATCTTACGATTACCCCGGCTTACCGCCTGAACAGAGTTTCCAGGCTGCAGTGCAGGGAAGGGGAACCCAGCTGGAGTCTGACAGTCATTCTGCATTGAAGAGATAGGGCTGGGGGTCCAAGGAGGTCAAGGTGCCCAGAATTCACAGGACAGAGAGAGAGAGAGCTGTGCAGAGACTTCTGGAAGTTGCAGAGAGTCCTCCTTGAGTCTTCAGTGGAGTACTGATCAGAAATTGCATGTGAGGAAACTATGTAAGTCCAAGGAAAGAACTCCCAAAAGAACAGAGGGGAACATCTTCAGGGCTCACACAGGGCTAAGAACAGTTTGTATTCCCACCAGCCAGATTTTAAAAAAAGAAAAAAAGAAAAAAAAGAAGCCTTACAATTCATGGGGTAGTAGAATACTCAGCAGTAGAGCAAAGTTTACCCTAGGAAAATGCTGCTCTGGTCCCCCACTAACAAAGCTTAAAAGCAAGCCTCAAAAGGATCAGTCTATTTTCAGTGAACCCAGCTACACCCCGGAACAACACTCAAGAATAATTACAAGAATATAAAAAATATTTCATACCCAACAAAGTAAAAATTCACAATGTCTAGCACCTAAAAAAAAGAAAAAAAATTACCAGGCATGCAAAGAAGCAAAACAAGGACAAAAATCAATCAATAGAAGCAGACCCAGATATGACACAGATAGAAGTAGTAAACATTAAAAATTATTATAACTATATTCCATATGTTCAAGAAGGTAGGGATGCTTAAATATCCCAAGAGAGATGGAGCATATTTTTTAAAACTCCAAATTGATTTGGAAAGGCTAAAAAAAAAAAAAATACAATGTCTGAGATGAAAAATATACTCAATGGAATTAACAGAAGCTTAGCCACACTGAATAACATATTAGTGAGCTTAAAGACATAGCAATAGAAACTATCCAAAATGAAAAACAGAGAATAAAAAAGACTGGGGGAAAAAATCCAGAATGGCACATCAGTTAGCTATGGGGCACCTTCAAGTAGCTAAATATAGATGTAATTGGAGTTCCTGAAAGCAGGAGGGAGGCAGAAAAAAATATTAGGGGAAATAATATTTGAAAAATTTCTAAATTTGATGCAAACTATAAACCCACAGATCCAAGAAGCTCAGTAAAAGAAACTCCAAGCAAAAGCAACGTGACATAAATGACACCAAAGTACATGATATCAAATTGCTTAAAATCAGAAATGAAGATGGGGGAACAGATTACCAATATAAAATGTGACACTGGTAGCCCATGATATTTACAGTAGTGAAAGATTCTTAACTGTCAAATGTGGTTGCTTAGAATAAAATGTCTACTAAAGATAAGAGTTTGACTGGCAGAGTTGCATGACAGTTGATTATGTTGGGACTAATGAATATAAAGACAGTGGAGTAAGATGGCTTCTTCTGCCCGAAGTAGAGAGATTAAAGAAAAAAATCACAAACTTGGGGATTAAATTCTTGACTCAAGGCACAATCAGAAGAGCAGGGAACACTTATGACGAACCTGAAAGAAGCTTTGGGGAAAAAAAAAAAAACAACCCAGAATGCTACATCAGTGAGATGTGGGTTATCTTCAAGTAGCCTGCAGCTTCAGGGCCAACAAAATAGGAATCAGAAATGGAAACTGACCCTGCAGGTTGCCGAATTACAGCCTAAGTTCAGTT
Source organism: Balaenoptera musculus (assembly GCF_009873245.2). Classification (NCBI taxonomy): domain Eukaryota; kingdom Metazoa; phylum Chordata; class Mammalia; order Artiodactyla; family Balaenopteridae; genus Balaenoptera; species Balaenoptera musculus. Next base: position 15,363,376 of record NC_045790.1, on the reverse strand, counting down.
CAGGTCTCTTATGGGAGAGAGCACTGACTGGGAAAGATTGGGGCCTTCTGAAGTGGGATGCATGATTCAGATGGCTGAACCTCAGACCCCACTGCACCTCCCCTTCCAGCAGAAGCTACCCCTTCTCTCTGTCTGATAAGGCTGATCGTTGCCTTGCAACAGAACACCTGTTCTTGATGTTCACACTGAGAACCCTCATTGCTCACAACCTATTCTAGAGTCAGATTTCAGCATGTCCCATGGAGAGGTACAAAGTCTGATCCTGAAACAGCAGACTTCCGCACAAAAATAATTGTCATTTGTTTTCTTATATTTATTGCCCGAAATCTGAGAAACATATGTGGGAAAGATACTAGATCAGAGAGAAAAGAAGATAATCTTAGACTGGGCCAGACTGATCAATATGGATTCTAGATCCAAAGTTAGCTCGATCATCTGGGGGTGGTTCTGTTTGCTCAGTGGGTTATATGATGACGTCTGAACTCAGTGGTATCCTACACTAAATGAGACTGAGGTGACAGGAATTCCTTGACATAATATAAAGGAAAGAATCTAAATACCTAGAGAACTACAGAAATGTTGGCATAGGTTAACACATTTGCCCCCCTCGTGTACTCCCTAACTCTGTCCCCTGAGAACATCTTTCCTTCATGAGTATTTAGAAATACTTTGGTGAGGGGAAAGGCAGCATTAGTTTTTTCTTTGGCTGTCTTCAGAATTTTGAGAATTTCTCTTTATCTTGGGTTTTTAGCAGTTTGATCATGATATGCCTAGGTGTTTGGTATTTTGTTTGTTTGTTTGTTTAATCTTGATTACAGTTGTGTGAGCTTCTTGAATCTACGGTTTGTTGCCTTTCATTACTTAAAATATGTGCTGGCCATTCTCTCTTCAAATATTTCTTCTGCCCTGTTCTGTCCCTTTCTTCTTCTGGGACTCCAACTACATGTACGTTAGGACATTTTCTATTGTCCCACAATTCTTGGATGCTCTGCTCTGTCTCTTCTTTTCTCTCTTTATGTGTGTTTAGATAATTTCTATTGATCTATTTCAAGTTCACTGATTCTTTCATCTGCTATGTCCAATTTGCTGATAAGATCATCCTAAGGTCCATTTCAGTAACCTATCTAGTTTTCCTTGATGAAGGTCCTGCCTTTTTGAGAGATTGCCTCCTAGGGGATGAGACCTAGCCCTGAGCCCAGCCTAGTGGCATGGACCCTGCGTCCCATGGGCAGATTGCTTCATGCCATCCTGCTTGCCTGAGCTCCCAATTACTGCCTACCCGGTGCTTCCTTGGTCCTGGGGCAGGGCTGATGTGTGATGTGAGACAGCTTCCTGGAAGTTGCTAGTGACGTAGTTGGGGAGAAGAGACATGATTCCAAAACACCACATCCTGATGTGGAGTGAGATAAATGCTCTTAGGATGTAGAGTAATGTGGGAGCCCAGAGTAGGAAGATGTACTAATCTGGGAGAAGAGACAGGGAGCTGAGTCATAACCTGAGCGTGGTATAATGAAGGTCTGAGCTAGAGCAATGCATGGGTCAGGGCTAACATCCATTGGTAATCAGGAATTTTGTCCTTGTTTTTGGAGTTTTGCCTCTCCTTACCTGTGAATTCTCACCCCAATGGCTTATTTACCTGATGGTTGTGATGTTCAGTGGGGATATTACTGGGGTTCAAGTACCCTCCATCCAAGTTGAGTCTCTTCTGATCTCCCTTCATCATCCAAATGATCAGTTTCATTCCACCCCTCTCTCCATGGGTTTCTTGGGGCTGAATCAGATGCATTTCTACATTAACTTTCCTGACATTTAGTCCAGTAAGATTTTTCTAGTTCTGGATATCTAGAAAACCACATCACCTATTTCATTTCTCATTTTGCCCACCTGTCCTTGGCTTCTCTCTGCTTGTTCAAGCTGAGGGTCAGCAATTATTAAGACTCTCCCAATCTAATTTGCTCATTGGTAGAACCAGAATTACACTGAACTTAGGAAGTGAAAATTTATGACAGGACAGAATTTCAGAGGTGTCAGAAGCCTCAATCCATCTCACCGCCTAATGTATGATGCCTAAAACCCCACCATTAGTGTCTCTTTTCTTTAGCTCAGTAGTTCTCAACTTATATTGATGCATAGCATATGATGGTTCTCTGTTTCTCTGTCTCCATATACACATGATAGATCAATAGATAGATAGATAATCTTTATACACGGATAGATATAAACAAATATATAGCTAAATCAAGTATCAAGCATACTAAATATACTAAAAAATACATATATTATAAATGCTAAATAAATAAACTAAAGCTTAATGTAGACATGATAGGGAAAGAAAAAGATTTAAGAAAGACTATAAAAAGTATGGGGAAAAAATTAATATTGAGTAAAGTCTATATTTTTCCTCTAATTGAGAAAATACAGCCCTCCCCCGCCCTTTCCTTTTCTTTCTCTTTCTTCTTTAAATTTAAGACCGGTTCAGCCTTTTAGCATGCAAAATCCCTTGAGGCAGATAACATTTTAAGCTGCTATCAGTCACCACACTGTGATGTGATGTGTTTGAGAAGAACAGACCTAGATGGGGGTGGGGTGGAGAAGAAAGAGGATGCTGCCATGTCTAAGGGGAAAAAAAGATGTGGGGAAGGACATGATTTGTGGAGGACTGAGGTACAAAAGACAACCCGTGTCATCATTTTCGCCAGACTTATCTCTGCCGTTTAACTTCCGAGAATTAGCTCTCTGGTTTTAGCATGCATAGAAACATCACAAGGCATTTTGTTTTTCTACGTCAAACCTTACAACAGCCCTATGAGATGGGTATTACTCATCCCATTTTATAATTGAGAAAACTGTGGTTTGGAGACGTAAGTTTCAACTCCATTTCTATCTCCAGCCTGGACCTCTCTTTTGAACATCAAACTCTTCTGTATAAAAACTCACTCAACATCTCTCCCCGGATGTCTGATAACACCTCAAACTCAGCATGTTCAGATCAGATGGCCCGAGTTCTTGCACCTATCCCCTAAACATGCTCTTCCCTTAGTCTTTCCAATTTGCTATGGACTGAATGTTTGTGGCCACCCCAAATCCATATGTTGAAGCCCTGATTCCCAATGTGATGGTATTTGGAAGTGGGGCCTTTGGGAGGTGATTACGTTTAGATGAGGTCGTGAGGGTGGGGCCCTCACAATGGGATTTGTGCCCTTATGAGAAGAGACTCCAGAGAACTTGCTCTCTCTTCTCTCCTTCTTCTCCATGTGAGGACACAGAGAAAAAGCAGCTGTCTACAAGAAAAGACAAGAGAGGTCTCACCAGAGACTGAACTGGCTAGCACCTTGATCTTGGACTTCCCAACCTGCAGAACTGTGGGGATATATTTCTGTTGTTCAGGTCACCCAGTCTATGGTATTTCACCATGGCAGCCTGAGCTGACTAAGACACCATTTCAGAAAATGGTAAGTATCCTCCCAGTCATCAAACAGCTCAATCTAACATGAAGAACCTCAACCAAAGTGCTCTAACCTGTGGTTTAGGGTAAGTTTTGAAAGACAACCATTGATGTTCTTAGCCGAGAGAATTAGGTGTTTCCCTCATGCTCTGCCTTCCCAGGAGGAAGCAAGAATGGGCCCCTGGGAAGTCTGTTGGGTCCTCTTTGCCTTTTTTCTTTCTCCTCTGGAGTTACTAAGTCTTTCTCGAGGGCCTGGGGTAGATGAGACACTGCTTGTAAGAGAAAATTTGTGATTGAAATACAGCAGCCAGGATGGAGGGCAGGGCAGGCTGGAGAGCCCTGCTGGTAATAAAGGGGTGAATTTTGAGGGGCTGAGACCTGAGGAGGCTCCCTTACCCACCAGAGTGGAGCAGCTGAGGAAGGCAGAGAGGGACGGGCCTCACCATGGAAACTAGATGAGGCAGGGAAACTGAACCCAAGTCTCACTTTGCTAGTCCCTCCAGTGGATGTTTCCACCGGAGGGAATGTGGCTTGGAATTACAGTCCACTGTCCTAGACAATCAGTGAAGTGTGGTGGTTAATACACAGCCTCTAGGGCCAGATCACCCGTGGGCTTGAAGGCCAGCTCTGAAACTCAGCACCTGGGGCCAGCTACACTCCTGTTTCCTCATCTGGAAGATGGGGATGACAATAGCACCCACCTCACAGCATTGCTGGGAAGATTAAAGGATGACGGTACTTGAAGAACTTAGGACCACACCTGACCAGTTAGCTCTTATCACGCCCTGCTCTCTGGAGGGAAAAGCTGCCCTCAGCAAGCTGGACGCAGACCTACAGAGCCAAGGGCTGCTCGGCATTTGGCCATCAGTCCCCCTCCCTTACCCGTCCCCAGCCCAAGGCCCTTTGGGCAAGAGCCAGCCCCTTCCTGGGGAGTCTTGGCCCTGGGATGACAGAGCAGAGCTCACTCATCTCATGTCCCGGTCTGAGGGGCCTGAAGTGCTCACAGGAGATGGCTGGGCCTTCAAAACCATTAATTCTGAAAAGCCCAGGCATGAGGAAGACTTGCTTTTACAGGTGGTTAAAAAAAAAAGAGTGCTTGTTAGCTTTCTCCTCTGGAAGGTTTCTTGGGTGTGCCCTGCTGTGTGCAGCCTGATGCTGAGCCCCCGGGATTCTGGACTATGGAGCGTCAGTCCTCTTGGGAAAGCTGCTCTGACTCCTGGTTGTTTTTCCCCTGGGGTCGGGGGAAGGGATAGAGGGAGGGGTGGGGATGGAGGGAAGAGGGCTGTCAGGCATCTTACCTACCCAGTGTCATTAGAAAGGGATTAAAAGATAGCAGAAAAATGGCAGAATTCACGTGTATACCGCTTTACTTTTTTCAAAGAACTTCATGGGCATCATGTCTTTTGAAGCACCTGGGGCCTGGACAGCAGCTAAACCATCTTGGACCCCGGGGGACAGCCGGGAAGGCCAGGAAGGTTTTATTAGCCAACGTTGCACATGAGGAAGTCAAGAACTGGAGGGGAACCTGTGACAACAGGAGGGGCGAGGCGCAGAGAAAGCAGGAGAAGGTCAGGAGAACGAGCTTCTGGTGGGAGCTCCATCCCCACCTGCCCGTGTGACCATGGGCAAAATCCTTAACTTCTCTTGGCTTCAGCTTTCTCATCTGCAAATCGGGGATCATGGTACGGGTTGTGTCAGGCCCAGGGGACCGTTATGAGACAAGGATGAGGAACACAAAATGTATAATAGGCTCTTTAAATGTGAGAGACAATAAAAACGACTTCTCGGGAGGTCACCTCTCCCACGACCCCAAGTGTCCAGAATACGGCAGAGCATCAGAAAGGGAAGGCCGAGCGCCTACTGTGGGAAAGTTCTCTGCACTCAAATTGGTTCCTTTGACCATTTTCCTCTTTAATCCTCTCAAAGTAGATATTATCATCCGCTTTCACAGATGAGGGAAGTAAGGCTAAGAAGTTGAGAAACTAGGGAAGCTAGCTGGATACAGAACTGGAAGCTGAACTCACATCTGTCTTTCTAGACCTCGAGCTCATGCTCTGACCCCCCTGTGCTGCTTTCCTGACCACCCCCCACCCGGCTCCGAAAAATACACGCAGAGGCATCTCATATACGTCACGGGGCTCGTAGGCGAAATCTCAGGCACTTGACTCACGTTCTCACTTTGAGCCTGTTTACTCTTGGTTTAGAAATAATTCTGACCTGCTTGGTTATCAGCTTTCCCATCCTGCTGCAGATCAGAAGGGACATAAGGATACCAATCATCTTTGACAGGAGCAAGAAATAACAGATGACAGGAGGAAAATAAATTTTAAAAGTAATTTTAGCAGTGTTGGGTGGTTTTGTGTAGAAACAAATAACCTTACAAATTTCTTTGATCCCTACAGCTATCACTTGTGAGTGATCTAAAAAAAAAAGTCTGCCTTCCTTATGAAAATAAAATAAAACCTATATTCCTAAGGCAGAACTGGCTCCAGATAAAAGAAACTCCGTGTTGGGTAGGGCAGCTGGACCACAAGCATCTCAGACTCCTGTTCCTCAAGATTCCTGTTCTTTCTGAGCCCCTGTTCTGGGCACGTTCCACCTCTACAGGGAGGGCAGAGCGCAGACACAGAACTGAAGCTTTTGTTCTCAGTACCACTGTGAAAAGAGCAATGCATCACAGATTCACTGAAGACTCAGGGACAGCAAAAGGGAAGCTGATGAAGACATTAACATGAGACCAGGTGACTGGTGCAAAATAGCCATTTGCTTGTCAATTACACAGTCAGTAACTATCGATCAGGCACCTGCCAGGTGCCAGCATAGTCCTAGGTTCAGAGCCTTCAGCTGTGAAGTTAACTGACTCTCTCTGCCCTCTTGGAGTTGCCTGTGCCCTTAGAGGGAGTGTGTCATGTTAATCAGCAGCTTGCGACCCCTGGAGAGGGATGAGTCCCCTCTTGGTCCTGCCTAATTTCATATAAAGTCACCTGCAATACCACCCATCCACTCTCTACTCTGTCAAACACAACTGTACCATAACACGAAACATATATTTGGTCTTTGTCCTTGGTTCCTGGCACAGAGCTCCTAAGACCCTTGGAATCTCCAGAGTGATTAAGAATGTCTTTTGCGTGTTAATGAGGTGACTGGTTGGGGGCGGGGATGGGGGTGGGGTGGGGGAAGACGCTAGATAACTTCAGGGTGGGGACTGGTCCCAGAAAGACCAAGGCATGATTAGAGGGTTGGAACTTTCAGCCCCACCCCCAGACCTCCAAGGAGGGGAGAGAAGGTGGAGATTGAGTCAATCACCAATGTCCAGCGATTTAATCAATCATGCCTTTGTAATGACAGCTCCATGAAAACCCTAAGTGATGGGATCCGGAGAACTTCTGAGTTGGTGAGCATTTTAAGGTGCTGGGAGGGTGCTACTCCTGAGTAGGCCGTGGAAGCGCCGTGTAACCCCTGCCCCCGTACCTTGCTCTGTGCGTCTCTTCCATTGGGCTGTTCCTTGAGTTGTATCCTTTATAATAAATTACTAATAGTAGGAAAACTGTTTTCCTGAGTTCTGTGAGCTCTCCTAGCAAATTATTGAACCTGAAAGGGAATGTGTAGTGGGGACCCTAATTCTTTAGCCGAGTCGGAGAGAAGTGTGGGTACCCTTGGCACCAATGCTTGTGATGAACGTCTGAAGTAGGGGATGGTCTTGTGGGACTGAGCCCTTAACCTGTGGAGTCTGATACTAAGTCTGGGTAGTTCGGTGAGAACTGAGTTAAACTGTAGGGCTCCATGTTGGAGAGACGCAGAGCTAGCTGTGGGTGTGGATAAAACCCCACATTTGGTGTCAGAAGCACAGTGGGAGAAAACACTCTGGGGGCCCTGAGGCAGCCTCCAGGGTTCCGATTCCCTGTCCTAGAGGACTTATCATCAGGGCTATACCTCCCCCCGCAGGGCCAGGCTGGACCTGCCCACAGGGGCGTGGCCTCAGCCGCTAGAAGCCCCGGAAGCCCTGCTACAACATGACTCAGCAACTCCTGCTGCCACACCGAAGAAACGCCCGTAGGTAGCAAGGGCACCGACTGGGACAGATGTTTACAAGGATGACATGGAATCATTTAACAGAGGTTAAGCAATGTTCATTAGATTGTTTAAGAAGGCAGGGTTGTATGTAATCTATTTTAGAGAGACTGCCATACAAAACGATTAAAATAAGAAGTTGGAATATGTCAACGGGCAAGGTTCAATTATCCAGAAGGTGAGCTTAGAAAGAGCAGCTCAGGGGCTTCCCTGGTGGCGCAGTGGTTGAGAATCTGCCTGCCAATGCAGGGGACAGGGGTTCAAACCCTGGTCTGGGAAGATCCCACATGCCGCGGAGCAACTAGGCCCGTGAGCCACAACTACTGAGCCTGCGCGTCTGGAGCCTGTGCTCCGCAACAAGAGAGGCCGTGACAGTGAGAGGCCCGCGCACCGCGATGAAGAGTGGCCCCCACTTGCCGCAACTGGAGAAAGCCCTCACACAGAAACGAAGACCCAACACAGCCAAAAATAAAAATAAAAATAAAATAAAGAAAGAGCAGCTCACTCTCAAGCATGGTATCATTGCAGTGCCATTTTTTCCAAATGACTCCAAGCCCCACGTCATTTCCTGAGTAAACCACCCCAAGTTCCCCGGGTCCCCTGGCATGAGGCACAGTGTTCCTGCAGGCACTCGTGACCCCAGTGAGGAGGTGACAAGCCCCACCTGATGCCTTCTTACCCTCTCCCCAGGCTGCAGCCTCTCCCTACGCAGCCTGGGTGCCGTGGACACCCAACTCTGACCGCCGCTGTCACAGCCCCTGTCTCTGTCCAACTCCTTTCCCTGTACAGAAGGGACAAAGAACCGTGTTGACTTCCCTGGGGTAAGGAACAGCTCCGTCTGCCTGGGGTTCCAATATTTCACAAACGTTCGCAGAGCCCTGTGGGTTTTGCTCCATAAATAGGCAAGAGAGCTTGACCAAAGGCAGACCCCAGGACCCCTGCTGGAGGAAAACTGTATATGACACGAAGTTTTTCCAGCAGAACAGAAGTTCCAAACTCAGGGACCCTGGATCTCCCTGGGTTCACACAGGCTGTGGGTGGAGTGGAGGAGGGCATTGAACCCTGGACCTCTCTCTCGTTACGCTGCACGGACTTCATAAATAGGGAGAATCAGGTGACAAGCCTGAAGGAGCATCAGGTGAGACAGACCCAGGATGGCAGTGATATCTCAGGCACAAACGCCTGGGACTTGGATTCCATCTCATGCTGATGGTACCTTACATTCTCATAGCTTAAGTGGGAAGAATCACCCCAGGAACTCCGAACTGTTCAGAGCAGAGTCCGTTTGCCTGCTATCTGAGAGGCAGCCCTGATTTTGTGATTAAACACACAAATTTGGGAACCAGACAGCTGGGCTTCAAATCCCAGCTTCAGCACTCACCAGCTGTGTGACCTTGGGCAAGTTGCTTAGCCTATCTGTGCCTCAGTTTACTCATCTGTAAGACTGGGATAATAATGATTGTGAAAAGTAAATGGGTTAGTATTTCTAAAGTGCTTAGAACAGTGCCTGGCACATGTCACTGTGCTAAATAAAACAAAATAATCCGGCCAAGGCAGGGGATTGAAAAGATGAGGCATATCCAATAAATGTCTTGGAGCCTCAGATGCGTGGATTCTGTCTCATAGCTGACTCCTTGCCCCAAAGGCAGCAACTCCTGAGTGGGGCTGTATGGGAGGGAGTGCACGAAGGGTTAAACCCCCAAGTGAACAGAAAAACAAGTTCCATCTGGTCCCTGGGACAAAGCGACAGCCTGCAAAGCCCCCAGCCCGGGCTCCTGCTCAAAGGACACATTGCTTTTTAAAATTCCAACTTGTGGCTGCCTCGATCTATAAATCAACCAGTTCTCCACACCCTAGAGCTCGGAGCAGGATTCACAAATGGCAGCGAGACATTCGTGTTCCGAGAATAGGCATCTGAAAGTGCCTTTGCACTCGGGGTACCCAGCCCCCCCCGGCAGCTTCCTGAAAGGCCCTGGGGCTAGTGCTTCATCCTCGGCTCCCCTTCAGAGCAGGGATTGCTCTCCAGGGGGTAAAGAGAAGGCAGGCAAGACGGCACAAGGTCAAGGCTCAAACTGGAGCTGGGATTTTGCTTAGATGCCTCACTTCAGCGAACTGTCTCTGGGACTCAGCTGTATCAGCTGTTTGCCCTACCTCCCCACGCCACTGCTGGGACCCCATCCTTAAGTGCCAGGCTGGGAGTGGTGAAAGGCTGATTAAGGAGAACCGTAGTACCCCACAAGGCACTGGGGGAACTCTTTCAGAGAAGCAGTGGGCTTCTTCTTGGTTCCCTGGCTGATTTGTGCATGGGGCAGCTTGTGCCCCGGCATCCCCCGCGGGACACAAGATCCCTCCACACGTGGAAGGGAAGAGGGAGCCGGAATGAACCCCTGGGTCCTCCTGTGGGCCTTTGCCTGAGGCAGGGCCCCTCAGTTTTACCACCCGCCTGGACGCATGCCCACGCCTGCCCTGATAACGCTGAATCCAGCCCTAGCACTAACCCTGCAGAGCAGGGAAGTAATTCACAAAAAGTTGGGCAATTCAAAGTTACAGTTTCCACAGCAACCAGCACTCAGACCATTTGGGTAGCTGAAGCCTTTTCCTCTTAGCATTCACTTTTTTCCTCTCCCCAAATAGCATTTTTTCTCTTATTATTAAAGTAATACACATTCACTGGAGAACATATGGAAATTACAGACAAGTGTAAAGGAGAAAATAAAAATTACCCTTAAACCCACCACTCGGAGCAATCCAATGTTAACATTTTGATGTATTCTTCATTCGTCTAGTTTTTTTTTTTTTTTGCATGCACGCATGCATAAAAAGATATAATTTTTGAAAACTGGGACTATCATGAAATTACTGTTTTATCATTTGGTTTCTTTCCCTTAAAAACATATTGTAAGACTTTCCAATAGCCTTAAATATTCCCTGAGAACATGATTTTTAATAGCTACATGGTATTTTTTCATATGGATAGAACATATTCTATTTAACCAATCTATTGTTGAGCTTTTTAGATGATTTTCTTTTTTTCTTTCACTATTTTCAATAACACTACAATGAACATCCTTTTACATCAATTTGTGTGTATGTCTCATTAATCAGATTAGAATAAAGTCATAGAACTAAAATTATTGTTCAAATGCAATGAATATGTGAATAATTCTAATATGCATTATCAAATCCCCTTCAGAAAGGTTGAGGCAATTTGTACTTCTACCTGTAATGTATACTCTCCTTAAAAAGAAAAAAATCCAAAGTTCAAATTTGGTAGGTTTTAAATAAAGTCTATACCATTTTTTAAAATTACATTTCTTTGAATTATAAATGGAATTAAGCTTTCCCCTCACATTTTTAATGAACTTTCTTCTGTCTATAATCACCCATTAACATCCTTTGCCCCCTTTTTCTATGCGGTATTCATCTTCTTCTTATTGATTTATAAGAGCTCTTTATGCAGGAAGATAATAATCCTTTGCCATATTTATGGCACATATGTTCTCTCAGTTTGTCATTGGATTTTTATTTTGTTTATGGCATTTTTTAAAGTGCAGAAGTTTCAAATATTGTTGTAACTCACATCCATCCTTCTTTTCCTTTATGACTTTATCTTTTGATTTTTACGCCCAGGCAGACCTTCTCTAACCTGCAGTCTGATAAATACTTATCTGTATGTTGCTTTTCTAGCCATTTTATGGCTTTGTGGTTTTGATTTCACACTGACTGCTCTAAAACGCCTGGATTTCTTATACAGGTGCTGTTCCGCATTTTCTTGTCTAATGGTCCTGAGGCTGGAGTCTGCAGCGCCAGGTCAGAGATGGTTGCCAGGGAGATGCAGGAATTGACCTGCTGCTCCTGCCTTTCAGGAGATCTCAGCCTTGCAGGCACCTTTCCATGGAGTCCTGGTTTTTGCTAGTGAATGGAAGAAATGAACAGGGAGGAGGAAATAGCTGTTCCACGATTACACACTGAAAAAGGTACACCTCACGTGGCTTTGTTTCCCATCTGAGATGGGGAGGTGGAGGATGGGGAGCGCCAGATGCATGGAGAGCTGGCGAGCAGCTTCATTCTTAGCACGTTAGAAATCAAGGGATTAGATTCCAAACCTGAAATTAACCATCACTCTACTTGCAAGAAGAACTAAAGGCAGTCTTGCTGGCATTGCATTTCACCAAATACCAGGTTTGCATGAAGAAGAGGTACAGGGGGTGGGAGCGGGGGAGAGGGAACCTGGGACTTCAGCTCCCCAGAGATGTGGACCTCCTCTTCAGTCCAATCACCCAAAGGGCCCCAAGAGTCAGTGGGTACCAGGCAGGATGCTGTGATCCCAAGCAGAGGGTGGTTAACTTCGGATGCCATCTGGGAAGATGCCCCCCTTCCCAGACTGCCCCCCTCTGTCCAGCCTCAGGAGACAACTGCCTTCCTTCCATTGCCCCTATTTCAATTCAGCACCCAAAACTTTTTGCCAAGGCTGTTTGCCCAGTTACTAAAGTCATGTCTGCATGTGCTGACAAGGCAAGGGATTTATTCATTCATTCCACAGGTTTACTAGTGTCTATTCTCTGCATACCGCTGTGTCCAGCCATGGTGGTCTATTCCTTTCCAACGAGGGATAAAATATTTCCCTTCCATCTCCTGATCTCTGTTATCTCTCCTTAAACCCCTAAAAAACTCACAACCCTCTGCCTTGTATCCCATGTCTTCTAGTCACTGCCCTGCCTCAGCTTTCACATTGCAGGATGCACTAGTCACCTGGGCGTTGGAGAAGATTATTATAACTACCATCACCACAATCACCATCATCATTTACTGAATGCTTCCTGTGTTGGCACCAACAGGTTTTACATACATGATCTCTCGTAATCATCATTCAATAATCTTCATTCAACAAGCATTTATTAAGTGTCTACTATGTGGTAGAGACTGTTCTAGTGCTTGGGATACATCAGCAAATAAACCAAAGATTCTTGCCCTCATGGAGCTTATATCCCAGCTGTGGGGTAGAGGCAGGAATAGGCAAAACAAACACATAAACATAATAACTAAAGAAACTGTGTGTAGCTTAGAAGGTGATAAATATGATGGAAAGAAGTAGAGAGGGATAAGGAGGCTCAGGGGTGCCAGGGGTTGGGAAGGGCTCCTTGAGAAGATGACATTTAAGCAGAGCCGGAAGGAGGTGAGGATGTGTACCATGGCTATGTGAGGGGGAGGACAGACTCCGGCAGAGGGAACCACTGTGCAGAGGCCCTCAAGCATAGCTGGTGTGGTCAAGAAGCAGACGGGAGGGGCTTCCCTGGTGGCGCAGTGGTTAAGAACCCGCCTGCCAAGGCAGGGGACACGGGTTCGAGCCCTGGTCCAGGAAGATCCCACATGCCGCGGAGCAACTAAGCCCGCAAGCCACAACTACTGAAGCCCGCACGCTGAGAGCCCGTGCTTCGCAACAAGAGAAGCCTGCGTGCAGCAACGAAGAGTAGTCCCTGCTCGCCGCAACTAGAGAAAGCCTGCGCGCAGCAATGAAGACCCAACGCAGCCAAAAATAAATAAATAAAAAAATAAATTCATTTAAAAAAAAATAAAAAGCAGATGGGATGCCAGGAGGCCTGGAGCCAGTGAGCAAAGCAAAAATGACAGGATCGAGGTCAGAGGGGTGACAAGGGGCCAGGTCATATGGGGGTCTTGTAAGCCACTGTGAGCTCTTTGGCTCTCACTCTGGTGACCTGAGGAGAAATGGAAGGATTTTGAGCAGAGGAGTGAACTGATCTGAAGTGGAGATGTAAAGGCTCGCTCTGGCTGCCCTGTTGGGGGTACGCTGGGCGTTTGGGGCAGGTGTGGTGGGTTGGAGAACAGTTACGAGGCTGTTGCAATAATCCAGGTAGAAGGAGGTGGCTCTGGCCAGGGTGTAAACAATGGAGGAGAGAAGTGGTCAGCGACCGGATAGATTCTGAAAGCGAAGACAAGAGAGTTCCCTGGTGGGTTGGATGTATGGTGGGAGAGAGGGTGGAGACTGGGCACTGGGGTTGGACATGTTGCCTGTGAGCATCCATCAGTCACCCCAGTGGCCATGTGAGTAGGACAGCATACAGATGACATTTACAGCCGTGACACTGGATGAGACCACCGAGGGGGAAAGTGTAGGTAAAGATGACAAGAAGACCAAACCCTGAGGCCTGGGGTATCCTGCATGGAGAGGCTGGCAGGAGGAGGAGAACCCAGCAGAGGGGACCAAGAAGTGAAGAGCTAGAAACAGAGAAGGCAGATCTGGAGTGTGGGTCCCAGAAGCCACGTCTAGGAGGAGGAGGAGACCAGCCAGACCAAATGCTGCTGATGGGCCAAGAAAATTTAGGACTGGGGCTTCCCTGGTGGCACAGTAGTGAAGAATCTGCCTGCCAATGCAGGGGACACGGGTTTGAGCCCTGGCCCGGGAAGATCCTACATGCCGTGGAGCAACTAAGTCCGTGCGCCACAACTACTGAGCCTGCGATCTAGAGCCCGCGAGCCACAACTACCGAAGCCCGTGTGCCTAGAGCCCGTGCTCTGCCACAAGAGAAGCCACCGCAATGAGAAGCCCGCGCACCGCAACGAAGAGTAGCCCCCTTTCGCCGCAACTAGAGAAAGTCCACGTGCAGCAATGAAGACCCAACACAGCCAAAAATAAATAAATAAATAAATAAATAAATTTGTTTTTTTAAAAAAGGGAAGTTTAGGATTGATGACTGATCGCTCATCTTACCAGAAATGGATCTTATACCCATTTTAAGGTGAGGAAAGGGAATCTCAGAGAGAAGAAGTAACTTGCTCAAGGTCATGGCGTTATGAGCAATCAACTAGGATGTAAGACAAGGTCTGGGCAAAGCCAGAGCCCTGGATGCTTCTCATACCAGCCCTCGGGCTCCAAGCGTCTGTGAACCAAGGAGTCAGCTCCCACACCCCGCAGCTCCCAGTGCCGCCAGACTCTTCCTACTCTGCAGGTCAAGTCCGCAGGCAAGCAAGACGGGATGAACAGAGGGCCACTAACACAATTTAAAACAACTTTTTACTACCAGGTGGGATGTGAGGGGCATTCTCTGTGTGCAGGTCTGCCTCTGCCCTCCTCCTTGCCTTCTAACCAGCTGTTTCACCCACCTCAGTAGGGGCCTGGCCCCTGAGGGCATTTCAAGTTCATGGCCCCTGGGGTAAGGAATTCCAGTCCAGGCATATTTGTATTTGAATAGAAGGGCATTTCCACAGCCAGCTGGCAAAGGAGAGGTGAGCAAGGGGTGCAGAGGCGTGCACACTCAACCCAAGTCAGGGACCCTCTGTTTCTCCATTACCAGGCAGGTCTCCACCGTCCCACAGCCCTGGCCATTGCCTGCCTGTGCCTGAGACCCTGGCCACCCAGCCCGCTCACCCCGACGGGGTAGGATGACGGTTGCCTATCTCCCCCTGGTGTCGGCTCTTGCAATTGCAGCTCCAGAAGGTAGAGGAGGCCATCGCCTTCCAACCAGCTGGGCCTGGAGAGCCACGCCTACCAGCCAGGCCTGGCCCTGCTCCCTCCTGGCCCTCTGGGCGTCGCCTGCCCCTAAGGGCGCGTCAAGGATCTCTGCATTCCCGACGTGGCCGGCAGAACTCAGGCCTGGGAATTAGAACGTCCGATGGATTCTCCTGACCTTACCTTGGATTCGTGGCACAGACCTGCAGGTGGGGAGGAAACAGGCCCTGATTTGTTCACACTTCTGCACGCACCCCCCCAATCTGTCCCTTTGCTAAGTCACTTGACATTGCTGGGTCTCCATCAGCCCATGAGGGCTGATGAACAAGAGGAACTCCACAACCCACTTCTTCCCTGTGTTGGTTTAGGAACTGGCTTCTTCCTGGACCTGGAGCCTGGTGGCAGTCGGGAAACAGCTCAGGCCATTTGGGGTGCACTGCAGGTTGCCCTGTACCGCTTAGGTGGCGGTGCTGTGGTATGGTCAGGGCACGAGCTTTGGAACCCACGCAGACCTGGGTTAAAATCTTAACCCTGCTGCTCATGAGCTGTGGAATCTTTCTGTGCCTCAGTTTCCTGACCTGTAAAATGAAGGTAATCACCCCCACTGTGCTGGTAGTTGTAAGGTTTTAGTGCGATAATGTCCATAAAGCACTTAGCACAGAGTCTGGCTGCGTGGAAGACGGTCAGTAAATGTCACCACGGACTATATACTCGGGACCATCGGGATGGAGGGGGCATGGGAAAGAGCACGGTATAGGGGCCAGAGCATCCGAGCTCTGGTCTCATCACTTAACATCTCTGTGTGTTAGAGCAAACCGATGTCCACAAGGTTGTGATGATACTCAAATGAGGCCTCGGGCTCCCCATCATGGGCGGAGACCCCTGCCTGGCCCACCTCTCAGGACTGATCAGAGATAAGGACCGTCAGGACAGGGAAGGGGCTTTGAAAGTTGTAACACATTCTTGTTACTGAGAGACAACCCTGCCCCTGGCACCCTGCACTTAGCTCCACATTGGAGCACGAATCTCATGCCCAGGGAGTTGCCTATTTTCTTGCCTGTCTCTCAAGCATACAAAGGTCTCTGCCCGCAGGGAGTTTACCTTGTAGCTGGAGAGACAGACAAGAAAACAAGTGGTGAGAACGCTGAAATTGACACCACGGGCAGGCGTAGGTGGGTTCTGTCCACTCCTAAGTGTCCAGTGAAGAAAAGCAGAATTCCCAGGAGGGAAGTTAAGCCACAGGACAACTGGCCACTGGCTTGGGGAAAGATAGACAGTGTTACCAAACCTTGCACGGTGAAGAAAGTGCTAGAACTGGAGCCCCGGGTGGTAGCCTAGGCTATTAATCCAAAAAGCCTACATACTGTGTGATTCCAACTATATGACATTCTGGAATAGGCAGACAATAAAAAGATCAGTGGTTACCAGGGGTTAGGGAAGAGGGTGGGATGAAAAGGCAGAGCACGGGGGATTTTTAGGGCAGTGAAAACACTCTGTATGATGCTGTAATGGTGGATAGTTGTTATTATACATTTGTCCAACCCATAGAATGTCCAATACCAAGAATGAACCCTAATGTAAACTATGGACGTTGGGTGATTATGACGTATCAGTGTAGGTTCATCAGTTGTAACAAAGGTACCACTCTGATGGGGGATGTTGATAGTAGGCGAGGCTTTCTGGGGGAAGTCTCTGTACTTTCCACTCACTTTTGCTGTGAACCTAAAACTGCTCTGAAAAATAAAGTATTAAAAATGACATAGACATATAATTTCTCCTGAGCTGTTGTTTCTGCATCTGTAAAGCAGAGACACCCATGCTCACTCTGCCGGTCCCATGTGGTCATGGTTAGGGGCCAGATGGGCTCTAAAAAAGAACTGTGTGCTGGCGGGGCGTCAGGAGTTCCCTGGTGATGGAGAGAGACCCTCAAAGTCCAGAAGGCATGACAACTGCCCCGCCGGCCCCCAGCCCCTACCCCAGCCCTTGGCCCCAGGAAGGCTCAGACTGCAGTGGGTACCTTGTCCCAGCAGCTGCTCCGCCAGCAGAGGCCCTCCCCACCTCCTCCTCCCCCCCCTCACCCCCAAGTCTGCAAGTGTTAACAAACAATAAAGGACATTATTACTCATTTAAAATTCCTCACAGGCTTTCCCTGAACTCCTCTTTAAGCCACCTCCCTCTCTCCAGCGAGAGGAGGCAAGAAGTCGCTGCAGCGTTCAAAGTTCAAGTGTTTGTCCCTCTAAACGGCTCCAACCGAGGCCGGGCAGCTATTTAAATTCCAAGAAGCCTCTGCTCACTTTCCCAGCAGACCGCCGGGGACAGACCCCAATCATACGGCAACCCCCGCTCCACCCCTCCAAGACACACACTGGCTGAATGACCTCTTTTCTTTAAACCAGGATGCAAACCTACTGGACTTGCCTTTCAGGCCCCATCTGCCCCCTCGGTGGAACAGCCCACAAAGTTTTTTCAAAGAAACATTATTTGATCTGAAAAACATCTGGAACCCATTTCCCCAGCACTTGACTGGAAGCTCTCAGCCGACATCACTGAACAATTACTGAACAAACGCCCTTTTTGCCTGTGCTCTGAGGAACATCCCTGCGGACTGGGAACAGGGGGCTTTATTGAAAGGTCTGACCAGAGGTTCTGTAAACCCTGGAGCAGAGGGTATAACGACAGGAAAGGTGGCGGGGGATACAGAGGACTGGAACTGAACATCAAGGCCAGGAAGCTCCCTAACGAAGGCACCCGGGAGCAAAACATTAGCCACACAAGCGCTTCTCCCGTCATCCTCTTAACAATGACGGGGACTCGCATTCTCACCGTTACGGGATGCCCTTCGTGGGCAGGGCTGGGATTTGTTTTTGTGTGTGTCCCTGGCTCCTGTGACAGTGTCTGGTAGAGGGACAGGATCTGCTCCAGGGAATGGATACATGCATGACACCCCAAGTCTGGACATCAGGGCCAGTTCTCCAGGAGTTGGGGTAAATTTGAGAGGCAACATTTCGAAGGTGAAAGAGCAGCAAAACTGGAAGGCAGGAAGCCTGCCATCTAGGGCTGGTTCTTCCACTCCCCAGCTTTGGTGAGCGTGACCTTGACCTTGGGCAGCTTCCCCCATCCTGTAGTTGTGGGGATAATCCCTACTTTGCCTAGCTCCCAACGTTGCTAGGAGGAGTGTGTGAAATCCTGCATGGGAAGTTTCTCTACGGCCTCAAAATCTGACTGCAAAGGCTGGAGATGGTGATAAGCATCGCTCCTCTTTCACCTGGTCCTGTTGCGGCTGGAGGTGCCCCCATTACAGATGGTGGAGTGGCCCGGGCTGGGGTGGGACACAGCTGAGTGATTTTAGCAGCCTTTGACCGAGGAGGAAGGTTAAAATGACATGTGAGCAGGCCCTCTTCCACGCATGCGTCCTTGCCTGGGTGCAGGGTGCTCTCCTCACCTGCCTTCCCAGGCCTGGCTCCACCTGTCAGCCCCCCTCTCTGGTACCACCTCACCGGCTCCTTCCAGAGCCTCCAGAAGCCCAAACCCTTCTTCTGTGTCTTTTACCCTTCAGACTACAAAGCAGTCTCTTATCCTATGACAACCTATACCGTTTATTACGCTCCTGTCGACTGCCAGGCACTGGGTTACAGTTATACCTCATTAATTCTTCCCTAAAGCCTCACTAGTACATTGGTGAACCCCTGCCAGTAAACTCCTTACCCTGTCCTGACTTTACCTTTTCCCCAGGTTCACTGTTCTGAAACTCCTCTCCCCCTCCTCGCTCCAGAGCAGCGCCAGGGAATTTGGCAAATCCCACGGCTCTTCCCCAGCCCAGCCCTGCAGTAGCCTCTCCCTTGCCTCTCTGACCTGACCTCTGTGGGCTGGACGATTCTGGCCGCTCCGTATCTTCTCCCCAAGGAGCCTGGCTACCTTGAAGAATCCACCCCCCAACCCCCACCCGTGGATGCCAAAGCTAGGCCTCCAGCCTTGCCTTTTCTTCCCAGCATCAGACTGTTGATCCGCGTACTGGGTGCACGTAGGGGCCTCAGGTTCAGTGACGCAAAGCTGCTGCCGCTGCCCGTGGTCCCTGTAGATCCAGGCCTTCTCCTGTGTCCCTTGCTTGGGGACAGCACCAGCATTAGGCACAGTGCCCAATCACACCCTTCGTCCCGATTATTCACAGCACCTCCCCGTTCACTCTCAAAAACGTCTTGTTTCAGTGGATGAATTACATGCTCAGCTTAACCCTTAGCCACCCACCTGCCTGTCGCAGAAACCCAAGGGTCATCCCAGCTCTCTCCTTCCCTGCAATCCCCGTTCCTCCACAGTCACCAAGCTCCATGGATTCGACCTCCTTTACACCCTCAAGCTCAGGCCCCGGTCCATGCCATCACCCTTCTGTTTCAGCAGGTGCTCTCCCTGACTCCAGCCTCACCTTTCTCCATCCTCCCACCTGCACCTCAGTGACCTACCCAAGTGACCTTCCTGAATTGCTAATCCGATCATGTCCACCAGCCTAAAAATCGAACGGTGACCCCGCCTCCCCAGTCTGGCTTCACAGTAAAATTCAGACTCCCCACCAGGGCCCACGAAGCAGCATCTGTGGCCCCTCAGAGCGTGGTCCTGCCCTCTCTGGAGCCTCATCCCACACCTGGCCACCCCGGCTCCCCTGTCTATCCCCTGCCTAGTCACCAGCACAGGTCAGCTTGGGGTCACCCCCTCCTGGAGGCCGCTCCTGGCCCTCGGGGTACCTGAGGTGCCTGTCCTGAAGCACTGACACCGCGTCCCTGCTATCTGTCCACCTGTCTGTCTCCCCACCTTAGACTTGGGAGCTCCGTGACGGCGCCCTTTACCTTTGAATCTCCAGCACTGAGAGGGTGCCCGTGTGTTCCATCAGTATTTGTTAGGGAATCATTTCATATCCCCGGCACCAAACGGCGTGCCGGCGGCTGTCCCGGGAGCACATGCACTTAGCTGCCCCTGCACGCGTGCACACTCCGTCTCGGCATCTTTTCCCGAACGAGCCGGGTGGGCCTGCCTCACCCATCAGGGGCTGCTCTGACCAGAACCACCCTGCGTGTTGGCACCCCGTGTCCTGCCTCTGCTAATGACTTCATGACGGCAGCAGCTCCCATGTTTCCGCTCTACGTGTAAAAAGAAGGATGGGAGGCGGGCCGGGGAGCTCCGAGGTCTCTTTCATTGAGGAGCGTCTGTGACTCTACCACACGTGGACGTCTCCAGATTTCCAGGGCTCTATAAGATTTGTGCCCAAACTTGTGTCTTTACCTGGGGCCGACAAGGGCAGGGAGGTGGTCCCCAAAAGGCAGCCACACAGATGCTGCAGGCCCAGGGTGACGTGGGGACGTGCCTGCCCAGCCTGGGAGGAGGACACTCAGGGTCACCAGCTTTCTGGGGAGGAGAATAGGGCTGAGCTGAGTCTGACTGGAAAGCCGAGGGACCGCAGGAAGGACAGCTGTGGTCTGCGTTCCTTCCTTCTAATGCAATGCACGTCCCCCACGTAACAGCAATTTCTTCCCTTCAAAAGGATTCCAGCGGGTTAAATTCAAGGTGAAGAATAAACCCCAGTCAAGAAGCTTCTCGGGGGCCTTTCAGTCTTCACTGGCTTGAGAAGAGATGCGTTTTGAGATGTTTGCCTGTTAATGTTTGTCACAGCACCAGGGGAGAAAAGCTTCTTCTTACCTCAGCACCTCTCTCAGCTTTCAGCGGCTGTCGGCACCAGGACCATCCACATTTTCCTGCACTACTTTGCCTTCTCGGGAGCCCAGCTGACTTCCCCTTCTCTCCCTGCTTCCTCCTACCCACCCCAGCCCCCATCCACCCAGGCGGAGGAGAGACTAGTGCTGACCCGGCGTTCTGCAGAGGCGCCAGGACACCCGGCAGCTTAAAGTGCAAACCACTGGGCTCACACACCTCAGAGCTCCCGCTCCAGAAGGTGTCCGTCCACCTGCCATTCATGCACTCCTTCATTCATTCATTCGGCCACCTGGCCACCCAGTCAGCCAACATGGGGTCTACGATGCTGGTAGACCCATGTGGGTGGTTCAAAGAAATACAACACGTGGTCTTGCTTTCCTAGAGCTTATAAACTGGTTGACGCTATGGGAGATATGAATAAGCAACCACAATACAAGACAGAGGCAAGTAAACACTGGGTTTGGAGGGTAGGGGAAAAATGCTCGGAGAAAGAAGGGACCTGACCGAGATGGGGGTGGGACCCAGAGGGAGGCAGTCAGGGAAGGCTTCTTGGAGGAGAAAGCATCTTGGTAGGGGCAGGGTGTCCCAGAGTACAGGGTCCAAGTCTGGGGAAGTGGCCTGAGCAATGGTGTGCAGGCAGGAAGACCCCTGCTGGGCACAGAGACGCTGTCCCCTGACCTCTGGGCCCTCCTTCCAGGGCTTCAGGACTTGCTTGGTGGGGGGTGGGGGCTCCCTGAGCATGTCCACTGGCAGCTGCTGCTTTGGTGGCATTGCTTTAATCCCCTTTGAAGCAAGGCACTGTCCCCACATAGCCAGTCACCAACCTCTTGCTTTTTCCATCAGGCTCCGGCCCAGAGGAAATGCCTTCATTTTCTTCTCTGTTACTAAGGACTCAGGCTCCCCCACCCCCACTTTTGAGGGACCCTGTACCTTCTCTTGTTTTTCCTACTCAACATCCTTTCCCCCTTCTGATAACCTGCACCTTGATTCTCCTTTGGGGGAACCATCCTCTTCTGCATTCAGCCCTTGTAGATTAAGTGGGGCTGCCCAGCATCACTGTTTGGGTCAGGGATGGTCATGTAATCCAAACAGGACAAGTCTTGGGACTTTTAATGGTTGGATGGGGTCAATCTATTGCCAGTGGGTTAATAAACTAGTAAAACATAACTCTGAAGATGATGAGGTCATCTTTGGCACCACAAGGAAAGAGTCTATTTACATAAAAAACAAGCACAGAACAAAGTAGAGAAAAGGGACAGATAGGTTCCTGGTGATGTAGTTTGAGTGCCTGGATCCAGCCATGCCTGAAGTAGTCCCTGGAGTTTTCAGTTTGTGAACCAGTAATACCTTCCCTCTTTTTTGGCACAAACCAGTTTGAGTTGATTTTTGTCACTTGCTACTAACAGTCTTGACTAAAGAAATCCTTAACCTGATGAGCACATTAAATGAAATGACACATCAATAGTCTCCAACATAAAGTAAGTACCACACGATAAATGGAAGCTTTTGATACTCTAGTTGAACCTGCCTTCTCAGAGGGCAAATTTCCATAAACTTTAGTTCTATAGCAGTAGAATACTACTTTTTCTTTCTTTCTTTCCACCCCTCTGACCAAGCGGTCCTTTGTGAAATCTCTGCCCTCCTTGGATTTCTTAAACTTAGCTCTGCATCCTTCATAAATCTCCAGGTTTTCTCCCCTGCCCCACCTCTGAGCTGAGACAGGATAGGAGATTTCAGGATCTGAAGGGGGTGATATCTTCTCTGCGTTTTGTGTCCATACCCCAGGACAATCAGTACCAACTAGACTAGATCAAATGCAAAAGCTTCCCAAACTGGCTTTAAACTTGTCCCTCCTAAGGGCACCAGGTACTCAGGAAAGTCCACACTGCCATCTAGTGGACATCTGTAGCAATATCACGGGGGATGGAGCTCTTGGCTTAGACTCCCTCCTGGGACAGTCACTGGACTGTGAAAGTATTTGGTCCAAACTCCTCACTCCTTAAGAACAAGTGAATTAAGGGTGAAGGCGAGAGTCTTGTCCCATGGGACAGCATTATACTCTTCCCTGGAGGACTAGGCTCCTGCCCTGCTCCTGTCCTGAGTTACAATCACCGAGGCTGACGTTTCCTCCGCTTTTCCTGCCTGTCCCGCGGTGTGACCCAGCCCAAGGGTTTCCAGTGGGGAGGGCTGACGTGTGCGTGTGTGCACGTGCACGCGTGTGCATGTGTGCCAGGCTTGGGAGGATTGAGGGAGAGGACACCCAGAAGGCCTCTTCATGACTTGCTTGCTTAGCCTCCCAGAGGAAAGGATGTTTGTCACGGTTACAAACACAATAGCCTGTCAAAGCGTCATGTCCTCAGCCTCATCAATTGAGACATATCACCACTTAACTTGTTCCCTGATAGTGAAAGGCAGTTAAAGAAAGAAAGATCTCAGGAATTCCCTGGCAGTCCAGAGGTTAGGACTCAGCACTCTCACTGCTGGGGCCCCGGGTTTGATCCCTGGTCGGAGAACCAAGATCCCGCAAGCCCTGAGGTGCTGCCAGAGAAAAAAAAAAAAGAAAGAAAGAAAGAAAAATCTGCCCCTCTGCTTCCTAGTAGTCTGTGCAGCTGCCCACCCTAGGACCTGTTATCTAGTTACACCTGTGTTGACAGCCCCCAGGCTGGACCGACAGAAGGGAGGAGCCCTCTGTGGACTCTCCCTGCCACGATGAACAGAGAGGACCAGAAGGCTGGCCGCAGTGTGCACGTGGTCACGTCCCGAATATGACCCTTCTGTCTCCATGCATTCGTGGCCCGAGTCCTGGACGCATCACGGTCCTTGTGCCTAGGTTGACACTGGCACCTCTGACTACAACCCGCAGACAAAGCAAGGCTCGCCCTCCACCCCTGACACTTTGGGGGCTCAGCCTAGGGTCACGGAAGAAAGAAACATCGACCAGGACGCTGGAGCAGCTTCCCCAGCAGCTGCAGCCCCATTTCCCACTCCCCAGCGCCCTTCCCCAGGTTTACCACATCCCCAAGCCAAGGGAAGCTTCCAGAACAAGATGGTACCAATCATTTCCCAGCAAAAGGAACAGTTATTTACAATTCTTAAAATGTTTCTATTTTTTATGTCCTACAACTCGGGGCAAACTTCTGAGCGACTGTCATATTGCGATTCCCAAGAGTCAAGGGCACCGACCTCTGCTTGCTTAGCCTACATCCAGATCACTCTGAAAGCCCAGCCACTCTGCGCCTTGAGAAACAACTCCGCACAAGCCCCTCTCTCCTCCTTTTCTCTGCCGACTCCAAAGCACACCCTGGCTGGTCGCCAGATTGACTGAGGGGGAGGGGCCCAGGCAGAGCGGCCCCTGAGCCCCGCCAAAGCTCCCAGCCCGCAGCCCTCCTACCCACCCCAACCTCCTCCAAGGCGGCGGGGCTGCTCTAAAGAAGGCACGTGTTTATGGCAACGGCCATCTGGTACCACCAAAGCCAACCCAGCTGGCTCTGCACGTGGCTTCACGTCACCCAGATGAGCAAACCCATAGGGAACCCTAGACCCATGACCCTCCCACCCAGCCAGGCTGGCTCACTCACGTCCAAGGCCCCAGGGAACTTGACGATCGGCTCGGTCCAGTAGGTGATCTTCTGTCTGTAGTTGTTGCATTCCGGGACAACCATGCAGCCGAGGTTCCCCAACTCTGGGTAGGAAACCTTAAGGCCCCTATGGAGAGAGGGAGGTGGTTGGCCCATGTCAGGATCTTAGGGGAGCCCAGGGTGCGTAAGGCTTCAGTCTGACCCGCGTAGCCTAAGAGTTACTTGACCACTTGAGCCTCAGTTTCTCTACCTGTAAAATGGGGACACTAATAATACCTATCTGTAGGGTCGGTAAGAGGAGTAAAATGGTGATTGGTGTTTACAACAGAGCCTGGCAGGTCATCAGGGGTCAGAAAGTATTCATTACTGTCAGTGTTTACTTCTCAAAAAATATATACATCCAGAGGCAAACCTGGTGAGTGTCTTTAAAGTAGGACTGGGCGTATAAGAACAATATATTCACATTGCTTTTCTGGAATGTTCTTTTTACATAAAGAAAGGTTTAGCAAGTTAGCACAGACTTCTCTGGCCCCTAAATAATCAAGACCCTCTCCATACCTGCAAATCCCACCAGTAATTAAATAACCCACTTCTTTGGGTGATGCATTGCCGCTACCCTAGGCTCTCAATCTGCCATTCACTGTGGTTTCAAAATGCAAATATCTCTCAGGGAGTAAAACATCTAGTCACTAAGTCCGTGGTGTGCATCCATTTCTCTACTTTCTCCCTGGGAAGCCCTGAACTGCACAAGTGCCCTGAGAACCGGGCTTGCCGTGCAGGCTGATCCCACACCTTCACCAGGGTTAGACTTAAGGGCTCACTTGTATTTGAAACTCAGGGATGGAAGCCAGGCTTTCAAATAGATACAGGAAAAACATCTCTGTGTCAACTTTTTTTTTTTTTTGCTTGCCCTTCTTCCCTATCCTACTGTCACTTTTTATCACCAAGGCCTGGGGTCATTTGATTAAGATGATTCACTCAGCCTTTCCAAAAGCCCAGCATGGCAGACCAGCTCCACAGTGGCCAGTGGTCACCCAGAGCTGGCCACATTTCCTGCTGGGGGTGATGCCTGAAGGGGACCCCTGAGAATGTCACTGGGGGAGTAGATCTGGAGGGGAGCTCCCGAGGTCAGGACCCGGGAGAAGTACAGGGATCACTTCCTGCTGGAGAGTCCCACATTCCGCCTCCCACCACCCCACCCCTTCCAGTGGATCCTGAGGTCCTGCCTTGGGCAGAGGTATCCCGAGTCTGCAGACCTGGCAGACACAGGATGCTTCCTCAGACCGGCACCCCCAAGGCCAGGACTCAGGCCCCTTGAAGCAGGACTATTCACTGAAGCAAGTTTAACTCCTTGCAAGTTTACAGTAGTGCCTTTCCAATGGCATAGTTTTAATAGCTTTTAAAGGAGTTTTAGAGGATGGGTTTTCATTTCTCATCACGGCAGCATTTTACGGACTTTTTGGTTTGTTTCTGCCACAACTCCCTGCCACTGCAGCTATCGAGATCCGAGGCTGAGAGAGGGGACCCTCTACTGGCAGAGAGATGGAGATTCAGCCCACAGCCCGGAACTGGAAGAGGCAAGGGGTGGGGAGGAGGGAAACTGAGGACCAGAGGGGCCTTCCCCAGGGAACAAAAGAGCCTCCTCTTTTTATCCCAGTAGAACTGCTGCAAATGTTAAAACAGTTAAGCAAAATCACCAAGTTGACATTTGGTGAGTGGGCCTAAAGCCCCAGAGAGTGCCTTGATAGGGTACATGCCAGGGGACCAGGAGTGAGGTCTGTCCCCCCAGGCCCCCGTCATACCCACGGAGCGCTGCCTGCCCAGGGATGGAAGCCCACATGTTGCCTGCAAGTCACATCCTTCAGATGAGACTGCAGCCCCAGCCAACAGCTGGACCGCAGCCTCCTGAGAGCCTGGGCCAGAGGTGCCCAGCTGGGCCATGTGCAGAGAAACTGAGGTGATAAACGTGTGCTGCTGCTAGGTTTGGGGTACTGTGCTGTAGGCAATAGAGAAGGGCTGCATAGCCTTGTCTGCACTTCCTTGGATGTCACTTGTCTGCACTTCCCTGTGACTGGATGGTCACAGAAGTCCCTTCAGCATTGTAAGAACCAGATCAGGTATGAAAAAGGCTCCGAATCCCAGCTGCCCAAAAGCGAGGGAGTCCAAAAGGCCCACGGAGGGAAGGCAGCCTTCACAGAGGCACCTGAGGGCTCGGGGGGCACCCCACCCTCTGCTGCATGGTTCTCAGTGTGGGTCTGTCTCCAACTGACTCTTCTCGAAGGTGGGGACCCAGAACAAAGAGTCCCCAGAGAGCTCTCTCACCCCTTCCACTCTGTGGGAAACAGCAAGAAGATGGCCGTCTATGAGTCAGGAAGCAGGTTCTCACCAGACACAGAATCTGCTGGTACCTTGATCTTGGACTTCTCAACCTCCAGAATGTTGGGAAATAATTTTTTGTTCTTTATAAGCCACCCAGTCTGTGGCATTGTGTTACAGCAGCCCAGATAGACTAAGACAGCTCCCCTTTACTTGAGATGCTCTGGGCCCCGGAAGAAGGTCAGCAGCTAAAGGTGGGTGGGGAAAGAGCACGAGTGTAGTCACACGAGGGGGGCTGAATCCCAGCTCTGCCACTTGTCAGGTGTGTGAGCACTGTGGGCAGGTTATTTAGTCTCTGGGGATTCCTCATGTGCAAAATGGGGATGATAACACCTCCTTGGTGGGTTATGTTAACAGTGAAATAAGTCAAAGATTTAAAATCACCAGCAGAACTCCTGGCATGTACCAGGGGCCCCAGAGCTCCCGCATGCACCACAGTACACAGGCCACCAGGGTGCCAGCGTGTGGATGTCTGCAGGGCTGAGCCTGGGGCAGCTGGGCTGCCAGCTGGTCTCCTCCAGTGACCGTACACATGTGATCGTGTTCTACATGTTCCACAGTGAACATACAGAGGCGCTCTGTATGGGGCTGTGATCATAGCCCGGCCTGGCCTTGCCCTGGGCCTGCTGTCATCCCCGGCTTGCGGGGCTTGACTTGCCTGCCAGAGGGAAAGGCCTGTCCGCCCCCGGGAAGGTCGCACTCAGCAGAGCACCCAGAGCATTGGTGCCCACATGGCAGGGGCAACCGTTCCCTCCTGCCCCACACGAAACTTCACCCAGGACTGTTTCACCAGAGTTAAAAAACGTATTGATAGGAACAAAATCAGTGTCTGTCTTTTTTGGGGGGGGAAGAGGGGAATTCAACTATCTAACTTTTTAAGGGAAAACATTTTTCTTTCTAAAAGTCATGTCTGTAAGAATTCAAATGTACTCAAGGAGACAGAGTAAGAAGTGAGAGTCCTTGACCCACTCCCACTTCTGATGGCCTCAGTGGGATGCCAGTGTCCTCGGCCACCAGGCTGGCAGAGGGTGTTGGCAGCAATGTGGCCTGGGCAGACCTCAGGATGGCCCATGACTCCAGGACAACGAAGACTGGCTTTTCTGACCCACAGCGGGTGAGGAGAGAGCTGGCCTCCGATGCAGAGGGGGAGAAGCTTGCACCATTGGAAGAGACACAGCCAGCCTCCCACGCCCAGCCTCTTCTTTGAACGACGCCCAGTGGACACACTCCTGCCTGTCCTGACACTCCCGGGGCCTTGCTAGAGAAAAGCAAACAACACCTCTCACACAGGGAGGGTCCCATCACACACCGTCTGTCAAATGCCACTTTTCTTTAAAATGCCACTTTGTTGGGGGGAAGGAGCCTTCAAGGCTGTAGGGAGGGATGGTCTCTCTTGGGCTCCCAGCAGGGAGGGTGAGGCCAGCCCCACAGGGCCCCTCAGGTTTGGAGGCCCCAGGGGGAGCCGGCCAGATCCGTGTGCCCTCCCGATCCTGGAAGAACCGCCCTCTGGACGGACGGCCCGGCCCTGTCTCAAAGTCCTTTGCTGGATGTTGTCCTCCAGCCGGGTGGCCCCAGAGCTGACTCATGCTCTGCCTGCCCACAGAGGCCGCCTTGTGAGGCAGTGACCCTCGGTTCCCGGAGCCCCCCTCCCTCTGCCCTCTGGGGTCGGGGGGCCGCCCAGCCTTACGTGCAGAGGACAGCGTCGTTGTCAGGCAGGGCCTCGTACACGCACGGGTCATTGTCCCCCTTGTCTCCGGTGACCACCATCGTGAGGCCCAGGAGCAGGGCTGCCACGGCCAGCCTCATGGTCCAGCTCTCGGGCACCTGGAATGGAAGGAGCCCGTAGTGCTGCTGGCCCTCTGCAGGGGGGGCCCTTCCCACCCTGCAGCCCCCAACCCCGGGGACCCACCTGGTGGGACAGAGCCCTTTGCTCAGCAGGGAGAAAGGTAGGCGCAGCCTGGGCTCCGGCAGCTAATCCGCCACTGGACACAAGTACCTTGGGAGGCCCTGGGCCTCCTCCCAGCTGGACTCAACTGACAGTCGTGGCCGAGGCCCCTCCTCCAACAGAGCAGGGCTGTGCTGTCACTCTGTCCCGCTGCCAGGGCACAGAGCAGGCTGCAGAGCAGGAGGGTTTATACAAACCTCTTGCACGGCCCTCCTCGTCCTGCACACACACACACACCCCCAAGTTGCCCCGTGCGCGGTCAGTTGGCTGAGGGCCAGCCCGCTCCGTTGGCTTTAAGGCAAACCCTGGGAGGCTGGTGACCCCCGGCTTCGGGCTCTGGGGGTGCTGACGAGGGCCCCACCTTGCTGGGTTTCCTAGGAGCAGGAGCGAGGCTGGGCTGTGCCCCTTGCACGGCTCTGCTTCTCCCGCCCACAGCTCCTCTGCCACCTGTCTCGACAACCTCGGGGCTGTCGGATGGTGGCCGTGGTTGGACGCGGTGACCCTGTGTAGGAAGGGCCGCTGCACGAGGGGTAGGGCCGCCGGGCCCCGGGCCAGCTCCGGAGGGCCAGCTGAGGACAGAAGGGCACGTCCCGCTACACCTTGCCGTGGTGCTGAACTCAGCACTCTCCCAAAATAATAGTCCCTGGAGAAGAAGGCCAGCAGGGCTGCTCGGGAAGGGGGCCGCGTGCACAGCGCTGTGCTGGGAGGAGGGGTGCCTCGGGGCTGAGCCGCACCCCGAACCTGGGACCGCAGGGCAGCCTGCGTTCCCTAGAGAACAGGCCAGCAGGAGGCAGGAGTGTGTGGAGCTCTGACTGGATCCAGAGTGGGTGGGAGTGGGCGCGATGGGGGGAGATCAAAGACAGTTCTCCCACCTTGGGGGGATGGCGGGGGGACCGAGGACTCCTGGGTTCTGCTCTGAGCTCCTCCACAGGGCTGGAGGGCCCCATGCCTCTCCAGAACACACCACATTACCCCTTCAAAAACAAGTGACCCCATCGCCCTTGTGCTTGGCTAAGGAAGATGAGATCGTAGCTCTGCAGTCTATGCAGCTAGATCTTTAGAGAAACCGTTTTCAGCTGAACTTGCTTTCCGCTTGAATTCCTGCTTCCAGGATCCCAACTTCCAGCAAAAAGCCCTTCCTTGAGGTTACAAATGAAACACATTTCTCAATAATCAGACTCCCTGAAGTATGACTAGGGCTCCCCCATAGATCCTTCCCAAGATCTCCCCTACTGGAGAGTGTCTCCTAGCAGCCTCCCCACAAGATGGTTGTGAAAAGAAAATGAAATGAATTATGTAAGGCACTTAGTAAGGTGCCTGGCACATAGAGAATGCTCAATAATTAATGGATAGTGTAAATATTCTTCCACAGATCCATCCATCCCTTCATTCATCCCCACACAATCCATCTCACCAGCAGGTAGGAGCACCTCCTATGTGCTTAGCCCTGTGCTGGTCCCCGGGCATAGGCTGACCACGGTCCCTGTCCTCACGGAGCCCACAGGACAGCCGGAGCCAGAGGATGATGGTGCCAGAATGGTCATCCAAGGCCAAGAGACTCCTGTCTTCAAAGTGGCAGCCACTAGAGATGCCAGAACTTTCGTGGGTGCCAACAGCTCTTAGCCCCAGTGACGAATGGCTGTCGGGAGGTGGGGGCCACTCCACGGTGCAGGCTTGTTCCTGTGGAGCCCACTCTCGTCAGCAATTCCTCCCTACTCAGTGAGCACCAGGCTTTTAGTACTGAATCCTCATGATGATGATTTTCTGAGGTAGGTACTATTATGATCCCGTTTTACAGAGGGGGAGACTGAGGCACAGAGAGGTTAGCTGACCTGGGTCACACGGGTAGTAAGTGGCCGACCTGGGATTTGAACCCTCGCTGGCTGACTCCATGCTCCTTAATCATTTTGCTCTACTGCCCCCTCTTGCGGCTCTGCTGTGCCTCCACTTACTCCCCCTCTATGCCCTTTGTTCTTGGAATAAAGCCCCGAATCCTCCAGGCGTCCCACAATGCCCTGCAAGCTCTGGCTCTTCCTGCCTCTCTAGCCACGTCTCTCTACTCTCCGCCTGTCCCCAAACTCTTTCCTGCCCCAGGGCCTTCCTATGCTCCGCCCTCACTTCCCAGTCCCTCCTGGGGGATCCCGAAGTGTCATTTCTTCAGAGAAACTTGCTCTGACGCCGAGACTCCATTAGATTCCCGTTATGCAGAATCAGAGCAATTTACTCCTTTTCTTATTGTTCTTATATGTTTGTAAAATAGTTTTGTAGTTATTTACTTAGTGATTTGCTTATAGTCTCCCCACCCCCCAGCCTACAAGCTTCTCAGAGGCAGTACCTAGTCTGTGTCTCGCTTTCCCTGGTGGGCCTAGATGCTAAGTAAATTCTTGTTTGAACGCATGACAAACTTTCCACTTCTGTTTCTGATCGTCCTTATTTCACTTAATAGCTCCTAACTCTCTATAAATATCAGAAGGAAGCTGACCACTCAGGTTGGCCTCGGGCCCTGGATCCCTTTTGCTTATTTATCTAACTTTCTTTGGCTTGTTTTTGTATGGGGAGATCTGACAGAATGCAGTGGTTCTTGGTGTTTTTGAATCTGATCCTTTCCTTGGGGAGTCACAGGACTTGGCTTTGAACTCAGAGTCCAAGATTGGGGAGCCGCATTCAAGCCTGGGGAGCACAGCTCCCCATTTCCATCACCAGCCTGTCTTGCTCAATTGCTTCACTCTAGAGGCACCATCTCCAGACCCCTCGGTGCCCACCCCTGAAGCTGCCTTCTCTTCCTTCAGGCACCTGGACTGAGACCACCTCCCAACACCATCAATAAGGCCAAATCGGTTGGCTTCCTGAGATGTCCTGGTCCCTCCAGACACCCGGATCTACTGGACCAGCGCTCCTGGAACACTTTACCCCCCTCCCATCCCTCCAGGCCTCCTGTGCCTGACACCCCCCTATCACTGCCCAAGTGTCACCTCCTTTCTCTACCCAGACACAGACTCTCATGCTTTCCCTCTCTCCTCAACCTTTCCATTTATGCCTTCTGGAATCGCTGTACTGCAGTGACCAAATTCCCCCACGTTCTTTTCTTTCATTCCTCATTTTAAAAAAATTGAAATATAATTCACATACCATAAAATTCACTCCTTTAACATGTACAATTCAGTGGGTTTTAGTAAAAAAATTACTAAAGGATGTGCAACCATCATCACTAATTCCAGAACATTTTCATCACCCTGAAGGAGCCCAAATAACTCATTAGCAGTTGCTGCCCATTCCTTCCTCCCCCAGAACCTGGGAACCACTAAATCTTTCTGTCTTTGTAGATGTGCTTATTCTGGACATTTCATATAGATGGAATTATACTATATGTGTTCTTTTGTGACTGGCTTCTTTCACTTAGCATAGTGTTTTTAAGGTCCATCATGTTGTATCATGTATCAGTACTTCATTCCTTTCTATGGCTGAATAATGTTCCTCTGTATGGATATACCACATTTTATTTATCCACTCAGTTGATAAACATTTGGGTTGTTTCAACTTTTTGGCTATTACTAATAATGCCTTTAAAAACATTTGTGTACATTTTGCTTTGTTTTGCTTGTGAACCTATATTTTCAATTCTCTTGGGTTATGCCTAGGAGTAGAGTTGTTGGGTCATATGATAATTCCATGTTTAATAGTTTGAGGAACTGCCAGTCTGTTTTCCAAAGTGGCAGTTACATTTTACGTTCCTACCAGCAGTGAGGGTTCTAATTTCTCCACATCCTCAGTAGTGCTTATTGTTTCTTTTTTAATTACAGCCAGCCTAGTGAGCATGAAGTGGTATTTTATGTCATTTTGATTTGCATTTTAATAATGATCAATGATGTGGAACATCTTTTCATGAGCTTTAGGCTATTTGTATATCTTCTTTAGAGAAATGTCCATTCAAATCCTTTGCCCATTTTAAAAATGGGTTGTCTTTTTATTGTGTAATATGGGTTCTTTATATATTCTGGATGTTAGACACTGATAAAAGTGTTTTGATATTTATAGCAAACACCTTTTAACCACCCCTGAGTTTATGTTAATGAGGTGACTTTTGGAAAGCACCTTAGCTGGTTGCCAGGGGAACCAACCACGTGATTAGAGGATTGGAAGTTTCAGTTCCTCCCAACCCCTCACCTCCATGGAGGAGAGAGGGGCTGGAGACTGCATCAATCACCAGTGGCCAATAATTTAATCGATCATATCTATGTTATGAAACTTCCATAAAAGCCCAAAAGGATGGGATTCAGAGAGCTTCTGGGTTGGTAAACTTGTGGAGATTTGGGGAAACTGGCACACTCAGAGAGCATGGAACCTCCACGCCCCTTCCTGCATACCCCACACTACACATCTCTTGTATCTGAGGCTGTTCCTGAGTTATATCCTTTTGTGATAAACTTGTAATCTAGTAAGTAAAATGTTTCTCTGAGTTTTGTGAGCCACTCTAGCAAATTAATTAAACCCAAGGAAGGGGTCGTTGGAACCTCTAACCTATAGCCTGTAGGTCAGAAGGCCAGGTGACAACCTGGATTTTGATTGGCACCAGAAGTTGGGGTGAAGTCTTGTAGAACTGAGCCTTTAACCTGTGAGAGCTGATGCTATCTTCAGGTAAATAGTGTCAGAATTGAGTTGAACTGTAGGATACCCAGATGGTGTCAGAGAATTGCTGGGTGTGGGGAAAAAACTCACACATTAGAACTGGTGTCAGAACTGTGGACCCTCATTGGATATTTGATTTGTAAATATTTTCTCCCATTCTGTAGGTTGTCTTTTTATTTTCTTGATAGTGTACTTTGATACAAAAATTTTTTAAATTTTGATGAAGTCCAATTTATCTATTTTTTCTTTTGTTCTCTATGCTTTTGGGGTCATATGCAACAAATCGTTGCCAAAGCCAGTGTCATGAAACTTTCCTCCTATGTTTTCTTCTAAGAGTTTTACAGTCTTGGCTCTTACATTTACATCGTTGATCCATTGACTTAATTTTTGCATCTGGTGCTAGGTAAAGTTCCAATTTCATTCTTTTGCATGTAGCTATCCAGTTGTTCCAACACCGTTTGCCGAAAGGACTTTGCTTTCCCCATTGAAACCCCTTTACCTCCACCTCCTGCCATAACCAGAGCCTCCCTGTCCCCTTGAGAAGCTGCTTCTCCATGTATCTTAGGTTTGGGAGGTAAGGTCAATGAGCACCCCCACTCCCCTTTGGTGCTTCTAGACCATGATCTCTCAGCCTTCTTGTCAAAATCTAAACTTCATGGGGCTTATTCCATCTGAAACAGTTCTAATCAGTGTCATCTGCCTTCCTACCACTCCTTGCTCACTGAAGACATTGCTACTTGGCATGGGGACTTTGTTTCCTGCTCCAAGCCTTGCTATCGACCCTGGGTGACATCTATATCTATGGGTCACCTCTTCCAACACCTCTCCCCTCCCCTCCAGACTCTCTTCCCATGGCGACTTCTTAGACACTGTCATCACTGAAACCATTCCATGCCGAAAATCTTAAATTCAAGCAGCCATTCTGATGACAACCTCTTCTCCTTCCTAGTCACTCATTTTGTTACTCCCACTGCACCTAGTCTTCCATCTCATTCTGAACATCAATCTTTTAACCACTCTCCTTTCTCCTTATCTATGCTCGTGCCCGGGTCCTGGGAACGTTCATTTCTACTATTCACTTGCCAACATCTATATTGCTACCTCCTTATCCTCATGTTGTGGCTGTTGAGTGTAACTCTAATTTTGGACCAGTCCAAGGGTCTACCTGCTCCACTCTGCACCCTTGCTGCTCCCCACTCCCACTTATCTTCTTGGTACCTTACACCTTCTACAGAGTCTGGTGCAGGGGGATGAGGAGAAACACTGTGCTAAGTGAAAGAAGCCAGTCACAAAAGACTTCATATTGTATGATTCCCTTTATATGAAATATCCAGAGTAGGAAAATATATAGGGAGAGAAAGTTGATTAGCTTAAATCTGGGGGTGGGTGGGTGGGTTAATGGGGAAGATGGGGGTGATAGCTAAAGGGTATGAAGTGTCTTTTGAGGTGATGAAAGTGTTCTAAAATGGACTGTGGTGATGGTTGCACACATCTGTAAATATACTAAAAACTGTTGAATTATACACTTTAAAAACTATTAAATTATAGACATTTAAATTATACATACATACAATTTGGTGAATTGTGTAGTATGTGAAACGTGTCTCAATAAAGCTGTTTAAAAAACAATCCAAGGGGGACTTCCCTGGGGGTCTAGTGGTAAAGAATCCACCTTACAATGCAGGGGACGTGGGTTCGATCCCTGGTCAGGGAACTAAGATCCCACATGCCGTGGGGCAACTAAGCCCACGTGCCAAAACTACTGAACTCATGCACCTCAGTGAGAGAGCCCACGTGTCACAAACTACAGAGCCCACGTGCTCTCACCCTGTGTACCACAACTACAGAGCCCACATGCCCTGGAGCCTGCGCGCCACAACTAGAGAAGAGAAAATCTGCATGCTGCAACTAGAGAGAAGCCCGCGTGCCACAAAGAAAGATCCTGCATGCCTCAATGAAGATCCCGCGTACCACAACTAAGACCTAATGCAACCAAAAATAAAATGATAAATAAATAAATAAATAAATCTTTAAAAAGAAAAATTCAGGGACTTTCCTGGTGGTCCAGTGGATAATACTCCATGATTGCAATGCAGGGGGCCTGGGTTTGATCTCTGGTCGGGGAACTAGATCCCACATGCATGCTGCAACTAAGAAGTCCGCAGGCCACACGAAGAAGTCTGCGTGCTGCAACTAAAGATTCTGCATGCCTCAACGAAGCTCCTGCATGCCACAACTAAGACCTGGAGCAACCAAAATAAACAAACAAACAAATAAATAAATAAAAACAATCCTGGTAACATAAGCAAAATGATGGACTAGGAAGCTCCAAACTCTAATTCCTCCATAGAAGCTTCAACACACACACACACAGGTACACAAAAACAACACACACACCTCAAAATCAACAAACCAACCAAACGAACAAAACTCCCAAACTGGCTGAGCTAACTTTATGAGAGACTCTGGAAAACAGTCAAAGGTTGAGAGCAACCAAGCGAATGCTCAGTTAAGAAAAAGCTACCTTCATGACACAAGCATATAGAAAGATATACCATGTTCTTGGATTGGAAGAATCAGTATTGTCTAAATAACTATACTACCCAAGGAAATCTACAGATTCAATGCAATTCCTATCAAATTACCAATGGCATTTTTCACAGAACTGAAATAAAAAACTTTTAAATTTGTATGGAAACACCAAAGACCCTGAATAGCCAAAGCAATCTTGAGAAAGAAAAATGGAGCTGGAGGAATCAGGCTCCCTGACCTAAGACTATACTACAAAGCTACAGTCATCAAAACAGTATGGTGCTGGCACAAAAACAGAAATATAGATCAGTGGAACAGGATAGAAAGCCCAGAAATAAACCCATGCACCTATGGTCAATTAATCTACAACAAAGGAGGCAAGAATATATAATGGAGAAAAGACAGTCTTTTCAATAAGTGGTGCTGGGAAAACTGGACAGCCATATGTAAAAGAATGAAATTAGAATTCTCTAACACCATACACAAAAATAAACACAAAAAAGGGCTTCCCTGGTGGTGCAGTGGTTGAGAATCTGCCTGCCAATGCAGGAGACACGGGTTCGGGCCCTGGTCTGGGAGGATCCCACATGCCACGGAGCAACTAAGCCCGTGAGCCACTATTACTGATAAATAAATTTTAAAAAAATAAATAAATAAAAAAAATAAACACAAAATGGATTAAAGACCTAAAAGTAAAACCAGATACTATAAAACTCCTAGAGGAAAACATAGGCAGAACACTCTGACATAAATTACAGCAATATCTTTTTGGATCTGTCTCCTAGAGTAATGGAAATAAAAACAAAAATTTAAAAATGGGACTTAATTAAACTTAAAAGCTTTTGCACAGCAAAGGAAACCATAAACAAAGCAAAATGATAACCTACAGAAAGAGAGAAAATATTTGCAAATGATGCGACCGACAGGGGATTAATCTCCAAAATATACAAACAGCTCATACAGTTCAATATCAATAAAACCAAACAACCCAATCAAAAAATGGGCAGAAGATCTAAACAGACATTTTTCCAATGAAGACATACAGTTGGACACAAAGCACATGAAAAGGTGCTCAACATTGCTAATTATTAGAGAAATGCAAATCAAAACTACAATGAGGTATTACCTCACACCGGTCAGAATGGCCATCATCAAAATATCTACAAATAATAAATGCTAGGGAGGGTGTGGAGAAAAAAAGTAACCCTCCTACACTCTTGGTGGGAATGTAAATTGGTACAGCCACTATGGAGAATAGTATGGAGATTCCTTAAAAAACTAAAAATAGAGCTACCATATGATCCTGCAATCCCACTCCTGGGCATATACCTGGAGAAAAACATAATTTGAAAATATACATGCACCCCAATGTTCATTGCAGCACTATTAACAATTGCTAAGATGTGGAAGCAACCTAAGTGTCCATCAACAGATGAATGGATAAAGAAGATGTGGTATATATACACAATGGAATATTACTCAGCCATAAAAAGAATGAAATAATGCCATTTACAGCAACATGGATGGACCTAGAGATTAACATACTAAATGAAGTAAGCCAGATAAAGACAAATATCATATGATATCACCTATATGTGGAATCTAAAAAAATGATACACATGAATTTATCTATAAAACAGAAATAGACTCACAGACATAGAGAACAAACTTATGGTTACCAAAGGGGATGGAGGGAGATAAATTAGGACTTTGGAAAAAAAAAATGAAAGAAAGAAAAGAAAAAGCTACCTTTAAAATAGTAGAAAATTTCATGACGCGTTCACTTGCCTTTGCCCCACCCCCTCCTTGGCATAGTTCAGTCTTGCTTTGGAGGAGACTGCAACCCAGTTACCAGTTGTCTCCCTCAAATCAGAGGGAGCAGAGCAGACCTTATTGCAATGTTCTAACCTATCAAGAAATTGTCTGAAGGACTAGCTTCTGTTTTGCCTAACTCAGATCTCAGAGGGGATAAGGAGTGGACATTGTTCATGAAAGCTGCAGGGAAACTACGGATCCACAGACACCTGGGGCAAGAGATTATGGGTGAATACACGTAAATGACAATCTAAGGCCCCAAGCAGAAGCTAGGATGAGACTCTTGGGGAAATTAAGATATTCAAAAACAGCTGTATATGTGGGGGAATTAAAAAAGCCACATACAGGTCCAGGCAAGACACATGCTCAGAAAAGACCTGAGAAGACCTTAAGTTTTCACCTTGGGCTGATCCCTAGACCTAGAGCATACCCAGCTAATCAGTGAGGACTTCTCTGGCACATAGGCACTCTTAAAAGACTGGGAGAGGTGCTTGTTTTATTTAAATGCCCGGTTTTCAACAACAACAACAAAAGAAATCACAAGGTACAGGAAAACAAAGCCCATTCAAAGGAATAAAGTAGGTTGACACAAACTGTCCCTGAGGAAGGTCATACATCAGACTTATTAGACAAAGAGTTTAAAATAACTGTCTTAAATATACTCAAAAAGCTAAAGGAAAATATGGAAAAAGAATTACAGAAAATCAGGACAATAATATATGAACAAAATCAAAGTATCAGCAAAAATATAGAAAATTATAAAATTGAACAAAACAAATTCTGGAGCTGAAAAATAACAAATGATCAATTTACTAGAGGGGTTCAGTAGCATATTTGAGGAGGGAGAAAAAAATCAGTGAATTTGAAAATAGGAAAATTGAAATTATTGAGTCTGAGTAGCAGGAAGAAAAAAGAATGAAGAAATGTGAACAGAGCATAAGAACTGTGGGACACTACCAA
Organism: Balaenoptera musculus; assembly: GCF_009873245.2. Lineage (NCBI taxonomy): Eukaryota > Metazoa > Chordata > Mammalia > Artiodactyla > Balaenopteridae > Balaenoptera > Balaenoptera musculus. Next base: position 15,324,860 of record NC_045790.1, on the reverse strand, counting down.
ACAGCCCAATATATGCATGATGAGAGTCCCAGGAGAAAGAGAGAGAAGGGCCAGAGAGATTATTTGAAGAAATAATGGCCAAAAACTTCCTAAATTCAATTAAGTCCATGAATCTACAAATACAAGAAGCTCAAGAAACTTCAAGCAGGATAAACTAAGAGAGACCCATACCAAGACACATAACCAAACTGTTGAAAGACAAAAATAGGATTTTGAAAGCAGCAAGAGAGAAGGGACTTGTCATGCACAAGGGATCCTCAATAAGATTATCAACTGATTTCTCAGCAGAAACCTTGGAGGCCAGAAGGCATTGGGATGATATATTTAAGATATTTAAAGAAAAAACTGTCAACTGAGAATTCTATATTCAGCAAAACTGTCCTTCAAAATGAGAGAGAAATTAAGACATTCTTAGATAAACAAAAACTGAGGAAATCCATTACCGCTAGAGTTTCCCTACAAGAAGTGGTTAACAAGAGTCCTTCAGGTTGAAATGAAAGGACAATAGACAGTAGACGAAGATATAAAGATCTCAAGTAGGGGTAAATACATGGGCAAACATAAAAGCCAGTATTATTATAATTTTTGTTTGTAATTTGACTTTTTAAAAGTATAGGATTTAAAAGACAAATACACAAAAGTAATTATAAATATATGTTAGTGAACAGACATATAAAGATGTAATTAGTGACATCAATAACACAAAGTGGGGGGTATAGTTACCCGGGAGTAGAGTTTTTGTATGTGATTGAAGTTAATTTGGTATTAATTCAAATTAGATTGTTATAACTTTAGGACATTATATATAATTCCCAGGGTAACCACAAAATATATCTATAGGATATACATAAAAGGAAATGAGAAGGAAATAAAAACATGTCACTACAAACTCTTCCAAAAAATTAAGGTGGAGGGAACACTTCCTAAGTCATTCCATGAGGCCAGCATTATCCTGATACCAAAACCAAAGACACTTTAAGAAAGGAGAACTATGGACCAATATTCTTTATGAATACTGATGTAAAAATCCTAGCAAATTGCATTCAGAAGCATATTTAAAGCATTATACAACATAAGCAAGTGAGATTTATTTCTGGAATGCAAGAATGGTTCAACATACAAACATCAATCAATGTACTACCACAATCAATCAATGTAATTCTGTTTATTCTGTTAATATCACATTAACAGAATAAAGGGAAAAGCCACATGATTATCTCAATTGATGTAGAAAAAGGATTTGATAAAATTCAACACCTTTTCTTGATAAAAACACTCAACAAACTAGGAAGAGAAGGAAACATCCTCATTCAATATGATAAAGGCCATATATGAAATACCCATAGCTAACATCATACTCAATGGTGAAAGACTGAAAAATTTTCCCTGAAGATCAGGAACAAAACAAATATATTGGGCTTCCCTGGTGGCGCAGTGGTTAAGAATCTGCCTGCCAATGCAGGGGACACAGGTTTGAGCCCTGGTCCGGGAAGACCCCACATGCTGCGGAGCAGCTAAGCCCGTGCATCACAACTACTGAGCCTGTGCTCTAGAGCCCATGAGCCACAACTACTGAGCCCATGTGCCACAACTACTGAAGCCCGCGTGCCTAGAGCCCATGCTCTGCAACAAGAGAAGCCACCCCAATGAGAAGCCCACACACCGCAACGAAGAGTAGCCCCCGCTCGCCACAACTAGAGAAAGCCCACGTGCAGCAACAAAGACCCAACGCGGCCAAAAAAAAAAAAAAGATATAAATATTAAACAAACAAACAAACAAAAAACAAATATATTACCTTGCCAGGGATGCCATAGCAAAATATCACAGACTGTGTCGCTTAAAAAATAGAGATTTATTTTATTACAGTTCTGAAGGTTGGAAGTTTAAGATCAAGGTGTCAGCAAAGGTGGTTTCTCCTGAGGCCTCTCCTCTTGGCTTGCAAATATTTGTCTTTCTCACTGTGTCTTCACATGGTTTTTTCTCGGTGTGTGTGCAACCCCTGTGTTGCTTTGTGTGTTCAAATTTCCTCTTTTTTTTTTTTTAATTTATTTATCTATGTATTTATTTATTTATTTATTTCTGGCTGTGTTGGGTCTTCATTTCTGTGTGAGGGCTTTCTCTAGTTGTGGCAAGCGGGGGCCACTCTTCATCGTGGTGCATGGGCCTCTCACTGTCGCGGCCTCTCTTGTTGTGGAGCACAGGATCCAGACGCGCAGGCTCAGTAATTGTGGCTCACGGGCCCAGTTGCTCCGCGGCATGTGGGATCTTCCCAGACCAGGGCTCGAACCCGTGTCCCCTGCATTGGCAGGCAGACTCTCAACCATTGCGCCACCAGGGAAGCCCCAAATTTCCTCTTCTTACAGGATGTTAGTCATATTGGATTAGGGCCTATCCTAATGGTCTTATTTTATCTTAATCACTTCTTTAAAGGCTCTATCTCAAAATATAGTCACATTCTGAGGTACTGAATGTGGTTAGGGCTTCAACATATGAATTTTTGAAGAACACATTTCAGCCCATCACGATAAGGATGCTCACTTTTACCACTACTATTCAACATACTCTTGGAAGTTCTAGCCAGAACAATTAAATGAAAAAAAAAAAGAAATAAAAGGAAAATTGAAAAGGAAGAAGTACAATTACCTCTATTGTCAGATGACATAATTTTATATGTAGAAAACTCTAATGAATCAGAGTGAATTCGGCAAAGTTGCAGGATATGAGCTCAACACACAAAAATCAGTTGCATTTCTATACATTAAAAATGAACAATCGAAACAGAAATTAGGGGAAAAATTCCATTTAGAATACCATCAGAAAGATGAAATACTGAGGAATTAACTTAACCAAGGAGGAGAAAGACTTGTACACTGAAAACTACAAAATGTTACTGAAAGAAATTAAAGAAGACACAAATAAATGGAAATAAATTCTGTGTTCATGGATTGGAAGCTTTAATGTTGTTAGGATGTCCATACTACCCAAAGTGATCTGTAGATTCAATGCAATCCCTATCAAAATACCAATGACATTTTTCACAGAAATAGAAAAATCCATCCTAAAATTCATATGGAATCCCAAGGGACCCAGAATAACCAAAACAATACTGAAAAGAAGAATAAAGTTGGAGGATTCACAGTTCCTGATTTCAAATGTTAGTACAAAACTGGGGTAATCAAAACAAAGTGGAACTGGCATAAAGACAGATATATAGACCAGTGGAATAGAATAGAGAGCCCAGAAATAAACCCGTGCATATATGGTGAGATGATTTTCAACAAGGGTGCCAAGACCATGGGGAAAGGACAGTCTTTTCAGTAAATGGTGCTGAAACAACTGGATAGCCACACACAAAGGAATGATGTTGAACCCTTACCATCCACTATACACAAACATTAACTCAAAAAGGATCAAAGACCTAAATGTAAGAACTAAAACTATGAAACTGTTAGAAGAAAACATAGGGGAAAGCTTTATAATATTGGATTTGTCAATAATTTCTTGGATATGACACCAAAAACACAGACAACAAAGTAAAAAATAAGTACATTGGACTTCATCAAAATTTAAAACTTTTAGCATCAAATAATTCTATCAAGACAGTGAAAAGACAACTGCAGAATGAGAGAAAGTATTTGCAAATCATATGTCTGATAAGGCTTAATATCCAGAATATAGAAAGAACTCCTACAACTCAAAAACAGCAAAATAAACAATTAAAAATTGTGCAAAATACCTGAATAGATATTTCTCCAAAGAAGATATACAAATGGCCAATAACACATGAGAAAATGCTCAACATCTCTAGACATTAGGGAAATGCAAATCAAAACCACAATGAGATACCACTTCATACCCATTTGGATGGCTATTGCTAAACACATACAGACACAGATAGACGAACACACAGAGAAAATAACAAGTGTTATAGAGCATGTGAAGAAATTGGAACCCTTGCACATTGCTGGTAGGAATGTGAAATGGTGTAGCCACTGTGGAAAACAGTTTAGTGGTTCCTCAAAAAGCTAAACATAGAACTACCTTATGATCCAGCAATTCTACTCCTGGACATATACACACAGGAATTTAAAGCAGGGACTGAAACAGATACTTGTATGCCAGTGTTCATTGCAGTCAAAAAGTGAAAACGACCCATGCATCAATCAACAGGTTAATAGATAAACAAAATGTGGTGTATACATATAATGAAATATTATTCAGCCATCAAAAGAAGGAAACTCTGACATATGATACAATATGGTTGAACCCTGAAGACATTTTGCCAGGTGGAATAAGCCAGTCACAAAAAAGACAAATACTGTGGGATTCCACCTATACGAAGCACCTGGGGTTATCAAATTCATAGCAAAATGATAATTTCCAGGGGCTATGAGAATGGGGAGTTATTGCTTAATGGTTACAAATTTTCTTTTCTGTAATAAATGTTTTAGAAATACATAGTGGTGATGGTTGCACAATATTGTAAATTTAATTAATGCCACTGAATTGTACACTTCAAATGGTTAAAATGGTAAATTGTATGTTACGTATATTTTAACACAAGTGTGTGCACACACATGCCTGTGCACATAAACACAAATCCAAGGACCTAGTGTTCTATAGAGCCCACTTTTGAAACACTGACTTAATCCATTTTCCTCACTGTATAGACAACTTAATCAGCCTGTGTAGACTGCTGTCCATCCTCCCAGGCAGCTCTGCTCTCCCCACCCTAAGGCCTTTGCATAAGCTATTCTCTCTGCAAGGAGTGTCATTCTCTCCTGCCCCATGATCCATATGGCTAACTTTTGCTCACCCTTCAGGTGTTATTTAAACATCACTTCCTTCGGGGAAACTTCTTGGGTATCCTCTCATATCTACATCCAGTATCTGCAATACTTCCACCATGATGGTATTATCAGACCATTTTTATTTGCCATTTACGTGTGTTGGTCTGTTATTTTACGGGGGAGGGACCATATGTATCCTGTGAATTGTTGTGTCTGGCACCTAGCACAGTGCCTGGGAAGCAGCAGATGCTCAATTACCACTTAAAGAAGGAAGAGAATAAGGGAGGGAGGGGTGGATATAGACTTCCTGAAGGCCCCACCTCCACCTCTATTAATCTGGGTCTCAATTGTGCACCAGGGCAGTTTGTTCCTCTCTTGATAGCAGTCATCACTATCTTCCTTCTACTCTAATTCTCTGTGCATATATTTCATCCCGTGAGGGCCCCAACTGTCTCTGCATTCCCCACGGTAATTTGCACATAGTAGACGCTGGAAATAAACAAGCACACACAGTTAAAAACAATACGTTGTAAACAGACTATTCTGACCTTTTGCTGTCCTTCATATTAGGAGAACAGGAAAGAACCCCACAGTCTCTCAAAATGCACTTGGACCATCTTTTAGTTATCAGCTACTATCTGTTGCTTTTCATGCGCCTTTCATTTCAGATGACCAATTTGGAAATTGTCTTGGAACGTAAAAGTATCAAAATGTGGGCTTCCCTGGTGGCACAGTGGTTAAGAATCTGCCTGTCAATGCAGGAGACACGGGTTCGAGCCCTGCTCAGGAAAGATCCCACATGCCGCGGAGCAACAAAGCCCGTGCACCACAACTACTGAGTCTGCACTCTAGAGCCCACGAGCCACAACTACTGAGCCCAAGTGCCACAACTACTGAAGCCCACATGCCTAGAGCCCCTGCTCTGCAACAAGAGAAGCCACCCAATGAGAAGCCTGCACACCACAACAAAGAGTAGCCCCTGCTCGCTGCAACTAGAGAAAAGCCCGTGCGCAGCAACAAAGACCCGAGGCAGGTAAAAAAAGAAAAAAAAAAAGTATCAAAATGTATATTTTTTTCTTGTTATTTTAAGAATGCTTGCTTTCCTTCCATCACATTTTGTATTAGAGATCTTTAACTTATCAAGCTGAAGATACAGGAGTTGGTGGTGATGACAGTGGGCAGGGCCTGGGGGCAGTGGCAGGGAGAGCTCCAGAGCTGTATTTTCTAGCAATTACATTTCCTAAGAGTGAGGGGACTAATGGAGTGTCCATGAGAAAAGCCCAGCCCTGGCTCTGCCCCAACCACTCCTCTTATCCAAGGGCCTGCTAGACCTCTGGCTGGAAGCTAGGGGCCTGGGCCACTTCATTCCAGGGACACAAGTTCTCCTTTCCAAGAGCCCCAGGCTGCTGGTCTCAGCAACCAACCATTGATCTAATAAGCCCATTTCTTTAGCCATGTATCGTATATATTAATGAATCACTTCATCCACAGAATGGAAGGTCCCAGATGTGCTATGAAATGGTGGCATCTTTCAGGTTCGTTTGCTGCCATGGCACCCTTGGAAGGTTGAAAATTTTGTTTCTCCTCATGGAGGTGAGAAGTGAGCTTAGAGCCCACCAGAGCTATGTATTTACCTGGCCCCCTCCTTTCACAAATAGGTCCAATCTCCAATTCTTCCCACGTTTAAAGATGGGAGGAAATGGGGATCCTTCTTCCCATGGAAGAGGAAATCAGGATCCCACAAAGGAAGGAAACTTCCTGAGTCTGTTACTTATTTCCTCAGTAAGGCCTGAATGAACTAAATCAGTAATGCTAATCCCATTAGTAATGCTAATTCCCAGTCCAGAACTCCAGGAGTGAGAAATGTACCAAAGAGCCCTTTCTAGGAAAGTTAGATAAATGTTGGATGCTCAGAGACAAGCATAGAAACTCCTCGAATAACAGCTTCAAATCATACAGAAATACCACACTAAACATGCATTCCCTTAAGTTCTCCAGGCCACAGTTCTCATCCTCCCCCTTCTCTCTGTCTCTCTGTCACTCTAGAAGGTCCTTATGGAAAGTCCCTACCTCACACCTCATACCCCACGTTGGGGAGAAGAGCGCTGTCACCTACCCAGAGCAGTGCGGGAGCTGTTGGGTGGTGATGGCTGCAGGGAAGCAAGAAATCCTGGCAAGTTTCTGGGCTGGAGAAGATGGGGAGGAAGTTCTCCAGGATGCCCTAGAGTATGGGCCCTTAAGGCGATCAGGGTCTGGCGGTGTTCAGGGATTGGGAGTATAGGGAAGGCTCCTGGAGTAGCCAGAAGAAGAGGCAGCGGTTGGTTGCTGGGGAGGCAGTTGGAGAAAGTTCCAAGGAGTTCCAGGGAGGAGCTAATATGTAGGGTGGGAGAGAATAGGAAAAGGAGACTGGGTGGGTTTTCTGTCATTCCTCCTTCCAAGGACTCTACAGAAAACAGTGGAAATCACAGAGATGATTCTCTTACCTTTCAAGATACACTGTAAAGCTGGCAGAAGAGGCACTAGGGATGCACTAGGGATGCACTAGGGATACACAAAGAGAAAGCTGTAGAGGGATGGAAGGAAACCATAGAGGCCAGAGTCCCTGAGAGAGACAAACAGCATCTAACTGCTTAGAACAAAAGGCTCAGGGACACGGACAGCAGAGAGGCGGGATTGGGACCCTTGCTTGGGGTGGAGCAAGGGCCCCTTCCACAGTGAGTGCAGCCTGGAACCACAGAACAACAACACTGGTTCAAGGCCAAGGTCTGCCAGGCCTGCCAACTCAGTGTCCGGCAGGTGATGTTCTACCAAAATGGGCAGTGGATGCTCCTGTAACAGGCGACCACGTCCAGGCAAGTCCCTGGCTTGAAGGACCTGGGTTTCCTGCTGTGTTTTAAATGACCACATCTGAGTCCACAACATGGGCTTCTTTCTGGAAAACTCCTCCCAGGAAATTCAAGGAGTCAGTGGAAACTTATACACCCCAGATGAATTAAGTTTGAATCTCTGAGGGTAAGTCGTAGGCATTTATATTTTTATCGATGCTTCTCATGGGATTCTAGTGACCAGCCAGGTCAAAGAATCACTGTATTAAACGTAGACTGGTGGCAGGCACTTGACAGATGCTGAAGGTACAAAGATGCACAAGATGCAGACCCTGATCTTCATGAACTCACAGCTGAGCAAGGAGGATAAACATCAAAACAAACAGCAACAACAAAATTGCCTACAGTGTGCTGAGTTCGGCCATAGAAACATGCTTAGGTTAAAGAGGAAGATGTTAATCATGTGTTTTGTTTTAGGCATTTTGTGACGGTTTGACATCTTGGGGGTCTTGCTGGCTGGGGAGGGATGCCCGTCCCAGAGTTAGCTGATTCCTAGAGAGAGTGAATAACTTGCGTTGAAGCACATCTTTCACATACAAACCGACCAACCTCCAATCTATACCCCCCAACCACCTCCTTTATCCAACTCTCACCCACCAAGCCAGTATTTTCCCTGCCTTAAATCACCCCAGGGCCAGGTACCAGACAACAAGAGACCACCTCATAGACAGAGTCTGCCGACGTTATTCCAACAACCTAATCTAAGCTTGTTCAGCTGTTTAACCTGCCTTACCCCTTCCTTCCCGTGGAAAACACAATAAAGGCTCTGGACCATGCATTCCCCTTATGCTTTCTGCTTCTCGATCAACCCTGGTGCTTCCCCAGGTAGTATGATATGCCCCTTTCTCCTGGAAATTGTAAGTATATATTTGATAAATAATATATTTGGATAATATATTGAAAATATATATGTATTTTTAGAAAAATGATTCTGTTTGCAAATATTCAATAACTCACTGGATTAATATTAACTTACCTCTGCTGAGCCTTTGCCATCTGTCCTACATTTTCTCTGTGTGTTATCCCCTTTTATCCTCACAGGGACTTCATGAGGTATGGAGTGATATCCCCATTTTTCAGACAAGGAAACTGAGGCACAGAGAGCATGAGAACCTTGCCCAGGGTACACAGCTGGTAAATGGTGGGCTGGATTTGAAGCCAGCCATGCTGACTCTAGGCCTCTGCTCTTTCCCTCAACATGCTCCTAACCCATCCTTTCCAACCCTGAGAACTGGGATTTGGTGTTTCTGTGTGTTTGTCAAATGACCCCAGACAGCATGTGAATAAGGCTGTGTTTGATTTCATTGACTTCATCCCTCTGCCAAACTTTGTGTTCCACTTTCAACGTCCCCTCCAGGCTTCCAGGGACCTCCTTGGTCTATCCTGTAGGAGAGGAAAGCAGTCTGATGGGAGGAAAGGCACCTTCCTGAAAGGCTGGATGGGGGCCCAGCCCATCCACACACACAGCCTGGGTATTTTTTGACACATGTGAGAGGGACAGGCTTCTGAAATGAGGGGCTTTCGGGGGATATCCTGGTTGGCCAAGAAAGGAGCTCTGCTCACAGGGGGCCAACTCCAACCTCCTCTTCTCAAGAGGGGAAGACTCTCTCCAGGCCCTACGCTCATGTGTGAGAAATAACATCCCCCAACAATCAGATTCCCCACCACCGCCTGCCTCTGGGACTCCGCTGGTTTACTCCCCACCTGTTCTGGGGACTCCACTCTACTCTGCCCTGGGAATGTCCTCCTTTACCCTATTCTCAAATCTGACCTCTCTTTAATGCCCACCTCATGGCTGTTTCCTGCTTCAAGTTTTCCTTGAGTGCTCCTCCAGACCTACATCACTTAAGCTGACATATCTGTTTGACTTTCATCTGTACATGTCTGCCTTCTCAAGTAGGGTTCATATTCCTTGAGCTACTATGTCTTTGCATTGACAGGGGTCTTGGGAAAACTACCTTTTGAGGGGCTTGGGTTCCCCAGGGAAATGCCACTTGGTAATGAGACTGTCTTTCTTTGGTCACCAGATTTTCTCCTAAATTAGTAGAGCCTCTGGTCCTTAGACTGTAAACAGATGACACCACGGCTTCCCACAGGGGCCCTGGAAGGAGGTTTTCCTTGGTAGGACTGCCAGTCGGCCACATCCCCTGGAGCCCTCACAAACGATGGCCTCGAGTGCACAGGGTGGCAGGAAGGACACCAGCCCTGCTCTACCAGCAGGGACCACGTGCCCCTGCCTGCAGCAGGAGAGATGGAAGTTCTCACTACACCCCCTCCTGGGGCTGGGACAGGAGGCAGCACTACAACTTGCTCTTTGACGTACTCAGATCCAAGTCACATCTCTCATATCCTCTTACTTCTTCATATCTGATCCCATCACATCTCTCTTTGTAGGGACTGAGGGGTGAGTTCCACCTTTGGAGTTAGGAAATTCATTTCAACCAGACTGAAGAGACTTTTTTTACTTCTTGATTCATTGCATGTAGCACTGAGCACAGCACTTGTGGGCACTCAGTGAATATTTGTTGAGGAATGCATGGGTGGATGGAAACTTCTAGAAAGCTCATATCTTCTGCCTTGTTGAGTCAGGCACCTTCATTCCAGATGCTCAGTGTTGATTCTACCACCATCACAGTGTTGGAAAGTTTCCTTGTAATATTGATGAGACATATCAGAATATGTATCCTGTTTGGTTTTTTTCCCCCTGGCCACCCAGAACACTGTTATAAGCAAAAAGCATGCCTCTGTACTCAGGTCTGTGCTCCTAAAGAAAGAGTCTAAACACTTGTGAATTGGATCCTGTTGTAACTGCTCACATGGGAAGAGCTTATATAAGTGACTAATTGCTACCTAACAATCGTTTCTCTTTGGGTTTTCTTAAAGCTATATGTCCTAGATATATGGGTAAAGGATAATTTTCAAAAAAGGGAAAATCATCACTCCCACACAGATACAAACATATATTAAAAATTTTATTTAACTCATTATTAATGAGGGAATTGTTAAGGCCTTATAACAAGTTCAAGGGCAAGCCAAAGAATAGACACATTGATTGATCAGGAATATTGAAATGAACATGCGATGGGCAAGGGAAATCAAATGAACCTCCATCACACAGAATTTACTTACATGTTTATACACAAGAATTATTCAGCAGTGTTTTTAGTTATCTACATCATTATCTACAGTTTATGGAGTTTTAAAATAGCTCAAGTCATGAAAGGGCCAGAACCTCAGAAAACCTACAAGAGTGTGCTCTAGGCAGTTTTCCACAGCAGACATTCAGTAATATTATTTGCTTATTCAAACTTCCTTACATGACAGAAGTGGCATTTGAAGTCAATGGAGAAAGAGCAGACTATCCAATAAGTGCTGCCAGGATAACTGAATTTCCATATGTAAAAATAAAACTGGATTTTGACACCATAATTTACCCAGAACAAATTTCAGGTGGATTAAAAAATGATATATTAAAATAGAAATTTTCGAGAAGCAAGATGAACTACAATTCTGCAGCCTGTGGAAGGAAAGCCACATTCACAGAAAGACAGACAAAATGAAAAGGCAGAGGACTTTGTACCAGATGAAGGAACAAGATAAAACCCCAGAAAAACAACTAAAAGAAGTGGAGATAGGCATCCTTTGAGAAAAAGAATTCAGAATAATGATAGTGAAGATGATCCAGGACCTTGGAAAAAGAATGGAGGCAAAGATCAAGAAAATGCAAGAAATGTTTAACAAAGACCTAGAAGAATTAAAGAACAAACAAACAGAGATGAACAATGCAATGACTGAAATGAAAAATACACTAGAAGGAATCAATAGCAGAATAAGTGAGGCAGAAGAACAGATAAGTGACCTGGAAGACAGAAGGGTGGAATTCACTGCCATGGAACAGAATAAAGAAAAAAGAATGAAAAGAAATGAAGACAGCCTAAGAGACCTCTGGGACAACATTAAACGCAACAACATTCACATTATAGGGGTCCCAGAAGGAGAAGAAAGAGAGAAAGGACGCGAGAAAATATTTGAAGAGATTACTGTCAAAAACTTCCCTAACATGGGAAAGGAAATAGCCACCCAAGTCCAGGAAGCACAGAGTCCCAGACAGGATAAACCCAAGGAGAAACACGCTGAGATACAGAGGAATCAAATTGACAAAAATTAAAGACAAAGAAAAATTATTGAAAGCAACACGGGAAAAATGACAAATAACATACAAGGGAACTCCCATAAGGTTAACAGCTGATTTCTCAGCAGAAACTCTACAAGACAGAGGGAGTGGCATGATATATTTAAAGCGATGAAAGGGAAGAACGTACAACCAAGATTACTCTACCCAGCAAGGATCTCATTCAGATTTGATGGAGAAATCAAAAGCTTTACAGGCAAGCAAAAGCTAAGAGAATTCAGCACCACCAAACCAGCTCTACAACAAATGCTAAAGGAACTTCTCTAAGTGGGAAACACAAGAGAAGAAAAGGACCTACAAAAACAAACCCATAACAATTAAGAAAATCATAATAGGAACATACACATCGATAATTATCTTAAATGTGAATGGATTAAATGCTCTAACCAAAAGACACAGGCTCGCTGAATGGATACAAAAACAAGACCTATATATATGTTGTCTACAAGAGACCCACTTCAGACCTAGGGACACATACAGACTGAAAGATACAAAAACAAGACCTATATATATGTTGTCTACAAGAGACCCACTTCAGACCTAGGGACACATACAGACTGAAAGTGAGGGGATGGAAAAAGATATTCCATGCAAATGGAAATCAAAAGAAACCTAGAGTAGCAATACTCATATCAGATAAAATAGACTTTAAAATAAAGACTGTTACAAGAGATAAGGAAGGTGCTACATAATGATCAAAGGATCAATCCAAGAAGAAGATATAACAATTATAAATGGTTATGCACCCAACACAGGAGCACCCCAATACATAAGGCAAATGCTAACAACCATGAAAGGGGAAATCGACAGTAACCCAATAATAGTGGGGGACTTTATCACCTCACTTACACCAATGGACAGATCGTCTAAACAGAAAACTAATAAGGAAACACAAGCTTTAAATGACATAATAGACCAGATAGATTTCATTGATATTTATAACACATTCTATCCCAAAACAGCAGATTACACTTTTTTCTCAAGTGCACATGGAACATTCTCTAGGATAAATCACATCTTGGGTCACAAATCAAGCCTCAGTAAATTTAAGAAAATTGAAATCATATCAAGCATCTTTTCTGACCACAACGCTATGAGATTAGAAATCAACTACAAGGAAAAAAACCGTAAAAATCAGAAACACATGGAAGCTAAACAATATGTTACTAAATAACCAAGTGATCACTGAAGAAATCAAAGAGGAAATCACAAGATACCTACCGACAAATTACAACAAAAACACGATGATCCAAAACCTATGGGATGCAGCAAAAGCAGTTCTAAGAGGGAAGTTTATAGCAATACAAGCCTACCTCAAGAAACAAGAAAAATCTCAAATAAACAATCTAACCTTACACCTAAAAGAACTAGAGAAAGAAGAATAAACAAAACCCCAAGTTAGCAGAAGGAAAGAAAACATAAAGATTAGAGCAAAAATAAATGAAATAGAAACAAAGAAAACAATAGCAAAGATCGATAAAACTAAAAGCGGGTTCTTTGAGAAGATAAACAAAATTGATAAACCATTAGCCAGACTCATCAAGAAAAAGAGAGGACTCAAATCAATAAAATTAGAAATGAAAAAGGAGAAGTTACAATAGACACCGCAGAAATACAAGGCATCCTAAGAGACTACTACAAGCAACTCTATGCCAATAAAATGGACAACCTGGAAGCAATGGACAAATTCTTAGAAAGGTATAACCTTCCAAGACTGAACCAGGAAGGAATAGGAAATATGAAAAGACTAATCACAAGTAATGAAATTGAAAATGTGATTTAAAATCTTCCAAAAGGGCTTCCCTGGTGGTGCAGTAGGTAAGAACTTGCCTGACAATGCAGGGGACATGGGTTCAAGCCCTGGTCCGGGAAGATCCCACATGCTGCAGAACAACTAAGCCCATGTGCCACAACTACTGAGCCTGTGCTCTAAGGCCCATGAGCCACAACTGCTGAGCCTGCATGCCACAACTACTGAAACCCGTGTGCCTAGAGCTCGTGCTCCACAACAAGAGAAGCCACTGCCATGAGAAGCCCGTGCACCACAACAAAGAGTAGCCCCCGCTTGATACAACTAAAGAAAGCCTGCATGCAGCGATGAAGACCCAATGCAGCCAAAAATAAAATAAATACATAAATACATAAATAAATTTATTTTAAAAAAATCTTCCGACAAACAAAAGTCCAGGACCAGATGGCTTCACAGGTTAATTCTATGAAACATTTAGAGAAGAGCTAACACCCATCTTTCTCAAACTCTTCCAAAAATTGCAGAGGAAGGAACACTCCCAAACCCATTCTATGAGGCCACCACCACCCTGATACCAAAACCAGACAAAGATACTACAAAAAAAGAAAATTACAGACCAATATCACTGATGAATATAGATGCAAAAATCCTCAACAAAATACTAGCAAACAAAATCCAACAACACATTAAAAGGATCATACACCATCACCAAGTGGAATTTATCCCAGGGATGCAAGGATTCTTCAATATATGCAAATCAATCAATGTGATACACCATATTAACAAATGGAAGAATAAAAACCATATGATCATCTCAATAGGTGCAGAAAAATCTTTTGACAAAATTCAACACCCATTTATGATAAAAATTCTCCAGAAATTGGGTACAGAGAGAACCTCCCTTAACATAATAAAGGCCATATATAACAAACCCACAGCAAACATCATCCTCAATGGTGAAAAACTGAAAGCATTTCCTCTAAGATCAGGAACAAGACAAGGATATCCACTCTTGCCACTATTATTCAACATAGTTTTGGAAGTCCCAGCCATGGCATTCAGAGAAGAAAAAGAAATAAAAGGTATACAAATTGGAAAAGAAGAAGTAAAACTGTCACTGTTTGCAGATGACATGATACTATACATAGAAAATCCTAAAGCTGCCACCAGAAAACTACTAGAGCTAATCAATGAATCTGGTAAAGTTGCAGGATACAAAATTAATGCACAGAAATGTCTTGCATTCCTATACACTAACAACAAAAGATCAGAAAGAGAAATTAAGGAAACAATACCATTTACCATTGCAACAAAAAGAATAAAGTACTTAGGAATAAGCCTACCTAAGGAGGTAAAAGACCTGTCTTCAGAAAACTATAAAACACTGATTAAGAAATTAAATATGACACAAACAGATGGAGAGATATACGATGTTCTTGGATTGGAAGAATCAATACTGTGAAAATGACTATACTACCCAAAGCAATCTACAGATTCAATGCAATCCCTATCAAATTACCAGTGGCATTTTTTACAGAACTAGAACAAAAAATCTTAAAATTTGTATGGAGACCCAAAACAACCCAAATAGCCAAAGCAGTCCTGAGGGAAAAAAAACAGAGCTGGAGGAATCAGGCTCCCTGACTTCAGACTATACTACAAAGCTACAGTAATCAAGACAATATGGTACTGGCACAAAAACAGAAATATAGATCAATGGAACAGGATGGAAAGCCCAGAGATAAACCCACACGCCTATGGTCAAGCAATCTATGACAAAGGAGGCAAGACTATACAGTGGAGAAAAGACAATCTCTTCAATAAGTGGTGCTGGGAAAGCTGGACAGCTACATGTAAAAGAATGAAATTAGAACACTCCCTAACACCATACACAAAAATAAACTCAAGATGGATTAGAGACTTAAATGTAAGACCGGACACTACAAAACTCTTAGAGGAAAACATAGGAAGAACACTCTCTGACATAAATCACAGCAAGATCTTTTTTGAGCCACCTCCTAGAGTAATGGAAATAAAAACAAAAATAAACAAATGGGACCTAATGAAACTTCAGAGCTTTTGTAAAGCAAAGGAAACTACAAACAAGACGAAAAGACAGCCCTCAGAATGGGAGAAAATATTTGCAAATGAATCAACAGACAAAGGATTAATCCCCCAAATATATAAACAGCTCATGCAGCTCAATATTAAAAAAACAAACAACCCAATCCAAAAATGGGCAGAAGACCTAAATAGACATTTCTCCAAAGAAGACATACAGATGGCCAAGAAGCACATGAAAAGCTGCTCAACATCACTAATTATTAGAGAAATGCAAATCAAAACTGCAATGAGGTATCAACTCACACCAGTTAGAATGGGCATCATCAGAAAATCTACAAACAACAAATGCTGGAAAGGGTGTGGAGAAAAGGGAACCCTCTTGCACTGTTGGTGGGAATGTAAATTGATACAGCCACCATGGAGAACATTATGGATGTTCATTAAAAAACTAAAAATAGAATTACCATATGACCCAGCAATCCCACTACTGGGCACATACCCAGAGAAAACCATAATTCAGAAAGACACATGGACAGGAATTTGGGAAGATGGCGGAAGAGTAAGACGTGGAGATCACCTTCCTTCCCACAGATACAGTAGAAATACATCTACACGTGGAACTGCTCCTACAGAACACCCACTGAACGCTGGCAGAAGACGTCAGACCTCCCAAAAGGCAAGAAACTCCCCCCGTACTTGGGTAGGGCAAAAGAAAAAAGAAATAACAGAGACAAAAGAATAGGGACGGTACCTGCACCAGTGGGAGGGAGCCGTGAAGGAGGAAAGATTTCCACACACTAGGAAGCCCCTTCGCGGGCGGAGACTGTGGGTGGCGGAGGGGGGAAGCTTCGGAGCCACGGAGGAGAGCGCAGCCACAGGGGTGCGGAGGGCAAAGCGGAGGGATTCCCGCACAGAGGCTCGGCGCCGACCAGCACTCACCAGCCCGAGAGGCTTGTCTGCTCAGCCGCCGGGGCGGGCGGGGCTGGGAGCTGAGGCTCGGGCTTCGGTCGGATCGCAGGGAGAGGACTGGGGCTGGCGGCGTGAACACAGCCTGAAGGGGTTAGTGCGCCACAGCTAGCCGGGAGGGAGTCCGGGAAAAAGTCTGCAGCTGCCGAAGAGGCAAGAGACTTTTTCTTCCCTCTTTGTTTCCTGGTGCGTGAGGAGAGGGGATTCAGAGCGCCGCCTAAACGAACTCCAGAGACGAGCGCGAGCCGCGGCTCTCAGCGCGGACCCCAGAGGCGGGCGTGAGACGCTGGGGCTGCTGCTGCCGCCTCCAAAAAGCCTGTGTGCGAGCACAGGTCACTCTCCACCCCTCCCCTCCCAGGAGCCGGTGCAGCCCGCCACGGCCAGGCTCCCGTGATCCGGGGACAACTTACCCGGGAGAACACACGACGCGCCTCAGGCTGCTGCAACATCACGCCGGCCTCTGCCGCCGCAGGCTCGCCCCGCCTCCTCCGTACCGCTCCCTCCCCCCCGGCCTGAGTGAGCCAGAGCCCCGGAAGCAGTTGCTCCTTTAACCCCGTTCTGCCTGGGCGGGAACAGACGCCCTCAGGCGGCCTACACACAGAGGTGGGTCCAGATCCAAAGCTGAACCCCAGGAGCTGTGCGAACAAAGAAGAGAAAGGGAAATTTCTCCCAGCAGCCTCAGGAGCAGCGGATTAAAGCTCCACAAACAACTTGATGTACCCTGCATCTGTTGAATACCTGAATAGACAACGAATCATCCCAAATTCAGGAGGTGGACTTTGGGAGCAGGATATATTAACTTTTCCCCTTTTCCTTTTTTGTGAGTGTATATGTATATGCTTCTGGGTGAGATTTTGTCTGTATAGCTTTGCTTTATAATAGCTTTCTTTTACTTCACTATATTATAGCCTCTTTCTTTCTTTCTTTCTTTCTTTCTATTTTTTCGCCCTTTTACTCTGAGCCGTGTGGACAAAAGGCTCTTGGTGCTCCAGCCAGGCATCAGGGCTGTGCCTCTGAGGTGGGAGAGCCAACTTCAGGACACTGGTCCACAAGAGACCTCCCAGCTCCACGTAATACCAAATGGCAAAAATCTCTCAGAGATCTCCATCTCAACATCAAGACCCAGCTTCACTCAACGACCAGCAAGCTACAGTGCTGGACACCCTATGCCAAACAACTAGCAAGACAGGAACACAGCCCCATCCATTAGCAGAGAGGCTGCCTAAAATCATAATAAGGCCACAGACACCC
This sequence comes from Balaenoptera musculus, assembly GCF_009873245.2. Taxonomy (NCBI): domain Eukaryota; kingdom Metazoa; phylum Chordata; class Mammalia; order Artiodactyla; family Balaenopteridae; genus Balaenoptera; species Balaenoptera musculus. Next base: position 15,306,961 of record NC_045790.1, on the reverse strand, counting down.
CAAAACACACCACCAGACGTGGACGTGCCCTCCAGAAAGACAAGATCCAGCCTCATCCACCAGAACTCAGGCACTAGTTCCCTCCACCAGGAAGCCTACACAACCCACTGAACCAACCTTAGCCACTGGGGACAGACACCAAAAACAACGGGAACTACGAACCTGCAGCCTGTGAAAATGAGACCCCAAACACAGTAAGATAAGCAAAATGAGAAGACAGGAAAACACACAGCAGATGAAGGAGCAGGGTCAAAACACACCAGACTTAACAAATGAAGAGGAAATAGGTAGTCTACCTGAAAAAGAATTCAGAATAATGATAGTAAGGATGATCCAAAATCTTGGAAATAGAATAGACAAAATGCAAGAAACATTTAACAAGGACGTAGAAGAACTAAAGAGGAACCAAGCAACGATGAAAAACACAATAAATGAAATTAAAAATACTCTAGATAGGATCAATAGCAGAATAACTGAGGCAGAAGAAAGGATAAGTGACCTGAAAGATAAAATGGTGGAAATAACTACTGCAGAGCAGGATAAAGAAAAAAGAATGAAAAGAACTGAGGACAGTCTCAGAGACCTCTGGGACAACATTAAACGCACCAACATTCGAATTATAGGGGTCCCAGAAGAAGAAGAGAAAAAGAAAGGGACTGAGAAAATATTTGAAGAGATTATAGTTGAAAACTTCCCTAATATGGGAAAGGAAATAGTTAATCAAGTCCTGGAAGCACAGAGAGTCCCATACAGGATAAACCCAAGGAGAAACATGCCAAGACACATATTAATCAAACTGTCAAAAATTAAATATAAGGAAAACATATTAAAAGCAGCAAGGGAAAAACAACAAATAACACACAAGGGAATTCCCATAAGGTTAACATCTGATCTTTCAGCAGAAACTCTGCAAGCCAGAAGGGAGTGGCAGGATATACTTAAAGTGATGAAGGAGAAAAACCTACAACCAAGGTTACTCTACCCAGCAAGGATCTCATTCAGATGTGATGGAGAAATTAAAACCTTTACAGACAAGCAAAAGCTGAGAGAGTTCAGCACCACCAAACCAGCTTTACAACAAATGCTAAAGGAACTTCTCTAGGCAAGAGACACAAGAGAAGGAAAACACCTACAATAACAAACCCAAAACATTTAAGAAAATGGGAATAGGAACATACATATCGATAATTACCTTGAATGTAAATGGATTAAATGCTCCCACCAAAAGACACAGGTTGGCTGAATGGATACAAAAACAAGACCCATATATATGCTGTCTACAAGAGACCCACTTCAGACCTAGGGACACATACAGACTGAAAGTGAGGGGATGGAAAAAGATATTCCATGCAAATGGAAATCAGAAGAAAGCTGGAGTAGCAATTCTCATATCAGACAAAATAGACTTTAAAATAAAGATTATTACAAGAGACAAAGAAGGACACTATATAATGATCAAGGGATCGATCCAAGAGGAAGGTATAACAATTGTAAATATTTATGCACCCAACATAGGAGCACCTCAATACATAAGGCAAATACTAACAGCCATAAAAGGGGAAATCGACAGCAACACAATCATAGTAGGGGACTTTAACACCCCACTTTCACCAATGGACAGATCATCCAAAATGAAAATAAATAAGGAAACACAAGCTTTAAATGATACATTAAACAAGATGGACTTAATTGATATTTATAGGACATTCCACCCAAAAACAACAGAATACACATTCTTCTCAAGTGCTCATGGAACATTCTCCAGGATAGATCATATCTTGGGTCACAAATCAAGCCTTGGTAAATTTAAGAAAATTGAAATCGTATCAAGTATCTTTTCTGACCACAACGCTATGAGACTAGATATCAATTACAGGAAAAGATGTGTAAAAAATACAAACACATGGAGGCTACACAATACACTACTTAATAACGAAGTGATCACTGAAGAAATCAAAGGGGAAATCAAAAAATACCTAGAAACAAATGACAATGGAGACACGACGACCCAAAACCTATGGGACGCAGCGAAAGCAGTTCTAAGAGGGAAGTTTATAGCCATACAATCCTACCTCAAGAAACAGGAAACATCTCGAATGAACAACCTAACCTTGCACCTAAAGCAATTAGAGAAAGAAGAACAAAAAAACCCCAAAGCTAGCAGAAGGAAAGAAATTATAAAGATCAGGTCAGAAATAAATGAAAAAGAAATGAAGGAAACAATAGCAAAAATCAATGAAACTAAAAGCTGGTTCTTTGAGAAGATAAACAAAATTGATAAACCATTAGCCAGACTCATCAACAGAAAAAGGGAGAAGACTCAAATCAATAGAATTAGAAATGAAAAAGGAGAAGTAACCACTGACACTGCAGAAATACAAAAGATCATGAGAGATTACTACAAGCAACTCTATGCCAATAAAATGGACAACCTGGAAGAAATGGACAGATTCTTAGAAATGCACAAACTGCCGAGACTGAACCAGGAAGAAATAGAAAATATGAACAGACCAATCACAAGCACTGAAATTGAAACTGTGATTAAAAACCTTCCAACAAACAAAAGCCCAGGACCAGATGGCTTCACAGGTGAATTCTATCAAACATTTAGAGAAGAGCTAACACCTATCCTTCTCAAACTCTTCCAAAATATTGCAGAGGGAGGAACACTCCCCAACTCATTCTATGAGGCCACCATCACCCTGATACCAAAACCAGACAAAGATGTCACAAAGAAAGAAAACTACAGGCCAATATCACTGATGACCATAGATGCAAAAATCCTCAACAAAATACTCGCAAACAGAATCCAACAGCACATTAAAAGGATCATACACCATGATCAAGTGGGGTTTATCCCAGGAATGCAAGGATTCTTCAATATACGCAAATCAATCAATGTGATACACCATATTAACAAATTGAAGGAGAAAAACCATATGATCATCTCAATAGATGCAAAGAAAGCTTTCGACAAAATTCAACACCCATTTATGATAAAAGCCCTGCAGAAAGTAGGCATAGAGGGAACTTTCCTCAACATAATAAAGGCCATATATGACAAACCCACAGCCAACATTGTCCTCAATGGTGAAAAACTGAAACCATTTCCACTAAGATCAGGAACAAGACAAGGTTGCCCACTCTCACCACTATTATTCAACATAGTTTTGGAAGTGTTAGCCACAGCAATCAGAGAAGACAAAGAAATAAAAGGAATCCAAATCGAAAAAGAAGAAGTAAAGCTGTCACTATTTGCAGATGACATGATACTATACATAGAGAATCCTAAAGATGCTACCAGAAAACTCCTAGAGCTAATCAATGAATTTGGTAAAGTAGCCGGATACAAAATTAATGCACAGAAATCTCTTGCATTTCTATACACTAATGACGAAAAATCTGAAAGTGAAATTAAGAAAACACTCCCGTTTACCATTGCAACAAAAAGAATAAAATATCTAGGACTAAACCTACCTAAGGAGACAAAAGACCTGTATGCAGAAAATTATAGGACACTGATGAAAGAAATTAAAGATGATACAAATAGATGGAGAGATATACCATGTTCCTGGACTGGAAGAATCAACATTGTGAAAATGACTCTACTACCCAAAGCAATCTACAGATTCAATGCAATCCCTATCAAACTACCACTGGCATTTTTCACAGAACTAGAACAAAAATTTCACAATTTGTATGGAAACACAAAAGACCCCGAATAGCCAAAGCAATCTTGAGAACGAAAAATGGAGCTGGGGGAATCAGGCTCCCTGACTTCAGACTATATTACAAAGCTTCAGTAATCAAGATAGTTTGGTACTGGCACAAAAACAGAAATATAGATCAATGGAACAGGATAGAAAGCCCAGAGATAAACCCACACACATATGGTCACCTTATCTTTGATAAAGGAGGCAAGCATATACAGTGGAGAAAAGACAGCCTCTTCAATAAGTGGTGCTGGGAAAATTGGACAGGTACATGTAAAAGTATGAAATTAGAACACTCCCTGACACCATGCACAAAAATAAACTCAAAATGGATTAAAGACCTAAGTGTAAGGCCAGACACTATCAAACTCTTAGAGGAAAACATAGGCAGAACACTCTATGACATACATCACAGCAAGATTCTTTTTGACCCAGCTCCCAGAGAAACAGAAATAAGAACACAAATAAACAAATGGGACCTAATGAAACTTAAAAGCTTTTGCACAGCAAAGGAAACCATAAACAAGACCAAAAGACAACCATCAGAATGGGAGAAAATATTTGCAAATGAAGCAACTGACAAAGGATTAATCTCCAAGATTTACAAGCAGCTCATGCAGCTCAATAACAAAAAAACGAACAACCCAATCCAAAAATGGGCAGAAGAACTAAATAGACATTTCTCCAAAGAAGATATACAGATTGCCAACAGACACATGAAAGAATGCTCAACATCATTAATCATTAGAGAAATGCAAATCAAAACTACAATGAGATATCATCTCACACCGGTCAGAATGGCCATCATCAAAAAATCTAGAAACAATAAATGCTGGAGAGGGTGTGGAGGAAAGGGAACACTCTTGCACTGTTGGTGGGAATGTAAATTGATACAGCCACTATGGAGAACAGTATGGAGGTTCCTTAAAAAACTACAAAGAGAACTACCATACGACCCAGCAATCCCACTACTGGGCATATACCCTGAGAAAACCATAGTTCAAAAACAGTCATGTACCAAAATGTTCATTGCAGCATTATTTACAATAGCCAGGACATGGAAGCAACCTAAATGTCCATCGACAGATGAATGGATAAAGAAGATGTGGCACATATATACAATGGAATATTACTCAGCCATAAAAAGAAATGAAATGGAGGTATTTGTAATGAGGTGGATGGAATTAGAGTCTGTCATACAGAGTGAAGTAAGTCAGAAAGAGAAAAACAAATACAGTATGCTAACACATATATACGGAATCTAAGGGGGAAAAAAAAAAAAAAGGCCATGAAGAACCTAGTGGCAAGACGGGAATAAAGACACAGACCTACTAGAGAATGGACTTGAGGATATGGGGAAGGGGTGGGGTGAGATGTGACAGGGTGAGAGAGTGTCATGGACATATATACACTACCAAATGTAAAATAGATAGCTAGTGGGAAGCAGCCGCATAGCACAGGGAGATCAGCTCAGTGCTTTGTGACCACCTAGAGGGGTGGGATGGGGAGGGTGGGAGGGAGGGAGATGCAAGAGGGAAGAGATATGGGAAAATATTGTATATGTATAACTGATTCACTTTGTTATAAAGCAGAAGCTAACACACCATTGTAAGGCAATTATACTTCAATAAAGATGTTTAAAAAAAAAAAAAAGACACATGCATCCCAGTGTTCATTGCAGCACTATTTACAATAGCCAGGTCATGGAAGCAACCTAAATGCCCATCGACAGACGAATGGATAAAGAAGATGTGGTACATGTATACAATGGAATATTACACAACCTGAAAAAGGAACGAAATTGGGTCATTTGTAGAGATGTGGATGCATCTAGAGACTGTCCTACAGAGTGAAGTAAGTCAGGAAGAGAAAAACAAATACTGTATATTAACGCATATATGTGCAACCTAGAAAAATAGTACAGATGAACCAGTGGATAAAGAAGATGAATGGATAAAGAAGAAGTGGTACATATATACAATGGAATATTACACAGCCATAAAAAGGAACGAAATTGGGTTGTTTGTAGAGATGTGGATGGATCTAGAGACTGTCATACAGAGTGAAGTAAGTCAGAAAGAGAAAAACAAATATCATATATTAATGCATATATGTGGAACCTAGAAAAATGGTACAGATGAACTGGTGTGCAGGGCAGAAATAGAGACACAGATACAGAGAACAAACATATGGACACCAAGGGGGGAACGTGGCAGGGGGGTGGTGGTGGTGGTGTGATGAATTGGGAGATTGGGATTGACATACATACACTAATATGTATAAAAGAGATAACTAATAAGAACCTGCTGTATAAAAAAATAAATAAAATTAAATTTAAAAATTCAAATGAAATAAAATAGAAATTTTCAAGCCTTCAGAAAAAAATACAGGAGAGCATCTTTATGACTTAAGGTAGGGAGGGAAATATAACAGAAAAGACACAAAGTATATGAAAAAGACCAATAGATTGGACTATATTTAAAACAAAAAAATCTTTTTTTATCAAGAGACCTTGGATATAAAATATTGCACTGCATATAGGCAAAATAGTCTCCACATCCAGAATTCATAAGGAGCTCCTACAAATCAAATCAGAGAAAGACCAATAACCCAGCAGCGAGGAGGGGGAAAATATAGGAAGAAATTAGGAGTACAAATTTCTTGGGAGTTGTACTCCAGTGGTCCCTCCAAGGTTTTTGAGATGAGCACTAGCTCCTCAGACCATACAAAGGAGCCCATAGAGACAGAACAGCCTGGAGATTCACTCAAAACCAACTGTATTTCTCTCTGGCTCCATGCTCAGATTCCTCAGGACACCAGGCTGACCCACTGATGTGAGCAATTGCAGTTTCTCTGAACATTCTTATAGTGGAGGCCAATTCTGCTTCCATTATGGAAACCAGGATCCTATTCAGTTCATTCATTCATTCAACAAATCTTTGCATGCCCTTCTGTGCCAGGTACTGAGGATATAGAGGGAAGTCACCTTCCAGAACTTCCCTCACTAGGGCTGGTGAAGGAGTCACACCTAAATGGATTAAAGACCTAAATGTAAGGCCAGACACTATAAAACTCTTAGAGGAAAACATAGGCAGATCACTCTTTGACATAAATCGCAGCAAGATCTTTTTTGATCCACCTCCTAGAGTAATGAAAATAAAAACAAAGATAAACAAATGGGACTTAATGAAACTTAAAAGCTTTTGCACTGCAAAGGAAACCATAAAGAAGATGAAAGACAACCCTCCGAATGGGAGAAAATATTTTCAAACTAAACAACTGACAACGGATTAATCTCCAAAATATACAAACAGCTCTTGCAGCTGAATATCAAAACAACAAACAACACAATCAAAAAATAGGCAGAAGACCTAAATGGACATTTCTCCAAAGAAGACATACAGATGGCCAACAAACACATGAAAAGATGCTCAACATAACTAATTATTAGAGAAATACAAATCAAAACTACAATGAGGTATCACCTCACACCAGTCAGAATGGCCATCATCAAAAAATCTACAAACAATAAATGCTGGAGAGGGTGTGGAGAAAAGGGAACACTCCTGCACTCTTGGTGGGAATGTAAATTGCTACAGCCACTATGGAGAACAGTATGGAGGTTCCTTAAAAAACTAAAAATAGAACTACCATATGACCCAGCAATCCCACTCCTAGACATATATCCAGAGAAAACCATAATTCAAAAAGATACATGCACCCCAATAGTCATTGCAGCACTATTTACAATAGCCAGGGCGTGGAAGCAATCTAAATGTCCATCATCAGAGGATGGATAAAGAAGATGTGGTACATATGTACAATGGAATATTAGCCATAAAAAGGAACAAAACTGTGTCATATGCAGAGACGTGGATGGACCTAGAGACTGTCATACAGAGTGAAGTAAGTCAGAAAGAGAAAAACAAATATCATATATTAACACATATATTATATGTGAAATCTAGAAAAATGGTATAGATGATCTTATTTGCAAAGCAGAAATCGAGACACAGACATAGAGAAGAAACATATGGATACCAAGAGGGAAAGAGGAGTAGGGGTGGGATGATTAGGGAGATTGGGATTGACAGCTCTACACCAATATGTATAAAAGAGATAACTAATAAGAACCTACTGTATAGCACAGGAAACTCAATGATCTGTGGTGACCTAAATGGGAAGGAAATCCAAAAAAGAGGGGCTATATGTATACATATAAAAAAATATAAGCAGTCGATTTAAAAAAATTGAATCAATGGAGATATACCTGTATATCTAGTTGGGACAGTTTAATATTTTTAAAAATCAATTTTCTTTAAATGAATTTATACATATAAAGTAATTCAAATAAAATTGTTTCATTTTTAGTGCAAGTTTTTAAAAAGTCTAAACTTCATTTGGAAGAGTCAATGTAGCAGAATAGGCCAGGAATTTTTTTGAAAGAGAAATTTAATGGGATGTGGAGTGGAGAAGAGCATGTCCTATTTAATTTTTCCATAAAGCTACAATAATTAAAACATTATGGTTCTGTCTCAGAACCATAAACAGCTCAGTGAAACAGAATTGAAAGTCTAGGAACAAATCCAAGTGTGAGTGAAGATTTAATATATGATAAAATTGGGATTTAAATAAGGGAAGTACAGAGGCTAGGACAATTGACTATTCAGAAAAAAAAATTTCCAGACAATTCAATTAGTTAAACATGAAATACAAAGCTATAAAAGAATGAGAAAATAATATAAAATATTTATATAACGTTGGGGAGGGAAAGGCCTTGCTAAGATTAAAAGCAAAGAAAAAAATAAAAAACAAAAAATGGATGTTTCTTAAGAGATAAAAATCTGAAATTTTTGAATGTACATACACAGCATAAAATTATTAAATGCCAACAAACAAGATAAAAGGCAAGCAACAAACTAGGAAATAATATTTGTAACAGATGACAAAAGACTAATATTCTTAATATATAAAGAACCATTATAAATCAATATAAAAGTATCATTCCACTGAAAAATGAGTAAAGATCATGAACAATTCACAAAAGAAGAAATAAATATATGACTGAAACAATGTTCCATCTCATTAGCAATCGAAGAATGGAAATTGAAACCAGGTACATTCTGATACATAATGCATATCAAAGCTTTAAAAATGTTTATGCAGTTTAAACCAGAAATTCTACTAGGAATTTACCTTAAGGAAATGCCCACATTTTTGCAGTGTTATTTATAATAGTAATAGCCTGGAAACCATGTAAGTCTAACAAGGAGGAATTAGGTTTTTTTAAATGATAGTATTTTATACAGGGGAAACCACCACTAAAATGTAGGAAATACACTGTTGAAAATAATGTAAAAATACTAAGTGCCATCGAAAGAGGTACACAATTATAGCAGTCAGCGTTCCTGGAGGAGCTTGATAGTACACTCAGATTGGGATAAATTGAGCAGGAATCAATAAAAGGGCTACTTACAAAGATGAGGGCAGGGTGTAGGGAGAAACGTTACGGGTGGTGCAATAAACTGGGACTAGTCACAGCAAAAATATTTCTAGACATCCAGGCATTCAGGGAAGGCAAGGCAGAGGCTAGGGTGAGATAAGTGAGACACCTAGAATGAAAAACTTAAGGACACGTTCACCTTCAGTGTTGTGCAAGTGAAAGTGAGTGCCTTTTTATATTTCTGCATACTAGGCACCTCCTTCATCCCATCCTAGGGTTGATCCTGGGGGAGGAAGCTATTAAAGGAACCTGGAAGGGGAATCCTGCAGAGAAGGCTGCCTGGAGAGAGCAGTGACCTTTAATAGGGTACCGGAGGCAGCCCAAGGTGACCCCTCAGAAAGGCTTCCTGAGATAAATACCCTGTTCTTACTCTCCTCCCATCCTCTTATCTCCTGCAAGGCCTCCTCTCACCAGACCTAGCTGGAGGCCAGAGGGCACGGCTACTCCACAGTCTGTCCCAGCCTCTGGGACAGACAGCAGGGCAGAGAAAGAAAGAGTGGATTCAAGGGGCACAGAGACATCCATAGAGCAACACAACTAAGCGAAAGAAGCAAGTTCCAAAGCAGTATAGTATCTGATACCTATTTTTACATGAATATTATATAGTAGTATACCTGGGGTGTAATATCACATTATGGTTGATTTCTAAATAGTTTTTGCTTTTATGTATTTGTTAAATTTAATAAGATGTATGCCATTTAAAAAAAGAAAAGAAGAATTCCAAAAATTACATATAAGTTATGGCCTTAAGATGAAGTAAAAAGCCTGGATGGGAAAGAAAAAAGTTAAAATATTTACAGGGGTTGTTTTTGGGTTATGAATGTGTATGTTTATAGAGTTAAAAAGTGGTTATTTCTAGGGGGCAAGTGTTGTAGCTTTTTTTTAAATTTTAATTTAGCTTAATTTAACTTTTTATTTATTTTGGCTGTGTTGGGTCTTTGTTGCTGTGAGCGGGCTTTCTCTAGTTGTGGTAAGCAGGGGTTACTCTTCATTGCTGTGTGCGGGCTTCTCACTGTGGTGGCTTCTCTTGTTGCAGAGCACGGGCTCTAGGCATGCGGGCTGCAATAGTTGTGGCACTTGGGCTCAGTAGCTGTGGCTCGCGGGCTCTAGAGTGCAGGCTCAGTAGTTGTGGCGCACGGGCTTAGTTGCTCCGCAGAATGTGGGATCTTCCCGGACCAGGGCTCGAACCCATGTCCCCCTGCATTGGCAGACGGATTCTTAACCACTGTGCCACCAGGGAAGCCCAAGTGTTGTAGTTTTGGTTTTGTGTTTGCATCTTAATTTTTCTTTCCTTCAAAATGTTATAAAGTGAACATATGTTTTGCTGTGATAAATCCAGAAGATATTCAGTAAGTAGGTTGGGAGAGAGGAGAATAGATAGGTATATGATGGAGAGAAGAGAGAGAATAGATAATAAGAATCCCCTAAATGGTCACACTGTCCTTCATGGGCGTTGACATTCTCAGCCCAACTATGTATATCTGAAGATTTTATTCAAATGTGTAAAATCACATTATGATTCCACAAGATCCTTTTCTCTAAAATTCCCTTTAAAGAAGAAACACAATTCTTATCTAACAGACCTCATAACATCCAGTAATAATCATGAGACTGAAACTGAGCAGGACCCTGTGGGGCGCTCCCAGGTACAAATCCTTTCCACATTCCCTGTTTCTTGTTTGCAGGAAATAGGCTTCATTCACCTCTGAGACCTTCCCTAAGTGCCAAAGGGCAGATTCAAGCAGTTGCTAATCAGGGAAGCGAAGGAATGCAGAAACAAAAGAGAAGCAGTCAAGGAACAATAGTGCAGAGATAAAGCAGGGTCCTGGTTCCTCCTCAAGGAATATACATAACAATACAGTTAAGTCTTTTGCAGGAACTAAGGCCCCCACCCAGGTAGAGGATGGTAACTTCAGGCTGAGCCCAAGATTCCTGAACACTGCCCTGTTACCTCACCTTGAACCAATCAGAGAAAGTCTGCACAAAGTGGAAGATAATGAAGACTTTTATCCCCTCCCCAAATGATTCTCCCTTTAAAAACGTTCATGGTTGAGCAGAATCTTAGGAGTTGTTTGTTTTGGCTGTGCCTGCAGGATCTTGGCTCCCCCTCCAAGGATCTAACCTATGTCCCCTGCAGTAGAAGCATGGAGTCCTCACGGCTGGACCACCAGGGAATTCCCAGGAGATGGTTTTTGGACACAAGTCCACCTTCTTCCCAGGTTGCCACCTCCTGGATAAAACAACCTCTCCTTTCCAACCAACACTTGTCTCTCGAGTATTGGCTTTCAAGCAGTGAGCAGGCGAACATGAGCTCAGTAACAAGACAAGACAGACAAAAGTATGGCTTAAATAAGTAAAGTACAGACATGCAGGAGGAGTTGGGAAAGTCAGTTCTCTGCAGGGCATCACAACTGACTTCTAAGGGTTCTGTTCCAGCCTTTAAGACATACTGCCCTCTCTGCTTCCCTATGGAGGCCATGTGCTGACCTCCTAATCACAATGCTTCATTCCCCAAGGACTCTGAAACCCAGCTCACTGTCTTCTCTGCTCGGGTCTTAACATCCTCTAAGTCAGTTCAGCATCCCAAGTCTGAGTGATCCAACATGATGGCTTCTTAGTTCCTTACTACATCACCTCCTAAGAGCTTTGCATCCATTTTGTCTTTGCCACCCTCTCCCCGGGGCACACTGCTCCACTTCTGCTGTCTGAAATCTCACATTCCTTTTCAGCCCCATCCTTCCAGCTCTCTCATTCATTGACTTCCTCCTGAAACTGTGCAACTCTGATTGGGACTTGAACCCAAGGTCTTTTAACTGAGATCACACACCTGGTCTCAGGACTTAATGAAGCTCAGGTTCTTGATGTCTCGTCACAGAAAGAATTCAGTGAGAGACAAAGTGAAGGGTAGGAAGTGGATTTATTTAGAAACACTCCACAGACAGAGTGTGGGCCATCTCAGAAGGTGAGAAAGGCACCAGGGTTTTGGGTTGTCAGTTTTTATAAGGGTGGGCAATTTCATAGGCTAATGAGTAGGAGGAATATTCCAGCTATTTTGGCGAAGAGGGGGGATTTCCAAAAATTGGGCCATTGCCCACTTTTTGACCTTTAGGGTCAGCCTTGGAACCATCATGGAGCCTGTGGGTGTGTCATTTAGCATGCTGATGTGTTACAATGAGCATATACTGAGGCTCAAGATCTAGTGGAAGTCGACTTGTCTGACTTGTCCGCCATCTTGTACTTATTTGGTTCTAATCAGTTTATGTTGTGTCCTCGGGCTATGTCATTGTTTTAAAGGTTGTGCCCTGCCCCCTTCCCTCCTGTTTCACTCCCACTAAAACTGTTTCTCAACCTCATGAAACTCATCAGTCCCATAGACTGATTTTACAGGAAAACAAACAAACAAACAAAACCCCCCAAAACAAAAACAGAAGCTATGAGACAAGGACTACCTGAATTCCTCTACTTTCCTCCCAACATAATGGGAAAGGTGTCCCTCCCTAGGTCAAAGACTTATCCCTCTTACTATATTTTAATCCTCCCCCTCTCATCCTTACTCAGCCCATCAGTTGTTCCTTTCCTGTATCTTTACTCCCTCTCCTTCAACTTGATTCTTCCTACCAGCACTTAAGTATACTTATGTCTCTTCCATCTTTTTGTTTTTTATAAATTTATTTATTTTTATTTATTTATTTTTGGCTGTGTTGGGTCTTCGTTGCTGCACGCAGGCTCTCTCTAGTTGTGGCGAGTGAGGGTTATTCTTCATTGTGGTGCGTGGGCTTCTCATTGTGGTGGCCTCTCCTGTTGCAGAGCACAGGCTCTAGGCATTCAGGTTTCAGTAGTTGCAGCACACGGGCTCAGTAGCTGCACGCGGGCTCTAGAGTGCAGGCTCAGTAGTTGTGGTGCACGGGCTTAGTTGCTCCGCGGCATGTGGGATCTTCCCGGACCAGGGACCTAAACCATGTTCCCTGCATTGGCAGGCAGATTCTCAACCATTGTACCACCAGGGAAGCCCCTCTTCCATCTTTAAAAGGTCCCTCTGTAGTGGACGCTGTGATGCATAACCCAGATGCCGCTTTCTGCACTGAGCCATTCATTCTTCCAGCTGCCAGGAGTGTTGGCTGCTGACAGCTTGCAGCTCAAGCCCCCTCTGGGAATTGCCACAGGGAGCTGCCTTGCCCAAGGTGACACCCATTCTCCAGGGCAGGCCACAGCCTATGGCTGGTTGGTGCTGGGGCATCTTAAGGGTACTTGGGATTTGTTCTCAGCAGGTATAGTAAGACATGCAGACATGGAGATGACTGTCATGAAGGAAGAGGTTTATACTCATAGATCCCTAGAAACAGGAGGCATGGCACACCGTGCAGGGCCACATGGGGAAGCACCAGAGTTGGTCAGGAGGCAGAGGGAGAGCGGGGAAAATAGGGGAAAATGTGAGAACCTTTATTATGGTTTCCACGAGGAAGGCAAGGTAAGGCAGTGTAAGCGCGTTTAGGATTGGTCAGTTTGGATAATTTCATGGGCTCTAGGGTATATGGATGGCTCTGGTGTCTGATCCTGAGATGATTAGGGCAGGTGGATAGTGGCCCAGGTGTAAGATCTTGATAAAGGAGATGGTTGGGGGGTATGGACTCTGGATTGGCTGATTTGCATAGGAAAGTCATGCTCACAGAGGAGTGATTTTCTATCTCTAGAATTAGCTAGTCCTGGGAGGGGCAGTCTCTCCAGAATCAGCAAGGCTCCAGATGTCAAGACAACAGAAAATACAGACAATAAAATGGCATGATTAATACATGGGGTAACAGGCCAAGCCCCCTTAACTTGATTCTGGGACATCTAGGAAGGGCCATCCTAGCTCCACAGCTCCCAGAGGGCTCTGCTAGTACCTGGATCGCTGCATCACAGCTCAACTCTCCCTCTGCTCCCTCACTCAGCCCCCACCCTCGGGAGTACTCCCCAAGAAACTTCCTGCCTGCAAACCTCCACCTCATCATCTGTTTTCCAGGGAACTGACTTAAGACACTCTCTAAGCCTCACTAACCCTCATCCATTGCTCTCCTTTCCTTCACAGCCAAACTTCCTGAAAGAGCAACCTCTCCTCCTTGTCTCCACTTGCACAAATCAACTTGCACAGCTTTTGCTCCGCTGTTCTCAAACTTCAGCATGACTCAGAATCATGTGGAGGGCTTGTTAAACCACAGACCGCGGACCTCCAGCTCTGAGTTCCTGATTCTTTAGGTCTGAGGCAAGACCCAACAATCCACTTTCCTAATTTGCTCCCACGTTAGAGAACCCCTGCTTTCACGGTCCCCTATTCTGTCAGGACGAAGTCCAAGCTTCCTCTCAGGGCCCTTCACAGTGTGGCCTCTGTTTCCCCATCAGCCTTGTCTCCCCTTGTGTGTTTCTGGGGTTTTTGTTTTTGTTTTTCTTTTGACCTCACTGCGCAGCTTGCAGGATCTTAGCTCCCTGACCAGGGATCGAACCCGAGCCCCCTGCAGTGGAAGTGCAGAGTCTTAACCACTGGACCACCAGGGGAGTCCCCCCTCATACGTTTCTGAATCTGCCTTCCTGTGACTCTGCAGTAGTGGTTTCTCATGGAGATAGGCTCTCCTCTTGCCTCTGGGCCTTTGCACATATTTTATTTGCACCTTGACACTCCTCACATCTTTCCCCTGCCTGGGTAGCCCCTTTTCAATTTCTTGTTGATAGGGACAGAGTAAAGGGACAAAGTAGGTAATTAAATAGTTAATCCCATAAGGGAATTGTAAGTAAAGAAAAAGTATGGGAGACCCCAGTAAGTTAATTATCACTCAAGAAAGCAGGTCCACTTAACCACAAAACCAAGCAGGCTTGCTTAGCAACAAAACCCATGCAGCAGAAGCGTGATATATGCCCCAAAACGATAAAACAATGGTGGCATGAGACTCACATCCTGCCCAGTGAGCTCAGTAAGTTAATGACCCCTAGGACATGCTCTCTGCACACATAAAAAACAACAATTTATGGAAAGGTGACATTTCAAAGTGAAAGACCCTCATTGTACTGAAACCTAAAATAATTTTTCCATAGTGCCATGACAGTCCTGGCTTGACCATGTAGGGACAAGAAAACTCCCCTGCCCAACCTGGAGGAGGAGCTGATGATGGAAGCTTGACGTCTACTCAAGAATGAGGAAGAAGGTGGTCTTTTCCCCCTCCCCACTTTTCCTTTGATTATAAAACTGTAGCCCACTAAGTTCTCGGGGCACGGCACCCTCTCGCCCACCGGCTTGTAAGCCTCACAAGCGTCCTATTCTAATAAGTCACTTTTTTTTTTTTTTAACTAAAGGTACAATTTGTTGAATTTGCTGTTTTTATAAGTTCTCTTTTTGCAGCTTAGCACAGTAGGTGAACCTAATACCTTATAACATGTGGCCCAATTTGGTTATTTTGGGTTTTTTTTAACATCTTTATTGGAGTACAATTGCTTTACAATGATGTGTTCATTTCTGCTGTATAACAAAGTGAATCTGCTATACATATACATATGTCCCCACATCTCTTCCCTCTTGCGTCTCCCTCCCATTAATAAATCACTTCTTATCTATCACTTTGCCTCTCACTGAATTCTTTCCTTGCTGAGCCATAAAGGACCGGAGCGCCTTGGAGCCCCCCGAGATGCCACCTAGCGGTTCCCCTGTCTCTTCTCAAGTCACTTCTTCAGGAAGTCTTGACCCTCTCCCTGCCTGCTGTCACAGGCAGCCCTCACTAAGCATCACAGAGTGAATGGGGAAATGAACAATGGGGGAGACAATTAGAGAGCTCTCTAATCATAGAGACCCCTCCTCCTGGCTGAGGCCAAATGGCAAAAGAAGAGGCCCTGATGGGGTGAGCTGGGCCCACTGGCAGCTCCTGGAGACAAAGGGGAAGAGGCTGCATCTGCAGGACGAGGGGCACTTCCTCTGGCTCCAAGCCTATGACAGCACGTGCCCCCTTGGGCTAGTACTCTTGTCCTGCTCTCCTCAGCCCCTGCAGCCCCCCACCTCTCTCTGTCCCTCCCAAACCTCACCGCTTGGGCCAGATGAGACCCACATCTTGCACCAGCTCTCCCAGGGGAGCCACCTCCCCACCCCTGGTGGGAGTTTTGTGATCGCTTTGGTATGCGTGACAAGTTCCCCAGAGTGATGCTTTGAGGGGTGACCTTGCCGTCCAGGAGAGCCCCTGTTGAGTTTGCTGATGTACAGCTGGGCTGCTTTCTGGGCCTGAGGGCGTGGGAGGGAGGGGGAGGCAGGGGAAGGGGCAGACTGTTTTTTCTCCATAGATATTTGGCCCCAGTTTTCAAGCCCAGGTTACATAAGACCTGCGGAGAACTACGCTCCCCTGTCACCCACACCTTTCCCTTTCTGTGGAGCATTTCACAAGTGCAGCTGCTTCTCAGAGAAGGTCTATTTTGGGAGCTGTTTCCATTTGACCTATATTAAGCACAGTCACAAGGCAGAGGCAAGTCGCGGGGTACAGGGTGGCCTGCTTGCTCTTTGTGCTTTTTTAGTGTCACGGGTGAGGGAAGCAGACAAGCTGATGCCCATAGTTTGGGAGCTGAGACTCAAGTGGCTCATGGGCCTCCCCAGGGCAGCAAGCTACAGAAAGCTCTAGACTCGGACAGCCTACCTGTAACTAGTGCAGGCCCAAGACGCCATCCCACTTCACAATTCTGATTTGCCTCCCCCTGAGGCCCTGCTGACAGAGAACACCTGAGTCACTGCAGCGCTGGTCAGGGAGGAATTTAGATTCCCTGCAGGCCTAGAATCTACCAGGCCAGGCCGGGATGAGTCCCGGCCTGGGCCTGTGAAATGCAGTTAGTAGAGTTTTCATTGGCCATCAAGTGTCTCCATGGGGAATTCTCTTTCCTGAGTTAATGATTAAATCACATGACCAGCAGGGGGAGAGGAAGGGTTGCTGGGAGCTACTGGTCCAGGTACTGAGCACAAACAGGTATTACTCGGAGTTCCCACCACTTTTAGGGCCCGTGGACAAAATGACAACAGAAGTGATTCACCCACTAAGCACCCCATTTGCCCCTTTTCAATGGGGGTATTTCTTGGATCACCGTTTTCTCCCTTGAGCCCCTTCTCATTGTCTCCCTGGGAGTAGAGGTCTGATTCCAGGGTCTAAAACTGGGCCCCAAGTTGCTGACCCCCAAACCTACAGCTCTGGGCTTCCCGTCTCCTGGGAGTCAAGCCAATATCTCCAAACAATTGTCCCACTGAGATGTCACAATCAAAAATCTCAAAGCAAAACCTCACGCCTCCCCTGCATCCAAATCAGCCCCGCCCCTGGGGCGCTGCCGGGTCCGCCTTGCCACGTGCTGTACGCTGTTTCTACCTTAGAAGGACAGAGTGGACACTGGCCTGACGGGGACACGTCCAGCCAGCTGGGAGAGGCTGACGTTGCATCCCCTCAGTACTGCTGGAAAGGGGTCCTGGCTTCGCAGTGTGGAGCAGACAGCAGGGTTTCTGCCCCAGCCCCTTGTAATCGAGTTAGTGGAGGGATCCCCTCAGGACACTGGGTTTGGCCTTCACACCTGACTCGGAGCTGTCTGGAAGCACCTGGGCAAGTGGGAGGGGGCTCCCCTGGGAGAGTCGATGCGCGTGTTAGTGAGGAGTGGGAGGCATGGAGAGAGCTGGGTGTGAGCGAAGAGCAGAAGTGAGTGCAGATTTTAGAAACTTGAGTTTGGCCTTGAGGAGTGGCTTTGAGGGCTGGTTGGAAGAGAGGATGGGTAGTGCATTCTAGGCAGGGACACAGCCCTGAGAAGGAGCAGAGCAGGGCAAAGCAAAGTACGGCCATCACGCTGTACTATGTGGGATGCTCTTGAGAATATGGTGAAGAGTGGGTTAGGAGAAAAAGATGGAACCAGCTTAAGGAGATCCTTCCAGTTTGGTGGCCCCTTTCCTTCCCTTGTTTCCTGTCCTTCCCACTCCCTGCAGTGTGACAAGTCCTGGCTGCCCATCACCCTGAGGGGACTCCTGGGGTGGGGGGTATGGAAGCTGTAAAACACTTTCTGCAGGATGAGATTGAGACAGTGCAGACCAGGCTGCAGACAACCTAGTGGGTCGCAGGCAGCCAGCAAGAGGTGAAAGGCCATCTCTGCCCTGGGGGCAGGAACGCTCTGGAGGTGGGAACACTGGGGCCAAAGGATCAAAGGAAAGGACGGTGGACGCAGAGCCAAATCGAAGCAACGGAGGGACTTGGGAAGAATAATCTGCTATGATCATCAAGGAATAAAGAAAAGTCCATGTCATTTTCTGCTCAGGGAAATACCAAAAAGGAAAACAATTTTTTAAAAAAGGGAGAAATTCCAAAAGAGGGGATATTGTCATTTTCAGTTGGTAAATGTCAAAAACATTGTTTCTGTTGATACAGCATGATGGGTAGAACACATTTTGGGGGGGGGGAAGGGAATAACAGTATACATATCAAGATGCAAGCTCCCACTGTTTGACTCAGTATCCCCCCTTTCTACTAATTTAGAAATATTCTGATGAAGAAAAGGCTCCTGTCCACTGACCATATGCTACACAAAGGCAGGAATGACTTTCACCCCATCATTCCAGCACTCAGCACTTTGCTGGAACATGGTAGGTGCTCAATAAACACTCATTTAAAGAACAAATTTGCAAAAAAAAAGCTCCTTGATAATTGCAGGTCAACTTTAGAAGAATTGGTTAATTTCATCCAGTGATGGTAATATTAGGCAACTGTTCAAAAGGTCTGAGTAAGAAAATAACTATAAGAGATATTGGGGAGTGGGGCTTCCCTGGTGGCGCACTGGTTAAGAATCCGCCTGCCAATACAGGAGACACGGGTTTGAGCCCTGGTCTGGGAAGATCCCACATGCCATGGAGCAACTAAGCCCGTGTGCCACAACTACTGAGCCTGTGCGCCTAGAACCCGTGCTCTGAAACAAGAGAAGCCACCACAATGAGAAGCCTGCACACAAGAGTAGCCCGCGCTCGCCGCAACTAGAGAAAAGCCCGTGGGCAGCAACGAAGACCCAACACAGACAAAAAATAATAAAAAATAAAATAATAAAATAAATAAATTTTTAGAAAAGGTATTGGGGACAATTTGGGAAATACGAATATCAACTGGGTAGTAGATGATATTAGGAAACTTTTGTTAAGATGTCTACAAGTTATTTTGAAAAGTTTTAGCCAAAAAAAAAAAAAAAAGAAGCACAAAGGAAAAATGTTAACAATTGTTAAATCTAGGTAATGGGAATATGAGTATTCATTGCACTTCTTTTTTCAATTTTTCTGTATGTTTTCAAATATTTATAATTAAAAAGTTTATAAACATAAAGGACACCTTACAACATGAGGCTAGAAGAAAGATAAGAAAATGTAATATTTTTTATGATTGATGAATAAAAAGCAAAAAATAGGGGCTTCCCTGGTGGCGCAGTGGTTAAGAATCCGCCTGCCAATGCAGGGGACACGGGTTCGAGCCCTGGTCCGGGAAGATCCCACATGCCTCAGAGCAACTAAGCCTGTGCGCCACAACTACTGAGCCTGTGCTCTAGAGCCCGCAAGTCATGACTACTGAGCCCACACACCACAACTACTGAAGCCTGCGCACCTAGAGCCCGTACTCCGCGACAAGAGAAGCCACCACAATGAGAAGCCCGCGTACCGCAACGAAGAGTATCCCTCACTCGCCGCAACTAGAGAAAGCCCCCACGCAACAACGAAGACACAACGCAGCCAAAAATAAAATAAATAAAATAAATTAAAAAAAAAAAAAAAGCAAAAAATATATAAAAATGTATAACATGGAGGTAGAAGAACTGAAAAGAATTGCCAATCTGATGTTGAAGTCATGGAAGGTATCTTTTCCTTAACTTCCTGTATGTTTTCTTATCTTTGAAAAGCAAGTTTAAAAGCTATTTATAATAAGCAATTCACTGCCTAACTTCTTATATCTTTTGTATATTGTCATGATATATAAATATATATGTTTATATCTTTATTAGAGTCTTTTATACCAAGTTATTTAACATACCAAGTTGAAACTTTATGCTTCAACTTGAGTTACATTACATTTTCTTTTATCACTGACCTATGGGATGCAATAAAACAAATAAAATATAGATTGTACCTTAAGAAAAAAACCCACCCAAATTTATGGCTTTAGTGACATTTTACAAGTGAAAGAAAAGACCTGGCAAAACATTTCTTTCCTTCTTTCTTTCCTTCCTTTCTTCCTTGCAAATTAATTTGTTTACTATTTTGGTAAATAATTACCTTTTGTGCTTCTCTTCCCCCCATCTCCCATCGGAAGATATTACAGACTTACTTTAAAAATCTGGAAGGTGTCAAAATATACAGAAAGAAAAATTTAAGACCCTTCATTTCAAGATCTAGAAAAAAACAGTTTACATTTTGTGATATTTCTTTCAATCCTTTTTCTCATGTATGAGTTTCTCTTAACTGAGATCATACTGATAACCAATCATGTATCTTGTGTGTGTGTGTGTGTGTATGTGAGAGAGAGGGCATGCTACACACATTGCATCTTATGGATATACCATCATTTATTTAAACCTTCCACTATTGTAGGGCACTTAGTGCAATAGACTGAATATTTGTCTTCCCCCCAAATTCATGTTGAAACCTAATCCCCAGTGTGATGGTATGTGAAGCTGGGGCCTTTGGGCAATGACTAGGTCATGAGGGTAAAGCCCCCATGAATGGGATTAGTGACCTTATAGAAGAGACCCCAGAGCTCTCCCTTCCCCCTTTCACCATATGAGGACACAAGGAGAAGACAGCTGTCTATAAACCAGGATATGGGCTCTTGCCAGGTACTGAATATGCCAACACCTTGATGTCCCAGCCTCCAGAACTGTGAGAAATATTTTTCTGTTGTTTATAAGCCATCCAGTTTATGATCTGTTATAGCAGCCTGAATGGACTAAGATAATTAGTTTATTTTTTTCTTCATTTTTTCCCTATTTCTAGTGTTGTTAACATCCTATATGTACATCTTTTCCTCACTTCTTTTGTGCTTAGGATTTTCTTGGATCGAAGTATACGAATTCTTTTCTCTTAGTATATATGTAGGAGAGGAAAAATACAGCTTTTCCTCTACCTTCTTAGGTTTAGTAACTGAGGCCTGTGAATTAAATCAACAAGACATTAATGGGGGAAAACGTTTATTTGGGTACACATGAGAGCCAACAAAGAAGTAGCTGGCTCATTAAGTGGTTAGAGTTAAAGGCTTATGTACCTTACTTAGTAGGGGAAAGGGTGGGAGGAGTAAAATGCTTCTCTGGGAAGAATAAATAGGTTTCTTTGGGTAAGATAAATGGATTTTCAGAACAAACAAGAGATAAAATTTGTGATGATATTTGTCTATACAGGTATGAGATGTGTCAATGAAAATTCAATTAACTATCAAGAAGAAAAAGAAGGGAATTTTATTAGCCCCAAACTGAGGATTAGAACCCAGGAAGCAGATTCTCAGAAAGCTCGAAGAACTGTTCTGCCTGTTGGAAATCGAAGGTACAGTCATATACATTTTTGAGACAAAGGATCATATATCAAAATGATATACTGGTATTTTACAAAAAGGTCACCAAAGATACATAGTCCAGGTAAACACATACAAAGCACAAAGCAAGTGAGCAGCAAGCCATCATGACCCTCTTCCGAGCTGGGAAAGTTACATTTTAAGAAGTTACATTGCTAGCATCAGAAGAAAGAAAAAAAAAAGATCATTAGGGTTGAGCAGGCACTGCCATCTTTGAGGAGCTCTGGTTAACGTGTAATGCAGATGCACAGGGCATATCGGGGAGGGAGGAGGCCCAAACAGACACAGAAAGAGAATTTTATGTTTAATTTTTCTTGTCCTGCCTTAAAGTATAAATTTTATTTCATTAGATGTACTTCTGTTTCCTTCAGGTTCATACAAATTCCCCAGAAAAGGGATGTGGGGTAAGTTTTATTTGATCTATTTGAGGAATAGGTCCACCCTGAAGAAATAATTTATGGCAGACTTATTTCCTAGAAATTTCTGCTTTTAGTCAGATAAGGGAAGCTCTAAGAGGCTTCTTTCTGCATCTGTTGCATCTTAAATGTCTTCAGCTTAAAATAATCTTTATATCAACTCCTGGACTTTGGGTGGGTTCTCACATGTATCATCTGATTATTTTCCAGGACTGTTTTACTAATTTATGCTTTCACCAAGCAAATGGAGTTGAGTATTATCATTAAAAAAAAAATCCTTACTGATTTGATAAACTAAAATTGATCTAATTTTCAATTTTTAAAAATAACTGAGGTTAAGCCTTTGAAAAAAATGTTTGCTTCCATATTTATTTCCTTTTGAAATGAATTATATTTTTATGCTTTTTACCTATTTTTATTTGCTAAAAAAATTTACTAGTAAATTAAAATCCTTCAGATTTTAAATACTCAATTGTTACACTAGAATATTTATGAGGACAGACTGAAAAATGTGTATTTATCTTACCAGTGTGAAGAGAAATAAGAATTCATTTAATCGTCAAATTCCTTAATAATTTTGAAAAACAGAAGAGTCAGTTAATTTAATCAGGACAATTTTGATTGTTATCCTACCCATCTTCAAAGTGAAAGTCTGGACTAAAGTCCAACACCAAGTTTTTTTAAAAAACAAACTGTGTGGATATTTAAAATTAGTGCTCCAAATTCCATGGAAGCTAATTTTCTAACAGCTTTGTGTGATGTCCCAAATACTTTAGCAATCCCAAATTACAAATTTGTGTTTCAACTTGATTGCATTAAGTGCAGTTCACTCCGTAGCTCTGGCCCCAAAACAATGTTTTTTAATTTGCTCAAATTTCCTATATTTAACTTTGTTTTTCAGCCGTAGCCAATCAAAAGAAAACACTGCATCGCTCTAAGCTGCTCCTTTCAAGTGTGAGCCATTATCTGTTTGTCGAGATTAAAGCAAAAGAATTTGGTCACAATTTTTCCAGTTCTAAACCACCTACTGATTTTCCTCTGAGATTTATAAATGTATTTTCTAGAATTCTACTGCAGTATATACAAAAGGTCTGCTTGTCAGAATATATTTTTTCCTTACAATCTCATTTTCTATCACAAAAGCAAGTTGTCAGTGCTTGGCAAAGTGCCTGCCGTAAGTAACCGGTTCCATAAATGATTATGTGGACTGGAGTTGATTCAACCACTGGTAAAAGTGAAACGTCTCTGTAACTCTGCTTGTGGTGACAATGATTTTCAAACCTATGCTGAATTATATCGCTGACAGAAAGAAAGGGAGCTTGGGGCAAGCCTGGTGGAGTTGCCCCCAGCTCATTCCCAGCCGTGGCAGCCTCCTGAGCTGTGGTGGCCACCCTTCCCCCATCCTCGCTCTTCTTTGCTTCATTGGAGCCGTGAGACGCTCTCCTCACTAGGGCAGCCCCCTCGAGATGGTTCCAAGTAGGCTGGTTTCGAGAGCAGAGCCTTCTGCCAACCAGATTCATGTGAATAAGCCGCCACGTCCCTGCCAGGAATTCAGAGCTGCAGCTGGTACAGGTTCTTCCTGTCGCATTGGGGTGGGAGCTGGGTGGGGGTGTGTGTGGAGGGGACGTCAAGGGTGAAAGGGGACAGAAGTGAGGTACCATCTGTACCGTCTGCAGCCCCTTCCTCCTCCTACCTGCCCCTGAAGCAACTCCACCTGCTCTCCAGGGGGTGCAGAATGAAGAGCGGGCCCACTCTAGCCGGACTGCTCTTACGGCGCAGTGCTGGCTTCTGCAGGGGAGTGTAGGGCCCAGGCTTGGCCCCAAGCCCAGTCAGCTGAGCTCTAGCTGCCGCAGCACCACACTGCTCAGCCCAGGCAGCCCACTAGCTGGACCACTTCACACTCTGATGCAGCTGGCACCCCTCCCCCCACGCCCCCAACCCCTGGCCTCCCCCCTGGGATCTCAAAGGCCCCCATCTATAAATGGTGATGTCTGTCACTGGAGAGGCTAAAGCATCAGGACCTGCCCAGGCATTTCTGCAGCAGAACTAGAAGAGAGAAGCCTTCCCCTGCTCCCAGCTCTGTCCTCTCACCATTCCACCCAGCCCACATGCAGGAAAACTCAGAGGCTACTGGCCTGAGGCCATCACCACTGTTTCCATCACGCAGGCCAAGGGCAGTGTCTAGGCGAGATGGCAATGTCTGTTTGGAACTCCTCCCCCAGTGCCCTGGCCCTTCCACCTGCCAGGGAGGGCTCGGCTCTCCTCCCAGCCGTCTGCTGCTTCCTCTTTCTGCGCTCTCATTCTCAAGTCTTTCTAGTGTACCAAGGTGGAGCTACCTAGCAAACCAGTCTTCAGATTTTTGGGCCAAGTCCAACTCATTGTTACAGAGAGTCTTTCTTGGGGATTGTGAGGCAGCTTCCAGCCTCATAGTGGGTATCTGGTTGATTAGCTCTGCCGGCCACATGCCTAAGTGGGAATAAAGGTGACATGTAGCATGTTTGCACCAATATGGACCCTACTTTTACACCAATCCAGTGAAATAGAGCTCAAAGAGTTTCGCCAAAAAGGACTGAAAGTCTGAGGTTCACAGTTTGGCCATAGCAAAGCGTGAGTAAAATGTGGGAGGAAAGTATTTGGTTTTGGTGACGATGATCATAACCCACGTTTTTATTTTCTACCTTAAGGAAAAAATGTTTTTGGTAGAGGTAGGACTTATTTATCATTTAAATAACTGATTTCTGTTATACAGCAGAAACTAACACCACATTGTAAAGCAATTATACTCCAATAAAGATGTTTAAAAAAAATTACAGATTAAAAATAAGTAAGTAAATAAATAAGTAAATAAATAACTGATTTCATGTACTTTGGATGGTTCCATAAAGTATTCAATAATCCAATTTGTTTTTGTGGGATTTGCTTGGGCCCATTTCAAATTATGTTGGGTTGCTGAGGGTCCCCCTCACAATATGCTTATTCCATGGGGTGCACATGAGTGTCTTGCTGACCAAGGATAAGGCTAGAAAGTCTTTGCACTGGTGGGGGTAACGACCATGATCTGGAATCTTCTCACCAGTGGAGAACTCTGCTTCTGAATAACCAGCTGGAATGTTTAGAGGCACATTGAATACTTTCAAAGTAGCATAAATACACACTATTTTCCTTTATTTTCTACTTTCTAAGTGAGCCTGTATAACCAGAAAAAATAAGATATAAAAAAGAATGCAGGGCTTCCCTGGTGGCGCAGTGGTTGAGAATCTGCCTGCTAAGCAGGGGACACGGGTTTGAGCCCTGGTCTGGGAAGATCCCACATGCCGCGGAGCAACTAGGCCCGTGAGCCACAACTACTGAGCCTGCGTGTCTGGAGCCTGTGCTCCGCAACAAGAGAGGCCACGATAGTGAGAGGCCCGCGCACCGCGATGAAGAGTGGCCCCCGCTTGCTGCAACTAGAGAAAGCCCTTGCACAGAAACGAAGACCCAACACAGCCATAAATAAATAAATAAATTAATTAATTAATTAATTTAAAAAAAAAAGAATGCAATGTTATATACCTAGAGTTATACTATGTATTTTTTACAGCTATATCTATTGGTAGTGAAAATTTTACTGGCTTTTAATTTTTCATATTTTCCAAGTTTTCTGCAATTATTAATATTTATTAATGAGCACTTGTTAATTATAGAACCAGAGAAATATTTTAGAAATAAAACACTCGATTTTTTCTTAACAAAAACAAGCAGAAAACCTAATTGATAAAAATGAACTCAGATGGAGATCTTAACAGGAAAGGAAGCTTATCGTGTTTGAGAAAAAAATACAGAAAACTATATTTATTACCTTAGGATAGGAAAGGGTTTCTTAATCAAGACATAACATACACTAGCCAGGAAAGAAAACTTGATAATTTCAAATGCAATGTAATTAAGAATGCATGTTTATCAAAAGCCGCCATAAAGGGAGTCATAGGGTTTCCCTGATGATGCAGTGGTTAAGAATCCGCCTGCCAATGCAGGGGACACGGGTTTGAGCCCTGGTCCGGGAAGATCCCACATGCCGCGGAGCAGCTAAGCCATTGCGCCACAACTACTGAGCCTGCGTTCTAGAGCCCGCGAGCCGCAACTACTGAAGCCCGCGTGCCTAGAGCCCGTGCTCCATAACAAGAGAAGCCACCGCAATGAGAAGCCGGCGCACCGCAGCGAAGAGTAGCCCCCGCTCGCCGCAACTAGAGAAAGCCCGCATGCAGCAATGAAGACCCAACGCAGCCAAAAATACATTAATTAATTAAAAAAAAGAGAGAGAGAGTCATAGCACAAGACATACTCCTGGAGAAAATATTTATCACACATACAGCTGAAAAAGTTAGAAATATTTTTTCTATATTAAAATATTACTAAAAAATATTAGTTCCAGAGTATATAAATAACTCATACAAAGCACTCATGATAACAAAGTGATGGTGTCCAAAGAATGGGCAAAGGACATGAATGGGCACCTCATAGAAGAAGAAACGCAAATGTACCAAAACGTATGAAGATAACCACTCAACCTTGTAAGTAATCAGAGAAACACAGAGATACCATCATGCATCCAACAGAGAAGAGGCAAAGTTGAAGTCTGAAAAGGCAAGTGGTGATGAGAATGTGAGCAACTAGAACTCTCCTCCACTGCTGGTGTTACAGCCACTTAGGAAAACACTTTGGTGTGATCTTGTCAAGTTCAGCGTGTGCGTACACTGTAACCCAGCAATCCCAGTTCTACGTATCTACCCAATGAGAAATGCTTGAACGTGTGCACCTGAAAACAAGTTCAAGAAGATTCAAAGAAGCGGTTTTCATAATAGCAAAAAACTGGACAGCAGAATAATACGCTGTAGCCCTGGAAATGACACTGCAGTGAAAATGATGGAACCCAGCTGCACACATCAGTGTGGCAGTATCTTAGCAACATGAGGCTGAGAAAAACACACGTCCAACAAGATGATGCACACACAGTACAACAACACTTCTCAAAACTTTCAAACAAGCAAACCTGAACAGTATATTATTTAGGGATGCCCACACAATATGATAGAAACATTTTTAAGTCATCAAGGAAATGACAAATACGAAATGGCCATCAGGGGTCCCTCTGTTGGAGAGGCGGGCAGTGGGAATGGGGAGTTACACATTTGTAGCTTCAACCCTGCAGTGCACTGGTTGTGTTATACTTTTTAAATTGAGTAAGGGGTTCACAGTTGTTTGGGTTCTTGTGTTTTATAGCTTGGATATGTGTAACACTTTAATATCATATATCACACCACTTAGAAATGTAACAACTACAGAAGGAAACATGCAGCATGTCCAAAGCCTGTAAGTGGAACTCCTTTGATATGAACTCAGTCTTGACTCGGGATTCCAAACTCTTAAACCTATCTGGTCATGATATATTGTTGCCTCATGAAAGGTGATTTAATTTGAAAAAATTTCCTGATTATAATCATTGGTATGGGTATGGAGGCACAGACTCTTTCCCTTATCCCCACTCCTTACTCCTCAACATCTTCCCAAATGATCGTGGTCCCTCGAGGGTACCTAAGAGGGAGGAGGTGGGATGAAGGCTGACAGCACGCTTCTGTAGGGCCCCCTGCAGATGAGACCTACCCTACCAGAGAATAGGGTACTGGCCATACCTCTGGGCATCACCTTCACTGACAGGCCAACCCTCTTGACCTGAAGTCATTTTGGGGGCTAGACCACAGAATCCTTCCTTTCTCAACAGAACTGCTGGTAGAGACAGGGTGGGGCTGTGAGTCCTGGGCAGCTGGGGGAGATCAGAGGTCAGGGGCAGTCTGGTGAGGGGATGGGAAAAGCAATTGCCTTCTGGAGGAGGGGGAGGTAAGGGAGACACACTAAGCCAAGCAGCCACTGCAAGCTACTGCGGCACACATCAGAGACCCCAGGAGGTGAGCACTGTCAGGACCGGGGGAATCCTCTCCCTTTTCCCCGATGAGACACTTAAGGGGGTGACGGCTGACCTGGAAATGAATCCAGCTCTTCAATTCCCAGCCCAGGGCACTGTCATGACAACCCTCCCTTTTCTTCTCCACAATCCCACCCACGGGCAGTCCCTTATGTAATATTCAAAATGGGGAGGTAACAGAGTTCAAGCCGTTGGGAGCGATATGGATGCTTCATCAAAGAAGTCACCAGGCTGTTGCCTTTAGCGTTTAAAATTAGGGGCTGTCAAACCTTTAAGACTCACAAAAGGGTAAACCGAGATCCAGAAATCCAAGAAGCACAGAGGTCAGCCTAGGTTTTTGAACTTCCTTGCTCCATCTTCTTGAGTTTCCTGGCTGGTCAGCCAGGTATGTCTAATCACAACAAGCCAATAGCTTTCCTGCTGTTTGTTTTCTACCTGTGTGCAGGTGAGCAGAAGCAGGAAGAAAGCCTTCCTGCCCAGCCCCACCCCACACCCCGGGTCCCCCCTGCGCACGCCCTTGCTTCTCCAGCCTGGCTTCCTTTACCACAACTCTATATAGCCTTTAGCTCGGGGAGCCAAAATTAATCACTGGTGGGGTTGAAGCAACAGTGTTGTTCCTTGGCTCCGAGCCAGGCTCCCAGGATGTGCGTCAGAAAAAGCTGGTGAGTGAAATTCCAAAGCAATTTGAATCAGTGGGGAGGAGGCGAGACCAGGACAGAAGTCACAATGCAAGCCTGAGGGCAGACCAAAGCAGGGCCCTGGGGGTCAGGGGCTGGGCGAGGCATCAGGAATGCTCACCTGCCCAAAGATGGGTTACAGGACTCCTACCCAGGTAGTTTATCTCTGAGCTCTGCACAGCCCTGGGTGGGGCAGGAACTGACCAGGAGGCCTGCCTGCTGGTTCCACCCCTGGATACAGTAACCATGCCCTTCACCTGGCTCCCCATAGGCTGGTCTTTGGATCCCAGCCCCTAAAAATCCCTGTGGTTGTTTCTTCATGCATTCCCTGCCACTGACCTGGCCCAGGACACTGCTTCCGGACAGGGAAGGGTGACAGGCCAGCCGGGCCCCAGAGGAGAGACAGCAGGTAAGTCCATCACTCATGTCCCACCGGTCCCGAGACCACCCTGGGCCTTTCCTCTGTGCCTGGGGAAAAGATAGGAGCTGCATCGAGCCCTGGCTGCCCCACCTGTCCCCACCTGTCCCCACCTGTGCTCACCTGTCCTCACCTGGTTACTCCTAGCACGCAGTACAACGCGGGGTTCTCAGAATGTGATCTCTCAGAATGTGATCTCGCGGAAGGAGGGAGGCGTGAAGGCAGCAAGAGGGGCAGGTGAGTTAGGAATCAGGTGTCTTCCCCCTCAAGGTGCAGCAGGCCCCTGACGGTGGCCCAGCAACCAGAGGCAGCCAGACTGAGGGCAGGAAGCAGTGGGGGGGGGGGGGCGGGGGAGTGTCTACAGGTGCCATGCGCAAGCAGCTGGCTTGGATCCCACTTTCTCCTGTGAACCTAGCCAGGAGGGAAGGGGAGGCGGGGGAAGAAAGCTACCGCAACAGCCTGTTTCATCCTGATCAATCAAAGTGGCCACTGGCCAGGATGGAGCCCAGTAACAGCCTGTGATTCTGGGCCCACCGTGGCCCTCAGGCTTACTCTATCTTCTGCCCTTCTGCAGTCTGAAGGGCCGCTGCCCATACCAGGGATGCCTTCACTCTGCCAGTTACCCTGAGCCTGGCCTTTCCTTCCATCCTACCCCCCCGGGCCCTTGTGGCCCCTTAATGACCCCCTCCCCACTCTGGGAGCTCCCTGAGTGTTCGGGCAGTGGGATCCATTTCTCCAAAAAGAAACTGAGCGCATCCCTAACCCAACTTTTCACCCTCTCATACTCCCGGCTCACCCAATTTGGTTCTTTTTTTTCTAGTCACACCTGGCCAAGAAATCTCAGGCTTGCTCTAGGAATTCCTTCCAGGGCAGCCGAGATGCCAGGCCAGCCTGCTGTTACTTCCTTGCAAAGCTTTGAGCAGCAGAGTGAGGGAGTCCTTTTGGTTTAGGAGCCAGGCTGAGACCAAGGCTTCTTGGGACTCGAGGGTGTGTGGAGCTCACAGGTGGGCGGCCATGGGCCTTGGCAAAGGTGGAGGTGAGCACAGCTTGGCTGAGGGGGGCCATGTGAGGTCACCATTTAAGGATCCAGCTGACCATGTTTACAGTTAACCTTTGCCCCAAGCTCTAAGGTCCAGTAATTTTAGGTCTTCTCTTTGTTATCAGACCTCTAGGACTCTAAGGCATATTTCCTCATTTCTAGCTGTTAGGACCTGTCAGTTCCGCTGTTGGAGATTATATTTAATATATATACATTATATACACACACGCACACACATCCCATCAGCTGAGTTAAAAACCCATGCTTGAGGCACGAAAACATTTCCACATTCTTGACTCCCTGTGGGGCAAGCTGGGGTAAGTATGGGCTGGAGGGGGACTTTGAGGCAAGTTTCAGCTGGTCCATTCCTGCTTCTGTGCTTTCTGTTTCCCTAAAAACATCATATGATAACATCACACAGTCAGAATTTCAAAACGGGGGGAACATCACCTAACAGCCCTGTCCGGTCTCCAGCAGGAGGAAACTGAAACCCAGAGATTAAAGCATGGTGCAGGGGCTAATAGCCTGGCGGGGGCCACAACTCCCTGGGTGACTTTCCCAGGCCGTTTTCTGCTCTGGGCCTCAGTTTTCTCATCTGTAAGAGGAAGAGGGTTATTTTTAAATGAATTAAGAACACGTGAATGCTCTAAAATCAGGGCATGAGGTTGGAAGGGGCTCAGGGGCTGTGCGGTCTCCTCTCAGAGGCTCCGAGCCAGCTGCCAGAGTGGAATCCTCTCTCTGCACTGCCCTGACAAGTCACGTCGCTTCTTGAAGCTTCAATTTCCTCATCTCCCCAGTGGGGATAATAATTGTACCTCCTTACAGGATGGTTTTGAAGTTTAAATATAGTAGTACCTGTAGCCCAATCGTGGGCATGTAATAAACTCTCAATAAATTATTATTGGGATTTCCCTGGTGGTCCAGTGGTTAAGACTCCAAGCTTCCACTGCAGGGGGCACAGGTTCAATCCCTGGTCAGGGAACTAAGATCCCACATGCCACGTGGTGCAGCCAGTAAATAAATAAATAAAATTTTAAAAATAAATAAATTAATAAAAATTATGATTATCATTATAATTAAACTTAAATCCCTGGATGGCATCACTATCATTTTATAATTCTCACAGTCTCCAGCAGTGTCTGGCCCTAACAGGCACTTAACATGCATGTGATAATTGAAAGAAAGGCTACATGAACGAATAAGCAAACAGGTCTCATTTTTTTCCAGACACCCAGGATACGTGATGGGACTTGGGTTGCACGGCAGGTCCTGTGCCTTCAACCTGGCAGGGCTGTTAGTGGCACACGTGGCCTCTGCCTGCCAAACGGCCACCACACGGGCCGTGCAGAGGCAGAGTGCGGTCTGGGCTCTGACTGATGCCCCCCAGCACCAGGGATCCCCGGCCCTCAGTGCTGTGTGTATCAAACGGTGGATGGGGAGGATGTAAGTGAGGTCCACTGGAGCCACCCTGCCGCCCCAGGGGTTCCCTGTCCGAGCGTGGAGATGGCGGTGCAGGGTCTTCTTTTGGGGCTAGGATTCTACCCAGAGCTCCAGCTCCCCAAGAGCTTTCTGTGGGCCTATCCTAAGAGGAAGAAGAGGGATGGGTTGGCAGAAAGGTAGGGTGACTGGGGCTGAACGTTCCAGAGAAAGTGGTAAGCCCCAGACTACCAGACTAAGCTGAGGCACGTGTTCAGTGGCCTTTGAAGTGCCCGGACTGTGGTTCCAAGTGGCCACATAGCAGTAACCACCGTCCCCGCCACTCTGCCCAGGGGCCTGTGTCACAGGCTGTAATGGGCTGACCTGTTCTCTGGGAACCTTCCAACTCTGAGCACCGTGCTTCTTTCCCCTCTGTGTCCTCCTGTCAGCCCCGCTGTGCCCTGGTCCGCCACCCTTCTCCCCAGCTCGCTCCACGTCTTGCCCTGGGGGTCCAGTACGCGGGAGTGACCACGCCCTGCAGAGCAATGCTCTGGCTGGGACAAGTCACACTGGACTCTCCACGCCCACCTTCCCCCTTCTTAGCCATTGAGCCCCTTCTCAATCATGATCTTGGGAGGGGCTGCAACTTCCCCCCCAGTTAGTAGCTGCCTGCTAATTCCGACTGGTTGGAGCCTAAGAGAGGGCTTTCGGGTCCAGAGAAGCCCAGAGACGATGCAATTGCCTGGTTGGTCCCTCACCTCTGTCACCACCTCAGGAAACTTCTGGTCAGCATTCCCTGGCCGCCCGCCCCGGAGGACCGTGCAGGGTTGAATAATGCCCATATGGCACTATAATAATGCCCAATAATACCTGGTGGTCCACTGGCCAGATGTCCTCCTCCTCTCTGACCAAGCCAGAGCCACGTGTGTGTATCCTTATAGAAATCTCTGCCAGGAGGTGTGGGGAGGGAGAGGAGCAGATGGGGAGACAAAGAAGAGGGGGAAGGAGAGAGAAGGGGAGAGAAGCAGAAAAGAAGGGGTCTGTAAATGTGGATGGAGTGGGTCCTTGACAGATCCCAGACTTTGTGGGGACAGAGCTCCGGGGAGCTGGGGAATTCTCTGTCTCTGGTTACAAAAAGGCAGGGTCAGAGTTGATCTTCCAGGTCAACACCCGATTTTACTGAGAACCCCAAGGGCATGGGAATCCAGCTTTGATCTCCAGTGCCTGTCACACCGTTCTCTTTCTTGTGTTGTTGGAATCCGAGCACCAAGAAGGCGCCAGGGCCAGGGCAAAGGGTGCAGGGTGGCTCTTCAAGGAACTCAGGGCGCAGAGGAGGACCAGGTCGTTCCCTGGATAGCCCTGCACAATCCTTTAACCTGGGTCAAGAGCAGCTCCAACCCCAAACTCAGGTCTGACTACTGACATGCAGCAATGCCCAAGGGGGCGTCTGTTCAGGCTAAGCTGACCCTGACAAGAACACTGAGCCCTCTAAGTGTTTACTAAACAAACCCTGTCCTCTGAGTAGGGCAGCCAAATTTAACCCAGCCTCACTGCCATGCGATTATGTTTTTAAGATGCTCCATTCCTTTATCTGGAAGCAGGAAATAGTAATACATGCTCACAGTGGACCACTTCTGAGGGACAACAGAAAACTTTCCCATCCCTGACACCAATTATTATCTCTGTGAGCTCTAGCACAACCAGCTACCGAGGGAGAAAATTGGGTCAGAAGAGAGGAGACTGGGGGCTCCTGGCCACACACCTCCCCTGTTCCTCTCTCCTAGACCCCTCCCTGCCCCCTCTCAAACACTGCATCCACATGGAAACCTGTGGGGAACAGTTGGGGCTTTTTATAATTTTATTTGTTAACAGTTCAGGCTATTTTTTTTTTCGTGCTGCAAGCGATGCCAATGCCTCATGAAAATGTTGTGAAAAAAAACAAGTCTATTTTGGGGTGATCGGCCTCCTCAGAGCTTCTCACTTGTAGCTCTGCAGGCTCCAGGAATGGGCCTGCCCTCTCTCAGAAGTTCTGCAGCTTGCCTGAAGTTCAGGATCTCGTGCCCAGGTGCACTGGCTAGGGGATGCATTTTTGTCCCCCTCTTGTCATTTTCCTGCCTAGAAAGCAGGGCAGAAGAAACACCATCTAGCTTCTTTCTGCTTCCAGCTGGCCTGGCAGTGGCTTCCGGTGCACTGTCCTGAGAAATGAACATCCCAGGAGACTCGTAGTGGATCACGTCTTTCCCCCATGGCATTCGTGGTGATGGTACTTGCAGCTCTTTAAAGACATAAGTCAATAAGTGCTCCAATTTCTCTACTGAACGAAGCGCTGTTTCAAAGCTGCAATATCTGTTTCGTGGAGGCCTCAGCCAGCTGCGCAGGGCCAGGGGAGAGGGGCTTGGGTGGGTGGGCAGAGGGGTCTACCTGCTCAGAACTCTGCTAGCAAGGGCTGGCTATAGCCTGGCCAGACCTGAATGGGAATGGATTCTTCAGTTCCTGCTGGAAGCAGCCCTGCCAGCCCCACGGTGTGGCTGTAGGAAGGCTGCAAGGACCAGCTGGGCTTGGAGGATCTCAAGCAGAATTCACTGCCTCACCTGGTTTGTTCATTTTCTCAGGACCGTCCCCCAACCCCACCCCCGCTACTCCCCAGGCGCTGGGCCAAGGTGGGTCTGAAATTTTCCAACCCTGGTAGGTCAGACTGTCAGAATTCCACCCCCCGATCCTCGCCCCATGCCCTCTGTGCTGTCTGCTTTCCATAGGCAGCCCTGGGGTGCACAGGAACACATGGCACCGGTCTTCCGTTCCAGCGTAGGTCTGTGATGGAGAGAAGGCGGAAGTGGCGGAAGAGTTCAAGGGACCACACAGTCTCTGATCTCAGCCCGGGAAGACGAGAAAATCATCTAGCCACCCCCTGACTTCGGGCAAGGAATACTGTTATCCTCAATGGGAGATCAGAGAGATGAAATTCCTTGACCAAAGTCACATAGCCAGTTCCTGATGGAGGGGCTACTAGAACTGAGATCGGCTCCTCCTCTGTTTTGGTTTCCTTCACTCTGGGCTCTTGGGGCTGCTGTGGTCCACATCTCTGCCCTCACTGGGCTTGGGGGGCCTCCTCTTCCCTTGGCTTCCTTCTGTCTTGTCACCACCCTGCCCCTAGGGGGTTGTCACAGAGATACCCTTCCATTACTCTGAAATGACACAGTGCCATCTCTTTCCAGAGGTCTATGGCTGGCCTCTCCAAGCCCTTTCTTGATCATTCCCTATTTCTCCGGAAGTTCTAAAATTTTCTTTGGCTGAATTGGTCCCCAAATTGTGACTGACCACTTAAGGAAGCTGAAAGTGGGGACGATGGCAGAATGAGGTTCTCTCTCTGCCTCTTACCATGTGTCTAATCCCCCCACCCTCCAGCCCAAAATGCTTCCTTCTGCGCTCAGCCTTGGCAGCCATCAGCTGATATTTTACTGAGGCCCAGTTTGGGTCAGGAGCGCTCCAATGAAAAGGACAGCCAATAAGATATAGGCCTTCCATGTTAGGAACTCATATCAGATGTCAGTGCTGGAATGAGCCTCAAAAGTCACCTGACCCAACCCTTGTACATGAGAAAGCTGAGGCCCAGAGAGGTCTGGGAATTGTCCAAAGTCACACAGTTGCATGAGGATGGAATCCAGGTCTCCTGATGGACAACGGACCGATCTTTCCAAATTACCAAACCAGTTCAGAATGTGTAGATGCCTGCAGCATGGGATGGCCCATGACCCCAGTTCTTGCCCCTCAAGGAGCCCCTTGTCTCCCTTTGATGGTCTCTCTCTTGGCCCCGGGGCTGAGTGTCTCAGCCCATCGAGCCTGGACAGCAGAAGCCATGCTCTTACCTTGAGTAGGACCCTCTGTTTGGGCTGATCGACCTGGTGGTGCCTCTTTGCATTACTCACAGTGTGCTCATTCCTTCTCCCACTCTCTTCCCCTGCCCTGCCCCCTTCCCTTCCATCCAGCCCAACCGGGAGCCTGGAGGGAGCACAGAACAATGGCAGCCCGAAGAAAAGGCCAGTACAACCTGTGGAAGCCCTCTCTGGACAGCATGTGAGTAGCCACTGGGTGATGTCAACTCCTTCCCCATCAAGTTCTGTACCCCAAACATTTATCCACACGTCCAGGATTTATTGAGCCCCTCTTGAGTGTCTGTTGCCAGGCGCTAGACCAGCACGAAGGGTACTCTTTTGAATAAGCATAGTCCCTTCCCTAAAGCGTCCTCAGTACTGTGAGGGACAGAGAGACCCAATGATACAGCAGGGTGACTGATATTTTTAGGGGAGTGTAGAGGAAGGGTAGGGAACCTAGACTTTGCAGGGGATACTCATGGAAGACTTCCTGGAGGAAGTGACATCTAGGCTGAGATTTGAAGGATGAGTAAGCATTATCCAAGTGAAGGGGGTGGAAAGAGGAAGGGTGTTCAGGCTGAGGGAGTCACTTGAGCAAAGGTCCAGAAGATTCCTGTCTCCTCGCAGAGACCTGAAATTCCCACCGAGCCCTGGGCAAGGAGGCTGAGAGACTCCAGGCTTCCAGATTCGGCTCCTTCACCCTGCAGGGGCTCTGCATCTTGAGAAGCCTCTGACTCTGCACATTGCTGGAGATAGGGTCAGCCCACATCAGAAGGCCTATGGGGTGGGCTTCACAGAGGCTCGAGTGTTCCAGGAGAGGGGCGAAGAGAAGACAGGCTAGCAGCCCACAAATAGTTGAAGGGCTGAAGCTGCTTGGGAAGCAAATGGAACATGCAGGCTGGAGGAAGTCACAGTGGGAGGGGTCTGCATAGCTTGGGCTGGTACCAGGGAGGGACCTTCAGAGCCACAGGGAGAGGAGGGCTTGGTGGCACTGGCTGAGAGCCTGCTGCATGGGTGCATTCCTGAGAACCAGATGGAGAGTTCTCTCCCCAGACCAGCCTCCTGCTCACGGGCTTCAGGAAAACGGCAGCGCTTGATGTCCTGGAGGAGGGAGGTTATGGGGATAGATGGAGGGGGTGACTTTGGGGGACAAGTTCAAGGGGTTTATGTCATTGGGCAGGAGGAGTCACAATAGGGCTGTGGTAAGGGAAGAGATTTTTTGGGGAGGCGGGAAACTAGAAGGGAAGGAACCCCTCAGGCTGCAGCGAGGCACTGTCCCCTCAGGGCGAGTAAGCCTGGCGAGGAAGGTCCTGCCTGGGCCGCCAGCAGAAAGGCAGTGCGGACACCCAGCCAGCCAGTGACATGGGGGAGTCAACAGCCCGTCCTGAAGTGCTCCAAAGAAACACACAATGGTTCCAAGCTGCAGAAACTGGGAAGAGGGGGCTGGTGTGTGTGTGTGTGGGGGGGGGTGGTGTGTGTGTAACAGAAGAAAGCAGGAGGCAGAGAGAGAAAGGCCAGGAGCCTTTCTGGAAAAACTTCCCACACAGGCCTGACTTTAGACATACAGTTGACCCTTGAACAACAAGGGTTTCCACCGTTCAGGTCCACTTATAGGCAGATTGTTTTCCAATAAATATGTATACAGTTGGTGCTTCGTATTCACAGGTTTCTGCATCCGCATGGAAACCTGAGAATAGGGAACACCAACTGTATTCATTGTCCTTTGCCATTTTATATAAGGGACTTGAGCATTTGAGGATTTTGTTATTCCCGGAGGGCTCCCGAAACCAATCCCTAGCAGATACCAAGGAATGACTGTAATCTGAAGCGAGGAAAATGGACGCCCCAGGGCTGGGATGGGCGGGGTGCAAGGTGAGGGGGAGTGGGGAGGCTGCCTGCGCTCTGAGAGGCTGCTGAGGGCTGGGAGCTGTGGCCTGGGTCAGAGGGCTCAGAGAGGGCCACTGACAACTCCTTGGTTGCTGGCGAGGGACCCAGCCTCAGGGAATGGCCCTGTTTTCCATTGGAGGGCTGGCAAAGATGAAGCAAACATGGTAGCCAGATCCTTGGCCTGGGAGCCAAGATCTTGAGGCTGTCTTGAGTAGCTGGGAGGCGTGAATTGAGGGCCAGGGTTGGATGGGAAGAAGGTCTGGCATTGGCCACAGTTGGGGCAGAGGCTGAGGGCTGGGTCTTGGTAGTGATCTGCCTCTCGAGTTGAGAATCTTCAGTTGCCCTGATGAGGAGAAAAAGCTGTGATCTGGTGCCTCTTTCTCCAAAAAGAGAAAGGGCGCATAGCTGCAAGCCCTGTTGCCCTATGACTTTGGGGAGAGGTCAGTTCTCTTTTTCTGCTCTGTGCTGCACTGGGGCTCTGCCTGTTGCTGGGATGTGTGAAACATGAAGCCAACAGGCTGGTGCTCTGGAGTGGGTGGAGGGATCAGGATGTCAGACACCCTGGACCCCCCATGGTGCCCATGCAGAGATCTCATGCTGTGCTCTTGGTGCAGAGGATGGGGTGAGGCTCTTCAACACCAAACCTGTGGGAGGAGCACACCTGTACACAGCTGAGTTTCTTTCCTAAGCATGTGTTCAAACCATTGCTCTGTTTTATGAAGAGGGAATCCTAACTAGTAGCACCCTCGATCATGCTTAATCTCTTTTTCCAGCTCTAGGTAGATTCAGAAGGAGGTGGGGGAAGCATCCCTCACCAATCACGCACTTACTGAACATGGACCAGGCTGGAAAGCATGAACACCTTGGTGGGCAACTTCCAATTATATGCATTCATAGATGGGAAGCATGCTTCAGACAATACAAAATTCATTTTTTATTTGGCTTTATTTTTTGGCAATTATATGTTGCAGAAACTAGTATTAAAGTGGATTTGCATTCTCAGAGCACAAGTTGGAGGTGTGATGGAGGGGGTTAAGTGGGAGGCACGTCAATCTGGGCTTTAAAAATTGTCCAGAGGTAATCGACAAGATGGATAAAACCAGACTGAGCTGACTACTGTAATTACTAGCAGTCAAGATCCTCATAATCAAACTAGCCTTGAACATGGAAACTTCCTTTGAGGACCACTCACATTACAGATGTCATCCCTTGTAATCTGTTTTACAGAATTTTGAGACAGAGAGCCCAAAGGTGCCTTAGGTAATGTCTCCAGGGCTAGTGTCTTCGTGGCATTTCTTTCAGAGGGCAGAAGATACTGGTGAACGTCAGGTGGCAATAGGATGAATGTGGGATGGAAGTGGAGCCTGCTGGAGAAGAGGGACGGGGTGGGGGGTTGGGGGGGTGGGGGGGGTGGGGGGGGTGGGGGGGGGGGTGGGGGGGTGGGGGGGGGTGGGGGGGGGAAGGCTTCGATGGGAAACAGGTGCAGGTGGTACAGGGCCCACCCTGAAACTCATTAAGGGCCATGGAAATTGGAGACATAGGCTGTAGCTGCAGGGGTGATGATGGAGGGAGGAAGGCCCTCAAATGCCAGAAAAACGGCCCTGCCGGCAGAGGAAACGCTGTCTTCCTTTTCCCATGGGAAGCGGTGGAGGCCTGGGGCTAAGTAAGGGTCAAGGCAAAAATGTCGAGTTCCCCTTCCCTAACTCGCACCCCTTTCAGGGCGGACTAGGATGTTCTAGTTCTTTTTCAGCCTCCCGGAGGAAAGGGGGGAACCCCGTGGGAGTCCAGTGAGGTTTTGATCCTCGCCAGGTAGAGGGACGCTGCCCCAGCACGAGTGGCGAGCCGAGACCCTCTACGCCGCTTCCCTCCCGGAGTTGGGGGGAGGTGGGGGGAAGAGGAGAGGGAGCGAGCGGCGTCGCGAGGCGGGGCCGGGGGCGGGGCCTCCGAGACGCCCAATCCCCTTCTTTCTCCGCCCCTTCCCCGCCCACCGACCCCTTTCCACCAACGGAGCGCCGAGATGGGAGGCACCTGTCACGGCTGGCGTCCTGGGTACGATTTTGCCCCACCTTTTTTCCTGCCTTCTTTCTTTCTTTTTTTTTTTCTTTCCCTTTTTTGTGAATGAAAAAAGGAGGTCGCGAGCGGTCCCTGGGACTGCGGCGCTAGGCGTCTTTGTGGCCGCGCCTTCGGAGCGGGCCCGGGCGCGTAGCAGTGGCGGCCTCGCCACTCTAGCCCACTCCTGCTCGCTGCCTCCAGCCTCCACAGCCAGAGGACCGTTGGCGGCGGCGCGGCCCAGCTGCGGAGGTCGGAGCGGCCGCCAGCTGCCAGGCTCCGGCGTGCCTCCATGACTCTGGGCGCCGGGGGCGCGGGGACATGCTGATCCGGAAGAGGCAATGGCTGCAGTGCCGCGCGCGCGGCCGCTCCCTGCCCGCCGTCCGGCCCGGGCTGCTCTGTCAGAGTTTTTGATCTAACGCGAACCGGGCCCGGAACCAGAGCGGCAGCAGCGCGACGGCGCCGGCATCGTCCTAACTTGCACGCGCGGAGTGACCCCAGCCATTTCACTAAAATGAGCGTGCTTAGCAGGAAGAGATGTGTTCCTTACACTAGAAATTACCCCGTCACATGTAGCGGTGTAAGTAAATGATTAATTTCTGTTATGGCTGGGTTGCAAGCAGCCTCTGGAAACGCGCCGCTTCCCCCCTTCTGCGTCCTCCCGGGCCCTGTCTGCGCCCCTCCTGACTTCCCTTGGGCTTCCGCTCTTGCCTGGGCTATAGCTTCGGCTGCTGGGGTCTTAGGGGGCGGGGGACTAACATTTTCTTGGTTTATCTAGGGAAAGGAAGATGACTTGATTGCCGTGGCGTGTCGTGGCCTTCCCCCTTCCCCATTTAAAATTTTTTTTAATTTTTATTTTGCATGTGTGTGCAGAACAGCGTGCAGGAAAAAAGGTCCAGAGTGGTGGAAATGTTTCCGTTAAAAACCAATGGAATGTGTTTTGCTCGCTGTTCTGGAGATGTTTCTTTCCACACACTCCATTGCAGTCTGGGCGTCTGAGTTCTGCCAAACTACTGGGAGAAATCCTTAGGGCTGTTTGTTGATGTTTGAAGAGGCTTATTCTGTGTTTAGGCTTGCACTTTTTGTTAATATGACCATTCAGGATCCCTTTGGGCCCTGCTGCCCATCGGGTCTGTGGAGGGATTCATGTCTTTGCCTTCCCCCATGTTACAATGTCAGTGACCTGGGTGGGAGCCTCTTTTAATTGGAAGGCCACCCTCTCTGCTTTTCTTTTCCTGATCCTATACATCCTCCTTGATTTTTACTTTCATTTTCAAGATATTTTGTATTTTGTGTAAGATGCAGGATGTGGGGTATTGGTTGCTAGGAGACAAAGCAGGCTCCCAGGGAGATTCTGTTGTTTCCTTGACAACCAGACTAGGGCAGCTACAGATGAACAAGCCTCCTATCAGCTGTGGGAGGGAAAGAGGGGCTTTTCTGGGCTCTGCAAAGAGTGTGTGTAGGTGTGTGGGTGTGGGACTGGGAGCCCGTGAGGTTTGCAGCTAATCTGAGCACACCTTTCATTTTGACCTCTCCTGAGTTCAAAGAGCTGGGAGAGCAGTGGGCAGGAGGCCTGTTTTTGGAGAAGGGAACAGGGATCGTGGGATGGGGTGGGAAGGGAGCACCTACGTGACGCTGGGATCATTGAGGGAAAGGAGTGGCCTGGGGGTCGTGATAGCCAGGGCAGGGTGGCGAGGAAACCATAGTGTACGGAGGTTATAGTCAGGAGGCTCAGAAGGAATGGGGATGAGGCAATTGTGCAGAAAAGTCTAGAGTCATTGAAGGAGAGAGTGCCAGAAGGAAAGGGGAAGTTGAGAAGCTTACTGAGTGGGTTGTGCCATTGTATATAAGCAGTGATACAGTAAAGTAGCAATATTCTTGAGCAAAAATTACATTACTGTTGGCAGTGGCACCATATCTCCAGTACAGGTCCTTTTAAAGACAGGCCTGATTAGACTAAGAGTTCTGCTGGCTTAATTGGGCCAGTGTGTATCTTAAAGAGAGATATAATTACACATATAGATATGTAATCCAGCATTATATAATACCACATTACATAAGAAGGCAAATACCTCCTTTTGGCCCAGGCTTTCTTGGCGTGGATTTACCAAGATTCAGGAGACTTTCTTTGGGAGCCCTCATACCCATTTTCCAGAAGGGCAGATTGCGGCCCAGAGAAGTGAAGTGATTTGCCCTTTCCCAGATCTGACAATGAAGTTTGCCAGTCAGGCAGTTGGCACAGGGGTGGACTGGGTGAGAATGATAAAAGTCGGGAGGAAGTCAAAGGACAAGCTGGGGAAGGACTCGGGGCAGCTGGGGAACGGATGGGGAGGGGCTGCTCCGCTGGAGCAGCACCCAACAGGTCTGCTGTCTAAACTCACAGCACAGTGTCGCCCTCCCGCTTGTTGGTTAGCTGTACCCTGCTTAACCACAGAGGTGCATAAGGTGTGCCTGAGTGTTTGAATCATAGACTCGGTGATCTTGGACCAGCACTGAACTGCTCTGCTGGTGTTCTGACACCCTCCTCGCCATCCAGCTGCTCCCGGATGTA
The DNA here is from genome assembly GCF_009873245.2 of Balaenoptera musculus. Lineage (NCBI taxonomy): Eukaryota > Metazoa > Chordata > Mammalia > Artiodactyla > Balaenopteridae > Balaenoptera > Balaenoptera musculus. The sequence goes on along the minus strand of NC_045790.1, from coordinate 15,264,898 downwards.
AGAACTGATGTGCCTGCTCCGTACCTCCTCATCCCCCCTTCTGCCTACACACCTCCGTGCTGCTGGAATCTAAATTTGAGAAGGAAGTTCTGTGGGCTAGTAGGTTTTTATCTTTCTCCTACAGCTGCATGTATTTGTATTTGGGATTCTACCTGTTTTGTTCTTCAATCGATAAAACAGAAACCACAACCCAGAAGATTCCTCCTAGCGCCAACACATCCTCCCCGCTGCCTGACTTGAGACCAGGAGCTGTCAACATGGGGTTCCCGGTCCTCAGTTCAGGAGAGAGAGCAGCGGGGAGGCAAGATGGTCGGCAGAATCATGGTTGCTTGCTGGGGAGGGCGAGCAGGGGCAGAGGAAGGAGAAGGAATGAGGCAGACGGTTGCGCTGGAGACTGGCGGGGGGGTGGGGGGGAACCTGCACGGAGACCCCTTGTTGTTTAGATCCTGTAAAATTCCAAGAAGGGGGAGGCGCTTGTCTCATTGAAAAGTCCTTGCTGTACTTTTTGCTTAGGTGGCTGAGATGCATCTACTCGAGCAAATCCCAGTTGCTATCGTTACTTGGATATTTCAGGTCTGCATTCCTGCATGCTGGCATCCAGTTACAGCCCGGCATGGTGGCCTGACTCTTGGGCTGGATGGCTCAGCAGTGAGGGTGCCTGGGCAGCCTCCAGGACTCCTCTGAGCTCAGCCTTCCTTGGCCTAGGAAGGATTCCTCCAAATTGCTCCAACCCCCAGCTGACTTCAGGCGCACAGAGAATGTGAGCAGGGGCAGGCCAGTGACCCTGGCAAAACCAAGCTTCCTAATAACGCCTGCATCTACCCCGACCCTCTCTCTTCAGCTCTTCCAGGAGGTGGACGCCAACTGCGAGGCTGCCAGCAAAAGCCCCTTCAAGCCGAGGGCCCCCTCCTGGTGACAGCTTTTTAAACACTGACATGACATTTTGACTACAGAAGGGACTTCTGTTTGTTAATTTGAGCAATCCCTCTCTGTGGGTGGGCAAGCCACTTCCTCTCTACCCAACACAGAAGGAAACTAAGGCAAATATTTGCCCAGAAATTCAGGCCCAAGTTTCTGACTCTCTGCTTCCCCATTACCCATGCAGTCAAGTTAGCGAGCTTCCTTCCAGGGTTGCCAGTGTCTGGGGGCTTCCAGCCTGAGAACCCTCCTCCCCAGGAAGGAGAAGTGCGGAAAGGAGCGTATCTCACTTCCCCTGAAACCGGATGCACGATGCTTGGAGGGTAGGCCTGGGTAGGGGATGGGAAGGCCCACTGGTCTATTAGCCGTGGGGTGTATCATCCCAGGCCCGTAGTTACCCCCACTGCCATCTCAAAACAGGGCCTGCTGCTGAGTGAGCCACGTAGGCAACAGGACAGACCCAGAGGAGGAGAGGGGAGGCCTGTGGACTGCTCAGGTGCATCCAGAAGCCTCCTCAGCCCAAAGAGCCTGGGCTGAAAAACTCTGGCATCTCCATAAAGGGGGCCGGGGTTGAAGGATAGCCATGGGCAGGCTGGGGCTTGGAAATCCACAACCAGAGAGGGAGAGAGACAAAGGTGGAGGCCAGGAGAGCTGCTGCCCAGCTTTGACAAGTCCATTAAATTTTAAAGCGGCCCTGCCCTCGGGCATGCTGGGAAGGGGTGGGGACCTGGCCGTGACTCCGCTTCTCTCAGCTGTTTGTTGTTCTGCTGCCACAGCCCTGCTGGCTGGAGAAGGAGAGCCGATGATGACTGAGCTTCCTAGGCAGACACTTCTCTTCCCGGGAGGGTGGGGACTGGCCCTGGGCAGACTCCGCCTTGGCATCTCTCTCAGGCATCCCCCCCATCCCGAAGCCCTACCGCAGGATGGTGGCAACAGGAGGGAGACCAGAGGTTCACCTGGTGGAGCTGCGCCTCTCAGCCTGAAGGGGCTCCCGTGTCCTCGGGCCCCTGCAGAGCTCTTGCCCAGAAAGCCGCCCGCTCCTTCCTCCTCCTCTCCGCTCAGATGCTTGGAGAGGGGACAGCCCTGGCTGAGGAGAGCAGCTGGCCCCGGCCCTCCGGGGGCTGGCATGCAAAGCTGTCTTCACCGCTTCTCTCCTCTCCCTCAGGTCCCAATTAATGGATTCTGACATGGATTATGAAAGGCCAAACGTAGAGACCATCAAGTGCGTGGTAGTGGGGGACAACGCTGTGGGCAAGACCAGGCTCATCTGTGCCCGGGCCTGCAATGCCACCCTCACCCAGTACCAGCTGCTCGCCACCCACGTGCCCACAGTTTGGGCCATCGACCAGTACCGGGTGTGTCAGGAGGTAAGGCTGGGCGTCCACACCGCACATCTGGGCTTCTTCCCCAGGGATCACTCCAAACGGGGCCTGTGCTGAGCTCATGGAAGCCCCTTAGGGGTCGGGTGGAGGTAGCTGAAGAGCACGGAGCCCCGGGAGGGAGGCCTGAGAGGAGCCCCCCCACAGGGGAGGGGTCCTTGGCCCTTTGTGTTTTGCATGGCTGAGCTCTTGTGCATAGAGCATATGCATAGCATCTTGTGGAATCATAGCCCTCAGTAATGGGGAGCCCTGAAGGGGGGAAAGGGGTGGTGCTTTGGGGAGATGAGAGCTGGCGGTAGGAAAGAAGCTGCCAGCTAATGACACCAAAAGATCAGAGGCTCGGAAGTGTCCAGTTGGCAGGTACAGTTGGGAACAAGGGCAGGCTCCCTGCGAGATCCCGTCCACTCCCATAACGGTCTGCCCTCTGAGAGTCTCTCACCTCCTGGCCAGCTCTTGTTAGTGAGTCTGCAGAGATGGCACCTGGATGAAGGTGTTTTACGGCACACGTTGGGAGGCACTAGGTGTCCCTCCAGCCCCCATGTTGCAGGACCCTCAGGAGTGAGCAGGCACGCAGGGCCTCCAAGAACCATTGCCCTAGACTCCTGTCCCCCTCCCTGCCCCCACAGGTGCTGGAACGTTCCCGAGACGTGGTAGATGATGTCAGCGTGTCCCTCCGCCTCTGGGACACCTTTGGAGATCACCACAAAGACCGTCGCTTTGCTTATGGGAGGTAGGGAAGGCCCCCGGCTGCCTGCGGGGAGCCAAGTGGATGGCTTTTCCCTGCTTTCCCCGAGGTATGAAGCGACTCTGTGAAACTGAGCCTGGGAGGAAGGAGTGGAGAAAGCAGCACGGGCAGAGCCTCGAGGGGGCGGCAGCCTGGGTGGTTTGCGATCAGGACGCCTGGTTTGAGTCCTACCCTGTGAAGCAGTAGCTCTGCGACTCTGAGCAATTAGGAGAGCTGTTCTGAGATGAGTTTTCGCAGATGAGATGGTAAAAAGTGGTCATTTCTAACTCACAGGATAGCTGTGAGGTCAAAACAAGAGTCTTTGAAAGCTCTAAAATGCTAAGTTAGGGGTGCATAAACTAGAGGTGCTGTTATTATACGTTTTGGGTAAGATCATGTGAGCAGATCCATATGACAGACGTGGGACTGTAGTGTAGGGGGTGCAGGTGGGTATGTGTGTTCTCCCTCGTTCCAGGGGCAGGGAACCTACCACTAGCTTTCTTTGCCTGTAACCTCACTCTCCCACCGCCAGATCCGATGTGGTGGTTCTGTGCTTCTCCATTGCCAACCCCAACTCCCTCCACCATGTCAAGACCATGTGGTACCCAGAAATCAAGCACTTCTGCCCCCGAGCACCTGTCATCTTGGTGGGCTGCCAGCTGGACCTGCGCTACGCCGACCTGGAGGCTGTCAATAGGGCCAGGAGACCCTTGGCTAGGTAGGGGGTGCTGGTGCCTAGGGAGGGGAAGGCGGCAGAGGGGGTGCGGGGGGTGTCTCCCGGCTTCCTGCTCAGTCCTGAGGGAATCCACTGAGCCTCACATCTCTCCCTCCATTTGAAGCTAGCTCATGTAGGGAGACAACAAGAGTTCTCATTCTTTCATTCACCCATCCATCCAGCTATCCATCTGTTACACACTGAGTGGGCCATACTGGGCTAAGCATCATGAGGAGAGAAGGAGAGGGAGTCTTTGCATGAAAGGGGCTTATAATCTTGCTGGGAGATGAACTTGATAGGTGAACATGTTAAAAACCAACGTGGCACGTTGCATGCTAATTGCCAGAGAGGTGGTTATCGCTACCACTGTTTTGAGCTGGGGAGATCACCAGGGCCTGGCATAGATATGGAGGGCTTCCTGGAAGAAGAGGGGATTGGAAGTGAGCCTTGAAGGACTAGTAGGATTTAGCGAGACAGAGGAGGAAGGGAGTGGAAATGAGCAGGGCAGGAATGGGGCTTAGGACACGGATCCTGAGCAGAGACCCTCCAGCCTAGTGAAAAACAGACAGGCTCTAGAGAGCTGCCTCTCCCCGCCCCCCGCTCTCTACCACCAACATGAATTTGGCTTCCCTTCTTGAACCTGCCAGGCCCATCAAGCCCAATGAGATCCTTCCCCCGGAGAAGGGTCGGGAGGTGGCCAAGGAGCTGGGCATCCCCTACTACGAGACCAGCGTGGTGGCCCAGTTCGGCATCAAGGACGTCTTTGACAACGCCATACGTGCAGCGCTCATCTCCCGCCGGCACCTGCAGTTCTGGAAGTCCCACCTCCGCAATGTGCAGCGGCCTCTGCTGCAGGCGCCCTTCCTGCCCCCCAAGCCGCCTCCCCCCATCATTGTGGTGCCCGACCCCCCCTCCAGCAGCGAGGAGTGCCCCGCCCACCTCCTGGAGGACCCGCTGTGCGCGGACGTCATCCTGGTGCTGCAGGAACGTGTGCGCATCTTTGCCCACAAGATCTACCTCTCCACTTCCTCCTCCAAGTTCTACGACCTGTTCCTCATGGACCTGAGTGAGGAGGATCTGGGGGGCCCCTCAGGGTCAGGAGGCCCCTGCCCGGAGGACCACCGGGGTCACCCTGATCAACACCACCACCATCACCACCACCACCACGGCCGGGACTTCCTGCTTCGGGCAGCCAGCTTTGATGTGTGCGAGAGTGTGGAGGAGGGCGGGGGCTCCGGGCCCGCTGGGCTCCGGGCTTCAACTAGCGACGGGATCTTACGGGGCAACGGGACAGGGTACCTGCCTGGGAGGGGTCGAGTGCTGTCTTCCTGGAGCAGAGCTTTTGTGAGCATCCAGGAAGAGATGGCAGAGGATCCACTGACTTACAAATCCCGGCTGATGGTGGTGGTGAAAATGGACAACTCCATCCAGCCGGGGCCCTTCCGGGCTGTTCTCAAGTACCTGTACACAGGGGAGCTGGACGAGAACGAGCGGGACCTTATGCACATCGCCCACATTGCTGAGCTGCTCGAGGTCTTTGATCTGCGCATGATGGTGGCCAACATTCTCAACAATGAGGCCTTCATGAACCAGGAGATCACCAAGGCCTTCCACGTCCGCCGGACCAACCGGGTTAAGGAGTGCTTGGCAAAAGGCACCTTCTCAGGTATGGAACGTGCCTAGGAGCTGATGTCCAGGAGGCAGGGGAGTTCCCTCCAGGAGCCTTCTGAGGTCCAAGCAGCATTCTAAGTCATCTCAGCTGCTGATGTCCTGGAGACACAGTGGCTCTGCTCCTGAAGCCCAGTGTCCCCAGCCTGAGAGCGTGGTCACATAGTACTTCACAGCCTGTGGCTCAGAAGCAAGCAGGTTGTCTGGGCGCACTGTTGACCCTTGGGGTTGGTTGTACCACATTCTTTCCCCACGTGCTCACGTGATGCCTCTTCTCCACCCGGACAGATGTGACCTTCATCCTGGATGATGGCACCATCAGCGCCCACAAGCCCCTGTTGATTTCCAGCTGTGACTGGATGGCTGCCATGTTTGGGGGGCCGTTTGTGGAGAGTTCCACCAGGGAGGTAAGGCTAGGATGGGAATGGTTGGGAAAGAGAGAAACTTACTCCCTTCCCATCTGAGGCATCTGTCACTTAATGGTACTTTCTTCAGCCTTGACTGTGTGCAAACCACTGAGTGATGGGCCCGAGAGAAGTTTATGAGATGGTTCCCACAGCCAAGGACTTTCCAATATACCAGGATAGGGAATTACGGTAACATCTTAACGCTACAGTTTAGAAGACACTTTCGATTCGTTGTCTTATATTGTCTCACACGTGACTCTTATAGCGTAGCCTTCCACTTTACATGTAAGGAAGGTGAGGACCTGAGAGGTTAAGCGACTTATGCAAAGCTCTGTAAGTAGAAAGGAAGAGGGTAGGACTTGAACTCAAGACTTCTGATTCCTTGGCTCTATACATTGTACCTTGCTTTCTCCCGGACCCACGTGAAATAACTAGAAAAATATTCAGTGTGTCCCAAACTGAATCCATCACTGTTTTTAAATGTAGGTTTTATTATTATTGAGGTATGGTGACGCCAACAGATCAGGAAGAAACTGCCATTAAAAAGATAGATTGTTATACTCACAGATCTCAACGGGAGGGGCACACATGGCATCTGGGGGCATGCAGGGAAGCACCAGGCTGGGTCATGAGGCAGAGGGAGTAAGGGGAACTGTGGGCAAGAGCCTTTATTGTCTCTTCCATGGGAAGGAACAGGTGAAGCAGGGTAAACAGGCTTAGGGTTGGCTAGTTTGAATAATTTCCTCAGGCTCTGGGGCATAGGGGCTGTCCTGAGTCATCTAGTACCTGGCCCTGGGGTAATTAGGGCAGGGGGAGAGAGGCGTGGAGTGTGAGAGCAGATAAAGGAGATAAGTGGGGGTGTGGGCTCTGGATTGTTTGGTTTGCATATGAAAGGCATGATCTCAGGTGAGTCCTTTATTATCTCTAGGAAGTCCCTCTAGGGTCAGCAAGGCCCCAAATTTCAAAGCATCAGAATACAGAAACTAGAAAGAAACACTTCATGCAATCACCCTTCCCTTAATCAGGGCCACTCCAACCCCCTGTTCTCACTGGTACCGCTGCTTTCTTGGGCACCTAGACTGGAAACGCAGAGTTGGAAGGGGCCTATCAGTGTGTCCTTAGAAATATCCTCTTAAGTCTATTCTCTCAAGTCTGTTCTCGCCTTTCCATTCTCCCAGCCAAGCCGAGTAGCCCAGGCCGTGGCCCTGTTCTCCATCTTCTCTGAACTCCTGCAACATTGACTGTCCATCACTCAGCCTTGCAATTAACAAGGTCCTTCTTTGTGCAGTGGCTTCAAGTTCTGAGGGTCCACACCCCGTTTCCCCAGCTGGTCTGTGGTTTCTCTTGAGTGTAGGGACTGGGCCTTTTACTTCTGCTGAGTACCCTCCTCAGCGCTGGTCCCTTAGTCAGTGCTCAGCAAACACTTGAATGAAAAGCTGGACGAAGAACAGTGCAGCAGAGCGTCCTATGATACAGAGTAGGGATTTCCTAAAATTTCTGGGAAGGACGTCCTTCCGGTAGGCGAAGTGGAGGGGTTCAGATTTGAGTCGTCTCTGCTCCTTGAAGCGTGAGTTGGTTTGGGACGTGCAAAAGTGTGAGGCTGGGGACTCTCCAAAGCCGCGGGGTCCACCACTACCACAGAAGCAGCTGTAAAGCTCCAGCTGATTCCCAGTGCAGCCTGGAGAGACCGGCGTCCAATGAGAAAGCAGTTTTTGTGTCGGTGCTGCTCTGAAGAGATCCCAGAGGCCCAGAGCAGCAGCTTCAAGCAGCCCGGAGACACCAGCTGGTGTCTGCTTTGCTCGTTCGCATCCCACTTGCACTGCTCCCTGAAGGGCTGGGAGGGGCTGGGTGCAGGTGACCAGAAGGACTCCTGCACACATCCTCCAAGTCGGAAGGATGCCAGCAAGAGTCCAGGTCCTCTTAAAAGCTGTTGGAGCCCTGCTCATAGGTGCTCAGCAGCTGGGCTCAGCACAGGCTGTTGCTGTGGGAGACCAGCCTTTGGGGAAGGGGGTTCTGAGCAGGTCCAGGGGCCGCGAAGGGGTGGCTGCCTGTTTGGAGTAGCCCAGCTAGGTGGGCCAGAGCCTTCTGAGTCCCTCGGAACCGAGTTCCTCTTTCCCTACAGCTGGACCTCACCGCAGCCTGCTCTGTTCCTTCCCACCCACAGGTGGTGTTTCCTTACACGAGCAAGAGCTGCATGAGGGCCGTGCTGGAATACCTGTACACCGGCATGTTCACCTCCAGCCCCGACCTGGACGACATGCAGCTCATCATCCTGGCCAACCGCCTCTGCCTGCCGCACTTGGTCGCCCTCACAGGTAACTAAGCTCCGGGGCCTCCCGGGAGGAGGAGTCGGGGACCCCCAGGAGTCATGATTTCTCCTCTCACCTGTCTCCTCCTAGGGGACAGGCCACGAGCACCCAGGGAATACGTTTACATAAAGTGAAATACGTCGGTGCGTATTGGGGTTTGGGTGGGGACATGGATGTAAGGAAATGTGTGAGAGGGATCCTCAGTGGGAGCACCTTGTAGGCTCTCTCCAGAGGTTATCTTGGCCCAGCAAAGTGGGCTCCAGCAGACGCCAGGGCCTGGTGTTCTTATTAGCTTGGCCGCACTCATGCAAGCTTAAGAAGTCAGAAAGAAAAGAACACCGTTCCTCATTTCTCCCCTTGCTCCTCCCCTTCCTCCTTCCTTTCCTTTTCCTTCTCCTTCTTCTCCTTTCCCTCTTCCTCCTTCTTCTCTTCCACCTTCACTTTCCCTTTCTTCTTCTAGAAATAGACAGCAGACACTGACCTGCCACTCCTAATTCCTTGATTCCTTGTAGATCCTGAGAGCTCGAGCTCAGCTTTCAGGAGGGACCAACCCCAGAGATGGGTTGGAGCAGGGACTGAGGCAGGAGGGAGACCAAGGAGCAGGAGTTCGGGGTCCAAGGGCTGCAGGAGAGATGGTGCCATCCCGAGGAGGGGTGTCTGGGGCCTGCTGATGTTGGAGTCGACATTTGCATTGCATTGGTGTTGGCGTTGCTACCTGTACTGGTGTTGATGTCGAGGTTAGTATTCTTGGGCGGGTCAGGGGGCAGAGAGCAGGGCCTCAGATACTGAGTTGAGGTTCAGGGAAGGACCCGGTGTCAGAGCTGCTGGGGCCCTGGGCAGATGATCAAGGTTGGGACTGAGCTATGAGGGAAGCAGTGATCCCATGATGAGAAATGAGTTGAAAGGTGGGACTTGGTCCCAGGAAGAAGGGAGAAATCATTGATCAGAACCAAATGTTAGGAGCTGAGCCTTAACATTAAGGGCCTTAACTCCCTCTGCAGAGGGAGTCCAGGGGACACCGAGGGCTTCAGGGCAGGGAGCGAGAGAGAGGCTTCTAAAGCTTACAACTGCGGAATTCCCTGACAGACCAGTCGTTGGTTAGGACTCCGCACTTCCACTGCAGGGGGCACAGGTTCGATCCCTGGTCGGGGAACTAAGATCCCGCATGCCACACAGTGTGGCCTATAAATAAATAAATACATAAATAAATAATAAAGATCAGAGCTGCAACAATATGTCATCCATGGCCATCCATGAAAAAGTGCTGTGGCCTTCCCAGAGCACAGAAAACTGTCCAAACTCTTAGACCGAGTAATTCAACGTTTGAGAGGCTATCTACAAAGAATTGACCCACATGAAAAAAACATATAAAGGTGTTTAAGTTTGTTTCATCATGGCAGGCGATCAGAAACAAGTCAAATAGGCGCCATTGGTTAAGCACACATGGGTAATTTTCACAAGGTAGCGATTAAAAATGTTAATCACTGCTGCGTGGAAAGGCTTATAGAAAATAACATTGAATGACTTTTCCAGTGAAATGCTCCATACGTGCCAAAAAACATATTTAAAAAATGTGTTGTGTATGTACCTTGTCAAGGATCAGTGGAAAATGCCAAGTATGGTGTAATAAGTGGTGCTTTGTGTTTAGTGATATATGCTTCCTATGAAGTTATTAATTCAAGCTTAAAATTTTTTTTTAACATTTATTTATTTATTTGGTTGCGCCGGGTCTTAGTTGTGACAGGTGGGCTCCTTAGTTATGGCACGTGGGCACCTTAGTTGTGGCTTGCCGGCTCCTTAGTTGCGGCTTAGCAGTGGCATGTGAACTCTTAGCTGCAGCATGCATGTGGAATCTAGTCCTCTGACCAGGGATCGAACCCCGGCCCCCTGCATTGGGAGCGTGGAGTCTTAACCACTGCACCACCAGGGAAGTCCCAAGCTTAAATTTTTTTTAATGTTAAATATAACACAAATACACATAATATATGGTCAGCTTAATGAATTATTACAAAGCAAAGGGACCCTTGCCGGCCATACCAGAAGCCCTCCACCTGTCCCTCCCAACCACGGGCCCTACCCCCGTCCCCAGGAGGAATGACTCTGCCTATTACTCTTTTTTAGGATATTTTTTATGGCCTCACTTCCTTACACTTCCTCATAGTTTTATCATCCAAATGTGCATCCTTAAACACTATAGCATGATTTTATTTTTTATATATGCTTTACGTTTTTTCTTTTTTAATCTATAAGTACCTTGTCCATGAAAAAAAACTTTCCCTTGTAATTTGTTGGAAAAACCCCACTGATCTAGGAAATCTAGATTTTTTTTTACTGATTGCGTTTCTATAGTACACCATATTTCCTGTAAACTGGCCATTGGATCTAGAGGCTAGATCAGATTCACATTCAGTTTCCTTTTGGTAAGACTACTTCATACATTGTTTCTGTTTTTCATCAAGAAGCATAGATTGTCTGCTTTTCTCTCTTTTTGGGACGTTAGCAACCATTGAGTGTCATTGCCTGGATCCATTAATTTATTAGGTGTTGTGAAATGGTAATATTCCAATTCAGTCATTTTTTTCTTTATCTGTTGGAATACTTCTAAAAAGAGAGAAACTTGCCCTCACCTAGTGTTCATTTACCCAGTGGTATAGTTCATGTAGAACAGGCAGGTGAATGCTTGATTCTTTTATTTACCAGTTTTCAAGATACATTTGTTTTCCTATCCTTTGAGAGTGACCAATTAGTTTCTTATTATTAAGTAAGCTTATGAACTCTCAGATTTGAACATACTCAGTTGGTTTCAAATAATTGCAATTAGCTTTATGGAAGCTCAAATACCCTACTGCTCCCTTAGCCTGTAGGAGTCTCTTCCAGTTGGCTGCAGAGTCTCTGAGCTTTCTGATTATCTGGAATGACAAGATGTTCCAGGTTCCTCTTGTACATTTCCTGCCCCAGACCTGGAATCAGCCATTTCTCTAAGAAGTCCTGGTTTCTTGTAGTTGGAAATGGGATTTCAAGGCTGCGATCTGTGCATTAGAGATGCTTTTGCTATTGGGATGGCTCTTGTTTCTAGGTCTTTTCCATGGACTGAGCTGGGAAGTATATTTTTAAAGATAAAATACTTTATGAGTTCATAGTGATACAGTTAAAATTCAGGACTAAGAGTGTTTACTTCTTCCATAGAAACGTTTTAACATGAAATGCAAGGTTAGTACACAATTTGTTACAAAATTTAAATCAATATGAACAACTTGATTTAATCCTTAGTTCTAATTCATAGTTCTCAGCAAACCTGAGGTTTAATACCCTCTCCCATCAGTTTCAATGGCTGCTCTGGGGGGTGAGGGCTTTCACCCCACCTATATAACTACTTGGTGCAACATATGTAGCTTGAAAAATCCTTTTAGGTGATTCTGATCTCCTCCTTCACTTCCCACCTCCACTCCACCGGGAAAGTCTTGCTCTAATCCCAGTTTCCTCGCTGGTAGGAGCAGACTTATATCTCCTGTGGCCTTTCCTGGCCTGTTGGGACTTACCCCTGGCCCTGATCTTTCTTTGCCCTGCAATGGGCCCCTGCCAGGGGGGATAAGCAAGTGCCTGTCCACTCCTGTGGTTCTTCAGCCCATTCCTGGCTGTGTGTGTGTCACAGAGCAATACACAGTGACCGGGCTGATGGAAGCAACTCAGATGATGGTAGACATCGATGGGGACGTCCTTGTGTTCCTGGAACTGGCTCAGGTAGGATGGCAGGGGAAGGAATCTCTCCAACATTCTCAGCTTTGGGCTCTGTCTGCCCATTTGGCAGCGAATGGGGAGGGGCTGGGAGGTGGTGGGTAGGAAGGGAACCCATTGTCAGACTTGGTTCCCTGAGTGGGCAGAGCCCATCTCATCCTCCAGGCCAGAGGATACACCCTGCCCCACCAAGAGGAGAGGCTGGCCATGGGGGGAAGGGACAGAGACTTCAGGAAACCGTAGGACAGGGGAGGGAAGCCCAGAATCATGTGTAGACGTGGTTGCTGCCTGCTGAGGTCATTTAAGGCACACTGAGGACTCTCCATCTAAAATGAACTTCCCACCTCCATTTTCCCAAACAGGCAAGCAAAATCTCCCGCACTGGCCCTCAGGGTGCCAGAAATTCTACCAGTAAAGATTAGTTTACGAAGTTAAAGCATGGCAGACACACCTGGGAAGTCAGTTCTCTAAGCCTGGTTGTCAGCACCTTAGTGCAGGCTGCTTTGGTCCCTGACAGCGGGGAGGACGAGGGGTCATATCTGAGGAGGGCAGACACAGCAGGATACCGCCGCATAGGAATGTGGATTTCTGGGGCTGCCGGGGACAGGTCAGAGGTGAGGTGGTGGTCGTGACAGTGCCAAGGAGCAAATCCAGCGTCATTCCCTTATGGTTTTGTGTGGCCTTGCCTCTTGAGGTGCCTCTCGAGTCTTTGTGACTCAGGGCCTTTGCCCACCTGCACCAAAGCTTTGGCTCTGAAGGCAACCGTAGATGTCTGTGTGCAGACCCCGCCCCTGGGGTCCCAGCACAGATGCGCTCCCGTCTGTTCCCAGTTCCACTGCGCGTATCAGTTGGCTGACTGGTGTCTCCACCACATCTGCACCAACTACAACAACGTGTGTCGCAAGTTCCCTCGAGACATGAAGGCCATGTCCCCAGGTGAGCACCCCCGGCTGCACCTGTGCTCCTCCCTCCGCTTGGGTCCAAATCTCTGACCTGACCCCAGGGCACCCGGAGACTGCTGAAGACCCTTGGGCCTAACTTGACCTTGTGGGTGGGGAGCAGCCTGCAGAGGTGCATCTAGCCAGGCAGAGGGGGGCCCGGGAAAAGTGCTGGCGTGGAGGGCAGGGCTCCCTCGGGGACCCTGGGCAACTCACTTTGCTCCTCTGGGCTTCTGTTTCTCGTAAGTACAGTCAGACTACAGTTGGTATTTTTCAGACCTTTTTGGATCAGACTCCACAATAAGCAATACATTTTATCTTGTGACCCAGTACACGTGTAGAAAAATATATCAATTGTTTTGAATGCTGCTCATGACCCATGACATTAATTTCATAACCTAGGAGTGGGCACAAGTCACAGCCTGGGCAACACAGGTCTGGGTATCCTCTGGGGTCCCTGCAGCTTGGCCTCTGCTTAATTGATGTCTCAGGTCCTGGGGCCCACAGGAAGCGCATGGGCTCCAGGGAGAGGTGTCTCTGGCCTCCCCGAGTTCCTGCCGCTCCGTCTTGAGGTCTTCACTGGGCGCCCTCCACTCTGCTGTGACCCCCTGCCCGCTAGCAGCTTCTCGCTGTACCCTGCCAGTTCTCCCACCCCCATTCTCTCCTCTTCACCCTTCTAGCATTTTCTTTCTAAAGCACAGCTCCAATCGCATCACTCCCCCGGTTCCAAACTCCCGTGGTGCCCCCCGGCCTTCCAGAATAGGTCCAAACCCCTCAGTCCAGCCTCCCCTCCCATCTGACCTCCTGCAACGCCCCCATCCCCACTTCCCTTCGAAACCTCAGCTCTGCCAGCTGCCTCTGCTGTCGCCCCAAGCAAGCCGAGCATCTTCTTGCTGACAGCTTTGCTTGCCCTTTCTCCCTCATCCTTTGCCTCAGCCTACTTTATTCTCAGCACACACTAAAGCCCTGTGTAGATCTTCCCTCTGTCTTTGAAGAATAGCACAAGTGGGAATGCCTTTCCCCCGGCACGTACCGTCGGCCCCACTCCCTGGGCACCTGGCTCTCTTTAGGGGGCTCCGTGAAGGGATGTGGTCCTGACAGGACCGAAGGCCGTCTGCAGGTCCCATGGCAGCAGGGCAAGGGTGGGAGTCCCTCTTGCCCCTTCTCCTGACGTCCTCCTCATCAAGCCCTACTGCGTTCTGCTGCAGAAAACCAGGAGTATTTTGAGAAGCACCGGTGGCCGCCTGTCTGGTACCTGAAGGAGGAAGACCACTACCAGCGGGCCCGGAAGGAGCGCGAGAAGGAGGACTGTCTCCACCTGAAGCGGCAGCCCAAGCGGCGCTGGCTGTTCTGGAACAGCCCTTCCTCACCGTCCTCTTCAGCCACCTCCTCGTCTTCCCCATCTTCCTCCTCGGCTGTGGTCTGAGACGCTGCCACGCTCTTCTGGCCCTGCTGCCATTGTCCCCACGTGTTCTTGCCCCTCCGCCCTTCTGCATCGCCCCCTCCGCCTTCCAGGGACAGAGGGCTCACATAACCGGGGCCCTGCGGGGAGAAGCCGCTCTCACCAGCCAGCAGAGCTCAGCAGGGAGAGGAAGGAGCCGGGCCTCGCGGGTCAGAGCAGGGGCCCGGGCAGAGGTCCCGATTCCACGGCAGGGCAGGAGGCAACCCCTGGGAGCTGGGGAGCGGGGAAAGAGCTGAGGGCTGTGGCGTCTGGTCTCTGGGTCGGAGAGCCCTAGAATCAAATGGAAACTCCCCCAGCCGTGAGGCCGTGTGTCTTGGTCTGCGGAGGCAGCCCCCTCCCCGTGAGCGGCAGTGAGCAGGCAGGGTCCTACCTCTGCTGATCGTGTGTTGGCATCAGCGGACTTGGAGGGTTGCAGATGTTTTATGGGCATTTGCACGTGGAACCTACTCAAATCCGCACTGGAGAAGTCAGGGTAGAAATTAAGCCTTCAGAACCCAACTCAAGGTCTCCACCCCTGGGGTGCAGCTGCCAGAGGCCGCAAGTGGAAGGCTGGCCCTCTGCCAGCATCCCTCCCAGGGCTGTGGGCATCCAGGCCTGAGAAGGGCGGCAGAGGTTGCTGAGAGCTGCAGGCCTAGAAGCAGCGCCTCTTGGTGCAGTGAGAAACTTCTTTCTCCCTCCTCCTTCACCGCTCAGATTTGGAGATGGAAACCAAAGGAGACAGCTGGAACAGGGGGGAGAAGGAAGGGAGTGATGGGGGCCTGGGTGCAGGGTGGGGGAGAAGGAAGGGAGTGATGGGGGCCTGGGTGCAACAATCCCATGCTCCTTTGGGCTCCTCCCCCTGCCTCTGGTTAGCACGGCTTCTCACGGGGTAGGGTAAATTTAGCAAAAAACCCCAAGCAACAATGAACAGAATCACCAACAAAAACATTGTCGCCTCTATCCCCTCAAAGGAAGAAAAGCAGAAAAAGACCCTGTATGGCTTACATTTCTATAAAGCCAAACTGGGTTCCCCATGTGGATGAGGCAATGGTTGAGGCGGTGGAATTGACTCCAGTGCTTTTCAGGAAAGCAGTGCTACCGGCTGTGACCGAGGACGCCCCGGCCCTGCTGGTTGACCCTGGGCAGCACGTTGCGTGCCTTCAGCATGCTGGGGATGAGGTTTCGGGGGTGGGGAGGGTGGGCTCAGGGATCGCTGTGGCGTTGGAGCCACGTGTTCGCCCATCATGAGAATCAGGCTATCCTCACCTTCAGCGGGTAACTCCATAACATGTGAATGTGTTGGAGGGGTGGGGTGTGGTAGGGGGTCAAAGATCAGGAGAAAGGCACTGACATGGAGAATAGGAGACCCTGTAATGAAGGATCATAGCACATGATCTTACTCAGTGCTGGCTGGTGATAAAAGGGAAGGAGAAAAAGTGGGGGAATTGAACAGGAGCAAAGCCAAGGTCAGTCCAGAGAAGAGGAGGGGGGAGACTGGAGGACTGTGGAGGATTGAGACAGTAGCTTGCAGCCCCACTGGGGAAAAGCTGGGTCGCAACTGACCCTCTCCGTGTTTTCTAACCCTGATCCATATTTTACTCCCCACACCGTTTGTAGATTTAGAGGACAGAGTCCCTCTGATGAAGGTGGAGCCAGAGAGACTGAGCTCCTGGCCTCAGAGCTCCGGAGTCACCTCGTCTAAGAAAGATGCTTTAGGAAGAGGAACTGGTTTTCGGTCCCAGGGCCCTAGGTGGGCTCCACCACCAAGAGGCTGGCTTTAGGTCTGGGATAGAGCAAACCCAGAAACCATGGAAACTCTGCATCAATTTTTTGGTGCCAAGACCTAGGGATTTGAAATTAAGTCCTCGTCAAGAGAAGGAGCAGGAGGTGGCAGGTCACGCGGGTCTAGAGTGGCTGTGACCCGTGTTGTCTGAGCCCCAGACTTCGAGGCGGTGGCTGCCTCCCCTCCAAGTCCTCCAGGTGGCAGGCTGGGAAACCAGACATGTGCTGCCCTCTACTGGCTGGTGAGCCCCCTGCCACTGAGCTCAGGGTGAGCCTGAGGGGCAATGGGCGGGGCAGAAGGGGAGCCTCCAAGGTGGGGGTGCAGCTCTGCCCCCAGGACCTTCGCTCTGGGGAGGTGACAGAGGAGGGGCCGGGGGGCCTCCCTGGAACTCTAGGTGGGTGGGAGAGCCAGGGCCTGAAGTCCAATGGCAAGGGAATTGCTCCGTGAGGTTGCAGGCCTGAGCCACTGGGCCCACTGATGAGGATGCAGAAAGGCCAGTGGGGAGAGAAAGGGAAGGTGGCCCAGGAGCTGCAGGAGGCCCCCAGGTGAGGGGTCACAGAATGACCCCAGCAAGCAGGGCCCCACCCCCACTTCCCAGCAGCTCTGTCAGAGCCGGTCTGCACCTCAAGGGAGCCCAGCAGGCCCAGGTGTGGCCCAGAGACATCACCTGGGGAGGCTGTGGGGAAGCCAGGCCAGGCTGGGGTCCCTCTCCCAGGGGAAGGGCAGGGAGGAGGGGCTGGATTCCAGTCCCCCAGGAACCTGGCGCCCAGAAATCCAGAGTCAGAGCAGGAGACACACCCATGCAGGGCGAGCTTGAGCCCGAGGCATAAAAGGGAGAAGGATGGAGTGGGTCACACAGCAAGAACACACACCCCTGCACCCGGGTCACTCAGCACTGCTCCAGAGAACAGTACGATGGGGGAGAAAACACACACACACACGCCTCTTTTTATATAAAATTGCATATTTAATTTGGTCATGAATTCATAAACATGAATATTTTGTACCTAATGGCCTTTCTTGTATTGTTTGATATTTCCAACAAACTCTTCTAAGGTGGGAACTTGCAGTGGAGAGAAGCATGAAAAGATACCCAACCACTAATGAAACATTAAGTGCCTATCGTGGGTCAGGTGCTATTTGGACTGGATATAAAACAAACAAAAAAGACAACTTCATGCTCTCATTCAGCTTACCTTAAATAAACATGACAAACACTGACAAGGCTAATACTTCAGATGGGCGCTTAAGGAAGTCCTCCAAGGAAGGGACAAGTGAGGTGAAACATGATTGGCAATAATTCATTTATTTCTCCCTCTGAAGATGAATGCAGAGTGTCCTACACAGACGGAACAGCAAAGGCAGGAAATGCCTGACTTCCAGGGAAGGGAGGGGCAGCAAGGTGCGACCTCTGGAAGGAACAGGGAAAGGGCTGCAGCACCACGGCCACCGAGGTAGGACCCCTACCAAACTCCACTAGAACACCATGCCCTGAACATGTCTAAATACTCAGCCAATTCTAGTCTGGGCCCAGCCATGCCACTCTTGGACACACAGAGTTTTGAGATGGAAAAGACCAAAACCCTGAGAATTACTACTTCCATAACATTATCTTGCCGTGACTGGAATACTACAGAGATAGGTGGGGTGGAAGGAGGGCTGAAGTGGTTACAAAGTATTTTTAAAAGTAAGAGAAAGTGGTCTGCCATCCCTCAGCTGAGGGTGCTGCCATGCATCTTCCTTATTTAGGCAGAGTAGCCAAGTGAGGAAACCTCCCACCAAGCGCTTGGGAGGGGCAAATGGAGGAGGGGAAGAATCACAAAGAGAAGCCAGCTTGCAAGCCTTTATTCTCAAAACAAGATTGCAATACAGAGATTGGCCAAGATGGCAGAGTAGAAAGACCCTGAGCTCGTGTTCTCTCACAGGCACCCAAAATTACAACTATTTGCAAAACAACCATTGATGAAAAAGGCCGGAACCTACCAGAATAGATCTTCTGCAACTAAAGACATAAAGAAGGAACCACAATGAGATGGGTTGGAGGGGGCAGACTCACAGTGTAATCAAGTCCCGTACTCCTGGGTGGGCAACCCACAAACTGGAGAATTATATTGCAGAGGTTCTTCCACAGGAGCGTTCTGAGCCCCACATCGGGCTCTTCAGCCCAGGGGTCCTGCACCAGCAAGATGAGCCCCCAGAGCATTTGGCTTTGAAGGCATGCAGGGCCCTAATTTTGGGTGTCCCAAAGGACTGGGGGAAATAGAGGCTTCACTCTTAAAGGGCGCACATAAAATCTCACATGCACTGGGACCTAGGGCAAAAGTAGTAATTTGATAGGAGCCTGGGCCAGACCTACTTGCTGGTCTTAGAGCACGTCCCAGAGGGGCAGGGCATGGGTGTGGCTCACCCTGGGGACATGGACACTGGTAGCAGCCATACTTAGAAGCTCCTTCTACTGCTGGACACTGGTTCTGGTAGACATCATTGTGGGATCCTCCCTCTAGCTCATGAGCCCCAGGAGCTAATGAGTTGCGTGGGGGTGGCCAGCCCCACCCAACAGCCTGTAGGCACCAGTGCTGGGATGCTTCAGGCCAAACAGCTAACTGGGCTGGGACACAGCCCCAGCCGTCAGCAGACAAGCTGCCTAAAGACTTCCTGAGCCCACAGACACCTGTAGGCATGCCTCCAGACATGGCACTGCCCACCAGAGGGCCAAGACCCAGCTCCACCCACCAGTGGGCAGGCATGGGCCCTGCCCTCCAGCAAGCCATCACTAGTCTCTGGACAGCCTCACCCACCAGGGGACAGACACCAAATGCAAGAAAACCACAATCCTGCAGACTGTACACAGCAGGCAAGACCCTGTCCTGGGACCAGCTGGGACCCAGCCCTGCCCACTAGCTGGCCAACACCAGCTTCAGTGAGCAGGCAGGGTCCATGCCTCTGTGTCCTGGGGTCTGGCTTCAGGACACCCCAGACCCCATACCCAACTGTGTCAGGAACTAGCTCCCCTGCACCAGTGATATGACACCAGCTCTGGAATTCCTGGGCCCTGCAGCCAGACCCCAGGACACAGCTCTGCATGCCAGTAGTCTGGCACTAACCCCAGGACCTGGCTTCAGCCACCAGTGTGTGGGCAACAGCCCCGGAGTTTTCTGGACCCTGACCACGCCCACCAGTGAGTCAGCACTAGCCCCGCGGCCCCATGGGGTTCTGTAACCAGCTTCTTCGTGACCAGGCACCACTAATGAGCAACTGGCAGCCTCTGCACAAGGTAGGCCCTGGCAACCAAGCCTACCACACTGCCTAGATAGCCTGCCACAACAGAAGGACCCGTGCAGCTCTCATGGGGGAACCCCTAGAGCCTATAGATTGGGTGATGAGAAGGGAGTGCACTGCTGGGAGGGCATTGCAGAGGATGTGTCCTACAAAAGGCCACTTTGCCAAGGTTCGGAAACAGCAAGCCTACCAAATACATAAAAATACAAATAGCAACTTAGACAGAAGGAGGTGGCAGAGTAACATGTTCCAGATAAAGGAAAAAGAAAAACCACCAGAAGAAGAAGTAAGTAAAGTGGAGATAGGCAATCTACCTGAAAAAGAGTTCAGGGTAAAGATGATCAAAGGACTTGGGAGAAGAATGAATGCACAGAGTGAGAAGTTAGAAGTTTTTAACAAAGAGTTAGAAAATATAAAGAACAACCAAAGAGAGATGAAGAATACAATCAATGAAATAAAAATTGGGTTCACTTGGTGTTTTGCTGAAAGACCTGCTTTCAGCTTGAGGTTCAGAGGATTCACTGGCAAAATAACCACCCCACACTTTAATAAGCAAGAGATAAGGAAATTTATTATATGAGGGGTACCTCTTACTACTTATTATATGAGTAGTAAGTTACAGTATAAGGACAAGTAATATATATATAGAGAGAGAGAGAGAGAGAGAAATAAATGTACATACATTACCAAATTGGGAAAAACAAGCAACATCACCAACCTGGGAGAGTTTGCACAACCAAGCTGGGAGAACGAGCAATATATATAGAGAGATAAAAGCGCATACGTTACCAGTTGGGGAAACACCTACATCCAGATCTAAGCAATGCTGGGAAGTCCCTGTAACAGCAATCTGGAGTCCCAATTGGGAAGGTCCTGGGCGGTGCGTCCACCCCATGGTGAGACTTCAGAGTGCCGCTCAAAGGAGTCCTGCTTTTAATGCCAAGCCCCAAGCTGATAGTCATTAGCTTACGTGAAAATATGCAGCTCTGGCTATTATCATAAATGCTTTGATACTTTAGTCGTAAGTCTCAGAATGTTCGCTGATCCCCAGGAACTGGCCAGATTCCCAAGGCCCAAGAAGCTCCATGACTTACTCCCTTCCTTATCTGTTGGTTCCCAAGACTTGCTAGCACGTTTCTGCTGACCTGCATGTAGTCCAGCAGTTTGGTATGTAGCTCTTTCGGTCTTTGTTTAGTCAAAGGCCTATTGTTGCCTCTGAAGTCTGAACAAGACTCTTAATTTTCCCAACACTTGGTATGTTAAATTACATGGGGAACATTGTCCAAACTCGCAGTTGCCTGTGTCAGATGGAATCATCAGGCTCTCCCCAGTTTTATTGCAGCCGCCAGACAGAGAGGGGAATGGGTTTTGGGTTCTTCTGCTGTCTAGTCTCTCACTTTACTCTATGTCCAAAAAAAAAAATCCCCTTTGGGAATACTCCCACCTCTAGGACCTCAGGTCCTGACTCCATTGGCATTTTCCATTGCACCTGACTCCAATTCCTCCAGGAGTTCCTTCTTGTACCTCTAGGACCCCCTTCACTCCAGGCCTTGGCAGCCCCTGCACTCTTACAGACTACCTGTTGGGCTGGCCACTTCCAAGCTGCCCACATCCTAGGCCTTATAGATGCTCAATCTCAAGGAATACACCCTAACATAGGGAAACCTGTTATAGGACATAAGCTTCATAGAAAACAGACCCTCCTCAAGGAGAGCCCTGGCAACACACTGGCACCGGTTCAAACTTCCCTTATCAGGGACCCCTCACGCAAGGGACTGGAGACCAGAAGTGTCTGGTTAGGAATCAGTGGGAGAGTAGAGGATGCTCAAAACCCCATTAGGTAAGAAGGGAATTCGGGAGACACTCTGACCCCCTTCTGACAAAAGCCTCCTGGTAAAATGTCGTCGTGATGCCGGACTTCACTTCTAGGAGCGCTCTCTGTCGCAGGTTACTCAGCATGGGAGGAGCCTCTTCTAAGCCAGAAGAAACACCTCTGGAATGTATCCTTAAAAATGGGAAAATTTTTTAAATAGATGGGCTGAAAAGGGAAAAACTTAAACTCTACTGTAGGGACTTCCCTGTTGGTCCAGTGGTTAAGACTCCGCACTTGCAATGCAGGGGGCATGGGTTCAATCCCTGGTCGGGGAAGTTCCGTGTGCCATGCTGCATGGCCTAAATAAATAAATAAATACATAAATAAAATAAAAATTAAATTGTTAAAAAAAAAGTACTGTAACACTGCCTGGCCTTTATATGAGTTGGGGGGATGGAGAAAAATGGTCTGAAAAATGGGTCTCTAAATTACAATACCATCTTGCAATTGGATCTTTACTGTCACAAGATGGGAAAATGGATTGAGGTTCCCTATGTTCAAGCCTTCATGGTCCTTTACCAAAACCCAGCTCTAAGTGGCTCCTGTAATCAAAGGCCTGGGGAATCAGAAAGCACTCCCGACATTTTAGATGATCTCCTTCTAAACTTCCCCGATTCTCAGGGAGGAAATCAAGTTTCCCCTGCTTCTCCAGAGCCACCTACTTCCCCAGAGGCACCTACTTCTCCAGATTCCTCTGACCGGTCCCGTACTCCATTTCCCTGTGTTCTTTATACCCACTGTTACCCCAGGAAGGAGAGACTAGTCCCTCCAGGGTAACTTGTAATGGAACTTCCTATCACCCAGGATCGGGAAAAGTGTGCCCTCTTAGGGAAGTGGCAAATGGTGAAGAGACAATCAGAGTACATGGGCCCTTCTCTTTAACTGATTTAGCCCAATGCAGACAGAGACTGGGCCATTTTTCTGAAGACCCTAGTAAGTTTGCTGAAGGGTTTCAGCCCTAACTCTGGCCTTTGATTTAACTTGGAAGGATGTCCAAATAGTCCTGTCTACTTGCTGTACCCCTGAGGAAAAACAGAGAATTTGGGCAGCAGCCCAGGGCCACACTGACCATCTTGCCAGGGACCAACATGAACATTTTGTTATGGGTGGAGATGCAGTCCCAAATCAGGAGCCCTGTTGGAATTATAATTCCTGGGAGGGAACAGAAGACAGGAAGCACATGATCCAATGTGTATTAGAAGGGATGAGAAAGTGTATGAAAAAAGCCAGTTAAGTATGAAAAGGTTAAAGGAGTGACCTAAGAAGAAAAAGAAAATTCAGCCCTCTTTCATGATGGCTTGTGAAGGCTTTTAGAAAACTTACTAACATCGATCCATCCACTCCCAAGGGTCAGTCTCTGCTGGGACAACATTTTGTCAGCCAGTATGCCCCTGATATTAGGCAGAAACCCCAAAAGTTACAACTAGGCTCACAAACCCTGGTGTCCCAACTCTTAGAGGTGGCCTTTGGGGTATTTAATAATCGAGATCAAGCTGAGGCAGAGGAGAGAACCCAATGTGAAAACAGGCAGGCCAGG
This sequence comes from Balaenoptera musculus, assembly GCF_009873245.2. Classification (NCBI taxonomy): domain Eukaryota; kingdom Metazoa; phylum Chordata; class Mammalia; order Artiodactyla; family Balaenopteridae; genus Balaenoptera; species Balaenoptera musculus. The sequence goes on along the minus strand of NC_045790.1, from coordinate 15,242,192 downwards.
GCTCAAGCTAAACTGATAGCCATAGCTATCAGCCATGCCTTGCAACCTCATGACAACCGAAGGGGGCCAAGGAAGTTCAACCATCCACCTGGAGGTAAAACCAGCAAGGGGGAATACTTCAAATGTAAGTCAACTGACCACTGGGCCCAAAAGTGCCAAAAAGAACCCCCTGCTCCATGCCCAGTCTGCAAACAAACAGGTCATGGAAGTGGAACAGTCCTCACTTCCAAAGGGGAAGGGGGGCTCCTGTTCCTGAGATGGCCATGCTGGATGATTGAGGTGGCCCAGGGATTCTGGCGGCTCCCCCCAATGTGATGTCTATCTCCAGTGAGGAGCTCTGGGTGGTCCTTGATGTGGCAGGTAAGAAAATCAGTTTTTTAATTGATACAGAACCACATATTCTGTCCTGATCTCTCACACTGGGTATCTTTCCTCCAAAAGCTGTACAGTGACTGGTGTCGACAGAAAGCCTCACACCCATTATTACTTCACTGAGCCTCTCACTTGTCAGTTTGAACAGCGTTTGATCTCACATAGCTTTTTAGTTGTGCCTGAGTGTCCTACCCCACTACTGGGAAGAGAGATTCTGGGTTCCCTCGGAGCCGTATTAGGAGTAAGACAGACCAGCCGGAAGAACAAGGTCCTATTCCCAGCCGTATTCTACACGCAGTAAACCTTGCAGATTGGGACAAAGAAACCCCTGGGAAGGCTATAAATGCCCAACCTATAAAAATTAGCCTTAAGCCAGAAGTTGCTTATCCTAACGAGAGACAGTACCCCATAAAGTTGGAAGCAAAGAAAAGGTTTGCAACCCTTCATAGATAAATTCTTTTTTTATTTGCCCTTTTCTTTCCTTTTCTTTTTATTGGACTATAGTTGCCTTACAATGGTGTGTTAGTTCCTGCTTTATAACAAAGTAAATCAGCTATACATATACATATATCCCCATATCTCTTCCCTCTTGTGTCTCCCTCCCTCCCACCTTCCCTATCCCACCCCTCTACGTGGTCACAAAGCACCAAGCTGATCTCCCTGTGCTATGCGGCTGCTTCCCACTAGCTATCTATTTTACATTTGGTAGTGTATATATGTCCATGCCACTCTCTCACTTCGTCCCAGCTACACTTCCCCCTCCCCGTGTCCTCAAGTCCATTCTCTACATCTGCGTCTTTATTCCTGTCCTGCCCCTATGTTCTTCAGAACCAATACCACATCTTCTTTATCCATTCCTCTGTTAATGGACATTTAGATTGCTTCCACGTCGGGGCTATTGTAAATGATGCTGCAGTGAACATTGGGGTACATATGTCTTTTTGAATTATGGTTTTCTCTGGGTATATGCCGAGGAGTGGGATTGCTGGGTCATATGGTAGTTCTGTTTTTAGTTTTTTAATGAACATCCATAATGTTCTCCATAGTGGCTGTATCAATTTACATTCCCACCAACAGTGCAAGAGTATTCCCTTTTCTCCACACCCTCTCCAGCATTTATTGTTTGTAGATTTTTTTGATGATGGCCATTCTGACTGGTGTGAGGTGATACCTCACTGTAGTTTTGATTTGCATTTCTCTAGTAACTAGCGATGTTGAGCAGCTTTTCATGTGCCTCTTGGCCATCTGTCTGTCTTCTTGTGAGAAATGTCTATTTAGGTCTTCTGCCCATTTTTGGACTGGGTTGTTTGTTTTTTTGATATTGCGCTCCATGAGCTGTTTGTGTATTTTGGAGATTAATCCTTTGTCAATTGCTTCATTTGCAAATATTTTCTCCCATTCTGAGGGTGGTCTTTTCATATTGTTTGTAGTTTCCTTTGCTTCACAAAAGCTTTTAAGTTTCATTAGGTCCCATTTGTTTATCTTTGTTTTTATTTCCATTACTCTAGGATGTGGGTCAGAAAAGATCTTGTTGTGATTTATGTCAAAGAGTGTTTTTCCTGTTTTCCTCTTAAGAGTTTTATAGTGTCTGGTCTAGAATTTAGGTCTTTAATCCATTTTGAGTTTATTTTTGTGTATGGAGTTAGGTAGTGTCTAATTTCATCCTTTTACATGTAGCTGTCCAGTTTTCCCAACACCACTTATTTTTTAATAATTTTATTTATTTATTTGGTTGCACCAGGTCTTAGTTGTGGCTTGAGGGCTCCTTAGTTGTGGCTTCCCAGCTCCTTAGTTAAGGCATTCAAGCTCCTTAGCTGTGGTGTGTGAACTCTTAGTTGCGGCATGCATGTGGGATCTAGTTCCCTGGTCAGAGATTGAACCCAGTCCCCCTGCATTGGGAGTGCTGAATCTTAACCACTGTGCCACCAGGGAAGCCCCCCCAGCACCACTTATTGAAGAGACTGTCTTTTCTCCATTGTATATTATTGCCTCCTTTTTCATAGATTAGGTGACCATAGGTGCATGGGTTTATTTCTGGCCTTTCTATTCCGTACCGTTGATATATATTTCTGTTTTTGTGCCAGTACCATACTGTCTTGAGACAATGGTATACTACTCAGCCATAGACAAAGAATGAATTTTGCCTTTTGCAGCAACATGGATGGACTTGAAAGGTATTATGCTAAGTGGAATAAGTCAGATGGAGAAGGACAAATATTGTAGGATATCACGTATATGTGAAATCTAAAAAATAAAACAAACCAGTGAACATAACAAGAAAGAAGCAGACTCACAGATACAGAGAACAAACCAGTGGTTACCAGTGGTGAGAGGGAAGAGGGAAGGGACAATATAGGGGTAGGGGATTAAGATGTACAAAATATTATGTATAAAATAAGTGACAAGGATACAACATAGAAAATACAGTCAATACTTTATGGTTATTATAGATGGAGTATAACCTTTAAAAATTGTGAATCACTATATTATATCCCTGCAAATTATATAATATTATACAAATAAAAAAGTAAGAGAAAGTGATACAAGAACAAAACTCTAAAGTTCCAGCCATTTTAGGCCCAATTCTCACAGGTTTTAAGAATTGGTACCTGAAAGTAACACAATATTGTAAACCAACTATACTTCAATTTTTTAAAATGGAAAATTAAGAAAAAAAAAAGTATACATTCTAATGGTAAAAAGAAAAAAAGAATTCGTGTTTATGTGTTCCCTTTCATGCAGAAGTGGGATGCTTACAGAGGCACTAAGCTCCTCATATTTGGAATCTGTACCCTAAAAAGGCTGTTCTGGGACTCAGATTCACAGACCACCGTAAGTGAGAGGGCTCATCTAGTACTGAGTCAGCCAACATTGAACACAATCCATGAGCACCGTCCACTCTTCCTCCCAGAGACCATGGCAGACACTAGGAGCAGATCCCTGTCCTCTCTCCCTGGAGCCCAGATAGAACTGAAGGTTCACTAACAAAACCAGACGTGGCACATGACATAGAAGCTATCTGACACTCACGTGTCCCACCCATGTCCCACCCTTCCCACTCAGGTCCATAGATGAACAGGAGGAGGCCCACGCGTGACAGCCCAATTCACGGATACCAGACACAGGGCTGCATGTGGATGCCACTTCTCCTCACTCCTCATTTGTAAACATCTACCAATAAATAATATAAATAATCCCACACCTATAAAATTGTCAGTTGGAAATGATGGACACTTTAAAAGTTGCTGGTCATCTAATCCTAGACAAAGTCAAACTCCCATATGAGGGAGAATTGATCCCACCAATGCCTCCCACGGCAATGGGCCTCGTACTCCGCCCCGCTCTGTATTTTTACTGATTTTATGGTTGCCTGCTCACATCCAGGGAACCCACGTAGTCAACCTAGTAAGTAACCTTTCCAAAAGGTTTCCCACGTTCATATAAATCTATACAAAAACATTAAAATGGAAAGATGGTTATCATAAAATATTAAGTCATCATTAGACATAATTAAGTACACACATAACATGGGTGGATCTCACAATTTAAAAAATACACGTAAAACGTGCAATTCTGGTAGGATGAAAAAGTGCTCTGAACTAAATGACATCCTAAATCAACTCTCAGTACATACACAAGCATAAATATTTATAAATATTTCCACCATCATTTATCAATGACATTTCATAAATATTACTCCAGTTTTACTTAAAAGTTCTAGAACTCTACAACATATATCGGATGAGAGTGTTCCTTCAAGTATTGGTCAAGTACCGGCTGTTTCATCCAGGCTGGTGTCCAATCATGTGTCCCTTTCCAGAAGAAAAGGTAAAGTAGGGAAGCTGTAGTTTCATAAAGAGATTCTTTTAGACTCAGGACACAGCAGAGCCTGCTTCACCATCTTCATAGACATACTTTCCCGAGCCCACCAGGTGGTTCCGAATCGTCTCCTTTGCCAGTCTTTCCCCCAGCGTTTCCAAGGCGTCCAGCAGGGTGTTGACTGAGGCCTCCCGTCCCTTGTTGCTGACCCAGGTCTCTAGCATTTCATACAAGGCATCCCGAGGGACCCGGACCCCTTCTCTGACCAGAAGGATCTCATTTCGTGTGAGGCCCAACTGCCTCATGAGTGAGTCCCAGGAGTTAGGGGACACGGCGGTTGCAAAGTAATCGAAGAATAGTCTCAGACCTAGGTTGGGGGAAAGTCACAGAGACAGAGTTGGGACAGGCTTCAGAAAGGGCAGAGGACCCTCAATCAGGCCTAGACCCCAGGGTGGGACCTCAGGAGCTCCCCCTGCTGGTGAACCTGCTCTGCGTCCCTGACATGCTTCCCATCAGCAGAGAATCAGGCCACACTGCATGGGCCTCACCTGTGCCCAAGGCACTGCAGGGAGTCCAGGTCACCAGAGAGTCCTGCCCTAAGGGGGGGATGAGGGCCCACCAGGGAGGGGAGATGGACGTCATGGAGGGAGAAGGCAGTCTGTGGTAGGAGACAGAGGGCGGGACACTGTGGTGCAACAGACCTCAGAGGAGGGCACCTGCCGTTCTCACGACAGTGAGGTCTCCCGGCTGCCACCTCTGCACTGGGGACAGAGCAAGGGCCTGGAGGGAGGAAGGTCTCTGGCCTCACGCCCAGCTCGGCCTCGCTGACTGACGCTGTGGCAGAGCTGGATGGGGACAGACTCGGAGCAAGAATTTAACCCATAAAATGGAGCAAACACCACCCACCTCCGGGACTGTACTGGGGATTCAAGGAGATGTGTGTGAAATGCAGTGCACACCACCGTCCATAGGTACAGAAGGTGGGCACCGAACACAAATTTGTATTTTCTAACAGCTACACTGAAAAACGTAAAAAGTAACAAGTAATAACTAATTTTCATAAAATATGGTACTAACTCAATATATTCTAAAAATTTTCTTTTCAACATGTAATCAATATCCAACAAACTGTTAATGAGACATATTACAGTCCTTTTTCCTACCAAGTCTTTGCAGTACAGTATCGAGTGATACTACAGCTCTTCAGATTTGGCCACAGGTCGGGTGCTCCACAGCCTCCTGCGGCCAGTGGGTGCCCTGCTGGACGGCACAGCCCCTTAGATGCCTCAGGGTGGGCCAACCTGGCCCTGAGCAGCAAGGGAGGAGGGAGGATGGGGGGGGAGGGAAGGACAGGGAGGTGTTAGGGGACACTGTTAGGGGACAGAGGGGTGCAGGGTGGGGAGAAGAAGAGGGGGCCGAGAGGGAATTAGAGTCCCGATGGTCCAGTGACAAGCCATCGCCTGCTCTGAGTTGCCCTAACAGCTATGGGGACAGCAGTTAGGACACTGGCCCTCCTCCCTCCACTCGTGCTCCACTGCCCGGGGAAAACACTCACTTTCAGTGGGGTCTGCACCGTTTGCTGGAACCAGCAGCCTTCCTTTCGTGTGAGACCCTTCAGCTCCTGCTGGTTCCTGTAAAACACAGTGGAGAACAGCCTTGGTCTTAATTAATCAGGGGTCCTGGGTTCCAGAACTGAGCCCGGCAACCAGCCCGCTGTGTGACATGGGCAGTCACCTTCCCTCCCGGGTCTCTATGGAGATGGAGCGGAACCTCCCACCCTGAGCCGTTCACAGGCTCACGTACTCATGGAGGGACATGTTTCCTGCAGTAATGCTCACTTCTTAAGTATCTGCTCCAGCTTTGACAACTGTATGCAGTGGAGTAGCCATCACCCAATCAAGACAGGGAACATTCCCATCCCCACACAGTCCCTTCTGCCCCTTCTAGTCTTTTCCCACCCACCTCGTCAGGAGACAAGCACTCCATCCCAGCCTTCTTGTGACTCAAATGAAGAGTATTTACAAGGGCATTTTGGAAAATCTAAAGGAAGTGTCTATTCCATGTACATGAAGGTGCTTTGATCAGTAATAATGTACCATATCAATAGCCTAAATAAGGGAATGAAAGCATCTGATAGCCTCCATGGAGTCTGGAAAGGCATTTGGTAGAAGTAAACATGAATTGTGACTTTTTAAAAATACCTAAAAATAGGAGGCTGCATCCACAATGATAAAATTTTCTATATGAACACAAGAATCAACATCATTCCTAATGGTGAAATATTGGAGGCACTCCCAATGAAATCAAATCAAGACCAAAATATCTGTCCTCTCTAAGCATCTTTGAACATAAGTTCTAGACTATGCAGCAATCAAGATGTGAAGCAAAAATGAGGCAAGGCTAGGGGAAGGGGGCAGAAAAAAATATTATTATTTTAATATGGCTGTATATTTTAAAAACCCTAAGGTTTAAGCTACAGTACTTAAAAATGAGTGCATGTCTTGATGAATGTTAAAAACATAGCAGAAACAACATATTAGAAAATGAGATTATAAGAGGACCAACCATTAAGAGTAATAAAGAAACAGCTTTGACAAGAAATAGGCATAATTTATCTGAAAAACTCAAATCTTATTGAGTCATAATAAAAACCCTTGACTTGAGATGCTATCTCCTTTTTAAAATATATTTTTTCATTGAGTTATAGTTGATTTACAATATTATATTAGTATCAGATGTACAATGTAGATTCAAAATTTTTAGAGATTATACTCCATTTAAAGTTATTATAAAATATTGGCTAATTCCCTGTGCTGTACAATCTATTTTTGTAGATATTTGTTTTGTATATAATAATTTGTACCTCGTAATCCCCTACCCCTATTTTGGCCTCCCACCTTCCCTTTCCCCCTGGTAACCACTAATTTGTTCTCTATATCTGTGAGTCTGCTTCTTTCTTGTTATATTCATTTGTTTTTTTATTTCTTAAATGCCACATTAGGTGATAACATACAGCATTTGTTTTTCTCTGTCTGACTTATTTCATTAAGCATAATACCCTCCAGGTCCATCCATGTTGCTGCAAATGGCAAAATTTCATTCTTTTTTATGGCTGAGTAGTATTCCATTATATATATATATGTGTGTTTGTGTGTGTGTGTGTGTATGTGTATATATATATATATGTATATATATATATATCTCACATCTTCATATCCATTCATCTGGGTTTTTTTCTTTCTTTTTTGTATTTATTGTGGTAAGAACACTTACCATGAGATCTACCCTCTTAACAGATTTTTAAGAGTACAATACATTTATTGTTATCTATAGGCACATTGTGGTAATGCAGATCTCTAGAATTCATTCATCTTCCACAACTGAAATTTTATACAATTCAATTAGCAACTCCCCATTTGCCCCTCTCCCCAGCCCCTGGCAAGCATCATTCTATTTCTTGCTTCTGTGAGTATGACTATTTTGGATATCTCATATAAGTGAAATCATGCAGTATTTGTCCTTTTGTGACTGGCCTATTTCACTTAGCATAATGTCCTCAAGGCACATCCGTGTTGTAGCATATTGCGGGATTTCCTTATTTTTTAAGGCTGAACAATATTCCATTGTATGTATATACCACATTTTCTTTTTTTTTTTTAATACATCTTTATTGGAATATAATTGCTTCACAATACTGTGTTAGGTTCTGTTGTACAACAAAGTGAATCAGCTATATGCATACACATGTCCCCATATCCCCTCCCTCTTGAGCCTCCCTCCCACCATCCCTATCCAACCCCCCTAAGTCGTCACAAAGCACCAAGCTGATGTCCCTGTGCTATGCTGCTGCTTCCCACTAGGTATTATTTTACTTTTGGTAGTGTATATATGTTGATGCTACTCTCACTTCACCCCAGCTTCCCCCTCCCCGCAGTATCCTCAAGTCCCTCCTCTATGTCTACGTCTTTATTCCTGCCCTGTCACTATGTTCATCAGTACCATTTTTTTTTTTAGATTCGATATATATGCGTTAGCATATGGTATTTGTTTTTCTCTTTCTGACTTACTTCACTCTGTATGACAGATTCTAGGTCCATCCACCTCACTACAAATAACTCAATTTCGTTTCTTTTTATGGCTGAGTAATATTCCATTGTATATATGTACCACGTTTTCTTTATCCATTCATCTGTCGATGGACATTTAGGTTGCTTCCATGTCCTGGCTATTGTAAATAGTGCTGTAATGAACATTGTGGTACATGACTCTTTTTGAATTATGGTTTTCTCAGGGTATATACCCAGTAGTGAGATTGCTGGGTCATATAGTAGTTCTATTTTTAGTTTTTTAAGGAACCTCCATACTGTTCTCCATAGTGAGAACTGAGGGTTGTCTTTTCGTCTTGTTTATTGTTTCCTTTGCTGTGCAAGAGTTTAAGTTTAATTAGGTCCCATTTGTTTACTTTTGTTTTTATTTTCATTACTCTAGAGGGTGGGTCAAAAAAGATTTTGCTGTGGTTTATGTCAAAGAGTGTTTTTCCTATGTTTTCCTCTAAGAGTTTTATAGTGTCTCATCTTACACTGAGGTCTTTAATTCATTTGGAGTTTATTTTTGTGTATGGTGTTAGGTAGTGTTCTAATTTCAATCTTTTACATGTAGCTGTCCAGTTTTCCCAGAACCACTTTTTGAAGAGGCTGTCTTTTCTTCATTGTATGTTCTTGCCTCCTTTGTTGTAAATTAGGTGACTATATGTGTGTGGGTTTATCTCTGGGCTTTCTATCCTGTACCATTGATCTATATTTCTCTTTTTTGTGTGTGTGCCAGTACCATACTGTCTTGATTACTGTAGCTTTGTAGTGTAGTTTGAAGTCAGGGAGCCTGATTCCTCCAGCTCCATTTTTCTTTCTCGAGATTGCTTTGGCTATTTGGGGTCTTTTGTGTTTCCATATGAATTGTAAAATTATTTGTTCCAATTATGTGAAAAATGCCATTGGTAATTTGATAAGGATTGCATTGAATCTGTAGATTGCTTTGGGTAGTATAGTCATTTTCACAATATTGATTCTTCCAATCCAAGAACGTGGTATATTTCTCCATCTGTTTATGTCATCTTTGATTTCTTTCATCAGTGTTTTACAGTTTTCTGAGTACAAGTCTTTCACCTCCTTAGGTAGGTTTATTCCTAGGTGTTTTATTTTTTTTGTTACGATGGTAAATGGGATTGTTTCCTTAATTTCTCTTACTGATTTTTCGTTGTTAGTGTATAGGAATGCCAGAGATTTCTGTGCATTAATTTTGTATCCTGCAACATTACCAAATTCATTGATTAGTTCTAGTAGTTTTCTGGTGGCATATTTAGGATTTTCTATATATAGTATCATGTCATCTGCAAACAGTGACAGTTTTACTTCTTTTCCAATTTGGCTTCCTTTTATTTCTTTTTCTTCTCTGATTGCCATGGCTGCGACTTCCAAAACTATGTTGAATAAGAATGGTGAGAGTGGACATTCTTGTCTTGTTCCTGATCTTAGTGGAAATGCTTTCAGTTTTTCACCATTGAGTATGATGTTTGCTGTGGGTTTGTCATATATGGCCTTTATTATGTTGAGGCAGGTTCCCTCTATGCCCATTTTCTGGAGAGTTTTTATCATAAACGGGTGTTGAATTTTGTCAAAAGCTTTTTCTGCATCTATTGAGATGATCATATGGTTTTTATTCCTCAATTTGTTAATATGGTGTATCACATTGATTGATTTGCATATATTGAAGAATCCTTGCATTCCTGGGATAAATCCCAATTGTCATGGTGTATGATCCTTTCAGTGTGTTGCTGTATTCTCTTTGCTAGAATTTTGATGAGGATTTTTCCATCTATGTTCATCAGTGACATTGGACTGTAATTTTCTTTTTTGTGATATCTTTGTCAGCTTTTAGTATTAGGGTGATGTTGGCCTCATAGAATGAGTTTGGAAGCATTCCTTTCTCTGCAATTAGTTGGAATGGTTTGAGAAGGAAAGGTGTTAACTATTCTCTAAACGTTTGGTAGAATTCCTCTTTGAAGCCATCAGGTCCTGGACTTTTGTTTTTGGGGAGTTTTTTGATTACTGATTTGATTTCATTATGGGTAGTTGGTCTGTTCCTATTTCCTATTTCTTCCTAGTTCAGTCTTTGGAGATTGTACATTTGTAGGAATTTGTCCATTTCTTATATGTTTTCCAATTTATTGGCATATAGTTGTTTGTATTAATCTCTTATGATCCTTTATATTTCTGCGGTGTTGGTTTCTCTTTTTTTTACTTATGATTTTTATTGGCTTGGGTCCTCTCACTTTTTTTCTTGATTAGTCTGGTGAAAGGTTCCTCAATTTTCTTTTTCTTTTCAGAGAACCAGCTCTTAATTTCATTGATCTTTTCTATTTTTTTGTTTAGTCTCTATTTCAGTTATTTATTCTCTGATCTTTAGGATATTTTTTCCTTCTACTTATTTTGGGTTTTGTTTATTCTTCTTTTTTTTTGTTCCTTTAGGTGTAAGGTTAGGATGTTTATTTTAGATTTTTTTTTGTTTCCTAAGGTAAGCTTATATCACTATAAACTTCCCTTTTAGAACTGCTTTTGCTGTGTCCTATAGATTTTTGGATCGTGGTGTTTTCATTTTCATTTGTCTCCAGGTATTTTTAAAATTCTCCTATGATTTTTTCAGTGCTCCATTGGTTGCTTAGTAGTATGCTGTTTAGACTCCACATGTTTGTGTTTTGTTGCAGTTTTTTTTTCTAGTAGTTGATTTCTAGTCTCATAGTGTTGTGGTCAGAAAAGATGCTTGATATGACTTCAAATTTCTTAAATTTATTGGGTTTGTTTTGTAGCCTAGTATATGATCTATCTTAGAGAAATGTTCCATGAGCACTTCTGTACAGCACAATGTATATTCTGCTGCTTTTGGATGGAATGTTCTATATATGTCAATTAAGTAAATCTGGTCTAATGTGTCTTTTAGGGCCAGTGTTTCCTTATTGATTTTCTGTCTGGATGATTTGTCCATTGATGTAAGTGGAGTGTTAAAATCCCCTACTATTATTGTGTTACTGTCAATTTCTCCCTTTATGTCTGTTCATATTTGCTTTATGTATTTAGGTGCTACTATATTGAGTGTATATATATTTACTATTGTTATATCTTCTTCTTGGATTGATCCCTCAATCATTAGGTCATGTCTTTCTTTCTCTCTTGTTACAGTCTTTGTTTTAAAGTCTGTTTTGCCTGATGTAAGTATTGCTACCCTGGATTTTTTTTATTTCTATTTGCATGGAATACCTTTTTCCATCCCCTCACTTTTAGTCTGTGTGTGTCTTTAGAGCTAGTGGGCCTCTTGGAAGTAGCATATATATGGATCTTGTTTTGTGTCCATTCAACCACTCTATGTCTTTTTTTTTTTTTAATTTATTTTTGGCTGTGTTGGGTCTTCGCATCTGTGCGAGGGCCTTCTCTAGTTGTGGCAAGCGGGGGCCACTCTTCATCGCGGTGCACGGGCCTCTCACCATCGTGGCCTCTCTTGTTGCGGAGCACAGGCTCCAGATGCGCAGGCTCAGTAATTGTGGCTCACGGGCCCAGTTGCTCCGTGGCATGTGGGATCTTCGCAGACCAGGGCTCGAACCCGTGTCCCCTGCATTGGCAGGCAGACTCTCAACCACTGCGCCACCAGGGAAGCCCCCCACTCTATGTCTTTTGATTGGAGCATTTAGTCTTTATTCATTTAAAGTAGTTATTGATAAGTATGTACTTATTGTCATTTTGTTAATTGTTTTCAGATTTTTTGGGTAATTCTTTTTAGTTTTCCTTTTTTCTTCTTTTGTTCTCTTCCCTGTGACTGACGACTATCTTTATTGTTATGTTTGTATTCCTTCCTCTTCTGTGTGTGTATGTAATATAGATTTTTGATTTCTGGTTACTGTGAAGTTTATATAATCAAACCATCTACATGTATTTGTGTGATTAATTTGCTGATCTCTTAATTTCAAAAGAATTTTATAAACCCTGCTTTTTTACTCCTCTTGTGCCTCAATTTCTGTTTTTGACATCATATTTTATATCATTTTGTTTTCTATATTTCATTACTACTCATTGTGTATATAGATAATTTTAATACTTCTGTTTTTTACCTTCCTACTACCTTTGTATGTGATTGATTTACTACCTTTACTGAGTATTTTCCTTTACCAATTAGCTTTTTACTTTTGTAAGTTTCATGTTTCTAGTTGTGGGTTTTTCTTTTCCACTGAGAGAAGTCCCATTAACATTTCTTGTAAAGCTGGTTTGGTGGTGCTGAACTCTTTTAGCTTCATTAGGTCTGTAAAACTTCTGATATGTTCTTCAAATATGAATGAGATTAGAGTCTGTCATACAGAGTGAAGTCAGAAAGAGAAAAACAAATACAGTATGCTAACACATATATATGGAATCTAAGGGGAAAAAAAAAAAAGGTCATGAAGAACCTAGTGGTAAGACGGGAATAAAGACACAGACCTACTAGAGAATGGACTTGAGGATATGGGGAGGGGGAAGGGTAAGCTGTGACAAAGTGAGAGAGTGGCATGGACATATATACACTACCAAATGTAAAATAGATAGCTACTGGGAAGCAGCCGCATAGCACAGGGAGATCAGCTCGGTGCTTTGTGATCACTTAGAGGAGTGGGATAGGGAGGGTGGTAGGGAGGGAGATGCAAGAGGGAAGAGATATGGGAACATATGTATATGTATAACTGATTCGCTTTGTTATAAAGCAGAAACTAACACACCATTGTAAAGCAATTATACTCCAATAAAGATGTTTTTTAAAAAAAGTATGAATGAGAGACTTGCCGGTTAGAGTATTCTTGGTTGTAGGTTTTTCCCTTTCAACAGTTTAAATATATTGTGCCACTCCCTCTGGCCTGCAGTTTCTGCTGAAAAGTCAGCTCATGACCTTATGGGAGTTCCCTTGTATGTTTCTTGTTGTTTTTCCCTTGTTGCTTTTAATATTCTCTCTTTATCTTTAATTTTTGCTATTTTAATTACAATGTATGTTGATGTGGTCCCCCTCAGGGGTTATCAGGGCTACTGCCAGTCACTGGTATGCAGAACCAGCTCCTGAGATCTCTGGATGCAGGGCTATGGGTGTCCCAAAGCTGGTGTCAGCCCACTAGTGGATGGGATTGGATCCTGGGGCCACTGGCTGAGGGGCTCAAGGTGTCCCCTTGGCCTATAGTTGGCCTGCTGTTGTGCATGGCTGGAGCCCAGTGGGGTCCCAGAGCTGATGCCAGCCGGCTGATGTGTTGGCTGGGTCCTGACAAGGCAGCTGAGGGGCTGCAATGTTCCTGGGGCTGGTGCCCAGTAGATCCTGGGGCTGGTGTCTGCCCACTGGTGGGTGGAGCTGGGTCTCTGGCTGCAGGGCCGTATGATTTCCTGGGACTAGTGCCTGCACACTGGTGTGCGGGGCTGGGTCCTGGGCCCACTGGTGGACAAGGATGTCCAGGGGCAGCTGTGGGCTCAGGTGGTCTTAAGTCAGGCTGCCTGCTGGTGGGTGGGGCTGGGTCCCTGCTTGCCTAGGTGCTTGGCCTGAGGCATCCAAGTGCTGGTGCCTATAGGCTGGTGGGTGGGGGTAGGGGTGGATCCCAAGGCTAATAAGCTAGAGGGAGAATTCCAAAATGGTGCTTGCCAGCACCAGCGTCCGCATGGTAGAATGAACTCCCCCAAATTGCTACCAGCAGTGTCAGTGTCCCCAGGATGAGATCCAGTTGCCTCTTGCCTCCCCGGGACTCTCCAAAATCAGCAGGTAGGTCTGACCCAGACTTCTTTCTGCTCTTCCCTGGGTCCCAGTGATTGTGAGACTTTATGTGCACCCTTTAAGAGGCAGTTTCTATATCCCACAGCCCTCTGGGTCTCCTGAAAGTAAGCCCCACTGGCCTTAAAGCCAAATGTTCTAGGGGCTTGTCTTCCTGGTGCAGAACTCCTAGTCTGGGGAGCCTGATGTGGGGCTCAGATTCCTTGCTCCTTGGGGAGAACCTCTGCAAATGTAATTAGCCTCCCAATTGTGGGTTGATCACCCAGCGATATGGGTTTTTACTGTACTATGTCTCAGCCATCTTGTGGTTCCTTCTTTATATCATTAGTTGTAGAAGCTATTTTCTGGTAGATTCTGGTATTTCTCACCAAGAGTTCCTCTGTAAATAGTTATAATTTTGGTGTGCCTGTGAGAGGAGGTGAGCTCAGGGTCTTTCTACTCCACCATTATGTTTAATCTCTCAATGTTATCTTCTTTGATAAGAACAATATTGAATATTAACAAGACCTTAATTCTTCCTAGATTAATTTATGAATTTAAGGTAATACAAAATATTTCAATAATTTTTTTAGGCGTGGAGGATATCTTATAAAATAATTCTAAATTTTATCTGGGTAAACAATAAATTTTGAAAAAGTAAGAGGTATTGCTCTCTCAGATATTAAAACATATTAAACAGTTTCATTGGTAAAGTATATAGATGACATATGCATAACGATTTCAGCAAAGAATCACAGAAAATTATCCCTCACAGTTACGTGAAATAAAAAGAACTAAGTGGCTGGAGAAAGATTACAGGATGAGGCTTTCATGACTCACTGAGAAACTTTCTATACTGTTTAAATTTTCTCACTGTGGATATGTATTAACTACTGTGAAAAAATGTGAAAAGTGATTAATCAGGATGGGGGATTATTTGTCTTTTTTGTTTGTTTGCTTCCTTTTATACTTTCTCTTTAAAAAGAATACAGTATATAGTTGACCCTTGAACAACATGGGCTTGAACTGCACAAGTCCATTTACATGTGGATTTTTTTCACTATATGTGCACTACAGTACTATATGATACATAGTTGGTTGAATCTGAGGATGCAGAGCCACGGACATGTGGATTTTGGAGGGTCTGTGTCCCTATCCCCAGCTTTGTTCAAGGGTCAACTGTCAATGCAGGAAAAAACCCCAAAAAGAACACTAGATGGAAAGAGATCATTATCCATGTAAATATTTCACATGTGATAAAGGAGAGGCCAAAAGCAGAGGGAAATGGGAGAAGCAGTTGCTAAATAGGGTTATAGGAAGGAGACAGTGACTCAGAATTCAGGGAGGTCCTCACATCATATCATATCACAAAATAAATTCCAGTTAGGTAAAATTGTTATATGCTAAAAATCATCATTAAATTTTAAAACTCTAAGAAATTAAAGAATTTCATTTTATGTTGTGGGGAATGATTTTCCAACCTTACGAAGAATGAGAAATGTTTGCACAGGTTGACTACTCAATGTCAAAACTGATGAACAGATATGAACCCAAACTGGATGTGCATGTGTGTGTTGACAGTAGAAAAGCACTTCTACAAGTTGACTCCAAAATTCTACTTCTTCTAAGAAGCCACTATACAAATATGATCAACTATCTGGACGAAGATTTATTTTCATGTATGTTCAGTGTAATAATAATTTTGTAATGAATTTGATATTCCTGTTATTACGAGGAATGGCTTACTATATTATTTTACAACTATGCAGTGGAATATTATGCAGCCCTCATTCAATCATTCAACAAATATGGGAGTGCCCACTCTATGCCTCCTTGTTCTAGACTGAGGAAACAGTGAGAACTGGACAGATAATAAATAGCGTAACATTGCATAGAGCTGACAGTCTACCATATCAGGGTAGCAGGTCCCTTTCCCCTTCAGGACCCTGATTTCCCTCTATCACCACTTCCCCATGGGACAGAAGACCTGACCAACATTGGTCTTTCCCTGTTTCTACTGCAGTCCTGGGCAAGAAGAAAGACCACCACAGACTCACCAGTAAATGTTTTGCTTCCTCCGTAGACTGTACCATGACACCTGTCAGCTTGTCCTGCTCCTGGTCTTCTAGGTCCTTCTTGGCCACCAGAATGGACAGCGAATCTCTGTTGATCAGCATGTTGTTGTGGGCATTGTCCAGAGCCCCAGGACCTCTTGGGGGACATGAGCACCAGAAAAAGACCTTGGGAAGGCAAGGAGCTGACTCAGGAGTCCATACCCACAGATCCCTGCAGCGTCTGGGGGACTACGGTGGGTTCTGCCTCCCCACCTACTCCCATTTGTCCCCCCACAAGGTAGGCACAGACTCAGCACATCCAGGGCCCTGCTGATGGCACCAGGACCCTAGTGCTGTGCTAAGGGGGGTTCAGCACCCCTTCCTGACACCCTCCATGCCCCAGGGTGCATCCAGGGTTATGGGGTGAGGGCGCCTCACAAGCAGTAAGAGGGACAGGTTTAGCACTGCCAACCAGCCTTAGGGCTGCTCTCAACAGGCCAGTTGCTCTCCTACAGTCAGCCCAGAGCTCCTAGGCCACTTGAGAGAGCCAGGGACAACAGTATAGGACAAACTGGGGACCGTGTCCACCCAGGACCAAGCAGTTACTGAGGGCCTGATGCCACCAGGTCCTGGAGAAACCAACTCACTTTGTCCACGCACTTAGGGTCCACACCACGACCTAGAAGAGAAGACGCATCCACCTGAGCAGTGCGGAGGGCCCTCTTGCAGCACCTCCCTCCCCAGGGGCAGTGCCAGGGACGGGGTGTGGGCTGGGGACGCAGACACTGAACAAGGAGCCCCGGGCCTGGTGACAGGGAGCGGGCCATTCCAAGTCTGGAGAACCCTCAGGGAGGGAGAAGAGAAGGGGGAAAATGAAATAGAATGAAACCCATGTAAAATCTCTGTGGGGTTCTGCTGAACGACCCTCTCCTCCTGACTCTTGTCACCCAGTCAAGGCGCTGACCACCTCTCTGCCCCGGCTGGGGGTCCTGAAGACATTAAGAACTGACCCTGCCCCCCGCTACACCAGCCTCGGCCAGGGGGGAGAGGCGACCGTCAGCTGAGATGGGGGACGGATGTGATCCCGGCTTCATAGGAGCAGGTGAGGTGGGAGGTGGAGGGGGATCCCGGGGAACAAGATCAGAGCCGGGCCAGGAGGAACCGGAGGAGTGGGGAGATGGAGGGGGGCCAGCGCCTCCCCTTCCCTCCCAGAACCTCACTTCGAATGAAGAACCTCCGGAAAACATATGCGATCAGCACCAGCAGCAGGAGGACACCGGCAGCTACAATTCCGATCACCAGCTGTGAAGCGCCTGAGGAGGGAGAGGGAGTGGTGGGCAGTCTCCGGCTCATGGTCACTGTCTTTCCAGGAACCAGGGCTTCCGCACTGGCCTGGGTATCTGATTTTCGGTCCACACATTTGAGGTTGCTGAAGGGGCTACAGGGTGTGGCCACGACCATCCCATCAGGGCACCTGGGTACAGACACAGGGAGGACATGGAGGGGATCCGTCAGGGAAAGCTGGCTGGATGAGGAGAAAGAGGGAACAATCTCTCACCCAGTGTTCCCTGACAAGACAGTGGAGGAAGGACAGGCTCCTACTGTCTGCAGGGCTGGGTCCCTTCAGTCCCCCTTGTTGGGGGAGAAGGATCTGGGCTTGTGCACTCCAGCCCCCAGGGCTCCTGCTGAGTGTTCAGAGCTGCCCCTTAAGGAGCTGGGCCTTCTCTGCAAGGCCTGCACTGGCCTCCCTGGGCTGCAGGGGAAGCCTGAGTGAAGGGGCATCTCATCCAAGACAAGGGTCAGATGGGTTTGGGCACAAGCCAAGCCTCATCCTCCAGTCAAGCTTTAACACAAGGACCCTCTTGTCCTCCACCTGTTGACTCTTCCTACCAATCACAGCCAGCACTGGAGCATCAGAGAAGAGCTAATTACTATTGGCCCCTAAATCCCCAAAAAGGAAAGATTCAGATCTTATTGGGGAACAAGGGCTGGATGTGAGGCCAGCTGAGTTGGCTCGGGTTTTATGGGAACCTTGAAGGAGCTAAATGCTCAATCTTATTATGACTTGGCTGTGGGCACTTTTGTGTTCATGGGCCCTTTCCTGCATAAAAAAATATTAAAAATTCCATTTTATGACTGAATTGTTATAAAGATGAATATAAGCCCGGCTGCATTCTACTCATTTTTTCCCCTCTGATATCTTTTTAAAAGAAATGAAAACTTCTATTGACTGCATCATGGATGAGCTGTTGGGAACCACCTAGGCTCCCACGTCTCACCCAGTGCTGCACTTCTGGCAGAACTCAGGTGAGTCTTCTTCATGGAAAGTTCCGGGTTTGCACTGACACTGTGTGTCCTTAGTCACCGTGCAAGGGGTCCTCTCTTCTTCACCTGAAGACAAAGGATAAGGTTTGGGGATATGTTTCTCTCGCATGACCTTCAACCCTTCTTCACCAACCAAAAACCCACCCCCTCAGCTCTCCTCAGTTCACTGTAGCTTTGGGGGTCAAATTCTGCAGCAACACATGTGGGGCACATAAAGGACAGCCACTGTTCACCTGTCACCGATACTCAGAGGTATGAGAAAAGGACCATGATTCATTATTTAATGCATTAGGACAAGGAGGGAAATCTTTTAGCTCACAGGGTCAGTAGGAAGGGCCGGGTATAATCTGAGAGACCCTGGATGGAGAGGAACCCTTGGGTGACTTCCCAAAACCTAGCCCTGCTGGAGAAGTGGAGGGGCCCTAAGTTGTAAAGGCTGAAAGAGGCCAAGTCTCTGCCAGGAGCACAGAGCACAGGCTAAGAGGGGCCTGGCCCAGGACTAGACCCACGTCAAAGCTCAAACCTAGCACTTTTCCACTTGGCCAGGCCTTTTCTTATGCTGTAACTATACAGATCCCATCCCTCTCCCCCATGAAAGGACAGATTACTTTCCCACCACTTTCATCTGATGATTTAAAAGATTTACATACTATGTGGCATGCATTATAAAAATAATTTCTATTTTTTGTATTGACCTAAGGCATAGTCATAAAACAGGGTATGATGAAGCCCAAGAAGGACTGGAATTGGAATCCAGATGTCCTGATTCCATGTTGGATACAATTCCCACCTCATCATGCCTGCACTTGTTATGGGTCCGCATGTTCTGTACCTGATTTACAGATTGTACATGGTAAGCAGGAAGGGAGCATATTCCAGTGATTAGTAAAGTCCACTCCATTTGTACAGGATACACAGTTTTTTCCACCTTCTGATACATGGTATCCTAGGAAGGGAGAGAAAATCTGGTGAATGAATCCCGACAGGATTCCCAGGGGCTGGCAGTGGTGACTGGGGGACTCTTCTTTTGGCCATCGCCAGAATCCAAATGGGGAAATTCATTTTACCTGGCATCAGCCAGTTCATCAATTCTGCATCTACTATATACCCTTGACTAACATTGCAACATAAATTTATTACAAGTCAATATGAAATTCAAATATTATAGGAGCCACGTTAAAAGAGCAGAAGGAAACAGCTCAAATTAATTTTAATAATGCATTTTAATCAATATATTCAAAATAATATCACTTAAAGATGTAATAAACATAAAACATTCAAATATTTTACATTAGTTTTTCAAAGTATGTCTTAGAATCCAGGGATTATTTCTCCCTTACATCACTCACTATTTGGAGTAGCCATATTTCAAGTGCTCAATAGTCACATGGACCTAGTGACTACTAAATTGGACAGCACCATCAGGTCCCTAGAGAGTCACAGAAGAAAGTCTTAATCCCTGTCCTCAATGAGTTCCAGGTCAGTGGAAGACACAAACAAGATCAGAAGTAATATGACAATCACAGACAAGCCTTCAGTTAAAGTTCATGCCATCCTCCAACAAAATGGAAGGAAAAATGGGTCCTGTATGTAAAGAGTCAAAGAAAGATCCAAAGAAAGTGTGTCTTTGTGCCTTGGAATACAGAGGCATTCTCCAGGCACTGAGATGAGACCTTGCAGGAGCTGTTGCTGCCTGGGAACGTATGTCCCGAATCATACAAAAATTGTTTTTGGCTTATTTCACATAGCACAACGTTTCTGAGGTTCATCCATGTTGTAACATGTGCCAGAATTTCATCCTTTTTTCAGGCTGAATAATATTCCATTGCATGTATATCAAACATTTAGTTTATCTATTCATCCATGAATGGACACTTGGGCTTCTTCCACTTCCTGGCTATGATGAATATTGCTATGAACTTGGGTGTACTAATATCTCTTTGAGACCTCATTTTTTATTTTTTTAGATATATACCCAGGAGCAGGATTGCTGGATCATACGGTATTTCTATTTTTTAATATTTTGAGGAGCCACCATACTGTTTTCCACAACAGATGCACCATCTTCACAATCTCACCAACAGTGTACAAGGATTGCAATTGTCCACATCCTCACCAACACATTATTTTCTGTTTTGTGATAGTAACCATCAAATTGGTATGAGGTGATAACTCACTGTGGTTTTAATTTGCATTTCTCTTATGATTAATGATGTTGAGCATCTTCCCATATGCTTGTTGGCCATTTGTATATCATCTGTGGAGAAATGTCTAGTTAAGTCCTTTGCCCATCTTTAAATTGGGATGTTTGTCTTTTTGTTCTTGAGTTGTAGGATTGAGTTATATATTGTAGGTATTAAACTGTTATCATTTATTTGATTCACAAATATCTTCTCACATTCTATTGATTGTTTCCTTTGATGCACAGTTTTAAATTTTGATGTACAGAAAGTCCCCTACATACGAACATTCAAGTTGCGAACTTTCAAAGATATGAACATGCTTTTGCATGTCCAATCACATAAGTAAGTTCACGTGTTTGGCATACATTGTCATGTGCGTGCATCCTCTACAAGTGGTTGTGCTTTTGTGTACTTTATTGTACAGTACTGTATAGAATACAGTAGTACAGTATCTTTATTTCAAGCCCAGGATGTCCGGAAGCAAGCGTAAAAGCAGCAGTGATGTATCTGGTAATAAGAAGTGCCAAGCGATAATGATGGAAAGAAAAGTGAAAATAATTGAGAGAGTGGAGCAACAAGAGGAAGAAGAAGTAACTGAAGAACCAAAGAGTTTCATGATGCAGGAAATGGCAAGGGGATTTTCTTTATTTGAGGATTCACTGTTAGTTTTTGAGGCACAGGATCTGAACGTAGATTGGTACACAAAGGCTGCAGCAGCCATTCAGAGTGCAATCCAGCACTACTGTGTCACCTCTGATGAGAAAAAAAAAAAAGCTACTACCCAGACATCACTGGATCAGTTTTTCAAGAGGGTAGCTAGAATTGAGTCTAGCAAGGAATGAGAACCTGCAGCCAAAGGCCCCAGGAATGACCTCTGCCCATCAGTGGGCTGGCACTAGCCCTGTGAACACCTGGGCCCCAGCCCTGCCCACCAGCAGGCTGACATCAGCTCTGAGACATCTTAGGCCCCTCAGCCACACTCTCTGGGATCCAGCCCCACTCACCAGTGGGCTGACACCAGCTTTGGGACACCCCAGACGCTGTAGCTAGCCATGTCAGGAACTGGTCCCACTTCTCAGCAAGTGACACTAACTCTGGGACCCCTGGTCCCACAACCAGCCACCCTGGGACCTTGCTCCAACCACCAGTGGGCCAGAACTAGCCCTGGACTTCCTGGGGCTCCACAGCCAGCCACCTTGTGTCCCAGCCCTGCCCACCAGTGGCAAGCAGACACCACATTAGGCAGGGACTAGCAGCCCACCCATAGTAGTCAGCCTGCCACAACAGAAGGGCCCACACAGCACACATGGGGGCACCCCTAGAGCATGTAGCTCCAGTGATGAAAGGAGAGTGTGCTGCTGGGACATAGGACATCTCCTACAAAATCTTCTCCAAGATTGGGAAATGTAACCAACATACAAATATATAGAAATAAAAACAGCGAATTAGTAAAATGAGGTGACTGAGGAATATGTTCCAAGTGAAGGACCAAGATAAAACCCCAGAATAATTAAGTGAAAATAGAGATAAGCAACCTACCCAATAAAGAGTTCAAGGTAATGATCACAAAGATGGTAAAAGAACTCGGGAGAAGAATGAATGGACACAGTGAGATTTAACAAAGAGTTAGAAAATATAAAGAAGAACCAAACAGAGCTGAAGAATATAATAACTGAAATAAAAAATATATTAGAAGGAATCAACAATAGATTAGATGATACAGAGGAATGGATCAGTGAACTGGAAGACAGAGTAGTAGAAATCACTCAAGTTGCACAAAAAATAGAAAAGAATTTAAAAATACAGGACATTTTAAGAAACCTTGGACAACGTCAAGTATACTAAATTCACATTATAGGGGTCTCAGAAGGAGAATAGAAAGAGGAAAAGGTACAGAGAACATATTTGAAGTCATAATAGCTGAAAATTTCCCTAACCTGGGAAAGGAAACAGACATCCTGGTTCAGGAAGCACAGAGGGTCCCAAACAGGATAAATGCAAAGAGAACCACACCAAGACACACTGAAATTAAAATGGCAAAAATTAAAGATAGAGAACATTAAAAGCAGCAAGGGAAAAGCAACAAGTTACACACAAGGGAACTCCCATAAGACCATCAACTGACTCTTCAGCAGAAACTCTGTAGGGCAGAAAGGAGTGGCACAATACATTTAAAGTGATAAAGGGGAAAAAAACTACAATGAAGAAAACTCTACTTGTCAAGGCTATCATTCAGATTTGAAGGAGATATCAAAAGTTTTACAGACAAGCAAAAGTTAAATGACTTCAGCACCTCCAAACCAGTTTTACAAGAAATGTTAATGGGACTTCTCTCAGCATAATAGAAAAGACCACAACTAGAAACAGGAAAGTTATGAAAGTAAAAAGCTAATTGGTAAAGGCAAATATACAGTAAAGGTTGTAAATCTACTTATAAAACCAGTAGGAAGGCTAAAAGACAAAAGAAGTAAAATCATCTATATCCACCATAAGTAGTTAAGAGATACACAAAACAAAAAGATGTAAAATATGATGTCAAAAAAAGTAAAGATTGGGGGTTGGGGAGTAAAAATACAGTTGCACTGTTGTTAAACTGTGTTCAAATTTAAGAGAGCAGCAACTTAATCATACACACACACACACACACAAACACACACACAGATTGCTATATATAAGCCTCATGGTAACCATATTTCAAAGATTTGTGTTAGATACACACACAAAGGGAAAGTAATCCAAACAAAACACTGAAGATAGTCATCAAATCACAGGGAAGAGAGGAAAAGAAGAAAAAAGGAACAAAAAACTACAAAACAACCCCAAAACAATTAACAAAATGTCAATGCATACATATCTATTGGTAAGTACTTTAAATGTAAATGGACTAAATGCTCCAATCTGCTGCTTACAAGAGACTCACTTCAGCACTAAAGACATTCACACTGAAAGTGAGGGGCTGAGAAAAGGTATTCCATGCAAATGGAAAAGAAAAGAAAGCCAGGGTAGCAATATTAATATCAGACAAAATAGGCTTTAAAACAAAGACTGTTATAAGAGACAAAGAAGGACATTATATAATGATCAAAGGATCAATCCAAGAGGATGATATAACAATTATAAATATATATGCACTCAACATAGGAGCATCTAAATATATAAGGCAAATATTAACAGACACAAAAGGAGAAAATGGCAGTAACAAATTTAGTAGGGGATTTTAACACCCCACTTACATCAATGGACAGATCATCCAGACACAAAATCAATAAGGAAACACTGACCTTAAATGATACATTAGATCCCATCTAATATATATATATATATAGAACATTCCATCCAAAAGCAACAGAGTACACATTCTTTTCAAGTGCACATGGAACATTCTCCAGGATAGATCACATGCTAGCCACAAAACAAGTCTTGGTAAATTTAAGAAAATTGACATTTTATCAATCACCCTTTCCTATCACAATGCTATGAGACCAGAAATCAGCTACAAGAAAAAAAACTGCAAAAAACACAAACAAAGTGAGGATAAATAATACAATACTCAGCAAGCAACAGATCACTGAAGAAATCAAAGAGGAAATTAAAAAATACCTGGAGACAAATGAAAATGAAAACACAATGACCCAAAATGTATGGGATGCAGCAAAAGCAGTTCTAAGAGGGAAGTTTATAGCATTTCAATCTCACCTCAGGAAACAAGAAAAATCTCAAATAATCTAACCTTACACCTAAAGGAGGTAGAAAAAGAACAAACAAAACCCAAAGTTAGTAGAAGGAAAGAAATCATGAAGATCAGATCAGAAATAAATGTAATAGAGATTTTAAAAACAATAGAAAAAAATCAATGAAACTAAGAGCTGGTTCTTTGAAAAGATAAACAAAATTGATAAACCTTTAGCCAAACGCATTAAGAAAAAAAGAGAAAGGGCCCAAATCTATAAAATCAGGAATGAAAAAGGAAAAGGTACAACTGACACCACAGAAATACAAAAGATCATAAGAGATTACAACAAACAATTATACAGCAATAAAATAGAAAAACCTCTAAAAAAATAGAAAAAATCCTAGAAATGTCCAATCTCTCAAGACTGAATCAGACAGAAATAGAAATTTTGAAGAGACCAATTACCAGTAATGAAATTAAATCAATAATTTAAAAATTCCAACAAACAAAATTCCAGGACCAGATAGCTTCACAGGGGAATTCTACCAAACATTTAGAGAAGAGTTAACACTCATCCTTCTCAAACTATTCCAAAAAATTGCAGAGGAAGAAATACTTCTGAACTCGTACTGTGAGGCCAGCATCACCCTGATACAAAAACCAGACAAATGTATGGGAAAAATTACAGTCCAATATCACTGATGAACATAGATGCAAAAATCCTCGGTAAAATATAAGCAAACCAAATCCAACAATACATTCAAAGGATCATACACCATGATCAATTGAGATTTATCCCAAGGATGCAAAGATGGTTCAATACATGACGTAATACACCACATTAGCAAACTGAAGAATAAAAACCATCTCAATCGAGGCAGAAAAAGCTTTTGACACAATTCAACATCCATATATGATAAAAACTCTCAACAAAGTGGATATAGAGGGTACACACCTCAATATTATAAAGGCCATATACGACAAGCCCACAACTACCATCATACTCAATGGTGAAAAGCTGAAAGCATTTCCTCTAAGATCAGGAACAAGAAAAAGATGCCCACTCTTGCCCCTTTTATTCAACGTACTACTGGAAGTTCTAGCCATAGCAATCAGACAAGAAAAAGAAATAAAAGGCATCCAAATTGGAAGAGAAGAAGCAAAACTGTCACTGTTTGCCGATGACATGATATTATACATAGAAAATTCTGAAGACATCACCAAAAAACTACTAGAGCTCATCAATGAATTCTGTAAAGTTGCAGGATACACAATTAATATAGAGAAATCTGTTGTTTCTATACACTATCAATGAACTATCAGAAATAGAAATTACAAAACAATCCCATTTACTATTGCATCAAAAAGAATAAAATAACTAGGAATAAATCTAAGTAAGGAGGTAAATGAAATGTACTTGGAAAACTAAGACACTGATGAAAGAAACTGAAGTCAACACAAAGAGATGGAAAGGTATACCATGGTCATATGTTGGAAGAATTAATATTGTTAAAATGACAACACTACCTGAGGAAATCTACAGATTCAATGCAATTCCTATCAAAACACCAGTGACATTTTTCACAGAAATAGAAAAAATAATTCTAAAATTTTTAATGAAACACAAAAGTCCCTAAATAGCCAAAACAATTTTGAGAAAGAACAAAGCTGGAGGTATCACACTCCCTGATTTCAAACTACACTACAAAGCTACAGCCATCAAAACAGTATGGTACTGGCACAAAAACAGACACATAGATCAATGGAATAAAACAGAGAGTCCAAAAATAAACCCACACTTATATAGACAATTAATCTATGACAAAAGAGGCAAGAATATACAATAGGAACAAACACGCCTCTTCAATAAATGGTGTTGGGAAAACTGTAAGGCTACATATAAACTGGACTACCTTCTCACACCATATAAAAATTTAAATTCAAAATGGTTTAAAGACTTTAATGTAACACCTGAAACCACAAAACCTTCAGAAGAAAGCATCAGGAGTTCACTCTTTGACATCAGTCTTAGCAATATTTTTTTGGATACATCTCCTCAGGCAAGGGAAACAAAAGCATAAACAAATGGGACTATATCAAACTAGGATATATTTTTTGATATAATATATATAAATATATATATTTTTCCTTTGGTCCCTCGTTCCTCTCCTACTTGGATAACTGTGGTAATTCTAAAGCTAATACATACCAATGAGTGCTGACCCCCTTGGGGGTGGTGCATGCATTTATCAGCTCAAAAGCAACTTGGTCAGCCTCCCCACTAGCCCCAGTGAGGGCGGTGCTGCCGGCTTCGGTGACTCTAGGTAACATCAGCCCATTGCAGGCCCCATGGGGGCCATGACCCATTCAAAAGTCTGCCCTATCAACTTTCGATGGTAGTAGCTGCCTGGACAGTGGTGACCATGGGTGATGGGGGATCAGGGTTTGAATCCAGAGAGGGAGGCAAGGAAAGCAGCAGGCATGCAAATTCCCCACTCCCAACCTGGGGAAGTAGTATCGAAAAAAGTAAAAAAAACACAAACCCAGCACGTAAGACATGATTCATCACATACAAGGACAAGGGATTCTCAATAAGGTATTAGCTGATTTCTCATCAGAAATAATGGAGGCCAGAAGGCAGTGGAGGGACAAATATAAAGTGCTGAAGGAAAAAAAAACAAAAACAAAAAACAACTTGTCAACCATGAAGTTCTATATTCAGCAGACTGCTAGCCGATTTCTGGATTTTGGACTTGCCAGCTTCCACAACTGCATGAGCAATTCTTGAAAATAGTTCTCTATCTATACATACACTCTCTATTGGTTCTTTTTCTCTGGATAATTCTTACTAAAACAAATTTTTGGTACTGAGAGCGATTCTAGCAGAACAGAATCTTAAGGATGATGGGTTAGAATTGGTTCTCTAATCTGCTTAGATTTAAACACACTGATGCCTTTATTTCCTATAATAAAGAGTGCATGGCCAAGGGGGAGGGGAGTGGGAGAGGGTTGGATTGGGAGTTTGGGAATAGCAGATACAAACTGGTATATATAGAATGGATAAACAATAATGTCCTATTGTATGGCACAGGGAAGTATATTCAATATCCGGTGATAAAATATAATGGAAAACAATATGAAAAAGAATGTATATATATGTATAACTGAGCCACTTGCCATACAGCTGTAATTAACACATTATAATTCAACTATACTTCAATAAAATTTAAATTAAGAAAAAGGAGTGCACGGATAGTCCAT
The DNA here is from genome assembly GCF_009873245.2 of Balaenoptera musculus. NCBI lineage: Eukaryota > Metazoa > Chordata > Mammalia > Artiodactyla > Balaenopteridae > Balaenoptera > Balaenoptera musculus. The sequence goes on along the minus strand of NC_045790.1, from coordinate 15,214,707 downwards.
GGATTGATGTCACAATAGAGATATGCAAAATATCACCCCTGGATCTTCTAATCAAATAAGAGACAAGGTCTCTTAAAGGCACATGAAAAGATGCTCAACATAGCTAATTATTAGAGACATGCAAATAAAAACAATGAGATATCACCTCACACCAGTAAGAATGGCCATCATTAAAAAATCTACAAACAATAAATGCTGGAGAGGGTGTGGAGAAAAAGGAATCCTTCTGTACTGTTGGTGGGAATGTAAATTGGTACAGACACTATGGAGAACAGTATGGAGGTTCCTTAAAAAAACTAAAAATAGAGCTACTGTATGATCCAGCGATCCCACTCCTGGGCATATATCTGGAGAAAAACATGGTTTGAAAGGATACATTCACTCCAATGTTCATTGCAGCACTGTTTACAATAGCCAAGACACGGAAGCAACCTAAATGTCCAAAAACACATGAATGGGTAAAGAAGATGTGGTAAATATATACAATGGAGTATTACCCAGCCATGAAAAGGAACAAAATAGTGACATCTGCAGCAATGCGGATGGACCTGGAGATTATCATACTAAGTGAAGTAAGTCAGACAGAGAAAGACAAATATCATATGATATTGCTTATATGCAGAATCTTAAAAAAAAAGTGATACAAATGAACTTATTTACAAAACAGAAACAGACTCACAGACTTAGAAAATGAACTTATGGTTACTGGGGGGAAGGGTGCAGGGGGGGAGGGATAGACTGGGAATTTGGGATTGACATGTACACACTGCTATATTTAAAATAGATAACCAACAAGAACCTACTGTAAAACAAAAATTAAAATTCAGAAGTAAAATTGCAATTTCTCCCCTTTACAAAGTCTTAGAGGTTAACACTATAAAGAGTTTTTGATGAATACCCTTTTACGACCTTCTCTTATGTGTACTACCTTTATAACTAAAAAACGGTAATTCCCCCCCCCCCCACTCTCCCCGGCCCTTGGCGATCATCTTCCTACTTTCTGTTTCTATGATTTTGAGTACTTTAAATACTTTCTCTGAGTGGAACCGTACAGTATTTGTCCTTTTGTGACTGGCTATTTGTTGTAGCATGTGACAGGATTTCCCTCCTTTTCAAGGCTACATAATATTCCATTGTATGTATATAACACATTTTCTTTATCCATTCAACTGTTGGTGAACATTTGGGTTGCTCTCACCTCTTGGCTATTGTGAATAATGCAGCTCATATATGAAGGAGTATGCAAATATCTGTTTGAGATCCTGCTTTCAATTCTTTTGGGCATATTCCCAGAAGTGGAAATGGTGGATCATATGGTGATTCTATTTTAATCTTTCTTTAGGAGTCTTCATACTGTTTTCCATAATGACTGCATCATTTTACATTCCTACCAATAGTGCACAAGGGCTCCAGTCCTTCCACATCCTCACCAACACTTGTCATTTTCTGTTCTTTTGATAGTGGCTATCCTAATGGATGTAAAGTGATATCTCATTGTGGTTTTGATTTGCATTTCTCTTATGATTAGTGAAGTTGAGCATCTTTTCATATGTTCATTAACCATTTTTTTTGTCTTCTTTGGAGAATTGTCTATCCAAGAACTTTGCCCATTTTTAAATTAGGTTATCTTTGTTGTTGTTGTTGAGTGGTAAAAGTTCCTTATATACCCTGGATATTAACCCCTTATCAGATATACAACTTGCAAATATTTTCTCCCATTCAGTAGGCTGTCTTTTCACTCTGTTGATTGTTTCTTATGATGCACAGTTTTAGAGTTTTATGTAGTTCCACTTGTCTTTTTTTTGTTTTTGTTGCTGATTCCTTTGAACATTGTTATAAAACTAATGAACAAAATGAGATTGGCTGCCTGCTTTTAATTTTGCTGGACAAAATGGGGGTAGAAAACAATGAGCTCAAGGATTTTAATTCCCAGCTTAAGCACTGCATAAATGACATGACAGCTTCTATGTCTGCCCTGAAAGAGACACTTGTTTCCTGTAACTGCAGAGGTGAGTGTGCTGAAAACCAAACCCAGTATCTAGTGGCTGAATCACAATACAAATTGTTCAGTACACGCCAAAAGAGCTGCTTGATTTTTCCAATTTAAACAGAATCTCGGGAATATGTGTGGGATGGATATTAAGGTTGTGGAATAATGGTAGAAAGAACATAAAGTTGGATTCGGCCACATTTATTGATATGGGTCAACTAATGTTGCAATTTGGGAGTTACAAAGGGCTCTAATTGTTTGTTTGTTTGGTCAGTTTGTTGGCTGGCTGAAACATTGACTAAAAAGTAGCTCACAGTAAATGAAGTTGAAATGCCAGACCTGCCTTCCTATACTACAGAGGAAGGGAAAGACTCAAAGAAATTGGAATGTTAGAGTGGGTTTGACATTTAAGACCTGCTCACACACTCTGGGATGGTCCAGAGGACACGTCTTTCACTAGTACTCTGGGAAATAAATTTGTGAAGGATCCCTAGCATCCTTGAAGAGCTCTGTGATTGCTCTTCTCTGTAGACCAGAAAGTACTGTGGGAACTGCGGCTACTGAACTGGGAAATCTAAATATAATGAGGGTAATTGGATGCCAAGGTGGCAGGGGCCAAGTGGTGGCACTCAATGGCCAAACGTAAGGTGGGTGTGGTTATTTAATGGACAGCAGAGTCAAAGTAGTGCTCAGAATAGTCTTACTCACAGAAACCTATGACATTGGCAAGTTGATTATGGCGTTCCTAGAACTGAAATATATAGAAAAGTCTACTAAATTTGTACATGATATGTATAAGTAGAAAAATTCTAGGTCAAGTGATCAAAAGTCTAACTTGAATCATAAAAACAGAGTCATGTCCCCTCAATCAATTCCCATCCTCTTTACAGACCTAGAACTCTTCAAATGAAGGAGAATCTGGGTACCCTTGAGGAAAAACCCTGGTATACTGCCAAAAGTTTATATTGTTAATCTTTCTCTGAGCTTTCCCCAAAGGGACCTACAGTCTTTTACCAGACTGACTGTGCTTTGGGGAAAAGGAAATAATCAGACCTTTCAGAGATCACTGGACACTGGCTTTGAACTGACACCAATTCCAGAAGACCCAAACCATCACCATGGTCCACAAGTCAGAATAGGGGCTTATGAAGGTCTGGTGAACAATGGAGTTTTAGCTCAGGTCCATCTCACAGTGGGTCCAGTGGGCCCCCAAATACATCATGCCATGATTTCTCCAGTTCTGAAATGCATAATTGGAAGAGACATACTCAGCAACTGGCAGAATCCTTATATTAGTTTCCTGAGATGTAGAATGAGGGTTATTAGGTGGGAAAGACCAAGTGGAAGCCACTAGAACTGCCTCTACCTAGAAAAATGGTAAACCAAAAGCAATACTGCATTTCTGGAGAGACTGCAGAAATCAGTGCCACCATCCAGGACTTGAAGGATGCATCCCCATCCATTTTGTCTATCTGGCCTGTGAAGAAGACAGATGGATCTTGGAGAATGACAGTGGATTATTGTAAGCTCAACCATCGCAACTGCAGCACCAGATGTGGTTTCATTGTGAAAGCAAATTAACACATCCTCTGGTACCTGGTATGCAGCCATTGATCTGACAAATGCTTTTTTCTTCATATTTGTTAGTAAAGACCACCAACCAGCAAGTCCAGCAATATACCTACACTGTCCTGCCTCAGAGGTACATCAGCCCTCCAGTCCTGTGTCATAATATAGTTCACAAGGTCTTGATGTCCTTTCCCTTATACACAACATCACACTGGTTCATTACATCGATAATGTTATGCTGATTGGACCTAGTGAGCAAGGAGTAGTAAGTACTCTGTTAAGATATTTGTATATTAAAGAGTGGGAAAGAAATCCAACAAAGATTCAGGGGCCTCCTGCCTCATTGAAATGTCTAGGGGTCCTGTGGTGTGGGGCATGTTGAGATATCCTTTCTAAGGTAACATATATAAATGTTCCCTCTGGCTCCCCCTACAACCGATAAAGAGGTACAACATTTAATGGGCTTCTTTCGGTTTCAGAGGTGACATATTCCTCATTTTGTTGTGTTATTCCAGCCTATTACTGAGTGACCCAAAAAGCTGCTAATTTTGAGCGGTGTCCAGAACAAGAGAATGCTGTGCAGGTTGATTACACTGGACTACTTCCATCATGAAAAGGGGCAACATTTTGTTCCTACTGGAATAGACACTCTGAAGATGAATTTACCTTTCCTACATGCAATGCTTCTGCCAAAACTACCATCCATGGACTTACAGAATACCTATCCACCGCTGTGGTATGCCTCGCACCATTGATCTGACCAAGGAACTCACTTGACAGTAAGTGAAGTGCAGCAATGGAATTACCATGGAATGGAATGGAATTCCTTCCATTCTCAAGGAATTCCATGGTCTTATCATGCTCTCCACCATCTTGAATCATCTGGCTTGATAGAATGGTGGAATGACCTTTCGAAGACTCAGTTACAATGCCAGCTAGATGGCAATACCTTGTAAGATTGGGAGAAGGTTTTCCATAAGGCCGTATACGTTCTGAATCAGCATCCAATGTATAATATTTTCTTCCATGGCCAGCATTTATGGATCCAGGAACCAAGGAGTGGAAATGGGAGTGTTACTACTCACTATTACCTCTAACTATACACTCGCCAAAATTTTGCTTCTTGTTCCCATGACTTTATGCTCTGCTGGCCTAGAGGTTTAGTTCTAAAGGGAGGAATGTTTCCACCAGAAGACACAACGATGATTCAATTGAACTGGCAGTTAAGAATGCCACCCAGCCACGTAGGGCTTTTCATGTCTCTGAATTAGCAGGCAAAGAAGTTACTGTGCTGACCCTGACTGCCAAGGGGAAATTGAACTACTACTACACAATGAAGGTAAGGAAGATCATGTCTAGAATCCAAAAGATCCCTTAGGGTGTTTCTTAGAATTACCGTGCGTTGTGATTAAAGTCAATGGAAATCTATAACAATTCGATTCAGGCAGGACTAATGCCTTAGACCCCTCAGGAATGAAGGCTTGGCTCACTCTAACATGCATAGAGCCATGATCAGCTAAGATGCTTGCTGAGGGCAGGGAAAATGGAATGGGTAGTAGAAGATGGTTTAAATACCAGCTATGACTGCATGACCAGTTATGGAAACAAGGGCTGTAATTGTTATAAATGTCTTCTTTATTATGTTATGCTTGTGCTCTTGTATTTATATATGTTAAGCAAATATCTTTGCTTTCTTTCCTCTCTTATTCCCTTATCATATAACATAAGATATATTGACTTTATATCATAGTATTTAAGTATTGTTAACTTACATCATAGTATTTAAGTTATGAGATATCACGGAGAAGAGTAAAAGTCACCCAAGGACATTGCATCCTCTTCTAAAGAAAATATAGGTGTGTTTTCAGATGTATGCAGCAGTGTTGGATCATGTTAGAACTATGACCTTGTTGTTGTCTCTATTTGAAGATTGAGTATGGTCAAAAAGATTTTAAATCTTTAAAATTTTTCTATTTGTTTTCCAGAGAAATAGAACCAATAGAGAGAAACGGAGTGTGTGTGTGTGTGTATGTGTGTGTGTGTGTGTGTGTGTGTTCGTGTGTGTATAGAAAGAAAAAGATATTTTAAGGAACTGGTTCACACAGGGTAGGCAGACAGGGAAGAGTTGCAGTTTGATTCTGAAGGCACTCTACTGTCAGAATTCCCTCTTCCTCCAGAAAGGTGAATCTTTTTCTATTAAGACTTTCAACGGATTGGATGAAGCTCACCCACATTAAGGAGGGTAATATGCTTCACTCAAAGTCTACTGATTTAAATGTTATCTTATCTAAAAAACTACCTTCACAGAAACATTAGAAAGTATTTGACCAATTATCTGGGTACCGTGACCTAAATAAGTTGACACATCAAATTAACCATTTAGACAAGCCCACCCCTTGTCAACTTGACACCAATACACATCTCCAGAAGATCCCTGTTAATGGGCGCACAATGTACAAAGATGTGATCTCTGAAGACAATATATAAGAGCAGAGATGGAGATGTATAGGAGCACAGTGTTTGGATTCCATTGAAATGTTATCAGCATTATAAAAACTAGATTTTTATCAGTTTAAGATGGTAATTCTAATCTCCATGGTAACCACTAAGAAAATAACTAAAAAATACACAGAAAAGGAAAGAAGAAGGGAATTGAAATAGTACTAAAAAAATAAACCAAATTTTTTAAAAGGCAGTCATGGAGAAATTGAGGAACAAAATACATAAGACATAAAGAATTAAATACCTAAGAGCAGAAGTAAGTTTTACCTTATCAGTAATAGTGTTAAATGTAAATAATTTAAACTCTCCAATTAAAAGGTAGAGATGGTCAGAATGCGGACAGAAAAACAAAAACCATAATTCTTCTACATGTTGTCCGTGAGTCCCCTGATTTATTTTTATCAATATTGAATATACTCTAAAAACCCTACCTTACAGAAAACTTAATAATGTATTATCATGATGACAATTTATATCAATGATAAAAATGTGATTATTTAATAATGGTGCTGGGGCAACTAAGAAGACTACTGGAAAACAATGAAATGTCTTTCTTACTCTCTTCTTATAAGAAAATAAAATCTGGGTGAATCAATGACTTAATTATAAAATAGAAAATCACAAAACTACTGCAAATATATATGAGAAATTTCTCTTACAATTTTATAAAGAGAAAGAATTATCTCAGTATATCCCTCATCCTTCCTAATCTGCCCATGGCTCTGTTCACCACCATATTCAAGCCCACCCATCTTGACCCCGGACCACAGCAACAGGTGCTGGAAGCCTTTGTGCATTTAGTTTCGTTTGTGTGTTTGGTTGGGGCTAAGCTCTTCCCTCTCCACATCCTGACACTTTGACAAGCCCACACTGAACATCGAATGGAAAGGCACAAGAGTCTTTCTTATGATGCTCATGGAAATACACAGTCTTAAAGGATTTTTAAGCACCCCTCAGTGCTACTCTTGCCAACTCTGGAAGCCCTTGTGCAGAAAATCAATTTCTAACTCACTTTCCTTCTTGGGGTAAAGGAAACACGTGCAAAACAAAAACCCCAGTCAACCACCCTGCCAGGCATGGTTCCTGCTGTTTTCCTGTGGCTCATAGAACCACATGGAACACAGATATCACACCAGGTAGAAGAACCAGGGATGCACTTCACAGACATGCCCTGGAAGGCTCTCCACCTGTTTCTGGTCTTGCCCCCTTTCAATGCAAGAGTGTGCTCTTATCCCATTGGTCCTCTGCCTAAAACAAACCTGATTCCTTCAGTCTTTTGCTTAAAACTTTTTGGAGATGTCCCTTACTAACAAAATAAAACCCATGCTCCCTCCACGGTGTCCAGGACCCCGTGTGATCTCCTCCCACCTGTCCTGTTGACCTCTCCACCCTCCACTCACCCCAGCTGCCCCCTAGCTTTGCTCAAACAAGCCCAGCCCTGCCCCCTGGGGTGACAGTTCCGGGGGGCCCCCTCAGGAGCACTCTACCTGGCTCTCTGCACCAAAGTCACCAACCCCAGGAGGCCTCACCAACCCCGACTCTGTCCCACCCATCATTCAATTAACCTCACAGTTCCTAGCTCATCTCTCTGACTGTCATGTTTGTCCATCTGTCTGGGTACCATCCTAGGAGGAGGGTTCCAGGAGGGCGGGGGCCTCGTGCCCTCCACTGGCACAGCGCCTGGCACATGGAAGACTTCCAGTAAATGCCTGCGGAATAAGAACCAGGAACCGCAGGAATCAGAAGACCAGAAGGACATGAAGATAAGGGAGACAAGGGTCGGGTAAGGGTTGGAGATCAGTCTTAGAATGTACCTGGTGGACACAACTCCCAGAAGCTGCGCCTCCATCCCTGTGGGGCAGTTAATTGCTGGTGAACTCCGTCCTTCCCTGTGGGCATGGTTGAGGCAGCTGTGACCTATAGGGACAAAACAGGGACAGGCATGAGTGGCTTCCAGACTCTCACCCCTCCCAGAATCCATTCCACATTCCTTTCACCTCACCTCCAAAACTAAGCAGAACTTACACCTTTCTCCCAGCTCCAAACTCTTAAATATTCTTCAGTATTTATGTTTGAACTTTCATGATTTGGGCCTAGCCAAGTAACATACACTTGAAAAACTCTTCTTTATCCTTTTCTCTTATAGAAGAAAACATGTTTATTCTAGAAAATATTAGCAGGTAAAATTTTTATAAGAATACAAAAACTATATATGATCCCCTCATCTTAGAAATAGCATCCATTAATGTTTTGTCTCATTTAGTTCCACTATTTCACCATATGTGTGAATATTCTCTTTCTCTTACGTACACACACACATTTATGAATGAGGGTTATATAATATGCAAACTTAAAAAAATCAGGATACAGAATCAAACATTAAATAATTTTTTGTTCACCAAATGTTGATTAAATAATGAATTTCTGGGTTAAAAAGGTGCCTCAGACATCTAGACCAATAGAATAGAACAGATAGCCCAGAAATAGACTGTTGCATATATGGTCAAATGACTTGACAAGGAGTACCAAAATCATTTAACGGAGAAAGGACAATCTTGGGAAAACTGGATATCCATATGCAAAAATATGAACTTGGACCCTTACTTTACACCATATACAAAAATTAACTCAAAATGGATCAAAGATAGAAACATAAGAGTTAAAGCTATAAAACACTTAGGAGAAAATATAGGGGCAGTTCTTCATGAACTGGGATTTGGAAATGACTTCTTGGATATGACACCAAAAGCACAGGCAACATGAAAAAAATAGATAAATTGTGCTAACATCAAAATTTAAAACTTCTGTGCATCAAAAAAACGCAATTAACAGAGTGAAAGGGCAAACCACAGAATGGGAGAAATGTTTGAAAATCATATATCTGATAAGGCGTTAATATCCAGAATATATAAAGAACTCCTACAACACAACAACAACAATAATAATAATAAACAACCATTTTAAAATATAAGTAAAAGATTTGAATAGACGTTTTTCCAAAGAAGATATACAAGTGGCCAATAAGCACATGAAAAGATGCTCAACATCACGAATCATTAGGGAAATGCAAATCAAAACCACAATGAGGTACCACTGCACATCCATTAGGATGGCCACTCTTAAAAAAAAAAGAAAGAAAGAAAAAAAGAAACCCATAAACTACAAGTGTTGGCAAAGATGTGGAGAAATTGGAAGTCTTGTGCACTGTTGGTGGGAATGTAAAATGATGCAGCCCCTATGGAAAACAGTTTCCATAAAATTTGGGGGTTTCTCAAAAAATTAAAAATAAAATTACTATATGATCTAGCAATTTCATCTCTGGGTATATACCCAAAGGAATTGAAAGCAAGGTCTCAAAGGGATATTTGTACACCCATGTTCATAGCACCATTATTCACAATAGCCAAAAGATGGAAGTAATCCAAATGTCCATCAGTGGATGAATGGATAAACAATGTGGTATATACATAAAATGGAATAGTATTCACCTTAAAAAATAAGGAAATTCTGGCACATGCTACAACACGGATGAACCTGAGGACACTATGCTAAGTGAAATAAGCCAATCACAAAAATACCGTATGATTCCACTTACGTGAGGTCCCTAGAGTAGTCAAATTCACAGAGAAAGTAGAATAGCCATTGCCGGGGTCTGGGTAGAGGGGAGAATTTGGACGTTGTTGTTTAACGAGTAGAGAGTTTCAGTTTTGCAAAATGAAAATAGCTCTAGAGATTGGTTGCACAACAATGAGAATATAGTTAATGCTAGTGAACTATACACTGAAAAATGGTTAAGATGGTGAATTTTATGTGATGTATATTTTACCACAATTTTTTAAAAAATTTTAAGGTGCCTGACAAGCTGTCCCTAGTGGAACCTGTCAATGATCTATTAAATACCAGAGAGTCACAGAAATTTGTGTCACAATCTCTGAGCTATAAATGACGTAAGAGCAATTGGAGAAATTTGAATGAGGTCCGCGAATTAGATAGTAGTAATGTGTCGATGTTAATGTTCTGATTTGAAGGTTGTATTGTGGCTGTGGGGGAGAATGTCCCTGTTTGTAGGGAGTACACACCGAAGTGTTCAGGAATGACGTTCATCACGTTAGCATCTAGTTTTCAGATGGTCAGGATAAAGGGTTTTGTACAATATATGTAAGTTTTCTGTAATTTTGAGTGTTTTAAAATAAAGAGTTAAATTAAGAAAATATGTCAGAATAAAAATACAGCACCGTCCCCAGGACACAAAGGAGGTGAGCCTAGGGTTGGCCTCAGCATCCTGCCTAAGGACAGTTTCCAGGCTGAAGTTCAGGAAGGGATCCGACAGGGGCCCCGTGGCCTCTGTTGAGGGGACAGAGAGGAGTTCCAGGAGGCTGAATGCAGGGCGAGAACTGGAGAAGAAAAGCTGCCCAGAGAGAGCTCTGGAGACGTGCAGAGGGGCCCATCCAGTGTGTGGGTGAGCGCTGATCTGTGCACGCGCGGGAGGGACCCACCCCAGGCTGAGAAGAGACCACTGGAAATCAGCAGGCTGACAGGCATCGAGGCTCGCCCGGGGCTGGCATTGTTCATGCTCCCATTAACCAGAGTGGGCAGACTGCATAATAGGGGTGCTGCCGAGATATCAGAGGTTAACTACTAAGTCCTTTGTAGTTAATGAATTCAATGCCCCGATAAGGCAAGTGTAGCCCAGGCATCGAACTTAAAAGCAAATATTGGAAGATCAAACTGATATTCAATTTTCTTTACTATGACTGGAACAATACCCAGCCCTCTTTAAAAGAACACAACAAAAATGAATACATAAGAAAACAAAATTCACAATCTGTATCACTTAATAAAAAATGACAAGGCATGAAGCAGGAAAACATCACCATAAGTAGGAAAAATTCAATCAATAGAAATTGTAGAAAGTGACAGAGACCATTGAATTAATACGCAAAGACTATAAAACAGCTATCTGAATCTTATAAATATACTCAGGGACATAAAAGAAGAAAATGAACGCAATCAGGAGAGAGATGGATGATATATATATACAAAAAAAAAAAAAAACCCAAAAAACCAAATGGAACCTCTAGAAATTTTAGAAATACCAAATCTGTAATGACAGATATAGTGATTGGGACTGGAACAACTAGATGTCCACATGCAAAAAACAAATCTAGATACAGACCTCAGGAAGGAGAGAATACCTGCCATCTAGCAGCCTTCACCTGTGGCCAACTGCGGCCTGAGGGAGCTCAGGATGTGAAAACCCTGAGGAAACTCAGGATTTGAAAACACAGGATTCTGGCCCCAGATAGGTTAGGTGCATACTAAAGGAATGATTTCTGTGAGACCTGACTCTTGCATCTTCCCATACGTAGAAAGGTGCTAAATTCCTTAACTTGGGATATCTGGTTTTCTTTCATTAACAATAATTTTTTTTTTTAAAGGGAGAACAATTCTTTTTTCTTTTTTTTTTATTAATTAATTAATTAATTTATTTTTGGCTGTGTTGGGTCTTCGTTTCTGTGCAAGGGCTTTCTCTAGTTGTGGCAAGCGGGGGCCACTCTTCATCGCAGTGCGCGGGCCTCTCACTATCGTGGCCTCTCTTGTTGCGGAGCACAGGCTCCAGACACGCAGGCTCAGTAGTTGTGGCTCACGGGCCTAGTTGCTCCGCGGCATGTGGGATCTTCCCAGACCAGGGCTCGAACCCGTGTCCCCTGCATTAGCAGGCAGATTCTCAACCACTGCGCCAACAATAATCTTCTGATGTTCCCGACTACCTGCCCTTTGTTGCAAACTCCTATATATCCTAGCTCCCCCTTCGCCTCCTCGGAGCAGTTCTCTCAGGGTTACTTGAGATGCTGCCTCCCGGGCTTGAAGTCCTAAAAATTCCCACCGAGGGACTTCCCTGGCGGTCCAGTGGTTAAGACTCCATGCTTTCACTGCAGGGGGCGCGGGTTTGATACCTGGTCAGGGAACTAAGATCCTGCATGCCATGCGGCACGGCCAAAAATAAATAAATAAATAAATAAAATAAAAATTCCCACTGAATAAAACATAACTCTCAACTTTCAGGTTGTGAATTTTTTAAGTCGACAGAACTTACACCCTTTACACAATTAACTCAAACTTAGCAAAACTAAATGTAAAACACAAAACTATAAAACTCCTAGAAGACAACATAGGAAAAAACCTAAATGAACTTAGCTCTGGTGATGACTTTTTTTTAAAAAAATATTTATTTATTTATTTGGCTGCATTGGGTCTTAGTTGCGGCACGTGGGATGTTTTGTTGCGGTGCACAGGCTCTTTGTTGCAGCATGCGGGCTTCCCTCTAATTTTGGCGCATGGGCTCTAGAGCACGCATACTCAGTAGTTGTGGTGCGTGGGCTCTAGAGCACATGGGCTTAGTTGCCCTGTGGCAAGTGGGATCTTAGTTCCCAGACCAGGGATTGAACATGTGTCCCCTACATTGGAAGGCAGATTTTTAACCACTGGACCACCAGGGAAGTCCCTGGTGATGACTTTCTAGATACAACTACGAAAGGCATGATCCATGAAAGAAATAACCGATAAGCTGGATTTCATTACAATTAAATTCTGCTTTGAGAAAGACAATATCAAAAGAATGAGAAGTCAAGGAACAGACTGGGAGAAAGTATTTGCAAAAGATACATCTAAAAAGGACTGTTTTCCAAAATATACAAAGAACTTAAAAAAAACTCAACAATAAGAAAACAAACAACTCTGTTAAAAAATGGACAAAAGACCTTAACAGATACCTCACCAAAGAAAACATACAGATGGCCAGTAAGCATACAGATAGTTGATCCACATCATATGTCATCACGGAAATACAAAGTAAAACACTAATGAGATGCTGTACACACCTATAAGAATGGCCAAAACCTGGACACTGACAACACCAAATGCTGATGAAGAGGTGGAGCAACAGGAATTCTCAATCACTGCTGGTAGAAATGCAAATGACAGAGCCACTTTGAAGATAGTTGTGTGGTTTCTTGCAAAACTAAACATACTCTTACCATATAATCCAGCAATTGTGCTCCTTTGTATTTACCCAAATGACTTGAAAATGTATGTCCACACAAAAACATGAGCACAGATGTTTATAGCAGCTTTTTTCACAATTGCCCAAACTTGGAAACAACCAAGATTTCCTTCAGTAGGTGAATCGATAAATAAACTGTGGTACATCCAGACAATGGACTGTTATTCAGGCCAGAAAAGAAATAAGCTATCAAGCCATGAAAAGACATGGAGGAACCTCAAATGCATATCACTAAGTGAAAGAAGCCAATCTGAAAAAGCTACATACTGTATGATTCCAATGACATGACATTCTGGAAAAGGCAAAACTATGGAGGCAGTAAAAAGATCAGTGGTTTCCAGCGGTTGGGGGCCAGGGAGGAATGAATAGGCAAAGCACAGAGGATTTTTAGGGCAGTGAAAATACTGTGTATGATACCGTAACAATGGTATACATCCATCCAAGCTCATGGAACTTACAACGCCAAGAGTGAACCGTAATGTAAACTACGAACTTTGGGTGATTAGAATGTGTCAGTGTAGGTTCACCAATTATAACACATGTACCACTCTGGTCGGTATGTTGATAATGGAGGAGACCATGTATGTGTGGGGACAGGGGGTATACGGGAAATCTATGTACCTTCGTCTCGATTTTATTTTGACTCTAAAACTGCTCTAAAAGAATAAAGTCTTAAAAACAAAACAAACAAACAAACAAAACAAACAGCATGATAATACACACACACACACACACACACAAAGGAAAAAAATATACTGGATGGGATTAAGAGCAGGTTAGGATGTGTAGAAAATCAATGAACTTGGAGAGAAAGCAATAGAAACTATTCAAAATGAGAGAGAAATAATGGAAAAAAACAGATGCCAAGTTGAGAGCATTTGGGCTCACCAGTCCTGAGGCCCTGAACTGCCATCCCTGACACCACCTGACGCTGGGCTCCTCTGAGTTCCTCCATGACCCCCCCAGCACAGCACTCCACCCTGTGCTTCAGAAGCTCCTGCCCCACCCCAGGGAGCCCACACCACGGTGCCAATACATGCGGGGCTGCGGGGTGGGAGACCACGTGCCCTGTGGCCCTCCCAGCACCAGCATGACCGACACCAGCTCTGAGGATGGGATTCGTCCTCCCACGCAGCCTCACATAGCGCCCACACGGCTCTCAGCAGCTTCCAGAGGGCCCTGCAGACGTTCACGTCCTGCCATTTTACAGCAGGAAGCAGGGGTACGCAGGGTCCCAGAGCTGGGAGAAGCAGAGCAGGCCTGCAGTCTCCAGCTGCAGTCCCGAGACTCCTACGGCCTGACTGAGCTTCCGAGCCTCTGAACCTCACAGTTGCCACTTTGAAAGAGAGAGAAACCTGGGGTAGAAGACCTACAACAGAAATGGGGCCCCATCACATGTGCAGAACGGGGACCTGGGTGAGGACCAAGCTCAGCTCTGCAGCTCATCTCATGTCATCCTTCCAAGAGCCCGAACACATGGGCCTCAGCTCATGACAGGCAGGGCTGGGGGCAGTAACTGGCCCTGGGTGACACCATTCAAGTGCAGAGCTGGGACTGCTGTCCCCCTGCCCCCTCCCCTGCTGCCTGATCTGGGGTCTCCTGATCATCCACTCCCCGTCTCAGAAACCTCATGGATCCTTGAAAATCTCTACTGGCACCAAGGAATCAAAACCACAGCACTGTGGTGCCCCATATTTACTTCTTAGACTAGCAAAGAATTAAAGTTCAGTGTGGCAAGGGTGCAGGGAAACAGGCACACTTGTGGACTCCTGGTGTGAGTAAAAATGGTCCGGCCTTTTTTTTGAGGACAGTTTGCCATTATATATAATGAAAGTATAAAATTACCTAACCCAGTGACACAACAATTTCACTTCCAAGGAGTTACCCAGTAGATGGTACACGTGCATGTATGACATATACAAAGGTATATACTACAGTACAGTTGGAATTAGCAAAAAGAACAAAACAAAAAAACCAAACAAGGATATAATCTAAAAAGATATTCGTGAAAGACAAGAACGAAATAAACTGGTTCACCCACATCTGCTTTACCTATACAATAAAATATTATGCTGTTAAAAAGAATAGGATAAATCTGCATGTACTGACCTAAGACATCTAACGGAATTGGTTATTAACTCAGAATATAAGAAAAGTGATCATGACTGTAAATGCATTTTTAAAAAAGCCATGAGGAGGGATGAGAACGGGAGTTTGGGATGTCAGAGGCCTAGGTCTCACATTCCCCAAACCATCAAGATCATGTTTTGACCTCGTCTACACAGGTATTCTCACATTCACCTGGAAACACACCCGCCGTACTAAAGTGAGTCATTCATGCAGCAGCCTTAAACATGGGTCTCATCTAGTATAGACTAATTTTTAAAAAAATTAATTCTGTAATCATTTTGTGATTATAAATATGTTATTGCGTCTCTGAATTAATTTGTTAAATGAAAATATTTAAAACTTCATGACTCCTGTAATGTTGGTTTCACATTTAATTTTTTTTTTTTTTTTTTAACATATAAGGAAACTGGAACATGCAGGGGCGGCGCCTTTCCACTTGGAGTGTCTTTAGGACGTGCATCACCATGGGTTTTCCTGTTTGCCTCTCCCACCTCTAAGGAAGGAGGGGGCGGCTCCAGTTCCTGGCTGCTCGATGGTCATCTAAGCGCAGCCTCGCAGGCAATGTGACTAGAAGAAACTGGGAACCTGCTTCCTGCTGAAACTCAAGGGTCAGAACAAAACGTGTGGAAGGCAGCCTTCTTCGTGGGCTGCTGTTTAAACAATTTGCCATGAGTATGTTTTAGAATTTAGGCCTAAGTGTAAAATAGTAAAAAGAAAGAAAGAAAAGACAGCCCATCTCTCTGTCGCTCCAGGCAGCTTGCCAGGGAGTTTCCAGCGTGACACTGCCCCCTCCAGTGCCTGGAATACACTGCTGGGACCGCTCAGGAGGCCAGCCGGGCCGCGGACCGGGAAGGGGAGCGCGAGCTCTTCTCCCTCTGGGCCCGGGTCGGTCCTGCCGGGCCATGACTCTGCTCCTTCCCCCGCTTCTGCCCACTTTTGATCCTGCTCGGACACCCGCGGCCGCAGGTGACCCGGCCAGGCACCCAGCCATGTCCGCCTGCCCCCCGCCACCACCGCCCCCCCCCGCCCCGCTTCTGCCCCCCCCTCCCGGCCACCAGGCGATCCTTCCCCCGAGCCAGGACCCGCGGCAGGGACTCACCGACAGCAGGACACCCAGGACGACGAAGATAAGAGCCAAGGGCCCCCGGAGCCGAGGCCTGGGACCGGGGGCGCGCCCTGCTCGGGAGCCCGAGGCGGCCGGTGGGCTCTGTCCCCGCTGCCCCGTGCTGTCGCGGGGCGCTCGCTGTCCCAGCCGCCGCGGGGTGACAGACGGCAGAGCCATCAGGAAGCAACAGTGTCTTTCGTGGGGCGCTGGATCGTCCGTGCCGCCCGTGGGGTGTGCGGAGGCTCACTCTTGTCTCTCTCTTTACTCTTGGGAGGGTGGACCGTCCTGACTTTTGTACTCTTGGCGGCGTTGAGTCACCCGGGCGGGGCAAAGAACGGGAGCCAGCAAGCAAATAGGCACAGCGTTGTTGAAACACGTGATGTGTTGACACAGAGGCTCTGAATGGAAGGCGTCGTCTTCTAGGTACACCTCCGGAAGGTGGGAGGCTGGACATAGAACTAACCCTCTGGCTACCCTGGGCACGTGGTTTGTTTCTGGATCCTGTTCTTCCCAGGACAGGCACAGAAGGTGGTGGTGAGGAGTTTGGGGGGACGAAGTGGGAGCTGACCACTCCCAGAAGCTGTGCCCTCAGCTGTGACCAGGGTAGTGAGGTTGAGTCCGAATCCAGGACCTGTCCTGATCCTGTCTCCTTTCCAGAGCCAAAGCCCCTCATGTTTATAAACTCTGAACTAACCTGCCCTGACTTTGGCATTCTCCTCACACGGCTACTCCCTCCCCACCCCCCACCCAAGAGTCTCATTGACTGAGTTGATATGTTTCACTGCACCTAGGGTCACTTTGCAGCTCTGTCCCAGTGCGAAGCTTCTTGGTCAGGGGCTTGATCTTAGCATCTCTGTAGCCAGGTGTCTGGCTGGAGCAGACACTCAATGAGCAGGTGAGTAGACAGAATGAAGGTCACAGAGGCATTGATCGCTGGGTCTGAATTCAAGTAACCATTAGGCTTCCGACCTCCCCCATCACCACCTTGCATGTTCTGGTAATTTCAGCTCCATCATCTGACTTTCACACTCAGGGCTTCATGTTATCTTGTCTCAGCCCTACTGCTCCTGCAGTCAGGCAAGCTGGAGGAACCCATTTCAGCCTTTCTTCAGGATTTTCCTTCCCTGTAGATTCTGTAAAGCCCTTGGGAAACAGAACTGCTGGAGACTAATTGGCACATTAAATCAAATGGGCCAAGAGGGGGGTTCCCCACGTGGGTCAAGCCCTTTCAGCTGTCCCTATACCTCCAGCTCTGTGCCTGGTCTATTTTATCTTCATGACTCTCTGAATGTCCTTTGAGGATAACAGGGCCCTGATTTCACAATCCAGGGACACCATCCACATTGGGCAACGCTGTACTTTGGGTCATCAGGCTCAGAGACATATGTCCAGGTCACTCTAGACTGTCCCATCTCTCTAGTTTGTCAGGACCAAGTAGTTACCAAACCTTCATCCCACTCCTCAAGTTCCCGTCATCTTCTTCTGCTCTTCATCTCATCCTGGAATGTCTGGGTTTGGCCTCTGATATCTGTAGGCTGTTGCCAAGGACTCCATTGTGCTGTTCTCAAGCCCACGTCCCTCCTCTCTTCTTCATGCCAAGGAGTAAGTGGGACACTGGCGGCTCCAGTGAAAATAATTTGTCAGTTGGCACTGGGAGGAAAAGGCTGGCTCTGACACTGTGTGATTTGGTGGTCCTGGGCTCTCTATCCTATAGGAGGTGTGAACATTTGATAATACAATGCAGGTACAAATACTTCGTTAAAAAGCTCTATGGAAAGTTTGTTACAGTACATTTCAGACTTGATGACACAAAATAAAAAGAAAGAGAAAACAACCCTTGTTATGAAACGCTTCTCTATTAAAAGGGAAAATCTATAAGAAGGAGCCTGGTTAGAGCAGGGTTGGTGGCTGTCTGACTATTGTCCTCAGCTGGTGGCACCAAAACACGCTAAATGCATGGGTCCAGTGTCCTGGGTTCAATATGTAGAGGAGAGGGACAGTTGTCAAATAGCAGACCCTTTACAGTGATTCAGCAGGGAAAGGACGAAGTGCGCCCACAGGAATAGAGAAGAAAGAGGAAGCCACATTGTTACCATCACCTTTCTGATCACTTACCTTACATGGAGGGCTACAGCTTGAGGACCTGCTGTCAGGGCATCTGGATGGAGGAGGGCAGCTCTGTTTTCACAATCAAAGAGAGTTCTCACTGCTTCCAGTGACACTGGGTAGTGTCCATGACCCTCTGCGGCACTGTATGTGTGTTTCTTAGGCATGTTTAAAATGTCAATGCTTAAAGGAAGATACGAAATCAAAGAGTACTTGCCATACACTTAAGGGATACAGTTTTTATTGTGTGCCTAATATTTACATGACACTGATTTAGATGCTTTACATTTACTGTCAGTTTTTATAACAGTTCTGTGAGGAGTTATTAGCAGCCTATTTTTGCAGATGAGGAAAGCTGAGGCCCTGAAAGACAATGTAACTTGCTCAGGTGAGGTTCCTGTCTTTAAATAATGGAGCTGCAGTTTAAACCCCTCTTGTCTGATTCCAGATCCTGCTTTTTCCTCTCCACTGGGGTGATTTGCTGAAAAGTTTGCCCAGAAGGTGTGGCCCAGACTGCACACATTTGCACAGGACTCTGTCTCCTCTGTATGGGAGGTACCTCATCTTGTGCCATTGTCTTATTCACCAAGAGAACCTTTCCTGGTGCCTGGTGTCAAAGCAGTCGCTTGGTAAATATTGGCTGCACAAATGAATGAATGAAAGAAGGACTAGATGAGTTCTGTTGCTCAGAACAGACAGGTAATAGATGTTCATTCTTTTTGTCCATTCTCCTGTCTTGGACACTTTTTTCAGCATCCTTTTTCCACCAGCCTTCTTTTTTTTTTTTTTTTTAAAGATTTAATTTTATTTATTTTTGGCTGTGTTGGGCTTTCATTGCTGCGTGCAGGCTATCTCTAGTTGTGGCAAATGGGGGCTACTCTTTGTCATGGTGCGCGGGCTTCTCCTTGTGGTGGCTTCTCTTGTTGCAGAGCACGGGCTCTAGGCACGGGGGCTTCAGTAGTTGCTGCACGCGGGCTTAGTAGTTGTGGCATGCAGGCTCTAGAGCGCAGGCTCAGTAGTTGTGGCGCACGGGCTTAGTTGCTCCGCGACATGTGGGATCTTCCCGGACCAGGGATCAAACCCGTGTCCCCTGTATTGGCAGGTGGATCCTTATTCACTGCACCACCGGGGAAGTCCCTCCACCTGGCTTCTACCTGCAGTGGTTCTAGGAGGATCACAAACACCATCTTAAATTCAGATTAATTAAATTCAGAGCAATGGCCATTTGCACAATTGTACCAATCAGAAGTAGTTTCATTTCTATCAAATACATAGGAAGAATTGAGATATTTTCAATATTTTTCTTATCAAAGAAGATATTTCAAGTGCTTCATTATAATTCAATTACAATTTGTGACTTTCTCCAGATAAATTATTCCTATTTCTTATCAAGTAGGACTTTTTATAATGAAAAAGGGTCAATTCACCATGAAGTTATAACAATTATAAACACATATGCACTGAACATCAGAACTACTAAATGTATGAAGCAAACATTCACAGAACTGAAAAAAGAAATAGATCTACAATACCACCAGGAGACTCTTCAATATCCCAGTTTCAATAATGGATAAAACAACCAGACCAAATATCAATATGGAAATAGAAGACTTGAACAAAACTATAGACTGATTGGACATAACAGATATGTATATTGTACACCTCAGCAAACATTAGCAGAATACTCATTTTTCTCAAGTGTGCATAGAATAACCTCCAGGATAGACCATAGTTAGGCCACAAACCAAGTGTTAATAAATTATAGAAATTGAAATCATACAAAGTATCTTTTCCAGTCACAATTGAATAAAATTAGAAATCAATATCAGAAATAAAATTTAAAAGTACGCAAATGTATGGAAATAAAACAACTCTTAACCAATCGTTCAAAGAAGAAATCACATGGGGAATAAGAAAATATCTTGAGGGCTTCCCTGGTGGCGCAGTGGTTGAGAATCTGCCTGCTAACGCAGGGTACACGGGTTCGAGCCCTGGTCTGGGAAGATCCCACATGCCGCGGAGCGGCTGGGCCCGTGAGCCACAACTGCTGAGCCTGCGCGTCTGGAGCCTGTGCCCCGCAACAGGAAGGGGCCGCGATAGTGAGAGGCCCGCGCACCGCGATGAAGAGTGGCCCCCGCTTGCCGCAACTAGAGAAAGCCCTCACACGAAACGAAGACCCAACACAGCTAAAAATAAATAAATAAATAAATAATGTAGCTATTAAAAAAAAAAAAAAAGAAAATATCTTGAGAAAATGGAAAATGAAAACACAACATATCAATACCTATGGAATTCAGTGAAGGCAATGCTAGGAGAAAATTTTATAGTTTTAAATGTTTACATTAAAAAAGATCTCAAACCAACAGCCTAAAATTACACCTAAAGGAACTATAAAAAAACAAAAACCTAAACCCAAATCTAGCAAAAGGAAGGAAATAAAGAGATAAGAGCAGAGATAAATAGGGAATAGAAAATAATAGAGAAAATCAGTGAAACATAATGTTTATTCCTAAATGTCCATCAACAGAGGAATGGATAAAGAAGATGTGGTACATGTATACAATGGAATATTACTCAGCCATTAAAAAAATGAAATAATGCCATTTGCAGCAACATGGATGGACCTAGAGATTGTCATATTGAGTGAAGTAAGTCAAACAGAGAAAGAGAAATACCATAGTTATCATTTATATGCAGAATCTTAAGAAAATGATACAAATGGACTTATTTACAAAACAGAAACAGACTCAGACTTAGAGAATGAATTTTTGGTTACTGGGGGAAAGGGTGTGGGGGAGGGATAAACTGGGAGTTTGGGATTGACATGTACACACTGCTATATTTAAAATAGGTAACCAACAAGGACCTACTGTATAGCACAGGGAACTCTGCTCAATATTATGTAAAAACCTAATGGGAGTATATATAAGTCCATGCACTCTCTCACTTCATCCCAGCTTACCCTTCCCCCTCCCTGTGTCCTCAAGTCCAATCTCTACGTCTGTGACTTTATTCCTGTCCTGCCCCTAGGTTCTTCATAACCATTTTTTTTTTTTAGATTCCATATAGCTGATTCACTTTGTTATAAAGCAGAAACTAACACACCATTGTCAAGGAATTATACTCCAATAAAGATGTTTTAAAAAAAAACAACCTAATGGGAAAAGAATTTGAAAAAGAATATATACATGTATATGTATAACTGAATCAATATGCTGTACATCTGAAACTGACACAACATTGCTAAACAACTATACTCCAATGTAAAATAAAGTTTAAAAAATGTTCGTTCCTCAAAAAGATCAATAAAATTAGAAAACATTTACCTAGATTAAATTAAAAAATAAAGAAGACTCAAGTAACTAAAATCAGAAAGGAAAGACGGGACATCACAAAAAATCTTACAGAAATAAAAGATTATAAGAAAGTACTATGAAAAATTGTATACCAAAAAATTGGGTAACCTAGACAAAATGGAAGAAATCATAGAAATATACAACCTTCCGAGACTGAATCAGGAAGAATAGGAAACTGGAATAGACCTATAAGTATTAAGGACATTGGATCAATAATCAGAAATGTCTCAACAAAGGAAAGCCCTGGCAGATAGCTTCAATAGTAAATTCTACCAAACATTTAAAGAATTAACACCAGTACTCCTCAAACTCTTCAAAAAATTTAAAGAAGGAATGTTGTCAAGCTCATTTTATGTGGCCAGCATTGCCCTCATACCAAAGCCAGACAAAGACACCATAAGAAAATAAATCTATAAGCCAATATCCCTCATGATTAAGGATGCAAAAAATTCTCAGAAAAAAAGAAAAAACTAGCTAACAGAATTTAACAGCACATTAAAAGGATACACCATGACCAAATGGTTCAAATTACCAACATCAATCAATATAATACTCCAAGTTAACAGGATGAAGGGAAAAAAATGACCATCTCAATTGATGCAGAAAAAGGATTTGATAAAATTCAACACCCTTTCATAGGAAAAACACTCAACAACTAGGAATAGAAGGAAACATCTCAACAATATAAAGGCCGTATATGAAAGACCCACTGCTAACATTGTATTCAGTGTGAAAAATGGAAAAAAATTCC
This sequence comes from Balaenoptera musculus, assembly GCF_009873245.2. Lineage (NCBI taxonomy): Eukaryota > Metazoa > Chordata > Mammalia > Artiodactyla > Balaenopteridae > Balaenoptera > Balaenoptera musculus. Next base: position 15,192,135 of record NC_045790.1, on the reverse strand, counting down.
CCTAAGATCAGAAACAAGACAAAGATGCCCACTTTAGCCACTTCTATTTAACACAGTAGTGGAAGTCCTAGCCAGACCAATTAAGCAAGAAAAAGAAATAAAAGGCATTCAAATTGGAAAGGAAGAGGTAAAATTATCTCTGTTCATAGGATTCATGAACTTATATATAAAAACCATAATGATCACACACACACAACACACACGCACCCCATTAGAAATAATAAATGAATTCAGTAAAGTTGCACTATACAAGATCAACACATAAAAATTAGTTGTATTTCTATACATTAGCAGTGAATAATCTGAAAAGGAAATTAAGAAAACAATTCCATCCACAATAGCATCAAAAAGAATAAAATTCTTAGGAATGAACTTAACCACACCAGTGAAAGACTTACACACTGAAAACTACAAAACTTTGCTGAAAGAAATAAAAGAAGACACATAAATGGAAAGACATCCCATGTTTATGATTGTTAGACTTAATATTGCTAAGACAGGACTTCCCTGGTGGTCCAGTGGTGAAGAATCTGCCTTCTAATGTAGGGGATGTGGGTTCGCTGCCTGGTCAGGGAACTAGGATCCCACATGCCACGGGGCAACTAAGCCTCTCCCCACAACTACTGAGCTCGGGCGCCTCAACTACAGAGCCTGCATTCCACAAACTGCAGAGCCCACACACCCTGGAGCCTGCACGCCACAACTAGAGAGAGGAAACCCGTTCGCCACATCTAGAGAGAAGCCTGCGCATCACAACTAGAGAGCCTGCAATGAAGAGCCCGTGCACTGCAACGAAAGATCCCACATGCCTCAGCGAAGATCTCGCATGCCGCAAGTAAGACCTGATGCAGCCCAAAATAAATAAATAAATAAATAATAAAATAAATATTTAAAAAATTATTACTAAGACGATTGCAATCCCAATGGTGGTTTTTGCAGAAATAGAAAAATCGACACTGAGCCTCCAGAAACTCATCAATTACAGCTCAGGTTTTCCCACTTGGCACTAGTTCCCCCAGAGATTCCTAATCATGGGATTCTGCTCTGGAAAGTTGTGATTATCTGTATTTACCTGTAGGTCTCTCAAATTTGGGAGCAGCAGTTCTTTGACCTCACTTCAATGGATTTAAGAAGTGTTGTTTTAATTCGTTTAGCTTTTTCACTGTTTTTAGGACTGAGTGGTGACTTCTGCCTCTTACGTGTCAGAACAGTAACAGGAGGTCTATTTAAAACCTTTTAACAAAGAAAACTGCAGCCCCAGATGATTTACTGGTGAATTCTACAGATATTTATGGAAGAAATAACACAGATATTACACATATTCTTTCAGAAAATATGAGAGGAGGGAACACTTCTTAACTGTTTTATGAAACCAGCATAAACCTGATTTTAAAAAACTGACAAAGACATCACACACACACACACACACACAGAAAAAAAGCTGATCAATATCCCTCATAAATATCACTGCAGAAATCCTTAAACAACACCTAACTGAATAAAAAAATATTTGAAGAAGGCAATATATCATGACTAAGTGGAAATAAGCTCAGGAATACATGTTAGATTATACCTGAAATCAATGTGTTGTTCACTATATTGATAGTGCGAAAGAGAAAAAATATATGAACATCTTAATAGATGTAAAAAAAGGCATTTAACACGCTTTCATGATAAAAGCTCTCATTATAATAGGAAAAAAAGAGAATTTCCTCCATCTGATAAAGGGTAGGTATTAAAAAAGCTACAGTTAACATCATTGAAAATGGTAAAATTCCCCAAAGTTTGGGAATAATACCTAGGGTTTTAGCTCATTACATCTATTCAACATTGTACTCAGGGTCCTAGCCAGTGCAATAAGGAAGGTAGAAAGACACAAGGATTTGAAAGAAAGAAAGAAAACTATATTCATTTGCAGATATCAGCTACTGGTTTTAAGTGTATCTAGCAGGTTGACATACAAACATCAATTGTAGTTCTATGTACTAGCATCAAACAGTTGGGAAAGCAAATGTTAAAATTTTGTTTAAAAGAGCATCAAAAAACATAACATATAAAGGTTAGAAATGTAATTTAAAATAGTGTCAGAAACAAAATTGTAAACATGCAGACTTCTAGACAGAAAACTGCAATGCATTGCTGAGAGAAGTTAATGAAGACCTAAATTATGGAAATTCATGGATTGGAAGACTCCGTTTTGCCAATTTTCCACAAAATGATGTATAAATTCAATGCAATTATTATAAAATCCCAATTCTTCCAGGTTTTAAAAATAGAAATTGGCAAGCTGATTCTAAAATTAATATGGAAACACAAAGGTCCTAGAATATCCAAAACAATACTGAAAAGAAAGAACATAATTAGACAACTGGCACTATCTGACTTCAGGACATATTATAAAGCAACATTAATTAAAACAGTGTGGTACTGTCAAAAGTTTGGAAAATTAAATCAATGGAACAGAATAGACAGCTATAAAATGGACCCAAACTTGTATGTTTCTTTAATTTTTAACCAATGTGTCAAAACAATTCAATGGGGTAAGAAAAGTATTTTTAATAAATGGAACTATGGCTATCAATATGGGGAAAAAATGGCATAAGAACTCCTATATTATACCATACTCAAAAATCAATTTGCAATAGATTTTATATTCTATTGCACCATTTTATATTCCCACCAACAGTGCATAAGTGTTCCAATTTCTCCACATCTTCACCAACACTTGTGTTTTTCCTTTTTTTTTTTTTTTTTTTGACATCAATAATTGTTTATAGGGCATTATGTTAAAATATATATAGCGTGGAGTACAATCTCAACTTTTTGAGAAGCATTTATAAATATACACATACACCCAAACATAATACATTCAAAAAGTACTAGAAGGAAATACATCAGAATATTATTTTCTTCTTCTTCATATTCTCATGTGTTTTCTGCGTTTATAATGAAAGGGATACCTTGCTTTTGTAATCAGAATTTTAAAAATCCATCAACATTTCCACAAATATTTTTATTACAGTGTTGTTCATAAAGCAAAATATAGAAACATCTTAAATTTCCATCAGTAAGGGAATGGATAAGTACATGGATAAGTACAAACTAATGCATATACAGTTTGAATAGTTTGGAATAGTATGTGGTAATAAAAATGAGGAATATCTAAATTTGCTGACATAGAATGATCTCTAACTTGTAACTGTTATGGGCAAAAAATCAACATGCAGACCAAGGTTTACCTTATCCCATTTATATAAAAGTAATAAAATATATATATATATATATTTCTCTTTGTTTCATATAAATATATGTACTCTTAGTTTCATATAAATATATGTACTTACAGTTCAAAGGGTGAATTTCTTCTTATATGTGTATATGTATTTGTATGTTTATGGGGACTAAGGAAGTGATCAAGTGATACTTTAGCTTTATCAGTATTGTTTGAATTTTTAATGAGTATATTTATGTATTACTTACGTAATTAAAATCATGCAGAAACAAAAAAGAAAAATGTCACCAAAGACCATATATTTCCCAATCAGTGGTAAATTCTTTTTCTTTGTTCCTTCTCAGAATGGGGAGCTCCTGCGAAAGAGATGGGAAGCTCTCTGCCGTCACTCGGCGCTGCCCTTTTGTTGCAGGAGAGGTGCTAAGATCACAATTCTGATGCTGACCTTTCTTTTTCAGGACCAGGGTTTGGCATCTATGCAGTTGTTCACCTTCTCCTTCCTGTGATGTCCCTTTGGCTTCGCCATAGCCATAACGACCATTCTTACTGGGACGTGGCCTCTGCTAACTTCAAGCATGCCATCGGTCTGTCCTGTGAGCTGGTGGTGGAGCACATTCAGAGCTTCATCCACTCAGGTATCTAAGGTGCCAGAGCAGCTCATGCTGAGTAGTTGTTTAGTAGACAGCATCGTTGTCTAGAAGTGCTTAGTAAATACCAGTGCATGATTTTTGTCCTTTGTGACAATAAAATATATGAATTCAAGACTTCTTTCCTTTTTTCTCCTGGCAGGTACGTCCTCGTGACAGCGGGCCCCGTGTTCACAGAGGAGATGTGGAGGCTGGCTTGCTGTGCCCTGCAGGACGCCTTCTCGGCCACGCTCAAGCCAGTGAAGGTAAGTCACTCGGAGGAGAGACCAGGGCACCTCCAGCCTTCCTCAGCTCCCTGGTGCTTCACAAGTTGGGTCGCCTGAATTCCGCCTCCCTCCTTGTAGCAGGCGGTCTTACTTGGTGGGAACAAGGTAGCTGGATCAGCACTTTGTCCCAGACACAGTGACAATGTCAGATCAAAGACAGGGCCTGGAGCCATGAACTCAGCTGCACCCAGCGAACGACTGCTGTGTTTCTCCCCAGGATCTGCTGGGCTGCTTCCACAGCGGCACCGAGAGCTTCAGCGGGGAAGGCTGCCAGGTGAGGGTGGCGGCCCCCTCCTCCTCCCCCAGTGCTGAGGCCGAGTACTGGCTCATCCGAGCCATGGCTCAGCAGGTAAGGGTGGGGTTTTTGATCCCAGGGGCTCTGGAAGCTGGAGATATTGCTAGGGGTCGTTTCTGAAGGCCGTGCATCACCACACTGCCTTTCATTCCTTTAGGGACATATGTGTCCTGGCTCTGAGCTCTGGCCAGTGCTGTTCTTTTCCAGAAATCACCTGAACCTAGTCAACAGCGTTATGGTCCTCTCACCAGTTCTAGCCTGTTGCATCCTCCAGTACCCTGATCAAATAGGGTCCTTTTCCACCCGGCCACTGAACTCCATACATAACTTGACTTGCACTACTTATGTTATAAATAGTTACTGAAATACTATTGTTAATGCTAGACTATGAGTGCCTAAAAATGGTAAACTTATTTTTTTTCCTATATATCCCATACACAGCAAAGAGCTTAACATTTACAAGTTGTTTAATAAATTTGAGTTGAATGTTAAGTACATCTTAATTTTACAGATTAGTTATCTGTGCAGGAATCACCATGTACCAATGACGTTTTCTTCTGACACATGGCAGAAGTCACAAAAGTTGGTTGTAAGCTGGTGAGTCAGGAGCAGAGAACATATTCTGTATATTGGTAGTCATCTGCTGAGCACATTCCTAACATCCCAGGACACGGGTTCTGGCCAGGAGCCATAACAGAGAAGGCAAGAGGGTGGTCCTCCTCTGAAGGGGTGGCTTCTCTAAGTAGAAAGCCTTCACAGCTGACTAGATGAGGTATTTTTCCATGTGCATCCAGCAGTCTTTCCACCCACAGCAAGGATATGAAAATGGAATCCTGTTCTGAGCAGAAATCCGCAAGGAGAAACCCCCTCAGGAACCAGCGCCAGGGTGGGGAAAGCTGAACTGTAATTGAAGGATTGCTGGAGGCTCAGAGTACACAAATCTGAGAATTAAAAACTCCAGAGGGGCCCAAACTCAGTTAGTCTCGCCTCTAGGAGCCCTACCAGATTCTCACAGTGGAGCTCTGGGAAGAAAACCTTCTCGTGCTTCCAGCAGAAGGAGAAGAGGAACCATCTTGAAATACGCCAGAACATGCTGATCTGTTTTTCCTTTTTGATAGTAGCCAAACTAACTGGTGTGAGGTGATATCTCATTGTGGTTTTGATTTGAATTTCCATAATTATTAGTGATACTGAGCATCTTTTAATATGACTGTTGGCTATTTGTATATCCTCTTTAAGCATCTTTTCAAATGCTTGTTGGCTATTTGCATATCCTCTTTGGAAAAATATCTAGTCAAGGGCATTTTTCAAATAGGTTGTTTTTTCATTATTGAGTTGTAGGAATTCCTGATATATTCTAGATATGAACCTCTTATCATCTGATTTGCAAATCATGTCATCATATGATTTGCAAATACTTTCTCCCATTCCATAGGCTGCTTTTTCACTCTGTTGATTGTGTCCTTTGATGCACAGAAATTTTAAATTTTGATGTAGTCTAATTTATCCATTTTTTTTGTTGTTGCCTGCACTTTTGGTGTCGTGTCCAAGGAATCACTGACAAATCCAACGTCATGAAGCTTTTTCTCTGTGTTTCATTCTAAGAGTTTTATAGTTTTAGCTCTTATGTTTAGATCTTTGATCCATTTTGAGTTAATTTTTAAATTTTATTTTATTGAAGTATAGTTGATTTACAATGTTGTATTAATTTCTATTATACAGCAAAAGTGATTGTTATTATTTATATATATATATACATATATATATGTGTATATATATATATATATATATATATATATATATATATATATATATACACATACATTCTTTCTCATATTTTTTCCACTATGGTTTATTATAGGATATTGAATATAGTTCCCCATGCTATACAGTAAGTCCTTGTTTTTTATCCATTCTATTTATAATAGATTGCATCTGCTAATCCCAAACTCCCAATCCACCCTGCCCCCACACCTCCCCTTGGTAACCACAAATCTGTTCTCTATGTCTGTGAGTTTCTGTTTCATATATAAGTTCATTTCCATCATATTTTAGATTCCACATATAAGTGATATCATATGGTGTTTGTCTTTGTCTTTCTGGCCTACTTCACTGAGTATGATAATCTCTAGTTGCTGCAAATGGCATTATTTCATTCCTTTTTATGGCTGAGTAGAATTCCATTGTATATATGTACCACATCTTCTTTAACCATTTGTCTGTCAGTGGACATTTAGGTTGTTTCCATGTCTTGGCTATTGTAAGTAGTGCTGCCATGAACATTGGGATGCATGTATCTTTTCTAATTAGTTTTCTCCAGATATTGCCCAGGAGTGGGATTGCAGGATCATATGGCAACTTTATTTTTAGTTTTTTGAGGAACCTCCATACTGTATTCCATAGTGGCTGCACCAATTTACATTCCCACCAACAGTATAGGAGGGTTCTCTTTTCTCCACACCCTCTCCAGCATTTGTTATTTGTAGTTTGTCATAGTTTTAAACCTCTGCATATCATGTGACACCAGATAGAAAATAAATAGGTAAACTACAACCTGAGATAAAAATATTTGCAAAACATATGTCTAAAAAAGAATTGTTGTCTAGAATATATAAAGAACCCTACAACTCATTAACAGCCACCCAGCACTTCACAAAGGAAGATTTACAAATGACTGGTAAGTGCAAGAAAAAGTGTTCAATATCATTAATCATGAGGAAAATGCATGTTAAAACTTTAATGAAGTGCTTTAACACACCTACTATATTGGCTAAAATTAAAAAGACTAACATCACCAAATGTTAGTGAAGATGTAGAACAACTGGAACTCTCATATGTTGGTAATGGGAGTGTAAAATGGTACAACAAATTATGCAAATATTCTGACAGTCTTCTAAAATTAAACACTCACCTAATCTTTGAACTAGCAATTCCACTCTTTTGTGTTTACCAAAGATGAATGAAAGCATAAGTCCACCAAAAAAACAAAAACTTGTAAAAGAATCTTCCATAACCATTTTAATTACAGTTGCCAAAAGCTGGAAATGGACCAAGGGTCTATCAACAGAAGATAGATAAACACATGATGGAATTGAGTTATATTTATACAAGGAAATACTATTTATCAATAAAAGGGAACAAAATATTAATACATAAAGCAACATAGACAAATCTCAAAAACAATATGCTGAGTGAAAAAGAAGGCTCACACAGATGCACTTATTTAAAATTCCATTGTTGACAAAACTAACCCATTGTAGAAAAAGTAATTGCCTCTAGGGGTGGTGTTGCAGAGTAGAATTATCTGGGAGGGGACACAAGGGAATATTCTGTGGTAATGCTAATGTTTTGTGATCTAGATAGAGGATTTGGGTTACACAAATGTATGTATTTATTAAAACTCATTGAATAGTACACTTAAGAATCATGCATTCCATGTTTCTAAATTATACCGTTAAAAAACTGTATACAAATACTGAACTCTAGTGACCTTACATAACATATCCTTCAAATCAGGATATTAACACCAACACATTACTATCTAATCCTCAGACACCATACAGTTTTTTTGTGGGAGACAGCTTGTCAGGCACCTTTTTAAACCAGAAGATCGTTACTTAAAGTGTGATCCTGTGTCCTGAGATTTTAAAAGTATGCCAATATACAACCTTTATTTGTAAAAAAGAGAGAGAGAGAACTCATACATATGTTCAAATAGTTGAACTAAGTAAGATAAAATATTAATGATGCTATCTCTAGTTGAGGGACTCTACATTCTCATTTTAAAAACTTTCATTGCCTAATTGTCACCTAATTTACGACAAAGGAGGCAAGGATATACAATGGAGAAAAGACAGTCTCTTCAATAAGTGGTGCTGGGAAAACTGGACAGCTACATGTAAAAGGATGAAATTAGAACACTCCTTAACACCATACACAAAAATAAACTCAAAATGGATTAGAGACCTAAATGTAAGACCGGGCACTATAAAACTCTTAGAGGAAAACATAGGAAGAACACTCTTTGATGTAAATCACAGCAAAATCTTTTCTGACCCACCTCCTAGAGTAATGGAAATAAAAACAAAAATAAACATAATGGGACCTAATGAAACTTAAAAGCTTTTGCACAGCAAAGGAAACCATAAACAAGACAAAAAGACAACCCTCAGAATGGGAGAAAATATTCGCAACGAATCAACAAAGGATTAATCTCCAAAATATATAAACAGCTCATGCAGCTCAATATTAAAAAAACAAACAACCCAATCCAAAAATGGACAGAAGACCTAAATAGACATTTCTCCAAAGAAGACATACAGATGACCAAGAAGCACATGAAAAGCTGCTCAACATCACTAAGTATTAGAGAAATGCAAATCAAAATTACAATAAGGTATCACCTCACACTAGTTAGAATGGGCATCAACAGAAAATCTACAAACAACAAATGCTGGAGAGGGTGTGGAGAAAAGGGAACGCTATTGCACTGTTGGTGGGAATGTAAACTGATACAGCCACTATGGAGAACAATATGGAAGTTCCTTAAAAAACTAAAAATAGAATTACCATATGACCCAGAAATCCCACTACTGGGCATATACCCAGAGAAAACCATAATTCAAAAAGACACATGCACCCCAATGTTCATTGCAGACTATTTACAATAGCTAGGTCATGGAAGTAACCTAAATGCCCATTAACAGATGAATAGATAAAGAAGATGTGGTACATATATGCAATGGAATATCACTCAGCCATAAAAAGGAATGAAACTGGGTCATTTGTAGAGACATAGATGGACCTAGAGACTGTCATACAGAGTGAAGTAAGTCAGAAAGAGAAACACAAATCATGTATTAATGCATATATATGGAACCTAGAAAAATGGTACAGATGAACCGGTTTGCAAGGCATAAATAGAGACACAGGTGTAGAGAACAGATGTATGGACACCAAGGGGGGAAAGTGGGGGGCGGGTGGTGGTGGTGGGATGAATTGGGAGATTGAAATTGACATATATGCACTAATATATATAAACTAGATAACTAATAAGAACCTGCTGTATAAAAAATAAATAAATAAATAAAATTCAAAATAAATAAATAAATAACAAACCACTTCCCAGGATTTCTAACCCTCCCCATGCCTCCTAGAGAGTGTTCAGGCAATGTCTTGTCAGGTGGCTCTTGCTTCATTTCTCTTGGTTCACCAAAACCTTTCTCACACTAATGACCATTTTGCTCTACCCTACTAGCCTAAAGAATTAACCTAAGGAAATAATCATAGATTATAAAAACATTTATGTACAAAAATGTTTCTTGAAGCATTATGCAAAATATCAAGCACATTGCAAGAATCCCTATAGGATTCTGGTTGAGTAAATGATGGTATATCCATATAGTGTAATATTAGAGAGTTATTAAAATAATGTTGTAGCAAGATAATTAATGATACACAGCATGATCAAAATATGGCAGGAGGAAAACATGAGAGGATTAAATAGAGTATATATTTTGTGGTTTTAGGAGAAGTTCAAAATTTTTTTATCATTCTCCTCAAATAGTTCAGCTGAGCATAAGCTAAAATCAGTAACTTGCCTGTAATGAATAGGATACAACAGAAGTGGCAGTGTGTGACTCCTAAGCCTAGATCATTAAAGGCATTGTGGTTTCCTCCTTCCTCTCTCTGTTGGATCACTCTCTCTGGGGAGGTCAACTGCCCTGACATGAGGATATTCAAGCAGTCCTATGGAGAAGTCCCTGTAGCAAGTGACTGAGTCCTCCTGCCAAGAGCCAGCAAGCAACGGAGGCTGCTTCAGTAACCATGTGATGAGCCATCTGGGCAGTAGACCCTCCAGCCCTAGTCAGTCTTTCAGCTGACCACAGACCAATGAAAACTTGACCACAACCCGAGAGAGACTCTGAGCCAGAAACACACAGCTAAGCCACTCCCAATTCCTGACACACACAAGCAATCAGATTATAAATGCTTGTAGTTTTAAGCTTCAACATTTTCAGGAGATGTGTAGGCAGCAATAGATAACTATTACAGTGTACATGATGCAATGAGGACGGGATACCATTGAATCACTCAACCTCACTCTTCCCTTCCCACCTCTGTCCCTCCCTTCTGTTTATTCATCTATGTCTAATGAAATGCACTAATATGCTGAGGGTGATATATCTAGATAATGGAAAAACAATGAGATTTCTGTATATATGTATCATTTTAATCTTCCACAGCAAATATGTCCAACTTAAAATATAAATATTGTTTTTAAATATACAATGCTCTACCCTGTTTATAAGAGAAGCCTTTTTAGTATGATAGAATCTACTTTAATGTAATTATTTCTCTCAACAAACCAATGCTTGTAAGCAAGCACTACCGTGAAAAATACTAAATTTTTTTAGACCTGAGACAACATTTTTGAAAGGGAAATTCCAGCCAGTTTCCTGAAGAGCCAACTGCTTACCAACATTTACAGTAATCTCTGTGATTCAGCAGTAGCAGAATGAATTTACTGAATGGTAAGCATCCAGTATCATGATTTTAGAAAAGTAATGATCTAGAAAAGTAATTAGTATGAAACTATTGCCATTTTAACCATCCCCTGAATGTGCCTTGCTTTGCTTTAGAAAAATAATTTCCAGATTTTCTGCTTTTGCTTATAAGAAGATAAGAATTACGAAGCGTCCACCTTGAGCAGGCTGACCAAGAAATGCAGCCTGGCCTAGGTCCCAGCTAGGACCTGGGGTTTGTGTGAGGTGGGGTGAGAGGGTGGAGCTCTGCAGAGTCTCTGTGTGATTATGGCTTTATAGGGTAGAGTCACAGGGTTTGAACAAGTTTGGCTTTCGGCCAAAGCACCTCGTGATATTTTTAACTATTAAAAGGAAGTAAAAGGGAATAGAATGTAGTTCTGCTGCTACATCCTGTATTTTAAAGCAGGAAATCCCTGATCATGCAGAGTATTTGAACAAAGCAGAAAGTTTTTTGGGTTGTTTTTCCCTCCCATTTCTAGCCAAGAACAAAACAAATTCTTGGAAGAACTAGGTAAGGGGCTGGAGTCGAGGATTAATTGGTGTTAAATCCAGGAGGATTGGAGGAGGCCAGAAAGATGAAAGAGGAGGTGGGGTTGGACTGCAATCAAGAAAATCAGCACCATTCTCCTGCCTAGCACCCCTCTGAAGTGTAATCCATGGAAATATGTCTTTATTCTGTCCCTCCCACTGCCCCATGAGGATGGGAGAGTCGGTCAGACTTGCCCGCCGAGCACAGGCATGGTTGGCCCATGCGAGCTGCCCTGTATTATGGAATCGGGCCAGCAGTCCAGCGCACAGGGCACCAGACCCATCCAGTTAGCATGCTTTGGCAAAAGTAGCTGAGGCTGACAGCCCAAAAAACACCAGTCCTGCTTCTGATTCCACGCTCACTCCTGATTGCATTTTCTTTCAAAGGGGAAAGATTGTATAATAAAGACTTTTTGTTTAAAATTTTTTTTGCATTGTTCATTCTGAACTATGTTGATAATATCATCCCTGACATAGCAACAGAGTTTTTTTTTTCCCTCACGCGTTGTCTTCAAATCCTCTCACAGAGCCCAGGCACCTATTCTGCACTTTACTCAAGGCCAATGCCAAGTTCCTTTCAGTGAACAAAATGCCTCCCATGATTCTGTGTGGCTCGAGGAAGAGGAGGGGGACATGGGCTTGGGAACCGCACTGTGGAGTCCATGGCAACAGCCTACAGATATCAGAGGCCCAACCCAGGTCCTGGTGGGTGAGACGGAGAATAGAGGAAGACGCTGGGAACTGTGAGGAGTGGGATGGGGGTTTGGAAACAGCTTAGTCCTGATAAACTAGAGAGATGGGACAGTCTAGGGTGACCTGGACATATGTCTCTGAGCCTGGTGGCAGGAAGCACAGCCTTGCCCCAGTGTGGATAGTGACATGGAATTGTGAAATCAGGGCCCTATTGCCATGGAGAGACATTCAGAGAGTCATGAAGATAAATAATATGCAGTTTATTTATCTATAAAATAGTGTTTGAGCTCTGTAGTCACATCCAGGCCACATTGTTTCTTGTGGATCTCACTTGCATGCTGTAGTGTATATAGAAGTAGAAATATATAATGCAGTACACACGAAACCCATGTAATATTATAAACCAGTGTTACTTCAATTCAAACAAAAAAGAAAGAAAAATAACTGTCTAACATGTCCAAAGTATTCTATGATGTAGAGCTTTAAATTTATAAAATTATAGAGGCCAAAGTTAATTCACAATAGTAAAATACAGTCCTTTGCTTATACGTAAAATCGTCTTAGCAATTCAATAGTAAATTGGTCATTACTTAACAAATAATTTTAAATGTCTATGGAAAAAAATTCCACTTGGGCCCCCAATAAGTACTGCCATTTCTATGCATTTATATGCTCCATCATTCTTGAAAATCTGAAGCCAATAACAAATTACATTAGATGTTTTTATAAGTACATTGATTTACCTTATTCTTTTAAATAATTGGCAGAGTATTTTATTGTTTGAATGAACCACACTTTTACTTTCCCCTCCTCTGGATAGTTGTTTCAACTATATCCTATTTGTGTTTTTGCTAATTCCAACAGCATGGTAGTAAATACCCTTGTACGTATCATACATCCATATAGACTTGTGTACCAGTCTATTGCATAACTCCTTAGGAGTGGAATTGTTTCATCAGTGGCATAAATGATTTTAGAATTTTTTAGATAACAACAAACTGTTCTCCAAAAGAAGGCTGGACCATTTTAACTCACATCAAGAGTCCACAAGTGTGGCTGTTTCCCTGCACCCTTGCCACACTGAACTTTAATTCTCTGCTTGTCTAAATTAAATATGGGGCACCACAGTGCTGTGGTTTTGATTCCTCTGTGCCAGTAGAGATTTTCAAGGATCCATGAGATTTCTGAGACGGGGAATGGATGACCAGGAGACCCCAGATTAGGCAGCAGGGGAGGGGGCAGGGGGACAGCAGTCCCAGCTCTGCACTTGAATGGTGTCACCCAGGGCCAGTTACTGCCCCCAGCCCTGCCTGTCATGAGCTGAGGCCCATGTGTTTGGGCTCTTGGAAGGATGACATGAGATGAGCTGCAGAGCTGAGCTTGGTCTTCACCCAGGTCCCCGTTCTGCACATGTGATGGGGCCCCATTTCTGTTGTAGGTCTTCTACCCCAGGTTTCTCTCTCTTTCAAAGTGGCAACTGTGAGGTTCAGAGGCTCGGAAGCTCAGTCAGGCCGTAGGAGTCTCGGGACTGCAGCTGGAGACTGCAGGCCTGCTCTGCTCCTCCCAGCTCTGGGACCCTGCGTACCCCTGCTTCCTGCTGTAAAACGGCAGGACATGAACGTCTGCAGGGCCCTCTGGAAGCTGCTGAGAGCCGTGTGGGCGCTATGTGAGGCTGCGTGGGAGGACGAATCCCATCCTCAGGGCTGGTGTCGGTCATGCTGGTGCTGGGAGGGCCACAGGGCACGTGGTCTCCCACCCCCCGGCCCCGCATGTATTGGCACCGTGGTGTGGGCTCCCTGGGGTGGGGCAGGAGCTTCTGAAGCACAGGGTGGAGTGCTGTGCTGGGGGGGGGTCATGGAGGAGCTCAGAGGAGCCCAGCGTCAGGTGGTGTCAGGGATGGGAGTGCAGGGCCTCAGGCCTGGTGAGCCCAAATGCTCTCAGCTGTCCCTCTGGTGAGCGCCTTGCACAGGTGCAGTTTGAAGGGTGAAGGCATCCATCCATGAGGCTGCACGTGGCTGGTCACCCCGGCCCCTGCTAAGAAGGCCTCAGTCCCTGTCCTTGGACCACTTCCCCTCAGCCAGGGATGGAGAGAAGCATGGCTCCAACGTTCTGTGTCGGGGCTGGAGGAGTAGGGCCAGTGGCATGCACGGAGCATGTGCAGCTGGGCAGACGTGTCCTGCACTCAACCAGGGATTGGGCATCCGTTACTCAGTGTAATTTTCCTAACAACTCAGGGATGGTTTTTAACCTGTGTTTAATATAGAGAAAATGAGATTCATAAGGAATACATTTCTGATATTTCTGGCCTGACCATCTTTATAATAGCAGGTATATTTTGCCCTGGGAATAGCATCTCCTGCCATTCCTCTTCAGGTATGTGTGAGAAGGGGGGCAAGGAAGAAAGGATCTACGTTGTACTTAACACCCCAGTGTGCTAACACTTTAGACAACCACGTTGGACATTTAGGGGAGGTGAGATAATTCCAGTTTACAGATGAGAAACTATAGCTCAGAGAGGAAAAGTGGACTGGGTCTGAAGTCTGTAGAGAGGAACTGAGAGGGAGAGGGGGAAAATAGGAATGTTTATTTTTTAAAAGTAAAATATAAAGACAATTTCAGTGTTCAGCTAGAAGAATTTCATTACTAAGTCATTGGAGTTTAGTGAAGTATTAAGGGTGAGTCAATAGTTAACCTCTGATATCTCGGCAGCACCCCTATTATGCAGTCTGCCCACTCTGGTTAATGGGAGCATGAACAATGCCAGCCCCGGGCGAGCCTCGATGCCTGTCAGCCTGCTGATTTCCAGTGGTCTCTTCTCAGCCTGGGGTGGGTCCCTCCCGCGCGTGCACAGATCAGCGCTCACCCACACACTGGATGGGCCCCTCTGCACGTCTCCAGAGCTCTCTCTGGGCAGCTTTTCTTCTCCAGTTCTCGCCCTGCATTCAGCCTCCTGGAACTCCTCTCTGTCCCCTCAACAGAGGCCACGGGGCCCCTGTCGGATCCCTTCCTGAACTTCAGCCTGGAAACTGTCCTTAGGCAGGATGCTGAGGCCAACCCTAGGCTCACCTCCTTTGTGTCCTGGGGATGGTGCTGTTATTCACCCACCAAGTATTGGGTTGGCCAAAAAGTTCATCTGGTTAATGAACATGTTGTTCAATAAAGTTCTTGGTGAAAATGAAAAAATCTGTCTCATTTTTACTTAAAACCGAACGAACTTTTTGGCCAGGCCAATACTTGATGAGCTCTTCATTCTGGGAAAGTCTGGGCCCTGGGGGAAGGAAACAAATGGCTCCATGTGTCCCCTGCTCCTGGGAGCTCACAGTCTGTGGAGGAAGTGAGACCAGGGACCTAAATAACCAAAAGAAAATGGCCTGAGATCCCATCACCCTCACCTCACCCCACCTCCAGAGAGCCTGTGATGTGATTCCTCTGTGGATTTCCTCTGACAGAGGTGAGGCCCTGGGTTATGATATTACTACTGGAGGATGTGGGTTTTTGGTTTTTTGGTTTTTTTAAAAATTAAAATCAGCTTTGTGAGTAATGATTACACTAAAGAGAGCTTGTACTGAAATACAGCTTTTACCATGGGCCAAGATCTTTATACACATAGACTCTCACTGAATTCTCCCAAAAGCCCTGCTGGGTAAGATCTCTGATTATCCTTGTCCGATGAGCAATGTGAGACGAAGATAGGTAGACGTGGCCTGCTGGAGGTCCCCCAGCTCTTTGGTGGAGGGGCAGGCAGGCGAGCAGCCCCAAGGTTGGGAACTGGGTCCCCTGCTGACCACTCCCCAGGCGAACATTTGGTCTCTGAGGCGTGCAGTCAGGCAGCACAGGGTCACCACTGGAGGGTCCCTGTGAGGTCATTTAGTCACTTCCTTTCCTCTCCAACCTCATATTTACCCTTATTCACATTTACCCTTATTTACCTGAATAAGGGTAAATGTGAGGTTGGAGAGGAAAGGAAGTGACTTCCCAGGATCGTGTAGCTGTTTAGTGTCTGGCCCTGGATGAGAAGCCTGATGCCTGGATTCTCACCCTGTGGTCTTTTTACACAGTTAAAAAGAAGCCATAAACCTCAGAATCAGATCTCAAGCCACAGGAAGACCTTGAGGACAGATCTGAAGCTGATGTCAGTTTACCAAATTACAGCTTAATTTAAGATAAGCAAGGCAGTTTTAAGGGTTGTATGCTCTAGAGGGGATAAAGGAGATTGCTTGAGTTGATTCTTGATCCAACAAAACTAGCTAGAGTGAGGATCAAATTTGGTTCTAGAAGAGTCTAAAGCATGCATTGCTTTGAGGCAAAAAAAAAAAAAGACAAGGAAATTCCCAGCTGACACTCATCTCTGGGAAGAGCTAGGGTCCATGGAGTCTTATGCAGCCCAAGAACTGGAACACAGGGCCTCCTCTCTTCTCATCTTCCTTCTTTCCTTTACCTCGCCTCTGGCGTTTGGTTCTCTCTCTCTCCCTCTCTCTCTCTCTCTCACACACACACACACACACATCCAAGGATGGACACACCCTGGATCCCTCAAGCAGAGACGGCTGACCTCAAATTAGCAAGCCTCCTCCCTGCCCTCCCTTCACTCCTCCCTCCCATTACTTTGACCTTGTTCTTATCTGTGATCCTGTCTGTGTGGACTTTCCCCTCCATGTCCACCTGTGTCCCTGCCACCCGTGGCATTGTCACCTCTGCTTTGCAGCCCCTCCACGCTCTTTTCACCTTGGCGACCTTGCCGGGGGGGGGACCTGGGGCTTGGGTAACCGGGGCTAAGTTTGCTTGGCAACTAAACAGTCTGATCCTTGATCCAGAAATTGCACGACGTGATGGTGTGT
Organism: Balaenoptera musculus; assembly: GCF_009873245.2. Classification (NCBI taxonomy): domain Eukaryota; kingdom Metazoa; phylum Chordata; class Mammalia; order Artiodactyla; family Balaenopteridae; genus Balaenoptera; species Balaenoptera musculus. The sequence goes on along the minus strand of NC_045790.1, from coordinate 15,175,091 downwards.
GTATAGTCTGCTAGCATGTATGTTTGTATACATACATATACACATGTATACATGGATGCAAATACATACATGCTACCCAGGTCTACACAGACACACAAGGACTCACATAGATAACTGTGGCAAGGTAACTTGTTAAATCGTTAGTAGGATCTCAGCCCTGTCAGAGTTTCAACAAAATATTGAGAAATGCAGGACGTCTCTTTCAAGATCAGGGTAGAAGGACCGCGACTTCAGTCACCCTGACACTCCCCCAGTCTCTCCCTGCTCTCTCGCTCTGATGAAAGAAGCTGCTGTGTGGTGTGCAGCCCTATGGAGAGGCCCACAGCACAAAGACTGAGGGTAGCCTCCTGCCAACTGCCCCCAAGAACTGAATCCTGCCACCACCTAGTGTGTGAGCTTGGAAGCTTGTCCTTCCCCACTCGGGTCTTGCAGTGACCGCAGCCCCAGTCTTGTGAGACCCAGAATCAGAGAACCCAACTACGCTGGGCCTGGATTCCTGATCCCTAGAAATGGTGATGTAATAAAGGCTGTGGTTTTTAAAACACTAAGTTTTAGAGTAATTTCTACTAATACGGGCTTTTACGTATCCTGCAAAACTGCTCAGGTTCATCCCAAGCGGACTGTGAAATAAAGCCTATTGACCGTGGAATATCACCCCTAACACCTTCACCTTCTCACCCCGCAGGCTCCAGTAAAACTTTAACAGACACAGAAACAGATGGAGGCCCAATCAGACTGCCCAGTTCAAGGACAATTCAGATGATTCGTTACAAGGGCCTCATACAGGCAAAATTTCTTTTCAAGAATTTATTTTAAAGTAATTATAAATTCACCTCTTACTCCTGATTTGTGATCTAAAATATTTTTCTTCTCAATCCTGATGTAATATGTAATAACTCACAGGCAGGGGCAGTGGCAGGAGGGGGGCCCAAGGGAGTGTGCAGCTCTGCACCCAGCACCTTCGCTCTGGGGAAGGGGACAGGGGTGGGACCACGGGGCCTCCCAGGAACTCTAGGTGGGTGGGAGGGCCAGACCCTAAGGTCCAAGGGAAGGGAATTGGGGCTCCATGAGGTTGCAGGGCTGAGCCACTGGGCCCACTGATGAGGATGCAGAAAGGCCAGTGGGGACAGAAAGGGAAGGTGGCCCAGGAGCTGCAGGAGGCCCCCAGGTGAGGGGTCACAGAATGACCCCAGCAAGCAGGGCCCCACCCCCCCTTCCCAGCGGCTCTGTCAGAGCCGGTCTGCACCTCAAGGGAGCCGAGCAGGCCCAGGTGTGGCCCAGAGACATCACCTGGGGAGGCTGTGGGGAAGCCAGGCCAGGCTGGGGTCCCTCTCCCAGGGGAAGGGCAGGGAGGAGAGGGAGGGAGGAGGGGCTGGATTCCAGTCCCCCAGGAACCTGGCGCCCGGAAATCCAGAGTCAGAGCAGGAGACACACCCATGCAGGGCGAGCTTGAGCCCGAGGCATAAAAGGGAGAAGGATGGAGCGGGTCACACAGCAAGAACACACACCCCTGCACCCGGGTCACTCAGCACTGTTCTAGAGGAGGACAGGAGGATGGAGGAGAAAAGCACACATAAAATTATATAAAATTGCATATTTAATTTGTTTACGAGTTCATAAAATTGCATATTTTATAAAATTATAAAATTTTTAATATAACATTGCATATTTAATTTGGTCACGAATTCATAAACACATGAGTATTTTGTACCTAATGATCTTTCTTGTATTGTTTGACGTTTCTAAGAAAATCTTCAAGAAGGGGTCCTCTCATTGAGAAGGGACTTGAGCAGACATCCAATTTTCAAGTAAAACTTCACAAGTATCATATTTGCACTGGCATAAAGCAATATAGCATGCAAGTTCGTGTTTCTTAAAGATTCTCATTGGTAAAACACACTGTAAACATGTGAACAAGTGAATATAGCTGACAAACACTGGCAAGGCTAATACTTTAGATGGGCACTCAAGGGAGTCTTCTGAGAAAGGGACAAGTGACCCAACACTTAATTGACAAGAATTCATTTATATTTCCCTCTGAAGATGAAGGCAAAGTGTCCTGCACAGAGGGAACAGCAAAGGCAGGAAACACCTGACTTCCAGGAAAGGGAGGGACATCAGGGCCAGGGGCATATAGCACCAAGACCACAGGGGTCGGCCCTTCTGTAAACTCAAGTGGACTCCACACGCTATATCCTGATGTGCCTAAATTTCAGGCAATTCCAGTTTTGGCCACATTAGCCACATCAACCTTAGGGAAGACAACACACAAAGCTTTGAGATGGAATAGACCAAAAACCCCTGAGAATTGTTTCCGCCATTAAATTATCCTGCAGCAGTTGGAACACTATGGAGAAGGGTTTAATGGAAGAAAGATTTTTTTAAAAAGCAATAAAAGGACCAAACCTTAATATAGCAGCCATTTTAGGTCAATTCTCACAGTATTTAAGAACTGCTATTTTTGTGTGAGTCTCTTCTGCAGAAGGCCAAAGCTTCCAAAGCTGCTGAGATCCTTTATATAGCCAATTCAGATAAGCAGGAGGAGGCCCAGGCATGACAGCACAGTTCACGGACGCCAGATACAGGGCTGCACACGGATGCCACTTCTCACTCTCTGCTCACTTGTAAACTCCTACCTATAAAAAATGTAAATATTCACACAGCTATAAAATTGACATGTATAAAGTGGGCCCTGTAGAAGTCACCAGGCATCCAAAAGTGACCAAACTTCCTTTGAGGGAGAAGATGCTATCAGTGCTCTCCCCACAGTGGGCTTTTTCTCCTTTCCTTTTTTTTTTTCTTTTTTTTTTTTTCTTTTTTTGTTGTTGTTGTTTTGTGTTTGTTTTTGTTCTTTTGTGCTTTTTGTTGTTGTTGTTTTGTTTTTCTTGCCTCGCAGCTTTTGGTATCTTACTTCCCCGACCAGGGATTGAACCCGGGCCCTCAGCAGTGAAAACGCAGAGTCCTAACCACTGAACTGCCAGGGAATTTCCTCCTTTTGTATTTCTAATTGTTTTTGATTGCCAGCTCTCATCCAGGTAACCCATGTAAACATCCTAGAAACTATAGTCCCAAATTTCCTTTCTTCACTTATATAAATATATATATAAACATAAAAGTAGTAAGATTCACAATATGTTTGCACTTTAACGATGTGTATTATGTTACACATCATTAAATGCATACATATCAACATGAATGACGAATACAAATAACAAATACAAATAAAAAGTGCAAGTCTATTAGGATAAAAAAGTGTCTTCAACTGAAAGACTGAGGTCCTCAAACACTCAGGACACAGCAGAGCCTTCTTTGCTCTCTTCATAGACATACTTTCCCGAGTTCAGTAGGTGGTCCTGAATATTCTGCTTTGCCAATCTTTGCCCCAGCTTTTCCAAGGCGTCCAGCAGGGTGTTGACTGAGGCCTCCCGTCCCTTGTTGCTGACCCAGGCCTCTAGCATTTCATACAAGGCATCCCGAGGGACCCGGACCCCTTCTCTGACCAGAAGGATCTCATTTTGCGTGAGGCCCAACTTCCTCATGAGCGAATCCCAGGAGTCACACGGCACGATGGTTGCAAAGTCATCAAAGAACAGCCTCAGGTCTAAGTTGTGGGAAAGTCACAGAGACAGAGTTGGGACAGGCTTCAGAAAGGGCAGAGGACCCTCAATCAGGCCTAGACCCCAGGGTGGGACCTCAGGAGCTCCCCCTGCTGGTGAACCTGCTGCTCTGCGTCCCTGACATGCTTCCCATCAGCAGAGAATCAGGCCACACTGCATGGGCCTCACCTGTGCCCAAGGCACTGCAGGGAGTCCAGGTCACCAGAGAGTCCTGCCCTAAGAGGGGGATGAGGGCCCACCAGGGAGGGGAGATGGACGTCATGGAGGGAGAAGGCAGTCTGTGGTAGGAGACAGAGGGCGGGACACAGTGGTGCAACAGACCTCAGAGGAGGGCACCTGCCGTTCTCACGACAGTGAGGTCTCCCGGCTGCCACCTCTGCACTGGGGACAGAGCAAGGGCCTGGAGGGAGGAAGGTCTCTGGCCTCACGCCCAGCTCGGCCCCGCTGACTGACGCTGTGGCAGAGCTGGATGGGGACAGACTCGGAGCAAGAATTTAACCCATAAAATGGAGCAAACACCACCCACCTCTGGGACTGTACTGGGGATTCAAGGAGATGTGTGTGAAATGCAGTGCACACCACCGTCCATAGGTACAGAAGGTGGGCACCGAACACAAATTTGTATTTTCTAACAGCTACACTGAAAAACGTAAAAAGTAACAAGTAATAACTAATTTTCATAAAATATGGTACTAACTCAATATATTCTAAAAATTTTCATTTCAACATGTAATCAATATCCAACAAACTGTTAATGAGACATATTACAGTCCTTTTTCCTACCAAGTCTTTGCAGTACAGTATCGAGTGATACTACAGCTCTTCAGATTTGGCCACAGGTCGGGTGCTCCACAGCCTCCTGCGGCCAGTGGGTGCCCTGCTGGACGGCACAGCCCCTTAGATGCCTCAGGGTGGGCCAACCTGGCCCTGAGCAGCAAGGGAGGAGGGAGGATGGGGGGGGAGGGAAGGACAGGGAGGTGTTAGGGGACACTGTTAGGGGACAGAGGGGTGCAGGGTGGGGAGAAGAAGAGGGGGCCGAGAGGGAATTAGAGTCCCGATGGTCCAGTGACAAGCCATCGCCTGCTCTGAGTTGCCCTAACAGCTATGGGGACAGCAGTTAGGACACTGGCCCTCCTCCCTCCACTCGTGCTCCACTGCCCGGGGAAAACACTCACTTTCAGTGGGGTCTGCACCGTTTGCTGGAACCAGCAGCCTTCCTCTCGTGTGAGACCCTTCAGCTCCTGCTGGTTCCTGTAAAACACAGTGGAGAACAGCTTTGGTCTTAATCAGGGATCCTGGGTTCCAGAACTGAGCCCAGCAAACATTGTTCTGAAATTCTGGCATATGCAGCCATAAGTGAAGCAAAAACACAATGTAGGATATTTGAAGGGAGAAGACAAAATAGTCATTATTTGATACACGATTGTATTCTTACAAAACTCTAATGGTTTAGCGAAAATATTTAAATGTGAATGGATGGATGGATGAATGTTAAAAATTGTAGCAGACAATAAATTATATAAAGAATTATGAGTCAGATAGACTCATAAGGTTACAGAACACTTGTAATACAAAGACACAGCCTCAACAAGAAATAGGAGAAATTTGCCAAAGAAAAACACACATCTAGTTGAGGTATTATAAAACACTTGACTTGAAAATGCTACCTCTCTTCATAAGAAAAATACAGAATATTTAAAAGATCTCAGTTCTTCCTAGATTAATTTATAAATTAAGGTAATACTCAAAAAATCAGCAGCTAAATCGAGCATAAGGAATGAGATGGTAACTCAGAACAATTCAGGGAGTTCCTCATGTCTTATTTATCACAAAATAAATTCCATTTAGCTTTTTTTTTTTTTAATTTTATTTATTTATTTTTGGCTGTGTTGGGTCTTCATTGCTGCATGCGGGCTTTCTCCAGCTGCTGCGAGCCCGGGCTACTCTTTGTGGTGGTGTGTGGGCTTCCCATTGCGGTGGCTTCTCTTGTTACGGAGCACAGGCTCTAAGTGTGCGGGCTTCAGTAGTTGTGGCATGCGGGCTCAGTAGTTGTGGCTCATGGGCTCTAGAGCGCAGGCTCAGTAGCTGTGGTGCTCGGGCTTAGTTGCTCCGCGGCGTGTGGGATCTTCCCGGACCAGGGCTCGAACCCATGTCCCCTGCATTGGCAGGCGGATTCTTAACCACTGCGCCACCAGGGAAGTTCCTCCATTTAGCTTATAAGCTCTATGCTACCAATCACATCATTTAAAAAAAGCCTACCTAAGAAATTAGAGAATTTTATCTTATCTTCTGTTTGATGAAGGACTTTAAAAGCTCTGAGCAATGAAAAATAAATGTATCGATAGATGTAATTACTTAATATATAAAATTCTGCACATTAAAATACTAAACCAAATGAAAAAACACACATGCATGTACTCATGGGCACAAGAACATGTCTGCTTAGAAAGACTCGTAACAGACAAGACAACAATCATGTGAAAATAATCAAAACAAAAAAAATACAAGTTTAAGTCAGTTTTTTTGCTTGTTACCAAAAAAGAAATATAATAATGTCATATCAAAACTATTGAAATGATATGACCCCAAACGTCTGTGTGTGTGTGTGTACAGTGAAAAATATGTTAAGAGAGTTTACTTCTACTAGGAAGCCACCCCACAAACATGTCTATTCATTGAGACAAATACTAATTTTCAAATAGGTTCAATTTAATAATAATTTTGAAATAAATGTGAAATTCCTAACGTGATGAGGAATGGCTTAAAAGCATGTAACAATCACACAGAAAAATATCACATAGCTTTAATTCCATCACTGAACAATCATGGGAGTGACGACTCTGGCTATTCTAGACACTAGGACAGATGATAAGCAGCATAAGAGCTGCCAGTCGACCATAGCAGGGGGTGGGCTCCCTTCCCCTCCATGACCATGATCTCCCTCCATCACCACTTCCCCATGGGACTGGAGACCTGACCAGCATCGGCCTTTCCCTGTTTCTACCTCAGGCCTGGGCAAGCAGAAGGGCCAGGGCACCACACTCACCAGCAGACGCTTTGCTTCCCCCTGGGACTGGGCCGTGACATCTGTCGGCTTCACCTGCTCTTCTACCTCCTGCTCAGGGACCAGATCAGTCAGCGAATCTCTGTTGATCAGCATGTTGTTGTGGGCATTGTCCAGAGCCCCAGGACCTCTTAAGGGATGTGAGCGCCAGAAGAGGACCTTGGGAAGGCAAAGAACTGACTCAGGAGTCCATACCCACAGATCCGTGTAGTGTCTGCGGGGGACATTGTGGGTTTTGCCTCCCCACCTACTCCCATGCTGTGCCCCCCAGGTGGGTACAGACTCAGCACATCCAGGGCCCTGCTGATGGCACCAGGACCCTAGTGCTGTGCTAAGGGGGGTTCAGCACCCCTTCCTGACACCCTCCATGCCCCAGGGTGCATCCAGGGTTATGGGGTGAGGGCGCCTCACAAGCAGTAAGAGGGACAGGTTTAGCACTGCCAACCAGCCTTAGGGCTGCTCTCAACAGGCCAGTTGCTCTCCTACAGTCAGCCCAGAGCTCCTAGGCCACTTGAGAGAGCCAGGGACAACAGTATAGGACAAACTGGGGACCGTGTCCACCCAGGGCCAAGCAGTTACTGAGGGCCTGATGCCACCAGGTCCTGGAGAAACCAACTCACTTTGTCCATGCACTTAGGGTCCACAGCACGACCTAGAAGAGAAGAGGCATCCACCTGAGCAGTGCGGAGGGCCCTCTTGCAGCACCTCCCTCCCCAGGGACAGTGCCAGGGACGGGGTGTGGGCTGGGGACGCAGACACTGAACAAGGAGCCCCGGGCCTGGTGACAGGGAGCAGGCCATTCCAAGTCTGGAGAACCCTCGGGGAGGGAGAAGAGAAGGGGGAAAATGAAATAGAATGAAACCCATGTAAAATCTCTGTGGGGTTCTGCTGAACGACCCTCTCCTCCTGACTCTTGTCACCCAGTCAAGGCGCTGACCACCTCTCTGCCCCGGCTGGGGGTCCTGAAGACATTAAGAACTGACCCTGCCCCCTGCTACACCAGACTTGGCCAGGGGGAAGAGAGGACCGTCAGCTGAGATGGGGGACGGATGTGATCCCGGCTTCGTAGGAGCAGGTGAGGTGGGAGGTGGAGGGGGATCCCGGGGAACAAGATCAGAGCCGGGCCAGGAGGAACCGGAGGAGTGGGGAGATGGAGGGGGGCCAGCGCCTCCCCTTTCCCTCCCAGAACCTCACCTTGAATGAAGAACCTCCGGAAAACATACGCGATCAGCACCAGCAGCAGGAGGACACTGGCAGCTACAATTCCGATCACCAGCTGTGAAGCGCCTGAAGAGGGAGAGGGAGTGGTGGGCAGTCTCCGGCTCATGGTCACTGTCTTTCCAGGAACCAGGGCCTCCCCACTGGCCTGGGTACCTGATTTTCGGTCCACACATTTGAGGTCACTGAAGGGGCTACAGGGCGTGGCCACGACCATCCCATCAGGGCACCTGGGTACAGACACAGGGAGGACATGGAGGGGATCCGTCAGGGAAAGCTGGCCGGATGAGGAGAAAGAGGGAGAAAACTCCCATCTGGGGTAGCCTGACAAGACGGTGCAGGAGGGACAGGCTTGTCCTGTCTGCAGGGCTGGGTCCCCTCACTACCCCTTGTCGGGTGGGAGAAGGATCTGGGCTTGTGCACTTCAGGCCCCAGGGCTCCTGCTGAGTGTTCAGAGCTGCCCCTTAAGGAGCTGGGCCTTCTCTGCAAGGCCTGCACTGGCCTCCCTGGGCTGCAGGGGAAGCCTGAGTGAAGGGGCATCTCATCCAAGTCAAGGGTCAGAAGGGTTTGGGCACAAGCCAAGCCTCATCCTTCAGTCAAGCTTTAATACAAGGACCCTCTTGTCCTCCACCTGTTGACTCTTCCGACCAATCGCAGCCAGCACTGGAGCATCAGAGAAGAGCTAATTACTATTGGCCCCTAAATCCCCAAATAGGAAAGATTCAGATCTTATTGGGGGACAAGGGCTGGATGTGAGGCCAGCTGAGTTGGCTCGGGTTTTATGGGAAGCTTGAAGGAGCACACATATGGCCTCATTATGACTTTTGTCTGTGGTAGACACTTGCCTTTCTAGGCTCCTTCTGAGGAGGTGTGGGAAGGGGGCCCTGGGGAAGGACACACAGAGGCATGAGGAGGGGCTGCTGCATGCTCAGGAGACCCCACAGGCACAAGGGAGCCCTGAGGAGGTAGGAGGGGCTGCATGGAAACCGGAGAAAGGGGTACAAGGAAACTGGGGGGTCTCTGTGGGTTGGGAGCCCCCTAGGCTCCCATGTCTCACCGGGTGCTGCACTTGTAGCAGAATTCAGGTGCATCTTCTCTACGGAAAGTGCCAGGTTTGCACTGACACTCAGTGTCCTTGGTTGAGGTGCACGGACTTTTCTCTTCTTCCCCTGGAGACCAAAGATAAGGTTTTGGGGGTGTGTTTCCCTCACGTGTCTCTCAACCATTCTTCACCACCCAGATCCCCACCCACTCAGTTCTACTCAGTTCAGGAAGTAATTTGGGGGCCATTTTCTGCAGCAACACACACAGACCATCCAAAGGACAGCCACTGTTCACGTGTCACCAATAGAGGCATATAAAAGGGACCATGCGTCATTACAGATTACATCAGGATTGGGAAGAAAAAGGTTTTAGATCACAAATCAGGAGCAAGAGCCGGGGTGGGCTGGGGCGGGGTGTAATATGAGACACTCTGGATGGAGAGGAACGCTTGGGTGACTTCCCAACACCTGGCCCTGCTGGTCATGAAGGCTGAGAGAGGCTGAGATCCCGGAGCAGAAGTCACAGGGCTCACAGGGGCCTGGCCCAGAACCAGACTCGCCACACAGCTCAAACCCAGCCCTGTCCCACTCACCCAGGCCCCCAGTGCTGTCACTAACCAGCCCCTCCGTCAAGGGACACATTACTCCCCTCCTTCCAACTGATGTTCTGAAAGACTTCCCTACCAGGTGGCATACGTAATACAAATAATTTCTGTTTTCATTTATTTTACTGACCTAAGACAGGGTAGAATGAAGACCTAGCTGGGCTGGAAATCAGGTTTCTGACTCCCCGTTCCATTCAAATCCCATCTCATCACCCAACTGTAGGTATGGGGACATGTTCTGTACCTGATTTGCAAATCCTACAGAGTAAGCAAGAAGAGAGGGTGTTTGAATAATTGGTGTAATCCACCTTATCCGTGCACGGTGTACAATCTCCGCTGGCTTCCTCCATATGGAACCCTGGGAAGGAAGGGAAAAGCTGGTGAGTAAGTCCCCACAGGATTCCCAGAGGCTGGCAGTGTGGACAGGGCTGCCTCTTTCGGCCATCAGTGGAATCCACACGGGGAACTCTCCTTGACCTGGCTTTAATCTTTTGATTCTACATCTACCACACACCTTAGACCAGTACTGCCAGCAGGAGTATATTACTAGCCACACATAAAAGCCACATTCATAGTTGGCACACTAAAGAGTAAAAAGAAAGGGCTTCCCTGGTGGCGCAGTGGTTGAGAATCCGCCTGCCAATGCAGGGGACACGGGTTCGAGCCCTGGTCTGGGAGGATCCCACATGCCGCGGAGCAACTAGGCCCGTGAGCCACAATTACTGAGCCTGTGCGTCTGGAGCCTGTGCTCCGCAACAAGAGAGGCCGCGACAGTGAGAGGCCCGCGCACCGCGATGAAGAGTGGCCCCCACTTGCCGCAACTAGAGAAAGCCCTCGTACAGAAACGAAGACCCAACATAGCCAAAAATAAAAAAAATTAAAAAATAAAAATCCAAGTCACTTGTATATTAAAAAAAAAAAAGAGTAAAAAGAAAGAGGCAATATCCAACATAGTATCATTTCAACATGTATCAATATAAAACAGTGAGATTTTTACTTACTTTAATACCTCACTAAAAAAATAAAACTCATGCTCCCTTCACAGTGTTCAGGGTCTGTGGCCTCCTCCCACCTGTCCCGGTGACCTCTCCACCTTCCACTCACCCCAGCTGCCCCCTAGCTTTGCTCAAACAAGCCCAGCCCTGCCCTCTGGGGTGACAGTTCCCAGGGGCCCCCTCAGGAGCTCTACCTGGCTCTCTGCACCAAAGTCACCATCCCCAGGAGGCCTCACCAACCCCGACTCTGTCCCACCCATCACTCAATTATCCTCACGGTTGCTATCTCATCTCTCTAACTGTCACATTTGTCCATCTGTCTGGGTACCATCCTAGGAGGAGGGTTCCAGGAGGGCGGGGGCCTCGTGCCCTCCACTGGCACAGCGCCTGGCACATGGAAGACTTCCAGTAAATGCCTGCGGAATAAGAACCAGGAACCGCAGGAATCAGAAGACCAGAAGGACTTGGAGACAAGGGTGGGGTAAGGGCTGGAGATCAGTCTTAGAATGTACCTGGTGCACACAACTTCTCTGAGCGGCTGCGTTTCCATCTCTGTGGGGCAGCTAATTGCTGGTGAAATTTTTCCTGCCTTATGTGCATGGCTGAAGCAGCCGCAGTCTGTGGAGACAAAGCAGGGACGGGCATGAGTGGCTTCCAGACTCTCATCCCTCCCAGGATGCATCCCACAGTCCCTTGACCACCGCCTGCAAAACGAAACAGAACTGGGGCCTTTCTTCCAGCTATAAACTCTCATTCTTTTCATGTCTGTCCTCTGGCCTTTTGTGCTACCAAGTAACTTACACTTAAATTTTTTTCCTGGTATTCCTTTCTCTTATAATAAAATAAAATATGTTTATTCCGGAAAGTATGCGCAAGGAAAAAATTTTTTAAAAGAATACAGAAACCACAGGGATCCCCTCAGTTAGAGAAAACATCCATTATTTTGTGTCTTTACTTCTTCTATTTGACCATATGTGTAATACTCTCAGGCTCTCTCTCTTTCTTTCTCCCATGCGCGTACGTGCGCGCACACACACATTTTCACAAATGAGTCTTATACCATGCACACACTTTTTCAAAAGCAGGATACAGAATCACAGTTGAGTCATGAACTTTTGGCTTTAACCGGACAAGCTGTCCTGGAAAGGAAGCTGTTAGAGTTCCACATAATGAGTCACACAGAGGAAGAAGAAACAGCAATACAGGGTTTTGAGATGAGTCTCCGTGCTAACAATGACACAACGGGGCCAGTCGAAAAAATCTGAATGGAGTCTGCGGATCTGATGAGGATTAACGTGTTGATGTTAGTGTTCTGATGCTGAAGGCTGTGCTGTAGTTTTGGGGGAGAATGTCCTCATTTGTAGGAAATATACATTCAAGTATTCGGTCATGGGATCTAGCATGTCAGCAGCTATTTTTCACATGGTACAGGAAAAAGGGGGGGGGTTTGTATAGTCTTTGCAACTTTGCTTTAACCTGGGAGTGACAAAAGAGAAAGTGAAATTAAGGGGAAAAAAAAAGAAAGAAAGAAAAACAAAGTTACAATGGAAACAGCTTATGTTGAGCCCAGTTCAACTGCCAGGATCTAAACAACATAAAATGCAGCTCTCTTCCACAGAAAAGCCTGTCAAGTATTTGGGGACAGCTAAGCCCACATATGTCCTCTAAGTCGTCCCTTCCCCAGGCTGGGCCTCCTCCGAGTCCCCACAGGTTGGTAGAATCTCCTTTCCCTGCCTTCACCGTCCTATTCCCCCCTCTCTTTCCTGGTTCTCCTCTCACAGTCTCTCTCCCTCAATGTTTTATTACAAACATTTTCATGCATCCAACAAAGTTTAAAGATCTGTACGGTAAACTCTCATATACTCACCACCTAGATTCTGTAACTAATATTTTGCTATATATGCCTTATCACATATTTCTTTCTTTTTTTTAATTAATTTATTTAATTTTTATTTATTTTTGGCTGCGTTGGGTCTTCGTTGCTGCACGCGGGCTTTCTCTAGTTGTGACTCGCGGGCTCTAGAGCGCAGGCTCAGTAGTTGTGGCGCACGGGCTTAGCTGCTCCACGGTGTGTGGGATCTTCCCGGACCAGGGCTTGAACCAGTGTCCCCTGCATTGGCAGGCAGATTCTTAACCACTGCGCCACCAGGGAAGCCCCATATTTCTTTCTTTATCCATCCCTCTGTCCATTCTCCTAAGTGTCTTATTTTTATGATGAAATTCACATGTCTGCAACTCAATACTTCAGCGTTATGTCAGTAACTTGAGCTCCATATTTCTTTACAGTTTTTTTTCAGTGTTAAGATTTACAAAGAAGGAAATGCACAATTCTTAAGGGTACCATTCAAGTGGTTTTTTAAAACGCATACACTTGGGAAACCCAGACCCTCTATCTAGATCCCGGAAGTTAGCATTACTACAGAACATTCCTTCACACCCCTTTCTAGGTTATCCTAATCTCCTATGTGACTCCAAGAGGAAGTGGCCTTCATCAGATGGAGGAAGGTCTCTTTTGCCCTGATATAATGAGAGGTTTTATCATGACAGGGAGGTTAAGTGTTGTCGAATGCTTTTTCTGCATCTGTTAAGCTGTTCATTTAGATTTTCTCCTTCATGGTGTTAGCATAGTGAAAAACACTGATTCATTTTCAGATGTTATTCCTGTGATTAACCCCACTTGGTCATGGCATGTTTTCTTCTTTAAAAATTCCTGAATTTAGTTTACTATTTGTTTTGTTAAGGAATTTTGCCTCTGTTTTTAGGAAGGATATTGAAAGGTATTAATATTTTTCTTCCTTTCAAATGTTTTTGTCAGGTTTCACTATTAAGGTTATGCTGGGCTTAGAAACTACTGAAGAACTTTTAAGCTGTCTGAAAGAATTTGTGTAAGATTTTTGTCAGTTCTTTTACTGTTTGTATTTTTGCCCCCCCCCCCCGCCCCAACTGCTGCCTGGTCTCCTGGTCATCCATTCCCAGTCTCAGAAATCTCATGGATCCTTGAAAATCTCTACTGGCACTGAGGAATCAAAACCACAGCACTGTGGTGCCCCATTTTTACTTCTTAGACTAGCAAAGAATTAACGTGTGGTTTAGTGTGGCAAAGGTGTAGGGAAACAGGCACACTTGTGGACTCTTGGTGTGAGGTAAAATGGTCCAGCCTTCTTCTGGAGGCCAGTTTATCCTTATCTAAACAAAAGTGTAAAATTATCTAACCTGCTGACAGCAATTCTACTTCTAAGGAGTTACCTAACAGACAATGCACATGGCTACACGGATACTTGACAGTGCCTACAGGTACCCAGAGCCATTCATCAGGCAGTGTTCAACGTGAGTCCTACCTATGACAAACTGATATTTTAAAAACTAATTCTATATTTTTTTGTGAATACAAAACGTTATTTCTTTTCTGATTTTTAGTACTAATTTGTACAATGAAAAGTACACATTTTCATGATTCCTGTAACCTTGTTAGGCCCTTAATTTTTTTTTTTTCCTGTGAACATATAAGAAACTTCGAAAAGAGCCTCAAACAACCTGAGAAAGCAGTGGAAGTAGGCACATTTTTTTCCATAGTGAGTTTCCTTAGGATGCACACCGATAGTGGTAAATCACACTCAGAGCCTCTAGCTCGCCTCCTAAAGAAGTGGTGAGAATCTGGTCCCAATGGTGAGTTGATTGATGGTTTCTACACAGCACCCACAAATTGCAACAAACAGGAAGCAACGTTAAAGGTTGCTCCCCTTTCAGGGAAAAGGAAATTCAAAGGTGCTTAAGGCAGTGGTGGGGGAAGGCGGGGGCCTACACGGTTAATCGATTTACAAAGGACACGTTTTAAAAGTTAAACGTGGTCTTCCTTGGTGGCGCAGTGCTTGGGAGTCCGCCTGCCAATGCGGGGGACGCGGTTTCGAGCCCTGGTCCGGGAGGATCCCACATGCCGCGGAGCAACGAAGCCCGTGCGCCACAACTACTGAGCCTGTGCTCTAGAGCCCGCGAGCCACAGCTACTGAGCCCACGTGCCACAACTACTGAAGCCCGCGCGCCTGGAGCCCGTGCTCCGCAACAAGAGAAGCCACCGCAATGAGATCCCCGCTCACCGCGGAGGAGGGTGGCCCCCGCTCGCCGCAACTAGAGAGGGCCCGCACCCAGCGGCAAAGACCCAACACAGACAAAAAAATAAATAGATAAAATAAATAAATTTTTTTAAAAAAGTTAAACGTAGTGCAAAATAAAAAGAGAGAGAGAGAGAAAGTTAGAAAGAGTGAGGAGGATCGGAGGAAGGAAAGGGGAAGAGAAAGAAAAGGCGATCTGTCTGTCACTCGCTGATGCTCGCCTGGGACCAATCTGGAGGCCAGACCCTCCAAGGACCCGGAGGCGGAGAGCGGGCTCTTCTCCTTCGGGGCCGCAGGTAGATGCTGCCAGCCCCGGATCCGCACCCCGCCCCCCCCTCACCCCCTGTACTTGGACTTCGCCAGGGAGGGTCCTGCCGGGACATGCCCAGCCGTGTCCCGCCCCCCTCCCCCCCGTCCTTTCCCGGCCACGGAGCGCGCCACCTGGCGGGACTCCCGGCGGGGACTCACCGACAGAAGGACACCCGGGACGACGAAGATGAGAACCAAGGCTCCCCGCAGCCGAGGCCTGGGACCGGGGGCGCGCCCTGCCCGGGTGCTCGAGGCGGCCTGTGTGCTCTGTCCCAGCTGCCCCGTGCTGTCGCGGGGCACTCGCTGTCCCAGCCGCCGCGGGGTGACAGACGGCAGAGCCATCAGGCAGCAACAGTGTCTTTCGTGGGGCGCGGGATCGTCCCTGCCGCCTGCGCGGTGCGCGGGGCAGGGCTCTACGGTCTAATGACTCAGCCAGACCCCAGCTTTATACCCTGTCCTGGGGTTGCGCCATCCGCGGGGGCGAATGAGCTACGCCTTCCGTCGAGTTGACGTAAACATTCACCACTTCTAGCCAATCGCGTGTGGCTCAGGAGAGGAGCCCAGCGACCTGGAGGGCACCTCTGTTTCAAAGAGGAAACTGCCTGCTTTGGCGGCTGATGCCCGGGGATGCGGTTTTTCATCAAGGGTCCGGTCTGTGCCTTTGGGAGGTGGGCACAGGGCACCTCCCACATGCTCTGTTGTGATCCGGGCTGTGAGATTCAGAATCTGCGTTCATGTGGGGTCCTGACCCTGCCCCTTTGCAGGGCAAATGCCCCACCCGTTCATAAACCCTGAACCACCTGTCTTCTGACTACCGCCTTCTGCCCACTCTCAGCTTCTGCTCCTCCCCGCCCCCCCCCCCATTGACCAGGGCCCCAAGGAGGCCAGAGAACAGGGACTCCCAAGAAGGAGACCCCCCGAGAGTCTGCGGAGCGCCTCCAGCCCCGCTTGGCACAGAGTGGATGCCCTGCACGTATTGTAGGGGTGTGAACTAAGAAACCTTGAATTGTTAGAAAAATCAGTAGACTGCCAGACTCACTTGCACTTTCTGAGATTTAAGTGCTTAGAGAATGAGACAGACCTGGTGGGATTTTTTGCCCTGGGCCTATTCACGTAATTAATGTTAATGATCAATTTACTATCGAACTACAAATACGTATTTATTTAAAGGCAAAGGATACACACTATATTTTCCTGTTGCGAACTCTACTTTTTAAGGACCTTAATTATCATTAGCATGTCTGTATAAATTTACTTTCGTCACGTTTGTTTTATAAACCTGAAGTTCTACCTGATAGAACATTTGGACCCTGGTGAATACCCCCTCAGGGTTCCCAGCACCTTCCTCTACCCTCTCTCTCACCCTCCAGTGTCTGGGTTGGGCCTCTGATATCTGTGGGCTCTTGCCATGGACTCCATGGTGCTGTTCCCAAGCCCGAGTCTGTCCCCCATTCTTCACTGG
This sequence comes from Balaenoptera musculus, assembly GCF_009873245.2. Lineage (NCBI taxonomy): Eukaryota > Metazoa > Chordata > Mammalia > Artiodactyla > Balaenopteridae > Balaenoptera > Balaenoptera musculus. Next base: position 15,158,669 of record NC_045790.1, on the reverse strand, counting down.
TGCTGGGCTCTCTATCCTAGGGGGGTGTGAGCATTTATGACACAATGCAGGTACAAATACTTTGTTAAAAAAAAAAAAAAAGTTCCATCAAAGTCTGTTATGGCACCTTTCAGATATAATGATGCAAAATATAGAGAAAGGAACCTTTATTATGAAAACCTCTTCCACTGAAAGGAATCATCTATTCACGGTGAGCCTGGTTCAAAGCAGAGTAAGTCATCTTCCTCTTCCCTCTATGCCTTTCCTTTCTTTCCTTCATCATTTTGCTCCACAGGCCTACTTCCTATTAGGATGTTGCAGATTGGGAACAAGGGTCCCTGTCCTGTGCTGCACGGTGGTAGTGGTGGGGTGAAGTGGGGGGGGGGACCACAACTGGGAGGTGTTCTGGAAGCTGCCCCCTCAGAAGCCTGGTGAGGGCCCAGAAGCCTGGTAGGGAAGTGCTTTTGTATTTGCTGTTTGTCACAGCAATGCCCCCAACCAGACCCTATATTGGATTTTTTTTTTCTTTTTTTAAATTGCAGACCAGAATACCAACATGTCCACTGGAGACCTCTGGGTTCTAATCATCCCTGAGCCAATAAATCCCTGTGTGACTTGAGGAAAGGTTTTTCTTAATTAAAAACATTTTAAAAATATTTTACACACTGCCCCTTGACGCCGGTGGCCTGAGGCAGGTCTTCTATTAACAGTCCAACTAGAGGAGGGGGAGTCTAAGCTGGTCCTGGGGAGGGGAGCTGCCAGAGAGAACCCAAGGCAGATTGGATGGAACTGATGACTCAGGCTGGTGGAGGTCTTGGGTACCCCCAGCCTCGTCACCTACCATGGCACTGAGAACCAAGAGGAAGCAAGAGACATTCGAACCAGCCAGAGGAAATCCGCCCCAGCCCCTGTGCTAAAGCCCACAGTCATGGAGCTGTCTCTGAGTCTCTTAACTCTCCGTTTGTATACAGTTCTTTTTTCTTTACTTGTTGCCTTTTGATGCTCTTCACCCATTTCTCCACCCCTCCAACCGCCCCACCCCCACCCCAGGCAACCATCAATCTGTTCTCTGTATTTGTGAACTTGATTTGGGGTTTTTTTGGGTTTTGTGCTTTTTTTTTTTAAAGATTTTATATGTAAGAAAGATTATATTGTATTCTCTTTCTCTGTCTGGTTTATTTCACTTAGGATAATGCCCTCAAGGCCCATCCATGTTTTCACAAATGGCAGGATTTCATTCTTTTTATGGTTGAATAATAGTCCATTGTGTGTATGTGTGTGTGTGTGTATATATATATATATATATATATATATATATATATATATGCCACAATTTCTTTATCCATTCATCTATTGATGGACACTTAGGTTGTTTCCATATCTTGGCTATTGTAAATAACGCTGCTATGAACATGGGTGTGCAGGTATCTTTTCCAGTTAGTGTTTTCATTTTTTTCAGATAAATACCCAAAAGTAGAATTGCTGGATCATATGGTAGTTTTATTTTTAATGTTCTGAGGAACCTCCATAATTTTTCATAGTGGCTGCACCAATTTACCATCCTACCAAGAGTGCACAAGGGCTCCCTTTTCTCTGCTGCCTCACCAATACTTGTTATTTCCTGGGTTTTTTTGATAATAGCCATTCTAACAAATTTGAGGTGATATCTCATTGTGGTTTTGATTTGCATTTCCCTGATGATTAGTGATATTAAACATCTTTTCATGTACCTGTTGGCCATCTGTATGTCTTCTCTGGAAAAATATCTGTTCAGATCTTCTGCCAATTTTTTAATTGGATCGTTTGGCTTTTCTTATTGAGTTGTATGAGTTGCTTATATATTTTGGATATTAGCCCTTTTTCAGATATATGGTTTGCAAACATTTTCTCCCATTCAGTATGTTGCCTTTTTGTTTAGTTGATGGTTTCCTTTGCTGTGCAGAAGCTTTTTAGTTTGATGTAGTCCCACTTGTTTATGTTTGCTTTTGTTGCTTTTGCTTTCGGTGTCAGATTCAAAAAATCATTGCCAGGACCAATGTCAAGGAACTTACTGCCTACGTTTTCTTTCTAGGAGTCTTATGGTTTCAGTTCTCATGTTCAAATCTTTAATCCATTTTGAGTTAATTTTTGTGTATGGGGTAAGATAGCGGTCCAGTTTCGTTCTTTTGCATGTGGCTTTCCAGTTTTCCCAACACCATTTATTGAACAGAAGTCCTTTCCCCATTGTATATTCTTGACTCCCTTGGCATAAATTAATTGACCATATATGCATGGGTTTATTTCTGGGCTCTCTATTCTAGTCCATTGATTGATGTGTCTGTTTTTATGCCAATACCATACTGTTTAATTACAATAACTTGGAAATATAGTTTGAAATCAGGAAGCAGGATGCCTCTAGCTATGTTCTTCTTTCTTAAGACTGTTTAAGCTATTCGGGGTCTTTGGTGGGTCCATACAAATTTAAGATTATTTTATTTATTTACTTATTTATTTAATGTTTATATATATATTTTTAAATTTTCTTATTAGTCATCCATTTTATACACATCACTGTATACATGTCAATCCCAATCTCCCAATTCATCACACCACCCCCACCCCCTGCCGCTTTCCCCCCTTGGTGTCCATAAGTTTTTTCTCTACATCTGTGTCTCAATTTCTGCTGTGCAAACCGGTTCATCTGTACCATTTTCTAGGTTCCACATATATGCGTTAATATATGATATTTGTTTTTCTCTTTCTGACTTACTTCACTCTGTATGACAGTCTCTATATCCATCCACGTCTCTACAAACAACCCAATTTCGTTCCTTTTTAGGGCTGAGTAATATTCCATTGTATATATGTACCACTATTTCTTTATCCATTCATCTGTTGATGGGCATTTAGGTTGCTTCCATGTCCTGGCTATTGTAAATACTGCTGCAATGAACATTGGGGTGCATGTGTCATATTGAATTATGGTTTTCTCTGGGTATATGCCCAGTAGTGGGATTGCTGGATCATATGGTAATTCTATTCTTAGTTCTTTAAGGAACCTCCATACTGTTCTCCATAGTGGCTATATCAATTTACATTTGCACAAACAGTGCAAGAGGGTTGCCTTTTCTCCACACCCTCTCCAGCATTTGTTGTTTGTAGATTTGCTGATGATGCCCATTCTAACAGGTGTGAGGTAATACCTCATTGTAGTTTTGATTTGAATTTCTCTAATAATTAGTGATGTTGAGCAGCTTTTCATGTGCTTCCTGGCCATCTGTATGTCTTCTTTGGAGAAATGTCTATTTAGGTCTTCTGCCCATTTTTGGATTGCGGTGTTTGTTTCTTTAATATTGAGCTGCATGAGCTGTTCATATATTTTGGAGATTAATCCTTTGTCCAATGAATCATTTGCAAACATTTTCTCCCATTCTGAGGGTTGTCTTTTGGTCTTCTTTATGGTTTCCTTTGCTGTGCAAAAGCTTTTAAGTTTCATTAGGTCCCATTTGTTTATTTTTGTTTTTACTTCCATTACTCTCGGAGGTGGATCAAAAAATATCTTGCTGTGATTTACATCAAAGAGTGTTCTTCCTATGTTTTCCTCTGAGAGTTTTATAGTGCCTGGTCTTACATTTAGGTCTCTAATCCATTTTGAGTTTATTTTTGTGTATGGTGTTAGGCAGTGTTCTAATTTCATTCTTTTACATGTAGCTGTCCAGTTTTCCCAGCATCACTTATTGAAGAGACTGTCTTTTCTCCATTGTATATCCTTGCCTCCTTTGTCATAGATTAGTTGACCACAGGTGCGTGGGTTTATCTCTGGGCTTTCTATCCTGTTCCATTGATCTATATTTCTGTTTTTGTGCCAGTACCATATTGTCTTGATTACTGTAGCTTTGTAGTATAGTCTGAAGTCAGGGAGTCTGATTCCTCCAGCTCCGTTTTTTCCCCTCAAGACGGCTTTGGCTATTCGGGGTCTTTTGTGTCTCCATACAAATTTCAAGATTTTTTGTTTTAGTTCTGTAAACAATGCCATTGGTAATTTGACAGGGATTGCACTGAATCTGTAGATTGCTTTGGGTAGTACAGTCATTTTCACAATATTGATTCTTCCAATCCAAGAACATGGTATGTCTCTCCATCTGTTGGTATCATCTTTAATTTCTTTCATTAGTGTCTTATAGTTTTCTGTATACAGGTCTTTTGTCTCCCTAGGTACGTTTATTCCTAGGTATTTTATTCTTTTTGTTGCGATGGTAAATGGGAGTGTTTTCTTAATTTCTCTTTCAGATTTTTCATCATTAGTGTATAGGAATGCAAGAGATTTCTGTGCGTTAATTTTGTATCCTGCAATTTTACCAAATTCATTCATTAGGTCTAGTAGTTTTCTGGTGGCATCTTTAGGATCCTCTATGTGTAGTATCATGTCATCTGCAAACAGTGACAGTTTTACTTCTTCTTTTCCAATTTGTATTCCTTTTATTTCTTTTTCTTCTCTGATTGCCATGGCTAGGACTTCCAAAACTATGTTGAATAATAGTGGTGAGAGTGGACATCCTTGTCTTGTTCCTGATCTTAGAGGAAATGCTTTCACTTTTTCAACATTGAGAAGGATGTTTGCTGTGGGTTTGTCGTATATGGCCTTTATTATGTTGAAGCAGGTTCCCTCTATGCCTACTTTCTGGAGAGTTTTTATCATAAATGGGTGATGAATTTTGTCAAAAGATTTTTCTACATCTATTGAGATGATCATATGGTTTTTATTCTTCAATTTGTTAATATGGTGTATCATATTGATTGATTTGCATATATTGAAGAATCCTTGCATCCCTGGGATAAATCCCACTTGATCATGGTGTGTGATCCTTTTAATGTGTTGTTGGATTCTGGTTGCTAGTATTTTGTTGAGGATTTTTGCATCTATATTCATCAGTGATATTGGTCTGTAATTTTCTTTTTTTGTAGTATCTTTGTCTGGTTTTGGTATCAGGGTGATGGAGGCCTCATAGAATGAGTTTGGGAGTGTTCCTTCCTCTGCAATTTTTTGGAAGAGTTTGAGAAGGATGGGTGTTAGCTCTTCTCTAAATGTTTGATAGAATTCACCTGGGAAGCCATCTGGTCCTGGACTTCTGTTTGCTGGAAGATTTTTAATCACAGTTTCAATATCATTACTTGAGATTGGTCTGTTCCTATTTTCTATTTCTTCCTGGTTCAGTTTTGGAAGGCTATACCTTTCTAAGAATGTGTCCATTTCTTCCAGGTTGTCCATTTTATTGGCATAGAGTTGCTTGTAGTAGTCTCTTAGGATGCTTTGTATTTCTGCGGTGTCTGTTGTAACTTCTCCTTTTTCATTTCTAATTTTATTGATTCGAGTCCTCTCCCTCTTTTTCTTTATGAGTCTGGCTAATGGCTTATCAACTTTGTTTATCTTCTCAAAGAGCCAGCTTTTAGTTTTATTGATCCTTGCTATTGTTTTCTTTGTTTCTATTTCATTTATTTCTGCTCTGATCTTTATGATTTCTTTCCTTCTGCTAACTTTGGGTTTTGTTTGTTCTTCTTTCTCTAGTTCCTTTAGGTGTAACGTTAGATTGTTTATTTGAGATTTTTCTTGTTTCTTGAGGTAGGCTTGTATAGCTATAAACTTCCCTCTTAAAACTGCTTTTGCTGCATCCCATAGGTTTTGGATCGTCGTGTTTTCATTGTCATTTGTCTCTAGGTATTTTTTGATTTCCTCTTTGATTTCTTCAGTGATCTCTTGGTTATTTAGTAACGTATTGTTTAGCCTCCATGTGTTTGTGTTTTTTACATTTTTTCCCCTATAATTCATTTCTAATCTCATAGCATTGTGGTCAGAGAAGATGCTTGATATGATTTCAATTTTTTAAATTTACTGAGGCTTGATTTGTGACCCGTGATGTGATCTATCTTGGAGAATGTTCCATGCGCACTTGAGAAGAAAGTGTAATCTGCTGTTTTTGGATGGAATGTCCTATAAATATCAATTAAATCTCTCTGGTCTATTGTGTCATTTAAAGCTTGTGTTTCCTTATTAATTTTCTGTCTGGATGATCTGTCCATTGGTGTAAGTGAGGTGGTAAAGTCCCCCACTATTACTGTGTTACTATCGATTTCCTCTTTTATAACTGTTAGCAGTTGCCTTATGTATTGAGGTGCTCCTATGTTGGGTGCATATATATTTATAATTGTTATATCTTCTTCTTGGATTGATCCCTTGATCATTATGTACTGTCCTTCCTTGTCTCTTGTAACATTCTTTATTTTAAAGTCTATTTTATCTCATATGAGTATTGCTACTCCAGCTTTTTTTAAATTTCCATTTGCATGGAATATCTTTTTCCATCCCCTCACTATCAGTCTGTATGTGTCCCCAGGTCTGAAGTGGGTCTCTTGTAGACAGCATATAGATGGGTCTTGTTTTTGTATCCATTGAGCGAGCCTGTGTCTTTTGGTTGGAGCATTTAATCCATTCACGTTTAAGGTAATTATCGATATGTATGTTCCTATTACTATTTTCTTAATTGTTTTGGTTTTGTTTTTGTAGGTGCTTTTCTTCTCTTGTGTTTCCCACTTAAGGAAGTTCCTTTAGCATTTGATGTAGAGCTGGTTTGGTGGTGCTGAATTCTCTTAGCTTTTGCTTGTCTGTAAAGCTTTTGATTTCTCCATCAAATCTGAATGAGATCCTTGTGGAGTAGAGTAATCTTGGTTGTAGGTTCTTCCCTTTCATCACTTTAAATATATCATGCCACTCTCTTCTGGCTTATAGAGTTTCTGCTGAGAAATCAGCTGTTAACCTTATGGGAGTTCCCTTGTATGTTATTTGTTTTTTTCCCTTGCTGCTTTCAATAATTTTTATTTGTCTTTAATTTCTGTCAGTTTGATTACTATGTGTCTCAGAGTGTTTCTCCTTGGGTTTATCCTGTATGGGAGTCGCTGTGCTTCCTGGACTTGGGTGGCTATTTCCTTTCCCATGTTAGGAGAGTTTTGAACTATAATCTCTTCAAATATTTTCTCGAGTCCTTTCTCTCTTCTTCTGGGACCCCTGTAATGTGAATGTTGTTGCGTTTAATGTTGTCCCAGAGGTCTCTTAGGCTGCCTTCATTCCTTTTCATTCTTTTTTCTTTATTCTGTTTCGCAGTAGTGAATTCCACCATTGTGTCTTCCAGGTCACTTATCCGTTCTTCTGCCTCAGTTATTCTGCTACTGATTCCTTCTAGTGTATTTTTCATTTCAGTTATTGTATTGTTCATTTCTGTTTGTTTGTTCTTTAATTCTTCTAGATCTGTGTTGAACATTTCTTGCATCTTCTCGATCTTTGCCTCCATGCTTTTTCCAAGGTCCTGGATCATCTTCACTATCATTAATCTGAATTCTTTTTCTGGAAGATTGCCTATCTCCATTTCCTTTAGATGCTTTTCTGGGGTTGTATCTTGTTCCTTCATCTGGTACATAGCCTTCTGCCTTTTCATCTTGTCTATCTTCCTGTGAATGTGGTTTTTGTTCCATAGGCTGCAGGATCGTAGTTCTTCTTGTTTCTGCTGTCTGCCCTCTGGTGGATGAGGCTATCTAAGAGGCTTGTGCAAGTTTCCTGATGGGAGGGACTGGTGGTGGGTAGAGCTGGCTGTTGCTCTGGTGGGCAGAGCTCAGTAAAACTTTAATCCGCTTGTCTGCTGATGGTTGGGGCTGGGTTCCCTCCCTGTTGGTTGTTTGGCCTGAGGTGACCCAACACTGGAGCCTACCTGGGCTCTTTGGTGGGGCCAATGGCAGACTCTGGGAGGGCTCACACCAAGGAGTATTTCCCAGAACTTCTTCTGCCAGTGTCCTTGTCCCTTGGTGAGCCACAGCTGCCCCCCACCTCTGCAGAAGACCCTCCAACACTAGCAGGTAGGTCTGGTTCAGTCTCCTATGGCGTCACTGCTCCTTTCCCTGGGCCCCGATGTGCACACTACTTTGTGTGTGCCCTCCAGGAGTGGAGTCTCTGTTTCCCTCAGTCCTGCCGAAGTCCTGCAATCAAATCCCGCTAGCCTTCAAAGTCTGATTCTCTAGGAATTCCTCCTCCTGTTGCCAGACCCCCAGGTTGGGAAGCCTGATGTGTGGCTCAGAACCTTCACTCCAGTGGGTGGACTTCTGTGGTATAAGTGTTCTCCAGTTTGTGAGTCACCCACCCAGCAGTTATGGGATTTGATTTTATTATGATAGCGCCCCTCCTACTGTCTCATTGTGGCTTCTCCTTTGCCTTTGCATGTGGGGTATCTTTTTTGGTGAGATACAGTGTCTTCCTGTCGATGATTGTTCAGCAGTTAGTTGTGATTTCGGTGTTCTTGAAAGAGGGAGTGAAAGCATGTCCTTCTACTCCGCCATCTTCCTTACCTCAAGTGTCAAGATCATTTTTTTCTATTTCTGTGAAAATGCGATTGAAATTTTGATAGGGATTGCATTGAATCTGTAGATTGTTTTGGGTATATGAACATTTTAACAATATTGATTCATCAATTCCATGAACATTTACTATTTTTCCATTTATTTGTGTCTTCTTCAATGTCTTGTAGTTTTCAATATACAGATCTTTCGCTTCCTTTGTTAAATTTATTCCTAGGAATCTTATTCTGTTTGATGCAATTGTAAATGACATTATTTCCTTAATTTCTCTTTCTGAGGGTTTATTATTAGTGTAAAGAAATACAATAGATATTTCTATCAATAAAGATAACTTTATTGAATTCATTTATTAGTTCTAAGAGTTTTTGATGGAGTCTTGAGGGTTTTCTATATATAATATCATGTTATCATGTTCTCTGAGAATAGTGACAGTTTTACTACTTTATTTCTTATTTTTTTTTAACATCTTTATTGGAGTATAATTGCTTTACAATGATGTGTTATTTTCTGCTTTATAACAAAGTGAATCAGCTATACATATACATATATCCCCATATCTCCTCCCTCTTGCGTCTCCCTTTCTTTCCTATTTGGATGACTTTTATCTCTTTTTCTTGCCTAATTCCTCTGGCTAGGACTTGTAGTACTATGTGGATAAAAGCTGTGAGAGTGGGCATCCTTGTCATATTCCTGATCTTAGAGGAAAAGTTTTCAGATTCTTGTGAATTATGCCACGCAGAGAACTTCCAGATAAGGAAGACACCTCTAGATCAGCAAAGGGTAACTACTGCCCTTTAGTTACAGTTGAAAAACATTACACAACATTCAAATACCACTCAGCTGCTCTCAGACCTCTCTTGTGAGGGAACTATGCTTTCAAAAGCCCAGTCATATGTGGAACCCTCCCCTTTTGGGGAAGGACACAGAGAGGAAGCCACAAGAGTGAATCTGCTTTTCAGGAGGGCAGTAGTTGTGATGCTCATTACTCTTTCTCCCGGGGAAGATGTGACTCGGATGGGTGACCTCATCTGTCACCCCATCACCTCTTTTGGGCATCTTTTCATGGACACATTCCTCCCTGTCCTTAGCTGCAGTCAAGAGCCAACCAGGACAATGCTGGAGAGAGATTTCTTATAGGAACATTTATGTATTATCTGATTATTGCAATAATGGGATATTTATTTTCTACAATATGTACACACAAATTTTGATGAGACTTATTTGAGAACTGCTGCTAACAACATTCCTGTTCATCTTATATTCCCAAAAGAGAGAAGGAGAAAATTAAATGCATGGTGAGTGTTGAAGGGGTTTTAGGTTCTCCATGAGGAAGGTGACCTAGGATCCTCGAGAACTTCTTCTGCCTGGATTATTGGCCAGCTAGAGGAATCAGAACCACGCAATTGTAGAGACCACCTCACTGGAGCCAGTGGGCATGAGTTCACCCACCGACCCTTACCTCTAGCCCTTTTGGGCCTGCCTGGTGGTCAGGGTCTGAACAGCCCTTGTGGGTGCTGTAAGAGCACTGCTGAGTGCTTTGGCCTCGGAGGAAATCTCATGACGTTCCTGTGTATGCTGAGTGTCACCATCACTAGGCCCCCTAGTGCCTGCGTGACACAGGAAGTATGTGGAGAGAGAAGGAGTCTGGTTGGACATTTAGTGGACAGGGGATGCAACTAATAGAAACAAAGAGTGGCATCCTATCCCTTTGTCCACATAATGTAACCCAATCAGGGGGTGACATCCCATCACCTTGGCATTTTCTTGGTGAGAAGCAAGTCACAGATTCTGTCCATACCCACAGGTGGGATTACACAGGGCTGGACTCATTGGTGGTCATCTCAGCGTGTGTCTGCCTCACGGATTATTTTAAAATCAGAAGAAAATTTAACGTAAAAGTAACCTAGTAATGGATCATTAAAACATGTACAAGACAAGGTACGAGAATAGAAAGGGTTCCAAACTGTAAAGCACAAGTTTGATGAGCTGGTTGTTTTCCTAATGTACACTGAAATATTGGATATATATTGTGCCTGACTTTTAAAATGAAATAAGAATCCTGCATGTTCTCCCTTAAACATACCTTTGGATATTGTTAAAGATCCCACCTGTTGGCACTACTGCAATATTCTACATTCTAAATGGCAGTAAGGTAGATTAGGACTTGGGCCCACATGACAGAGAAAAGTAAGCAGATATAGATGGAAGATGTTAAGTGTAAAGTTAATGATCAGGTATATAATTGAATATTTTTCTCTTTTAAATTGATACGCTAATTTCAGTACACTTCTTTTCTTTGAATAAGGGAAGTTGGAATAACCATAATGGTAGTAATGACTGAACAACTCACAAGACAGCAGTGGGTGCAGGAAGAGATTTCCCCAGGGAAACCTCAGGAGCCAGGAGAGGCAGGTCCCTGCTTGCTGCTGCAGACCAGGGCATACAAGATGGAGGTGAGCTTTGTCTGGGCCACTTCCCTTCCAGGGATCTTCCCTCCCTGTGGTGAGGACATTCCCTCCCTAAGGATGCCCTGATCCCTCTCAAGGTGTGAATACTTTGCCAGGGTCTGTCCTCATCCACCTGCAGGGCCCTGAAGAGCTCTGTGCAGACATGCCACTGTCCCAGCCCCAGCATGACCCTCTGCCTTCTCAACCCCAGTCCTGCGCCTGACCTTTCTCCAGCATGGGGCTAAACAAGTGAATGGAATCAATTGTGAGGAACCCTGACCATAGCTCCCCAAAAATCTCCAGACCAAAATGAATGAGCTGTTGGTAGGAACCAAAATAGTGCACGTGTGTATGTGTGTGTATGTGTGCACGCATATGTGCATGTGTGTGTATGTGTGTGTGTGTGTGTGTGTGTGTGTGTGTAGAGGAAAAAATACCTCTATAGCTTAACTCAATATTCCACTTCTTCTAGGAAGTTACCTTAAGAACATGATCAAGAATCTAACTGAAGATATATTTTCAAATATATTCACAAGTTCTTGGCTATCAGGATGCTGGTGATTGAGCTTTCAGGGAGGGGATGGTTGCAGGGCTCCAACATAACAATGGACACTTGCCATCTTGGGAATGCAGGTTATCTTCCTCACCTTCAGAGGTGACCCCACAGAAGGTTTATTGTCTGCGTTGGGGTGGGGAAGTTGGGGCAAAGGTGAAATGCAGGAGAAAAGGTACAGGGCTGGAGAATGGGAATGCCCTATAGTAAGAGGACACCTAGTACTGGTTTGGAGCAAAAGGGAAGGAGAAAGGGGGATAATTGAGCAGGAGCAGACTGTGGAGGAGAGGAGAGATGGTACTCGAGGACTACGGAAGACTAAAACAGCAGGTTGTGGTTTCCGTGGCTTCAGGGTGAGACTGAAGTATCAATGGGCAGGGGCAGAAGGGCAGCCTCTGGGGGTGGGGGATGCAGCTCTGTACTCAGCACCTTGGTTCTGGGAAGGGGACAGAGGTGGAACCATGGAGCCTTCCAGAAACTCTAAGTGAGAAGGAGAGCTAGGGCCTAAAGTCCAGGGGAGAAGAAATGGGTCTCTGTGAGGTTGCAGGGCTGAGTCACTGGGCCCACTGATGAGGATGCAGAAAGGCCAGTGGGGACAGAAAGGGAAGGTGGCCCAGGAGCTGCAGGAGGCCCCCAGGTGAGGGGTCACAGAATGACCCCAGCAAGCAGGGCCCCATCCCCCCCTTCCTAGCAGCTCTGTCAGAGCCGGTCTCCACCTCCAGGGAGCCCAGCAGGCCCAGGTGTGGCCCAGAGACATGACCTGGGGAGGCTGTGGGGAAGCCAGGCCAGGCTGGGGTCCCTCTCCCAGGGGAAGGGCAGGGAGGAGAGGGAGGGAGGAGGGGCTGGATTCCAGTCCCCCAGGAAACTGGTGCCCGGAAATCCAGAGTCAGAGCAGGAGACACCCATGTAGGGTGAGCCTGAGACATAAAGGGTAGAAGGAAGGAGCCGGTCACACAGCAAGAAAACACACCCCTGCACCCGGGTCACTCAGCACTGCTCTAGAAGAGAAGAGGAGGATGGGGGAGAAAAATACACACACACACTTCTTTTTATTTATAATTACATATTTTGGTCATGGATTCATAAATATGTAAATATTTTGTAGCTAATGGCCTTTCTTGTATTGTTTGATATTATCGACAAACTCTTCAAAGGGATAATCAACTGCTTCCCTTTCAAGGAGAAGGGATAAACCAGGGACACTGTGATTTCCTAAATCAATTCTTCCACTCCCATGCACATACAGGGTCTATCTATGTGTTCTTTTGTCCTATCTTCAAGTTCACTGATCCTTTCTTCTACCTGTCAAGTGTGCGGTTAAACACCTCTAGTGTGGATTTGTCACTTCAGCTATTTGACTTTTCAGCCCTACAATTTCGTTTTGGTTCCTTTTGATATATTCTATTTTTATGGACACATTCCCTGCAGTAATCCTCATTTCTTAAGTGTCTGCTCCAGCTTTGACAGCTGTATGCAGCTAAGTAGCTATCACCCAATCAAGACACCGAACATTCCCAGCACCCCACACAGCTCCCTTCTGCCCCTTCTAGTCCTTTCCCACCCACCCCATCAGGAGATAGGCACTCCCTCCCAGGCTATATGTGACTCAAATGAAGAATATATATGAGGGCACTTTGGAAAATAGAAGTAAAGGTTATTCCACAAATGCAAAGGTACTTTGATCAGTAATAATGTACCATATCAATAGTCTAAATAAGGGAATGAAAGCATCTGATAGTCTCCATGGAAGGTGGAAAGATATTTGGTAAAATTAAGCACCAATTCTGATTTTTTGAAACCATCTCAAAATCGGAGGCTGCATCCACAATGATAAGAATTTCTACATGAAACCAAGACCCAACCTCATTCTTTTTTTAAAAAATTAATTTAATTTAATTTTTACTGAAGTACAGTTGATTTACAATGTTGTGTTAATTTCTGCTGTATAGCAAAGTGATTCAGTTATTCATATATATATATTTTTAAAATATTCTTTTCCATTACGGTTTATCATAGGATATTGAACATAGTTCTCTGTGCTATACAGTATGACCTTTTATCCCCAACCTTGTTTTTAATGGTTAAATACTAAGAGCCTCTCCAAGAGAGTCCAATGAATATGAAAACACCTGCCTTCTCTAAGGATAGTTGAACATTATTCTGAAAACTCTAGCCTATGAAGCATGTTGTGAAAAAAAAATGAGGCAGATTCTTGGATGGAGCAGGTAAAACAGTCATTATTTTAGATATGATTGTAGAGTTTAAAAATGAATCAGAAAATTTATTACAAGAGGGTCCAACTTACAAAATGCTTAAAATACAAAGAAAACAGCCTTGACAAGAAAATGTAATAATTTATGTGAAGAAAAGCATAAATCTTAATTGAGTTATAATAAAATACAGTTGAACCTTGAACAACACAGATTTCAACTTTGTGAATCCACTTATATGTGGATTTTTTCAAAAAATATACAGTCAGCTCTCCATATTTGCACATTTTGAAATTTCTATCTGTAGTTGGTTGAATCCACAGATGCAAAACCCGTGGGTATGGAGGGCTGCCTTTACCATGCCATTTTATATCAGGGACTTGAGCATCTGCAGATTTTGGCATATGTGGGAACTCCTGGAACCAATTTCCTGCAGGTACCGAGGGACGACTGTACTTGACTTGAAATTGTATCTTCATAAGAAATATGTTGAATATTGACAATATCTCAATTCTTACTAGATTATTTTTTTAATTTTAAGATAAATTTAATAAAAACTTCAATGATTTTTTGGGGGGGGAGATGGAGGAAATCTTGTGAAACAATTCTAAATTCTGCCTGGGTAAAATTATAAGTTTTAAAAAAGTAAGGAAAAGGTATTTGCTCTGTTACATACTAAAATATATTAGAAAATTTCATTGGGAAGAGTGTATTACATAATATAATGTCTTGCATGTAAAAATATACAGCTATACATATGCATATGCATATATACATGGCATATACATAAAGATTCTGGCAAACAATCACAAGAAATTCCCTCTCCTAGTTACTTGAAATAAAAAGAGCCAGGGGGCTGGGAAAAGAGTGAAAGAGGTCTCACTATTGTCTGAGAACCTTTCTGTACTATTTAAATTTTCTCCCTTTGAACGTGTATTGACCTCTTTTTAAAAATATCAAAGTAGTTAATCAGGATGGAGGGATAACTGACCTTTTAAATGTTTGTTTTCTTTCTTTTTTTTTTTACATTCACTTTATTAAGTTAAAATATGTATTGAGCAAGAAAAGAGAAAAAAGGAACTGTCTAGGCAGAAAGAGACCAATGTCTGTAAAAACATTTGAACTGTGATCAAGGACAGATCAAAAGCAGAGAGATATAGGAGAATCCATTGTTAAATGGGGCTGGAAGAACCAGAAAGTGACTCAGAACAATTCAGGGAACACATCATATCAATCACAAAATAAATTCCATTTAGGTTATAGCTACATGCTAAAAAAAATAAAAATTCTCTAAGAGATTAGAGAACTTCATCTTTTATGGGGTCTTTCTAAGCTTATAAGCAATGAAAAAGTGTATGTATCTACAAATTTCACTAGTTAAAAATGAAAATTTCTGTACACTAAAATATTAGACTAAATAAAAGGATAACAAAAAATTAGGAACTTATTGTCTGTATGTGAGAAAATGCACAGGCATGACAGCTTGTCTTCTTAGAAAGACTCTAAGTAGAAAAGACCAAAATCATAAACAAAAATAATGAAAATAAAGATATGCAAGTTTAAACCAATTAATTTTTTCATAGTTAGCAAAAATGAAAAAAGGCCCACAGCATGAGATCAAAACTACTGAACTATATGAACCAAAACCAGATGCACATGTGCCCACGTGAGTGTGTGTATGCAGGTCTACAGTAAAAATGTACTTTTGCAGGTTGACCCAGATTCTTTTCCTCTAGAAAGCCACCCTACTAACATGATCAGAAAAATATATATGGATTTATTTTCAAATATATTCAATGAAATAATAATTTTGAAAAAAATAAAAAATTCTTAGTGTTATGAGGATTATTACTAAATTATATAACAACCACACAGTGGAATACTATGCAGCCTTTATTTAATCATTCAACAAACATGGGAGTACCCACTCTGTGCCTGCCTGTTTTAGGTTTTAGGAATATAGCTAGTGAAAACAAGACAGATAATAAGTAGCATAACATCTCGCAGAGCTGCCCGTCTACCATAGCGGCGGGCGGGTTCCCTTCCCCTCCATGACCCTGATCTCCCTCCTTCACCACTTCCCCACGGCACAGGAGACCAGACCAGCATCGGCCTTTCCCTGTTTCTACCACAGTCATGGGCAAGCAGAAGGGCTAGGGCACCACAAGGCCCATCACACACTCGTCAGCACACACTCTGTTATTTTTCTACTTTCAATTTCATTACTTGCTGCTCTAATCTGTATTATTTCCTTCCTCTGCTTACTTTACCTTTAGTTTGTTCTTCATTTTTCAGTGTCTTACAGTACAATATTAGGTTATTGATTTGAGATCTTTCTTCTTCCTTTAAAGTAGTCATTTACAGCTCTAAATTTCTTTCTAAGTTTTCAGCTACTTTAGCTATGTCCCATAAGTTTTGGTATGCTGTATCTTCAACCTCATTCATCTCAAAATATTTTCCAATTTCCTTTCTGATGTCTCCTTTGACTAACTGGTTATTTGGGAGTGTGGTTTAATTTTTACATAGCTGTGAACTTCCCCAATTTCTTCCTGTTATTGATTTCTAATTTCATTCCATTGTGGTGGGAGGGTATACTTTCTATTATTTCTCTCCTTTTAAATTTATTGATATTTGTTCTACGAGCTCACATATGGTCTATTCTGGAGAATGTTCCATGTGCACCTGAAAAGAATGTATATTTTGTTTTGGTTGACTGAAGTACTCTATAGATGTCTGCTAGGTCTGGTTGCTTTATAGTATTGTTCAAGTCTACTATTTCCTTGTTGATCTTCTTTCCAGTTCATTATGAACTTTTTTTTTTTTTTTTTTTGCCACACTGTGCAGTGTGTGGGATCTTAGTTCCCTGACAAGGGATCGAACCTGTGCCCCTCGCAGTAGAAGCTCGGAGTTTTAACCACTGGACCACCAGGGAAGTCCCCATTATGAATTCTTATAGATTAAGGAAATTACACTTCTAAGTGTGCTTTGTATTCTGAGTATTTTTTTCTAGTTTGTTTTTATCTTTGTCATGATTTCTTCCATGCAGCTTTCTTCTTAATTTTTATATAGCTGACTTTAGGCAAGTTTTATAGTTTCTTGTCATACTGAAGAAGTCCTTCCCCTCTCCAAACTTGTAAGAATTTTTTTCTCATATTTTTGCAGTACTTTTTTGTTTCATATATTACAATTAATTCATTGGTCCATCTAGTCTCAATTTTCTAATATAAGAAGAGCATAAGGAAGACACTATTATTTTTTAGAAGTCATCCTAGTTGCTCCATCACCATTATTGAATAGTCACTTTTTTATCATTGATAGGAAGTGTCATCATCATAACACATTATTAAGGAAAGGTTTTGAAAGTTGGTTTTTTTAGAGTATCTTTCGTTATTGATAAATATGAATTAGATGAGAAAGACAGATAGATCCTGCAGGGAAGAGTGAGGTCACCTGAAGGAGGAAAGCCTGGAGGTGAAGGTCAAGCCTTGGGACATGGGCTCCCAGGTCGTGACAGCTCCTGCAAGTCTTCAGCTCAGTTCCTGGAGAATACCTTTGCATTCCAGAGCATAGAACCCCCTTTCTTTGGGTCACCATTTGACTCTTTGCAGCTTAAAATTTTTCCTATTGTTTTTTTGCCGGGGCAGATGGCATGAGCTTTATCTGAAGGCTTTTCCCTCCTTATTGTATTATTTCTGTGCCTCTTTGTGTCTTCCATTGACTGGCAGCTCATTGAGGACAGGGATTAGGACTTTCTTCTCTCAGTTCTAGAGACCCAGGTGGTGCTGTCCAATACAGTAATCATTAGGCCCACGTGGGGATGGAGCACTTCAAATAGCTTCTCTGAATCAAGGTGTGTTGCAAGTGAAAAATACACTCTGAATTTCAAAGACAGTATTTAAAAAAAAAAAGTATCCCAATGTTTTATATTTCTTATATTTTCCATCTCTTTGTTGAAGTTCTCACTGTGTTCATTCATTCTCCCCAGTTCGGCAAGCTTCTTTGTGACCATTACTTTGAACTCTTTATCAAGGAACTTACTTATCTCTATTTCATTAAGGGTTTTTCCTAAGGTTTTATCTTATTTTGTCATTTGGAACAGATTTCTTTGTTTCTTCATTTCGCTTGACTCTCTGTGTTTGTTTCTATACAGTAGATGAAACAACCATCTCTCTCCCAGCCTTGAAGGAGTAGCCTTGTGTAGGAAATGAATTTTTCGTTCAGCTCTACCCCAGCTCTTAGTCATCTCTCAAACTTCTGGGATTGCTGAAGCAGCCTATTATATTTTTTAAGTGTTCCCAGTAGTTGAGCATGTGCCAAGACATGTCCTATCCCAGAGGAGATCTCAGTGCCTAGATTCAGGATGACTGGAAGCCAGCCACACACGCACAGAGAAAATTACAGGCTAATATCCTTGATGAACATAGATGCACAAATCTTCAACAAAATATTAGAAAACTGAATTCAACAATACATTAAAAGGACCATACAACATGATCAAGTGGGATTTATTCTAAGGATGCAAACTATGGTTCAAAATCCACAAATCAGTCAATGTGATACACCACATTAACAAAATGAAGAATAAAAATCATATGATCATCTCAATAGATGCAGAAAAAGCATATGACAAAATTCAACATCGATTTATGATAAAACTCTCAACAAAGCAGATATAGAGGGAATAGACCTCAACATAATAAAGGCCATATCTGACAAGGCCACAGCAAACATCATATTCAACGGTGGAAAGCTAAAATTACCTCTTCTAAGATCAGGAACAAGATAAGGACACTCACTCTTGTCACTTTTATTTAACATAGTATTGGAAGTCCCAGCCAGAGTGATTAGGTAAGAAAAAGAAATAAAAGACATCCAAATTGGAAAGGAGTAAGTAAAATTGTCACATGTCACAGATGACATGATATTATGTATGGAAAATCCTAAAAATGCCATCAAAAAAACTCTTAGAACTAATAAATGAATTCAGTAAAGTTACAGGATACAAAATCAATATGAAAACATCTGGTTGCATTTCTTTACACTAATAACAAACCAGCAGAAAGAGAAATTAAGAAAACAATCTAATTTACAATTGCATCTAAAAAAGAAAATTCCTATGAATACATTTAACCAAGGAGGTCAAAGGCCTGTATATTGAAAACTACATTGAAGAAGACACAAATAAATGGAAAGATAGTCCATGCCCATGGATTTAAAGAATCAATACTGTTAAAATGTTCATATACCTAAAACAATCTACAGATTCAATGCAATCCCTATCAAAATTTCAATGCCATTTTTCACAGAAATAGAGCAAAGAATTAAAATTTGTACCGAACCACAAAAGACCCTGAATAGCCAAAGTAATCTTAAGAAAAGAAAGCAAAGCTGGAAGCCTCTTGCTTCCTGATTTCAAACTATATTATAAAGCTATTTCAATTAAACAGTATGGTATTGGCATAAAAACAGACACATAAATCAGTGGAATAGAATAGAAAGCCCCAAAATAAACCCATGCATATATGGTCAATTAATTTATGCCAAGAGAGCCAAGAATATACAATAGGGAAAGGACATTCTCTTCAGTAAATGGTGTTGGGAAAACTGGACAGCCACATGCACAAGAATGAAACTGGACCACTATCTTATACCATACACACAATCAACCCGAAGTGGATTAAAGAGTTGAACATAAGAACTGAAACCATAAAACTCCTAGAAAAAAACATAGACAGTAAGCAACTTGACACTGATCTTGGCAATGATTTTTTTAATCTGACACCAAAAGCAAAAGCAACAAAAGCAAACATAAACAAGTGGGACTACAAAGCTTCTGCACAGCAAAGGGAACTGTCAACAAAATGAAAAGGCAACATATTGAATGCGAGAAAACATGTGCAAATCATATATCTGATAAACAGGTAATATCCAAAATATATAAGGAGCTCATACAACTCAACAGCAAAAAACCCCCAAACAATCCAATTTAAAAATTAGCAGAAGTTCTAATCCAAAGAAGACATACAGATAGCCAACAGGTACATAAAAAAACCCCAAACAATCCAATTTAAAAATTAGCAGAAGTTCTAATCCAAAGAAGACATACAGATAGCCAACAGGTACATAAAAATATGGTCAACATCATTAATCATCAGGGAAATGCAAATCAAAACCACAATGAGATATTGCCTCACACCTGTTAGAATGGCTATTATCAAAAAGACAAAAAAAGAATAAGCGTTGGGGAGGATGTGAAGAAAAGGGGACCCTTGTGCACTGTTGGTGGGAATGCAAATTTGTGCAACCACCATAGAAAACAGTATGAAGATTTCTCAAAGAATTAAAAATATAACTACTATATGATTCTGCAATTTCACCTCTGTGTATTTATCCAAAGAAAATGAAAACGCTAACTAAAAAAGATATAAGCGCCCCATGTTCACTGCAGTATTACTTACAATACTCAAGATATGGACACAGCCGAAGTGTCCATTGATGGGTGAATGTATAAAGAAATTGTGGTATATATATAAACACAGTGGAATATTATTCAGCCATAAAAAATTAAATCTCTCCATGCATGACAACATGGGTGGACCTTGAGGACATTATGCTTGGTGAAAAAGTCAGACAAAGAAAAATACCATATGATCTCTCTTATATGCAGAATCTAAAAAAAATTTAAAAAACAAAACAAAAAAACAAGCTCATAGATACAGAGAACAGATTGATGGTTGCAAGAGGTGAGATGGGAGTGGAGGATGGGTGAAATGGATGAACTGTTTTGTTTGGTTTTGGTTTTCAGTTTAGATAAATTGAATAATATTTTTTATTTAAAAAATTAAATAAATTAAAGACCCTATCTACAAACATAGTCTTATTCTGAGCTACTGTTGGTTAGGATTTAAACATATGAATTTGGTGGTGGGGGAGCACAATTCAGCCCATAACAGGCACATAGGAAAAATACAAAATCAACTAACATACATGTAAATAAGTAAATAAAATAAAAAGGAAGTTGACAACCTGTCCTCAAAAATAGTCTGTCAATTTCCCACTAAATATCAAAGAGTCACAGAAAAAGATGAAACAGCAATTCAGGATAGGATCTCTGTGCAATAAATGATATCATAGAGACAACTGGAGAAATACGAATGGGGTCTGAGGATTAACTGACAGTACCCTCTGGATGTTAATTTTCTGATTTTGAAGGCTGCCTTTAACTATGGGGGTAGAAAGTTCTGGTTTGTTGGAAACCCCCACTGAAGCGTTAAGGGGTGATGTGCATTCTGTCATTGACTTGTTCTCAGATGGTTCAAGGAAATGTGTTTAGTATGATTTTTGCAATTTTCTGTAATTTGAGAGTGTTTTAAGTCAGGAAGTTACATTTTAAAAAGAAGAAGATTGAACCAAAAACAAGTTATGTGGAGCCCAGTTTGACTGGCTGGATCCAAATAAGACAAAATGCAGCCCTCTGACACATAAAATTCTTTCAAGAACTTAGAGAGAGCTGTGCTCATGTGTGTCCCTCTAGTCCTCCCTTTTCCAGGCTGGGCCTCCTCTGAGTTTAGGTAATGGCTGTGTCCTCTTTTTCTGCTCACACAATCCTATTCCCTCCTATGTTCCCGGACTTGCATGCTATGACCTGCTAGATTCACTTAGTTCTAGCAGTTGTTCTCTGCAAATGAATACAGTTGGTTATTTCTTCCTTTCCGATCTTTATGCCTTTCTCCTCTGACTTAGAGTAATGTCCAGGACCTGAGTACAATCATCTTGTATCTGTTTTGCTAAGTAGTATTTTTCAAGGAATTTGTCCATTTTATTCAAGTTGTCAAATTTATCAGCATAAAATTATTATTATTCATAAGATCCCCTTATTATCCTTTTCATGGCTGCAGAGTTTGTAATAATACCCCATCATTAATTCTTGATATTGGTTTTCTTTTTTTTTGGATTTTTTTCTTTTAAAATTTGGTTTATTGATTTTATTTTATTCATTTTGTTGATTATTTCAAAGAATCAATGCTTGGTTTGTCAATTCCTTTAACTGTTTGTATTCTATTTCATTGATTTCTACTCATTATTATTTCCTTCTTATTCTTTTGAGTTTAATTTGCACTTATTTTATGGTGATTAGTGTGGATCTTCCAGTCACTGATTTTATTTTTTATTTTTTGAAATTTTACTCCCCATTTCTCCCAACCCCCTATTCTTTTAATAGAAGGAAGGTCTTTATTTGCAAACTACACAGTTTACTCTAAGCACTGCTTTAGCAGCCTTCCACAAATTTCCATGTGGTATATATTCATTATTATTTATTTTGAAATTTTAAAAAATTCTCTATTGATTTCATCTAAGACCATGAATGCTTTGGAGGTATGTTGCTTTAAATTCAGATTTTGGAGGTTTTTTTCTAGAGATCATTCTTGACTAGTAATGTAATTTCATTTAAGTCAGAAAACAGAGTCTATATGATTTCATTGCTTTTAAACTTATTTAGACTTTTTAAAATTGTCCAGAACGTGGTCTATGTTGATGAAAGTACCTCGTTCGTCAAAAAAGAAAGAGACTTCATTAGATGTTGCAGTGTGCTCTCTGAATGTCAATTAAGTCAAGGTGGTTGATAGTTTGTTTTTTTTTTTGGTTCGGTTTTTTTTAAGTTTGTTTTTAATTTGATCGTGCCGCAGGGCTTCCGGCATCTTAGTTCCGCAACCAGGGAGTGAACAGGTGCCCTCCGCAGTGAAAGCACAGAGTCCTAACCACTGGACTGTGGGGAAATTCCCATGGTGGTTGATAGTGTTACTACCGTTTTTCATCTGCATTAAAGGGTGATATGATAGTCCTTTAATTTCATCAGTTTTTGCTTTATGTATTGATATTTTAAAGCTCTACTATTAGGCACATAATATTTATGATTAAGATGTCTTCCTGATGAATTGACACTTTTAACACTACAAATGGTGCCTTTTTAAAAATCTTTGGTAACATCAAGTGAAAACTTGAAATTGACTCCATGGTGCCTTTGGACCTGGGCAATCCCTCAACAGGACATTCAATTACCTCTGTTCTGTTCCCAACCTGCCAGTCACATTTCCCACCACCCACATAAATACCCCCTAGAACAGGACAAGGACATCATACTAGCGTTATTGCAGGCATCTTAGAACCCATGTGCGTTCAGGGGAGGCACATCTGGAGCTTGCTGAGCAGCCCTGTGCAGGGACAGTTCCGGCCACAGGGAGCTGAGGCAGAGACACAAAGGCCCCCCGCACCCCCATAAACACCACCAAGGTCACCAAGGTGAAAAGAGCCTGGAGGGGCTGCAAGACAGAGGTGACAATGCTACTGGTGGCAGGGACACTGGTGGACATGGAGTGAAAAGTCCACACGGACAGGATCACAGACAAGAACGAAGTCAAAGTAACGGGGGAGGGGGTGGGCGAGGAGGAGGCTTCCTAGTGTGTAGTCCCCACTGCACCCTGTTTGAGGGACCCGGGGGCGGTGGAGATCTGAGGCTTTGCCGACCCACAGACTTGTGTGTCTGTGGGGGCGGGGTGTGTGTGTGTGAGAGACAGAGACAGAGACAGATACAGAGGAGGGAGACAGGAGGGTTGCACTGGAGCAGCAACATGGGACAAAAGAGAGAAGGAAACGAGGGGACTTCCCTGGCAGGCAGGTGGTTATGACTCCCCGCTTCCACTGCAGGGGTCAAGGGTTCGATACCTGGTCAGGAAACTAAGATCCCACATGCTCCCGGCATGGCAAAAAGAAAAAAGGGAGGAAATGAGAAGGAAGGAGGAGATGTGGAAGTATGTTAAGTTGAGTCCTGTGTAGACTCTACTGACCCTGCTCTGCCCAGAGATGAATCATGAGCAGGGATTTCCCTCTCCTGCTTCCCGCCCTCCCCGCCCCACTCCAGACTGCAAAACAGTCTAATTTGATCTTCACGCTCTCATCTTCCTGATAAGAGTCAACCAAACAAACACTGCTCTTTGCTTGCCAGGACGAACACACCCTAAAGCCGCACCGTTACTCTTTTATTTTTTTTTTAAAGATTCTTTAAATTCTCTAGTGCTTTACAATTTTCAAACGTTTCACACACGTGATTTCATATAATCCCATAACAACCCTTCTTTTCCCCTTATCCCTATATTGTCCCTCCCTGCTTCCCTCTCCCCACTGGTAACCACCAGGTTGTTCTCTATATGCGTGAGTCTGGTTCTTTTTTGTTTTATTCACTAGTTTGTTGTATTTTTCAGATTCCACATATAGGTAATATCATACAGTGTTTGTCTTTTACTCTTAACCTGAGCAGCTGTGACATAGTGCGTCAGACTTGTTCTCAAGGTCTTCTTGTGGTCTGAGGTCTGTTTCTTCTGAGATTTTTGTGGGTTTGGATGGTTGTTGTATAGGTAAAAAGACAAGCTACGTTAACACTTCCGCCTCCTAGCTCAGGGCAGCCATTAAATAGTTTTTCCAGGATGCACACCTTAACCTGTTTCGATCTCAAAATGGAAATCAAAATAAAAGCTTCACACCCTTTCCTCCTAAACTAAAGACAGAGCCTCTGGGGTCAGCTGTATGATTACTGGCGGTTTACCCTGTAAGCCCTGTATGTTGCTGTGGAAGAAAGTGCCGGGAAGGAATTTGGCAAATTGCTCACAGCAGCCAAGAAGGGGTGCTGAATGCAAGGGAGGATGGGAAAGCTACTTTTCTGTCAAAATCAATGGGAAGAATAGATGCAATGAGCATGTTTTAGAATTTAAACAGAGGCATAAAAAAGGGAAGGGAGGGGGAGGGGGAGGGGGAGGGGGAGGGGGAGGGGGAGGAGAGGGGAGGGAAGGGGAGGGAAGGGGAGGGAAGGGGAGGGAAGGGGAGGGAAGGGGAGGGAAGGGGAGGGAAGGGGAGGGAAGGGGAGAAGAGAGAGGGGAGGGAGGAAGCTGGGAAGGAAAGGAAGGGAGAGGGAGGAGAGAGAGGGCGGGAAGCGGAGTATGGTAATGAGAGGGAAGGGCCGGGCCACATCAAGGCTCGCTAAGGAGTTTTCAACTCTTCTCTCTGGAGTTTACCTCTGGGGCAGCCAGACAAGCCTAGGAACGCGGGCTTTTCTCCCTCTGGGCCCCGGTCGGTCCTGCCGGGTCATGACTCTGCTCCTTCTCCCGACTCTGCCCACTGCTGGTCCCGCTCAGACAACCCGGGCTGCAGGTGACTCGGGCAGGCACCCCACCGTGTCCCCCACGCCCCGCCCCCTGCCCCTTTCCCGGCCGCCAAGCGCGCCTTCCGGAGCCAGGACCCGCGATAGGGACTCACCGACAGCAGGACACCCAAAAGGACGAAGATGAGAGCCCTGGGGCCCCGGAACGGAAGCCTGGGACTAGGAACCGAGGCCCGGGAGCCCGAGGCGGCCGGCGCGCTATGTCCCCGCTGCCTCTTGCGGTCGGGGAGCGCTCGCTGTTCAGGTCGCCGCGAGGTGACAGCCGGCAGAGCCATCAGGGATCGAGAGTGTCTTTTGCGGAACGCGGGAAAGTCCGCTTCTGATTGCTAGTTGCTGGAGGTCTGCGGGATGCCTCAGTCCTGGCGCACAGCTCTCGCGCGTTTGGGGTGAATGCGAGGAGCGGGTGGCCCCGCCTAGTCTTACGCTGATATTGCGCAATCAGTGCCGGGCGAATAAGAAGCTCCGTCTTCCTCTGAACTGGAAAAAAGACAAGAGTTGGCGTTAAAAACCCTTCCTGAAGCGGGTCCCTTACCAGGGCCAACGGCGCTCCCGAGCTACCGCTCTGGGCTTCTGACTACAGCCTTCTGCCCACTCTCAGCTTCTGCTCCTCCCACCCTCGTTGGCAGGGTGGGTGCATGGATATCACTGGCTTCAGAGTCACTTTGCAGCTCTGTCCCAGTGCCAAGCTTCTGAGCCAGAGGCTTGATCTTAGCATCTCAGTAACCAGGTGCTTGGCTGGAGCAGACACTCAATGAACACGTGGGTGGACAGAATGAAGGTCGCAGAGGCAGCAATCGGTGGATCTGAATTCGGGTCACCATTAGGCTCCCGACCTCTCCCATCACCACCTTGCATGTTCCCGTAATTCCAGGTCTGTCATCTGACTTTCGCACTCAGGACTTCATGCCATCTCTTCTTAACCCTGCTGCTCCTGCAGTCAGGCGAGCTGGAGGAATCCACTTTATTAAGCCTTTCTTCGGAGTTTTCCTCCCCTGTAGATTCTTTAAAGCCCTTGGGAAACAAAACTGCTGGAGACTAATTGGCACGTGAAACCAAATGGGCCAAGAGGGGGGGGTCCCTACGTGGGTCAGGCCCTTCCAGCTGTCCCTACACACTGGGCACTCTGCTGGGCCCAAGTTATGTGGAGTCCAGTATTCAGAAAGCGGCACAAGGCTAGGTCCTGCTCACAGGGTGACTGAAGGGCTGGGGACTGAGTAGGAGAGAAGGGAACCTGGGAGCCTCCAGCTCCACCCCTTGGATCAGTTTTGTGAGGCCAGGGTTGTAGGAATTAAAATTCATTTTTCTCCATATGTGTATCCAGTTGTTGCAACATCATTTATTGAAAAGACTTTCTTTTCCCATTGAATAATATTACTGCCTTTGTTGAAATTCAATTGATTATATATATGTTCCATTTCTGGACTCTATATTCTGTTCCATGGATCTATTAATTTTCTATCCTTTTGCCAATACCATGTTGTCTTGATTACTGTAGCTTTATACAGTGTTGAAATCAGGTAGTTTAAGTCCTCCAACTGTTTTTTTTTTCCTGGAATTGTTTGCATTTCCATATAATTTTTATATAAATTAAAATATTCAATTAAAAAATCCTGTTGTGAGACCTACTAGAGAATGGACTTGAGGACACAGGGAGGGGGAAGGGTAAGCTGGGACGAAGTGAGAGAGTGGCATGGAGTTATATATACTACCAAATGTAAAATAGTTAGCTAGTGGGAAGCGGCCGCATTGCACAGGGAGGTCAGCTCGGTGCTTTGTGACCACCTAGAGGGGTGGGATAGGGAGGGTGGGAGGGAGGGAGATGCAAGAGGGAAGAGATATGGGGATACATGTATTTGTATAGCTGATTCACTTTGTTATAAAGCAGAAACTAACACACCATTGTAAAGCAATTATACTCCAATAAAGATGTTTAAAAAAATAAAATCCTGCTATGATTTTAAGTGGCATTGCATTGAATGTGGTGATTGATGAGAATTGACATTTTAACAATATTGTTTTCCAATCAATGAGATGGTTTTGTTTTAGATCTTTCTTACTTTATCTTGACAATATTTTGTAAGCTTTCTGTGTACAAATTGTGCACATCTTTTGTAAACGTATTCCCAAATATTTTTGATGCTATTTTCAGTGGAATTGGTTTAGATTATTTTATTTTCAAATTGTTTTTGTGCTGCTGTTTAGAAACACAACTGATTTTTCTGCATTGATCATGTATCCTATGATATTGCTAAATTTATGTATTTCAGTTGTTTTGTAGATTGTTTAGGATTTTCTACATAAGCAATCATATTGTCTGCAACTAAACGCAGTCTTACTTCTCCTTTTCCAGTCTTTATTCCGTATGTCTTTCTTGCTTAATTGCCCTGGCTAGGACTTCCAGTACAATGTTAAATAGAAATGGTGAAAACAGAATTGCTTGTTTTATTCTTAATCTTAGAGGGAAAGCATCCAATATGTCACTGTTACATATGAGGTTAGTTGTAGTGTTTTCATAGATACCATTTATCAGATTACTGAACTTCCGTTCCAAGTTTGGTATAAATTTTTATCATGAATGAGTTTTGAATTTTGTCAAATGATATTTTTCTACATCTATTGAGATGATCATATGGCATTTCTCCTTTATTAAAATGATGAATCAAATTGATGGACTTTAATATGTTAAACCTACCTTGAATTTCTGGGCTAAATTTCACTTGTCATGATGTATTGTCCTTTTCACATATTTGCTAGATTTGATTTGCTAACACTGTTCTTAAGGATTTTTTGTGTCTGTATTCATGAGAGATATTAGTCTATAATTTTCTCCTTCTATGATGTCTTTGTAAGGTTTTGGTATCAGCATTAAGCTGGCCTTATAAAATAAGCTCAATTTTCTTGAGACTTTTATAAGATTGGTATTTTTTCTTCTGTAAAGGTTTGATAGCATTCACCAATAACACCACCTGGACCCGAAGGCTATTTGTTGTTGTTTTTGTTTGAGTGTGTGTGTGTGTGTTTTTTTGTTTTGTTTTGTTTTCTTTAGAGATATGCTCCCTGTACATTCACAGTAATTATTTTGGAATCTAGTCTTTGTTTTCAGATTCTTGGGGGATATTATTCTTTTTGTTTTTTTTTTTTTAATTTTAATTTATTTATTTTATTTATGGCTGCATTGGGTCTTCGTTTCTGTTCGAGAGCTTTCGCTTGTTGCGGCAAGTGGGGGCCACTCTTCATCGCGGTGCACGGGCCTCTCACTA
The DNA here is from genome assembly GCF_009873245.2 of Balaenoptera musculus. Taxonomy (NCBI): domain Eukaryota; kingdom Metazoa; phylum Chordata; class Mammalia; order Artiodactyla; family Balaenopteridae; genus Balaenoptera; species Balaenoptera musculus. The sequence continues at coordinate 15,130,632 of NC_045790.1, read as the reverse complement.
TTGCGGCCTCTCTTGCTGCGGAGCACAGGCTCCAGACGCGCAGGCTCAGCAATTGTGGCTCACGGGCCTAGTCGCTCCGCGGCATGTGGGATCTTCCCAGGCCAGGGCTCGAACCCGTGTCCCCTGCATTGGCAGGCAGACTCTCAACCACTGCGCCACCAGGGACGCCCACAACTGTTTTTTAGTTATATTGCTAGAAAATTTAATTGTCTCATTCAGATTAGAGACAAACTATATTCTAAGGTTACTTATTCTTATTTGATCTAACAGATAACAGTTTGTTCAAAATAATTCTAGCAAAAATGTATCTAGTGATTATAACTTCTTGATACGTGAAATGAATGAAAGCAGTGTTATAAGGGATGGGAGGAAGGAATTGGGATGACACTGCTATAGTGTACTTGCACTACCTGTGAAGTGATATAGTGTTATTAGGAAAAGGACTTGGATTAGGTTTTTTTTTTAATTTTTACTGCGTTGGGTCTTCGTTGCTGTGCTCGGGCTTTCTCTGGTTGCAGTGAGCGGGGGCTACTCTTCATTGTGGTGTGTGGGCTTCTCATTGCGGTGGCTTCTCTTGTTGCAAAGCATGGGTTCTAGGCCCACGGGTTTCAGTAGTTGCGGCGCTCAGGCTCAGTAGTTGTGGCTCGCGGGCTCTAGAGCGCAGGCTCAGTAGTTGTGGCGCACGGGCTTAGTTGCTCTGTGGCATGTGGGATCTTCCTGGACCAGGGCTTGAACCCGTGTCCCCTGCATTGGCAGGTGGATTCTTAACCACTGTGCCACCAGGGAAGTCCGGCTGGATTAGTTTTAAGTGCATATTGTAAACCAACAGACAACTACTCAGAAAGTTTAAAAAAAAAAAAAAAAGAAGTAAAACTTATATGCTAACAGAGGTTAAAAATGAAATCATATAAAATGTTCAATTAAACCCACAGAAGCCAGAAAAAGTGGAAGTCAATACAAGAAACAAAGAACAAGGCAATGAATAGAGAATAGTAACAAATATCATAGATATATAATTCAACTATATAAATAATAATTAAAAACATCAGTGGTCTAAATACCCCAACTAAAAGACAGAGACTGACAGAGTGGATAAAAACAAACAACACTCAACTGTATGATGTCTACAAAAAAAGAAAAGAAAAGAAAAAAAGCGATGCAGACACAGATAGACAAAAAGTAAAGCTGTAGAGAAAAATATTCTAACACTAAAACTAGAACGGTGGAATGCCTATATTAATTTCAGACAAAGCAGACTTCAGAGGAAGGAAAATCATCAGGGATAAAGAGGGGCAACATGCAATGAAAAAAAAAAGGTCAATTCTCCAAGAAGACTTAGCAATCCTTAATGTGAATGCACCTAACAACAGAGTGTCAAAATATACGTGAGGCAAAAATTGACAGAAATGCAAGGAGAAATAAATGAATCTACTATTAAAGCTGAAGACTTCAGCAGCCTCTATCAGTAACGGGCAGATCCATCAGGCAGAGAATCAGTAAAGACCTAGCTGAGCTCAACAACACCATTAATCAACTGCATCTAATTGACATCTATAGTCTACTTTATCCAACAGTAGCAGAATACACATTCTTATCAAGCTGACATGGAACATTCACCAAGATAGATCACATTCTGGACCATAAAACACCCCTTACCAAGTTTTAAGGAATAAAAATCCTACAATGTCTGCTCTCAAACCACAATGGAATAAAACTATAGAAATCTATAACAGAAACATCTAGAAAATCCCCAGATACTTGGAAATTAAACAATAATTGCTAAGCCACACATGGTCGAATGAAAAAGGATTGAGAGAAATTAAATATTTTGAACTAAATGGAAATAAAAATAAAATTTATTAAACTTTGTGGGCTGCAGCACAAGCAGTGCATGGAAGGAAATTTATAGTAATGAATGCACATATCAGAAAAGAAGGAAGATCTAAAATCAATAATCTAAGATTCCACCTTAGAAAACTAGAAAAAAAAAAAGAGCAAGTTAAATTCAAAGTAAGAGGAAGAAAAGAACAAATAAAAATTAGAGCAAAAATCAATACAACTGAAAACAGGAAATTAGTAAAGAATATCAACCAGACCAAGCTGTCTCTTTGAAAAGATCAGTAAAATTGAGAAATCTCTCGTGAGGTTGAGGGGACGGGGTGGGAGGGAAGAGAGAGAAACAGAGACCATAACTATTGATCCCAGGGATGCTGACAGAATAATAAAGGAATATTCTGAACAAGTCTATGCCTATAAATTTGATAACCCAGATAAAATGGACAAATTCCTTGAAAGAAACAATCTACAAAAACTTACACAAGAAGAAATAGACAATCTAAATTGGCCTATATCTATTAAAGAAATCAAATCAGTAATTAATAAACTACCCAAACAGGAAGCACCAAGCCCAGATGGGTTCACAGGTGAGTTCTACCAACCATTTAAAGAAGAAATTATTCCAATTCTCCATAATCTCTTCCAGAAGATAGAAGCAGAGGGAATACTTCCTAACTCATTCTATGAGGCCAGCATTACCCTAATATCAAAACCAGACAAAGACACTACAAGAAAAGACAACTACAGACCAATATCTCTCAAATATAGATGCAAAAATCCCCAACAAAATATTAGCAAATCTAGCCAAGCATAAGAAGAATTATACACCATGACCAAGTGGGATTTATCCCAGGTATGCAAGGCTGGTTCAGTATTTGAAAATCATTCAATGTAATCCACCACATCAACAAGCTAAAGAAAAAAACTGTATGTTTATATCAAAAGATGCAGAAAAGCATTTGATAAGATCCAGCACCCATTCATGATAAAAACTCTCAGCAAACTAGGAATAGCGGGGAAGTTCATCAACTTGATAAAGAACATCAACCAAAAAACATACAGCTAACATCATACTAAATGGTGAGAAACTAGAAGCTTTCCCCCTAAGATCAGGAACAAAACAAGCATGTCCCCTCTCACCACTCTTTTTCAACACCATGCTGGAAGTCATAGCTAATGCATTAAGAAATAAAAGGTATACAGATTGGGATGGAAGAAATAAAACTGTCTTTGTTTGCAGATGACATGATTGTTTATGTAGGAAATCCAGAAGACTCAAAAAAAAAAAAAAACCCCAAAAAACCCTCAATGGAACTAATGAGCATTTGTAGCAAGGTTGCAGGATACAACGTTAATGTATAAAAGTTAATTGCCTTCTTACATACCAGTAATGAACAAGTGGATTTTGAAATGGAAAACACAATACAATTTACATTAGCACCCCCAAAATTGAAATTCTTAGGCATAAATCTAACAAAATATATTCAAATCTGCATGAGGAAGACTACAAAGCACTGATGAAAGAAGAGCTAAATAAATGGAGAGATGTTCTATTTTCATGGATAGGAAGACTCAATATTGTCAAGATGTCAATTCTTCCCAAATTGATCTACAGATTCAACACAATCCCAGTCAAAATCTTATTTTGTGGATATCAATTAACTGATTCTAAGGTTTATATCTTGGTATTTACCCCAAATGAGTTAAAAATGTATGTCCACACAAAAACGTGCACATGGATGTTTACAGAAGCTTTATTCATAATTGCCAAAACCTGGAAGCAACCAAGATGTCCTTCAGTAGGTGAATGGGTAAATAAACCGTGGTACATTCAGATAAGAGAATGTTATTCAGCAATATGAAGAAATGAGCTGTCAAGACATGAAAAGACCCTGCTGATGAGACTCCCCCTCCCCCCCCAGTTCTCACATATCCAAAGACTGTACCGGCCAGTGTCATTTTATTTTTGCCTCTTGACAAATATTCTAGAGGCTGAGGTAGGACTGTATAGGTAGATCCATACTGGATGATATTGTTTTAGGGGCTAAAGGGGAGAAACTAAAAGTGTTCTACTCTTTTTTCTACAGTGTTGACGTCTTTCTAATGTATCTATTTTACTTGTTGCATCTTTTCTACTTCCGTACACTTGGTGTACTGGGTTAAATGGCTAGTACTGTTTTAGCTCTGTGAAAACACATTTGTGAGAAGAGTAAGTAGTGACTTCTTTCAAACTGTTAGATGCCGAAACTTTTAAATCCCAATTTTGTCCAGATCTTACCAGATGCTATTGTACTTGAATGGTTAATAAAACTGCGTAGTGCTGGTGAAAAGAAAAAGTTTCTCTTGAAGGCAGGCCTTTAGAAAAATCTAACACTACTTCAAAATGATACTTTCCCCCTTTCCCTGCAGAAAGCAAGAGGTTTTTGTTTTTGTTTTTGTTTTTGTTTTAATCTTCACTGTGAGAACCTGGTAGAGCTCCTGGAAGTAAAACACAATAGTCTGGGGATTCCCTCTAAGACTGGACTTCCCTGGTGTCTTTAATTTTCAGATTTATCCACACATACACTACTGGTTTTCCTACTTTGATACTGGTTCCCAAGGAGGATTTTGCCTGTAGGTTTCTGCTCTAGTAAGTTGTGATTCTCTGTATCTGCCTGTCTTTCTCTCCAATTTTTGTAGTAGAAGTTTGCCCTTTGATCTCAATTCTCTGATGGATCTAAGAGTTGTTAATTTATTGTTTTTTCAGCTCTTTTCTTGTTTGGACAAAGTGATGACTTCCAAGTTACTTACGTTCTGGACTGGAAATATAGAACAATTTAGAAGGAAAGAGTGGAAGAGAAGACAGTGAGATTAAAAAGGGATAATTTCTTTGGAGTAAAACTGAATAGTTTCACAAATGGTCACTGAGGCATTCTAGAAGATCATAGTTGTTAATGGGTAGATAGCAACAACCTCCTGTGGTTTGCAAGTTTTGAAGAAAGAAGAAAGGGGATTTCCCACATCTGTGATTGCTCTAACCCCTCTGTCTGAACATGCAGGCAATTAAATTTAGAGGCATTTCAGCCCCAAACAGCTAAGAAACAAATAGTCATTCAAATAAATAAAAGATACAATTACTGTATTAGTACATTATATTTAGATAAATATTCTTATGCTGTAAAGGATAGGCCTTGATGAAATTGTTTCTTTACTCATAGCTTGATCAATTAAATTCATTCATTTATTCATTCAACAAACTGAGTCCTTAGGATGTGCCAGGCACTGTGCTAGAAACAAACATAATTAAGAACACAGTCCCTACCAGGAAGGCAATTAAGCTAGTCAGAGAGACAGGCACACAAACAGAAATTTAGAAAACAATGTGGCACATTAAATAATAGAGAGGTACACAGGTTATAGAAAAATAAGGAGGGACACCCAATCCAGCCTGGAGCAAGAAGGAAGGAAGAGGAAAGAAAGATCAGGGAAGTCTCCCATAACACAGCGGTGCCTGGCTTCTTCCCCTATAAACCTTGTAGGCTAAGAATAATGTATTTTCCTTCTCAGTCCTCTTTTAGCCAAGTCCTAATGGCTGTAAATCGTAGAGATAAGAACTAGAAATAACTGGATAATGCAACAGGACATGCATATTTCTACAAGAATGATGAAGCATCCCCAATAAGCAGGTGAGATGACACGGAGCATCGTGCAGCACGGAGGCACTGTAGTAGCATCTGCAGAGTTTGTGCTTTATGGCTGAAGTGAGGCTGCTTCGGTGTCCGGCCAAAAACATATTGGAGCATCAGTATCACTGCCATGATACGCTGATGTCTAGGTGGCATTTTGTTCTTCAGACTCCGCAGAACTAAAGAACTTCTGCAATCACACATCTACAGTAGATACTACATTTAGAAGCAGGAGGTGGGCGCTAGAAAAAAACTCAAGATCGTAACATAGAAATCTTTAATTCACAGAGGAGGAATCTGAGAGGAAACCTGCTTGTCTGAGGCCATGCAGCTCTTTACTAATAGAGATGAAACAAGAATGGAGGTCTAGGTGATTTCTTTATTTTTTTTTAAATTGAATAATATCTAAGTGTCGAGCAATGTGCTGCGTACAAAATATGAAATTTATACTCACTGATACTTCTCTACTGTCCTCCACTCAACCTCCTGCCACAAGTATCATACAGTATCTCTCATAAATACTTTAGATGTATCTATAAGATATACTTTTAATAAAACATAATCACCATATCATTGCACTCAATTTGCTAATATCATCAAATATGCAGTTTAATACTGAAAGTATCTAATGATCATAGATGGGTTTTTATGATTGTTTGTGTAAATTGGACCCAAATCAGATCTAATAACAGTGCCCATTAAACCTCTCTTTGTTGCCATTATTTTTTGAAAAAACAAGGTCATTATCTAGTAGAATACCCCAGTCTGGATTTTGCTAATTGCAACCTCAGTTTTCACTAACATGTTCCTCTACCTTCTGATTTTTTTTTTTTAACCTCCATCAACTAGTACTTAGAGCTAATGCCTTGATCAGATTAAGGTTCAATTTTTTGACAAAAATACTTCATAGGTGGTTCTGTGTACTTTCCATCACATTACTTCGGGAGGCAAGTAATGTTGGGTTGTCTTTCCTTTTGTGATGTTAAGATTAACCAGCAGGTGTTGTCAAACTGACCCATCCATCCTAAAATGCCAAGGGTGCTATGTTAGATGGGGTGTTCAGACAAGGCCTTTCTGATGAAGTGACCTTTAGGCTGTGACCTAAGGATGAAAAAGAGCCAGTCCTGCAGAGCAGAGGAAGAGTGTAGCAGTTGGAAGCCCGGCAGTGTGAAAGAGCTTGCCATATACCCAGCCGCCCCTCTCAGGATCAGCAGAGCTTTCTTTCCATTCTCCACCACTCCCAGTAGCTCTTCCAATCTCCAACAGGTGGAAGCAGAGAACTCTGCACCCAGAGGTGTCAGGAACCCAGTGGCACTTTGAGATACAGGTGGTCACAGGTATACAACTTTGCTCTCCTGAAAACGCTTAGGAGCAGGACTATTTTATCAGACTCAGAGACCTAAGGGAGAAAACAACCTGGTCTCTCTCATGACACAAACCAACCGGCCATTTTATAGGACATGAGAGCATGGTCAAAATATGGTTCTCAGGGTACAACTCATTTGCTCACATTACATACTATTCTTCTTTTCTGGAATGTCCTCCACCAGACTCAAAATAGTCGTGGTTCAAGTTTCTCTTCTGAAAAATGGAAAAAGTGCCAGAACATCTCACAGGGTTGTGTCAAAGTCTGGTCTTTGTTTACAAAGCCAGACACCAGTTAAAGTGCTCAGGATAGATTTTAATCAGTAATATACTATTGCAATAGAGAAAAGAGCCCAGGGTGATACTCAACTTTCATTTGTACAGAGGTGACTGGGCTCTTTAAAGGGAGAATGAGGGAATAGGGAAGAGGGTGAGGGTGTCTCAGTAGGGTCAGGCCAGTGAAAAATTACAAACTGCAGGAAGGCAGGGTTGATCCTTGTAAAACTCATTTGGGTTTGCTAACTAGGGCTTATCAAAGTAAGACTCCTCCCCTCCCACAGAGGCCAGGAGACAGGAGCTCTGTCTTCAGGTGTTGGCTGGAACATACAGTAAATTTTTTGACAACCTTGAGTTTTCTCAGGTAGGCATGTTAAGGGGGGCTAGGGTCATCCAATGAATATGGCTCGAGCTGCCAGAAACCATGTTAGTGTTTGTTCATGTCTTTATGGGCCAAGGTGGGCAGGTATAGTTAAGAAGAGGCTTCAGAGGAACCTGTCCAGAGCGGGGTCGAGGAAAATTTCTGTCAGTTGTTACGAGTATTAAATGAGATACTGACTGTGAAAGTACTTGTAAGACTATAACACACCACATTAGTATCGATGGACACATTCATTCATGTAACCAATCATATCCCTTCCCCTCCTTCAAAATGCTTATTAAAATTCTTCCTTACACTGAGTCCCAACTACTAAACATCCTGCCACTCAGTGATAACACCTACTACATTATGTGCTAGGTATTTTACATACATCATAACATTTCCTTCAAACAGCCCTATTAGGAAATATTATTTTACAGAAGAGGCTCAGAAAGTTTAGGTACTTGATCAAGGTCACACAGCCAGTGAGAGGCAGAAGTGAAATTTACATTCAACTCTGATGATTGTTACCTGGTTCCATAAAACAAGAAACTCCTTTCACTTTTTTTTTTTTTTTTTTGCATTTCATCACTTAATGTTTAAGCTCTCACACTAGATTTTTACAAGCTGGTGAACAATGACAAATTATTTCTCCCACAGAACTATAACCACGTTCCCAGACGTATAAATATATGGTTGAGCTAATGTTAATACACATCACCATTTTATCCATTACATAATAAAACAAATGGTCAAGTATCCAAATATTAAGTCACACAGCTCAAAAGGCGTATAAAATATTAAATGTCTGCTCAATTCATTAGCAGAGACCCACTTCTTTTTTTTTTTTTTGCAAGAGAGGTTGGGAATCACACTTCAAACAAAAATAAGTTGGTAAACAACTTCAGGTAAGTATGAAAAAACATTACAAGAATTTCAGAAATTTTACGATTAAGAATTGTTTTCGCTACAATAACAAAGTATTTCTACCTCCGAAGTGCAAACGTTAAAATTAACTATAAGGCTTTTTTGCCTGGAGACCTTAAAAAACATGTGCTTCTGTACAGGCAGATTTTCAAAATGGAGGTGTTCTATAACAGCACAAAATGAGATTTATAGACAGACATTAAATAATCACTGTTTCTAACCACTCTTATGGGGGCATCTTTGTGGAGTATAATGAATTTCTACAGTTCACTTGTCTGCATAGAGGTCGTGCTGTGCCTGGCAGTAATTTCCACTGCCCTTCAGAAACTCCATAAACGTGTGACCAAGAACACCACAGATCTGAGGAATACGTCTACTCATTGAAGACTGTGGCCTAATCATACAGCTGGTCCCGAGGCGGCGGCGGCAGGGCAGGGGCGGCGGTGGTCGTCGCGGGGCGGCGGCGGCTTCGCGGGCTGGGGCTGGGGCACCGGACTCGCTCCTGCAGCGAGCGGCTCCGAGAAGAGCGCGCAGCCTCGCCGCCCCGCAGTCCCGAGAGCCAGTATGCGTGCGGAGGCCTCCTTTCGCCTTTTAAATGGTTCACTTAAAAAGAAAACCAATTTATTCTTAACACACTGGACGTGTTTCTTGCTCATGAGATTTTTTTTGTGAGACTCGAACAAGATCCTAAGATATTAGAAGGGCAAGACTCAAGTTATTCACCTTTCAGTTTATGAAATATTTCTACGGAACCACTATGCGTGGTAGATATTTAAGCCATTGCTTAAATATCAGGACACAGACTAGTAAATGCTAAATTGTTCAGTCCAGGAAAGAGATCATCAGGACAGTCGGAAACGGTTCCAAGGAAGATTGGGAGGGGGGGAGGGGGAGCGCCGCGTGGTATGTGGGATCTTAGTTCCCTCACCAGGGATGGAACCCATGCCCCCTGCAGTGGAATCGCGGAGTCTTAACCACTGGACCGCCAGGGAAGTCCCTCAAGGACGATCAGAATTGAGCTGGATCTTAAGGGATCCATAGGATACCGATTCTGAGAAGGAAACAGAGGGACACTCCAGAAGGTGGGGAGCAAGTAGAAGCTTATATATCCCTGAAATTCGGCGTATACACTGTCACAGAGCTTGAGTGACCAACAGTTTCGTTTATCCGCTGATATTACGGTAAACGGAAGCTAACTTGGAAGTTTAAATTAAACGTCCGAAGTAAGAACGCCTGGTCTAGGAGCACTAAACGGTGATCCACGCGGGCGATCCTGGTACCTCTGGCGCCCCTTAGCGGGACTCTCCAGTCCTACTACCTGAAACCACCGCAAGTCTGAGCATAATCGTTTGCCTCTCTACAACACTATGTCAAACTCCACGATTACCGAGGGGTCGCGACACGCACTTACCCGCCGCGCAAGCGCTACGTCCTCCTTTCCGCACAAAGGCTGCGGGAGGAGGGGTCGGCGCAAGCGCTCTGAGTTTCTCGGAAAATAGGGTCATCATCCCGCCTCCTGGCGCAAGCCGGTAGAGAAACGCATGCGCTGTGAGGAAGCACGGGACTTATTTCACGCGGCGGTGACGTAATGACAGAGGAGGAGGTGGCCCAGGAACGGAAGCCGGGAAGGAACCAGGGCGGAAGGGGACCAGGGCTAGTGCTGTGTTCGGAGCCTCGGCTGGGCTGGGGTTCCAATGTGGTCCCCGGAGCGGGAGGCCGAGGCCCCGGCCGGGGGAGACCCGGCGGGCCTACTGCCCCCCGAGTGGGAGGAGGATGAGGAGCGCCTGTCCTTCCTGTTCTCCGCTTTCAAAAGGAGTCGCGAAGTGAACAGCACCGACTGGGACAGCAAGATGGGCTTCTGGGCGCCGTTGGTGCTGAGCCACAGCCGCCGCCAGGGGGTGGTGCGCCTGCGTCTGCGGGACTTGCAGGAGGCCTTTCAGCGCAAGGGCAGCGTCCCGCTGGGGCTGGCCACCGTGCTGCAGGACCTGCTGCGGTGAGGGCGGGCCCGTTCCGGGGGCGGGGCGGCTCCCCGCGGGCAGGGACCCAGGTCGTTCGCCCAGCCCGGGGTCTGGCCTCCAGGAGCCGTCTGTGTTTGCTCAGTGGGCGAAGAAGGAGGCCGGGTTAGGGGTGTTTGGAGGGAGAGGGAGGCGGGGTATGGGGGGAGATTGAGGGGCCAGGATAGCCTGATTAGATGAGATCCAGACGGTAAGAGGAGAAGCCAGCCTGGCGGAGGTGACAGTGATTTGTCTGGACTGGAATCCCGTTATGTAGTTATTTCATAGGGGCTTCCACATTTGAATAACCCCGGAACAGAAGGCCTGTGAGACAGGATTTATTGAACTAAGGAAGGGCAGAGCTAAGAAGGTAGTGGTGGGGAAGAGGCCTGTACGGGTCTTGCCAGCAGCCTCCACCCCATCCGCGCCACAGGTCATGTGTCTGGCCTCTCTTGGTGACCCGAGAAGGTCCTGTAGGTGCTACCTGTGCGACAGGTGCAGGGCTTTGGAGGTTCCTGAGGCGGTAGCATGCACATCAAACAGACGTACTGCACTTTGTAGCGGGCAGGTATTATGCATACACCATCTGGCTCCCTCAGCAGTCCTGTGGGTGAGGTGACAGAATTATCCTCAGCAGACAGAAGAGGAAGCTGAGCCACAGAGAGATCGAGCGACTTGCTGGGGGTTACACAGCTGGATAGAGGTCATGCCGGGGCTGGACCCCTGGTCTTCTGATTCTAAAGCATTTGCACTTCACGTTGTATATGTCATTCCCAGAGCAGCCTCGCTAGCACAGTGACTCCCTCCGTGACTGAAGACGAAAGTCAACTTTGATATGTTGCTTTTAGCTCTCTGCTCTTCCTGATTAAGAGATCTCCCTTCTCCCCAGCCCCCTTCCCTTGGCTGACATTGATGGGGCAAGCCATTTCTGGAACTTCACCTTTCTAGGAAAGTGTACTGTGGGCAGTTTCAGTTCATGCCCAACGTGGGGAGACAGTAGCTGAAAAAGTCAGTGAGGGGCAGGAAGAGTCTGGGCTTCCGTATTACAACAGGACCATCCTCTGCCTCTTCCCACCCAGAGACCTTTAGTACCTCGATTTCTCCTCTCCTGACTGCTGGCACTCCACTGATGCCTCTTGGGGCTTGATGGGGTCTGGGACCTGAAGAATTTCTCAGGGAGATATTTTTCCATAGAAGCAGCATAGCAGAGTTGTTAACAGCTTTGCGTGAGGGCCAGATGGCCTGGGTGCAAATCTTGGCTCTGCCACGTGCTAAATTATGTGACAGAGGAAAAATTATATGCCCCTCCATAAGCCTCAGTTTGACCAGTTATAAAATGTGATGATAATTATACTTAGGTTTATTGAGTATTTGAAGAGACACTCCTTATGTAGCCCTTAGCATAGTGACTGGCCCATGGGAAGCATTCAGTAAATTTAGCTACTTAACCCTAGTACCATGAAATGCTTATGTCTTATCTCCACCCAATTTAGGAATAGCAGAAAACCCTTTCTCTGAACGCCTTGGTATTCTTTGTCATGTCTTGCTCTTGACGTTAATCCATTATTTTCATTTTATCGTTTTGAGCTCCGTTTGTAACGGGAAGTCTCAGCATAGGCTGTGTGGCCTTCTGTGCCTCTCTGTAGTCTTAGTGGAGAGCTTGCATTTTGGAGCCAAATTATAGTTTAGCTTTGGCCTCTGTCATCTTCTCAGTCCCTCAGTTTTTTCTTGCAGAAAATTGTGAGGCTTAGAGCTGGAGCATGAACCGTACTGCTCCCAGTAGCTGGCACGGAGGAGGTGCTTGGTAAATGGTGTTTATGAGGATGATCAAGTTCCTCTTTGCGGGTAAGGAGGGAGGTGGGGACATTGCAGTAAGCCTACTACATGTCTTTTTCTTTCTTTGCCTGCAGTCGAGGGGAGCTGCAGCGGGAGTCAGACTTCATGGCCAGTGTAGACAGCAGCTGGATCTCCTGGGGGGTCGGAGTCTTCCTGCTGAAGCCCCTCAAGTGGACTCTTTCCAATATGCTAGGGGATAATAAGGTTCCTGCCGAGGAGGTGCTCGTGGCCCTGGAGCTTCTTAAGGTGGGTGTTGAGAAGCAAGAGGTCTGGGTGTCATCTGGAGTGATGGCAGGACCCTCCACGTTCCTTGGGTTGCTTGGGTGAATCGTTAGAAAAAGAATGGATCTTTTTTACACAGTGACAGAGTTGATAACTGAGTTTATCTAACCTCCCCTTCTCTGTACTTTGTAGTATTTAGTTGTTAGTTGGACCTGTCCATTTCAAGGGTGAGCCTCTGTCTAGGAATTGTCAGTTAACACACAGTTGATTCTTTTCTGTATTTGTGGGGATTAATGATAAACTAAGGTTTAGAAAATGCTTTGCCTTCTGTAGTTTATGTACAAAAATTTCTTTCTGAGGACCTTAGACTTTCAGCTTTGCCTTCCCCTAAATCAGCGAACTAGGCTCAGATGTCCTTTTGTACTTACTTACCTCCATCAAAGAAGCCACCAGGCCCTTGATCCCTTCATGCTCTCCTGGTCAGTCGGCTTCCTCCTGGTCTACCTTCCATCCGCAGCCCAGAGCATGCAGCTGATGCTTGACTGCTTCCCTTATCAACACCCTCGGGCGCCTCTGCAGCTCTCTCGGGCCACACCAGAGACACCAGCAAATCAGCCACCTTAGATCAGCCCCATGGTCCACCATCCCTGCCAGAGAACATCACTGTATCGCCAAGCCTGGGGCCCCTTTCAAGGTCCCCAGCTTTAGGAGGGCCCTGGGAGCCACTCCGCAGGCCAGTGTTCTTGTCCCCTCCCCGGCCCTCCCACACGCCTTGCATTCTCTGCAGTCACCGCACTGAGAAGGTAGAACCCCTTAGTCGTGCCTTCAGCTGTCTGTCTGCCCACCTCCAGTTTGACTTCCTCTGAGCCCTGCTTTCTCCCCAAGCTCAGAGGATGAAGTGTCCTTCCTGTGTTCCACGTGTGCTCTCGAGTCTGCCCCTACCCTTTGTGGCGTCTGTGACCCTGCAGATCTGTATATTCCTTCCCCCTCTCTGTCGGTGCTCTCCTTCTTCAGCCTCTAAACCCACTCTGGTTCTCCCATCTCAGGATGACTCCTTGCAGGACCTGGGGCCCCTCCTAGTCACCGCTCTGTCTCTCCTTGTTGTCCCCACGTCCTCACCTCCACACACCCTTTAACCCAGGGCAGACCTGCTTCACCCCCATCATTCCACCCGATTGCTGTGGGCGAGGTTATAGTAACCTTAAGTGTGTGCATGTGTGTGTTTATAAAGTTGACTGAACACCAGGTGGCAGAAGTAGACTCGGAGACTGGTTATTTTTGAAACTCACAGACCAAGCCCAACCTCAGGGCCCTTGCATAGCCCTGGAGGCTTCCACACCACTGGACGGATGCAGGTCGGAATCCCCCGCCCCCGCCCCTGCCCCATGAGAAGCTCCAGTTTCTCCTCACCTCCACAGACGCCCCCCAGCACCACCCTTCGGCCTGGGGAGCAGGTCTCCAAAATCTACCAGCTCTCTCTGTCCCCCCGGGAGTTTTGACTGAGCAGCATGCATTTTCTTCAGGGGAACACCTCTCCCGCTTTGCGCTGCACCCCCTCCCCACCCAGGGCCCTGACCTCCAGGACCTCCAGGGCTCAGCCAAGACCTCACAGAAACTGTGGGGTGTTTTAGGTGGTTCTGGGCCAGCTCCATCCCTCCTTGCGGTCTTTTACCTCTGGTGTCCTCCAGTCTGGAGCAAAGAGAGATCCATTTATCCCCACAGATGTGATTTTGGACTCAGTCTTTTGAGAGCAAACGCAGAGATGGGGGTGGGAGTGGAATTACATAGGTCTTCTAAGAACCAACAATAATTTTTGACAGCAAAGTAGTCTAATCCTATTTAGGTAGAAAAATAAATTTAGCTCTTCAGGGGCATGGACTGTTAAATCTGTACCCAGCTTACGTCACTAAATAGAACACTTCACACTTATTCTCTTTCGGTGACATCTGCTATCAAATATATGGTGACCTCAAAGATGCAGTTTTCTCCTGGGTTAGAGACTTGTTTTCATGTGTGAAAATAAAGGGTCTTATCTGGGTATTTTCATAAAACAAAAAAGCCCGTTTCTGCGGTAAATTGATTTTCCCAAGTCTAAACACAGAAAGCAGCCAGCAACTTTTAATTTTATTTGAAAAGAATACCAAAAAGTAAAAATTGCCCATAGATTTTGCTATTTAAAAATTTAAAGAAAGAAATTAAAGTTTCCTTTCTATTCACCCATTTCCATCTCTTTGGGTCCATTCCCTTCCTGCTTGTGTCTGTAAAAACACACACATCTTTTCTTATTGAGCCTATTATATTACTTTCCATTGTATCTTCTTGTTGGCATTTAATACTTCCTGGAAACCTTATTTACTTGTTCATTTATTTACTATATAAGCTGTCTCCCCTACCAGAAGGAGAAGTTCCATGGGCTCTGGGAACAGTGCCTGGTACATAGTAGAGAGTCAGTAAATGTTAGTTAAGTAAATAAATGAATATACACATACATACATATCTATGTACATATACTCCATTTTTTTTCCAGAAATGGAATCTGCTTTCACCTATTGGTCTGCAACCTCCTTTTTTTTTTTATTTTTCACCTTAGTATATCGTGAGCATCTTTCCAGGTCCCTACACAATATAGATCTACTTCATTCTTTTGGATGGCTGCAGAATAATCTATAAACACGCCATAATTTATGCAATAGTTACCAAATGGATATTTGAGTCATTCCAATTTCTCCCTACTACAAAAAGATACTTCTTTGACAGCCTTGTGCCTACATGTATGTACTTCTACTTTTATTTTTATGGAATTGATTTCTAGAAATGCATATGTACATTTTAAATTTTAACAGAAATTGCCAAATTACTTTTCAAAAGTTTGTATAAATTTACGCTTTCATGAAGATTGCATTAAAGTGTCCAGTCTCTTCACATCCTTGCCAGCACTGGATAACAGGAATCTTTCAAATTTTGCCCATTTGATGAACAAAAATGATACTTCCCATTTGTGATTTGAGCATCTTTTCACCTATCTACTGGCCATTTACATATTCCTTTCTGTGAATTGCCTCTTTATATCCTTTGCCTGTTTTTATTTTGGATTCTTTGTCTTTTATATTAATTTGTAGGAGTTCTTTATTAGGGATAGATATATATATAATATATTTAGTATTAGGGATGTTAATATTGTTTCCCAGTCTCTTGTTTGCTTTTTATTTTTATTTATGATGTCTTTTACTATATAAACGTTTTTATATTTCTACAGTCAGAGTTCTCACATTTTCCTTTATGGCTCTTGAATTTCTGCTCTTGCTTAGGAAGGCATCCTCTACTTCAAGGTTACCAGATTTTTTAAATATTTTCTTCGAATTATTTTATACTTTCATTTTCTCAATTTAAGTTTTAGTAATTCGGTATGTATTTTTGTATATGTGGTAGAGAAAAACTGTTTTCTTCTAAATGGGTAGCCAGTTGTCTTAACATCATTTGTTACTGTTGTGTACCATTAATGTATGTGTGTGTGGACAGCACACCGTTCTTACTACAGTAGCTTTGTAGTAAATGTTTTTATCTGACAGCACAGTCAGATCTAATGAAAGCTCTAGTTTCTGTCTTATTAGACTCTTCTGCTGCCTTGGATACTGTTGACCACTCACTGCTTAAAATTTTCCATTACCTTGACTTTGTTGTCACTGCAACGCAGGTTCTCCTTGGTTCTCCCCAAGCAGTTTCTGCATTGCTTTTGTGAGTTCCTTCATCTCCTGAACGTTTTGAACGTTGGTCTTCCTTCAGCTTATTACTTTGCTCTCTGCATTTCCTTGGGTAACTCATTTATACTTGCGATTTTAACTACCTTCTGTATGCTGAGGACTTTCAGATTAATATATCTCCTGTCCTGGCGTCTCCTTCGAGCTTCAGATTTTTATATCCAATTATCTCCTGTACAATCTCAAGCACCCCAAACCAACATGTCCAAAATGGAATGTTTTGTCTTGCCTTTAAAGTATGCTTTTCCTCCTGAATTCTTCCTGTCAATCCACCCAGTCACTCAAGCCAGAGCCCAGGAGTCATCCTAGATTCCTCTTTCGCCTTTCCCCCCAGACCCAGTCACCATGGACTGCCAGTTTTATCTTTTAACTTTTGCTTGAATCCCTCCCTCTTTGTCCCTATTCCCATTGCCCTGTTCAGTCCCTCGTATTCTCTTGCATCAGTGGTCTCCCTGCCTCTGAGCCTAACTCCTACAATCCATCCTTTCCCCGTTGTCAGCTACATCTCTGTTAATCTAGCCATGGCCTTCCCTTCAGGGACTACCCACCATCTGCAGAGTAAAGGACAGCACAGAAGATACATTACACTTTGTATGAAGTAGAAGGGCTTCTGCTTTCTCAGCCCTTCCCACCCACATCCATAAACACCACACTGACTCAGACTCCCTGCTGTTGAGGGACTCATGACCATCCCTCTTCCCACGATGCCCTTCCCACTGACTTCACCTAATGACTTATTCACCCTACAGGATTCTGCTCAACAATCTTTTTTTTTGTGAGCAATTTATGAACTCCTTGGGTATTGCTTCCCTGTATTTTCATAGCATTCTGTGCATACTCCAGTAAATATTTCTTGTTTACAGGAGACCGAGAGAGTAATTTCCATGAAAGAGGAAGACAGTGGCATTGTTTTTTGGAACTTGTATTTCTTAGACTTCTCACAAAAATCCTATCCCACCCATTTGTCACATAAGACTCCTTTATAGACTCAATAATGTTCCGGTTTGCAGGGTTGCCATTTGGCATAAAAATGGAGAGGCCAGGATTGGCAGGGAATTTAAATATCATCTCATCCACCTTCTCCAGTTGGTGAGTGGGATGCTGAGGACCAGTGAGACTGACTGGTCCAGGGTCACACGGGCTAGGCCAGCCACCGGGCCTTGGCTCTCATTCCTGGCCATTGCACCCCACCACACCGCCTCATTCTCCCCTTGGGGGACCACGGGCCAGGGAGCTGCAGAGACATGAGGTCATAGATGGAAGGGCAAGCACACATCTGGCTCCCAGTATATTACGTACCTCGTTTCATCCGTGTTCCCCCGACTTTCCTCCGAGGTTTAAAAAAACACAGATCCTTTTTCCTTCTCCAAAGCTGAAGACAGGGTCGGTGCTCCCCTGCTCTTGCCTTGTGTGATCGTGGATCTGAAGCACGGGGTCAGGGCTCTCCGGGTTCCGTGGGCAGCGATCAGGGCCCGCGAGCACCTTTCACTTTCCCTGCAGGAGAAGGCTGAGGAGGTGTATCGTCTGTATCAGAACTCCCCTCTCTCCTCCCACCCCGTGGTGGCCCTGTCGGAGCTGAGCACCCTCTGTGCGGGCTCCTGTCTGGACGAGAGGACCTTCTACTTGGTGTTGCTGCAGCTGCAGAAAGAGAAGCGAGTCACCGTCCTTGAGCAGAATGGGGAGAAGGTATGGAAACTCGCTGCTCCTTCCCTGACTCACCGAGGACTTGTTCAGTGTGTACTGACATGCCCGCCCGCATCCCTGCCTGGTGATTTCTCAGCATTTGGGGTCGGGGCAGCAGTAATTTGTCCCTGTCCCTCAGATTGTGAAGTTTGCCCGGGGCCCACACGCCAAGGTCTCTCCTGTCAACGACGTAGATGTCGGGGTTTACCAGCTGATGCAGAGCGAACAGCTGCTGTCGCGCAAGGTGGAGTCCTTATCCCAGGAAGCAGAGAGGTAACTCCCCCTGAGCTGAGCACCCTTGACCCCCACCCTGGCCCTTAGAGCTGGTGTCCGTGGGCGCTTAAAAAAAAAGGTTTTTGTTTTTTTTTTTTACTAATTGTGAAAGTACTGACTGTTCGGTGCAGCCATCATGGAAAGCACAGACTATCACAAAGGAGAAAAAAATGAATTCCTCCCCCAAAGAGTACAGCTTTTAACACTGCGTTTATGCTCTTCCGTGCCAGTATCCATTTAACCAGTGTTTATTGAGCTAGGCCTTGTCTTGGGGACTTGGGGATACAGTAGTGAACGAGACAGGTCTCTGCCTTCCAGGGGTCTTGCTGAGGGACCTCTGCTCTTCCCCTCCAATGACTGTGCAAGGCGTCCCTGCTAAAGGCACATTACCACTTCTCCAAAAAGTAGGGTATGTAGACATGGAATTAGAATGTGCTTGTTCACGCCCTCTTACAGTGGGAGAAACCCCATGTTGTGGGAAGGCCAGCGTCATTGGTGGTGTTAGGAAGTCACTCCCTACCTCCTGGCTCCCAGGATGGGAATTTGTCTTCAGGGTGCCTCGTCAGCATGTTTGCACACCCCCGCCCACCCGCCCCGCCCCCGCTGTGGGTTGAAACAGCTTTTCCTTGGTCCTTTGCCTTTCCCACGGGCAGACCCGCCCAGCCCGCATCTCAGCTTGCTGCAGGGGTTTGGCGGTGGGCTGTTGGGCATCGTTTTTCTGGCCATTGGGTGGAATGAATTTGATCTTCAGATTTGAAAGTACCTTCACTAAAAGTGCTACTCTTGGGGACACTTCAGGACCCTGCCACCCGCATCCTCTGGCCTCGTCATCTTGAGCTGTCCCTTTGTTCGTAGGTATAAAGGAGAAGCCCGCCGGGCATGCCGAGCAGGAAAGAAGCAGCTGGTGAGTTCTCTCTCTTCCCCCCCCAGCTGTGTACCTGTGCCCACAGCAAGAGGAGCCCCAGTTCAGGGAGCGACCTTCTCGGGGGGAACAGTCTGTGGGTGGCCCAGGCACCACAGCCTGTTTTACAAACCCGGGGTGGTCTTATCATCTGGGAAGTGCTCTCTTCCTCTAGCCCTTTCGCCTGCCCGGTCTGACCCTGACCATGACCATGTCTCCACACCCCGCCCCCCCAGGCCCTGAGGTCTCTCAAGGCCAAGCAGCGGACGGAGAAGCGCATCGAAGCCCTGCATGCCAAGCTGGACACTGTTCAAGGCATCCTGGACCGGATCTATGCCTCGCAGACAGATCAGATGGTAGCCACTGCCCCTCTGCCCCAGTGCTTGGCTGGTCTCTGCGGTGTCCACCGCTCGTCCCCTCCGCTGTGGCTGGCTTTGCTGTTTGGAGGAGGCCTGGGTTCTTTCAGGATATGCCTGGGACTGCCTTTGCCTCTCCCATTGGGCAGTTTTGGCCTCAGTGGACATGGAGTGAATCATGCATGGGTGGGGAAAAAAACCCACAAAGCTTTCTTTTGGAAATGAAACAATATTGTCTGTATTTTTCCCAGTGTTCTTTATCTGCACTGATAACTTTGCTTTCGCTTTAGGTTTTCAATGCGTATCAGGCCGGGGTAGGAGCACTGAAACTCTCCATGAAGGATGTCACAGTGGAGAAGGCAGAGAGCCTTGTGGATCAGATCCAAGAGGTACAGGAGGGGGTGGGAGGACACACCTACACAAGGCAGTTCCTGAGGACAGAAGTGACTTTGTCGTACCTCCTTCTTTCCCAAACTGCTTACCTTGTGAACTTGAGGGCGCTTTCCTTGATTCTCCAATGGGGCAGCATTACTTTGTAACCCTGAACACTGAGACCCAAAGACCATTCAGAGTTCAAGGCCTTGTGCTTTTCTCTTACAGCTGTGTGACACCCAGGACGAAGTTTCTCAGACTCTGGCTGGTGGGGTAACCAATGGCTTAGGTGAGTTGACATGGTGATTCCGTCTTCTTTCCTCTCTAGATGACTTCAGCTCCTTGTGCTGTGATAGGTGCGGCCGTGGATCTGGTTTTTTTTGGTGCAGGCAGGGCTGGCCCACCCTCCCCTCTCTGTGGGGCTTCTCCACAGGAGTAAGGAGAAGGAATTGGCATTTCCTCCTTGATAGGCTGTGCTAACGGCCCCTTGGTGCTCCGGCGTCCCTTACTCCCTAGGCCTCTTCAAGGGCAAGGAGAAGCAGGGTCCATTCCATGGTGTTAGCAAAATACACCTCCTTGATGACTCAGCTCTGTGTATGGAAAAAGCGTATCTGCTTGAAGGTGTCCTCTGCCTCCCAACTCACACGATTTTTTTAATAAACCTTCAAGGAGGCCTGGGCATCTTTTGTAAAGCCGAGCTGGGTTTGCAGTCCTCAATCCTTGACTCATTAATGCATTTCCTCCCTGGACTTTATGTGTCCTTATGTCGTCTTTTCTTTCCAGACTTTGACAGTGAGGAACTGGAGAAGGAATTGGACATCCTCCTTCAGGACACCACCAAAGAACCTTTGGATCTGCCCGACAACCCCCAGGAGACGTTTCATACCAACAGTGTGCCTACCCCTAGGATCTCGGATGCTGAACTTGAAGCTGAACTTGAGAAACTGTCCTTATCAGAGGGAGGTACGGAGCTGTATTCCCAGGGCTGCTGGTGGGCTTGTGGTCCTCTGGCTGACAGTAGCGAGGCTCAAGGTTAACGTGTCCCAGCCCCGTTGCCCAATCTGCCAGGGTACCGAAGTCGGGTGAGGGACTTGTGGGCTCATTATTCAGACTTGGTCCCTTAAACACTGGGATGCTTTCATCTCAAAGATCTACCTGGTATAGAGTTCAGTCATTTCTTCTCCTTACAGGTTTGGTCCCAAGCAGTAAATCTCCAAAAAGACAATTGGAACCGACTCTCTAAAGCCATTGTAGGACCCTCAAGTGAAGGACCCTCATGTCAAAGAGAGACCAGGCTTGTGTGTGTGTACATAGTTATTTAAATGAGAAACTCTCGGAATGTGTTGGAAAGAGGAGGACGGACAAGCATTCTGATGTATCTGGATACTACCACTTACTACGGGACAGATAGGATTTCCGGAAGCGTGCTCCCGAGGCGTGCTGCCAGCTGGGCTCATGGCCCTGCCTTCTCGTCTTTATAGTGCCGCAGTTTATACAGTTCTGTGTTTGCCCTGTCGTCTCTCATAGCCTGCGGCTCCTGCCACGGGCTCAGTTAGGTTTGTCTTCCCCCACCAGCTTTGTTCCGGCCAGCGAAGGCGAAAGATTGGTGCAGCTTTGCCAAATCAAAATCTGTCCTCGTCCCCCACCCTCACTGTGTTTAGAGGAGTTTATTCTGTCAGTAGGTCCGTTACACAGCTCTTCCCAGCCCCACTCTGTTTCCATTGGTAGCGAGAAGAAGGAGAATCAAACAGCTGCCACGTTATGGAGAAACACGCAGTGTGAAAGGTTCTCCCCTGGGGTTCAGATTCTCCAGGTGTTCAGAAAGAGAGGTAACCCGAGTGGCTCAGAGTCGTGACAGTTGGAGGGGGGGCTTGTGGGGTTGGTGGCCAGTGCCGCCTCTTCCATCTTATGCAAAAGAAGGTCTGCTGACTGGAGAGATGGTTACTCTTGGTCTTTTGAACTTGACGAGGAGAAGCCCAGGTGACTACAGGGCCCCGGGTGTCCAAACCCCATATGCTTTCTTAAAAAGGCATCATCTTTGCCTTGCCCCCCGTGGTGAATAAATTAAATATAACTTAAATACATAAATCAGAAGAAGCCACACAACAGCACACCTCCCCTTCTTGAGCCTGGCAGACAACAGCAGGTTGTTTGAATTTCAGAAGCATTTTACGTTGTAGCCCACCACTCGGGGCAGGGGATCCGAGCCAGGATGTGCAATAGAAGCAGAGGACAGTGGCCTCGGCCACGTCTGCTGTGTGCTCCCCCGGTCCTGCTCTGCGCCCGGCCCCGCCTCCTGAAGGCCCATCTTCCTACTTCCTTTGACGCGTGGGAGAGGATGGCGGAGGGGGACAGGCAGGAGGGGGCCTGAGTGCGCTGGCAGCAGGGAGAAGAAAAGACACCAGCCACACTGCCGCTCTGCCGCGCAGTCCCAGACGCCTGCGTGGCGCTCGGCCCTGCCCTTCCTGCTTAGGGTGACGGAGAACAGAGGGGAGGAATGTGCTCCAGGCCAGGAGCACAAATCACTGTTCAACAAGTTTCTCTCCCACTCGGCCTTGGGAAACTGAAATGTTGGGGGTGAAGAGAAACAATCACTATTTTTTTCTTTTTTTATCTGGTAAATAATTAAAAGAAAAACCCTGAGCGCCTCGTCCTCGTCTCTTTTTTAGGTTGTATACAGTGCCTTGGTCCTTCCTGCATCCCCACCCTCACCTCCAGCATGCACACACGGGTTCTTTCACTGACGCCACAGGAGAAGGCTGACTGGCTTCCTAGCGGGAGTCCCCAGCTGCTGGGAAAGTGGTCAGCCTACCTGATGGCTCTCACGCAGATGCTGTTATTAAATGGCCTCTTTTGTTTAAGAACGTGTCATCATTTTCCTTACTCTTTTCCTTTCCCTCTTCCCTCTAAATGACCCACTTTCCTCGGCCCGTGTGATCGTACCATATTTTAGTCTGGCACCAGTATTTACTCAGCGCCTGTTACATGCGTGGGGTTTGCCATCCATGGCGGGAGACAGGTTTTGAGCCTGTGAGCAGAGCTAGAACAGGCTAGAAGATCTGCTGCAGCACTTGGTACGTTAGCAGGTGAACCAACCAGGAAAAGGCGTCCGGAGGAGCCAAGAGCAGAGACGGTTTGAACAGAACAGAGTGAAGACAGGCTGGGGGGGCGGCAGGGGGAGGGGGGGATGTAGTAGGGAACCCTCTCCGCCCCCAAAAGTGTAAGTGCCTAGACTTTGAGTTTCTTGTCTGCTCTCCTGTTACTCTTTCTCTCGCTGACCTGAGCTGATGAGTCCTTGCTTCAATGTTTCATCCTGGTTCTTTGCTGTGCAACAGGAAATTAAGAGAAGAGGTTAAGCCTGGGCTTGGGTCAGAGGGAAGACAAGGAGCCGCCGTCTGGTCATGGCTGCATTTTCGGCATTGGATTCCCGTGGGGGGCCTGGGTCTGGCCTCAGGATTCTCTCCTCTTGAAGGAGTTGACTCGGTTTAATAAGGGAGCTGGTGAGTTTTCTTCTATGTGGAGAGAGATCAGGCCCAGATGAATCGGTTCAGATGCTGTCCTATTGGGAGTGAAGTTCCCTATGGGGTCCAGATACACAGCAAGGACATTCAGGGAACAACTATTTCAAGTTAAGGGCTCAGGGAGGGCCCAAGCTCTCATTCCCCTTGAATATTTCCTTGGGTTTTTAAAATCTTGTCAAGCAACCTACAAGTTTTAGAATATCATACATCCTTAATTCCACTGAGATCAAGTAGGGAGAGAAAATGTAGCTAATCAGGTAGGGACTGGTCCTGATGCGGATCAGGAAACTTGGCTCCAGTTCTCAACTCCGCCACTAACTGGTGGCTTTGGAAACACGGGGCCTCTCATTTCTCATTCACAAAGAGACGCAGACAGACAAGGTGATCCAGAAATTCTGATGGTCTTAGGGTCCTCTGAGCAGTCTGCTTCTCCCTTCTCTTGAATCCTTGCTGCCTCGTGACGGGAGTCAGGGCAGTGCCACAGCAAAGCCACGCCTGGAAAGGTGGCCGGAGAGTCCCCAGTCCCTGCCAGCTGGGGACATCAATGTGGTGTGTGGAGGGCAGGTGGGGGTGGGAGGAAGGGGACGGGCTCAGCCTCAGAGTCTGCTGGGCCTCCCAGAAAGCGGCTCTTAGCCAGAGCCCTGCGGCTGCGTGGGCTCCGAGGTCGGGCACCCTGTTGTGAGAGGGCCCAGGAAGGGTGAAACTGCTGTGATTATCGCTGCCTGCCCAAAGGGCAGAGAGAGTGTCCAAGGTTGAGCAGACCCCGGGAAGAGGTCAGGATATTCCGGTTCAATCTGCTGGCAATGTCATCAAGGCCATCGGAAAAGAGAGAGCGCTACCAAAGCTGTTCAGAAGGACGAGGCCACTGACAGAGCTGCTGACGCACAGGAACCCAAAAGCAGCCTGGCTTTGGGGTTGACGGGGGAGTTTGGCAACTCTCTTTTCTTTTGAAGTATTTCACTGTTTTCTCCGCCAACGTCTCATTTTACTCAAGTTGCAGCTACGCTTTGGGGAAAGCGTGGTTCCTTTTCTCCTCCTGCACAGAAACAATAGACACCCGAGCATGAGCGCTGGAAGGGGTCTCAGCAACTGGTGGCAAAGCCTCCGTTCCACAGATGAAGACACGGAAGCTTTGGTGACTTGCCCAAGGCACAGAGTTCACAGGGGAACTTAGGACTGCTGACTTCCGGGTTGGTGGTCTCTCGGTACCCCAGGCTCCTCTTAAGACAGGCTCTCAAAAACCATTTAACTCCAAAGTACGATACTTCCCGTGGTCGGTGGTGGGTGGGTGGTAGTCAGGTGTGTCAGTGCTTTGAGCTGGCAGTTCAGCTTCCTCTGGCTGTCAGTGCTGTGATTACACAGACTTCTGTGGGTAGAAAACCACCTCCTAAGTGGCTGTCCAGTTTCCAGTTTTTAGGGAAACCAGGACAGTCTTCACACTGTTCCTTTGCTGATATGCACCATAATGGTAATCGTTCTTGACTGGTATTTTGTAGCAGGCACATCAACTGTGCAGAAAAAATTTGCAGCTCTGGGCTGCCTTGCACTTCCTGAAGGAGCCAGACTTAGGGCCCTTGTGAGATAACCAGTGCTGTGATTAGATGACATGATACCCCCAAGGTACCCCCAAAGCATGTTGTGAAATGCAGGGCGGATCAAAACTCAGCTAGTGGATTCCCATCCCTCTGCACAGTGTAATGAGTGTAGGCCTGCTTATTGGGCTAGCCTAGGATAATAATGGTCTAGCCTAGGATAACAGAAATGTATTTAGATTATACATGTTGGAAGAGAATTCAGCCACACAAAAATACCATGCTGCAGTTCTCGACCCAGGAAAGTTAAAAATTAATAAACTCAAGGGACTTGCCTGGTCATGCAGTGGTTAAGACTCCTAGCTCCCAATGCAGGGGGCCTGGGTTCGATCCCTGGTCAGGGAACTAGATCCCACATGCATGCTGCAACTGAGAGTTCACATGCCACAACTAAGGAGCCAGTGAGCCGCAACTAAGGAGCCCGCCTGCTGCAACGTAAGACCGGCACAACCAAATAAATAAATAAATAAAATTTAAAAACAAAACACAAACTCAAGTGGTGTGCCTATTACATGTGAGCTAAGAAATCAGTGGAGGAAAGAAGGAAGCTTTAGTTTGGGGCCCTGCCTTTCAGGAACTTAAAGTCAGAGGAAGGGTGTCTTAGTCAGTGCAGGCTGCTATAACAAAATGCCATAGACTGAGTGACTTATAAGCAACAGCAATTTATTTCTTATAGTTCTGGAGGCTGGAAGTCAGATATCAGAGTGCCAGCATGGTCTGGTTCTGGTGAGGGCCAGCCCTCTTGTGCATTGCAAATGGCCCCCTTCTCATATCCTCACATGATGGAAAGAGGGCAAGGGAGCTGTCTGGCATTTCCTTTATAAGGGCACTAAGCCCATTTATGAGGGCTCTACCCTAACGGCCTGATTACTTCCCCCCAAAGGCCTTACCTCCTAATACCATTACATTGGGGGTTAGGATTTCAACATATGAATTTGGGGAAGACACAAACGTTCAGTCTATAGCAAAGGGTAATTCCAAGGTATTAGCACAATGAAGGATTAGTATAGCACTAGGAATTTGTAGAGCAGGGGTTGGATGGGTTGGGAAGAGAATGCCCAGTCTTGGACTCTGGTTCCTATTTTAATGCAATAATAAAAAAAAATGAACAGTGGCTAACATTTATCGGGTGCTTACTGTCTGCTGGACACTGCAGGTTGGGCTCTTCAGAAGCAGGCCTGGAGACAGAGTTTGGGGTATCAGGGACACCACCTGTGAAGGAAAAGGGGAAGAAGCACGATTAGGGAGAAGAGGTCAAACTACAATGCAGGCCCCCTAAACTCTTGGTCACACTGGTGGAAAATTCTAGAGCAAGTATTGTCCATGAATGTCCCGTATCAAGCAGAAACAGCTAGGCCTTTATCCATCCCTACCCTTCTCCCTCAGTCATCAGATACTCCTGGCCAAGGGCGTGACCTCAGCTTGGTGGCTCTCTGCAGCTGGGGCAGCCTAGAAGGAGCTGACAGCTGGCTGGGAGGCCGTTGACCGCACTCCCTGCAGCTGGGCAGCAAATCCTTGAAGGGCGCCCTAGACAGCGCATCTCCATGACTCTCTGGCTGTGCTAAGATCTTTGAATGTATTTAATCTTCCCGATGAGACAGGTACTGTTACTTCACAAATGAGTTAACAGAGGCTTAGAAATGGTAAATAATTTGTCCAGGGTTACCAATGGATGATTGTGATTGTGATTTATAATAAGAAATATATATATGTGGTCTTTGTCCCTGTTTCTGGCACAGAGCTCCTAAAACCCTTGGAATTTCCTAAGCGATGAGAACAAAAAAGATGTCTTGATGTTTATAAAAACTTCTTTCAACCATACCTGAGTTTATGTTAATGAGGTGACCAACCACGTGATAAGAGGTTGGAACATTCAGTCTCCTCCACCCCCGCCCCAACCCCCAGAGAAGGGAGAGGGGCCAGAGGTTGAGTTCAATCAGCAATGGCCAATGATCTAATCAATACTGCCTAGGTAATGAAGCCTCCCTAAAATCCCAAAAAGATTCAGAGAGCTTCCAGGTTGGGTAACCAAAATGCTTTCACATGCCACCACATGGGGCCCCAAATTCCACAGGGATAGAAGCGCCTTTGTTTGAGACCTCACCCTATGTATCTCTCCATCTGGCTGTTGATTCATATTCTTTAATAGCCTTTTGCAATAAACCAGAGCAGGTTTCCTGAGTTCTGTGAGCTGCCCTAGCAAATTAATTGAACCCAAAGAGGGAGTGTGGGAATCTCTGATTTATAGCCAGTCTGTCAGAAGTATAGGTAACAACCTGGACTTGTGATTGGCATCTGAAGCTGGGTAGGGGAGGTCATTCTTGTGGGACTGAGCCCTTAACCTCTGGGATCTGATGCTATCTCTCAGTAGATACTATTAGCACAGAGTTGAATTGTAGGACACCCAGCAGATGTCCAAGAATTGCTTGATGGTGTGGGGAAAACTCCCCACATCCCTACACAGTGCAATTGGGTAAAGAACCCCCTTTAATGATGGAGAGAGGCTTTAGCTGGGTGAATCTAATTTTTGCATTCTTCTTTTCCTTTCCTCTTTTTCTGCTCTAGTCCCAATTAGGGCAAGAGTTGGCTGTGATTCTGATCATCCTACCAGATTTATGAAGCGCACACACATACCATGTTGTTTCTTGAAAACTGCAGCTTTTCTGCAAGTTTCATATGAATAATTCCCTTTGATTGTAGGAGAGGACTGGAAGAGAAACTTCCAGAAACCAGAACCGAATTTGTTTTTGTTTTTGTTTACCAGGAGCACGAACTAGAGCTTCTGGGGGTGGGGCCCTTTATAGAATGGACCCAAATCTCAGCTGTCCTTACCAGTTTCCAGGATTAGAAGCGAGCTGCAGGCATCGTCCTGGGCATTAATGAGAGGATGACGGGGGAAGAGGTGAGATTCCTTAGCGCCCTGTTCTGATTCTCTGTCACTGATACTGCATATGGGGTTCTCTGGCGTCAGGCTCCCCCGGGCCCCTCCCTCGTCTCCAAACACCGCTATAGCAAGAGGACATTTCTTCTGGTCCTCCGGAGTCCAGCGAGGAGCCATGGTGGGAAGAGGTGACCCTTCTAGAAAAAAAGCCTCCAAAGTCGGAGTTCATGTTCAGAGTCGCTCTTGTCCAGTCTCTACTCGGTGGGGTGCCCGTGAGGCTGGTAGGGCACTCGGGGAGGCGGGAAAGGGGCGGGGACTCGGGGAGGGGGCGGGGGACTCGGGGAGGGGTCGCGGAGGGGCCTGGAGTGCGCGCCGTTCGACTTCTGGGAGAGCCGCTCCTGTCCCTACTGGCGCTTCTTCTGCGACGCAGGCTCGGCGCAGGAGCGGAGCGCAGCTCTGGGTCACCGGACCCCCGGGGAAAGAGGTGCGAGCGACTCCTGCGCTCCAGAGGAAGCGGGCGTGTGGGTACCCGGCCGCGGGGCTCTGGAGCGGGGCGCGTGTCTCGTTTTGCTGCGAACGCTGGGCGCCAGGCGCGGGGAACCATCGGTCGGAAAAGTCTCCGGAGTCGGGTCTCCGGAGTCGGGTCCTCGGGGGAAGGCGGCCGAGCGAGACGGAAAGTCCGCTCTTATCGGATCCCTGCGCCCCCGGTCGGGCCCTGCCTGTCCCACGTAACGCTTCCCTCTCCAGCCGTTTCTTGCGCCCAGGCCTTTCATGTCCCCACGTCGGTCCCTGGCGCAGACTCTGGGCCCTTACTGGGCCCGTAGTGGCGTCTTCCTCGACGTTGGGAGGAGTCCGGGAACCACGGACCAAGACCTCCCTGTTCCCTTCACCGTGTAAAATCCAGGACGTCCTATTCTTTGCCCTGTGCAAGGACCTCCTTAAACAGCGGGATCCTGCCAGGGGCACCTCTTCAGCACAGGGAGAAGGACCCCGCAGGAA
The DNA here is from genome assembly GCF_009873245.2 of Balaenoptera musculus. NCBI lineage: Eukaryota > Metazoa > Chordata > Mammalia > Artiodactyla > Balaenopteridae > Balaenoptera > Balaenoptera musculus. The sequence continues at coordinate 15,101,814 of NC_045790.1, read as the reverse complement.
GCCGGGGGTGCGTTTGGTTGATTTTAAGGGAGAAGGCTGGTGCCTCCGTTCTGGCCTCACGACCTGGCCTTTGTTCCAAATCTCGGCCCTGCTCGGAAGCCTCCAGAACTCCCAGCCAGGAGGCCTTCACGGCGGAACCAGAGGTGACCAAGGCCCTGGTCCAGCAGAGGGCAGAGTAGGGGTGAGGCAGGCCCGCTAGGCGTTGGCGTCAGTGCGGGGCTCCTCTGATTTCTCACCTGTACGCTGCTGAGAAAAGTGCTGGTGTGTGCTGGCGTCTTGCACTTTTGCCACCAGCGTGCACAAAAGGTCGTCTTGGACCTCCTAGTGGCTCTGCTGGTGATGCCTTGGAAAGTGGCAACCCAGGCAGCTGACTGCTAGCCCTTTGGGGACTTATGTGACATCTGAGTGGCCTTTGGCATCATGTGCTCCACTGCCTTTATCCTGCACTTGTGCCTCAGCAGACCAGCCCCTTCAACTACCAGCAGCATGTGACCCCCAGGGCTGCTTTGGTGGTCGTTGGCGGTGACTGAAGGTGACACTTCAGTTTTCCTATCCTTCATCCCTGGCAAATGGAGCAGCTGGCATAGGGCAGAGCCCAGCCTAACAGTACAGAGCTCCTTATCTGGGTTCAAAGATGCACCCCCAGCCTCAGCTGCACCTGTGCAGTAGCCTGCTCAATGGTGGTCACAGTGGTAGCAGGCTGAGGGCCCTCGGAGCCAGGCTGTGTGTGGACAGCGGGGGCCCATGCTCAGCGAGGACCCACGGTCACTTGATTAACATTGTGACATCTTCCCTTCCCCTCATAGGGTAGGGGTTGGGCAAGCAGGATGGAGTGGCCCTTTCTGATTTTGTCTGCAAATTGTGTTGGGTGGTAGAGAAAGGTCACCACCTAAGGGCGGCAGCAGGACCTGTGATTTCGTGGCCGTGGACCCTGGGGTCCGTGGCTAGAGGAGATCAGGAGAGCCTTTGATCTGGTTCTTTTGGAGCTGGAGTTCCTAGAATGCCTCACCTGTGTGTAGGGGGTCCCATCTCCACCAGCCTTATACCGTGCTAGGTGCTTTACGTGGGTTACCTCATTATGGATTAATTCATCTTTGAGGCCTCAGTGAGGCCAGAGCTCTTATCCCCATTTCACAGATGAAGATACTAAAACAGATAGATGGTTAACCAATTTGCTCAGAGTCACACAGCTAACAAGTAGTCAAACCAGTATTCGAACGGATAGTCTGACCCCAGTACTTGCCCTGATAACCACTATGCTATGCTAGGCTAATGGCAGGAGGGAGAGTTTGGGATGGAATGCCTATCTTTTTGGCTGTTTTAATAAATTACTTAGGACTTGCTTCCTTCTTATGTGTTTATGGAGGCATTTGCTCATTCTGTACAATAGACAGTCGTATGTGTCCTCAGTCTGGCTTTTCTGTTGTTCCACGGGCAGAGGTGCATGTTTGCTGTCACTGCGGTGGGTGGGTGTTTGGAGCCACCGTCATTCTCACTGGGGACAACTGTGGGCTGGCTTTCTGTGTGTGCAGGGATGGGCCAGCGTGACCCAGTGCAGGCAGGAGACGAGAGATCTGAGTTCTGGCTCCATCACTGCAGGGAGGTGTGACGTAAGGGAAGATCCATTGGAATAATTATTTCTGTTTAGCCTGCCTCAAAGGGAGGTGTTGCAAAGAAATGGGAACTTTGTAAATGCTTTTTGAAAGTATCAAGTGCTACATAAATGAAGGGTATCATGAAGGTGGGGTTCTCCAGACTTCCTCCTCTGGAATCAGGGCCACTTCCCCCAGGTGGCTGAGCCATTGTCTTACGAAACCTCAGTCTCAAACACAAATCAGGCATCCGCCCTGCTGTGGCCTGACCCCCTCCCTACTTGGGCCTTTGAGCTGGGCTCTGGAAGGGGAGGAAAGGTTGAACTGGCTCTGCCATTTATTAGCTGTTTGAGCTTGGGCAAGTCACTTAACCTCTCCGTACTTTAATATCTTCATCTATAAAATGAGGATGACAATTGTACCACCACATAGCACTGTTGTGAGCAATGAGTTAAATTATGCAAAGGGCATAGAGGGTACCTGGTACAGAGTAAGCCAATTCAACATGTGTTAGCTCTCAGACCCTTGTATAGGCCTTGTTGTCCTCCAGACAGGTCCATCCAGGGACCTTCTGAGTTCATTGTGGAGCTCTCCTCTCTTGCCGGTGGGCGACTGTGTGGGATGTCCTAAAAGATGTGTAAAGCAGAGTTTGTATGTTGTTTTGTTTTACGTAGTGCTTGTATCTGGATAAACCGTCACATGCTTTTCTATACCTCTCTGTGTCTGTGCCCCTCTGCAGTGTTTTGCTGATATACATTAGATTAAAAATAAACACTCAGATCCTCATAGTCAAATATTGACTAATAAATTATGTAAAGACACTTTAAAGAATTAAGCAAATAAGAGTCAGGATTTTCATTAGAAATTCTTAATTTTCACCCAGTTCTCTTAGGACAGATCATCTGCAATCTATTGCAAATTCACTTGTAAGGGTGGGTTGGGCTGGATCATGTGATTGTCCTTTAAAAAAATATTATACATTTTTCCTGTCTTTTTTTCCTTTCCTTTTTTTGCTTTATATCTTTATTAAGGCAAAAGAGACACAATTTTTCTTTTGCTATCCTTTACCTCTTTTTCTTTGTACTTTATGTTGGATAGAGTTTTCATATTATTATTATTTTCCTGTGATGATTTGAAAGCTACAGATTATATTTCTAGTCTTTCAGTGGTTACCTTCAAATTTTTAGCATATGGATTTAACTATACATTTTTCTAACAAATTCTAAAATTCTTCCTTATCTCTCTCTTTTCCCTTTCAAGAATTTGAAGATGTTCTAGCTATGCATTGAATACCACCCCCTGCCCATCTTTTTATTGTTGGCTTCAGTTTGGCTTGAGAAAAACAAATGTTTTATTATGGCAGATTTCAACCATACACAATAATGAGGAGAATAGTGTACCTATCACCCAGTTTCAAAAATGATCAGCATTTTGCCAATCTTGTTTCACCTGTAATTCCTCACTTCTCCCCTCCCCAACATATTTTAAAGCAAATCTAAGACATCATACCATTTCATCCATACACACTTTAGTATGAAAAAACAGATGAAAAACGTTAACTACAGTAACAATAAACACACCGGAAAAGTAAGAACAGTCCTTCATGTCGTCTAGTACCCAGCCTGTATTCAGATTTCCCTGACTTTATCAAACATGTCCAATAGTAGATTGGTTTGTCCGAATCTGGCTCTACAAAGGCCCATCTCTTGCATTTGATTGACAAGTCTTTTCTTAGCATTAGTAGTTCTTTTGTTTTCTTGGGGGTTTTTTTTCCATGTATTAGAGTTTTGGTTTGTAAAGTTCTTTTGTGGGTGGTTTTTCCTCTTTCTTTGAGCTCACTCATCCTTGCCTGGTGTTTCTGTGCTTGCCTCCACCCCTGCCCCAGGACACCCAGTTAAGAACCAGGTTTTTTCTTGGCAGCTAAGAGCCATGTCGTTACTGGGGATACCATTGACCCAGTTGGCTAGCAGGTGGCTTGCCCAAGGAATTCTTCACAAGGCAACATCTTTGGTCTTTTACCTTCCGGAAAAAGCCATAGATAGCTCCTTGGGGTGGTCAAATGTAGCTTTATTCTGTGTAACTGCATAAATGGGGACACTCCCCCTCTATCCCTAGCTTTAAGCGGTTGGGTGGCTTTGATCGCCTCCTCGCATGGGGCGCTTTTATTCCTTTTTAATCCACATGGACTGAAATCCCAGAGGCCTCTGCTGGTTTCTAGACCAGAGCCCAGCTGGCTCGCAGCCTCAGCCACGAGCACGAGCATTCACTGCACGGTGTTTCCCAGGCACAGTGACCGTGTTTTGAGCACAGCTACGTCTTTTCCCATCTACATGCTTTTATAAAACAATACCAAGTTGCTTGGAAGTCCGCTCACGTGATGTTCCACCTTAGGGAACATCAGGTACTGGGAGATCTTTTTACTCATTCATTCATTCAGCAAATGATTATTGAATGCCCACCAGGTGCCAAGCATTGTGCTTCTCTTCCTGTATCTCCTCCTGGCTTCTGCCTCTCCACGAAGCTGCAAGCGCTTTTGTGCTCCTTGGCCTCAGGGAGGTTGGTCTTTCAAAGCCTGGGCAGACGTTGCTGCTAGTCACTGAGCTTCCTGAATTCTGTTCTCTTAGAGTTTGAGCGCCTTTAGAAGATTCTACTAGGAGTCCTGGAGAGGAGAGGGGATCGTATTTGCAGGAGAAAGAGTAGAGGAAATCTGGGGACACAGAAAAGAGATGGGGTCTGTGGATCCTAGCATCAGTGAGGACCCACCCCCCAAGTCGTTGGCAAGACTTCAAAGGAAATGGGCTGTGTGTTTCACCGGGGGAGGCTGGGTGCAGGCCCCAGGTTTCTAGTCTCAGCGTAGATTCCTGTGCCCCGTCCATGGCACAGAAGCAGAGAGCCACCCAGAATCCACGGGACCACTATGGGCTCAGACAGTGAGGGTCTTAGAGGCAACCACTTCCAGTAGGTTCCATGTGAAAGTAACCAGAGTGAAAAATCTCAACTGGTTTTAGTTCTTAAACACAGACAAGACAGAGCAGCCAGAAAAGAGCCAGAGGAAGAGCATCGTAGGCAGAGGGAACAGCCATTGCCAAGCTCTTGAGTCAGGAAAGAACTTGTAATGGAGGAACAGAAAGGAGGCCAGCATGGCTGGGATGTAACGGACAAGGAGGAGGGTACCCGGTAGTGAGATGGAGTTATGCTAAGGTGAGGCAGTTCAAGCACCCAGGGCACAAAGCTTAAGGAGGCACTTGCTCTCAGGTTCATGGCTCCCTGCCTCACCCTAGCCCAGGCCTGGAGAAGGCCAGATCACTTAGAGCCTGGTAATAAGTTATTTTAATACACTGGGGAGCCATTAAAGGATTTTATGCGGTGGAGAGGGTGATGTGATTGGGTTCACCTTTTGACGGATCGCTCTGGTAACTTGTTATGGGAGAGCTTCAAGACAATCCCACAGAAGGGGACTGAGGACCATGGCCCTGTCATTACCAAGTCTTAATATCCATTTTTCCTCCTGTCCCTCAGACCCCATTGTGCCAACAGGCTCTGATGTGTGGTGGTGCTTGGGCCTGGGGAAGAGAGATCTGGCTTTGGAGGTGGGTGTGTAAACATCTGCAAAGTCACGTCAGGTGAGGAGTCCCTGGCAGGAGCTTGGGGGCTGAGATGAGGACAGGCCTGAGCCCCGCAGCTCATGGGCCAGACTCCCCCGCAATCCCAAACCCCATCTGGATTCCTGTTACTCTGGCCCTTTAAGAAAGGAGCTAGAACTCAGGCTAGCCTGAGGCTATGGTCTCCTGGGAACCAAAGAACAACAAAGGTATCAGATATTTATTAAGTTATTAAACATTTAATTTGCATTTTATAAATTTGATATATTTGATTTTCCTTTTTCATTAGTTGCAAGCATCTTTTTAAATTTAAATTTTTATATTTTTTGGCCACGCCACGTGGCTTGTGGGATCTTAATTCCCTGACCAGGGATTGAACCCAGGCCCCGGCAGTGAAAGAACCGAGTCCTAACCACTGGACTGCCAGGGAATTCCCTAATTACAAATGCTTATTGAGCAAGTTGTAGAGTCACCTGCAATTATAAGAAATAATACAGGGAGATCCCATGTACCCTTTGTCTAGTTTCATTCAATGGCAACAATTATAGTACAATATCACAACCAGAATACTGCCATTGATAAAATCTACCTATCTTATTCATATTTTCTCAATTTTACTTATACTGGTGTGTGTGTACTTAGTTATATATAATGGTATTATATGTGTGGGTTCCCATATCCAACACCACAGTCAAGATGTAGAACACAAGGATTCCTCTTACAGTTCTTTTTAGTTACACTCATCTCCCTCCCACCTCCTCTCCCCTCCTCACCTTTTGTTCCCCACTTCAACTGCTAATCTGTTCTCTGTTTCTAAAATTGTGTCATTTCAAAAAGTTTATATAAATGAAATAGAGTAAGTAACTTTTTAGGATTGGATTTTTTCACTAAGTTGTCAAGTATATGTGTGCAAAGTTGTTTATTGTATTTCTTTATTATATTCTTGATGTCTGTAGTGTCTGTAGTGATATCCTCTGTTTCATTTCTGATTTTAATAATTTGTGTTTTCTCTCTCTTTTGCTATATAATTTTTGTTAGAGGTTTATCAATTTTATTGATCTTTGTATTATTGATTTTCTCTATTTTTCTGTTTTCAATTTCATGGTGCTTATACGTTTAGGATTATTATGTCTTCTTGGTGAACTAACCCTTTTATCATTATATAATATTCCTCTCTGTCACAGGTAATTTTCTTTGCTCTGAAGTCTACCTTATCTGAAAATAATAAAGCCATACCTGCTTTCCTTTGAAGCATGATAAATCTTTTTTGATTTTTTTACTTTTAACCTGCCTATATTTTTATATTTGAAGTAAGCTGCTTGCAAATAGCATATAGTAGAGTCATGTTTTTAAACTGAGATCTCTGTCTTTTAATTGGTATGTCTAGAACATTTACATTTAAGTATAATTATTGATATGTTAGTGTCTAAGTCTGCTGTTTTATTTTCTGTTTGTTCTCTCTGCTTTTCATTTCCCTGTTTTCTTTTTCCTGCCTACATGAGGGTTACCTGAACATTTTCTTTAGAATTCTATTTTGCTTTATCTGTAGTATTTTTTTTTTTTAAGACTCTCAATACAGCTATTTTTAGTGGTTGCTCTGGGTATTACATAACCCATGACAGTCTTCTGTTGTTGTCATTTTACCATTTTGAGTGAAGTATAGAAACCTCACCTTCCTTTACATCTTTTTACCCTCCTCCATTTATAATTGTCTTAAATATTTTCTCTACATACGTTTAGAACATATCGGATAGTATTAGAGTTTGCTTCAGCCATCAAACATAATATAAAGGATTCAAGAGAAGAAAAGTCTATTGTGTTACTTACATCTTTGCTTACTGTGTTCTTTCTTCCTTCCTGATGTTCCAAAATTCTTTCTTTCATTGTTTCCTCTCTGTGTAGAGAACTTCTTTTGGCCATTCTTTCAGGCTAGGTCTCCTGGCAACCAATCTCTTAATCTTCCTTCATCTGAGAGTGTCTTGATTTCTTCTTTATTCCTGAAGTATTTTTTCACTGGATATGTGATTCTGGATTCACAATTCTTTTCTTTCAGCACTTGAAAAAAGTTTTTTGTCCTTCTGTTTTCTGACAAGAAATCCACTGTCATTCAAATAATTTTCCCCCTTTAGGTAAGATAAGATTTTTCTTTTTTTCTGGCTGCTTTCAAAATTTCCTTTGTTTTTAGTTTTCAGAAATTTAATAATGTTATGTCTTGGCTTGGATTTCTGTGGTTTTGTTCTTTTGTTGTTGTTGTTGTTCCTTGGAACTGGAGGTCCATAGCTTGTCTCCTTCTTTTCTCCACCTTTCAGAATCTCCTTATGTTTGTTTTATATATAATGTCTAGGGATTTTAGTTGTATTTAGTGGAAGGAATTAGAAAAGTGTGTTTACTCTATCTTCCCGGAAGTCCTGATTTTCTTCTTACATATATCAAATGGGTGCTTCAGCAGGCTATGAAGCAAAACCTTCCTATGTGCTGTATCTAAACAACTCTTGTTGATCTTCAAATATTGTGACTCCAGTTCTCTTTAATATTATAATACTGTTTACAAACTTAGTTAAATACTCTTACATCTGCCCATTGAAAATTGTAAGTCTGAGATCCATTTCATTTTTTAAATTGGAATCACCACCTAATGCATTAGATTCTCTAATACATATGTCAAAACTATGTAAACATTACAAGGACTTTTGATAACAAACATAAACGGGATATTCTTAAACTTAACCTTAAACGTGGAGAGAACAGTTGGCTAGCTCATGCAAGCTGAGGTTACTGGTAGACAGTTTAATACCGTCAAATACATTACACAGATGTAATACCATCTCAGGTTGCTTAGAGTGAGGAGATGTGAAATTGGGGCGTAGACTCCAGAGCTGTGGGTGACCCCGGTGATCCTACCCATAGCAAGGAAAGGCGCACTGGATGGTAATTTAGGGTCACTATGGTAGCAGGGGACTCTAGGTCCTTCCCTTCAGATGGGACTGTTTGCAACCGCCTGTCCCCTGCATGCAGTCCTTTCATCATCACTCAATCATTCCTCCTGTTTGAGGTGAAACTCTACAGCACACACATAGCATGCTTTTCTAACTGATTGGATCCGTCTAGTTTGTTTAATGCCTGACTTCTGTGTCTGGCTATTGGCCACAGCATCAATTCTCATGACATTCTAAAGATGGAAGATCTTAGTCAGGGGGTGTTCAGGAGCATGGACGTGACAGTCAGGCTAGATCTGGATTAGAGTGAGTTCCAACTCTGCGCGTAGTAGCTGGTTCCTTGGCTAAACCTCAGGTTATTCCCCTGCAATAAGGGTAACAATCTCCATCTGAAGGGGCTGCTGCAAAGATTAAATTCATGCCATTTATATGGCAAACTTTGTGTAAATAGTCGTTACCTTCATTTTCATAAGGCTTTACTCTTTGTCACTGATTTGTTTTCAACTTTGTTGACTCCAGTTTTTGCTGCTTCTGTGATGAACATGATTGCCTCTTTTATGTCTTTCCATGCCTCTGACAGTTCACTTTCATGTCATTGTTGGTTTATCCATTGTGACATGGAAATCAGACTTTCTTTGATTTCCTTGAGAATGTGAAGTAGTTATTAACTGAAATTTCTTCTCTTTTCTCAAGAGAACTTTCCAATATACCCTTATCCTCTTTTTCCTATTATGCTTTCTTTGTTGTTGTTTGTTTTTGCTGTAGAAATTCTGCATATCCTGCTGCTTTTTGTTCTGCTTGTTTATCTCGGACTGGGCCCATTCAACGCTCACCTGGTATTTGTCCCCAAAGCGTGTGGGTAGATGTGCCTTGATTTCCTTCCCCATTTAGCTTGGCATCTCTTGGTAACCTCCACCCACAAGTGGAGGCCTTCGTGCTGATACTTTTTTTTCTGTTCAGCCTCCAAGTTACCTGAAGAGGGTGTGGTGGAAACTGGGTTCATGGGCAGCCTTCCTCTGAGAGCTTTGTTTCTGAGCCTCTCTGAATGCGCTGAAGTCCTCTCTCACGGACCAGCTCTCAAGAGGTGGAGGTATGGCTTGTGTCCTGGGTTTTTGGTTGGTTCCTTCATTTTGGGGAGAGATGGCCACTCTGCTGAGAAAGTTGGGCCTTTGTTTTCTAAGTAGCAAGCATATCCTTCCAGGTCGTGTGTGGTCCATAGCTGCTAGGTGGTCTTGCCTCTCAGCCTCACCCTAACCCTAACCGCCCATCATGAAAGCCTGGTCAGAGAAATGGTACCATTGTGTGGCCCCTAAGCGTTCTCTCAGGCCTAATTCCACTTCAGTTAAGCCAGTGTGGAGTGTGGGTGGGGCTGGTGGAGTCAGAATCCAAATGGGTGTCCCTATTCTTCCTGCTGCCTTTTGCCCTCTACACCCCCAGGGGCCGGATGCCCCGCCAGGCCGGAGGCTGGGGCAGGGGACCTGTTAGGCCTTCAGAATCTCTTCTTACAACCAGGGCTGAAAAGGAGACCCATGACTCACCTCTCTGAGTTCTCTTTGCACTTGGTGTTGTCTTTATTCTAGATCCTTTTTGTTCTTGAAAAACTATCCAGAAAGATAGTTTTTGTAAATGTGATATAATACCACCATCTTTTTTTTTTTTTTAATTTTATAGCTACTTTATTTATTTATTTATTTATTTTTGGCTGTGTTGAGTCTTCAGTTCGCGCGAGGGCTTTCTCCAGTTGCGGCAAGTGGGGGCCACTCTTCATCGCGGTGCGCGGACCGCTCTTCATCGCGGTGCACGGGCCTTTCACCATCGCGGCCCCTTCCCGTTGCGGGGCACAGGCTCCAGACGCGCAGGCTCAATAGTTGTGGCTCACGGGCTCAGCTGCTCCGTGGCATGTGGGATCTTCCCAGACCAGGGCTCGAACCCGTGTCCCCTGCATTAGCAGGCAGATTCTCAACCACTGCGCCACCAGGGAAGCCCAATACCACCATCTTTTTTAAAGAAATACTCTGGAAAAAACTGCAAGAGAGCAAAATGCATCTTAATTTTTCTTCATTTTTCTGTTCCCAGCTTTTCCTACCTGGCCTTTTGAGGAACACTCTCCCTGTGACCTTGCCCATAGCCTACTGCAGGGCCCACTCAGACTGTCCTACCCCTGTACTAAAACCTGGGTCTTCAATGCTGTTAACTCAGGGGCCCGCTTGATTCAGGATGATCAAAGGCTTACATATCAGCACCTTTCAGGGAAGAGGAGGATTTCAACCCTGGTCTCCTAGATTATAATAGCCCATCCTACACTGTCCGATGGGAAGAATTTCAAACCCTATTTAAGGTGGGTGCTGGAGTTATTTTTAGATGTAGCAAGGTAGTATAATTTTATGGCCTGCAAATCACCATTCTAGTGTCTACCCCGCCCTGTTACCCAAAGGCTAGTACACCTTGTCAGTGGCCTTTTGGTGTGAGTTGGACCTCTTTGCAGGTTCCATCAATAAGGGTCAAGGAAGGGCAGCGGTGGTCAAAGGGTGATGAAATTCTTGGTGTCCAGAAACTTCCTATTTATTCCTCTTATACGTTCCTAGGGAGGGGAACAATGAACCGGAAAATCTGGTATCCCCACGACCTAGCATATAGGAGCCACCTCAAAGTATTTGCCAAACTTAATTGATCCTAGGAGACAGTGTGCTCTCGGGGGCAAAACAATCAAGAACACGCCTCTGCCGTTGCTGCCATGCCTCCTCCGGGCCGCATGGTGGCGCTGCGGCTCCGCCGAGGCCCGGGTGGTTCTCGGGCTCCTAGGCGCGCAGGCTTCTGGGAACCCTCAGGGCTGCGGCGGCGACGCGCGGGGCGGCTGCGGTGAGTGCGGCGGGCGGGCCCGGGGGTGGGTTGCCCCGCTCGCTGGCTCGCGGCAGGCCTCGCGCTCCCCCTGGACCTCTCGCTTCCGGGCCGGGCAGTGTCGATTGAGCCGGCTGAGCAGGCCCGAGGCGGCGGCGCGCGAGCCCGGGGACAGCGAAAGCGAGCGCAGCGGGGGCCGGGAGACCCCTTGCTGCCCCGCTATTGCTCTGCCTGGCGACCCTGGCCACGTCTCTTCCCCGCCTCGGAGCCCGGCTCCTCTCCGATCGGAGGAGAGACCTTGGCCTTGGTCGAGGGTGGGCCCGGGGCGCGTTCTGATCGCGGCCGTGTCCGTTGCCCCGCAGGTTCTCCCACCTGTCACCCTGGCCCTTCTCTGCTTGGACGGCGTCTTCCTCTCCTCAGCCGAGAATGACTTCGTGCACCGCATCCAGGAGGAGCTGGACCGCTTCCTGCTGCAGAAGCAGCTGTCAAAGTAAGCTGGTGTGATGGTGGCGTCGGGCCCTGGGCTGCCTGCGCCCACTCTGCTGCTGAAAAGGTCAGGGTTCGCCCGGAGCCTCCTGTGCCCCTTTGCCCAGTGGTGTATCCAAAGTAACGGGCTCGCAGCTGGCTCTGACCTTGGCCTTTAGGTTTAATAATCTGCTCTCAGGCCTCTCCCAGCTGCATCTTTCTTAAATTTTTTAATTATCTATTTTATACATATTAGTGTATATATGTCAATCCCAATCTCCCAGTTCGTATCCCGCACCCCCCTCCCCCTTTGGTGTCCATACGTTTGTTCTCTACATCTGTGTCTCTATTTCTGCCTTGTAAACCAGTTCATCTGTACCATTTTTCTAGATTACACATATATACGTTAATATACGATATGTGTTTTTCTCTTTCTGACTTACTTAACTCTGTATGACAGTCTCTAGATCCATCCACGTCTCAACAAATGACCCAATTTCATTCCTTTTTATGGCTGAGTAATATTCCATTGCATATATGTACCACATCTTCTTTATACATTCGTCTGTCGATGGGCATTTAGGTTGCTTCCATGACCTGGTAAATGGTGCTGCAGTGAACATTGGGGTGCACGTGTCTTTTTGAATTATGGTTTTCTCAGGGTATATGCCCAGTAGTGGGATTGCTGGGTCATATGGTAATTCTATTTTTAGTTTTTTAAGGACCTTCCATACCGTTCTCCATAGTGGCTGTATCAATTTACATTCCCACCAACAGTGCAAGAGGATTCCCTTTTCTCCACACCCTCTCCAGCATTTGCTGTTTGTAGATTTTCTGATGATGCCCATTCTAACTGGTGTGAGGTGATACCTCGTTGTAGTTTTGATTTGCATTTCTCTACTAATTAGTGATGTTGAGCAGCTTTTCATGTGTTTTTTGGGCATTTGTATGTCTTCTTTGGAGAAATGCCTGTTTAGGTCTTCTGCCCATTTTTTGATTGGGTTGTTTGTTTTTTTAATACTGAGCTTCATGAGCTGTTTATATATTTTGGAGATTAATCCTTTGTCAGTTGCTTCATTTGCAAATATTTTCTCCCATTCTGAGGGTTGTCTTTTCGTCTTGTTTATAGTTTCCTTTGCTTTGCAAAAGCTTTTAAGTTTCATTAGGTCCCATATGTTTATTATTGTTTTTACTTCCATTACTCTAGGAGATGGGTCAAAAAAGATCTTGCTGTGATTTATGTCAAAGAGTGATCTGCCTATGTTTTCCTCTAAGAGTTTTATAGTGTCTGGTGTTACATTTAGGTCTTTAATCCATTTTGAGTTTATTTTTGTGTATGGTGTTAGGGAGTGTTCTAATTTCATTCTTTTACATGTAGCTGTCCAGTTTTCCCAGCACCACTTATTGAAGAGACTGTCTTTTCTCCATTGTATATCCTTGCCTCCTTTGTCATAGATTAGTTGACCATAGGTGTGTGGGTTTATCTCTGGGCTTTCTCTCCTGTTCCATTGATTTATATTTCTGTTTTTGTGCCAAGACACCAATATTGTCTGGATTACTGTAGCTTTGTAGTATAGTCTGAAGCCAGCTGCACCTTTCACTTGTAACCCTGAGCATCACCCGAGACCGAAGGGGCCCAGCACTGGAAGGGGAGTGGGGCCAGTAGCTCCCTGTCGTAACCTCTATTGGCAGGTCCTTTGCAGTCAGCCTGGGACCCGAGGGGGCAGAGGGAGCCTAGTGTTTAAGCCACCGTTAAACTGGGAATGGACTCGGTGGGGCTCAGGCCTGGGGGCTGCACCTGGAGCCCCTGCTCAGCACCCCTTCCCGTTGCTCCCCAGGGTCCTTCTCTTCCCCCCACTCTCCAGTCGCCTCCGGTACTTGATCCACAGGACAGCAGAGAATTTTGATCTTTTGAGCAGCTTCTCTGTTGGGGAGGGCTGGAGGAGGAGGACAGTCATCTGTCACCTGGACATCAGGTGTGTATCCTGCCGCCTTGGAGGCCCCTCAGCAGTTCTTTGAGCGGGGAGCGGGGGGTTGGGGAGTGGTCGGGCGAGCTGGTCAGTGTCTGAGAGGGAACCAGGGCCGGGAGCCCCCAGGCCGCCACCTCTATCCCCAGCCGCAGTTGCTTAGAGTCAGTGCTGCTTTCTGCTCCGGCAGCGGAGTAGATGTGCCTTGTTTGTGGAATTCCTTTAGCAAATTCAGCTTAACGCACGTCGGGCCAAAAGAGAGAAAGAGAGAGTGGTTTAAACAGCGAAGGTGCCTGCCCAGCGGTGCTCTCAGTGAGCTTGTGCCCCGCAGAGGCCACGGAACGCGAGAGTACATCTGGGCTTTCACTCACCTGTTTCCACGTGCATCTTGCAGGATCTTATCATGATGACTATGATCCTAGCTTTTAAAGTTACATATTTTTTTAATAACGCAGTTCCTAAATGCTAGTGCTCACCTTGCCCTGTGAGTAAGCGAAGACTCGGCGGTCTCATATTCGGTTTATAACACTGGAGGGAGAGCTGACTGCTTTGGTCTTGTTCAGGGCATCCAGCCTCCACTCTGATGCCTCGTTAAGGTGTTTCTGAGGGTCATTTTGGCTTTGGTTTTTGCCCAAGGCCGACTTGAGAGCCTCGTGCCTGAATGGCAGGTCGCTCCAGTAAACCATTTTCCTTGGGGCCCAGACACCGCCCTGATGACCGCCTGCTCCTGCTCCAGGTTACCCGGTTCAGATGGGCCCTCTGGCCCCTCCCGCCCTCCTGCTTCCCACCCTAGCAAGTACCGCGGTCCGAGGTCCACCTCAAGCCAGGGAGCGGCTTCTGGTCCCCGAGGAGCGCGGGCCGGCTGGTGGCATCGTGGACGCAAGCCGGACCAGGCTTTGTATGTGCCCCGGGCGCTGCGCAGGCGAGAAGAATGGGCGCCCCTCCCGGCCCCAGGGCTTCAGGGAGGTGCTCCAGCTGGCGGGCTCCCAGAAGAGCCCGATGATATCCGTGCTGGGGACCCCACCTCCGATCAGGAACTTCCTGTGTTGGCGACGCAGGCAGCAGAGGTCCGAAAAGGCCGTAGCAAAAGTGAGAAAGAGTCACTGCCAGACCCAGTGGCCACTGAGTCCCCAGGGCCAGAGGATCACTCAGGGACGGGAGACAGGTCGGAGTCAGCCACACGGCCGGGGCCCGGTCTGCAGCCAGACTTGGAAGACGGGAGTGGGAGTGAGCTGGAGAGGAGCCTGGTGGCAGAGAAGGAAGAGGACAAGGTGGAAGAGGAGGGGCCGGGCAGCTGCTCCGAGGAGGACGATTGCAGTGAGCTGCTGCAGGAGGTGACGGGGCTCTTAAGCCCGGAAAAGGGAGGGCGGGAGTGAGGTGGGTGTAGTCGAGGGTGGGTGGGGGCCGAGGGTCATGGTGTGGGGGGTGGGGGGCGGGTGCTGGCTGAGCAGGCCTGGGTGTTGGGTGGCAGGGATCCCTTAGCAGGTGTGCGGGGAGGGACACAGGGGCCTTGCCCCCAGGAGTCAGGACTGACGCTGCAGAGGGCAGGAGGCTCAGGGTCTGGGATCGGGGGTGTGGATTTGGGTCCCAGCTCAGTCATGTAGGAGCTGTTCGACTGTGGGCAAGTCATTTTCTTAGTCTCAGTTTCCTCATCTGAAAAAATAGCAGGTAATGATACGCACTGCCCAAGGTAACATAGATGTGCACATGCTTCAGAATGCACTGCAGATGTTGGTCATGAAAATCACTCTTCTGCCTGAAGCTTTGTCTTACAGATCTTGTACCCTTGGAACTGTGTGTCATGTGTCCGCCCCTGAGCCTGGCCGCAGTGTCAGTTGGGAGAGCGGGCATCCTGTATCGCTATTTTACAGATGAAGGATGGACGCCAGAAAGCCTTGCTTATTATCACATCATTAATGAGAGAAGGAAAGATCCTGGGCCTGCCCAGCTCTGTGACTTACTGATGGCAACTTGGGGCAAAATTACTTAATTCTTTTGACTGTTTACCCATCTGTAAAGTGGGCCTATAGAATAGGGTTTTCGGGATTCTGTGAAACATAATGTGTGTCCATGCCAGTCACCCAGTGGGGACTCCCCTAAAACTCATGCTTCTCCATCTTCTGGCCCAGTCCGCCATCCTGCTGTCTTTCCCAGACTCCTGCCCGGGATGCTCACCTCCCTATCTACCCAGAAGCCTGCAGGACTCTCAGCGTGTGATTTTGAGGGCAGTCATTTGGAGTCACGTGTGTCAGAGCTCCCCTCGCTAAAGGGTCTGATCTCTCCCAGATAACGGACAACCTGACCGAGAAGGAGATTCAGGTAGAGAAGATCCACGTGGACACATCCTCCTTCACAGAGGAGCTGCCTGGAGAGAAGGATTTTGCGCACGTGGTGGAGATCTACGACTTTGAGCCGGCGCTCAAGACCGAGGACCTGCTGGCAGCCTTTTCCGAGTTCCAGTGAGAGGCTTCAGGGAGGTGGGGAGGAGGGGGTGCCCAACTTCTGGAGAGGAGCTAGGACACCCCTTTGTTGTGGGGGACAGTTGCCTGCCCCTCCCCCGGTGCCCAGCGATCTAGAAAGAAAGGCAGAAAGTAGGTGTGGCTGCTCTGGGCTCCATCCTCCGGGGCAGTTGGCTTGCTGGCTGTGACGCTGTGGAGGGGGAGAGCTGAGGTTTCGGTTGCAGACACTCTCCAGAGGCCCGAGACCTGGCCCTGCTGGCACCGGGCAGCAGATCTCCGTCCCGGCCCCGACACGCCCACGTGGTGGCCAGGACCCGGCGGGGCCCCTGCCTCCCCTGCTCCACGAGCAGCCACCCGTCGGGCAGTCAGCAGAATGGGGCCGTTTCCAGGCAGGAGCTATTTCTGGGGTGAACTGGGCCTGAGTGGCCCTGGGGCAGGGTCTGGTGGAGATAGGAGATGGGGATTTAGTGAGAGAAAGATTTCTCTTGTTTCCCCAAATTCCTTGGATCCAAATCCAATCTTTTCTCCTTTTTTCTTTTTCCTTTTCCAGATGCTCATTTTCTTTTCTCCAGTCCCCCTTCTCTTTTCCTGCTTAGGCTTTGAAAACATCCCTTTCTTCAGGGCCCCCTTTCTGACCGCTTCCCGAGCAGCCTCCCCTTCCCTCCCCGAGCCTGAGCTGGTGGAAAGCTCGAGGGGCTCATCAGCTCTCCACCCCTGCGGGCGGAGCCAGACCGGGGCCACTGGTGGCTTCCTTGGCCGGCGTGGCAGTGCCACGGAGAAGCCGTGGGCCCCGGGACTGCTCTGGCTTCCCATGGGGCCCAGACTCGGGGTGCTTTCCTGAGCAGCAGAAAGGAAGTCGAACAGGGGCAGTTGCATTGACACGCTTGTATTAGGTCCTGTGCCCACCACACAAACCCTTTGCCTCCAGCCTCAGACCCCACGCCCTTGGCCTGGCGTGACGGCACCTGTGAGGAGCCCCCTTCGCCCTTGGCATCGTGTGCTACGAGCTTTGTGTCCTGGCTTCCTCAGTTCTAGGAGTGGGGGGCCCATCCAGCCACGGGGGTGGTGTCTCTTTCTGAGGCTGACTGTCTGGTCTTCAGAGAAAGTCTGCGCCCGATGGTCGTCTCCTTCCCAGAGGAGACGGAACTAGTCTTGGGCTCAGAGTGTTTGAGGGTTGGAGGTGGGAGGGGACTTCCTGTAGCAGGAGGGGTTTTGCCCATTTGCTCGCCTCGTCACTCTGTCTCTTCCCCGGCAGAGAGAAGGGGTTCAAGATCCAGTGGGTGGACGACACGCACGCGCTCGGGGTCTTTCCCTGCCTGGCTTCAGGTGAGGCGGCTGCACGGTGGGCTCGGCCCCTCCACTGATCACCGTTGGGGAGGGCGGGAGCCTAGGGTTCCCTGGGTGGGGATTCCTCCAGGTCAGGGTGCAGGCTACCTTGAGCCGGCGGACTGGCAGGGTGTCTCCCAGCCCCTCCAGAAGTCCTGGGGGGGCACAGCAGGAGCCGGGCCAGGAAGCTCACGGCCTCGCCTGTTCATCTTCGTGCCTTCAGTTCAGAGGTTTCAGATTCAGGTGACCTTTACTGAGCATGTAGGGCCAAGCCCTACGGACTTCCACATACTAAATGAAAGCATATGAAGGTGCCATTTTTTTTTTTATAAATTTTTTAATTTTATTTATTTTATTTTTGGCTGTGTTGGGTCTTCGTTGCTGCGTGCGGGCTTTCTCTAGTTGCGGCGAGCGGGGGCTACTCTTTGTTGCGGTGCGTGGGCTTCTCACTGCGGTGGCTTCTCTTGTTGTGGAGCACGGGCTCTAGGCGCGTGGGCTTCAGTAGTTGTGGCGAGCGGGCTCAGTAGTTGTGGCTCGCGGGCTCTAGAGCGCAGGCTCAGTAGTTGTGGCGCATGGGTTTAGTTGCTCCACGGCATGTGGGATCTTCCCAGACCAGGGCTCGAACCCATGTCCACTGCATTGGCAGGCGGATTCTTAACCACTGCGCCACCAGGGAAGTCCCGAAGGTGCCATTTTTATAGGTCAAAAGCATTCAAATACTGGCAGTTTCATACGGTTTGAGCAGATGCGTCTCATTCCGTTTTCATTACAGCGCCGAGAAGTAGGTCAGGTGACCCCTATTTTACAGATGGGGAGACTGAGTTCCCTGTATGTCAGTGTCTGGTCAGGATTACTAAGACTCTTGGCGTCAGAGCTGGGGAGGCCAGCCAGCCTCCTGGCTGTAGCTCTGGGCGGTGCCCATCCTCCGTCTCGGCCACTTTCCTGAGCTGCCCCTGCCACCCCACTGCTCAGTTTGGATGTATTTGTAAAGAGTTGGTACCCGGCCGCCCTTGGCTGGGCTTCTCACAACAAGAGCTTCTGAACACAGAGCTGGGAGTGACCATGGCCGGGGTGGGCCCAGTTCTCAGAAGAGCCTGGGGTTTCAGGGAAGGGGGGCAGTGTCTAGGCAGCAAGAGGACTGGGGCGAGGTAGGGGCTTCAACCCCAGGGAGGGAGCCACTGAAAGAGAGGCGGGGGCAGGGGGAGGCCCAGAGGCTTTCTGGTCCTCGGAAAGGAGGAACAGTGGGCTAGGCGTGGCCATGGCTGCCTTCCGGGCTCCACCAAGCTGTGTGGCACGGGCAGGCCACGTCCTGGCCCCAGTTTCCTCATCCGTACAGTGGCTTGGACCCGAAGCCTCTCCCAGCTCTGACGTGCCGTGTCTGTTAAGTGGCCTGAGTGCTCCATGGCCTGGCACAGCTTGGGGCAGTGAGGGCACGTGCCCTGGGAGGGTCTTGAGTTGGGGAAGGGTGGCGTTTGTTTTAAGCTCCCGGGCTTTGGAAGGCGGGGGCCTGCCTCTCCTGACGTCAGAACCGTAGGCCCACGTGGCTCCCGACCAGCCCGGGGCAGGAACGTGGAAGCTGGGCTCTGAGCGGGCTCTCCATCTGAGAGCATGGGTGGCCCCGTGCAGGACTGCGGGCTCTGGGGGTGAGGCGAGCTCATGGGGCAGCCCTGTCCCTGAGCTCTGAATGGGTGTAAAAAGCAGCTGCGTGGGCCTCGGGGTGACACTCGTGCTCCTGGGTCCTGCGGAGGCCTCAGCAGGAGGAAGAGGGCACGACTCCAAATCTGTTGTCTTTCCATAGCTGCTGAGGCCCTGACCAGGGGTTTCTCCACGCTCAAGATCCGGCCCCTGACGCAGGGAACCAAGCAGTCCAAGCTGAAGGCCCTGCAGAGGCCAAGTAAGGGAGCCGGGGGTCTGGGTGGGAGGGCTGTGTGAGTGTTCGGTTGGGTGGGGCGGGGCCTTCCCTCCGATTCCCTCCCCTCTTCAGTTCTCTGCTTTAGGGCTCCTGGGCTGCCGCGGCCAGTGGGGTGCTCCTCCCCACCCCAGGGGGGCCCATCAGCAGTGCTGTCTGCCAGCTGCTCTGGCCCAGGCTTGCCCTCCGCTCACACCTCTTGCGGTGTGGCTCAGGGGGAAGCTTGGTCTTTCTGTACGGCCGTGGAAGCCATGTTTTGCTGTAGGGTAAAAAGCTTGGGCTTCGGTGTGATCCTGGCTCTGGCACTTATTTAAGTTGGCCTTGAGCAAGTCACCTAACGTCTGTGAGTTGGTCTCTTTCTCTGTGAGATAAGCACTGGAGTGAATAAGAAAGCCTGGCACACGTGCCCACAGCGGTGAGGGGCACACAAAAGATGCCGTATAAATGACATCTCCTCCCCTTTCCTCTCCTCCTTCCAGAAGGCACGAGGGGGGCTTTTAGAGGCCAGTTTTCCATGGCTGCAAAGCAGCGGCTGGCAAAACTGGCCTGGGAGAAGCCTGCTGAGGCGGTCCACATTCTTGTGGATTACGTGGTCTTTGTCCCAGACTTCTTGGGGACAATAAACATCCTGTCTGTTGATCCAAGAGCTCCAGGTGTCCCATCCTGATTTGCTTTCCCTCTCAAAGGGCCCTACAAAGCAGGGGGTAGACAGGATTAACACTGCCGCCACAGAGAAACAGGGAGGGCGCAGAGGGGTGATAGGGTTAGTGAGGACCCCACGGGGGGCCTGGAGCCCTAGGTGGCCCCCTCTCACCAGCATCTGGCCGTGCGCTAATGGCCTCTGAGGCCGCTGTGTTGCTGGGAGGAGAGGCCATAGCCTTGAATTCAAGTCCCCACCCCATGGGGCTTTCCTTTTAGAGCTTCTGCGTCTGGCAAAGGAGAGGCCACAGACAAACACAGCCGTGGCCCGGAGGCTGGTGGCCCGGGCCCTGGGGCTCCAACACAGAAAGAAAGAGCGGCCTGCAGTGGAGCCTCCCCCGACCCTGGGGCCCTGAGAGGCCCAGGCGGCCTGGATCGGCGCCCGCCCCCCGACCCCCTCCTCAGCTGGGGCCCCAACACCGCAAGCCTTTACACACACCAGAGCAGCCCTGAGCCATCCTTGGAGCGTCACTGTGGGGCATGGGGGCTTTACCTTGGTCTAGTTCCAGAAGTTGAGAAAAAATAAAAATGTAAGAATTGTTAACGTGATTGCGTCAAAATGGGATGGTCTGCCGCGGGACACTAGGGGGCGCTGTTCGCCTCCCATTTGAGACCTGGGGCTGCTGAAGAAGCTCCCGTCACTCTAGTTGACTGGGCTCGAGGATCCAGCTGGGCCTCGGAGGCATTTCTGCGCAGAGCCTGCCGGTTTGGGGGTGTAGGGTACACCTGTTGTGTGACACCTGCCCAGTCTCCCGCAGAGCAGCTGGGGGCTGTTGGCAGTGCTGCAGGCCCCCCTCTTTGGACTGGCCCCAGAGTTACCAGTGGTGCGGGTTACACGGGGGGGTCCTTGCGGAAATAAACATGAACAAGCCAAGAGGCGAAATCTGAAATGCCCGCCGAGTTCTCCCCCCTCACAGGAACGGCGGGGAGGGCAGCTTTGTGCGGACAAGGTCCCGGCGCACTCATCTTTCCGGTTTGGGCGGAGTTGGTGCCGAGTGGTCCTGCCTGGCGCTCTGAGGTCATCGTGGACCCCTCGATTTGCTGGGCCACAGCGTGCTGTGACACAGAGGGAGTCCCGCGCCTGCGGGGAGACTGGCTGGCTCGGGGTCCACCCTCACTGCACCCCGGGGACCCATGATCTACTTCACTGCCCTCCCCCAGAGCCTGAGACTTAAGTCTAGATGTCCCATCTGGTCCTCACACAACCACTGTGCCCCTGGCACATTTCACTAAAAAACAAGAGCTGAAGAAAGGCTGAGACCTGTGTTTCTGTTGATTTTCCTGACCTCCTTAGACTGCGGCTCTCGGCAGGAGTCGCCCCTCCTCTGTGGTGTGCGTTGAAGGAGGCCCCCGTGGCCACGCCGGACGGGAGGGGCCCAGGAGCTCACGTCTCTGCAGGAAAGCACATGTAAGGGTGCCAAGCTCCCTGACTGCCCACTAGGGAAAGGAGCCCTGCTGCTCAGGGGCTGCGTGCAGAGGCCCAAATGAAACACACATGCAGGTCATAAATCTTTTATTCCAAGTTTCAAGTATGTGTAAGTGTCCGTGGTGACACATGGCGATCGGTAAGTGTCCTCATCACCCAGGACCCTGGTTATAGCACCGTTGAATCAGTTACAGAACTGGAAGGACAGAAAGAGGAGTCACTTACACAGCGGGGCTGGTTTTTCTTTCGAGCTATACTTTCAAAGGCCCAGATGCCCAATATGAAATGCCACTAAATTTGTGTTTCAAAGTCTGTGAAAATAGCATATAATAATAGTATCTTGAAAAATAAGAGGACACGGGGGTGTGGGGGGGAGAGAAGCACCAGCTCTGACCTCACTGAATCAGAAGACGTGTGGCAGCATTATTTATATGTGTGGATAGAAGAGGGTGGAGGCAGTTTGTTTAATTGGAAGAGAAGTCTAGATACTCCAGTTGGCTGGAAACGACCCAAGAGGAGGAGAAATGGGATTCAGCCAGACCTCCTCGGGTTGATCACTCACGTTGCCAGCATGTAACTTGAGAAGAAAATGGCCCCGTGTTATCTGTGCTGAGCCGAGCAGGTGGTGAGACTCGGACCGGACTGTGCTTGGGGTGGGACAAGCTGGTGACAACCTGTGCGCTGGGGTCCTGGTCAGGGTGGCTCTCCGTTGGCACTGCTCCCACAGCCCCGTGGATGAGCCCCAGCCCCAGAGGCCTTCCCAGCCAGCAGGTGTCAGGAACACGCCTTACTCGCCTTCCTCCTGAGCTTGGCCGGGGCTGCAGGGCGTCGAGACAGGCGGGGCCGGGCTGGATGAGGGGGAGCAGGGCGATCTGATCGGTCGGTCGTTGGGGAAGACGTGCTGTGGCCCGAAGGCAGGAGGTGACCATGTCACTGCTTTACCGCGTGGAGAGCTGGTTATTTATGAGTCCACTGAAGTGTTCAAACTTCTTTTCTGTCTCTTCACTGAAGGAACCACCTGAGGGGTGGGCACCAGGGAGACAGAGTTTGGCAAACCAGATGCACAGGTCACAGGGTCCCTGCAGCCACCACCCTCCTCAGGCGGCCACCTCTATGTGACACCCCCGGGGCAGCGACAGGTGCTGGCCATCTCTAGGGCCAGGCCCATGTCAGCTGCTCTGTCAAAGTCGAGTGAAGGAGCGACTAAATCTAGTGCTTTTCGTTTTCTTCTCCACCGAGAGCGAGGCCATCACTTTTCCTGCGGAAGAGAAAGCTCAGCCTCCCCTTTTGGAACCCGGGTTGTCTAACGCAAGGAAAAGCTTCTTTACTGGCAACCAGTAGCCACAGTGGTTGACTAGCTTCTAGCTCTCGACAGGAAAACGATACACAGAGCCCGCAAATTGCTGACGCCCCCATTTTTGAGGTCTCATGCATAATGAGGTCGTGGCCTCAGCTCCAGCCTTGAAATAGCTTTGGGGTCTACGCTGGGCTGGCCCGGTTTCTGTCCCGTCCTTTCTCCTTAGCCAGAGCTGGCTGTGAAAACCCGGTCTCCATCCAGGCCTGTGGTGTCTACAACGTCCTTCCTGCGTGTGGAAACGCGAGGCTGGCCCCATTCCCTGAAGTCTTTACCCAAGTTAGGAAGCTGCTCTGGTTCCTCGAGAAAGTGGGGCAGCTCTTGCCTGTCTCCTGGAGTTGGGCTGCGGCGTGGGGGGACCTGGCAGGCCTGAGGCGCTGTGCTCCCCAGGAGGGCCCGGGGGCCTTACCTATGTGGCAGTTGTACATCCAGATGCGGTGGCCGTCATAGCGGGTCCTGCACTTCATGACGTTATTGGTGTAGTCAGACTCTGCCACCTCGTAGTTGGGGTTGATGACGACCTGGGGGAGAGTCAGGTCGGAGGGGGTCCCGCCTTGGCCACCCTCCGTCCCAGGCCCAGCTGAGGTGCTGAGACCAGGCCTGCCCCCAGAGCCGGGCTGACCTCACGAAAGGGAGCAAGCATGGCCGGTGCTGTGTTCCAAGAGCAGCCGGGTGGGCGCAGAGCTGGTCGGAGATGAGGTCGGGGAGGCAGAGGGGGGTGAGGCCTGGAGGAGTGAGACCTCCGCACACTCTGTCTCGGTGTAGTTCACACACACACACACACGCACACACACACAATCGTACCCTCTCCTGGGTGCGCTGGGGGTTTGGTACAGAGGCAGGAGCTGGGGCCTGGGGAGGCCACGGAACGGCTGTTGAGGGCACCAGAAGGGAGCCGGGGAGCAGGATGTGCTGGGAGGGGTGGGGACAAGGCCCGGGCGTGGTGGGGAGTTGGAGGGGGGCTGCCCTGGGTGCTGGAGACGACACTGCTCCCGGTGGTGTGACATTGGACATGTCCCTTCCGCTCTCCAGGCCTCGGTTTGCTCTAGGGGATCCCCAAGCCTTTCATGCTCACCAGTGCAGGGCCTGGGCTCTGGGGGAGACTGGGCCCGCCTTGCACCCCCTTCCTCTGCATCATCCCAGGTAAGAGGGCATAGCCCAAAGGAGCAGGGGCAGGAAGACCATCATTCTGAGGGGGCTTCTGAGAGCGGACAGAAAAGGGAGATTTGGGGTGAGGAACCCAGAGGAGAAAGGGGAGGGAGGGGGAGGGGGAAGGGACAGAAGCTGGGCCTGGGGCTGTGGGCGAAGGTATGGAGGACACAAACGAGACTTTTCCTGAGGGCCCTGCCACATGTGGAAGGGCTGAGAGCCCAGGGAGACAAGGGGGGCAGAGCTGCCCTAGGTCAGTGTGATGGGGGAGGGGTAGCCTGCTAGTTAAGGCACATTTTGTAGGTTTGGGGGCCTCAGGACCTTTCCCTCCAGAAGGGCCTGGGCGTGACCCTCTAGTAGGCTGGTTGGGCCCTGCCAGAGCTGCTGTGGCAAACGGGCCAGTGGGGCCCCCAGCCCTGCATCCTGGCCAGTGCAGGCCATTCTGGGGGCCCTAGGCTACCACCGTGACTCTGTGTCTCTAGGTAAGGCGGGTCAGTGTCCCGCTCTGGGGTGACCTTACTTTTCTTTGATCTCTTTTCTACCCGACAACCTTAGCTATCCCCTGCCCCAGCCCATGCATGGCTCATAGACCAGGACAGACAAACCCCCTGTACCAAGGCCCGGGCAGCCCCTTGCCCATGGACAGCCGTGCCCCGAGGGAGCCCACCCAGGTGTCCCTGCGGGGTGACCATGTGGGCAGTAGGGGCTATCAGGGCCTGCTTGACCCACTTGGGTGCAGGGGTGGGGACTGAAAAGAATGGTCTCCACAATCCCATCAGACTCTCAGATGTATGGTTTCCAATCTCATGAGGATCAGTGGGCAGTGGCTTTAGTTCCTTAGACAAAAGATCTGCTGTGGTTTACAACAGCGAAGATGTGGAAGCAACCTAAGTGCTCATCAACAGATGACTGGATAGAGATGCAATACATATATACGCAATGGAATACTACTCTGCCAGAAAAAAGAATGAAATTTTGCAACTTTCAACAACATGGGTGGACTTGGTGGGTGTTATGCTTAGTGAAATAAGTCAGAGAAAGAAAAATACTGCATGTTATCACTTATACGTGGAATCTAAAAAAATGAAACAAACTAGTGAATGTAACAAAAAAGAAACAGACTCACAGATACAGAGAGCAAGCTAGTGGTTACCAATAGGGAGAGGGAAAGGGCAAGATAGGGGTACAAACTACTATGTATGAAATAAATAAGCTACAAGGAAGGATACCTTGTACAGCATGGGGAATCGAGCCAATGTTTTCTAATAACTATAAATGGAGTATAAGCTAGAAAAATACTGAATCACTATGTTGGACACCTGAAACTAATATAATACGGTAAATCAACTATACCTCAATTTTTAAAAACTTGAAAAAAAAACCCACAAACAAACGAAAAATAAATAAATTGGCAGTGGCAGTGGCAGTGGCAACCTTGTGTTGAAAAAAAGTAAAAAGATCTGCTGTGGATCCAGGAACCTAGTAACGCAGTGAGCCCTGCCTCTGAGCCTCTGTGCAAAGGCCCCTCCGGATGGGACGCCACCTCCTCCTCGGCCTGGCTTTCTCCCGCCGGTGCAGCATTACTGGTGCCTGCACTTGGGTCCACATGGGAATGGAGAGAACCGTTGACACAGGCCGGGGCTCTCACAGATCTAAAGCTCCACGTCTATCACAAGGGACAGTCTTTTCCATGAACATGCCCCTAATGAGTTAATTTGCTACGTGTATAGTTTAGGAGTCGAGAACACAGAATATGGAGTCGATGTGACCTGGGTTGGCCTGGCTGTGAAATGCGGGTAATGGTAACACCCATCCCTGGGGGATTACATGAGACCATGGGTTCACAGGGCGTAGGCAGGTTCTGGCCCATCGCTGATCTTCAAGGAGCCGCAGTTATTAAATAGACGTTGTTAGAATACACGATGCTACCCGTCCCCCAGGAAAAGGGATAGCAGACCTCAAACCTACACCACCACGCATGGAGTACGTGCCCAGAGACACGGATATTCAAGTTTTTAAATAAAGAGCTCTCTGCTCTTCGGTTGGTCCTCTCCAAGTCTGCGGTTCTGGGCTTGTGGGTGGAAAAGTGCTTGGCTGTCTGATTTTCAGTCTCTGAAACTGACCACGGAAACTTTCAAAACCCTTCTGCGGTCACTTCCCTGCAGGTGTCGGTTCCTCCCAGGACTGTCTATAGGGTGGGGACCGTGACTGGGCCCTGCGCTGGCTGAACGCCCCCTCAGGAAAGCTTTCAGCACAGAATGACACATTTCTGGTCGCCCACCTGCCACCCAACCATCAAGCTTGAAAGCAAGACGGGTGGGGATGTGGGAAAAATGAGAAGGCGAAACGAAGCCTCCACAGGCAGGAGTGCACCTGTGCACCAGAAGGGGAGATGGTGGGGATACAGTGCCCCTTGGCTCCTCCAGCAGTCAGGGCCCTGGCTGGAGCACGCAGCTATTTGCGGGAAGGTGGGAGGCCAAGCCCTCTTAGTTCCTCCTCAGGGCGGGCCTTCCCCCTGGACAGCGTATGTGGAAGTCCTGGGAAATCTCCACACAAACAGTCACCGGAAAGGCTGTCTCTAGTCCCTAACAGCCTACCATTATAGATTCATTTCTTCACATTGAAAATTGCCCCCTCTGCAGATCCTCTTCTATGAGGCAAACGTTTCTGGGAGAGGCAAGTCACAAACACTTGGGAGTGAATGGCTCTTTGGGGGATTGCTTTTAGCCTTGACAGCACAGAGCAAGGCAGGGTGACGGCACTGGGAGAGATGGGGTGGAGGTGAAAGTATAGCTCCAAAGGACACAAGAGGTGTAGGTCGCCTTAGAGTCTGTGCACAAATTCCTGGCCTGAGGACCAAATCTGGCCTTCAGATGCATCTTGATTTGCAAGCACCAGGTGTTAACTGAATTGATGTCTCAGGAGGTCTGCAGTTCCCCAGGGGCCTGCATGTCTCACATACCTAAGTTATCTGGGTGACAGTGACAGCCTCAGGGTGTAGGACTCTGTGCACTTCAGGTGGCCTGGCCTCCATGCGTTTTCTGCCTGGGCACCATCAGAAGGAGGCTACCCACCCACTTGCTAAGGCAGAGACACCCCCTCCCATCAGCGGGGGCCTGGAGCCCCTTCTCATGCCCCTCACCTGGAACAGGTAGTCTCCAGGGGGCACGTCGGTGATGTCGACCCACTGGCAGTCGATATCATGGCGGTACATGTCCCAGCAGCCCATGGTGATGCCCTGCTCGCCGAAGTTGGCACACTCATAACTCTTCTGGATGTCTGAAGGCAGGGGCAGAGGGAAGCCCAGTCACCACGCACCCACGACCCCTCTGCCGGAAGAGGCTTCCTCTGCCATCTGTGCCACCCTGCCCACAAAGGGCCCCGAGCAGCCCTGCTGGGTGCGTGACATCCCCAGACCCCACCCTCAGCATCTCTCCGTTCTCCCAAGCCGACAACCTTGGCTTCATCTGGGCTCGGCAGCCCATCCCTTCTGTGCTCTCCTTTTGATGGAATCCCTCCCTCTTTCCCTACCCACAACCCATTGCTTCCTCCTCCACGAAGCCTTCCCTGGCCACTCTGGCCCACCTTGGCCTTTCCAAGGAGTATCAGCCTAGGAATGAAGCGTGTGCTTATCTGGGTATGTTTTTGGTGTTTATTGTTGAGCTTGATGCTGGGGTCACCTTGTCTCCCTCTGGGGAATCTGTACTTGGATGTGGACTCAGGTCTGGCTTGTTTCTCTGACCCTTCCTGGGTCAGTCCATTGTCTGGCGTATGGTAGGTGCTCAAAACCCATCTGCTGTGTGATTTCCTGGCATGTCAGGGGCCACGTCAGCCACTGACAATTCGCACCCATTTATCGAGAGGCTGCCTCGTCTGGGCGCTACTCTGAGCTCCGGCCATGCTGACAAGGGTCATCGAGTCTCCCCTGGGAGAGCCTGGTCAGGCCAGGATGGCAGGTGCGCACACAGGTGGTCACGGTGCAGGTGTGGCAGCTGACTAGGGGTGTGAGCGCGGTGCTGCCTCTGCCTGGGGCAGTCGAGAGGGTCTGGGAACCTCAGAGTGAGGGTTTAACTTGAACCTGGAGGTAAGAACCAGTGTGGCGGGGGCACTTGTGTTGGGACTCAGGGAGAAGAGGCTGTGGCAGCCAGCGTGGGAGGGGACTGCGTGTCAGGTTCAAGGCTTTGGGCCTTACCCGGGAGGCCACGTGGACCCAGCCGTGCCCGTCAGCATAACTCTGGGGACCCAGGTGCCTCTATAGCCAGGCTTTGCCTACCCCCCAGCCCCAGGCTATAGTCATGGGATCCCCAGTGAGGACGGTCACGGGGAGAGTCAGCAGTGGCCGGGGTGACACAGAGACCCGCGCCAGGCCTGGGCTTCCAGCCGGGTGGGCGCACACGGGAGCACCTGAGCCCCTCCGGAGCTCCCCAGCACCACCTGCCCCGCCAGAGATACCTCCTTCACATTCCGTGTCCTCCAAGCAGAAGCTGGCCTTGTGGCCCTCTGCCACCTTGGTGCCATTGAGGTTCAGCAGGTCGTAGTGGGTGAACACCTCCATGCTGTGGTAGTGCCTGGGGGCGAGAGAGGGGGCCTGGGTGTCAGTCTCTGGAGTGACGGCCGCCTGCCAGCGATGGCCCAGCTGGCGCTTTCCCACTGGGGACACCATGAGCAGAGCAGCGTGGTCCAAAGTGGCGGCCAGTGGGAGAGGAGTGGGCAGTGACAGGGCCTGAGGAACGGGGGGATGGAGCCAGTAACCGTGGTGCTTACGTGGGCTCCGGAGGGGCACAGCCCGCTCACCTCCCCAGGCCTCAGTTCTCCCATCACCTGAACGGGAATAATGATGCACATAATGCACAGGATGTTGTGGAGACGAGTAAGATAAACTGATGAGCAGAGGGCCCGGCATCAATGATAAGCTCAATACATTAGGACATTTTTAGTAAATGTGTGTAACATCTTCCTGGGTGCTAAAGTGGCTATCACAGCCCATGCCTACTTGACACATTTTCTGCAGACAAATGCAAGTCACTCTTCCATGTCTTTTGAAAACTTTTAAGGTGGGAGTGTGGTCGGGAGGGAGAGAGGCCGCAGAGGGGGAGGAGGGGTGGGAAGGGCAGGCGCTGATGAGTGGGACCCACGCGTGTCCCGAACCAGGTGACGGAGGCAGAAGTCTGTGCTCCTGGCATGGAGTAAATAAAAAAGGAGGCGAAAAGAGGGCTCTTAGGCCCTGTGGGAGGGAGAGGATGGCAGGCACATCCTGCGGGCCCTGGAAAGGAGTAGAGGGGGAGAGAGCTTGTACACCCCCGTGGCTCTTCCCTCAGCTGAGTGTTTACCTAATGGTGTGCCATCCGGTCACTTGGGAGGAATTGAGAACAGATGCAGATTCCTGGAAAGGCCTGCGTTAGGTGCAGAATAAACAAGGGAAACACGGCTGCCACGTGCTGCCGTGGGGCCTTCCTATAGCTCTTGGTGGCCAGGCCCGTCCTAAGCTGCTACACATGTATCACAAGCGGCTGCAACGCACTTATCTCTGTCATTACAGGGACATGTGGAAAATGGGGAGAAACTGAGGAACAAGGTACCAAGGCTTGGGGAACAGAATCACATGTTTCGTTGCCATGCAAGCTGAGTTCCCCCTGCAGGAAAGAGTGCATGATAGCATGACCCCCCTGTCAGGGGTTCTGTAAGGATGCAGTAGGAGAAATCACAGAAATACCTAACGTGGGACTTGGAACAGAGCAGCACTTAGTACCTGTCAACTCTCTGCTTACTGCTACTACTCCCAGGAGTGATGGAGTCGTGTTTTATTACTGCCACCACCACTACCATTGCTACGATTATTCCCAGGCCCAGACAGCAGCTCCCCCGCCTCCCGGGCCTCAGGTGGTTGGCCTCAGGCTCCCTCCGCTGGATCAGGAGCAGAAGAGGGGAATTAAAAGGACAGGTTTTCAGAGAGGAAATCAGAGGCTCTTTTCCCTTCTTCCTGTGTTGGGCTTGTGCTAAAAAAAAACGTCAGAAGTTCCTAAGTTGGGCTTTTCCCAGGTCACTCATGTTTCTGGGTAAAAGAATGCTGAGCCAGGGGCCCACAGGGAACAGTCACAAGGATGCATTCTGTGGCAGTTGAAGGGATGACTTAGAAAGAGTCTATTTTGGCTTCTTGAAGGAGCAAGATGAGACAGGAGGTCTGACTCATTGCCTAAAACATGTCTGCCTCTTTCAGAGCCGGGTTTATGTTGTCATGTTTACCGGCTGGAAAGACTGAAGAGGGATAGGTTTATGTTCCGTTGTCTAAACAAAATTCAGACAGAGTCCACAGATGGACTCTTGTAAGGCTGACCTTCTCCCGCTCCCCCTGCTTCCTGCAGACTCGAGTTAAGAGTCTTCCTCAGCTTCTCAGTTTTTCCCCTGTGGATATCAGGAGGGAAGCAGCTGGTTGGAGCCTCCCAATGTTAGCTAGCTGAGGGCCGGGCGCCTCTGTGCTTTACCGCTGGGGCATACGTGGACATCAGCCCCGGGGCCACGTTTCCCTCCCAGCGGGTTGGCCGTGGAGCCCAGGGGCACCCGCCTTCCACCACCCACACACGCATCCCAGGGGATATGGATCGTGGCTGCTGGGAAGGCCCCTGGTGATCAGGGGAAATTTCCTCTTTTCAGGCTGAGTGTCCTGAACTTTGGAAGTCTAAGAGGGGGCCTGATCCATGGGATAAAGATAGGGAAACTCCGATTCGCAAAGAAATTCCAGAAGTCTAAGGCGGGACAGAATTCCTGACACTAGAGGGAGGTCACTGTAATCTGGATGAGAGGAAGGACAGTCTCCTAACGTGAGACTCCAGATCACAGTATTCTAGGACACGGTACTAGCCGAGGCAGGAGGTGCTGGGTGAACACGTGGATGACAGACAAAGCTAGTCCAGAGCAAGAAGGGAGGTTTGGGTATATTCTCTGTTACCCTAGGTCATCTCGGGCCCAAATAAAACTTTCGATCTAGCATCAGTGTGCGTTGTAGAGATGTTTCACTCTTTTTCGTTTCCCACACCAGCCACGAGTCCTCCGGTGCCTCCAGGATGGAGAGTCCTGGCCGGCACTCAGTCGTGGTTGGGAAGAGGCTCCCATCCCCATTTCAGAGAATTTGGGGGTGTGTTCCAGCCTCAGGAGGTGCGGCCACAAAGGGCAGGGTCCCTCCTGCTTGCTCTTCCCTGCCCTCCTCGTGTGCTAGGCAGCCCCTGGCTGGAACAAAGCCCCACGGATAGGATGAGGGCCTAAAATTGGCTCACAGAGGCCGCACTGAATCTGTGGGGCTTTGACCTGATACGGGGGCTGCTCCGCACATGGTAGGGGGTGGGGCGGAATGAAGGAAAGTCCCCCCTTTGTACCCGGGCCATCCCTGACTGGAGGGCTGGCACCTGTGCTGGATGTCACCTCCCAGCTCCTCTCCCGGGCTTCCCCAAGGCGTGAGGGGCAGGGAGACTGAGCCCTGGGACAGAGCAGGGGCTGAGAACCGGGAGAGGCCAGGTTGCTCTGTGCCCAGCTGTCAAAGCTGTGACATCACGTGCCAGGGGAGCAGGTGTGGTCCCACTCCCTGGGACACAAGAAGCAGGAGGGGGACCCCCATCAAGATCATCAGCCAAGGGCCATGTACATGAGAGAGAATGGTGCAGGGCATTTCCCTCTAGGTCTGGCTGGGGAGGAGACTCCTAAGGGGGCCGTTCTTTGTTTCATCTTAGGGCTTTCAAAGAACATAGCTCTGTTCCTCATCATAGCATCTACTAAACTGGGAGATGTAGTTTTCCCCATACACACTGATCTGAGCCAGGGTTCTCAGTTTTGGCTCCACAGATGGCCTTCAGTGTCTGTAAATCTGCTGAAATAGGATGTTAAATCTAGAAATAATTTTTTTGAGTGGAGGACGGGCCAGCTTTCATCACATTCCCAAAGGGACCCAATGGAGATTCGGGCCAGGATTCCTGTTGAAAGGTCCTCCCACAGAGCCTGGAGAACGCCCCTGGAGCTCTGGAGGCCAGGGGTGGGGAGTTTCTTATACTCTCTGGGGTCTTATGGTCAGAGGTTCTCAGCCATGGTCCAGGAGGTCGAGGCCTGAAGGAACATATGCTTAGCCAGTATGTTCTTTCCCACCCATCCCTCCCAAACCATTGATTGCAACATCTATAAACAAAGAAAGAAAATAGAACACAGGAAAAGCTGGGGGAGGGGTGGGGAGGAGGGGGCCAGGGTCACTGGAACACCAGATCAGAAGAAACACTTCCATGATGTCGTCACGTGTATTCTTAGGGAAAAGACCATTCCTTCGAGGGCAAGCTTAGGTCACAGGGAGACTCCTACCGTGTGATGTCTGGGTGGAGTGCCACATGCAGGGCAGAGATGCAATTACCTTCTACTTGTAGGCCCACAGGGCACCACTTCCTCCATGTATTCTCCGAAGGAAATCAGCACCCATATGTCATGGCTTTAATTTTACTCTCTGACTTCCTCCCTGCAGAAGACCTCCATGCTTCTATATAAAGACCAAAACTTCTTTGGCTAATTAGGGCTTTTAGGACATACGGATAGTAATTACAGTTGACCTTTGAACAATGGGGCACGGACCCCTGTGAAGTTGAAAATCCAAGTACTACTATCGCTGCCTCAGAAACAAAGGAGTTGATAAATGACTCACCCGAGGGCAGGAAGCGGAAACCGTTTGGATAGATTCGGGACTCAAACTCTAATTCTTTTGATTCCACGTATTGTAATCTCTAATCAGACATAAACTTTTCCCCACACTGAGTTAATTTAAAAGCTGTATAGGGCTTCCCTGGTGGCGCAGTGGTTAATAACCTGCTTGCCAACTCAGGGGACACGGGTTCGAGCCCGGTTCGGGAAGATCCCACATGTCGTGGAGCAACTAAGCCCATGCGCCGCAACTACCGAGACTGCGTTCTAGAGCCCGCGAGCCACAACTACTGAACCCGCGTGCCATAACTACTGAAGCCGGCGCGCCTAGAGCCCGTGCTCTGCAATAAGAGAAGCCACCGCAGTGAGAAGCCTGCGCACCGCAACGAAGAGTAGCCCCTGCTCGCCACAACTAGAGAAAGCCTGCGTGCAGCAATGAAGACCCAACGCAGCCAAAAATAAATAAATTAAATAAATTCTTTTAAAAAGCTGTAAAATGAAAATGCATATAGTGAGGTACAATATGTATTGAAAAAAATCCACGTATAAGTGGACCCGTGCAGTTCAAACCCGTGTTGTTCAAGGGTCAAATATAAAGGAATATCAGCACCCCTGAGTTCTACCATACTCCTTTTATTTATTTATTTATTTGGCTGCACCTGGTCTTAGTTGCAGCGTGCGGGATCTTTAGTTGTGACATGCATGTGGGATCTTCCCCGACCAGGGATTGAACCCGGGCCCCCAGCATTGGGAGCACAGAGTCTTGGCCACTGGACCACCAGGGAAGTCCTCCACAGTCCTTTCTTTTGAAATGGGTTAAACAACTCTATCCCCAGACTTGAATGTGACTAGGCCGTAAGTTATGACATGAAAAAGCAGCACAACACAGATTTCTGATGAAGACTGGGCGGAGGTACCAGGAAGAACGCACGCTTGGGAGTCAGAGAGGCCCCCAGTCGGGGTCCCTGCTCCACGACTTCACCTTGGGCTAGTCCCGTGAACGCAGAGCCGCCGTTTCCAGACTCAGGAAAACGAGGGTTCCCCGCTCTGGCACTTAGAAGGGGGTCAGTAAATGTTAGTTCATATGCCCCTAACTGTGATCATCACATTTTAGAGCTGGAAGGATGCCTGGTGGTCAGCCAGACTGGGGCCTCTCAGACTGCTGTGCACACAGTGTCCTGGTGACCTGTTAACACGCACATTCTGCTGTGAATCTGCCAAGGACCCTGGATTCAGCGCTGACTGCAGATGCTGCCAGCCCGCCGGCCCCGCTCTGAGAAGCAGGGACCTGGTGCAAAAGCTCCTGTGCGGATGGGATTCTGAGCATAGAGACCACACTCCCCGTGCCCAGGTCTGTGGCCCCTCACGGTGGGGGGCAGGGAGGGCTGCCGGGTTGAATGGCAGGGGTCTCCCTCCCTTCATGTGCAAAACTGTGCTCCCTCCACCTGCCCAGCTCAGGTCTGAGCAGGAAAATGAGAACCATCAGTGGCAGCCGGTTCAGGATTAGGGTAGGAATCAAGGCAAAGGGACAGAAAGAAGGGAGATGAACAGGGAGGCTTATGTTGGCTCCAGCTAGGGCTGGCTCTGGGATTGCGCTCTGTCCTTGTCCGTGATTTACACAGCACTGGGAACAGAGCCACAGACTGAGGGCTGGAAGGGGTATTAGCAGTCCTGGCTGATGTGGCCCAGCTGGCCTGACATCATGCAACTGGTTGGAGGCACAGCTGGGTCGAGAGACCAGGCCTCATGACTCCCGGGCCTTGAACTCTTGTCTCCACACCCACCGCCTTCGTAGAGATGTTTAAAACTTATACTGGTATTTAAAGTACATTCCTAAACGAACTCAGAATCCAACAACTGCAAAACCCCAAGCACCCTGCAGAGCACGAACTTGCTGTGAACACACTTGAAAACTGTCGACTGAAGGTCAATGGAAGGGCACTGGGTTCTCAAAACAAAGTTTGTCGACGTTGGAGCCAAGAAAGAGAATGGGCTCGGGGAAGAGGAGGTGGACCAGGGCCCCCTGGGAAGAGAGAATGGCGTCTGCAAATGTGGGAGGCCAGTGGGCCATCCCTCCAGCTGGGGAGAACCCCGCCCCCGGGACCGTGTGGCCTCTCGGCTATCCCTAAGTGACCCTGCGATCCTGGACCCCATCTGGGTACCTAGGGCTGGTGCAGCCTATGGCGCTGGCAGGGAGGGTTCACCTGTGGCAGTCATGCCAGATCCACGCGTGGCGGCCGTTCTTGGGTCGGAAGTCAGACTGGCCATTGTTGTGGATCTGGGAGGAGAAGCGCAAGAGCCGCCGGTAGCCCGTGGTGGGGTTGGTGTTGGCAGCCGAGGCCGCGAGGCAGTTCTCCTCCATGGCGCACTGAAGCATGAACATGGGTCGGTCCTCCAGGTAGGTGCTCTGCTGCACGATCTCTGCGTTGAGGACCAGGTCGGGGGCAGCTGGGAAGGCAGACACAGGATTCAGACAAGGCCACAGACCCCCCCCCCCACCCCTTCCCGAGTAGGTTCCTTCTGATTCCTGAGATGGCACTAGCCTCCATCCCTGCCGAGCCTCACTGTCTAGAACTGGCTCGTGGTGTCCCCCCTCCGGGTCACCTTCCTTGTGGATCGCTGCCCCCAATTCCTCTCCCCCTTCTCTGAGAGTCCTCCTGGACGCCTCTGCGGATCCCAGCGCATGTGCGCAAAATATTGACAGTTGTTCAACGTGGGTAATGGGTGCACGAGGCTTCGTTATACTATTTTCTCTCCTTTTGAGTGGCTTGAGATTTTCCATAATAAAAAGCATACGAAAACAATGAAATTGTGCTATGCAGAGAGAGAACACTCTTAATACCTTGGTCTGATTCTTCCGGGAATGATATAAATGTATTTTCCACCATGTGTAATATTGTATGTAGATTTATAGTCTGCTAATACTGTTTCCTTTAAAACATAACTTGACATATTCCTTTGTTAATAAATACCTGTTACAACATCCATTTCATGGCTCCATAATATTTAATTCATAACCCTATCCCATACTTTTAGATACAAGGGTTGTCTGGAACCTTTCAGTTAAAGATGAAGCTGTGATAAACATCCTGTAGTCAATCTGTGTATGTAACTTTAATTATTTCTTTAGAATATATTTCTATAAATGGAACTGCTGGGGGGCAGGGTTGCATACTTTCAAGGCTCTGATGTATATCAGGTTCTACAAGTTTCCACTCGCACTGTTGCTCTACATGAGAGTTCTCGCCCAGGTACCTCTTTTAAAACAAGCTGGGGACTTCCCTGGTGGCACAGTGGTTAAGAATCCACCTGCCAATGCAGGGGACACGGGTTTGATCCCTGGTCCGGGAAGATCCCACACACCGCAGAGCAACTAAGCCCGTGTGCCACAACTACTGAGCCTGAGCTCTAGAGCCTGCGAGCCACAACTAATGAGCCCGTGCGCCACAGCTACTGAAGCCTGCGCGCCTAGAGCCTGTGCTCCGCAACAAGAGAAGCCACTGCAATGAGAAGCCCATGCACCGCAACGAACAGTAGCCCCCGCTCGCCGCAACTAGAGAAAGCCCGCGCGCAGCAACAAAGACCCAATGCAGCCAAAAATAAATTAATTAAATAAATTAAAAAACCAAAAAAAAACAAGCCTGACTTACTCAATTAGTGCATTGCACATAGCAGGTGTTAAAAAAAAAATCACCAGTGGCTATAATCTATGTTTGCTAAACAATTGTATTAGAAGGATTAGCTTCTTTACCAAAGGATTAACTGTAAATTTCCCTTTAAAAGTGAGACTGTATTGACCAAAGGATTAACTGTAAATTTCCCTTTAAAAGTGAGACTGTATTGACCAAAGGATTAACTGTAAGTTTCCCTTTAAAAGTGAGATTGCATTGAACATTTCTAGTGTACTTCAATTCACAAAAATGTATGTGAATCATTTACAAGACCCAACCATCTTTTATTTCCTAACAGGTTGCTTGTAAATTTCTCAAGTGGGTGCCATCTGTGAGCTTTGCTTCGCTCAAGTTCACCAATGCCCGGAGCACTCCTTGCTTGTCTGCATCTCCTTCCCATGGTCCCCAGGCTGCACGTGGAGCCCAGTAGATTTTCAGTGATGGGGCCCCGCCGCCTCTAGAGAGCAAATCCACCTGCAGGGACTGGGTGTGGAACCGCAGGGGAGTGAAAGGGCACTCAAATGGGATGAGGGGTAGGGAGGCTCCCATCTGCTGAGAACGATTTCCTCTTGGAGGGCACAGACCGGGATGCAGCATTGCTGGCACTGAGCGTCCTGGGCACACCTTTTTTGAGGGTGTTGTGGTCTCTTATTCATTGTCTATACACCAGTCAGTACTCACTGGACAGTCCCTCAGCTTCCCTCTGAGCTGGGCCGAGGGGTCTCCACCGGACCCTCCTCTTTCCGAGAGGAGGCCAGCCCTCCCTCCAGCTCAGGAGTCTTAAGGTAACGTGGCCTGACTTAGCCGGTAGCTCGCTTTCAGCACCTGCCATGGAATGGGGCCTTGACCTCCCTAACACCCGAAACATCCCCCAGAATCTCATCCGAGGCACGCACTCATCCACCCGTCTATCAAGTATTACAATGAGCACCGCGCTAGCCTCTCTGGACAGTGCTAACAAGGAAGGTCCTATATTACGGCAGGAGAGACAGATAGAGCACATATTCATTACTTAATTATAATTGTGACCAGAGCTTGAAGGAGAAATATGCGGTGTTTTGGGAATTATAACAGGGGACCCAATCTGGGGAGAGGGGTCAGGAAAGACTTCCTTGGAGGCAGTTGCATTTTAGTTGTTCCATGGAGGACGAGCAGAGGTTAGAGGGAACTGCTCTAAGATGCTAATCTCAGTAGCACGTGCCGGGCCCCTGAGGCATGAAGGAGGACCAAGGCCTGCGTGTACTGAGGAGGGGTGGGCAGGGAAGGCGGCCTGATATGAGGCCGGACAACACGTGCCTGTGCAAGACCCTGCGTTCACTTAAGTCGGTGGGAAAGCTTGGACGGGGTTGGAACATGAGGCAGCACAAGCGGGGGACCAGCACTGACCCTGGCTTCAGGGAAGGGAAGCAATGGGAGGTCCCAGGGAGGAGCCTCTGTGGTAACATGGTGTAGAGGATGGACGGTGGGACGGAAGAAGGTAAAGGGAGTTGAGAAGCTATGGAAAGGTAAAAGTCCAGATGGCTCGACTCTGGGGGGTATGATGAGGAAGACAGAGTGATATCAGGGAGAACTTCCAGGTTTAGGATGTAATTGGTTGGATGAGAAAAAGTAATTACAAAGGGTTGCCTGAAGAATATACTTTCTCTTTCTGAATAAAGTATTAAGCCAGATCAGTGTTCCTGGCCCCAGTAACCTTTACTCCCCTGCAGACTCTGACTGATACCTTCAGTCCAAGCTGAGGGGTCCTCTGAGCAATAGCCCCATGAAAGTCAATTTTTGTCTGCCGTGAGGATATGGCGGGCATTGTTGATCTCATAACTCTCAGGCCTCATAATGAGAAGTTCCTTTTGATCTCAGTATCTAGAATAGTGGACTTCTCTTTGACTCATGGGTTTGTTTCTATGGCATACTGTGAATTATATTAATGACCAGGTTTCCCTCTTCCCTTTGGCTGCTAGGAAGCTCACTGTATAATTACAATAGTAAATGTATATGAGTCTATAGCAGTAAATGTATAGGACTGTTTAGTACATATTTTTTATTAACCTCTCTTGGCTCCATTTTGAGCCACTACCTTTTTGCCAATACCTACTTTTTTTTTAATCTGCTTTAATCTTATGCTACCTTGAATTTTATTTAGGTTTACATTATCTTAATTTCCTTTTGGAAAAAATGATATATTATAAATATAAATAAATTATTAAGCTAAGAAAAGTCTCCTGATGAGGGTGAGACCACTTTGCTTGGATGCTCTCCCCTTGGAGGGCTGGTAAGGGTGGTCATCTCACTCTCTCCTCTCAGGCAGGATACAATAGCTTGTGATGTCTGCCCAGAGAAGCTCGCACTGGAGTTGAGAGTCCTGCCTTACAAGGGTTAGGAGATGCTGAGTGGGTCTAAAAGGGGTTGGTGGGAGAAGTGACTGAGTTCAAGTTTAATCTTCTCCCTAGTTCTCCGTGATGGTAAACAACAGTGCATCACTGTTTCTTAAGTGCTTGTGTGTATTTGTTGTCACATCTAATTTCCAGTTTGTAGGAAAAACAACAAAGACTGTGGATTACAGCAGTTAACTAACTTTGCCAAGATCAGCTAATAGTGGCAGGCAGGGTCTGGTCTGGAGTTCTCTGGCCAGACTCCAGGCCTCTCCTACCTCCTAGGTTCACAATGGAATCATATGATAAGGCAAGGACGGGGGGGATCCAGAGAATAACACGCCTGCAGTGCTGTCAATGGGTCCTCTCAGCATGGAAAGGAACATACTGAGATGGTCATTCTGAATCCTGGCTGGGGTGGGGGAGGGGTGGGATGGGATTCCCTTCTATATTGTCAAGCTCTTTAAGATTCCCAGGGAGTCACCAGGAGGCTAAATCACCCCCAGGGTGTGAAAACAGACAGGAAATGATCTTTCTTTTTCTTTTTCTGTTTTTTTGGCCATACCGCACACAGCATGCGGGATCTTAGTTCCCCGACCAGGGATCGAACCCATGCCCCTTGCATTGGGAGCATGGAGTCTTAACCACTGAACCGCCAGGGAAGTCCCAGGAAATGATGTATGGAGCAGGGCGGAAGGAAGGAAGCTGACACTCACCAAGCACTTAGCGTGTGCTTCACCTGTTAACCCAGAAGCATGCTCCCCAGAAGAACAAGTTCTTAGTCACTAAATTCGCCCTAAGGCCACTTAAATAATCTACAGTGACCCGGCCTTTGAACCCAAGGCTCCCAGACTCCCAAGTCCTCCCTCCTGCCTTCCTCTCCACTGTCATCGGGCAAGATTCCAGGTTGCGGGTGCGGGTAGTTCCTCTCGCCCCCGACTCTTCCACTTAACACGAATCCATCTCTGCTTTCCTCTTTTGCTCGGCTCATAGCAGATGCCTCAGAGCCTTGCAAAGAATCATCAGTGAGACTCTGATCCCCTACTGGAGCCTGGCAGGGAGGGTGGGCTATGACACCCAGGAGCTCTCACTTTCTGAGCAGGCAACTCCAGCCCCGTGCTGCACTCCGCCCTCGGGGCAGGCCAAGTCCTCTCCGTCGTGGCGGCAGTGCGCCAGGGACAGCTCTGTTCCTGAGCACTTCACTCCGCTCATGACCACCTTGTTGGCGTTGATATTTCCGTGCCAATACCAGGTCTCCTGGATGAATCAACAACAGCAACAAAATGGGCAGTACGTCACCTAGAATCGTCATTTTCCCATAGTCTATCAAATTTCAGCCTCACAAAAGTCCCAAGCCTTTATGATCCCATTATTCAGATGGAGACAGCCAAGGCACAAAGAGTCACTTACCCAAGTCATGCAGTTTGTTGGTGGCAGTGCGAGTGAGACCCTCACGCTGGATTCTGCCCCTCCCCCCTTCTGGAAAGCACAGCTAAGGGTGTGTTCAATGCTGTGTGTCAGGAATGGCAGCTCATGCTGCCCATTCCCTCCCCCTGAGCCCGGGGCAGACATTACTAATCAATCACAGCACTCTCCTCTAAGCCTGACTGTGCTCTCGGAATCCTTCTCAACACAGTGCTCCAGGAATACACTGCCAATTGATCAGAATTGGCAGGAGAGAAGAAATCTATTCACATATGTCAACAGTTAGTTCCATGTTCATAAATCTCATTGGTTCTGTTTCTCTAAAGAACCTGACTACACACCCTGATCCTCTAGAGAGAAAACTGGGGCCTTGGGAAGGGATAGGGCTTGCAATCAGGGGCGGATTTGGGACTGATATCAGGGACAGGCCCGTTCACAGCCTCAGCTGTGAGGCCCAGGTGTCTTAGGAACGAGCTGACGGGGAACAAAAATAGCCAGACAGCCACTCTGTTGTAATGGGCACTGTTTTTCGACTCTGTTTTTCGAGAGCACCCTGGCTTGTCATAAGCAATATTAGCAGAAACATTACATGGCCCTGCGAAGCCAGGCTCCCAGAGGGCCCCGGGTACCGGAGGCCTGCCCCTTCTGGATGCTGGGCGGGGGGAGCCACAGGGCAGTGCCTGCTCAGGACTCAGCACCTACCCTGGGCCCTGGGCAGCCCGCAGCCGGCAGTCAGGCTCAGCGAGGCTGCCTGAGTTCTCCCACGTCCGTTCCTAAGAAACCCCTTCCCCGAGCAGCCCACCTGGGCACAGGGGCTGAAGTCAGGGTTAGCAAAGCAAGATGGGGGAGCTTCAGACATTTTCTGGTTCTGGGAGAAGGTGAAGGAAAGCGTTTAGAGCCAGGATATTGAGGACCTGGGACTATTCATTCCACGTCATGGGGAGGCGTAGAAGGGTGGCTGCTTTGCCCCAGATCATTGGGCAGCCGGCTGGTAGGGCTCTGGTTGGGAATAGACCCGGAGCCTCCAGGCTCCCTCTCCTCCGGCCCCCAGCCTCTCTCTGACAATGTTCCCTTGTAGGATGGGGTCCAGAAAGCAATGACTTTTGAAGCCGAAGCGCTACTTGTCTTTCTTCTGACAGGGGCAGGAGCTTAACTGCCCTCAGCTGAGTCCCTCTCTTTAGGGAAGGGCCTGCGGGGAGGAGGGTGCAGCGGCTGTGAAGGGGCCCTGGACGAGGCTTGGGGATTTACCAGCCAACCAAGGAGAGGATGCGTGGATGTGGTCACCGTGGGGAAGCATGTTCTGGGTGAGCTAAGGCGTCTGGGGGGTTGGGCTGGGTGGGCTCCCCTGCCCCACAGGACTGAGTGGCTTCTGTCTGCAAGAGGCCCATCAGGACGGCCCGGGAGGAGCCCTTGGCACAGTGCGAATCCCAGTGCGCAGAGCTGAGACCGTGAAACCAGCGTCCAGAGAGCACGTGACCCACCCAAGGACTCGGGGCTGTGGAGAGCGGCGTGGGAGCCAGGATGAGGCTCTTCCTCCGAGCCCATGGCTCTCTGTCTCCTGGGGTTCGTGGAAGATGGGGACTGACGAGAGATGGAAAGGATCAGACTGGATGGAGGGTTCAAGGCCCTCGGGGATTTCTCACCTGGAAGGCATTGCTGGCAAACCCCAGGCCCAGCTGCCGGCAGACCACCATGGCCTCCACGATGCCCCAGTTCTCGCCGCACACTGTCCCCCACACGAGGGACCCGTTCCTCTCCACCAGCACCTCCACTCGGCCCTCGTAGGGGTTTCGGCCCCCGTTCAGGCGCAGCTGCGGAGAGAAAGGAAGGCAAGATCGCCACAAGGGGAAGGAAGGTTGACGCCCCGCCGTACTGCCCTCAGTCCCAGTTTCCCCAAGGCAGGGGGTCCTGCCTGCGACACAGATCCCGCAGCATCGCTGAGAGCCTACTGTGTGCCGCAGGCATCGTGCCCAGCGTGGTCTTCTGTATTCGGTCCCCCGCCCCCGCCCCACTGCAGGCATCCTGGGGCCCTAGAAGCCTGTGCAGCTGGGGAGGCCCACTCACCCCTCTGAGCAGCCAGCAGAGTCTGCTTCTGCTGCCCATGCGCCCACCAGGGGGGCTGCTCTTAGATCAGACACTTGGAAGGATGCAGCAAGAGGCCTTAAAATGGTAGAATCCCCTGACTCTTTCCTGGACCCTTTTCTCCTCGCCACACCTCCTGCCCCCAGGTTCCAGCTCCTGATCCCGTCTCCTCCCACAGCGTCCCCTGCTGTCCTCTCCCGCAGAACTCTCTTCTGAGACCCATACAGCCAACTGCCTGTCCCACCCGGCACCACGGAGACCCCAAATCTAACTTGTCCTCTTTTCTCTCTCCACCTAAAGCTGTGCTCTACCTCCCCCTCGTTCCCTATTTCAGCTAAAGCCACTACCATCTGTCCCAGGGGCAGCAAACCGTGTAGCGTGAAAGCAGGCATCACAATATGTAAATGATGGGGCACAGCTGTGTGCCCATAAACCCATATATACAAAAATAGGCAGAGGGATGGGTTTGGACTGCAAGCTGTAGTTTGCCGATCCCGAATCTATTCTGTTAGACAAGCCAGAAATCTGGGTGCAATCCTCAGCATCGTCTTCTCTCTCATCTCCCCACATCCCGTCAAAATCTTCCTCCGTAGATTTTAGCTCCCAAGTCTCTCTCCGACGCGCCCTCCTCCCTCCAGCTCCATCCTTACCCTCTCGTCCCAGGCACCATCACCTCTCACCTGAACCAGCCCTCCTCACCTCCCGTTGCCTCTCCTCTTGCCTTCACTGACCCATTCTCCACGCAGACGCCAGAGTCACATTTGAAAAACACCCAACCGCATTCCTCCCCTAGAACACGTCCATGGTTTCCCACTGCTCCACTACTCCCCTCCTCATCCTAATCACATGTCTCTCTCCTCCCTGTTCTCTGACCTCCAAGTGCATGGCCTTCTTTCAGTTTCCATGGCTACCTAACTTTCTTGACCATGTCACACAGTAAGTCTCATTTCACACTGAAGTCTATTATATACAGAGGCCCTTTTGCCTGGCTGGTCCCACTCATCTTTCCAATCCTATACCCAATGGCACTTCCCTGCGATGGGGGTCAGTGCCCACTTACACAGTCTATCACTCCCTCTACATCTCCTTCTTAGCATTCTTGACAATTATAATTAAGCTAGTTCACAATTTAACATCTGTCTCCTCTGCTAGATTATAAGTGCCAAAGAGCAGAGCTGTCTGGATTACTGGATGATCAATAACTAAGACAGCACCTCCCACATGTTAGGTATATGCCAAGGCTATTTTTGGAATGGATGAATACACGATCAGTCTTACGGAATGAAAGCGTGGACCAACTTAAGTGAGCCCAAGCAGGGAGATCTCGAATTTGGGGAAGGGTTCTGAAACTTCAGCTTTAATCCAGATACCTTACCCTGCTTTCCTTTATGCTTCTCACAATTCATTCCTTTGAGATAAGGCATAACACTTCCAGGAATCCTCAGCTGTTTGTTTGCCAGTCCTTAGCAATGGCACGACCCCTAAGTCACAGGTCTTAATTCTTATGGACTTAGGGGCTGGGAGGGTCACTGAGGTCAGCCGACAAACAGACAAGCCGAGGGCAGACATGATGCTCGATCTACCTGCCACGGTTGTTGAGCGGATGCATAAATGAGGTAGTTCATGTAAAGTGCTCAAACAGGGCCTGGCACCAAGTGAGTGCCGAGAACTATCAGACATCCTCACAGCAATGATCATCATTAGGGTGGGAGTCCCAGCAGAAAGCAAACCTCTCTTCAGAGGAGCTAGAAGAGGTCAGAGCAGGCAGGAAGAGGGCTGGCCTTCGGGAGGCTGACATTTGTCTTCCTGGGTGTCTCTGGGCTGAAGGAAATCCCGATGAAGCTGGACACTGGACACTGGATATGCATTGTACATCAGCCATGACTAACATATCTTTGGATCTATGTAAAAACACAAACAGATAAGATGGGCAGAGCCATCAAGAAAGTCCTAGAAGGGCCTGAACCTCAGCAGGAGGCGAGTCACCCAGCTCCAACATGCAGGGGAAGGCCAGCAGCCCTTGGACAGGGTGCGCCTTCAACCCATCCGGGATGTCTCTAGAGGTAACTTCAAGCCATCCCCTCTGCTTATTTGAGACCTAATAAAGGCCTGTATTTTACCATATACTTCCTTTGTGTGCTTACTGAACTCTGCCGGTAATGCTGGCACCTCCCGAGAGATGAAATGAATTGTGCAGAGTTCACAGGATCCACTCATTCATCCGGTATTTATTGAGCTTTTACCATATGACAGGCCCGATGCTCAGTGCTGGGAAATTCACAGGCAGACTTTCAGAGCACTTAACGTGTCTCCGGCCCTGCGCAAGCCCTTTATGGACATTCGTTCCTCACAGCACCCCTAGGAGGCAGCAGTACCATGTCATCCAAATTTCACAGATGAGAAAGTAGAGTCT
The DNA here is from genome assembly GCF_009873245.2 of Balaenoptera musculus. Lineage (NCBI taxonomy): Eukaryota > Metazoa > Chordata > Mammalia > Artiodactyla > Balaenopteridae > Balaenoptera > Balaenoptera musculus. Next base: position 15,057,465 of record NC_045790.1, on the reverse strand, counting down.
CAGATACAGTAAGTGCCTCTTAACTACCATGCTAGACCACCTCCAAACCACGCACGTAAGCCCCCTTCTCCAGGGATGCTTTTGTCCCAAAGCAGGGACCACCAAGCCAGAACTGAGGACCGACTCACACTCAGGTTAGAGGATGGAGCACTCCTGCTGGTAGGTTGGGGCCCTGGAGCCTGGGCTTATGTTCTGAGGCTTTTCCTGTCCACTGGGGTCAGATTGAGCCCTGAGGTTTAGGATATTCACTAAGGCACCTAATTTTGTGCCTTGTGAAAACCAACTCCGGTCGCCTCTGAGCGGCTACAGCCTTGGCAAGGAGCGGTCTGCCAGCCCCCCACGCATGTCCCCTCTCCCCACCCGCCTGGCCCCCTGAGTCTCCGGCCTTCTGGCCCGAGGACACTCTGTGTCCTGGATAGACAGACAGTGGGGACGTGATGGCGACCACAGGCCTCTCCTCTAGGCCTCGGGCTGAGCCCTCTAACAGCTTGTGTCCTGATTTAGGAGCCTGGAGCCTCCCTTCTCTTTGGGAGGTCCAAGTCCTTTCCCCTTCCCCTTGGTGTGGTTTCTAGAATCTCACCGCAGAGCCTGGTGGAGCTGCAGGCCGGCACAGGGGCGCACCCTGGGGAGGTGGAGGCCGTGAGTGAGGACCCCTCCCGTGGGCCAGGTTGGCACTGAAGTTCGGAATGCCAGTGGGTGGTGATGATTAAAAGCAGAATGGCGATCGGTTCAAGATGGCAGAGTAGAAGGACGTGCGCTCACTCCCTCTTGTGAGAGCACCGGAATCACAACTAACTGCTGAACGATCATCGACAGGAAGGCACTGTATCTCACCAAAAAAGAGACCCCACATCCAAAGACAAAGGAGAAGCCCCAGTGAGACGGTAGGAGGGGCGCAATCACAATAAAATCAAATCCCATAACTGCTGGGTGGGTGACTCACAAACTTGCGAACACTTATACCACAGAAGTCCACCCACTGGAGTGAAGGTTCTGAGCCCCACGTCAGGCTTCCCAACCCGGGGGTCCGGCAACGGGAGGAGGAATTCCTAGGGATTCAGACTTCAAAGTCTAGCGGGACTTGATTGCAGGACTTTGACAGGACTGGGGGAAACAGAGACTTCACTCTTGGAGGGCACACACAAAGTAGTGTGTGCATCGGGACCCAGGGGAAGGAGTGGTGACCCCATAGGAGACTGAACCAGACCTACCTGCTAGTGTTGGAGGGTCTCCTGCAGAGGCAGGGGGTGGCTGTGTCTCACTCTGAGGGCAAGGACACTGGCAGCAGAAGTTCTGGGAAGTACTCCTTGGCGTGAGGCTTCCCAGAGTCCACCATTAGCCTCACCAAAGAGCTGTGTAGGCTCCAGTGTTGTGTCGCCTCAGGCCAAACAACCAACAGGGAGGGAACCCAGCCCCACCCATTAGCAGACAAGCGGATTAAAGTTTTACTGAGCTCTGCCCACCAGAGCAACACCCAGCTCTACCCACCACCAGTCCCTCCCATCAGGAAACTTGCACAAGCCTCTCAGATAGCCTCATCCAGCAGAGGGCAGACAGCAGAAGCAAGAAGAACTACAATCCTGCAGCCTGTAGAACAAAAACCACAATCACAGAAAGATAGACAAGATGAAAAGGCAGAGGGCTATGTACCAGATGAAGGAACAAGATAAAACCCCAGAAAAACAACTAAATGAAGCAGAGACAGGAAACCTTCCAGAAAAAGAATTCAGAATAATGGTAGTGAAGATGATCCAGGACCTTGGAAAAAGCATGGAGGCAAAGATTGAGAAGATGCAAGAAATGTTTAACAAAGACCTAAAAGAATTAAAAAAACAAACACCTAGAAGAATTAAAGAACAAACAAACAGAGATGAACAATACAATAACTGAAATGAAAAATACACTAGAAGGAAGCAACAGCAGAATAACTGAGGCAGAAGAACAGATAAGTGACCTGGAGACAGAATGGTGGAATTCACTGCTGTGGAACAGAATAAAAAAAAAAAGAATGAAAAGAAACGAAGACAGCCTAAGAGACCTCTGGGACAACATTAAACGCAACAACATTCACATTATAGGGGTCCCAGAAGGAGAAGAGAGAGAGAAATGACGTGAGAAAATATTTGAAGAGATTATAGTTCAAAACTTCCCTAACATGGGAAAGGAAATAGCCACCCAAGTCCAGGAAGCGCAGAGAGTCCCAGGCAGGATAAACCCAAGGAGAAACACGCCGAGACACATAGTAATCAAACTGACAGAAATTAAAGACAAAGAAAAATTATTGAAAGCAACAAGGGAAAAACAACAAATAACATACAAGGGAACTCCCTTAAGGTTAAGCTGATTTCTCAGCAGAAACTCTACAAGCCAGAAGGGAGTGGCATGATATATTTAAAGTGATGAAAGGGAAGAACCTACAACCAAGATTACTCTACCCCCCAAGGATCTCATTTAGATTACACGGAAAAATCAAAAGCTTTACAGACAAGCAAAAGCTAAGAGAATTCAGCACCACCAAAGGAGCTCTTCAATAAATGCAAAAGGAACTTCATTAAGTGGGAAACACAAGAGAAGAAAAGGACCGACAAAAACAAACCCATAACAATTAAGAAAACGGTAATAGGAACATACATGTCGATAATTACCTTAAACGTGAATGGATTCAATGCTCCAACCAAAAGACACAGGCTCACTCAATGGATACAAAACAAGACCCATCTATATGCTATCTACAAGAGACTCACTTCAGACCCAGGGGCACATAGTGTCTGAAAGTGAGGGGATGGAAAAAGATATTCCATGCAAATGGAAATCAAAAGAAAGCTGGAGTAGCAATACTCATATCAGATAAAATAGACTTTAAAATAAAGAATGTTACAAGAGACAAGGAAGGACGCTACATAGATCAAGGGATCAATCCAAGAAGAAGATATAACAATTATAAATATATATGCACCCAACATAGGAGCACCACAATACATAAGGCAACTGCTAACAGCCATAAAAGGGGAAATCGACAGTAACACAATAATAGTGGGGGACTGTAACACCTCACTTACACCAATGGACAGATCATCCAGACAGAAAATTAATAAGGAAAAACAAGCTTTAAATGACACAATAGACCAGACAGATTTAATTGATATTTATAGGACATTCCATCCAAAAACAGCAGATTACACTTTCTTCTCAAGTGCGAATGGAACATTCTCCAGGATAGATCACATCTTGGGTCACAAATCAAGCCTCAGTAAATTTAAAAAAATTGAAATCATATCAAGCATCTTCTCTGACCACAATGCTATGAGATTAGAAATGAATTATAGGGAAAAATATGTAAAAAACATAAACACATGGAGGCTAAACAAAACGTTACTAAATAACCAAGAGATCACTGAAGAAATCAAAGAGGAAATCACAAAATACCTAGAGACAAATGACAATGAAAACACGATGATCCAAAACCTATGGGATGCAGCAAAAGCAGTTCTAAGGGGAAGTTTACAGCAATACAAGCCTATCTCAAGAAACAAGAAAAATCTCAAATAAACAATTTAACCTTACACCTAAAGGAACTAGAGAAAGAAGAACAAACAAAACCCAAAGTTAGTAGAAGAAAAGTAATCATAAAGATCAGAGCAGAAATAAATGAAATAGAAACAAAGAAAACAATAGCAAAGATCAATAAAACTAAAAGCTGGTTCTTTGAGAAGGTAAACAAAATTGATAAACCATTAGCCAGACTCATCAAGAAAAAGAGGGAGAGGACTCAAATCAATAAAATTAGAAATGAAAAAGGAGAAGTTAAAACAGACACTGCAGAAATACAAAGCATCCTAAGAGACTGCTACAAGCAACTCTATGCCAATAAAATCGACATCCTGGAAGAAACAGACAAATTCTTAGAACGGTATAACCTTCCAAGACTGAACCAGGAAGAAACAGAAAATATGAACTGACCAATCACAAGTAACGAAATTGAAGCTGTGATTAAAAATCTTCCAGCAGGGGCTTCCCTGGTGGCGCAGTGGTTGGGAATCTGCCTGCCAGTGCAGGGGACACGGGTTCGAGCCCTGGTCTGGGAGGATCCCACATGCCACGGAGCAGCTGGGCCCGTGAGCCACAACTGCTGAGCCTGAGCGTCTGGAGCCTCTGCTCCGCAACAAGAGAGGCCGCGATAGTGACAGGCCCGTGCACCGCGATGAAGAGTGGCCCCCACTCGCCGCAACTGGAGAAAGCCCTCACACAGAAACGAAGACCCAACACAGCCAAAAAATAAACATAATAAATAAATAATAAATAAAAATTAAAAAAAAAAATCTTCCAGCAAACAAAACTCCAGGATCAGATGGCTTCACAGGTGAATTCTATCAAACGTTTAGAGAAGAGCTAACACCCATCCTTCTCAAATGCTTCCAAAAAATTGCAGAGGAAGGAACACTCCCAAACTCACTGTATGAGGCCACCATCACCCTGATACCAAAACCAGACAAAGATACTACAAAAAAAGAAAATTACAGACCAGTATCACTGATGAACAAAGATGCAAAAATCCTCACCAAAATACTAGCAAACAGAATCCAACAACACATTAAAAGGATCATACACCATGATCAAGTGGGATTTATCCCAGGGATGCAAGGATTCTTCAATATATGCAAATCAATCAATGTGATACACCATATTAACAAATAGAAGAATAAAAACCATATGATCATCTCAGTAGATGCAGAAAAAGCTTTTGACAAAATTCAACACCCATTTATGATAAAAACTCTCCAGAAAGTGTGCATAGAGGGAACCTACCTCAACATAATAAAGGCCATATATGACAAACCCACAGCAAACACCATTCTCAATGGTGAAAAACTGGAAGCATTTCCTCGAAGATCAGGAACCAGACAAGGACATTCATTATAGCCACTACTATTCAACATAGTTTTGGAAATCCTAGCCATGGCAATCAGAGAAGGAAAGAAATAAAAGGAATACAATTTGGAAAAGAAGAAGTAAAACTGTCACTGTGTGCAGATGACATGATACTATATAGAGAGAATCCTAAAGATGCCACCAGAAACCTACTAGAGCTAATCAATGAATTTGGTAAAGTTGCAGGATACAAAATTAATGCACAGAAATATCTTGCATTCCTATACACTAATGATGAAAAATCTGAAAGAGAAATTAAGGAAACACTCCCATTTACCATTGCAACAAAAAGAATAAAATACCTAGGAATAAACCTACCTAGGGAGACAAAAGACGTGTATGCAGAAAACTGTAAGACACTGATGAAAGAAATTAAAGGTGATATAAACAGATGGAGAGATATACCATGTTCCTGGATTGGAAGAATCAATATTGTGAAAATGACTATACTATCCAAAGCAAACTACACATTCAATGCAATCCTTATCAAATTACCAATGACATTTTTTACAGAACTAGAACAAAAAATCTTGAAATTTGTATGGAGACACAAAAGACCCCGAATAGCCAAAGCAGCCTTGAGGGAAAAAAATGGAGCTGGAGGAATCAGACCCCCTGACTTCAGACTATACTACAAAACTACAGTAATCAAGACAATATGGTACTGGCACAAAAACAGAAATATAGATCAATGGAACAGGATAGAAAGCCCAGTGATAAACCCACACACCTATGGTCAACTAATCTATGACAAAGGAGGCAAGGATATACAATGGAGAAAAGACAGTCTCTTCAATAAGTGGTGCTAGGAAAACTGGGCAGCTACACGTAAAAGAATGAAATTAGAACATGCCCTAACACCATATACAGAAATAAACTCAAAATGGATTAGAGACCTAAATGTAAGACCGGACACTATAAAACTCTTAGAGGAAAACATAGGAAGAACACTCTTTGATGTAAATCACAGCAAGATCTTTTTTGATCCACCTCCTAGAGTAATGGAAATAAAAACAAAAATAAACAAATGGGACCTAATGAAACTTAAAAGCTTTTGCAAAGCAAAGGAAACCATAAAGAAGACGAAAAGACAACCCTCAGAATGGGAGAAAATATTTGCAAACGAATTAACGGACAAAGGATTAATCTCCAAAATACATAAACAGCTCATGCAGCTCAATATTAAAAAAACAAACAACCCAATCAAAAAATGGGCAGAAGACCTAAATAGACATTTCTCTAAAGAAGACATACAGATGGCCAAGAAGCACATGAAAAGTTGCTCAATATCACTAATTATTAGAGAAATACAAATCAAAACTACAATGAGGTATCACCTCACACCAGTTATTATGGGCATCGTTAGAAAATCTACAAACAACAAATGCTGGAGAGGATGTGGAGAAAAGGGAACCCTCTTGCACTGTTGGTGCAAATGTAAATTGATACAGCCACTATGGAGAACAGTATGGAGGGTCATTAGAAAACTAAAAATAGAATTACCATATGACTCAGCAATCCCAGTACTGTGTATATACCCAGAGAAAACCGTAATTCAAAAAGACACGTGCGCCACAATGTTCATTGCAGCACTATTTACAATAGCCAGGTCATGGAAGCAACCTACATGCCCATCGACAGATGAATGGATAAAGAAGATGTGGTACATATATACAATGGAATATTACACAGCCATAAAAAGGAACGAAATTGGGTCATTTGTAGAGACGTGGATGGATCTAGAGACTGTCACACAGAATGAAGTAAGTCAGAAAGAGAAAAACAAATATTGTATACTAACGCATATATGTGGAACTCAGAAAAATGGTACAGATGAACCGGTTTGCATGGCAGAAATAGAGGCACAGATGTAGAAAACAAACGTATGGACACCAAGGGAGGGAAGTGGTGGGGGGGGGGAGATTGGGACTGACATATATACACTAATACGTATAAAATGGGTAACTAATAAGAACTTGCTGTACAAAAAATAAAATTCAAAAATTCAAAAAAAAAAAGCAGAATGACTTTTAATTGGGTTTATCGTTTTTTTGTATCTCCCTTCGGACTGTGCCCTGTCTTACTGACTGCACTGGGGGCTGATAGCTACCTCCGCTACCCCTTTCATAGGCCACTGCCCCCCAAAACTGACTTCATTTTGTTGCCCCAAGGTCAGTGAAAGATGAAGATGGGGGAGCCTAAAGAACCCACAGTTCACACTTTGTCCCACTACCAGAGAGCAGTGGGGCCCCAAGATTAAGTCTCAATGTGAAGGCTCCTGTCTCAAGGGCTCTGTCTGGGAGGGTCCCTGTCCTTTGTCCACCACTGCCTGTGCAGCCAAAGTTTGTTGGCCATGTGTTCCTGTCCTAGGTTCTAGAGCCAACACAAGTCTGAGAGGCTCTGGCTGAAGAATGTGGCAGCACACTGACTCCGGGGCAAGGAAAACTCGGGGTCACCAGTGGGGAGCTGGGGCTTCTCCTTGAAGCACTTCCCAAAGCTCCAAGCTGTGGCCGTGCGTCCAAGGCTAAGCAAGCCTGGAGCAGCCTCCGTAACAGGGAGCAGGGTTCCATCACCCCGGGAGGAATCCAGGCACCTCAAGATGCATTGGGAGCCTTTTCTCATTTTCTAGAAAACTCTGGAGGGAACAAAAGAGGCCAGCCATGAAGTTCAAACTCAGCCCAGGACATAGTTCTCTATTTCCAGGGCCCCCCTCCTGGGTGCCCCATTCTGGAAGTCAGGCTCAATGCTCTGACTCTACCAGCATTGGTGGAACCCCAAGAGGCCTCGAGGTCAACCAGGAGCCTCTGGCCTGCACCCTCTCCACCTCATTACCCTTCAAGGATGCCAGGAGAGGTCAATCCTCCTCCGCTGTTTTTTTTAAAACAACCCAAGGCATTTCTTTTTTCCTATTCCTTTGATTCTCGGTGGCAGCAGTATGGGGTTTGAAAGAAGGGAGTGAAGTGCAGGCAGCTGAAGTTTTCTGAGCATGAATAGGGAAAACAAAACACCCACTTCCAGCCAGGGGGGCATGGCGAGGCCCCCCTGTGTTTTGATAACGTTGTGGTTCACCAATCCCACACCTATTTTTGGAGGTGGCGGGTAGGAAGCGAGGTAACACAACCCAGATGTTAACATGAAAGCAAGCACGGGCATTCTCCAACTCACATTCCACATGTGGGCTTGGTCCTGCTACCCAGTCAGGGCCAGGCTCACAGTTCAGAGGGGAGCTAGAGGTCAGCAAAGGTGCCAGGGCCCCTGCGTGGATTAGCTCGCTTGGTAAACCCACCTGCCAGTCCCAGAGCCTCCCTGCCTTGGTGTCTCACCCCAGCAATGTAAGAAACGCAGCTCTGCTGTGGCTGGATGGACAAAACCACCCGGTTCCAAGTCTCTGAGTTTTATTAGTCATTCAATAGAGAAGTCAATTTCCTAATGAACTGCGGGCTGGAAGGGAAGCTAGGAATCACCTCTCTCACCTCTTTATTTTCTAAGGAGTAACTGAAACCTTAAAGAGATTAATTAAGGAATCAGCTAGTGCATGATTGTTATGAACTGACTTGTGTCCCCCCAGAAATTCATATGCTGAAGCCCTAACCCCCATGTTAGTTCAAATGTGGCTCACTTGGAGATAGGGCCTTTCAAGAGGTAGCTAAGGTGAAATGAGATCATATGGATGGGTCCTAATCCAATAGGACTGGTTTCCTTAGAAGAGAAAGAGACACAAGGGATGTGTGTGCACAGAGGAAAGGCCATGTGAGGACACAGTGAGAAGGCGGCCGTCTGCAAGCCAAGGGGAGAGGCCTCAAGAGAAAACAACCCTGCCGACACCTTGATCTTGGACTTCCAGCCTCCAGACTATGAGAATATAAATTTTTATTGTTTAAGCCACCCAGTCTGTGGTATTTTGCTATGGCAGCCCCAGCAAACTAACACAGTGATAAAGCTTGGGAGTCTTGATTTTTCTGCTCAGCGGTGTTACCAATGCCCTTGGGAGCCCCAAGGCAGGCCCTGCAGAAGCCTGGCCCACTGCCATGGGAGACGGTTCATACAGCCCACAGGGATTTCTTTCAGAGGTGACATCCTTCTTTTCCTTCCCGGGGGATAGAAATGGCAGATCCAGGCGTAAAACTCTCCCACGCCCTATGCTTGAGCGCTGGGCTCATCTTTTAGAGCCTGGAGGGCCCATGAAAGGGTGAGGGCTGTTTGTGCTGGGAGTGTGGTGCCCCCACTGGCATGACCGGGCACATGGGCAAGCTCAGCTCCACCCACCATAAAACCCTTCTGGAAAACTTCACTTTCTTTGGCCTAGGTCTTTCCTTTGGGTTGAAAACCCCATTCCACCCAAGTCCAATCTGTCTGAAGAGAATGGTGCCCCAGCATACTGGGACTCTTAGCACGTCAGCTTTTATAGCTCTGTTATGGCTTTCTTGGAAGGCTGCTCAGCAGTTACAGATGGCAAGCCCTCCCTGCAGCTGTGGGGCTGTGGCCAATGCTCCTGCTCACCCCCAAGCAAATGCGTGGCTTGGCTGAGGGCTGTTGGGTTCACATTTTTGGCCCCATTGGGCGGTGAACTGTTGTGGCTGACCAGTTCAGTAGTGCCTTTGACATGCTGGTGCCAAGGTCAAGAATCACTGTCAGAGCAGGCACCTGGCTGGGGAGCCATTCTGTACCCTGATGTGTCTGCATTTGCTCATTTTAAAAATAAGCCTTCAAGAAGTTCTTCCAATGTGCCAGCCCTGTACCAAATTCACGGTTTAGTGAAGAGCATTAAATAGGGTTTACTGGGCCTTTTTGTAGGATTGGATAGATGACCTCCTGGCAAAGAGAAGTTCATCCTGTTGGCTACCCCTGTGGGAAAGGTCACCCACACGAGGGGACACGATGCAGGTTTTTAGAGACCCCATCTCAGGAAGGGAGGGATGTGTCTCGGACATAACCCTGTAAAGGTTCCCTTTTCTTTCCCTCTGGAAGCCAAAATACAGTCTTCAGTCCCCAGATATTACCTGTATTGTGCTTAGATCTGTGTGATTTGCAGACCTGCTGTAATGTGGTTCCTCTGAGTTCTTGGAAAGGGCTTTTGCCAAGGGCACCACAGATGCTGTAGACCTTGAATCCCTCCCAGGAAGGATTGAGTTACAATCACCCTGTATGTCCAGCCCCAGTGCAGGGCGTGGCGCACAGTGGATCCCCAACATCTGCCAGTAAGGCCAGTAGAGCTTATCCATGTGTCTTTTCATTTGGCTCCTCCACCAAGGCCAGGTGACGGTCACCAACAGTGAGAGCAGCAGAGCCTGACAACTTTCTGAGCTCATCATCAGAGCACCCTACGACCACCTGTTGGAAAACTTTAGCCTGAGGCCACCTGGTCTACATTTTCTGGGGCTTCAGTGACCAAAATATAACACAGTTCCCTCTGGGCGTCCGGGCTCCTTACCCTTTTCTGGAAGCCCATGGCGGGGATGTTACATCTCACACCAGCATCTTCTTCATGGTTGCAGCCCTGAGACTCAGCATTGAACTTGCAGTCTATGATGGACTTCTCGTTCCCGGTGCACTCGATTTCGTTGAGGTGGATGGGTCCTATCCCTGGGGATGGAAAATGCACATAGGCTATGAGAGCTTCTCGGATGGGAAAGAAAGTTCCAGACAATGAGAACATGCATCTCCCATCCTCAAAACCCTCCCAACCACCTCCTATAATCAGCTCGATGACCCAGGCCTCTTCTACCTGGAGAGAATTTTTTCTTGTCTTGGGAATCATTTCTTCCATGAGAAGAAACAAAAGTTGCTACTAACTTGTGTGACCTTGACCAACTCACTCAGCCTCTCTGAATATCGTTTTCTCACTGAAATAAAGGGGTTGGACTACGGGACAACATTCCAGGCACTGATGAATCTGAAAGGGGTGACTGTCGCTGTGTGGTCAGGCTCCCTGCAGGAAAGAGATGGCATTCTCAAATTGGATGATCTGAGTTAGAGAAAGAGATTTTAAAAATAAAGGTAGGGACAGAGCGTGGGGAAATCACAAAATCACAGTGGATAGCCCAGTACTTGTGGGCTGATAACCCTGGGGCACAGAGGCCACCCCCAGGCCTGCAGGAGTAAAGGGAGGGTGCCAATATCTGGCCCAGGAGAGCAAAAAAGCCATGTGGGGAGGCCACCTTTGAAGAGCCGTTACCCTCGGTGGAGGGACACAGTGGCCCACAAGGAGAATAAAGACCTGGCCCCTCCACTCTCCCCAACTCCAGTCTCCCCCAGGGCTCTCAGCTGGCCACACCTAAGCCTGCCTCCCAGGACCCTGGACCATGTGGCCAAGGTGGAGAGTGGAGCTGTAAGGGCAGACGGAAGACGTTCAGCAAGGACCTCTAGGGTGCATGCGGGAAGCTTCCCTTACAGGCACCGGGATGACAAGGGGGGAACCTCCCACTGCTGGGGAGAGGGAATTCCGTCTGTCCAGCATTCAGCTCAGCTCAGCTCACAAACCCACCTCTCCTCTGTCTTGCCCATCAAGATGGACCCAAGTCCAGTTCTTTCCGGGAGCTCCTGACTGCCTCGAAGCCCACCTTGGACCCTGTCTTGCCCTGCGTTCCCCTCTCTCTCCTGATTCTCACCATCCCCCTCTGGTTCGGGTCGGTCCCTCAGCACCCAAACGTGCTAAAATCTCCCATGTTTACAACGACCCTCCCCTGACCCTACACCTCCCTCTGGCCTGTCACTTTCCTCCCCTTCAGGGCAAACTTCTTGAAAGACTCATCTGCTTTTGTCCTTTCTAATTCCAGCAGGAGGGCCTTCTCCAATCTGTTTTTCCGCCCACACCTCCCCATCTCAGGGAGTGGCACCTCCATCCACCTGGCCGTTCTCACCAGGACCCGGAGGCACCACCTCCTCCTCCTTTATCACAGGCAAGCAATCCTTCACCATGTTCTGTTCGCTCCCCCCAAATCTCAGTGCTTTTCATTTCTGCCACCACGACACTAGTCCAACCCTGTCATCTCCCTGTAGGACGAATGAAATAGCCTCTAGTCTCCCTCCAGCTTTCTTAGTTCAAAACATTTGCCACGCACAGCCCAAGAGATTTTTTAATGCACACTGAATCATGTCACCCCCTGTCTTAAATCCCTGTGATGGCTTCTCACTGCACTTCAGGGTAAAATCCAGTCCCCAGATGGTCCAACCAGGGATAGGCCTCCACTTAGCGTTCCAGCTCTGCCTGCTCCTCCCCAGCTCGGCCACACCAGTCTCCCTTTGGCTGTTCCACTGAGCCAAGCATTTCCCTCTGCCTGGACTTTCTTCCTCCCTCTCCTCAGCAGCGAACTCCTGCTCATCCTTCAGGGCTCAGCTTTGATGGCACAACCTTTCTGAGCCGCATCTAAGCTGGGTCCCCTCGGGTAGCCTCCACTGAGCGCTTTGCTTCACACTGCACTCAAGTGCCACCCTGTTCAACATCTGTCGGCTTCCCCACTGGGTTGGAGGCCCCACGAGGGCAGGCACTATGTCTGTGTGCCTTGTGAATTCCCAACAAGAGCCTGGCAAATAGGAAGTGTTGCAAGCAGCATCTGTATGGATGTCCTTGACTTCACCAACTGCCTGCTGATGTCAGCCTCTGTGCCAGGTGTTGGGAACTCACAGAGGAATCAAGGCAGGCCCTGCCATGACAAGCTCACAGTTAGTGCCTGGGGGAGGCAGACACTTACACAAAGACTTGTAATATCATGTGGTAAATGAGAAAGATGGAGGTGACTTCCTGTGCTTTGGAGTCCAAAGGAGGGACCCTTGGCTCTTGGTTTCTGGAGACACCTGGTATCTAGGCTCACTGAACCCAAAAATTAACTTCCAGGAGCAACCCACTGTAATAGGCAAGAGCCAAGTTTCCATTTCCTTGGAAATTCATAAATGATGAAGCTTCCAATTCCTTGGAATTTTATAAAACTTATAAAAACACATCAGTCACTATGGCTGGAAATATCCAAGGACTCAGAGCGGAAAGGCTATGCAAAATACAGATCCCCAACAGAGACTCTGAAGCAAGCAGGGCCACAGCTCATGAATTAAGATGGGCTCAGAAACACAGAGCAACCTTGGATTTGAGTATCCAGTTAGAGCAGTGGCTTGTTTGATGATTGTGAGGATAGTGATGATGGTGATAGTGGCAATGATGACAGTGATGATGGTACTGGTGGTAATGATGATGGTGTTGGTGTTGGTGTTGGTGGTGATGATGGTGGTGATGGTGATGGTGATGATGATGATGATGGTGATAATGGCAATGATGACAGTGATGATGGTACTGGTGGTAATGATAATGGTGTTGGTGGCGGTGGTGATGATGGTGATGGTGATGGTGATGATGATGATGATGGTGATGATGATGGTGATAATGGCAATGATGACAGTGATGGTGGTACTGGTGGTAACGATGATGGTGTTGGTGGTGGTGGTGATGATGGTGATGGTGATGGTGATGATGATGATGATGGTGATGATGATGGTGATAATGGCAATGATGACAGTGATGATGGTACTGGTGGTAATGATGATGGTGTTGGTGGTGGTGGTGATGATGATGGTGGTGGTGATGATTATGACGATGATGATGGTGATGATGGTGATGATGGTGATAATGGCAATGATGACAGTGATGATGGTACTGGTGGTAATGATGATGGTGTTGGTGGTGGTGGTGATGATGGTGGTGATGGTGATGGTGATGATGATGATGATGGTGATGATGGTGATAATGGCAATGATGACAGTGATGATGGTACTGGTGGTAATGATGATGGTGTTGGTGGTAGTGGTGATGATGGTGGTGATGGTGATGGTGATGATGATGATGATGGTGATGATGATGATTACGATGATTATGGTGGTGGAGATGGTACCTAATATTTATTGAGCACTCACTATGTGTTGGATTCTGTCCTAAACACACTGTTTATATTAACTCATTTAATCACCCCAACAAAATGGTCCCCACAGGGGACCAAAGATGAAGTAACTGGGCTGATGGAGGAACCAGTATTCAAACCAGGCAGTCTGACCCCACAGCACGATCTTCCTGAGTTTCTGAAGCTCATTCAGGAGAGTCAGGAGAGGAAACTCTCGGCTGGAAAAGAGCAGAGGGTTGCTGTGGGAAAGAGCTGAGCTGTTGGAAGCGCCTATGTTCCCCTTCATCTAGGGGTGCTGCCTCTGCTCCTGCCCCCTGGAACCCCTCCTCCTTTCTGCCCATCTAAGCAGAGGCCTGCCTTCAAGGATCACTGTGAGTCCTTCCTCCTTTGTGGCTCAGCTTGAACAACCTCACCCTCGTCTGCAGCATTTACTCTTTACGCCCCTCCCTGGCTCACAAGGCAATGGAGCTGGGCGCTCAGCCTGAGAGTGGATGCAGCCTGTGTCTCCTTGGGCAGTGATGGAACCTTTAGGAACTCCACTTTCCTCATCTGTAAAGGGCAAAGACAATATCTATCTTGCACGGTTGGGATTACTAGGACTGAATGAGACCAAGTGTGTCAAGTTACCAGGGACTCAGTAAATAGTAAGAATTATTATCAGGATTATTTCTTATATATCATCACCTACTTGTTAGTGTAAAAGCGCTTTGACTGGGGTTATTTCTTGTTTCTCTCACTTGATGTGACCTCCTGGAGAGCAGAAACCATTACTATAAATGTTTGTGGAATAAATGAATTCTCTGTTCCAGGCTCCAGCCCAAACAGTACTCAATGAACGCGTACGGACTGCTAGACTACAGGACTGGACAGGAGAGAAAAGATTCACGCAAGAGCCTAACACGCTTTAGACTCCAACTAACAACTGGTTAGTCTCCTTCTGGCCTAACTTATGTAAACCGACATCTGTGGCTGTCTACAGACACCTGGGGATGAGGCCCCAGAGGGCAGGGCCCACTTTCCTGAAGCATGCACATTCGTGGCACACCAGGGCAGAGCACAGAGGTGGGAGGACCAGGGTTTCTTACCCTCTTCCCTACACCACCCAGCCCTGCGGTGGGTTGGGCAGGGTGCGAGGTGTCGCTGAAGGACACTGGCCTGGGTGTCCAGCCCAGCCCTCGCCCAGTGGCGTCTCTGGGCTCTTGGCTCCTTTTGTCAAGCTGGGTTTGACCTGCTGCATCCTGACTCCAGCTTTCCCCTCCTCCTGGGTTCTGGACTGTCCTCTGAATTCCTCCCAGTCATGATGCCTCCCCCCACCTTCACCTTGGCCTTGCTCTTCCCCCATGTGCAAACCCTGGCCCTGGTGACCACAGGCCTGGGGCAGGAGCAGGATGTTGGGGAGAAGCCCAATGCTAGAACAATGTTATGGACTTGGGACCCATAAACAACTCTGCAGGTTGCCATCAGATTTTGAAGATCACAGTAGAATAGACTAGGACAACGCACAGTGTTTTGCAAGTTATAAAGGTAAGCATTGTTTCCAGAGACTTATGTTTCGGCTTTACTTGCATGTGCTGTCAGTATTTCTGATGGGCAGTTTCAAGCAAAAGGGTCTGAAAGGCACTGCTCTGGAGCTGCCCCATCCAGTGCAGCAGCTGCCACCTTGCCGAGCACTTGGCATGTGGCCAGTCCAGACCAAGATGGGCTATAAGTGCAAAACGCATCCTGCATTTCAGAGAGTCAGTACCCTACCTGTGAACTATCTCATCAAGAGCATTTATATTGATTACATGTTGAAATCATAATATTTTGGAAATATTATATATAATATTAAGGAAAATAGATTATTAAAATGAAGTTCACCTGTTTCTTTTTATTTGTTCTTTACGCGGCTACTAGAAAATGTTAACATTACATATGTGGCTCACATTACATGTCTGTTGGACAGCGTGGGTCTGGAGTGCTGGCACTTCTTTACCAAGTGTTTGTTCAGCTCACACTACTTATGCAACTGGAACTAATTCATTCATTCCTTCCTTTTTTTTTTTTGTTGGCCACACCGCGAGGCTTGTGGGATCTTTTAGTTCCCCAACCAGGGATCCAACCTGTGCCCCCTGCAGTGGAAGCATGGAGTCCTAACCCCTGGACTGCCAGGGAAGTCCCTCATTCATTCATTCTTGATAAAACGAATGTCTCCAGAGCACTATGAGCCAGGCATGGTGGGAGCCAGGTGTGTGAACAGACAGCTGGAGTTCAGATGTGTACAGGGGATCTCAGCACACAAAGCACAGTGCCTGACTCTGACCTAACATCCATGCTGGTGATAAGAGCAGGTCTCAGAATCCCAGGAGGCTGGACAGACAGAACCTCAGACACCGTGAATCCAGTGAAGGATCTGAGACCCAGAAGGTTGCCCAAGCTCACCGAGCATGTAGGTGGCAGGGCCAGGGCCAGGACGCAGACTGCCCGCCCCTCAGCCCTTGCCCTTTCACTACCCTCGCTGTGGGTGTGGTCACTTGGTCCACCAGCTAGAGGCAGGGCTGAGGATGGACCCTGGCTGCTCGGTGGCTTGACAGCAAATGTGGACTTTTCCCTTTCTGCCTACCAGAGTTGACCTGGCCAACGTGGCAGAAGATGATAAATCATCCAATGGTTCTTTCAAGGACAGCGCTGAAAATGCCAAATGTCTCTTTCTCCCAGAGTCCCGTGGGCCCTGGGAAAACTTTGGCTGCTCTGGGCAGTGAAATAATTAGGTCAAATAGCACACGCCCATGATAAATGGAATGTTTATGTCATCCAGTGCTTGTTTCTTCCTCAGGATGAGTGGTCTTTGTCCTGTAGGCCTGGGGAGACCACAAACCAACACATTAGCCAATTAGTACAATGGACTGTGGGAATATTCCAGATCCAAGGGAACCGCAAAGAGCTCACCACGACAGGGGAGGAGAAAGATCGTCACAGGGGTCACTGACCTGGCACGAAGCAACGTTCTAGCCCACGCTAGGCCCTCAAACTTCAGGAGACCCCAGGACGCTTGCAGGGATTGGAGGTCGAGATACTCTGAATGTGAGTGGGCTGAGACGGGTGGGTAGAAGGGAGAAGCCCACATCTGCGAGTTAGAAGACTTGAGTTTCAATCTTTCTCTGCCACTAACTATAGGTGTGACCTCCGGATTGCTCTCCAGAGCCTCAGATTCCTCATCTGTTGGACGAGATGACCTCTGAGTTCTTCTGTAGCAGCGCCATCTATGATTCCAAGACTGTCTCTCGGGTCCACTGGGCTATTATTCCCTCCAGGTTGTGGCCAATGACCTCACCATACTCCTTTCTGTGGGGCGGTGGTGTTATTTCTGACAGTGTGGAAGCATCCTCTCCTCACGGGATAGGACAGCCCACCCTCGTCTGCAGCCCACTCTCCTCCCTCCCCACCCCCTCCCAACCACGGCAGCCCCCGGTCTGCAGCAGCCTCCCTGGGGGTCAACACTGAAAAGATTCCTGCAGATGACTGGTTTCCTTTGCTCAACACACAAAGTCCCCCTGGGGCGGGGGGGCTGGACGCTCGCTGGGCTGCAGAGTCTGTTTGGGGCAAAGACTCCACCCTCTGCAGGACCAGGGCTGGACGAGAGCAGTGGTCTTCATGGGGGTCAGGAGGGGAAGTTATCTGTTGTGTTGCCATGTCATGTTTACAACATTCCTCTCAACAGGGGGACCTGCTTGAAAGCCTCCTATACTCTTGTTCTTTGCTCAAAGGAAAGATTTGTTTGAGACACTTAATAAAAACCAGGCCTCTTCTTTTGTTAGCATCTCATGACATTGGGAGCAGGGCATCCTGTTCCCAGTCTCTGGCGGCAGGGACAGAATGTTTGTGGTGCTAACTCAGGGTGGAAAAGTAAGATGACATTCAGGATTCTTTTGTGCCCGGGGTGGTCCATAGCCTCATGAATTCTGAGGTCTTCTCCTGGGGGAAGGACCTGGAAATTCCAGTTTTCTCAGTGGGGCTGTGGGGAGCACTGGGTTAGGAGTTGGGTAGACCTCTATTAGAATATTCATTGGGTGCTAATATGTTGTCTCATCTTGGTCGTTTACTTCCTTCTCTGGGTCTCAGCTTCCAAATCCATAAAATGGGCACTCAGTATTCCCTAAGGCCCTTCCAGCTCCAACTGCCTGGGGAGAGGCCTGGGATTGTCTAATAGAGCAGCAGCTGCTGGAGGGAGGAGGCAAAGCAAGAAGAGCCTGGAAAGGATGAGGCCAGCCAGCCCCGGCTGGGCTCCCTTATGTGACACTTTCCGTGAAGAGAGGCCACAGAACCTCCTCCCCATGCCTTACCTTGCCCCAGCCGGGAGCCTGTGATGGCCTCTTTGGCGCTCCCGAAGCCCAGCTCTCTGCAGACCACGCTGGCGGACACCAGGTCCCACTTGTCGTCGCAGACGGTACCCCATTCTCCGTTCTTGAGCACCTCCACGCGGCCCTCCCCGACGTTGGCACCTCCTCTCAACCGCACCAGGGGTTGCTGAAGAGACACATGGTCCTGCTGAGTGCAGCTCACTCCCCTCCTTTCCCAACCCCTCCCCGCTCCAAACCCGGGCACCAAGCTAGGAGCTGACAGCGCTTGATCTGTGCGTGCGCCCCCCGAGGGGTGGTGAGGCACGCATGCTCACTCTGCATGGTCGGCTCTGCCGTGCGCTCCCTTTGCAGCCTTCTCGTGGACCTTTCGTCCTGGACCACTGGGGAGCCCATCAGGGACCCTCATCAGCCCAGCACCCCACCCCATACTTGCTCGAGGGCCTTAACGCCAACACTTCCCTCCACCCCCTCACTCCAGAACCTCAAGCTTCAGAGCTACAGAAAGAAGCTCCTACCCCCAAAGTCTGCAGATTCCAAATGGATCATAATTCTATCCTGCTCGTAACAGAGGGCTGTGGTCTAGCCCCGGGGGAGATTCCAGGGCGCTAAACGGACCACACCGCAAGGATCCTGCTCTGCAGGCAGATGAGAGGCAGCAGAGAGAAGACAGAGAGTGAGAGGGCGGGGACCCCCTGAGGCGGCCAAGACTTGGAGATCGGCAGTGGCAAGGGGATGGGGAGCCTCCCACTGGTTACGTCCGACATCGGTCCTGCAGCTGGGCTCATGACCAGTCACCACTCCAGCTCCTGCCACCCCGATTCTACTCCACTTCCAGATCAGCCCAACTCTTCAGAAGATGCAGCCCCACCAGACATGCAGAGAGAGTAGGTGGTTATAGTTTAGTTACGCCTACTTGCTCACTGACAGCCTGGAAGCCTTAATCACCTTATGAGGCTTCTTTAATTGCACAGGAGTAAGACCTACTCTCCACCAGCATCTTAATCCCGTTGGATTACACCTTTCAAGATGGGAGACGGGTCGTTTGACTCCATCTGCCCACATACCCTGCTTTGCATCCGTTTCTGTGCGTGTGTGTGTGTGTGTGTGTGTGTGTGTGTGTGTGTGCTGGGGTGGGGAACTCAGAAGGCTGTGAAGCTCTGAGTTATTGCTGATGCCATTTGATTCAACACAGAAGGAGTAAAGGGTGACTGTGCAGCCCTTCTATGTGTGCTGGATCAGACCAGAGTCATTGTTCCACTCTGGCCTGTGCAGTCCTCAGCCCCGGACTCCCTTCATCCCACCCACTGACGGTCTGAACGAGGCAGCCCTGGTTGGAGGTGGTGTTTTTCAAGCATTAACATACAGCAGTCATCTCGAGGGCCAAGGCATCAAACAAGAGCCTGTGTCTCCATCCTCGAGCCAAGGTCCCCACCCAGATTTACAGACCTCAGGGACAGACCCTGGCATGAGAGGGAGAAGAAAAGAGGGACAGGGAGGGGTGCAAAACCCACACTGGCTTCAAGAAACTTTAGTCTAGCTTTAGAAAACATGACAAATACAACTGCTGGCCCCAGCCCCTGACAGTTGTAGAACCGTGACCTCTCCCTTCCCCCATTTCCTTTCCCAAGCTCTCTAGCTGGATGTCAGGGTCCCCTTCCCATGGAGCGGACCATCCGTGACTCAAGCGTAAGGCAGAGTCCCAGATAACCCTACCCTATCTGGCAGAGGCCAGGCAGAGTCAGCTGGCCCTGGAGGAAAGAAAGAAACCAAGGGAGAATGTGATGTAAGCCTTGCTTGCTCTTTTTTTTTGCATTGGTTTGGTATGAACTTGATTCCCTTGCTTTCAACCACACAGTAAGAGGAATTCCAAAACAGTAGGGCCTGGTATTCTGGATGACACATGAGGAAAGCTCAGAGGCTCAGGCTGAGGCTGTAGAAAGGATGTGGCTGTCAAGTCACGCGGCAGAGGCGGGGAGTGAGGGGCTGCAGGCGTGCCTGTGTGGCCTGGCTGCACACGTGTGATGTGTGGTCAGGTCTGTGCAGCTTGGTGGCCCTGGTGGGGATGGAGGGGGACAGGGCTGGCTGCCGGCCGGAAGTGCCAGGAAGACACCCCAGAGAGTTCCCACACCCTCCGGTTGATGCCTGGGCTTGCTGTGTTCACTTCACTCCTTTTGTTTAAGGCTTCTTCTTTTGTCCAAATATGCCACCCCAGCCTGGGAGGGGGCACCCAGTGTGGCTTATCGGCTCCTGCCTGGGTTTCTCGTTTCCACTGGATGAGTGTTATCAGCCCCTGTCCAAGAGCAGGTCATTAGATGTTGACGGAGAGGAGAGATTGGAGAGGGCAGAGGGGGTAGATAGGGGGAGAGACATGGAGAAGGGACAGTAGACACAGAATGAGGCTGCCTCGGCTTGGGGAGGGGTTGTGACTCCTGCCCTCCACTCCACCCCCGCCCACCTGGACCCTCCTGACACACCATCTGCCCCCATCAGAGTTTACTCTCTCATCTTACCCCTAATGCGATCAGAGCTGACTTGGAACCTGTCCTGGCCCAGGGGACCGATTCCCAAGTAATTAGGTTTCGTCTGATACAGGGAATCAATCCCTACTAAGTGATTAGCTCTCTTTCTTACCCATCTCTCTCCTCTTCCCAGGCGCTTTTCCCACCCACCGGCCCGTATTAGCAGTTTCCAGAGTATGCACATCACAGAGACCTTTTGTGGATATATGAAAAGAGGAGCGTAGGAAAAAGAAAAGCTGCCTAATGATTTTCAAGGGAAGACAGAAGAGTGCACTTTCTCGTATTCAGAGGATGTGTCAAGCCTGCCAATGGTTGGGATAGTTCGCTTGTCCTAAGGAATCAGTCAGTTGAAGTGGGGATGTAATTGACGTGAACAGACGTACACTGACATCTCTTGAATACACCCACACGCACACACACTGGCTGGTTCACAAACGTATAACGTGATAACGAGTACAGATAACACAGACGTGGTGATGGCACGTTTCCATTTACTATCACGGTGACAGCTTTTAAAAATTGTTACCCTTTCTGTTGCAGAATAAACCAAAACTTGTTGGAAAGTTGCTGATCTCACGTGCTTTTGACGGTTGGATTGTGTTTCCAAAGGGTCCAGGATGCTTGATTCCTCTAGGAATTGTGCAGGAGCCCCAGGTGGCCACTCCCACCCTTCATGCTGGTCCACAGATAGCACACGGAGCCTGTGACGTCAGTAATGAGGCATGTTCCTCTCCAGTGTATCTGTCCCCCGCAAAGGGGACACTGGCCTCAGAATAGAGCAGCAGTGGAAGGACAGGTAGGGGTGCTAATGATTAGAGGCAGGGGCTCAGCTTCTTGTCACACCCTAGAGGTGGCATCTATCGGAGAGGCTGGCCCTGACAGGTGTCCTCTGCCTTCCTGCCCTCTAGAAAAGTGGTCTGCATTTCCTTGCTTTCTCTTGGGGGTCCCTCTCTGCTCCCTTAACCACCAGCCCTCCCCCTCAGGTGCCAAGTGGCCAAATCACCTGCCCCATCCTCACCTCTGGCTTGTAGGCTTTCCGGAATCTTGAAGGTCCATCAGGGCTGAAGACCTGGCCAGGCACACAACTCACCACGGCCGGCAGCCCATTCTCACAGGTGACATTCTTTACGGGGTCCAGCGACACCTGAGGGCCCAACTTGCAGCTGGAGATGTGGGCCTCCGTGCCTGTGCACTCCATGGAGAATGGCCAATAGCGCTGCTTCTTGCGGGCGGCAAACATTCTGCAGAAGGTAAGACGGGGCAGGTGACCAAGGCATCATGGTGCCCACCCCTCCCTTCTTCCACAACTGGGCATTGGACCCCTGCCCGGGGCCAGCCATTGTGCCAGCTGCTGGGGATCTGGTGGTGGAACCAGAGAGGCACGGTCCCTGCTCTTGGGGTTCAGTCCTACTCCAGACAGAGCTCTGCAGGGTGCATCTGCCAGCACTCACTGAGCCCTTGGTCATGCTGGGCCTGTGATGGGCACTGGGGAGCAGGACCCGGAAGGGCAGTGGTGGCCTCCTGCCCCCAGGAAGCTCACATTCTAGAAGACAAGGGACTAACTGAGTGTAGTGAGATAATACTAAAGCCTACAAATACAAAATGCAGAAAGGGATCTAAGAGAGACAAATACAATGGACTGTGAGCCATAAAAAAAGAATGAAATATTGCCATTTGCAGCAACATGGATGGACCTGGAGATCATCACACTAAGTGAAGTAAGTCAGACAGAAAAAGACAAGATGTTATGGAAAAACCCAAACGAAATTTTTGGCCAACCCAATATTATATGGTATCACTTATATGTGGAATCTAAAAAAATAATACAAATGAACTCATATACAAAACAGAAACAGACTCAGCAGACATAGAAAACAAACTTATGGTTACTAAAGGGGAAAGCGGGGGGAGGGATAAATTACGATTTGGGATTAACAGATACACACGACTATATATAAAGTAGATAAAGAACAAGGACCTACTGTACAGCACAGGGAACTATATTCAATATGCTGTAATAACCTATAATGGAAAACAATCTTCAGTTTTATATGTATATATGAAGAAAAGAAAAGTTATATATAAATATATATAAAAGAATATATATATAACTGAACCACTTTGTTGTATACCTGAAACTAACACAATTTTGTAAATCAACTATACTTCAGTAGATAAATAAATAAATAAATAAATAAATAAATAAATAAATAAATAAAAGAGATGGGACCCCTGGTCCCAGGAAACCCCTCAGTCCTGGGCAATCAGCATGGTTGGTCACCCAAACTCTTCAGATATCTTCAACATGCTGTCTTGTTTCCCTTTGTTTCCCTGCCTTTATTTCCTTGTCAATGAGCAGGACAAGTTGAGTGTAAAACTCTCTCCCATTGATAGACAAAATTAAAGATGTGAATCCAATGAGAAGCAATGAGAACAGACTTAAATTACCCCCTCTGCGGAATCAAAGTAGACTTGGTTTCGTCATGGAAATTATAATGGTGATGAAACTCAGCCACAGACCACATCAAATCTTCACCCAGTTTGATCTGCTCTTCTTTTTCTAGTTTCTTAGAGTGAAAGCTGATGTCATTGATTTGATACCTTCCTTCTTTTCTGATATAGGAGTATAAATTTCCCTCTAAGTACTACTTTAGCTATATTCCACATATTTTGAGATACTGTGTTTTCATTTTAATTCAGGCCAAAATACTTTTTAATTTACCTTTTGATTACTTGTATGACAGAAGGGTTATTTAGAACTGGGTATACAGTTTCCAGTACTTGGGAATTTTCTAGATATCTGTTATTGATTTCTAACATAATTCCATCATGTTCACAGAATATGCTTTGTATGACTTGAATCATTTCAAATTTATTGAGACATAATTTATGGTCCAGGCATATTTTATGTTCTAGCTAGGTTATGTTTCGTTTTAATGTGTACTTGAAAAAATTTTGCATAGTGCTGTTGTTGAGTGGGGTGTTCTCTAAAAGCCAAATAGGTCAAATTGGGTGATAGTGTCGTTCAAGTCTTCTATATCCTTACTTGTTCTATAAATTATTGAGAGAGTAGAACTGAAATCACCAGCTATAATTGTGGATTTGTCTATTTCTCCTTGCAGTTCTGTCAGTTTTTACTTCATGTATTTTGAAGATCTGTTATTTGGTGCATAAACATTTCAGACTGTTATGTCCTCCTGATGAGGTAACTCCTTTATCATTATTAAATTACCATCTTTATCCTTTAAAAAAAATTCTTCACCCAGGAGTCAGTGAATCTGAGGTGTATCCATACCATATCCTAGGTAAGCTCTTAGCCTGTCTTGTGTGTTTTTATGTTTTTTTTTTTTGGAAGGCAGAATATGGATCAAGGTGAGTCAAAGTTTTTTCTAAAATGATAACCAACCAGTAAGTAATGAATTGTTTAACAGAAAGGTCACTGTGCCTCAGTTTCCCCATCTCCAGATCAGATGTAGCAATGGGATCTACCTCATCAGATTGTTAGGATAGTTAAATGAGTTAATTCTTATAAAGCGCTTAACCACAGTGCCCAGCACTTGGAAGGGCTACCTAAGTGTCTGTAAAATAAATAAATAAAAACTGTACTGGTTAAAGGAAAAAAAGAAAGATGAGAGAAGAGAGATGGTGGACGACTTCAAGGAAGAGTAGGTTTGAACTGGGCCTTGAATGATGGCGGGATTCGAAAAGGAGGAGGGCGGGGAGGACACCCTGTCCTCTCATGCTGTCCCAGGTCTTTGGGGTCTATGTGCTCATCCCTGATTGGCGGAATCCAGTGAGATGCCAGGGAGAGCCGGACAGCATCACTGCCGGACTGCTCAGAGGAGGGGCCGCCCAGGGCAAGTTGGCCCCAGATGGGCAGAAGCAGGGTCCTGTCCCTGCTGGTCCAGCAGCCCTGGAAGTTTCTGCTTTGTCTCAGAGGGAATGGGATATGAACAGAGAGGAAGGAAAAACCCTACAGATGCTGCTGATATCTTTCCTTAATCAAAAATTGCTACTGGTAGTAATTCTACTGTACCTGTGGGGGCAATGACACAGAATCTTTGGAAAAAAAAAAAAAAAAAGGACTATCTTGGGAGTTCCCTGGTGGTCCAGTGGTTAGGACTCGGTGCTTTCACTGCCGTGGCCCAGGTTCAATCCCTGGTTA
Source organism: Balaenoptera musculus (assembly GCF_009873245.2). Classification (NCBI taxonomy): domain Eukaryota; kingdom Metazoa; phylum Chordata; class Mammalia; order Artiodactyla; family Balaenopteridae; genus Balaenoptera; species Balaenoptera musculus. Next base: position 15,032,627 of record NC_045790.1, on the reverse strand, counting down.
GGGAACTAAGATCCCGCAAGCCACATGGAGAGGCCCCCCCCCCCAATTTTTCTTTTTCAAAAAAGGACTGTCTTGGAAAATTCAGGATGTGTGCTCAACATAGCTACGGACAGAGCACAGGACTACGCAGGAGGACTGTTAATAATTCCAAGAGCCACTGCCCCTCCCCACTCCCTGGAAGGCCCCTGCACTTGGAAACACAGCCTCCAGCTTCTTTCCCATGACACTCCCACATCAGACTGGAGAACGTGCTCGGTGGGGGGAGGTTACAGCTTGCTATGACACCCCTACCATCGGGCGAGCAAATACACCCAGGGGATATCAGCTGCACAAGGAGTGGGCAGATCCCACTGGACTGGAACATCTTCTAGCTCCCAGCTTTCCATGACCACCAGCTTCTCCCAGGAACAGATGTACTGAGCTCTTAATATAGAGCGAAGCACCCTTGGCAGACACAGAGCTGCTCCTCTGTCCCCAGACAGCCCCACTGCCCTCTTACATCAGCTCACAGGAACTTGCCCGTGATCCTCCACAGGCTTCCACCACCAGAGCCCACCCCGCCCCCATGATTCACTCCCACAGGCCCCCCGGGACGCAGATAGGGGGATGCAGATATGAGGCGCTGGGGAGGATGCGTGGACAGCTCACTCCAGGTCTGCTGATTGGTGGGCGACTGGAGTTACAGGACAGCCGTTGGCCAAGCGGGAAGCCTACTTAAGAAAGAGGTATCTAGCCCGATGGCTGGGTGGCTAGAAGAACACTGAGCTGAACTGATTCGACTAAAAAATGAGAAGTCCTCCTCGCTCTCCCCCAGCCAAGGAGGAAGCCAGACTTCGTAGAGATTCTGCCTGCTATGTGGTTATGTCTATTCCAACTGTGCATTCTGGACCTAGGGAAATAACCACTGGATGGGTTCAGGGGCCCACTGGGCTCACTATGAGTGGACCTGAGCCTAAACTCCATTGATCACCCGACATCCTTACTCTGACTGTGGGCCACAGGGATGTTTGGGCCCCTGGAATCAGTGTCAGTTCAGAGCCCGTGTCCAGTGGTTCCTGAAAGTTCTGATTATTTCCTTGTGCCCAACATACAGTGATCTTCTCCTTCTGAGAAGGCTGGGCCAATGATTAACAGTACACATTTTTGTCAGTATGCCACAGTCCTTCTTCAAGGGGACCTGGCCTCCTCTTCATTCAAGGGCTTCTGGGTCTGTAAACTGGCTCAAGTCTGGATATTGATTGAGAGGCCGGGCCTGTTTTTATGATTCAGGTTAGATGTTTGTTCTCTTGACCTAGAACTTTTCTGCTTTTACAGATCAAGAATTGAGTAGGGAATTCCCTGGCAGTCCAGTGGTTAGGACTCCGTGCTCTCACTGCCGAGGGCCAGGGTTCAATCCCTGGCCGGGGAAATAAAATTCCACAAGACTCACAGTGTGCCCCCCGCCCAAAGAATGGAATTGAGGAGGCTTCCTATTTCACTTCTAGGAACACCACGATCCAGCCAACTAGATCAACTGGTCAATACCACAGGTCTGCAGGAGTCAGAGTATTCTGATCTGCTGGCCATTCAGTAGCCACGCCCACCTTGCTTTTGGCGTTGAATGCTGTCACTTGGCCCCTGCCACCCCCGATCCAATTACCCCCATTGCATTTAGGTTTCCCAACCTGCGGTGACTGCAGCTCCCACCCAGAGGTCTGGCTGACAGAGAACAATCAGGGAGCTCTTAAGAACGCCAGGGCTCCCCTCACAAACATTCCTCACAGTCATGGTGAGAAGTCTGTCTTCTGGACCCTCCCAGGTGGGAGAGTAGGTCTTAGATGTCAAATCCACTCCAACATTTCAGTCTCCCCAAGCTTCTGAATCCCTTTCTCTACATGAAACCAAAGTGGATCCGGCATTTCTATAATTTGCTGTGGAGGGCCTCCTTTTGGTCCCTGTTTCAGCCAACTCACCAAAGTCTTAGAGCTTTTCCTAACTCGCAAGATGCAACATTAGATGCAGAATCTCTGCTCAGTAAACTCGTATCAATAAATCAATATCAATATTGCGATCCTGCTTTAAGAAAAAGAAAATGACTACAAAATGTTCCTGGCCCCGGGGATGGGGCCCTGAAGCTTCAGCTTTATCAATTACGAGGCTTTATCAATATGCACGGCTTCCCAGTCCAGCATAGAAGTCAGCCCATGGCAAAGCAGCCCTTGGTGGGAGTCCCTGACTTCCCTCTGGGGAGAGCCTGTGAGGGCAGAGGCCTCCGGGGGACCTGCAGGCAACCCCGCCAGACTCTTCTGACTTGGCCGGGGGTGGGTGTCGAGGCTGGATGGCCAGCAGAGGTTCTGATGAAGAGCTGCAGTCCCGGCCTTGGGGATAATTCTAAGGCCACCAGACCTGCAGGTTAGCAGAGGAAGGCAGGGTGGAGAGGCCATAGGTGCTGCCCAGGTGAATTTCCAAGGCTGCAAAGTCCCTTAGGGGCCTGGTGGATGCCTGGAGATTACTAACCCCACCCCAGATAGAATTACTTTGAGAACAATTTCCTTCCTGGGGTGAAGGGCCTCCCTGGGAGGCCACCTCACCTGCCTTGGGGGTGTGGTCAGCAACAGCAGTGACAGACAGGCTGCTGCAGGAAAGGTGAAAGGGAGGTGGGGAAAGATGCTACCAGAAGGCCCAGATGCAGGGACCGTGCAGGGTGTGGCCCTTACTCTGGCTCCCAGGCCTCTGTTGTCCTCAGTCTCTGAGCAGGGCTCACAGATAGCCCTGTGTCCAGGCCAGTGCTGCCCCAGCTCTCAGACTTACCAGCCCGCCGGTGGTGGCAGCCTGTGCAGTGTGGCCAGGCCCCGCCTCTAGGGTGGAGCAAAGCAGGAGCAGGTCTGAGGGTGGAGGCAGCAGTGTGGAGAGCTCTCCCTGGGTTGCCCTGCATCTCTGGCAGGAGTGGCTTTGTGACCCCCGACTCCACTGCCCTTCAGGCCTGGGTCTCCTCCTGTGCAGCCTGAGGGCTTGGGCGGGGTGATCTCTGAGGACCCCACATGCCCTGGGACGCCCCGTTTTTCGCTAACAGCTTCCTCCCACCAGCTACCATCTCAACCCCTAACAGCACCACCAACGCATGGAAACTCTCCCCAACACGCTTTTCTCTTTTGGGGCCCAAATGTCAGCTGCGTCCCAGGGACTAACATACCACGTCAGATACAAGCTGGGACGGAGAAGGTTTTAGCCTAGCCGCCCTCCCATCCCCCAGCCCCGCCCCTCTATACCATCTCCAGCGAGAGGGCTGGACCAGGAGTTGGTTTCCAGTGTCTGCTAATCATCTCCCATCTGGGCTGAGACTACTACTCACCTCCCACCACCTTGGAAGCCTCCCAGACTTAGCAGCCTTTTTCCTGCCCGCATTTGAAAAAGCAAAGCCACAGACACAGAGTAGGAGGAGCAGGGAGGAGGTTTTCAAACCCAGCTCGTGAGAGGATCATGTGCGGCTCAGCTGCCAAAACAGATCTGAGATCTGAGATCCTTCCTCAAAAGCCAGAAGAGGACTCCGGTCCATCCGCAGTTGAGGAGGTGGCTTTCAAATGCCCTCTGAACAAGCCACGTGTTGCCTGGCCTCAGGCACCCAATCCTGCTCCGGGCGGGGCTCATGGCAGCCTTCCGGCTCCCGGGACTGGACTCAGACCTACGACAGGCTGGGTGCTCTGGTGGGTCCAGCAGGTAGGAGGCCTGTCAGGGGAGGGGATTTGCTTTTCTTGGCTCCAGTTGGAAGGAAAAGCTGAGAAGGTGTCTCCAGGGAAGGAGCTGGCCAGCTGGAGGGACTTCTCCAAACTGTTTAGAAGATGGGGACCACCCTGCATGCCCCCATCCCACCCTGTGCAAACAGGAAGGTCTGGGCCGTGTCTGAGGGCCGCTGGGGGTGGGAATCACCACCATGCTCACCCGCCCAGCCGGGCAGCTCGCCTCTAGCACTCACCCTCCTGGTGGACCGGGGGCTCTGACCGGAGGCGGCCAGGACGAGCCCAGGGAGGGACGCAGCCTACACTGACCCTAGGGATCTGGAAGAAGAGCTGGGGCTGGGACCCCTGTCTCCTGGCTTGGAAGCCACCTCTCTCCTTGGCTTGAAAGGAAAGAGGTAGTGAGTCCACACTCTTGAGGAGTGTGGACCCTGTCGCTGGAGACCTGGGTTTGGATCCTGGATCTGCCACTTCCTAGGTTTTTTTTTTTTTTTTGGCCACGCCGCACGGCATGTGGGATCTTAGTTCCCCGACCAGGGATCGAATCCGTGCCCCCTGCGGTGGAAGCGGGGAGTCTTAACCACTGGACCGCCAGGGAAGTCCCATTCACTTCCGAGATTTATCACCCCTCTCTGACTTCATTCCCTTAACTCTGAAACAGACCCCTGCTTCCTAGTGTTGTGAAGCTTAAGAGACTAAGAACAGAGCTGCCTCGCATGTAGTAAGCACTCAGTAAAGCCGATTATTATCCTTATTAGAGGAACTAGGAAGACCCCACGACCAGCCAGTACACCAGCCTGCCCTGAGCTGAAAACCCTTCACTGGACACCCCCTCGGGCAAATTATTCTGAGTCTCCTTATGATCCACTCCTTTTCCCCCTGGGAGATATTAACTTTGGAAATTCTAACAGCATTGCAAGATTTACTCGGGATGGATATAACCGAATCGAAGCGATCGGTTTCTCAATTTCCTAACAGTTGCTGCAAGGTCCAGATTTCTCAGAATGATCACCTGCTGGGGAGACAGCAGCGGCCCAGGCCACTGCAGAGCTAACTCTACAGCAAGGCAGGGCCAGAGGCCAGCCAGCTGCACTCCCCGCAGCCTCCTTACTTGTACACTTTGGCGTTGTAGCTCCTCTCCCCAGGGAAGCCAAACATGCCGCAGACCACGCGGGAGTTCTTGGCTGTCCAGTGCCTGTCGCAGATCTGCTTCCATGTCTTGCCCTCCTTCACCTCCACGTAGCCCTCCGTCACCGGGGTGCGCTTGCGGTAGGCGGAGAGGATGGCTCGGATCCGGATGTCCTCCACCTGGATATGCATGTTCTGGGAGGGAGGAGGCGTGGAAGGAGAGGGGTTACTTTCCTGGTCTGGCCGTGGAGAGGTGACGGCAGACTGGGCACTCTGCTGGCCCCCCTGCCTCTCCCCTCGGGCCCCCAGGGGCCCCTGGGCGCTCTCCGCGAGCACACAGCACGTGTGCGTGGGAGATGGTCTGGCCGAGGGGACTGAAGGAGGGGGAGCAGGTGTGACCTGGGCAATCAGAGACTTGGAGGACCCCAACGCTCCTCCTCTGTCTTATCAAAATCAGCAGAGGGCGGCAGCCCCCTCCTGCAGGGGTCTCAAAACGAGAGCAGAAGAGAGGCCGTGTTCCTTGAATTTCATGCTCTATAGTAAAAATAATTTGGATGCGTGCATTGTACTCCAAAGCATATGTGTGCATGCGTGGGAGTGAGTGTGTGTGTCTCCCCACTAATCTTTCAGTAAAACTGAAGTTTCAGGCAGATAAGCCTCAGATACCCTGAGGCTGGTGGGGCCATCTTGCACACTACCTCATAGCCCCCAGGCTGGCAGCCTTTAGGGCGAAAATCCCAGGAGACAAGGGGAGGGCTTGGAGAGAAGAGGGGAGGGGAGGGAGGAGTGGTGGGCAGAGACCCAGGCCGGCCAAGCAGGGAGGGCATCCTGGGGCCCGGGAGGTAGGGACGCACGCAGTCATTCACTGTGCAAAGGAAAGGAAAGGGAAGATTCTGAACGTCTTGAGGCCCTTGGAAAGCCCCCTCCTCAGCCCTCTGCCCACCCTGTTTCTGTGGCAGTGAGAGAAAAGGCAGGACCCTGCTGCGAGGACATGGAGGAGGCTGCGGGTCGAGGGTGGGCTCCCCTCCCCAACCCCTGACACTGAGCTGCAGTGTCCCTGCCCCAAGCCCGCACCCGAGCCCCGGGGATTTGGTTGGATAGGGGGCCCCGAGAAGCCAGGGTGGGTGTAGGAACACGGGCCTACCTGGGATTTCCAGTGATACCTCTTATGTTTTTCCAAGGCTCACGCAATCTGCCCCCAAACACTATGGAATCTCCAGAATCTCTCACTTCCAGCCCCTCTTCTTTCTGGCCCAATAGAATGAGGTCATTACAGCTACTGTCATCCCCATTTTCCAGATAAGAAAATTGGTTGACTCCAGTGATCTCCCCAAGACCACGTAGAGGCAGGGAGCGTCCGAGGTGCAGTGTGATATGCTCTCTGAGCTGGGCCAGGTGGGGCTGGGCAGGGGTGCTGGCAGAGAGGAACCCGGCGCCCCGAGTGCCCAAACCCCCGTCCAGCCAGGATGCAAATGAACCACCAGTTTGAACAGGACCATTATTTGGGTGCCCAGGGATTCAGGTCTCCTTGCCACTGGCTTCAGGGTGCAAAGCCAGGCCCTGCTTCCCCAGTCCTGCGAGGCAGCAGAAAGTATGTGGGCCGGGAGTGGTGGCATTTGGCCCTGGTTCCTTTCCATGCAGAGCGGAAGGAAAGCCGCCAGTGGCAGGATTATGTTTGCCTGCCTGCATCCTGGATCCTTTACAGCCCCCATTCAGGCCACAGGACCCGTGCCACCAAGACACATGGATGGGGTGAGCAAGAAAGGGCCTGAGGTCTACACTGGCCCATGGGCCAGCTCCCTCCTCTGTCCTCCCACCTCGGGAGGCCAGGCTGGAATTTCAGCATGTAAGGAACACGTGACGCCCAGAAGGAAAGTTACCGCGGTGGCACCAGCCCTGCAGGCTTCACGGGGCAAGCAGGCTAGGCTGACTTTATTAAATTCACAGATCCTCCCCCCGCCCCTGCCCTCCTCCACTTCCCCCGACCCCTGGCCTCTCTCCCCGCCCCCGCCCGGCCCCCGTAGAGCATCAGTGCAGCCTCACTAAGGGGAGATATGGAGCGTGAACCCAGAGGGAGGAAGGCCTGGGGGCGGGGGGCGCTCAGCAGACCCTTGTCTTGATACAGTTCAGCATCCCCTCAGCAGAAGTATGACAGGTGGGCAAGCCCGGTGGGCTCTCGGATGTGGGAAATGAGGATCAAAGAAGAGAAAGTGCTAGAACTGATGTCCCTGTCCTTGATCTCCCACTGACTCACTGCATGTGCGTGCGTGTGTACGAGCGTGTGTGTCTGAGTGTCACGAGTATGTCTGTGTGTGTGTGTCTCTGCACGTGTCTGTGCGCCTGTCTATGTGTCCCTGTGGGAGTGCACTGCTCGTGTGTGTCCGCGTGCAGGATGATGTGCCAGTGACAGGCCTGTGTGTCTGTGCGTTGTGTGGAGTGTATGTCTGTGCACCTATGTGGCAGAGGAGGATGCAGAGAGTTTTCCTCCAAAGCCCTGGGAGAGCAGTCAGTCAAGCTTCACATCTGTCATTCCTTCTCCTCTTCTCCCTCCACAGAACCAATTCCTTCCCATCCTCTTGGGCTCAAATCCACCTCATTCATTCATTCATTCCAGAAAATACAGTCTCTCACCTCCATAGGCCCTGCCAGCCTCCTCCTTACACCCCAATCCTGGGGCCCTCTGCTCTGAATCATAACGACTATGAGGGCTCTCATTTATCAAATACAAGCCAATTACACGTCAGGCTCTGCACTCAGAACTTTACTTTCACTCCCTTCCTCAATTCCCATGACAAACGGTGAGAGGGCCAATGGTATGCCCGTGCTACAGGTGAAAAACGAGAAAACTTGGTGAGGTTTTGCACCTCCTCCAAGCTCACACAGCCAATAAGTAGATAAACAAGGATGAAAACCAAATTCTGACTCCAAGCCTGTGCCCCAGGCTCATAACCCCGGGCCTCTGAACGGTCCTCACCCTCCCGCCCTCGCCCGATCCCTTGCCCGGTATTGAGTTGCCCCACAAGGGGCAGGGCCTGGGGCCCAGCCTTCTGGGGGGGGTCCCTTCGGGCTCTGCCCATTAGAAGTCCATATGTGAAGTCCACCCTGCGACCCGCCCGGAGGAGCCGTGAGTCAGGCCAGAGTGTACGTGAGGGGAGAGAGCCACCTCCCAGCTGCCCCTGGACTCAGGCCAGGGGGTGGCAGGGAAACCCTCCATGGCACACATTCAGGGCTTGCTGCTGGCTCAGGAGCTCACTTGGACTGCTCAGAGACCTCTGTGTAGGAAAACACACACGTATACAAAGAACGGCCCTCCTGACCTCACTGCTGTGGAATCCCTTCCATAACCACAAGTGTTAGGACTTTTTTTTCCCCAGAAGTTCAACTTCAAAAGAGAAGTGAAGATTTGAAACCCTAAAACATATACACATTCTTCTTTTCTAACAAAAGTCTCTCTACACTTGTGAGTTTTACATTAAGCCCAATAGCCCAGAAGCCAGCAATGCACCTGGCACTTTTTAAAATTCAAATGGAAGTCTGAATGCTGGTCCTCTTGCCTCCCTCCAAGGAATTCACAGAACCTTCTTGACTTGTCCTACTCAAAACTCATCATATCCCCCGGGAGTGATTATCACCGGCTTCCAAGGGGGAAAATAAAGGTGCCTTGAGGCCATGCCCTGCCCTCCCTTAACTAGTGGGTTGGTGGAAAGAAGGGCTAGTGAAGAAGCACCAGGGCTGGTCTCCCAGTCTTGTGCTTGAATGGCATTTCACATTTGCCACATCTGTGAATGACCTGCAAATTCCACAATGTGACAGCCTGGGGCTGTCGCCAATGAGGAAAAATCACCAGTTTTGAAAGTCTCGTTGGAGATTGCATCAGGGAAAGATACGGGGGGAGGCGAGGCAAGCAAGCAAGCCTCTAAGAGTGCACTTCACAATTTCTCTGAAAGTCGGCACTAAGCTCATGGCCTCCCCAGGGAGGGCACATTTGCAAGGGCCAGATCTTAGCCCAACTATCCCCCTTCCTTCCCTCTAGAAGTCGTAATTTAGTTACATAATTAATTACATAATTTATCAGCCCAGGCCTTCCCACCTGAGAAGTCATCCTTGGAGTGGTGTCGGGTGGGGGCACCATGATGGAGATATACTAGTCTGCCATCATCCCAACTAGACACGTGGCTGGTTAGCACTGCACAATTGCTGCTCACTTAGCAAGCTCCTTCCCTCTACAGCTAACAGGTTCCTGCCTCTTGCTCTCAAAGCCCTTAGCTTTCTTTATTTGGCTATTTTTAAAAACCGGCCTTCCCGATAGAGATCCGTTTTCCCAGGTGCCATCTTGGCACCTTCCTCAGCACCTCAAACCAAACGCACCCAGGATGCCCTCGGTCTTTCCTTCTTGCAAGTTGGAAGGTGACGCCCTTCCAGCTTGCAGCCCTCAAGCCTCGCATGCCTCCTGCTCCCTCTCTCTTCCTCACTCTTATGGCCCATTCTGCCCCAGAAGTGCTTGTCCTACCCTTCAGTCACCTTCTCATTCTCACTTCTATTGTCCAGGCAGGTATGTAGTGGAAGTAAGAGAACAGCACCACAATTCTGTCATTTCACGGGACCCTGTATCTCTCCCCGGTCCAGATGAATGGCTGACCCAGTCCATCTCACACATGGCTGGCATATCCATCCAGCTGACCGCTGTGCCTTCGTGGGTTTGGCTCAAAATCTTCCCGTGGCTCCCCCAGGTCTTATGCTCTTAGTCAAGAGCCTTCCTGATAGGACCCACCTCATCCCCTCCGTGCCCTGTTTCCAGTCTCAAGATGCCAGGCTGACATCACTTTTTTAACCCCAGCATCAAGCTGCTCCCTGCAATCCTTTTTTCCTTCCTCTCTACCGGTCAGAATCCTCCTGACCTTCAGGAACAACCTTGTTCATTCAATCGTTTGAAAAATACCTGTTGAGGGCTATGACGTCCTAGGACGTCCCTCCCCCAGATATCTCATCCACATAGATACGACTTCTTTATTCCTCTAGCATTTGCTTTCTGGGTCCCTCAATTCATTCTTGGCTTATACTGACTATCTTGTACTATCTATCTTTTCATTTTGCCTCCTCATCGGACTGTGAGTCTCTCAAGGACAGAACTGTGCTTTATTCATTCTTGCATTCCCCACAGCAACGAGTGCCAGACACGAGACATCGTGGGTCCTCACATATTCTTGGAACAAACTAATAATCATTTTAAAAAATCCAGTTACAGGAATTCAGCTTAACTAGAAATGTTGGGCTCTCCAGCCAAAAATGTAATAAAGACTCCCTTTATTCTTGGTTTAATGCAAAATAAACAGAGAGGCTTGCTTTTTTTCACAGCATAAGCACTACTTGTGTGACTTACCGATGGACAAGATTGTCTGCACTTTATCCATGCGATCTCTTGTCATCTGAGCTATTTAACACCCTCCCCTTTCCCCTTGAAATCTGAGGCTAATAAATAAACTGAATTAAAAGCTGTTCTGACCCTCAGCACACATTTAGATGGTTTAGCTACGTGGGTATCATCTGTAAACAGTACAAGACATGTTGTACTGGAAGAAGCTGGCTACACTGTAATTATCCCCTTTTGAAGATCAAATCAGAAATTCACAGCCTAAGAAACTGCTGGGAATATTCTCTAGCCGGTGATTCCTACTGGGCTACACAGACGAAAGGGAAGTGGGAAGGCAGTGCGGCGATCCCTGTTGCTCAGCTCTACGTGATGGAGACCAGTCTGGGCGGAGGGGGTCGGGGTGGGAGTGGTTTGAGAACTGAAGTCATGCTGAGGCACCAGAGGAAAAAGCCGGCAGTCAGTCTGGGCCCTCCTCCTATAAACCAAGAGCTTTGCAACGCTGCTGGAGAATCAAACGCTCTGTGTTTCATTTTCCAACCTGAAAGCAGTGGGGTGGGTAACAGAGGCTGCTTCTTTGGAGAACAGTCAAGACCTGCGGTCTGCAGGAAGCTGGCAGGACACCTGCCCCAGCAACCAGTCCCTCTGGCCCAGCAGGGGTGCTGAGGCCACAAACCAGGCAAGTCCGTGGGCCTGGCCAAACGGTCCACCACGCTCCCAGGTAGGGCACCTGACCTGATGCTTCTCCTCCCAGCAACCATCACCATGGTGACAAAGTAATGACTTGGGAAATCGTCTTTCTCCACTACGGGACAGCAAATTTCAGGAGGGCAAGACTGTCCTTTCATTTCATCGATCCCTTGATTCCCAGTGCCCAGCATAGAGTCTGGTGCCCGATTAAAATGTAGTGGATGAACGAACGAACAGACACGGCATCCAGTTGCCTTAGCAACAGCCTCATGGGGATGGGGCCGGGGGGAGTCGTTGTCGCTGACCCCTCCAGCATGGCTGAGGTGACTCGAATGAACCACCTGGGCCCTTTGCCACCACCTTCACCCCAGTCACATCAGGAGCCCCACCCTACAGAACAGATCTGCCCAAGCAGGGCAGAGAGAGGCTTTCTCCAGCCCAGCTCAAGCCCCTACTTCCTCCATAGAGCCTCCCTCCCACTGATCTCTCCCCACGAACCTCTCCCTTTCCAAACTGCCACAGAATTTACTATCCAATCCACACTGTTCAACGTTGGAGTACATACTGCCATTTATTTATTTCTTCTATAACAAATTATAAGGCTACTTATTTGTTGATTTCATCTAATGAGTGAGTATAACATTACTTATTTCTTCCAGCTCACAAACAATTATAATATTTATAATTTTCAGAGGGTTGTGTGTACAGCACCTCGGCCAGGGATAGGGTTCCCAGATCTGCCAGGATGTGCACAATTTCAAATATTCTGTTCTGTTAGCTGCGTAAATGCCCTTTTGCTTTTCAGATGCTGTGACCTATTTTTCGTTGGGAAAACAGGTCACCCTAGAACTACTTCTCTTGTTCCCCTTAGGGTTGGTGGCTGGTGAACCCAGACCACATAGATGCTCTCAATAAATAGAATCATGGAATGTTAGCACCGGACAGGATCTAATACCTCTTCTTGCCCAAGCTCTCTGTAGGCTGGGAGAGAAAACCCAGGAGAGCTACATGCGATGGCCCAGCTTGACAGTTCGGCAAGTCTGGGGACTGAGACGCTGTGGGCTCCCATCGTGGCCCTTTACTCCCTTGCTGAAGGGTCCGACACAAACTGCCCACTTGCTACCATGTCTCCTCCTGCCACAGAGGGAAGCCGGCCAGCTACCCTGTGGCCTTCGGGGCAAGCAGGGCTATATTTAGCTTGGAGGGACCACTGCCTTCCGAACTCCACAGAGATGAAAACAGGCCCCCTTTCTTTAAACCACCCAGTGTAACACACTGAACATCCTCTTGGGGGGTGTGGTTGTCGAAACTCCTGGCCGGGAAGTGTTTGGACCTTTCTAGAGTTAATTACTCCCTTTCAGGCTTCATGCCTCCACCCCTAAGAGCCCCCCCAGATGCTGGGGCGATAAGGCTGCTGCTGAGGGGAAAACCTTGAAGCATTTGGCAGCTAACTGTGGCTAATAAAAACCTGGACTTCTGGAATTTAAAAAATTCACAGCAGCCTCCATCCCTGTGGTTAAGAGGAGAAGAAAGAGCTTTTTCAGGTCTCAGCGCCCCTCCAGAAGGAGGTGAGGGAGCAGAGGGGAGGGGTACCGGATTCTCCCCACCGTTGGAAGTGAATACCCTTCTCCTGGCTCCACCCTCATCTTCCCTCTCCTGGTCCCTCCAGACTGCCTGGGCTGCCTGCTGTCACAAAGGAGAAATTGGGGCCCCGGGGCCCCTCGGGGGATAGGCCACCCCTAAATCTCACAGTCGGGGGATTTCCAATCAATTCTGGGAACCTAACTGCTTTTGCAAAAGAGCCTTTAAAAAAATGGGTAGAGTAGAAGGTGGGGTGAGAAGGTGAAGAAAGGAAAAGACCCATATGTTCCCTGACCTGACAGTACACGGCCTCAGCCACGAGCCTTTCTATGAGCACATGACTTAGCAATGTGCAAAAGAGCCAGTGCAGAGAGGGCTGTTCACAAGGGCATCTGGATTTGTAATCTCTCCTTATCTAATGCTTTTTCCAACTTGTCCACCGCCACAGACAGGAAACAAAGTCTCTTGATTTAAGAGCCTCTGAACTCCTGGGAGGTTTGGTTGGAGCTCTGTTTTCTAGGTTTAAAAAAGATCTATTCACTTGAAACTAACAATATTTTACATTTTATTATTTGCTCCTGTTTCCCTCTTTTGAAGAAGGTTTTGAGAATTGGCCCAAGACTCATTTTCCTGCGGAAAATGCTGTTCTACAGTGAGGTGTCCAGAGACCCAAGAAGGGTCAGTCCCTCTGTACATACAGCTGCAAGTCTCAGGCTCCAAGGGGACCAGAACTCAGGGGTCCTGCCTTCCACTCTGGGGTCTAAAACTTAGACCACAGAAAAGGGGAGAAAGGAGACCCTGCTCGGTTAATTTTCTGGATGAAATGAACCCAGGTTGGTGAATCAGTGGTAAGGCGAATCTCTTGTAACACTTTATAGTCTGCAAAGCACTTTTCCAGAAATCGTCTGATTTTCCCCCTTACAGAATGAGTGTGTGCCGTGCCATTCTGATGGAGAAACCACTGCCACTCTGGATTACAGACTTCATAGCTGGAAGGGATTGAATTCAACCCACTCATCTTAAAGAAAAGAGTGGACTCCCTCTGTGCTCTGGCCAACGGGGAGCTCAGGGGCCAAACCTGTGAACTCTTCTTTGGTGGGGTCATTCATCTGAAGAAGAGGCACTTTTTCCCTCCTCTAGAAGGGAATTTATGAAGTGTCAAGGGGCCCCCGAGGATGCCCCAAGCAGATGTAGGAGTCCACGGAAGCACAGTTACCTCATCCAGTGAAATTCCATCATTCAGGCCCCAGGGTTTAGTGACTCATGCCTCTGGCATCCCAGAGTGGGATGAACTTGGTCTAGACGGATGCAGTTTTCTTCCACTCTCTGCTTGGGGAATTCCAGTGTGCTCCGGAGAAGGCACAAGCCTGTGAGGGTCATCTATAATGGTCTGTGATCTGTTCCCAGTCTCCAGGCGTCAACGAGGGTGGATATTATAGAACCCGGCTTCACCTTTTCAAAATAAGGGTGAGAAGAGATGGGGTGTCTCTTCATGACCTTCATTAGCCTAATTGTTTATATCTGGGGTCACAAGACACAGAGAAGGTATTAACTGACACTTCACTCTTGGCTGCTTTTGAATTTATGGGCCCCCAACTGGGGGAAGCTGAGAGGAGTGGGGCTTGAATTTTCACTTTGATGTGGAAGAGTGTGGGTGAAAAGTGTCTTCTTTCAAGGCCAAAGTCATGACGGGCCAGAGAAGCGGTAGAGAGAGATCCCAAGCACACACACTAGCTGGCATCCCTTCTGTGTGTGTGTGTGTGTGTGTGTGTGTGTGTGTGTGTGTAAGATGCATGACCCCAATTCACACAATGGTGGGCACTGCCAATAGTCAGCTAGTGTGCACCCCCTGTGTGGGCTGGGTGCGTTTTCATAGATGCAGAGAAACAAGGGATCTTAGAACTTGGTAATCACCTCGTCCTGTGTCCTTCCCATGTTGGGATCTGGCTGTGATATTCCTGGCAGGAGGTCATCCAGTTCCTGCTTGAGCTACTCCAGTGACAAGGAGCTCACCTCTAACAGGTAAGCCCCATCCCCTGTGTTATAGAGTCTTTGGACTGTGTTGAAATGTGTAGCCCCATCACTCAACCTTAAAGAGTTTTCACACAGAGCTGAAATCTACATCCCAATCCCTCCCCATCCATCTTAGTTCTGGAAGTTGGCATTAATCACACTCTTCTCCATGGTAGCACTTCAATAGTTGAAGAGAACGGACATGTCTCCCCCCACCCCCATATCTCTTTTCTTGACACAGTATCTTCATTTCTTCATATGATGTGGCTTCCAGACCTGTCTCCACTCAGCTTGTCCCTCCTCTGGGAGACACAGTTAAGAGATGACCCCAGAACTGCACTTAGTTCTTGGTCCAAAAAGCAAGGAGTTTAGGGAAATAAGTCTTCCCCCAGTGTATCAGTTTACATTCACTTTTCTAGCAGCCATACCATACCTTTGGCTTATACTGAGCTTTTAGGCAACCAGTTCCCTTCAGGGATCTTTTAAATATAATCAGTGCTTTCAGTCACTCTCCCTGGCTTTTACTCTTTAGCTATTCCCCGCTCCCGCCCCCCGCCCCCCCCATGAACCTTGATATAGGACCTTATATTCATCCCTAACATGTACCAGTTTGGGTCTATTATTTCAACCTCCTGAGGTTTTTCTGAATCTCACTCCATGATGTTTTATCCCAGCAATTCCTCCTAGTTTTGTGTCTCCTATAAATATTATCAGTATACATTTTAATCTCCACGCAAATTTCTGATACATGGTGGAAAGGCAGAGCGGAGCCCTGGGCTACGCCAGTAGAGACCATCCACTGTGTTCACGTGAATTAATCAGCAGTTCTGGGTATCGTGAGTCACGACTCCCCCCCTAGCTGCATGTCCACCAAACCTACATGTCTTCCTGTGGTCCACACACATCTAACAGGGGACATTTCTCTAGCCAAGATGAGTGATTCCATGACTTAAGCTACTGACACGGCTATTACACGAGGTATTTCGGAGAAACTTCTCACATCCCACAAATATTCCTGCTAGGTGGTCGGGTGGCTCCCTACACATCGGGCCAACCCTGCCCGTACGCATGCGCTTGAGCCACAAAGTCCTGGATGGAAGAATCTTCTGGCAACTCTCCGAGGTTCTCGTCAGACACCCTGAGATCTAGGCCTGTTGATGACCTACTTTTAGCAGATACCAAAGGGCAGAGATTACAGGGCACTACTCATCAACTGAAAAATTTCCACAGCATCCCTGGCTAGACAGGAAAGCTTCTAGTCTGGTCCATGGTAACCAGTCTGATTCGTATGACAGCAAGAGGGAGGCCTTCTAGGAAAATACAAAGCTTAGAGGCTGCGGAAGTTATCCAGCCCTTTAAACCAGACTCCCCTCAGCTAGCCCTCTCTGGGCTACTGTAATCTCATTTAGGACCTAGGCTCCTTGCCTTGGAATGATCTTCCAACTTTCCCCGAGGCATGCATCTTGTCTTCTTGGGTTATAAGGGTTAGAGGACAAGGGTCATGTTTACTTTCCCCAGTGGTGTCCCAGACCATGATGTGTGTACAGCAGGCCTCCAACAAATGTCCAGAATAAAGGTAGATACTAAGCTTTCCTATCACAGAATCTCAGCCCTTCCAGAATAAGAAAGTTCTTGCCAACATATTTTTTTCCAGTCATTTTTCTGCCTATTCCACCCAATTAAGGTTCTGCTTTCTCTATGACACATCTTATTTCCCCTTTAAATGCTAAGCAGTAGAACTGGCCCATAGAGCTATTCCATAAACATTTCTCTGTTGAAGTGCCCTTCACAGAGTCCTTTGCCAGAACCTTTTTTTTTTTTCTAGTGACAGATGAGCCTTCTCATTTTCCCAATCCAAAACCCACAAACATTTTGGCCCACCTTCCTTTGATTCAAGCTATCAGTGACTTTCTGATGCCCAGAAGCCTGGATCTTTGCTTGACAATCCATGTGGATTATCCTGAGGTTGTAGGATGAGCAAAAGCCCATTAACAATGACACATATTTGGCCCTGAATCAAGGCCAGCAGTTTGCTGAAGCTGTTGGTTTCAAGCAGGAGCCTAAAGAAGTGTCTTTCTATGGTCTGTTGGCCGTTTCAGAACTTTGGAAATGTAATGGTCAATTCATCAGAAAGAAACATCTCAGTCATTGGTGATAGATATGGGCTAATATTTATTTGTAGTTGATTAATACTGGGATTCCAAAATTTAGAGATCCCTGATTTAACTTGTTCAGTAGAATTATAATACTGTTAGATCCAATTACTACTAAAAAATTTCTGTGGACCCCCCCCCGCCAAAAAAAAACCTCAAAGATGTCACACATATGTTCATTAGGAAGGGCAATACTATGAAGGAATGATTTGCTTCTACGCATTTCTCATCACTGTTTAGTTTGATATTTTATCCTAGGATGTTCTTCACCCAAGTGGAGAATGATCTTTGGTTTTCATTTCTGGGAAGAAGAAAATTTGGGAATTGGAGATATTGTTCCCATTAGATACCCAGCATTACTTTTATTGGATACGATGGTGAATTAGATGTAAGCCCTGCCCTTTGGAGCTTCCAACATTGGAAAGATGAGATACCTATGAGTGGGTGCTAATTATTTCATATGAGGTTATAAAGAGTGGCGATGGAAGGTGTGAAACTGGACTGGATAAGGCTACCCTCCAAATTATAAGCTTCACGGTAAAGCAAAGTTGTCATCAGGAACTGGAAGACTAAATAAAGTACATCAACTCTGTAGCCATCTCTTGTAGTTATCCCAAATAAAATAGCAGCATTTGAAGAGTGTCAGCTAGAGGTGGTCTCATGCTGCCAGCTGAGAGAAGGCTGGGACTCCTTTTCCACACTATCATGCAGGCTTGGATCAGTTCCCAGCATACTCAGTGTGCTCTTGGAGCATATGAGAAAGACTGGGACAGAGTGAGTCATGGGAGGAAAATGTAAAGACCCCAGTCTGGGGAGAACTTCCTCTGGAGCCCAAATAGGGCAATTTCAAGAGTCACCTCTCCTCAGCATTAGTCCTGAGGTCAGCTGGAGGCTAAAGAACAGTGAAGGCTCCTTGGCCTGGATTCATGGCAGATCCAACATCCCCTTGGGGCTTGGAGTCCCCTTGAGGAGGGAGTCTTGGTTGCCTCATCTCCCTGTCCTAAGCCCCACATATGTTGCACACAAGAGGAGTGCATTATATGTTTGTTCATTTTGTTCTCTGGCTGGAGAACTTGTTGAAAAGATCAATCTGAAATTTAGCCATAAATGTACGAGGGTCACAAGTCCTTTTGCCATTCCCAAATGCTGACTTGGGTCAGGCTGGCAACATCAGAATCATCTGAGAGAGCTTAAAAAAAATAACCTGGTCCCAGAGTGGGAGACTCTCATTCAGGAGGTCTGGGACGAGGTGCCAGTGCATTTTAAAAGTGATTCTGGAGACTTCTCTGGTGGCGTAGTGGTTAAGAATCTGCCTGCAAATGCAGGGGACACAGGTTTGTTCCCTGGTCCAGGAAGATCCCACATGCTGTGGAGCAACTAAGCCCGTGTGCCACAAGTACTGAGCCTGCGCCCTAGAGCCCATGAGCCACAAGTACTGAAGCCTGCGTGCCTAGAGCCCGTGCTCTGCAACAAGTGAAGCCACTGCAATGAGAAGTCTGCTCACCGCAACAAAGAGTAGCCCCTACTCACTGCAACTAGAGAAAAGCCCGCATACAGCAACGAAGACCCAACACAGCCATAAATGAATGAATAAATTAAAAAAAAATAATAATAAATAAATAAATAATAAATAAATAAATTTAAAAAAAATAAAATAAAAGTGATTCTGATCCCCAGCTAGATCTGGGACAACTGTCCTATGGCAGCCAGTCCCCAGGATGACCCCAAATGACCACTACCTTCTGTAGTCACACCTCTGGGTAATCTCCTCCCACAATGGATACTGTTTGTCTGAGTGACCAATAGAATACAGCAGAAATGATGGCCCATCACTTCCGAGATGAAGTTATGAAAGATGCAGCTTCCATGTTTTGCTCCCTCTCTCTTTCTCTTTTGAGTCACTCACTCTAGAGAAAGACAACTGCCATGTCTTAAGGACACTCAAGCAGCCTATTGGGAGGTTGTGTGGAGAGGACCAGAGGCCTCCAGCTGACAGCCAGAAGGAAGCAAAAACCTGCCGACAACCACAGGAGTCAACTTGGGAGAGGAGTCCCCAGCTCCAGTTGACAGCATGACTGCAACCTCATAAGATGTTCTGAGCAGAGTGAACTGGCTGACCACTCCTGGATTCCTGACCCTCAGAAGCTATTCAAGATAATCCATGTTTGTTGCAAAATATGAGGGGGGTGGGATAATTTGTTACACTGCCGCTGCTAGCTGATACACCTTCCTAGTCCAAAGGGCAAGCTCCTGTACATAGCACAGGCCTTTCTAGCTTCATTTCATACTATTTCCACATTCATAATTTACAGTCTTGAGTGGTACCGACCTGCTCATCCCCAGTTCACACCTCCGTGCCTTTGTGTCTTTGTCCAAGTCGTTCTCTGTGTCTGGAATGCCCTTTCCCCACTGATAGCAGCCTCTTCTCCAGAAATCCTTCCTCAACTGCCCTGGCACCAAATGAAATTGGTTTAGGTCCCCCCACCTGCCACAAAAGTGATCACACACACTTCTCGGAATCATAGGTGAGAAGTGAGATACATGGAAGAAGGAAAACATTCACATGAAGGAGTCATCAAGAGCACATGAACTTGTCAGAAAGAGAAAGATAAGTACCACATGATATCACTTATATGTGGAATCTAAAATATGACACAAATGAACCTACCTACGAAACAGAAACAGACTCACAGACTTGTGGTTGCCAAGGGAGAGGGAGGGTGAGGGAGGGATGGAGTGGGAGTTTGGGATTAGCAGATGCAGACTGTTACATATGGGATGGATAAGCAACAAGGTCCTACTGTATAGCACAGGGAACTATATTCAATATCCTGTGATAAACCATATGGAAAAGAATATACAAAAGAATGTATATATGTATAACTGAATCACTTTGCTGTACAGCAGGAATTAATACAACACTGTAAATCAACTACACTTCAATTAAAAAAAAAAAGAGCACATGACTTGCCTCTATGTTGTTGATCAGCGAATTATCAAACTTGAACCCAGGAATTCTTTTGTCACTGCACACCACACCCACATCTTCCGTGTGCTTGCAGTCAGTGACACCCCAGCCATTGGAGGAGCAGGCTGCGAGGGTCCCCTCATTGCCGGTGCAGTAGACGTTGTCCAACCAGATGGGCCCTAAGGAAGCAGAGAAGAGAGAAGCCAAGCTCCACGTCAGAGTAGGTTTGAGTCTTTGGGGGCACCAAGGGCATACACGGAAAGAGAGTTTTTCCCTAATTTTGGCAGCTGTGTGTGGTCATCAATTGGTCAGTGTGTTGAGATATTGCATACAGTTCTAGATCATCTGGATTCCCTTGCCAGAGGGATGTGATTTAGGGATGTGGCAGATTGAACATGATTAGAGTAGAAATCAGATTTAAGCCCGGAAGGCACGTGGTATAATGGGAAGAACAGGGACTTTGGATACTAAGCTGTTTGATACGAATTCTGGCTCAGCCACTTAGCTGTATGACCCTGATCAAAGCTCCCTTTTCTCATCGGTAAAGTGGGGGATAATAATGACACTCGAATGACAGGGGTGTGTGCAGATTAGAGATAATACATGACATGTGCCTAATTTATCATTGGTCCATAGTTACTCAAAAAATGGTAACGATGATGATGATGGTGATGATTTTACTTATGTTGACTATGGCACAAGCTCAGAGAAGGCAACTCATCGTGCAAGGCCACCTTCCTGAACCCAGAACCCTGGTCCTTTCAGCGCTCTTTCCAGTTCCTGATGTCTCCCATCCACTGATTCAGAGATGGCCCAGCTAGGCTAACCCACAGAGCCTCCTCCTCACGTCAGGTGAAGGCAGGGCTGGTTTCTAGCTGGGCAATCTGCCTGGGAGGCTGTGGGACTCTGCTCACCTCCTGTGCATTTACCTGATTTGCAGTAAGTGGGGAATTCTGAGTGCAAAGTGCTAGAGGGTTAACCACAATGAGACACAATCTCACACCCATTAGGATGGCTACTATCAAAACAGAAACAACAACAGAAAATAGTAAGTGTTGGCAAGGATGTGGAGAAATTGGAACCCTTAGTAAGTGTTGGCAAGGATGTGGAGAAATTGGAACCCTTGTGCACTGTTGGCAGGAATGTAACACTGAAACCACAGACCACGTCTCAGGGCTCGGTGGAGCTCAGGTTCTTTATGTCTTGGCACAGAAGGAATTCAGCAAGAGGCAAAGTGATAGGTAAGAGGTGGATTTAATAATATAGGACGCTTGTGAGACATACAAGCAGGTAGGCAAGGGAGCACTGCCCCAAGAGCTGGGTGAACTACGTTTTTATAATCAAAGGAAAAGTGGGGAGGGGTAGAAGACCACCTTCTTCCTCATTCTTTAGTAGACATTAGGCTTCCATCATCAGCTCCTCCTCCCCATCGGGGGGTTGGGGGGAGTTTTTTGTCCCTCTGTGGCCCAACCAGGACTGTCATGGCGCTATGGAAATTAGCAAAAAAGGTGGCAATCTATGCTAAAATAAGGTAAATCATCTCAGGTTTCAGTATAATGAGGGTCTTCTACTTTGGAATGTCATATTTCTCCTGTATTTTTGTTTTTAGTGCATGCAGAGGAACATGTCCTAGGAATCGTTAACTTACTGACCTCAATGGCAGGATACAGGTGTCATTTTCCTACCATTGTTTTATTGTCTTGAGGCCTGTCTCGTGCTTCTATTGCATGGTTTTATTGCTAAGCAAGCCTGCTTTCTTGAGTGATCATTAACTTACAGGGGTCTCCCAGAGTTCCCTCTCTGTCCATGATCTCTTAGCGGGATTTTTTAACTATTGGATTATCTTACTCTATCCCTATCAAAATGGTGCAGCCCCTGTAGAACACAGTAGGGTGGTTCCTCAAAAAATTAAAAATAGAATTACCATATGACCCAGCAATTCCCACTTCTGGGTATATATCCAAAAGAATTGAAAGCAGGGTCTCAAAGAGATATCAGTACACCCATATGCATTACAGCATCATTCACAATAGCCAAAATGTAGAAGCAACCTAGGTGTCCATTGACTAATTGTGGTCTATACATACACTGGAATATTATTCAGCCTTAAATAGGAATGGCATTCTGACACATGCTACAACATGGATGAACCCTGAGTTCACTATGCTAAGTGAAATAGTCCCGAAAAGGCAAATACTGTATGAATCCACATATATAAAGTACTGAGAGTAGTCAAAATCATAGAGACGGAGAGTAGAATGGTGTTTACCAGGGGCTGGGGGAGGGGGGTTGGGGAGCGGTTATTTAATGGGTATAGAGTTTTAGATCTGCAAGATGGAAACGTGTTCTGGAGATGGGTTGCCCAACAGTGTGAATGTACTTAACATTACTGAACTCTACACTGAAAAATGGTTAAGATGGCACACTTTATGTTACGTGTATTTTACCACAATTAAAAATTTTTTTAAATGTTAAGTGCTAGAGGGTTTTCAAGTAGTGAGTTTTATTAGTATTACTACACAATGAAAGGAAACAAAGTCAAAGCTCTCCTTTTCCTCAGGACTCCAGGAGGACTCTAGTACTGCGGTCCCCAACCTTTTTGGCAAACGGGGACTGGTTTCGTGGAAGACAATTTTTCCGGGGGGGGGATGGTTCAGGCGGTAATGCAAGTGATGGGGAGCACGGGTAGCAGCGGATGAAGCTTCACTCGCGCACCTGCCGCTCACCTCCTGCTGTGTGGCCCGGTTCCTAAGAGGCCACGGACCAGTACCGTTGCATGGCCTGGGGGCTGGGGACCCCTGCTCTATAGTATAATGGAGTCAGAAAACCTAGGTTCAAATTCTCTCTGCCTCAGGCTTGGGCACCACGTGACTGGGTCAACTACTTCACCAAGCCCATTCTCAAGTGAAAATAATGATACCAACAAATAGGTCGCCATGGAGATTCAATGAGATAACATATGTTATCTCATATCTAGTATGTGCTCACCTTCCCTTTCTCCTTCCTCCTTCCAGTAAGTCAGAAAAACAATGAATTCTGTCATTTCCATGATGCAAGGAAAAAGCAGATAAAAACACTCCCATTGTAAAGATGAGAAAAACCAAGGAGAATCTGAGGTTCTTCAAGGTCAGAGGGGACCCGGGGCCAGTCTCCTGACTTCGAGGCCCCGCTGAGACATATCTGCTGCAACAGATGGCTGCTCAGGGCTCAAAGGAGAGCACCTCAGACGCACTGAGGGGAACAAAGGGCTTATTGA
Organism: Balaenoptera musculus; assembly: GCF_009873245.2. Lineage (NCBI taxonomy): Eukaryota > Metazoa > Chordata > Mammalia > Artiodactyla > Balaenopteridae > Balaenoptera > Balaenoptera musculus. The sequence continues at coordinate 15,009,757 of NC_045790.1, read as the reverse complement.
AAACATCTGGGCTGAGGTTTTCCAACTGGTTTCTCAGTTTGGCCTCGTTTCCAAGCCATCAAGCTCCACTGAAACATATGCTCCCTAATCGATTGCTGTTTCAACAACAAACCAATGTTTGTCTTGCTAAGTACTAGCAACGGAAAAGACCCTCCACGTTTGAAGCGGGGCCTCTTCTTTGGAACATTCTGTAGCAAAGCTGCTGAATGGATAGAGATGGTGAAAAGAAACAGAGCCCTATTTCCATCTGCAGTGAGAGAAACCACCCTGGCTAAGGAGATGGCAAACAGGACAGCACACAGCTAAAAGCAGCAGGGAGAGCTGCAAAACAGATGCCCCAGGGCCTGCTTTGCTTTCTGATAAGGAAGATTTGAAATTAGCACCCTGGAGCGCTAATGGGAACTATTATCCCAAAGAGGTGCTTTCTTAAGAAGCTTCAATTCACCCCCAATAATTCTACCCTCTAGGCATTCCCACCAGTTACTTTCTTAGATAGTGGAAATGTAAATTTCTACTTAGCCCCAGATGCAGGCATGATACACTAACTTGGCCCGATTTCGTGACATTTTTTTTTTCCTGTATGCTTAATGCCTAACAACTAGACGGTTCTGATTCCAAAGCAACCAGCTCTTATTCTGCTGTTGGAATGCAGGGTGGTTCTGGACACAGTTCAGTACATGCCGTTTCAGAGCTGCTAGGAAAGTTGCACTAGGGACACAGATGGGGCTCAAACTTTGGATGCAATATGCCAATCCGAAGCAAAACTTCATTTTTACTCTTTCCACTCATTTAGTCCAAGAAATGCTTCCCCTGATGAAAGGAGAAGAGATGTACAAACAAGTTAACAGGCCATTTGGAGGATAAACATCATAAATAAAATTCTATTTGAATGCCAGTATTCCCCAGGGCTGTTGGGGCAACGGAAATCATTCACCTTAGGAGCTTCAGGACCCCACTGTGGTCATCTGCGGGCTTTGTCACTCTGATCTGAAGAACGAGGGGGTGAGGGGGAATCACATCTAACCTCAGATCTGAGGACAGGCAAAGGAGAGCAACCATCTGAGGTTCGGGTGCCCGTGAGGCCATCCAGAAGGTGAGAAATGGGGCAGCTGTCCCCTCTAGAATCTTCTAAAAGGGCCCATGACTTCTCTGAGCTCAGAGATGTTTTGGGAGAAAAGATCTATTGAAAGGCTAGGCTGGAAAACCTAGAAGGTCCATGGATGTTCTCCCCAGCTTCATTACTACAGCCTGAACTTCAGAGGAGTTGATGACGGTGGCACTCCTAGGCGGGTGGCCTCTCACAGGTTCACCTCCAGTGTTTCCAGTTCAGCCACAGAGCTGACTAAACCCCACCGGAGCACACCCCAGGGCACTGGTCACTATGCCAACTGTTTTTAATATTCTTCAAAGTCAAACTGAATCAGCGTCGGTGGTATCGTGGTGAGCATAGCTGCCTTCCAAATCAAACTGAATCAGTTGATTAACATTTACTGAGGGCCCCCCTTGTACCCAGTGTTAAGAATCCTAAACTGATGCTGATGAGATTCAAATACATTTTACATTTAAAGGGTCTCTCATGATAAACCAAGTACCACTTTACATAGACAGCATAATCCTTAAAGTCCTAGAGACATGACAGTTAAAATTTTTAGCATCAGTTTCTCCCTTCCTCTCTTTGGTACTTATTCTTTCCTAAGTCTCGATGGTCTCAATAGCCCCAGAGGGGACCCTTCCAATACTCTAAGTTACTATACCTCCTCCCTCCAATGACTCTCCTCCACCCTACATCAGCTAGCATCCCATGGTCATAGCTTAGACCTTGACATTACAAACAATTGCACTCCCTCCCCAATCTCCATTTCAACACTTCTGCTGTGCATCTGCACCTACAACTCCATCTTTCTAGCACATTCATTCTAGTACTGCAATCTCAACCCACAATCCATCGATCCTAGCAGCTTTCCCCAGTCCTTCAACGGCTCCATGGAGTACCTTCCTACTTACCCAGCGTGGACTTCATGGACGGCGATTTTAATCGTTCCCTTGAAAATTCCCTCTACTCCTGTGAACTTTTCTCCCTTCATCATCCTTGGATGGCAAAGTTTGATCCAGGCTAACTCACCTCTCCAGCCCCCCCATGCCTGCTCCTGAGCAGGTGAACCTGGGATGGGGAAAAACCATATCCATCTTACCTGATGACAGGTAAATTTTAAGTTTGGGTGGAAAGAAAATAAAGATGTCACTAGAAAAACCCCAAAGTCATTGGGAAAAACTTGTTATAAAATAATTAGGCTTAGAGAGCCTGGAATAGAAAACATAAATCTGATGTTACCCCCAGAACACTCAGCTAGCAGAATAAAGGAAGATGTGAAAGGATGGAGAAGTGTCCAGAGTTTTTGTAACAAAGACAGCAAATGGGTTTTAAAACAGCGTATGCTAACTCATCTGTGCTGCTTTTACTCATGTCATAGTAAGGAACCCAGAGCCAGCTTCAGAGAACATTTTACTTTAACTGCCGTGTCTTGATCCTGTTATTCCAAAAAGACGTATTCAATTACACAGAGGTGAGACATGTATGAGATGCTATTTCCTTCTCCTATAATTTCTAGAATAACCAAAAGCAAGGGTTGGAAGGGACCATAATAATGATCTATTTCAGTGACTCCCAAACCTGGCTACATGTACAACCACTTGGGAGGCTTCCAAAAGTTACAGAGTCCTAGATTCCAGCGCAGACCTTAATTCTGAACATCATGGGATAGCACCCCAGGGGATTCTATGCCGTTGGTGTGGCACTAATCCGTTTATCCAGGATGAGAGTTTGGGCACCTCTGCTTGATTCCAGCAGCCAGGCCCACGCTGACACCTGTGCAGCTGCTTGGCCAGGTGGAAGAGCTGCTTTTGCTTTACTAACCCAAGAAGGGGCACTCCAGCTGGAGATTTTATTTTATTTTATTTTATTTTATTTTATTTTATTTATTTATTTATGGCTGCATTGGGTCTTTGTTGCTGCGCACAGGCTTTCTCTAGTTGTGGCGACTGGGGGCTACTCTTCATTGTGGTGCGTGGGCTTCTCATTGCGGTGGCTTCTCTTGTTGCGGAGCACGGACTCTAGGCACCGGGGCTTCAGCAGTTGTGGCATGCGTGCTTCAGTTGTTGTGGATCGCGGGGTCTAGAGTGCAGGCTCAGTAGTTGTGGCGCATGAGCTCAGTTGCTCCGCGGCATATGGGATCTTCCCGGACCAGGGATCGAACCCATGTCCCCTGCATTGGCAGGCAGATTCTTAACCACTGCACCACCAGGGAAGTCCAGATTTTATTTTTAAATAATGTCCTTGACCCTTATCTACTTTCTCATTTAAAACCACAGACTATGACAGTTTCAAGAGTTCTTAGAGAGCCTAATTTCCAGATTAGGAAACTGAGGGCAAGGAGGATAAATGTATTCCCACAAAGCATATAGTTAGGTTAACACAGGACTAAGCCCAAGGTTCTGGGCTCCAACACCTGCCCTCCCTCAAAATTACCACCCCCCCATTTTTTTTTCAGTGTATTGACTTAAAAAGGGAGGAAAGAAGAAGCCAATCAAAGTGAAAAACCCAAAGCAACTCGGTTCCTGTCCTGGCCAAGCCTGGAACAGCATGTTGGTATTAAAAGCGTGAACTCTACCGGGACAGAAGGGTGGAAGAGTCAGGGGACACTAGCCTCTGGGCAGCCTTTGTGACAAAGAGCAAAAGGCACTCCTTCCAGGAGGCGGAAGAAAGGCACCGTCTCCCTCTGGCTGATGCAGCCCCAGGCAGGGCACAGGGCTCAAGAGGTGACCACAGACTGACTTCAGCTGCTCCCAAGGGTCACTAACCAGCCTGGTTTCCCAGGACGAGGAGCTTCCCAGGCTGCCAGGCTTTGTGTGCTAAAACCAGGAGAGTCCTGGGCAACGCAGCACCGGTGGTCACTGGCCCCCTCCCTGGCACCCCTCCACTCCCACCTTCCAGCACAGGCACGGAGGCTGCCCAGGTGACGTATGATCAGGAATTGCCACTTGACAGTAACTGCAGCTCCGTTTGCCAGGCTATCCCCCTAGAAGCCTGTGCCCGGGCTCTCCCGGTGACCCCAGTGCTCGGTTCCCGAGCGCGGAGCGGTTTACCTTCCCCTTTGCCGTAGGAAGAGCTGGCGGTCCAGGACTTGGCTTCCACGTAGCCCAGTTCCCGGCAGACGACGTGGGCAGCGTGGATGGAGAAGTCGTCGTCACACACGGTGCCCCACTGCCCGTCGTAGTACACCTCCACCCGGCCCTCGCTGTGCTTCCTCTTCTGGCCCGCCAGGCGCAGCTGGATCTTGACCACGTCGGAGGGCACCTGAGGCCGGTGGTACTCCGGGGCGGGCTGCTGGAAGTACTCGGGGTAGTGGGGCCAGCTCTCGTACTGCGCCAGGCTCAGGGCGGGCAGGAGGGCGAGCACAGACAGACAGCGGCAAAGGCGGGAGCCTCCGTGCCTCCCCATCCCTGTCCTCGGGCTGGAAGACCTGATGGAGGGGGCCACTTGGCGCTCAGGAGGGACGGCAGGAGTTTCCTGGAAGAGAGGAGAGGTTCGGGTTACAGACATCTGGGAAACGGCCAGTGATTTCGTACTCTTTTGCTTAGGATTGAAAGCTCATTCTGGATTCCAACCTCTTCTCTTCTCTCATCTTATGCTTCAGCTAGACAGGTCTGGGAAGTCCTACCTCTTTGCCCACCACCTTCCCAGATCTTTGAAATGCTTTTTTCCAGGATGACTCCTGGCAGGAAACAGAGCACACTTAGACTTCATTTGAGTAGAGTTTTTTTGTTTGTTTGTTTTGTTTTGTTAAATATTTATTTATTTATTTGGCTGTGCTGGGTCTTAGTTGTGGCACATGGGATCTAGGCTGCAGTATGTGGGGCCTTCAGTTGCGGCACGTGGGATCTAGTTCCCTGACCAGGGATTGAACCCGGGCCTCCTGCATTGGGAGCACGGAGTCTTAGCCACTGTACCACCAGGGAAGCCCCCATTTGAGCAGAGTTTTTTTTAAAAAGACTATGTACATTAATGGATAAAGAAGATGTGGTACATATATACAATGGAGTATTACTCAGCCCTAAAAAATAACGGAATAATGCCATTGCAGCAACATGGATGGACCTAGAGATTGCCCTCCAGTGGGCTACTGAAGCAGCTCCCAGGGACTTCCTTCCAAGGCGGGCTTATAATCTAGACCTTCTCCTCACCTCTCCCAGACACCTTTATATCCCCAAAGAGGTTACAAACTGCTTAGGGGCAGGACTTGTTTCTCATCCTTCTTTGGCTTCTCCAGAGTAAGCATGATAGGTTGGAAGACATGTTTATGGAATGAAAAGGTGATTTGGTTCCAGGTACCAAGTGGCTGGAGAAATGTAGATGTGATAGTGTATGTTGAGGAGGGCTCGGGTACTCCCAGGTAAGGTGGCCTTCCTACCTCTGGACGTTAGTTGGCCTTCCTACCTCTGGACGTTAGTTGGCCTGGATGGAAACGGCATCTTCTGGGTGCTGAGAATAACACTACAAGGCTTTGAGTCTCCACCTTTACTTGCTCACGGGCTGCGCACATACCTGAACCTTCCTATAGCTCTGCTTTCAGGCTCCAGGCCTCCAGACACCCTGACATGCTGCCCACCCACACCCCAGATCTCATTATGTTTTATACTCTGGACCTCAAGACGGCTGAGACCACTGAACGAGGAGGTCAGAGGTAAAGCCCCTTAAACAGCTCTTACGCAGGGCCTGTCCTTAGCTGAACTGTGGAGTAGCCCCAGAGAGCAGTCCTGAGGCACTGCTCTAGCACTTGGGGAAGCCAAGGATGCCCAGGTGACAATTCCATCCCTTTATATAGTTTACGTCCCTGAGGGCTGCTGGGGGCTGAGTCCCGCCCGCTCTGTGCACAGAGGGGAGGCATAAAGCTCTGTGTACCAAACAGGAGAGGGGCTGAGTGGCCCATATCAGGCAAGGGAGAGCAGGACAGCAGAGTGAGGGGGAGGGGACCACAGGCTCTGGAGCCAGACAGTCTGGGTTTGCATTCTCATTCTCATAGTGACTAGCTGTGTGACCTTGGGCAAAATACTTAACTTCTCTCTGCTGTTTGATGTTTCGTATCTATAAAATGGGTATGATAATTATATCTAGCTCGCAGAATTGTTATGAGGATTAAATGAATGGTACATCATAAGCCCTACAGGAGCATTTGCTAAATAAATTTTTTTAATTTTTATATTTTCAAGATTGTGGTCACCGTAGCCAGGTGGAGCCTACCTCTAAGAATTCCAGGATGAGGTCCTAGAGCGGGAAATAAAGACTTAGTTCATGTACCTCGATCCTTCCATAATTTAGAGAGCTAGGAAGACTGTCTTAAAGGACTGCAGGTGTATTTCATGGAAGAGGAAGTAGACTTGGAAGACGGGGCCCCCAAAGGAAACCGGGACCAGGAGGTGAAAGCTACAGCAGCGCATCATACGTTCTCTATTAACCAGGTACAGAGGGTTAGGCCAATTGCATGCCTCAGTTCATGGCACATCACCAACAAGGAAGGACCAGATAAGTGCCCAGAACACCTGGGAGGGATGATCTAACTTGGACAGAGGCAGTTCCACATCTGTCAGGATGGCCAGGCAGTGCCTGGTCCCATCCTGGGTTTTGGGGCAGAGATGCCACAGCTTTGGGGGGCAGTCAGGACCGAGGACTTCGGAAGGCCCTCTGGTTCACTGGAGATCCAGCCATCCTCATCCTGTGACTCACAAACAAGGCCAGAAAGTTGTGGGGTTCCTGCAACGGCCCTCTTCAGACCACAGCCTGACAGGCTAGTACGTGGCTCTGAAGGGACCCCTCATCGCCTCCTCCGCCCTGGCCACTTTTCATTCCTGTCCCAGCACATTGGTGTCCACGAGCTCATCTATGCCTCACTAGAACCTTCAGACATGAGTGGAGTAGCCAGGGATGAGGATTCTTACTCTACGAGGGAGAAAATCAAGAAGCAGAGAGAGAGGACTTTTCTGCTAGACTTCCCGGGGTTGCACAATTCGTGCAGGCAGAGCCAGAAGTAGTCAACCCCAAGCTACCAAAACATCAATGATCCACTATCACATATTAAAAATGTCCAAATTCCACCTGGGACACAGATGCCTTTATAAGGTGGAACACACCTACGTTCCTGGCTTCAGTTCCAACACTTCTCTCCTTGCCCTCACTCCAGCCCTTCACGTGTCACCCATCCAACCGTATCAGCCTAGACTGGCTTAAGTTTTCCCACCTCGATCAATGTGCTCCATCCCCACGCCTCCCCTTCCCTCCAAAAAGTGTATGTCACAATCCTTCCTGTTCTTCAAGGAAAGCTTCCCAGATGCTCCTAATCAGAATCAATGTCTTCTCTGATTCTCTTTAAAATAGCATCCTGCTTGTGCTTTATACCAGTGTCATATCAGGCTTCAATGGACCCTCAGTCCCAGGGGCAGAAGCCATCTCTTGTCATTTCCACACAGTACCATGTGTTTTTGGCTACGGCAGGCTAGCTTGTAACAGATAAACCTTCCCACCAAGGACAACTGGAAAAGGTAGGTAAAACACTAAAAGCATGTACTTGAAGACAATGGAGAGCTATCGAGGCAGAAAGGACTCAAGAATCCAGAGAGATGGGAAGTACAGCGAGGTGAGCCTGACACTTGTGTCTCCTTTTCCCCTTAAGCCACTTGCCAATTCCAAGGCAGTTGCCAACAGGCTGGGAAGCTAAGCAAAACTTCAGGCATCCTCCCAGGATTGAGGACACAAAAATTGGAGTTCAGAGCCTGCGAAGGAGGAAGGGTCCTGTTAAATAGCCCCAGGCTTTCAGATAGGGGTCCCTGAAGGGCTAAACTCTAGAAGTTAGGACAGAGTTACGTTCTACGTGTTAGAAAGATCTAACATCTGTATAAATGAAATTCCAAAAGAGGAGAGAGGGAACGTCTGGAAGAAATATTTGAAAAGATAATGGCCAAGAATTATATGAAACTGATGAAAGATATCAAGCCCAAGAAGTACAGTTTACAAAAAAAACCATACCAGGGCACATCAAAATCAGACCATGGAAAATCCAAGACAAAGAGGAAAGCTTACAAGCAGCCAGAGTATAAAAGGAGCATTACCTTCAAAGGAGCAGCAATAAGGCTAACAGTTGGCCTCTCAACAAAAAACAAGGAAACAAAGAAGATAATCACATGACAGTTTCAAAGGGTTGAAAAAAAAGTCAGCCTAGAATTCTGTACCCCCTGGAGAGAATAAAGGTTTTCACAAAAGTGGAGAGAGGACTTCCCTGGTGGTGCAGTGGTTAAGAATCTGCCTGCCAATGCAGGGGACAGAGGTTTGAGCCCCGGTCAGGGAAGATCCCACATGCCGTGGAGCAACTAAGCCCGTGCACCACAACTACTGAGCCTGCGCTCTAGAGCCCGCAAGTCACAACTGCTGAGCCCACATGCCACAACTACTGAGCCCACGCGCCTAGAGCCCGTGCTCCACAACAAGAGAAGCCACCGCAATGAGAAGCCCGCACACCGCAACGAAGAGTAGCCCCTGCTCGCCACAACTAGGGAAAGCTCATGCGCAGCAACGAAGACCCAACGCAGCCAAAAATAAATAAATAAATACATAAATGTATTAAAAAAAAAAAAGTGGATAGACTTTGTCATCAGAGTTCTCCAAGATGAAAATACTAAAGGGAGTTCTTCAGACCACAGGACAAATCATCCTAGATGTGGAATGAAGGAAATGGAAGGGGGAGCTATGCAGGTAAATCTGAATGAAGATCAACTGTGTAAAATAATAATGTCTTATGGGGTTTAAAATACATGTGTCATTAAAATACCATGGTGAGGGCTTCCCTGGTGGCACAGTGGTTGAGAATCTGCCTGCCAATGCAGGGGACACGGGTTCGAGCCCTGGTCTGGGAAGATCCCACATGCCGCGGAACAACTAGGCCCGTGAGCCACAACTACTGAGCCTGCGCGTCTAGAGCCTGCGCTCCGCAACAAGAGAGGCCGCGATAGTGAGAGGCCCGCGCACCGCGATGAAGAGTGGCCCCCGCTCGCCACAACTAGAGAAAGCCCTCGCACAGAAGTGAAGACCCAACACAGCCGTAAATAAATAAATAAATAAAAATACCATGGTGAAAACAGCACAAAAGGTAGAAGGGATTAAATGGAAGTGTTCCAAGGTTTTTGCACTATCTGGGAAGTGATGAAAGTACTCTTTTCTATTAGACTTCAGCAAATCGTAATAGTCTTAGCTAGAAGCATACTGTAGTTGTTATGTAATCAGCATAAGAAGAGAAAAAAAGTAGAATGAACATGGCAATAAAGGGGAGAAATGATGGAAGTATTTTTTTAAAAACCCTGATTAATCCAAAGTTAGAGCAATAAAGCAGAGAAAAAGTAACATAGAAGAGCTGTCACAAACAGAAAAAATAGTAAGATGGTGGATTTAAAACCAAATATATCAGTAATTTCATTAGATGAAAAAAAATACTGCAATGAAAAGACAAAGATTGTCATAATGGATTTAACAAAACAATATTTTCTATTTCCTATGGAAGACCAAGAGGTTTAAAGTAAAAGGATGGAAAAAGATTTACCACACACACATTCATCCAAAAAAAGTTGGTACAAAGTAAGATAAAGTCAACTTTAAGACAAAAAATGTTACTGAAGACAAAAACTTATGATGATGAAAGAGTCAGTCCATCAGGAAGATATTAACTAACTCTTCTCAGTTTGTATGTGCAGACTCCACATGTATGAAATAAATATTGACAGAACTAATAGGAAAAAAATGACAAATCTGTAATCAGAGTGGGAGATATTACACACTGTTCATCAGGAGAAGCAGACAAAAAATCCTTGTACTAAAGAAGTGAACAATATGATAAACAAATACGACCTAATTGACAAGTTTCTATCAACTGGACTCAGAAGACAGACTTGCTTCAAGTCCACATGCAAGATTTACCCAAATGGACCCTAAGCTGGGTCATAAAGCAAGTCTCACCACATCTAATGAAATCACACACAATGTGTTCCCTGACTACAGTAGAACTAAGCTATACACCAATCATAAAAGAATAACCAGAAAATCCCCCAATATTTGGAAATGATGTAAAAGGAAAAAAAGTCTACTTCTATTAATTTCCATTGAGGTCACAGAATCAAATTGATTTACTCATTCAACAAACATTCACTGAGCTGCTGCTACACATTAGGCCTCATGTGGGTAAAGCAGACATGCTCTTGCTGTTGTTCTAATAGGAACTGACAGGGCATTCATGTTCTAGCTGTGGTTTGCCTACGGGAAATCAGTGAATATTCATGGATTGAACCACCTGAGCCAGGTGGCCTGACTTTGAACTCAGGAAAGTTTTTCCTCTTGTAGCCAGTGTCTATATCCTTATCTGGCAGAAATTTAAGACAGAAAGTCCATGACTTGCCAAAGGCCCCACAGAGTGACAGAGCTACAACCAATATGAAGCTAACATTATAAAGTGCCTCCTCTGTGCAGGCACTGTGTATGAATCATGCCTTTTTATTTTCTGTATTTCTGCTGTTTTGATATCTGGGGTCTATGCTGACTCTGGAGAAAGACTACTCAGAAACTATGTTACCCACCTTCTGGTTAATTCTTAGAGATGATAAAGGACTCACCCACAAGTGTACTCTGCATGTGCAAACCAATCAGTCCAGAGCTATACATTCCCAACTACTTCCATTCTCAAGATCTCACACTCTGGGCCACTAACCCCCGGCCCTAATCACTCTAAGACCAGGTACCAGATAAGTAGAGATGGTCCCTATGCCCCAGAGAGGGGTGAAATTATTCAACTAACCAATCCTTAACCTGATTAGCCTGCTTACTGTGACAGTCATAGTAGATGCTCTTGCCCACATTTTCCCCTCACTCCTGCCTCTGACCAACCCTGGTGCTTCTTCATGTGGCCCTGCATGATGTGCCAGACCTCCTTGTTTCTAGGGATCTGTGACTATAATCTTCTTCCTCCATGACAGTCATTTCTGTGTCTGTGTCTTTCCACACCTGATTAAAACAAATCTTGGGTACATTTTTAAATGTACACATGATTTAATGTTTAAACACATGATTCTCAACATTCTGCTGTATTAATTCACTTAATGGGGCAAACACCATTATTATCAAGGCACAGAGAGTTTCAGCAAGTTGCCTCAGGTTGCACTGTTGGTTAAGTGGCAAGGCAGGCTCTGAACGAGGGCAGCAGGCTGACCTGCGTCCTTCACCTTCACCTCTGTGCTCTAACAGCCCCAGTGCAGCATTTTCTTACCATCTCCCAAGCTCCCCCTCACGCGAGAGCTTACAGAGGCCTGCAGATTGTCTATTCACATCTCAAAAAGAAATGGAAAAAGTATGTGGTTCTGTAATTTTTTAAGAAGAAATCGTAATCTCTGGATTTGCATATCTATAAACTGCTCCACCCATCTTCTTGGACTCTCCAATCTGTGGGAATGGCTAGTGTTCAACTCTTAAATCTTTCCTACAAAAGTGCTCCTGAATTTTTGCTTCCTTTGTGGGGCTTCTACTGCTCTCTACTCTGGGGAATTGTAAAATATTAGACCCAGATGCTTCTCTTTTCTTTTTAAAAATAACTTTTATGGTTTTTTCTTTCTTATTGCAAAAGTTATACAACCTGGTGATACAAATCTGGAGAACACAAACAAGTAAAAAGTAGAAAATAATTTGCAATACCCCTATTGGAGAGAATGATTGTCAACACTCTGGTGTACACCCCTTCCAGCCTTTTTTCTGTACATATATATTTCCTCTTAAAACTTAGAATAATTTTCTACATACTGCTTTGTAAACTGCTTTTCACATTTACCAGTGTATTGCAAACATCATGCCTCATTGACTTTTACAAGATTTTTATTACATAGTATTCAATCTTATGTATGCAACATAAGATTGAATAATCTTACCAGTAAATTTTTTACTGCTATTCACATAGTTGAAATGAATATCCTTGTAGCTAAAATTTTCCACAGTCTTGGGATAAATTCCTAAAGGCAAAATTGCTGGGTCAAAGGGCTGGTAAAAAGTGAACGCTTCTGCAAAACTATATTAACTGCCTCCAGAAGGACTGTGCTAGGGTACAGGTCAGGCTGAAGTATGTAGATTTCCCCACAACCTCAAAATTCTAGCTATGACCATGCTTTCAGACCTTTCTCCATCTGATAAGCAGGGGGGAAAAGAGGTATTCTGTTTTAACCAACGTTTCTTTTGCTACTAGTGAGGCTGACCTTTTTTTTCTTCAGGCTCTATTGGCCACCTGTATTTCTTTTTTTGGGAAATTATCTCCACATGTTTTGTTTTGTTTTGTTTTGTTTTTTAATTTTCATCTCCTTTTATTGAAGGAAATAAAACTTGTGCTGCAGAGGCAGTAGTACCTCAAAGTATGACAAGGTAGCCATTGGGGCTGACATGACAAGCCATAATGCTGGCCAGGGGTCCTACCATAATGGGAGGACCAAAACCACAAAGATAGCAGGAGGTAGCAAACATCCCCAACATCCAGTGCAGGCATTTCCATTTGCAGAGAGCTTGGCCATGCATTGTAAAAACGGGGTCCCCTCACAGGTGGCAGACTATCATCTCAGGCCAACAAATCCATCCAAAACTAACACGTAGTCTCAGATTTGGAGATCGTTCCCTTTCACCCAAAGATTCAGGCCATCAGAAGATCTGAGTTAATCTTTTAGCTCCTTATTGCTGATGGAAAAAGAAGCTGAGTTCTTGAAACATCACATAGGTGTAGCTGGACAGGTGCTGATGCCCAGCCTTGTTCTAAAAGCAGCTAAATTTTTTTTTTTCCTAACTTTTCACACTGCTCTCACCCAGCATGTGCCCTAGGAAACCTCTCAATGTTCTAAACAAGGACAGAATGAGGGCAGCAGCCTAGGGGGATTTAGGGAGTCGAAAGCTGCTACATAGCCAAGACCATTTCACAAGAAAGAGCGTGGGGAACACTATTGGGTCAAGATCCTCCCAAACAGCTGCTAGAAGCATACACAAAGAAAAATGTGGTAGCTCTCCCTCCCATATCAGGATCAGCTGTGCCAAAGTCATGGTCCAGAAAAAAAGAGTCATTTCATGTCCCTGGAAGAATATCAACCCCCATGGCATTCCTCAAGCTATTCCAATTTTCAAGTACAACAGTGTGTTTGGGCAGTTCTGAAATAGAAAAGCAGGTGCTAAAGAAAGAGGAAAAATCTCAACCGACTGCAAATTGGATAATGTTATAAAGCCAAAAATTTATACAGTCAAGAACTGATTGGTGGGCGGAAGGATTTTGCTATGTAGAATAGCATTTTTCACATTGGCATCCATCCAACCCTCAGGAGGGAAAAATTGCCAACGTCCAAAGCAGAGCTGCGGAGGATGGAGAGCAAAATGCCCTGCGGCTCCACCCACCGCCGACCCCCTGACCCGAGGCGGGCTGCCACCCCCTGCAGACCAGAGGCCTCGGCCGCTCCTCCCAGGCGCCGGTTTCCGTTCTGCACTCGAACTCGAGTTCAGCCCTTTCTCCGCAGGAGACTCTAGCTGCTGGGGGCGAGGGTGGCCTGGAGGGGAATCCGTCCAGGGTGGTCCCCCTGCTTGTGGCCCCCGCTGCAGCGCGTCCCAGGACAAGGCTGTCGGCAGCCTGATGATACGGTTTAGAACCGAGCCCCACCGGGCGTCCCCAGTTGCGGGGACGGGGACCGGCGCCCCTCCCGGGAGCAGGCAAGTGACTCCGGGCTGGCAGTCCCTTCGCGATCCGGCCGCCGCCGCGCTCTGCGGCCCCGCTCCCCGCCCTTCCCAGCGCCGGCGGCCGCGGAGCCGGGGTGTCCTCAAGCCCAGGCGGCGGCCGCACGCGGCCCGGGGTGGGGTGGGCGGCACACGTGAGCCCGCGAGGGCGTTTCGGGTGACCAGGGTCCCTGAGCGGGGACCGTGCGCTGACTCGGCCGCCTAGGCTTCCCGGCCCCGCTGCAGCGGCGCTGGAGCCGGCGCTTGGGGCCCCGCGGCCTCCCCTTGAAGCAGGCCAGGCTCCGTGGGAGCGGATGTCCCCTCTCTGCTCACATCGCTCACGCGGAGACGGTGCTGTCGGTGATGGGGGTCTCGGCTGGGCCCCGGGCCTAGCACGGTGCCTGGCACATGTTGGGCGCTTATTAAAAACCGGTTGGACAATAACAAGGTAGGATAGCTCAAAGTACACCCATCCTCAGGATGGTTTTAAAATAAGCTCTACTGCTTGATCACAGGTCAAAGGGCTATTAAAAGTGAAGTGGATGGAGGAGGCCCTTGGCTTCCTCATCTTCCATTGTATGGGTCTTCTTGCCTCTCAGCAACCCTTCCTCCGGGTACCTATTGGCACCATTGGTTCCCTGGAGAGATGATGTTGGGTATCTTGGAATCAGAACATAAGGGTCTGAATCCTGACTTCACCACTTCCAAGCTCTACAGATTTGGGGGTACTTTTGGAGCCTGGATTTCCTCTTCTGATCATGGAAATAACCTTCCTTGCAGGTGTATATGTGATGATTAAATGAGATAACGTGGAAATCCCTAGCACACAGCATGGCTTCCTTCACATTAGTTTTCTTCTTTCCTTCCTGCCACTTCTGAACCCCTGAGCCTTGTTCTCAGTAGGTACTCAGCAAATATTAATTGAATGAATAAATATAAATTCCTATTCAAATCATCACACCTTATCAAAACTGCCTTTTCTTTCTGACCTAATTGCATAGGAAAGCGAGCTGATAAATCCATTCCTTATTAATTTATTGTATTAAGAAATTTAACACATGAAGGAGTAAATTTGTGACTTTTCTATGAAGAGGGAACTTTTATGTTTTAGCAGGGAATTCCTAGATATGAATTTTAATAGTTGAATTTTACATATTGTGCAATGTTGGAAGTAAGGGCAATAGGGTTTTGGTGAGTAGGTGGACCTTCCACATGCCCTTCAACTCTGCTGACCTGGGTGCCTCTGAAATGCACTCTGTGTTGTAAAGGGGGTAGGCAGAAACTGGGGTACTTTATGGGAAGTGAAGATCCCCTGGGATCATAAAATCTCACCCCAACACAGAATCAATGCTTGTGTCTAGACAAGAGTCATGGGTTATAAGGTTGGACCTAGTAGAGGCAGAGTGAGGAATGATCCCAGCCCAACACAGCTGATTTCCTGGGAGATGCGCCATCTCGCGACACACGCCAGTGTGTGCCCAAGAGGATGAGCCCCTAAACCGGGGCTGGACACTGCCTAAGGGCCCGTCAAGGCCCAAGGCAGTGAGCACTGCTGCTACTCAGGGGGGAGAATGGGGGCCCTGCAGTGTCTGCAGGGTCCACAGGTCAAACCCACAGGGAACAAGGATTCCTCAAGTCCCACTTCCTCTGAGAAGCCCGATCCAGCGACTTCTGCCCTCTCGGCTCCCCTCCGACAATGCCTGCAGCTGTGCTCAGGAGGCTACAGGGGCTGGTCATCTCCTCCTGCTGCAGGTGCACAGGCAGCCCCGGCATACTCCACTGCCCCTCTGAGGCCATTTCCAAACAGACACCGGCCGCAGGAGGGCAGAAGGAAGGCTTGCGGCTTAAGAGGCTCCATCTCTCAGCAGAACAGTATCTTAGAAGGTGCTGGGAGGCAAATGTGCTTTACTTTTGGGGGTCTGGTAGTTTTATGATGTGAGAACTGTGGTGAGCCCTTCCACATAATTCCCCCCACCTAGGACGTATAGACTTTCTTATTCTATACCTAATTTATGTATTCAATTCCCCTCCCCTCCCCCATTCTAAAAGGATGACCTCTGCTTTTATGCCACAGCCTGGATATCACATGAGCTGGCAGTGAAGGTGGGATTCTGTTCATGAGAAAGTTAGATTTTTAAAAAATCCTATATTTATTGATTACTCATTCTGTATCAATGACTGTGTGAAAAGTGCTTTACAGGTATGAACTCATTTAATCCTCTAGTCTAGACTAGCGTTTCCCAATAGAAACATAATTCAAGCCACATATGTAATTTAAACTTTTCTGATAGCCACATTAAAAAAGTAAAATGAAATGGGAGAAACTAAGGCTAAAGATATATTTTGTTTAACCCAATATATCCCAAATATTATCATTTCAGTATGTAATCGATTTAAAATTATTAATGAGATATTTTGCATTCTTGTACTAAATCCTTGCAGTCTGGGGTGTACTTTACACTGACGGCACATCTCAATTTGGACTAACACATTTCAAGTGCTCAGTGGCCCCATGTGGTCGTGGCTGCCATACTGGATGGTAACAGCTCCAGGCAACCCTCTGAGAGAGGTACTATCAGCATCTGTATTTCCCTGAGGGAAACCCAAGGGACAGAAAAGCTATAGCTAAAAAGTAATCAAGCTGGGATTTGCACCCAGGCAGCCAGATACCAGAACTGCTACCTTTATTGACTAATTGTTCTTATCTCTGTCGCTGAGCAAGCACACTCTGGTATATCAAGCGTTGCCCAGGACCAGTTTCCTTGAGAAAACTGCTTTGGGTCAAAGGATTTGAGTTTCATTAAGAAATGTACTAGCAGGCTTCCCTGGTGGCGCAGTGGTTGAGAATCTGCCTGCCAATGCAGGGGACACGGGTTCGAGCCCTGGTCTGGGAAGATCCCACATGCCGCGGAGCAACTAGGCCCGTGAGCCACAACTTCTGAGCCTGCGCGTCTGGAGCCTGTGCTCCGCAACAAGAGAGGCCACGATAGTGAGAGGCCCGCGCACTGCGATGAAGAGTGGCCCCCACTCGCCGCAAGTAGAGAAAGCCCTCGCACAGAAACGAAGACCCAGCACAGCCATAAATAAATAAAAAAAAAAAAAAAAAAAAAAGAAATGTACTAGGATCCAAAAGATTAAAAAGAAAAGCTTGAATTTTAATTTGAATAAAACAAAAACAAAACAAAACAAACAAACAGAAGTGTGCTATGTCTCTTACCTTTTTTGGTGCCTATTCATAAACAAATATGGTAAATTCTCCCTCTACTCTTCGGGACATTTGATGACATTTGGATTGATGGAAGTCACATTTCCCCTCTTCACACCTGCTCTATCAGTTCTCAGTCAGAGATTTTGATTTCACTAAAGAAATCAAAAATTCTGGTGGAGACATCTAACTGATACCATAGTTGGGAGAGTTTTTAGACGATGGGGAGATCTATTCTCAGCTTTCACCTACGAACACCTCCAAGGTCATCAACAGCCCAAGAGTCTACGCCAGTGAGGTTGCATCACCATCCAACACAGAAACTCTGGGAACATCCTCTACCCTGAACACAAGCCAACTGGGTCAGCAGAACATTTCTGTAGCTGGTTCACACATACCAAACGAAACCCAGGTTTCACCAACCCTCTGCAGGCATGCAGAGTTCCACAAGAGGATGACCAATCTTGCAGAGTCTTCTGTTAAAACTGCATTGTCAGTGAAGTCCAGGAAGGACTGCAGCAGGTGGACTTAATCCTTCACATGGTTTAGCTGAGGAGTGGGTCATGATTACAGGGGTCAAGGCAAGATGCCCAAGGACCTCAGGATTTGACTAACAAGAATAAGAGTGCTAGAAGGAATCAGCTGTGACCGTGGCTTATCAGAAAGTGGTAAGTTATCTCTCCCGATATTTTCTCACTGGGCTCTTGGCTAAGCAGTTGAGGACATTCTTACATTCAGTTCAATCCATTTAAGGATACAAGTTCACACAGTTGATACTAGTGTAAGCTTTGCCGACAAGAAGTCCTGTGGCACCCAGGGGGTGTCTGGGAGACATGGGGAAAGAATTCCTTCACATCCCCAGGACTTAAATCCCAGGCATTCCTGAAAACCATCAGCCAGAATCAGCTCACCTTCCCCAAGGTCCTCGAGCACCCCCTACATTCAGCGTCCCCTTCAGGCAGCTTGCACATTCATCCTCTACAGAGAATGGGCTGCACGTGCCATCACCTCCCATTGCCACTAAGCAGCGTGGCCCAGTGGTTTAGAGTCACACAGAACTGGGTTCAGATCCCTCTTCTATCACCTATTAGCTCTGTGACCTCAGGCACACTTAGATTTTCTAAGTCTCAGTATTTCATCTATAAAATGGAAACGATACGTACTTAAAAGCAACTTTTTAAAGGAAAAAACAAGAAACACCTTCATTTCAGGACTCTTTCAAAAATCGAAGATCATGTTTCTTAAGTTCCTGAACCACAGCAGGTGGTCCCCAAATCAGGTAAAATATTTGGGTTCCAACAGGTGCTGCCTGCTAGATTTGAGTCAGGCTGTTCAAGTGCCAACTACAGTTCTGGTTGATGCTAAGCTGTATAATGTAAGTGGTTGTATTTAATTTTGTACTTCAGATTTCCCCAAGTGTTATTTGGGGAACTGGGAACTCCCGAGGATGAGCTTAGGTACTTCTTCCTGGATCTCGCTCTTGCAAGAACTGACTTGAAAACTAGAGATAGACATTTGCTCCAAAGAATATACAATATTGGAGAAAAGTTTAGTTACCTAAATCAAAAAGTGTGTTCACATGTGCTATGTAAACTATGTAGGTGCTAAATTGTGCCAAGTTCCATGGGAGGGTGGGCTCCAGGGAGTCTGCAATGCCTGCAAATAAGACTTTTAAGCAGGGCTGATGTCAATTTTCTTGGTCTTGCTGGGAGTTGGGGCTGAGGGTGTGGTCAGAGGGAGAGAAAGAGTTCTAAGCCTGGATCTTGCTCGAGTTTCTCAGTTCATCATCAACAGTGCTCCTTCAGTTGTCTGATAAACCTCATTTGTTGGAGGACATCTTTAACTCCAAAACATATGTCACCCCTGAAACGTTCCAGTATATTCTAGAAACACTGATTTTTATATTTTATTGAAATATAGTTGACTTACAATGTTGTGTTAATTTCTGCTGTATAGCAAAGTGACTCAGTTATACACACACATACACATTCTTTTTTATATTATTTTCCATTATGGTTTATCCCAAGATATTAAATATAGTTCCCTGTGCTATACCATAGGACCTTGTTGTTTAGCCACTCTATATGTAATAGTTTGCATCTATTAACCCCAAACTCCCACTCCATCCTTCCCCCATCCCCTCTCCCCCTTGGTGACCATAAGTTTGTAGAAACACTGATTTCTATGATTCCAGGCATGGCATTGTACTGATGATGGATGAATATTTGAAAATACTTTACTTAATTTTCACCCAACAGGGCTCCAAAAGGAAAAGGAGAAAATCTATAAGTAGAATTTCCAGGGCCCTTTTCTTTCTTTCTTTTTTTTTTAAATATTTTGCCTTCTCTTCTTTTTTAATAAATTTACTTATTTATTTTTGGCTGCGTTGGGTCTTCGTTGCTGCGCGCGGGCTTTCTCTAGTTGTGGCGAGCGGGGGCTACTCTTCGTTGCGGTGCGCGGGCTTCCCATTGCGGTGGCTTCTCTTGCTGCGGAGCACGGGCTCTAGGCACGCGGGCTTTGGTAGTTGTGGCATACGGGCTCAGTAGTTGTGGCACACGGGCTTAGTTGCTCTGCGGCATGTGGGATCTTCCTGGACCAAGGCTCGAACCCGTGTCCTCTGCATTGGCAGGCGGATTCCTAACCACTGCGCCACCAGGGAAGTCCCCAGGGCCCTTTTCTTAAGCTGCTCTTTTGACAGCTGAATTATTCTGCTTGGGAAAGAACATCAAAGGCCTACTCCAGAAAAATCTCTGAGTCTCAAGATTTCCTTGGGGCTACTTAAATGCTTCTCTTCCCCCCAAAGCAATCCCATTCGAATGACTTCATCGTCTACCTGAGAAAAGGCATTCTGTGTTGTAGAACTTGCCGGTGCAACAATATTTTCTGAAAAGCCAAGTGGCTTTGGACTACCCCAATGCATTCTTAAAGAATATGACAGACCTCGGCCTCTTACCACTGACACCTGAGTGTCAAAAAATGCCCAATATGACCAACTATTTCCTAGTCAATAACAAAGACATGCATAAGGGGGGGAAACCACATTGTAAAAATTGTACACTATTTGTGCATTTAGCGCCTTTAGCAAAAAGCACTGCTCTGACCAAAAGCTGATCTTCTTAACTCCTCCCATCCACCCACCAACGTGACTGTCCGGAGCACAGAACCTCCTAAAACGGGCCTCCCTCAGGCTCCAGCTTTGCGTGACTGGCCTCACCCTTTCTGAGGGCCCTGGTAGGTAGGGAAATCATTCCTTCTGCCCAGCACTTGCTCCACATCTTGTGCTCTGGATCCCCCAGTAACTGGCCTGCTGACCCAAATGAGAAGCATCACATCAGCGACCATGCGGCTCCCCAGCCAGGAGCAGTGGCCCTGGATGCAAAAGCCACTCGCTTAGTGTCATAGAACCGTGGAGCGTAGCACTCAGCTGGATTCTTTCACCCAGACAGAATGGTCCCCTTGATGTCTCTGCCAGATGTCAGCATTCAGCTGTGGGGTCAGGGGAGGGATGGGGGCTCTCTCCTCCATCAGACCCTCCCCCTGCCGCCTGCCAGGGGATTCCTGCTCGACCAGCAGGAGTGATGAATGGTCCTCATTCACGGCCCAGAGCACACGGGAGAGGCTACCCCAGCTGTGGTTGGACGCTGCTTCTGGCCGCACACAGAACACATTCCTTTGTGGAGGAAGGCTGTCTTGGGTGGATGGGTTTGGTGCTCAGAGAATGAGGGAAGCGGGTGGAGACAAGGGGGCCCTTCTGAACCACCTCAGACAAGAATGCAGACTCTGACACCGCACTTGGCCAGGGCTGGTCCATTTGGCCCCTGGCCAAAGATTCCACCTTGGTCCTGTCTATTTCTGGCCACAGAGTGGGAATGTTCAGGGCACGGTGAAATGGCCAGAGTTAGGCATACAAAACTGAATTTTTTTCAGCCTCCAGAAAGAGACCTTTGTCAGGCATAATTTGTTGTGACCGATTGGGGTTCCCCACGGTCCATCGCTGCCTCTGGGTGGAATCTCATTCTGACCAGGCTGTTTCCTGGGGAGGATGAAGGTACAATTTCAAACACTTTAAAATGTGCCACTGGAGACTCTCAGATTGAATGGGAAAGCAAAAGCCAAATAAATACATAGTGTCTGTAAGAGACACATCTTTTTTTTTTTTTAATTTAATTTATTTATTTATTTATTTTTGGTTGCATTGGGTCTTCGTTGCTGTGCGTGGGCTTTCTCCAGTTGCAGCGAGCGGGGGCTACTCTTTGTAGCGGTGCATGGACTTCTCATTGCGGTGGCTTCTCTTGTTGCGGAGCACGGGCTCTAGGCACGCAGACTTCGGTAGTTGTGGCATACGGGCTCAGTAGTTGTGACTCGTGGGCTCCAGAGCGCAGGCTCAGTAGTTGTGGTGCACAGGCTTCATTGCTCCGTGGCATGTGGGATCTTCCCGGACCAGGGCTCGAACCCCTGTCCCCTGCATTGGCAGGCGGATTCTTAACCACTACACCACCAGGGAAGTCCCCAGGGCCCCCAAGAGACACATCTTATCTCTACAGCTTGTAGCCCATAAAGAAGGGGCAGGGGAAATCCAAAATCAGTGCTATACTGCTTGAAGGCAGAGGAAGCACAGTGAGGCAGGGATGCCCATCGGGTTCAAAATAGCCACCCCCCACCCCGCAAGCCCTAAAAAAATGGAGCTATGGTTTGACTACAGGATAACATACAGTAATTGAAAGAACATGGTGCTGGCATCTGAGCGTGGTCCCAGGTTCAAATCTGGCTTCTGCAAATACAGAAGGGTCTCAGGGTTTTAGAGCAGCAGTCCCCAATCTTTTTGGCACCAGGCACCAGTTTCATGGAAGACAATTTCTCCACGGACCGGGGGTGTGGGGGATGACTTCAGGATGATTCAAGCGCATTACATTTATTGTGCACTTTATTTCTATTATTATTACATTGTAATATATAATGAAATAATTATACAACTCACCATAATGCAGAGTCAGTGGGAGCCCTGAGCTTGTTTTCACTTGCCACTCACTGATAGAGTTTTGATATGAGTCTGCAAGCAGTTGATTTATTATGGTCTCTGTGCAGTCAAACCTCTCTGCTAATGATAATCTGTATTTGCAGCCTCTCCCCAGCGCTAGCGTCACCGCCTCAGCCCCACCTCAGATCATCAGGCATTAGATTCTCATAAGGAGCGCGCAACCTAGATCCCTCGCATGCGCAGTTCACGGTAGGGTTCGCGCTCCTATGAGAATCTAATGCCACTGCTGATCTGACAGGAGGTGGAGCTCAGGTGGTAATGCGAGCGATGGGGAGTGGCTGTAAATACAGATGAAGCTTCGCTCACTCGCCTGCCGCTCACCTCCTGCTGTGCAGCCTGGTTCCTAACAGGTACCAGTCGGTGGCCCAGGGGTTGGGGACCCCTGTTTTAGTGGGTTCCATAAAATGTATCAAGTGCCCAGGACAGTCAGTGACTGGCTCAGCCGTGTTCAATGAGTGGTAAGTATTATACTTATAAAATCCACAGCAACCTGGAAAAATTCCAGGAGGAGTGTCACTTAACCCATCAACCACTCTTTTTTTTTTTTTTGGCCACACCAGGAGGCTTGTGGGATCCCCAACCAGGGATCGAACCCTAGGCCCCCTGCAATGGAAGCTTGGAGTCCTAACCAGTGGCCCACCAGGGAATTCCCACCCACTGACCACTCTTAACACGGCACTTGGGTAACAGGTTTTAACCATCCTCCCACCCCTCCCTGACCCCCAACACATACACAGTCTCAGACACACTGTTTCTCAGAGCAAACAGTCAGTAGCCAAATTGGTCCGAATTTCTGTGCCACTTTGAAGGCGATATTAAAATTCATAAAAGGCAGGCAGGGGAGGAGAACAGAAGTCAGGGCCAGAATGGTGTGCAAATCTGTCAAGTAATCCAATCATTGCATTGTCTTGTTTCCAGGGGAGGAACTGTACTTGGGGATGGGGCCACCGCACGCAAGTCTCTGGAGGGGGGGAGTGTTGAGGGCTGGTCCAGGCACAGACACTGAGGTAGAGAGGGGCTCAGACAGTTGGGGGTAAGAGGAGCATACGAGGTGGGGGGGAAGTGGGGGGAGTCCTGGGATGGAGGGAATGTACAAACCAGCTTTTCTTTAAATTTTTTTTTTTTGGCTACGCGGCGTGGCTTGTGGCATCTTAGTTCCCAAACCAGGGATTGAACCTGCAGAGTGGAAGCACAGAATCCTAACCACTGGGCCACCAGGGAGTTCCCCAAACTAGCTGTTCTAAGAGATGGATCCTCAAAACAGCCAAGGAGCTCAGTTCTTTAGTGACATCCTCCCCAAGCCCTCCCTATTTAGCTTCCTTCATGCCTCAGGGAGCGCTAGTCACAGCAGGACTCAACCATGGCTTTAGACACCTTCTGTATCTCCAGAAGCTTCCAGGCCAAGCTCCCATCCAAGCAATGTGACCTGAACCAACAACCAGTTCTTCAGGCCTGAACCCCTTCAATGAGAAATAGACCTCAGTGAATAGGGCCCAGTAAAGGAAGGAGCAGCTGGTACAGAGGCCACGGCCGTATCTTTGGCTTGTCTAGAAATGTCTGGTGACCCAGGGGAGGGGGCAGGCATGCTGTTCTAAAGTTTGTTAAGAGCCTATGATCTGGGTTTCAGCTGTCCATAGAAGCATTGGAAGCCCTTCCAGAAGCCCAGTGAGTAATAGCAGCAGGTAACAACTGCCACCTCACCAACACTGGCCAGGCTCAGCTCACAGTGCCAGCTGGTACTGTGTCAAGATACTGACATCCAGGGGCTTCCCTGGTGGCGCAGTGGTTAAGAATCCGCCTGCCAATGCAGGGGACACGGGTTCAAGCCCTGGTCTGGGAAGATCCCACATGCCGCAGAGCAACTAAGCCTGTGCGCCACAACTACTGAGCCTGCGTGCCACAACTACTGAAGCCAGCGCGCCTAGAGCCCATGCTCCGCAACAAGAGAAGCCACCGCAATGAGAAGCCCGCGCACTGCAATGAAGAGTAGCCCCTGCTCACTGCAACTAGAGAAAGCCCGCGCGCAGCAACGAAGACCCAACACAGCCAAAAGTAAAAATAAATAAAATAAATAAATTAAAAAAAAAAGATACTGACATCCACAGAGTAGTGGCATATACACAGAGAGCTTCAAGTTCTTGCTCTTACTGAGGGGGCAGACTTTCTCAGCTACGTTTGGAGCTGATCCATGTCATTGGTGCTGATCGCAAGCCTCTTCTGGACCTCCTTCTAGAATGATTCTAGTATTTTATTGCATCTCCAAACACGGCATGGCTCCCACTGGCAATTACAGGGTGCCTCCACTTTCCTTATCATGACATCCACTAGCTTCAACCCTGTGTTTAAGCATCTACTCATATGTATATATAAAAAATCCTAAGGAATATATTAAAAGACTATTAGAACTGATAAAAGAATTCAGCAAGGTTATAGGATACCAGATCAATATACAAAGATTAACTGTGTGGACACACCTTCAAAGAACAATCCAAAAATTAAATTAAGAAAATAATGCCATTCACGATAGCATCAAAAAGAGTAAAATACTTAGGAATAAACTTAACAAAAGACATGCAAAATTTATACTCAGTGAATGATAAAACATTGTTGAAAGAAATTAAAGAGGATTTAAATAAATTTTTCAAATTCCATGTTCATGGATTGGAAGACTTAATATTGTTAAGATGAGAATACAAATTGATCTACAGATTCATCACAATCCTTATCAGAATCCCAACTGACTTTGCCATGGAAATTGACAAGCTGATTCTAAAATTCATACGGACTTGTAAGGGACCCAGAACAGCCAAGACAATTCTGAGAAAGGAGAACAAAGTGGGAGGACTCACGCTTCCCGATTTCAAAAGGTACTACAAAGCAATGGTAATCAAGACAGGGTGATACTGGCACAAAAACAGGCATATAGATCAATGGAATAGAATTGAGAGTCCAGTAATAAACTCATATATCTACGATCAATTGATTTGGACATGGGTACCAAGACCATTCAATGGGGAAAGAACAGTCTTTTCAAAAAATAATGCTGGAGTAACTGCATAGCCACATGTAAAAGAAAGAAGTTAGACCCTTACCTCCCACCATTTACAAAAATTAATTCAAAATGGACCAAAGACCTAAATATAAAAGCTAAAATTGTAAAACTCTTAGAATAAAACACAGGGGTAAATATTCATGATGTTGGGTTTGGCAATGGCTTCTAAGATATGACACCAAAAGCACAGGCAACAAATTGAAAAATACTTATATTGGACTTCATACAAATTACAAACTTTTGTGCATCAAAGGACACTATCAAGATGCTTCATGAACTAGAGCAGCAGCAGTGGAGGGCAGATACGTCTCTTGATCCCCTGAGCCCAGCACAGAATAAATGTTGAGTAAACGTGATGTGAACCGAGAAAAAAAAATATCAAGAAAGTGAAAAGACCACCCATAGATGGGACAAAATATTTGTAAATCGTATATCTGACAAAGGTCTAGTATCCAGGATATATAAAAACTCTTAAAATTCAATAACAAAAGACAAGCAGTCCAATTTAAAAATGGGCATAAGACTTGAATAGACATTTCCCCAAAGAAGACATACAAATAACTGACAAGCACATGAAAAAATGCTTAAAATCATTAGTCATTAGGGAAATGCAAATTAAAACCACAATGAGATACCTCTTCACACACACTAGGATGGCTATAATTTTTTTTTTTTTGAGTGAGGAAAAGTAGGTGTTGGTGAAGATGTGGAGAAATTGGCAGCCTCATACAGTGCTGGATGGAATATAAAATGGTGCAGCCACTGTGGAAAACAGTTTGGCAGTTCCTCAAAAAGTTAAACAAGGTATTATCATATGATCCAGCAATTCCACTCCTACTTATATACCCAAGAGAATTGAAAACAAATGTTCAACTGGAAATTTGTACACAAATATTCATAACAGTGCTGTTCATCATCACCAAAAGGTAGAAACCACCCAGATGTCCATCAACAGTGAACAGATAAACAAAATGTGGTGTATCCTCACAATGGAATATTATCGGGTCATAAAAAGGAATGCAGTGTGGATACATGCCACTACATGGGTGAAACTTCAAAACATCATATGAATTAAAGAAGCGAGACAAAAAAGACCATATATCATATGATTCCTTTATATAAAATATCCAGAATTGGCAATGTAGAGACAGAAAGTAGATCAGTGGCTGTTTAGGGGTGGGAGTAGGGGGAGGGGAGGAGGAAGAGGCAATGGCTAAAGTATACAGGTTTCTCTTTGTGATGGTTGCATATATCTGTGAATATACCAACACCCACTGACTTGAACATTTTAAATGGGTGAACTGTATAGTATGTGAATTATATCTCAATTAAGCTATTAAAAAAAGAATCTATTTAACTGACACTTCAGTTTAGTAGTATCTACTTACTAAGCATCTGTTACATGGCAAGCATTGTATTAGGCACTGGAATTCAAAGATGAATCTGACATGGGTTCTGCCCTCCAGGAGTTCACAGTATATTTAGAGAAGCAAAAAGAGTACAGAAATAGGTACAGAAATAGAACTGGGAAGGCAGTGATTACAATTAGAGATGAGGAACAGGGAAAGCTTTAGAGAGTTGACACCCGGGCAGGTTTCGAAGGGAAGTAGGAGTTTGACAGGTCGCTGGTGGGGAAGGGAGATCATTCCAGGCAGGTCTGAAATAACACAGGATGTTCTGAGACCTGTGTGGGGTTCAGAGTTGCAAGATGAAAAGTGGAAGGGCTGGCAGAGTGGGTGGGGTGAGGAGAGGTGGAAGAGGTGAGCTTGGAGAAGCAAGGAGAGGGCCATGAGGAAACTTGAATACCATGCCAACAAATGTTGAGTTTTCATTTTGGGGATGAGGAGCCAACAATAGGTAAGTGGGAGGGCAAGGGGGGAAGATTTGTGATTGAAAGCAGGAGTCAGTGAACTACAGCCCTTGGGCCAAATCTGTGAAGTTCTTAGAAATGAACTTCTATTGGAACACAGCCATGCTCATTTCTTGTTTTCTGCGGCTGCTTTCCCACTAAAACAGCCAAGTTGAGACAAAGATCGTATGGACCCATTAAGTCTGAAATATTGGCTATCTGGCTCTTAGAGAAAAAAGTTTACCAACCTCTGCTCTAGAAAGATCACTGTGCCTATTGGATAAAGGATGGCTTCCCACGGGTTAAGACCAAGGGAGAAGAGTCCAGTTAGGAAACTAGCAACTCTCCAGGCAAAGAAGATGCTGGGGTACCATGACATTGCAACATCATGACGCTGGGGTAACAGATGACATAGGGGGCTGATAGTGGGGTGGGGAGGTGGGCGTGGCTTTGAGAGCCTCCTGGAGAAAAAACACCTGGGGAATATTAATTTAAGAAAATTAACAGTGAAAAGGATAAGAGAACTCACGGGGTTTCATGGACGTCTGAATTTTAGTGTTTTCTTCTTAAATCATTAAAATGGTCCCTAAACCTCACGTTTAGTTGAGGGCTCTCAGACAGAGCATCTGAACTCAAGGCAGCTTACAAGTTTTAAAAAATTATTCTTACAATTTGGTTATGGGCATGCTAGAGCAATTCCAGATCACCTGATGGGCTGTCTTCCCCGCTTTGTGTGTTGCAACAAGCCCAAACTCCACACATTCTTTGCCTATGCTCTGAGGCTGCTGTTGGCACCAGGTAGGCACCATGGAGTTGGTTGCCAGGCATCAGAATATCATTCTTGACTGATGATTTATTTTTAAATGCACATGTCAAATATCATGTCTTATTCATTTTTGTCTCTTACAGAGACTGGCAGAGTGTCTGGCAACTAGAAAGTCACTCATAAATCATTTTAGTTAAGAGAGAGCACCAGGTGGGAAGGGAAGGAGGAAGGAAGGAAAGGAGGGCAGGAAGGCAGAACGTGGCCACAGAATTTTTCACTCATGGCTTGAAACTTGTGATCCAGGGAGTTCCCTGGGGGCTTAGTGGTTAGGATTCCAGGCTTTCACTGTCGTGGCCCAGGTTCAGTCCCTAGTCGGGGAACTGAGATCCCACAAGCCATGTGGCAAGGCCAAAAGAAAAAAAAACAAACTCATGATCCAGCAGAAGCTGACAAAAGAGTAGGAGTTCTCCAGGTGGATGCAAACCTCTTCGGCCCAGGGAGAGCCTGGAAGAATAACACTTAGTGGTGATGTCCTAATATAGCTGCAACTGCAAACCCCAAATATGTTGTATTATCTTCCCTAGACATTTTAAGGAAAGAGGTTGCTTAAATCTCACAACTAATCTTGCTGCCTCTCAGATTATAAATTGTGTTTTTCAAAAATCTCTTCTAAACCATCTCATGGTAGACAAAATGAACATCCACTCCCAAGACCCTGAGGTGTAGTGGAAGCAGCCACATGCAGGCATGAAAGGTATTTGGAGTCTCCTGCTTTGCCTTTAATTCCGTGCCCTCTAGGTAATGTCCTATTCTTGATCTAGGTGCTTGTTACAAGGGCATGTTCATCTTGTAAAAGTTCATCCAGAACAGGTATTTGTATACCTACGTTCATAGCAGCGTATTTCCAATAGCCAAAAGTGGAAGCAACCCAAGTGGACAGATGAATGAATAAACAAAATGTGGTATATACACACAATGGGATATCATTCAGCATTAAAAAGGAAGGAAATTCGGACACATGTTACAACACAAAGTTGAAGACGATATGTTAAGTGAAATAAGCAAGTCAAAAAAGACAAACAGTGTATGATTCCATTTATATGAGGTATTTAGAGTTATCCAAATCATAGAGACAGAAAGTAGAATGGGGCTTGCCAAGGTGGTGGGAGAATGGAGGGTCAGTGTTTAATGGGTGCAGAGTTTCATTTTTGGAAGATGAAAAAATTCTGGAACAGACAGTGGTGATGGTTGCACAACAATGTGAATGTATGTAACACCCCTGAACTGTGCACTTAAAAATGGTTAAAACGGTGAGTGTTATGTTACGTATATTTTACCACAATAAAGCGAAATGAAAGTTCATCCAGTGTCGTATACTTAGGCTTGGTGCCATTTTACTTACGTCTGTTATTCTGGGGAGGGGGGTACTTTAAAAAGGTACTTTACTCAAATTTATCTTTGTGTTTGTTTTAGAAGAGTTTTACGTTTATGTTTAGAAAAATATCCTCCTTACTAGGTCATGAGTCATGCAGGCACTCTGGAAAGCTGTGCTATGTTTATCTCGGGACATCCGTGGTGCCCCAGGGACAAGGCTGGGGGTGGGGGATGTTCATGGACCCAAGTTCAAGAAGAACAAGAACAGAAACAGCAAATTAGAGCTGTCCGCAAGTCGTCGACAAAAGTTATCTTCTCATAAGGCATATGCTGTATAGGAAAGTGGCATTATTTTTTCAGAAGATGCTCTTAGCATCGTGTTGGCGACGCATCAAAAAAGACATATGGGAGCCATTGCCATGGGACAGCCCTGGGTGCAGCTGCGTCTGCTTGTCTATCAAGTTCCGACACGAAAAAACTAAAAAGAAAATGTTATCATCATTCGCGTACCATATTATAATACTATAGGTGTTTCAAGTGAAGGGATCAAAAAGCCTTGGGCAAGGAGAACTTAGTAACTGTGATTCTAATCACATCATCATCTGCTGACTTCGTTCTCACTCTACACCCATATGTACCACACACACTTATCTGGGTACACTCTTTCTGCCAAGGGAAGTGCAAAAGAGTTTTTAAAACTCTGGATGGACGTCTTATCTGAACTGTCACCATCATGCTTTATCACCCTTGAACAAGTGCCTATTCTGAAAGGCTGGTTCTGGTGCCTAAAGAAATCTCTGATGCTGGTGGCGGGGGGAAGATGGGCCAGCACACCTGGCTGGGCTGGGCTCCTGGCGGGTCACACACACCTCCTGCAGGAGGACATCTCGAATGTCTAGGATGAGAAGGTCTGAAGACTCGCTTCAACCTAGACAGGGCAGAGGCTTAGAAGGTAAGTAGTGCATTGCTGCGGATCTGTCTCTCTGGGCATCAAGTTGGCTCTCCTTTTGCTGGCCCACGATCGCCATTCCTGCTGGTTCTATGGGGAAGTAGGCTGCGGCTACTTCATCTGAGGTCTCATGGTCCCCCGGTCTGGAGTACAGGTGAGACTGTGTGACACTGACATGCAGACTGACCACAATGCCCTTCTCCAGAGGGAAATGAACAATAGTCATTACAAGCTGTCCTTCTGAACCCAGGCAACCCCAGGAGAGGGAAACTATACCTCCTAAAGCTCCCAAAACTGTAAAAGGAAGAAAGCCACAGCAGCTGCTGACATGGAATCACCTAGAAATTCTACCCCCATGGAGACAGCCTGTTAGCTGAGGGGGAAGAGAATTCATGGATGCCAGAGGATGGTGTGGTTAAAGGGTAATGCTTTGTCCCTTTGGAGTTCCTACGGTTGAATAATGGGTTTGGAGCAAACAGTTTCTCTCTCCCTAACTGGCTGTTTTGTGGCAGGTCTGTTTATTCGATGTCTGTTTCAGGGCAAGGAACATGAGAGCAGAAAATCTAGGCATCAAGAAATAAGAGATTCCTTTTTCCCACACAGCCAGCCAAGGAAGGAGAATTCCAATTCATGAGTCTCATTAATAAGATGTAAAAATGACTTCATTATCACCCCTTTCCAAAGCAAATAAACACAAGTAGTAAAAATGCTAAAAGTAAAAAGTTCTGGTGTCCTACATCCTCATCAGACAACGGCAGAATAAACAAAGTTGTCCATAAATGAAGAACCTCAGAGGGGAGCCTCTGCTATAGAATTTAGCTGCCTCCAACTAAAGATGCCAGCTGCCAGAATACTTCGGCAATGATCAGTGAGGGGTAATTGTTCTCAGTGAGATTTCTTTCTGGGCCCTTTGTCTCTTCCAGGAATTCCAACTCCAGTCATTTGGCTCACCCTACTTTCAGAACTAGGAGCCAGAGAATGGAGAAGGATGACGGCGCCTAGTTCAGAGAGGGGCACCCTGAGTTCTCGAGAGGTGAGTTGCTTTCCTACAGTTTTACAAGAAGCTGGGAAATAAGCCCAGGTTTCCTGACTTTGCAGCTGATTTACCTCCAGCACCAAATGGCCAATTACTCAGTATTTACACTGGGATTTCTGATAGCAGGTGTATAGGAAGTGATAAGCCCAGGATGAAGCCAGAGCCAGGATGAATGCGTCAGAGCACAGCTTATATTCCATGACAGCACCGAGAAACAGAACCACCACTGCCCAGGAATAAGGCTGCTGGGTCAAGTCCTGGCTAGGCCAGTCACCAACTGTGCCATCTGGACAGCTTATCTGTTGGCCAGTTTACTCAACCGTAAAATGAATTCAACAAAACCCACCTCGCTCTTTAGTGGGAAGTTGTAAGAATCAAATAACACAGTGACAGAAAAGTGGTTTGAAAAGAATAACATACAATGAACATAAATTATACAAATCAACAGAACTCCGGTCAACTGTAAAAAGACATTTGGGGGAAAATTGGGGAAAAAAATTTGAATATGGACTAGGTATTAGATGATACCAAAGAATTATTGTTAATTTTCTTAAGTATATTAATGGCATAATGGTTATTTAATATTTTTAGAGGTCACACTGAAATATGTAAGAAATGATTTTATGTCTCGGATTTGCTTTAAAATACTTCCCTGAAAAAGAAATAAGAAAGGGGTAGATGAAGCAAGTGTGGCAAAATGTCAGTAACTGTTGAAGCTGAGTGAGAAGTATATGGGGGCCTTCTCCCTACTATTGTTTACACAAGGCCCTTGTACATTGGTCATCCAGGGGTCAGAGGACAAGAATTTGGGAAAAGGCCAGGAGAGGCCAGGCAAGGAGCACAGCTGTAAAGGAGATAGATGAAAACATCTTCGTCGACTCTCCCGTCTGCCATGCACCAAAATGTCAGCCAACCTGTACGTCAAGTGGACGCTTTGTCTTCAGGCTTAAGTTTCCTATTCAACTTTGCCACTTAATGGCTAAGTGGCCTTAGACCAAATCACTTTTTAGCACAAAGTCACGGAGAGGCACACACATGGGTTTGATGGTCACTCCAGGGACAGATATTAGGGACCAGGAAGGAGAACAGGACAAAGGGGGGGGGGCGGGAGATGAATAATTTAGCTAAGGGAGAGTCCAGGGAGTCAGTCGTTCATCTGGGAACTGACCAGGGAAATGAGCACTTCGACTTCGTCCTAAGCCCTATCCCTGACCATTAAGTACACAATACACCATAAATAACGAAATAATTCCACCAATGGTGAAGAACGGCCTTTTGGGGGTCCGGGACAGACAGGCTAGCGGTGGGGTAGGAGCGGGGCCTGGAGGAGGGGATACGGATTCGAGTCTCCACCCCGACTAACCTAGAAGCCTTGAGCTTCAGCACTTTTCCCTTTCCGCAAAAAGAATCCCTTGGACTGATTTGAAGATCTCCGCAGTTCCAAGATTTCAGGGGACGAAATTAATTTGGGGCATGTTTCTGACTTTCATTCTTCTCTCTCCTCTCATCAAGACTCGAGGTTTCCTAGCCAGGAGAAGTTCAGTTCCCTCCCCCGTGGTGTTCCGCCGCGTCCCCTCGCCCCACCCTCGCTGGTTTTTGGTGGTCTTTCCCGGGGCTGGGTGAGGGATGACGAAGTAGGAATCTCGCCTGTTTCTTCCAATCATTTCTATTCCGGCGCTGATTTACAGCGACACCTCTGGCAGGCAGCTACTCCAGAGGGCTCCAGATGGGGGGTTGGCTGGGCGGCGGGCTGGGGGGTGGGGCGGGGCGGAAGCGCGGTGTTCAAAGCGCCTGCGTAAAAGTTGCGGGCACTGAGGACAGAGGGAGTATCTGCGTAAAACCAGGATTAGCCCCGGGGCGATCCTGCGTGGACCATCCGTGGGTTCGCTTGTGCTGGCTCTTTTCTGCTCCAGGACCTCCCCTTGATAATCGGCGGGAGAGGTTTCCTGGTACCCTGACCAGCCAGGAATGAATACCTGAGGTGCGGACCGCGCCTCTCCGCCCACCGGACTCAGGGCGCTCCTACGTTCACTAGCCCCCATTCCCCACCCCCACCCCCAGCCCCGTGCGCTCCACATCCCCAAAGCCACAGCTCCGGAGATACCCCAGTGCGCCCCCGTCCCCCGCGCGCTCTGCATCCTCAAAAGCCGTAACTCCTGGCACCAGCGCAGCCCCCGGTGTCCGTGGCTCCACGCTGTACCCTCCTAGACACCTAGCACGCACCGGGTCTCGTCTGACTCTGTCCTGTCTGGTCGCAGGCGCCCCTGGCGAGCCACGAACTGAGCGCCCAGCTCCCGGGGGCGCCCCTGCTGCGTGGGCTTTCTGGATTCAGGCGAGGTGGGGCTGGGTGGGTCCGCCCGAGTCGGGAGCGGGACCCGTTAGCCTGCACGTCCTCGCGTCTCCGAGCAAGGAGCCTTCGCTCTGTATGCCCGCCTCTCAGCTCCCGGGAACCCCAAGCACTGCTGAGAGGCGACGCGCGGGGAGCGGAGCCTGGAGAGCCCACCGGGACCCCCGCTTTCCCGCGAACGGCCGTGGGGAGGGGGAGGCGCAGGCATTGCTCTTACTTGTCAGCAGGGGTGCGCACTCGTTCGGTTGGGGCCAGGCTCTCCACGGTGGCCCCTCTCTGCGCCCGTCGCCGCGGAGCCCCTTTCCCGAGCAGAGGGGGCGAGCCGACTTCTCCGGCCGTTGGAGAAATCTGTCTCCAAGTTTAGGAAGCCGCCGGCTGGAGTCGCTCCCCAACCCTTTTCCCGGCACTTTTAACTCGCGTCGGACCGCAAACCCCTCCCCGGACCCACCCCCTTCACTGAAGGCGGCCACCGCAGGCAGGCCCGGCCTCCTGCCCCTTTGTTGTAATTCGAGAGCGGTAGCTCCCCTGGGCCAGAGGGGCTGTGCGGGGGAGGCTGCGTGCCTGCGGGGCAGCCCTTCCCAGGCTTTCTAGCCCAGGTTTCCGGAGCCTGAGAAGATACGGAGAGGGCCTTTTCCTCTGAGAGATTCCTCTACACGCCCCCCCACCCCCAACCACCATTCCCGCCCCGCCGCCAAGCTCCGGAATTAACCCCTTCGGTGTCCTTATCCACCAGCAATAGGGTTCGTGCCTAACCCATCTCCGTATCCAGAGAGCCCAGCACTGCCTGGCACGTAGTAGACGCTCAATAAAAACTGATGACTGAAAGAGTTCAGATACTTTCATCTACCTCTCCTGGGTTTCTCCTCTACGGGCAAAGCATTTTCTGGAGGTGACTACAAACAGCCCCCTTTCTTCCAGCAGATCGAGCCTCTCTCTCTGAGAATCCGTTTTCTCCTTTGTAAATTAAAGGCTTTGGATTCAGTGACCTTCCCCACCTGGCAGGGCCAGGGTTAGCAAGCCCTGCGATCAGGGGCCTGAACTCGATACAGCTAAGGGTGCATGTCGTGCAGAAGGACATTCCATGCCTGGCTCTGAGGCTCACACTGGGGGCAAAGTGAGGGGGTCATGCGGGCTGGGGGAGCCCTCTAAGGAGATTCCCAGGGCTTCCTTAGCAAGAGCAAGGTTTTGGCCGGGACAGGAGGGCCGCCCAGCTGTAAAACAAGGCACCCGTCTGTGGGCCTTTGGGCAGGCAGAACCCTGAAGAGGACTTACGTTAAGGATGGCGATCCTCCTCCGGGTCCTTCCTCAGTGCCCTCCTCCCACTCTGCTCCCTTCCTACAAACCGGCAGCTCCAGCCCTGATAGGTGGGGACTCCCAGTCTCAGCCTCCAGCTCAGACTTCTCTCCTCATCCCTGGGCTTGTAAATCCATTGGTCTCTAGGACGTTCCCATAGCCACAGCTAACCTAGCGAGCCCCAAACTTGGCACCCCAACCCCTGGGACCCCTCTTCAGCCCTCCTCCCTACCCTCCACACTGAATCAGTCCCCTGGTCTGGTAGGCAGTGGAGGGAAGGGCCAGGAGGGAGGTGGGTGTGATTCTAAAAGGGCAACAGGAGGGATGCCTGTGGTGTGGAACTGTTCAGTATCTTGACTGTGATGGTGGATACAAGAAGCTACACAGGTGATAAAATTGTATAGAACTTAATATACACAAGCACACACACACTACACACACACACAAAGTATAAGTAAAACTGAGGAAATCTGAATAAGATCAGAGGATTGCATCAATGTCTCCTTGTGATATTGTCCTAGAGTTTTGCAAAATGTTGTGGGAAACTGTGCAAAGTGAATGAGGGCTCTCTCTCTATTATTTTTTACAATGACATGTGAATCTACAATTACTTCAATAAAAATTTCAACTGAAAATAAAAGCTCAAAGTAACTCCAGGTCCCTCAGGATGCGGCCTGAACCCCTTGATACAGCTGACAGGGCCCCTCTCAAGGGCATTTCCAGCCTTCCCATCTCCCAGCCACACTCTCCCCTCTCCCCCATAGACCTTACTAACTGTTCTCCATGACTGTTTCTCGCCCCAGGGCCTTTGCACATGCCATTCCCTTGCCTGTCTGCTCAGCAACACCTAGTTCTTTGAGATCTCACTTAGCTCTCACAGTGAGCACCCTACACAGTGCCTGCACACAGCAGATGCTCAATAAATGCCAGTGGAACTGAGCTCTCTCCTCTTCCCCTCACACTTTCTCTGATCCTTCTTCTTCGAATCCTACCCTTCCTATAAAGAATTAACCAATAAGGTATAAAATGAAACACTTCATAAATGCTGTTTTGCCTGATTATGAAAATAATGCAACCTCCCTGTGGAACATTCAGAAAATATGAGAAAGTATAATGAAAAAAACTTTCACCCTGGTGTCCTCTCACCCACAGAGAAACATTTAACATTTTGGACTATTTCTTTCATCATATCTTTTAAAACCAAATTGTGCAAGAATTTTTGTATCCAGCTTTTTTTTTTGTTAACTATATTATTTTGTGCACATTTTTCAATGTCCTTCTAAATGGCTTTAGACTATTTCAGTCTCTAAAACGACCATGTCCCCAGTGTCATTTCTCTACTCTTAGACATCAAGGTGTTTATGATTGTTACTAGCGTGAATTACACCAAGACAATATTGAGCAGCTACTATGCGGTTCCTGCTAATTGTTACAAATGAGAAGGCCAAGGCTCAGAGAGGCTAGGTGATTTCCCCAGAGTCACAGAGCTGATAAGTGGTCAGGCTGGGATCACTAAAGGGTACATGACCCTCCTTGAAAGTTCTAAGTGGCTGCACACCGGAGGCTTCAACAAATCCACCTGTGCTTCACTCACCAACCCACATTCCCAAGAGAAAGTGAGTATTTGAAGCTTGCACAGAGTGGTTCACTGATGCACTTCTGTTGAATTGGACCAAAGACCTGGGAGGCCACTTCAGGAAGATAGTAGACCCTTGTTCTAGATGAAATATGAAGGCTACGTGCTTTATGGCTCTAAGTCTGTATGTGCCACCCTCATGTCTCGGGCTCTGTGCTGCCCCACAGGCAGAGCCACCCAACAGATTCTGAGTGCGTTTCTGCAGTCAGAGGACCTGGGTTCCAATCCTGACTCCGCCACTTCCTGCCCTGGACGGGTGACTCCTTTGCTTTGCTTACCTCATTTGTAGGAAACACTTCACTCAACACCTCCTAGAGGAATGAAAGGTCTGGATGCACAGTGCGTGCAGAACAGTCCCTGCCGCGTGACGCTGCACCACAAGTCGCTGTGCGCCAAGCACTCCCGCCGGGCTGCAAGGCTGCAGGCGGGAGGGCACCGCACTGCGCAGACTCCCTGCCTGAGCCAATCTGTGAGGCAGCGCCTCCTGCCAGACCGCACCCCGCAGGGGCCACGGGAATCACGTTCCCAGGGCGTGATGAGGAGTCCAAGGGCGTGGACTGTTTTCTCTTTTTTGTTGGCTCTCGAGTTCTGTTGCCAAATCACCTTCCTAATCGTCTGGGCGTGTCCCATCCCGGAAGCACAGCCTGAGACTCAGTGGAGGCCCGGCTGATGTGCTGGCCAGTGCGGGGAGGCTGGCAAGACACACACTGATACCTGGAAACAATGAAATATGGGAGTCAGGAGGTGGCCGATGCTCCGGAGAAAACCGAAGCTGAGTAAGGAGGAGAGAATGTGAGGGAAGCACGGGTGCTCTTTCCGCCCAGGGCGGGGGAGAGGGGGGCCGGGGGGCCCAGGAAGACGCCGCCCTGCGAGGTGGCACAGGCAGAGGTTCAGAGGTGGGAACGAGGAGCCCTGTGGGGTGGAAAACTCGCATTCCTCTGGGCTCGATAGCACTTAACTTGCATCATTCCTGTGCTATGCATCACTTCCTATTTGTGTTATAGTTATTTGTATATTCCATTTATCTCTCTTAGAAGACTGTTACAAGCACAGATACCTTGTGCACAGATACCACGGGTCCGTGCCCTCTTAACCTCTGTGGTCAGCAGCGCATATCACGGGCCATCACTGATTGTTGAAGTGAATCAGATTGAACCGAAACCACTTGAAAACCTATAAGGCATAATTAAAGTAGAAATAATTTTAGTGGATATTATTCATGATTACCCATACTAGTAAGAATGGAGAAACCAGTAGTTTTAATCTATAGAACTGAAGAGGCTCCACCTTGCCTATTTGTTAAGTCAAAAGGGAAGCCAGCAATCAATCAGGCAAACACTGGTCCAGCCATTTGAGAAAGTGATTTGGAATGTGTGTCAAGGGGCCAGGATGTGGGTCTGGGTCTGGCCCTCCAGGAGGAGATTGTGGTTAAAGTAGTCAGGTTGGTCAAATATTTCACGTATTCCAGTGGTCCTATGTTGGCCAGATATCTATCAGGCCCTCCTATCTGGCTTTCTCAGATTCGGAAATCCGCAGTGTTCTATCACAACCACTTTTGTTTTATTTTATTTTTTTAAATTAAGGTATGGTATAGGAAATTCCCTGGCAGTCCAGTGGTTAGGACTCTGCGCTTTCACTGCCAAGGGCATAGGTTCGATTCCTGGTCAGTAAACTAAGATCCCCGCAAGACCCCATGGCATGGCTGAAAAATAAGTAAATAAATTAGTTAATTAATTACGGTATGGTTGATTTACAATATTATATAAGTTTCAGGTGTACAACATAGTGACTCACAATTTTTAAGATTATACTCCACCTATAGTTAGTATAAAAGACTGGCTATATTCCCTGTGCTGTACAATATATCCTTGTAGCTTATTTATTTTATACGTAGTAGTTTGTACCTCTTAATCCCCTACCCCTATCTTGCCCCTCCCCCCTTTCCTCTCCCCACTGGTAACCACTAGTTTGCTCTCTATATCTGTGAGTCTGTTTCTTTTTTGTTATTTCACTAGTTTGTTTTATTTTTTAGATTCCACATATAAGTGATATCACACAGTATTTGTTTTTCTCTGTCTGACTTATTTCACTAAGCATAATACCTTCCAAGTTTATCCTTGCTGTTGCAAATGGCAAAATTTTGTTCTGTTTTTTGGCTGAGTAGTATTCCATTATATGTAGTAGTATTCCATGTATATATATCTACATATAGAGAGAGATATATATAGATAGATAGATAGATATTTATTTATATATGCCACATCTTCTCTATCCATTCATTCACCTGCTGATGGACACTTAGGTTGCTTCCATATCTTGGCAATTGTAAATAATGCTGCTATGAACATTGGGGTGCATGTATCTTTTTAAATTAGTGTTTTTGTTTTCTTCTATATATATACCCAGGAGTGGAATTGCTGGATCATATGGTATTTCTATTTTAGTTTTTGGAGGAACCTCCATACTGTTTTCCACAGTGGTTGTACCAATTTACATTCCCATCGACAGTGTACAAGGGTTCCCTTTTCTCCCCATCCTAGCCAATATTTGTTATTTGTGTTCTTTTTGATGATAGCCGTTCTGACAGGTGATATCTCATTGTGGTTTTGATTTGCATTTCCCTGATGATTAGGGATGTTGAGTATCTTTTCATGTGCCTGTCGGCCATCTGTATGTCTTCTTTGGAACAATGTGTCTTCAGGTCTTCTGATCATTTTTTATTCGGGTTGTTTGTTTGTTTGATTTTGAGTTTGTATGAGCTGTTTATATATTTTGGATATTCATTCTTTATCAGTCATATTTGCAAATATTTTCTCTCATTCAGTAGGTTGTCTTTCAGTTTTGTGGGTGGTTTCCTTTGCTCTACAAAAGATTTTAAGTTTAGGGCTTCCCTGGTGGCGCAGTGGTTGAGAATCTGCCTGCCAATGCAGGGCACACGGGTTCGAGCCCTGGTCTGGGAAGATCCCACATGCCGCGGAGCAACTGGGCCCGTGAGCCACAATTACTGAGCCTGCGCATCTGGAGCCTGTGCTCCGCAACAAGAGAGGCCGCTACAGTGAGAGGCCCGCGCACCGCGATGAAGAGTGGTCCCCGCTTGCCGCAACTAGAGAAAGCCCTCGCACAGAAACGAAGACCCAACACAGCCAAAAATAAACAAATAAATAAATTTATAAAAAAAAAAAAAAAAAAAGATTTTAAGTTTAATTGGGTCCCATTTATTTATTTTTTTGCCTTTGTTTCCTTTGCCTTAGGAGAAAGATCCAAAGAAATATTGCTACTATTTATGTCAAAGAGTGTTCCACCTATGTTTTCTTCTAGGAGTTTAATGGTTTATGGTCTTACATTTAGGTCTTTAATCAATTTTGAGTTTATTTTTGTATATGGTATGAGAAGATGTTCGAATTTCATTCTTTTACATGTAGTTGTCCAGTTTTCCCAGCATCATTTGTTGAAGAGACTGTCTTTTATCCGTTGTATATTCTTGCCTCCTTTGTCATAGATAATAGATCATAAGTGCATGGGTTTATTTCTAGGCTCTCTATTCTGTTCCACTGATCTGTGTATCACCACCACTTTTCATGAATGTGGACACTTTATAGGCAAGAAGGTGGGAAACACCTTCTGCTTCCTCCTAGGAGGCAGCGCCCCCTAGTGGTTCACATCTCGCACCGCCTTGAGCGTTTGCACTCTCCAGCGCCAAGTTGTAAAGCCAAAGGGTTTTAGAGAACATCTGGCCCAAGCATCTTGATTTCAGACATGGAACCAAAAACCCAGAGAGCTATCAATGGGATCACCGTCCCTCGGCAGGTTAGTAGCAGCGCTGAAACCGGATCCAGATTGAGGTCTTCTGAGCCCTAGAGTCACAAATCTGCTCAGAAAGCACAGTTGTCAGGAGTGGCTGGGATACTTCTGCCTTTTCTCCAGGGTGCACATATTCACATATTCCGGTGGTCCTGTGTTGGCTGGATATCTATCAGGCCCTCCTATCCTGGCTTTCTCAGATCCAGACATCCATAGTTTTCTATCCATATACTGGTTTTATGTTTTAAAAGTATAATTTCATTCATATAATCTATTTTCTAGGATGAATAATCATTCTTTGTCCCACGCTATGGGCTAATCCCTCCCTCTCCTCTAACCCCTGGCAACCACTGATCTTTTTACTGTCTCTATGGTTTCTCCTTCTTCAGAATGTCCTATAGCTGGAATCAGATAATATGTAACCTCTTCAGATTGGCTTCTTTCATGTAGTAATATGCATTGAACATTTCCCCGTGTCTTTTCATGGCTCGATAGCTCATTTTTCTTTTATTGCTGAATAATATTCCATTGTCTGGATGTATCACAGTTTATTTATCCATTCGCCTGTTGAAGGACATCTTGGCTGCTTCCAAGTTTTGGCATCTATGAATAAAGCTGCCGTAAACGTGTGTGTGCAGGTTTTTGTGTGGACATAAGTTTTCAGCTCATTTGGGTAAATACCAAGGAGCACAATTGCTGGATCACGTGGTAATAGTATGTTTAGTTTAATTGGTTTATACTTACAGTGGAATATTACGCTGTATTAAAAGAAAGGAAATTCTCGCATATGCTACAACATGGATGAATCTTGAGGACGTTATGCTAAATGAATAAGCGAGTCACGAAAAGACAAATACTATATGATTCTACTGTATGAGATGCTTAGAGTGGTCAAAATCATAGAAACAGAGTCTAGAATTGTGGTTGCCAGGGGCTTGGAGGATGGGGAACAGGAGCCATTGTTTAAAGGGTATAGAATTTCAGCTTTACAAGATGAAGGAGATGGAGTTATGAGATCTTATAAGGGAGTTATGAAGATGGATGGTGGTGAAGGTTGTACAACATTATGAATGTATTTAATACCACTGGACCGTACACTTCAATGTAAGTGTAAATTTTGTGTTAGATGGTAAATTTTGTGTTATGTGTATTTTACCACAATAAAACACAATTGGGGGAAAAAGTCACATAAAGCACAGTAATTGTGGGGAAAAAAAAGAGTACGTTTAGTTTTGTAAGAAACTGCCAAACTGTCTTCCAAAGTGGCTGTACTATTTCACATTCCCTCAGGCAATGATGAATGGGAGTTCCTGTTGCTTCACACCCTCACCAGCATTCGGTGTTGTCAGTGTTCCAGATTTTGGCCATTTAAATAAGTATGCAGTGGTGTCTCATTGTTGTTTTAATTTTTATTTCTCTGATGACTTATGATGTGGAGCATCTTTTCATGGGCTTATTTGCCATCTGCCTATCTTTTTTGGTGGGGCGTCTTTTCAGGTATTTCCTCCACTTT
Organism: Balaenoptera musculus; assembly: GCF_009873245.2. NCBI lineage: Eukaryota > Metazoa > Chordata > Mammalia > Artiodactyla > Balaenopteridae > Balaenoptera > Balaenoptera musculus. The sequence continues at coordinate 14,968,088 of NC_045790.1, read as the reverse complement.
TTAATTGGGTTGTTTGTTTTCTTATTGTTGAATTTTGAGTTTTTTGTATATTCTGGAAACAGTCCTTTATCAGATATGTGTTTTGCAAAGATTTTTCTCCCAGTCTATGGCTTGTCTTTTTATTTTCTGAACAGTTTTCATAAAGCACCTAGAGTTCCATCATACCTTCCTATCTCATGTGTGTGTGTGTGTGTGTGTGTGTGTAAAATGGCTAGGATTTGGAAGAGGGATGGTTACTAGGAATAAATAACATTCGATGCAGTTCTTGTACTGGGCTTATATTGTGATTTGGAGCTTATGTTGTGATTTGGGAGTGAAAATCACATAAACATTAAATAACCAGACAAAACAGTATGAGATTCAGGTCAAAATGCCTGGCACTATGCAGTGAGCAGAGATCAGAGAGATTGGAGAGTCCCAGGCAGGGTGGGGGCATGGACTCTGGAGGGGCTGCACAGGTGGGGCAGGGGCATAGGAAGAGAGTAAGGACTAGACAGGCAGGGAGAGAGTAAGGACTAGACAGGCAGGGAAGAGGCTGGTCCAGGTGGGAGTGGCAAGAGAAAGACACAGACCTGGGAAACCAGCTTAATCCTTGTTCAGGGAGGAGCCCCGGGACATCTGGGAACAGGTGGGGTAGGGCTGGGCATAGACTGGACCCTGGGAATTTGGCAAAGCCACAGAACATGGGGTGACAGGTTCTGAAGACCAGCTTCTCCCACATTATAGTTTTGCTGCTCCGCTCACTTCCCACATGCCCCCTCCACCCGAAAGTCTCCTACTGAGAGAAGATGGAGACTTTCACCTCACCCAGTCATTTAGAGGAAAAAAAAGTTAAAAAAAAAAAAATTGGTCCAAATCTCATTCCCAGACACCTGGCTTCTGCCAGCTCAGACCACCTTGTCTCAAAGATGCAGCTAAAACAGGGAGGGGAAGGGCCAGACAGAAATGGGAGCTCTTCTGCCCCACGATGGGCTGGCATCTGGCAGGGCCCCTCCTCTGGCCGCAGCCCAGCAAAGCCCTGCCAGCTCCCGGAGAGCTCAGAGTGGCCTGCCCAAGTTGCTCAGGGTTGGTTGAGGACACAGCCTGACTCCGTTCCATTCCAGCCACTGGTATTTATAAGGCTCTTGCATGCCCAAACCCAGTTCAGCACCCCAGGGGAGGGAGAGGAGGTGAGAATCCAGCTGTCGCCAGCCCCCCACCCCTGGGGAGAAGGTCCCCAAGAGCCCGCAAGGGCAGTTGCTTATTTGAAATATCTGGGGAGGGTGGGAAGTCATGGTTCAGAAAAAAGGCCCAAATCCCAAGGGCTAGCTTGTCACCACGATGGCAGGAACACTGCTGCGGACTGAACTACATCCCCCTAAACTCATATGTTGAAACCTAACCCCCAGTGTGATTGTATTTGGAGATGGGCTTTGGGAGGTGATGAGGGTTCAATGAGGTCACAAGGGCGGAGCCCTCAGGGTGGGGTTCATGGCTTGATGAGAAAAGGAAGACCAAAGCCCTCTCGTTTTCTCCTCCCACCGAGTTAAGGACAGCAAGAAGGCTGCCGTCTGCAAGCCAGGACGGGGGTTCTCACCAGGAACGGAATCTGCCAGCACCTTGAGCTTGGACTTCCAGCCTCCAGAACTCTGAGAGGTAAATACCTGTTGTTTAAGACCCCAGTCTGTGGTATTTTGTTACAGCAGCCTGAGCTGACTAAGACAGCCTCCTGGCCGCAGCTGGCATTGGTAACACCGTGACCCTCGGGGTTTTGTCTCCATCCTGTCCGCTGCAGTTACATTCCGCATGTTACTCTGAGCCCCCGCTGCCCTCCCACCAAAGGGATCTGCCCAGTAAATCGAGGCACCCTAAAGATGTGGGAAGAGTGTTGTGCCTCCCCAACACCACCTTCCCCAGGTCACTGCCCTGCCTTTCCTCCAGGTGACACCCATCCCCCACTTGGCCACTAGTGCTCCAGGCTAGCTGTGTTTCTCAGAGTGTGGGCTGGGGACCCCTGGGGGTTCCCAAGACCCTTTCAGGGGGTCCACGAGGTCAAACTATTTTCATAATAAAACTAAGATCTCATTTTCCTTTTTATTCTTAGTCTCTGGAGCTGGCGACGTGCCAGCAGCATCCTCCAGGCTGATGGGCGTGCTCGGTGGAGAGCTCCAGGAGCAGCAGGCAACTTGGACCCCAGCCCCAGGTTTTCTCCTCAGGAAACGAGGGGTTGAATTAGATAACAAAGGCTACTTGTTCTCTTCTCTCTGAATCTTGGTGGAGGAGCAACACAGGGAAAATCAGTGCAGTCAGAGGCCCGTCTCCCGCTACTGCCCTCCTTGGTTGCTAAGAGACCATAGCAGAGATGCTTAAGCCAGTGCAGCACCAGTCTTTGAACATGGCCCCTCGCTCCTTGCAGTTTCTACCTTGGGAATTGGAATTATTTTCCTTTAAAGGATCCCTAGAGCTCCTGAGCTGTTGTAAGAAAAGAAAAAAAAACAAAAAAAAAGAAAGATAAAAAAGAAAAAAGAAAATGCAGCTCCCTATGGCTCAATATAAATAATTTATGGCCATTCAGTCTCATTCTCCTAGTTTTTCCTTATTAGTCCAATATCTATCTGCCTACTTATATATCTGTTTATCTATCTATCATCTGAAAACTTTTCAAATTATGGAATATAACCTAGTTAAAAATTTATATTTTATACACAAAAGTACATAAAATATAAATATGAGCATAATAACTAATACAAAGCAAACACCCATATAATTACCATCCAACTCAAGAATTGGAATATTACTGGCATCCCAGAAACATCCCCACAACCCACAGGCTCCTTCCCCAAACTGCCTCCCTGCCCTGAAGGTAAACGCTACCCCCCCACCCTTTTAATGGTAATGACTTGCCTGCTTGTCTCTCTCCGACCTCTTAATGCTTAATGTCGTTGGAGGGCTCCAGGGCTCAGATTTGGGGGATCCCATCCAGGCTCCTCGCCTTAACTACTTCTATGTGCTGCCCATTCTAGAATGTATATCAGTAGCCTGGCCCTCTCCAAAACTCATCAGACTCCTGGGTACAACTCACCACTGGGTATCCAAGTGACACCTCAACTGGGTTGTGTCCCAAACTATGCCCCTGATCATCTCCCCAAATCTGCCCATGTCTCTTTTCCTTTTAACCCCCAAATTCACTCCAAGTCCTGTTGTCTGCCTTCTCTGGATCTCCAGAAACTGATCACTCTTCACCTCCTCTACTTGTCACCTCTCATTTAGATGATTGAAATAGCCCAGCTGATCACTTTGCTTCTACCTTGGCCCCAACAGGCAATTTTTGAGCCCACAGGCCAAGTAATGCTTTTAAAATATCATTCAGATCCTGTCACTCCTCTGTTCAGCATCTTGCAGTGGCTTCCCGTCACCTCGAGGGTGAAAGCCAAAGTTCTTACAACAGCCCAGGAGCTGAGGCACACAGAGGTTATTTGGCAGAGACTTAAATATCTATACTCCCTTTCTCAAATTAACAGGAACCATCCTTTTTAGGTGGTAGAACACTACCTGGCGAAAATACTACATTTCCCACCTTCCTTTGCAGATAAGCACAGCCACACAACTAAGTTCTGGCCAATGAGATGAAAGCAGAAGTTTGCAAGGCATTTCCTTTGGAAGTCTCCTTAAAAGGAAAGGAGAGTGTCCTTCTTCATTTTCTCCATTCTGCAGCTTGGGATCTGGATGTGAAGGCTGGAGCTCTAGCAACCATTTTGGATCATAGAGATGAGGGCCACACTCTAGGAATGGTGGAGGAGACAACCTGAAGGAAGCAACCTAGGCTGCTCACCTCCAAACTGCTTTTAAATGTGAGAGAAATACACTTCGATTTTGTTTAAGCAAAGACTTGGGGGGTGTCTGTTAGTGGTAGCTGTATTGGGTCATTGCTGATACAAGTAAACTATTCAAAGTCAAATAGCTCAGAAATGGCTGAGTCAGAATAAACCTGGTGGTTTAAGTCTGGAGCCTGGGGTCTTTACCTCTCTGCCCCCCTCTGGTGAGCACTTGAGAAACATGAGATGATATCATTACCATCATCATTACATAGTAGCAGAGAAGGCTCCTTCTTAGGTTACCATATGTTAATTGGTCATAAAATCAATTTAGTGTGTCATAACTACCATTAAAAAAAAAGAAATCTAGTAGAATGAAACAGAAAATACTAGGGTGAAAACTCTAAGACATTGATGAAAGAAACTGAAAATGACACAAATAAATGGAAAGATATTCCATGGTCATGAATTGAAGAATTAATATTGTTAAAATTTCCATACTACCCAAAGCAATCTACAGATTCAATGCAATCCCTATCAAAATTCCAATGGAATTTTTCACAGAAACAGGACAATCCTAAAATTTGTGTGGAACCACAACAAACCCCCAATAGCCAAAGCAATCTTGAGAAAGAATAACAAAGCTGGAGTCATCATGTTCCCTAATTTCAAACCACAAAGCTATAGGAATCAAAACAGTATGGTACTGGCATAAAAACAGACCCTCTGCCCACCAACCCCATGCCTCTCTGACCTTGTCTCCCCTTTGATCTCTCTGCTCCAGTCCCACTGCTGTTCCTCAAATGCCCCAGGCCTGCTCCTACCCCAGGGCCTTTGCACAGGTTTCCTTGTGCTAGAACTGTCTTTCCCTGGGTCTCCTTGCCTTCTTTTAGACTTTGCTCCAATGCCATCTTCTCTGGGAGAACTTTCTTGACTGTAATATTTTCACTTCCATCCCCCACCCCTCTGGCATTTCCAATTCACCTTCTCCATGTTTTATTTCTACATTTAGCCTTTAAACCTTGGAGCATACTGTGGTACATTATTCATTTGTTTTCTTCTCCACTGGAATGTAAGCTCCACAGCAGCAGAGCTTGCTTTTTTATTTTCCTTGTTTTTTTCCACTGCTATTTCAATACCTTTGTTTAATAAATATTTGTGGAATGAATGGCTGGATTTCTCTGAGGCCAGAGAGTCCTGAGAGCAGGCACAAAGCTGGCCCTGCTGCCCTGCATGGCTCCCCAACCCAGCATTCTCTCTCACCGTCAGTTTCTGACTTCTCTCCTTTTGGAAAATCAGAAGTTCATACCTCTCTCAGTTTTCACATTTTTACAAACACATTCACTTGTTCCCTACGAAGTCAGGGAAAGTTCTGTCAGTTTAGTTGAGGAGCAGAGAGAGTAGAGAGAGTACAGATGCTATTCAGGGATTGGCTGTATTGCGGTAACTGCAGATTTTTTTTTTTTTCAGAGTCTGTTTGTCAGGGGTTGCTTCATAAAGAATTTGTCTGGTCTTTGTCCCTGGTTCTGAACAGGAAGCCTCTAAACCCTTGGAATCTCCCCAGTGACAGGAGTGTCTTTGTTGTTTATAGTCGGTCCCTCGGCCACACCTGAGTTTATGCTAATAAAGTGACTCATGGTTTGCCCCTGGCTAGTTTCAGGATGGGGGCTGGCCATGCCAGAAAGACCAGTTATGTGATTAGAAGATTGGGGTTTGGGGCTACATGATATCAGTCTGACTTCCCAACCTCTGGAGAAAGGGGCTGGAGATTGAGTCCAATTACGTAGCCAATGATTCAACCAATCATGCTGATATAATGAAACCCCGATAAAAACTCTGGACACCAAGACTTGGTGGCACTTCCTGGTTAGTGATGCACATCTAGTTGCCTGGAGGGTGGCGTGTCCTGAGGACAGGAAAACTGCTTGTTTAGGACCTTCCCAGACATTGCCTTATATGTTTCTTCATTTGGCTGGTCCTGACTTGTATCCTTTATAATAAAACTGTAATTGTTAAGTATTGTGCTTTCCTTAGTTCTTTGAGTCATTCCAGAGAATTATTGAACCTGAGGGTATTGTGAGAAGCCCAGAATTTGTAGCCAGTTGGTCAGAAATGCAAGGGCCTGGGGACTTCAGAACTTGCAGCTGGTGTTTGAAGTGACGGTAGTCTTGTGAGGGGGACTGTGCCCTCAACCTGTGAAGTGTGGCCTAATTCCGGGGAGGTAGAATCAGAATTGCATTGCAGGAACTTCTCTGGCGGTCCAGTGGTTAGGACTCCACACTTCCACTGCAGGGGGCACGGGTTCGATCCCTGGTCGGGTAACTAAGATACCGCATACCAAGTGGCGTGGCCAAAAACGAAAACAAAACAAATTGTTATTTTCTTTAATTAAAAAGAATTTTTAAAAAAAGAATTGAATTGCAAGGGGGAAACTCTATAGTCATCAGTGCTCTTTTAATTGCAAGTGGAAATGGCAAGCTCATCAACTTGAGCTCTCTTAGGCACAAAAGGAAGCATCATGGCTCATGAAATGGGGGGAGTCCAAGGGTAGAGTGAATTGAAGCCCGGATGGATCCAGGGACCCAGATGGTCAGGCAGGGCTCCTTCTCACTGAGGCTTTTCTCTACAGCCTTAGTGGGGAGCCTGGCCCTGCCGACTCCTTTGGACTTCTGGCCTCCAGAACACTGAGGCCAACAAACAAATGTCTGTTGTTTTAAGCTACCCAAATGTGTGGTAATTTCCTATGGCAGCCACAGGAAACCCATCTACCTGCGATTCCAATGTGTGGGTTTGAAGGGAATTTCTCCCTACCTGCCACTCACGCCTCACCACCCCAGCTTAGGACCCACGTGTGAGAGTGAGGGGTGAGTCTGCCCTGCTAGACCTCAGCTCTCCAGGCCTCAGGCCACCCTCTGCTCTGGCGAGCGGGCAGTGGAGACGCCCAGAGGTGGGGCCCGGGAGGCACAGGTGTGTCCTCCAGGGAGCACCTCTGGTTTCCCACTAACAGTGGACTTAGGTCTCTCTCACTTTGTACAGTTCACATGACATTTCTGGACTTACACTGATAAAATGACTCCTTTTAGCTTGTGATTCTGTTGCAAAGGATACATTGCTTCTTCAGACGGGCAGTTCAGGTCCTGAGAGAGCAAAAAGAGAGAGAGAGAGCGAGAGAGAGCGAGAGAGAGCGAGAGAGAGAGAGAGAGAGATGAGGGTTAGAGCATCCACCAGGTGGCGACATCTCTTTCCACAGCGGGACAGCAGGTGGACTTCAGCTCCTGCTGGGGCGGGGGGGGGGGGGGTATGCCCCAGACCTGCCAGTGGGGCCCCTGATCGAGCTCTCAGGGGAAGCTATCGAGATAGGATGACCGAGGCTGCGCCTGGAAACTTATATCCAAGAAAAATGATGAGTCTGATACTTGACTGGTGAATATTATATGGAGAGAGAGGGTGATAAGAAAGAAGTCTAGACTGCCACGCAGGGTTCTGGTCTGAGTTACCAGGTAGTGCTCAGAGGAAGGAGGTCTGGGGGAGGATGCTATGGGGCATCTAAGTAGCAGCTGCTAGGACGCGGAAATGATGGTAACTCTCGAGCGGAAGATACTGTTCTCCATAGTGGCTGCACCAACTTACATTCCCACCAACAGTGTAGGAGGGTCCCCTTTTCTCCACACCCTCTCCAGCATTTATTATTTGTAGACTTTTTGATGATGGCCATTCTGACAGGTGTGAGGTGATACTTCATTGTAGTTTTGATTTGCATTTGTCTAATAATTAGCGATATTGAGCATCTTTTCATGTGCCTCTTGGCCATCTGTATGTCTTCTTTGGAAAAATGTCTATTTAGGTCTTCTGCCCGTTATTGATTTTTTTAACTTTTTATTTTATATTGGAGTATTGTTGCTTAAAATGATGTGTTAGTTTCAGGTGCATAGCAAAGTGATTCAGTTATACATATGTATGTATCTATTCTTTTTCAAATTCTTTTCCCATTTAGGTTGTTACAGAATATTGAGCAGAGTTCCCTGTGCTATACAGTAGGTCCCTGTTGGTTATCCATTTTAAATATAGCAGTGTGTGCATGTCAATCCCAAACTCCCTAACTATCCCTCCCCTCCACCCTTCCCCCTGGTAACCATTGTTTGATTGGGTTGTTTGTGTTTTTTTTGATATTGAGCCACATGAGCTGTTTGTAAATTTGGGGGATTAATCAGTCTCATCGTTTGCAAATATTTTCTCCCATTCTGTGGGTTGTCTTCTAGTTTTGTTTATGGTTTCCTTTGCTGTGCAAAAGTTTTTGAGTTTAATTAGGTACCATTTGTTTATTTTTGTTTTAATTTCCATTACTCTAGGAGATGGATCGAAAAAGATATTGCTGCAATTTATGTCAAAGAGTGTTCTGCCTATGTTTTCCTCTAAGAGTTTTTATAGTATCCGGTTTTACATTTAGGTCTTTAATCCATCTTGATTTTATTTTTGTGTATGGTGTTAAAGAATGTTCTAATTTCATTTTTTTAACATGTAGCTGTCCAGTTTTCCCAGCACCATTTATTGGAGAGACAGTCTTTCCTCCATTGTATAGTCTTGCCTCACAAGGAGACCAGTTTTATCTGCTGTCCTCCTTTCGTAGCCCATCTGTGTCCCCCATCACATCCATTTCAATGTATAATAGTCGAAACATGCACACCCTCGTAAGACATATAGTGTTGTGGGCCTCCCATTTCCGTAAATGGCGTTATGCTACCAATCTCGTATCTTTCTTCAGTATTCAGCACTGTCTTTAAGATCCATCCACCCTGCTGTACTTACCTCGAGTTGTTTCTAACGCTGCACAGTGCTCACAGCACACACCTGCCACCTTGTACTTAAATAACACTGCTGAGAGCGTCCTCCTGGAGTTCCCTCATGGACCCAGGTAGAAATGTCTCTGGGGAACGCTGGGTCTTGGACGTGTGCACAGCTAACTTTAAAGTGCTGCCACCTTGCTTCCCAGAGCGCCTGAAGTAGTTTCCACCACTACCAGCAATACTGAAGCGACTGTCCCCACGTCACTGCCGACACTTGAAGTTTGTCAATTCCAGGGGCGCAAGGTAGCAGCTCTTTATTTCCATTTGCACATCTCTGGCTCCTTCAGTTTCTTCCTTCTTGTTAGTCATTCAGGCTCACCCTTCTGTAGATCACCCATAAACCATTTTTCTTTTTTTTTTTTTGGCTGTACCACTTGGCTTGCGGGATCTTAGTTCCCTGACCAGGGATTGATTGAACCTGGGGCCCCGGCAGTGAAAGAGCTGAGTCCTAACCACTGGGCCGCCAGGGAACTCCCCCCATAGCCCATTTTTCTTTTGGATTTCCTTTTTCTTGCTGATTTACAAGAAACCTTGCATAACATATATTAATCCCTTTTCAATTTTAGTCACTGCAAATACCGTCTTGGTTTGCCACCTGTTAGCTTTGACTGTGATGGCTGTTAACAGAAATTGTTACTTTTGATGCAGCTAAATCCATCCTTCCCCTCTCCTTGCATTTGGTGCTTTTGGGGCTGGGGTTTAAAAGGTGACTAACTTTAGGACAATTTAGAAGGAAATTCTGAAGCTATGCTTAGAATAAAATCATATACAGAGATTATTTCCTCCAAGCTGGGCTTGGAGAAAATCCCCATCTTGTTTTGCCTCTACACATCAATACCTAATTTGGGGGGTTCTTTTTCCTTTTTTTCCCCCAGACTAAATGGTTAAGAAGTACAGAAACCACTTGAAGTAAATTTGGTTCTCCTAAGTTTTTCTACATAAAGCTTTAAAATGCTTCACTCCCTTAACAAACTTTACGGTGAGAGGGAAGAGAGAGAGAGGCCTGGGATTCCACCTCACCCTTCACACCACACTGCACGTGGTTTTAAATCTGCACAAAGCTCTGCCATGTGGAAAGAAGAAAGAAGATTGAGAATAAAAGATTTGTAAAATATGTGTTTCCCAAACCCTCGGGACCTAAAGAGTTAGTGACTTGACAAAGCAACTAGCTTTTTTTTTATTACACTACAGATATTTATGAAACACTGGGCGCTATGTGGTGTTTTCTTTGTTGGATTAGTTATAAATGTCGTGATCCATGTTCAAAGGGATTCAGGGATGGAACAGACAGACCGATGGACAACAGGGCCACAGAAGGTTGAAGAGGATTTTAAAATTTAATTTGAACGTTATGGAGAACGGTCAGGAGCTTCCAGAAAATTCTGTTTCGCTGCCATGACCCAAATAAAGAACTTTACAAGGCTGGGTGGAGCCCATTGAACGTTGAAGTGACTCAATCTTTTTGAATCTAAAATCTAGGTAATAAATCAAGCTTGTGCCAGGTGGAGAAGATGGACTTTTAGGAGGAGAAAGTGCTTGAGTCTGGTTCCTGGAGTTTAAGTCATGTGCAATCACAGGCAAGAAGAGGATGATTAATCCTTCCAAAATGGCCCACTTCAAACTCTGATTGTCAGGAAAAGGGTGGAAGGTGGTATCAAAATTATCAATTATAAACCTGGGAAGACAGCGAGAAGATCCAGCCTGGGACTTTTACAGAAATAATACAGTGAAAGAGTACGTCCCACACTGGGAATTAGGAATGCACTCTGTCTTCTGGTGACCTGGCCACAGAGCAACTTTTCCCCCTTCTCCTTTTTTCAGGAGAAAAAAAAAAAAATCTCCTTTTCCCTCCCTCGAGTTGAGTTTCTGTGTTTATACAAGAAGCCCGTCTTCTGTGCTCATCACCACCACGTTCTGTGAGAAGCTTTCAGCAGTTTTCTCAGGGTGGAAATCTTAAGGCCGGCCTTTCTTGTTTGGGCTTCTTGTTTGGGTCTCTGACACACAACGGGGCTGTTGACAGAACTGGTTAAGTGGCCGTGAAGTCTGGAGCCCAGATGCAATCCACCTGCCAAACAGGATCAAGGGTGATGGCGGAGATGGAAGGCCAAGCAAGCTCTTCGGCCTCAATGGAAGTGTTAACAGAAAGCAGGAGGGGGAGCTAAGCTTGCTGAGGACAAAGGAAAACGCAACAGATCAATCAACTCTCCTTTGTTAAGAGGCAGCAGATCACAGGCTGAGGCCATCAGGCTCCCAGACGAGACGGGGCTGGGAGGACCCTTCGGGGTGTAGCGTTTCCTCGGGTGGGACGCGCAGCTCCAGGCAAATCCCCAACCTGCACGTTGGGCTTTGTAAAGGGTGCTCCTGTGTCTTTGATGACTTTCCATGAGAAGTCAGTCTGTCTCGGCCAGAGACGACGTTCACTTCCCTGCTCCCAGGCCAGTGAGAGCACCGCAAACCCCTCTGTGCAAACTATTAGCATTTCGGGATCTCAGGAAAAAAAAAAAAAAAAAAGATCCACTTGTGCATTCCAGACTCATGGCGCAAATGGAAACAGATGAAAAACAAACCAAAACCCAGAACTGCTGCCTTGCGGATCTGTTAACAGGGGCAACCACTGAAAGCAGGTACTTAACTTCTTCTCTAAGAAATGGAATAAAATGTAGACATCTTTAGATGCCTTTGGTATATTTTAATGTATTTACCCTTAGACACAGAGGCCTATATATTTATTGCATTGCCTCAAAAATTATTTAAGCAGGTTTTCTTTTAACATTATTATTCTTTCCTTCCCGTGGTCACAGGCTGGGGCTCCGCGCTCCTGCGCTCACCACACACCCACATTCCCATTTGGTTCTGCCTCCCCCGAACCTCCCCTGCTTTTATTTTTGTTGTTCTTAACAGCCAGTCCCCTTCGCTTTCCATCTGTCTCTATCATCTATTTTCAGGTTATGGCTCAGGCCCTTCCTCCTGCAGGAAAAGCTCTATTTATATATTCTCAAATAGCTGAAGAAGAGGGGCAGCGTCTAACAGTTGCTAGCAACACAAACAACGGGATTCACGTTTCTCTAGAAATAAGCCAACGGCTTTAAGCTTAGATCTAATTGCAAAACTGGCAGCAATGATTTTACTATTTATAAGACAAAATACATAAGGTTGGATAATTTCTTTTCTTTTCCTTGTACGTATATATATAGTTAACGGGTACTTTAAAATGATAACCTTATAAACAATAGTCTCAGAATGCCCTTTATTGTTGATGAAGGGGTTGCTATTACACCATGGTATATATTTCTCCTTGTGAGATACTTGGTTTCCCTGCTGCAGGACGCCTGGACCCCTCCTTCCGCCCCACACACAGCAGAGTTTCACTACACACACGCCAGATACAGCAAAGGCATGGAGTGCGCAGACTCAGACAATTTATTTGACTGAATGTAGATTCAAGTTCAACTAAGCATTCTAACAGGTAACACGATTCAAACATCAGAGAAAAATCTCTTTAAATCCCAAGAAAGCGAGCTCACACAGAGTCTGTGGGCCACCGAATGAATTTTTTATTCTCGACACTCATCCGTGTGGAGTGTGGCAATGTGAGGTTGCCAAATATAGAAAGTGATAGACACCACAACCATCTCCCGAAGACAATTATTCTTTGAATGGAAAACATCATTTAAATAAAAAACATTTAAAGATGCTCCCTTAGTTTGTATAATTCCTAAACGCAAAATATAATCTCAGTAACAGAACAAAGAATTCTCCTTGGTCACATCATTCATTACGCAAGGGGAAAATCAATAAAAATCATAAAAAACAAAACCCTGAAATAGAAATAAATAACTAAATAATTTACTCCTAGGTAGTTTTGCTGCATTGCACGTTACCACACAAAATTCTAAAGCTGATTTTTATTAAAAGCTTGGAAAACACATTTGCCTGTTGGAGTTTCTTGCTAAGTGGTGCATGCTTCTCAGAAGGAAAAGTATCCTATGTAGGCCTGAGTTTCAAATTTAAACACTGGTTAATCTAGAGCTTGCCTTCCTGGGTGCACAGCTGTGATAATGGGAGAGCAAGCGTCTCCCCAGCCCCTGAGGTGGGGAGTGCTGCAGAAAGCCGGCAGTTTAGGGTGAAAATGGGCAGAAACCACCGGTACAGATCAGTCTGTTTGTACTTTTAAATGGATTGTAAAATCTTCGAGAACGTCCTCTGGAGGTTCAGAAAGGAGCAGCACAGATCTGACGATGGAACAGAAGCGTTTACTGGAGGAGTCTTGCCACCAAGAATTAACACAGAACACTGTTCTTTGCGAGGCTTTTAGCAAGTTCCCACCAGTCCAATTTCTCTTGCTTTCTGTTGCTAAAAGTGTTCAGAGTTTACCACCTTCTTGGCCAGCCCTTAATTGATATTCTTTGGTTCCTGAGCTAAGCCCCTCTGGTGCTTGCCTCTCACCCCAGCCTGCGCCTGCATCGCTGAGAGAAAGTTCCTGGCCGTCTTCTCGGCCCTGGTGCAGGGCGGGGAGAAGCTACTGAGCCCTCCTCAGGACTGCAGACATCTCAGCACAACACTGGGAGCCCTCCTGAACAGCATGTTTTAAACTTGGGCGGGGGGAAGGAGAAGTATGTTACCTGGTTTATTAGAAAATCGATCTTGGAAAGAATCTAGAGGAAAAGATAAGCGAAATTCTGGTGCATAAACAGCTATTTTGAGATTGAAGTTTGGTCACTTCTCTTGCCCCTCTTTTCATGCTCACGGGCGGTAACTACCTTCCTGAATGAAGAGGACGGGGCTGTATATCTGTTCTTGAACGGGACTCTCCATGCAGGGTCAGCAGATGTCTTCTGTAAAGGGACACCTAGTAAATATTTGAGGCTCTACAGGCCACATGCAGTCTCTGTTGTGTATCCGTCACTTTTTTTTCTTTAATGGCCCTTTAAAAATTGAAAAACCATTCTTAGCTTGAGTGTCTCCTAGATTTTCCCTGTGGGCAAGTTTGCCAGGCCTGCTCCGGGAGTTCTTTGGCAGGGGACATGGCACCGAACTGTGCAAAGTACAAGGCCACTGGGCCTTGGAACCCTAATTTGGGGACTTCTTTTGGAGAGTGAGTTAGGTCCTTGCAGATGGATGCTCCGGCTTGGATCCTCCATGCTGGTCTGTACTGTGCTCCCCAAATGGTACAGAGCTGGACCAGGTTAGCATTCTTTATTTAAAAAGTGGCTATTTATCGTAGGAGGTCTTAATTTAGGCCTATTTAGATCTGTGCCTATGCTAGCTTATCCTTGCCTTGATTTGAAAGGCCAAATCACATATTCTAGGCATTGGAAAATTTTCATTCTGCAGGTTAGGGCCTTACTACTCCAAATGGCTGGCGGTAGAAAAGCTAACATGTAAACTTACTTCTTCTTCACCACTAATGCCACCCACAGTCCACAGGGCAAACCTCCTTTAAGAAGTCAAGGAGAAGCACGCCAGCTCACTATGCCCCTGGGGTACCCATGACACAGCTCGTGTGTGGCTGCGTCTTGAAAAGGAACAGTGTTTACCAGGGACCAAGCATTTAAATAGCTGGAGACCAGCATTTCAGAAGCTGGATTTTTCGAGAGACATCTGTCTCCATCTTCTCTGAAACAAGTCTCTCTACACATCAGATGCTATACCACCATACAGCTCCTCTTTCTTTATATTTGAGAGGCAAACTTTCTACCAATAATTTTTCCGTTGTTAGAATATTCACTTTGAAGAGCAGAATCACAGGATTTGCATTTCTTTCATAAATTTGTAATTTTAAGTCATCAATATACTGTATGCCACGTTTTTAAGTAATAGACGAAATGAAAATCTAAAAATTTTTTCTAAATTAAATAAGGGCTTCAGAACCTGAATTCTTTCTCTCATCACTGATTTTTTAAAAAAGTAGCTGATGATTCTCGAAATATACGTTTGTTACCAACTAGACAAATTTAGCTGTTCTGGAGTTAAGAAACAGCTTGTGTGTGCGCACACACACACACACAAAGAACATCGCCTAAAAAACTATGTATGAGAATTCCCAAAGCTTCTAAACTAAACGAATAGGTGAAAAACCACTAATCTCATACATGCCAATCCAGCTGTCCTTTTTAGGTTTTTGTGTAAAATGTCAAACTTGTTTTCTTCAAAATGTGAGTTGATTTCCTGTGTTCAGTTCTTCCCTTCATTTGGATTTACAGTGGCCCTGCCAGCACCGCCTCAACCGCGACCGTCAAGCTAGGTCTCTGAAATACGAGGGCAGGGGGATACCAGCTTGAAGATGGAAGAAACCGGAGCACGATTAAACAAGCACAAACGAACTACTGAGAAATAAGGATGTGCCTGTTGACAAGCACCAGCTCCAGTTCTAACAACACCGAAACCAGTGAACTATGAATTTTCCAACTCAAAAACGTAGTGTTCTAAGGCCGCTGAAAGATGGCATGAAGAAAGTAACGACCTGTGGTCAGAAGAAGTAACGGTAACGGGGAATGATTTTTCTAAATGAAATGAAACAGTGCATTCTGAAGTGTGTGCTTTTAAAAGTGAAAGCCCTGCACTCCCTCCCTCTCTCCCATCAGTGGTTTTCATACACACACACGCACACGCACTCTCACCCTCACACACACACAGCACTCTGGTCATCATTTCACATTTTTCATGTCTCTTCACTGTCAATTTTAAAAACTGTTACCTCCTGGTGCCTATACCTCTCTATTTTGGATATAAACAGTTTTGATTTTCTAAACCTGCAAAGAAAACAAACAGCAACAGCCCTGAACAATAAATAAAACTAAACATCTCCCTCTTTAGGTTAGCGCTTTCAAGACAGAGAGAAAAAGGGGATGATCAGTCCAGTTGGTATGTGTTCTGGTTCTGTGAAAGCGTCACCCCTCGGTCCCACCTCCCCTGACAGAGAACAGCCTGCCGTTTCCCTCCAATATTAAAGTGCATCTGTTTAAAATCAAATATACCTTAGAGAACAACCAAAAATCTTAGTAATTTTTGGCAGATATCCTATGCAGCAAAAATGAAGTGATGTTCCCTTTTCCCTATTCCGCAACTTAAAGCTGGACACAGAACGGCTAAATGCAATGCTTCTAGGACAGCAGAGTTTACAAACAGTGGATTTTGGTTTTGTTTCAAGGAACAAAAAGGGAAAGGAAAAACAAAACAAATGAGAATGAAGAGGAGAAACCCTGAGGCAAAAATGGCTTTTCCTTTAGAGTCTTTCTGGGGCTCGAACTCCGGTTCATAAAGTACCAGCGATCTTCTGGGACGGAAGGCCATCCTCCAGCCAGACGGCGGTGGCCGAGCCACTGCGCGGGGCCCGCCGGTGGATGCGCCGCAGCCGCAGCAGGTAGAGGAGGATGGCGAGCAGGACCACCAGGAAGCAGCCCGAGAACAGGTAGTGGTTGTACACAAAGGAGAAGCCCCGCCAGTGCGCGTGGCTGGCCCGGAAGGTCTCCTGCTGGATGTCTCTGCCCACACGGGAACAAGAGCAAACGTGAGAACTAGGCAGGCGGGAAGTGTGATGTAATGATGCGCAGGGTCGGGTGGGAGGGACTCAGCTCTGCAGACAGAAGCTGTAACCTCAGTCTCCCAGACTCAGTTTCCCCTCCTCTAAAATGTAGGATAATGTGGCCCAGCAGAGGGTGGTTGTAAGTATGAACATGATAACGTGTGAAAGGGTATTCTTAAGTCTGTAGCTGTTACCAGCATTATAATTTGGGTAACAAAAATCAG
Source organism: Balaenoptera musculus (assembly GCF_009873245.2). Taxonomy (NCBI): domain Eukaryota; kingdom Metazoa; phylum Chordata; class Mammalia; order Artiodactyla; family Balaenopteridae; genus Balaenoptera; species Balaenoptera musculus. The sequence continues at coordinate 14,951,701 of NC_045790.1, read as the reverse complement.
AGAAAGTGAGCACTGTGAGTGTTTCACTAATACACAGAAGCTAATGTGGAATCAAAGCACATGTTCATCATCAGTAACACCCACTACTCACAAGTTTTGCAGTTAACCCAGCTAAATGTGCTGCTGGGAGATGCTTAATTAAATGAAGGGAAAAAACAAAAACAAAAACAGCTAATACCTCATTTGTTAGTGAACCAGGGTTCTTATGGGGGGGTCAGCTGACAGCTAAGTCTGTGAACTTGAGTGGGAAAAAAGGCGCATCCTTATGTTACCAATCTCTGGTTGTAATGCAGTATTTTCACTGAACATGAATGCAGACAAAAAAACTATTGCTACTATAGTATCAGCAGAACTAGTGACTCTGCTCCTAGTGAAACTCACAGATCTTTTACATCACATTGTGGTGTTTTGCAGATGCCTCAAAATATCATCAACAGGCATCATTACACTGAACTTACAGGAAGTACGAATTCTGCTGCCAGGTCTTGCTATTTAAGGTGCTAATAAAGAAGAACGTTTATCACTATATCACAAATTTGTCTTCTGTAATATTTTGATAAATGTACTGCAATACAATGGTTTCCTCTATAACCTATGTGTTTATATTATGCATTAAAAACAAGATTTTGAGAAGGGGTCCAAGGCCATAAGGGTTAAGGGCCCTGGAATGGACCCTTCTGTGCAGGGGCTAGGGAACAGGCAGCTGAGAATAAGCACTTCTGTGACGCCTCTGCTGGGATGGTGGGCTGGGAAGGGAGGAGGCTCTGGTGGGGAGACCAAGTCAGACCTCCCCGACTCTCCCATTCCGCCCACGGCCAGCGCTAACAGCGCCCCAAACACCCACCCCCACCGCCCACCATGCCTCGGATGCAGGGAAGCATCTTCTGTTGGATTCTCGTTACCAAATGCCCAGCCATACCTTAAGGGTAAAAAGCGGGTCCTGTAGAGGATTGCTCCAAGGGTCCACTGAACCTCCTTGTCGTAAACTTGCAAAGCTGTCTTTAAATTTTTGTAGTTGACGGGAAATGAGAAGCCCCTGTGGAACACCTCAAACATCCAGGCGGATTTGAAGCACTGATACCTACAAATAGCACAAACGTGTGAGTGGGACTGAGTCACTGGGTGGGTCCAAATGCACGTTCGCGGAGTCGGCCTTGCCCTCTGTGAACAATGGGGGTGCACAGGCTTCATGAGGCCTGCGCTCCAAGGGCGAAACCATCCGTACGCATCTCCAGCTGATGTGCTTGCTTTACGCCCTCTGTCCCACACCATTCACCTGTTAAAATCAATTTGCTCATGAAGCTTGGCCTCCGTGTCATTTAATACGTGGCTGCGGGAGATTTTTCCCCTCAGGCCTTCCATCACTTACTCAATTCAGTTCTGAATAAATACTGAGCAAGTTCCACCTTCTCCGGACCTCAGTTTCTTTATTATAAAATGACAAGATAGGCGGGTCCTTTTCAGCTCTGATAATCTATGATTCTAAATATTTATCAGAGGGTTGCTTTTTGCAAAGCACTGGGCTAAGCAAGTAATAAGACATCATAATAAATAATGAGATAGTCAATGTGCTTAAATGACTTATAATGAAAGAGGATTTTTAAAAAGCTACAAACAACTATAAAGACAGAATATGATAAACGCCGCAAGAGGGACATAATGAGTGCTCTGGAGACTCGCAGAGAGGGATGGAGCCTAGCTAAGTGGACAGAGAAAGACTCGGAAGGGACAGCATCTGACCTCTGATGTCTGGGCAGGACATCAACGAGGAGAGGATGCACAGCGGAATTCCAGGTGGAAGGAAGAGCAAAACTGAGCCCAAAACTGCAAGATACGTTTGAGCACGAGTATTTGCCGTCCATCTGAAAGGAGCCTGGAGGAGATGAGGAGGAGTAGGGACTGATGAGGACGAAAAGGTAGACTGGGGCCATGGTATGGCCAAGACTGGACCCACACTTTCTTCAACACACCCTGGGCTCAGCTGTCTACGACTTACTTGAGCCTGTGGAGGTCGGCGTGAGAAGCATACAGTCCTCGGTCAAAGCGTTCCCGCAAGATCGACCACTTTGTTGCGCAATAATCCTGAAAGAAATTTCACCCCAAATAAATCACTAGGAAAGGTTTATTAAATTTTTTTCATTTTAAAAGTTTTTACCAAATTCATGTTCATAACAAACATATCCTTCCAATTAGGAGACACAAGCTTGCGTCTGTGTCCCATGAGGACGAGACACACAAACACTCTGTGAATGCTTACTGATGAGCTGAGACAATGCTTGTTCTTTGTCTTAAAATTCAGCCAAAGTTATCGTTAAAGAGAATCTCACTGCCCACAACCGACCTCTTCAAAGCTGCTAAGTTTCTCCCCGCCCGTGACTGCATGTGACAGGCACAGACTTTTGGAAAAGTGAAGCGGTCCTTCAGCCAGTTCAGACTGAAAACCTATGTCTGTGGCTATATGGTGCAAGGTTCTGGGAACACAAAGATGATTACGAAAGGCTTTGTCTTTAAGAGAAGGGAAAGAGGTGCCACCTTTTCCTGAAGTTATTTGTAATGTTTATATTAACAGCTAACACTTACTGAACCCTGTGTTGGCACCTTTTCTAAATGTAATGCTTCAAACAACTCCTTGACATAGCTGCTATTCCAACCTCTATTTAAAGGATGAAGAAATTGAGGCTCACAGAGGCAGTGAAACTCACAACAGGGGATACAGAGCATGGCACTCAGCCTGGGGTGAGAGGGTGGGGATGCATGTCAGGCAGAGGAAACACGACGGACGAAGACAAGATGGGAGGGAGTACAGATGGGAGGGAAACGAATAGATGCCTGATACGATTAGAGTATCAAGTGCTAGGTGGGGAGATGAGGCTACAGGGTGGGAAGGACACACTAAGGTGTTTGAAATTCATCCTGGAAGCAAGAGAAAGCCACTGAAGACTTGCAGTAGGAGAGCAGGTGGCTGCACTTGGGTTTCAGACAGGACACCTGGGAGTGGTGCGGAGGATGAACTCCAGAAGGGGGGCCAGACGCAGGAGGACCACTGGGAGGCTCCTGCATAGTGCAGGCGACAGGGAGAGGCCAGCACTGTGGCAGAGAGGGTAGGACAGAAAGTAGGGAGGGCAGGGCTCTGGGAAAATTCATGACATACAATAACATGCTTGATGACTGCTATTATGGGGTGTACAGCGAGGGATGGATGAGTGACAGGGAGAAGTCTGTAACTCCTGGGTTTGGGGGAGGTTTAGTGATGCCATGACCGAGACAACATAGCAGAACAGAACGGGGAGAAAGCGCAGTTGTCTGGAGTCGTGAAATCTAGCAGGCGCTGGGCAGGCAGATGCAGAGCTTCCTCCTGAGAGGCAGCAGCAAACCACGAACACGGATGAGACCATCCAAGAACCTGAAGGTGAGAGGACCAAGGGAGGAAGTCCAGGATCACCAAGGCTGAGAGCCTAGGAGAGTGTCAGGAAGGCAGGGAGAACAAGAGAAAAGGGGTCCTGAAAACAAAGGGTCGGAAGCTGCGAGGAACTGTCAGATCAGAATTACACTCTTACACATAAAAGACTGTCATCTGGGAGGCACTGATGGCCAGTGCAGTCTCACAGGGGACTTTCTGCTTCTGCTGTGACTATTCCTCTGGCCCAACCAAGGGAGCAGGGCTGCCCAGGTGCCGCAAACAGCCTTCGCCCTCCCCCTTGCCCTGCTCTGGACTTGGGCCCGTCGCCATCTACCCTGGCTTCCTGGGTGGTTACCTTCGCAGCTCTCGTAAACGCGGCAGCGCTGTAGTCTCCCCCCATCCGTAGCACATCCTCAGTGCAGTAGTAGAATTCGGAAAAGCCGTAGAATTCACTGTTCTGGAAGTGAATCGGGGGCTGGTAGACCCCATTGAGGGAGGTCTGCGTCTCGTTCGTTTTGTTCATGAAAGGCTGGATGGTCTCTCGGCACAGGTCAAAGTCTCCCGTCCCCCGCAGGTACAGTGTCTGTCCATTCTGCTGGATTTCATCTTTAATGTCCAGGGGTAGGCAGGGGTCCAGGTACGGAGTATCAGGAGTCAGCCCAGTCTGTTTCCCCAGGAGCCTACAGGACAAAGAGAAACTTCGTCATGAGACCAACAGAAAACCGTGTGAAGAAGAAAGTGGCTGCAAGTCAGTGTTTCTCAAACTCTGCCCTATGGAACACAAAAGGGTTCCGGAAAAATTAAGTTGGGAAAACACGGACTCAAGCCCCTCCTGGAGATTCATGATACACACATGCGTACAGCAGACGGCTGAGCGGGGTCCAGTGAAACTATGACTTGGTCAGGTTACTGGCGCTTTCCGCGCCCTGTGACACAGCCCGGTGCCCACGGCTGCTGAGGGTCCACGGTTAATAAGCTCCTGCCGGTCTCCTTCTCACTGCAGCCCAGCGCCACCCACTGTGCTGTCCCCAGCCCCGTTTCTGCCACCAGTGCTGGTGATTTTTATTATATACAGATGAAATGCGACTGTGAAAAGAAGTCACTGGTCCAGTTAAAGCTAAGGTTAGATGGCTTAGAAAAATATGATAAAGGCAGATCGCCAGAAAACCAGTGTCAAATTAGGTGTTAGCAAGAGTAAAAGAAAAAAAAGTTGGGAAAAATTAATAAAAATCTAGACGAAATTGGTATCAAATTGCTTCATAGATGTCTTTAAGGCCTTGGTATCCTTTAAAGAAAGCCAAAATGACATCAAGGTGAGTGGGTACAGTGCCTGCCAGAGAAATAGCCTAAGAAATAGCGTAAGAAAAGCCTTTAGTCCAGAGCAAGAGATTCGCAAATGAATACATAAGTTAAAACAAAAGGCTTGGGGTTGATTCTATTTTTATGATTCTCTGTTTTAACTGAATTTTTAAGTTAACCAACTATTGATCCCAACTGCAGCAAATAACAGTTTCTATTGTACTACAGGCTCTGAGAAGTCCTGTAGAAATCTTAACTTGTTCACTGAAATGCCCTATGCTTACTACCTGCCGATGAAATGTCCAGATCTGTCATCCTACTATGTGTCCTCACCATTAAGCAACTGAGAAGTAGAAAAGAGCATACAACAGCTGGAGTTATGTTACTGTTTGATACCAGGAAATCCCATGGGCCTAAAAGGTGTTTAACTATTAGGAAGGCGCCTGAATTTGATATTCAGTCACTGACATTAAGTCAAGTTTTTACCTGCCACTCAACTGACAAGTTGTTTATTCCTAAGATCAGGGCAACTCAAAATGCACTGAAAATGTTTAAGTAATTAAAAAAAATCAATCATCATTACTAATGGCAAAGGGATAAATATGCATTTCAAGGCTCAATTCATGACATATGTAAAAAGTGATGACTAACATTTATAATTATTATAAAAGTCCAAGATAAGTCAAATGTATACTTCATGTTACAGTTTTTAGTTGCTCTACATCTAAATTAAAAAGTACCACTGCAATGTCCATTATATAACCTTCTTGACATTAAAACCAATTAGTAAAAATCAGGGTTGCAGAAGAAGTTGTTTCTCCAAACTTCTAATTCAAACATCACTTATAAAATATTTCTATTTTAAGACTATTACTAAAAATAATTATACTAAAGTGTGCTATATAACATACTATTTTTAAAAAGAAACGGGGACTAGTTAATCTCTCTTAACTAACGCTACTGAGTTAACGTCTGGAGCAGACAAAGAACAAGTTTTTATTGCTTCTCCTATTCACACGTGTGAGTTTCTGGAAAATGAGGTATTGAATGGCTCTGACTTGGCCTTTCTTAAAGTTCAGGCCTCCACAGGTTTATTAAGATTAAATTGTAGCCATTATTTTATAATAACTATAAATGGAATATAACCTTTAAAAACTGTGAATCACTATGTTGTACACCTGCAAGTTATATAATATTGTACATCAACTATACCTCAACAACAAAAAAGATTAAAATGGATCAAGGAAATACACTATCATTTATTTCTATGAATCAGGATTTTTCTCCTCAAAATTGTTTCGTCAAAACAAAACAAAGGGGCTTCCCTGGTGGCGCAGTGGTTGGGAGCCCGCCTGCCAATGCAGGGGACGCGGGTTCAAGCCCTGGTCCGGGAGGATCCCACGTGCTGCAGAGCAACTGGGCCCGTGTGCCACAACTGCTGAGCCTGCGCTCTGGAGCCCGCGAGCCACAACTACGGAGCCCGCGCGCCTAGAGCCCGTGCTCTGAAGCAAGAGAAGTCACCGCAATGAGAAGACCATGCACCGCAATGAAGAGTAGCCCCCGCTCACTGCAACTAGAGAAAGCCCACGTGCAGCAACAAAGACCCAGCGCAGTCAAAAACAAAACAAAATAAAACAAAGCACAGTAATTAATAACATTTTACAGAACCCCAGATTTCAGATTTTTTATTCATCCATATGGCTTTTCTGTTCTTATGGACTAATTTCAAATAAATAATTGGTATACACTTAAACTTATAAAATAAATTTAAACTGTTAAAGTGTTTTTGCATATTTTCCATACCAGAATTCTTCATGAACTCATTTTTTAAAAGTTTCACTGCTAAAGAGGTTTAAAATCACTAACTTTGACTTCTAGATCATTTCTTTCTCATGAATAACTTCCTTCACTACGGTCTTATTCACTAAATAACTGCGAGGCTGGTTTCCCACGACACCGCCAGGACATCCCGTAACTCAATGCTATCAGCGCTTCCTGGGGGCCTCCAGGACATCTGAGCGGCCCAGGTGCTGAGTTTCCGCAGGACTTTGCAATCTGGAATAGCATCACCCAGGGTTCAAAAGTATTTTAATATCCTGAAAGTGAAACCTCTAATCCAGCAGGGGAGCCATGGGTCTGAGAGAACGAGAGCCTTCTTTGGAGGCTGGTGAGCTTGGGGCCAAAGGCAGGACCCTGCTGCCCTTTCATTTCTTCTTCAGCTCAGCGGGCGGGGCAATAAACAGCTAACCGTGCTGATATGCTTCTGCTGACTGAGGTCTCCCTGCTTGGCCTGGATACGTCCTCTGTGAGGACAAACCGTGGTTTCAAAGCGACGGCCGAGCGATGGAAGGTGCTTTACCTGTTCTTTTGAACTGTGCTGGCAAATATTCTGTCCTCGTATCTCTGTCGAGCAGCATTACCACCAAACCCAAGAAACGTGGCCACGTAGACGCGGTACACGTGCTCAGTTTGGTGAACGTCACATCCCAAGTTAAATTCGGCCAATAAGTTCTTAGCTACTTCTTCCTACAGACGTAAGGATCACAAACTTTAGTATTTTAAGCAATACAAAAACAATTACCTCCTGTTAAAAAGAGGGATCTACAAAAATTTTCATCAAAAAGGAGCAAAAATTTCTGCATCTGCATTTCCCAAGGGTCCTTCTAAGCCTCCCTCCTAATTCAATACGACAATCCTGACTTACGAAATTTCAGATGGGCTGCACATTTGTGATACTGATATGACTTTTTGAAAAGGGACGTTAGCAATGTGGTTTCATATCCTCTGATCTAGTAAATCTACTTATGGAATCCTGTGCTTTGAAAATAATCCTAAACATTGAAAAGTCTCTATACACAAAGATGTCCTTTGCAATTCTGTGACAGAAAAAACTGGATGTCATCTATATATACAATTCCAAGTAGGGGTTAGTTAATAATGGTGATAAAGTTTATGGAGGAATATGCTTATGCACTGCTAAATAAAGGACAAAAACTGTACAAACAGGAAGATTACAACAACCATATTTTTAAACACTATAAACAGATAAAAAAGAATGAAAAGAAATATGCCAAAATGCTAACAATAATTTTTTTGGATGATGCATCCATGGGAAATTTTTATTCCTGATTTTTCAGTATTTTTTTCCAAACTTACTTTTCTATGAGTTTCTTACTTTATTTGAGGGGAAAACATGACTTTGTACAAAGAGTGTAATAGTTTCTAGAGGCATGTCTGGATGGGAAGCAGGAAACACAAATTGTAATACTCGAATTTACAAAGCATTGTCTAAGGAGCTTAATAAATACTTCAATAATGTTTACTGAGCTGACACGAGGTGCCCAGCAGGCCATTAGATATACTATACGCACTACCTCAATCAGCCTTATGCTAACCCTCTGTTAGAGGCACTTGCAGTCACACTTATAGCTGAAGAGGCTTGCTCAAAAAAGCTAAGTGACTTGCATAAGGTCCCAGAACTAGTGAGGGCAGGGTGACGATGCAGCTCAGGCTTGTCCAGCTCCACTCTTTTCTAACCACTCACTCTGCTAGGTATTAATCTAGAGCTGAATGGAAACAGTAATAAAGACACAGAGCAATTCAGGAATGCATCTGGACACCCTCTACAGAAGGCCACCCAGCCTACTGGGCAACTACAGTACCGAAGGGGATATGCAGAAATGACAGAGTAAACCATGAGTTCAGAAACGTGGAAGCAGTGGATACAAACCTCTATCCTTTCCAGAAAAATCAAAAGCTGTCCGAGCCACACACAAGAGTATTTCTCCCAATTATAACTTAAGAAATCTGATACTATTATATTAAGTTTTACAATACCTGTTGAGAAAAGAAGTGACCGGAAACAGAAACAAAAACTCAAGTGTGTGGCTGACATATACACCAAAGGAAAATTCTAGGTAAGTTCAGAAAACAAACCAGCTGACTTCAATGAACAAACACAAACGGCTTAGTGGAGGTTTGCCTTGGTTTCCTCCTGTCTCCTTTCTCCTGGGCTGAGAAGGTGGTACCCTCAGCAAGCACAGTAAAGACGCGTTCAGACTCAGAAAACAAAACAAAAATGGATGGAGACATGTTAAATGAAAATCAAACCAAACAGAAGGAAATTTGTACAGATAATAACCTGCTGTGAGGAGGCAAAGCTTACAGTTTTGGGGACTTCGTATGCTATCTGGGTTGAGACGCCTCCCATGTCGAGAATACCGGCTGTTCTTTTACGGAGAATGGCTTTGCTGCTTTCGCTACCAGGGATGTTAACTTCCACGACTGCCTCATCATCTGGAAAGAACAAGAAACAGCCACTGGAATGGAACAAATGCAGAGAAGCGGGATCTTGTGAAGAGTCACCCTGCTTTGATGGTGGGTTCAAGGGTGTCTAGGCAGACCCAGCTTGCTCCTCCCCACTAAGATCAAGTTTACTGTGTGACACAGCAGCACCTCCCACTCTGCTCCCACACACCCAGCTGTGTCACAACACTCAGTTCCTTTTTTATGCTTTGCATGAAATAGGAAAAGCCATAATTTCCACTTGGATACATTTGTTGGAAACACGATACTTACCATCTTCAATATGCTCGAATCGTCCAAGGACAAAATTAATGCCAATCCAAGCATACACACCTAGAGATGTTATAAGAAGAGTAAAGTTTAAAAACATTCTATATAATCCCGATCATTGCAGTCAGTGCATTTACTTCATTCCCTGATAAGCTGTGAAAACATTATCTGAAAAACTACATTTCTACTGATGTATTACCTTTTCCTAGTGGTTTTCCAAGAACTCTCAGCTTTTAATTTTGTAGTTTCATACCATTTGCGTGGGTTGAAAATATAATTCCCTAGGCACTCCTGTTCCTTTGAAATTTATAGGTTGTTTTGAAATACCGGAGTTTTCACTTTTTATGAGGTTAAACCTATCAAGTACAAGGTTTTAAAGACAGGTGAACTCTCACCCTTCCATTCTTTTATCTCACACTTTCACCCAGTTCCCAAGTCTGATTCTCTTTTTACAACATTTTCTACATCAGATCTTCACCCATTTTCATTACTGTCTTGATTTAAGCTGGTACAGAGATCTAATTGACTTTCCTGCCGCTACTCTCCCACTCCAACCCATGCTATCCTCTGCTGGGCTGATCTACAGAGCAAAGTCCAAACTCCAAAGCCCGACAATTTAAGACCTGTCCAACTTGTTTTTAATTGAATAAATTTGGCATGTAACATTGTGTAAATTAAGGGGTACAGTGTGTTACTTTGATACGTTTATATATCGTAATATGATTGCCCTTGTAGCGATATTATTATCACATTACATCATTATAGTACAGTATTATTGTCTGTATTCACTACGCTGTGCATTAACTCTCTATGGCTTATTTACCCACTGTTACAAGTTTCTACCCTTGAACACCATCAATCTTATCTCCTGACCCCATCCCCTAGTAACCAACATTTTACTGTCTTTTTACACGTTGGACTTTTTCAGATTCCACAAATAAGTGATATCATACAGTACTTGTCTTTCTCTGACTTATCTCGCTCAGCATAATGTGCTCAAGGTCCATCCATGTTGTCAAAAATAGCAGGATATCCTTCCTCCTTTCTCATGGTTGAATAAGATTCCATTGTGTATATCTACCACATCTTTTTTTATCCATCTGTCTGTTGATGAACATTTGGGTTGTTTCCGTATCTTGGCTATTGTGAATAATGCTTCAATAAACATGGGAGTACATGCATCTTGTCAAAATTCTATTTTCATTCGCTTTGGGCATATACCCAGAAATGAAATTGCTGGATCGTATGGTAGCCCTATTTTTATTGAGAACTTATTTTATTGAGGAACCTCCATACTGTTTTCCATAGTGTTGGACAAATTTTCATTCCCACCAAAAATGTATAAGGTTCCCTTTTCATCACATTCTCACCAGCACCTGTTGTCTCTTATCTTCTTAAGGATAGCCATTCTAACAGGTGTGAGCTGATAGCTCACTGTGGTTTTGATTTGTGTTTCCCTGATGATTAGTGATGTTGAGCATCTTTTCATGTGCCTGTTGGCCATTTTGACATCCTCTTTTGAAAATGTCTTAGCTCTTCTGCCCATTTTTAAATCAGATTTTTTGGGTTGTTGTTATTAAATTGTATAAGTTCTCTATATATTTTGGATATTAACCACTTACATGATAGATGGTTTGCAAAAAGCTTCTCCTATTCTGTAGGTTGCCTTTTCATTTTGTTAATTATTTCTTTTGCTGTACAGAAATTTGAGTTTGATGTAGCCCATTTGTTGATTTTTGCTTTTGTTGTTTGTGCTTTTGGTGTCATATCCAAAAAAACATTGCCATGACCAATTGATGAGCTTCCTCCTTTCTTATTGAAGTTGTATGGTATTGAGTCTTATGTTTAAGTCTTTGATCCATTTTGGGTTAATTTTTGTGAATGTTGTGAGACAGGGGTCCAATTTCATTGCTCTGCATGTGTTTCTCCAGTTTTCCCAGCATCATCTGTTGAAGAGACTGTCTTTTATCCATTGAGCTTTATTGGCTCCCTTGTCAAATATTAGTTGACCATATATGCCAGAATTTAATTCCAGGCTCTGTACTGTTCCATTGGTTGCTATGTCTATTTTTGTGCCAGCACCATACTATTTTTATTACTATGGCTTTGTAGTATAGTTTGAAACCCAGATGCCTCATCGGCTTTGTTCTTTTTTCTCAGGATTGCTTTGGCTATTCGGGGTCCTTTGTGGTTCCACACAAATTTTAGGATTGTTTCTTCTATTTCTGTGAAGAATGTCTTTGGTATTTTCATGGGGATTGCACTCAATCTGTAGACGGCTTTGAGTAGTATGGCCGTTTTAACAATATCAATTCTTCTGATCCATGAACACGGGACATCTTTCCATTTGTTTATGGCTTTGATTTCTTTCAGCAAAGTCTTGTAGTTTTCATTGTACAGATCTTTCACTTCCTTGGTTAAATTTATTCCTAAGTATTTTACATTTTTAGTGCTTCTGTGAGTGCAATCATCTTCTAGATTTCTTTTTTAGATGTTTCATCACTGGCATAAAGGAATGCAACTAATTTCTGTATGTTGATTTTGCATCCTGCCACTTCACTGAAATAGTTGATTAATGCAACAATTAATCAATATTTTTGACTGAGTCTTTAGGATTTTCTTTATATATGAACATATCATCAGCAAATAGTGACGATTTTACTTCTTTCCTAATTTAGATGTATTTCTTTGCTTTGCCTAACTGCTGTAGCTAGGACTTCCAATATTATATTGAATAGGAGTAATGAGAGTGGGCATCTTTGTCTTATTCCTGATCTTGGAGGAAATACTTTTGGTTTTTCTCCATTGAGTATAATGTTAGCTGTGAGGTTGTCATATATGGCCCTTATTATGTTGAGGTATGTTCCTTCTACACCCAATTTATTAAGGGTTTTTGCTTGTTCGTTTGTTTTACCATGAAAGGATGCTGTATTTTGTCAAATGCTTTTTCTGCATCTGTTGAGATGAAGTGATTTTTATCTTTCATTTTATTGATGTATTAACATTTATTGATTTGCATATGTTGAATCATCCTTGTATCCCAGGGATAAATCCCACTTGGTCGTGGTGTATAATCCTTTTAAGGTGTTCTTGAATTCAGTTTGCTAATATTTTGTTGATTTGTCGAGAATTTTTGCAGCTGTATTTATCAGGATGTTCGTCTATAGTTTTCTTTTCTTGTGGTATCTTTATGTGGTTTTGGTGTCAAGGTAATGCTGGCTTTGTAGAATAAGTTTGGAGTGTTCCCTGCTCCTTTCTGGAAGAGTTTGAGGAGGATTGATGTTTTCTTTAAATGCTTGGTAGAATTCTCCAGTGAAGCCATCTGGTCCTGGAATGTCTCCTCTTCCATTTCTAACTTGGAGTCTTTTTTTTTCTTAGTCTGGCTAAAGGTTTGTCAATTTTGTTTATCTTTTCAAAGAACCAGCTCTTAGTTTCGTTAATCCTTTCTATTGTTTTTCTGGTCTCTGTTTCACTTATTTCTGCTCTAACCTTTATTATTTCTTTCCTTCTGCTAACTTCGGGCTTAATTTGGTCTTCATTTTCTAGTTCCTTAAGGTGCAAAGTTAGGTTGTTTGAACTCTTTCTAATTTCTTAATATATGCATTTATCGCTATAAATTCTCCTCTTAGAACTGCCTTTGCTGTATCCCACAATATTTGATATGTTGTATTTCCATTTTCATTTGTTTTGAGATACAGTAAGTCCCCTACCTACAAACCTTCAAGTTGTGAACTTTCAAAGATGCGAGCATGCATTCGCATGTCCAATCACATAAGTTAATTCACGTGTCTGGCATACACTGCCACGTGTGTGCATCCTTTACAAGTAGCTGTGCTTCTGTGCACTTTACTGTACAGTACTGTATGGAATACAGTAGTACAGTATCTTTATTTCAAGCCCAGAACCTGTTCCATCAACATCAGGCATGAGTGAAATTGCAGCTTGCCCTCCGTCTCCTACTGCTGACGATCCTTCAGCTCTACCATCTCCCACCTCCTCTCCCTCCTCCAGTCAGTAACTCTTCTCTCCTGTTCACTCCATGGCAGCCCCTGTATGCCAGCTGTTGTACCATACTACTGCTTTTCAAGGTACTATATTGTAAGATTAAAAATGTTCTTTATTTTTTGTTTGTTTTTTATGTATTATTTGTGTGAAAAGTATTATAAACCTATTACAGTACAGTACTATATAGCTGATTGTGTTAGTTGGGTACCTGTGCTAACTTCGTTGGACTTATGAACAAACTGGACTTATGAACATGCTCTCGGAATGGAACTCGTTCATATGTAGGGGACTTACTGTAATTTTTAAATTTCTCTTTTGATTTTGATTTCTTCTTTGACACACTGGTTGTTGAGAAGTATGCTGTTTAGTTTTCACGTATTTGTAGATTTTCCAGCTTTCTTCATGTTGCTGATTTTTTGTTTCATACCATTGTGGAAAAGATAGTTGGTATGATTTCAATCTTCTTAAGTTTGCTAACGTTTGTTTTGTGTCCTATCACATGATCTATCCTGGAGAATGTTCCATGTGCACTTGAGAAGAATGTGTATTCGGTTGCTGTTGGATGGATTGTTTTTGTTTTGTGTATGTCTGTTAAGTTTGCTTGTCCTGGTTCAATTCCAATGTTTCCTTGTTGATTTTCTGTGTGGACAATCTATCCACTGATGATAGCGAGGTACTGAAGCCCTTACTACTGTTGTATTTTTGTCGACTTCTCCCCTAAGGCCTGTCAGTATTTGCTTAATATATTTCGGTGCTCAGGTGTTGGGAGCATATACATTTACAACTGTTATATCTCCTTGATGTATTGACTTCTTTGTCATTATACAAGGATCTTCTTTGATACTTGTTATCCTTTTTGTCTAGAAGTCTATTTTGTCTGATATAACTATGCCAGCTTTCTTTTGGTTTCTATTTGCTTGGAATATCATAGTTTATCCTTCCACTTTGAGCCTATGTGTGTCTGTAGAGATGAAATGAGTCTCCTGTAGACACTGTATAGTTGGGTCTTTTTTTTTTTTTTTGATCCATCCAGTCATTCTGTGCCTTTTGATTGGTGAGCCCAATCTATTTACATTTAGAGTAACTACTTATGTGTAAGGATTTACTATTGCCATTTAATCTTTTGCTTTCTGGTTGTCTCTCCATTGTTTCTTTTTCCTTCTGTTTCTGTCTACCTTTGAAAGTTCATGGTTTTCCATGGTGATTTGCTTAGTTTCCCCCTTTTTTATGTTACTTATCTCTGTTCGGATTTTTACTCTGTGGTTACCAAGAGGTTTACATAAAATATCTCACAAATAGTCCTTTTTCTGCTGATAACAATTTATCTTCATTCGCCTGTAAAGGTCCCATCCTTTTACTTTTCCCCTTTTATATTTTTCATGTCACAAATTCTCTCTTTTTATGCTGCAATTTTGTTACCAAGTTGTAGTACCTGTAGTTATTCTTTTTTTTTTTTTTTTTATAAATTTTATTTATTTATTTATTTGGCTGTGTTGGGTCTTCGTTTCTGTGCAAGGGCTTTCTCTAGTTGCGGCGAGCAGGGACCACTCTTCATCGCGGTGCGCGGGCCTCTCACTGTCGCGGCCTCTCTTGTTGCGGAGCACAGGCTCCAGATGCGCAGGCTCAGTAGTTGTGGCTCACGGGCCTAGTTGCTCCACGGCATGTGGGATCTTCCAAGACCGGGGCTCGAACCCGTGTCCCCTGCATTGGCAGGCAGATTCTCAACCACTGCGCCACCAAGGGAGCCCCCTGTAGTTATTCTTAATGCTCTTTTCCTTTAACCTTTATGCTATAATTGTTTAATACACTATTCTAAAAAAGATTTAGTTTTCTAATTCCATTTATCACCTTAATCAGAGTTTTGTGTACTTTCATCTTTTCACTTCAGCTTGAAGAGCTCCTTTCCACATTTTTTGTAGTCTAGTGGTGGTGAACTCCCTCAGCTTTCGTTTATCTGGAAAAGCCTTTACTTCTCCTTCATATCTGAAGGATAACTTTACTGGATAGAGTATTCTTGGTTGGCAATTTTTATCTTTCAATACTTTGAATATGTCATTCCACTCCTGGCCTATGGCGTTTCTCCAGAGAACTCTGGTGATAGCCTAATGGGGTTTTTTTGTAGGTTACTGTCCTTTTTTCCCTGGCTGCATCTAAAATTTTTTCATCACTGACTTTGGCCAGTTTTAATATAATGTGTCTTGGATAAGGTCTTTTGTGTTGAAATAACGAAGTGTTCCATTAGCTTTTGGACTTGTATATCCAGTTCCTTCCTCAGGTTTGGGAAGTTCTCAGCTATTATCTCTCTGAATCCTCTCTGCTCCCTTCTCTCTCTCTTCTTCTTCTAGGATATCCATTCATCTTACATTGGCTTTTCTAATGAAGCCTGATAGTTCTCATAGGGTTTCTCCACTTTTTAAAAATCTTAGTTCTCTCTCCTCTTCCACCGGAAACGTTTCTATATTCCTACCCTTGAGCTCACTTATTCTCTCGTCATCTGATATGCTCTACTTTCAATGCTTTTTAATGCATTCTTCGTCTCATTTATTGAGTTCTTCAGCTCTAGAATTTCTGTTTGGTTCTTTTTTAGAATTTCAATCTCTTTGCTAAATTATTCTGTTTGATAATTTTATTCCTGAGATCACTGTACTGCCTGAGTTTTCTCGTACCTCGTTGAATTTCTTCCTAATAGCTATTTTGAATTCTTTACCAGTTAGATTGCAATATTCCACGTCTTTAAGTTCAGTTGCTAGAAAAGTGTTTTTCTTCTTTTTGTGATACCACACTGCTTTGATTTTTCATAGTGTTTGATGAAAAGTGCCTCTGTCACTGCATTTGAAGTAGCAAATGACCTTCCTATTTAAGTAAAGCTTTGTTTACTATCATTCTAACAATTCAACACACTGGTCACTAGAAGCCTTTGTTTTGTTTTCTAGAAGGTGGCACTACAGCACAAGTTTTTGGTTTTTCTTACCTGAGCTGACTCATCACTAAGGTTGGGAGTATGAACATAAAAAAAGCCAGTGGAAAGGGAAAAAAATGGATGGTGACAGAGGTGGGGAGACGTGTGCTTAGCACCTGGGGCTCTGGGTATGCCATAGCCCAGAAGAGGATCCTTGAGTGGAGCGGGGGGGAGTCCCAGAGGTCTGTGGGCTGTCCTCTTGCTAGAATCCCAGGGCAGACAGCAAGAAACTCATTCCTTCAGCTCTCTCTGCCTTCTTCTCTTTTCTTTCTCTGCTCCCAGTTGCTGTGGTCTCTCCTCACAGAGTCCTCCAGCTGCACTACTCAGCCAGGTAAACTCCCCACCCCAGCTTACCACCTTCACCCTCCACCTCTTCTGCCAGAGGTCGTGCTGGCCCACTGCCACCCCTGCTGCTCCTGGCCTGGCTCTGTAGCCTCCTCTGAGATCCAATCCACCCACTTTCTTGGGCACTGATGAGTTGATCTCTTGGGTGTCCTAGTGTGCTGTGCAGAGGCACTTTTTTTTGGTTATGGATGTCCAATTAGTTGTAAATCAAAGGGGAGAGAGAAAAGGAACCATGCATGCCACCATGATGCTGACATCACCAAGACCTGTCCAACTTTTAATATTACCACAACCTTTTGAAAGGGCCATCATCCCACCAAATTAAAATATTTTTATTCCTCTGTCCATAGTGCAGCTTTTCCGACCTGTGTTGACTCAAATCGTTTCTTCTGCCTAGAATGAGCTTCCTATCCCTCTCTCAGAGTCCTAGCCTTACCATGATTTGGCATGCTGTGTTTATAATTAACCCTTGAGGCCCAGTTCAAACGTCACTTTCACCATGATGCCCCTAGTTAGGAAAAAAAAAAGTCTCCTTCTTTCAAATTTCCATGATAGTTTTTCCTTATCTTCCTTATGGCATCTAAAACTCTGCCTTATATAAGCAGCTAACTGTGTACCTTACTTGTCTATAAACAGCTTGATGGCAATATGTGAATTTCACCCAATTTTTGGCGAAATGATAGATGATTTTGAAATAAATGCTTTTTGGTCTCCATTTCCAGCAAGCTATTCCCCAAATAATTTCAGTGACTTGTCCTTTCATTCTCAAGTAGAATTATTTCTTTGAAAACAGAACATTTCTTCAGTGTATCAAAGTCAAGAATAATTTCCCCTTCCTAACAAGTAAATCAGTAGAAGGTTCCAACAGTTCAGTAATTATCATAATTCCAGAAAGCTGTATAACTTAGGCAAGGAACACAAAGCTTTTCTATCAAAACAAGTCCAAAATATGCTTCCTAAATGTGATGAAGACAAACCAAGTTATTTTTTAATGGCTTAATGTTTGGATTATAAAGACCAGTCATGTAAGAAACTGATTTTTCCATTTAAAAATTATAATATTTGAAGGCATGGTTTCCCAAATTTTAAGATGTTAAGAGTAATTTAATAAAGTGTACATAGGAAGATTGGGAGGACTTAAAGGAATAGCTTCCCAAATTTCAAGTTGAAGACTAACATACCAACCTTCTTGTTTCCCTGAAATTACTTCTGCATGAGAGTCAGAAAACAGAAAGTCGAAGTGCACAGGGATGTCGGTCAGAAGGTCTTCTAGAATGGCTTTCTGTTGACTGTAAGACAATCCAAAAATTTACATATCAATATATTATATCCTGAATTTTTCTGTTTTAGAAAGAAAAAAAAAACCCTATGGCTCTGGTACATCTTAAGTGAAAAAAATAAAATTTAAAACCAAAGCAGTTCATTGAAAAGACTGTTTATTTTAAGAAGGAATTTTCATGTAAAATAGACAGCTAGTGGGAAGCAGCCGCATAGCACAGGCAGATCAGCTCGGTGCTTTGTGACCACCTAGAGGGGTGAGATAGGGAGGGTGGGAGGGAGACGCAAGAGGGAGGAGATATGGGGACATATGTATACATATAGCTGATTCACTTTGTTATACAGCAGAAACTAACACAACATTGTAAAGCAATTATACTCCAATAAAGATGTTAAAAAAAAAAGAAGGAATTTTCAGAAGTTGTGTAAATTATGTGATTCCGAGATGTAAAACTACAACTGCAAACAATTCTTAAACTAATAAAATAGAAAATCAGTTTTTTTTTTTATGACAACTTTACAGTTTCCTATTTATAGTCATAAATAAGTACATTAAAAGATATTTGGTGAGTTCTGACTAAGGGAATAGGTCTGGTACTACTCCAGATTTGAAAAAAGAATTTTTAATGTCTTCCTTTTGATGATGATGATGGCAGAGGAAGACAAGGAGGAGGGAGATGAGGGGGATGAAGAGGGAGAAAACCCACCACAGCCAATACCACCACCAGGCTGGCTGGCCCTGCCCTCGTGGGAAGGATCACCTTTCGGGGAGGATTCTCATTCCAGCTGTGCAGAGAATGTAGAGAGGGGTCTCTTTGTGTTTTGCCCGTGGTACATGTTCTGCAGCGAAGTTCAAGAGCGGAGAAATGTAATCACTGACTTTCTCTGGAGAGGTAGCAAACTCTGAAATGCCTACAGAAAAAGGACACTCATGTTAACAAGTAGATACTTTAGCTTATAAGGTATGCTTCTTCATAAACTCTCACTGTTTGCAGATGACATGATACTACACTTAGAAAATCCTAAAAACGCCACCAAAAAACTACTAGAGCTCATCAATGAATTTGATAAAGTTGCCGGATACAAAATAAACATACAGAAATCTGTTGCATTTCTATACACTAACAACGAACTATCAGGAAGAGAAATTAAGGAAACAATCCCATTTACCATCACATCAAAGAGAACAAAATACCTAGGAATAAACCTACTTAAGGAGGTAAAAGACCTGTATTCTGAAAACTATAAGACACTGATGAAAGAAACTGAAGACAACACAAACAGATGGAAAGATATACTGTGTTCTTGGACTGTAAGAATTAATACTGTTAAAATGACCACACTACCTAAGGCAATCTACAGATTCAATGCAATCCCCATCATTCTTCACAGAACTAGAACAAGTAATTTAAAAATTTGTATGGAAACACAAAAGAATCCGAACAGCCAAAACAAACCTGAGAAAGAAAAGAACTGGTGGTATTATACTCCCTGACTTCAGACTATATTACAAAGCTACAGTAATCAAAACAGTATGGTACCGGCACAAAAAAGGACATATAGATGAATGGAACAGAATAGAGAGCTCAGAAATAAACCCACGCACTTACAGTCACCTAATCTACAACAAAGGAGGCAAGAGTATATAATGGAGAAAAGACAGTCTCGTCAGTGAATGGTGCTGGGAAAACTGGAAAGCTACATGTAAAAGAATGAAATTAGAACATTTTCTCACACCATATACAAAAATAAACTGAAAATTGATTAAAGACCTAAATGTCAGACCAGAAACCATAAAACTCCTAGAGAAAACATAGGCAGAACACTCTCTGATATAAAAAGTAGCAATATTTTTTTTGGATCTGTCTCCTAAGGCAGAGGAAAGGAAAGCAAAAATAAACAAATGCAAACTAATTAAACATAAAAGCTCTTGCACAGAAAAGGAAACCATCAACAAAACAAAAAAGACAACCTACTGAATGGGAGAAAATATTTGCAAGTGATATGACCAAAAAGGAGTTAATATCCAACATATATAAACAGCTCATACAACTCAATATCAGAAAAAGCAAACAACCCGATTAACAAATGGTCAGAAGACCTGAAGAGACATTTTTCCAAAGAAGACATACAGACAGATGGCCAACAGGTACATGAAAAGATGCTCAACATCCCTAATCATCAGGGAAATGCAAATCAAAACCACAATGAGATATCACCTCACACCTGTCAGAATGGACATCATCAAAAAGACCATAAACAAAAAATACTGGCAAGGATTTGGAGATAAGAGAACCCTTGTACACTGTTGGTGGGAATGTAAATTGGTGTCGCCACTGCGGAAAACAGTATGGAGGTTCCTCAAAAAACTAGAAACAGAACTACCATATGATCCAGCAATTCCACTCCTGGGTATGTATCTGAAGGAAACAAAAACACTATTAGAAAAGATACATGCACCCCAATTTTCACAGCAGCATTATTTACAATTGCCAAGATATGGAAGCAACCTAAGTGTCAATCAACAGATAAAGATGTGGTATGTGTATGCAATGGAATACTACTCAGCCAGAAAAAAGAATAAAATTTTGCCATTTGCAACAACATGGGTGCACCTGTAGGGTATCATGCTTAGTGAAATAAGTCAGACAGAGAAAGACAAATACTGTTTATTATCACTTATATGTGGAATCTAAAAAATACAACAAACTAGTGAATATAAAAAAAAGAAACAGACTCACAGATATAGAGAACAAACTAGTGGCTACTAGTGGGGAGAGGGGAGGGGGAGGGGCAAGATAAGGGTAGGGGATTAAGAGGTACAAAAGAAAAAAAAGTTATGCTTCTTTAATGAGGCTAATTTGAGAGCAATTCACACTACACACCATACACTCCTAGTTTTTCCCTATCCCTCTGGTAACTCCTTCCACAGTGTCTCGGCTGTAAGTGATGGTGGTGCTACCTGTTCAGTCCAATGCTCTCTTCTCAGTCATCACAGACCTAATTGAGCAACTACTGTGTGTCAGACACTTGGGGTCAACTGCACATGAGCTCGTCCCTGCCCTTGAGAAACATGCCCCCACTGTCCTCAGCAAGTTCACTCACTCCCATGGCAGCCATCACCATCTATCTATGCCTCAGATCTCCAAATCTTAATCACAGCCATCCAGCTCTCTTCCCCAACCTCCAGATCAGTAGGTAGTAACTGTCCACTGGACACAGCCATGTGCTTGTCCTCACAGCAACATATGCAAACCCAGACTCAGCTTCCACTATGAACCTGGCTCTTACTGCTCGTGACCTACCTTAGCAGCCCCAGCCAGTATCCCAGGTAAAATCCCTCTCCCTCACCCCAGCATGTGTTCTGGGTTTCACTGATCGCCTATCCTTGGTTCTGCTCACATTATTTCACTTCTCATCTCAGCTGGACACCACCAGCCTCTGCCAGCCTGCTGCAGCACATCCTACTCTCCAGTCCTGGCAACCCCCAAGCACTCTCTGTGAAGCGGGTGTCTCTTCCTGGCCTGAGATCCTCTGGTGGCTCCTCAGTGCCCCCGAGATAAAGCTCAGCTCTAGAACAGCATAACGTGCCCTGAGCCCTCACCTATCCCATCTCTTGCCACATGCCTTCCATTTGGCTTCAACTAGACCGCATAAAATTTCTGTAAGGCATCATACTCTGGCCTTAGGGCTCCTGCAGCTCCACCAGGAAGAGGCTTCTCTTTGACTGCCTCCCTCCCCCCACCCCCTTCACCTGGCTGACTCCCACTCACCCACTGAGCTATGCCCTCTCTGGAAGTCCTCCCTAACAGGACCCTGAAGGCGAGCTCTCATTACATTCCATGCTTACCCCTACCTCTCGGTGAAGCACTCATTCCACCTCATCGAAACTACCTATTTACTTGCCTGTCTCATTTCAACTGGAAGTTTCTTGAGGGCACAAATTGTGTCTTGTTCAAATTTATTCTCAGCACCTGACACAGTCTCTTGGCAAATAGCAGGTGCTCAACAAATATTTGTTGAATGAGTACATAAGTGCATAAGTGAATGACTATTTCCAGCTGTCATTTAGCCTACAACATTAAAGCTGAGGGGGATTTTAGAAGTCCAAAATTTATTTCACAGATTAGGAAATTGTGGACTCAGAAAGATTAAGCGATCTGTCAAAGCAATCAGCATCAAGCAAACTAAAAGCCAGATTTTTTGGACTCCACATACAGTGACATTTCAATGGACACCAAGCCCAAAACTATCCAGAATCTATTAAGTAAGGAAATTTCTAGAGCTTTGCTATAATGCTATACACAAGAGCCCATGCTTCAGGACAGAGAAGTACTATAAAAAGGTACCTGAATTTCCACTTCAAACATTTCCTGTAGCATCAAAGAGAATGATATTCAGCCTGATTTTAATGAGATACTGGTGTGTACCCTGGAATGCTGTTGTAGCTGCCCCTTGTTCTCAGGGTACAACTCCAAGGCATGAAAGTTTTCACCTTATTCCATGAGAGCAGGTAATCACTGATGGAACCTGGGATGTGAAGCCAGATGAAATGCAAAGTGCTTTACAGAGTTTTATTTTTTAACTTTCTGGTGAATTTATTTAGTCAATATTACTTTAACCCTGAAAATATTTCTAGATTTAGAGACACATAAAAATGTAAGAAATGGGAAAATAGAAAACTAAAACTTAAAAGTCATTCACTAAGACTTACAGAGAAAATGATCTTCTATGAATAACTTTTAAAAAATGTTCACGGGGGCTTCCCTGGTGGTGCAGCGGTTAAGAATCCGTCTGCCAATGCAGGGGACACAGGTTCAAGCCCTGGTCCCGGAAGATCCCACATGCCACGGAGCAACTAAGCCCGTGCACCACAACTAGTGAGCCTGCGCTCTAGAGCCCGCGCGCCACAACTACTGAAGTCTGCGCACCCTAGAGCCCGTGCTCCGCAACGAGAAGCCACTGCAATGAGAAGCCCGTGCTCGCTGCAACTAGAGAAAGCCTGCACGCATCAACAAAGACCCAACTCAGCCAAATATAAATTAATTAATTAAAAAAAGAATGTTCATGGAAATGCACTCTGGTATCAAAATAATGCTTATACAAGAGACTCAGAGTAAGTTCCCTCTCTTTAACCTGAAAAATGAGGTAGAGATTTTGAATTTTCTGAGCTACATGCTGGTGCCAAGCTGCCCAAACCTCAAAGAACAGTCAACCTGTTGAGTGTTGCCTGAAGAAAGAAGTGGGACTGACTTATTCACTGAAGAATGAGTAGGATGCAAAAGGTCTACAGTCCTGGTAGACTGTTTTATGAGGACAGGTTTTCTTATCAGTTAAAACTAATCTCTTTTTCACTTATATTTTTGAAATGGGAGATAATAAGCTATGACAGCTATTTTTTGTCAACATTCTCTAATATATTCAAAGATAAATTCTTCAGATTTTTTATTTAATATTTTACTATTTAACACGTTAACTAAATGAAATAAAAGTGCTGAAACTCCATTAAGATCTATGGTCCAATCACATCAATGATTACCAACCATCAAGACGTAAGATGCCTATTTCAAGGTACTCCTGAGATCTTCCATTCCTAACACTCCTGACAGAAGGGTGCTGCCCGTGGAAATGATACAGATACAGAAAAAGGTTGAGAACCACTGATTTAAATTGTCTAATGAGGAAGGCAAATCCCAATTTTTACATAACACACTGACTTAGAAATTACAGTATCTTTAAAACTAGACATAGTGATATCAGCTCTTCTTAAATAACCTAGATGATTAGAAATGCACTGGGGTAGCAATTTTTAAAAATAACAAATACATACCAATGTATTCAAGTACAGATATCCATGAGTTATCTGAAATTACTTTGTCATTAAGGATAGAGACCAACGGCTACCAACTAGAAAACAATCCCTCCATAATTAACGTCAACTAGCAAACATTTGAGCAGACACTGTAAGTAAAGGCACTATGGTAAATGCTGCAGGAGACAAAAAAGACAGACAAGGGTTTAGGCTATTTTATGAAGGTATTAGTCAGCTTATGCAAGATGAACAGAAAAGGGAAAACAGAGGGAAACAAGGAGACCAACTGGGTCCTGGTGTGAGCTCTGAATGAGGGTGGTGACTACAGGGAGAGCAGGGGAAAGACGTGAAAGCCAGCACAGAGAACGAAAAGGCAGAACCTGGTTACCAATCAGATACTTATCATTTACATACCGGGTTTTATTTTCATCACCACAGGCTTGCGGTTTTTATCCCGCATCTGCCTGATATCCAGCAGATCATGAGGGTTGCCATTGTGCCTTGGCCAGCAATAGACAAATATCCGAGACCCGCTGCTGCCGCAGTCCACCACGATACCATAGTGCACATTGGGGTTGTTGGTGTCTGTAGCTTCAGTGTCAGTAACGCGTGCCAAGTACCTTGTTTGGAGAAACAAACATATACTTTTAATGAGACAGAGACTATCAATAACGCAGTAAACAAACACCAAATCAGTGATGTCTAAGCTGTGTGCTAGCACCACCGTAACACTTTTACAACTGCCAAATGATTAAAAAGTCAAAAGAAAACAAAAAAGTGATCGTGATAAAATTAATTAATAATAAATGATTAATTAATTAATTAATCTAGAGCAGATACACATTCATCATTCCTTTAAATAAGTTCAAATAAGCTCTGAAAAGCAAAACTCTATTTCCAAACTATCAACATTAACTGAAAAATCAGCTTAAAAGATATCACCGGAGAAGCTTATGCTTAAATCCTCTTATGATGTGGATTTGGTGGCTAATGACTAAACCATTTCAAACAGTTCAATTTTTCATGCTATGCTGTATTCGGTACAAAATCTGTTTCCTCCAGCCACCTGCTCCTTAAATTCCATCCAAATCCCCAAAGTCTGGAAGTCAGAACATGAAGGTATGGCATCCCGTCTAGAAAACAAATGTTTTTTCCTCCTACCTTTGAAACTTCTTATCTCTGGAGAGCCGCCCATACTTATTTCGGATTATGACAACAGAAAAGTATAAAAGTGAAACAGCAGCAGCCAGAATGCTAATGACGATAATTTGGCGTAAGTTGGTGTTCAGAATTCGGGGACACCCCACTGGAGAGATGCTGAAATGCCAGGACGCCGGAAAAAGACAGGAGATGCCGATCCTGAAATTTCAAAAGACAGCTTTAGCTAAAGCAGTCTGCTCCAGAGAGGCCTCCCCTCACCTCCACTGATCTGAAAGTTAAGACATTCAGCTTGAGCTGCCCCTACTTCCCTGCCGGTAGGTTATCGGTATACCGGCATCTTCCACATTGCTATTTTGCTATGTAACTCGTTATTATAAAATTACATGAATGAGAATTAAGCCCTGATGATACTTCTGTGTTCCCCCTTTCTGGAGAGTATTAAGTAGTTTTATTTGTGTCCTGCTTTGTTCCAAAAATAGAATTATAGACAGCTTATAAGAATAAGTTCAATGAGAAAAATAAGTAAATCTATAATGAAACCAGGTTTAAGGATGCTGAATTTAGAGCCCAGAAACACATGTAATAAGGGAAGCCTGCAAAGGTGGCTGAGCATGACCATGACCAAAACCCCGCCTGTTACGGCAGAAACATACAAACAGCCCAGGAGGAATGAGACTTTCTAACACTGAATCCCAAGGCCAACCTCTCCCGTGCTGACTGCGTGAGAAAAAGGGAAAAAACAGTATCTTTAACAACATCCCCGCAACAGTCAATAAATACGTTTTGTATATCCTGTGTTTTTAGAAATATTCCTGAGACATTTTTACAAATAAACTTTCTTCTCAGTCTGTCAGGAATGAGAGACTATTATTAGGCTTAAAAAACAAAACAAACCTTGCTGCCTCTGGGATAAATTCTATTGTTTACTGTTAATTTCTACACTCTTCTCTTTAAAGAGTGTTTCATGGACTAAAACATCTCGCAGAAGGGGGAGGTATCCCGCTAACCCAATGGGATTTTCTATGTAGTTTCTGGTCTCCGTGTGGGTTCTTGGGCCACGCCATGGAGTTTATCACCCCTCCCACACCTCCGAGGCTTACAGACGGTTATCCTGTGCTTAATACAACTCCTCCCAGATTCCAACATGTGTGCCCCTTTCAGTAAACTACATGAACCCCTGTAGAATCCGCCTGGCATTACCACTTTCCTTCTGTGACAGGCACCCCACTGGGGCCCTGGAAGAACAAAGGTGTTAAACAGAAGTGTAGCACAACTTTGAACACTTTTCACTTGGGATTTAGATTCCTCCCCCCTCTCGAGACCCGCTTCTGTGGCACCAAATCTCGGGTTTTACAGTGCCGGTGATTCGGCACCATCACTCACCTCCCCATGCTGGCAGGTCAGAGGTCAGGCGAGGCCCTGGGAGTCAGTCCTCACACACCATTACAGAAGGCCTCCCGGTGCCAGAGCCCTCCTGTTCCAGGAAGCGACAAAAGTCACAAAGACAGCACAAGCCAAGGAGATGCTATGTTCTTTATCAAGTGCCTGCTTAAATCCAAGCACACGTAATCTGGTCTGTGATCCTTGCAGCGGAGCTCTTAGCTCGGTTTATTTTGAGCAACACACTTCAAAGTTAATTTCGTGCTATCAGAGACATAGGCCTAAATCAAAAGAGATAATAACAGTCTGGCATTTTTACCTAAATGCGAATCAGTGACGCCAAAATACAGGTCACCAAATAGGTCTTAACCACCTTGCGGTGCTGAATGTTAAGGAAGATTGGGGGTGGGAGTAGGAGGCAGGCAGAATGAATAACCGCATGGGAATCTGAACTCTCCGTTCATCTGATAAATACCTACTAGACCGCTCTTTTATGTACAAAGTACCATGTAAGGCACCATGTTCCTAGTGAGCTCTGTCACCTTCACCATGGCTGCCACTCCTCCAGCTCCCAGACCTCAAATCACAGGAGAACAGGAGGCCGGGGCCTCCTTCCAACCTGCCGGATCTGAAGGACACGTGATCCTGGGTCTCTTTCTCGGTCTTGTGGCACCGCTGTACCTCTTCCAGGCCTCTCAGAACAGCTGTCTCCCCTAGTCTGCTTCTTAGCTCTTGAGTGATTCCTTCTCAGGACCCTCCACGTCTCGGCGTTTCTGCACATCCTGTCTGCTCTGTTCCCCAGGTTCCCTGTCTTGGCTCCAATCTCTTCTAACTCTAATCTCTGTTCCTGGTCAACTTCACTTACTGCTTCAATGATCCGATAGCTCAGAACTTTCTTTCTCCACCCCAGGCTTCTCCTCTGAGCTACAGACACATATCTCCAAGCACCTACCAACACCCCCATCTGAACATCGCACGGGCCCACGAGAAACACTTCTAAAGCTGAACCCTTCCACTGTAAGCCTCACCCTGCTCCTGCCACGCTCCTCCTCTCAATCTCAATCCCACCGACTGCTCAAGCAGAAACTAGGGAGTCGTGCCTGACCCCTCCCTCCTCTTCATCCTCCCCCTCCCTCCTCTTCATCCTCCAGAGCCAATTTCTTACCGAGTCCTTCCATTTCTTTAACCTCCGTTTCTCTAAAGTCTGTCCCTTTTCTTATCACTTTTGCCTGAGGTGAGCTTCTTATCTCTTACTCTTACCTGGCCTATCAGGACAGCAGCCTAACTCGTCAGTCTCCCACCTGCAGTCTCAACCCAGCGGCTCTCCAGTTCCTCACCCCATAGCTTCAGGCAGATTCTTCAACAGAAACTGACATCCACCCTATCCCTGCTCAGGTCCAGGATCCTGTTAATCTTGTGCTGGAAATCCTCCAACGGCTCCCCTCGCAAGTAAATAAAGGCCAAAGGCTGTACCCTGAACTCCCCGTCCTACGGGATCCGGACACCTGTTACTGCTCTGACCTCACCGTCCCTCTCCCTTTCTCACTTCACTCCAGGCACACTGGTGTCCACACTGTCTTCACACACGCCAGGCACTGTCCGGTCTCAGAGCCTCTGAATGTGCTGCTCCCTCTGCTTGGAAATAATCCACATGGCTTATTTTTTCACTCCCTTCAGATCTTTACTCAATGTCACCTTCTCAGGGAGGCCTGCCCTGGCCACGCAATCTATAACTGCAAGCTCTCCCCTCCATCCAGCTCCCTTCCCTGGGTTATTTCTCCTCCTTAGCATTTACATATTTATTAACTTCTTCTTTTTTTTGCCACACCACATGCATGCAGGTTCCCAGTTCCCCAACCAGGGATCGAACCCATGCCCTCTGCAGTGGAAGCTCGGAGTCTTAACCGCTGGACCACCAGAGAAGTCCCTTTCTGAACTTCTTATATAGTGCTTATTATGTGCCAGGCCCTGCTCAAATGCTTTACAAATACTATTCTATTCCTCCTATCAACCACCAAGGTTGGTACTATTTGCATAATATTTTATAGATGAAGCAGAGAGGCTAAGTAATGTGCCTGAGGTCACACAGCTAATAAAAGGTAACTATAAATAAAAGAGCTGGGATTCAAGCATGTGAATCCATACTCCTATCCTGTCCTCTAACATACTCTGTGTGTGTGTGTGTGTGTGTGTGTGTGTGTGTGTGTGTGTGTGTGTGTTTGCATTTCTCTTGCTCATGTGTCTCCTCCTCCAGAATGCCAGCCCCACAAGGGGCCAGATTTAGGTCTGCTTGGCTGCATTCCCAGCGTGGCAGCCCCTAGGAAAGGGCCTGGCAAGAAGTCAAGTTTCAGAGTTCTGGGACCCAAAAGGGTTACAAACTTATAAACTAGCGTAATCTTTCCAAAACAAACAGTAATCATGACACCTCCCCACCTCCCAATTTTTCTCTCTCACTCAGGAAAAAGTCCTAACTCCTTAGGATGGTAAAGGAGGTTCTTCTTGATCTAGTCTTGTGCTATTCCATACGGTAGCCAATGCCACGTGTGGCTAAAGTAATTAAAATTAAAAATTCAGTTTCTCCAGACTCACAGATATAGAGAACAAACTAAGTGGTTACCAGTGGGGAGAGGAAAGAAGGGAGAGGCAAGTGAGGGGTAGGGGATTAAGAGGTACAAACTAAATATGTATAAATTAGATAAGCTACAAGGATATATTGTACAGCACAAGGAACGTAGCCAATATCTTATAACTATAAATGGAGCGTAATCTTTAGAAACTGTGAATCACTATGTTGCACACCTGAAACTTATATAATTGTAAGTCAACTATACCTCAATAAAAAAAAGAACTGTGTACTGGATAAATAATGATTCTTGTATGTATGTAACAATCTTTATGTATACAGATGTTGTTTTAATGAATGAAATAAAATTTATTTAAAAGGGAGGGAAAAAGTTCAGTCTGTCAGTTGCACAAGCATTTCAACTGCTCCAGGGCCACACGCAGCTTCTGCATCAGACAGGATTGATCTGGCCCCTGTCAATCTTTCTAGTCTTATCCCCTGACAGACAGACTAGACAGGTCTGTACCCTATACCCCAGCCGTACTAAACACGAGCTGCAAGTCACTGGAATGCCCCACATCCCTCCTCATTTGTAGAATGGCTCTCTCACTTGGGTCCATCTGTTGGCGCGCCTATGTGTTCCTCGTGATGCAAGGCCACCATGATCCCTCTGGGAGGACTTCCCTAACCTCATGTCCCCAGAGTATTGGCTCAGCACAGTAGTCGGCTATAGGTTACGCTTGTGCTTGACTTCGTCATTACATGGCAAGCCCCTCACTGGCAGGGGCAGCCTCTTATCCTTCTGTTTCCCCAGTGACCAGTGCCTGTCACACAAGTGACAAGCAGTTATTGTTGGTTTCATGGGTGGCTGGGAACAGGAGATATAAAGATGAGTCAAATATGGACCCAGCCCTTAAAGAATTTACAATGAGGTAGAAGGGACAAAACACACACACACACACACAAAGATGTTATTAAGTAAAAAGGATTAACAATGCCTACCTGACAATGGGGAAAAAAATCGCTGTAATTAGTTCAGGTTTTAATATGGTGCACATATTGTACCATGTACCCCAAACTTAGGACAAACAATATTTGTGATTTAAAAGTTCACACAAAAAGGAAAAAAATGTCAATTACCTAGATGTTTAAATATATTTTAATATGTTTTTATTTCTACCTTTCTTAAGAGAAACACCGGAACAGAGAAATGAGCAAGGATAATTGGAGATTAACAGGGTAAGAAATTCGAATGGCTGATAAAATCTAACTTCACTGGTATTCAGAGAAATATAAATAAAAACAAGACTTCACCACTATCAATTGGCAGAGACTAAAGTCTGACGATACTTTGCTAACCAGTGGGAGGAAAAAGGTCATGAGCACCGCTGGAGAGAATGTAAATATGTACTAACCCTCTGGAGGCATATGGGTAACACATATGAAAATTTTAAACACGCTTACTCTCTGCTCTACCCATCACACTTCCAGCAATTCGTCCTTAGGAAATAATAAGATAAATTCACTAAATCACATATAAAGATGTTCATCATAGTATTATGTATAATAGCAAAACACTGTTCTAAACTAATGTGCCTTATAGGGGGGTGGGTTAAATTAAACATGGTCCATGTATGCAGTGGACTACGGTGTGACTGTTAAAGGTGCTGACACAGATCTACATTTATTGGCATGGAAAGATACTCATGATAGGTTAAGTAAAAAAACTAACATCATGCGTAGAGAGGAGAAAAACCAAAATGTTAACAGTGGTTAGTTATTTCTGAGTAGTGAGATAACGGATCATCTCTATTCTCTTCCCTAGGCTTGCCTAGGTTGCTTAAAGGGCATATATTAATTTTATCATCAGAAGAAACAACAGAACTGTCTTTAACAAGCTACCTTTGATATCTCCAGTTTCCGGCATCCAATCCTCTTCTGGATATATCAAGAAAGCCTATCTTCAAAACCCTTCATGGCACAGGAATTCCAGTCTGAACATTTAAAAAAATCGATAATTATGTGATAGCTGAACTAAGAACAAAAGAAAAGAATGTTTAATTAACAGCTTGAAGTCAAGGTCCTTGGGGGAAGAAAGGCCTTTCATGATTCAACGATTTGTATTACAAAGTGGCATGAAGGGCACAGAGGAGTAATAAGACTGACTCCAATCTCAAGGCTTTTGCAGATTGGTAATGGAGAAAATACCAATACCCAAGAAATAATCAAGAGAGTAACAGAAGGCAATGTTAAATTATCTGGACTCTTGCTGTACCCGTTCAAGGAGCACGGTGAAGGCTACATGTTAACAAAAAGGTTCCTGCAGGTGGGAAGTAGGCTTTGGATGGAGGAGGAGAAAAGAGAGTACCTTTCAAAGAAGAGGCACTGTTGGGGTGCACCATGGCAAACTTAGTAAATGTTATTTAATCTGGTGTTTGTCTTTTTTTTTTTTTTTTTTTGAGATATGAGATGACTTTGACAATGAGGATAAATAGATATTTTTGTAAGTTACAAAATTTGTGTTTAAAGACAGACAGAAGATAGGACAGCTTGTAAGTTGCTAAAATAATTACTTTCATTTAGGACAAAAGTATGGCTGAATATCACCCAGCAGACAACAATACGGTAATTTGATCTTAAAATGTAAACTCCAACTGTATTTGCAGCTGAGAGTCTTGGCACCAGGGTTTAGGGTGGCAAACTCTTAGCAATATTACATAAAACTGCCATGTTGGACTTCCCAGGTGGCGCAGTGGTTAAGAATCTGCCTGCCAATGCAGGGGACATGGGTTCAATCCCCCGTCCGGGAAGATCCCACATGCCGCGGAGCAACTAAGCCCATGCGCCACAACTACTGAGCCTGCGCTCTAAAGCCTGCGAGCCACAACTACTGAGCCCACGTGCCGCAACTACTGAAGCCCGCGCGCCTAGAGCCCGTGCTCCACAACAAGAGAAGCCACCACAATGAGAAGCCCACGCACCACATGAAGAGTAGCCCCCGCTTGTCGCAACTAGAGAAAGCCCACGCGCAGCAACGAAGACCCAACGCAGCCAAAAATAATTTAAAAAAAAAAAAAAACCTGCCATGTTTTTAAAAGGCCTAAGTTGTGTGAGGCCCATCACCAGAGCGATGCATTAACTCGAATTCTTTCAGTTGATGGGGGCCCCCTCAGCTGAACATTCTTTAGTGGAGTGAGGTCCACTGGGTCCTGAGTTAAAGTCTTTTCAGTCAGTTTCTCATTGATAGTCCTAAGGAAAACAGTGAAAACAACACAAGTCAACTGCAAAGTGAAATGGCTCCCACGGTGAAAAATGCAGGATGCAGTGATACAGACATTAGCAAATTCTGAAATTACAGGCAAACAAAATCACAGACAAATGAGACTCTGGAAGGGCTAGACCTGAGTAAGAACAGGTAAGATGCCACGAAGGGTGCTTCAAAAAAGAACAATATGAATATCGAAAGATTACAAGAGAACCTGGAAAAATCAAAAGAAGCCCACAAACAGGCAGAATTCTGTAAGAAATGACCGTCGTGGTGAGAGTGAGAGGCCAAAGTGAAGTGAAGGATGCTGTGTGGCACTCAGTTGTGGGAAAAATACATCAAAACAACTTGATTCGTTTGTTGTTTTAAGAAGAATGCATGGTAACACGTGTTGGCAAGGATGTGGAAAAAGAGGAACCTTGAGCATTGTTGGTGGGAATGTAAACTGGTGCAACCACTAAGGAAAACATTATGGAGGTTCTTCAAAAAATTAAAAATGGATCTACCATATGATCCAGCAATTCCATTTCTGAGTATTTTTCTGAAGAAAACAAAAACATTAATTTGAAGAGATATATGCACCCTTGTGTTCATAGCAGGATTATTTGCAATAGCCAAGATATGGAAGCAACCAAAGTGCCCAACAACAGATGGATAAAAAAATTGTGGTGTATGTATACAATGAAACATTACTCAGCCACAAAAAAAGAATGAAATCTTGCCATTTGTGACAACAAGTATGGGCCTGGAGGGCATTATGCTAAGTGGAATAAGTTGATAGAGAAAGACAAATACTGTATGATTTCATTTATATGTGAAGTCTAAAAAACAAATGAGCAAACATAACAAAACAGAAACAGACACAAACATACAGAGAACAAACTGGTGGTTGCCAGAGGGGTAGGAAATGGGAGGAGGAGAGAAATAGGTGAGAGAGATTAAGAGGTACAAAATTCCAGTTACAAAATAAATGAGTCACAGGGATGAAATTTACATATGGAATATAGTCAATATTGTAATAACTTTGTATGGTGACAGATGGTAACTAGACTTATGGTGGTGATCTTTTTCGTAATGTACAGGATTATCGAATCCCTATGTTGTGCACCTGGAACTAACATAGTGTTGTACGTCAATTACGCGTCAATTTTTTAAAATAAGAGAAAAAAGAAGAATGCAGGTAGTTGCATTTATGATCGACATTTTCTTAATATTTAAATTTTTAAAATTTTATTTATTTATTTATTTAAATTAATTTATTAATTTTTTGGCTGTGTTGGGTCTTCATTGCTGTGTGCGGGCTTTCTCTAGTTGCAGCGAGTGGGGGCTACTCTGTTGTGGTGGCTTCTCTTGTTGCGGAGCACGGGCTCTAGGCACGCGGGCTTCAGTAGCTGTGGCTCGCGGGCTCAGTAGTTGTGGCTCGCGGGCTCTAGAGCACAGGCTCAGCAGTTGTGGCACACAGGCTTAGATGCTCCGCGGCATATGGGATCTTCCCGGACCAGGGCTCGAACCCGTGTCTCCTGCATTGGCAGGCGGATTCTTAACCACTGCGCCACCAGGGAAGTCTCTAAATTTTATTTTTCAATAGCAAGTCCTAATCAAACCTCTTCCCCACCTCTCACTGTTCATTTGCAAACTTTTGGTCCCCATTTTAAATGATCTTTTTCTGGTCACACTTTTCCCTGCATCCCCTCTGTAGTTTCCCAGATCTGCAACTCTGACTTCCCTCAAGTTTCAGTTCCACATCCTGAGCTTACCCAGTTACCACAAGCTCATTTAGTCTAAGATTGGGCTCCCAAATCTTTTGACACAAGCTAATACCACCTTCCAAACTCCCCAGGTCTAAGAGGAGTATCACCACGGACTGGGGTCACCTGGTTCTTAACCTTGATTCCCAATTATCTGTGTGTTGCTACTTTATGTCATTCATCAGGTCCTGTCAATTCTTCCTCAAACAGTCCACACATCTAAAATGACCACAGCAGACATCCTTACCTCAGGATAGGTCTCTAGGCGGGTCACTGACCTTCCGCCTTCACCGTGAACACCATTCTTTGGAAACATTTCTTTGTAAAATGTTACCTTCACAATACAACCAGCTCAAGAAAAAATCTAGAAACAATAAATGCTGGAGAGAGTGTGGAGAAAAGGAAACCCTCTTGCACTGTTGGTGGTAATGTAAATTGATACAGTCACTATGGAGAGCAGTATGGAGGTTCCTTAAAAAACTAAAAATAGAACTACCATATGATCCAGCAATCCCGTTACTGGGCACATACTCTGAGAAAACCATAATTCAAAAAGAGTCATGTACCACAATGTTCATTGCAGCTCTATTTACAATAGTCAGGACATGGAAGCAACCTAAGTGTCCATCGACAGATGAATGGATAAAGAAGACATGGCACATGTATACAATGGAATACTACTCAGCCATACAAAGAAACAAAATTGAGTTATTTGTAGTAAGGTGGATGGACCTAGAGTCTGTCATACAGAGTGAAGTAAGTCAGAAAGAGAAAAACAAATACTGTATGCTAACGCATATATATGGAATCTAAAAAAAAAAAAAAAAGGTACTGATGAAACTAGTGCAGGGCAGGAATAAAGATGTAGACATAGTGAATGGACTTGAGGACACAGGGTGGGAGGTGGAAGCTGGATCGAAGTGAGAGTAGCATCGACATATATACACTACGGAATGTAAAATAGTTAGCTAGTGAGAAGCACCAGCATAGCACAGGGAGATCAGCTCGGTGCTTTGCGTTGACCTAGATGGGGGGATAGGGAGGATGGGAGGAAGGCTCTAGAGGGAGGGGATATGGGGACATATGTATGCACATGGCTGATTCATTTTGTTGTACAACAAAAACTAACACAGTATTGTGAACCAATTATACTCCAATAAAGATCTATTGGGGCTTCCCTGGTGGCGCAGTGGTTAAGAATCCGCCTGCCAACGCAGGGGACACGGGTTCAAGCCCTGGTCTGGGAAGATCCCACATGCCGTGGAGCAACTAAGCCTGTGCGTCACAACTACTGAGCCTGCACTCTAGAGCATGTGAGCCACAACTACTGAGCCCGTGTGCCGCAACTGAAGCCCGCGCACCTAGAGCCTGTGCTCCGCAACAAGAGAAGCCACCGCAATGAGAAGCCCGCGCACCGCAACGAAGAGTAGCCTCCGCTCGCCACAACTAGAGAAAACCCGCGTGCAGCAACGAAGACCCAACACAGCCAAAAAATTAGAAAAAAAAAAAAGATCTATTAAAAAAAAAAAGAACCTTCCAGAGCCTACGGGTCAACAACAGCGTCCCTGTGTGGCATCTGAGACCTTCCATCCGTCAAACGGTCCCATCTTATTTTACTAAACTGTTCTCTGCTCAGCCCCAGGTAACATCTCTCTGCTCTAGTGAGGTGGGTCTCTCCTCTCCCACACAAGCTGTTCTCGTTCTTGTCTTGGGCCATTACTTAAGTCACTTCCTACTAAGTAATATGTCCTGTTCACAATATTACACTTCTTTCAAGGCACAGGTCAATATTTTTCTTTGCCAAGATTTAACTTGTTATATTTCCCAATGTTTCTCCACACTCTGAATCTTCTCTTTATTCATGTGTAGTTGATTTAAAATAAACATGCTGAATAAATATGTAGAGAATATAAATACCTAGATAACTTTCATTTTGTTTCTTCTTTCTAGACTATATACATAAGGGTTGAGATCATGCATTCCTATTAGGCCTGGAAGGATGTAAACCACAGATTCAATATGCAACAAATAAATCAATGTTAAGGTTAACAATGGAATAAACAAACTACTTACACAAATTAATACTCCATTTTATAATTCTGCTAATGTGTCAAACAGAATGAACAGACCTGATACAAAGACACAATAACATCAAATATAACATAATACAAAGAATATAATTCTTTTAGGCCTCTCCAAGGCTGGAAAATTATTTTCATTACATAAAGCGGAACACAGTAAAGGCTGTAATGTGAAATTAAACTAGGGATCTGAGTCTCTAATTTAGAATTCTTTAATAACCTAGTTTATCTTTCAGCATGGAAGCATCTCTTTTCTTTCCTAAACAGTCTACACCAACGTTCGTCTAACTGGGGTCTGAGAACCCCTGCGGGTTCTGAGTCAAATTCCAGAGAATGAGCGAACTGTCCCTTTAAGAGGTGTCCACGCATTACTCGAGTTTGTGAAACACTGCTCTTACCATCACTTTATTGCCCAACTAGCTCTATTTTTCCAATGGAGCTAATCAGATTTAGATTTTAGAGAAACCTAAACCATGAAACTTGGTAAAAGCAGAGTAAAGCAAAAACGATGCTGACTTGTAAATGTCACGACAAGGTGGCAGGTAAGACCCGCAAGGTCCTCGGTGCAGCATCCTTCTCCCCGGCCAGGTCCCTCCCCATGCGGTCCAGACCCGCGCCCACTACGTGTCAGAGGAGAAATCCAATGCGGTCACCGGAGCGGGCGCGACAGCACGACTGCCAGCTTTCTCCCGCCAGGGGCTGGGGGACAGCACCTGCCGCCCGGGGTCACGGGCGCTGACGGCGGGCGCCCGGATGCGGCCACGCGGCCCGGGCGGCGGGGAGGCAACGGCGCGGGAAGGGCCCCCGGGGCAGAGCGGCTCGTCCGCGGCCTCGCTGCGCCGTCGGGCCCCGTCGGGCCCCGCTCCAACCGTCCCCGCTTCGGCCGCCCACCCTCCCCTCGTCCGCGCCGGAAAGGCCGCCTCACCTGCTCGGCAGCGTCCGACTCGGCGGTCGGGATTCCCGGGAGCGGGGACCCGCGAGCGGAGCGCATCACGGCCACCGCGGCGAGGCGGCGCCGGCAACGCAGTCGTGGCTTCCCGGCAGCAGCTTCCCAGTAGCTCCGCTCCTTTCCCGCAGCCGTACCGCCAAAACACCACCCCGTAGCCACCCGCGTCGCGTCACCGGGAGCGGCGGGAGCGCGCACGCCGAGGGGCGGGGCCTGCGCCGCCGTGACTGGCATCAGAGCGCAGCGCTGTACCGCGGAACCACGCGGGTGCAGCTGAGCTCAGTGAATGCCGAAAGTGAAAGTGGCATCACGGAAATAACCAGTACTGTGGCTTGGTTACCGCCGATCCTAGGCTGTCCCGCTGGCAGCGAGGCGCAAAGTGCTTAGGACACCGCAGTTCATCTTTTATTTGTGTTCTTTAGTATTATGGAAAACAGCACCTGAAAACTTAAGAAGAACTAGACATTTTTGCTCGACTCGACATTTCATTTTGCAACTTTGCCAGTAGCTATCCCTATTTTACAAGCGGGGAAACGAAGCTCAAACTCATTCAGTGACTCTCTTAAGGTCCACATAATTAGTAAAAGCCAGGATTTCATTCTTACCAAAAGTTGCATGTTTCAGAGCCTACTCTGGGTTAGAGCACCTCCAACACAGGCAATGGTTATGAGAAGAAATAGTGAGGTGAACAGCACTAGTTCCGGAGAGTGACCCCAAGACCTGATACTTAGCTCAAAGCCCCACTCTAGCTTGACAAAAAAAAGTGCCTTGAGGTCACAGAGCTGGAAGAGATCTTGAGAACCACAGCTTTTTATCCTTTTTTCTTTTCTTTTTTCTTTTTCTAAACAGGTGAATACACTGCTTCCCAGAGATAGAAAGTGACCAGCCAGCCTAGCCAGTTTAAAATATTTTTAAAAATGGGAGTCCTGGAAACGTCTACTCCATTACTTGTGTCAAGTAAAACAAGCTTGGACAAAACTAGTAGTTATAAATTTTATGCAGAATCCTTGGTCCAGCACCAGCTTGGGTTAAATCTCCTTGTGGTAGCATTTCATCCTTGGATTCAGATACTGTTCATGGAAGAAGGCTAGCAGTGACCAAGGAGTCTTGTGCTTTAGAAGTAAATACTGTCTTAACTATTGCTTCATACTAGAATCATAAAGCCACAGAATGTTCGAACAAAGAGACCATAGTTACTATCTAGACCAAACCATGTCCTTTGACTGTTAAGGAACCTGGAACGAGGAGAGACTGACTGTCTTGCCCAAATGCCCTAGAGGCAGAAGGGGAAGCAGAACCTCTGGTTCTGACTCCTACTTGAGTGCCCTTTTATGGCAATCTGTTGCTATTTTTAAAAAATGACCAGTTTGGATAGCTTACACATTAGAAACCTCTGTGACTTATACCTAAGGTTAGCTTTGAGAAGCTGAAGTAGTTGGCCACTGACATGCTATGATTTTTAGGGCCAGGACCCCTCAAAATTACGTGTGTTTCAAGGTCCTTACCATCTGTGATACTGGTTCATATTATGGTAGTCTCTCTCTCAAGGACGCCTCTACCAAAATGCCAGACTAGAATTATCACACCATCAGTGTTTCCTGATAATTCATATACAACAATCTTCTGATAAGAGCTAGGGAAAAAAAGTATAAAGTATGAAAACACGGAATATGCTGCATTAGTTTCCTAGAACTGTCATAACAAATTACCCCAAACTGGGTGGCTTAAAACAACAGAAATTTATTCTTTCACAGAATGGGAGGCTCGAAGTCTGAAATCAAGGTGTTGGCAGGGCCATGCTCTCTCCGAAGAGTCTAGGAGATGATTCTTCCTTGCCTGTCAGTTTCTGGTTGTTGCTGGCAATCTTTGGCATTTCTTGGTTTGTAGATGCATCACTCCAATCTCTGCCTTTGTTGTCACATGGTGTTCTCCTGTGTGTCTCTGTGTCCAAATTCACCTCTTCTTAAAAGGACAGCAGCATATTGGATTTAGCCACACCCCCTCCCCTCCCAACCAATACAATATGATTTCTTCTTAACATGATTATATCTGTAAAGACCCTGTTTCCTAATAAGGTCACATTCACAGGTTCTGGGTGGACATGAATTTTGGGGGGACACTATTCAACCCAGTACATGAGAGGACCAGCCCGGTTTTGGTCATCAGGGAAGGCTTCTCTGAAGAAGTGATGTTTGAGGTCACACCCGCAAGATGAATAGGAATTAACCAGAAGATAGATGAAGTCTGGGCCTATATGAAGGAGTAGCGCTTCAGGCAGTGGAAACAGCAAAGAGGCTCTGAAGTGGGTAGAAACACAACTGTCAGAGTGAGCCATCAACTTATTCTCCCTTATTAACAGGAGAAATTAAAAAACTAAGCTAATAGGAGACAACACTTACTGCATACTTTATGCCAGGCACAGTTCTAAAAGCATTAGAAAACATTTCAAATAGAATGGTAATGAAAATACGTCAAAATTCATGGAATGCAGCCAAAGCGGTACTTACTGAGAAATTTATATCTCTAAAAGCTTATTTTTGTGAAGAAAAAAAGTTTGAAATCAAAGTTTCCACCTTAAGAAGTTAGGATAAGAAAAGAAAATTAAAACCAAAGCAAATGGAAGGAAGTAATTTTTAAAAATAAGTCAGACAAAATTAACAAAACCACAAGTTGGTTCTTTGAAAATATTAATAAAATTGATCAATTCGTAGTGACACTGATCGGGAAAAAAGAAAGAAAACACAAATAATCAAAATCAAGACTAAAGGAAGAACATCCTTACAGATCCTACAAAAATTAAAAAAAATAATAAGAAAACGTAATGAACAACTGTATGCTGGTTTCAACAATTTAGATGAAATGGAAAAATTCTTGGAAAAATACAATATCCCAAAATTGACAGAAGAAAAAATCATCTGAATGGCCCTCTATCTTTTATGGTCCCCAGAAGAAAATTCCAGGCCCAGATGGTTTCACCGGTAAATTTTATCAACTGTTTAAGAAAGAAATCATACCAATCTTATATAAACTCTTTCAAAGAAATAGAGAAGGAGGGAATATTTCCTAGCTCACGAGGTCAGAATAATCCTGATTCCAAGAGATAAAAAAGAAAGAAAATTACATACACATCAATATCCTTTATGAACATAAACACAAAAATTCTAACAAAACATTGGCAATTCAAATCCAGCAATATCTATCTAAAGAGAGTAAGACAGCTTAACCAAATGAGATTTTTTTCAAGAAATGCAAGGTTGGTTCAACATTTTAAAATAATCTGTATTATTCACTACATAAACAGAATAAAGGAGACAATTCATATGATCCCAATCAGTGTAGAAAAAACATTTGACAAAGTTCAACACTCATTCATGATTTAAACCAAAAAGCTTTCATCAACTATAAAGGGAATGATCTTCCTTAGTTTGTTAGCATATTTACAAAAGAACTACAGCTAACATGGTTGCAAGGTCAAAGTACGTTATCGCAAGTCTGTGTTTTGAAAGTATTAAATCATTAGAGAAATGCAGGTCAAAACTACAATGAGGTATCACCTCACACCAGTCAGAATGGTCATTATCAAAAAAATCTACAAACAATAAATGCTGGAGA
Source organism: Balaenoptera musculus (assembly GCF_009873245.2). Taxonomy (NCBI): domain Eukaryota; kingdom Metazoa; phylum Chordata; class Mammalia; order Artiodactyla; family Balaenopteridae; genus Balaenoptera; species Balaenoptera musculus. The sequence goes on along the minus strand of NC_045790.1, from coordinate 14,911,272 downwards.
GGGTGTGGAGAAAAGGGAACCCTCTTGCACTGTTGGTGGGAATGTAAATAGATACAGCCACTATGGAGAACAGTATGGAGGTTCCTTAAAAAACGAAAAATAGAACTACCATACGACCCAGCAATCCCACTACTGGGCATATACCCTGAGAAAACCATAATTCAAAAAGAGTCATGTACCACAATGTTCATTGCAGCACTATTTACAATAGCCAGGACATGGAAGCAACCTAAGTGTCCATCGACAGATGAATGGATAAAGAAGATGTGTCACATATATACGATGGGATATTACTCAGCCAGAAGAAGAAACGAAACTGAGTTATTTGTAGTGAGGTGGATGAACCTAGAGTCTGTTATACAGAGTGAAGTAAGTCAGAAAGAGAAAAACAAATACCGTATGCTAACGCATATATATGGAATCTAAAGAAAAAAAAAAGGTTATGAAGAACCTAGGGACAGGACAGGAATAGAGATGCAGATGTAGAGAATGGACTTGAGGACACAGGGAGGGGGAAGGGTAAGCTGGGAAGAAGTAAGAGAGTGGCATGGACATATATACACTATCAAATGTAAAATAGATAGCTAGTGGGAAGCAGCCACATAGCACAGGCAGATCAGCTCGGGGCTTTGTGACCACCTAGAGGGATGGGATAGGGAGGGTGGGAGGGAGATGCAAGAGGGAGGAGATATGGGGATATATGTATATGTATAGCTGATTCACTTTGTTATAAAGCAGAAACTAACACACCATTGGAAAGCAATTATACTCCAGTAAAGATGTTAAAAAAAAGAAAGTATTAAATCAGAGTTTCAAAAAGGGATGTGATGTCTGGACTGCAGAAGCCATCCTGTAACCATGAGGCAACAGTGATGCAGATAAGAAGCCAATACTAAATATGTTGAAATAGGAAGAGAGACTTGCCTAGGTCCATCATGGCATCACTAAATCACTAAAATAATACTAGCCACTGATGTACATCTTACTCTTTGTTATGAAAGGAGAATAAAGCCTTTGTTTGTTTAAATTACTTCTGGATGGATATTCCATTACTTGCCATTAGGTCTCAGAAGCAACATGACTTGTTCAAGTTCCTAAAACTGGAAGGGACGCAGGATGATTGAATGTGAAGCTAACTAAACTGGAGGGTGGAAACCTGGATCCCAGTCCCTGCTATGCTATTAAATGACTGCATAAGCTTAGAAAAATTTAGTTTACCTCACTGGTTCTCACCATCCATATGTAACTTTAAAAAGGGAGTGGAGAGGTGGCTAGGTTGACCTCTAAGGTCTGAAATCCGTGATTTCTAAGAGGCAAAAGAGGAGATGAGAAACAAGGTCCTCCCTTCCTCCTTCCCCTCTCTCTCTCCTTCTCCACCTCTGCTTCCTCCTTATTATGAAATCTAACATAAGATAGAAGAGCTCTTTCCTTTTTAAATTGAACTCCAGATTCTTTTAAAACTGTGCATGCAGGAATCTTAATGAATGGATTAGGGCCAGTGAAAACCATCAGTATTTAGAACCCAAACAGGATTTCCTTTTAGTTGTCCTTCTGGAAAAACTTCCAACATGGCCATAGCTTAGCATTCTGTTGGCTTTGCTCTCCAGATGTTTTAACCCGTCATTCCAGGGAGACTAAATTGGCAAACGGGCCCTCCTGGCAGTCTGTAAGTGTTGGGATGAGGTGACTGTGAGGCACTGGATGTCATGGAAACAAAGGAATCAAGTGACCCTTGGAAACAATGAGTCCTATTGCCCTTCTCCGTTCCTGTTTGCCTTCCAATGCACGCATGCACAGAGTGGTTTTTGAGCGACTTGGCTAATAATCCTATATATTTATACAGCATTTGTCTTCAAGAAGATCATAGCACTTTACAGACATGACCTCATTTATGAGCCCAGCATTCCTAAGGCAGGGAATGGGCCAGGAGAATTCTTATTTTATGGTGTTTTGTTATGGAGTGAAAGCACTTGAGATTCAGAAAGAGAAAGGGACTTGGTCAAAGCAGCATCAAAATTCACAGGGTTGGGCTTCCCTGGTGGCGCAGTGGTTGAGAGTCTGCCTGCCAATGCAGGGGACACGGGTTCGAGCCCCGGTCTGGGAAGATCCCACATGCCGCGGAGCAACTGAGCCCGTGAGCCACAACTGCTGAGCCTGCGCGTCTGGAGCCTGTGCTCCGCAACGAGAGGCCGCGACAGTGAGAGGCCCGCGCACCGCGATGAAGAGTGGCCCCCGCTCTCCGCAACTAGAGAAAGCCCTCGCACAGAAACGAAGACCCAACACAGCCAAAAATAAATAAATAAATAAATTTAAATTAAAAAAAAAAAAATTCACAGGGTTTCCTTCAAACTTTTCTCATCACAGCATGTGACCAACTGTACCATAAAGGGGTCTAGTGGGATGTGGATCATTACACGTACATAAACATACACACACACAAAACAGGGAGTGGACATGGTTGCTTTTGCTGCCTACAACCATCCTTCTCTTTTTGGTAACAGTACCTTGAATTTCTGAAGCAGTATGCCTGTCTCGCACTCAGTCCATTTGGGTCAGGACATATGACCCTGGCCTGGTTAAGCAGAGTAATTTCATTTCCTGACCCTGTGAGTGACACGTGAGTCATGCTGTTCTGATCAGATATAAGCTACATTCTTCAATATCAGCTTCATCTGCAAAAAGATGATATTTTCATTTTTGTACAGTTTTTGTTTCATTTCTCAAATCGTTCAGACTTGGACAGGAAGCAGCAGGTTATTTACTGGCTCCCTTGAATCTCAACATTTCTGTGTTCCTTCCTCACCCCAGCTAACATATCATTCTCCTTCCCAGCATCCTTTGTTAATTCCTCATCCCCTCTAGGTTAGAGTTGAAATTCCTAGCAAATCAACTCTGGGAATCAGTGGGGTGATTAGACTTCTATTGACAGGTTGGCTTAATACCCATCTCCTTAGCATGACACCCCAAGGCTGTCAGCTTTTTAAGCCTCATGTCATATATTCCCTGTGTTCTTACATGCTTAACTACTTGCTTGCTCCTAAATTGTTCCCTATTTTCATGCCTCTGGGTCTTTACACACATTTCCTATGGTTGGAATACTTTCCTCTTCCTTGACTGACTGGAAAAAAACCCTCCTACTCATCCTTCAATTTGCCCCTTGAAATTGTGTGTTGTCATGTGGTCCCTGACCTCCCCAGGCAAGAAAGTCTTTCTCCTTTATCTCTCAGCACCGTTGTTTGGTGTAACTGCTGTTGGTCTTTGCTGCCATCTTATTCCTCTGTGTATTCCTAGCCTGGAGCAAACATGAATTCAATTCAAAAACACATGCTGTGTGCCACATGTGTCTCTCCCGTTCCCTGCAGGACTGAGAAGGTTCTAGCTACCTTGCCTTCGGTAGAAAGAAATAGATTTCACCCCCCATCCTACTGCAGTGGACTTTTGCCCTAGCTCCAAATTCATCCCTGTTTGAAATCCATGCTGTATTTTTTAGGGTAGGTGCTCAGTAGTGTCTACTGGAACTGAATTGAAGATTTCATCTTGCTCAAGTCAGGCCAAGCTTCATCTGCCAGAAACTTTGGAATTCCTATTTTGTTATCCAACTCACTCATTGTACTTCTTAGCTTTTCTTTTCCCCTTCATTCCTGACACCTCCCTAAGGAATGTCTTTTTAAATTTTATTTTAATTAATTAATTTACTTATGTATTTGGCCGTGCTGCACAGCTTTTGGGCTCTTAGTTCCCCAACCAGGGATCGAACCCAGGCCCCCTGCAGTGGAAGTGCGGAGTCCTAACCACTGGACCGACAGGGAAGTCCCTGTCCTTCTTAGCATTGAATAATACTTATTTGCCTAGACACATCCTGTCTCCCATATCCTCTCCCATTAAACTGTGATCTCTTTGAAGACAGGGACTGTCTTAGTACAGAGCGAGGCACTTAGGAGGTGCTCAAAACATGTTTGCTAAGCAATTAGTGAAAGAATGAATGATATTACTTTCCTTCTTGATCAAAGGGAGACATTGATGAAGATAGATAGAGCTTGACAAAAGAGGTCTCTTCTCTGCTTACCACCTTTCAAATTCACTGAAGAGAGGGGACAGAAAAGGGAGAACAAGCAGTGGGTGATCCAGAGATGAGCTTTATCTTTCCTTACAATATTCTGATCCTACTTGCCTTGTGTGCCTAGCAGGAAATTCTGGAGAGTTTCTGGACTTGGATGGTGAATTTTCCACTTGTATGATGCAGGTTGAGCCCTATTTTTACATTTTCTCATCATTTTAGTTGGAATTGGGGATGAGGAGTCAGATGTGTATTTTCAGCCCGGCATCCTTCTCTGGGATGCCTCCTCTGACCCCCATTAACAATGGCAAGCCGTCCCCCTTGGACTCCACACCCTCTACACACACCCCCTGGTTTACTTTTTCTCTGTAGCTCGTATCTATCTGACGTACTACAGATTTTCTTATTTTGTTAGTTTACTCTTTGTCTCCCTATATCAGTCAGGAGGCAGAAAGAATATAAGCTATTTAAACAGGAAAAATTTAACATAAAGAGCTGTTAACTAGTAGAAGGCGGTTAATTACTAAAAGGTGTAAAAGAAGAAGTTTCATGAAGGGATGCAGAAGAAGCAGGTGCAGAAAAGCAGCTACTACCTCTGGGCTGGGGCAAGGAGTGGACAGAAAGGAACTGAGGGCCCAGGGGGACATCCCCCAGCCCCCTTTCCATCCCCATCCCAAGGCTGTGGTTCAGAACTTTTGCAGGAGGGTGTGGCTACCTAGGATTGCTACATAACACGCAGACTCAGGGCAAAACGAAAATACAAGGCTCTTTGTTCCAAAGTTATTAAGAATTTCAACACAGTGGCAGCAGAACATGAAATCTATCAAAGGCAGGGCTTTCCTGAGTGCCAGGGCCCACGGCTGACTGCGGAATTGTGCAGCTCTGTGGCTATTGCAGGAATGCATAGCCTGCTGGTGGCAAAGAAATTTGCCGGAAGGTATAGGCTGGCCTGGATCTGTGGAAGCCGCTGCTGTGGCCTGAGCGTGTGGACTGGCCTGGGCCCCTCTGCTGTGCAGAAATGGGCTGGTGGAGTGGGGAGAGCGTGGCTTAAGGAGAGAGTCAGGTCTTGATAGTTTACCGATTTTCAGTGTTATAGAAACCATAGCTTCATACCCTTGGCCATTTTGTTGTCCCAAAGATATATTTTCAAGTTAGAACAATACCACATTCTATTTACTCGTGTGTTATCTGGATTTATAATCTTGAACATCCCTAAACAATACAGGTACTCTTACCCCCAGTCCTACAAATGTCTGTGGCGATTCTGGAGGGGAGAAAAGAGAAGGACCAGGCCCCTGGAAAGGGTGACACGAGATAAGATTGCAGATGCAAAGAGAAAAATTAGTGAGGCAGAGGAAAGACTTTTTTTTTTAACTTTTTAATTTTATTTAATTTATTTTTTTATACAGCAGTTTCTTATTAATTATCTATTTTATACATATTAGTGTATATATGTCAATCCCAATCTCCCAATTCATCCCACCACCACCCCCCTCCGCCGCTTTCCCCCCTTGGTGTCCATACGTTTGTTCTCTACATCTGTGTCTCTATTTCTGCCCTGCAAACCGGTTCATCTGTACCATTTTTCTAGGTTCCACATATATACGTTAATATACGATATTTGTTTTTCTCTTTCTGACTTACTTCACTCTGTATGACAGTCTCTAGATCCATCCACGTCTCTACAAATGACCCAATTTCGTTCCTTTTTATGGCTGAGTAATGTTCCATTGTCTATATGTACCACATCTTCTTTATCCATTCGTCTGTCGATGAGCATTTAGGTTGCTTCCATGACCTAGCTATTGTAAATAGTGCTGCAATGAACATTGCGGTGCATGTGTCTTTTTGAATTATGGTTTTCTTTGTGTATATGCCAAGGAGCGGGATTGCTGGGTCATATGGTAATTCTATTTTTAGTTTTTTAAGGAACCTTCATACTGTTCTCCATAGTGTCTGTATCAATTTACATTCCCACCAACAGTGCAAGAGTGTTCCCTTTTCTCCACACCCTCTCCAGCATTTGTTGTTTGTAGATTTTCTGATGATGGCCATCCTGACTGGTGTGAGGTGATACCTCATTGTAGTTTTGATTTGCATTTCTCTAATAATTAGTGATGTTGAGCAGCTTTTCATGTGCTTCTTGGCCATCTGTATGTCTTCTTTGGAGAAATGTCTATTTAGGTCTTCTGCCCATTTTTGGATTGGGTTGTTTGTTTTTTTAATATTGAGCTGCATGAGCTGTTTATATATTTTGGAGATTAATCCTTTGCCCGATGATTCATTTGCAAATATTTTCTCCCATTCTGAGGGTTGTCTTTTCGTCTTGTTTATAGTTTCCTTTGCTGTGCAAAAGCTTTGAAGTTTCATTAGGTCCCACTTGTTTATTTTTGTTTTTATTTCCATGACTCTAGGAGGTGGATCAAAAAAGATCTTGCTGTGATTTATGTCAAAGAGTGTTCTTCCTATGTTTTCCTCTAAGAGTTTTATAATGTCCGGTCTTACATTTAGGTCTCTAATCCATTTTGAGTTTATTTTTGTGTATGGTGTTAAGGAGTGTTCTTATTTCATTCTTTTATATGTAGCTGTCCAGTTTTCCCAGCACCACTTATTGAAGAGACTGTCTTTTCTCCATTGTATATCCTTGCCGAGACTTTTTATTTTTATTATGGAAAAGTAGACATAAACTTAAAATTTACCATCTTAACCATTTTGAAGTGTAAAGTTCAAACTTGGGAGATCTTCAATCTCCAGAACTTTTTCTTTTTGCAAAACTGAAGCTTTGTACCCATCTCCCATTTCCCCTCCCCTCAGCCTCCTTCAACCAGCCTTCTACTTTCTGTTTCTGTGAATGTGACCACTCTAAATACCACCTATAAGTGGAATCATACAGTATTTTATCTTTTGTGACTGGCTTTTTTCACTTAGCATAATGTCTTCAAGGTTCATCCATATTGTAGCATGTGCCAGAATTTCCTTCCTTTTTAAGGCTGAACAATATTCCCTTGTTTGTACATACCACATTTTGTTTATGCATTCATCTGTTGATGGATACTTGGGTTGCTTCCACGTTTTAGCTACCGGGAATAATGCTGCAATGGGCCTAAGTGTACAGATATCTCTTTGAGACTCTGCTTTCAGTTCTTTGGGGTATATACTCAGAAGTTGGATTGTTGCATCATACAGTAGTTCTATTTTTAATGTTTTGAGGAACCACCACACTGGCTTTTTATAAGGGCGGCACCATTTCGCATTCCCATCAACGATGCACAAAGGTTCCGTTTTCTCCAAATTTTCACTAACACTTGTTATTTTCTCGGTTTTTGTTTTTGTTTTGATAGTAGCCATCTTAATGGGTATGAGGTGGTATCTCACTGTGGTTTTGAAAACTGCTCTTGTTTTGAACTAGGAGGGAAGGAGGGCAGGATGAGTGAAGAAGCAGAGCTAATCTGAAGTAAATCAGAGGGACGCTGAGGTAGCTCATACAGCTTCATAGCTGATCTCCATTTTGGTGGCAAGAGAGAGAGGAAGGTGTGGAGCAGGTAAAGGCTGGCGGGGACTGGCAAGGGTTAAAATAGGAGCCAGCGGCGGGGATGAGACAGGTGAGTCAGCTGGTGATGGTTATAAAGATAACTGAGCAGTTGTGGGGTTCCATCTGAGGGCAGGAGGCTTGAATACATCATGGGCCCAATCCCAGTTCTGTGACTGTCTCCCGCAGCCCAGAAGATGGGAAGGGGCAAACAGACTTGGTGGGGCTGCCTAGACTGGTGGCTGAAAATCCCCTTCTTGTCTGTGATGGGGCGGGCGTGGGGTGGAGCTGGAGACCTAGCCATGCTTGCCTTGGGTGTTTGGTGTGGAAATGGCTATTGGAGTTGGAAGAATAAAGAAATTGTGAGATGAGGGTGTTAGAAGTGCCAGTGAGAACCAGGCTTCCTTATCTTGTGATCAGGGATCTAGGAAAAAAAAAAAAACAAACCTGGGTAGAGGGCCTTCCACAGAAAGCCAGGTTTCCTCATGTAAGACATTGGGAAGAGTTTGTTTATGGAGAAGTTCAGGGGCTTCCCTGGTGGCGCAGTGGTTAAGAATCCGCCTGCCAGTGCAGGGGATGAGGGTTCAAGCCCTGGTCCGGGAAGATCCCACATGCCCAACTAAGCCCGTGCGCCACAACTACTGAGCCTGCGCTCTAGAGCCCATGAGCCACAACTACTGAAGCCCGCGCGCCTGGAACCCGTGCTCTGCAGCAAGAGAAGCCACCGCAATGAGAAGCCCGCACACCGCAACGGAGAGTAGCCCCCGCTCGCCGCAACTAGAGAAAGCCCGTGTACAGCAATGAAGACCCAACGTAGCCAAAAATAAATAAATAAAATAAAGAAATTTATAAAAAAAAGAAGTTCAGCAACACAGGAAAATATAGTAGAATGCAGGGTCCCCAGAGCAAGGACGCTCAAAGTGTGATGCCAGGACCGACAACATCAGCTGCATCTGGAATCTTGCGAGAAATGCAAATTCTCTGTCCCACCCAGGCCCACTGCATCAGAAACTCTGGGGATGAGGCCCAGTAATCTGTGTTTTAATAAGCCCTCCATGTGATTTCGATACATGCTCAAGTTTGCATCCTATATCCCAAGATATAGTATAATATCCTAGTAGAGGGTCAGACAGGGTAAAGTGAAGAAGAGAAGGAGTAGAACAGAAGTGCATTCAAATTGAGAGCTTGAGAGGAGGAAACAGAAGTCAGGGACATCAGATGGGCAGCAACTACAGCCCGTAGAGCCACAAAGCCCAGGAGGTTGGGAGATTGGTTGGAGGTGGCACAGTGGGGAGGCCAGAGAAGGCTGTTTTATTGGCTGGATTTGGAAGAATGAGTAGAATTAGTCAGACACAAGATTCCAATGGCAGTGATAATCCACAGGCGAGAAGCCTCAACCAGGATTTCCAAGTCCTGGACCACTTATGAGTTATGAGACCTTGGACAAGTCATTCACTTGCTTAAGCTCCTCTTTTCTCAAAGGCAAAATGGAGATCCTATTCCCACTTAATTTGGGTCGTTGTGAGGATTAAATGAAATAATCCAAATGAAGGGCTAAGCACAGGCCTGGCATGTAATAAGAGTTGATAAAATCAGCTGTTAATGCTTTATAAAGTAACTTCTTGTTTGGTAGGAGAAGGTAAATCGAGAGAGAAATGAGATCTCTATAAATGCCTTTCCTAACCACACCCTACCCTACACATACATGTTGGACAATTAATGTTCATTGATAATGAGTCTCACCTTCACTTTTGTCATGTGCTTAGTAGTTGTTCAGTCGTCATAATTTTCTTCATATCGGTACCATCATAAAAGTGTCTTTGGATAGGAAACTAGTGGTCGGGGCTGTGCCTTCTTAGGACTTAGCTCGCTCGGCCTAGAGCCCAGCACAGCTCCCACGGCTGCAGCCTTCAGGAGGCGCTTTAGAAATTAACAAGCCCTGACTTTCCTCGTTCACACAGGGAAACCGAGGCAGGCCCAGGGGATGTGGCTTGCCCGACACAGACGGTGGCATAAAAATGATGAGTAATGCGGCATCTGCTTCCCCAGTTAACCTCTCAGAGGCTGGGGAGACAGGTAGAGACAGGTGTCGCCAACCCTCAGGGCCCAGCCTAGTGCAGTGAAAATTTCCCAGATACACAGAGGGTGTCAGGTCAGGCTCAAATGTGGCCCCCCGGGAACCAACCTCACTGGAAAGGACCTGTGTGTACAGCTGGATTCCTGCTCCCCTGCTGGGGAAGAGCCTGGCCTCCTGACCTGCCAGGCTGTTGCTTGTTGTGTTTCTAAACAGTATATTCCAACCCTGCTTCCTCAACCAGGAGCCTGCTGCAATTCCTACTCTGCTTCGGGACGTAGGCCTAGAGGTTTATGTTTCTTCCTGGCCTATCCTTTAATATAATGATTATAATTGAAGACATAACTTAAGAAGGTTAAGGAGAATATTTACCATACCCTACCATTGCTTCATTTTTGGGTACATCTCCTTCCACGTGTGTAGATCATTTTACATTTTTGCAATCATGGCACACCTCGGTCCATAAGAGCAGTAAGTGTACATCTACTGTGGCTCCCATTAATTACTTGGTGCTTGGTACACATAGCATGTGGTCAATAAAGGATTATTGAATGAACACCATCATATAATATGCTGCTTCCATTTAGCATAATAAGAATATTTCCCTATTTTCCATAGTATGAATCCTTGTAATTTTTAATGGTTGCCTAATGGCATGGAATAGTAATGTATTCAAGGTTTCCTTCCAATGGAATTTTGACTCTTTGCTTTATCATTGTTGTTGTTTTTACTGGTACAATTGTATTGTAAAAAATTTCATGCGTATTTTATTTAACTTCTTTGGAATTCGTTTCAAATAAAAAATTCCCAAGAAGAGTATGATTGCCTTAAGGAGGTTTGGATAACTTCATGATTCAATGAGTAATTTCTTAAGGGGACCATGCTTCCTGGTAGAGACAATCCATTTGTGCCCTCTCAACAGTATGTACTCATGTATCTATTTCCAGAGTGTGTCCTAGTCAATGATGAGAGGCACAGAAGCCATCCCCAAGAGCCCCTTAATTCAGAACTCTGCTGAGGAGTCTGAAGACATTCATCAGAGGCTCACTTGGTGGGACAGCGTAGATCTTTCGGTTTCTGAGTAATAAAAGAGATTATTAATAGACATGGTGCTTTTCCCACAGGTCCTGAAACAAAAATCCAAAAAATATGGCTCTGATCAGAGCAAAGTCTCTAAAGGCAACACAGCTCCGGGTGGTCCTTGCTTTGATGTGGAGTGAGACTTTGAGATCTCAAAACCTAAAAAAGGCCCGTATGAGCTTTTCTTTCTCCTCTAACAAGTCCGCATAAATTTAGTGGCTTAAAACAATGCAAATTATCTTACAGCTCTGCAGAAGTCTGACACGGTCCTTGCTGGGCTAAAATCCACAGGGCTGCATTCTTGTCTGGAGACTCTACGGGAAAATCCTTTTCCTCGCCTTTGCCATCTTCTACAGGTTGCCCACATTCCTTGGTTCGGGCATGGCCTCCTTTCTCCATCTCCAAAGCCAGCAACATCACATCTCTCTCAGGTCCTTCTCCCGTTGTCATCTCTCTCTCTCTGACTATAGGCTGGAAAGGTTCTCTGCTTTTTATTTTTCTTTCAAGGGTTGATAGTGATTTTATTCTGCTACAAGCCACTTTCTGTAAATTTGACTCTTATCCCCATTGTGACACTTATGCCACTGGCAAAATTATTTCCAGGTTATCCATCTGCTTTTAAAGAGCTAATGTGATTAGATTGGGCCTGCCTGGATAATCCAGGACAATCTCCCCATCCCAAGGTCCTTAACCTCAATCACATCTGTAAAGTCTCTTTGGCCATGCAAGGATGAAAGGTAACGTATTCACAGGTTTTGGGGATTAAGAGGTGGACATTTTTGGAGGGAGGGATGATTCTGCCGACCACAAGATCTAAAGTGGACATATATTTTAAAATTAAGAATATATGCATTCACAGAACATATAACATTATTCATTCACTTGTATAATGAATGATTAAATTGGGTGAATCAAGTACAAAAGTATGAGCTCGGAGAACCCTTCGTCACCCAGTGGTACTCAGAGAAAATCCTCTGGGACGCCTCTCCCTCACCTCTGACACCAAGGTTACGCCCGCATCTCTGGACCACTGAAACTGCCAGTCTCCTTTCCTGTCCAGATCCAGGCCCTGCACAACTGCCTGCCCTGTTGGGGGGTGAGGGGGGGTGTGTGGCTGAGGGGTGGGATACCAGTCAAAGAGAAGGGGCAGGGGAGCATGAGGGAGACCCTGAAGGTGGCCCAGTGCCTTGAGAGCCTGCTGAGGATGCCCGTTTTCAAAGCTCTGTTTATGGGGATTCCTTTCGCAAAAACAGCATTTTCTTCCTTGGTGGTCCTCATCCTTTTGCCTTCCCAAGCTGCTGCATTCTCCCCACCTGGATCTTGTGTTTAGGAAAAGTTCCCCTGGAGAGGCTCTCTGATGAATGACCCTGCCAACAGGTGGGGTGTGTGTGTGTGTAGCTGAAAGACTAGATTAACTGAGTTTTTTTTTTCTTTCTCCATTTGTGACTAACATGAATGGAAATACAAGGGAGAGTGTAGAAGGGCATTTCAATTTCTTTTCTTTTTTTTTTTAAGGAATTCCTTTATTTTTATTATTTATTTATTTATTTATTTATTATTTATGGCTGTGTTGGGTCTTCGTTTCTGTGTGAGGGCTTTCTCCAGTTGCGGTGAGCGGGGGCCGCTCTTCATCGCGGTGCGCGGGCCTCTCACTATCGCGCGCGGCCTCTCTTGTTGCGGAGCACAGGCTCCAGACGCACAGGCTCAGTAGTTGTGGCGCACGGGCCTAGTTGTTCCGCGGCATGTGGGATCTTCCCAGACCAGGGCTCGAACCCGTGTGCCCTGCATTGGCAGGCAGATTCTCAACCACTGCGCCACCAGGGAAGCCCAGGGCATTCCAATTTCTTTCCAGAAAGCCTGGAAGGTGAAGGCGTGAGCTGAGAGAGGCCTCTGAGTTCAGGGCTATGCATCTGATGGCAAGCGGGCAGCAAATGAATTTCTCTGGGGATGCTACGGTGGTTCTGGACCCACCTGTTACAGCGAACTCTGAATCTTAGCTCTGCAGGGATCCTGAAGCTATGTCGGTCCCAGAGCCTTTTCGGAGCCCTAGAGTGAGGCTTCCGACTCACCACTAGATGGCGCCCGAGCTGTGGCTCACCGCCGCCGCGCCGGAACAGGGGCCAGAACCGGGTTGGTCTGAGGCTCCTCTGAGGAGCTGGGTGATCGATCCCTGGGCTGCAAACGGTCGCTGACGGAGATCCACCTGGTGAGACACAGCCACTCCTGTCCCTGCATCTATGAATTTCATTTTAGCATTCCCCCAGGAATAACCTAGGCAGTTTTTGCTCTATTCTGTGGATCCCATCACAGATTAAAAAATGGTCTTTTTCTTCCTGGGGCTCCAGAGAGAAAAATGAAAATTGAAAACCGATTTGTTTAGTAATCATATTTTGTTTAGTTGTTTATGGACAACATGCAGCCAGAGTGACTTGGGTTTAAGTTTTGGCTCTCATTTTCTGGACAGTCCTTTCTGGGCCTGTTTTCTTACATCTAAAAGGGAAATAGCCGTCCCTGCCTGATGGGGTTGTGTACGAGTCAAATGCGACAAGGATGCAGAGTGTCTAGCACAGCGCCCTGTGCTTAGTAGGCACTTTGCAGGGGGCCCACCCCACTCACCTTAAGACCCCCTCAGCTATCTCAGTGCCTGGGGTGTAGACGGTAGGCGTAGTGAGCAAGTGAAAAAACTAGCTCATGATGAGAGTTTACTCACCTTGATTTTACTCCACGAACCTCCTATTACTGAAATATGAAGTTTTGTCCAGGGTTCAGAAGATTATATCACAAAACTCCTGCCTGCAGATTCTAGCAATCTGATTAAAGGAGACAAGATTAACCAAAACACATTTAAGAGAGAACACAGAAGCTAATAAATGAAAAATTATTCAGAATGTATGATACAGACTGGTTACAATTAAATTTGTAGTTCCTCCAACAGGGCTCAGTTTCTCAAATTCTGACGTTCATGCTAGTTTACATCTGCATTGTTTGTCAATAGTAGGCTGTTTGTCAGATCCCGGATATTTTGCTGGGAAAGAAGAGGACTCATTTTGCAGCAGGGACATTATGTCTAGAAGGCAGACCTGCCTGGGAATCCAGGAGGTGTCATGAGAGCGGCAGGTTCCTGGGGATGGGATGGAGGTGCCTGGAGACAGAAAAAAGGAGTAAGAAAAGGGAAGTGAAAGGGTATCAGAAGCAACATTTAGCCACTGTACTATTTGGCTGACGATTTCTTCCTCCTTCCGAGTATGAATCAAGTCATAGAGTTTAAATCTGGAAGCTACCTTAAAAATGTTCTGGCTAGATCTCCAAAATAGGAGGCTTTATATAATATCTCTGACTAGAAGCATTCAAATCACTGCTTAAACACTTTTAGGGACAGGGAACACACTGCCTTGGAAGAAAACAACTTTTAAAAAAATTTTTAATTTAATTTATTTTTTATACAGCAGGTTCTTATTAGTTATCTATTTTATATGTATTAGTGTATATATGTCAATCCCAATCTCCCAATTATCCCACCTCCACACCCCCCCGCCCCGCTTCCCTTCCTTTGTGTCCATACATCTGTGTCTCTATTTCTGCCTTGCAAACCAGTTCATCTGTACCATTTTTCTAGATTCCACATATATGTATTAATATACGATATTTGTTTTTCTCTTTCTGACTTACTTCACTCTGTATGACAGTCTCTAGGTCCATCCACATCTCTACAAATGACCCAGTTTGTTCCTTTTCATGGCTGAGTAATATTCCATTGTATATATGTACCACATCTTCTTTATCCGTTCGTCTGTCGATGGGCATTTAGGTTGCTTCTGTGACCTGGCTATTGTAAATAGTGCTGCAACGAACATTGGGGTGCATGTGTCTTTTAGAAAGCCACTTCTTCATTAGACAGTTCTACTTGTAATTATTAGCTCAAAACTTTCCTCCAGCTTTTACGCATTGGTGCTGATTCTGCTCTGGAGCCACGTAGATTACGTCTCCTCCCTCTTCCAGAGGTCAGTTCTTCAAATTGCCAAGAGCCGCTGTCAATCACATGGTCCTTAACTTTTTCTCCCCAAACTTCCCCACATCCTTCAGACATTTGCAAATGACCCCTTGCGTCTCCTAGACCACAAACTATATGGAGCTGAAGGAGTGAGCCATCACAGGGAAACCATCTTGTGCCTTGGCTTCCCCCGCTATGCCGTGACACAGCACTAGATGGCGCCATGGCCAAGGCCCCATTCTGGTGCTCTGGATATTCAGGACCAACATGAAGATTGCCCACTTCCTCTAAGAGTTATCAGTGCCAACCTCATCATGCCTCATATCCTTGTTTTCCTCAGCAACCACCAGAATCCAAAATGCCAGCCTCTGCAGTTATGCAACATCGCCCTGACCCTCATCCCCATCCTGCTCTGTATGTACCCAATGTGGACATCGTACGTTTGCCTCTCCAGTACCCTGCCCTCCTGCTCTTGATGACAGCATCGCAGTTTTCCTCCGAAGAACCATTCCATTACTTGCCAGCGTGAGGTTCTGGTGGGTTCTGTCCACCAGGGGTGGGCAGTGGACCCAGGACCATGGCCACTTAGAGACACCACCACACTAACCACAGTGGATGGGTCAGGTTGGGATTTCACTGGGGTGGAAGGGAAGAAGCAGGCACTGAGGACCATATCCACCTCTAGCTGTTGGGCAGCCATCTGATGTTGGGTGGGGAGAGGCTGCCTGAGAGTACAGCCAAGAGAGAGGAGAGAGGAGCAGAGAGATGGAAAGGGAGCGCCACACTCGCCTAAGCCAGCAAACTTAATCCTTAAGTGCTGAGTGTGTTTTCACTGCTCCACCGACTGGCTGTTCCCCTGTATCTCTCTCCTTCTTCTCTTCTCTTTTCTTCTTCTTCTTCTCCTTTCCCTTCCCCTCCTCCTCCTTCTCCCCCTTCCCCCTTCTTCTTCTTCTTTTCCTTCTTCTCCTTCTTCTCCTTCTCCTTCTTCTTCTTTCTTCTTCTTTCTTCCTTCTTCTTCTTTCTCCTCCTCCTCCTCCTTCTTCTTCTTCTTCTTCTTCTTCTTCTTCTTCTTCTTCTTCTTCTTCTTCTTCTTCTTCTTCTTCTTCTTCTTCTTCTTCTTCTTCTTCTTCTTCTTCTTCTTCTTCTTCTTCTTCTTCTTCTTCTTCTTCTTCTTCTTCTTCTTCTCCTTCTCCTTCTCCTTCTCCTTCTCCTTCTCCTTCTCCTTCTCCTTCTTCTTCTCCTTCTTCTCTCTCCCCCCACCCCCCCAGGCCTTCCTATTCCCTGAGACACAACTATATTGAAATTAGGCCAATTGGTAACCCTACAGTGGCCTCTAAGTGTTGAAGGGAAAGGAGGAGTCGCATGTCTCTTTAAATAAAAAGCTAGAAATGAGCAAGCATAGTGAGGAAGGCATATTGAAAGCCGAGATAGGAAAAAAGCTAGGCCTCTCTGACAAACAGTTAGCCAAGTTGTGAATGCAAAGGAAAAGTTCTTGAAGGAAATTAAAGGGGCTATTCCAGTGAACATACGAATAAGAGAGCAAAACAGCCTTACTGCTGATATGGAGAAAGTTTCAGTGGTCTGGATAGAAGATCAAACAAACCATGACATTCACTTAAGCCAGAGACTAATCTATAGCAAGGCCCTAATTCTCTATAATTCGATGAAGGCTGAGAGAAGTAAGGAAGCTGCAGAAGAAAAGTTTGAATCTAGCAGAGGTTGGCTCATGAGGTTTAAGGAAAGAAGCCACCTCCATAACATAAAAGTGCAAGGTGAAGCAGCAAGTGCTGATGTAGAAGCTGCAGCAAGTTCTCCAGAAGATCTAGCTCAGATAATTCATGAAGGCGGCTACGCTAGACAACAGCTTTTCAGTGTTGATGAAGCAGCCTCATATTGGGAGAAGGTGTCATCTAGGACTTTCATAGCTAGAGAGGAGAAGTCAATACCTGGCTTCTAAGCTTCAAAGGACAGGCTGACTCTCTTGTCAGGGGCTAATGCAGCTAGTGACTTTAAGCTGAAGCCAGTGCTCATTTACCATTCCAAAAAAGTTTGCTAAATCTGCTCTGCCTGTGCTCTTTGAAAGGAACAAGAAAGCCTGGATGACAGCATATCTGTTTACAACATGGTTTACTGAATACTTTAAGCCCTCTGTTGAGACCTACTGCTCAGAAAAATATTACTGCTCATTGACAATGCACCACGTCACCCAAGAGCTTTGATGGAGATGTACAACAAGATTAGTGTTGTTTTCACTCCCACTAACACAACGTTCATTGTTCAGCCCATGGATCAAGGAGTCATGTTGACTTTCAAGTCCTGTTATTTAAGAAATACATTTGTAAGGCTATAGCTGCCATAGATAATGATTCCTCTGATGGATATGGGCAAAGGCAATTGAAAACCTTCTAGAAAGGATTTGCCACTCTAGATGCCATTAAGAACATCATGATTCATGGAAAGAGGTCAAAGTATCAACAGTAACAGGAGTTTGGAAGAAGCTGATGCCAAACCTCATGGATGACTTTGGGGGGTTCAAGACTTCAGTGGAGGAAGTAACTGCAGTTGTGGTGGAAATAGCAAGAGAACTAGAATTAGAAGTGAAGCCTGAAGCTGTGACTGAATTGCTGCAGTCTCAGGATAAAACTCTAATGGATGAGGAGTTGCTTCTTATGGATGAGCAAAGAAAGTGGTTTCTTGAGGTGGAATCTCCTCCTGGGGAAGATGCTGTGAAGATGGTTGAAATGACAACAAGGAACTGAGAATATGACATAAACTTAGTTGATTAAGCAACAGCAGGGTTTGAGAGGATTGACTCCAATTTTACAAGAATTGTGGGAAAATGCTATCCAACTGCATTGCCTGCTACAGAGAAATTGCTTGTGAAAGGAAGAGTCAATTGATGTGGCAAACTTCATCGTGGTCTTACTTTAAGAAATCGTCACAGCCACCCCGCCCTTCAGTAATTACCACCCTGATCAGTGAGTAGCCATCAGCATCGAAGCAAGGCCCTCCACCAGCAAAAAGATGATGGCTCGGATGATGGTTAGTATTTTTTAGTGATGAAGTATTTTTAATTGAAGTGTGTACATTTTTTAGACAATATTATTGCACACTGAGACTACAGTAGTGTATAAATACTGTACACTATACAGTTTAAACACAACTGTATAAACACAACTTTTATACACCCTGGAAACCAAAAAATTCATGTGACTTGCAATATTCACTTTATTGCAGTGGTCTGGAACGGAATCCGTAATATCTCTGAGGTAAGCCTGTATATGAGCAAGTAAATTCTCTTTACTTCTGTTTCATCTGGTTTGAGTTGGATCTCTGACATTTGCAGCTGAAAAGTCCTAATACAATCTCTAACCTGACTCACCCTCCCACCTCTCCCCTCTGAGGGGACATTTCATTGCGCCCTCTAGGAACACATGTTGAGTGGTCGGCACATTCCCCTGGATTCTCACCTCTTCCCTGAATGCACCTCCCAACTCCTTTCATTGGGTGAAATCTGGCGCTCCCTCGGGTCCCTGGTCCCCCCCGAACACCCACAGTGCTCTCAGAAGACATTGAGGGGCTTCCTTGGTGGCAAAGTGGTTGGGAATCCATCTGCCAATGCAGGGGACACGGGTTCGAGCCCTGGTTCGGGAAGATCCCGTATGCCGTGGAGCAACTAAGCCCGTGCACCACAACTACTGAGCCTGTGCTTTGGAGCCCGTGAGCCACAACTACTGAGGCCCACGTGCCTAGAGCCCATGCTCCGCAAGAAAAGAAGCCACCGCAATGAGAAACTCACGCACCGCCACGAAGAGTAGCCCCCGCTCGCCACAACTAGAGAAGGCCTGCGCGCAGCAATGAAGACACAACACAGCCAAAAAAAAAAAAAAAAAAAAAAAGACAGTTGATTTTCCCCCCTCCCCTTCAGGTAGCTCAAGGCATGAAGTGAGTAGGAGCCCTCCTTGCTCTCTGTTGCCATTTTAAAACCACTTCTCTTCCTTCTACTTCAAACTCTTCAGTTCTTTGAAGCTCGGTCTCCACCTGTCCAAACTGCTGTACCTGACAATCTGCTGGTCACTGCCGCGCACTCACTGGGACTTCAGCTCCAGCCTCATGGACTTTCTCTTTGGTCCCCTCCTGGCCACCATTCTCTCAGCAACCTCAGCATCCACATGAATGATTCTTCCAACTCATGGGTCTCCGTCACCGCAGCCGCCTGAGACCTCCTAATCACCGGTAATCAGAACTCATCCCAAACCTCAGATTCATATCCCACTTTCTATCATCTTTTATCCTTACTGCTCGCTTACTCTCGTACCTCCAGTCAAAAATTCTTTGACCTTCTCATTGCCAGTTCATGTGATGCGCATATTCTGGATTCTATGGTCCATCATGATAGTCACTCCCCTCAAAATACCCTAAATCCCTTTATCTGTCTAGTTTTCTGTTAGCCTTATCATGCTGTATTTTTATATTGACGATTCATTTACACTGGGAACTGTGTTTCCCAGAATCCCTTTCTCTGAATAGTCCAGGGTTCGAGTTGGCCAAAAGCAAAGTCGTGTAAGATTTGGGAGGCAGAGGGAAACAGCAGTCATAATACCCTGAAGGTGGTTGTTTAGAGTCAGACACAGAAGTGTCGGAGGTTCTCTCTGGGTCTCTCTTCCCAACTGCTGGCCCTGCTGTCCAACAGTGACCCCAAGCCCGCCCTGGACACTTTGGTGTGAACTCATAGAGGCAGTAGCCATGGGGAACCAACAACCGTGCACGGACTTCTGTCCTAGCCCGCTTTGTGATCCTCTTGCAGCAGCTGGATGTGGCTAGCTTACAGCATTCCTGCAAATCCCTATGTTCACCAGTGCCAGAGCTGGTTGGTGGCTTTTCTCTGATCCTTCAGCTCCAAATTTGGACTTTTTTTCCCAGCTCCTCCTATGATTGTGTAAGGTCTAACTACTATAATAAGCTCCTATCCCACAATGTTTACTTAGCTCAATCCTAATGGCCCACTTGCTTTGAGCTCGCCCCAAAGAGGCTGAATGTTGCTAGAGAAAACACACAGTCCTACCTACTGGTTTCACTTGAATTCATGACCACATGGTAGTCCTCTGGTTTTTGTCTGTCCAGTATCCTTTCCCTCTTCTTTGGGTAATAACGTCACAGATTTGCTGGATGAAGTATCCCTCACGGAACACGGTCCTGGTGACACTTTCAATTAAACCATTGTTCTTTGCCTCCATCTGGCCAATCAGATGCTCTCTCCTTGGAATTTCAACATGGAGGGGATGGAACTTATTCATCCCAACAGCTGCATTCTAGAACTGCCGTCCATGTCTTCCTGCTATAGAGATCCCCAGGGCTAAGCTAGTCCCTGGTACTCTGGTCCTTCAGCTTTTCCTACAGCCATGTGAACTCTCTCCATTCTTCCAATAGATTTGTCACTTAACGTAGCCAGAGCCGATGGCTGAGGCTCACACAAACCTCAGATGAGCACTCTATTCTGCCCAGCAACCCTGCTACGCTCCCCCAGTCAATATGAATCCTCACTTTCCAAGGCAGTTACTCCGTATCTTTCCTCTCTTCCCAAATCTGCGTTCCGCTCCGCCCAACTTTGGTCTCATACTTTGTTAGGGAAGTGGAGGCATTTGACATCTTCCCATCACCAAGTCTACAAACCTACCAGGAGTTGAACTCATATTTTCTGTTTTCTTTCCAGTTACAATGCTGCCCTTATAAGCATTTTAAATCTCTCTGCTCCAATCAAAGGCCAAGTCCTCCACCTGTGCTCTGGACCCATCTCCACTGGCCATCTCAAAGATTATATGCCTGCGTTTATCAACCTTCCCTCTCTCCTGATCATCACTTTCCCTTCCCCTATTGGATCCCTCCCATCAGCACATAACTGTGTCCTAATACCTCCCATCTTTTAAAATACAGTTGACCCTTGAGCAACATGGGGGTTAGGGGTGTGGACCATCTTTGCATTAAAAAATCTGAGTATAACTTAAAATCCGTGCTTGATATCCTCAGTTCCTCCATATCTGTGGTTCCACATGCACGGATTCAACCAACTGTGGATTGTGTAGTACTGTAATATTTACTATTGAAAAGTAACCTGTATAATTGGACCCGCACAGTTCAAACCCATGTTGTTCAAGGGTCAACTGTATATCCTTCCTTGACTCTGTGTATATATCATTCCATTCTCTGCTCCATGTTCATGGCAAAACTTGTGGGTTTCCATTTTCAGCACTCCAGTGAAAGCTGCTCTTGTGTTCTGGTAACGAATGACATCCATCTTGCCGAATTTTGTGGTTACTTCTCTGTTCTCATCTTCCTTTTCCTCCCAGCGGCCACCACACAGTCAACCTTTCCCCTCTGTTTCTGTGACACCCCAAACTCTTGATTTTCCTCTGCCTCGCTAATTGCTCTTGAGATTATATCCAGCTTTTCACCCTCCCCCCTTTATTTCAGTGTTTATCGTACTATAATTATCTTGCTTATTTTTTTTATATACTAGCTTATTTTCAGTCTTTTTTAACATTCACAACAGAATGTAAAGTTCTTTGAGACAGGAATTTAGTTTTTGTTGTCTGTACTGTTCAATGGGCACATAGTAGGTACTCAATAAATGTCTTTTGAAAGATAATCATGACATGTTTCCCAGACCTTTTATCATCCAGGTCACCTTTCTCCCAGTGCCCTCAAGTTGGTCACTATCCCTCTAAAAACATGGCCCCGTTTGGAGGCCCATATGAGCGTAATGACTTTGGACCCTGACAAAGATTCACTCCTTGATCTAATTCTATTCTGGCTCCTCTGAACCCTCTTCTCAACCAGGCCCTGACTTTTGGGCTTCCGTGTTCATCTCTGCTTAGTCTAGTTTTAGCAAGAACTCTGCTGTGTCAGTTTAGCGACAATCCCCCATCTTTGATTTCTGAGCAAATTCCTTATCCCCCCCACACTCAATATCTTACCACCTTGGCCTGCCTTTAGCAAAAATTTTGTCAAGTTGGTTTAGCCAGAATCCCCCTTACCCCTGATGTTCCTTCTTAGTAATTTTCCATCCTCTGACCCTGCTCCTTGGCTATAAATTGCCACTTATTGTATTCAGAGTTGAGCCCAATCTCTCTCCCCCTCACTACAAAACCCCATTGTATTAGTCCCCCTTACATAAAGTCTGCCTTATCACCTTTAACACGTATCATGAAAAAAAAAAATTAACAACCCTACAGTTCTATTAACACAGCCAAAAATCACTGCAGGTCTTGGGCAGCCATATCCAAGGCTGTCTCATTGAAGTACATGTAAATAGTGCCCCCTGGAGTTGTGCAACTTGATGGTTCCCTATATTATTACATTGTTGACCAGCACTAAGTGGGGGGAGTTAACTGCATTTTCAATTTTTTTTTTTCATAGACATGCTATTAGGTCATTTTTCCTCCTTTCTGTGTACATTTTTTTCTTTCCTTTTTTTTTTTTTTTTTTAATTTCTTGGATAGAAAGGAAATCTTCATACTTCTTCCTAGTAGGAGGAGTTTTAGTCCATCCTTGAGATCCATTGAGTTTGGAATCTTGCTTTTGTCATTCAGCATATTAATTATACGTTACCTGAAATGTTTATAAGTCTGCTTTATCCACCGTCATCAAAACGTTGGGCAGGATAGAGTCAAGGGTAGAGACCTGTGACACACCAATAGAGACCTTCCCTCAGGCTGATATGAATAAAAGATCAATCCTCTTTAGGCATTCCTTAGCATATTACCATCTCTTGTACACTTAGTTCTCAAATATCCAAAAAACAAGAATGTTTCAGAATAAAAAACAATCCAGTTGATTCACACGTGGAAGCAGCATTGGACCCGAGGCTTTTAGGTTTTTAGGTTTTAGTTCTTATCTTTGGTACTTACTAGATCTATGAACTTGTATAACCCACTCAAATTCTCTTGAATGCAGTGTACCTCATCTGTAAAATGGGGATTAAGTGATTTTGAATCTAGTTACAGGGTGCTGGATGAGTGACTCTCTTGAGGTACAATAGATCTCTCGAATCTGTATTTCTGTGACTCCCACTGGGATGGAGTCCTTCTCATGAATGTAGTGGCCTTTTAGCATCTGCTTTATTGTCATTTATAACAGTGAAGCATTGGGGGGAAATTCCCAATAGCCACCAATAAAATATAGACACAATATAGACACATAGACACACTATGATATAGACCCTGTTTTGAAAAATGGGCCATTTTGCAGTAATTAAAAATTATGTTTTAGAAGGATTCTTAAAGATGTGAAGAAATAAATGACAATAAGTGAAAAATATTACTTATAAGTATAAAATGATCCCAGAACAATGTGGAAGGAAGCATAGGAAATTGTCAAAAGAGGTTATTTTGGATGTTAGGATTATTAATTATTTTTTCCATTCACTTTACTTAGCTCTACATTTTAACATTTTTATATGAGTATACATTACATATTTTGGAAGAATAAAACTAGAAAGCGTTTTGAGATACCTAATATATGTATAAAAAGTCATAAATGTTTATGCCCTTTAACAATATGAATTCCATTTTGGGTATTCAGTCTAAGGAAATAATTTAAATTACAGAATATACTGCATACAAAGATGTTAATGTGATGTTTTTTATAATAGCGTAAAATTGGAAACAGTCTAACAATATAGGAATGATTAGTTAAGAACACATCATCTAACTGAAATCAAAGGCAGACTTTTAAAATTGTGTGTATAAAGTCTATAATAACAAAAGATTATGAAGTAATGTTCAGCGAGACAGTAGAATAAAATTATACTCTTATTACAACTATATTATTTTTTACAAGGCCAAAAATAATGCACTAATTATCTAGAATACAGGAGGTGATTGTTGCCAGCGGTGAGACTCAGGGTAATTGTAAATGTTATTCTGACTTTTATACGCTTTCCAAATATAAGCATTTATTATTTGTGTAAATAGTAAAAAAAAAAAAGTATAATTATTTTAAAGTAAAAAGTAGCTGCTCTAGGGCAGGGAGACTGATGAGCTGAGCTTATCTCTTTCCGGGAGGCTCCCAGGGTTGGGTGGAGACAAGAATGATAATCTGCTGTCCTTATTCAGAGGGCCCCAGGGCTCCACCCCCAGGGCAGGGGCTCCCTGGCCCCAGTCGCTCGTTGTCAGATGGGACACATTCCCTCCCAGCCAGACCCAGCCTGGGCCCCTGAAGGTCTCGCCCTGGACGTGGGTCTCTCCTGTGGCTGCTTGAAATCCTCAGGGAGATACGGAGGGGGCCTTCTATCACTCATTACCCGGCCTGCTCCAACCGGAAAAACCCTCACTTCCATCCCTGTCACCGTCTCCTCCTCCTACTCCATGGGGCACTTTTGGTAACGATGGTGATGCTGGTGGATGATAACATCTTAACAAGTCCCTCGGACACACCAGTCCTATTATGCAGAGCCTTTCCGTGGATCCTCACAATGAGGTCTGTACCACCTTGAGAGATACATTCAGTCATCCTCACTTTACAGATCAGGAGGTGTGGAGAAATTAAGCCATTTTCTCAAGCTCACACAGCTACTAAATGGCAGATCCACTTAGTGTTGACTATTCCCAGTTCGTGCTCTTACCCGCCGTCTTGATGTAGGTTGAATGCCCAGCCTCTGCTCTAAGCCATACTGTCACCCCTCCTCCTGCAGGGGCCACCCCACTATTTCAGCTGGCGATGGCTTTCTTTTTGGGTGTGTGTTTGTTTTGTCTGACGCTCAATTCTTTTTAATTTTGGAGTTTCAAAGCAGAACCAAATTGTACTTATTAAAAAACAAGTTTCCCAAACCACATAAACAAGTGATTCTAAAAGGAAATTTTTCAATCAACCATTTATGACATTTGCCTTTACTCTGTTTTTTATTTTTTGGCTTTCTTTTCTTATGTCCTTCTCCAAGCATCCTTCTTCCCCCAACTTCCTGAGATGTGAGGCAGCAATTTCAGTAACCTGTGTGTGTGTGTGTATCATAGGTTCCCATTACTGCCCTCCCCCAATGGCATTTATATGATGAAACTGAAGCTATATAGATAAAAGTCATAAGGCTCCAGTGCACAACCAAAATATAAACTCCTGAAGTTGCATAGATTTGTGGTTGCCTATGTAGGTGTCACATCGTGGGTAAGAATGTGCCTGACTTTTCTCTGTATCAGCCTACAGTGCCCAGTACAGGGCCTGGCACCTCATGTGACTCAATAAAAGCTGTCTGGATAAATGAATGAAGGAAAGAACAAATGAATGTTTCCTATTTTTTTTTCCAGCCACGCCACACGGCTTGAGGGATCGTAGTTCCCCCACCAGGGATAAAACCCGTGCCCCCTACAGTGGAAGTGATGAATCCTAGCCACTGGACCTCCAAGGAATTCCCAACAAATGGATGTTTTAATGACAGCACATATGGCTTCAGTTTCTTCATCTGCAAAACAATTATGATTTTATTCTCGTCCATGAGAATGAGAGCTCTGAAGCATGGGGCATAGATTGTATTCTAGCACCCAACAAACACACTGCCTGGCAGACAGGATATACGCAATAAAGGTGAGTTGGCTAAAGTGAATTCCCCCAGACTCCTAGCAGGGGTCTGAGAATGACCGAAGCAAGGCCTAAACGTGCCCTGCATATTTCTTAGAGAAGGACATTTTGCTGTTAAATGACGGAAATGGATTGTGTTATCTGCCACTTTTGCAGAGTTTGTGTGCAAATTATACGCCTGAGGCTATAGGAAGTGGTCCCCAAGAGTTGGAAGCATTCGGTGTCCTAGGGTGGCCCCAGGCCAGGCCCTCAGGGAGCTATAAGGGAAACCCGGCTCCTCCACTCCCCCTGGGCTTCAAGACTATAAAACTTGGTCAGACCCAGACCCAGCTTCCTTTGGAGAACTGCGGCTGGGACCACCCTGGGATTCTGCTACTCTTTACTGAGCACCTACTAAGGGTGAGGAACTGGGATGGGTTGCTGCTGCTTTTCAGGCAAAAGCCCCTTTAATTGCTTTAAGGAATCCAGGAGGGTAAAAGGACTGGAGGGGTTCCGACAGGGTTTCTCATTTCTCTGGGGGGAGACTCGCCTGCCTTCCCGCCTGCCTGGAATCTACAGCTCTGAATATTCTTTCAAACAGCCTCCCTTTCCAGCTCCTTTTCCTCCTTCCCCTTCTCGTTTTCCCTCTTCCTTCCTCTCTCTGCAGCCTCCTTATCCACCGCAGGACCTACACAGAGTCACCTCTCAAACAGCATCTTTGAATCAAAAACTGCATGAGCCTCCTCCTTGCCCTCCCCTCCTCTCCCCTCCCCGTCCTCTTCCTGCCCCAAAGTCTCTCTCCCTCTCTCCCCTCCACACACACATTTCCCTTCTGCCACCTTCACCACCATCCAACACAGCAGCTTCCAGAAGCTGGTAGAGTCGTTATCTTATTTTGCTCTCATATCCGGGGATTCCTGAATGCTGCGGGCCACCAGGTGGGAGGAGGGCCCCCGGAAAGAGGATGGGTCCTCGGACTGGCTGGGTGGCCTGATGGCCAGCACACGGCCAAACCGTCAGAAGCTCCAACCTCCCCGCCTTCTCTGAGGGGCAGTTTCCAGCAGGACTGCATTGATTCAATGGAAGGGCTTGATTTCCATCAGTCGGAGGATACACCCGTTTAATTTTAACCAAGCATACACCTGTTTAATTAAGAAGGGCTGCAGGGACGTCCCTGGTGGTCCAGTGGGTAAGACTCCACGCTCCCAACGCAGGGGGCCCGGTTTTGATCCCTGGTCGGGGAACTAAGATCCCACACGCATGCCACAACTAAGAAGCCCACATGCTGCAACTAAAAAAAAAAGATCCCGCATGCCGCAACGAAGATCCTGTGTGCTGCAAATAAGACCCAGCGCAGTCTAAATAAATATATAAAAATAATTAAAAAAAAAAAAAAAAAAAGAAGGGCTGCACTGGCTGGAGACTGGAGGGCACACATACTCTCCAAAAGCACTATGGTTGGCGGGGGAGGTCCAGAGCTCTATTACCTGAGGCACAGCCGAGAACTCCCCTCCCAACTTCAGAACTCCCTGAAAGAAACTTTGAGGAGGGACAGCTGGCCATAACCACCTCCTGCAAGCATACAGCATTTCACAGTTTACCAAGCATCTTTGCAGACAAATACCTCACCTGACATTCACTGCAGCCACAGGGGAGAAGAAAGGTTGTTATTCCCATTTCACAGATGAGGAAACTGAGTCCCAGAAAAGAAACGAAGCTTGTATAAGACAGTGGTACAGTTGGAACTCAAACCCAAGTCTTCCGGATTCCAGAGCCAATTTCCTTACTCTTACTCGTTTCCCTCTTTAGTCTGTCTCCAATAAAATGGCAGATCTCTCTGGTTGGATAATTGTGTCACTGCTTAATTACCAGGTGACGCTTTTTCAGGGATAAGCAGAGGTTCACTGAGAACAGAATCACACTGTGATTACTCATAGGATTGCCACATGGGAGAGGGCCCCATTTCAGGAATTGGAAGAAACACACGCACACCAACCTCACATGTCATCAGGGCCACGCTGCCGGAAACCATTCTCTGAGCTAACTTAGGCATTAGTCCCTACATTTTGACCCAAGAGATGAGATTTCCTCAAAAGTGCCTTGCACCCAATCCATCTCTCTGCCACCGATTTTCCAGAGTGAGAGAGGAATTCCGCCCCCGGCTTTGTCAGCATCCCTTCCATGTCCACCTAGTAGAGTGGCCCACACAGCTGTTCGCTTGGCCTGTCTTGTTTCCATGGAGCCCAGCTGGGCCTCCGTGTGGCTCCCATTCTCCCAAGCATTTTGGTGGAGTTGGCAGCGAGTGACAGGCTGGGGTGCTGGAGGACCCGGCTGCCAGGGGAACATCCATTTCTAGGAGGGGAAATCCCGTTGAGTGGGACCCCTGCCCTGGGTTGCACCCCTCTGTTTGCAGGCGAAGTCAGGTCAACACAGGTCAAGAGTTGTCTAGGAGGGTCATGGGCCGCTAAGGATGTGGGTGGAAGCAAGGAGGGGTGGCCCCACCCATTTTAGTGCAGGGGCTGGGATGCTCACAGATTAATTATAGGTGTATGAGCCTAAGGTCTTCCGAGCACTGGGACCTGGAGTTCTCTAGCTCTCCCCACTCCCCTCCCCTCTCTATCAGACTCACCGAAGCTTTCTACAGTCCTGTCAGGCTCCCCAGTCTCAGGAGCTGCAGCAAGGGACTGCTTTCCCTGTGCTTTGCCACGTCTTTCTATTACATTTGCATTGTTTCTGCACCTCCCCCGAGTGACCCTGCCTTTGCCCCTACCTAATTACGATGATAAGAACCGCAACAAAAATAAGCTAGTATCTATTGAGTGTATCAAACTTGTTAAACCTTATTAACTCTTCCAAGCACGTGGAGTAAGAATTATCATCTGCGTTTTCTGGTTGGAGAAATGGAGGCTTAGAAAAGTCAAGAAACTTGTCCACACCGTCACCCAGCTGGTGAGCGGCTCCCCAGAGCTCGTGCCTCAGCCGCTCCTGCCCACGAGGGCCAGCTTCGCAGTCTGGCTCACTCTTGACAACTTCTCCCCAACCAGCCCTGTGTTCCATCCATCAGTCCTCCCAATCAGCAAGTGTCTACAAACCCCAATCCGGGCCTGGACCCCTGGAGGGACTCAAAAGGCAGGAAAGCCATAGCCCCTGCCCTGGAGTTACTGAGGAGACAGGACAAAAACACAGAGAAATTCACACACAACCCCTGGCTGACCCCTGCCAAGCCACTTCCCTTCTCTGAGCCTCGGTCTCCTTATCTGCAAAATGAGCGTGTTGCACCGGAAGGCTGCAGGTACGCAATCCTACTCATCTCTGATCACCTGAGTGCACCCCACTTAATTAGAAGGTGGGGACACTGAGGCCCAGGGATTAGGGCCATCCCAGAAAAGAGATGGAGCAAAGCCAGAAAAGAAAATCACAAGATTTGACCCTTAGAAGAAAATGGCTTTGTTATTAAGAATAGGACTAACACTCAAGAATGGTCCCAGTGGGGGCCAAGAGAGGGGAGATGGGGGCGCGCATTTACTGCTCCATCCTTTTGTATCTGACAAAGCCCGAGAGAGTGTCAGCCGGGTGTGGATTTCCCCTTAGTTCTTGGGCGCTCAAGGAAAAGTAAGCTGGTTGCTTCTGATCCTTTCATTTCCAGGGTACCTCAGGGTGCCCGGAGAGCAGAAAGGCTCCAAATGAGGCATTTCTAAGCCTTTTTCTTAGGAGCAAGAAATGGTGTTTGAGTGTGGAGGCGTGACCGGGATGAGGCACCTCCAGGTTTGGAGATGAGGAGACTGACCCGAACCGGAGGAGGCTGCCTTTCCTTCAGGGCATCTGGGTAGGATCACACACGGCTCGCCGTGGTTGCTTCCCCGGCCATCCTACAGCAGCGGTGGCAGAGCGAGATTCAAACTCGTCTTTTCACTGCCCATCCAGCCCTGTCTTCAATGCCAGGGCATGACGCTCAGACTGCAATTATGGCTTGACAATCAGAAGTCCATCTTTGTCCCACCTCTGAAAGAAGGTCCCTATAAATCACAGTATAGACAAGGTGAGATAAGGACTGTAGTAGGTTGAATAATGGCTCCCCAAAGAGACCCATGCCCTAATCCCTGGAACCTATGGATGCTACTTTATAGGGGACTAGGGACTTGCAGGTGTGATCAGTGAAGGACCTTGAGATGGGGAGATTAGCCTGGATTATCCAGGTGGCCCTAAATATAATCACAAGGGTCCTTAAAGACAGAGGCAAGAAGGTAAAAGAGGAAGCAGGAGATATGAGGATGGGAGCAAGAGGGTGTGTGTGTAGGGGAGGAAGGGGTCAGGAGACGAACACAGGTAGCCTCCAGAAGCTCACCTGGAGGAAACATTCCAAAGCCTCCAGGACTCCTCCAGGTGAACATTTTGATTTTGGTCCAGTGAAACTGACTTCAGACTCCTGGTCTCCAGAACTCCAGTAAGAGAATCAATTTGGGTTGTTTTAAGCCACCAATATGTGGTGATTTGTTATAGCAGCCACAGGAAGCTTATACAAATGCTATTTACCCACTTTTGAGAATAAACTAAAGCATTGAAAATGTATCTTTTCAGATGTAAATAATTTATGGTAATTCATTGTAAGCAGAAACCATGATTGCTTCTCTTGGCTGGTTCTTGGATATTTGGATTAAAAATCATTTTAAGTTAGTGGTTAAAGCCAAAACTATACCCTACCAGACTTGGCAAGGCCTAACTTTATATTGGTGATATGGAACTTTTGTTTACGTATTTGAAAGTAAGTTTTAAAATCTCTGTATCAGACTTCTACTAATGCCTCCCCTCAAGGCATCTAGGAAGGAAGTATACTTTAGTATATAGGACACAAAGACTAATATACTAAGCAAGGAGGAAAGAATTAGCAAGTTAATTGCTATTACTTGTGTGTTCACTTCCATCCTGGTGAAGAATTATTTGTTCAGTTCTGTCTGGAATGGAGGTGTCTACTTAGAAATATGTATTTTTTTGGCAGTAATTTATCATATGCATGTTATAACTAGCTGATAATTCTAGATCTTATAACAAGGCAAATGCACAAACCATTAGCTTTGGGACCAGATGTGTAACTAAAAAGAAAATTCATGGTTTGCTAATATTATTCTCCGAGAAGGAGGTAGCATGTGGATTTCAGCTTTTCAGTATGTCTTGGATGTGTTTGTGCTTTTTGTGTAATTGTTATTCACAAAGATGATGTTTATCACACATATTATCCGACTGGAATTATCACCGACTGTACAAATTACTATCTGGAATAATGACGGTGTTGATTGTAATCCTTTTGCTGATGAACATGGGCTTGAACAATATAATACAAAAATCTAATCAGCACAGGCTAAGGTGCAAGTCATGCCGTAATAGGGAAGAAATTTTGTATCCTATTACAAGTTAATCAGTAAAGGAATGTTGCCTATAAGCTTACATTATACATAATGGCCCGTCTCTGGGAACTCTGCCTCCCAGGTAATGAACATTAAGCTAAAATACCTTTGTTTAGCTCACAGGAAACATCCTGACCAGACCCACCAGCGAATGACTACAAGAAAGAAGAAACTAGCACATCCCCACCAAAGTCTGGCTGGAACCAGGACTTTACCACCCCACCCCCCCCTTTTAGTATAGAAGAAGCCTGAATTCTAATTCGGAGAAGATGGTTCTTTGGGACACTCGTCCACCATCTTCTCCGTCTGCTGGCTTTCCGAGTAAAGTCGCTATTCCTTGCCTCAACAACTTGTCTCTCAGTTTATTGTCCTATCCTGGGGTGTGCAATACAAGCTTGGACTCAGTAACAATGCTATCATTAGGTGTTAACCCACTTGCTTTCCAAAGCAGCTAGTAAGTATTCACTGGTGCTCGCTGAATAGTGAGTTAAGGACATGGACCGTCACTAGATACTTAGAATGGTCTTTACCATTATTTCCTGGTGACAGGATTGTCAGCTTTGTGGACGCACCATGGTGGGGCTCAAAGAAGTATCATCTGCTCTACCCTCCAGAACAACCATAGCAACCTAAATATAAAACATAGAATATAAATCAACTACTTCTGTCCTAATAATTCTGACATGGAATTGGAAGAGCAGTTGGAGACGTCACTGAAGAGTAGATGTGAGTCTTGAACCAGACCTTAAAAGAGAGAAAGAAATGATCAAATGAGAGGTGGACATGTGGGGTGTGTCTGAGGCCTGCAGTTGGATCCTGCCATAAACAGCTTGCATGCTGTTGAAGTAAATTTGGGGTCCCATTAAATATCTTCTTTTTTTTTTTGTAAGTTTATTTTTATTTTTATTTATTTTTGGCTGCGTTGGGTCTTTGTTGCTGAGCACAGGCTTTCTCCAGTTGCGGTGAGCGGGGGCTACTCTTCGTTGCGGTGCGCAGGCTTCTCATTGCGGTGGCTTCTCTTGTTGCAGAGCACGGGCTCTAGGTGTGCAGGCTTCAGTAGTTGTGGCTCGCAGGCTCTAGAGTGCAGGCTCAGTAGTTGTGGCGCATGGGCTCAGTAGTTGTGGTGCACAGGCTCAGTTGCTCCACAACATGTGGGATCATCCCGGACCAGGGCTCGAACCTGTGTCCACTGCATTGGCAGGCGGATTCTTAACCACCGCGCCACCAGGGAAGCCCTAAATATCTTCTTTATGTTATCCTCAGGGTAGAATATATATAAACACTGCCACATACTTTTTTTTTAAAGGCCCAGCTGCTATCGCTTGCAGGTGGGCATAGATGTGCACACAGAATGCCCAGGTGTGATGCTGAGTTGTCATCCTGCAACTCCTGCTTTCCAAGGCAGAGAAGCGCCACTACGGTGTGTTCTTTTACAGCCCAGACTGGTACTAACATACGGGGGTACATTTTAGGATTTGGTCTCTGTGTTTTGTTTGGGGTTTGTGGTAATTTGGGATGAGTGTCCTCGTGGACTGTTTCACATGATATGGTTCAGAAGCTGTTGTCTGACCTATCCTGGTCAGTTTCAGCCCAGGATGTGACTTCTGTCTCCCCCTCTGGATTGTGGACCCCAGGACCACATCTCACTCTTCTGTTGCATCCTCTTCCACACCTTGCCTGGTGCCAGGGCCAGAGGGATGCACTCTAAACCTGAATCAAATTGCCAAGCCAAACAGATGCCAGTGGAAGGATTTGGTGGGATTTAATAGCAACCTATGAACTTGGGACGCTAAGGAGTAAGGGAGAATGAGTCTTTCCTATTATTCAAATTGTCAGAGTTGCTTTCCGTCCATGTTCTTACCTTGAAATCCCTGCTAGAAACCTTTCTTGTCTAAAACAGGTAAGTAACCACCTCCAAACAGACAGGGGGTCTCTCTAAAGCTGCCAGGATCATATGTAGAGTTTTAATGGCAATAGGCCACTGAGACTTTTTTCTTCCATTCCACCTGGGGAAAAATCCCCCAAGCTCACTTTACTCTGAGGCCAACGGACAGATATGCGAAGGTCCACCTGGCAGTGTGGGCTGCTGGAGGGCGGACGTGGCTACTGAGTGTCTCAGCTGACTGCACGGAAGACAGGCTCTCTCATCACACATAGGACCAGGACAGGTCTGCCCAGCCAGCCTGAGCCTCCCTGTGTGGCATCGCCAAGCTGGGGGCTATTTCCTCCCCTGCAGACCTGGAAGCAGTGAGTTTGACAGTGACAGCAATCTGCCCTGACAATCGGGTCCGAACACAGGTGGGAAGACCGAATCCCCTGCCCCTTCCCGTGAGTACTGGGGCAGACGTGCAGCAGTGACGCCCCTTCCAGAAGCAAGGACGCCTTCTTACCCCTTTGGTGACATTTGCCTCTCGTAGAAGGGGCACTGTCCTGGGAAGGGCACATGCCTTAGATCATACAGTCGCAGGCAGTGGGGGACTCTTGGTCTGTGGCTCTAACCCACAGCTTTGCCCATTGGGCCACACCACCCCCCTACAGCCTGTCACCTGTGCTATCATCAGCTCCAACCGCTCTATCGAGAAAGTACTTCTCTCTCATTCTCCCTTTTCTTTTTTTGTTCCCTGTGTCTATTTGTTTTTGTTTGTTTCTTGTTTATTTTGTTCCAGGCACACTTGTTGGGGAAGTAGACCAGGGAGGCCCCAGATACCTGGGCTGGGTGGGCTGCTATCTCTGGTTGACACATCTGCCTGCAGGGCTCTCTCCTCCCTCACAGCTGACAGCTGCCGCCACCGGGAGATGGCTGTGGCTTGGAATCTGCAGCGGCCCAGCTGAGGGCTGGCTCCCCGCCCCTGCAGATGGTGGAGATGACGCCTCTGGAGTGCCAAGCATCCCCCACGTCACCCCAACACACGCAGGGCCCTGCAGCCCATTTCTTCTCTCCTCCTGTGGTTTCTTCTTGCTGCTCTTTGGTCAAGAATGAGAGGAAAGACTCCGAGGCTGCACCCTGTTATTATGTGACAGTCATTTACATCCTCGAGCTCTAAGTCAGGGGTCAGGAATGAACCTGAAAGTAGGCACCACTGGGGAGAACTGAGCACACCTGCTCTGGTTTGGGCAGGGCAGGCGGAGGTGGACGTGGAGCCTGAGAGCCTTCCCTTCCGCCTCCCGTGCCTCAGTTTCCCCATTGGAACCATCTTCTCCAAAACAACTTACTGCTCTCAGAGCAGAAAATTTGGAAGAACCTGAAACATTTAAAGAAAAAAATCACCCACAATTCTGCCATTAGTATCTTGCTGTTTTCATCCATCTTTTTTATATAACTGAATCACCCTGCCTATGCAATTATGGATCCTGTTTTTAAACAATAACCTTTCCATAATGAACAAGTCATACATGTTCATTATGGAACATTCAGAAAATTCAAACACAAAGAAGGAAAATGACTTTTTGTTGCTCCCTTGAGACATAACAAACAGTAATGTTTTGATGTTGTCTTTCTGGTCTTTTTAATAAGCATGATATACCAAAAGGAAAAATAACGCACAGTATTCATACTTTCCATACTTTTGGGCAACTTTTCCTTTTTCCCTTAACTCAGCATGAATAATTTTTATATTATTATATGTTCTTTTGCCTCATTTATGATGACAGAACATACAGATGTGCTATATTTTATTTAACCAATCTCTATTGTTAGTCCTTTGGTTTGGTTCCAATTTTTCCCCATCAATAACAGGGCTAATTGTAGCTAACTGTTTCCCCCAGTTCTGTATTAACACCTCTGAATACCCCAGGCCTGGCACCCTCATAGATTATGGGGAGATAGTGCCTGATAACATGTCTGAAACTACTTTGAGAAATATGTACATTGCTGCACATCTGTGAAGGGTTATTGTTTGTCAGTTAATTCAGGGAGTAGGTGGTGTTGGTGGAAATGGTGCATGTATTAAGCAAAGAATAATATTAAAATCAGACACTTAACATGGTACTTTCCATGTGTCAGGTACTGTTCCAAGAGCTTCACATTATTTTTAACGTGTTTAATTCTTAAAACAACCCTATGAGGTGAGTACTATTAATTAACCTAAATTTATTTTTTAATTTATTTTACTGAAGTATAGTTGATTTACAATGCTGTGTTAATTTCTGCTGTACAGCAAAGTGATTCAGATATATATAGATAAAGGTATTCTTTTCCATATTCTTCTCCATTATGGTTTATCAGAGGATAGTGAATATAGTTCCCTGTGTAATACAGTAGGACCTTGTTGTTTCTCCATCCTATATATATAATAGTTTGCATCTGCTAATCCCAAACTCCTACGCCATCCCTCCCCAACCCCACCCGCCCTTGGCAACCACAAGTCTGTTCTCTATGTCTGCGAGTCTGTTTCTGTTTCATAGATAAGTTCATCTGTGTCATATTTTAGATTCCACATATAAGTGATATCATATGATATTTGTCTTTCTCTTTCTGACTTACTTTACTTAGTACGATAATCTCTAGGTCCATCCATGTTGCTGCAAATGGCATTGTTTCATTCTTTTTATGGCTGAGTAGTATTCCATTGTATATATGTGCCACATCTTCTTTATTCACTCATTGTTGATGGACATTTAGGCTGTTTCCACGTCTTGGCTATTGTGAACAGTGCTGCTATGAACATAGAGGTTCATGTATCTTTTTGAATTATAGTTTTGTCTGGATATATGCCCAGGAGTGGGGTTGTTGGATCATATGGCAACTCTATTTTTAGGTTTTTGTGGAAACTCCATACTGTTCTCCATGGTGGCTGCATGAATTTACATTCCCACCAACAGTGTAGGAGGATTCCTTTTTCTCCACACTCTCCCTAGCATTTGTTATTCGTATTTTTTCATGATGGCCATTCTGACCAGTGTGGGGTGGTCCCTCATTATAGTTTTAATTTTCAAAATCAAAATCTCTAATAATTAGAGATGTTGAGTATCTTTTCATATGCCTGTTGTCCCTCTGAATGTCTTCTTTGGAGAAATATCTATTTAGGCCTTCTGCCCATTTTTCAGTTGGGTTGTTTGTTTCTTTGTTGTTGAGTTGTATGAGCTTAATTAACTTGGCTTTTAGATGAGGAAATTGAGGCACAGAGAGGTTGAGTGTCTTGCCCAAGGTCACAGAACTAGGAAGTGGTGGAGCTGGGATTCTAAGCCAGTCTGGCTTCCAAGTCTCTGCATGTAACCCTCTCTTAAGAAGCCAGTCCCCCTGAGTGTGGGCAACTGGGAAATGGGGGGTAGTGGTAGGGTAGGTATGAACCGTGATTTTAGTGCACCCATGGAGTCCCCCATGATGGTAATAGGCACCTGACCCAGCATACCTTAAGGGAGCTCATCAGCCTTCAGGCTCTGCCTCAAAGATCAGAGCACTTGGATAACAGCACAGAAGTGATTATTCAAAATGAGATGTTATCTTTTAAGGGCCACTCTATATTTAGGAATAAAATGATGTGATGTGTTTTGTTTGCTTCTAAATAACGCTGGTTGGGGGCAGGGTGGGAGGGGTGCATAATGAACAGATGGGGTGTAAGTAATGCAAAATCAGCTGTGAGTTGAATTTGTTGAAGCTGAGTGGTCTGACTGGTGGATCTATGGGGGCTCTCTCTTCTCTTGCATTTGCCGGAAATTTGCCATGCTAAAACATTTTTAAAACATCTCAAGTCATTAGATAGTTCATGAATGATCTTTGAGGGGATATTCCAACCCAGAGTGTAAAGGTTCAGAGTAGAACATAAAGACAAACACACCTCTTTATTGGGTTTCTTATTTATTATTATTTAAAAATAATTTTCTTCCTTCCTTCCTTCCTTCCTTCCTTCCTTCCTTCCTTCCTTCCTTCCTTCCTTCCTTCCTTCCTTCCTTCCTTCCTTCCTTCCTTCCCTGCTAAGGGGGTAAGGGAGGAGGGTGTGGGTTATGTCCCCCTGCCCAGGGCTTAGAGTTCCTGAGGGAGAGACAGTTGAGCCCGGAGCCTGGAGAGCTCTCTTCTTCCTCACTCCCATCCTTCCCATCTGAGTGCCCTAGGACTCAGGACTGTAAAAGGGGTCAGGACTCTACGTTTTGCAAAGGGAGACTTACTTTTCAGCTTCCTGAACCAAAGCAAGAAAGCACCTCTCTTTCAACACCATCTCTCATCCTTATATGGTGGCAACCTTTCCGACAAATCTGGCTGCTGTGTATTTTTTCAGTGACTTAATTTGCCAGGAAGGCTAGCAGTGTATGGTATGTACGTAATCTACTCCCAAATGGATTTTACATTATAAGAGATAGATTAATAGAAAACAAAGCCCCCCAAAGGTGAGGTGGGCCGGGCCTATGGACAATGAACCAGTGGAAGAAACATCTGTGCGCTCCGGAAGATCCTAGATCTCTTAGGATCACATGCTCGTCTTCTACCAATGAAAGCTCAATAAGGTTCCACCCTCCCCCACTCCCTCGTCCTGCCTTCTCCCTCCCTTGAAAGAGAGTGTTTAGTTTCCGACTTAACTCACTATGGTCTATGCCAGGATTTAGGGCAAAACAGAAAACTGAGATCCGGAGCTCTGTAATTAGGCCTCCTCGTGGATTTCAAGCAGGGCCGATCTGTGAATATGCCTGAATTTTCCCGTCTGGAGGCAGCAGGAGAGGGCTGATCAGACGCGGCTAGTGAGGCCCCCAGTTTTCCTGATCTGCCCCCGCTGTTGTGGCATATGACCACAGCTCGAGAGCTGGGTCACCGCAGCCTCCTGCCCACGCTTGCGCAGTTGGCCTGGGGTGCTGACAGCGCTTCTCCGTAGGGGAGGGAAAGGGAAAGGTGAGCCGGGAGGAGGGCATGCCAGGAGTCAGGCTCTCAGTGGATTAGAGGAGCTGCCAGGAGGGCCCGATTGAGGCAGAGCCCAAGGGTACTAGGCGCAGAGTAATTGGGGTCCTGAGGTCCTGAGTTAATTTCCACTTTTCACAGACGGGCACACACGTTGGCATAGACAAGACAGAAATTTCAGCTGTCACTGCTCCCAACCAATCCTAAGAAGCAAGACTGAGAGGGGGCAAAAGCTCAATTTCTCAAAAGCTGTCTACTGCGGCAGAGACCTATGCCTGGAACAAGGCACCCCCAAAGTGATGCAACTTGGGGTTTCTTCACTGATGGGCAGGCACTCACTTTTCCTGGGCGCAGAAGTTTTCGTGGCACCCATAATTCCACAACCTGGATTCTTCCGGTTTTTCCATGGAAAGACCTTTTTTCCCCCTTATTTTTGGCTTTAAAGACTCCTCCCAAATTTCACCAGTCAGCTAGGAGTTCATTTTTACCGGTGAGATCTGTTCTCTTGCTTATGTGAAAAGGACCAGAACTATTTCCTGATGACAAGGCCAAATAGCTGTAGCTTGAGTCTGTTATCTCAAACCTGAATGTAACCTGCGGTGCATTCATTTAAAAAAAAATGCCAAGTAAGGAATGAGGTTCTCCCAACTTACTGCACTGGTCAGATGAAACCTGGGGAATTATGTTAACTTCTGCATTTTACCTTTAAGAGAAACGTTGGCTATTTTATAATACTTCCAGAAGAGAGATCAGGAACTATATCCCCAAAAGGACTGATCAGGAATGACAAGTCTGTGGAAGATAAAACTGAAGGGGACAGGAGAACCAGCTCCAAAGCAGTGAAGGCCAATGTTGGCTCAGAAGAGCAGAACCAGGGCAAAGGGTGGGGGAGGGGAATGCTGGGAGACAGATTTTGACTTTATAGCAGCCAGAGCCTTCTAATAATTAGGCTATTTTTTTTTTTTAACTGAATTGCAGAGCATGAATTCAATTGTTTTATAGCTACTTTATTTATTTATTTATTTATTTTTGGCTGTGTTGGGTCTTCGGTTCGTGCGAGGGCTTTCTCTAGTTGCGGCAAGCGGGGGCCACTCTTCATCGCGGTGCGCAGGCCTTTCACTATCGCGGCCCCTCCCGTTGCGGGGCACAGGCTCCAGACGCGCAGGCTCAGTAGTTGTGGCTCACGGGCCCAGCTGCTCCGTGGCATGTGGGATCCTCCCAGACCAGGGCTCGAACCCGTGTCCCCTGCATTAGCAGGCAGACTCTCAACCACTGCGCCACCAGGGAAGCCCTAGGCTATTTAAACATGGGAAGGGCTCAGTGAGTTAGTGAGTCAAGGCCTAGTCAGGCAGTAGCCAAGCAGAGGCTGGCCAGCCACTCCTAGGAGAAGTGCTACAGGGGGATTCCTGCATTGGGCAGGAAAGGAGCTCTAAGATTCTGTTATTTTGTAACTCTCTGAAATGTAGGTCCTATGCATCATAAATTAGATTAGGGGATAGACTAAAAAATTTCAGTGGCTTCTTAAAAACATTTAGAGTTTTGTTTATAGAAATGAAAAATGAAAGTAAAAAAATGAAAACCATGGGTCATTTTTTTAGGCTCCTTTCAGCATTTTGATTTCATGTGTCTTTGTGTTCCTCTTAATTTCAGATCCTGTTTTCTTTCTTTTACTTCTACCTATATGTCCTGATATTCTCTCTATCTCTCCTTTTACACAGAAGATTTTCATTTATTCCATGGGTGGTAGGTCTTTGGATCATATTGGAGGAATTTAAGGTCTGGTTATTTGGAAATGATTAGAGTAAAAAATCTATAATATCTCACCTAGCCTGGTGAGTGTTTCTTTGTACTTTTTTTCTCTTCTCCAACCACATCTTTTAGTCAAGACCACGTTTGGGTTTAAGAAAAATCATTAATGCTCATAATATTACGAATAAAGGAAAAGAAAGTAGAATTGCCAGAATGATTCCGGAGGAATACACATGCAAGTACAGCCAAACTAATCTTGAAAAAAAAAAAAAAAAAGAAAAGAAAGAAATAATGAGGACTTTCCATAAAACTAGAATTGCATACACCATAATTACAATAATTGACATAATACTGGGAAAATGACACTCATCGATTAAAACTGAAAAGTCCAGAAAGAGACTCAAATCAATATATAATGAAAGTCCCATTTAAAATCTGTAAGGAAAAATGTGACTTTCATGAAATGATTAACTCTTTGGAAAAGAAGAGGGTCTCCCCAAATTTCATAAATAAAACCATGGAAGACACCTGAAACATTGTAAATCAACTATACTTCAATAAAAAAATAATAAAAAATAATAAAACCATGGAAGTACTGGGGAAAAGTATAGGTGAACATTTATATATTCTTTGGGGAAAAGACTCTTAAAAATAAAAAACACCCAAGAAAGATCTGAAACAAAAACTATTGATACATCTAATTTTAAAATGTCTGTGCGTCAAAACCACAATAAACCATATAGGCAAATAGCAAAACAAAAAGGAAAGTATTAACAACATACATGAAAAAAAGTTAATGTCATAATATATAAAAAGCTCTTACTAATCAATAAGATTAGGAGGACTGTCTCAATGGAGGACAGAGCAAAGCACGAGAATAGTAAATCAACTCAGAAGAAACAAGTGTCCAATGAACATGTGGCAATTGAATCTTGGACTGATGGCAAATTAAAGCTATGAAATGCTATTTTTTTTTTTGTCTATCCATTGGACAACATACTTTTGTTTAATGTAAACATTTAACATTGACTTCAGTTTGGGAAGCAAGACATTCTCATATACTGATGTGTGTGAATTGATGCAACCTTTGGGGCAGCATACTTGGCAATATATCTCAGAAACCTTGAAAATATTCAGTCCTCTTTGACAAAGGAAGTCCACTTAGAAGAATTTTTTTCTAAAGAAATCACTAGGGCTGTATGCTAAGGGTCAGCTGTAGGAATGTTTGTATCGAGCAGAAACTAGAACCAATCTAAATGTCTAATGGTCCAATAGTGACCATTTAATCAATGTTGACATGTCCTATGTAGCCATTAAAAATGTAGAAGACAATACATGCTGGAGAGGGTGTGGAGAAAAGGGGACTCTCCTACGCT
This sequence comes from Balaenoptera musculus, assembly GCF_009873245.2. Lineage (NCBI taxonomy): Eukaryota > Metazoa > Chordata > Mammalia > Artiodactyla > Balaenopteridae > Balaenoptera > Balaenoptera musculus. The sequence continues at coordinate 14,870,640 of NC_045790.1, read as the reverse complement.
GTTGGTGGGAATGTAAATTGGTGCAGCCACTATGGAGAATGCTATGGAGGTTCCTCAAAAAACTGAAAGTAGAGTTGCCCTATGATCCAGCAATCCCACTCCTGGGCATATATCCGGACAAAACTATAATTCAAAAAGATACATGCACCCTTATGTTCATAGTAGCACTATTCACAATAGCCAAGACATGGAAACAGCCTAAATGTCCAACGACAGATGAATGTATAAAGAAGATGTGGTATATATATATATATATATATATATATATATATATATATATACACAATGGAATACTACTCAGCCATAAAAAAGAATGAAATAATGCCATTCGCAGCAACATGGATGGACCTAGAGATTATCATACTAAGTGAAGAAAGTCAGAAAGAGAAAGACAAATATCATATGATATCAGTTATCTGCGGAATCTAAAATACAACACATGAACTTATCTATGAAACAGAAACACACAGACAACAAACTTGTGGTGGTCAAGGGGGAGGGGGGTGGGGGAGGGATGGAGTGGGAGTTTGGGATTAGCAGATGCAAGCTATTATATATAGGATGATAAATAACAAGGTTCTACTATATAGCACAGGGAACTATATTCAATATACTATGATAAGTCATAATGGAAAATAATATGAAAAAGAATGTATATATATATATATATATATATATATATATATGTATAACTGAATCACTTTGCCATAGAGCAGAAATTAATACAACATTGTAAATTAACTATACTTCAATAAAATTTTTAAAAAGTGCTGTAAAAGAACATGGAAAGATATTCATAGTGTATGTTTCTGTATATTTCTGTTGCTGTTGTTGAAATAACTGTCATTTATTTATTTTGTTCAAGTTGGTTTGTTTTTTAAAAAATGGTGTACACTTTGAGTAAAAGAAGCGAGATTTAGTCTGGAAGCTTAAAGGGCTGGAGCAGAATTGTGGCTGCAGGGTGCCTTGGGTCTCAATCCATCCTCCTGGACACAACCACAAAGCACTCAGCCTCTGGCCTGGAGAACTTCTGGCCGCGCTCTGCGTTTTGCAAGCTGTGTGTTGGTGTTACTTGGTGCACCAGGGCTGGAAGAATGGACTAAGGGTGAAGTGGAGCCGCTGGCAGCCCTCTTGGGAACTCCTCCCTCTCAGGTGGCTTCTGTTCCATGTCCTCCAAGCCTGGAGCTGTGCAAGGCCCTGGACGGTTAATCAAGTCAAATCCAAGAGCTGTCTCACCCTCTAGTTTACAGTAAACATGCCTTCAGGCACAAGTGCCCAAGAGCTGGACAGTGACGCCAGAGCAGGCACTGGGGAGCCAGCATCTTTTAGGAGAGACTCTTTGTTTTCCCCTCCCTTCCCCTTCCCTCCTCAGCCCTTTCCTCTTCTCCCCCTCTTCCCCCTTCCTTCCCACCCCCTTCTATATCCTCCTTTAGGGATAGGCCTGAGGCTAGTACAATTTGGGAGAGGAGAACCTCTTTAAGAAAACAAGTACACAGTTATGAAATCAAATTCAAGTGCAGGACCTTGAAAGGGTTCTGTCTAAGTGAGAGGCCTGAACTTAAACTTCATAAACTTCATGGTAAATCTACCTTTAATCCCGAATCTGGTTTTTATTGTTTGCATGAATTTCCTTTTAGCTTGTATTATGTATGTTTTCCTAAACTACGTTAAATATTGTTTTACATATTTTTAAGCTTTATGTAAATACCATTTATGTAAATGGTATTCTCCATGAAATTTTTATACAGATTGTTTTTCTTTTTTCTTTTTTTAAAATTAATTAATTAATTTATTTTTAGCTGTGTTGGGTCTTCGTTTCTGCGTGAGGGTTTTCTCCAGTTGCGGCCAGCGGGGACCACTCTTCATCGCGGTGCGCGGGCCTCTCACTATCGCGGCCTCTCTTGTTGCGGAGCACAGGCTCCAGACGCGCAGGCTCAGTAATTGTGGCTCACGGGCCCAGCTGCTCCGTGGCATGTGGGATCTTCCCAGACCAGGGCTCGAACCCGTGTCCCCTGCATTGGCAGGCAGATTCTCAACCACTGCGCCACCAGGGAAGCCCAGATTGTTTTTCTTACTCAACATTACATTTGGGAAATTTATCCATATTGATACGAAAACTTTAGTTTCTTTTAATTGCTATATTCCATCACGTGACTCAGAATGTATCTACTCTCCTGCTGCAGTTTTTCAGTAAAAACAGCAGGTTATAAAACAAAAGCAGGTTGTAAACGCATGCGCGTGCACACACACACACACACATACTGCAGAGCAAGTAAATCAGTGTCATTTTGTTGTAAGACTAGAATAGAACTAGGTCAAAAAAACATGATTTAAAAAAGAATCCAGAAATAATCCTAGAAAACTGGTATATGATACAGACGGCATTTCAATTCAGCAGGCAAAAATGGACTACTTAATAAATTGTATTGAGAGAATTGGCTATATGTAGACAAAATAAATAAAAGCAAATCTCTAACTTACATGATACACAAAATTATAATTTAGATGAATTAAAAACCTGAACCCTCGGGGCTTCCCTGGTGGCGCAGTGGTTGAGAATCTGCCTGCCAGTGCAGGGGACACGGGTTCGAGCCCTGGTCCGGGAAGATCCCACATGCCGCGGAGCAACTAGGCCCGTGAGCCACAACTACTGAGCCTGCGCGTCTGGATCCTATGCTCCGCAGCAAGAGAGGCCACGATAGTGAGAGGCCCGCGTACCGCGATGAAGAGTGGCCCCCGCTTGCCGCAACTAGAGAAAGCCCTCGCACAGAAACGAAGACCCAACACAGCCAAAAATAAATAAATAAATAAAAATAAAATAATTAAAAAAACAAAACAAAACAAAAACCTGAACCCTCAAAATACAAATTTTAAAGTATTAGGGAAAAAAGTATAGGGAAATATCATTATGATCCCATGGAAAGGGGAACCCTAAATAAGTCATGGAAAGCAAAACTCATATAGTAAAAGACCGAACAATTTAAATTAATGAATAAATATCATCTAAGTTGTAAAAAAAGGAACTGTATAATAAAAGATACCCTAACATAGAAAACAAACTTATGGTTACCAAAGGGGAAAGGCAGGGGAAGGGATAAATTAGGAGTTTGGGATTAAAATTTACATGCTACTGTATATAAAATAGATAACCAACAAGGACCTACTGTATAGAGCAGGGAACTATATTCAATATCTTGTAATAACCTACAATGGAAAAGAATCTGGAAAAAAATATATATGTATAATTGAATCATTTTGCTGTATGTCTGAAACTAACACAACATTGTAAATCAACTATATTTCAATAAAAGTTTTTTAAAAAATACCAGAAAATTAAAAAAAAGATACCCCAAACAGCATGAAAGACAAGCTGAAGACTGGGAGAAAAATTTGCAACTTATGTAACAAAGAATGAGTGTAACAGATATATGTGGGGAAAACAAACAAACAAGCACCCTTTAGAAAAATGAGCAAGGGATATGAATAGGCAATTCATGAAAGAGGAAAAACATGTAAGAAGACGCTCAAACACAGTTTTTATCAGGCAACTACTAATGAAAAAGTTGAAGAGATGCTGTTTTACACCTAACGTCCTGGCCCCTTGGAAATGTCTGGTAGGTGAAGGGTCACTGAGACTGCTGGGAAGTGGGAACTTCTCGATTCCATTTTCATACTCCAAGATGATGCAGCCCCTTGAGAGGCAACGTGGGCATAACCTTGGATCCACAATTTCTTCTTGTAGGAATTTAGAATCTTGAAATATGGAAAAGACACATAAGACATTTACTGCAACATTGTTGGAGAAAAATTGTTAACAATCCTAAGTATCCACTAAAAGGAGAGGATAATAAGTAAAATATGGTATAGCCATACAATGGAATACTATTGAGCAGTTAAAACAAATTCACTTGATCAATATATTAACACGATTAGATTTCCAAAACACTGTTAAATCGCAAAATCATACTTATAGTATGATGCCTTTTATGTAAACGCAACACACAAATACATCAACATATTGTACGATTATAAGATTCTGGAAGGAAGCACACCAAACTCCCAAGAGTGGCTGGTCACTTGGACAGAAGGAAAAGTCTGGGATTTATGAGAGGTGGTCAATGACAAATTTAGTTTTATATATGATGCTCTAATTTTGTTTAAAAGGTGCATGTATTTATGTAGTTCTTGTTCAATTAAAATAATTTAAAAGATAAAAGATTAGAAGGATGTATGTTCACAGTGATAACTCTTGGAATGAAATTATAAATTTTACTTTGTTCTTTTTTCTTATCTGTGTTTCCTAAAATGTCCACAATGTTTGCCCATCACATTTGTAGTAAGAAACCAGTTATTGGGAGAAGCCACTCCCGATCGCGTCTGGGTTTTTGAGAAGATTCTCTGTTGGTTCGGTGAAGGGGAGAGAAGATGAATAATCTTTCATTTAGTGAGCTATGTTGCCTCTTCTGCTGTCTACCTTGTCCAGGGAAAATTGCTTCAAAGTTAGCATTTTTGCCACCTGATCCAACTTACCCGCTGATGTGCGATGAAAGTGGAAGCCGCTGGACGTTACACCCATCAGAACGAGCAGACTGGCAATATCCTTCTAGAGAAAAAGATGCTATTGAGTGTTTCATGACTAGAACCAGTAAAGGCAACAGAATTGCCTGCATGTTTGTGCGTTGCTCACCCAATGCCAAATACACTTTACTCTTTTCACACGGAAATGCTGTTGATCTTGGTCAGGTGAGCAGCTTTTACATAGGACTGGGATCACGGATTAATTGTAATATATTCTCATATGATTATTCTGGATATGGTGCAAGTTCTGGGAAACCAACAGAGAAGAACCTCTATGCAGACATAGAAGCTGCTTGGCTTGCTCTTAGGACAAGATATGGCATTCGCCCTGAAAATGTGATTATGTATGGCCAAAGTATAGGGACAGTACCATCTGTGGGTCTCGCTGCTCGGTATTAGAGTGCTGCTATTATTCTTCATTCTCCTTTGACCTCAGGAATGCGAGTCGCTTTTCCTGATACCAAGAAGACCTACTGTTTGGATGCATTCCCAAACATTGACAAAATCTCTAAGATTACCTCTCCAGTATTAATAATTCATGGGACTGGAGATGAAGTCATTGACTTTTCACATGACCTCGCATTGGTTGAGCGTTGCCAAAGACCTGTGGAGCCTCTGTGCGTTGAAGAGGCAGGTCACAATGATGTGGAACTTTATGGACAGTATCTTGAAAGATTGAAACAGTTTGTGTCACAGGAACTGGTAAATTTGTAAAATATTCTGAATATTTGCATACTGGGTTTTCTTTCTTGCTGAACTGCACTCTTTGGTAAATAACATAAAACCTGAAGGTTTTGTTTGCAAATCATGTCACTTGCCTTCATAAATGTACAGGTAATGATTTGTTAACAGACTTAATGAAGGTTTTAATTACCAGACTAGAAACTGGAAATAACAGTTATCATGCAGTCAGGCTGTGTAATTTATATTTTTTCTGTGAATTTTTTTTTAAACATCAAGATGAGTAGTGTATGAAATTTTAATTCTATAAGATCAAATGCTATGAAAGTATTGCCAAATGCTTTTGCATATCAGAAACAAATTTATAAATAATTTAAAAACATCTCAATGTACTAAATCTTATCCTGGTATACAAATGTAATATTCTTTCAATAAAAAGCTGTATATCTAAAACAATTCAAGTACTCAGAATAAACTGTATGAAAACATGCAAGTTCACTAAAGATGACCTAAACCCTGTTGTACAGGGATAGAGATTTAAAGGTTATTTTATTGTAAAATAAGTGAATTTTCTGTATTCCCTGGTTATCATACATTTTCTCCTTTAAAAAAAATGATGTAAGTCTTAATTTTTACGCCATTTGTTAATTTACCCACTAGTTATCTTGTAAATGAGAAGTCACAATAGCACTGAATTTTAACTAGTTTTGATTTATAAGTTTGGTACTGTGAGGCAACTACTTAAAATTTTCATTTTAGTAATTTAAAAGGCATTTAGAGATTCAAGAATAATTTTGTACGCAATGTTGTTTTAAAATTTGACTAATCTCGTAGAAATGCAATACTGTCACTACTAGAAAACCTGAAAGTCCATTAGATGTTCTTTAAGACCACAAACAGACTGGCTATTTGATCCCTTTTCACTTTGACTATTTTTAAGAATAGGACCTCTTGTTTTGGATTACTATCTGAGAATTTCCTGGATCTACTCCTGGATGCAGGAGATAAGAAAACGTTTAATTCATAACATTTATATTCACGAATGTAGTGAAAAAAATAAAGCTCACACAAAAACTAAGTTGCCTTTCCTTGAATGAATCCTGCTTGAATAAAACAATGAAAGAAAAATAAAAATAAAATTAACGGTATGCAGTCTAATTTGTAAATGAGTGAATATTACACACTGTGGAAATAATACACACTGTGGATATGTTTTAAGGCCTTATGTAGTTTTAATTGTTCTGCTTGTTCTGTGGTTATGTTTAAGACTATAGAGTATGATTCTCTTCAAAGTATATCAAGTATTGTGAATGCTTTGGTTCAGATGTGTCAAATTAACAGTAAAACAAAAATATGTCACTCAAAAAAAAAAAAAACCAGTTATTCGTCAAGGATTGCTGGAAGTTCAAAAATTCTTTAAAAATTAAGAATATACCCTTATATTCTTTAAATATACACCTTTAAATATACCCTCCCTGTCCCACCCCCCAGCTTAAATACATAGCACTGTGTTTGGGAAGAGTGGCAGGTTTTATTGCAAAATTAGGCAATTCCCCAAAGTCTGGCAGTGTAGAAAAAGGTTCTGGGAATCGTTTAGCTTGGTTCAGGGGGTTCTAGGGAAAGGGCTCTTGTTTTTTACTCACCGATGTTCCATTAACCAGGACACTCCAGGGACCTGACTTAAGATTTACTGACAGTAAATATTTAACTACAGTTAAACTTAGCTACTGTCTGGGAATGAGTCTTCTCAGATAGCTGAGAGTTTTCATCTCTTTTACATTTTTACATTGTAATGATTTGGAGTAGAAGAATTTCTAGAATGTTTTACGTACTTTTCTGCCTTCTTAGACAGAACACAGAGTATCTAGTTTCAGCTTTCCCAACTTTGCTATTTCTAAAGGTTGCCACATGGCACATTCTCAGGAGCTGTCTATAGCAACACCCTCTTTCCTGCTAATGGCTTTAGAAGTTAACTTCTTGGAATTGTTTGTAAAATAATCAGTGTGCGGTGCTTGTGCTAAGAGGATTCCCTAAGATAAAAGAACACACAAACTTTGTGGCATCTATTTTGGCTGTTTCACACCCCCCCTTTTTTCCCCCCGCTTTCTGGTTTTCAGTAATGTTCTAAATTGCTGGCCTCAAGTCTGGAAGGTGGTACAGGTAGAAAAGAAAGAACAGCATTATTTATTGCAAAACTGTGATCTCTATCAATGTCAAAGCTTTTGCTAATGGCACAGAGCTCTTGCCACAGAACTGAGTTGCCAATGGATGAAATGTGTGAATGACCCTAAATTAAGACAGAAACCGTAACCTTATAGCAGTTATACAGTATCTACTAGAAGATTTTGTGGTTTTACACAAGAATTTCCCAAGATACAGCAGGTGATGATTAATGAAGCCTTTGTAAGTAACAGCCTTATACATCTGAGAAAAATGGGGGTCCAGGAGGGTTTGTACAGAGCTGGGTCTATAATCTCAGGCCTACTCTTTGCAAAACCAGAAGGGGGAAGGGTATAAAACGTAGCCACGAAGCTCAGGTATCACAGATAAGGACTTTTCTTATGCATATGTCACTTTCTTCATTTTTCTTCCTATTGCAATAATCAGGCAGCAACGCAGAGGGGTGATGATTCACAACTACATTCCAAGGCTCTGAGTGCAGGAAGTTATGGCTCATTTGATGTTATCAGTTAGCTGGGGTGGGGGGTGACCAGATCTAATAAAAACACATAGGACAAAAGTTCTAAATTCCTTTCAGAAGGAGCGCTTTCACTCTAAGCATCGCAGGACCTGTGTAAATTGCTCCTGCAATGTGTCTACGTGAGATAAACTCACAGAAATACTGTAGAAGAGAGAGGGCCTGTTCATAAGTCTCAGCCAGGGCTACGATGTTCATCTCTAGCAGATGCAGAGCAGATGAGGGCTCCCAGTGAGTTGATGTTGCAATGAAGATGTGAAGAGGATGGAGCCAAAAGCATAGGAGTCAGAGATAGATGGGCTGTCTCTTCGCTTCCCCATCTCTGTGTGCCTCAGTCTGTCTTCAATAAATGGGGAGGCTCACCCTTTCCCCTGCCTTACAAAAGTCCAGTCTTATGAAAGTCTAGCCTTAGAAGAGGCAAAAAATAAATGATGCCCATGGAAATGCTTAGAGTTATTTGGGGAGGAAGGAGGTTGTGTTAGATTGAAGTATGGTACTGTCTCTCCTGAGAGGCTTAATCCTCATAAGGGAACAGGACAAAGCTCTGTGGTTTGTCAACTGATCCTCTTTAGGGTAAAGCTCAGTCTGAGGGTTGGTTCCCATTCTAGGAGATTTGGAACACCCACAGCCTTGGGAGGGCATTGTGAATGTGCCTGAACTCCTAGAATATTGGTCCTGGAAAGGGTCCGGAGATCACTTCCTTCATTCTATAGACACAGAAATGAAGGCCCAGAGAGGTGAAGGGGCTTCTCCGAGGTCACACAGCTACTCCCAAATCCAGGGCTTCAGTTGACAAGCCCAGAGCCCTTTTCACAGACCTTCTCAAAGTGGGGTCCTCTGAGATTGCATGTAGCAAAAGAGGACTGCAGAATCACCTGATGTGTATACAGGGGCGCCAGGAAGGTGGCGGTAGTGGTGAGGAGAGTTGTTCAAATGCAGATTCCTGGGTCCTACCCCAGACCTACTGAATCAGAATCTTTGGGATCAGTACCTGAGAATCTGTATTTTAGCATGAAGCTATTCTTATGCAGCCCTGCTTTATTTCAGCAACACCTTGAAGTGTTGCTTCTAAATGACCTATGTAGAGTGGCGACCCTTTATAAACTCTCCTAGAGAATATGGAAAGAACACATGCTATTAGTTGCCACTAGACAATGCCATGCCCTCAATTAGCTACAAAGTATGACAGTCAGCCGCATGTCCTGTAGGCCACAGTCATACCCTTGAATGTTCTGAACAATCAAATCACATTTGGGAAACAAACGCAACTCATGTGGTCCGGTCCCTTTAAGAGCCTCTCTTCCCCTGGGCTCTGGAAAGGGTGTGCTCTCCTCGGCAGGTCACTCCCACTTTATCTTACTGTCCCCGCCACCTCTCTGAGACATCTCCCTTCATGCACGTGTCTCTGGCCTGAAAGCAGATGTTTTCTGATAGAGGGCTGAACCCACCCCTCCCTTAATCAACCAAAAGTGCTCTGGCAAGTCCATGGGAGATAAATATAGCTGAGATCTTCCCTGTAGGAGCCTCTTGGGAGGTTAAATATGGTGTGTGAACAAGTGATGGAATTGCTAGCAACTTCCATTTAATGCCCATAAAGGGCCCTTTGCACAAAGTCATCAACTGTGCCGGGCACTTCCAAGCAGAGTTAATCTGAAAGGGAAAACCTCTGAACCCAGCTGGGTCCCTGGTTATTCCATAATGGCTTGAAGCTTAGGGAGGATTTGTCTCTTGGGTGCCCGTGCACCCGATTGCTCCCTGTCTGCCTCCCAACAGGTCCTCACCTGGCTCCAGATGGCCCTGCTGGTGTTAGAGCCTTTGCAGCTTCCTCCTCTGCCCAGGCAGCACCAGCAAAGATGGAGCCAGATTTCAAGAGGGGCCCCATCAGGGAGAACCACTCACTAAAAGACAACCTTCACGTGAGCAAAAACCCAAGGTGGAGCAAAAGAGGACTGCAGAGCTTTCCTTCGGTCTGCATTTATTTTTTAAAAAAGGTAGTTTGGGGACTTCCCTGGTGGCGCAGTGGTTAAGAGTCCACTTGCCAAGGCAGGGGACACGGGTTTGAGCCCTGGTCTGGGAAGATCCCACATGCCGCGGAGCAACTAAGCCCATGTGCCATAACTACTGAGCCCGCGTGCCACAACTACTGAGGCCCGCACACCTAGAACCCGTGCTCCGCAACAAGAGAAGCCACCGCAATGAGAAGCACGTGCACCGCAACGAAGAGTAGCCTCTGCTCAACGCAACTAGAGAAAGCCCGCGCACAGCAACAAAGACCCGACACAGCCAAAAATAAATAAATAAATAAATTAATTAATTTTTTTAAAAAGGTAGTTTTTAGGCTTAAAAGGAGAGGTAGGAACGGACTGTTATTTGAATTTCTCTGAAATTTGCTTTAGAAAACAAAACCAGAGGCTCCAAGGAAGCAGGGGCCAGGTGTCCCCCAAACTCAGCTCAGCGTGTAGCAGCTAAGACGGTGCTCAAAAATGATGTGTCAAATGAATAAGCCACTACCTGGGTGTGACCACTGGTGGTACGGCAACCTCTTGTTGAGTGTCATTCATTGACACCATGGTGACTGAACCATGGTCCCCGGTAGACTTCTAGACTCAGAAACCCGCTTTTGTTGGCGCCTTGAGAGTATTTTGATTTCTCAGGGGCTGATTCGTATTTATCAGACTCCCAAGATTAATATGTGGAACTGGAACGCCAAGTTACCCAGGAATCACAGAGAGAAATAAATTTGCTGGGGCCTCACATGTCCCCTCTCTGTGCGGCAACCCTCCTGGAAACCAAAGGTGACCAGATGGTGACCTGGTGGGCAGAGAGCCAGAACCAGGGGAACTAGGAGAATCAGACGTTTCATGGTATCAAGATAAGTAACAGGGCTTTATACAGCCATCCAGCCAAAGGCACGGAAATACAGCCCTGCCATCAGCACTCACGGCCCCTGTGTGTCCTGGCATCAGGCAGGCTGTCATAGGAGGGGCCATAGAGGCTTTGCAGAGGCTGCATCTTTCTTCATCTCTACACAGACAGGTGTCGCTGAGGGTTCCATCTGTGACTCTCCTTTTACTTCCAGATTTCAAGACCATTTCTGACCAGCCCATTCTTTTCCCCCCATCCTCCAGTTTTATGGAGATATAATTGACATAAACACTGTATGAGTGTCAGGTGTACGCATAATGACGTACATATGTTGTGAGAAGGTTACCACAATAAGTTTAGTTAACATTCATCACCTCATACGGTTACAAAACACTTTTTCCTCGTGATGAGGACTTTTAGGATCTATCTCTTAGCAACTTTCAAATATACCATACAGCAGTGTTAACTGTCGTCGTCATGTTGTACATCACATACCCAGGACTTATTTATCTCCTAACTGGAAGTTTGTACCTTTTGACCCCCTTCCTCCAATTCTCCCTCCCCCACCTCCAGGAACCACAAATCTGTTCTCTTTTTCTATGAGTTAGGTTTTTTTAGATTCCACATCTAAATGAGATCATACCGTATTTGTCTTTTTCTGTCTATTTCACTTAGCAGAATGCCTTCAATGTCCATTCTTTTTTTTTCTTTAATTGAAATATTGTGACTTTCAATCCATTATCAGTCAGATTTAGGAACCTGGACGTCCCTTTCTCTCTTTCAGGTGACAGCCCACCTCTGATGTACTGTGTGCAGACTTTCGACTTTAACACTCAGAAGAAAGCTAAATTACCCTCATTGCCAAAGTGGTGAGGGTTATCGTTCTGTAGGCCCCCAAGTACTAACTGACAGCAATTATAAATCAGATTTCTAGACAGAAGATCAGTTTAGGGATTTTTGTTTTACCTTTTTACCCCTACCCTCTCAGTGCCATGGGTATATTACAAAGAGCTTAGATGGATGATGGTGGAAACCTCCAATGTCAGCTAAGGAGTCCATTACTACTGAGGAATTCACTAGTGGGGACTCTCTGTACTGCCTGAGGAGCCTCTGGTATCATTTAGGAACAGAAATTTTCAGCCTGTGAGATCCAGCACATGGCAACAGACAAAGCACCACCCAGAAGTCAAGAGGAACAGAAAACAGAATCAGAAGGAAGTGACGATCAGAGAGCACATAGGACCATGGTCAGTGCTTGCAGGCGCTTGATGTTTGTTGACTGACGACCTGACAGACTGAATGAATGCCTAAATAATCCCACCGCCTCATTACACAGAGGAGGAACCTGAAGCCACAGGGGAAGTTAATTTGCTGAGTCACACAGCTGAGCAATGGCACCTGGGCTTATAAGGGACCTGAATCTCAGGTCTGTGCTCGTGTTATCACAATGATGGCAACTGGATAAATCAAGGAGAGCTGGGGTGGAGAGAAGGAAATAGGGAACCATAAAAGAGTAAAACGATTTAAAATACAGGCATACCTCGCTTTACTGAACTTTGCTTTATTATGTTTCGCAGATAACTGCGTTTTTTACGAATCGAACATTTGTGGCAACCCTGCATTGTCAGATGATGGTTAGCATTTTTTAGTAATAAAGTATTTTTAAATGAAAGTGTGTACTTTTTTTTTTGACCTAATGCTATTACATACTTAAAAGACTACAGCATAGTGTAAACATAACTTTTATTTTTATTTTTGTTAAGTTTTTATTGGAGTATAGTTGATTTACAGTGTGTTAGTTTCAGGTGTACAGCAAAGTGAATCAGTTATCCATATACATATATCCACTCTTTTTTAGATTCTTTTCCCAAATAGGCCATTACAGAGTATTGAGTTCCCTGTGCTATACAGTAGGTCCTTCTTGGTTATCTATCTTATATATAGTAGTGTGTATATGTTAATCCCAATCTCCCAATTTATCCCTCCCCCTGTAAACATAACTTTTATACGCACTAGGAAACCAAAAAAATTCATGTGACTCACTTTATTGCAATACTTGCTTTATTGCGGTAATCTGGAACGAAATCTGCAGTATGTCCAAAGTATTCTTGTAATTATGGAAGAGGAACCCAACCAGCATCAACCTCAAAGTTTGTCCCTGTCCTGCCTTCACACTCTTTCCTCCTTCCTCCCTTCCGTCCAGCCTCTTCCTGGATGAGGCAGCATTTTTAACTTCCTCTTGCTTCCACCTTTAGGCTCTCCCCTCTATATCCCCTGGAGTCGACATGCATGCATCCCGTACTAAATAAAACCCTCACTACATCCAGCTCCCTTCAAAACATGGCCTTGTTTCTCTTTACTTTTTACCATCCAGCTCCTTAAACAAAAGAAACTAGACGTGCATCGCCCAGTACGGTAGTCACTAAGCTTCATGAAGCACTTGAAGCGTGGCTGGTCGAAACTGAGATGTGCCATAAGTGTGAAGCATACACCAATTTCAAAGACAGTATGAAAGAAGAATGTAAAATATCTCATCATAATTATTTTGAATAAGTTGGAATAAACAAAATATATTATTAACATTAATTTTCCTCGTTTCTTTCAACATTTTTAACGTGGCAACCAGAAAATTTAAAATTACATTTGTGGCATGCTTTGTATTTCTATTGGGCAGTGCTGGTCTAGACTCTGCTTCAAAGCATTTAAAGACCATCTCGAACACAAAGTGCAATGTTCATAAAATTAAAATGGGTGTTGAGTCTATGGAAGAGGTTGTGTTCTCAAACCATCATTTTCAATAACCTTTTAAGTGAGGAAACGCAGAGGTTGCGTGTGACATGGGAAATCATGATGGAATTAACGTGGTGACCCGCTTGTTAATCAGGGAAATTGACCCTGAAAGGATAGTAATGATACAGCTAATGTTGGTTCAGGCTTTATGCCTCTCATAGGACATCCTGGCCTTCTTAACATCCTCAGAAGCTGTTTGAGGATGTGCCTTCCTGAGGACAGCTTAGCACCTTCTGGGACCTAACAGGAATGCCCATGGGGGGCATTTGATGCCCCACGGTGGAGGAGGAAGAGTGCGGAGGCAGTATGGAGTTGGTGGAAGACCTGGGCCCAGATGCTAGCTCAGTATGACCTCATATAAGTCACCAACCCTCTAGGTTTCCTCCTTGGTGCAATCTTTGTGCTGTAGCATAGTGCTTTCTCTGGAGTTCCCATCTTTCTGTTTTACACTTAGAACTGGGGAGGCCTTGAGGAAATGACTGGAGATCTTTAACCCTCCATTTACTGTTTGTAAGATGGAGACTAGGACAGTGCTGTCTTACAGAGTGATGGAGAGTCAACGAGATAATCCATGCCTAGTGGATGCCCAATAAACATTAAAAACAAATAAAAGCTTACAAACTGAAAGGGATCTTAAAGGTCACCCAGTCCAACTCCCACACAAACTCAAGGATGCCCTTGTATTTCCCCTGATATTTGGCCTCCCCTTGTTCACTGCCAATGGAGGGAACCTCACTGTCTCACAGGGCAGACCTTGTTTGTTTGTTTTCAAATTTTATTTTATTGTGATAAAATATACATAGCATAAATATGACCATTTTAACCATTTTTAAGTGTACAGTTCTGTGGCATTAAGTACATTCACTTGTTGTTGTATAAACTTCCCACCATCCAGCTCCAGAACTTTTTCATTATTCCAAACAAAAACTGTACCTATTAAACAATAACCCCCCATTCCCCTGTCTCCCCAGACCCTGGTAACCACTGTTCTTTCTGTCTCTATGTATTTGACTACTCTAGGTATCTCAAGTAAGTGGAATCCTACAGGATTTGTCCTTTTGTGTCTGGTTTATTTCATTGAGCATGATGTCTTCAGGAGTCATCCACATGGTAGCATGTGTCAGAGCTTCTTTCCTTTGAAAGGCTGTATAATATTCTATTGTACGTGCACACAACCTTTTGTTTATCCATTCATCCGCTGATGGATGGTTTTGAAAGTCTCTACCATCAGTTCCTCCACCAAGTGAGCTGAATTGTGCCTTCCTGTGACTTAAACCCATCTGCCCAGCTCTGCCCTTGGGCCAGAGCATCAGACTGGCCTCTTTCTCATGAGAATCCCTGGATGTGAACCACCAACTCCTCAAAGGCTAAGCAGTATTTCATAATTTCCAGACCCTTTGCCATTGTGGTTTAAATCTTTAGACCCACTTCAACTTGCTGATCTCCTGTTCAAAAGGAACCATCCTAAACTGAGTTGATTTGTACTGTACCCTGGGACTAACCTCCCTTATCTTGACCCTACTCACACAGCCTAAGAATGCATTGCCTTTTTTTTTGGCAGCCATATTTCACTGATACCTTTATTGAACACGTTTTATTGGGTGCCTCGTAAAGGTGAGGCAATTCAGTTAGCAGTTTAGAGCTTGAGCTCGGGGGCCAGACCTCCTAGGTCAGAATCTGAGATCCATCCCTTACCATGTGCCATTGGGCCTCAACTTCTCAGGGCCTTGTTTCCTTATCTATAAAATAATAATAATGGTAGAACCTGCCTCATTGGATGGCTGCAGAGGTTACATGAATTAGTGCCTGTCAAACATGAGAAGAAGGCGTGGCAATCAATAAATGTGCTACTTCTCTGCGCAGGGCACTGTGCCAGATGCTGGGGGCAGGCAGTCAGCCAGGAAGACCAGCTATGGGCTCTTTGTGGTTCCCAGTCTAGCGAAATGGTTGGACAAGCAAACCATTACATGACAACCAGAATTTATTCATGGGCAAGCATGTAATTAAAAGATATGTTTTTAAGTAGAAAGAAACCCCAATTACACTACAGTGTATAAAGTCTTATGAGGAGAGGATTGCAGAGTGAGATGGGGGCACAGCAGGGGGGCACCTAACTCACCCTCACTTATTCACTCAGTCATTCATTAAAAATAAATTTGTACTGGGGCAGCCACTATGGAGAACAGGATGGAGGTTCCTCAAAAAACTAAAGATAGAGTTGCCATATGATCCAGCAATCCCATTCCTGGGCATTTATCTGGACAAAACTATAATTTGGAAAGATACATGCACCCCTCTGTTCATAGCAGCACTATTTACAATAGCCAAGACATGGAAGCAACCTAAATGTCCATTGACAGAGGAATGGATAAAGAAGATGTAGTACATATGTACAAGGGAATACTGCTCAGCCATAGGAAAAGAATGAGATAACGCCATTTGCAGCAACATGGATGGACCTAGAGATTATCATACTAAGTGAAGTAAGTCAGAAAGAGAAAGACAAATACGGTATGATATCACTCATATGTGGAATCTAAAATATGACACAAATGAACTTATTTACGAAACAGAAACAGACTCACAGACATAGAGAACAGACTGGTGGCTGTTCAGGGGGAGGGAGAGTGGGGGAGGGATGGATTGGGAGTTTGAGATTAGCAGATGCAAACTATTATATATATGTATACCAGGAACTAACACAGCATTGTAAATCAACTATACATCAATAAAATAAATTGTTTTTAAAAAGCAAAAATAAATACTTACTGGGTCCCTACCAGTGTTAGGTACTATTGTTGATTCTGGGAAGTAGCTGTGAACAAAACAAAGATCTCTCTCCTGGGAAGCTTACATTCTACTGGTGGGAGATGGACAAAAGCATAATAAATACAAATACATAATAAAAATTAGATTGTACATTAATAACTACAACTCTACTGTCTATTAGAGGCAGAGCTGGCATGATTCTTGATAGATCATATGTTCTATGTGAGCAACAATTAGGACTTTGGCATGAATCCAGGGGTTTTGGCTTGAACAACTAGAAGCAAACCTGTGAAGTCAGGATGCTTCCCAGAGGAAGTGGCATGTAACTGGGGACTGGAAGGACAAACAGCGGCCGTCCAAGTGAAGAGAGCCAGGAAAAATGTCCTGGGAGCTGGAGCTTGTCCCAAGCTGATGGGCAACTACAGCATCATGTGAAGTCTTACCAGTTTAGGAGGGCCTGTCCTGCCTTGCTTGTCCGTGAGGTTCAGGATTTAAGGGTACAATTTTATCAATATGTTTTTAGAGATTTAAAAAAACAACCTTGACTTTTAGCCTTCTGAAAAGCTACTCCTCCTAGGATTGCATCTTCTAAGAGGTTGATAAGTTTGCATTCCATGACTTTTTCCAGTAGTTGATTAAAAAAAATAGTTGAATTGAACTTGGTCAAGGACAGGGTACTATGTGACACCTCCCTTGCTGATATTGGCCCCATTAATCAACCTCCTTGGGTAGTACAGCTTACAAATCAATCCAACCATAAAATAATATTACATGGCCTGCATTTCTCCATCTAACTCTGTAATAACAGCCCTAATAATCAAATGAGATAAGATATGAGAAAATGCTCGAAAACTTTCCAGAGTTCTACAAGTTGCCACTATTTAGTATGACTTGGCCACCAAACTTCTGGGAATGAAGAGACATGGAGATTAAGTTAGGACTCTGCTGTCACAGGACAGGTGATTAAAGGACAGAACAGCCTCTCTGTATTTCCACCTGTATAAATGTGCTACATTGTAATAACCTCACACCTGGGCAAGTGCACAGCCTTTTAAAAGAAACATGCTTTACTTGCACCAAACTGATCAGTTTTGAGAGATGGCTATAGCTCTTGAAGTGACTTTTGTGAATGTGAAGCAAATGGTGAGAATGTGAATTGGTCCTTTTTATGATAATATGGAAAGGAAATCTATTAACTGTAGCAAGTAGTGTTCATGTCCTGATTTTATATACTTGCATTTATCAAAACATTTTGATAAAAATGTTACAGACTTGCATTTTTGAAAAAGAAAAAAAAGAACACTTAAAAAGCAGAATTAACTGCTGTTTAAGAGACAGAAAATCTTTGGTGAACATCAGCATGCTATGAAAAATGTCCATGGCTACTGTAAGAGCTAACAAACATTTGTCAAACACTAACGGGGAAATGACATTTCTGAATACATAAACACATATACATATATAGAGTGCTATATATATTTTCTTTTTTAATCCTGTAATGTAGGAATTAATGTGCCCGTTTTATAATTGAGAAACTAGACTCAGAGATGCTAAGTAATTTTTCAAAGGACACACAGCTAGGTAGTGAGTAGTAAGTCAGAACGTCTGAGTTCAAAGTTCACCTTTTCTGCTATGCTCTGCTTCCTCCTCAATCGATTAAACACATGCCTGTTGCTCTCGTGTTATGTGCAGGAATCTGTGCTAGGTTCTGGGCCTACAAAGGAGCATAAACCAGAGATTCTGCTCTCCAGGGCTTAAGGTCTAGATGGGGGACCAAGGTATGTTCTGAAACAAACTACAATACAAGGAAGTAAATGATAAATGTCAGGTGGGTGAGGTAGTACACACGTCCTAGAGAAGTTCAGTGGAGAAAGATGTGTGTGGGCTGTCTGGGTCAGGGAAGGCTTCCTGGAGGAGGGGACATTTTATTTATTCATTTGCATTTATTCAGTTGTAGCCTACTCTGTGCCAGGCATGGTTCTAGCACGGGGACAGAGCTGTGAAGATGTGACACTCAGTGCCTGTTTCCTTGAAACTTACTCTGTGTGTGTGTGTGATAGAGACACACAGAGAGAGAGAGAGTGCAAGAGGGAGAATAAACAAACAAACAAAGATAAATTAAGAAAGTAATGGGTGCTATACATTTTTTAAAAAAGTGATTGTGGTACTGGTTTAAATTGTTCTCTCTGAGGAAGTGACATTAGAGCTGGTACTTGCAAGACAAGAATCTATCCATGGACATATATACACTACCAAATGTAAAATAGATAGCTCGTGGGAAGCAGCCGCATAGCACAGGGAGATCAGCTCAGTGCTTTGTGACCACCTAGAGGGGTGGGACAGGGAGGGCGGGAGGGAGATGCAAGAGGGAGGAGATATGGGGATATATGTATACGTATAGCTGATTCACTTTGTTATAAAGCAGAAACTAACACACCATTGTAAAGCAATTATACTCCAATAAAGATGTTAAAAAAAAAAAAAAAGAATCTATCCATGGGAAGAGCGGGCACTGGACATTCCAGGCAGGGCGAATATCATCTCCATTCTCCTAAAGAGCGCCTCTTCTATGCTCAGCAGTCTATTGAATTGTTGGAAATATGGCAGCTATGCTGCCTAGAGAATCACGATCAACACATTCTTTTTTTTTTTTTTTTTAATTATTTATTTATTTATTTTTGGCTGTGTTGGGTCTTCGTTTCTGTGCGAGGGCTTTCTCTAGTTGCGGCAAGCGGGGGCCACTCTTCATCGCGGTGCGCGGGCCTCTCACCATCGCAGCCTCTCTTGTTGCGGAGCACAGGCTCCAGACGCGCAGGCTCAGTAGTTGTGGCTCACGGGCCTAGTTGCTCCGTGGCATGTGGGATCGTCCCAGACCAGGGATCGAACCCGTGTCCCCTGCATTGGCAGGCAGATTCTCAACCACTGCGCCACCAGGGAAGCCCTCAACACATTCTTAATGATGGTAAGGCTCAGGGTGAAACTCACCTGTGGCATCTGGCAAATGCGGCCGTGTGCTAATGTGCTATGTCAGGAGAACCCGGCCAGAGCGGAGCATTGATGACTATTGGTTTTTACAGAGCAGGCATCTGAGATAAGACTAATGACAGCAATAAAGGAGTCTTATCAGCCTCTAGGGTTATTTCAAAGGTGGGTGAATTGAAAAAGTACTGAATGGAACACCTGGGTTTTTAATCCCAGTTCTTCCACTTTCCACTTCTGTGTCTGTGGACAAGTTACTTTACCTCTTGGACCTCTTTGGTCACCTGTGAGATGGGATTATAGACTATATCATATTCTAGGTCTCTTCCACTTCTCAGGCTTTGCAACTCCATGCTCCCGAGAAAAGTAGCACCCTGTTTTAGCATTTGTGACGTGTATCAATACTTTGGAAGAAAAGAAAATGTCCCTTTTTTCTCTCTTCTCCACCGTCTGTGCTCAGAGCCTCAGGAGTTATGGTGCAACATGATTTAATTTCCTGGAGACCATGAACGTCTGCAGCATTTTAATATTATTATATAGGAATATGGAGCTCCTTTGAAGGAAACTCTTACTCCTGTAATAAATATTGATCATTTACTCAATTTACATCCTCAAAGAACTTGAGGCAACATAACTATAATAATAAATAGAAGGTTGGGAGAGGCAGGAAGGAGGCGTGAAAGAGTGACAGGGTTCAGCTCCCTTCCTGAGGATCAGAGAAGACTTCCTGGAAGGGGAGCCATCTGAGCTGAGAAATTAGTACCTTTGATAGGAGGGGCATGGAAAGCAAGGGTAGGCTATAAGTAGGATGACCATATCCTAGTTTCCCCAGGACAGTCTCAGTTTCTACCTCTGTCCTGGTATAATACTCACCAGTGTCCCTTGTCACTCTCAAAAAGCATCCCAGTTTGGATGATAAATTACACAGTCGCCGTAGCTATAAGTGACACTCTCTCAGAGGCCTGAATCTCCCCATGGCTGACAGGATCTGAGAGAAGAAGAGAGAAGTCAGGAATGACTCTAAACTTGCCAGTCGGTTGCCTGGTAAAACAGAGGTAAGATACAGGAAAAAGTAGCATGAGAAGGAGTTGTCAACTAGGAGGAAAGATTATGAATTCAGTTTTAGATTGGAAAGATAGAGCTGGAAGGGGATTGGCACATCACTGGGTCCAACTCCTCCTTCTGAAGATAAAGGGACGGGGCAAAGGATATGAGTCAGGACTGGAACCCGGGCTTCTCCCCCGACAGCCTGCAGCTCTAGCCTCTCAACCCCGCTCGCCGTCTTGAGCTCAATAGTTTTCCTCCAATATTCATGTCTGCTCGGAACCTGTGCCCTTATTTAGAAATATCTTTGCAAATATAATCAAGCTAAGATGAAGTCATCCTGGCGTAGCGTGGGCCTCTAATCCAATGACAGGTGCCAAGGAACTTCGAGGATTGCAGGGGAGCCGCCAGAAGCTAGGAAGAGGCAAGGAAGGATCCTCCCTTAGAGCCTTTGGAGGGGGCGTGGCCCTGCCAACACCTTGATCTTGAACTTCTAGCCTCCAGAGCCATGAGAGAATATACTGCTGTTGTTTCAAGCTGCCCGTTTGTGGTGTTTCGTGACGGCAGCCCTAGGACACTGCTCTACCATCTGAGCTTAGATGGAGCTGTCTGAGAGGCATGAGAAAATATGGGGCTGGAGTGCAGAGGAGTGGTCAGGACTGAAAACAGAGCCAGGGTTGGGAACGGGGACGTGGGAATGGAAGCGAGGACCAAAGGGAAGGGAAGAAAAGAGCTCTGAGGACAGACTGTCAGGAGGAAGGAGAGGCCGAGGAGGCAGAGGGTGCTGTCTGAAGGGCAGGAAGAGAGCGGAAGTGAGGGAGGAATTCCTGAGGAGGCGGGGTTGAGAGGTTCCCGCTAGGGGAGGCGGGCTGATCTGGCAGTGAGGTCACTGGTGACCTTTTCAAGAGCTCCTTTCGAAAAGTGCAGGAGTTAGAAACCACGGGAAGGCTTCAGGAGTGAGTGCCTTGTAAGGAGGGATGGCCAGGGGCGGTCATTCTTTCTGGGGCTTCAGAATGGAGGAGAGAAATAAATAGGGCAATAGCTTAAGGCGTGGAACAGGGAAGAGGGATTTTATTAGGCTATGGAGGATTGAGTATATTTGTGGAAAAAGGTGAGGAAAGGGAAAGATGACAGATGCAGGCTCTTTTGGTGAGTGGCTACGGATGGCCCAAGGTCACCCATGCAAACACACAGATGTGGCACACCTGCCCACAATTCAGCAAATGCTTTGCCTCCACTGGGGCCTCAGGGCTCCTCTGCTACCCATTCCGTCCACCTCTGGGGCCTTGAGACATCTGCTAGGTGATGGGTTCTTGAGTGAGAGTGGGAATGACCGCAGTGCAGAGACCCTGATGTGAGGAGGGTACGGCTGGCATCATTGGGTCTCATCCGTGAGAGTGCAGGGGGCAGCTGCCACGGAGGATGGCACACGCATCCACAGGACAGGAGTCGGGGGCGGGGGGGGGGGCTGTCGCACAGCAGGGGGCCCAGCCCTATCACAAGGGACTCAGCAGCAGAGCCTGCAGCAGCGCGAGCCCGGCGGGCTTCTGGGAGGCAGAGCTGGGCAACACTCCTCTCTCAACCCGCTGACTAAACTGCCAGCTCTGACCCTCTCCTGTCACCACCTTTCATAAAAGGAAGTCCCGTAAACTGAGGCAGCTCTGCGTTCTCTGTGCCTGGTGGCTCGCCCCCCATCCCTTCCTTATTTGATGGGGGGCTCTGGAGGGAGGCTAGCTTTTGGCCTCCATTTCTTCTGTCTCAAGGGGAGACTCATCCCTAAGGATGAATCACAGATAGAGCTTTTAGGGAACACAGTGCTGTCCTTAGGAAAGCAAGGAGTTCCGGGATTACAGGGTCAGATGTGTAAACGAGGGAGACACCCTGCATGTCTAGAGGCCCGCGCAGCCCTTCTAACGTATACACTTGACTTAAAAATAATGGAGATGTGGAGGAGTGCACATTGTGACAAACAAAGGCAAAATGCACACCCCATCTGGTACCCAGCACACGATGATCCAGGAGACATCACACCAGCTGCAGTCCCTCCATGGTCCGGGCCTCCCCTCTGTTACAGGAATTCTGGGGCTCCAGGGGGAGACACAGCATTGGCTAAATTCTGGGTAGGGTGTTAATATATCCGTGTATTGCATGGGTGGGCAGGTGGATGCCAGGGTTTAAGTAATTATTGTGAAAAAGGTAGGATTTTGGAGGAAGCCTGGACCTCTTAACTCTATACTCTTAACTCCTTTCTGTCCTCTTTCCTCCCAACACCCCCAAATTATATATACTTCACCACGAGCTTTTATTCTATTTTTTTCTGTATTTCATTCACCACGTGTTAAGTGGCAGTGCCCATGGTAAGCAGGTGAGGAAGCATGCCAACCAAAAGGGCCAGAGCCACGTAGCTGGTAAATGGTGGAATCTGGGCTTGAACGGGTCCGTGACTCCAACTCAAATGCTCTTCCCCCTACACCCTCTGTAGCTTCCCATTTCTAAGTGGAGCTTGACTCCCAGCTGGGCTAAAGCAGCATGATGACATCTTCAGAACTTCAACATTCAGGAACTTTATGTAAGACTCGGCTGGAACCAGCAAGTCATTCTGAGTCTCCTGGTTTACCCCACAGGGCAGGATCTCCGCTCTGCTCCTGGGTCCTTCCACTGCTGCCTCCTTGTTGGCAGTGTGGCCAAAGCACTGGGTTATGGTGTCGGGATCTCACCCCTCCTTGCAAGCAGGCCTTCCTCAGAGGTCTAAGACCACGTCCGGCTGCTGTATTCTGACATCTAGGGAAGCCTCCTTCATTATGATGCCCATTTGCTACTATACAGAATATTGTTGGATGGGAAGGAGGAGCTGAAACCTAGGCGGGGTCTCCAGAGATGATTCTCAGACCCACACCTCCAAACTGGCTTCCCGAGGGAACCTCCACCACATCCTCAAAGGTGAAGGCCACCTATGGAAGCTATGGTACTGCCACCATCCCTGCTGCCACTCCCACTGCCACAATTGCCTCTCAACATTCATGAACTTGGTGTCCAGACCCTGCAGTGCTATTGTAACAGGGAAGCCACTGCCCACCCCAACTGCTCCTAACCCAAGAGTCTATGATTTCACTAGGCAGCGTATAACTTCAAAGCAGCAGGAAGTTGGTCTCTATCTGCCTTCCACTTCCCAGATCTCCCTAGTTCACCTAACTGGCAGAATATAAATTATATCTAGACTCCTAGTGGCAAAGGAGTCTGAGAAATGTGGTGTAAAATTTTCTGGTCACTACAGTACAAGGAGAAGTTTAAGATGGATGCTGAGGGCCAAACCACCATATACACCACATTTGGTGAGAAAAAATATTGAATATTCAAAATAAATATTCCAAAGATTTTCTAAATGCTTCTGGCTTAACGTTTGTTTAATGAAATTTTAAAAAAATCTTAGGTATCTGAAGATTATGGGCATGTTCACAAGTGCCAAGAGTCCTCTTAACCATCCACAAGCTTACTTTTCTCCACCAATATCACCATTGCAGAGTTCAGGGGGTTTCTCATCCGTTGGGAGATTAGATCCTAAAAAGAATGATCCATTTTCATTCTTTCCATTTTTTCAATTATAGAAACAATACAAGCATTGCTTGTCTGTAAAATATAGTAAAAATACCTGTAATCCTATGTCACTATCACAATAACTACTTCACTCTTTTCCTATGCATATTTACATCTTTGTGAATGTAATGTTCATAGAATTTTGGTTTTTTTCACATAACATTGCATCATAATTATTTCCCATGTCGTTGCGTAGCCACAATTTTAATGGCCCCATAATATTTCATGAATACAGGTATCATAATTTGCTCAGCCAATGTTCTCTTGTTGAATATTTTGGTTGTTTCCAATTATTTATTACTATGAATAATGCTTTGAAGAGCGTCATGCATATTCAGACAGTTGTGTCACATTCCCTGAAGTGGGACGATGAGTTAATATGTACTGGTTAAAGGGTATCCATTTTTACATGAGTATCAACAGGTTTTGACCAACGTTTCTTCAAAATCACCTCTGGCAAAAGCAATTACTAAATTTTTCTCCAGCAATTACTAAATACAGAGCGTGTTTCTACCTAGCCCATCCTTAGCACTGGTCTCGGGAGCAACTTTTGGCAGCTACCAAAATTGGGGAAATGGTGTCCTTGGCCGTGAAGACTCTGTTGACATCGCTCACATCTCTGAATCTCAAATCCCGGAGAGCTGCCTGGGTTGTTATGACCCAAATCTTGGGACCAGGGTGAGGCCAAAGAGGGTATGCAGCATCTTCAGGGTCTCCTGCACCTTTTCATATCTCAAGGCGCAGCTTTCCTGACCAGAGAAGCCCTCTTTGGATAAGGTGCAGTAAAAGTTGATCAGCTCCAGCCAAGTCTTAAGCCCAGAACATGCACATTTAGATGTGCAGATGCCATGCTTTCAGGGAGCCTTAGATAAACAGGCAGGTTACTCCCCTACTTTTTGATTCCTCCCCCTTCCCCCAGATGGAGAAAGACAATATTATTTAGGTTAAAATAAAACAGTCTGGGTTACACTTTATTTAAGAAGATAGCTTGGGATGAGTTTAAGATCTAGAAGACCAGAGTCTTTAAAGATAGGCAGATGCAATACTGCAAGATTTTACTCTCTTGGCCACTCTGCACCCTACTGTGAGACCAGGCTTCTAAAGCCCCTCCAGCCCCAGGAAAACGTGCTGAAGGCGCCTACTCAGAAGGGCTCCATCCTGGTGACTACTTATTGCCCAGTCCAGGGCAGGGTGGATTTAGCCCCTTGGTGAGAATAAGGAGGCACAAGTTTTGCTCTAGGTATTATGTGTTTTCAGTGAGAGAGAAAAATTCGAGTAAGTGGCCATTCTCCCCAACGAAGCAGCCTGGCATAGCATCTTGAGTTTTCACTTTGTCCCCTCCACGGGACGTGCTCTCGTGCTGCACAAAAGGAGGTGCACCCCTCACATCGCGCAGTGGGTCCTCAATTCTAGAACTCCACTCCACCCCCACGTGTGCCTCCACCCCTCCCCTCCTCCAGCCACCATAACTGCTCCATAAATGACGTTCGCAACAACTTCCCCCCTCCAGGCCTGAGGAATGCCAAAGCTTGCTGAGCAATACTGTTTGCAAAATCCCGGGCTCTGGGGGCAGATTTTCCGCTGCTCCGAATCTCCCTCCAGCCTCAAGCATTGCCCAATCCCTACGGTCCGGCTGACCCTCCCCAGCGACTGCCCCCTGGTCTGCCCCAAACCAGGCAGCACCACCCCACCAGGAGGTAAGACAACTTCCCGGGACACCCCAACGTCTCCTTTCGCCCCCATCCGGTAGCTTGGAAATTTGCACTGGGCAGTGACGTCACACTGGGAGGCGGGTCCCCACTGTCCCGCACACCAATGGCGCGGCCGCGGACGGCCTCTCCTTTCCCAGTGATTGGTGCCCCTCTGCTCCACCCCAGCCCGCCATGGCGTCAGGCGCCGCAGCACCCGGGAGGTGGTTCCCACTTTAGAGAAGTGAAGTTTTTCGTCCCCTCCCCCTCCCCGCCCGCCTCCTGCAGCCTCCCGCGCCCAGCGGAGCCGGCGGATGGAGCTACGCTGCGGCGGCGTAGGGAGCCAGGCTGGAGGGCGCAGGATGGATGGGGACAGCCGAGATGGCGGCGGCGGCGGCTGCAAGGACGCCGGGTCGGAGGACTATGAGAACCTGCCGACCAGCGTCTCCTTATCCATCCACATGACAGCCGGAGCGATGGCCGGGATCCTGGAGCACTCGGTCATGTACCCGGTAGACTCAGTGAAGGTGAGGCGCGAGGGGACTTTAGGGACGGAGCGAGCGGAGAGGAGAGCGCGCGCGCGTGCGTTTGCATCCCGCGCAGGAGCAGCCTGGATGCAGCTCTCCGAAACCGCGCTCTCCTCGGGGCCGCGGCGCCCCGGGTCTCCTGGGTCTCACCGGGAGCTGGCGCGCGCAGCCGGGGCGCCGGGGAGCGCGCTGCGCAGCTCCTTCCGCTGTGCGCCTGGGCCCTGGGGGCACCCCCCGCGCCCACGAGGGTGCCCCAGCCGGCGCCCCGCTCCGCCGCTCCCGCCGAGTTCCCTGCCCAGGCTGCTGGCGGCGCTGCGGCCGGCGAGGAGGAGTGGCGAGCGCCGCTGGCCTCGGTGGTGGCGGCGGGGTTCCCGAGGGAGGCGTCCGGTGCAGCTTTGCACAGTCTTACCACTGTCTGGCCACGCGATCGGAGAGTTTGCGGTCCCGGGTCGTTGCGGCTCCCGCTGGCGCGCCCGGTGTCCGAGCCGCGGCAAGTGGCGTCCGCCGGCCGGTGCCGGGTGGCCGAGGCTGCCCACACGTGCGCTGACCCCGAGGGACCCGCCGCCGGGAGCGCTAACCACGGTCGCGCCGAGGAACGTGTCCCTGGTCCGGCCGGCCCGGCCACCCGCCCTCCGGCTGTCGAGCCGCTGAGAGGCAGTAAGACTTGCAATGACATTTGCTTTCTCATTTTGTTGCAGGAAGGCGGGCAGGCAGGGAGAGCGTGTGCTATACAGCCTTTCTTACGGTTTGTGTAATAGACGTTCAGTTGGCCCGGTACTTCCCGGGTAGTTTTAAATGCATTTCTGTAAGGAGGCAGCTTTAGCCAGGCGGATTTTGCCTGAGTTGCCCTCAGTCAGCTTGTTCAGGATACCGAATGGTTAGGGGATAGAGTGCTGAGGGCGAGTAATACTAGTATCGACACATTGCACTTTTGTGGGCAGAACTCATCTAAAACATACAACAACCCTGGGGATTAACAGATGAAGAAACCGTGGCACAGAGAGGTGAACAGATTAGCCTGCCCGGGCTCATGAGCCACCTGTATCCTCCGACTTCAGCCCCAGTGTGCTTTGGGAGATTTGGGGACCTCTCCGGGTGGCAGTTATCTTGGAAGGCAGGCCCAGCAGACTTCCCCAGCTAGCATCTGTATCTTGTTGCTGATGCTGGCCCCACGTGCGTGGTGTGAAGGCCAGAATGTCTAATGCAGAGGGTTTTCCCTGCCCTGGGCAGCTCTCAGAGCTGGCAGTCAGTGGCTGGACAGACACGGGTCCAGAGAGGAGGCCATGGGCATTGGCAGTAAGGTGAGCCCAAGTCTTATATTGTGCTGCTGGGACTGAGCCATCACCCCTTCTGTCCCTCCGGCATCCCAGTGGGGAATTAAGGGAATGGTCTTTGCCTGCCAGGGTTACAGAGGCCACAGGGAGATCTTGTCTCTTAGGTTTCCGAAGCTGCTCCAGGAAAGACCCTGGACAGATACCAGGTGGCATTTGTATAGGAAAGAATCCCTCACGTGTAATAAAATTCCCCATGTTTGAAGTTGTTGTCTCAGGTGCCTTGGACAGAGTGTGGGAAAGTTAGGAGCAGGGAGATGTTATTTGAGCAGGCACCAGACCCACTGGGTCGTGGAGATGAATGTCCCGTCAAGGACCTGTACCACTTCCGAGGCCCTTGGCCTCTGCTGTGAGTTTGGTTCAGGGCATCATTTTAGCTTATCTTTAGGATTAGGAACAGTCAGTCATGCCTTTTGAGCTCCCTGTGACACTGAAGAGGCATTAATCTCACGTGTTTAAATTTTGTGATCTGTGTTTAGTTTCTTCCCTGCCCCTCCTGCCCTGTGGATGCTGGTCTGTTTTTTTTAAAATTTATTTATTTATTTAATTTTATTTTTGGCTGTGTTGGGTCTTCGTTTCTGTGTGAGGGCTTTCTCTAGTTGTGGCAAGTGGGGGCCACTCTTCATCGCGGTGCGCGGGCCTCTCACTATCGTGGCCTCTCTTGTTGCAGAGCACAAGCTCCAGATGCGCCGGCTCAGTAGTTGTGGCTCACGGGCCTAGCCGCTCCGTGGCATGTGGGATCCTCCCAGACTGGGGCTCGAACCCGTGTCACCTGCATTGGCAGGCAGACTCTCAACCACTGCGCCACCAGGGAAGCCCAGTGCTGGTCTGTTTTGATCCATTTGTCACTGTGTACTTAGTGTTACTTTCCCTAGCGGTTTTCACCTGTGACCAGGTTAACGTGGTGTGTGTATGGTCGAAGGAGCTGGTCTCACCGTCCTAGGCAAGTCATTCTATGGGGCTTGACTGTAAAATGAAGGCTTGGGTTAACCAACCAGGAAGGTTTTCTAGGTTCTGCGATTATAATCCTAGCTCTGAATAACAACCCTTAGGGGTTCTTCTGGTTTTGAGCATGCAGGTTTGGCTTTAAAGCCCCTCTTGTTTTTTGGCTACAACTTTCTTGGATTACTCTTTTCATTTTGCAGCAGGGATAAAAGGCACAGAGTTAAGTGGTATGAGCCCCTCTGTGTGACCCCAGGGAGGCCGCGGCAGAGTGCCAACGTGTGCCAAGACCAGCATGGTTGTCTGTGTCCAACATGAGATATGCTTCAGTCATGGAAATGCTCTACTTGGGGAGCCCTTCACTGTGTTCTTCTTAAATATTTGGGAAGATGAAGACTGTGAGTAATTGAATCAGGAGCCCTGGGCTGGGGTTCAAGCCCGGCCCCTAACTTGTTTCATGCCTTAGGCACTGTTCTGTGCCTTAGTTTTGTCACTAGTAAAACGGAGGCTGTGGACCAGTTCAGTATTTTCCATTTTTAACCTGTCCCCCTTTCTACGAACACAGAACACTCATTGTCCTTTTTACTTTCTTGAAATTTCAAATAAGCCAAATCAATGTAAATTGTATCCTGAAAGGGAAAAAAAAAAAGTTTTCTTTGATTTTATAAGGCACACAGTTTTAACCTGTTCTTGTAAAGTTCACTGAGAGTGTTGGATGGGCCTGCTTTTTCCAGTTTTTCTCTCCTAGATAGTGTGAACCATGGTGCTCAGGGATGGTCACTTTCATTTCTGAGCCCAGCGAGCTGTTAGGTTGGGTCATTAAGTGCAGATGGTCAGCCTTGCTAATGCTTCCCATTGTAACATTACATACATTTCCCCATGAAATCCCATCCCCCCAACAATGTCACCTTAATGATCTGCATTTTTCAAACTGGGTGGTGACTCATTAGTGGGAGCAACATTTTTTTAAAATTAATTAATTAATTAATTCTTGGCTGCGTTGGGTCTTCGTTGCTGCGCACAGGCTTTCTCTAGTTGCGGTGAGCGGGGGATACTCTTCGTTGCGGTGCGCGGGCTTCTCATTGCGGTGGCTTCTCTTGTTGCGGAGCACGGGCTCTAGGCGTGCGGGCTTCAGTCGTTGCGGCACATGGGCTCAGTAGTTGTGGCTTGCGGGCTCTAGAGCGCAGGCTCAGTAGTTGTGGCGCATGGGCTTAGTTGCTCTGCAGCATGTGGGATCTTCGCGGACCAGGGCTCGAACCGGTGTCCCCTGCATTGGCAGGCGGATTCTTAACCACTGTGCCACCAGGGAAGTCCCGGGAGCAACATTTTTAAAAAGCCAGATTGGTGCGAGTACAAAGTACAGGCATGTGTGGCATGCGGTAAGGAGCAGGGTCGCTCCATGAAATTCTGCTTGGGTTGTGTGTGTGTGTGTGTGTGTGTGTGTGTGTGTGTGTGTGTTCCCTGAGTGGCTGTGTAAAGTGCACTTCTGGCTGGGGATTATGGGCAAAAACGTCTGAAAAACACTGAACCTCATAATCACTAGTGCCTCTCGAGCTCCAGCAGTCAACAGCCTGTGATTATTAAGTGGGTATTTGGAAGACTTTCGGCAACTTTTCTCCTCTTTCCTGTGTCTTCCTCTGTCGCTTGTCCCCGCGCTGGTGGCATCCATAAAGGGCCAGGCTGCTGGGACCCCGTAGTGGTCCCAGGAGAGGGAGCGAGGGGGCTCTCTGTAGGGCTCTCAGCAAAGGGTAGCCACGACTTGCTCCTTTCCAACTGGGGCTTTGCAGCCCCTCTACCGTGAGCCTCGCCCTGGTGCTCCAGAGGGGCCAGTGGCGTGGTCGCCTAGACCAGCACTTGGGATGGATGTGAGAACCCCTGGTCGGGAGCGCTCAGGACTGTGGGGAGAATGCCAGGTGGGTGGAGGAGGAAATTCCAACCAGATTAGGCACACCGCTCGCAGACCATGCTGAGTCCTGCGGTGGCGAAAGCAGGGGCAGAAGGAAACAGGAAAGATTTGAAGCGAGGGAACTTCCGCTGACCCTTTCACAGCCCTTCTCTTGTTTTGCTTGTCAGGGAAACTCAGTCCTCAAGCTCTGCTGGGGGAAGCCCTCCTTCCCCGCCAGGGTGCAGCCGGCTGGCAGGGCACTGACAGCCGGCCGAGTGGGTTAAGGCTCAGCCTTCTCTCTAGGAGCTGGTGGCTGCCGAGCCAGTTAGAAACCTCGCTTGGCCTTGGGGGTTTGTGTCGCTGGCCCTGCTGAGCTCTGCATTCCTCCACTTCTGGCTTTGCTCATCCTTCCTGGTCCCAGCAGCGCAAGCTGACTGCTAGGGTCCTCTGGGGAGCTGGGGGGCAGGGGGCGAAGGCAGCTGCCGGTGTCCCTCCCACCCACTCCAGTGCTTTCGAAACCAAGTACCTTCCAGTAGATGCCATTCTGCTTCGAAAGGGCGTGAAATCCCAAATTGCTTTCGTTCTTGCAACAAAATTATAGTGATCTTTCCTGTCTCCTAGAGATCCCGCCCCTCCCTTCTTTTCTGTCCTCCTTCAGCGGGAGGCGCTTCTCTAAGAGGTAGATTTCGGAGTGGCGTGGGGTCCAGCGAGGAGTCCTCTTGAACTTCTGTCGGGTTGTTTGTTTCATGAGCACCCAGGCCGCGTGCTGATGCCCAGGGCTGGGGTCTGCTGGAGGATCTCAGGCGGTCCCAGATCAGCACTTGGCCCCCACGTGGCCACTTTCCTGCCGGCTGCTGGCCCCCTCTGCCCAGAAGTGGGGGAGGGTGAGGCTGGGGCAAAGGGCTTGGAGGGGAGCCCCTAGGATTATAGTGGGCGGCCAAGGCGGCCTCAGCTCTTTAACAGCGGGAGGCACTTGGGGCTAATTGGGGGGATTCAGTCACATTGTTTAAACCATACAGGGGTGTGCACATGGGGTAGGGGGCTGTGCACATGGGGTAGGGGGTGTGCACATGGAGTAAGGGGGTGTGCACATGGAACACGGGTGTGCACATGAAGTGGGGGGGCGTGTCATGTGGAAGGGAGGGCGTGGCTCTGTGGAGTAGGCCTTCCATAGTTTTCTGGTTTCCGTTGGGCACCTTTTAGCCATCTGTGGCCCTTTCATTGAAGAGGGCTTTTGTCCCACCGCTCTTTGGGGTGGTGACCAAACTCCAGACTTGAGTCCCACTTTCCTTCTTTTACAGGCTTGGGTTCTGGACCCCTTCTGGCTTTCCCTGACCCACTGGATGAACTGGCTTGCTTGTGTTCAAAGAAAGCCTTTGGTAGTCCCTCTTGAACCCCAGAACTGGCTCTTTTCATATCTCCCCTGGTACCCAGCCTTTCCATCTCAGAGAGTTTTCTTTTTGTTTTTAATCTTCATTGAGTTCTGCTTCTCCCAAAGCCTGCCCTCCCCTCCCGGCCTCCACCTGGAATGTTTGCTGCCGCCGTTTTTCATAGGAGGCTTGCATCCGATCACTGTCTCTTTAACTGCAAAGCTGCCCTCAAGCTCCTTCTGAGCTGCAGTTTCTCACCCTCAGAGAACTATCTTGGGGCAATTCAGATCCCAGTCTTGGACTTACCGGTTGGGTGGGACACTTAGCTTTTCTGAGGTCTAGTTTCCTTATCTGTGAAATGCAGACACAAATTTTCTTCCTGCTTTTTCTCACCTGAACCAACTTTCCATTGCTTCCTTCTTCCCTTGTTTTCCCGTCGGAACCCATGGAAGTTCCCTGTAACAGGCTCCCTTACATCTTCACTGAGCTTTCCTTCCTCCTGCCGGTGCTGATGGAAATCCAACTCTTCTCCTGAGACCCCCACTCCCCTGAAGCCTCTCAAGAAAAGATGGTTCCCATCGCCTCAAACCACATGCCTTGGGGCTGCTCCCCTCTCTCTGGCTGTTAATCACCCACCTTATCAACTGCTCCTTCCCCTTTGAGGCTCCCGCCATCCACTTCCACCAGTGTCCGTCCCTCTTCTCTCCCTGTCCCCACTCACCTCCTACTCTGCTGGGATGGCAGGATGGGTAGGGGCAGGGGCCCTTCGGCCAGACTGCATGGACCAGGGCCTGCTTCCCACTTGGGTGTGACCTGGGGCAAGTTTCTTCATTCACCCCTCTGCCCAGTTTGCCCACCTGTGAAAAAAAAAGACAAGATGGTACTGATGTCCCAGGTGGCTGTGAGGGTTAAGTCCTTACAGCACTTATCAGAGCCTGCCGTGTATGCGTGTCCTCTAGGTGTGAGCTCTCAGCTTCATGTGATCATCATCAATGACGCGATCCAGTCACTCTCCCTCGTGCTCTGGATGTTGGCGTCTGGCTCGTAGACGGGCTCCTCTACCCTGAATCCCATCATCGTCGGGAGACTGTCCCCTCTGGGCCACCACCCAACTAACACCCAAATCTCTCCATTCTTTACGTTGCTCAGGTCGAGGGCCGTTACCTCCACGGGGCCTTGTCCTGACCCAGAGCCTTTCCGCCTCTGGAATCGTGCATTCAGACGTCTCGTAGCCTGGCCACAGCTTTCTCATGGTCGCACGGTGCTGGGGCTCCTGTCTCTCCTGTCTCTCCTGTCTCTCCTGCCTCTCCTGTCTCTCCTGTCTCTCCTGCCTCTCCTGCCTCTCCTGTCTCTCCTGTCTCTCCTGTCTCTCTCCTGTCTCTCCTGTCTCTCCTGT
Source organism: Balaenoptera musculus (assembly GCF_009873245.2). NCBI lineage: Eukaryota > Metazoa > Chordata > Mammalia > Artiodactyla > Balaenopteridae > Balaenoptera > Balaenoptera musculus. The sequence goes on along the minus strand of NC_045790.1, from coordinate 14,837,503 downwards.
CTCTCCTGCCTCTCCTGCCTCTCCTGCCTCTCCTGCCTCTCCTGTCTCTCCTGTCTCTCTCCTGCCTCTCCTGCCTCTCCTGTCTCTCCTGTCTCTCCTGTCTCTCTCCTGTCTCTCCTGTCTCTCCTGTCTCTCCTGTCTCTCTCCTGTCTCTCCTGTCTCTCTCCTGTCTCTCCTGTCTCTCTCCTGTCTCTCCTGTCTCTCCTGCCTCTCCTGTCTCTCCTGTCTCTCCTGTCTCTCCTGTCTCTCTCCTGTCTCTCCTGTCTCTCCTGTCTCTCTCCTGTCTCTCCTGTCTCTCCTGTCTCTCTCCTGTCTCTCCTGTCTCTCCTGTCTCTCCTGTCTCTCCTGCCTCTCCTGCTCTCCTGTCTCTCCTGTCTCTCCTGTCTCTCCTGTCTCTCCTGTCTCTCTCCTGTCTCTCCTGTCTCTCCTGTCTCTCCTGTCTCTCCTGTCTCTCCTGTCTCTCCTGTCTCTCCTGTCTCTCTCCTGTCTCTCCTGTCTCTCCTGTCTCTCCTGTCTCTCCTGTCTCTCCTGTCTCTCCTGTCTCTCCTGTCTCTCCTGTCTCTCCTGTCTCTCTCCTGTCTCTCCTGTCTCTCCTGTCTCTCCTGTCTCTCCTGTCTCTCCTGTCTCTCCTGTCTCTCCTGCCTCTCCTGTCTCTCCTGTCTCTCCTGTCTCTCCTGCCTCTCCTGTCTCTCCTGTCTCTCCTGTCTCTCCTGTCTCTCCTGTCTCTCCTGTCTCTCCTGTCTCTCCTGTCTCTCTCCTGTCTCTCCTGTCTCTCCTGTCTCTCCTGTCTCTCTCCTGTCTCTCCTGTCTCTCCTGTCTCTCCTGTCTCTCCTGTCTCTCCTGTCTCTCCTGTCTCTCCTGCCTCTCCTGTCTCTCCTGTCTCTCCTGTCTCTCCTGTCTCTCCTGTCTCTCCTGTCTCTCCTGTCTCTCTCCTGTCTCTCCTGTCTCTCCTGTCTCTCCTGCCTCTCCTGTCTCTCCTGTCTCTCCTGTCTCTCCTGTCTCTCCTGTCTCTCCTGTCTCTCCTGTCTCTCCTGTCTCTCCTGTCTCTCCTGTCTCTCCTGTCTCTCCTGTCTCTCTCCTGTCTCTCCTGTCTCTCCTGTCTCTCCTGTCTCTCCTGTCTCTCCTGTCTCTCCTGTCTCTCCTGTCTCTCCTGTCTCTCTCCTGTCTCTCTCCTGTCTCTCCTGTCTCTCCTGTCTCTCCTGTCTCTCTCCTGTCTCTCCTGTCTCTCCTGTCTCTCCTGTCTCTCCTGTCTCTCCTGTCTCTCCTGTCTCTCCTGTCTCTCCTGTCTCTCCTGTCTCTCTCCTGTCTCTCCTGTCTCTCCTGTCTCTCTCCTGTCTCTCCTGTCTCTCCTGTCTCTCCTGCCTCTCCTGCCTCTCCTGTCTCTCCTGTCTCTCCTGTCTCTCTCCTGCCTCTCCTGTCTCTCCTGTCTCTCCTGTCTCTCTCCTGTCTCTCCTGTCTCTCCTGTCTCTCCTGTCTCTCCTGCCTCTCCTGCCTCTCCTGTCTCTCCTGTCTCTCTCCTGTCTCTCCTGTCTCTCCTGTCTCTCTCCTGTCTCTCCTGTCTCTCCTGTCTCTCCTGTCTCTCCTGTCTCTCTCCTGTCTCTCTCCTGTCTCTCCTGTCTCTCCTGTCTCTCCTGTCTCTCTCCTGTCTCTCCTGTCTCTCCTGTCTCTCCTGTCTCTCCTGTCTCTCCTGTCTCTCCTGTCTCTCCTGTCTCTCCTGTCTCTCCTGTCTCTCCTGTCTCTCCTGTCTCTCCTGTCTCTCCTGTCTCTCCTGCCTCTCCTGTCTCTCCTGTCTCTCCTGTCTCTCCTGTCTCTCCTGTCTCTCTCCTGTCTCTCCTGTCTCTCCTGTCTCTCCTGTCTCTCCTGTCTCTCCTGTCTCTCCTGTCTCTCCTGTCTCTCTCCTGTCTCTCCTGTCTCTCTCCTGTCTCTCCTGTCTCTCCTGCCTCTCCTGTCTCTCCTGTCTCTCCTGTCTCTCCTGTCTCTCTCCTGTCTCTCTCCTGTCTCTCCTGTCTCTCCTGTCTCTCCTGTCTCTCCTGTCTCTCCTCTCGGCGCATCCCTGGCTTGCTCAGCCCATCACTGCAGCCACTCCCGGGCCCGCAGTTTCTCTGCCTGTGGTTCTTCCAGCGCTGGCCTGCCCACACCTGATACCTAACAACCCACCAGCCGCTGGGCAGCCGAGCCCTTCGGGAGAAACCCACACTGCTGCCCCGTGTGCCAGGCCTCTGGGGCCCCCAGCCTGTCCTTTCCCGTGTTCCGGTCCGTCTGCTTTTGTCCTCCTCAACAGCTGCTTCAGACCATCTTGCTTCTCAGACCCCCACCCCCCCCACTTCTCTCAGCCTCAGTGTGGCATTTTGCTCCCTGATGACAGAGGAACCAGGACCCCAGTCAGACTCTCCTGTGACTCTCCTTCCAACTAGCCTGCCGTCCCCCGCCCTTCCCTCCTCCTATCGTAAGGTAAGAGGGTCCTTCCTTCCTCTAAGGGGAATCAGCGGGGGGAGGGTGACGTGTACGGACCACCCCATACACCTGGGTTTGAATCCTGGCTCTCCACCTGGGCCACCTTACTTGGCCTCTCTAAGCTCAGTTTCCTTCTCTGCAGAGTGTGGATGTGAATCCCAAGACCTACCTTATAGGGTTGTTGAAAGAATTAAGCGGGGTGACGTACGTGAAGCTCTTGCTGCAGTGCCTGGCACCTAAGTTCTCAATAAAGGTCATGGGAGTAGTTATTTTGGTCAGCTGTCTCATGGGTAACCCGGTTCCAGTATCCTTAGCACACAACCACCCACCCCCGCCCCACCATTGGTCCCTTCTCAGGAGCATTTCTACGTCCAGTCTGTACTTCTCCCATCTTAAATAATGAACCAACCCCAGGCAGCTCACCTTGAGCCCACGTGCCCTTAAAATAACAAATGTTAGGGAAGGATGGTTGACATGCAGTCTCTTCCTCCTCCCCTTGTCACCCCCCAGGCCTCTGGGGTTTTGTGCCCGTCACTCTGCTGCAAGCCCACTAGGGTGCCAGCGATCTCCTGGCTAATAAATTCAGCCATCGTTTTCCTGGCCCCTCTTGCCCGTCACTCTGCTGCAAGCCCACTAGGGTGCCAGCGATCTCCTGGCTAATAAATTCAGCCATCGTTTTCCTGGCCCCTCTTGCCCGTCACTCTGCTGCAAGCCCACTAGGGTGCCAGTGATCTCCTGGCTAATAAATTCAGCCATCGTTTTCCTGGCCCCTCTTTGCCCGTCACTCTGCTGCAAGCCCACTAGGGTGCCAGCGATCTCCTGGCTAATAAATTCAGCCATTGTTTCCTGGCCCCTCTTGCCCGTCACTCTGCTGCAAGCCCACTAGGGTGCCAGCGATCTCCTGGCTAATAAATTCAGCCGTCGTTTTCCTGGCCCCTCTTGCCCGTCACTCTGCTGCAAGCCCACTAGGGTGCCAGCGATCTCCTGGCTAATAAATTCAGCCGTCGTTTTCCTGGCCCCTCTGATAGCAGGCAGCCTGCTGGTCTCCTCAGGATCCTGCCCTCTACCTTCTTTTCTTCCCTCGGGACACGTCTCCATTTCTGCCTGGTCCTGATAACCCGCAGGTTGCATCTCTGTGTCTCTGGTCCAGACTCTCTAGGAGCTAGATAAACAGTTGCCTTGAAGACATGTCCATTTGGCTGCCTTGGTGTCCATCATGGACATCCTGCCCTCCCCTCTGGCCTGCCCTTTGGCCTGGGCCCCCTCCCTCAGAAAATTGGGGATGGTCTTCAGCTTGTCCCCCACCTCTGCCCCCCCCCCCCCCTCTCCCCGTATGCTTCCAAGACCTGTCCGCTCCTGCATCTGTAATACCTCTTAATTTGTTTTCTTCTCCCTCCTACTGCTTCTACCTTGGTTCAGGGGACTCAGCAGCTGGCGCCTTTACATTGCAGACTTCCCTGATCACAGAGTCACAGTTGAATAAACCCTCCCCTCCACTCACCCACACTTCCCTATTGCCCGGCCCTGCTTTTTCTCCACAGCGTGTGTTACCTTATAACACACAATACTGTTAATTCATACCTATTTATTTATTTATTTTTCTGGCCCTGCCACCCAGCTTGTGGGATCTTAGTTCCCTGACCAGGGATCGAACCTGTGCCCCCTGCAATGGAAGTGTGGAGTCTCAACCACTGGACTGCCAAGGAATTCCCTCATATTTATTATTTACATTGTTTACTATTTTCTTCATATTTGTAATGTTATTTACATTGTTTATGGTCTCCCTTCCTTGGAATGTCAGCTCCCAGCGGGCAGGAGTGTTTTACTCCTTTGTTCTCTGGTGTGTTCCCACTGACAGAAACAGTACCCGGCACACAGTAGGTGCTCAGTTAAGTATTGATATTTGTTGAATGAATTCCCACAGATCCTTCCTAGCTAGTCCTGCACACTCCCAGTTTTCTCTCCTTAAGTAAGGAAGCGTAGCAATATCCATCCTGCCCACCTTTCAGATCTACTTACTGGATCTTGGAAGAAAGTGCAGCTAGGTTTGCAGTGAACACAGTTTAAAAAGCATGAAGCTCTCTGCAGGTGCCAGGCCATGGTATTTACTATCAAGCCAGGATCGTGTTAAAGGGGTAAGGTTAGCTGATTGGAATGGAAAGCCCAGCCTGTTCTCCATGTTGCTGCAGAGCCTGCAAGGGGCCTGAGGGGGTAGAGGGGCAGCCCATTGTCTCAGTTACATCCACTGGTGTCTCCCCGCACCTGACACTCCCCTAGCTGTCCCCGTTGCCTTCAGAATAAAACCTGGACTACCTCGCATGGCATGCAAAGACCTCTGACTTAGCCACCGGGGATACATAAAGGTTTTCCGTGACTCTTGGTTGAATGAATCAGTTGTTTTAAAAAAGATGTGGGGGAAAAAGTGCTTTAAAACCTGCTGTGAAACAAATGCTAGTTTTTATTTTGTTTTGCTTAGCGTTGTTTGGAATCTCTACTGTATCTTGGTCACAAAGAGACTTTCTCAGCCCTTTTGCCTGTCCCTTTCTTGAGGTAGAGCCCATAAGCCTCAGTTAAACCCTGATGAGGCTATTAATTCATCTGGCCACCCACTTCATTCATTCCACACTTAACTGAGGGCCCCTCCTACCCCGGGCAACAAAAATAAGTCCTGACCCCTATTTCCAGAGCTTGCTCCCTATAATTAGACCCTGAGCTTAGGTGATGGGACCAGCTGGCTGCCTTTGAGGAGGTGAATGGCCCAACTTGATATTTGCTTTCAGATGGGCATGAGGGCTGGGATGTGGCGTCTGGAGGGCTCAGGCTGCCATCTTGAAGGTCTGGAGCCAGATTGGGAGTGTCACTGGGGTGTCTCTGCCTGGCATTCTTGCATTGGCTCCTGTCCCCGTGGGAGACACTGGCCCTCAGTTGTACTGTTCCTCCTTGCCCACCCACCCCCCACCATCCTCTTCCTCACCCCTGCGGTTGTTAGTCATTCTGGAAGCTGAAATTGGCTCACAGAAGGTACCTTTGAGAACCCCCTCGCCGTACCCTCCCAGTAATCCCAGACTGCCGGGAAGGGCCGTTGTCTGGTCACTAAGAGGTGTTTTGGTTTCACATTCGTTCTTTCTCTCTGAAGAGAAAACAAAACATGTTGAAATAGAGAGAAATCCCAGCAGCAGCTTGGTTGAAGCAAGAGTTGCATAACAGGTTTAGGAAATGCCTGGCCACCGTGGATCAGGTGGAGGGACTGCCGCTTCGTGTCATGGAGAGGACGTCCTCTGAGGCCACCAGCCTCCAGATCCATCACACACATCCTGCGAGAGACCCAGAAAGCCACGGTACCCTGAGATCTGGTGGCAAAAGCCCCTGATGGATCTCTCATTGTAGCGACAGCCTTTGTTCCCTGGAGATGCTGCCTTGGGCAGGGGCTGGGAAGGGGGGCGTGTCTGTCAGACTGGTGCTGGTGTTGAAGCCCCTAGAAAGGGCACTGAACTAGGAGGGGGTGGGGCTGGCCCATGAATTTAAGTCTCAGTCCTGCCATTCACCAGCTTTGAAACCTGGACGAGTTATTTCTCTGGGCCAGTGTCTCCTTGTCTCATAGACTGTTATTAGTCACCTAGACTAATATCATCTGTTTACCTACTTGACAGGGCTGTTGAGAAGCTCAGGTGGGATCATGTTTGCGGGCGGCTTTTGTAAACCTTGACAGGCCCAGCTAATGACAGATCATATCAGAGGCAATATGCTTAATGATTAAGAGCCGTTCAAGTTAACAGCACGGGCTCTGGGGCTAGACTCCCTAGGCTGGTGCCTGGACAAGTTACTGAAAACTCTGTGCCTTATTTTTCTCATCTGTGAAATGGGGATAAAATAGTATGCACCTCAGCGTGTTGCTATGAGAATTAATTATGATACACCTAGAATGTTAAGAATAGCGTCAGGGACATGGAAAGCACTCCCTTAATATTAGCTCGTAATATCATTTCTGAAAGTGTTATTTCTTGAATGCCTGGTTGTGCTTGTATGTTGCTATTGTAATTGTATATTGCAGTATTTTTGTATTGTTTCAACCTATATTCTGTCCCTTGATCCTCTTAGCTCTCCTTTGAAGATAGGAAAAGGCATGTGCAGTTTCCCATTTCATAGATGAGAAAACTGAGCTTCAGAACAATAATATGCCCTGAAACTTGGGCCTCTTTCTGCTGTACCAGAGTTGAGGAAAGGAATCAGGTAGGAGCAAGCAAGTGAGGTGCTGGGGTGCAGACTCAGATGTTAATAATGGCAGAGCCCTTGAGCTGGGTTCTGAGAGGAGATGATGGGGCCTCAGCTGCATTCTTGGGAGGGAGGAATTGGAGTTGAGGGAGCACCAGCAGGAAATCAAAGTGTGGCATGGAACACGGGGCTCTAACGTATAGGTAGGAGTTCCTGGGTCAACTACTCTAGTATGCAGGGCAAGCGGATGATGACAAATGGTTATTGCCATAGGATATTTTTGGCTCTGTCTGGCTTCTCTCTCTGGAGCAAGTTGCAGCTCTCATTTCAGCAGTGTGCCAACGTTGGACTCAATATAGTAATTTGAATTTGGACTGGCCTGAGTATTCCTTTCCAGAACACAGCCGGAAAATGACTTGTTGGGAAGAGCACTGCCTCATAGTTCCTCGGTCTGCTAGGGCTGCAGTCTTCTCATCTTAAATAGGGCAGAGTAACAATGCCTGTCGTGCCTCCATTTCAGGTCTACTTAATACATCTAGTAAGAAAATACAGCCCGGTTTGCAGTGAACAAACCTTTATGCCATTTAAAAAGTATAAAGCTCTCTGCAGATGCCAGGTTGTGGTATTTATTATCAAACTGGGATCCTGTTAAAGGGGTAGGGTTAGCTCGTTGGAATGGAAAATACAGGCTCTGGTTCCAGCCACTGCAGGATTTGCTACAGCTGCATGGCCTTGGGCACTTAACCTCTCTCCTTACACACAGTGTCTCCCATCTGTTGAATAAAGACCAGGGTGGCCGGCTGCTGCCGCCTCTTTAGCTGGGTAATGACGAAGAGCCAGTTATACTCTGGGGCGTGCTCAGAAATACATTTAAAATTGATGATGTGGGACCAGTGACGAGCGGGGCCGCATACGGCTGGCTACCATGATTAAGGCCAGTGATTAAGGCCGACTTCAGGGAGTGAGGGCCCCGTTCATCTCCGTGGGGTTATCACCTTAGAGGCTCCATTTCACTTTTCAGGTGAGTCTGCCTCTTTGAGTGGCAGGCATGTGAGGCTGGGGACCAAGGAAGGTGGCTGGTCATCCTGAAGTGTGTCTCTGTGTATCTGCTGATGCTCTTACCTACCTTGGTCCCTCCCATCTCTGTTTGCCTTGGCTGTTCATGGCCACTGACCGTGAAAAGTAAGAGGGGAAGGAGGTAGGACACAGATGCCTTTGTCTCGGGGTCCCTGGTCCTCCTTTCCTCGCACTGCCGACACGGAGGGTTTTGCTTGCTCATTGCTTTGCTCTGGGCCTGGCAGCCAGTGTGGAAGGTGGAGGTGGAGAGTGGGCGCTGGCAGCCTGCAGGAAGCTTGCTGGCTGGCTTGCTGGGGATGGGAACATGCAGGGCCCTGCCTCTGGCTTGCAGCGGGGTACTCTGCTCCCCTGGAATAGAGGTGGTCCCATGGGTGTCCTGGGGCTGTCTGCAGCCTGGATTAAAGGAGTGGGTGGTTGGCAGATGATCAGATCTAAGAAGTCAGAGTGGAGAAACGGGGGGAAGCCTTTCTTTTTTTTAAGTATTTATTTATTCATTCGTTCATTCATGCTGCACCGTCTCTTCCTTGCGGCACACAGGATCTTCCTTGCGGCATGCTGGATCTTTTAGTTGCAGCGTGCGGACTCTTAGTTGTGGCATGCATGCAGGATCTAGTTCCCCGACCAGGGATCGAGCCCAGGCCCCCTGCACTGGGAGCGCGGAGTCTTACCCACTGGGCTGCCGGGGAAGTCCCGGGAAACCTTTCTAAAGGAAAGAGGACGCTGGTGTGTGTGTACATGAGTGTGAGGGTGGAAGGACGAACCTGGGGTGTGTCATTGACTATAGAACCAAGTCTCCTTCCTTAGTCACTGTTTCCATGGCTTGTCTGCTAAATGTTGGCTTGCATTAGCATGATTCATAGAAACATCTCTACTGAGAAAGAGTTAAAAGGCACTTGTAAAAGTGCAGCTTCATCCCCTGGACTTCATTGAATAACTAAATTAATTCAGGCGTGGGAGCATGTGGGTGTGACCACACGTGCTGGGCACTGGGAGCTGGGGGGCTCGACACCTCCGAGGTCGCCCCACAGCAGAGTCCCCTGTCTGCCAGGAGGACAGAACTATCAATGAATCATTTCCGGAGGGGCGATGAGCCTCTTCTCATGGAAAGCGAACCTCAGGAGCAGTCAGGAAAGGGCCCCTCGAAGAAATAATGTCTCAGCATATCTGTATCTAGACTGAAGGAGAAGTAGATGTTAGAACAGGGCTGAACGATCCCCTGTCCCCTAGAATGTCATGGCCTGTCCGCAAGGTGCCCGGCCATCAGCAGGACACCTGTACCCCTCCCCTGACACTCTGGTTTTGGGCTTCTGCTCTGAGTCTTCTGATCACAGGATCAGCTGAGAAAGTTTCTGTGGTTTGGGGTCGCACTGGGGCCTCCACGTGGGACCTGCCTTGCATTCTGAAATTCTTCTTCTCTCCCCACCCTGTTCTGAAGTTTTAATCCACCGTTTGGCCTCTGAGTGACTGCCTGGTGGCATTCAGGAAGCCCAGCCTCGTCCCTGGATGAGAACTTTCACTGCAGAGCTGAGGACCAGAGGAGGGTGAAAACACAGAAGAAGGGAGGAAAGCTGTCACGTCAAAGGCATTTTTGCTCATAATTGGTTCGTAATTGATGGGCGACATGACTGGCAAATGCCAGCTGGAGCAGCGGCCGGACAAGTGGCTAAAAATTAAATAGTCACGTGACTTGTCGAGGTTTAGGGTTTGCCTGAGTAACCTTTTCGGCCCAGGTCACAGTTTGTAGGGAGACCTGAGAGACATGACAAACAGTGTAGGTGACCACTTTGCTTTCTGAAGGACAGGGGTTGACCTGGAGCCCCATACAGGGCCCCCTGTTCTTGACACTCAGATTCCTGTCTCATTCCTTGTCGCTTTTTAAAGGCAGCTGAATAGCTGGACATTTTTTCCCTGCCCTCTCTTTCCTTTGAGCCCTTCTCTGTCTGTTGGATCCTCCTATAAATGCAGAGGGTTCAGTTCCTGGGGCTTATCCATCAACCTCCAGTGATTCTGATAAAGGCTGGAAGCTGGGCTCTTGAGCGTTTTCCTCCTGGTGCCTGAACTCGTTCAGGTTTAGACAGAAGCTCCTGGATCTCACAGCTTCTAAAAACTGAGTCCTGTTTCTCCAAAACGCTGGTCCAGTGGACATGGGCAAGAACCAACCGACCCCAAGGCCAGCCCTCCCTTTCTGTGTCTGTGGATTCCCCTGGCACAGGAGGTCTTTGTTACTAAATCTTCTGGGTGTTTTGAAGGAGGACGTGTGTGGGCCTTTTTCAGTGTCGATAGACAATGCTGAACTGTTCCCCAGGAGAAACAGTCGGGATAGAAGCAAAGGATTGATCTGGTGGACGTTACGCCATAGAAAATGCCCTGTTGGGATAGGAGTTGTCAGTGAAAGGGTTAAAAATCTAAAATATGAAAGAGAGACTGGAGAGTTCTCTTTTAGTGTAATTGTGTTTAAAAATTGTTTTTCCTTAAATCTTGGCTTCTCAGACAATCATTGAATTAATGAACGTGTATTTATGCCAGGAAGTGTGAAGCGTTAAATTTATTTCAAAAATGACTAAAGATTTATAGTTAGTCCTTAGAGCACTGAGAATATCACCATCATTAAGTCAGACGGAGAAAGACATGTATCATATGATGTCACTTACATGTGGAATCTAAAAAAATGACACAAATGAACTTATTTACAAAACAGAAACAGACTCATAGACATAGAAAACAATCCCATGGTTACCAGAGGGGAAAGGGGGTGGGGGAGGGATAAATTAGGAGTTTGGGATTAACAGCTGCACACTGCTGTATATAAAACAGATAAACAACAAGGACCTACTCTATAGCACAGGGAACTATATTCAATATCTTGTAATAACCTATAATGGAAAGGAATCTGAAAAAAAGAATTGTGTGTGTGTATATATATATCTATCTATCTGAATCACTTTGCTGTACACCTGAAACTAACACAAAGTTGTAAATCAACTATAGTTCAATTTTTAAAAATACATAAAGCAAGATGATTTAAATCAGCTTTAGAAATGACTTTTCATTGTAAAAACAATAGAATAACAATGAGGAATACATGGACAAATTGGAGTGACTCCTAGTTCCTTCTTTGCCTCCAAAAAAGTCTTTCAAGTTTCAGAAGGAGGTAGAGAAGGAGTTAACACTGCAGTTTGTCACAATGGGGTCTGTGTGGGTACAGTTGTAGGTGGTTCTGTTTATCCTTGGAATTAGCACTGTTCCCTCCACAGGCGCCTGAGATTGGGCCGGCCAGTTGATGCTTCCCTTGACCTGGGGTAAGAATTCTCATTTTAACCTTCCCGTGAATGTCTCTTCCAAGGTTCTTTTGAATTTTCTGATAATCTAATCACGAGAAAGTTTCTGAAATTCTCTTTCAGACCCTAAAAAATGAAAGTTAACTACAAAGCTGGGCTTTTACTACAAGTTGCTTTTAAGTTGGAAACAGATTTCTGATCCTCTCTGAGTTTAAGAGACAGGAAGAAGCTTTGTCAACCCAGAACTTGAACGTGGAGGGCAGGGGGTGAAATGAGGAGAAACAAGGCAAAACGGATCCTTTCTCTGGATACACACACAGAACATTTAATCTGCATTTCAGGGTGAGTTACAATTAGCTCCTGGTGACCAAAAGCCCACCAACTGAGTGACCCTGGGAAAACACTTCACTTAATCTGAGTCTCAGTTTCTTCATCTGTAGAATGGCAAGATGGAACTAAAACTATATGGTTTCTTAGGAAGCTTCCAGTTCTAAAATTTCCACTCCTTATTTGCATGGGCTCTATAACTCTGGGCACTGTCTTTTGACTTGGAATGGAACCTATAGACTTGCAAGCACTTCTACTTGAAGAAGGAAGCTAGGAAGACCACCCCTGCCCACGGCCCCCAGCCCTGGAATTCTCCCAGGGCGAGAATGCCCAAGGAGGAAAAGAGCTAGATGCCCAACTACCATTTGGGGCCCCCGTTTCCCAGAGTACCTGCCGAGAAATGATCATTTATTTAAATTACTTGAAACCTCCAACTACAGCACTGAAAGACTGCGAACGATTCATTCACACAATTCCAGAAATGCTGGATGGCCACAGCCCCACCCTAGAATCAAGGAGAGCCGTGTAGCAGATGCTTCTGGAAGGCTCTGTTTATAGCTCTCTGAGTCCTTCCTGCCGAGGACCTTTCATGAGCTCACTACCAGGAAGCTGAGTCATCGAGGGGTCAGCCGGCACGGCCACGGTCACCCAGCATTGCCACATTGAGAGGCTTGCTACAGCCATTCCCCGCACGGTGATGGGAACCCCATCACTCCCCGTGGCTTGTGCTGAGGTCAGGACCAAAGAGACTGAAACGTCCCATGGAGGGTCAAAGGACTGTCCTCTTTTCAGGGCTCCACATGGGCTCTGTGCTGTGCTCCTGGTACCCAGCTGGCTGCAATGACAACACCTTTCTCGGGGCCTCTGTTCACATCCCACCTGCCACTACCCGTGCCCCCAGGTGGCCCCCTTGTCCCGTGCTTCACCTGGGTGGCTTCCTCCAGGCTTCCGGTCCCTTCTTCAAAGTCATTTCCAGAACCCCGCCCCAAATCTAAACTAGGTCCCCTGCCTTTACTGTTTCAGCATCTTCACCTTCTCCCTTGCTTCAGGACATTTAGAGTTTGGAATTTTTTATTTGTATGACTTTAAAAAAAAAATTATATATTTATTTATTTATTTGGCTGCACCGGGTCTTTAGTTGCAGCACGTGGGATCTTCGTGGGATCTTCATTGAGGCGTGCGGGATCTTTTTTTTGTTTTTTAGTTGCAACATGCAGGATCTTTAGTTGCGACATGTGGGCTCTTAGTTTCGGCATGCGGGATCTAGTTCCTTGATCAGGGATCGAACCCAGGCCCCCTGCATTGGAAGCGTGGAATTTTCACCACTGCACCACCAGGGAAGTCCCTATTTGTATGAGTTTTGGTTTGCTCTTCCCCTCCCCTCCTAGACTTTAACCTCCTTTAAGGCAAGGACTCTCTGCCTGCCCCATCATCCCCAGCGCCCCTAGCAGCACCCTGTTTATGTCATAAAGAGAATTTGTTGGTAGAATGACCCTGTTTTACCAACGTGAGACTCCTGCGGTCTGGCCCCTCACTCTCATCCCCGGCACCCATCTCCCTCTCTCCCCCTGGAAACCCTTCTCATCAGTTGACTTTGGTTTAAATCATACACTTGAGCTCTGTTTCCAGGATGAGGGTTTTCATCGGCATGAAATCTCACACAGGACTGAAGGTTCCTGCCATTCTCTTAGGCAGCCAGGGAAACTTACAAATAGCTCCCCCAAAACTTAGGAAATAATTTGTACACGCAAAAAGTTGTAGTATACGTGCAAGTGGATTTTGGAGGCTGAAAGGCGAGTCTGCAGGATGTTACCTTTGGTGGCTTTCCCCTGAGACCCTTAGAACATCAAGGCTGGTGTTTCTGGTATTTTGTCATCTTTCTCTGTTATTGTCTGGTCTATGAAGAAAGTAGGAGAACATCCCCTCCAGCTGTGACCTGGCCCCGCCTACACGTAAATCACCCAGCATTTTGGAGATGATCTGACAGCAGCATTTGTGGGAAATCTGGCTTCGGGAACATCTGGGAAGTTCACCCAGGGCCCATGCTTAGCCCTCTAGTGTTCCCTGAACTCTGGAGCCTGGCTGTCCTAGGGCTTATATCCTGGGCTCTTATCCTGTGTGTTAGACCCCAGAAAATGTGAGATGCATCACACTGGGGGACATAGATCCTCAGTAAGCAGATAGCTGTTTGGGGAGGAGAGTACATCTGGGGCTTAACGTGCCTGCTTTGTGTGCGTCTGTGGATGAAATGCAGCGTACCTCTGAGTCCTTGACTGTCGTTACGGAGTGTCAAAGCACAGTGCTGGGGCGCTGAGATCACAACAGATGAGGCTGCCCCTTCCTTCGTGTTTCTGTCAGACTTTAATGGGAGACAGGCATGTAGACGCATCACCTGATATAATTATAAGTAGAGGAATGAGCCAGAGAAGGCTGGTGACAGGGCAGCTTTGAAAAGGCTTTTTTTCCTGTGGATAACAGGCTAATAGTGGGGCTTGCTTTAGAAGGTGTGGCTTCTCTGGAGGGCGTGGAAGCCAGTCTTGCAGAAGCTGGCAGAACCGCACTTGACTTGGGAACAGTGCACGGGACTTGCGAGGTGCCTGGCTTCCTGAGCCTGTCCAGGGTGGATCCAGGAGGGCTGTCACCCTCAGCTCCCTGGCTCTGATGGCAAGGCAGGGCCTTGGAAACACCGGCATCGTCACCCAGTCTCTCACATACAAACGTTTGGCTGGTTTTCGACAGCTACCTCCACGCCTGGGCAGGTGGGGTACTGCTTCCTGGCATGATCTCTTTTGGGCTGACACAGGCCAAGGGTGTATTAGACAGGGACACACTGCATCATTGGGGCCGGGGGCCAGCATGTGGAAAAGGGTGAGCGTCCCAGCTCTGCATCTTAAGCCCTTCTGCCTTACGTCAAAGCTTTGCCTTCCGTCCAAGAGCCCCTGGGCTGAACTTCCAGGTACTTCCTTCCAAGGCAGGCCCTGGAGCCAGGGATGTTGCTGTGTCCAGGCGATTATGCTGTGCGTTTGAGCCTCTGGTCGCCTTCACCAAAAACGGACAAGAAAAACAAAAATTGCTCTCCCAGCTGTGCAAAGAAACCTCAGGGAACCATTGGATTGTGACAGGATTTCAGACTATGATTTCAGAAATGCATATGGAGTGAGCTGTTGATTAGATTGAGGATTGTTTAAGAATTGTGGTTAAAATACACATAACATGAAACTTGCCATCTTACCCTTTTTTCAGTGTAAAGTTCGGTAGTGTGGTATATCGACATTATTGTATAATACAACCGTCACCACCATCCATCTCCATCCAGAACTTTTCTCATCTTTGCAAACTGAAACTCTGTCCCCATTAAACAGCATCTCCCCATTATCCCCAGTCCCCTAGCAACCACCATTCTACTTTCTGTCACTTTGCATTTGACTATTTCAGATACCTCATGTAAGTGGAATCATACAGTATTTGTCTTGTTATGATCGGCTTATTTCACTCAGCTTAATGTCTTCAAGGTTCGTCCATGTTGTAGCATGTGTCAGAATTTCCTTCCTTGTTGAGGCTGAATAATATTCCGTTGCATGGATAATAGCACCTTTTGTTTATTCATTCATCCATGGATAGACACTTGGGTTGCTTCCACCCCTTGGCTATTGTGACGAATGCTGCTGTGAACATGGGTGTACAGATATCTCTTTGGGACTCTGCTTTCAATTCTTTTGGATGTATACCCAGCAGTGGGATTGCTGGATCGTGTAATAATTCTATTTTTAATTTTTTTTGGAACTTCCATACTGTTTTCCATAGGGGCTGCACCATTTTACACACATACCAGCAACACACAAGGGTTCTAATCTCTGCTGGAATTCTTTTTTTTTAATATAGGTGTTTTAAAGCTGTGGGTAGTCCTAATACTTAGTAATGTCGATTTATCTCCCCCCCCAAATAAAACACTCCTCTCCCACACGTTTTGTTTTTTAAAAGACTCTTTACTGGTTTTATAGATTTAGAATGTTAGAGGCCAAAAAGGACCTCCTTAGAGATAATCTGTTAACTCCATTTATTCATTGGACAAATATTTGCAATTGTAATAGATGGGTGAACAAAACGCAGGAAATCTTCCACCTCTCGGTTTACCTGCTGGTGGAAATTCATGTTGATGCCCAGCTAGGCAAACCGATTGCTAGGAGTTCCTCAGGGATTTGGTAGCCAAGCTGGATGGGAGTTGAGGTCTTCTGACGCTTGGAACAGGGCTTTCTCTGTTCTGTCATGCTCACATTTAGGTGCACATCTTGGGGGGATCTCCCAGATCCCCCGTTTGGGAAAGTGAGACACACTTGGATTTATCCCCAGAATCCGAGGGACCTGAGAGCCGGCCCACACCCACAGGTGGAATGCGGGAGAGGGAGCAGACCCCATGTAGGGCGCCCCATGCCCGGGCCTGTAGCTCCGTTTGGCCCCAGCTGGCTGTTTCCCTGCAGTTCCGAGGGTGGTGGGTCCCTGAGAGCTGGGGAGGGCCTTCACTACCACTGTGGTGACTGCACGGGAATGGGTGCCAATCAGCCGTTTCAGGGAACCTTGGCACTCAAGGGCTCTGCCTGGCCCTAGCCCTGGACTTAAGCACCAGGTAAAGGTCTCCAGAAGTGCCCTGAGCTCTTAGTGAACTTTCTGCAGCGCTGTCATCTGGACCCTTTGCACCAGTGTAAACTGACACTAGATTTTCCCCCCACCTCTCTAGCTTCCCTGATGGTTACATAATCAGGATTAATGTAAGCAGCCGGCTCCATTCATTTAGAAATGGGGAGCAGAGAAAGGTGACTGTGGAAGTGGGGTGGGTGGGAGGGATGGAGACCCACAGGGGCTGTTTTGTGCAGATCCCTCACCTCCCTGGGCCTCAGTTTCTCTTCTCTTAAGAGGATCAGCGAACTAAAGGGCTGCTGAGCAGTCCTGACAATCACTCAGGTCGTTTAGTCCAAATATGCAGTGATTGCAGGGGCCTTGCTGCCAACCAGGGTGGATCCTGGGGGCATCCTTCTCAAGGAAATGAACGTCTTATGAACGAATTAGAATAAAATGACATGACATCTTCCTAGGAGTTTGCTATTTATCTCCCCCTCACCCCCATAAAAAGGATTAATAGAAGCACCAGCAGCTGGATGCCAGACCCAAGGCAAAGGGCTTTGCATTCATTATTTCCTTTAATCGTCACAGAGGCTAGGAGGCGGCTGCTATGATGAGCCCCATTTCCAGGTAAGGAAGCAGGCTGGGAGAGATTAAGTAGTTCGCGGAAGGTGCAAAGGTGCAAAGGTGCGAGAGAGGAAGCCGCAGAGCTGGGCTTTACGTCAGGTGAGGCCCCAGAGCCTGTTCAGCTGACTGTCGTGGGTCTGGACTCCACTGGAAACTGGAGGGCCGCCTCCGGTTTGTCCAGCCTCTTTCTGGTCGGAGGGGATTGGAGTAGGGGTTCCATTCCTGTCCCTTCCTCCCAGGACCCTGAGCTCTGTTGTGTGGTTTATGGCCTATCCTATTCTGTAGTCTAATGATTCAGTCCAAACATGTAATGAGATCCTTTGTGCCAAACAACCATTTAGGAGCAAGCAGGGAAAAATACCCTCACCTTCTAGGCAAGATTAAGCTAGTTTTGGTGGTAGTTCTTCATGATATTTCAAAGCCATTTGGGCTTTGGGGTCATACTTGCTGGAGCCCTTCTACAAAATATTGCAGTGGTGCTAACATTTACCGAGCACCTCCTCTACGGTGCTAGGTGGTCGATGTGCTTGTGTTTTCTCACTTATTCATCGCAGGAAGCACGTGAGGTAGGGGTTTTCACTGATGAGGGAACTGAAGGGCAGAGAATTTTAGTAACTTAATGTGTACAGCTCAAAAATAGTGACGTGGTTGAGGACGGGGCCATCTTTGTGTCCCCAGGTCCTAATAACGGCGTCTGGCATGTTGTAGGAGCTCAGTATGGGATGGTTGAGTGAATGGATGAACTTCAAACCCCAGGGACTGTCTGAGCATTGGGTGGGTGGGTGATTGAACAAGGTTTCTTTGAGATTCCATGATTGGGAGTTTTAACAAAGTGCGGTTGAAGGATGGTCAAGTGGGCGGGGTCCGGGAGTCGGAGTGCTGTCCAGCCTTAGTGCAGCGGTGACTAACTCTGGGAGCTTGGGCAAGTCATACAGCCGTTTCCTCATCAGCCAAGCAGAGTTGGGGGAGGGCTGGATGGGTGGGAAAACTCTGAAATCAAACAGAAGCCCAGAGGGAGGAGGAGCCCCTCCACCCCATGCAAAACAAAACAGATGTTGCTGGAGCTTGGACGGCTGAAGTAGGGAGCAAGGCTCTTGGGAGTCTGCTTCTCCTGCATGCAGGGGATGCGCTGGTGCTCTGGGGTGGGGGACCTCGTGTGTTCCCTGGGCGCTTCCATGTGGACCCTCGTATAAGCTTGTTCTTCAGTGCGGTTCTGTGATGCTTCAGCGAGTTTCCCCAGATGCCAGGAAAACAGAACACTTTGGAGAGTGAGGTGTTTCTCCAGTTCTGCCTCTGACGCCTTGTCCTTACTTGTAGGTGGGGTGTTTTTAAGCCAATGCCATAGGCAAAGCTGCTGAGTCAGGGGAGGCCCCGGGGAGGCCAGGTGAGTGAAATTCTGCCTTGAAAGCTGCCTGACCATTGGCGTATTCAGTCTCAGCCTTTGCATACTGATGGAGTGCCGGAGGTGTTCGTTGGTCAGGATGCCCTTCTGCCCACAGCCTGGGTGGGCAAGTGGTTCAAGCTCTTTTCCAGGACAGACATGGGTTGGTATTGAACCGGGTTCTATTGCCCAGCTCTGTTTGAGCCCAGCGTCCAGGCTGACGGCCAGAGTTGGGAAACAGTGATGCTGTGTGACCTCCAGGGGACGGGTCTCCGACTGCCTCTAAGTACCACCTGGACATCGACACCCCCGCCCCCCTCCCCAGGACCTGCATGGACTTAAGCAGCAAGGACTTAGGTGACTTTGACGCATCAGGGCTACTCCCTCTTTAAAAGGTCCGGCACAGGAGGTGGTGTACACGTGACTTAGCACAGTCATAGAAGCAGGGCACATCAGAGACCAGGGAGAAGCTGGAGGTCATAGGTGACCCTTCCAGTCTACCTTTTCATGAGAGGTCCTGTAGCCTGGTGGTTAAGGGCGCAGTCCTGGAGCCAGACCTTGTGGCTTCCGGTCCTGTCTGTACTCTGTGACCTTGGGGCAAGTCGCTTATCCCCCGGTGCCTCAGTTTCTTTGTTTGTAAAACGCGGATAGTTAGCTGCTATCTAACTGTTTATTATAATTATTTTATTCATTATATTATATATTATACATTATTATTATAAGTATTTTATTATATTTATTTATTTATTGTATTTCTTTTGTGAGTATTGGCATTGGGGCTCAGAGAAGTAAGGCCGTTTGCCTAAGGCCACGTAGTCCTTCATGCCAGACGTGGGGCTTGAACATAGGAGTCCAGCCCTGGCTCGTCTTACTGGAGCCAAGCAAGGTGGGTCAGAGTGACCAGTGGTCCAGGCTTCCCCTCCACCCATGCTCTCCCCGCCCTCTCTGTCTCCCAGTGAAGTCTCCAATCCCACCCATGACATTCCAACCCTGTTACCTGGAATCTTGGGAATCTGCCCACCTGTAGAGCAGAGGTAATTTAATCCTTTGGGCGGGCCACCAACCAGGTACTCTGAGTGTGTCCTAGGTACCTGGGGCCTGAGCCAGGTACAGACTCTTTCATCCCTCCCTCCTGCTATAGAATTTTCTAGAGAAGGGGAGGAGTGAGCAGGTTTGGCTCCTGTGATAAAGGAATGTGGGAATGGCATCCTTGGAGCCACAGGCGAGGCCGTGAGCTGCTGCCTGTGGGTAGGAAGGCAGACTCCGTGGCTGTGCTGTTACAGTGACCTTGCAGCTTGGGAGCGAGCCGCCGGCCCGCAATGGGACCCCATGGGGAGGGCTTCTGTTGCACAGGCCTGGTCCCTCCTCCCAGATGCAGGAGATCCCAGCCTTCTTGCTTACCGTCTTGCTTACTTGTAGCTGCTTTGTCAAGTGTGGGCGTAACCATGGAGAACACTTGACTGTAAAGTAAATTCCAAACACCTTAGCAACCTATTCAGACAGGGCCTCCTGGAGTTCAGCCGCCCTCCCTCTCCATCCACACCTTACCGCATCCCCTGCACACACGCCCTCCAGCCAGACCCTCCTCCGTTTCCCAGACCCACCAGCACATTCACATCCTCCTCAGCCCGAATGTTCTCTTCTTTTCTCTGCTCTGTTTGCTTTTTTTTTTCAATCAAAGTCACGCGTGCACCTAGTCAAAAAGTCAAATAGTGTGGAAGGGACTGTAATGACAGCTCCATTTCTTGCCAATTGAAATACCGTCCCCCTTTCCAGGTGCAGCTCAAATGGCCCTCTTCTGCCACCCTTTCTGGGTTGGATATGCTCTGGGGTCTGTGGCCTGTGTCCAGGAGAAGTGGTGTTTGGTGCTGTGGCTTCTTCCCTGGGAGGCCGAGGAACTTGGTTTGGGTTGTCTTGGTGGAATATGTGTTTTCTACTGAATACATCGTGGAAGCTCTTCACTTAGTCCTTTTTTAAAAAAAAAAAAAAAAAATTGAAGTATAGTTGATTTACAATATTGTGTTAGTTTCAGGTGTACAGCAATATATATACGTATTTATATATATTTTTTCAGATTCTTTTCCATTATATAGGTTATTACAAGATATTGAATATAGTTCCCTGGGCTATACAGTAGGTCCTTGTTGTTTATCTGTTTGATATATAATAGTGTGTATCTGTTAATCCCATACTGTTTATTTATCCCTCTTTTCCCCTTTCCCCTTTGGTAACCATAAGTTTGTTTTCTATGTCTGTGAGTCTGTTTCTGTTTTGCAAATAAATTCATTTGTACTATGTCTTAGATTCCACATATAAATGATGTCATCACTTAGTCCTTTTGTCCCTAGAAATAGCAATGCCCCCTAAGCACACCCTTAATGGGCCTGAAGGTTTCAGGATTGCATCCGGAGAGCGTGAATGACAGATGGCAGGGATCCTTTGCAGTCCAGGCCCAAGACCACAGAGGCAGCAGGTAATCAGGAACGTCTGAGGGTGGCTGGTCTGATGAGGAGAGCAAATGTGACTTTTGTGTACCTTGGACCCCATGGGAAATAAGTGAAAAGGCAGAGCGGGCTTGAAGGTTTGCTCTCCCATGTGTGAACCCACTTCCTCCCACCCTCCCCCAACATCGGGGCCACCTGAAAACCCTGGGAGGTCTGGGGCTTCCTGTAGGCGAGGCAGGGACATTGACACAGGCCTGATTTAGCTGGAGGTGTGTTCCCACCCCTCTCATCTCTTTTCTGTTCACCTTTTCTGCCTGGTTTTCCAAGATCTGGCCCTTTGGCTGCTTTCATATAGGGGGTCCTCAACAGGGGCTTTCAGAATGCAAATGCCTGGTCCTCCCTGCACCACCCCACTGCCTGCTCCTGATGTACAGTCATTCTCCCAACAGACCCCCCTTTTTTGCGGGGGGGGAGAGGCAGGGACTGCTTTTGAGGACTCATTTTCTCTTGCTGGCTCCTAAATTTTCCTTTTGATTAAAAATCAGAGACACAGTATATTCTCCTTATGGATATACTTTTGCCAACTTGGGAGATGTAAAAAGACACGATTTGGAATTTTGAACCTGGGAATACACTTTGATGTGCCTCGGAGTGCTGCGAACGGCCCGGTTCCCCGTGGAGGATTTTCTGCATTGCTCCGTTCCTGGTTAATGTGGTGCGGGGGTGATGCTGGATGCTGGCCTCATGCCTCATTTTTCATGATTCCTGCACGTGCTTTCAAAGGGCCAGGGCGTGATTGTTGGAAGCACCATCAAGAGTCCACCCCCCGTCATGAGCACGACGAGGATGCAAGTTCTGTCTGAGTCAGGACGCTGGCCGTTTTGAACTCAGAGTGCTGAAAGTTTTACTGTGCGTTGGCTCCCTTGATGTGGTTTGGGTTGCTTCGTCTGTTGCGTGTCCCTCCTAAGGATTCTGGAAGGTGCGATGAGGGCTTTCCAAGCCCTCGATGAGGCCTGTGGCTTTGCTCCGGAAGGCGATCCTTTCCCCGCAAAGCACTGTGCCAAGAAAAGCCTCTCCCTCCTGGCCTGCGTGTGCACCGGCTCTTGGGCGGCCGTGTCTCCTCTGGGCAGCTGTGCACGGGAGCTGCAGCATCATTGCAGACAGACCCCGGTGTAGCTGCACACAGTGCCGTGGATGGGCTGCCAGGGGAGGCACGCATGGGTGGGTGGTGATGGGGTTTGGAAAATAGGGAGGGGGCTGGGGGCAGGCCCTGCAGTCCAGCCTAGGCATCTTACTGTGATTCAACTTAGTGATGTCCGTGCTCCTTGGAAACAGTTGGCAGATGGGAGGGAATTAAACTCAGCAACTTGACTTCTAATTCTGAAGCAGCCACTGGGCGGCAGATGCTAACATTGTTTGGCATCTTCCTAGCACTTTCTCGGTGCTTGAACCTTATTTCCTTTCTCTGGGAGGAAGGCTGGAGCAGAGATTCCTGGGCGACCTTCTGCAGCGCAGCCTTGGTCCCTCTGTGGGAGCCGTGGCAGCCCATCGTGCTGTGATGTTTGTTCATTCACACCGTGAACTGGGAGCCCCGTGCACGCCCCTCCCTGTCTCCCTCCCCATCACACCTGCCTCAGGGAAGGAGCGTGGCAAATGCATTTGAATGGATGGATGAGTAGATTTCACATTATCTTTTTCTGGTCTTGAAAGTGCCACTTGTCCTAGGAAGTTTTTTTTGTTTTTTTTTTTTATCTTATTACTTGGTTTTTATTTTTGAGAAATTCGGAAAGAAAGATTGGGAATCCCCAGCCGTGTCCAGGTCAGGTGGGAGGACAGTGGCCAAGTGACGCTGCAGCGGCTGGGGCCAGGCTGGCTTGGCCTCTGCGGGATCCCTGGGGAGGTCCGAGGACTCCCTGCCAGACTCAGCTTGCCCTCTTCTTTCTGGTGGGCCCAGATCCGTGACTTCTTATCCATGTGCCCTTGGGCAAGTCCCTTTTCCGTTCTGGGCTCCAGTTTCCCAGCAGAAAAGGCAGGTGCTAATAAGCTAGATGTGCTCTCTGCCCAGCCCTTGCAGCTCCTGTTATATGATCCTTCGAGCTTACCTGGGGCGGAACACACATTTTCCACTCCCTCCCTGCCCTCTCAGTGCGAGAGAACAGGCCAGGACTTCCCTGGTGGTCTAGTGGTTGAGACTCTGTGCTTCCACTGCAGGCGTGGCAAAAAAAAAAAAAAAAGAAAAAGAAAGAAAGAAAGAGAGAGTACAGGCCTACAAGGTAGGCTTGTCCTGTTTTGTCTTCTTAGGGGAGAATTTGAGGAAGGGGCTTGACCCCTCCATCCTGATCTTGCTGGCAGTTGATGGAATTGGTTTAAGTGAGGTGGATGGAGTTAGAGTCTGTCATACAGAGTGAAGTAAGTCAGAAAGAGAAAAACAAATACCGTATGCTAACACATATAAATGGAATCTAAGGAAAAAAAAAAAAAAAAGGTCATGAAGAACCTAGTGGTAAGACGGGAATAAAGACACAGACCTAGGGGCTTCCCTGGTGGCGCAGTGGTTGAGAATGTGCCTGCCAATGCAGGGGACACGGGTTCGATCCCTGGTCTGGGAGGATCCCACATGCCACGGAGCAACTAGGCCCGTGAGCCACAACCACTGAGCCTGCGCGTCTGGAGCCTGTGCTCCGCAACAAGAGAGGCCGCGATAGTGAGAGGCCCGCGCACCGCGATGAAGAGTGGCCCCCACTTGCCGCAACTAGAGAAAGCCCTCGCACAGAAACGAAGACCCAACACAGCCATAAATAAATAAATTAAAACTAAAGAAATGGATTTATTAAAAAAAAAAAAGACACAGACCTACTAGAGAATGGACTTGAGGATATGGGGAGGGGGAAGGGTAAGCTGTGACACAGTGAGAGAGTGGCATGGACATATATACACTACCAAACGTAAAATAGATAGCTAGTGGGAAGCAGCCGCATGGCACAGGGAGATCAGCTCGGTGCTTTGTGACCACCTAGAGGGGTGGGATAGGGAGGGTGGGAGGGAGATGCAAGAGGGAAGAGATATGGGGATATATGTATATGTATAACTGATTCACTCTGTTATAAAGCAGAAACTAACACAGCATTGTAAAGCAATTATACTCCAATAAAGACGTTAAAAAAAAATAAAAATAAAATTTGGATCCCTCCTGTAGAATTACTGTTCTAGAGCTGGGGGTGGGGGGGTAGGGTGGGGTGGGGGGGGATTGCTTAGGTGATGCAGTGAGTGGCAGAAGCAGGCCAGAGACCCAGGTCTCCTGATCTTGGGGCCCATGCACCATCCTCCATCCCGTTCCTTTGAGAAGAACGGCAGTTATGCGAGTTGATGTGGAGTAAAAGGCTCCATTACGCGCCACACAGGGCTTGTCCTGCTCATTTGTCCCCCGCACGGCCCCCCACCAGGCCTAGTCTTCCAGGCTGTTCCCTGCTGCCCATGCTCTGCAGGGGCTGCCCCGGGGGTCCCTCTGACTCCTAGAGCTGATCTCTGCACTTCCTGCTTCCAGGGTCCGTGCCATTGGCTGCAGCCGTGTTTTCTCAAGTGAGTTATGCAAGGTGTAACCGATTATTCAGTGAGACGAGGCTTCCATTGCCAAAGACAAACCTTGAAGAAGTGCCTTGAAACAGAGCTCAACAGTCTGCTTTCCTGAAGGACTTCCCAGGGTCTTTATTGTGCTAATGTGCATTATGAATTTCCAAGAGGGGAGAATTAAAATGCAAAGAATGGGAATTTATTGTAAATATGGGAGCTGGACAGCTAGGTAGGAACTGAAACTCAGGGCATAAATGGCAGTTGGTGAAATTCTGTCTCCGTTTTCTTGTTTTTTTATTTTATTTTAATTTCTGCTCTTTCTCTGTGCATCTTCATTCATTCATTTTCTTTTCCTTCTCTCCACCCTCACACCTTTTTTTTTTAATTGTGGTAAAATACACATAACATTAAATGTACCATTTTAACCATTTTTAAATGTCCTGTTAAGTGGCGTTAAGTATGTTTATATTGTTATGCTACCATCACCACCATCCATCCACAAAACTCTACATCTTTTTTTTTTTTTTTAATTTAAAAAATTTGTTGTGGCCGCGTGGCTTGCAGGATTTTAGTTCCTTGACCAGGCCCAGGGGTTGTGCCCCCTGCAGTGGAAGCACAGAGTCTTAACCACTGGACCGCCAGGGAAGTCCCAGAACTCTACATCTTGCAAACCCCAAATCCTACCCTTTAAACAATAACTCCCCGTATCCGCTCCCCCCAGCTCCTGGCAACCATCATTCTGCTTTCTGTCTCTCTGAATTAGAGGTTTCTAGGACCTCATATAAGTGGAATCATACACTATTTGTCTTTCTGTGATTGGCTTATTTCACTTAGCATCATGTCCTCAGGGTTCACCCACGTCATAGCACAAGTCAGAATTTCCTTCTCTTTTAAGGTGAATAATATTCCACTGTGCGGGTGGACCACATTCTGCCTATCCATTCATCTATCGATGGACACTTGGGTGGTTCCCACTCACCCCTAACTTTTTCTCCTTCTCTAGTCCACAGGTAGATAGAAAATGCCCAGCCCTCAGTTGTACATTTTATGGGCACTGTCACAGAAAAAGAAAAACAAGAGACTGTATTGATTATCTGCTCTCCAGCCCTGGTCCCTGCAGCCTCACCCTCACCTGCCCACCTTCAGCTTCTCTCAGGCTCCCTTCTGAGGATGCTTTCATGACCTCACGTGATGGTACAGATGGGTCACTCCTGCTCCCTTTTCTGAGCTCCTTCTGACAATCCGTATCATTCTCCTCTTACTTCGCACTTTCCTTGTTTATTTCCTCTTGGTCTCCTGGCGCCCGACCCCGAGTGGGTGCCCCCTGCAGGCAGATTGGAGAAATGAAGGTGCTGCAGGACCAAGGAGGCGCTGGCCCCAAGCCTGGCCGTGGTGGTTGAGAGGGGGCTTCCTGGGTCCTCAGCGCTCATGGACCACTTGCTGCTGTTCCGGGCGTGGGTCACTGAATATGGCCTGCCACTGAGTAGCCCGCCTCCCCGAGGACAGAGAAGTCCACTGAAGTCCAGCTGTCCTTTTCCATAGGATGATCTGTTTTGGTTCAAAATTTATTTATTCCAACTGCCTCACCCCTCATATAAAGAGGGGGGAGGTGAGAAATCAACCCCAAATTTCCCTTGTAAGTCTCCGTGAGCCGGCTGACATGAGCAGCTTTGTAAGGCAGAGACCACCCGTGCCCTCCGCCCCCCGCCCGCCGTGCCTTCACGTATATAGTGGGCAGGTAGGTGGGGGGACGATTATCGTTGACTGCACTCCAAGCCAGGCATTTCCTGAAGCCACCTCACTCAGTCTGCCAACAGCTCTCTGGGGGACTTTCCCGTACCCCAAGATGAAGGAACCTGCTTGAGGTCCCAGAGCTGGGATGATGCAGACCAGCGATGTCAGCCTGGCCGGCTCTAAAGCCTTGGCACCGTGTGCCCACTACTCCCTGCCTTTGCCTCTCCACATACACCACCCTCCCAGCCAGCCCTCACCACTCCTCAAGTGACCAAAGGTGAATCGATTACTGCCGAGGCCGGGCGAAGGACGTCATTAGAAAGCGTTGGGGCCTAGAAGGGGCCTTTATTTAGCAGTTCTCTGAAAGTGTGAGTGAAGATCAGGGTCATCTGGGGAATTAAAAAAAAAAACTAAGCCAGACAGAGAAAGACAAATAATCATATGATATCACTTATATGTGAAATCTAAAAATTTTTAACAAAAGATACCAATGAACTTATTTACAAAACAGTAATAGACCCACAGACATAGAAAAGTTACGGTTACCAAAGGGGAAAGGTGGGGTAGATTAGGAGTTTGGGAGTAACATATGCACACTACCGTGTATAAAATAGGTAACCAACAGGGACCTCCTGTATAACGCAGGGAACTACACCCAATATTTTATAATAAGGAAAATAAAATTCTTTTCCCTGTAAGGGAAAAGAATCTGAAAAAGAATATATATATATATTGATATAGATACACACATACATACACACATATATACATATATGTGTGTATGTGTGTGTATATATAGAGAGAGAACTGAATCACCTCGCTGTACACCTGAAACTAATATGACATTGTAAATCAACTATACTTCAATTAAAAAAAAAGTGTTGAATCCATATGTGTTGGGGTGGTGCCCAGACAGGTATTTTTAGGCACCTCCCAAGTGATTTCTGATAATTAGCTGCTGTTTTGACCCTCCCCTTTGCTTTACAGTTGAGGGCACTGGGGACCAGAGAGGTGAGATGCCATGGCCAAGGCCGCTTGGCCCTGTCAGAGCCAGTGAGGGCCAGGATCCAGTGTCTCAGCCCCTCACTCCAGTCCTGTGTGTTTTCTTGCACTGCCACACCCCTGCTTGCAAGGGGCTGCTGGGACCGAGGAAGGCTGTCCTCCATAGGCTGGTCTTGCCACCCCAGGCCAGAAACCGGGAGGAGGCGGCACAGGCAGCTGCTGCAGACCTTCCCCAAGGCGGGTCTCTCCTCCGGGAATGGGCCTGGCAGGAGCCACTTCTTAGTGACAGGCCCCAGGTAGGCCCCCGGGGGCAGGGTGCCTCTGCTCCTCTTGTGGCTCAGAGACTCACACTCTGCGCTTGAGAAATGCAGCCGAATGTGAACTTTTCATCAATAAGGAAAGCTCTAGATATAAAGGGTGCTGGGAGGGACAGGTAATTCCAGGAAAGCATGCTTATATTTAGGGGAGGTGAATAAGGGACATAGTACCGCTTCACCCTAGTCGGTACCCTAAGTTGCATGTGTGTTTGCGTATCCATTCATTCAACAAATATTTATTGGTCCCTCACTGTGAGTTAGACACTGTAATAGGCATTGGAGATGTGCTGTGACTCAGACAGACACAGCCCCTGCTCCACGGAGCTTAGAACGGTCTGGAAGGCCATGTACTAGAACCGTATTACTTAGCCTCTTGATGAATCCTTTATTGTTATTAACCGTAAGGATAGTAATAGACATTTAATTTTCTCACTCCTTCTCTCAAAAGAGGAAGCTGAAGCTTAGAGAGGTTAACTGCCTTGTCCAGGGTCACACCATAAGTGATGGAATCAGTTCTGTCTGATAGCAGACCTTGCCTTCTGGGCCACCTGGTTGTACCACCTCCTGCGTCAGGCTCCTGATTTTTATCAGGGGCAGTGATAAGAAAAAGCCAGGCGAAATATGAAGCTTCATTTGCTCTAAAGCTTGAGCAATTTCAAATATCCGTTAGAATTTAGTGCTAGAGAACCTCTGCCGTCCCTGGAGCACCAGTTTTGCCTCTTCCAAAGGGAGCACTTTGCATTTCGTATACTTTATTTTCTCTGGCCAGCAGTACACTTACAAGCAAAGCACAGGTTTTGTAGCCATGAGTCAGCGACCTTCCTGCTTGGCACACTCACCCACTTCTTCCTTTGGTCTTGTTTGCTTATAATGTGTCCTGCATTATCAAGTTGCCTAAAATCCTTTTGAAACGGGTTAGAATAGAAAACACTTAAGCAAAAAGGTACAGGGACACTGACCCTGTCCATTCCCCCCGGGAATGTGGGACCCAAGTGTCTGGCGGCTTCCTCTGGCTGAGTCAGGGGGCATTTTCACCAGTCTGTGGTAGAAGAAAAGAGGGGAAACTAGTACTTAATAAAGCTAAATTGAACTTAAAAACCAATTTTATAGTCAGAAGTAGTCTTTACTTTTTTTTTTTTTTTTTAAAGCATTAAAGGTGTCCTGGGACTTCCCTGGTGGTCCAGTGGTTAAGGCTCCAGGTTTCCACTTCAGGAGGCATGGGTTCGATCCCTGGTCAAGGAACTAAGATTCCGTGTGCCGCACCGCAGGGCCAAAAAATAAAAAAAAGTTCTTTCTTTTACGAAATGATGATTATAATAAAGGGCAGTGGTGCTTGTTGCTTATATTGTTATTATTTTTATGTCCTTTCTTGGCAAAGTGAAAATTTGCCAACGGTGTGCCCATTTTCTGTGTGGTTTTACTAACTGGTAAAATCCTAAGTCTGAAAACCACCACTAATTTGGTTTTCATGCTGTTCCTCTGAGCCCTGGGGTTCCTGGTGGGGGGGATTTCTGCCTTGAGGAGTGAGAGGAGGGCACAGAACTTTTTGTCCCATTTCCAGTCAGAGAAGCTCTTTTATTTTATATATTAGTTTCTTTATGGTCTTGTTTAGAGGTAAAAGGGTATTCCTACCAAAGTTTGGAGACCCTCTGATCTAGACTGTGTGTGTGTTGGGTGGAGGGGAGTGGAGGAGGGAATGCTGCTTTTGCAGGACTGAGCCAGTGTGGTACTTTTACCCACAAATATTTCTTATCTACTGTACTGGTCAGGGCTCTTCAGAGAAACAGAGCCAATAATGTGTATATGTTTGTGTGTGTGTGTGTGAGAGAGGGAGAGAGAGAGAGAGAGAGAGAGAGAGAGAGAATTGGTTCACATGATTGTGGAGACTGGCAAGTACAAAATCTGCAGGCCAGGCCAGCTGGAGACCCAGGGAAGAGTTGATGTTACAACCAAAGACTGGAGGCAGAATTCTTTCTTCCTCGGGGGACACTAGTTTTTTTTCCTCTTCAGGCCTTCACCTGATTAGATGAGGCCCACCCACGCAATGGAGGGTAATCTGCTTTACTCAAAGTCTACTGACTTTAAATGGTAATCTCATCTATAAAATGCGTTCACAGCAACATGTAGACTAGTGTTTGGCCATAATTGGAGCCGGCATGGGTACCGTGGCCTCGCCGGGTTGTTGGCATATAAGATTCACCTTCACACCTACTCAAGTGCCTGGGGAGTGTGATGGGGATGACAGAGATGGGGAAAGTTGGTCTTTGCCTCCAGGGGGCAAGACTATACATAGGAAGAAATTAAGAACAAGACCATATATTTCAGTGCTAACTTGTATAGATGAAATGTAAAAAGTATTTACAGGAGATGAGGGGGTGGGGGATGGAGGATTCCAAGGAGATTTATGGTTGGGGCTGAATGGAACTTTCACAACACAGAGGTCTCAGATAAGTGAGGGCACAGAAGACTTTAGAACCGGAGTGGGAACCCCTGGATAATAATGATGCTTCTATTTCAGGGGTCCCCACCCCCGGGGCCACACAGCAGGAGGTGAGCAGCAGGTGAGTGACTGCAGCTCCATCTGTATTTACAGCCGCTCCCCATCGCTCGCATTACCGCCTGAGCTCCGCCTCCTGTCAGATAAGCAGTGGCATTAGATTCTCATAAGAGCGCGACCCTCTATGTGTGAACTGCACGTGTGAGGGATCTAGGTTGCACGCTCCTTATGAGAATCTAGTGCCTGATGATCTGAGGTGGAGCCGAGGCGGTCTCATCACCCCCAGATGAGACCATCTAGTTACAGGAAAACAAGCTCAGGGCTCCCACTGAGTCTGCATTATGGTGAGTTGTATAATTATTTCATTATATATTACAATGTAATAATAATAGAAATAAAGTGCACAGTAAATGTAATGCCCTTGAATCATCCCGAAACCATCCCCCCCACCCCTCTACCCCCGATCCGTGGAAACTGGTCTCTGGTGCCAAATCCTGAAGCCCAGAGAGGTTAAGGGATTCATCAGAAGTCACACAGCTTGCCAGTGGCTGGGCAGGTGTTCCTACTCCAAATCCTGCCTGTCATCTTTTACCTCCTTTGCTGGGCATAATGAAATCCATGTGAACGTGTGTGTGGTGTGTAGGGATGGGGGATTACTCCAGAAAGGAGAAGAATAAAAGTTTTCTTCACCCAGAAATCCTGTGAATCTATAAAAATGGCCTGTTTTTTTCTCACTCTCTCCCTGGGTCTTCCTTTCCCTCCTGACCAGCCTCATTAACCCCACTCTTTTCTTTTCTCGCCCTCCCCCAGACACGAATGCAGAGTTTGAATCCAGATCCCAAAGCCCATTACACAAGTGTCTACGGAGCCCTCAAGAAAATCATACGGACTGAAGGCTTCTGGAGACCCTTGCGAGGCCTCAACGTGATGATGATGGGCGCAGGGCCGGCCCATGCCCTGTATTTTGCCTGCTACGAAAACATGAAAAGGACTTTAAATGCCGTTTTCCACCACCAAGGGAACAGCCACCTAGCCAATGGTATTTGCAAGCATTTGTCTGGAGTTAGAAAGGTCTCTCCTTCAACAGACCCTTCCCCAGGGTTCTCCTCCCTGTGACCCAGCAGCCTGATGCCTCATCTCCGCCACGCTTGCTCATGAATCAAGGACTCTAGATTTGTGTGTGCACACACACCCAAACACACGCACACACACACGCGCACGCGCTTTTTTTCATTCCCCTCCTTCGCTCTCTGAAGCCCAGGGAGAATCAGTGACAGAGGTGTTTCATTGTTGAGTGGGTTTTGCCTTTTTGCTTTTTAAAAAAAAAAAAAAAAAAAATTCAAAAGCAATTAATGATCAGATCTAGGGGAGAAAAACAAAACAAAACAAAACAAAAAAACAAACAACCCTGAATAGAAACAAAACTTTTGAATGCTGGATTCCAAAAAAAAAAAAAAAGTTATGTGGACAGCTTCTTTGAGACTATTTAAAAACTGGCCCAACAGGTCTCTACAACGTCAAGATCTAACTAAGCTTTAAAAGGTCAAGAAGTTTTATGGCTGACAAAGGATTTGCTCCTGCGCAGAGGACCTTTCCCACCTAAGCTTCTGGGGATTTGGGAATTTCGCCCCCATTCTCTTCCGTCTGTTGCATCTCTCTGCAAGCAAGGGCTGAAATCGTTTTCTTTTGTTGTTTTGAGGGAACCAGGAGGGTGGGGGGTGGCCTGAGCTGGCCGCAGGCAACTGTTATATAGGCTTGTCTTACTGGGCCCTGCCAAGTGGTTATTTTCGCCTCCTGTGGGTTTGGCTTTTGTTGGTTTCTGTTTGGGTTTGGAGTGAGACTCTGGCTAGTGGCATAAGGAGAACTTAACTTTAACAAATTTATTTTTCAGCAACAGAGAGGTAGATGTGACTGGCAACAACTTTCTACCCCTTCTCTTTTTTGTTCTACTCAGAACCAGAAAGCATCCCTCCCACCAGCAAACCCTGGTAATAATGACTCCAACCTGGCTGGTTTGCAGACATTGGTTTTGCTTTTTAAAAATCGGCCCCTAGTTGCATTTGTCCGGACCGTCACCAAGATCTGCACTCTTGATGCTGTCCTCAAGTTCGTGGCCTCAGGGTCCTCCTTTTGCTGAAACTGCCTTTTTAGCTCCTTGGTCTCTGAGCCCCTTGAAGGCGGTTTGAACGGAGCCCAGTTTATGTCAAGTTCTGCCCAGCACTGTTACTGCTTCACTGTGGTGTGTGCTTTGGTCGCGTTTTGACCTCTCTGGGAATGATCGTAAGCGTGTGGGAGGGAGGGAGGGAGGGGGATTTATATGCATTTCTGAAGCATTAGCCTGTGTCCCTCTTTCTTCCCACCTTTTAGCAGTTATCTTAATTACTGGGCAGTGTCACCCACAGAGGGAGGAAACCCAGAGCCAAAAGCAAAATTCCAGGCTGGAATCTGGCTTTTGAAGTTCCTGGTTCTTGAAGCCAGGCCAGAGGAGACCCTCAGATGGGCTCGGCCATTTCTGAGACATGTCATCACTTTGCAAACTCACCCTGGAAATCTGCCATATGCAGATCTTCCTGACGCCCTTTTCCCTTGGCCATTTGCTTTAAAAAATGCCTGGATTTTATTAAGGAATTTTCTTAAAGATTTCTCTTCTTTTTGCCCCCTCTCTGCTGTATACATGATATCATCCCCTTCCATTGCCCCCAGCTTAAAGGCAGAGTGGGTTAATCTGTAGGCAAAGGCCAGAGATGAGAGAGAATTAAAATCTCTATGGTGGAAAAAGCCACCAAGTGTGTTTTCTGGTAGCATCCAATGTTGGCAGGTCTAGCCTTTTCCTAGGGAAAATGAGGTTCTGCAGGATTGAAATGTGAGTAACGGTGCCTGTGTTACCTTCCTTATTTTTATCCAGTATTTTCCATGATCACTTTAGAGTTTTAAGACTCAATGCTCACCTGGGTGGAGTTGGTAGTGAGTTTTGCTTCTTAGAAAGCAAGGTCCAGGGTTCCAGGAACTTCCTCAGAACCCCTGGTCCCAGAGGGTAATTTTCTGGAGTTTGTTTTGCAGGGATAGCTGGGAGTATGGCCACCCTGCTCCACGATGCGGTAATGAATCCAGCAGAAGGTAATGTTTCATGGTCCCAGGGCGTGGCAATAGGGGATGCGCAGAGGGGCAGGAGCAAAGTTGGGGGGTGGGGACAGAAGGTCGGGCAAGGGAACTCCTGGTCCCCAGTCAGAATAAGCAGGAGAATTCGTACCATGTTCTCAAAGGCCTCGAGAAGGCACGTGAGCATTTGAGCTCTGGGATTCCGGTTCACTTAAACAGAGCTACTCAGGGTGTGATCCACAGACCAGTAACATCAGTGTCTCCTGGGAGCATGTTAAACATGGTGATTCTCAGGTTCCACCCCAGACCTACTAAACCAGAATCTCAGGGGGTAGAGACAGGATATCTGCTTAACAGGCTCTCCTGGCAATTCTTTTGTGTGCGTTTGCACTACTCTGAAACCTGTGTGTGCTCACATGCGTACACATGTGCACACACACACACCCCACTGGGCCCTTGTTCACCATTATCAACCATAGACGAATTTAGAAGGAACCTGTCTGAGGCCATTCATTAGGGTTTATGGGCTTATGTTCAATTTGCTTTTTTAAAAGAAATTTGAAATTATTATGGAAAATTTCAAACAGGCGAATGTAGGGAGAAGAGTATGGTGAACCCCGCATGTGTGTATCGCTCTACTTCATAAATTAATATTTGGCCATTTTGTTGTAGCTGTCTCCTCCCACGTTACCTTCTTTTTTTTTTTCCTTTTGAATTTTGGGAGCATTATAAAGCAATTCTTAGCTGTGCAGACGAGTTCTGTCAGCTTTTTCAATATCCTCGCGTCCTCAGCCAACTTGGGTCTGAATAGTGAGGAGCTTTTGGACCCGGTGCTGGGCATACCTTCAGCTGGGTTATTCTCTGTGTGAGATGTAGGACTCTCTCCCTTTTCCTCCTCTCTCTGAAAATGGTCCCTTGCCAGAAGGGAGAATCAGAGGTTAAAAAGTGCAGCATTTTAAATCCTGTGTTATAAGTTTGTCTGGTTTTGTCTTTTAAGGTTACAATTTATTTGCTCTCAGCTGCCTCCCGTGCCTTAGCAGATGGGAAACTTGTTCTGACTTTCAGGGATATATGGGTCAGATTGGGAGGTGGGCTGCTTTTTCTGTGTGTTTAAGGCAATTCATAGTCAATGAGCAGTAAGTTAGCCCATGTCAACCAGGCAAGAATTTTATTTCTATTTTTTTAAAGGAGAGAAAAATGAGGTTCAACTCCACCCTCTTCTCCTTGACATTATATCGTTTTAAGGACTTTATTTCTGTAAAAGTAAAGCACGCTGTATGTGTTTATCTTGCAATGCGTGGGGACAATTAAAATTCTAAGTATTTGCCCCATGTCCTTTGACCCACCAGTTACTTTTGTATTAGTAAAGCCAGGGTCCTCACTGGAGTTTGCCATTGAACTTGGGCCGATATCATTCTAGTGTCTCTTCCAAGAGCACTGAGACCCAGAAGCTAAAAACACTGTCAGAGGTACAGACCACTGAGAATGAAGGACGGGACACGTGCCCAGTAGACGTACTGGGAGGGAAGAGGGCAGAGGAGCCAGGAGCAGGGTCTAGACTCTTCAGCGTGCGTGAAGCCCGAGGCAGCTAGGGCCTGGGGGATCAGCTCGGGCAGTCTCGTCTGAAGTGGCTGCCTGGTTTGGGGGCCACGTCAACCAAGAGTCAGGCGGGAGAAACGTCAGGAAACAGCCACCTCCTGGCCCTGGATCCCGGAGGCATGTGTCTATAAACGGAATGCCCTGGAGCTGGCCCTCGGTGGTTTCTCGGGCTGGGGCTGGGTGTGTGCTAGCTCCCCGTGCCCTGTTACCCATGTGTCTAAACTTGCTTGTTTCTCTTTATGGCTTGGCTTCCCATCTCCCTCCGGCCTGGGGTGGGGCTAAGCCCAACCACCCGGGACCCGCCCACAGTTGTGAAGCAGCGCTTGCAGATGTACGACTCGCCGCACCGGTCGGCCCTCAGCTGCATCCGGACCGTGTTGGGGACGGAGGGCTTGGGGGCCTTCTACCGGAGTTACACCACGCAGCTGACCATGAACGTTCCATTCCAGTCTATCCACTTCATCACCTACGAGCTCCTGCAGGAGCAGATCAACCCGTACCGGGGCTACAACCCGCAGTCCCACATCATCTCAGGCGGGCTGGCCGGGGCCCTGGCTGCAGCCGCCACCACCCCTCTGGACGTTTGTAAAACCCTCCTCAACACTCAGGAGAACATGGCCCTCCACCTGGCCAACGTCAGCGGCCGGCTGTCGGGCATGGCCAACGCCTTCCGGACGGTGTACCAGCTCAACGGCCTGCCCGGCTACTTCAAGGGCGTGCAGGCCCGCGTCATCTACCAGATGCCATCCACTGCCATCTCCTGGTCCGTCTATGAGTTCTTCAAGTACTTCCTCACCAAGCACAAGCTGGAGAATCGAACTCCGTACTAAAGGAACGGGCTGTGGGAAGTGATGCCAGAATCTTTGATCGTGCAAAGGCTTTCCCTGACTGATCCCCTTCCCCTGCCCTCACACCAAGATTATCAGGGCAGGGTGTTGGCAGGATCTGCTCCCTGACGCCTTAGAGAGAGGGGAGGACGGGACAGCCGCTTACACGATGGCCGTCCGTCCGCAGGGATATCCCAGGTGGTAGAAAGTGTTGAAAGACTGGCAGGGGAGCGAGAAAGTGCTTTCTCTCTTCCTCCCCCTGCCCCCGAGAGCGATGTAGCTTTTCTGCTTCAGTATAGCATCTCCTCCCCTAGAATCGTACGTAGATCACCCAGGAGGGAAGAAAATGTGCAGTGACTGAAAACATTAAAGAGGAAAAAAAAAAATTATGTATATAGAAGTTCCAGTACACAGTATCAAATAGATGGATAATGTTTATCCTTTATTTTTCTATGTAGAAGTTGTTGGATTTGCGTGTGTGCCTCTGTGTGTGTACAAGCAAGTGTTACAGCTGGGAATATAAAGCTGTTTAAAAAAAAAAAAAAATAGCTGAATTCTTCCATCGGGTTAAGTCAAAAGGCACCAAAGTAATACATTGCTCCACGTGGTCTAAAATTGTGTTGAGCCCCCCCACCCCCAGATGGAAGTTCCACTTGAATGTAAAATAATAAATATAAGGTTTATATTTTGAATTTTCTTTTCATAGGGGAAAATGGTACGTTGAAAAAAAAGTCAAAATTATGATATAATACTTTTAGCTACTTTTTTTTTTTTTTTCTTAATCAGTCACCTTCATGTGCCTTTTCCCTTTGTCTTTTCCTAGAAATTCCAGGACCAAAGATCTGGCCCTGGGGCTTTTCCTCTTGCTGTGTGCTCGCCCGTGTGCACACACGTACTGGGCGTCAGCGCGGCTCACACTGGAGCACAGTGGCCCCCAGTGGAATTAGGGCGGCTGGTCTTACACTTACTGAAACCATTTCCTTCCCTTGTGGGTGACGTGAATGTATGCCTCGCGGGGCCAGCACTTAAAAGCCCTTGAAATGCCAACGCTTGGCCACTTGTTGGGCGGGCAAGTGTGACAAATCCTACCTTGATGCTTGGACTTCATTCTCCAACAGTCTTTTAACCCAGGCACTTCAGGTATTCTTGTCTGTGTGTGTGTTTGACTAAATCTCCTGATCTCCTATGTTTCCCTGTGCAGTTTTAGGGGTTTTAAAAACCACAGCAAGCATATCTACGGCATTTGTCTGTACACCTGCCCATCACAAATTTCCCCCTTAAGAGCCTCTCACCGCGCAGGGACAGGCCAGGCTCCCCAGCCCCGCAGCGCAAGGGACCCGGGCCCTCGTGCTCAGTCAGGATGCCTCTTGAACCATCTTTGGCCTTGCTTGGTCCGCGCCAGCTGAGAACACGATGCCTTGTTTCCTGAAATGGCCTATCTGAGCCAGATGATCCCTGAGAGCAGACGCAAGCCTGTTTCCTCCAGCCAAGCCTTCCCAGGCCTCTCTCCGAGGAAAGACCCAGTGGATTCACAGTTTCCTTTAGAGCTGTGTTTCAAAATGAGCAGGAAGCACGTGTGTGTTTTCATTCTGGCCGGCCTGGTCCTGACCTTGACCCTTTGCCCTTCGCCTTTCGGCCTTCGCCTTAGGCACGGTCCACATCGTGCATTCTCACCGAGGCTCAGACCCGGCTCCTTTGGATGCCGTGACTCCTGGGATGAACTCAGGTGGTGCTGGGACTTTTGCATCTCAGAACCTCTGGGAGTAGTTTGCAGGTCAGGGACAGCAGAGACCCACGTCAGGCAGCTCCCACACGTGCCCCGATGAGCAGGGTCTTCTCCTGGGCTGGGGGGCCTGCCTGCTGACCTGTCCTGCCTCGGAGTTAGCCCACCCCCATCCCCGGTGGAAATCAGTTGCAGCGAGCTTGCCCACTCAGGGATGCCAAAAGCCCACGGAGACCAAACTGCTGGGGGAAGTGTTGACATCTCTCTAAACATATACCCCGTCAGTGTTAACATTTTGCAAATGGAAGAAAATCTAGATCGAATCCTAAAGTAATTATCCAACCACTCCTTTTTGTCCACTTCAGATACACCACGCTGCTGCAAAATATTCCTTATTTCTTACGGGATTTTGTTTTCGATGGTATTGAGGAAGGAAAACGGCTCACTTCTCTGGGTGACCTCCTTTGGGTCAGGAGAGATAGAGTCTCCAGATTTCAGAGTCGGAAGGTCTGATCCCGGCTTTCCTTTCCCAGTGTGTAGGGATCGGCTGGGAAATGGGGGTGATGCCACCTGTCCTGCCTTCCCCACTGGGTCTTCCAGAGGCTGAACGAGCGATGTATCTGAAAGAGCTTTGAAAGTTGTGAAGCGCTGAACAAATAGAAGTGGTCATGAATTTTGTGGGAGGTAACCACCGCCCCCCCCCATCACCCTGAGCTCCAAAGCTTGTCTTGCTGCCCCGTGCAGACTGCAGCCCAGTTGACTGTGACTTTGACTTGGCCAAGAACGAAATAGGAACATGTTCTCCCCATCCCCGACCCCTGGCGATGACCAACCTAATGTAGTCAGTCACGGCACAAACTTGGTCACTGGTGTCTTTGGTGTCATTGGGGTGTCATCTGCCGCCCAGCAATGCCACTTGAGTACAATACTCAATAACAGTGACTTCTGTCCAGACCATGATTTGAGATCCAACCCCTCATACATCTGAGTTTTACTTTTTAGAATTAAAAAATTGATTTTTTTTTCAAATGGGATAAATCTTCAATCCATGACTATTTTTTTCTTAACTTTGGATCGAAACTCGCTAGATACTGGCCTGCGTCCTTTTGTGTGGTTTCTTTTTCTTTTATTTTTTTTTAAATGCTGATGTCTTGTTCCAAGAGCTGTCCTCCAAAGTCCCCCCTAAGGCTGCACTGGCAACACATTGTTATGCCATTAAGGTTTTATTTAACTTTATTTAAGGATGATTGTGCCTGTTCAATACAAATGTACTGCTGCTTCCCACCTGCGAGATGCACGATGTATGTTACTAGGGTGGGCCAGTGTCCTTTCTTAAATTCCTGTCGTAAATATCATGGTTTCTGCCTCTTGATTGTCACCAGTTCCTGGAAGAAGGGGAGAAATGTGTGTTTCTGTGTGGGGATATTTCTGATATGCTGCTACAGTTGTGACACTGGAGCTACAGAAAATAAAGCCTTGATCTTTGAAGTGTTGTGGGCTCTTTGGTGGGAATGTTGAAATAAGAGGGAAGTGGATGGAGGAAGGGAACCTAATTCATGGGGCTTGTGCCTCCTGCAGTCTGGTGCATTAAGGACCAGGATCTATGGCTTCGATGGAAAGTGCCCCTCAGCCCTCTTACCAAAATGGAAGCAGGTGGCCGCCTCGGCCAACCTAGGGATGGTCACGTGAGATGATGGGGCAGGGCTGGGAGCCTCCATGGCTTTGCTCGCTCTGCTGGGGAGGGTGGCAGCTCTTCTATCCTTGTGGGACCATGAGTGTGAGAGGCTGCCGGTACCTGGGATGCCCAGCCCTGATGCCTGGCACGCTCATGCCTGTTTTCTCTCGCTCATCCCTTTATGGAGGCTTAATCAGGGTCCCTCTACACGGAAGACCCCGAGGATGACCAGAATCCACACATACTTCCTAAAGAGCACAGCTTAGACCAGGAACTAGACCTATTCTGGAGTTGAGAGTGGGGCTGGGGGGGTCTCGGACCCCTTTGAAAAGCCAGGGACAGCTCTTGACTCATCATAGTTTGGGAGGTCAGAGCGCCTGCTTTCAGCATAACCGCCAAAGACTTTAGTGAGGGTGGGGAGTCAGGGTTGAGGTCAGGCTTGAGAACCAGCCATGGGCAGTGGTGCCAGGAGGTGGGCAGCGGTGCTGATCAGAGAGCGGAGAAGGCTGTAGGTAAACCTCCTGCTTTGCACTTTTACCAAAGGCCAGCACTGTGCTTCTCAAAGCTGCCTTGTGGCTTGTTGATTGCCTCCACTCCAGGCCGGGGGGCATCCAGTGCGTATGTACCCATTCAGCAGATTTCTCTCCCTGCCCCATGGAGTCCACCTGCCAGCAAATCCAGAGCGCCTCCCACGAGCAGAGCACCGTGCCTGGTGCCCTGGGGACCAGAGCCAAGTGTCAGTGGGGTTCCCACCCTTTCAGGCCATACAGTCTAATAGAAGAATGTAAGGGAAGACATCAAATCGAGACCCACAAAGATGGTAGTGGAGGCCGCCGTGGAAGTAAAACAGTAACTCGATACCTTTAGACCAGGCTCCATGAGACACTTAATAGCCATCCAATCCCGAGCTCTGTCCCCACCAGTGGGGTGCCGTTCTGTCCTGCACCAGCTCCCCAGAGCTGACTGTGCGCATTTTTTCCCAGCTTCGAATTCGGTAGTGTCACGTTGGTAGCTTGAAATCAGCAATGGTAGGGATGTTTACACCACAGAAATAGGCCGGTGCTATAAATCAGGGCTCTCTCTTTTTGAAGAGGCAGCTTACCTGTCCACCACTATCGGCACATAGCACGGGGCTTGGTGTGTGATATTCGCTGAAGTTTCACTGAG
The DNA here is from genome assembly GCF_009873245.2 of Balaenoptera musculus. NCBI lineage: Eukaryota > Metazoa > Chordata > Mammalia > Artiodactyla > Balaenopteridae > Balaenoptera > Balaenoptera musculus. Next base: position 14,797,876 of record NC_045790.1, on the reverse strand, counting down.
TGAAAGAGATGCTGGATGCACTTTTTGTCTTCGACCCGGGGTCCCCTCTAGTGCTGGAGCTCCTGGTTCCTCCTACGACAGAGACCGTCTTCATCACTTAGGAGTCCTTTCCAGCCCATCCACGCTCTTTAAATTCCAGCCCAGAATAAGCCATGAAGGGAAGGCCTTCCCTTTCCTCCCGGGCCAAGCTCTCCATTCTGTTCCAGTTCCCACCTCTTCTGGGAGAGACTCCACTTCTGCCCGCTCGAGTGACCTAAATGCAACAGACACCACAGAGAAGAATATAAGAAGCCTAGGGTTGTCCAAGAGACAGACACGGCCCCTGGTGGGGGGGGTGGGGGTGGAGGGGGGCTAGTACTGCTTACAGAGAAATAAAGGCTTGGCTCTGGTCTAAGGCAGAATGCATGCATGGCCTAAGAGTAAAGAGTACCGTTCGGGAGAACAGCTGGGTTGAGCCATAAGGGCCTTGTAGGAGAAACCCCGGTGCAGAGCTGCAAATATGAGCTTTGACTGTCATCTGACCTTGAATCAGTGGGTAATGGGGAGTCATTAAGGGTCTCTGAGGTGGAGGACACCATGACTGGAGCTCAGCTTTAGGAAGAGTCATCTGGCGGAAGTAACAGGATGGACTGGAGATGGGATACCAAGGAGGCTGGGAGATGGTCGATTTGTGTCACAGTGAAGTTGCCCAGAAGAGGGGTGACTGAGGGAAAGGCAGGGGAGACTGGAACAGAATGAGTGTGGCTCATGAGAGTGTACAGTGGAGCTTGGGGCGGGGCGTGGCTGCAGGGCAAGGTGAGCATGGGCTGGCTGAGGGCAGTGGCCGTGTCAGGAGGGAGACCTGGCTGGGAGGAGAAGCAGGTGGTGGAGGAAGTGCCTCGTCTCTAGAGCCGTTGGGCTCCCCTCGGTCCTCCTCCTCCCTGGGCATGCTCAACATGAGCTGAGCTCTTGGCCAGAGCTGCCTCTTCACCCCCCACACCCTCTTGGTGTTCGTTCCCTGCCCTTCTTCAGGCCACACCCTGACTACCTTCTTTGTTGCTTTCCGGGCCTCCTAAGGATGACTGCTTGGGAAGGTTTTGCCTTTGGAACTCCTGACTCTCCACCCCTCTTGGTGCTGATCTGCCCTCACAGCTTCACCCAGCCCCCCTGGAAAGATGATTCCCAGATGTGGGAGATAGCGCTCCCACTTCTCTTCTGAGCTCCAGATCTAGGTGTTCAGGTGCTGGCTGGAGATCTCCCAGATCTCAACTACTCTTCTCCTAACCCCAAGAGACTTTGGCCCCTCCTGCCGGAGGCTTACCATGTTACTTACGTTATTACTCCCTTACCGTGCTACTCACTTACCCTGCTACTCACTTACCATGGTACTCCCTTACCATGATACTCCCTTACCATGGTACTCCCTTACCATGCTACTCCCTTACCATGCTACTCCCTTACCATGCTACTCCCTTACCATGCTACTCCCTTACCATGCTACTCACCATGTTACTCGCTTGCTCAAAACCTTCCAGGGCTCCCCGGTGCTTATTGACTTTAAGAATAGGCTAACCTGCATATGCCAGTGCCAGATTTAGGGAATAAAGAGAAAGAGAACAGCTAATGGACATATAAGACCCTGAGGTCTAATCTCCTGAACAGGGCAGGGCAAGAACCGTGTGCAATGCTTACATTTAATAGTGAGGAGAGAAATGGGGACCAGGAGAGACTGGAGTGGTCAGAAAACTATGAAGATAGCCAAGAGGTGAGGCTTTTTCACAGGAGGAGGAGTCATCCATTCGACTGGGGTAGGTATGATGTAAAAGCAGTGACAGTCATTTACAAATTCCCAGATTGTCTCTCCTTGCTCTTGCCCTCTTTGTCCCTGGTTTGTCTCCCCTCCCCTTTACACTTGCCTCTTCTGATTCCTTGCTAAATCCCACCTCCCCCAGGTTCAGCTGCTTGCCCTCCAAGCGCCATTCCTAATATACCTGACAGAATATTCCAGTAGCCACCTAAGGCAATAATCAGGCAAGTAATCAGAAATGCCCATCCCAGGCTTGTTCACAGAAGTCAAATCTGGAAGCAAACTGGATATCTATCAAGAAGTTAAGTGATTTATAGAGCATCCGAGCTACCCTGGTGTTCTAGTGGGAACCAAGGAAGTTTCATCAGGAGTCCTGGGTCAGATACATTGTTTAAAATGTGGACTCCCCAATACATTTATAAAATTCGAGAATACTTCCAAGCTTACTCATTTCTCTAGCCTTTCCTCCTAAAAGTAACCTTACTTTGGGGAACACGTAAGCCCCCTTTTGTGAAGGGGTGGTTATGCGATGGCATATCCACGGTTTAGAATTCCATTTTAGTTTCCTGTTGACATGGCTTCTTTAAGAAAATCTTTGCTCATGTTTTTAGTTACACGTGGCAGTCGTGATCTTTCACTTTCTATGGCAGGTGGGACAGCCGGGGAGAACCGCCAGCACCACTTCTGAGAGGACACAAGTGCCACCTTAGGAAGGATAGCCCAGCCTGTGCCTGCTGTCATCTGAAAGTCCTATGTGAGAAGAAAAACTATAAAATCAAGATCATACTGGAGATGTCTGGGTCTCTGACCCAAGGCAGTTGAAGTCCAGGCATTGCCTTAGAGTTCTCGTGAATTTCTGTTATCAAGGACTTACTACTGAAATCACTTACCACAAGGCAGAACGCACATGAAACCCAGAGCGACAGAGGCATTGTGGACACCTGGGTTCTTTGTCATTGTCACCCTGGCTTTTGGTGGCTTCCTTTAAGAGAACAGGTGGTTTAAAAAGAATAAATGAAGGAGTTCAGTCCCGGAGTCTGCCCAGCACCCTGCTTTCAGCCTTAGGTATTGCTGTTGCCCGGGGTGGGTGGAGCGGGGCATGGGGGAAGCGGAGAAGTTTCACTACATCTACCGTTGTGACCTGGACATCAATGTGCACTTTAAAATAGGAAGTTTGGAAGGCAAGAGAGAACAAAGGAGTTATAAAGCTGTTCTAGAAGACCCAGTGTTGAAGTTTTCAGGACTGTACCAAGAAACGTGTTCTGACCTCTATGTTACTTGCCAAGTTTTTGCAGGAGGGAAGCCTCTGGCCTTGCCAGTGAGACCCTCCTACAAGGCATTCAGTATGAGATGGAACTGGAATGAATGGCTAAAGCTGCCTGTGAAATACCCTGACTGGCCCAGGAATGCTCAAGTGGCCCTGACTATTTGGGATGTGTTGGGCCAGGAAAGGCAGTGTCTGTGGGAGGACCAACCGTTTCACAGTTTGGAGAATACGGCATGTTTCGCCAGGGGATGCATGACTCGAAAGTCTGGCCTAACGTGGAAGCAGATGGATCAGAACCCACAAAAACTGCTGGCAGAACAAGCAGTGCTCTCTCAGAAGATCAGGTGAGCAGCCTTGCCAAGTTACGTCTAACATCAACAGCAGATAAGCAAATAATGTTGGGTTTGACTTCCGGTTTCTGCAATGTGGAAGACTAAGATCAACTGAAAATCCTCCCACAACAAACAGCTAAAAGTATGAAGTAGCAGTAAAATAGGTAAAACAATTTAGGAAGGTAAGCCTTGCCAAAGATGAGTTTGCAGTCTACAATTACAAACCAATGAAAGCTAAATTCAATAATCATAACAAACAACTGGAATATATCCACCAGAAATTCAGATAATGGAATATTGAAAATAGAAAAAAACTATTTAAAAATAAAACAATAATATAAAAACATAAAACATAAATCAAAGAATAAAACATAAAAAAGAGAAAGATTATTTACTACTATAGCTATATAATGAAACTTAATATTGGTTAGAGTAATTCTTCGTCTTTTTTTCTCCTTTCTTCAAACTCAAGTGTTTTGTTTTTTTTTAATAAATTTATTTATTTATTTTTGGCTGTGTTGGGTCTTCGTTGCTGCATGCAGGCTTTCTCCAGTTGTGGCGAGCGGGGGCTACTCTTGGTTGAGGCACGCGGGCTTCTCATTGCTGTGGCTTCTCTTGTTGCAGAGCACAGGCTCTAGGCGTGCAGGCTCAGTAGTTGTGGCACGTGGGCTCAGTAGTTGTGGCTTGCGGGCTCTAGAACGCAGACTCAGTAGTTGTGGTGCACAGGTTTAGTTGCTCTGCGGCATGTGGGATCCTCCCGGACCAGGGATTGAACCCATGTCCCCTGCTATGCCAGGTGGATTCTTAACCACTGCGCCACCAGGGAAGTCCAAACTCAAGTGGTTTTATAAGCCGGATTTACAAAGCTGCTGAGATCAATATGACCATGATATTAAAACTAGAGAAAGAAAGTGAAAGAAAGGAATATTACAGACGGTTCTCACTTATAAATATAGATGCAAAATTTCACCTAAAAATTAGCAAACTGAATCAAGCAATTAAAAAATACATCATGCCCAGGGACTTCCCTGGTGGTCCAGTGGTTAAGAATCCACTTTTCAATGCAGGGGACGCAGGTTTGACTGCTGGTGGGGGAACTAAGATCCCACATGCGGCGGGGCAACTAAGCCCGGGAGCAGCAACTAGAGAGAAGCCCACGCGCCGCAATGAAGAGCCCGCATGCCCCAATGAAAGATCTTGCGTGCTGCAACTAAGACCCAATGCAGCCAAAACTTAAATAAATAGATATAAAAAAATACATCATGCCGAAACAGGATTTATTCCAAGAATGTAAGAACAGTTTAACACAGAATATCTATCAGTGTACATTATTACTGCATTATTGAGTGTTTCAGGGGTCCCCCAAGATGAGATGATGGAATCAGAAGCAGTCGTAATCACAGCTAAGATTTATTATAAACAACACAGCAAGAATATACAACTAGATGGTTCAGTAAGGGAAAAAGATATAGGTGAGGTCTGGAGAAATCAATACACAGGCTTCCTATGCTTCCCCTTCCCAGTCCAGGAAGAGACACACTTGAGTGTACTTCTTTCTCCAGGAAGAAAAATGAAGCCTTTTGGAAAAGCCCATTTGAGACTCAGAAATTAGGGTTTTTACTGGCGGTCTGGTCACACAGGCATTCTCTGCCCTCAAGTACCAAATTTCTAGCCTCCGAGAAAGAAATCAGGTGCTCACCATAAATCACAGTGTACAAACAACCTAGCCACAGTGAAACATCTATACCAGTTAGAGAATGTTTCAGCAGTCAAGTTCTCACACCTTAGCGGGAGGCCATCGTTGCAAGCAGGTCCTTTTAAAGATAGCAGCTTCAAGGCTGCTATGTTAACTATCTCCTGCACATTAAATTAAAGGAGAAAAATAACATATGGTCAAAAGAATCCCCAATGGTACCAACTTTTTGGTAAGTTTCAACAAACATTCATCATACAAAGTATTTTTAAAATAAAATAGGACTGTCTTAACCCAATATAAGAAATATACCAAGAACTGATAAGCAACATCTTACCAAATGGTTAAATGTAAGAAACATTCTCATAAAGTCAGGAACAAAACAAGAATGCTTCTACTACTGTTCCGATTGGACACTGTACCAGAGTTTCTTGTACTAGACAGTATAAGAAAACTGTATACGTAGAGCTAAGAAATAAAAATTATTTACAGATGAAAATCACATAGAAAAGTCAGAACTATTAGATAAACTGTTAAAATAATGAGTTGAGAAATGTTGTTAGATACAAGATTAATAAACAGAAATCAGTTATTATTCCAACATTCCTATTATTCCCTTTTTACCAATCTAAAAATACAGTCTTTAAAAGATATTTACACTAGCAACAAAGACTACATGAAATTTAGAAATAAACCAAACAGAAAAGGTATAGATCTTCATCTTGGAAATCCAACAATATCACGCCTAGAGTTCTACACTAAAGAAACTCACTTTGGGCATAAGGCGATACATACAAGTATATTCACTTCAGCCTTGATAATAACACAAAAAATTGAGCTTGTTGGGAGAATAAATAATAAACTGATTTACTCATACACTGGGATACTATACAACAGTTTAAATGAAAACATTTGAGCCATGTAGATTAACATGGATAAATCTCAGAGACAGAATTAAGTTTAAAAAAGCAAATTGAAATGAAGGAATGAGGGAAGTCTTTCCAAATATTTGTGATTTTTTTCATCTTTTTAAAAAAGTGTGAAACAAATAAGGCAAACTGTTAACATATGTTCAGTTCTGACAGTGAATACATGGATGTCTATTACATTATTCTGCATACTTTTGTTTTGTTTCATAATAAAAATAAAAATTTAAATACATACATACATAATTTTAAAACTCAGACATTTAACTTGTCAGGACTGGGAAAACAATAAATCTATAGTCAACGAAGGAAAAAAAAAAGAATAAATGAAGAGTGGTCTTGGGAGCCCTTGCTCCTATTGTTTGTGGGTGTTTAGATGTAGATTCTGGCTTCTGCTGAATAGTGAGAATATTCTCTTAGAGGATACCTCTAGCTTGGGTTGACAGGTGACAAATATATATCTCAACATTCATATTTTGAGCTTCATGCAATCAGGTGAGTGAAATAGTGCAGCAAATCTTCTCCCTTTGCCTGATTGTATCTGTGTAAAGTTTGGAATAAAATAATGTACAAATTTTAATGAAAATAATTATGGATACCCATATGCCATTTTTTTCTGTAGTGCTGGGCTTCACAAAGTTTTAATGGGTGTCGCTTTATAGAAACCACTTTTTAAATTGGAGTATAGTTGCTTTACAATGTGTTAGTTTCTGCTGCACAGCAAAGTGAATCAGTTATATGTATACATATATCCACTCTTTTTTAGATTTCCTTCCCATTTGGTCACCACAGATCATTGAGTAGAGTTCCCTGTGCTAAACAGTAAGTTCTCATTAGTTATCTATTTTATATATAGTAGTGTATATATGTCAATCCCAATCTCCCAATTCGTCCCACCCCTCTTTCCCCGCTTGGTAACCATAAGTTTGTTCTCTACATCTATGACTCTATTTCTGCTTTGCCAATAAGTTCATCTGTACCATTTTTCTAGATTTCACATGTAAGCAATACTATACGATATTTGTTTTTCTATTTCTGACTTACTTCACTCTGAATGACAATCTCTAGGTCCACCCAGGTCTCTGCAAATGACACTATTTTGTTCATTTTTATGGTTGAGTAATATTCCATTGCATATATGTACCACATCTTCTTTATCCATTCCTCTGTCGATGGGCATTTAGGTTGCTTCCATGTCCTGGCTATTGTAAATAGCACTGCAATGAACATCAGGGTGCATGCATCCTTTCGAATTATGGTTTCCTCTGGATATATGCCTAGGAGTGGGATTGCTGGGTCATATGGTAGGTCTATTTTTAGTTTTTTAAGGAACCTTCATATTGTTCTCCATAGTGGCTGTACCAGTTTACATTCCCACCAACAGTGTAGGAGGGTTACGTTTTCTCTACACCCTCTCCAGCATTTATTATTTGTAGACTTTTTGGTGATGGCCGTTCTGACTGGTGTGAGGTGATAACCTCATTGCAGTTTTGATTTGCATTTCTCTAATAATTAACAATGCTAAGCATCTTTTCATGTTCCTCTTGGCTATTTGTATGTTTTCTTTGGACAAATTCCTATATAGATCTTCCTCCCATTTTTTGATTGGGTTATTTATTTTTTTGATATTGAGCTGCATGAGCTGTTTGTATATTTTGGAGATTAATCCCTTGTCAGTTGCTTTGTTTGCTAATATTTTCTCCCATTCTGAGGGCTGTCTTTTTGTTTTGTTTATGGTTTACTTTGCTGTGCAAAAGCCTTTAAGTTTAATTAGATCCCATTTGTTCATTTTTGTTTTTATTTTCATTACTCTGGGAGGTGGATCAAAAAAAGATCTTGCTGCGATTTATGTCAAAGAGTGTTCTGCCTATGTTTTCCTCTAAGAGTTTTATAGTGTCTGGCTTTATATTTAGGCCTTTAATCCATTTTGAGTTTATTTTTGTGTATGGTGTTAGGGAGTGTTAGAATTTCACTCTTTTACATGTAGCTGTCCAGTTTTCCCAGCACCACTTATTGAAGAGACTGTTTTTTCTCCATTGTATATTCATGCCTCCTTTGTCATAGATTAGGTGACCATAGGTGTGTGGGTTTATCTCTGGGCTTTCTATCCTTTTCCATTGATCTATATTTCTGTTTTTGTGCCAGTACCATACTGTCTTGATTACTGTAGCTTTGTAGTATAGTCTGAAGTCAGGGAACCTGATTCCTCCAGCTCCGTTTTTCTTTCTCAAGATTGCTTTGGCTATTTGGGTTTTTTTGTGTTTCCATATAAACTGTAAAATTTTTTGTTCTAATTCTGTGAAAAATGCCATTGGTAATTTGGTAGAGATTGCATTGAATCTGTAGATGGCTTTTGGTAGAAACCACTTTCAGTAGTGAAAGTCCTTGACAACAGAAGTAGCTGGGGACTCAAAGCAATGTCCAAATTTCAACTGCCTTGGCCCAGGACTAGAAGAACATCACCAGCCTGGAAGCTGATAAGACCCAAGTGCTAGCAGCTTCCTTTGGTTCTTGCTTATTTTCTAGCAATTCCAGTGGTCTTATCTATGGATTACTTTATGTCCATAATAATGAACCTCTATGGTCAGTTCACAGTCTTTAGGCAGGGGCCAGGGGTTGAGGGCCAATTGTATGTCTCCCTCTCATGTTTCCCCTCAAACTCACGATATGAATGAGACCTGGGTAAATTACACATTAAGAAGATTATGATTAATGACACTGAGATGATAACTGTACTGGGAAGAACAGCTGGGAACAAAGAGTGTTCTAGATGGAAATACTGGACCAAACCCTGATCCTGTTGTTCATCATAGAAAAACTCCCTTCACACAGCATGGAACATGGGGTTCTAAGCCTCTTGGTGTTCCAGTGAGCTAGGGTTGCCAAGAGCACTCATTCGCAAATGTTCTTAGATTCCTACTGTCATGCTTCATTTGATTCTGCTTCCTATTTTGAAGAGATTATTTTTGCTGATTTGACTTAGGTAAAAAATCTTTGTTTGTTGATGCTATCTTGTATTTCCACCTTGGCCTCTATAATTCTTTTGTTTCTAAGATCAGCAAGTTTCTAAAAGCCAAATTTGAAAAGCATGTAATTACCTTATAGTGAATACTAAAATGAGAATAATTTTTTTATTGTTAATATAATGAAGTAATTTATTTGCTCTTGTTAATTTTAACCATTAAACCATAGCAGATGGGTGCAGTCCAAAGGCCTGGACACTAGTCCTGGTGGTCACTAACTAGTGGGGTAAATTTGAGTGACCTTGGACATATCATTTAATCTCTCTGGTCTAGTTTCCTCATCTGGAAAATGAAAGGGTTGGGTCAGATGACCTGTAATAGTTACTCCAACTGCAATAGTCTATGCTCGTTTAATACAGGCTCAATCCAGTCTCTAAGTCTGTAATTAAAGTATGATTACATGCTTTTATATGAGATGAGAAGGAGAATCTTCACAGGCCTTTTAGCGTACCTGCCAAAAGGAATCATTCATTATCATTTTGCTTTACTGATATTTACTTCTCACTTCCTAAACTACTCTACGAATAAAATATAAAAATCCAGGAACTTGGTATAGGAAAATGACGCATGTAAATGTATCTCACATCCTTGTCTTTAACATGTTTTTAATTGCTGCATCTCTATGCAATGGTAATTAAATAATTTGCCTATGTCATTCTAAATTCTGAGTGACGACTGTTGTCTGTGTTGAGCTCCAGGTCCAGTGCCTGAAACAAAATAGGTCACATTGAGAGCCTGCAGCTTGGGGAACGTGATCGCAGCAAGGCCCTCATTTTCACATTGTACATAATTATAGGAAGACACAATGAGGTTTTTCTGTGGCCTTTTAAAAAATTGTAGGGTCTGTATGTCTAAACTTTTAAAAAATACATACTTCAGTTTTTAGAACAGTTTTTGGTTCACAGTAAAATTGAGGTACAGAGAGTTCCCATATACCTTCTGGCCCTACACATGCATAGCCTCCTCCATTATCAACATCCCTGACCAGGGTGGTACATTTGTTACTATTGATGAACCTACATTGACACATCATAATCACTCAAAGATCATAGTTTACCTTGGGTTTCACTCTTGGTGTTGTACACTTTATAGGTTTGAACAAATGTGTAATGACATGTGTCCACCATTATAGTGTCATGCAGGGTCATTTCACTGCTCTAAAAATCCTATGTGCTCTGCTATTCATCCCTACTTCCTCCTAACCCCTGTAACCATTGATCGATTTGCTCTCTCCATAGTTCTGACTTTTCCAGAATGTCATATGTTTGGAATCATACAGTATTTCATCTTTTCCGAGTGGCTTCTTTCACACAGTAACATGCATTTTAAGTTTCCTCCATGTCTTTTCATGGCTTGACGGCTCATTTCTTTTTAGCGCTGAATTATATTCCATCGCCTGGTTGTACCACAGTTTTTGTTTTTTTTTTTTTTTTCTGGTCTATTCACTTACTGAAGGACATCTTGGTTGCTTCCAAGTTTTGGCAATTATGAATAAAGCTGTTATAAACATCTATGTGCAGGTTTTTGTGAGGACATAGTTTTCAAGTCCTTTGGGTTGAAAGAAAAGTGATTATCGAATTATATGGTAAGATTATTTTAGTTTTGTAAGAAGCTGCCAAATGGTTTTCCAAAGCGGCTGTCCCATTTTGCATTCCTACTATTTTTGCATTCCCATCTCAAGCAACAATCATTGTTAATTGTTTTTAGCAAACTTCTGGAGTCCCACTGAGTTTGGAATGCCTTAGGGGTTAATCAGCACTGGATTTAGGGTGAGGTGACAACCAGCCCCGTAGATTAGAGTGGAGGAGGGGGGTGTTCAGGAGGCTTGTAAATGTCGTGTGTGTGTGTGTCTGTGTGTGTGTGTGTGTGTGTGTGCGCATTAAGAATTATGTCTGTAAGGATGTCATAGATTAGAGAAAAAAAGTGTTTTGAGGATTAATGTGTGAATACACTGTCTCCACTTGGATGGACTGTGTCACTTACTTATGGACACAATTCTATAGTAGTAGTTGATTCTCAGAGCAATCACATTTTTTTTTTTGGCTGAATTTCTATTTCTTGCCACAAGGTGGCATCTAATTTTCATTAATATCCGAGACACACTTCATCTCTCACCACTCAAACTGGAAACCCACATCTGTCTCAGCCTCTGGACTCTTAGAGTACCACAATTTTTTCAAATGGCAGCATTTCCAAAGGATATTGAGTTACCTTGGGTTCCTCTAGGAGTCTTGAACTAAACCTTTTGTATCTGTAATTCAGATCTGTATCAAGGCATGCGCATGCATTTTAACTTTTTAAAATTGATAATTGTGCTGCAGATCCTTCATAGTTTGGGAACTTTTCCCATGTGTTTCTTTGCCTTACGCCCAAGAGTGGAGGCATGAATTATTTTGACATATGCTTATTATATGCCACATGCTATTTTGCTTGGGAGTGAGAGAGTACAGAGAAGGCTTTACTCAAAGATCTAGGTTTCAAGCTGGGTCTATACAAGATATATGCATCCACCCTGAAGGAAAATCTCCCAAGGCAAATTGGCTAAGTTGAAGACCATTTGTACGAGTAAGGTCTCTAGATCCATGAGGGAAGGGATCAAGTCTGATTGGGTTCACCATTGTGTTTCTAGCACCTTGCACAGTACCTGCAGGGGTCATGACTCAGCTGAAAACTGTGGACTTTGGGTCCCTGAGACCTGGGTTCAAAAGCCCGCTTGCTAGCAGTAGGACCTTGGACAAGTCACTAAGATGGTTTGTGCTCTATTTTCCCTCTCTGTTATGTGAGGATGATAATTAAAACCTCAAAAGACTGTTGTAAAGATTGAGTGAATAATATAAATGAAACCAACTGCCAGTGGGTGTTAGGGCCCTGAGTTTCTTCTCTTTTCAAAGATGTAAAATTATCTTGAGCTGGATGTCGCAAGGATTTGGCCCAGAGACACCATTCCCGCGTTCCCGCGTGCAAAACCGTTGTATCCATTAAGCACTATAGATTCAGTGCCTTAGGAGTACCAGCGTTGCAGGGAACCGTGGGAATGTTTGGAAACCAAAAAGAAATGTATTGATTTCAAAATATGAAAAGAAAACTGAAAAATCAAAATTAATGAACATTTAATTAAATGTCTATTAAACATTATATCAGTGACTTAACTGCTTCTAGCTCTTATATAGCCACGTAGAAGTTGCATTTAACGTGGGATGTGAGTAAATTAAGACTTTTTGATTTGGTGTGGGATGAAGACTTAGGGACACAGGCCTATAAAGTTCTTAAAACAGTTCCACTCCTATGGCTGGTGCAAGCATGGAATCCTTAAGGGTGAGCTGGCTTGCCATGCCAGGTGAGGCAGGGCCTGGGGGTTTATCAGTCCTCCTGACCTGTTACTTTCCTTCAACAGCTAGATCAGATAGCATAGGGTGAGCCTGACAGAGGATGAAGAATGGATTGGAAAAAGGGTTCTGTGGATCCTTTCTCATTAGTGGATACTCTTTGGCTTCTCAGTAATAAGGAAATTAACAATTTACATTTGACTTATACTTTATTTTAAAAATCTAGCCGTATCCATTGATCTTTTCCAGTTGCAGTGAGAGCCCCAGAAAAAGAAAAACTCTTGGTGTATGTTGGTAATATGAGAGGACACTCATATTACAGTCTATTTCCTCTTATTTACTAGATGCATGCTTTATGTAAGAACATCCTTCCCTTGGGTTGAGTTATGGTACTACCTTCTCCTTCTGTAAATGTGGGGAGGGCTCAATGAAGCTGGGAGATAAGCAGAAGCATCTGTATGCTATAGAAAGAGGAGGAAATGCTTCGTCAGGAGCTTGGAGCTCCCAGGACTGGTTTTGATACCCAGCAATTAAGTTCAAGCTTATGTCTCCCAGAGTCGCTGCATTAAAGCACAGGGAATTTTAGGGACCCAGGAGAGTGACTGCTAGACTGCTTAGACTGCTCATCTGACAAAACCTCCACTCTATGCCAATAAGGATTTAGTTGCCAGAGAAATTGGTGTGTGTGTGTGTGTGTGTGTGTGTGGCAAGAGGGGTGGATTAGCTTCTTTGCAAAAGGAGAACTCAGTTTGTAGAAGAAGCCACACTGGTTTGCGTTATAGAGGATGCCTATATTCCTAGGCATCTATTATGCTCTGTGATTGATAATATTCGCATCCGTTGTTTTTCCAGGAAGTTACTGAGCAAAGTGAGGAACACCATCCTAGAAGGGCAAAGGCAGAGTTGTCTGTGATTTTTTGAAAGACTACTGAACCTGAAACACAGCTCAGGAAAGTGGGGCCTGAGGAAACGTGACCAGGATAGGCAAACTGATGAGCAGAGCACCTGAGCTAATTGTGGAGGAGGAGCGAGCCAGAACAAGGTGCACAAAGTTTACCTGGTTTGTTGAACAGGTGTCATCTCTGTCATACATCACTAAGCACCAGGCTGAGACAAAGGCGACTTCCTCCTTCTCATGGTGTTGCTGTTTGCACTTGACATCAGGGCTGACAGGATGAGAGGAGGGATGTGGCCGTGAGCCAGCTCAAAGGGGCTCAGGACCCAGTGACTTTTAGCTGTGAGCACAGTCTAAGAAAGGGCAAGTCCTGGTGCAACAAGGCACCCGAGCCCTGTCTCCTGGTGTCCTCTTCACTAAGGCAGAGAATGTGGGTTTCTCCAATGGCCGGTCCTGGGGACTTGAACTGCCTAGGACTGCTCTGACTCTTTTTTTTTTTTCTTCCTGTCGTGGTATTGGAAAGGCTGTGAGAATAACTTAACCAACCTGCTCTTGATTAGAACTGCAGGGAAAAAAAGAATATCCTGGGAGATCATCACAGTTGCAGATTCACCTCACTTTAAGCAGATGATGAAATTCAAAACTCTGGTTTACATAGATAATAGTGCATATCATATGCACTAAGTTTACCTCAAGAAAGAATGCACACTAAGATTCTTTTTAAAAGTAAGCCTGCTTGGTGAATTTTTAAATATTGAAATATACGAGAGTCCCATTTGCATTCAGCTTTTAGAAATATGTATGTTTACCTAAGGAAGGGACATGTGAAATTGAAGAAATAACAGACTGCTAAATTTTAAAAAAATATTTATAAATTTACATTGAGAATAATGAACTTGTTTGGTGTTCAGTTCTGAGTTTTGAGAAATGTATAAAGTCATGTAATCACCACCATGATCAAGGTACAGAATATTTCCATCACTCCCCCAAATTCCCTTAAGCTGCCCTTTTATAGTCAAATTTTTCCTCAACCGCTGACCCTTGACAAACTGTTCTCCATCTGTATAGTTTTGCCTTTTGCAGAAGGTCATACAAATTGTAGACTATTTTCTATTGTGTGGATGTAACTCAGTTTGTTTATCCATTCACCAATTGAAGGATATTTGGATTGTTTCTAGTTTGGTGATTATGAATAAAACTGCTCTAAGCATCTGCATACAAGTTTTTGTATAAACATAAGTTTTCATTTCTCCAAGGTAAATATTTAGGAATGGGGTTGCTGGGTTATATGGTAAGTGTATGTTTATCTTTATAAGAAACTGCCAAATAGCTCTCTAAAATGGCTATATTGTTTGTATTCTTACCAGCAATGTATGAGAATTCCAGTGGCACTAAACAATATGAAACAATTTTTGCTCTTAATGATAACACATATTTTCAAGAACTTAAGACAAGAAAAATAGCCCATGATTTTTATCCAGAGTTTTAGAATTTCTGTTGTTCTTTATCTTTCCTCATTCCTGAAGTTCTAAGTTTCCCTTTGGTATCATTTCCTTTTAGGCTGAAGAACATCCTTCAGCATTTCTTTTAGAGCAGATCTTCTGCTAACAAATTCTTACTTTTCCTTAATCTGAAAATGTCTTTTATTTGCCTTGAAGGTTATATTCAATGGGTTTAAAGTCTGAGTTGACAGCTCTTTCAGATTGTTAGAGGTTCTGTTCCATTGTCTTCTGGCCTCCATGGTGCCTGATGAGAAATCTGCAGTTATTTGACTAATGTCTCTTGTATGTAATATATCATTTTTCTCTGGCTGTTTTCAAGATTTTTTTCTTACCATATGTTTTCTATCAATTTGGTTATGATTTGCTGGTTTTCATTGAGTTTCTCTTGATTGAGGTTCACTGATATTTTTGATTTGTAAATCTATATTTTCCACAAAATTTGGAAAGTTTTCACCCTTATTTCTTCAAATATTGTTTCTGTACCAATATCTCTCTTCTCATTTTGGGACTCAATGACATGAATGTTAAACTTTTGATATCATCTCACAAGTTCCTAAAGCTAAATTTATTTGTTTGAAAATTTGTTTTTTCTCTCTTCTTCAGATTGGAAAATCACTATTGATCTACCTTCAGATTCACTCACTTTCTCCTTTGTCGTCTTCATTCTGCTATTGAGTGAATTCTTTATTTCAGATATCATATCTTTTAGTTCTACACTAAAAAGTAGTTTCTTTTTCTCTGATGAGAATGTCTGTCTTTATATCCTTGTCAAAAGTATACATCCATATCTCATGGAGTGTGGTTATAATATTGCTTTAATGTCTCTGTCTGATCATTCCAATATCTAGGTATTCCCAGGGTTGGCATCTGCAAATTGCCTTTTCTTGAGCCTTGGCCATATTTTCCTCGTTGTTGGCATGTTGAGTAATTTTAGATTGTATCCTGAACACTTTGAATAGTATGTTGTGAAAGTCTGAGTCCTGTTAAAATCCTCTGGAGAGTGTTTATTTACTTATTTTTTGTTTTAACAGGCAATCAACCTGATTATGTTCAGACTGCAGGTTCAGTTTTACCTACTTAGGGGTGGTAGATCCAACATCAGTTTGATGAATCTATCCAGGCATGTGCCACTCAGAGTTTACTCTGGGACTTAGTCAGTCTTTATATCATAGTTCATTACTCAAAGTCTTCACTATGCTTCTTTGGATCTGTTCCACATGTGTGCTGTTCAAAAGTGAGCTTGGGGTTTGTATTGGTTCCTACACAGAATTATGGTGTCTGCTTCTCCAGCTCTCTTCTCTATAAAATTACCCCACCCCCAATTTGATGCATTTCTTGTCTTGTTTCCCTTGACAAGAAATATAGGTTTTCTAAGAGTTTTCGTATACCCCCATGTTGTCACACAGTTCCATGTGATGGGGCCTCCCTAGGGGCAAAGTGGCAAGTGAAAAGAGAGAAAAAATACTGAGAATTGTCCCCACCATTTTTGTGCTGATTTTAGGATCACAGGAGCTTTCTTCTCCAGTTTTATGTGTCCATACCACTGCTGTCACTGCAGTGGTGTAGAAAAGAGAGAAAAAATAGAGAAAACAATGAAGTTTCTTCCACACTTTCTGGCTCATAAGGGCACTTTTACCTAGTCTTATGGCCAGAAAAAGGGGGTTTTGCTCAGAATTTTTGCTGACTGTACCTGCTGTGCAGTTCAGCAACTCAGCCTCTCCCCCTCGGGTCAAAGCCAGGAGATAAAGAAGAAAAACAAACAAAAAAAGACAAACAAAAAACTAAGAAACTCACTGTGATACTTGTCATTTAAGTCTGGGCTTCCCTTCCCAGTCTACCTGCTATTCTTTATTTTCACAGAGCCCTAAGGTATTTGCTTTTTCTATTTAGTCTAGAATTTTTGTTGAAATCAGTGGAAGAGAGAGGCTATAGCGAGCACACTCCATTTTGGCTAGCAATGGAAATCTTCAGCTAAATTTTAACATGTGATGAAGAGCTTGTTCCTTGTCTGCTCTCTTGGATTGGGACCTCCTTAGAAGAATAATCAATTCCCATTGTAGCCACTTCTCCCCAGCTCCACACCTGCCTGTGCACCATGGACTCTGACACGGCTCCTTTCAGATACTTTGTACCCACGAATATGTCCATGCCTCACAGCCCTGTCATCCTTGGTCAGGTCCCAACTGGAAGCTTCCATGACCACCTTTCCTCACCAATGCTCTCATGCCCATAATGCTTGGAGCCTTCTCTACATGATCCAAACTTCTGCTGCTCCTTTCACTCCTAAACATTTCCATGTGCCCTTTAAAACACACTCCCCTAAGTTCCCAGCCTCTTCTCACAATGTTTCTTTTACCTTCTCATATTAACTAAAACTTGGTTCTTATCCTGAGGACGCTTATTCCCCTGTAGTTCTCCCCAGAGGAAGTAGCTCATTCATTCATGTCCCTCCTCCACTTCACTATACACACTCTTTAAGAAGACAACCCTGGGGGGAGATCAGGAGAGGCAGGTGGGAGGGGCCCTCCCAGACCCCAGACCGGAGGAGCAGGAGAGGACAGGAGGGTGTTTGCCCTGCCCACTTGAGCCCAGGAAGCCTGCTAGGCTCCCAGGTGAGGTCCCCTGCCCTCTGAGACCAGGGGTGGGAGGCACGCCTGGGCCCCTTCTGTTCCTTGAGCTTAAATCCCACCCCCACATTCCCCAGGGCCTTTTCCAGCCCTGTGGGTCCTGAGCATTGGCCCCGCCCACCATCCAAATTTCACCCTTGCTTAGGCTCTGCTCTCCACAGCCAAGGCTTTACCCCCCCAACTTTTTTTTTTTTTTTCCTTTCCTTCTCCTCTTTTTTACTATTGTGGTACTGATGTACCTTCCAGTTGTTGATTCATCTATATTTTTATTTTTACATTCTTTCTAACATATCTGTTAGTTTCCTAGTCTAATTTTATTTTTCTACTTTGTCATTTTTCTCTCTCTCTCTTTTTTTTTTTTTTGCCACCCCATGCGGCTTGTGGGATCTTGAGCCCAGGGTCGGGGGGAAGCTCCCGCAGTGGGAGCTCTGAGTCCGAACCACTGAACTAACAGAGAACCTCAGACCCCAGGGAATATTCATTGGAGTGAGGTCTCACAGAGTTCCTCATCTTAGCACCAAGACCCAGCTCTACCCAATAACCTATAAACTCCAGTGTTGGAAGCTTCAGGCCAAACAACCAGTAAAACAGGAACACAATCCCACTCATAAAAAAAAAAAAAATGAGATGGGAAAAAATATGTCACAGATGAAGGAGCAAGGTAAAAACCTACAAGACCAAATAAATGAAGAGGAAATAAGCAGTCTACCTGAAAAAGAATTCAGAGTAATGATGGTAAAGATAATCCAGAATCTTGGAAATAGAATGGAAGCACGGATTGAGAAAACACAAGAAATGTTTAACAAACATTTCACAATATTGCATGCCTCTCCAAGCCTCCCACACTGTTGGTGGGAATGTAAATTGATACAACCACTATGGAAAACAGTATGGAGGTTCCTTAAAAAACTAAAAATAGAACTACCATATGACCCAGCAATCCCACTGCTGGGTATATACCCTGAGAAAACCATAATTCAAAAAGAGGCATGCACCACAATGTTCATTGCAACACTATTTACAGTAGCCAGGACATGGAACCAACCTAGATGTCCATCAACAGATGAATGGATGAAGAAGATTTGCCACATATATACAATGGAATATTACTCGGCCATAAAAAGAAACAAAATTGAGTTATTTGTAGTGAGGTGGTGGGACCTAGAATCTGTCATACAGAGTGAAGTAAGTCAGAAAGAGAAAAACAAATACCGTATGCTAATGCATATATATGGAATCTAAAAAATAAAACAAACAAAAAAATGGTACTGATGAATCTAGTTGCAGGGCAGGAATAAAGAGGTAGACATAGAGAATGGACTTGATGACATGGGGTGGGAGGGTGAAGTGAGAGTAGCATCGACATATATACACTACTGAATATAAAATAGTTGGCTGGTGGGAAGCAGCCGCATAGCACAGGGAGATCAGCTCGCTGCTTTGTGTCCACCTAGAGAGGTGGGATAGGGAGCGTGGGAGGGAGGCTCAAGAGGGAGGGGATATGGGGACATATGTATGCATATGGCTTATTTGCTTTGTTGTGCAACAAAAACTAACGCGGTACCATGAAGCAATTATACTCCAATAAAGATCTATTAAAAATAATTAAAAAAAAGAAGACAACTCTGCCTCCTAATCCACAGAGACATCATCTGTCAGAAGAGAAGGACTTCAACTCCTTACCTTCCCATTTCCCACTTTTCTGAGCCGGTTTGTCCTTCCCTCTTGCCCCAGTGGAAACAGGGGTTTCTCTCCCCTCCTGAGGGGAGAGGAACAAAGGTGCCCCTTGGTTTGTGCACTAGATCTCATCTTTTTCCTCCTCAGTTCTAGCCAATGGAATAAAACAAAGGACAAAAGCAAGAGCAATAAATATTCTTTGAAAAGGAAACAAAATTACCACTATTAACAAAAATAATGTAAATATAGTGGCTTACCTATCAAAATCAGCTAAAAAGCCAAGAGAAAAAAATGAGTTAATTAAAATATGAAATTGTCCCCAAAGCACCAGTACTTAAAAGCCAGATCAATGTAACAGAATAGAGAGTCCACAAATAAACCCAAGTGTGAATAAAAATTTCATGTATAATAAAGGCAGAAATTGCATACCAGGAGATAAGGGAAGAATCAGTCAATGAAAGGTGCTAGGTTACTTGGAAATTTTCATTTAAAAAGGAAAAAATTAAATCATATCCTTACCTCACTCTCCATATGGTATACCAAAATAAATTCAGATGAATTAAATAATTCAATGTAAAAGAAGAAACCGAAAAATAACCTTAAAAAATCAGGGACTATTTTTCTGCAAAAGTTGAAAATACAAAGCAAAAGATGGATAGAGTTGACTACATAAAAATTTTTAATTCATGTATAAAAAACATACAGTATTGTTAGGTGTAAATGAGAACTCAGTGTTACCTTTGCAACTTTTCTGTAAACCTAAAATGATTCCAAAATAAGTAACAAAAATTCACACACATACACACACTCAGACACACAATATCTATCATAATTATGAATCTATATATCCTTTTCCACTTCTGGGAATTTATTTTCCAGATATACTTACACATGTACAAAGTGAACTTTGTGAGAAGTTTCTCCTGGTTCAATTCTTGCCAAGTTATTTGCAATAGCAAAATATTCTATACAACCTAAATTACAGTGATAAGGAACTACTTTAAAAATGATGGTATATTCATACAATCAAATACCATCCAACTGTTTAAATAATAAGAAAACTTCTGATATGGAAGGGTGTCAAAGACAATCATTTTTTAAGTAAAAAATTTTTAAGTTAAAAACAACACACAAAGATAAAACAAAAAATTAAACAAACAAAACCCCCAAAAGAAGACAAAGCAAAGTTTTATAATTTGTTACTTTTGGGTGAAAAGGGGAGGTGAGTATATTTATTTATCAATATATTGCTCATCTGTGCAAAAAGAAACTCTAGAAGGATACACAGAACACTAATAACATGGTGGTACAAGGATATAGGCAGCAACTGAACGATGAAGGACAGGAGTAAGAGGGTGACATTTTATGTATATAACTGAACTAAAAAGTTATGTATTTAGTGTCTGCACCATGTGGTTGCAGTATCTATTTTAATAATTAAATGGAAAAATAAGCTCAAGTGTATCTAGAAGCAACCCTTCACCCAGAAAAATGCGCCAGTGTGCCACCAACAATGTTAAAGACCAACAGAGCATGGCTCTAATGGCAGGTTCTCAGATATCTGGCACAGGCTCATGTGGAAGAAATGTTTTTAAGTCCTGGGACTTTCCCTTAATCCACAGAATCTCTGATCACATCAACACCCACTTACTCTGCCTTCCTGAAGGTTCTACTCTCACTTCGGCATCAGGCTAGTTATTCCAGGTGCCATCAGGACCAGAAACCCCAGGATGGGAAAAGCAACGAAATGCCTCTCCAAGCCTTGCTGATGAGCACACCCACAACGAGCCAGCCGTCTACTTCTCTCTAAGAAGCCCCTCAAGACATGAGCAGGCATCTGGGATTTCCAGCTGTGCAGATATGAATGTGTCCTCCTTGTAAGCTCAGGAAGTCCAGTCATGTACACACACCTGCGTTTCCCAAGAACCACCATCTGGTGTTGGGTGTGTACAGTAGAGTCATCTTATTTGCAACAAAGCAGTATTTCTCTTTTTTTGTTTTTGGCTACTTTGGGTCTTCATTGCCGCGCGTGGACTTTCTCTAGTTGCGGCGAGCGGGGGCTACTCTTCGTTGCGGTGCGTGGGCTTCTCGTTGCGGTGGCTTCTCTTGTTGCGGAGCATGGGCTCTAGGCGCTCAGCCTTCAGTAGTTGCAGCATGCAGGCTCAGTAGTTGCGGCATGTGGGCCCTAGAGCGCATGGGCTTCAGTAGCTGTGGTGCGCGGGCTTAGTTGCTCCGCGGCATGTGGGATCTTCCCAGACCAGGGCTGGAACCCGTGTCCCCTGCATTGGCAGGCGGATTCTTAACCACTGTACCACCAGGGAAGTCCCAAAGCAGTATTTCTTTGACTTAATCTTCTCCTCAAAACTTTGGGTATTCCAACCCCTCACACCTTCTTTCTGTCCTTTGGAGCTCCTGGGGTCTCATATGGGCTCAAGAATGTCCATCTGGATTTGCCCATCTTGTTCTCGTCCTCAGTGGCCCTGACCTCATCAAGCAGTTTTATTGTCTCTGTGATAATCCTGTCCCCAGAGTCCTGTGGTGACACTGGGGCTCTGGATCACAAGGAGCTACCTATGACCTCTGCGTTCTTGTGGCCTTGTTACACTTTCATTCTGTGCTCCAACAGGTGAAGGCAAGTGTGGAAACTGCCCTCTACCTTTACAACCTTGAACTAAGGGGACTGCAAAGCTCTGTGCTCTATGTGAGCCCCGAGACTCGGGGCAACCCCAGGCCACCAGCATCAACCTCTAGAGACTAGTCAAGAGAACAATCCCAACGCGTGTCTTGCTGTATTTAAAACTACCCATCCCCCACTGTCAGCCATTTCCCCCAGAGAGTGCTGTGATCCTCACCTAAACATGCCCCGGCCCTGATGATTTCCATTTTTATCCGTTTGCCTGCCAGGTGAGTCAAAGGGAGACTTTCATTTTTTATTTTTATTTAAAATTTTTATTGGAGTATAGTTGATTTACAGTGTTGCGTGAGTTTCAGGTGTACAACAAAGTGAATCAGTTATACATATACATATATCCACTCTTTTTTAGATTCTTTTCCCATATAGGCCATTACAGAGTATTGAGTAGAGTGCCCTGTGCTATACAGTAGGTCCTTATTAGTTATCTATTTTATATATAGTAGTGTGTACATGTCAATCTCAATCTCCCAATTTATCCCTCCCCACCCTTACCCCCTGGTAACCATAAGTTTGTTTTCTACATCTGTAACTCTATTTCTGTTTTGTAGATAAGTTCATTTGTACCCATTTTTTTAGATTCCACATATAAACAATATCATATGATATTTGTCTTTCTCTTTCTGACTTACTTCACTTAGTATGATAATCTCTAGGTCCATCCATGTTACTGCAAATGTCATTATTTCATTCTTTTTTTATGGCTGTGTAATATTCCATTGTATATATGTACCGCATCTTCTTTATCCATTCCTCTAGAAGGTTTAAGGGGCTTGCTCCTGACGACTGGAAGCCAGGCTCAGGGGTCATTGACCTGCTTCCCATGGGTGTCTCAACATCACTGAATTACAGTGAGAGCCTTCTCTCTGTCTCTCCAGCACAGGCACACACACACACACACTCACACACACAGCTGCAGCAGTTGTACACTTACGGAACTTGCAAAAATGCAAATAGCTTCTAATAGCATTTAGATACATTAACAGGTGCCATCACAAAAACCTGGAATATCTTTCTCTTTTTTTCCTCCTTACTGCTTATCTCTAGAAGCAGGGCTGAACTGAGACATGTGGGTGCCCAGAGCAGGCCCATTAATTGACATCCTGTTACACCATTATTCTTTAAATGTTTGTTTAACATTTCTATTTATGGGAGAAGCTGACGGCTGACTGGGGGAAGATCAGAGAAGAGGAACACCGGGGGTGCCCCCATCCTCTTTTAACATCTTTAACATCAGCAGTTCCATTCTCACCACAAACCTGTGCTCACCCAGCCCTGCCTTCTCAGAAGGAAGTTAGGTGGCTATGTGTTGTTATTTGAGCGTGCACCTTTGGGGTTTCCTCCTCATAATTCATAAGAGTTTTACTTCCAATCACATCTAATACTACCCTGGAGAGAAGTATGGACATGAACATTTGGTTATATTTCTGATGATATTATAGTGCCTCTTATAATAGGCAATCCAGGCAGCCACCCAGATTTTCTTCTTCTTAATCTGGTCTTGATTCTACGTTATCTCTCTCCTGGGTATCAGGTTGTGTTTCTGTCTCCCTGCCGTGTATCAATACCTTACTTACATGGCACTTCCTTAGTGAAGACTTTTCCCAGGAACCAAACTCCACAGCGACCTGTGCTCCTCTGAACTCACAGACTTTCACATGTATGGTAATTATGTTTTTCATTTGCCATCCAGCCATCTGTGTATCTGTTCAGCAAACAGCCATTGGATCCATGACTGCTGCTGGGCATTGGAGATAAGAATGGGACACTGTGTTTACCTTGAAGGGTCTTATAATCTACAATCTGTCTTAAACTGTTATTCATTTCTGTGGGTATATTTGATCGTTTTGGCTAAATTGTGTATTGAAATCACGGATCTTGTCTTTTGTTTATTTGACCAGTGTTGTAAGTTGGGTTCCTTGTAAGCAGATGCTGAAATGGTTAGTGTGAAGGAGATTTATTAGGCAGTGCTTTGGAGGGAAGGAAGCATGAGATTAGGCAGGGGGAGACAGCCAGGGGTGATGCAGTCCTAACAGAAGCCGTTGCCAACGCTGTGGAAAGTTCTGAAGCTGGGATGACCCTTCAGAGCTATTCTAAGTTGGAAATAACTGGTTTGGGGACATTTCAGACTTAACTTTTCAAATATCCATACCAAATGGACATCTGGTCCACTGACGCTCACTTCCTGATGGATTTAGTGTGGGATAAGAGTAGTCTGGAAGTGCTGTTTCATAGCTTCGGATTCACCCTGAGTCTACTTAACTTTACAGACACACCCTTGGGTAAATCTGCATGCATATCACTCAGCCTCCTCTCTGGGAATGCTCAGCTCTTGAGGAGCAGCTGCAGCCACAGCCCTGCGTTCACATTTGAAAACTTGCCATGAACTCTGTGTTCAGCAGCTCAGAAAATCCACCTGTCAAATATGGGATGGACTCGGAATTAACTAATATTTTCTGCAATGGAATCTCTTAACATTATCCCTAATATCACTATAATCATCTTAAAAATGTTTCTACTCTCTGCCTTTTCAAATCATACTCATCCTTTGAGGCAGAACTAAAATGCACTTTAAATAAATAATATTGAGCATCTACTACGTGATAAGCACCAGCTGAACCCTGGGGAAAGGCAACTTTGAGAGAGGTGCCATCCCTGACTTCAGACCTAAAGACAAGGAGGGAGGGACATAAATGAGTACATAAGTAATTAGAATACAAGAATTATATACATGGAATGACTGTATAATTTATTGTCCTAATCTGGACATTTTTGAGAGCAAAATGAGGGAACCATTAATGTACAAGCAGGAACATCAGGTATAAACTGGGACCATCCCAAGCAAACTGGAATATAGGGTCATCCTATTAATTAATAAAATGTCACAGGAACTTGGAAAACAGAGTATGAATTCAGATTGAGAAGATAGTGGAAAACCTAACGAGAAGATGTAGCTTTTGAACCAGAATTTAAATAAATATGTTCATGGTTGTAAGATTGAGCCTTCCCAGGAGAGGGAACCCTGCAGGGACGTATGTGGTGAATTCCAGAATACATATAATGAATATTTCAGTGAGATCTGAATGCAAGGTGTAAGGTTGAGTGCAGTGACAGGTGACTCAGGAATGTTGGGTCGGATCCTGATGATGTGGTGTCTTAAGTGTCTTACTAAGATGTTTGGGCTTAAAACGGTTGATAACAGGGAACCACCAAAAATTGTTGAGCATGGGGAGGAACTGATAAATAAGGTAGAAGACAAGTTAGTGATCCTAAAGGCTGGAATCAGAGAGGACAGTTAGAATATAGACCAATAGTCTAATTAAGGCCAGTGAGAATGGAAAGAGAGTGGAATTTCGACCTACAATAGAATAGAAGTCTTGGTTCAGTTGAATATGAAGGAAGAGAGGAGAGGTCTCTGGACCAGCTGCTGGCTTAGTGCTGCCATTACTTGAAGCAGTGAGCACTGGAGGAGCTTGCTGAGCCTGATGGAGGGATGAGCTAGTGAATTGTGCTTGGTGCTGGTGGGAGACTGAAGGTGACAGCCCAGCTGCCTCCATGGGGTTTCCGTGGGGGCCCCACTGGGAGCTACCCATTGGTGGCATGCTAAGAGCATTCAGTGAAGCCCAGTCCAAGACATTGAAGTGGTTCCAGGAACCAGAGGCATGAGGATGAATAGGACAGGACTCTCAGGAGAACAGACCTCATTGCTGGGAGTTGCTGCCAGCTCTTGGGCACTGCAGCTGAGGACAGCTGCACACAGGAGAATGGAGGAACCACTGTGATGGGCCACAGCTGACAGAGCTCCATGAAAAACAGCCAACAGGGACTGCTGGGGAAACATTCTTCATCTACCCCATCTGGGATCCTTCTGTTACCATGGCAGAGTTACCGAGGACATTCTCATTAAGGGCAGAAATGGCTGGATTTTTCTCATGCTCCATGCTGATGAGCAAGTAGATCTGGTGGATCAGAGGCCTAGGTACTGTGGGGGCCTGAGCCAGGCCTAATAGCCTACGGATGCCCTCACTCTCCCCAGCTAGCCCCTAAAATGACTGAAGGTGAGACTATGGCTATTCTATTTCTATATTACCGAGGGCAGAGCAGAGGCCTTGATATTTTTTGTTTAGACTGACTGCCACTGTATTAGTCCAAGAGCTATTGGGCCGACCAAAGTAACAACTAGTGGTCGCTAGAGCCGAGGGCACAGCCCAGAGGTGATGCAATGGATGCTTTGTCCTCTGAGATGATGAAGAGCCGACCAGCTCCTGTCCTTCTGAATGAGACAGGACATCTCTAGCCTCTTGGCTCCAGACACTGACATCTTCTTCATGTCAACATAAGAAGAAATTGTGGCCTACTGGCAAAGTGCCAATTAAGAACCAAAACTTGGTTTGGAGACCTTGTGTCTCAGTCAGTTCAGGCTGCCATAACAAAATACCATAGACTGGATGGCTTAAACAGAAAACATCTCTTTTCTTACAGTTCTGGAGGCTGGGGAGTCCAAGATCAAGGCAGATTCAGTTGCTGGTCAAGGTCCACTTTCTGGCTTTCAGATGGCCACCTTCTTGCTGTGTCCTCACATGGCAGGGAGAGAGGTGGCAGGGTGGAGGGGGATAGAGAGAGAGAGAGAGAGTGTGCCAGTGCACCAGAGTACCAGTCTTTCTTCCTCTTCTTATAAGGGCACTGACCACATCATGGGGGCCCCATCCTCATGACCTCATCTAAATCTAATTACCTCCCAAAGGCCCCACCTCCAGGTACAATCGCACTGGAGGTTAGGACTTCAGGATATGAATTTTTGGAGGACACAAACATTCAGTCCATCGCATATTGGAACTCCTTTTAGCCTTACATTATCACTTGCTGGAAGGAGCGAGGCAGTGGGGGTGATGGTGATGGGGAGCATTATGGTTTCTTCTGTGTACTCTCTTTAAAAAAGAACTCTAAACCGAATCATCAGGATTAATCCCTATCTTAAGTATGTCTCTTAATTGCACCAGAAAACACTTTAAAATGGGCAAGACTTATCCCTGGAATGTACATTTTGGATTAAGATCAATTTTAGACATGTCATTTCTTTAGCTAAAGTGAAGGGAAAACAAGTTTTATTTGATCTTCCTTAAGATCTTTCCTCAGTGTCTTACTTCTTCTCCTGCCATCAAATTCTTACCTTGACTGAAAAGCCATGTTAAGTGCAAGGCAAATTCCTTACCTCTTTGTATAGAGATTAGCAGTCTCTGGATGATGGAAGACTCAAGTGACTAAGTGCTGCCAGTTCTAGATGCTATGCTTTCTGGGTTTCAGTCCTTCACCTCTACAACTATAGGTTATCTTTACTGTTGAAAATCATGGGTACAAAATCTACTTGAAATTGGGAGCAAATGTCCAAATTAAAGAGTGATAGGGACTATATCTTGAAGAATCAAACTAAAAATCTTAAAAATAAGTTTATATTATTTTGTATATAAAATATATATTTAAATTAAAACTGTGTTTTATTCTTAGAATGAACCAAGAATGACATAAATAGTCATTCTTTTTTGGAGTTTGTGATTTTTCTGTCAAAAGTATATACTGGCATAATACAATGGCCTCCATTTCTTGTTTGAGTTAAATCCTACAACTACAAAGAGAATCATCTTCGGAAAAATATTCAAGAACTTCATTAATTTGTTCAAGGGTTTCTCTTAATTCAAGGATATTCAAACCATTCTCTATGGAGGTAACTTTTATGTCACCATCCTTGCAATTTTCTCTTCTTCCGTTAACCATGGTATTTCTAGTTGCTCTTCATTTATCAACAGTTTTGCATGTGATTGAGCCATTCAATATCAACTTGATTGACTTTATCAATTCTTTCAGTAAGATTTTTTATTTTATTTTGTAACCAGTTGGCATTGTGTTGTTGTTTATAATGATCAGGGAAAGATTGGCCAACAAAGATGTTGACCCAAAGGGTGAAACTAAACACCAGCACTGAGTGAGGAGGGATGTTTGAGAGGGCACTAATTTTTAAGTGGAAAATCATTTACTGAACATTTTCTGATTAAAACCACTTTTGCTTCCTTACATAGCCTACAGCGTATTCCCCTGGATGATTCATATTGGGATAATGAGGATCCACTATAGGTCTTAAGATTTGAAACACATTATGGCCGTACTTCTTACCTTGACATGGTTAAGACAAAGTGGGAGTTGTGTGAATAGCAGATTTTATTTGTTTTTTTAACCAAAAAAGTATTAAATAATAAATATCATATGATATCACTTATATGTGGAATCTAAAAAAAGGGTACAAATGAACTTATCTACAAAACAGAAATAGAGTTACAGATGTAGGAAACAAACTTATGGTTGCCAAGGGGCAAGGAGGGGGGAGGGATAAACTGGGAGATTGGGATTGACATATACACAAGACTATATATAAAATAGATAACTAATAAGGACCTACCATATAGCACAGGGCACTCTACTCAATACTCTCTAATGACCTATGTTGGGAAAAAAATCTACAAAAAGAGTGGATACATGTATATGTATAACTGATTCAGTTTGCTGTACAGCAGAAACTAACACAGCATTGTAGATCAACTATACTCCAATAAAAAATTTTTTAAAATAAATATTTAACATTTCTCTAAGCTCTAACTATGAGCAATCTGCACCTACTTGAATGTAAACTCCCTGAGGTTTCCCCATCTTGATAAATCCAGAGGCAAGAACATGAAAGTTCTTGACATAGGCAAGACATCCAACAAATGTTAGGTGAATGTTCACTAAGGTGGAAGCAGGAGGGAGGGATTCTTCCACTAAATAGTTATGTTATCTTGATAATCTTTTAATTTCCCAAAATCTCAACTATAATATGAAGAAAAAGAATGGAAAAATGTCAAAAACTCATGTGCAGTTCTAAAATTCTGTGATTCCAGTTTATTCTAGGTATTTAGAGAAAATCACTTTTTACCAAATTTTCTAGAATCTCAGGGTAAGTCATAATTGTGATTTGGAAAAAAATCTTAGTGATATTAGTAGGCCAGTGAAGTAGGCAACATTTGAATGGAAGTATGTTCATTTGTTTATTAATTTTTAAAACTTGAGTGACAAAAATAATTTTTAAGCTTCGTGGAATTTGATTTTCAAACTAGAACTGCGGGTGTAAATTGGAAGATCCTGATTCTTGTGCCTGGAGTGAAAAGCAGCACCCTCCCCACTTCACAAAAAGATAAGGCCACCTGACATCGAGGTGGCAGCGCTTTTCATTGAGTGGGGAGATTTGATACATATCCTGCCAAATAAAGTGCACATTTAAAAAATTTCCCAGCACAAATATGCATGACTGCTTGCTTTTCTCAGGCTGCCGTTTGTTCTGGGAGAAAAGCGAGGACTTAACGTCCTCAAGGCTGGGGTGTGTTTTAGTATCTGCCCAAATGTTCAGGCCTAAAATAGAGTTTGTTTTGGCCATGACTCCGCAGAGGTGTCAAGCCATTTCTAAGCATGGGATAAATGGCAAGAAAGCTTTGCAAAACCTCTCATAACCCAGCTTGTCTGAAGGTTTGGTTGCATCACAGTTGATGGGCTAAGAATCCTTGTCTTCCACCTGGGTCAGTGGGTTTTACTGGTACCGAGAACATTTCCTCAATGCTGTTGTTCAACCAGCAGGTCGCTGGAATAGGGAGTTTTATTTTTTGGACATTTTCTCATACTTTGGTTATAGTACCTTGAAGCATGTTTGGAGGTAAAGATTCTATAGGCTCTACCTTTCCTCCTTTGTAAATGCTCCACTTAACACTTGTTACACAGGGTTTCAACTAGTTTTATAGCTACTTCAGCTGTGTAGCTCTTGTCTCCTCCCACCGAGATTTATAACTCCTCCAGGGCAGGAACTGGGTTTCCTATGTACATACTGTACCCAAGTAGTATTTCTAAAGCATAAAGAAATAGTCTTGTCAGGGTGGGGGGAACATGGGTCATTTAAAGTTTTTCTTTAATTTTTCAAGATTAAAAATGTGCTTTGTTATTATATTTATACAGAGACAAATTAAATATATTAAATACTCTCATTGCACCATAATGTTGGGTTCGATCACTTTGGCACCCTCTACCTCACCAGCCCTACATTAGTTATGTAAGAGGTACACAACAGACTTGTTGAATTATCCCAGAATTTTATAGAAGAGTCAACCACAAATTAATTCTTTCCTTTTTCCATTCTAAAATGTTTTGATGTCAGAAAGCACCCAACGAAAATATTTTTTGGAAGTACTTGAATCCTTAATTCCCTAATTCATATTTCTTAAGGTATTTTTAAGCACCCAATTGCCCACAGGAAACTGTCAAAAATCATTACAAAGATATGTTCCACCATGACCGTAAAAACATGCGATCTAAGACAACCATGTGATGTGAACATGAAAAGAGAAAAGAGAAAATAAAATATAAATGTTAAACCCAATCTGCAAACTCTTCATGTCAAATATGAATCAGAGATGAGAGAAATATTTAGTGTAGGGAGCACGAGCATTTTGAGAAGAGCATAAGGACAAAAGTCATGGGAGTTTGCAATTCACTCTTCATGGGACTCAAGAGAAGCCATCAGACGAAATCTTTGGAATTTGTGTGATTTTAGAGATTATTTTAATTGTGTAAGGAGGAGGATTAATAAGTTTTTTGGAGAAAAGGATGACAGTCCAAGCATATAATGACGCTTTTTAAAAAAAATATTTATTGAAGTATAGTTGATTTACAGTGCTGTGTTAATGTCTGCTGCACAGCAAAGCGATTCAGTTATACATATATAGATCCCTAAAATTCAATATAATTTAAGTGCTCTTGAACTGCACAAAACACTAACGTCATTCATTCGACTGACATTAGTTGAGCACCAGCTATGTGTCAGGCTCTGTTTAGATGTTTGGGTCCTTTACCTAAACTACATCCATGTGAATGTGGTGCCATTAATCTCATGATATGTATGAAGGTGGTTGTATGAGAGACAAAGAAGTATATGACTTGGCCTTCCCCTTGAGAAACTTCAGTCTAGTTGAGAACACAGTACATATGAAACAGCTGCTAAATAAAATATACTATAGTAAACATCAGCTTTCCAGAACTGTCGAAGGTTGAGTCATCCTGGAGAATCCATCCAGTTTTCCAGATATCTGAGAGGTTTTCCCTTAAAACATAAGATAGTAACATTAAAGAAAATTAGTAGTTGTACTTAGTTCCAATACAGTAGCTCCCTCAGGACCTATTGAAGTATGTGTATAAGACAGTTTCTATATTAGAATCATCTGTATTTTATTGTACCTATGTTTTATGGCTTTTCTATCTCCTCCTTTGTAATTGGTTTGTCAACGTACCTTTTAATTTACTGATGATGAACTAGCAAAGGTTTGAGAACAAACTAATTAATTTTATTAGGTTTGGATGTAAAACACCCAACAAATTGACCATAAGTAATGGGTTTCTTCTTTCAGAAAAATTCTCCAACCTTTGAATGGACTCCTGAGAGACCCTCCCCTATTCCTGTTTCAAAGCTTCTTATCCTATCCCTGATTTTATTCTAGAGAATTGAGAAATCAAGAGAACTGAGTGCTAGATGAATGAGGTATTATTGTATATTACATTTACTAAACTGAATATAATTGAACATTAACATTTGACAGACATGGTTTTTGAAATTATGAATAGGAAGCAGATGAACAATCTTAAGCAATGGTGTGAGAGAAGAGTAGTTGTGTGGAAATCTTTCCTCTGGAAGGTAAGGAATCATATTTATTTGGAATCATTTTAGGAGTTATCGATCCTCATTTGTTGAAGGATATATTGAAGCCAAGAGAAGTTAAGCGATTTCTTCACTTCAAGTTCACACAGAACCAGTTGTAAAAAATCTGGTCGTTTGATCTTCCTCTTTTTTTTCTTTTTTTTCTTTTTGGCGGTGCTGCACAGCTTGTGGGATCTTAATTCCCCGACTAGGGATCAAACCGATGGTCCCTGCAGTGGAAGCACGGAGTCCTAACCACTGGACTGCCAGGGAATTCTCCTGGTCGTTTGATCTTAAGTCCAGTTTTTGACATATTAATTGTCACAACAAATGAATAAACGTTTCTGAGTTGAACCAAAGAAAGTATATCTGGGGGCCCAGCCTCAAACATTTACTTACATGACAAAAGAAGGAAAGGAAGGAGAGAAACCCCATGACCCCAACCCAAAACCCCATTCCTCCCACTCTACTGAGGAGTCCATGCTTCACCTTCTCTTATGGACTCTCCAAGAAAATCAATGACCGATTCCCATTTCTGGTGGTGGCAGGCCAGGGCCTTTGGACCAACAATCCAGAGCTGACACTGTACTAAGAAATCACTAGGCTAAAGAAGGAATGGAAAGGGGAGGCTTAGAGAAACAAGGGGATTATGGAAGCTGCTTTTGCTATGAGGGCATTTGCTAATTTGAGCCAAAACAATTTAAATATCAGCTTTATTAAGGTATAATATACATATATTTCAAGTGTATAGTTTGATAAATTTTGACAAATGTCACATAGCCACTTCCACCATCAAGAAATGTAACATTTCCATTACACCCCAAAGTTTCCTCATATCACTTTGCAGTCCATTCTCTTCTTCCATCCCAGGCCCAGGTAGTCGCTGATCTGCTTCTTGCCACTGTAGTTTTGCCTTTTCTAGAATTTTATATAAATGAATCATGCAGAATAGAGTCTTATGTGTGACTCCTTTCATTAATGTGTTAATATGTGAAATATATGGATTGATGCTCAAATGTTAACCAACATTGCATTCCTGGATGAACTACACTTGGTCATTGTATATTTTTATCCTTATATTGATGGATTCAATTTGTTAATATTGATATTTTGTGAAGGATTTTGTATCTATGTCAATGAGGGATATTGATATGCAGTTTCTTTCTAATGTAATGTCTTGTAATGTTCTTGTCTGGTTTTGACAACAAGGTAATGCTCACCTCATAACATTTTGAACTAGGAAGTATTTTCTCCTCTTCTATTTTCTGGAAAAGTTTGTGTAGAATTGATTTTATTTCTTCCTTAAATTTTTGTAGAATTCAGTGAAATCCTCTGGGCTTGGAGTTTTCTTTGGGAAAAGGTTTTTGATAATGAATTACATTTATTTTAATAGAATTGAAGTTATTCATAATGTTATGAATGTTATTGTGTTAAGAGCTGGATTTTGTTATATTACTTTTAAGAGTACTGGAACTTAATTGAGCTTAACTTGAGGTTAAGTTACTTGTAGACCAACTTGATCTATTTGAGGCTTGCCCCCCTCCTTTTTTTTTTTTTTTTGAGGGTAGATTTTGCTCTAGGACAAAACTACTAAACTGCTTAAGCATGGTTCTTCTAAAGACTCTACCCCATGCTCAGTAGTGTGCTGGTAAATGTTTAACAACTGTTCTCCAAGAAAAAAATACACACCTGAGTTGTAGTGTTTGTTTACTTCTATTACAGCCAATTTCAATCTACCAATGTAACATCACACAGCTCTCAAAATTCCTGAAAACTTAACAAGCAGCCATCTCAAGCTTGTACAAGCCAGCTCTAGCACACCACCACCAATGAATGTCCCATATATTAGAAGGTCTCTCCACCCTGACTGGTCAAAATAAGAACTATTCTTAGCTTTGAGTAAGCTCCAGAAATTGCTTCACCTACTGCTTTCTGGTTGTTCTTTCTTTAGCTTCATGGAATTTCACTTCATACCTGTGCAGGTAAGCATTCAGCCAAAGACTCAAGTAGACCACTCTGCATATCCCCAGAGCAGTTTTGCTCTCTCTGTCTCTCTCTCTACAGCTCCCTTCTCTCCTGCACTCTTCCTCACAAATTCTGGTCACCTCACATTCCCCAAACTCCTAAACTTGATGAGAGCACCAGACTCTGTTTGGGTTGCCTCTTCTTTTGCTGTAGCTTGAAAACTGTCTACAGGCAGCAGGTTGGGGCAATCGTAGGGCTCACCTGGTTTATTTTGCCTCTCTCGGGGGAATCAGTCCTAAGCTGACTGTTGTCCAATAAACTGAAAAATTGCTTCATATGTTTTGTCCAGTTTCCTAATTACTTTTGGTTGGAAGGCAATTTCTATAGCAGTTAATCCTCAGTTGGAGCAAATTTAAACTTGTTATTGGCAGCCTCACTTAGGTAAGTAGTGAATTGATTACAGGCTACCAGGGAAGCATTACTATCCAGTTTTCTATTTTCCATTCATCTTCTTTCCTTCTGTCTCTGTCAGAGAAAATGATCTTCCTACATAAACTGTAACAGGGATTTAAAATTGAATTAGATGAGAAATATGAGGTGTTGCAAGTCAATGATTGCACATCTTTTGCCCTAAAAAAGTTACATCGTGTGCCATGTAGAGCATTATGCCTGAGATTTCCCAGCTGTTGTTACCAGTGATGTTTGAAGGGTACAGACAATGAGAGTTGGTATCAGAAGTTTGGAGATGGACAACTGTAGTTCTAATTTGAAATGGTGAGCAAGTATGTTGATCAAATTCTAGACCAATGAGCTGAGCTTGATCTAGGAAAAGTTCTCGAATGAAGAATTAGAGGAAGCATGTCTGAGAACCTCGAAAAGGAGTTAGTCATACTAGGCATCAGCTGGATTCCAAAGAAAGTCATATCAAGCTGCACCAGTGTACAGTGTCTGGCACCAGGTAGAAACTCGGAAGATGTTAATTAAATGAGTGAATAATTGCTGACTGAGTAAGCAAAGTCTTTTCTTTTGACAGATGACAAAACTAGCAGTTCAGGAACACACAGCAGAGAGTACAGCTGACTTTCAGCAAAACATAGGATAAAGTCTGCACAGTTCAGCTCAACTTGCGTTTATTGAGTGTCTACTGTGGGCCAGACATTTTGCCAGTTATTGCAGATGCAAACATGACTGGTACATGGTTCCTACAATTTAGATTTAGACTTAGACCTATAAACAGATAGTATCAATATGTTGTGACAAGTGATATGAGAGAAGGATGCAGAGGCTGCACTGGGAAGTCAGACAATGGATGAAGAAGCACACGGCTCAGCTTCGGGGAGGTTACAGGAAGCTTCCTAGTCTTGAATGATGATGACACCGTCTGTGGCACCAACAGCATCAATGCTGCAAATACTCCCTCCAGTGTGGGTTCACTTTCGGCACTTTGCATTTTAAGTTTTATCATCCTGGGTAGGTTTCTCCTTCTATTTAGCCGCATTTGCCTTATCAAGTGGAGGCTCCTCCCAGATTTTGGTATGGGACTGTCAGTCAGCGTGCATTTTCATTTTTCTATTCTCCTGAATCTCCTTGGATATTTAAAGCGAAACCTAAGGAGCCATAATTAGAGACTGTGTCCAAGTGAAAATTATTATTATATTAGGATGATAGTGCTTTCAAGGACTGGGTGTTCCCTTTATGGTTTTGGATGCTGTGTCAATACAGCATAAACAAGAGAATCTTACAAAAACCAAAACACAATGATGAAAATATTTTTACTACCAATGACCCCTTTTATTTTTTTTCTCCCTCTACAAGCCAGGTTTTAAGAGATATCTTATACATAAATTCTTTTTAATTAATAAAAATTAATTTGAGATATGCCGTTGCCGAGTAGAGTTTCTGATCAGCATAAACTATCTGGTTCGTTTAGCTAAAAGCAAAAAGTCATAATAAGCATTTATCAAGAACTGACTGTGTGCCGGGGGCTAAGAGCCTTCCTTGCATCAAATCAGGTAAGCCTCACAACCATCATACGAAGTACACACTGTTGTCATCATTATTTCACTGATAAGGAAACTGAGGCTCAGAGAGATTGAATATACAGGACAAGGCTCCACAGCTAGTGAGTTGTGGTGCTGCACTGAATTTCAGGCAGTCTGGCTTCAGACTCTAAACTCTTAAACCTTTATAAAGCAGAGTTGACTCTTGAATTGGATCATGTGGTTACCTAAGTGTAAATGCATGATCTCCATTAGACTTTCTGAAATAATGAAAATAGCCCATAGACATCCATTACTACCTTTGGGGACACCTAAACAGAAGCCTCTGCTCTAAAATTTAGATACTGATTAGTATCCTGAGCCTTGCCTTGAATGAATGGTGCATACTCCACAACATCTTTAGAATGGATCCTTACCATCCAAAGAATGCTAAGATACAACGCTGACGTGGTAACTGGTAATACACAGAAACAGGGACAGCCTTCCCCAGTGTGCTCATAACCTAACCAGAATTTTGTTTTAAAAGAACAGGGCTTATTTAAAAGAGAAACACCTCACCCAATGGTCTATTAATCTGCAAATATGTATTTAGGGACATTTGAAGTTGTTCTGTTTACCTAATCATCACTAATGGCTACTTTGGATCTATGACAGCTGAATGTGTAAATATGGCTCTTAGAACTTTCTCAAGGTATGATACTGGCCCAATAGACCATAACAGCTTCTTAAGAGAACAGGATTTCCTTGAAGCAAAATCTGAATATCAAACAGAGCTCAGAGCACTTTAGGAGTTTCTTAGTAGGTCATTTTGAACTGCTCTCCTCGGAGCTAAATGTCAAAATTTACCAGGAAATTTGAGTCCCACTAAGATCTGAACATCAATAAACATGAAAGCCAAACATTGATTTTTTAAAAATGAGAACAGGGTCAGCACGATTCTTCATAGGCAATAAATAGATAATAAGCAAGGAGACGTCATTTAAAAAGAGTTTGTGCAGCCAAACCAAATAGACTAGGTAGCAAAGTTAAGATAGTATTGATTACTAAATAATACACTAGAAATTGCCGATCTTATCCAGACGGAACCCAGACATTATTCCAATATATTATAGCAAATTGAGAAATGGTTAACTTGACTGGTGATGCTTCCCTCCTACACACTAGGGGAGCATCGGACCTAACACCATCCGAAGAATCGCTTTTTCTTCTCTGCTGTGCCTCTGGGGATGCAGCACAGCTTACGAGGCCCTGCTCAGATTCCGTATTAGTTGGACCTGCTTTAACCAAGTACCACAAACTGGGAGGCTTAAAACAACAGAAGTTTATTCTCTCACAGTTCTGGAGGCTGGAAGTGAGAAATCAAGGAGCAGGTCTGTGCTCCCTCTGAAACCTGCAGGGGAGGAGACTTCCTTGCCTCTTCCAGCTCCTGGTGTGGCCAGCAATCCTTGGCGTCCTTAGCTTGCAGTTGCATCACTCCAATCTCTGCCTCTGTTGTCACATGGTCTTCTCTCCTTGTGTGTGTGTGTGTCCGCGGGTGTGTGTGTGTGTGTTCACATGACCTTCCCCTGCCTGTGTCTCCCTCTGCCCTTCTTAAGAGGACACCAGTCATGTTGGATTAAGGACCCACCCTAATCCAGTATGACCTTAACTAATTACATCTGCAACGACCCTATTTCCAAATAAGGTCACGTGTGAGGTCCTGGGGGTTGGGACGTCAACATATCTTTTTGGGGGACACAATTCAACCCACAGTAGCCCCCATGTCTTCAATGAGACCATCCCAAATCACTCTCTGCTCTATGTTTGTACAGCTTGTGGGTCTATTGACTACTCATTTGTACCTGTACCACTCATCTGTTCCTATTATTATCTGTTATTATATGCTGCATGTCTTGTCTCCCTAATTTTATTGTAAACTCTTTGACTGGTAAATAATTCTTACTCAATCTTCTACCCACAAAGCACTTAAAACAGTGATTTGATAGCAGTAGCATCTTCTAATCTTAGAGCAACTTTGTACTTTTCAAAACTCTTTCCCATACATTATCTAACATGGTTCTGCCAATATCCCTGTGCTGTGGATTGGATCGCTGCATTATCCTAATTTTATGTCCAAGGGAATTAAGACACAGAGAGGGGAAGTGAGTCACATGGCTTGAGCTATTCCCAGCCACCTTTTATTGAAAAATGTCTCCTCCCTCCCTTCATTCCCTGTAAATTGATTATTAATGAGTCAATAGTCTCTCTGGGAAAAAAAATCCCTCCTTACTCTGAAGGCAAAGTGAGTGAGAGGAGAGGGAGGAAATGCGTATGAATACAAAGTCTGCCTTTTCCACTTGGACAAGCAGTTGGAAGAAAGTCACAGAGTCACCCAACCCTTCTGTTTTCATGAGCACTTCTCACCCTTTTTCTCCAGCATAACAGTGGAAAACCTCAACTTTTCTTAAACTTCTGACCCCGTCCCTTTATTCTCTCAGTTTAAGAAGAAAGCTGCTCCTCCTTTGTTTTTTCTTTTAATAAAAAGTATCCGACGGTAACTCCTTCAGCATCTTTCCACCTACCTTACAAATGGCTAGAGGTGGGGAGGGGAGAAGAAAGGAGGTGGGTGTGATCCGGAACAGGAGTCAGTGGCCTCTGGACCAAGGGCCAGCTGGCCAGGGGTGCCACAGAGCTCCGCGTGCCCAAGTCCTGCACGTCCCCAGTCTCCAGACCCAGGGGGTGTGAGGGATGGAGATAGCTCCCCTCGGAGCAAGAGGAGGGCAGAGAGAGGAGCCCCGGTTCAGGAAGAGGCTGTCATATTGTGAAAGCCTGCTGTGGACACCTGTTTCCATTGTCTTTTTCTCTTTCCTGGGACTCACAAAGGAGAGCTTGGAAAATCATAATCAGCTTAGAGAAGACAAAAGAGGTCGTCTCCGGTGGGAGAGCAAGGGTAGAGGAAGAGGGGACACACACACACACACACACACACACATGCAGAGAATAGAAAAAAAGAGATAATGAGAAAATTCTAAGTAAAAAAAGGAAACAGATTTCTCGAAGTGGTAAGCTGATAGTTCAAAGGTGAAATGCTCGCTACTCCAAATGGATGCACTGTAATTAGGCTCTTTGACTCTGAATTCTTTCTTTGATACTTTGGCCTCAAGACTTTCTATTTTAGGCTGGGCATCATCAGGCAGTAACCAGTAAAGAAGGTGATTTAATTTAAAAGAGAGAGAGAGAGACTGAGAGAGAAGTTAGATCAACAATGGAGCAATTTCAGTTTAAAGGCACTCCAAGTTTAGAAGTACATTGTGTTTGCACAGATGAAGAGTGTGAGGAAAATTTGGGGGCAGGCTCTTTGGGACTGGGTGACGAGCTAAGTGGGTGGCTGAGGCCCTTAGAGGAAGGATAAAACCCTAACTAAAAAGACAAGTAGAAGAGCAAGATTTCATGCAGTGCAATTCCTCTGCCCTGCGCACCAACCCCTGTGCATGTGCGTGCTCTGCAATGCCCTCACGTAAACACACATGCACGCCAAGCTTCTCCAGCGTTCCTAGACCTGGGGTCCAGCTGGAATCTAAGCAGTGGAGCTCCGAGCAGGATTAGGGCAGGGGCAGCTCCACTGGTCTGGGTCAGACAAAAATCCCAGGATCCCCATTCAGAAGTGAACACAAAGTCTTTAAAAAGGTGCCACAAATCTTGAGGCTCCTAGGAGCCTTAAAACTCTAAATTAATGAGGGATTCAGGCCATGGGTTCTTGTGCTACTACGATAAAATAGATCAGAGATAATAAAAGGTTATTAGTCTGGAAAAGCCAGTAAAGGGCTGGAAACTAGGGGGCCAAAGTACAACCCCACTTTTCTCTGAGTAAAGCGCTTTCCTCTGCATCTGTTTCTTCTTCTGAAAGTGAAATGTGTTCTCCTGTGCTTTTAGGTCAGTGCTTCTCGACTCTAACGAGTATACACATCACCTGGACATTGTTACTAGGAAGATTCTGACTGAAGAGTTCTGGGGCAGGCCTTGAGATTCTGCACTTATAAGAAGATCCCAGGCAGCCAGTAGTCTACATGATACTTTTGCATGAATTAGAAAATTGTACCCTTCTCTGGGCAGCCCTGCAAGTGCCTTTGCAAAAAGAATCCTTTTCCCACATGATTTGGCTAGTGATAGGTAGGCTGGATTTCAGCCCGTGCACTCCTTTGGACAGTGCCTTTGAGCAGTGCACAAGCTGCCCCAACTGTACAGGGCAGTCCTGACCTCATAGGCAGCTGTCCTCTGGACTACTGCTAAGATAGCCTGCTCATGATCCATCAGAGATGGTCTGCTACTCTCTCTCTCCTTAATGGCACAACTCAGCAAGTTCATCAAGTCATACTTGCTAGCTCTCATTCTTGCATTGGAATACCTGTTTTTCTTCAGAGACTGCCAGAATGACAAGTGGGAATGAACAGATTCCTTTTCTACTTAAAGAAGAGAGTTTGGCTCCTGGTTCCTCACCCTCCAATGCACCCTTACTCAGCCTAGAGCTCTAAGTATAGGTCATATCATGGCTCCCCATCCACTGCTTCTGCTGAGTCCTTTGCATTTGGAATTTATACCTCACGTCATGTATTAATCCAGGATTTAAACAATTAAGCTCCTATGCCTATTCTTGTACGTGATTATTATCTGGTTTGCTCAAATCTTTTGTTTCTCATCAAATATTACTCCTCCTTTATAGAGGATCAGACATAAAGGCAAAGACCCAAGTACCTGAAATTTCACTAAGCTGTCTGTCTGCCTTGGATGGCTGGATCCAGTACAGTGCCGGACTCCGAAAAGTTTTCCTAGCTCCACCTCTGCCCAGGCTGCCTTGTTCTGTCCTATTACTGGGGAGAAACTCAAAAATTTGTTTGTCTACCAGTGTTGCTGAATTCTCTTCTCTATAGGTGCTTAAGGTCAGGTGGGGAGAGCAATGGAACCAGTTAGGAGAGGCACCCCTGCAAAACTAAGCTCAGCTGTCCTGGGCTTTCTTCAAAGCATTTGGTGCTCGCTAGTCATGTATCTCCTGAAAAGAAACTTTTGGCCAAGGGCAGAAAATTCTGGTTTCTCTAAGTAGCAGGTAAAGGGAGCAACAAAGTAGAATATGAAGATCTCTGGGCTAGTAATCTGGAGGTTTTGTTTCTGTTACCCAAGGCTGTCTGCCTGCCTTGGTTTCTCTTGGTTAAATCTATACAATGAAGCAATAGAACTACATAATGTGGAAGATTCTTTCTAGTTTTTAAATTGTAAGCGTCTATGAAGTTTGGTGGCTTTTGCCTTTTTTTCTGTTAAGCTAAATTTATGAACTTAAAATAAGTCCTGCATGTTAAAAGGCAATGGAATTAATTTGTAACATGTTGAGGTGTAGTTTTCCTAGGTCCCTCTCTGCCAGGTGGTCGTATCCCTTTACCGAAGGCATCACCCTATTAGAGCGCCTCTCCATCCAGCTACCCTGGCTTCCAACACCTGCTCCTTCCATATTCTTTTTAGGTTTCTACTTGGGAAGAGCCACCCTGGCTGTTTCTGCTCCTTTACTAAACTTCAAATTACCCATCTTGAGAGTGCCACGGGCTTCCTGCCAGGACCATGACTTACACAGACCCCATTTATAAGACAAAGAGTCACTGAGAGCTGCCAATGTTTGTAAGATTTTTGGTGCAAACAATTTTCTTAAAGCCAAATCTATTGTATGACCCGCACTAGAGAGAGTTGGATAAAGTATTTTATTTTTGTCTGGCATCTGTGAGGTAGAGTTTAGACAAGTTTAAGGCCATTTTTTCACACATTTGTTCTGCAAAGCACTTACTTGGTCAACTGTAAGCTCTGGTTAGACTTCAATGGTCTAATACAAAAGGAGTAACATACAGGATCTCTGCCCACAATGTGTTTTCAAACTACTAGTGGAATCAAGACACTCACAAAAGAAAGAAAACGTAAGGCAATACATGAGATGTGGTTACAAAGCTGATTTGTTAAAAATTCTAGCACATAAAAGCTAGAAGAGTCGTCCAGTTTGGTTTTCCTGTCTATAGATGGAGTCCCAGAGCTTAACTAGTCTAGGGTTTGAATCAGAGGTAATTCCTGAACCCATGTCCCCACCTTCCCGGGGTGGATCTGCTTCTCTACCTCACACTGCTTCCACTTCCAACAAATATTCCACTTACACTGGTGGTCTCATATCCCATGAGGTTTATCTAAGGAAGGATTATGGCTGATTGAAACTTTTTAAGAAATATACAAAAACTCATACGGTCAGGTCAGCTTCATATGTTATTTAAGAAAAATAGCAGTTGCCGTTACTTTGTAATCATAGGTGTGATGTATAATGTAACCAGGTGGATCAGAAACTAGAGAGAGAGGGTTGACTGTCTGCTGCCCCGGGGGGGAAATCACTCTGCCATAGCTCCTTGCCTGGAGGAAGCCTTCTTCTGGCTCCAGGGGCCATCCCCGTGGAGTGCTGGTGGTTATATGTCTCGGCATGGCCTCAGAACTGCAGCCACGCTCTGTGGATGCATCATCAAGGGAGATCTTCCTGTCCCCCATGGCGGCTTCAGAAATAAATGTGTCCCTTAGGACCAGCTGAGAGAGCTAGAGGGCAGAAGCAAAGACAAATGCCTTCCTGAAGGAAACATTCACCGCCAGATTTCCATCCTATTTTGTGGTGGTTTTTTCCTAATTAGCATCTCATTTTCTTCTGACACAGTCCTCCTCGGATCTTCAGAGAACTCCTGTTATGTCCTGGGAGAGTTGCCAAGACTCTTGGCCTTCCTTTCAGATGAACAACCCCAAAGACAACATCCAAGATCAAAGTGGCGTTCAGAGACCCCAGACGGCTCCGGGCGTGTGACTGGCACCAGCAGAGCTGGTGACGCTCAGCTCTTGGAGGACATTCTTTGACTGTGGCGCTTCCCTGCATTCACAGGTGGACAGCTTCTGCTGCCTTCCAACACCTCAGCAAGACGCCTCAGGGCTTTGCACATGGGATCTAACTGTGAGACAAAGCATCAAAAAACAGTTGCTGGGTCCTTCTGAAAGAGGAGCTATCTCTTCTTTTCCTATCATTCATAAAATTGTGGAATTTTAGAGCAATATGATCATTCAGGGGTTGAAATCTCATTCTACAGAAAATTTAGGCTGGGATAGGCTAAGTCGGTGCACACAACTCACCTGTGTCTCTTGTTAAAATGCAGGTTCTGATTCATTGAATCTGGGTCAGGACCTGAGATTCTTCACTTGTAACAAGTTCCCAGATAAAGCCCAGGTTGCTGGTCAAGGACCAGACTCTAAGTAGCAAGGAGCTGTATTTCCTGCCTAAAGGCAAAGAAGTGGACAGAATTAGGACCA
The DNA here is from genome assembly GCF_009873245.2 of Balaenoptera musculus. Classification (NCBI taxonomy): domain Eukaryota; kingdom Metazoa; phylum Chordata; class Mammalia; order Artiodactyla; family Balaenopteridae; genus Balaenoptera; species Balaenoptera musculus. The sequence continues at coordinate 14,755,058 of NC_045790.1, read as the reverse complement.
AAACCACATTTCCTGACTCTTATTCTACCTGGTTTTTCCCTCATGTAGTGAAACTTGGAGCCCTCCCTGCCCACACTTCTCCCCTCCTGCAAAAAGGTACCTGAGCATAAAAAGGAGGGCAGCGGGAGGAGTAGAGAGAGAGAACAGCCTTGCAGTAACAGGAATGGCAGATAAGAACTCTCTATAAGGGAGTTTGAATAGGGAGGGGAGAAGAGAATACAAAGAGATAAGTATAGAATTATTGAGGTTAATGTCCTGGATTCAATGCCCATAAAGCCCAGCTAAGCTTACTTTGGTTCTGGCCCAGAAAATGATGCCTCCAACTTAACCAGTCATCTTGAGATTGTGTGATACTTACCCCAAATAGGAGGATAAAAATAGATTCCCATCTAATTTTTTTAAAAAAGGGAATCACTGTTTTAAAGTTTAGAATAAGTATCTTAGAAAGGTAAACCTGTGTTTATCTGTTTATCTGTTGGTCACAAATACGCACACAAAGTCCTATCAAAAAATATATATCTTCTTTATCCATTCATCTGTTGATGGACACTTAGGTTGCTTCCATGTCCTGGCTATTGTAAATAGTGCTGCAATGAACATTGTGATATATGACTTTTTTTGAATTATGGGTTTCTCAGGGTATATGCCCAGCAGTGGGATTGCTGGATCATATGGTAGTTCTATTTTTAGTTTTTTAAGGAACCTCCATACTGTTCTCCATAATGGCTGTATCAATTTCCATTCCCACCAACAGTGCAAGAGGGTTCCCTTTTTCTCCACACCCTCTCCAGCATTTATTGTTTGTAGATTTTTTGATGATGGCCAGTTTAAAAATATATATATATATATATATATATATATATAAAGTAGAAAATGATGCAGAAATTTCTACATGAAGTAGAATCTTGGAACTATCAGTGATTAATCATGATGCATATCCATAAAATGTGCTATGAAAATTGGAAAAATTATAGCAAGAACATGCCCTTAGGAATTAAAAAATATTCTGTGGAAAGAGATGGAAAAAAAGATAGAGGATCAGGTCAGAGTGTCCAACATCAGACTGATAGGAATTTAAGAAAGTAAATAGAAAATAGAGGGAAGGACATAATCAAATTATTAAGAGAAGAAAAATTTCCAGAGCGAAAATGATGTATGAGCCTTCAAAATGAAAAAATTCAGTATGTCCCCAGAGCTGAACAGGACATCTGACTAGAGACTGTCACCTGATGCACCACTGGACAATTTCAGAGCAAAAAGGATGAAGGAAAGATGATGATAAATGGCTCATCACAAAAAAATGAGTGAAAAATCAGACTGGTATCAAAATTCTTACCTGCAATTTCTTGACACCAGTAATAGATGCTAGAAGACAATGGGCCAAAGTACTTAAAGTTCTGGGGAAAAATATAATTGCTGTTAGGATTGTACACCTAGTCACACTATCAGTAAATGCAGGTGAAAATTTGAAATTATTTTCAGATGTAAGAAGACTTTCTGAGATAATTTCAATAGCAAAGGTCAAAGACAATTGAGTAATAAATCAAAGTGCTAAAGAAGAATAACTGTGAACATGTAGAATTCTACATTCAAACTACCACAAAGGGTCAGAGTAAAATATATTTTCAGAAAAACAAAGTGAGAGTGATTACCCCTCACAGAACCCTCTGAAAGAATTATTGAAAAGTGAACTGAGGAAAAATTAAAATTAACTGAGAAATAGGAAGTGTGTTTTAAGAAGAAATGATGAAAAAATGGTGTCATATGTGTACATATATAAGAATTGACTTCATTAGGATAATGGTGATTAATACAGGGGCTATAAAAGCAATCTGAAAATAAATAGACAATAGTAACGTGTAAAATAGGTGTTGACAGTATGTGGAATTAAAGCACCCTAAAGTCCATGATCCTGCAATATATTAAAAAATGTGCCCTTGGGTCTCTGGCCAGTGCACCCTATGGGTCTTAACCAATCAGGTGCCAGAGGACAGGGGAATCCATTGGCCCAGACTATATAGGTGAGGTCTTTGCATATCACCACATGGGGCATCATTCTCTTCCCCACTACAGTCTTGTGTTATTTGTAGAATGAGGCAATTTTCATTTACTACTTTGCATGGTTATTCCATCTCTTTAGTAGATAATTATGTCTTTTTTTTTTAAAAATATCTTTTATTGGGTATAATGCTTTACAATGGTGTGTTAGTTTCTACTTTATAACAAAGTGAATCAGTTATACATATACATATGTTCCCATATCTCTTCCCTCTTGCATCTCCATCCCTCCCACCCTCCCTAGATAATTATGTCTTGAAAAATACAGTTTGTATATCTGCTACCTAACTGAGAGGGATTAAAAACAGATGAAAAAAAAAGTTGATTTGTGACTATTTCCATTTTCTTAACATGGAACAAATAGACAAATATGTGATTAATACACATTGTAATCCAAAATGTGATAAATAAGATAAAAGGAGCAAAAATCACAACCAAATATGGTTTATCATAGAAGTACTTGGATTGTTTAAGAGGTTTTTCAATGAAATTGACCATATTAGCATTTTTTTTAAAAAAAAGTATGTTTAGCTTCATAGATTTTGAAAAAGCCTTTGGTTAAAATTTCACATCCCACGTGATGAAAACAAACACAAAATCAAAATAGTTTTTAACAAGCTATGATTAGAAAGTAATTTGATAAAAATATATTTACCAAAATGCCAAAGCAAACATTATAGCTAATGACGAGAAACAATAAAAATATTTCTGTATAATAAGTCATGAATATACTCAGTTATTGCTATCATTAACTGTTTTACTGGAGGTTCTAGCCAACTTAATAAGACAAGGAAAAAAGAAGGGAAAATAGACTGTAAATGAAAAAAAACAAAATTGTCAATACAGACAGTATAATTGTCTACATAAAAACTCGAGACTCCTATAAACTGTAGGAATTAATAATAATTAATTATTAATTTTTTTGTTATTTCCATAACTTTATTAAAACCAGAAAATTAAATATAAATGAAAAAAATAGTGGAAAACAAGGACCTCTGTCAGCTTTAGTTACTGCAATATGCATTATTTGTAATTATAAATTATATAAATTATAAATTACATGTAACAAAATTATAACAAAAACTTTAGTTTTGAAAAACGTTTTATTCAAGAATTACATAATTTCAAATATCTTCCAAAATACAGTTTCCTAGATTGCTACAAAAGAAAGCAAATTCAACAAGAAATTTAAATCATTAAATATGTTTCACTAGTATATACATGCAGAATGCCAAGCAATTAATATTTAGCCCTGGAATGCGTACGATGTCTTTCATTTTTCCTTATTAAAGGCTCAATCCAGCACTTTGTATAGGGTATGTACAACAGGCAAAGTTCAGTGTTCATACGAGTTTGACATTAGCTGCCTCAATTTATAGCTGTGGTAGTTTGTCCACAGGGGTGTCAAATTTGAAGTTTGTAGGAAACAGATCTAGGGTCCAAGGATAGGTTAGTCTGTAGGACTGTCTGACTATAACATCAGCAACACCAGCAATTTCTCCAATTTCCTTCTGGGTCCTTTTCTCAGCTGATGCCTGTGAGGCCATGTAAATGGAGGCTGCTGCCACAGATATCGGGCTCCTTCCAGGAACCAAGTCCAGCTCCACAGCTTTACAGGCTATATGTGTAGCTGCTATCTGTACTTGTCTAGGAAGACAAAGGTTGGAAAAAAACCTGGACGTGAAGTCCCCAGTTGTAATCAAATCCACACTGGTTTCTAAAGCTTTCAAAATAAGGTATTATTAATTATATGAAAATGAAAAGCACTCTATATACCAGAAATATAGAGGTAGAAAAATGCAATTTGAAAAAAGATACCAAACACAACTGTAGCAAAACTAATAAGGTATCTGGAAATAAATTTAACAAAAGATGCTTAAAAATCTTATGCAAAAATGTATAAAATGTTATTGTAAGAGATAAGTAAAACTCAAGAAATTAAAAAAAAATAATTCTCTCCCAAATGCAGTACAATTTTAACCAAAGGTTCTGCTGTGTCCCTCAGAAAGATATGTTGAAATCCTAGCTTCCAATACTTGTGAGCATGACTTTATTTGGAAACAGGGTCTTTGCAGATGTAATCAAGTTAAAATGAGGTCATACTGGGTTATGGCAGGCCCTAAATCCAATGATGGTAGTGATGGAAGCAGAGATTTGAGTGATATATGTGTGAGCCAAAGGATGCCAAGCACTGCTGGAAACCTCAAGAAACTAGGAGAGAGGCATGCAACAGATTCTCCTCCCAGTCCCCCAGAGGGAACCAACTCTGTTGACATCCTAGTTGTTTAAGCCACCTAGTCTGTCAGGCTTTTTTTTTTTTAACCACAGACCTAAGAAACTGTTACAGATTCCAACTCAGTTTTCTGCAAACTTGACAAACTGATCTTAAAATCCTACTGAAGAATAAAGGACCAAAAATAAATAAGAAGGAGGGAGAGGAGGAGTGCTTGTTCCATCAAATACAAGACTCATTGTAAAGCTATGGTCATTGAGACAGTTTTGATAGTGACACAGGGACATTGGTGTCGGCACAGTTTCTAGGATGGATGGCCTGGAAACAACCCATGAGTATGGGATTTGAAATATGACAGAGGCAGCATTACAAATCAGCAGAAAACAATGAACTACTCAATAAATGGGTAGTTTACCCATCTCATTTACCTACAGATACATCTTTAAAATATAATATTGAACAAGAAAGAAAGAGGTTGCCAAAGGAGATGGACAGTATGAAACTACTGGAAACTCAACTGAGGCTGGGATGGTCTAAAATGGCTCATTCACATATGTGGTACTTGGTGCTGGTTGATCTGGAGGGCCTCACTGAGATGATTGTCTCTGCTCCACTTGGTCTCTCATCCTCAAGTAGGCTGGACCAGGCTTCTTCCAATGGCAGTCTCAAGGCAGCTTTCCAACGGAGTGGGAGCTGCAAGGCCTCTTAAGGCTTAAGCTTGGAAGTCACATGGTGTCACCTCTGGCACATTTTATTGGTCATAGCAAGTCACAAAGCCATTGCAGTTTCAAGGGATGGAGAAGTAGCCTTCACCTCTTGATAGCAGGAGTGGCAGAGTCACATTGCAAAGAGGCATTGTATAAAAGAACGAAAGGAAATTGTACCCTTCTTGTGTAATCTCCCCAAATGTACATACTGAACTGATCTTCCCCTTAAAAATGTACACAGTCCATGGTTTTTCCATCTAAATTGATGGCACTTTGAGCTTTCTGGTTGTTCAAGTAGAAAACCTTGGATTCATCCCAGACTTCTCCTTTTCTCTCATATCCCACATCTTATCCATTATGAGATAATGTTGACAGAATATTAGAAATCATCCAGTATCTGACAGCCCCCTGCTACCAGTCTGGTTGAGCCACCATTAACTCATTGAATGACTGGAATAGCTTCCTAACTGCTTACGTCTTCTCTTGCAAATTCCCTTAAAATACATTCAATCATGTTGCTTGTGGTAGGCTGAATAATGCCTCCCCAAAGAGGTCCACATCCTAATCCCTGAAACTGTAAATATATTATCTTATATGGCAAAAGAGACTTTGCAGATGTGATTAAAGATGCTGAGATGGACTATCCAGGTGGGCCCAATGTAATCACAAGGGTACTTATAAGAGGGAGACAGTAGAATGAGAGCGAGAGAGAAGGCAACTTGATGGTGGAAGCAAAGAGAGGTGTGAGAATGCTACACCACTGGCTTTGAAGATGGAGGAAGCAGCCAAGGGATGACGACTGCCTCTAGAAGCTGAAAAAGGCAACGAAACAGATTCTCCCTTCCAACCTCCAGAAGAAACCAACCCTGACTGCTTGACTTTACCTGAGAGAAATTAAAGTCAGAGGACTTCTGATCTCCAGAAATGTAGGATAACAAGTTTGAATTTTTTAAAGCCACTAACTTTGTGGTAATTTGTTACAGCAGCAATAGGAAACTAATATACATCACTCTTTTACTCAAAACTCTGACGTAATCTGTAGTCATTCTCCACTCCTCAACCCTGTCCCAACATGCCATCCAGTACCTCCCTGGTCACACACTCTACTACTTTGCCTCTTTGTCACTTTACTTCAGCCTCAGGAGCCTCCGAGCTGTTCCACAAACTGCTAGGCGTTTTCCTGTTCAGAGTCTCGTTTGGTTCTTCCTTCTACCTGGATCACTCTTCTCTAACACGGTTTCTTGGCAAAACTGCCCATCCTACGCCAACATTCTCATTTATCTTGCTCAACATTTTCTTTTTCTTTGTACCACCTATCTTCGAACATGCTATATGGTTTATTTTTATATCATGTTTACTGTTTATTAGTGGTACCACCACCACTGCCTCACCCAAGGCTAGTAGGTAAGGAGGGGACTGTATTTTAGTCACTGATGTACCCTAAACATCTAGAACAGTGTCTGAGACATAGTCATGACTCAATATATATTTGTTCATTGAATGAATACTTATTTTTAAAATTCTTGTAACTGAACATAAAGTAGATGCAAAATAATACATAGGTATAAATAGGTACATTGAATATCAGTGTATCCACAATCCAGCTCAAGAAAAAAATTACATAACCATTACCTTTGAAGTTCTGTGCACCTCCCTGAATCATTTCCTATTTTCTCACCACTCAGAGGGGAATACTGCCATTTTCATTTTATCATTCCTTTGCTTGTCCTCACAGTTTTACCAAATACGTTAGCATCCCTAATCAATATATTGTTCAGATTTATGTTTATTTGATGTATATGTATTATATATGCGTATCATTACATAATACTGTAGGCATTTTTTTTTGGCTTTTTTCATTAATGTTAATTTCTCTTTTTTTAAAAATTGTGATAAGAACACTTAACTTGAAATCTATCCTCTTAATAGATTTTTAAATGTACAATACAGTATTATTGACTACAGGCACAACATTGTACAGCAGATCTCTGGAATTCATTCATTGTGTATAATTGAAACTTTACAACCCTTGATTAGCAGCTCATTTCTCCCCCCACCCCAACCCCTGATAACCACTATCTTACTCTTGACTTGCTTTTCTTGCTTAACAGTATGTTCTTAAAGTTCACCCTTGTTCTGGCATATAACTGTAATTCACTTGCTTCTCTGCTATAAAGTACTTCACTATAAGAAGATGCCATAATGTTTTAATAAAAATAGTGTTGATGAAGACTTGTGTTATTTCTACTTTTTTGCTATTGCAGAAGTGCTACTGTGTCATTCTTTCATCTGTGTCCCCAGGGCTTGTGTGCAAGAGTTTTTCTAGGGTAACAGATCTAAGAGTGAAATTGCTGAGTCATATGGCTTGTACATCTTTAGCGTTACTGAGGATGCCAAACTGTTTTTTAAAGTAGCTGTACCAGTTTGCCCAACTCCCAGCGTTCTGGTTGCTTGCATCTTTGTAGAAACTTGATGTTGAAAGAATTTAAAATTTTTGCCAGTCTTAAATGTGAGAAATCTCTTATCGCAGTTTAAATTCTCATTTCTCTAATTATTAGTGAGATTGATTATCTATTTTCTTATGTTTATTGGCTACTTCGCTTTTCTCTACCATGACATGCCTGTTTGAGTCTTTTGACCATTTTTTTTAAGATGATTTATGCTTTGTTTTAGTGTGTAGAAATTCTTTAAATATTCTTTATAAATATATATATGATATATATAACAACCTTTTCTCAGTTTGTGGTTTTAATTTGATGTCTTTTAATTAATGGAAACTCTTAATTTTACTGTAGTCTTTTATAAAAGTTGCAGTTTTTGTTTCTTGTTTAAGAAATCCTCTCCTATCCCTACATCATAAATATACTCTCCTACATGGACCTCTGAAAGTGTTATAGATTTGTCCTTCACATTTAAGTCTTGAACCTACCTGGAATTGTTTTTTGTGAATTGTGTGAGATAGAGGTTGAATTTCATTTTCTATATGGCTTATCCAATTTTCCCAGTACCATCCATTCCCTACTGATATGCAGGACAGTTCTGTCAATAATTGTTTCCATTATTCTCTTCCCCTAGTCAATTTTTCTATCCACTGACTTAATTATTATAGCTTTACATTAATTCTTGATATCCAGAGGCAAGTCTTTCTATTTTGTTCTTCTTCAAGAGCATGCTGGCTATTATTGGTCCTTTCCTCTTCCACTTACATTTTAGGATCATTTTGTCAAATTTGAAGATAGTTAACACTTTTATGCTATGAATTCTTTCTCTCCACAAATATAGTCTACCTCTCTATTAATGTAGGTCTCCTTTAGTATCTTTCAATAAGATTTCTATATTTTCTCTACAAAGAGATAGACATCTTTTATAGATTTATTCTTAGGTACATCTTTTTTTTAGGGCATTGTAAATGCTATCTCTTAAAAAATTATATTTTCTCTGATGGCTGCTGATGTATAGAATGATAATTTGTTTTCCGGAGTCAAAATTCAACTCAAAGATTTTAGGTTATAATTGATTTTTAAAATAGACTTTATTTTTTAAAGCAGTTTTAGGTTCACAGCAAAATTGAATGGGAAGTATAGAGTTCCCGTACACCCCCAGCCCTCACACGTGCACAGCATCCCTCATTATCAACATGCCCCACCAGAGTGGTACATACGTTAAGTTAATGAACTTACACTGCCACATCCTTATCACCCAATGTCCACAATTTACATTAGAGTTCACTCTTGGTCTTGTACATTCTATGGATTTTGACAAATGTATAATGACATTTATCCATCATATAGTGTCCTACAGAGTAGTTTTACCACCCTTAAAGTCCTCTGTGCTCTGCCTATTCATCTCTCCTCCCCGCTAACCTCTGGCAACCACAGAGCATTTTATTGTCTCCATAGTTTTGCCTTTTCCAGACTGTTGTATAGTTGTAACCATACCATCTGTAACCTTTTTAACATTAACTTGTGTTTAAATTAGTAATATACATGTAAAGCTCCTTCATGCCTTTTCATGACTTGATAAATTATTCCTTTTTAGCACTGAAGAATATTCCATTGTGTGAATGTATTACACCACAGTTTATTTATCCATTCACCTACTGAAGGACATCTCAGTTGCTTCCAAGTTTTGGTAATTGTGGATAAAGCTGCTATAAATTATCACCTGTGTGGATATAGAATTGATTATATTAATTCAAGTAATATAAGTAAATTAATTAAATTAGTAACTTATTAAGTAATAAGTAAATTTATAATTAATTTGTTTATCATATTCTCTTAATGTCTTTTAGAGTTTGCAGTTTCTGTAGTTACAACTTCCTTTTTTTCTTTAATATTGTGGTTTTTTTTTTTTTTTTTTGCTTTCTCTCTTTTTTAGTGATTAATCTTGCCAGTGTTGTTAATTTTTTTAGTTTTTCCAAAGAAGCAAATTTTAGCATTGTTGATCTTTTCTACTGGTGTTTGTATTCATTCATTTTTATCATTAATTATGTCTTTCTTTCTACTTCCTTTGGGTGTATTTGTTTTACTTTTTCTATATTCCAGACTAGAGATGGATTCTTAGATAAGCAATTTCAGCCTTTTCCCTATATTTACTTTTAAGTTATATACTTCTCTTTAATATCAATCAGTAGCTACACTAATAAGTTTGATATTAATATTTTGTTATTGTTCAGTTCTTGCTACGGACTGATTGTGTCCTCCCCCACCTCCATATTCTTATGTTGCATCCCTAAGTCCCAGTGTGACAGTATTTGGCGACAAGGCCTATCCAGGAGGTAATTAGGTCAAATGAAGTCATAAGGGTAGGGGGCTGAATCTGATAGGATTAGTGTCCTTCTAAGAAGAAGACTAGGGCTTCCCTGGTGGCACCAGTGGTTGAGAGTCTGCCTGCCGGTGCAGGGGACACGGGTTCGAGCCCTGGTCTGGGAGGATCCCACATGCGCGAAGCAACTGGGCCCGGTGAGCCACAACTACTGAGCCTGCGTTCTGGAGCCTGTGCTCCGCAACAAGAGAGGCCGCGATAGTGAGAGGCCCGCGCACCGCGATGAAGAGTGACCCCCTCTTGCCACAACTAGAGAAAGCCCTCGCACAGAAACGAAGACCCAACACAGCCACAAATAAATAAATAATAAATAAATTTAAAAAAAAAAGAAGAAAGACTAGAGCAAGCTGCCTCCTCACCTCTGCCATGTGAGGACACAGTGAGAAGGTGAAGAGACTCTCACCGGAAACCGAATGCTGCCACACATTGATCTTGGACTTTTCAGTTTCCAGACTGTGAAAAAATACATTTCTGTATTTTAAGCCATGGAGTCTGTAGTATTTTCTTATGGCAACCTGAAGCTGATTAAAACAGTTTCAATATTTTCTAATTTCTATACTCATTTCTTTCTTGATCCATGAGATATTTAGAAATATGTTTTCTGATTTTCAAAACTGTGAAATGTTTCTAGTTTTCTTTTGTAATTTTTTCCACTTCATGTACTATTGTCAGTGATGCAAATCTTTTGAGATTTACTGAGACTTACTTTATTTGTTTAGATTTACTTTTATATACATATAAAATTTACTTGTTGCTGTACAATTCTGAGTTTTGACAGAGGCATGCAGTCAAAAATCCGCCACAATGAGAATAAAGAACAATTCCAGAATCCTCCAAAATTCCCTCATGTTGCCCGTTTGTAGTCAGTCCCTCCCCTGACACTGTCCCCTAGGAGTCACTGAGCAGTTTTCTGTCCCTATAGTTTTTGCTATTTCCAGAATGTCATATAAATGGAATCATACAAGGTGTAGCCTTTTGAGTCTGGCCTCTTTCATGTAGCATAATGCACTAAAGATTTATAGGAAAAGGTTTTAAAATATTTTATCAAGCACTTTGAGTTATGTTCAGAGGGAGGGCCTGTGAGGGTATGAAGGTCCACTGAGAATAGCCAGGTAAGTTCCTGCTACCCAGGTAATGATGCACCGCATACTCTAGAGATTTCTCGCTCATTCAGAGTCTATTATACTCAGTGTCTGCAGCATACGTCTTTTGTGCTAATTGTTTTTCATGTCAGTCTTGTCTTTCTAACTAGATGTTAAATTGGTTGAAGTCAGGGCCATATTTTCTGCCAGAGTATTCTCAAAACACTACTTTTACTGAGTTAACTCTCTGCTTAATATTTTTCAGTGGATATTAATTGCTCACATGGTAAAAATTTGTATTGAACTTTGTGGATGATTAAATTTTAATATTTCAGTGTCTTTTTTTTCTAAAGCAAGAATTCGAAATTGCCCTGATGGACCTAATAAACAGAAAATATTCGGGGACACTACAGTTTGAAAGTTGCTTGATTTTCCTTCCTTCATATTGCTTTCTTGATTGACTTTCAGATGTTTATAATTAGAGCTTTATGCCTTGGCACAAATCAAAGAGCTTTGTGTTGAGTTAAATGTATAAAGTCATTATAAGTCATTTATGTTATAGTAAATGAGTTTATCATATGTTTTTCTGAAGGAGAGTTTTGCCACAGGGATTATAAAGGAAGAAGTAAGCATAAGGACAGAAGGAATCTGAAAACTTCTTCCCTCCCCCAAATAACTTGGATCAAAAGCATCAATCTGAGAGAATTTGGGAGAAAGGCCAAAAAAAGAGAGATAAAGAAAGGCAAATTCTCCCCGCCTCACAGTGTTGCTGGGCTTGGGCTGGATTTTGTCCAAGACTATCTTGTTGACTCTCAGGTCCTACTCCACTGCCTCAGTTTACTCACAGAGAAGAACGAGATGTAAAACAGAGACCACGAGCCCGGGTTCATCAGCAGGACCAATCCGGGACAATTGGAAGGACGTGTCTAGTGATTTGCGGGGAGGAGGTTGACTGGTTTAAAAGTGCACCAGCCTGGCTTGGATAAGCCAAGCAAGTTTGCTCAGGAAGTGGCTAAGAGAGGATAAGTGGAGGAGATCATGGTGACTTTGATTCAGTGGGTCCAACCCTCTCACTTGGATATGCATTCTAAGTAAAAGATGCCTTGCTGAGGGAAGCTCTGCCAGGTGCCGGAAGGCCTTGCCTTCCCCCTCCCTCCCTATCTTCTCTGGCCTTGGCAGTCTCCCACCGCCTTGTAGCTGAGGCAGACAAGCTGATGTACCCCTGTTGTTTCCTTGGTCATCACCGGTCTGCCAGCCCATCTTCTCTTGCATTTATGACTATGAGTTTGGAGTCAGAGAGGTTAGTTTCTAATCCTGGCTCCATTATTTGCTTATCTGATGACTGACTTTGGAAAGTTATACGAACTCTCTAAGAATCAGTCTGTCTACAAAAATATGAGTAATAATGGCACTTTGTCTACCTAATGAAGTTACTGAGACCATTAAATCAAAAGATTCTTCCAAAATGTTCTACGCAATGTTTAGAACATAGACTGTATCATGTAAATGTTTGTTAAGAGTACTTTGTTCCTCTGTAGCCTTATCTATTCCTATACCTCTAAGCACAGGGCACCGTGATCTTTAACTCTGGTTCCAGCCTTCCTCCAGAGAACCAGAGAACTGACTGCCCACTAGACATCTAGGCCATTCCAGTGTCACTTCAACTCAGTCTATCCCAAATTAACCTTCCAAATCTTCCTGACTTTCCCTTTATTTCAGGAGAAAACCTAGTGCTACTTTTGAGTCTAGAGGCATTTGCCCTGTTGCCCACATCCTATGAATTACTAAGTCCTGTCGATTTTTCATTGGCAATTCTGCTTTCATTCTTATATTCCGTTCCCTCTTCGTACTTTCACTGTCTCAGGCTGAGATCATGGCAACAGCCTCCCAACTGATTTTCTTTCCTTGAGTCCTTCTCTCAGTTTATCTGCTTAGAAGCCAGCCCCAAAATATCTCCCTGAGGACTTTCCAAATTGCTCCAATTTCAAGAGATTAGTGCTTCATTTGAATCCCTATGGTGTTTTTTGTCTGCTCCCCTAATTTGAGCACCTACTGTATTCCACTTTATCTTCTAGTTATCTCTTTCAGTGTAGGTTTTGGTCCTAACCAATCTGCAAAAGGGTTAATGAGTTACATCTCTCCCAGTACCTAGATCTCTGACAAGCATTTACTAGTTGCCCAATAAGTGTGTATCGGTTGATTGAATGTGAGTCCATCAGGGTTTGTTACCTTTCTTGAGACTGTGAGGGAGGGCTGTGCTCTGAGTTTAGGGACTATGCCTAAAGATCTATTTGACCTGCAAATAGATGTGGGAAATGAGTTAATTTCTTTTTATTTGAGGCATTACTATTAACTCAGAAATTTTAGTATTAAAAGCACTGATATTCTGTATTAAGGCAACCACGTTACCAATTAGCCTTTGAAAACAACCATCATAAGCAATATTTTTTTTTCTTTTTTTTTTTTGGCTGTGTTGGGGCTTCGTTACTGCGTGCGGGCTTTCTCTAGTTGCAGCGAGCAGGGGCTACTCTGTTGTGGTGCACGGGCTTCTCATTGCGGTGGCTTCTCTCTTGTTGTGGAGCACGGGCTCTAGGTGCGCAGGCTTCAGCAGTTGCAGCACACAGGCTCAGTAGTTGTGGCACACAGACCCTAGAGCACGCAGACTTCAGTAGTTGTGGCGTGCGTGCTCAGTAGTTGTGGCGCGTGTGCTCAGTAGTTGTGGCGCACAGGCTCCAGGGCACGTGGGCTTCAGGGCGTGCGGGCTTCAGTAGTTGTGGCTCACGGGCTCTAGAGCACAGGCTCGTTAGTTGCAGCACATGGGCTTAGTTTCTCCTCAGCATGTGGGATCTTCCCGGACCAGGGATCGAACCTGTGTCCCCTGCATTAGCAGGCGGATTCTTAACCACTGTGCCACCAAGGAAGTCCCACCAATATATTTTCTATCCCTGGAATTTAGAGCTCTGTATGGTGAAGCAGATTAAAGTAGAAATATCATTCAAACATTGGTCTTTTGACTTCACGACCATCATGGTTTTCCATTTTTTTTCAGTAGGTGACTTCGGGCAAGTGTCTTGACTTCTATGTCTGTACATTTTCAATTAAAATGCCTATTTCTAATTAAGCCAAGAAGGATGTTGGAAGGTGTTATTACAATGCCTAGAACAAGATAGGCATTCAATAAATGGTATTTGAATTTGAGCTGAACAGTAGTAGTCAGGGAGGCTATCAATTTATCTCCTAGGTCACACCAGGAGTGACTTACAGGGCACCAGGAAAGTTCCTTCCTACCACTGTTCTCAGAATAGCTCCTCCACTAATGCCTGAAATTCCATGCTAAAGATTCATTCCTTTGGTCTAGCATTGCCTCTGTCAAGCCGCTCTTTTAAAAAATACTCCTAAAAATGTGCAAAGTTACATATTAAGTTCTAACATCATAATATTTATTCCTTTATAGGAAAACAAAAGACAACATGATCTTTGCCCTTGGGGAGCTGTGGGAATTGGATGTGGAGAAAAAAAGGGATCGAGAAAGGAGTATGCGGATGGGGAGGAAGTTCAGGCTAAGTAGAAGTATCTTCCATTCTCCCCATTTAAAAAAATAGACTATTTTAAAATAAGCGTTTTAGGTTCACAGCAAAATTGAGCAGAAAATAGGGAGACTTCCCATACACCCCTGTCCCCTTCCACGTGCATGGAGCCCCCCACTACCGACACCCCCACCCGCGTGGCACATTTGGTCCAAATGATGAACCTACATTAACACATTATAATCACTCAAAGTCCACAATTTAAATTAGGGTTTACTCTTGGTGTTGTATATTCTGTCAGTCTGGACAAGTGCTTAGTGACATCTGTCCACCATTTATAGTGTCTTACACAGTAGTTTTACTGAAAGTCCTCTGTGCTCTGCCTGTTCATCCCTCCCTCCCCGCCCCCAACCCCTGACAACCACTGATCTTTTTTATTATTTCCATAGTTTTACCTTTTCTGGGATGTCATAAAATTAGAATCATACTGTGTGTAGCTGTGATATTATAATTTATAATAAGAAATATGGGCTTCCCTGGTGGCGCAGTGGTTGAGAATCTGCCTGCCAATGCAGGGGACACGGGTTCGAGCCCTGGTCTGGGAAGATCCCGCATGCCGCGGAGCAACTGGGCCCGTGAGCCACAAATTACTGAGCCTGCGCGTCTGGAGCCTGTGCTCCGCAACGAGAGAGGCCGCGATAGTGAGAGGCCCGCGCAACGCGATGAAGAGTGGTCCCCACTTGCCACAACTAGAGAAAGCCCTCGCACAGAAACGAAGACCCAACACAGCAATCAATAAATCAATCAATAAATAAGAACGTGAATTTCTAAAATAAATAAATAAATATAATATGAAATATATATTTGGTTTTCCTCCCATCTCTGACACAGAACTCCTAAAACCCTTGGAATGTCCTACGTGATGAAAGCAACAATGCCTTTTGTTATGTTAATGAGGGAAATCTTGGAAAGGAAGATTCAAAGAATGGGGTCCTCTAGTCAACTTTACCAGTGCTGTTGAAGGAGAGTGGTGGCAGAACTAGTCTTCAGAAATAAACCACACAAAGTCTTGCCCAGACTTGGCTTGGATTGGAATGATGGCATGGGAGAGGGCTAGCCTTAGAATGGAGGCCAAGTCTCCCTCCTGCGTCTGAAGCCCAGCTTCTACTCAGCTCTACCATAGCCGCGCGCAGTGCCTGGGGGAGTCTCCCAACCACTGAGGGCCAAGCCTACCCACCTGTAAAATAAGTTCTGGTGCTTCTTTATTGTCCAAAGGCTTTCTCAACGAACAGTCGGCTTCTGCTTTAACTAAATAAGTTGTCATTCAACTGCTTAAATGAAGAAACCTATGTGAAGGGGTCCCTACCACAGCACCTGGCCCCAACTCAGCCTTTGAGAGATACTAGTTACCATTTGTCCTCTGCTGGATTACTAGCGGTTTGAACAAGTTAGGCAGACAATTATGTGATATGATTTTAAAGGGCCATGAGGGTTGAGAGCCCCAAAATATCTCCCCCAAAGCTATGCCCTGGTGCTTGAGACCCTTTAAGTTATGGAGCTGAAGATCTTTAGCGTATCATGTAACAGAAATGGAGACATTTCACGCTAAACCTCTCTCTCTCACTAACACCTCATGGGCAATGAGCCCTGGGATAGGATGTGCTTAATAAAAACGACTGGCATTAGGGAGGAGAGAGAGGATGAAAGCACATGCATCAGGAAGGCAAACCTGATAGTTCTTAGAGGTGGAGACAACCTAAGCAAGAGAAGGGAGCCCAAAGCTAAGTTTGCCCCTCTTACCATTGTTTTTGGAAATTTTATTTTATTTTTTGACATTTGAGAAATGTTTAATGAGTAATTAAAATTTCCAAAATACAATTAATAAAAGAAAAATACAGGATAATATATGTCAGTATGATCCTAATTTAAAGATAAACTTATTTTAGACATACACAATATATATTGATTCTAAATGGGTCAGTGGTTCTCAGTCTTTCTGCAATTAGAATCACCCAAACAGCTTTAATATATACTGCCGCCTGGATCCATTCTCAGAGATTCTCATTGAATTGCTCTGGGGTGTTGCCTGGGCATATGGATTTTTTTTAAAGCTTCCCAGGAGATTTTAATGTGCTCACCTGCCCACCCTCCCTCACTATTTTGATTCTGTGTCATAATAGGTTTGTATAGACTAATTTTTTTTTAAATTGAAGTTTAGTTGATTTACAGTGTTTCAGGTGAACAGCAAAGAGATTCAATTATACAAACATACATTCACACATATACATATATGTACACATATATATTCTTTTTCAAATTTTTTTACATTATAGGTTATTACAAGATATTGAGTATAGTTCCTTGTACTAAACAGTAGGTCCTTGTTGTTTCTCTATTTTATTATAGTAGTGTGTATCTGTTAATCCCAAATTCCTAATTTATCCCCCTCCCCTTTCCCCTTTGGTAACCATAAGTTCATTTTCTATGTGCATAGAGTAATACTTGATTGTCGATGAATCCTTTGTTGCCCTCCTTTTCTGCTCGTCCAAAATGGGCAGGACACTGCACAGTGAGGGAACTGAACTCTGAACTCTGATGGTTTAGGTCTTCTGCCTCTGTGCCAAAGCACTTCCCACTTTCCAAGACTGACCGTCTTTAATCTAATATGCACACCAGAGTACATCCCAAGTGATGGCAGAACTAGAGCCATAAGGCTCTGAACTGATATTGACCCCAGTGAGACAGCAGCCAAAACATTTGCTGGGGGCAGCCTTTTTAGTGAGCAAGTTCATGCAGAGATACATGCATGACCTACTTGACCACCTGCACTTTAGTGTGCTAGAAGGAAGTCAAAAAATGGCAGTGGTTTTATACACATCAGCTCTTCCATTGGCAAATTTCATGCCTGTTGGGTAGCTTCACCTGAAGTTACAAGAGGAAGGTAAGACTTTCCTCTGATGATCAACCTCTCCTGTAGGGCTTCCTGGGTCCCATTCTCATTTTCTCTTAATGGAAATGCATTGCTCGGAAGGAGGTGTGTCCTTAAAGAAATAACAAGAGCAGTTTTTATGCAGTTTATGGGTTCAAACTCATGGTTTTAACCAATTAACATGCTATTCAGAGTAATCTCTCAGTTTGGGCTTGTTTTCATTCTACTTAAAGTCTTCCTTTCCTGTGTTCCTTTGAAAAGGGGGTTATAATGTACAGTGACTTATGCTTTCAATGTCCTTATTTGACGTGCAAATAAGACATTCACTTGGAGAAAGATTTTATTAGGTAAATATGGCAGTAAGTCACCTTTTCATCCGAATGCATACAAAGATGTTTGGCCTTTTGTCATTTTTCCTCCTTTGCCAAAGGAATTGATCCACTCACCTCCCTGAATTGTTTCTCTTGTGGATTCATAGGAGGCAGATGTCCTTTAGGGGGAGGAGATGTGTCATCTGCTTAGGAAGAAACTTTCAGAGTAGAGGCTTCTGGTTTTAATTTTGTTGGCTGGAGCAGGCAACATTTCTTTGACTATAAAACTGGGTAAATTTATAGACATGCTCCTAGGGAATGAAAAATTGAATCAGTGCCCTCATGCTTGATATACAGAGGTAGCTTCTGAAGTGGGAAAGTCAAAGAAAGAAAGAAAGAAAGAAAGAAAGAAAAGAAAAGAAAGAAAGCAAGAAAGAAAGAAAAGAAAGAAAGAAAGAAGGAAGGAAGGAAAGAAAGAAAGAAAGAAAGGAAAGAAAGAAAAGAAAGAAAGAAAGCAAGAAAGAAAGAAAAGAAAGAAAGAAAGAAAGAAGGAAGGAAGGAAAGAAAGAAAGAAAGAAAGAAAGGAAAAAAAAACACCTCAGACTCCAATGCAGGTAATGAACTTGCAATCACCTGAATATATCAAAGAGGTAAAGTTATTGCTCTGTCTTTTCTCATTTCCATAGACTCCTCTTAGGCTGTGTGTTTTTCCCCTTTAAAGTTCTCTGGAACTTCATTTAACATGGTTTCCCTTAAACAAGAATATCATGAAGGTGAAGAATCAGCTAGCAACATGACATGATTTGCTTCTGACTTTTGACGCCTCTTGGGGCAGGTGTGGGCCCTGGGGATTCAGGTCAAGGTGGAATGGGGAAAGAGGAAAGAAAACAAATCCCTGCCCTTGCTACCTGTGCGTGGGGACAGGAAAGCAGATGGAGAAAGACAGTCTCTTCTGAAGGTAAGAGGTGACTTAGAAGACCTATAATAAGTCTTGTGGTTGATTATGTTTCTGAAGTGCTCTCAAGAGAACAGTCGTCTAAAAGTAAAGGCAAGCGGGTGGGAACTGTAGGCTTAAGAGGGACCATGTTAACTTCTGTAGTCCTTTTCCCCACCCAGGTCCAGCCAGCTGGCTGCCCCATCAGGCTGACTTTGTAGTAAGCAGTAGGGAGGATGTTTTGTTAATGGAGTTCAACCTAAAGCCTGACCGCAATTTCTCACAAGGGTGGAACAACTCCAAAGAACACCCATAATTTCCAATAGCCAAGTCCTCAGCAAATTCATGTTGTTTACCTTGGTTGCTTTTCTCACTAAATGTTGCACTATTGTTGTTTTCAAAAGTGCTAACATGAACAATCCTGGCCTCCTTGAACCCGGAAAAGGGATGGTGTTATTGAGAAGACATGATTGTTTAGACAGGGGTCGGCAGACTTTTTCTGGAATGGGCTAGACAGTAAATATTAATATTTTAGGCTTTGTGAGACATATGGTGTCTTGCAACTAGTCAAATAACTCAACTTGCAGTGAGAAAGCAACGAGTGTGGCTTTGTTCCAGTAAAACCTTATTATTTGAACTTCACATACATTTTATATGTAATTAAATTATGTTATTCTTTTGATATTTTTTCAGCCATTTAAAACTGGAAAAACCATTCTTAACTCAAAGACCATATACATACAGATGGTGAGCTGGATTTGCTCCGTGGTCTATGTAGGTTGCCGACTCCTGGTCTAGGGTAATGGAAGTCAATATTTTTGAGTAAGGAAACACTTTAAAAGTCAACTGTATTGAGGTATACTTTGTATACAATAAAAAATACCCATTAAAAATTTTAGTAGACTAATTTTCAGAGCAGTTATAAGTTCACAGCAAAATTACATGTAGAGTACAGAGATTCCTTATATACCCCTGTCCCCATTCATACACAGCCTTCCCCACTACCAACATCCCCCACCAGAGTGGTGCATCTGTTACAGTTGATGAAGCTACACTGACACATCACTGTCACCCAAAGTCCATAATTTATATTAGGGTCGACTCTTGGTGTCGGACATTCTATGGGTCTGGGCAAATGTATTGATGACATGTATCTACCATTGCAGCAGCATACAGAGTAATTTCATTGCCCTAAAAATCCTCTGTGCTCCACTTATTCGTCCCTCCCTCCCCACTAAATATACCAATTTAAAATGCACAGTTCAATGAGTATTGATAATTAATACACTCATGTAATCACTGCCACAATCAAGATATAGAACATCTCTATCACCTTATAAAGTTCCTTTGTGCTCCTACCTAGTCAGTTGGACTACCAGCTCTAGCCTCAGACAAGAAATGGTCTGACTTTTGTCATTTAATTATTAGACCTTCTCTTTCCTAGGAGTTGATATAAATAGGATTATATAGCATGTACTCTTTGGTGTCTGGCTTCTTTCGCTCAGCTTGATGTTTTTGAGATCCATCCATGTTGTTACATGAATCAACAGTAATTCTTTCCTTCTTAAGGCTGAATACCCTCCATTGTGTGGCTATACACATTTATTTATCCATATATCTATTGATGGACTTCCGAGTTTTTCCTCTTTTCTTTCTTATTATGAGTAAAGCTGCTATGAACTTTCATATACGAGTCTTTGGGTGAACATATGTTTTCATAGTAAATGTTTCATAGTAAATGTCTAACAGTGGAATTGCTGCATCATATGATACATGTGTATTTGACTTTATAAGAAGTCGCCAAATTTTCCAAAGTGACTGTACCATTTTACATTCTCACCAACAGTATAAGAGAGTTCTGGTTATTCCACACCCTCACCAACAGCAGTGGGTATGCAATGGTGTCTTATTGTGGTTTTAATTTGCATTTATCTGATGAATACTCATGTAGAGAATCTTTTCACGAGTTTATTGACCATTTGCATATCATCTTTGTGAACTGTCTGTTCACATTTTGGCCCATTTTTAGTTGGGTTGTCTTAAGGTATGAACTCTATATATTTTGGATATAAGCCCTTTGTCAGACATATGTATTGCAAATATTATCTCCCAGGGTGTAGCTTGCCTTTTCATTTCTTAAAAGAGTCTTTTGATCAGCAGATGTTTTAAACTTGATAAAGTTCTATTTATCAATTATTTTATGGCTCATAAAGAAAAAAATCCCTTTCAATATTTAAAAACTTCATGGATCCTCATATGATGGTGGGTATATTTTAAGATCTACCAGTTGAGAAAATACATAATACAAAGGCTACTCAAATTTTTCTCTTTTTTAACAGCTTTATTGAGATATTCACATTCTATATAGTTTGCCAATTTAAAGTATAAAATTCAATGGCTTTTAGTGTATTCACAGATACGTGTAAACATCACCACAGTCAACTTTAGAACATTTTCATCATCTCAAAAAGAAACCCCATACCTTTTGGCTATAACCCTTTCATCTCTCCATTCTTTTCCCCCAGGCCTGGGCAACCACTAATCTACTTTCTGTCTCTACAGGTTTCCTTATTCTCAACATTTAACATGGATGGAATAATATAATAGATATTTTGTGACTGGTTTCTTTCAATTAGCAGAATGTTTTTAAGGTTCATCCATGTTACAGCATGTATCAATACTTCTTTTCTTATGGTCATATAATAATATTACATTGATGGACATTCCACATTTTGTTTTTACATTCATCAGCTGATGGACATTTGGGTTTTTTCCACATTTTGGCTGTTATTAATAATGCTGCTCTAAACATTTGTGAACAAGTTTTTGTGTGGGCATATGTTTTCATTTCTCTTGGGTATATACCTAGGAGTGGAATTGTTGGGTCACACAGTAATGTTATGTTTAATCACTTGAGGAACTGTCAGACTGCTATAGAAAGTGTCTGCACCATTTTACTTTCCCACCAGCAGTGAGCAAGGGTTCTGATTTTTCCACATTTTTGCCAACATTTGTTATTATCTGGCTCTGATTTTAGCCAAATGAAGAGGTATCTCACTGTGGTTTTGATTTGTATTTCCCTGATGACTAATGATGTCAAGCATCTCTTTGTGTGCTTATTGGCCATTTGTATGTCTTCCTTGGAAAAATGTCTATTTAGTTCTTTTGCCTATTTAAAAAATTGGGTTTTTGTCTTTTTATTATTGAGTTGTAAGAGTTCTTTAATAGTCTAGATAAAAGTCTCTTATATATGGTTTGCAAATATTTTCTCCCATTATGCAAGTTGTCTTTTCATCTTCTTGATGGTGTCCTTTGAAGCATAAAAGCTTTTATTTTGATGAGGTCCAACATATCTACCTTTTTCTTCATTTCTTGTGCATTTTTGGTGTCATATCTAAGAATTCCATACCAAATTCAAGGTCATGAAGATTTACCCCTATGTTTTCTTTTAAGAATTTTTTAGTTTTAGTTTTTACATAAGTTTTTTGCTCCATTTTGCATTAATTTTGTTTATGATGTGAGGTAAGGGTCTGATTTCATTCTTTTGCACGTGGCTATTCAGTTGCCCCAGCACCAATTGTTGAAAAGACTATTCTTTGCCCATTGAATGGTCTTGGCACTGTTGTCAAAAATCAGTGGAATAGAGAAGTACGGTTGATTTCTGGACCCTCAATTCTGTTCCATTGGTCTGTATGTCTATTTTCATGCCAGTACCATACTGTCTTGATTACGTTTCTTTGTAGTGAGTTTTGAAATTGGGAAGTGTTAGTCTTCCTACTTTGTTCTATTTTTCAAGACTGTTTTGGCTATTGACAGTCTCTTGCAATTCGATACGAATTTTAGAATCAGCCTTCCATTTTCTGCCATTTTCTACAAAGAAGTCAGATGGGACTCTGATAGGGATTCCATTAAATCTGTAGATTAACTTGGGAAGCATTGCCATCTTAACAGTGTTAAGTCTTCTGATCTGTGAACATGGGATGTTTCTCCATTTATTCAGATCTTCTTTAATTTCTTTCAAAAATGTTTTATAGTTTTCAGAGTATAAATTTGCACTTCCTTTGTTAAATGTATTCCTCAGTATTTTAAATCTTTTTGATGCTATTGTAATGGAATTGTTTTTGAAATTTTATTTTTGGATTGTTCATTGTAAGTATGTAGAAATATAATTGATTTTTTTACATTGATCTTGTATCCTGCAACATTGTTGAACTTGTTTATTAGTTCTAATAGTTTTTAGTTGATTCTTTAGAGTTTTCTATATATAAGATAATATCATTTGCCAATAGAGATAGTTGTAACTTCTTTTCCAACCTGGATGACTTTGATTTCTTCTTTTTACCTAATTGTCCTGTGTGGAACCCCCAATGCAGTATTGAATAGAAGTCATGAGAACAGATATCTTTGTCTTGTTCCTGATCTTAGGGGAAAAGCATTCAATCTTTCACCATAAATATGGTTTTAGCTGTGTGGTTTTTGCTCATGCCTTTTATCAGGTTAAGGAAGTTCCCTTCTATGCCTAGTTGTTCAGTGTTTTTATCATGAAAAGGTGTTGATTTTTAAAAAATGCCTTTTCTGCATCTATTAAGATGATCATGTGATTTTTTTCACTCAAATTTTTAATAAATTTGTGTTATTAATGACAATGGTATCTACATGCTCAAGAAACATTATTTCCTCAGTGTGCAGACTGGTTGGTTCACAGTGGTGGATTCTTGGTTGGCTTGAAATGGTGCTATAAATCTCAGGTGTCTGTAAGCACAGGTTCAGAACCATTGGTCTAATAACCAGATGTCTACCTAATAATGTGGAGTGCTCATTGCTTTACTTTGTGCTACATGTCAGTTTACATAGTGTGATAGAGTCCTAGAGTTAGAAGAGACTTCATTGCTTGAGTTGTCTTCTATCCAATGCAGGAATCTCCTCTACTGTATCCCCAACACATGGTCATCAGCTTGGAATACACTCTTGGGAATGAAAGCAGGCCTTCTGGAAAAGGAGCAGGGGCGTTCTGTCATAAAGTTTTGGTATCATTTTCACAAAGACACAGGCTGGGTTTTCTGTATGTAGTTATTTACTATACTGAGAATCAGAAACTCAGAATTTCAGTCACGGCCTTGACCCTGATTGGCTGTGTAAGTCTAGCTGAGTCTCAGCTCCACTAAGCCTCAGTTTCCTTCTCTGTTAAATGGCAATAATGATGATGATGATAATAACAGCAATAACATCATATTAAGTATATAATCCCAGCTTCTTCATAGATATTGGGAAGCTGAAAAAAAATAATTTATATGAAGACAATTAAAAATATAAAATTATCTTATAGATTCTAATTATTAATATCAGTCTACCTTGGTGTTATTTGAAACCAAAAGAACAGAAATTAATGTCTTTAAAAGGTAGGCACTCAGTATTTGTATTAGTTCCTTAAGAATTCAGAAAAGCAGAGCTCAGGGATTTGGTTTCTATTGGTGTAGATGAAAAGTTCCGTAGGTACTTGGGTTGGAGTTGAAAGCTGACTAAGTCAGGTGAACAGGTGTTGGTTGAAGAGCTTAGGCATAAGGGAGTAGTATGGAGCAGAATCCAGCACCCCAAACTCCACTCCAAGACAGAGCTCATCTCTGAAATTCCTATGACGCCTCCTCCACTCCCAGTATGTGGCAACATCACTACAAAGAAACCATCACCACAAAACATGCACAGTGGCAACATTACTTTGGCTGCTGCATTTCAAGTCTGGAAGGAAGATTATAAGTAGCAATCTGACACTAACAGAGAGTGGTTTTGAAGACCAGTTTTGTAGCTAGTTACTTTAGAGATTATTTCTCTCTGTACTGACCTTCCCAAGAAGAAGCTGACAAAGAGTGGCGGAGGCTCCCACTCCTCCTAGAGCCTGAGGCTTTGTGTTTCTTTTGTTCTCAGTCTGAGGACTTCTGTGTTGGCATTTGCTCTGAAGGAAAAGTAAGAGTTCTCGGAATATTTGTATTTCGGCAAACAGAACTTATGCCTCCAAATTTGTTTCTCCAACCTCCCTTTCCTGTCTATACAAAAACAAAACAAACAAATAAACAAAACCCCTCAAATCTAAGTACCCATGGGCTCCTATCCAATTTGGACCTTGGGCATCTGTATGAGGAGCCATGGAAATAGTTGAGCTAAAATTCCTCAGACAGAATCAGCATCGTTGCCAGAACTCACTTTGTTTCACCCCTTTCAGGTACTGTGTTCTGAACGGAATAGCAGAGGAAACCAGATGTGAACCACTGAAAACCACTCTTCTTTCCCAGTGCTCCTAGGAAGTCTCCTGTCCTGGGAAATTACTTCTTTGGGGAGAAGAGGGCAGCAGAGAGCCCTTCTCCTTGACCACCTGCAGCAGGCGCTGGATTGAAAATAGCAAGACAGTAGCAGTTGCTGGATTGGTCCTGTCAGCTGGAACCCTTGCTCCCCCAGAGAGCTGAGGTTAGCAATTGTGTTTGTTACTCTGTTGCTGTCCAGCGAAGCCGGAGAACAGTCCAGCATTATAAGGACCTGCGTGCGTGGGAGCTGAGAGCTCTTGACAGGCACTGCACTCTTTAAAAGGGGGCACAAGTGTATTGAACGCAGAGCACATCTCTGCCAAGGTGCTTTGCCAGGGATGACAGATTGCATTGTCTGCACTTTGCTATTTCACTCTGATGGGGTGGTTGGCATCTCTGAGTCAATGGGAGGTGTTGGGGCCTTGTAAATGTAACATTTCCTGGGAGCCCATCACTCCCACCTTTTTTTTTTTTTCTCCCACTTTCGATTTCTGTTTTGTCTTGGTTTAGGGACCAAACTGGAGATGATTGTTTAATTTTCTTTCCCAAACACTCAGGGTCCCATAAGGACTCTTCTAAGAGTGCATATATCCAGAGTATTTCCAGAATCCCCCTGGTTCTGCCTGGTTAGCACAGCTGGTTGGAATCATGCAGTAACAAGGGCAAAGTGTGGGTCCTTTTCCTTGTGGGCCACTTAGCTTTGTGCAGTTTCACGGTCACGGGCTGCACCCCTAACTCCAATCTGGTAAAATATCATGGATAAATGAAAGCAGATTAAATGCCTAACATAGTACACAACCCATAGGAGGTATTTAATCTATGTTTGCTCAATGAATGAAAGCAAATCCATCAGAGAATCATAGAATGGCAACAATAAAAAATGATTTTAGAGACGTATCTGCTGCATCCCTTTACCATATTATTTATCAGAGAAAAACACAGTTCAGAGTCTCCTTGGATTATTTACAGTTACTATTTAACTTTTCTCAGTCAGAGGGCCAGCCAGGATTGCATCTGATTTGTCTTTTTGTCCTTCCCAGCTCCCAGGCCCAGCCTGGCAGTTAATGGAACTTAAGTTGTAATACTCAGCAACCCTCATGGCTAAGAAGGGCCCTTCCCAAATGGTTTCACTGTGCAAACACCACACTGGACACAAAGGCTATTAAGATTACAGGGTATTGCGTAGAGAAGGCTGTAATCTAAGAAAGAATTCACCCAGAGCAGTCCCTCCTCTCCCAGGAATAAAGCCCATAGCAAGCAAAGTGACAGTATTGGAGCTCAGAGAAAGCCTGGCCTTGGAGCTGCTGCTTGAGAAGGTCCCTGCAGTTGGAGGTCTTAGGGCCTCCAGGGCAACATAAGAGCAGTGACCTTTCCAAGGAGTTAGTGATCAGAGGGCAGAACTGAAGATCAACCTTTCTGACTCTGTCCCATACAGAAGAATCATAATTGATGTGTAGAAGGGCACCACCTTGGGTGGCTTGTGAGGGAAAGGCCACCTGATTTAATGGAAACATCTACTTTATAGAACAGCACAAACTAGGCAGAGAATTTTTCCAGGTAAAGATGCTTTGGACTGCTCTCATGAATAGGTAGAAACACTTGACGGTCTAACTTGCAGGGTCTTTGGGATGCACGTAGGGAATTGTTTCTTTTGTAAAGAGTCAGAATCCAGGATTAAAAGCTGAGCAGAACACACTGGGCTCAGAGGGGGAAAACTTGATGGCTCTAATATGGTAGAGAAGGAGGCAAGTTCTAGGAGGGCTGGAGATTGAGGATACCATCTGATATCTGGACAGTACCAACTCGCATCAACCCAGGCTGGGGATGAGAGTCTCTTTGCTTTGCAGAAAACCCCCATCAGGGCAGCTCATCCTTGCTGTGTCACCTCCTTTCCAGCAGCTCTTTTAGGAATTCCAGTTGCTGTAGTCGGTTTCCCTTAGTTCCTTAGAAGTATTTGTGAGTTTGTGGGTGGGATGCATATCTCTCTGCACTGGCGAGATGGAAAAATGTGAGCATTACTCCCAAAGCAGCTGAGTATAGTTGTGGCAGAGGTTACCCAGTTCTGGATTTGAGAAGACCCAGCAGAGGTGAAGGCAGGTGCATTACACAGGAGGTCAAGGGTAAGGCCAGCCTCTGCACGCTGGAGGCCTTGCCCATACCAGCCCGAGAGCTTTTACTCACAGATTCCTCTTTTGCCTATTCATCCTTTACTCTTTCTTCTGAATTTCTGAAAATCAGCGATATTTTTACTGTTTCTCTAATTTTGCCTTTTCCAGAATGTCACATAATTGGAATCACACAGCATATAGTCTTTACATACTGGTCTCTTTCACTTAGCAATGTGCATTTAAGTTTCTCCATGTCTTTTCATGTTTCATAGCTCATTTCTTTTTATCATTAAATAATATTCCATTGTTTAACTGTACCACACTTTATCTATCGAAGGACATCTTGGTTGCTTCCATTTCTTGGCCATTATGAATAAAGCTGCTATAAACATTCAACGTGCAGGTTTTAGCGTGAACATAAAATTTCAGATCAATCGGATAAATACCTAGGAGCGTCATTGCTGGGTCATATAGCAAGACTATATTTAGCTTTGTATGAAACTGTCTTCCAAAGTAACTGTACCATTTTGCATTCCTGCCAGCAATAAATGAGAGTTCATATTGCTTCAAATACTTGACAGCACTTGGTATTGTCAGTTTTTTTTTTTAATTTAGCAATTCTAATAGGTGTGTAATGGTATCCCATTGTTGTTTTAATTTGCAATTTTCTAATGACAAGTGATGTGTACCATCCTTTTATGTGTTTATTTGCCATCTATGTATTGTGTTTCAAACTTCTTTGACTCTGGAGACCTAGCTCAGATCCTTAAATAATCATAGGTTCTAAATTAATCATTCGCTGTTTGTCTACCCCAGGGTACAGCTAAAGCCATGTTAAGACTGCTTGAAAAGATTCTTTTTTTTTTTTAAGTTGCCTTAACTTTTCCTTCTGAAACTTTTTCAACATTATACATTTGTATGTAATGCACATGGATTATTATTATTACTAGGCACCAGAATTCTTCTTAGAGAAAAGAAGTGCCATTGTTTGGAAAAATATATGATGGCATGAGACAAGGCAATGAAAGTGGTGACAATGTTTCCTGATTGAAGCAAAGAGAGCACTCTCTCTCTGTTCTCAAGGGGGAGGATCCAGAAAGAGGGAAGGAAAGAGAAAGAAAGGAGGAATTAGCAGATGAGAGGAGGCTGAGGTCCACATTCAATGAAGCAACCAGTAGAAATCCCACAATTTAAGATTAGGGATTTCTGATGTTAAATTTGAAAATCTTCATGTTGCTGTGGTATAACACCCACTTTTGTCCCTCACCACCTCAACACATTTTCAGTAAAGTTGACCACACTTATGAATGCTTTGTGTGAAAGCTTTGTATTGCTTTAGGAATTCAAGAATTTGAGTTTCATTTCTGCAGTGAAGAACAGAGATAGCACCTGTGGAAACTGAGAATGAAATGAACCCACCTAGGATTTAGCAACCATCTTGCAGAAGGTTAGGATTTTGACAGGGCATGAATGGAGATTTAAGCTAAGCTTATGTGGATCTCAGGGGGCCAGGAGACCCTAGCTAAGCTAACATCTGCATTATAGATATTACAATAAGGACTCCTTTATAATTCTCAAATTACAATAGAATTTTTTTCTTTGACTCCATCAACCATCATGTAAAGGAAATCTTTTCTTTAGATTGTGCAAATTTAACTCAACCTACATTGAGCTGGACATTGTGACAAATTACTGAGAATCTGCTTGTATGACATTTTATATATATATATTTTTAATTGACTTTTTATTGTATAAATCAAGATTCATCCACACACACCTCCCCCCCCCCATAAGTAAATGGAGTCAAAGGGTTTAGTGGGTGGAGACACAACCTGAGCTTCTGTAACTTCCTGGGGACCTTCTCTATCCCTTCTTTTTCCACTGTGTATATCCACTTGGGTGCTACGAGGAGACCAGGAATCCCAGGGTTGTGGGGTGCCGGGGCAGGAGGGGGCATCTGGTGGAGGCCCAGCCCAAGGCCTCAACACATTTTGAGAGCTCATTACTTACCATGGGCTGCGCTGGCTGGGTGTATTAATTTAACCCCAGGAAGTAGGTATTCCCATGTGTGTTTGCACCTGGGGAAGTCAAGGCTTAGAGATTTAAATATTGCGCTCAGTTTGTACTGTTAAAAAGTTGTGTACTCAGGATTCAAATTCAAGTGATCTGACCCCAAATCTGTATGACATCTTATATGCAAGCTTAATTTTTACATTTTAATTCATTCAAACATATGGTAATGGGAAGGGTCTGAGAGCTTCAAAAACGGAAGAGAAGTCATTGAACATAGATTGATAGAGCTGGAAGAACAGTTAGAGACTACTTTACAGATGAGGAAACGAAGGTAAAGGGAAGTGAATAACTTTCCTTAGGTCACACAGCCTTTGAGCAGTAGATTTACTGTATCAATTTGAAGAGAAAGTCTTATTTTCCTTGTTAGGGGAATTTCTACAATGGGCCATCTCCCTACTGTACTCAAAGATCTAACTTGGCCATGGAAGAGAACTTGGCCAACTCAAAAATGTCTATGTCTTTAGATCCTTTCCTCTATTTCATAAAATAATACTGGAGAAAAAAATGGTCTACATGATCATAAAACACTGAACTGCAGCTTTTCCAGAAGTACCTGCCCCCCTGCCCCGAGTCCAAATTTTGGAGGACTTCAGTGAATGAGATGCTGGCAGACAGTAGGTGGTTAGGTAGGCTTTTTCCCACTTACTGTGTCTCCCAAGACTGAAGATAGTCAACTGAAAAGCAATCAATATATATTTCACTTTTGTTTTCTGTATAAATAGTTGTCTTATCTGAAATGACCTTTTCCAAGAGCTAATAGCCATAAATTTTTGCAGCTGGATATGTTTAGAAATGCCTCTTAGCTATTTTTGTTGATTTATTTTCTTTGTCTGTATTTGTGCAATCCAGCTTTGGGCATGGAAGCAAGCAGCCCTGGTCACTAGACCTCCACCTCTAATGATATAAACTCAGGGAACATAAGTCTCTCTCCTGTGGGAAAGACCCCATATGGAATCCCATGGAGTTATAGCTCAGCCCAGGAGAAATTACTACATGTTGGAGAATCATCTTCAGTTCCTTTTGTGGTAACTTTAGTCTGCATTTCCCCTGCCTGTTTTGAAATCTATCTCTATCTATCTATCTATCTATCTATCTATCTATCTATCTATCTATCTATCTATCTATCTATCTATCTATCTATTTGCAACTCCAATGTCCAATAATACAGTGGTTATATATTATGGCATATTAAAAGGCCACAAAAATGAAAAGGCAAATACTATTTGCTATGTTGCTTCATGGAAAAGCATATATATGTTAAGTGATCACTGCATATATTTAATTGTAGCATGCAAATTTTATTTATACATTTGGATAAAATTTAGACATTTTCTCTAAAAGAGGAAAGTGAACTGACAATTCTTGATGACCTAATATATGCTGAGTTTATCTCATTTAATGCGTAGAATAACCCTGTAAAAAGGCATTATTACCTTCATTTAAAGATGAAGAATCTGAGTCTCAACAAAGTCAAATAACTTGCCAAAGGTCATACAGCTAATATAAAGGTATAACCAGTGTTCCAGTTCATTCCTAAAGCTAAGATCCATGCTATTTTTACTCTGTCATGCTGCATTTAGAGAAACCTAACAATTAATGATTTAGGTAAAGAGCTTAGAGTTATGACATTTTTTAGTTAAAAATAAAAATAAATATGAAGATATTTTTGTCCTCCATATTCACTGAGTTACTAATTTCTGAGTGAAGGAAGTATGAGTGGTACAATGGAGAGAACTCATCATCCATTTGTCCTTTCACTATTACCTCTTTCTGGACATTCATTTCCCAGGCAACAATATACGTGTTCCGAGGTCTAAAGTCAAACGGCTTCTATGAAAAGAATGCAATAGTTTAAGACCTGAACATAAGACAGAGCAATAAAGCAATCAGTATGGGCAGGGCTAAACTTAGATGAAATTTAGAAATAGAAACTTATTTTCTTTTCTTTTTAAACCTCCAGCATTCTTTCCCCTCTCTCTTACAGTGACCCATTTTCGGTATCACAAGCTGTCTCTATTGAAGTTAATAAACTTATTCAAGACCTCTGAGTGGTCCCCTGGGGACAGTTTGTTTTCTGAAGCTGCTGTAGATCCCTCCAGCTGCCCTAATGAGTAAGGGGTGTGCACCATAAGTTTTGTATAATAGGTCGAATATAGGAAGCATGAAGAAGGTTCTGGAGCTAACTTTTGCCTTCTTTAAGTTTGGTTTGGTATGAAATTTGAATTATTAAATAAGAGTCAGTAAAACGTTTTTTAAAATAAACATTAATATTGGGAGATAAATGATTCATCAAGTTTGATTCACTTCTTTTCCCAGGACTATTTATATTTTAGCCAGAGATGGGAATCTTATGGCTCAAGAATGGAATTTCAGATATCAATCAGCAGGTATCAATCAATCAATAGGTCTCCATTGCCCCTGAAATCGTAAAATCGTTTGTTTCCCTTATGAGTCAGACATGGGACCTGGAGAGCTGAATAGATTCAGTTCGCCACCATAAGGATTAATTTCTCCATTCGACAGAGGAGTAGCTGAAAGTCAGAAGAGTTGTGGAGATTTGCCCTCACCTCACAGTTAGTAGGTGGTAAACAGGTTAGAACCCAATACTTCTCCCTAGAATTGTAGAACTAGAGGGCTGGCAAAGATCTTAAGTTGCAACAGACATGTCCATCCTCCTTACGACCTCCTCACCAAATAGTTGTCACGTCCCCAGTGACAGGGAACCCACATCAGCCCAGTGATTTCTTAGACATCGCTGATCTGAGCACTGGGTCACCTTGATGACTCCACCTACAGGACAACACAGGAAAAGTCTAATGCCTCCCTTCTCTTCTCTGACACTTCTGATTCAAATCCCTGCATCATTCCAATTAAGCTTCTCTGAACTTGCTACAGTTTACCTCAAAATGTGGTTCTCAGAACCAAACCTAGTACTCCAGGTGAGGTCTGGACTTAGTTATTCCTTCCTTCATTCATTCAGCTGAAATATACTTGATCAGTGTCAGACTGCACTCAGCTCAGTGCAGAGTAAGGAGGGATGCTTAGTCCTGTCGCTCAGGACAAGATACGTTCTTGGTTACGGTGCAAGATCAAATTCGTTCTGGCTTTTAGGGGTTTATGGTCAGCTAGCTCTCTTAAGTTCTTTCCCATGGACTCCTATTGTAGTGTGTGCCTCGAGTTCTACCAAGCTGTTTCACAGTGTGGGAAGCTTGCCCTGTTTGTGCGAAAACCCATCCTGTCACTCTGGGAGGGGTGGGGAGGAGGGGGGTGCCTACACAGGCTTTTATAAAACCCATTTGGGTTGTAATGAGAACACCTTTCCTCAGATCCCGGTCCAGCTTTTATTTTTTCCTGACGCCCAAGTTGATGTGCCCCCAGTTTATCTCTGTAATAAAACCTAATCTCTAGCACAGGGAGCCATCTCTGCACACAGGGGTCAATCAGGAGCCAAGGAGAGGGTGGCGAGCTCACATGTACATGGAGATGCTTCCGCAGGCTGTGGGAAACTACCTGTCCAGTCCCTTCCCCATGGTTTCCCACTGTGTTATCCCTCCTTCTGTGCCTTTGCTCTTCACGTGCACTTGAACTGGCTCCCCGGGGAAAAAGGCAACCACCCAGTAATAGGGCACATGATTTCAGTCAAGGTCTAAACAGCATTTCTGGAGTCGGGATTCTGGAAATAGGAGGCTGTAGAACTTTGACATCTGTACCATCATATCTTGCTGTGTCTTTCCTCACTCATGCCATCCCTCCTCATCCTGTTCTTTTCCCCTTCTCTATTGAGAGAGCTCCTTTCAATGGAATTTCTTTTTTTTTTTTTCAATGGAATTTCTTGATGCTATTTACACATTTATGGAGGGTCTTGTCTACCCATTAATAAGATAAGCAAGATTTTAAACCCAGAGAAATCATTTGGGTGAGTCACACTGAGGACCCTGGGACCTTTGTCCTAAGCTTCCATCATCAATTCACCCTGTCGGTTTGTACATTTCACGAAGGGAGGAGCAGGAGAAAAGTCTGCAGTCTCCATCAGTGTCTCCCTTCTTCAACTCAGAAGCCTCTCACGCTCGTATCTCTGTTTTGTTGTTTCTTGTCACAGGAAGGAGATGTGGTCCTTCTAACTCGAGCTCTGCTAAAGCTAAATCAGCATCTCCTCGCACGCCTTTGCCGTGGCAATCCTCAGTACCCGCTCTGCACCTCACTCTGGAAGGCAAAGAACCTGCACCTCTGATGAGTCAGATCTTCCTTGAAGGGGGGGAAAAATCTTCAAGGATCTCAGTATAAACAAGCTCTCAGCACGGAGTGAGGGAGAGAGATTCCAAACTTTTCCATGAGAGAGCGACATCTCCTCCCCATCCTCCAAGTTTGTGTTGTGAATATTCCCCACATTCTTCTCCATAAAAGCTAACTCATTTCTACCACTCTTGTTTTCACATGTTGTTTAGGTCAAGTTTAAGCTGTTCTAGCTTTGAGCTGGAGTTCTGATGCCAACTCTTTGCAACCAGCAAGGACCTACTGTACAGCACAGGGAACTCTGTTTAATATTCTGTAACAACCTAAATGGGAAAAGAATTTGAAATGAATAGATACATGTATATGTGTAACTGAATCACTTTGCTGTACACCTGAAACTAACACAACATGGCTAATCAACTATACTCCAATATAAAATAAAAAGTTAAAAAAAACCCTGTGCTGTCACAGGCATATCCCCTCCCTCAGTCCATGAACCACCCTCCACATTATCCATCTCTGCACAACTTTTTTTAAAAAAAGTTTAGTATTACCAGTTTGGCAGGAGGAAGTGTAAATGTTATGTCAGTGTTAAGACAGGACTTAATCCTGAGAGATGAGTTGTCAGGGAAGCGAGACACTAATTGACACGTGTTAAATGACACCTGCTGTTCCCAATGGTGCACAAACAAGGTAGTTCCAGGACAGGTGAAAACTGCTCCACAGGAGTGGGGGGTGGAATTTTCTTTTCTGTCTTCCAGGGCAGAGTGTATGGTCAGTCTGATGGGCCTGGGTCGGGGATGGGTAATAAGTGAAATGCTTCTGGATTACCAGGTTAACCAAACACCCAGGAAGTTTGGGTCCTTTCAGTTTTGAGCGAGGGATTAACTGGAATGAGCTGGGCTTTCCCGGATTACAGAGGGCCTTTTGATGATGTCAGAAATTCCAAGAGGAGGAGGCTGGAGAAGAAAGTAAGAAAAGCTGAACATCTGTTCTCTGTAAAAATAATAAGCAAGCAAAACAAAACAAAACAAACAAAACCGACCCAAACCCACCCCTAACTCCTCCCTTCCTGGCAGGCTTCTCCAGGTAGCTCTCTCTTGTCCTGGCATCTGTAAGTCTGAGGAAGCAAACCAGTTGAAAAGGGGCGAAGCAAGTGGTTTGTAGCGTTAGACATTATATTTAAAAAAATACTAATGCCTGAGCCCTTTTCCAGAGATTATAGTGCAACTGATGTTAAGCAGGGCTGGAGCTCCCATGTTTTGGTAAAGTCTCCCAGGATTTTCTAATGTGCAGCCGATACTGATGACCACGGGACCGAAGAGCATCCTGCAAATGCAATGGAGCCTATGGGGCCACCTGGTATTTGAGATCAAATACTGCTGGAGGGACTTCCCTGGTGGTCCAGTGGTTAAGACTCCGCGCTTCCACTGCAGGGGGCATGGGTTCGATCCCTGGTCGGGGAACTATGATCCCGCATGCCGCGTGGTGTGGGCAAAAAAGAAATAAAGTTTAATTTTAAAAAATTATTAAAGAACTGCTGCTGGAATTCCACCTTCAAGAGAGTAAAGTCAGCATTTTCTCCCACATACCGCCATGGATATCTAGGTTTAAAAACAATCTTTGAGTATCCTTCAGTCATTCCAAGGAGAAAATGGGACTTTCCTCTGGGTGTCACCCCTTCCTTTCTGCCCCATCACCTCCCTGTTGAGGGTTGTGCCCATCACTGGATCGGCTGCAAACAGGAGGAGACTGTCCAGTTAGAAGAGGCTGCACGGGGGACCCATCCTAAATTTCCACCCTAGATCTCTCCTAAACCCCATCTCAGGCCCAGAGCAAGTTCAGGAAGTAAGTCCAGCCATGTCTGGAGGCTTTGTAGAGGTCAGAGGAGGACACACCACGGAGACTGAGGTTCTGCCTTCCCTTGCTGACTTTTGACGTGCTAGTCTGTCTGGGAAAGTTTGCACGAAGGCCAAGTCTATGGCTAAACTCGGAGCTCTTCATGTTCCAGGACTGTCATTCCTGCCCCTTTTCTTGGGCAGTAAATAACTCTTGGCTTTGACAAACAAGCCCTGGTGACACATTGGTGATGGCTGGCTGTGGGCAGAGCAGAGTCTGGGTGTCTCTGCGCAGAACCTGGTACCCTAAGCCTAGTCTGACCCTCTTGACTCAGATTTCCTCATTTCAAGGAATGGTGGTGACCGTGGCCCTGAGAGTGACCAAGGCCAGGGTCTGATGTCTTTTAGTGAATTCCGTGGTGCTCCACCGAGGCCCCATACCGGGGAGACGCAGTCCCACAGCTGCTGGGAATATTGACGGTAATGACTTATAGCTTGGCCCTCAGTGGCCAGAAAGGAATGCAGCATCCAAGGTTACTGCCTCTTTCAGGAGGTGGCCGATGCTGGGATACAAGTACCCATCCTTTCCTTGATCTGGGACACATCGGCTTTGGGGCTTCTTAAAGTATCGGGTGAGGACTCAGTCCCACCTGCCTTAGGGATCAGCCTCTCCCGCTCATCAACCGTGTTGTCTTCACTTCCTCTTGGGTGTATTTCCTGAGCTCACCTCGACAAACCTTCCGTGTGCAACTCTCCCTCACAGGGCACCCAAGCTAAGTGACTTTCTCTTCACAGCCACTGGTCCCTCAGAGGTCAGCTTTAAGACACAGGGTACTAACATCACCCCAGGAAAACGACTTGCTTTGTAGTTAGAAGGAAAACTTTTATCAGGTGTGCATCTTTGACATTTATTTCCCCTTCTGGCAGCTATGGCCTTCCTAAGGAGGCCTGGGGAGGACCAGTGAGACCTCCAGTGACAAAGCTATGGTGATTCTAGAAATTTGCACCTGAAGTAACTTGAGAGACAGGTTGAAAAGGAATTCTGAATCCCACAGACTCGTTAAGGTGAGATGCTGGAAGAAGACAGGTATGAGATTAGCAGACATTCAAGGAAAGTTGGAAAAGTGACAAGGAAGAGGAGGCAGGGGGCTTTCTTTAGAGATGGGAGATTTTTGTTCAATTTCCTGGATTACTTTTAATGGTTAAAAAAGATAATCCACATCTATTAATTTACTGCAAGAGCTTTTGTAATTTGAGAGCCTTCCAAGGGAGGGGAGGATGACTGTAGATTTACGCAAAGAGTTAAATCTCATGATGTGAACATGCAACAAGAGGCCCCACCTGTGTGTACAATGTACTTAAAGGATTAGAGCAAACTTTGAAATTATGATATGTTTTACCTAGAGTAAGCACCTTACCCTTTAAGCTTCTATTTCCTGGAAGGAGGTGGGAGGAAAGAAAACCATCAATCCTCTCAGGTAATCAGGTGCATGAGACACTCTGCTTGTGGGATTTAATGAAGGTTTAAGTGCGGGTGGATGAAGGGTGTGTTATTGATATATTTTATTTTAAACCTATTTTCAATACTTGTAATTCCAATTCCAAGGTGTTGCTTGCCCATGTGCCCTGAATGAAGGTGACATTTTCGGGGAGATGCGGAGCCGGGGGAGCAGCCGTCGTGTGAGGGGGCTACTGGGTGTAGGAAGGGGAATTTTAAAAGAAGTGTTGCTGTGGTCCCCATGTTCCCTTCAGGGTCTTCAAGAAATTTAAGTAAATACCTGACATTCTCTAAACCAAAGGTATCCCTGGGCTAAAGCAGGTGATTATTAAAATGACACAGACATTTCTTTCCCCTCCATGTGATTAACCAGTAACGGAGGCCAGAGCATTTATAAAAGAATGACCATCCTCTGCTATCCACTAAGCTACTGCTTCTTTTGATTATTCCGTCTCCATAGCTTAGTCAGGCAGGCGAAGAGTGGGAGAACAGGGTAATCAGAAACACAGAAACTCAATAGCATTCAGTCTTTAGGAAGCAGAAAATCACACACAGATATGTCTAAAAACGACACAGTACTTTATTTAAAAAATACTCAGGTGTTGCAAAAAATACATAGAAATATAAAGTTTGGTCGGTGTACTTTACTAAACTTCAACTCACAGGTTTGTGTGTTACAGATTGGAGCAGAGTTTGTTGTGCACGTGGAGAACCCAAACCGATTTATTAAACAGGATAGAAAGAGGTTGTCTGGGTGAAGTGGTCTGGCAGGGTGGGGTACCCTCCAGTTTACCTATCAGATACGGATATACTAGCTCTTCAAAGGTTGTTCTACCAGTTTGGATATGGGTGAGTGACTAGTTCCAATGGGGGAAAAGCAAGATGGATTCACCAAAGAATTCTAAACAAAGACTTATTTTTTTCTTTCTGCAACACAATATACATCACAGTGAAATGTTTAATACTTGCAGGTTTGGGGGTTGAAAGAATTCAATGCAGAGGGAGGGAGAGGAAGGGTACTGACCAGAGAGCGAGCACTGAACGTTTATCTTAAAAGACGTGTGAGAGGGAGAAAAGCAATTTAGGCTGCACTGCCTTCTGCGCTCCCCTTTCTGTGTGGGCAACACGTGGCATTTGACAGTATTTCAATGTGGAGCTCAAACCATAGAAAATGGGATGAAACGAGCCAACTTTCTATCAACTTTGGCAGTTTTGCCACCAACAGTAAATTGGACCTTTTTAATAGGAGGAAATTGAAAGGTTTCTCATTGAACAGAATTAAGTAGTGGGATCAAGACATTTCCAGGCCTCAGGGTACCTCATTAGCAACTGGCTTTTTTTCATTCCGATGTCTCCCCTCTCCCAGGTCACCTGAGATTATAGGATAAAAACAGAAGGGTGGCCAAATTTCTCCTGTGCCCTCTTCTCATTCTCTCTGAAGTTACCAGGTGACTCATTTGGGGGGGGACCCTTTTTTTTTTTTATAAGCACTAAACACAGTTCCTGAAGCATTTGGACAGTTTCATTGTTTGGTGATGGAAGACGCAATAATGTGTTTTGAAAACTGTTTCCTTTTTCTTAGCTCCTTCCTGCAAAGTGCCATCAGCCCGGTCAGCTTGCTTAGGGGATGGGGCTTTCTGAGGTCCAGGCCCCTTTTCTCCACGCTCCACCCCTGAGCCTTCAATTTTCACTAGACAGCTCTACGGGCGCCTGATCCTTCACTCTGCGCTGTATTCTTCCTTGAGCGTGAAAGCTCGATACCTCTTACCTCCTCTGCCTGCAGGGATCCCAAAGGGTTCTCCGACTTTGAGCTGTAACAACAGAGCCACCAGAAAGTCCTATAAAAGCAGCAGTGACCTTCTGGAGCTGTCAAGTCTTTAAATAGGATTTGGGATTTAATGCTGTATATTTTTAAAGGAAAGACATAAGAATTGCTAGTTTTTTTAAAAAATGCATGTCTTTTAGCCAATTCAGAATCTGCTCCCCCCGTACTTTTTTTAAACCCAGGAGAGATAAAACTTTGGGGGAAAAAAAAAAAAGACCAGATCTCGGGCTAAATAAGGAAGGTGTATGTTAGGTGCAATCAGACTAAACGAAGAACTGCAGTGGGTGACTTGTGGAAAGGGAACAAAAAATAAAAGATAGGGGAAAGGAAGGAGCTTAAGGAATTATGTGATCTGTCATGGTGTAGAATGAATTACAGCCTGAAAACTCCAGGAATCTTCTCATTCTAAATTCTCGGACCCAGAGCAAAAAGGTCAGAAGAGGCTTTTTTACCTTTTGCTAATTAAAAAAGAAAAAAAAAATGCAATGCCCCCCCCAGCAGCATTGCAGAGGCTCCTCCTTAGACCACTGCCTTGGACACGCAGAGGTTCTTCTGGCCTGGGCCCACCTCCTGCAGTAGAGCTCTGTTTATACAGCTTGTCTTAAGACCACAGTGAGTGCTTCTTGTTCTGCTTGGGCCATCCTGTAAATACTTAAGTGGGCATATTATTTAAAAAGGAATAATAAGAAGCTTCTATTTTCATCTCTTCCTACCCACCTCCATATCCCCTGCCAACCTGCGCTGAGCACGACAGGCTTCTCTGTGGGATTCTCCATTTCCCTCTCTCTTCCAGGGACAGAGAGAAACCTTGGTCATAGCCCAAGGCCAACGAGAGGCTTTTGACCTTCAGTTGAATTCAG
Source organism: Balaenoptera musculus (assembly GCF_009873245.2). NCBI lineage: Eukaryota > Metazoa > Chordata > Mammalia > Artiodactyla > Balaenopteridae > Balaenoptera > Balaenoptera musculus. The sequence continues at coordinate 14,715,722 of NC_045790.1, read as the reverse complement.
TAGGTGATGTCCTCTTATTAGCCGTCCTTCCCCGCCCCCCTCCCCCTTCGGGTGTGCTCTTTCAGAGTGGATGCCCAGTTACACAAGAGGGTGGAGTTGGAGGAAACAGAATCCTCGGAAGTGGTGTGGACACCCCCTACAAAATCACCCGAAGTGCTAGAAACAGCACTTGGCTTTATCCCTCTCTACTTCAAGCAGGTCTCTAAAAGCAAAAATGACCTACGTTCTGTGTTAGGGGAACTCTTTGGATATTAAAGCATTCCCTGTCCCAGATCTTTCATTGGCCCACCAGTGAGGAATCTGGGATTTCCATGCAAACCTCCAACAGTTTTGGTCTCGTGCCTCTTCCTGCTCAGCCTTCCCTGACCCCGGGGCCCTTTTGCCTTCCAGAGGGACCACCTGGGGAAGGCAGTTCTTGATCCCTCGTGGTTGTCGGCGGCGTTACCAGAAAGCTGGGCTCCAGCCTGCCAAGCAGTAAAGGTAGGGGTAGTAAGGGCAGGTGTTATGCATGGAGATGAGGGAGCCCCGCGAGAAGCCCTCCTCTTTCAGAGCTGGCAAGGGAGGATGCTTCTCCAGGTCTCCCAGGTCTGAGGTGAGCTGCTTCCGCTTGGTCTTATAGCGTCTGTTCTGGAACCATATTTTCACTTGGGTCTCCGTGAGCTTGAGGTTCTTGGCCAGGTGAGCCCTTTCGGGAGCTGACAGATACTTCTGGTGACTGAACTTCCTCTCCAGCTCAATGACCTGAGTGTGCGAGAAGGCGGCCCGGGAGCGCTTCTGTGGCTGCTTGGGGGCTGGGGGCAGGCTCGGTAAGGCGTCCAACAGATAAGCCTCAAAGTGCCTATCTGGAAACGAGAGGGGAGAAGCAGGGATGGGAAGGAAAACGTTAGATATTAGCACGGAAGAGTACAGAATTCAATCCACCCTTATCTCTTCTGGTGAGTGAACAAACAGCCCACTGTCGGTTTAGATACATTGCACTTTTTTCACAGGACTAAGGAACTCTCTGAGTGGGCAGTGAGTGCATATGTAGATTATGTGTTAGTTTTCTACTAGTCATCAAGTCCCCAAAGTAGGAGCAGTTAGTGCTAGAACTTCCTGCTGTATCATCCAGTAGAATGAAATAGGGATTCTGCATATGTCTTGAGGAAAAGCGGGAGCAGGGAGGCAGGAAAAACTCTGAGAAATAAGACACCCGGTAAAGCGGGCCCCAAAGGCACCCGGTGTTAACATCCGGGTGGCAAGAGAGGGCTTGTGTGGTAGGAAAGTTCATTCTCTGGCTTTAATCCCCCCCTTTTTTTTCTCAACCAGCCGTTAGGATGCCTCATAAGAAGGGTGTCTATTGTATGGTGACGGCTGGTACCTAGACTTATCGTGGTGATCACTTTGTAGTGTGTATAAAGATCAAATTATTGTGTTGTACACCTGAAACTAATATAATCTTATGTACCAATTTTATCTCAGTTTAAAAAAAAAACTGATGGGAAAGAAAGTAAGTCTACTCTAAGCGTTCCCACGTTATAACTCCTAAAGACCAGAGGGGCTCCTAGACTTACTGTTTTATTGCCCGTGGGACTGGGAAGCAAAGGGCATCTTTGCTGGTCAAACCCTGATTTATTAATATTAATACGCTATTATCAATAACTCGTTATATGTTAATTATCGTAACTGCCCAGAAGTAACATGGGGCTGGCGCCGATCAAGGGTCGCACTGTGGCTGGGAGCGATGTCGGGGTTTCCTTCTGGGACACTGGAGCACGGTGGGCGCTTCGTGCGCGCTCGCCTTTTGACCCCGGGGAGCGGAGAACCCTTGCCGGGCGAGTCAAGCCCATGTCTAAATCCTGCGCCGCCCTGACGCTGGGGTCATGGTTAATCTCCGAGGCGCGCCCGTGGCGGAGGCCGTGAGGTCCCTTCGCCAGTCGCCGCGGGGCCCCGCATCCCTGCAGCCGGAGCTCGGGAGGTCCACCTAGAACCCGCCCTCACGCCCGTTCGGCCAGCGGACCGGCCCGCCCTTCCGGGAGGACCCACCCAGGCTCAGGCCGGCCTCGCCAGCCTCGCCGGCATACCTGGCTCGGTCTCCGCCGGCTGCTCGGCCTCCCCGCGCGCAGCGCGGGGCCGGGCTCTTGGCTGGTCCTCCGGCGCCCCGGCGCCGCCTCTTCCTCCCTCGGGCTCCGGCTCAGGGTCTCGCCTCCGGTCAGGCTGGCGCGGGGGCTGCGGCGGGGGCTGCGGGCTGCCCGCGTGACCTCCGCGCCGATCAGCGCCTTCCCGCAGGATGTCCTGGATGAGGAAGGAGGTGAGCGGCTTGGACTGGGTGGGCGGCGCGGCCCGGGAGCTGCAGCTAGCTGCCCCCGCCTCTCCGGGCCGCGGCTCGGGAGTCCGAAGCATCCCCGAGGTTCGGCTCCGGCGCCCACGCTCAGGCCCCCGCTGCTGCGCCCAGGCTGAGCTAGCCGCTCCGGCACCACTTTCACTTTCCGCGGCCCCGGGAACTTATAGCCTTAGGGGCGCGTCGCGCCGCCTTCCCATTGGCCACTCGCCCGAACCGCGCGGCTGATTGGCCGCCCGGCGCTCCAGGTGAGGGAAAAGGGGAGTCCCTCGCACAGTCTGGGTCGTGTATTTCATAGAGGATTTCTTCCGAAGTTCCTTCTTCTCCAGGATCCTGGCTCGCCTCTCTCCTCCCTACGTCGTTTTCCCAGGCTGGTAGAGAAAACCAAAGCGGGTCTCTTCTGCCCCAACCCACAATATGTTTAGCTGCTTCTGGGAAATCATGATGCAGAAGAGAAATACTCCACTTAGTTCTTAGAGATTGTTAACTCTGTTTACTCACAAAGAAATAGGTGGGGCAATTACCAACATCCCACCTTACAGATGAGAATTCTGGGTGCCCGTTGACAAGGAGACAATGGTAGCAAAGCTGGATCTACTAAACCTAAGGCTGTCAAAGAGACATGACAGGTAAGTGCAGTACCTGACCCCAGGCTGGATTCTGTACTGGACGTTATTGGGCAGTTGATGAAAATGGAATAGGACCAATGGCTAAAAGTATTGAATCCGTGTTACATTTACTGAAATTGGTAAGAGTATTGTGATTGTATAAAAGAATATTCTTCGGAAATAAACACTAAAGTATGTAGGGGCAAAGGCCCATGATGTATGTAACTTACCCTCAATTGGTTCAGAAACAATGACATAGATGGATAGATAGATTCCATATGATAAAGTTGAATGGGTTAAAATATTAATTGGTGAATCTAGAAAAAGGGTATACCAGTGTTCTTTTGAACTATTTTTATTTAAGCAACTTTCCTGTACGTCCTACTCTAAGACACCTTTCATTCGACTGGAAACTTTTCAAAAAGACGGTATGTTGTATGTCTGGGGAGAAGGGAGAGGGGGGTAGGTTATTGCGGATAAAGCAACCGCTAAAAAGAACCACCCTGTGTAATATGAAGGTCTTTGGCAAGGATGGTTTTCTTCTCTCATTTTTTTCATTAAAAATTTTTGTAACATTTTCTTTTGAAATAGTTATAAATTCCCAGGAATTTGCAGAACGTGTACCCCTAACTTCCCCCAATGGTGACATATTATGTAACTGCAATATAATATAAAAACCAGGAAATTGACATTGATACACACCATTAATTAGACTACAGACCTTATTTTATTGTCACCATTTAAAAGCCTGCATTCATGTGTGTGTGCACGCGTGTGTGTAGCTCAATGCCATTTTATCACAAGAATAGATTCTTGTAAAGCCACAATCAAGATACAGAATTGCTGCATCGCCGCAAAAGAACTCCTTGTACTATCTCTTTGTATTTGTGTACCCAAACCCCTTCCCTCCATCACGGACCCCTGGTAACCACTAATTTGTTCTCTATCTCTATAATTTTACTATCTGGAGAATGTTCTATAAATGGAATCAAACGTGGTACAGTATGCAACCTTGTGGAGTTGGGTTTTTTTTTTTTGCTGAGTATAATGCTTCTCAGACTACTCAGATTGTTGCATATATTAATAGTGAATACTTTTTAAAATTCCTGAGTAGTATTCTACTGTACAGATCTGCCAGAGTTTGTTAACCGTCCACCCACTGACGGACAATTGATCTGTTTCCAGGGTTTTGTTTGTTTGCTTGCTTTGTTTTACTATTTTGAATGAAAGTGCTGTAGACATTCATGTACAGGTTTTTGTGTGAACATGAGTTTTCATTTCTCTGGGATAAATGTCCAGGAATGCAATCGCTGGGCTGTATGGTAATTGCATGTTTAGTTTTGTAAAAAACTACCAAGCTATCGTGGTTGTAGCATTTTTAGATTTCCACCAGCAATGTATGAGAGTTCCAGTTTCTCCACATCCTCATCAGCATTTGGTGTTATCATTATTTTTTATTTTAACCATTCTAATAGGTGTGTAGTGATAGCTCATTGTGGTTTTAATTTTAATTTGCATTTCCCAAATGGCTGGTGATATTGAACATCTTTTCAGGTACTTCTTTACCATCCATATCTCCTCTTTGGTGAAATATCTGTTCAACTCTTTTTGCTCATGTTATAATTGGATTTGGGGGAGTTGCTGTTGAGTTTTGATAGTTTTTTTTTAATATATATATTCTATATATGTCTTTGTTGAATATATGGTTTGCAAATATTTTCTCCTAGTCCGTAGCTTGTCTTTCCATCTTTTTAACAGGATATTTCACAGCAGAAAAGTTTTTAATGTTGGTGCATTTTTATTTCACAGATTTTGTTCTTGGTGTCATGCCTAAGAACTCTTTGCTTATTCTTAAGTACTGAAGATGCTCTCCTGTGTTATCTTCTAAAAGTTTTATATTTTACTTTTAAATCTATGATCCATTTGAATGAATTTTTGTATGTGGTGTGACATTTAGGTTGAGTGACCTCTTTTCATTTTTAGAATTTAGAGCTGGGTGGCATTTCAAATCACAGGGGGGAAATGTGAATTATTTAATAACTAGTACTGCCATTTGGAAAAAATAAAGGTCTAGTCTTATAACAAAATAAATCCCAGATGGCTCAAACATTTAAAACGTAAACAGGCACATGAAAAAAAAATAGTTTAACCACACTCATCATTAGAGAAATGCAAATCAAAACCACATTTAGATACCTTCTTTCCACCTATCAGATTGACAGAGGTTAGAAAGATGGATGGTGTCTAGTGTTGGTAGGGGTGTGAGGAAAAGTTGCCCCCATACTGTTGGAGAGAGAGTAAGTCAGTTTTGTATATTTGGATGGTAACTTGGCAAAATCTGTCAAATTTAAAACTGGGCATATTCTTTGACACAGATATTCCATGCCTAGAGATTTACTCTAGAAATCTACAGATACACAACATACTGACTTGGGAACATATCCTCAATTTGGTCGGAGAGTAATTCAAGTTGCAAAAAAATAAAATGTTATAAAATGAACTCATTGTATTAAAAAAATAGTCACAGGTTATCTATAGAATATTTTACATTTGAACATTTTAACATATAGAAAAATCTGGAAGGATAGAAATATCTCAATAGAACATTTACCTCTGGTCAGTGAGATGGAGATAGCAGATTGGGAGAAGAGGAGAGTGGAACAGGGTGCATTTCCTTGCACTAATTATACTTTTTAAAATTAAGAACAGAGCCAGAGCTGAGCTTGGGCTCCCTTCTTCCACAACCTCCTCCTCGGATATCAGGTGTCCCTTCAGGATGGGGACACAGCCCCAGCCCTTTCCCTTATGTCATTTCACGTGTTGTTCCTTTGGTGCTTAGTATTTTGGATGTTTATGTCGGTGGGTCCTCTCCTCGAGCAGGGAGTGTGTCATCCTCATATTTACACTATCCCTAGTACAGTTAGTTTTTGACACACAGAAGCCACTCAATAAATATTTGCTGGTGGATGTCCAGCTTTAGGTATTATGCGGCATCCCACTAGCTGGCAGCATTATCCATAAGGGACCACAGGGTCCCAAGGCACATACCAGTGTAAGGTCTGTCCTTCCCTCTTTGCCATGTCTATCCAGCTTAAACTGGATGAAAATGATAGGAATAGGAAGACACAAGGGGCTGTTGTAGGCTTTTTTAGATGGACTAGAGTTCTGGAGAAGAATAAACACCCCCCTTCCAAGATGCTCCCCTCCAAATGCCTGGAATGCAACACCTGCAGATGGCAAGGGGGAGTTAAGTTGTAGATGGAATTCAAGTTGCTAACCAGCTGACCTTGAGACGGGAAGATTATTCTGGATTATCCAGGCAGACGCCATGGGCCTTTATAGATAAAAGAAGGAGGCGAGAAAGTCGGAGTCAGAGAAGGAGAGGTGATACTGTAGTAAGGTTAGAGTGATGGGAGGTGAGAAAAACTCAACTGGCCCTTGCTGGCTTTGAAACGGAAGGCAGGGGGCATGTGAGCCAAGGAACGTGGGCAGCCTCTAGGAGCTAGAAAAGACTAGAAGTGGATTCTCTCCTAGAGCCTCTAGAAGGAACACAGCTCTGCCAGCATCTTGATTTTAGCCCAGTGAGACCCATTTCAGACACCTGACCCCTAGAACCTAATACAGGGGCATTTATAAAGGGATGCCAAAATGACGAGAGAAGGATTACCAGCTCTGACTTCATATGAACTTTGGGTCTCTTAAAAAAAATGTTAAATATACTTTCATATCCATAATCCTGTCCCTTCATTTCTTCTTTGTATATTTTCTTCCAGTCTTCAGCCCTACACATTTGTTGGATAAGTGTAATTTTGTAACTTGTTTTTTCCTTCCAACTTCATATTACATCATAAGCATTTATATATTGTTCCATTATATATTTTAGAAGCCATCTAGACCCAAAGACATTTAGAGCTAGAAGGGATCTGGGGATCATCTAATAAAATTTCTTGGTTTTCTCGGAAAGAATCCGAGATTTTTTTTTTTTTTTTTCTGCACTGCGAGGCTCGCAGGCTCTTAGTTCCTCGACCAGGGATGGAACCCAGGCCCGGCAGTGAAAGTGCCAAGTCCTAACCACTGGACCACCAGGAAATTCCCAAACCTGAGATTTACAGAGACAAAAGAACTATAGATGGAAACTATACAAGCCCAAACACTTCCACTGCATCACCTTCCATCCTCCCACCCACCCCAACCTGCCTCCAGTGCTACCCTACGGTGTGGAAAGTGGGAGCAGAGTTTATAGAATTGTCCTGTATAAATGTGTTTTTAAATGTACTTGGAATTTATTTTAAGCAAGTGTGCAACACGTGCAGACGCAGAAATGACTGTATTGGAGGAAGAATTGTTTATACTCACAGATCCCCAGAAACGGGAGGTACAGCACACTATACAGGGCCACATGGGGAAGCACCAGGGTTAAGAGGCAAAAAAGACAAGGGGAAAGCATGGACACAGCCTTTCTTGTGGTTTCCATGGGAAGGAATGGGCAAAGCTGAGCAAACTTAGGATTGGGTAGTTTGAGTAAGTTCAGCAGGCTCTGGGCTATAGGGGTGGTCCCTAGTTGTCCAGTACTTGGCCCTGGCGTGACTTTGGGCAGGGGAAATACGGGCTTGGTGTGTGAGAGTTAGATAAAGGAGATGGTTGGGGGGTATGAACTCCACTGGTTGATTTGCATATCAAAGGTGTGTTCACAGGCAAGTTGTTTGCTGTCTCTAGGAATTAACTCACTCGGACAGTCCCTCCCTGGGTTCAACAAGGTCTCAGATATCCAAGTATCATAAAATACAGAAAATAAAAAACGTGATTAATGTAAAATGCGTCATTGTCACAGCACACATTTTTCTTTTAAAATACATTGCAAAGCCTTCTGGGGTAACCACACCAAGTTTATACTTACCGAAACACATCATGCTGTGTGTCTTCCAAGGAGGCACCTGTGTTGGCTCTGCTAATTCAAAAGACAAAAAGAAAGAAAAAAAGAGAAGTCAATCCCAGCCATCACCACAACAGAAAGGACAAAAGCCTTCCACCAGCCAACAAGCTTTATAAGATTTCCGAGAAGGTAGCGGTTGGAGGTGGGAGAGGTTGAGGTCTAATCTCAAGGTCTAACCCAGTTGATGGCAGAGCTGCAAGGGTAAATATTCAGGTGCAGTGTTCCTTCCCTAAAGGCTACCTGCTCAGGGTGTAGGGAACCTTCTTCCTGTTATTCCTCTTCCCTTTTATACCCCCCCCAGCCCCAGCCCCTGTTCCAATTCCCAGTCCTAACTGGGTCTTGATGGGCTTCAGTGAGAGAGGACTCCCTGACTTTCTCACAGTAGAGACTCCTACCATCCTCAGTATAAAACAGACCTCCTTGGTCCAGTGCCAACCCTTCTTGAATCTGCTTTCCTGGCTCTGGGCGTGGAGGGGTGTGAGAAGATTTCCCCCATTGTTCTTGCAAATTCAGTGATGTTGGAATTCAGACTTATCCCTTCATTATCCTTCCAGGTTGGATTGGAACATTAAACTGTTTTTCATTTTCTATTTTCTGTATCTTACTCGAAAGGGTCCTGTGTGTTTCCCTACCCTCCTGTCCTCCCTGCAATAAAACTGAAGACATTTTAGCCCATATGGAGAAAGAATTGTTTGGAAGCAGCTTCAGGGAGTTCAGTGTGTCTTAGAACCCTAGACCAGTTGGGGGAGTGAGAGGCAGAATTGCTTTTTTTGGAAGGAGGACAGTGGCTAATAGAGTAGCTCTGGCTGTGGGACCTTGGGCAAGTTACCTAACCTTTCTGAGCATGCCTCAGTTTCCTCATGCAAAATGGGTGCAAAAGCAACATCGCCTCAAGGATTATTGAAAGGAATGATGAGGCTTTTCACAATAAAGGACCTCAGCGTCTGGCATGCAGAGGGTGTCCAGGAATGGGTCGTTTCTATTAGTAAGGTTAGGTTCTAGACCCACCTGCAGAGTAAACAAAATTTGCTTTTCCCAGGCACACTGCACACTTCCCAAACAAATAGGAGCTCTGAATCTAGGGTCCCTAATAAAACTGGGGAGGGGAGGGGAAGGAGAGTGCAATGAATGAATGAACATGCTTGCGATATCTACATCGTAAAAACCCAGTATCTCAACAGTTCATCTCAGTTTTCCAAGGCCTCCCACACAGAGGCGTCAGCCTCCCTGCCCTCCTTCCCTCTCTTCCTCCCTCCCCGACATGGTCCCCTGCCTTTACTGGTTGTTCTGTCATGGTTCCCACTCGTGTCCTGCCCAGTCCTATCTCAGGCCTCTGTGCCTGCTGTGTGTGCATTTACAGTCTTTTGTTCATCTTCAGCAGTTCAATTTCTACCCAAAGGCTTTGGAGACCTCTCCAGCCTCCATCACTGGCTCTGCTGCTCATTTGAGCATCTGATCCTCTAGTGCCTTGGAGTATTTCAGCATTTTCTGCTTCTCAGTGGTGTCGTTGGGTCCATCAAAGGTCAGGGCTGTGTCTCAGCTCTCCTCGTCCTACTCCCCACCAGGAGAGGAAAGAGAACTGACGTGTATTGAGTGCCCACTCTGGACTGGATCACTATGGACGTTTCATTTGCACTACAACCCACTGGGGATCATTTTTGACAGATAAGAAGATAGAAGCTCAGAGATTGAACGTAACATGCCCAGGTTCTCACAGCTAACCCGGGTTGTTCTGGCTCCAAACCCAGGGTCTTCCCCGCCATGCCATGCACTAGGCACATAGCAGCTGCTCTGTAGACACCCATCCTCAGGTGGCAGTGGAGTCTCCCATGGCCTCTTACAGAGTCCCTGGCTCGGTCTACCCTATTTCCTTGCTTCTCTCTCTCTCTCCTCCCATGGAAGCACAATAGGCAGAGCCACTGAAAAGAGGGACAAGAGGAAACCACCTCCCACAAGGTTAACCTAGCAGAGGCACTGCCCCTGGAGTGGTTCAAAGGCATTGCCTCCCCATGGATATCGCTCAGCGCCCTACATTTCTCCCCTGTGGCATTTGGGTTAAGATGATTTTCATGTGTTAATGTGAAAATGCTATGTGTGTTTGGTGACACATTAAGCTATCCTCAGTTACACAATGGCATGAATTAGTCAGACTTTTATTTTCCAACTGGTGATTGGCAGGGTGCACGTCCGCAGGATGTGAGGGATGAGGCCTGAGAGTGAAGGGCAAGGAGACCAGCCCAGAGCCCAGGAAAACTAGGCTGGGAGGCCACGCGGGGAGGGGATAGTACGTTGAATGGCCAGATGGGTGCTTCTCAGACTTTGAGGTGCATAAAAATTACCCCGGGGATCTTATTACAATGCAGATTCTGCCTCAGTAGGTCCGGGTGGACCCTGAGTGTCTGATTTCCTTTTTTTTCTTTTTTAAAGAATTTTTTTTGGTGGGGACCATTTTTAAAGTCTTTATTGAATTTGTTACAATATTGCTTCTCTTTTATGTTTTGGTTTTTTGGCGGCGAGGCATACCAACCAGGGAACGAACCCGCGCCCCCTGCATTGGAAGGCGAAGGGTTAACCACTGGACCACCAGGGAAGTCCCAAGAGTCTGATTTCTAACAGGCTCCAAGGTGATACCACTGCTGCTGGTCCGAGGACCCTGCCCCCTGCCCACCACCACCAGCAGTGAGGAGCTGAGGGCCCTGGGCGGTGCCGGGGGGGGGGAGTGGAGGCCACTGTGAGGAAAACATAAAGGCCACTGCAGTCCCACGTGACCTACTCCATTTCTTCTTCAGGGACTTCTGACCTGACACGTGCCCTGTCTCTCACTCCGAAACCCATTCATGTTTCAAATGCCATACTGGCCAAAAGACCTCTCTCTCCCTCCATCCCAAGACCCTATAAAAAGGTCTGTTCCTCCAACTCCGTACCTGTTTATGCCAGTTTTGCCTGCAGCCTTTTCTGTGTGGCAGAAGGGATTAGGGTCTGTGGGAAAGTTCAGTAGCAGAGAGTGACTCAGCCTCCGTGTGCTCCCATCAGCGCTGATTGCCTAAGAAAAGCCATTAGGGAGGATTTATTGGGCAACAGGAACCCAAGAGTATTTTGCTAACGGTGCCCCTGGTCACCCGCTCTCTGCCCCCTCCACGGCTGCCTGTTTCTGGGGAGCTCAAGGCTGTGGGAGCACGTGCAGAAATTTCCACGTGCTCTAACTGGGTGGCCGCTGTGCCTTTGCGCTTGGTCTGTTCAACAGCTTAACAGGGGCCCTCGCGGGGAGGCACACTGGGGGCTGTTTGTCTAGGGAAGGAGGCTCTGACCTTCTCACAGCACTCCGGCTGCCAGAAGCAATTTGAGACCGGCTCTCTCCCAGCTCTCAGCAGCCCCCTCCTCATAAAACTGGCCAGGCCATCATAGACGGTGCCCTGAAACGATCGTATCCGGGGTGGATGATCATCTGAGAAGGGGCAGAGTCAATTTCTGGGGCTGGAGTGGGTGCACATCCCCCAGGAATGAGGGGCTGAGGGCTAAGACTGTGCTTGGCTCTCCAGAGGGTTCTACGATCCCCTTGACTAGACAGGGAATGGGGACATGAGAGGCTACTCTGCAAAGAAAACTGCCTTCTTCCAGATCTACTGACCGGGGCTTCTCTGACAGACACTTTTCTGAAAATCATTTAGGACGACATAGCCACTGACCACTGAGCGAGAAGAAAGTCACTCAGCCAGGGGTTCATATTTGGCCTGAGGCAAGTCCTGCCCAATGCAGTCAAGACCATCCTGCTGTTTTCACAGTTTGTAAGGGAAATGACCACCCAGGCATGGGCAGAAGGATGGAGAGGTGCTTAGAGACCACCCTGCAGCACCTGAGATGCTTTGGGCATCGGCAAAGGCTTTCATCCCGTTCATATATTTATCCAGGTTCCCATCCCCTCTGAAGGGGCTTGGGGAGGGGAAAGAGGGGAGATGGAGAATGACCTGGAAGGCATGGAGACAGGGCATGCTAGAGGGGGAAATGTGGCATTCCTATTTAAAATTCACATAGGGACTTCCCTCTACGCTCCCACTGCAAGGGGCACCGGTTCGATCCCTGGGCGGGGAACTAAGATCCCACAGGCTGAGCGGTGCAGCCAAAAGATAAAAAAATAAATACAATTCACAGAATTGGGTGTTGAGAGACCCGAGGTGTCATTTTAGAAGTAGGGAAACTGAAGTTCGAAGAATGGAAATGACTCATCCAAAATCACTTCTTAGTGACCAAGTGAGAACTTTAACCCATGTCTCTTAATCTCTAGGTCAGTTTTATTTCTATCTCTTAAAACATGTGATTTCTACTATAAAATGTTTTAAATGATAAAAAATGCAGAGATCATTGCTATCACTTAATTGATGGCATGAATTTTTTTTAAAGAAATAAAATGTTACAGGCACAGCCAAAGTCCCCTTGCCAGTGTTTTATTTCTATGACATGCCAACGGACATGGTAAGGCCTTTTAAAAAAAAAAAAAAAAACCCTCTTTATGAATCCTCTTGGCAGAGCCAGTAGGTAGCTGATTGATAAGTAGAAAAACTGATGGGTCAAATCAAGCATGACACTGCTTCTCCCCCGAGACCTCCTCCGGCTAGAAGAGGCAGGGGGAGGGCAGAGGTGGGGGGAGTGAGGTGGCAGGAGGAATCTGGCCTAACCAGGTGGTCTAAGAGATGAGGCCGGGGGGGGGGGGGGGCTGGCCTCTCATTGCTGAGCTTGGCTCAAGGGCCCCGAGAAACTAACTCCTGTGGGTATGGAGGGCCCAGCACATCCCTGGTGCCTGTCTCCCTCAAACAGAGATAGAAGCCACTGGTGCCGTCTGAGTTCTGAGGAGAAAAAGTGCGGAGAGAGTGGCCAGGGATGGGGAAGAAGGCCAGGTGAGAAACTCGTCTTGATAGACAGACTTACCCACCTCCTCCAGTGAGGGCTCAGCTCTGGGAGGGGAAGCTGGGCCATTTGATGTCCAGCCATTTTAGGGTGACCCAGCATTTCATGGGGATGGCATGCAATAGGTCTTTCTAAACCAGTGAGATTCAATGACACAGGGATCCTTGGCCTGGCACTAAAACAATAGTAGCTAAAACTTACCTGACATTTTATTTTTTTAAATTAATTTATTTATTGGCCTCTCCTGGCCTAAGTTACCTCCTCTGATAAGTGATAACAGCTGGCTCGGGGACAGAAATGTCCTGTCCTGCGGATCCAATGGGGTCTTGTATGTGAAGTTCTTAAGTCAACGTCCGGACCAAGGAGAGCTCCAGCCAACGTGATCCCTGACCCCCCAGTGGGTCATGTCAGTTTCCCCATCAGGACAGAGGGAGGGGGCAGGAGGCCAGACCTTCCACCAGCTCAGCCCAGAAAAGCTTGTCAACAACCATCACCCGACCTCGAAGCTGAGAGTGCTTGAGGAACAAGAAGGAATGTGAAAAAAAAAAAAAAAGGAACGTGCGCGAAGCCGTTTTCTGCCTGGATGTTGGGTCAGTGCTGGAGATACTACCTCTGGATACAGTCCTGAAGAGTGGGACTCTGCTCCTTAGTTTTGGGGGCTCAGAGTTGAGGGGAACTGCTGAGGGGATAGAGAAGCAGGCATCCAGGAGCAGAGCCTTCTGTGGGTGGTGGAGGGCAGAAGCAAGTCCTGGTCTGTGCGCTCCCTTTGTACAAACTAAAGGCGAGGGCAGTCGGCAGAGGACGGCTGCAGACCTGGAGGCTGGTGCAGATGCGTCAGGGTGTGTCCGGCCGCCCTGGGCACAGTGGGTGTGCGCACAAGCCGTGGCTGGTAGTTATGGGCTGGGGTTTGTGCACATCAACCTCTGACAATTTTGATCCTCCTGGGGGGAGCCATGTTCTGGTCCTCTCGCGGCCCCTCTACATCACTGCCCTATTGCTACTGCTTGCAGCCTGGGAGCAAGCCTACAGCCGCATCCGTCACAGCCTGGCCCACCTGGGAGCCTTGGCCCTGCCCCGTAGGTAAGGCTATTTTGAGGTCAGGAGGAGATTACTCTAGGTAATCAGGTAGTCAGGTAGGAGAATACAAAGGCCCAAGAGTTGTATTGCCTCATTTCTTCACCGCTCGGGTAAGAGATGCTGCTGTTAAAGGGCCATGATGAATGGGATTCCATGAGAGGAGGGCAGGTTACGAGGTCCATGGTCTGCGAGGATGCCGATAAGAGACGAAATCCACTTCTGCAAGAGAGGTCGCAGAAGACGAAGGTAGCATTAGTGCTGAGCCTTCTGCCATGAGGGTGCCTCTGCTGCTCCCGTTTTCCATTTGCTGCCTCAGGGATGATAACGTGACCCTCGGAGACAAAGTGAAATGATGCAAAGTGATAGCCGTCTCGGAGGGATCAGCCTGGGTCACTCTCTAGATTTATGGAGGATTAGACACACGGAGGCACCTCCTTTCACCATGGCTGAGGCCCAGGAAGAGAAGGCCGTCAACACAACACAACACACTGCACCGCCACTCATCCCCTCCCCTGTAAGACCTGCTCTCACAAGGAACTATCAAGATGACGCAAGTTCATTGCCCTGGGGCAGGATAACCCTCAAGAAGAAGGGATTCTGCAGCTGCGGTTGACCTTCCATAGCCCTTCCAGACTTGTTATGCTGCCTGATACTCACTACGCTCTGTGATGAAGAGGAGCTGGGTTTTTCAACCTGGAGTTGGAAGGAAAATGCCATTTCGTCTCTGACTGTGCAGCTGTAAGGATGTGATTCTGAGCTGCCAGTGGCTGTGTACGTGGCCATGGTTTCCGACAGCCCAAGATAACGAAGCTGACCAGGTAGAGAGAAACGGAAATGAGAGGTGGATGGGGAGAAACCGGGTGAGCCCGAGCCCCTGCTTTTAGCCAGCTTCACGGTAAGCCTTCCTGCCACTCAGCTCTGAGGGTCAAGAAATTGCCTCGAATGTTTTGCTCATGCTGGTGTGAGATAGGTTCCTGTCACTTACAACCTAGAGAGTCACAGATAACCACTGGTTTAAGCAACTCCATTTTACCCAAGATGAAGTTGAAGCCAGCAGAGATCAAGTAACTCGTCCTCCGAGGCTGAGCTGGTCAGTGGCAGAGCTAAGCCAGAATCCAGTCAATTTAACCACATCGATGCTCAAAGCAGTCTTCAACTCAGGAACAGTTTGGGAACCTCTGCTGTGAGTCAAGAACAGTTCAATGTGAAGGGCCAATCAGATTAGTTTCCCTTCAGGATGTTTGAACAAGAGTCCGGAGAGAAAGTGAAAAGGAAGGCAGAGTTGCAAGCTAATCTAGTGATATTTGCTTTACCAGCCCTTTAGAGTTAGTATTCCACACCCAGACAGCTGTATTTTAGATACCCAAGTTCACTGCACAGTTGTAAACAGAATCAGTGGGTTTATATTCAGACTCTAACTTACGAGCTCTGTGACCTTGGGTAATTCCCTCACTTTCCCTGGTTTCCTCTGTGTTAGAATAATACTTCCGCATATGACTAATAAATGAGCCAGTATATATGGAGGACATCTATGCCCTGGAAAGCACCCCACAGACCTTGTAGCCACAAGCATCACAATGTTATTATGCTATGAATGTTTGTCACACTGAAACCATGGCCAACAGCTGGTTTCTATGGAGCCCTTAATCCTTTGATTCACTGTCTCCTTCTGTCCACTCCCAACTGTCAACATCCAAACTGGAAGATAAAGGGGTTGACCTGAAAAAGAAATCTGAAGCACTGCTGGAAGCAAAGGTTTTGGGTGGAAGGCCTAAGGAATTTGGGGAATTCCCTTTTTCCCATAGTGGGAAACTGGAGGCAAGGGTGTCCCCTGGTGGGCAGTTTAAGTGCTGCAATCAGAGGCGGAGGGTTACTCCATTGGTGCTGTTGTCTCCAACACAAATGTTCTTGGGTTATACGTCATGTTTTATGTAATGTGTTGATGACATACAGGACTGATTCTGGATGCAGATGTCCCTCACAGAGGGCAGGGCCCCGTGGGAATATCTGTGATCTTTTCCATCCCAAACATCTGAATGGGCTCCTCAGGCCAGACCTTTTCCCTCCGATGACTCTCTCTGAGGTTGGGATGGAAATGTCGGGATCAGAAAGAAGTACAGCCAGTCAGAGAGCACGTGTTGGATACTCCATCACTAGCAAATATAGCTGTAGGTTTAGGGATTTAAATAACAGTAAGAAGCAGCAGCCTGTAATGTGTATGAAACGGCAGCAGAACATAGTGGAAAGTAAATGAACTTTGGAGGCTCAATTTTTACCTCTATCTTTAGTGATGGTGATTTTGGATAAGTTTCTTAAACACTCCCAGCCTCAGTTTCCTAATTTGGGAGCTTGTTGGATTCCTTGGACTCTAGACTTTAGAGAGTGATTATGGCGATTACATGATATAATGCCAAACACTGAGCACTTAGTTTGGGCTTAATAAGTATTTGTTATTTTTCTCTGCACACTGACTAGACACATCTTCAAACCTGTCTCCCACTGATCCTCCAGTGCTTCCACGCAACTACCCCATTATTCAGATATTCACGGAGCACTCCTTACCTGCCCGCGTTGCTGTGTCTCGGCAAGAAAGTGGAAGGAGGGAGAGGTAAAAGGAAAACTGACAAGAAGTGTTGAGGAGATGGAGCAACTGGAACTTTTAAACACTCCTAGTGGAAATGTAAGTTCATACAACTACTCTGGATAAACAGTAGAATCTACCAAACCTGGCCACATGCATACCTCATGACCCAGAATTTCCACATCTAGCACATACTCGGCAGAAATGTGCTCATGTATTCACCAAAAGACATGCACAAGAACGTTCATGACAGCACTAATTATAATAACCCCAAACTGGAAACAGCCCAAATGCCCATCCACAGTAGAACAGATAAATCCATTGTGGTGTAATCATACCATGGAAAACTCAACCAGCAATAGCCATGAACAAACTGCAATTACCCACAACAACATGAAGGCATCTCATAAACATAATCTTGAGTGAAGGAAACCAGACAAAAGAGTATACACCATGTGATTCCGTTTCAGTAAAAGTCAAAAACAGGCAAAGTTAGTCAATGGTGTTTGAAGTCAAGCTAGCAGTTTCCTTTGGGGTAAGTGATGGTGAGGGGGTGTATAAAAGAGCTTTGGGGGACGTTAATGTTTTGTTTCATGATCTGGGTGCTGATTATATGGGAAATTCACTTTGCGAACTAGGCGTACGTGTAGTATTCCTGCACTTTTCCCTATATATGTTATATTTCAATATGTCTGGTTAAAGAATGTGGTCTGTGTTTTGAAAGTGTCTTCATCAAGGAGTAGACAAGGTTTCTTAAAAAATCCTATAGCAGCATGAGAAATGGCCTGGAGAGAAGAGAGTGGAGGCAGGGAGACCAGTTAGAAGGCAATTGCACATGGTCAAGCGAGAGATGATGACTTGAGCTTGGATAGTAGTGGTGGGAACACAAAATAGGCAGGTAGGGGAGAGGAGAGCGTGAAATAGGACAATGGAGTGTCATCCTAGGTCACAAGAGAGGGAATATGGAAAGTGAAGCAGGTTTGGCAGGAGGAAGGTGGAGAGAGGTGGGTTTGGTTTTCCACTGAGGTGTCTGGGAAACATTTAAATGGAGATGTCCAGGGAACAATGGGCAGTTTGGAGCTGGAATTCAGGATGGAGGGTGGAGCTGGAACTGTAGGTGTGGGATTTGGGAGTTACTTGCATAGAAATGGTAGTTAAGCCTTTGGAGTAGATGATACCAGCTGGGGAGAGGGCAGATGAGTTGAACGCCATGACCATGGACATGTCCAGACTATTGCCTTCAATGTTACCTCAGAGAGTCCTTGGCTCCCATGCATTTTATGATCCGTAGTCCTCTCCACATCCCTCTGTGTAGATTCCCCATCGTTCCCCTCCAGGTATCCAAATTTATTCATCCTTCTGAGGGGCTTGTCTCAAGCTCCTTCTCTTTGATTGTCCCTTCCTAGATTACCTTGGCTTGATTTATTTCTCCTCTAAACATTTACTGTATTTGTAACAGCCAAACTTCTAATTACCTGCGTGTGTCCTCTGTGAGTTAAGATATGCATTCAGCTGCTATAACAAAGGTCAAAATAACAGTGACTTAAACGAGACAAATGTTTCTTTTTCTCTCATGTACTAGATGGAGTGTAAGCAGACCCAAGCTGATAAGGTGATTTCATAGTGCTGGGGACCTAGGCTTCTTCCATCTTGTTGCTCTGTCAAAATCTAAGATAGCTGCTACTGCTCCCACCATTTCATCTGTGTTCCAGCCAGGAGCAGGAAGAAAAGGAAGTGGAGGGAAGGTCCTTTCCGTTTAAGGCTATGTCCTGGAAATTGCACACATCACTTCTGCTTATATCCCTTTAGCCAGAACTTAGTTACTTGGCCACCCTTAGCTGCAAAGGACTCTGGGAAATATACCTTTAGCTGGAAGGTTGTGTGCTTAACGCTGGGGTTCTATTATTAAAGAAGAAAGCGGGAGGGACTTCCCTGGTGGTGCAGTGGTTAAGAATCCGCCTGCCAATGCAGGGGACATGGGCTCATTTCCTGGTCCGGGAAGATCCCACATGCTGTGGAGCAACTAAGCCTGTGCGCCACAACTACTGAACATGCGGTCTAGAGCCTGCACTCTAGAGCCCGCGAGCCACACACAGCTGCTGAGCCCACGTGCCGCAACTACTGAAACCCGCGCACCTAGAGCCCATGCTCCACAACAAGAGAAGCCAACGCAATGAGAAGCCCGCGCACTGCAACGAAGAGTAGCCCCCGCTAGTTGCAACTAGAGAAAGCCCACGTACAGCAACGAAGACCCAACGCAGCCAAAAATAAATAAATTAATTAAAAAAAAAGAAGAAGAGGAAGAAAGGGAGAAACAGATATTGGATGATATCCAAAAGCCTCTACAGCATGTTCAATGAACTGAAGGATTTATAGGTTTATAATGCACCTTTTCTAGTTTTTCCTATAGATATTTGGCTGTATAGGTACTTGTCTTACCCACAGTTTTATAATCTTGAAGATAAGGACTCTCCTATGCATCCTTGAGTCCCTCTGATCTTACATATATTTTTAAAAAATGATACTAGTTTTATGTTCACCCACAGTGTTCAACCTAATGTTCCTTAATACTTGCTAATTAAAGTTAAGCTGACCTACAGGAGAATGGCTAAAACAGGAATTCTTGTCACCATGGTCATAACGCCTGGCTGACAGAAATTCTTAGGGCCCCTGGTGTCAGGGCTTAGATGGCCCCTGCCAGGAGCCAGATCCCTATCCACATACAGGAGGACTTTCTTCCAGAGGGTTCTGACTACCAAGGAACCAGGTCAGAGCCCAGGTCTTCCATGCAGACTTTGTGAGGCCATGCAGGAAAGCCAGAGAGCCACCATTCACTCATTTGTTCAATCAACAAACAGTATTGAGCCCCTTCTCCATGACAGGCGCAAGGTGTGTTGGAAACACGTCGGGGTCTGAGGCAGACATGAGGTTGATTGTTCAGATGGTACAACAGACATAGAGAGTAAATGCATTGTGATGGGGAGGTTTAAGATGCTCCAGGAGCAGGTCCTGGGAGACCTGACCCACAGGGAAGGTCCAGGGGAGGCACCAGAGGGCCCAGAGAAGGACGGGAATCAGGAACCATCCAAAGAAAGGTTCACCTTTGGCTCACTGAAGTCGTAACTTCGGATTCCAATTTCCCGGGCCCTCGGGTTTCAGGCAATTAAGCCGGGCTGGTGAGAGGAGGAAGGAGCAGCCACTGAAGCGTGGATGGGAAGGAAGCAGGTATGACTGAGACCAGATTATGAGGACAGCCCTGTAGGGACTAAGTCAGAAAGCACTCTGAGGTCTGTGGCCTGGCTGCTGGCATATCTGCTTTTCCTGCAGTGGAATCTGGACTGTGTCACTAAGACCACATCCTTCTCTCAGGTTGAGGGTAGGGGGACTTACCGGAGTCTAAACAGAGCAAAAGGAAGGCAGAGGGACTTCCCACGAAGCTCTCTCCCCAGGTGGGGGGGAGGTGGAACTGAGGAGAAACAGCTCAGTGCTGAATTCTCTCCAGTTCAGGAGCTGGCCACCGAAAGCATGAATCAACGTCTCCGGGGGCACAAAGTCAGAGGAAAATGTAGACAAAAATGGGCAGGGGGGTGCAAAAGCCAGAGCACTGAAATACTCTGTTTGCTCATAAGTGCCTGAAAAATGCAGTTATATCTCTCCAACCACCTCCACCCTCTCTGGCCTCTTGCTTCATATTTATCCCCTCTGGATGCTTTCCAAAAGGCTCCCATCCCTCATGCACTTTTCCCTCAGGAAATGAAGAAAACAGTATCACTCAACAGTCACCTGATTTGTGTAAAGGACTTGGACTCTTTGTTGAGTATTCAGTGGAAGTAACCCAGGACTAGGGGGCAGAGGGTCTGGGGTCTAGTCCCAATTCTGTCACTAAGTTACAGTGTGGCTGTCACCTTTCTGGCCCTTGGACTCTTCCTCTGCAAATGGAAACAGTAATGTGCTCTGCCTCAGATGGAGGTGGTGAGTACACAATGAAATCATACCAAAGTTAAAAGGCTGTTGTTACATAAATAGAAATCTGTCAGAGGATGGATCCTTCCTCTGCAACGCAGAACAGCTCCTAGAAGCTGGGACCAACTCCAGCTAGAGAATACAGCAGCCGCAGCCGTACCTGTGAGAAAAGGTACCACTAGCAGCATTCTGTGTTATGGCACCCAGCTGGCTGCATTTTCGGTAAATACGTACATTGAGGTACATGCGTTCAGTGGGATACAATGTAGCAATGAGAATGAGCAAACTTAAGCTCCACCCAACCTCATGGATAAATCTCACAAACATAAAGTTGAAAAAAAGAAGCAAGTCACTAAAGAATGCATGCACTATGATTCTATTTATGTAACATCTATAATCACACAAAATTAAGACACACTGTTGAAGGAGGTGTCCATATGGGTAAATCCACAAAGAGAAACCTATGAATTATTATCACAGAAGTCAGAATAGCTGGTATCTCCTTTGGGGAAGGAGGGAAGGGGTTTACATATTTGGAGGGGTTGGGGAGAAGGGCTGCTGGGGAGCTGGCACTCCCTGTTTCTTGCCTTGAGAGGGGTTACATCTGTGTTCACTTTACAGTTACTAAATTGTGCCGGGTTGTTAAACATATACGTTTTACGTAGTCTTCTGGATATATAATCTATCCTAGAATTGAAAAATCATAAAGGCATCTGAAATCAACAGGGAGCCACCCCAAATTAGAATAATAGCCTCAGAGATGCACTTCCTCAATTTTATAAATAAAGAGGCTGAAGCCCAGAGAGGTTGCAAGTCTTGCTGAAGGTCACATAGTGTGTCACTAGTGGAACTGGCCTAGAATGAAGGCCAACAACTCCTAACTCAGGTCCTCCACCACCTTCCGTCTCTCCGAAGAGGCCTCCTTGTGGAATGGTGCAGGTTGGGGGCACGGCTGTTATGCCTGGGAGTGCCCTTGTTTTGTGAAAAAGGAAAAAGGCAAGCTATTGGGCTGATATAGTGAAGAGCTGGTATAAACCCTGAAGACTGTAAACACTTTTCAAATGGAATTTTTAAAATATGTCCCTTCAACGTTCTATCTTGATAATGACAAAATTACGGAAAAGAAATACCAGAAATCTCTGGCCACCCTGAGATCTATGGTTTGACTGTGCTCCATCTGATTTGCAGATAGTATCGGATGAAGCTGGTTTGAAGGGACGGGGTGGGGGAGGACGGAGGACAGGGGAGCCAGGAAGTCTGCAATTTTATTGACTTATCCACCTGGCCTAGGTGAGACCCTAGCCCTGGGACAGCCAGGAAAGGAACCTCTGCTATCTCTCTGAGAGCTTTTTTGTTTTGTTTAGAGGTCAATTACTTCCCATTTGGGAAACTTGTGAACATTAAGAGGTGACCCGAGTGACGGGACTGAACGAGGCAGATAAGAGGCTGATTGCTTACAGAGCGGCTCCCTGGTGAAAGCCCTGCCTTGGATAAGCTGTGGTTGGTAAGACACACAAAAAGGGACAGCTTTCAGTGCGAAGGAGAGATTGCAGGACGGAAGATGGGCAGCTGGGGGTGGGCTTGATGATCTGGGAGAGGGATGTGTTTTAAAGTGATCCTGACAGGATCACTTAAAGTGGGGAGTTGGGAGAAGAGAGTTTTCCTTTACTCTCCTTTCCTTTTGGAAAGAAATCTCCTTGGTGTCCTGGGAATCTCAAACTTCCACATGCTCATTTGAAGAAAAAAGCCACATGGGTTGCACACGGACAAGGTTTTGTTATAGGTTTTGCTTGTTTGCTTAGGTCAGCAAATATGGATGCTACGGCAATCTGGACAGCAAAACAGAAAATGTCCCAGGTCAATGAAACATCTTGGGTATACGTGAAAGCAACACCCACTCCTGCCTTCCGAAGCCCCTCAGCCAATTGATTGCAGTTTACAAAGTCCCAGAAGGTAGCCTTGAACTGTATCTCAAATTACTAGAAAATAGGACTCTAGCTTTGGCATGTGCCCATTTACTCTTCTCCTTTCCTAAGTCCTAGACCTTGCCCAGACCCTCTCCCAGTAAGTAGTGTCATTCCCACCCTAATCACCAGGCTTAATCCACCTCCTCTAAGCACCTTCTCTAAGCATCCCAGCTCACACTGGCTTTTCATTCTTTTTAGAGAGCTTATTGTGTGTCTGACTTGACATGCAGCATATATCACCTTGTATTTTCAGATACCTTTCTCATGTTAGTCTCTGGTATCCAATTAGATAATAAATTCCATCAGGACGCCAGCCAAATCTTATTTTCTCTTGCGTCCCATGTTCAGCAATGACTGAGATATTGATGATTGAACTAAGCCCCTGTCCCCTTCACTCCCAGGCTTGACCACAGTCATCGATCTCCCTCCTGGGCTTTTCCATGTGGCAAAAAGCATGGAGGGAGCTCAGGCGGCAAAGCCTATTCAGAACAACACTACTGTACACCTGAAACTAACACAGTATTGTAAATCAACTATGCTCCAAAAAAAAAAAAAAAAACGAACAACACGTGTCTGGTAACCACTCTTTGGGTTGCAAGAGGGTGGGAGGGTGAAGAGAATAGCATTTATTAATTTTCTACTCTGCGCCAAGTATCAATACTTTGCTAGATCCATACAATGATGACCTACATTTCTACGTAAGAACTTTGCCCAAAGGAGAACAAAAGATTTTTTAAAATTAACCTATAGTAGTTTAGAATCTTATCTCGGGAAAATTTAATACAACTCACTGAACAACTGAGGGCCAGACAGATGGTTAGGCAGTGTCAGCATTAAACTTAAACTCAACTGTCATGAATCTAAGGCCAGTGTCCACAGGTAACTTTTCCTCTTGTAAGGAATACCCACCCCCCGGCAAAGTGAAAGAAGTATGATATCACTGTGTGACAATTTTCTCATGATGGAGATTTTAACTGTAATCTCTATATTTTTTTTTAGTCTTAGCTTAATTGACCAAGGAATATTTATTGAGATTTCTTAATTTAAAATATACAGACATTTCTTAATTTAAAATATACTTTTTAATCCCAGGGGTGCAAGACTAACTATAATTGAAAAACACTTCAGGGCATTTCTAAATACACTTTTATTAACAGATATTTATGGAGAAATAAAAGAGAAAAGGGATGAAACCAAAAAAGAGAGAAAATATAAGGAAATGGTAGTAAGGAGAAATGTGAATACTTACCCTTGTTTTTAACTTAAACTTTAAGAGATGTAAGCTGTCAATTGTCAGGCATCGTTTACCAAGCAGTCCCTGTTTCCCATGTTGGCAAAAAACAACCAGGGCAGATGCAGAAATGAGAAAATGCAGGGCCAGTACAATTTAATTAAAATTAGAATTTATTAAATAATAGAATTGAACTTTTGACAAGTTAGTGGTCCAGGGGATGAAGAAGCAGAGTTTTTCATTGTTTAAAAAATGATATCCAAGGAAAAAGAAAAGAGCCTGATTTTTATACTAGTACCTGCCAAAGACAACTTTCTTATTTGATTCCCATGTTCCCATTAACAAAATGAGTTTGTTCTCAGTCTTCAGTTTGCATGATTTCAGACATATTTGCGCCTGGGGGAATTGTAACTTTCCCTAAAGTTCAGGCTTTCTGCCCATCCTGTTAGGACTTATGGACAAGTGGGAGCCTCCTTTTCTGATGTGGAATTTAGAAACCTACTACCTTCTGAAAGAAAACCTACTGGGGCTGGTTGGGAAGGAGATGGAGAGAGGTAACCTCTCCAGAGCTGAATCCAAGTTTTGTCTCTCTAGGGATTTCTCTATGTACTGAAGACTTAGAACTTCTGAGTTTCATTTTTACTTTAATTTGAAGTCGTTGAGCAGAAACCGAGAGGTGGATAGATTCTAATGGCCTACACACAAGGCAAACACACACTGATATATTTAGTCTATTTACTCAAGAGGCTGAGCTGTACACAGGAGATAAAATGCACTTACAGTGAGGGAAGAACTAGAGTGTGGTGGATATCCTCTGGAGAACAATTGTGCCTCCAGAAAAAAGCGCTCCACTGGATACTGAGTCCCAGGGAGTGCAGCCCGTGGAAGGGGTGGGGGGCGCAGATTAAGCCCTGCAGGAGGACCGGCTCGAACAAGTCTTCCTCTTCCAGGCTCTTCATCCCCCTCCCCTAGCTCATCTCTTTTTCTCCTTCTTTCCCCCACCCCCTGTTGCCTTTAATCAGGGGATCGAGGCCCTCCAGAGCACCCCCATCACCTCCCCATTCCCTGGGGCTGCTGCACACAAATTAAGGAGCCTCTCAGCCCCTGTATTTGAGGCCTGAAAAGTCACCTGCCTCAGAACTACTACTCTGACGCCCGAAACTGCCAGCCACCCTTGGCTTTCCTCCCTCCCAGTGCTGCTTCGTGGGCGGCTGGCGGAGGCCCCGCGTTGCGTCTCTTGGGAGAAGAACGCCCCCAGGGCCTTCAGCTGGATGGCTAGTCGAAGGCAATTCCTAGTCCCAGGGATCGCTCGGGAGAGAAGTGCCATCGGGTCGCCTGTTTCCTCCACGGCGGCGCTCCCTCATCCCGGCCGCGATCGGTTAGCGGAGAGGCGGGACCGAGCATCTATCTGTTCAGGGTGGCGCATCCGAGCCAAGACGCCTCACCAGGCCCTGACCCCCTGAAGCGTGGCGGGCAGATGGCCCTGCGGGTTGGCGCTCGGTTCCCCCCCGCTGAAGCCAGAGCTGGCCTGGGGTGCGGGGGGCGCGGGGGGCGCGCCGGCGTAGCCGCCGCCGTAGGGAGCGCTGTAGGCAGCGCCCGCGTAGCCGCCGAAACAGGAATAGGGCGCCGCGGCCGCGCCATAGGGGCCGGAGAAGGCGGGCGTGCGGGGGCCCAGGCAGGGCTTGCCATCCCGCACCAGCACGGGCACCGCCACCCGGCGCGGCGCTAGCGGGTGGCCCGCCAGTTCCAGGGACTTGTCCTGGCGCTGTCTCTTGCACTTATAGCGCCGGTTCTGGAACCAGATCTTGACCTGTGTCGACGTGAGCTGCAACGCGCTGGCCAGGTGCTCGCGTTCCGGCGCCGACAGGTACCGCTGCTGCTTGAAGCGCCGCTCCAGAGCCAGCACCTGCGCCTGCGAGAAGAGCACGCGCGGCTTCCGCCGGGGCCGCCCTTTGGGATGCTCCGAGCCATCCCCGCGCGCGCCGCCGCCGCTGTCACCCACGTCGCGCTCCTGCACCCGGGTCCCGTCGCAGAGGGGCGAGGCTGCGCTGAGGCCGGACTCTAAAAGCACAGGAAGGAACACCGTCAGCGCCAGCCTAAGGCTCACCCGAGAGATTCTTACACTGTTTTCAAGGGACGCCCCTCCCCTCCTAGTAGCCTTCACTTGGGGTCCCCGTCTCTCCCTTCTGCTGACTCCTCACCCCGTCCCAGAGCTTGTTCCTTTCCCCCAAGCTCTGTCGCTTTTGCAGCTGCTGGAACATAATACAAATTGTGACACTCAGCGGTACCCAGTGTACAGTCGTTTCCCCAAAGGTAGACTCTTGATCCAGAGTCTAAGCTTCATTTTCTTCTTAGAAATGTCTGTATCTGGGCTGTTTTCTGTGATTGCAATTCTAAAGTGTGGGCGAGTTTGGGGAAACTTTTGCTGCAAGCCTATTAGATAGAGACTGACTTTAGATTGCTCTTGGTGGGGAAAGAGAGAGACAGAGGCAGAGAGAGAGAGAACCAAAATTCGGTGACACGCTTGCCCGGAGGCTCCCATCTGCCGGGCTATCCGTTGTGGCCCGGCGCGCATCGCAGGGTACTTGGTTTCTAGCCCAGGTGCCAGGGTCTCCAGTGCCTCCCACCTTCACCCCATCTTTGCTCGCATCCTTGTCTCTTTGGTCATCAGATGCTCCACTGGCACCAGGAACCCTTCCCATCTTTCTTGGACGCGATGCTCTGTAATCCAAATTAACAACATAAAATAAAACAAAAAATATTTTCGGGCTGTTGATTCTTGGCTCGGAAACTGAGGTTCTCTTTGCGGGGTATATAAAGTTGAGATCCACATTTGGCTTTTTAAAAAGCGTCCTTTTTCTCCTTTGGGGCCTCCCGGGAGAGCGGGTGGCGTTGGCTTCTCCCTGACTTCCTCTTCGGATCGGGCAGCGCCCTCGAAGATAACCCCTGGGCGACTGTGCCCGGGGCCCTCCAAGACGCAGACTTTCCTTCCCTTCTTCCCACATCTCCTGATTTGGCAAAGCTCTGTTTTTTATCCAAGGGTAGGTAGGAAGGAAATGCTGAGTTTTCATGGAAATTCACGCCAGGAGAAAACCGGGAACGGGAAAGGATGCATGCTTTTGGCGAGGCGGAGCAGGGGGCGCCTAAGTAGAGCCGGTACTGCTTGGAATATGACTCCAAATCCACAACCGCGCTGACGCTGTCTCCTGGGGCAAGGGGCTGTTTGGTATTTCAGATTGAGGAAATAAAACCTTCCTTCAGAGAAGCCTGTGCTCAGACAAACTCAGGACATCTCTCCAGGCAAAGAGGAAAGATATTGACGAGGGTTTGTTTTCTTAGCAAATCAGAAAGTAACAGCTGGCCTTCAGTGACTCTGTGGAACAAGCAGGACCCCATTTGGGAGTCGCTGACCACGCAGGCCGAGGGGCTGCAGGCCACTCCGTGCTTTCCCGGTCACAGTTCGGAGCCCCTCTCACCCTGCGTCCCTGAAAGCAAGTTGAGGACGGAGGAGGCGCACAGAATCCCCGAGGGAAGATCCCTTCCACGCGCGATCGGTGGCTGCCGTGGCCCCTGGGCTTAGTTCCTGGAGCCGGGCGCCGGCCCCTTCTCGGCGTCAACCGCAGCCGCAGAACAGCGAGCTGCCCCGGGCGCGCCAGCGGAGGAGGAAAGCCCTGCGGCTGTCTTCAGCTGCCAGGTGACAGCAATGGTCAGAGGAGCGTGACCCCTTTTCCGGCAAAGCCGAAGTGAACGGCAAGCTGGCTGAGCAGCGTTGGGAGAGTTTAAGGTTTAGAGTCCGCTGCAGAAAATTCACAGGTTTCTTTGGGAACACAGCAAAGTGTACTGTTCTCCAGGCTCCTGGAGTAGGTGAATAACCAGCCTGCAAGTCGACGAATAACTCTGAACCAGCATCTTAATTCTCTTCATGTGGTTAGTTTGAGGCTCGAATGGAGTATCCGTGGCACAGCCTGGCCGAGGAAGCCTGACCTGCGAGGCGCCTCTCGGGAGCCCCCAGACCGGCGTGGAGGCTGCGGACCAAGACGCAGAGGTTTGGCAAGAGGAAGAGTAGCCTTTTCATACCCCGGAATGTCGAGCCTCTCCCGCCAAAACTTCCCGGGTGGCAAGAGCCAACCCATCACAACCCCCCCGTCCACCTCTTCCCTTCCTGCCGCTGGACGCAGATGCCTTGGCCTCTCCGCCAGCGCACAAGGTTGCGCCTTCGGAGACCAGGAGCTGAGACTCTGCTGGAGTCGTTGTAAAACGCGAGCTGCCCTTACCGTGCTCCAGGCAGAGGAACGACTGGACTGGCCAGGCCACTCGGCAAGCCCCAAGAAAAGGCTGGGCTGGGATTGACCCCAGAGCCTACGGAGTTTCCACTCCCAAAGCGCCCGGCTGCTTTGATGGCTACACTTTCGGCAGACGGTTTAGGGTATAGAGGATGGGAGATGGCTGGGAAAGCTGGTGGTGATGGAGCACAGCTAAGATACTGTAGAGGGCTTTGCTGTAAGAAAGAGAAGCTGGAGTTTCTGGGAACTGTGGCTGTGGGTCGGGGGCGGGGATGTGTCTGTGGGAATCAGAGGACTGGCTGTGGAAATAGTGAACCCCCAAGATTCAGGACCTCATTTTCGTTAGGATGTCTGGAGGAGATGGTAGAGGGGGCTGAGAGTCCTGTCTTTCGGACTCGTCATGTGAAGGAAAATGGGGCTAGCCCTCGGAGCCGGGAAGACCAGGAGATGCGTGTCCCCCCCGCCACGAGACGATTGGTAATGATCCACCCCACCCCTTGGTTTCCCTGTAGGAGCCAAGACCGAGCGCGTACTCACGTGGCTCGCCCACCGGTTCAGCGTCCATCTCTGTGACTGTCTCACAGAGACCTTTAGGAGACTCTGACCCTTCCTGCCTTCTGTCGCCGTCGCCGCTACCGGCGCTGGGAACCTCCGACCCTAGCTGTTCTGGGACCGGTAGCAGGTACTGAGGGCTTTCCGGGCTCCTCCGTGCACCCCGGAGTTGCAAGGCCTCCGGGCCGATCTGCTCACGCTCCAGCCTCAGGATGTCATTAACCGAAAAGGGAGTGGAGGTGACAGGGTTCAGTAACATCCTGAAGGAGGAGGGGGCGGGGCTGGGGAGTCCCCGGTCCCCACAGTGCGCAGCGCGCTGAGCTTTCCGTTTTGTCGCTGCAGACTCCGCAGACCCAAGGTCTACGATAGTCACCCAGCGCCCCGGACTGCGCCTTCCTCTGGGCCATCCCTCCCAGCCGATTGACCAGGGCCGGGTGACGAAACCGCGGACCCCCATTGGTTCCCGCAGAACCCACGTGTTAACTCAGCATCTCCCCCCGCCCCAGTCCTTTCTTCTCTCGCCCTTCTAATTCCTCTCCAACCCCCAGCCACCTTCCGAAAGGTTTGGGTTCTCGAAAGCAAGGAAAACGGGAGAGAGCGCGCGCACGGCTCGTATCTCGGTGAATACAGTACAAACGGGAGCTTCCGAGGTCAACCCTGGGTCCCTCGGGACTCTGCTAGAGGGTGTGCGGGGATGGGGGTGGAACCCTTGCTCTGCAACCCTAGTTGGTCCCTCCAGCCTAGCCTTAGCTCAACTGTCCAAGGCCTGGCAGAGGAAAACTCAGGTGGAGACCGCTGGGCACCCGCGGGATTGGAGCTGCACGCGTGAGTGTAAGTGCGCGCACGGCAAGGGCCAGGAGGCTGAGAGCTCCTTCCAGGGAGCAGAGGCTGGACCGCAGAGGAGCGAGTCTGGACCCTCCACGGCCTAGACTGAGGTGGAAATGTCTCACTGAGAGCCGAGTCCGCATGTAGGGAGCCGAGATCCGCCACTTCCCAGGAGGGACATCTCAACCCTGGAGCGAAGAAAGGACTTGGGAGCTATATTGCGGGAGCCCCTGACCTCTTTATAGGCTCCGTGAGTGGGTAAGGAGGAGAAAGGTAATAGTCCCCGCCGGGGTGTAGGGGCCAGATAGGGGCTCACCTTGCCCTTCACGACCCCAGGGTCCTTCTTTTCCTCCCCTTTATCCTCCCTAAAGTTGATTGTCTTGAGCGTGTGTGCATGTGTGTACGAACGCGGCGCCCCACGAAGGGGTGGGAAGTTTTGACGAGCATCAGATCTTCGAGAAAGCTCCTTGGGCACAGCCGGACCGAGTAAAGGGAGGCAGTGTGTGCAGTGGTTATGCAGGTGGAATCCACAGGTCCAGCCCTCACTCTGGAGCATATCAACTGTGGGCTTTGGGCAAAGTATTTACCCTCCCAATCTTAAGTAAAAAAAAAAAAAAAAAAAATGGAGATAAGAATAAGCCCATCACAGGATGATTGTGAGAATTAAATGAGATAACGTGTATGAAAATATCAGCGATTGTTACTACTCATGCTACATGGTTCAGTCAAATATGATTCCGGGTCAGCAGTCATAGCACAGAATCTAAGAAGTTAAAAAAAATTTTTTAAATCCAAATGAGATCTCATTAGAATTCTTTTTGGAATTTCAGATACAATGTTTCTTAAATAAACCTTCTTAGGAGAATTCAATATTATAAGAATTAACTGGGCATTATTATTTCCTGAAACCCAGATAAGCTGTACACATCTCCCCAGGCTAGTGGGCACAAAATTTCTCGCAAAAATTCACGCAAATTTTTGGCAAATTTGATGGTTCAGCCAAGAAATAATTTCTTATATATCGTATCATTTAATCTTTATATCAAAGATATACCCTGAGTGTTTCCAGCTTTTCTTTTCTTTTCTTAGTGAAGAGTCGAAATCAGAGAGGTTAAGCGACTCCAGAGGTGGCCCAGCTCGTCAATGGCAAGGTGCACCAGGACTCCTGTTTTGCCAAAACAGAACTCCTTCCTCCTTCCCCCCCCCAAAGAGACATCTCTTTGCCCTCAGAGACATCGAAAACTTTCAACGACTCATACATTTATTTAAATTTTGTTATTTTTTTTCTGATTATAAAAGTCATGCACACTTTGGAAAAAATTAGGAAAATTTGAAAAGAAAAACAAGATCCATCCGGAGATGATATTTTAAACATATCACTTCTTTCTTTATATGTTTTTGCATGTATGAGCTCATAGGGGATATGCAAGCTTGTATATTTTAAATTTACATCATGAGCATGTCTAGCTTCTCTAAAGAGTTTTTACAGATATATTTTTAAATGGCAATATAATATAGTCCATGTTATGGATGAACCATAATAGACTGTTTATACTTTTACATTATAGCTATTTTTTTTTTCTGTCGCTGTGAACAAGGCTTCAGAGAACATCTTTGCGCCTTCATCCTTGTCAACATTTTGGATTATTTCCTCAGCGTAAATATGTAGAATAAACAATGAATCAAATATTTTAACACTTCTAAAACATATTCCACGACTTCCTAGAAAAACAGTATTATGGCATCCTCCTCCCTCCAGAGGTGCAAGCGATTGTCTGGTTAGGCCTGTATTTACAATCAGCCGGGCACCCAAAAGACGGCGAATTTAGAACATTTCCATTCAGAGCACGCCGGGTAGGCGCTCTTCCCACTCCTCTCTGGGAGCCGGCAGAGTCCTCGCCTTCCAAGCTCGGCTGGGAGGGGACCCCGATTAAAAACTTTAAGCCACAAACCTTCCAGCACGTTATTCTAGAGTGGAATTCTCTCGGCGGACTGCCGCGCTCTAGGAAGTCGTAGAAGAAAGGACACCTTGGAAGAAACTGGCATCAGCAGCCCTGAGTTCAAATCCTGCTCTCAGATCCCCAGCCTTGCCTTTCTTCCCTGGTTTACGGCCAGGATCAAATGAGATTTTGGACGTGGAAAAGATTGCTAACCCCTCTCAAGCGGTGCAAACAAGAATCTTCGTTACCGAAAGAACTCAGGCTCCCCGGGCAAACCTGGAGAGCCGGGCCCACATCGCCCTCGCCCACCGAGGCCGGGAGAGCAGCGGGCCGGGAACCTGCACCTCGGCGCTCGGGTCTCAGCTCCCGGCGCTTTCCGCTCGCCCGGGCCTCGCGCCCCCGGAGTCGCCTGCCGCGGTTCGGGACCCCCAGGCGTTGGGACATCGCGGTAAATGAGCCGGGCCTCCGCGTCCCACTTTTTCCTCCCCCTCCAGCGCCAGGGCGCATTGAGCTGTGCGCTCCGGGGACTGGAGCCGCTGCGCTGATCTCTCCCCTTCCGGGTCAATGGATTGCAGCCGCGTTAGGGACAGCCTCGCGGCAGGAGGACGGTGCGAGCACCCGGCAGCTAGCTGGAGCGCGGGCGTCGGGGAGGGGAGGGGAGGGGAGGGGAGTAATCTGGCCTGGTGGCGTGAGCAGAAAAGCCAGGAGTCCTGGGGCTCTCAGGCGCATCCCCGGACCCGGCGCAGCCCGGACAAGGAGGTGCGGTGTGTGTGTCCCTTGGGCATGAGTGGAGAAGTCATCATCTCTGTTCTTAAGATGGAACAGGCTGTGCGGGGGAGATGCGGGGGGCGGTGTGTGAGCTGAGCGGATCTGCTTTACTCCACCTGGCTCACAACATAAAACGCTCAAACAATACTAAGTCCACAAATATGTTTTGAGCGCTTACCGTGGGCTAGTTCTGCCCAAACTCTGAACATACTGGGGAAATGAGGGGCCTCAGAGCTTTAATTTTATCCCATTCTTTTTTTAAAAAAAATTTTAATTAATTTTTATTGAAGTATAGTTGCTTTACAATGTTGTGTTAGTTTCTACCATACAGCAAAGTGAATCAGCTATACGTATACATATATCCCCTCTTTTTTGGATTTCCTTCCCATTTGTCACCACAGAGCATTGAGTAGAGCTCCCTGAGCTATACAGTGGGTTCTCATGTGATACTATAGTATCAGTAGTGTATATATGTCAATCCCAATCTCCCAATTCATCTCCTCCCCCCTCCCCGAATTTTATCCCATTCTTGCACAGGAGACAGACTCAAATCATTCCCATGATACCTGGCACAATCATGTGGAATTTGTGCACAATATTTATTGAAACTCTTCCCATCCACGGTTAACAAGTGTCCTTTTCTCCCCTATTTCAGACTTTGCCAAAACGAAGGGATTCCTTCTTTAAAACTTGATACACAACAGGCAACTTCCAGTAAAGTCTGGCGCTGGGGCCTGTGCGCTTGCAGGAAATCAACTGTCTCCAAAGTCTTTGACGGGAGCTCAGGATCCCCATTAGATTGGACTCGGGCTCTGGGTCTGTTGTCACAGCTGTATCCCCAGGGCCTAGGCTAGCAACCAGCACATAGTAGCTCTCCAATCAACATTTGTTGGATAAAGGAATCTGCCTTGTTTGCCTGGAGATAGTCCTTCCGATACCCTGGGGACTGGTTCAGTGGAGTCTGGCCCTCCAGGAGTGGGGAGACTGACTTGCCACGGTTTCTTTTGCTGGGATTCTTTTAAAGATATTATAATAGCTTGTTTATATTTTGAGTATGTGAAACATTAACATAATTCTAAAAGTCAAAATTATGCAAGAAGAAGTGGCCACACACCTTTATCCTTTCTATTTCCATTCCTCTTTCTTTCCTGGTTCCTATACACTCCCAGTCTCATGGTTTTTTCCTCTTTCTCTCTCTCTCTGTATGTTTTGCACAAATGAACAGCTACATGTATATATTTCCTATTTCTCTGTCTTCCTTAGCTGACAAGGTAGCATAATATGGGGACTCTTTCTTGTGGTTATAAAGCAGTGACATTTATTAAGATTTTTGTGCTGGTATTATTGCTTCTGATTGCCACCTGTGGATGGCTCTGCTTTATAACACAGGATGTCACAGCTGCAAGAACGATGTCTATGCATTTTCTATCAATACCTCCATCTCTTTGGCTCAAAATAAGCTAATCCATGTGTACTGTATACTCAGGATGCTGAGAATCTCCCACTATTCATGACTGCATAGATCTCCGCAGCCTTATTTTCACAGAATGCCTAATTGCAGTTTTAAAGTAAATCCTTTCAAAACAACTCATTGAGTTTTCTCTTTTTTTTTTCTTTAAAATGATGGTGTCTTTTGAATGATGGTTTCTCATGTTTTCTTTTAGCTTAATTAGCTCTATTTTACAGATAAAGAACACAGATGATACCAAACTACACAACTACCAGAAGAAAATCAGACTCCAGGTTTTCTCACTACTGATGCTGGTTTTCTTTCCACCATATTCCTGTGTTACAAAGACATCACCCTTTACCTCTGCTGTCCCACTTTAATTCCCTCAAGAGTAGAAAGGAAGATTTAAAAAAAAAAACTGGGAACAATTTGGCAAAAAGAACTGGACTATTTTATACGTAGTTTTCTTTTTGATTTTTTAATCCATATTTACATCGCAACTCATGGATTCTCTGTGAGAGAAGAATAATAACTCTGTGAGGTGAATAATAAATAACTCTGAGAGGTGTGTAAAGCAGTTACTATTTCTAGTTTACAAAGAAAGAAACTAGTTTTCTAGTTTACAAAGAAAGATTAAGAAACCTGTTTTGAGTCACAGGTCGCCTCATTTTCAGGACGGAGCTCTTTCTTTTAGAGCTCACAGACTAAGATGAATGCAGTTGCTTAATTATCATCTTTTCTTACGTTCCTTCCTAGTTCTTTGCTCAGTACTTCTTAGAACACTTGTTTCTAAGGAAAATTCACTAAATATTTTAAAATTTCACTGACACTATTACTCCAATATTTTCCAAATTATTCCAGTCAACGCAGTAGAATTTTCCTAGTGCCCATTACATATGGGGAAGGTAATCACATAATCTATCATCTAAAGCAGGACTCTTAAAAAAGAAAGGAAGCACTCACTGGATGGGATGTCAGGCATAAACCACAGCTGTTCCAGGGAAACCAGGACATATGGTCACCCTATATATATATATATGGTACTTTGCAAGTACTCAGGACACAGGGATAAATAGCACATATTCCAGAATCCTCCAGGAGTATCCAGTCCAGTAAGAGAGAAGACAAGTGAACTTTTATTATGGGATGATGGGATGTCATCAGCACACCTTTATCTGGTACACTGGCATTAATGTGTCTAATTTCACCTGCTTGATGAGGGAAAACATTTTTATTTATAATGATATTTTCATCATCAACATCTATGATGTAGATCTGATTACCATATTTAACAGAGTGGTTGATCACTAGTGCATGATTTTTTACGCTGCCACTGGCAGACACACCTACAGTCACATGCCTAAGGCTCCCCTGCTAGCACAGGACCATCCCCTGAATAAGGGCTGCTCCCAGTACCCATTCCTTCTGATAGCTACTCTTTCACAGTTTGCTTTTTTCACTTAACAATATATCGTATTGATTCAAAGAGCCCTTCCTTATTCTTTTTTACAGTTGCTTAGTACTTCATTGTGTGAATGTACCATAGTTTATCCAACTACTTGCCATTGAACAAGTATTTAGGTTTTCACTGTATTTTGCAATTACAAACAGTGTTGTAATGAGTGACATTGTTGCTATGTGGTTTTGTACTAGTAGAGGTATATCTTCAGGGCATATTCCTAGAAGTGGGATTGTGGGTCAGAAGCAAATGCATGTATCATTCATGTTGGCTTGCCAAGTTCCCCTCCAGAATGGCTCTACAGGCTTGCATTCCACCAGCAATGTACGAAAGTGGCTGCCTCCTCTGTAGTATCCTGGTCAAAAGAATGTATTATACCTTTTAAGTTTTACCGATCTGATGGGTGAGAAATGGTATCTCAGTGTTGTTCTAATTTTCATTTCTCTAATTATTAGTGAGATGGAACATCTTTTTATGGGATATATACATATGTGTATGTGTGTATGCATATACATATATAATATACATACAAATTATAAAAACACATAAGTATATAGACATAAATACACATACATTTAAGTTGTATCTTTCCCCCATTTTCTATCAATTTTTAAGAATTTTCTCTCTCTCTCTCTCTCTCATATATATATATATATACACATACACACACACACACATATATATATATATACACACACACTCACACACATATATATATATATATAGTGATTTTGGCTATCTGTGCTATATGTTACAAATATTCTCTCCTGTTTGTCAGTTGTCTTTGAACTCCTTTCATAGTGCGTTCTGTCATGCATTTTAAAATGTAGTCACATGTATTCATCTTTTCTTTCATTGTCTCTAGATTTGCGTCGTCGTTGAGAAAAACTTTTCCTTCACCCAGGTTAATCACCCATATTTTCTTCTAGTATTTGTATAGTTTTGTTGTTTACTTTTAAATTTATTTGGAGTGCATTCCAGTGTACGGTGTCCATTGAAGCTCTAATATTATCTTTTCCCAAATGGCTATTTGGGGACCATTTAACGATTTGCCTGAGGTGACTTTCAGAGGCGCTCTCTTCGAACCCCTGAAAAATCTGTGCAAAAATCTCAGGGTTAGAGGAGGAATATGGGTGGAGTGAAGAGCGGAACGGGGTAAGAGATTTATTAATTGTTAAAAAAACAACCAGCTTTTCAATTTCTCCCCGTCATCTCTCCAGAGCCTCATTTTGGCGGAGGACGCAGTTTAGTCCTACTGCCAGACCGCGGGGGCTGGACCACCTCCAGTTCGGCGCTCGGGTGCGGCGCCCGTGGGACCCTGAGCCTCCTCCCGAGCGCCAGCCACACCTTCAGAGCATAAAAGACTGTCATCGGCGGCCCGGGGGACGCCAGGGCTCCTCTGTGAGAGGCTAGCCCTGTTCCAGGAGGCGCGGGCGGGAATTCGGGAGCCACAGGCGGGGGCCAGGCCCGGGTGACGCTGGAGACTCTTATCTGCGCCGCGCTCCCAGCTCCACTTCAATTAACATTCCAGCGCCCGGCCGCCCCGCCGCCTGATAGCGCCGGCCACCAAGCCGCGGGAGCGAGTCCCCACCCCTGGAAAAATAAACTCGGCCCCAGCGGCTGTGTGTGTGTGTGTGTGTGTGTGTGTAGGACCTGCAGAGACCCAGGTCAAATAAGCAGCGCTGCCAGAGCTAGCAGTGCCGAGGCTTCGCTGCTGTGCCGTGGGGTGGCGAGTCTCGGTCGCGGTCGCCGTGGGCTCGGGTCCGGGTAACGTGAAATCCGGTAGCCGAGGAGCAGCATTTGCGCCCCAGACGTGCGCCCGGCTGCAGCGGTCCCTCCACACTGCGAGACAGCAGCTGCTCTTTTAATAAACTGGCAGTCAGCGGTCTTGCTGAGCCTTCCTGATACCCCCAAAGCCTGGGAAATGATGGAGTGCATCGCTGCGTCCCCAGAGCCTGTGAAAGGAGTTTCACACAGACTGCCTGACCCTGGGGGTCAGGCAGATCCCTTCCCGGCCGTTTTAGTATCTGGTGTCTTGCTCAGCTCGGGCATCCATGATGTCATTGATGTCCCTTTGAGATAAGTAGGACAGACGTCAGCATCTCAATCCCAGGGATGGGGTATTGAGGAGCTGAGGTCCAATAATTGTTTACAGCGATTTGCCTCCTGAGGGGACAATGACTGATCTGGCACGCAGAGCTTTGGGGTCTGCGGCTCCAAGTGGCACCTTCCTTAAGAGGTCACCACCAACTTGCAAGTTGCTATAAATGATATTCTACTATCATTATTGTTATACCCTGCAAATGTAAAAGATGTCAACACCTCAGCACACAGGGCCACCTCTTAACTGAGTGTATGCATGTGGGGTGTCCTAAGTGGAAAACATTCTAAATGGAATCTTCCTACCAAAAATTCACCCTAACAAGACATCAAAAACTTCTTTATTTCTTTAATATCATTGCAAGTTGTTCAATTATTTTTCCAGGCAATTTAAGCACATCCTTTAGGAAAACTAGAAACCTGCTAAGGTGTGGTGGCTGAGGATTAGACTAGAAGGAAATAATTGTGAGGTGAACTTGTAGTTAAATACCATCCATCCCAGATTGCCTGCCTGAAGGAAAGTATGAATGGGGTACCACATCGTCATTCAGAATGTTTAGCCTCTATACAGAATCATTGAGTCGTCAGGCTTTCATAATCTGCTTATGTTCCCCTGAGGCAATAACCTTGTCTGCCGCTCTCTGGGGGGCCACCCATTCCTGGTGGGTGCCTTACATATAAGGAATTGAATTTGTAATGTAATCTCGGGTTTCCATGTCTGTTTATCCTGGATGGATACTAAAGAAAGTGGAAACTCTTCTGAGATCTCTCCCCCAGGAACTTGTGGATACTTCCCCCAAAACTCAGGGAGAAGGGCACATGGGCCCCTGTGCTGGGGGAGAGCCCGGGGCCTGGGGAGCTGTGGGAACAGGTCCATTACCCTTTCCCCGGTGGGCACTCTCCATATGTAAGTGGCAGCTGAGGGACAGCCTCCTGGACAAAGATAGAGCACACAGGCACAGCCAGCATGTTGATATTTGGTGCCACGTAGATAAATTAGCCCGATAACCAAGTGCGTTTTCCCTTTCCACCTCTTCCCCAGACAGTCTGACGCTGAGTAGACGCATTAGAGAGTAGTATGGCTCATTTAAAAGCTGACCTAGGGAAGGTCTGGTGTTTTGAGCAGGACCACTTTACACAGGAGAATATGCCCAGAAAGCTCTCCCTGTGCCAGAAAGCCCTTCATCCAGCTCCCTTAGGCAGGGCTCCTTCTGGCCTCTGCTGTCATTTGGGTTCCCTCCAGGGCCTGGATGCTGTAGGCTGTCCTGCCTGCTTGGAGCAGGGTTGGAGTGGATCCGTAGCCACAGAGTCCTGGGCTTGTTTGGGGTAGAGTGGAGGATGTGTGGGAAACAACTGTACCCCAAGAGAAGGTGGTGATACATTCTTCTTTCTCAAGTCCTGATAATTTGGAGAGACTGGAGAACAGGGGATTATAAAAAAGAGGTATAAAGTGTTTGACTCTGATCCATCAGGAAGACTTTTTTTGTTTTTAAAGTTTTATTATTGATTGTGTATTTTTTAAAATAAATTTATTTATTTATTTATATTTATTTTTGGCTGTGTTGGGTCTTCGTTTCTGTGTGAGGGCTTTCTCTAGTTGTGGCGAACAGGGGCCACTCTTCAACATGGTGCGCGGGCCTCTCACTGTCGCGGCCTCTCTTGTTGCGGAGCACAGGCTCCAGAGGCGCAGGCTCAGTAGTTGTGGCTCACGGGCCTAGTTGCTCCGCGGCATGTGGGATCTTCCCAGACCAGGGCTCGAACCCGTGTCCCCTGCATTGGCAGGCAGATTCTTAACCACTGTGCCACCAGGGAAGCCCAGGAAGACTGTTAAATATCGAAATCTTCAAAGTTTTACTTTGCATTTCCTTTTGACCTCTCTGGGGGTCTGGGAACAGAGACATGACAGGCATGGCAAAATTGTGCTTGTTATAAGACACAGGTTTTGTTTTTTTTTTAATTAAAAAAATTTTTTTGTCATTAGCTCAATGACTTTTTTTTTTAATTTAATTTAATTAATTTATTTTTGGCTGCGTTGGGTCTTCATTGCTGTGCAAGGGCTTTTCTCTAGTTGTGGCCAGCGGGGGCTACTCTTCGTTGCAGTGCGTAGGCTTCTCATTGCGGTGGCTTCTCTTGTTGCAGAGCACAGGCTCTAGGCACGTGGGCTTCAGTAGTTGTGGCTCACGGGCTCAGTAGTTGTGGCTCATGGGCTCTAGAGCTCAGGCTCAGTAGTTGTGGCGCACGGGCTTAGTTGCTCCGCGGCATGTGGGATCTTCCCGGACCAGGGCTCGAACCCGTGTCCCCTGCATTGGTAGGCGGATTCTTAACCACTGCGCCACCAGGGAAGCCCCAAGACACAGGTTTGATATTTGTCAAACCACATGAATGCAGAGAATGAAGTGCCAGCCCAAAGAATAATTATTTGCTGTCTAATTCCCAGGAGGGTCCCTCCATCCAAAGCTAATATTTGAGTACTAATTTACCAAACTCTATGCATTATTTTTATCACCCACCTCCCTCATTTTTACAGACAGGCCCAGAGAACCTGAATAATGTGGCTGAGAGCACATCCTTAGCAGCAAAGGAGCAGGGCTTCTGCTCAGCCTGAGAGAGCCAGACTCCTGTCTGGAACCACCAGGCATGATTAGGTATCTACAGGGTGTTCGCCTTTGACATTTGTCTTTTCATCCAGTGCTTCTCTGCCAAGTAGCCTTTAATAAATATAGATGGTTTAATTAAAAAATTCATTAAAATTCTCAGCATTACTTTTCCACCTTGAGCGAAGGGGTGGGCTGAATATTATAGTAGCCAATACTCACTCTGTGCTTAGCAGGCACTGTAGTTTACACGGAGTTTTCTGATGTATTTATACAATTTATTACCCACCCCTTGTCCTCTTCTTCCAGATGCCTTCATGGCATCTTCAGGTCTTTGCTCAGGTCAACTCAGGTCACCTTGATTCCTGCCCTCAGTGAGATAATATTTGGGGAGGGGTGGAGAAAATACACATAAATATAGCACATAAGTAAATTGTATAGCATATTAGAAGGTGATATATGATATAGAGAAAATAGATGTGAAGAAAGCAAATAGGTAAGAGGGTCAGAAGTGTGCTTGTGTGTGTGCCCGTGCATAGGTGGGCAACTGTGATTTTAAGGGGGGTTAGAATAGGCCTCTTTGAGATGATGACATTTGAGCAAGGACCCAAGGGAGGTGAGGGAGTGAGTCACGTGGATCTGGAGGGAGTGTGAACAGCTAGTGCAAAGGCCCTACGATGGGATCACGCTTGGTGTGTTTGAAATCAGTGTCTTGAGCGTAGATGGAGTGGAGTGAGGGAGGGTGGGAAGGAGAGGAGTAACAGGAGATGAGGTCAGAGAGGTAAGGGGCCTTGGTGGGCTGGTGAAGGACTTTGGCTTTTACTTTTGAGGGAAACTGAGAACCTTGGAAAGTTTCGAGTAGAGGAGCAATATAATGTGACTTGACTTTGCAGAGGACCTCCCTGGTTTCTGTGTTCAGAATAGGTTGTAGCAGAGCAGAGATGGAAGGAGGGAGACTCGTTAGGAGGTAACTGCAGTAATCTAGACAATGGATGATGATAATGGACCCAGGGTGGAAGCAAAGGAGGAAGTGAAAAGTGGTCAGATTCTGAGCATATGCTGAAGGCTGAGCAAACAGGATATCCAGACAATTGGATGTGGAGTGTGAGACACAGTCAGGAGTCAAGGATGATTCTAAGGTTTTTGGCTTGGCCAAATGGAAAGGCGGAG
The DNA here is from genome assembly GCF_009873245.2 of Balaenoptera musculus. NCBI lineage: Eukaryota > Metazoa > Chordata > Mammalia > Artiodactyla > Balaenopteridae > Balaenoptera > Balaenoptera musculus. The sequence continues at coordinate 14,674,999 of NC_045790.1, read as the reverse complement.
TTGCCCTCAACTGAAACGGGAAGGACTGCAGGCAGAGGATGCTTTGGGAAGAAGACCAGGAGTTCAGTTACAAAATTTGAGATGTTTAGGAGACCTCCAGGAAGCAGTTGGAGTCAGGAGTCTAGGAGACCGGCCTAGGCTGAGAATATATATTTGAGAGTTGTTGGCATATGTATGCCATTTAAAGCCACAATCCTGGATGAGATCGCCCAGAGCATGAGTGTGAATAGAGAAGAAAAGAAGTCCGAGACCAAATTCTCATGCTGCCCCAAAGTTAAGATTTTCAGTACAGGAAACATTCACAAACCAACTGGTCTGAATGCTGCAAAAAAGTCAATGTCATTAAAAAAAACGTGCTAGGTTGTTCTACATAAAAGAGAAAAGAGACTTTACCACCAAACACATTTTGAGAACTTGGGTTGAATGCTGGATAAAAAAGAAGCTACAAAAAAACATTTTGGGAGCAAATGAAGAAATTTAAATTAAAAAAAATGTCCCAGTTTTATTGAGAGATAATTGACATACAGCACTGTGTAAGTTTAAGGTATACAGCATAATGATTTGACTTGCATATATTGTAATAAGTTTAGTTAACATCCATCATATAGATACTCCCCCCCAAAATAAAAAATGTTTTTTACCTTGTGATAAGAACACAAGATTTACTCACTTAACTTTCCAATATACCATACGGCAGTGTTAACTACTGTCATAACTACTGTCAGTGTTGAACATTACATCCCTAGTACTTATTTATCTTGTAAGTGGAAGTTTGTACTTTCTGACTGCTTTCATCCAATTCTCCCACCTTCACCTCTGGTAACTTTTCCTATGAGTTTATTTTTATCTTTTTGTTTGTTTTAGATTCCACATATAGGTAAGATCATACAGTATTTGTCTCTTTCTGTCTGACTTATTTCACTTAGCATAATACCCTTTAGGTCCATCCATGTTGTCTCGAATGGTAGGATTTCCATCCCTTTTATGGCCGAGTAATATTCTGTTGTATATACATACCAAGTCTTCTTTATCCATTCATCTGTCTATGGACACTTAGGTTGTTTCCTTGTCTTAGCTACTCTGAATAATGCTGTTATTAACATGGGGGTGCAGATATCTCTTCAGCATGGTGTTTTTGTCTACTTCAGATATATTCCCAGAAGTAGAATTTCTAGATCATATGGTTAGTTCCTTTTTTAATTTTTTGAAGATCCTCCATACTGTTTTCCATAGTGGCTGCACCAACTTACATTCCTACCAACAGTGCAGAGGGATCCGGCTTCTCTATACCCTCACCAGCATTTATCACTTTTTGATGATGGCCATTCTAACAGGTGTGAGGTGATATCTTATGGTGTTATTTTTTTTTTCTTTTCCATTATGGTTTATTACAGGATATTGAATGTAGTTCCCTGTGCTACACAGTAAGACCTTGTTGTTTATCCATTCTATACATGATAGTTTGCATCTGCTAATCCCAAACTCCCACTCCATCCCTCCCCACACCACCTCTCCCATGGCAACCACAAGTCTGTTCTCTATGTCTGTGAGTCTGTTTCTCTTTTGTGGATAAGTTCATTTGTGTTATATTTTAGATTCCACATATAAGTAACATGATATGGTATCTGTCTTTCTCAGAAATTTGAATTGGAATAGGTATTAGATGATATAATGGAATTAATGTTAATTCTCCTAGTTGTGATCATAGTAGAATGGTTTTGTTGGAAGTGTTTGGGATGAAGAGTCATGATGTATGAATTTTCAAATGGTTCAGTAAAATATATATGGAAGGAGAAAAAATGTGGCAAAATGGTGGTAGTTGGTGAATGATTAGTTAAATAGAAGAAAGCCATGTGGTTATTTATCGTACTAATCTTTCAATTTTTCTATAAGTTTGAATTTTTTCAAAATAAAAAAGTCAGAGAAGAAAAAATTGGAGTAAGAGAAGGAACCATAAAGGAGACTTTGGAGAGGAGCAGAAAAACCAAAGAGGGTGATAACCTGGAAACCAAGTGAAGGAAGTAGGTAAGAAGGGAACACAAACGATGTAAAGTACTCTTGCAAGGTCAAGTAGGATGACAGAAATGATTCTTGGATATAAAAATGTTATCAATGGTGACCTTGGCAGGGCAATTGGGTACAGTGGTGGGGTGACAACCACCTTGCTGGCTAAGCCCAAAGGATGGGCCTGCTGACTCAGAGACTGGGCTTCCAGAAGCCAGGAGTGTGTGTGTGTGTGTGTGTGTGTGTGTGTGTGTGTGTGTCGAGGGGACCAGTTGTGGTGAGTGAACTGGGTTGCCGCACTCAGGGCAGGAGGGCAACAGGGAAGAGTCCTGGGATGGAACCACGGGGGCGAGGAGTCCCTGCTCTCCAGTTTAGGAGCACTGATTGGCGTTTTCCTCTGGAAGACCGCAGTGCCCATCAAACAACCTATGAGTACAGTAAATAGTAGCGTTGGCTTTTATTGCGCAGGGAGTAGATTTATGCGGATGGAGAAGGATGAACCGGGAAAACAAAATAACTAGAATAAGAAGTGTACTTATTTTATTTTTTTGGGGGGGGGCAGTTCAAGTTCACGTGTATTTAATAACAAAGACAATAATACCTGCCATTAACTAGCTTCTTGTGTACCAGACACTAGAAATACATTTACTTTATTCCTTCAATTTGAACGCTTTCAGGGAGCAATGATCAAATACAGGTTAAGAATGATAGCATTGTATTGATATTTGGATAATTAGGATTAGAAAAGCAAATTCCTATCTTTTTGAAACAGTAAGCAAAGGGTTGTTTTGTTTTTTGTTTTTGTTTTTGTTTGTTTTTAATCTGCTGCTTAAATTACCCCAGTAGTTGCCTCAACTCAGTTTTCTAGGGATAAAGCCCTTGCCCTCGAGTTGATGATATAGGACCAGCCTAGATGAGGGATCCATCCTCACCCCAAGCCACAGCAGTTTTGGAAACCTCTTGACTCTCTTGCTCTCTCCTTCATTTCTTCAAAAGTAACCAGATTTCTAAAGTAGCATACACATGGAAAACAAAGAAAAATAAAGAAAAACACAAATAAAATGAAAATTTTCTAATCCTATGACTCAGAGAAAACTTTTTGACATTATCCATTTATTTATATGTATATGTATAATTACTTCCTTTTAAAGAGATAGGAACTGGATATACTGTTTTCTTAACTGCTTTTTTTCCCTTAACATTGTATCATGAAAAATGTTTCATGTCATCAAACATTCTTCTATAAAGTGATTTTGAGCAACTGTATAATATTTTTATCTAGGGATACATAGGACTTTTTAAAATAAATTTATTTATATATTGTTTTTGGCTGCATTGGGTCTTCGCTGCTGCACATGGGCTTTTCTCTGATTGTGGAGAGCGGGGGCTACTCGTCGTTGCAGTGCGCGGGCTTCTCATTGCGGTGGCTTCTCTTGTTGCGGAGCATGGGCTTTAGGCACGTGGGCTTCAGTAGTTGTGGCATGTGGGTTCAGTAGTTGTGGCTCGCGGGCTCTAGAGCACAGGCTCAGTAGTTGTGGTGCAGGGGCTTAGTTGCTCCGTGGCATGTGGGATCTTCCCGGACCAAGGCTCAAACCGGTGTCCCTGCATTGGCAGGCGGATTCTTAACCACTGCACCACCAGGGAAGCCCCATACCTAGGACTTTTTGTTTTTTTAAAGGAAAGCTGGGGCACATCAGCATGAGAGGGACCTTGTATGCCATTCTAAGTAAAGAATTTGGCCACTGATGGTTTTTTTTTTTTTGAAACCCACATTTGTTTATTTATTTATTTTTTGGCTGTGTTGGGTCTTCGTTTCTGTACGAGGGCTTTCTCTAGTTGTGGCAAGCAGGGGCCACTCTTCATCGCGGTGCACGGGCCTGTCACTATCGCAGCCTCTCTTGTTGTGGAGCACAGGTTCCAGACGCGCAGGCTCAGTAGTTGTGGTTCACGGGCCTAGTTGCTCCGCGGCATGTGGGATCCTCCCAGACCAGGGCTCGAACGCGTGTCCCCTGCATTAGCAGGCAGATTCTCAACCGCTGCGCCACCAGGGAAGCCCCTCAACTTTTGAATAACACCAAAACGTGTCTAAGATCACGTATACAATGGCCACCTAGTTTTGTCTTGGATGTCTGAACCACAGCCAGTCCATTTTGACTTTCAAATCCATCTCCTTCCTCAATGGCCAAAGCAGATGTACAACACACGTCTGAAAGACCACAAAACAGGCTGCTCTGGTGGGTAAACTTTAAGTTAAGCCAAAATGACTTCGCTATACCTCAATATGTGCAGATTTTTCCATCATTTCCCCTTTTGATTGCAAATCTTTCAGTAGAAAGAACTGATGATCAAAATATCCATCCCTCGATGCTGGGGTGCTGGCTCCTACCCCAGGTTTAGATCATGTCCCTCGATGCTGGACCTCCTTTATATTCACCTAGACATTCACACTGAGGGAAAACTAATCAGATCTCATGAACCGGCTCAGAGGTATGTTAACGGGGAAACACTTTATAGGCCATACGTTTTATCACTTATACCCAATTGTCACACAAGCATGGTACATGTGCTTTTAGTAGCAGACTTAAAGCATGCAGTGTCACACTTCTTGAGTAATTATACTCTGTGACAATTTCATTAGATGATTTTCTTTCCATCCAGAACATCAGGGCAAAAGTATGGCTAACACAATAACTTTCATAAATACAGACCTCAGTTAACAGAACTAGAATTTAATATCTACTAAAACATAGTCTTCTTTCTTCTTGAAATTACCCTCATCATCAAACAGAGCCAAATCAAAACTAATTTGTTTGCAACAAACAGTGTGGTCAGTTGACCACCTAGGCTCCTCCAAACTGGCTGTGGTGGAATTCCTCAGAAGGAGTGTCAGACTGAATTCCCAAAAGGCCTCTCAAGGCCAGGAAAGCCATGCAAAAGGCCTGCCATCAGATTCTGCCTTGCTGGATTTTTCTCTTCTGGAAGTCCCCAATATATTGAGATTCCTGCACATGCCAGGAGAGGGTCTTTTCCATTCCCCTGATAAGGCTGCTCAGAACCCAAGAGTTCCCAGTTTCTGGAGGGACCAGACAGAGAGAAAAGAAAAAAGTCTGAACTCTACACACAGGTTTGTTTACCCAATTGCTGTAAGTCATAACTAACTTGAGGGGAAGGGCTTCTCTCTATCTGCAAAACATAGATATAAACCAGTAGCATTCCAGACAAAACCCATAAAAATTATAACTATATTCACCAGTTCACTCTGTAACCAATTCTTTTGTTAATTTTTTTCTGAAGCCATCAGGTTTTCCATTAGGATTCTTCAATTTCTCACCATGTTCAGCACTATAATCTGAAATTTATCAGAGACCTGTTACTGTCAAAAGGTCCTTCCTATGAATCTTCTTGAAGATGAAGCGCTTTTGCAAAAGCGTCAGAGTACAACAATAACTGTCTATAAATGACAAAACACTTAAAAAGTCACGGTAAACACCTGATCACAATGTAATTGATAAAGAAGCTCGGTTACAAGAATTATGACTGATTATAATCTTAACCCCTGAAAACCTTAATCTCTGGCAAACACCAAGAAGCCAGTAATTGTGCATTTTCTGACTAGAAAATGTATTCTTTAGTCTTCCTCTCCTAAGAAGGCAAGGGTAGGTAAACTTAGACCCACCCAGCGATGAATGTTCCAATATTTTATCCTATTTGAAATGACCCATATAGTCAATGAATTCTTTTCATTTAACTTAGTTTCAAGTTACCAAAATCTGGAGACACTATTTTAGACAGACATTCCCCAAACATAATTATTTCATTAGAGTTGACCTAAAAGCTCTTTTTTCACCTTGGCTTTTAGTGATCACATAAGTTAAAGTTCCAGAGAGCCCAGGTAGATCATCTACATCTCAAAGGCACAAGAGAAATACCAATTCCTTCTGGAGAGCTAGTTTAACCAATTACAAAAGGCTCGCTTTGATACAACAGCAGAGCCATTAGACGCCATTGTCCTCCAGATCTATTGGCAGCCCCCATTCAGCAAGGACGGCCACCCCGAGATCACCTCTGCAACTGTCCATTCCCTGCCCTGTATTTCCTCGCATCTTGGAGCTCACGGGAGTTTCCTCCGTCTCCTGGCTGCTCCCCCATTTGCTGTGCTGCACCCCACAAGCCTATGTGCTTGCCCAGCTTCAAGACGGAAGAAAGAGCCCGGAGTCAGCAACAGAGACATCAGTGGTTTAATGCATGGGGGAGCTTACACATCGGAGGCAAGGTCCCGAGCGACACCCCACCGTGTACAGCACACGGCGGGCAGGACGTGGTGGCAGTCTTCCCTGGCGGGGTGGGGCGGGGAAGGGGCTTGGCGCTTACGCTTTATACATGTTTTGTACGGGTGGCCCGGGTCTCGGCCTTAGACCTGCGGAGGGCCGGGTGCCAACCGCGCGGTGGCGAAGCTCCGGCGACACCGCAAACAAGGACCCAGTCAGGAGTGATACTGAGGGATGGCTTTGAAATCTTGGCCACACCTCGCTTGTGTTTCTTCGAAGGGTGAGACCGCGGAGCCCGCGTTGCCTTTTGGATCCACTTACCTTGGGACCCACTGTCCCCCGCGGGGTTGCGGTGGGGTCCCCGCGCCGCGCCTCCCCCATCCCCCGTGTGGGCGGGGGAATTGTTTTCCTCTGACTTGGGGTCTTCCCTGTCACTCCAACGGCCTCCTGGGGTGGCCCCTACCCCGGCCGTAACCCGACACCGCGAGCGGCTGAAGACGCGCGGCGCAGGCAGCCCGGGCCCGGCCGTTTGGGTGTCACCTCTCGGAGGGGAGACTTAGAGCCATAAAGCCACCGGGTGCCCTATCCTGTCCAGATGCAAGGAGACAGGCTGGCATTTATTGCGCGCCCTCGCGGGGCACTTAGCCGCGTTTGCCAAGCTCTCTTGTCCCCGACCCTGTTCCCTTTTCCAGCCCGTCTCGGATGTCCCTTGGTACTGTAATTTACTTAATAGTTTGTTAATTGGACCCATTTTTAGAAAACGTAAATATTTATTTTAACCTGAGTCTAGATCATAGTATTCACCAAAGCACAGGTTTGGAGACATATATATATATGTGCCAATACACACTGCATTGTAACCAAAACTTGAAACAAATGTCCGTCTTTCACACCATCTGCGATTTGGACAACACGCTCTAGAAGAGACTGCTTTATTCTACTTTAACCCCCCTGCCAAAATGAAAACCAGCCCCGTTTTATAAATGAGATCTATAGGAGGTACCTTTTCTTGGGATAGAAACGCACACCTGCCCCACGTGGGCTGCACCTGCTCTTCTGCCCCGTGACTCCGAGGCTGGAGAAGAAGGTCTACATCCGCGTCCTAGTCTAGGGGCCCTGACCGAGCATCAACCGCTCCACCAGCCTGGGAAGGGATAGGAGATGAAGGAGACCACCTACTTGCCATTTGCTCGGACACAAAAGACCGTATCCAGTGTTTTGCAGACACATTTAAGAAGCAGTTCCTTGCCTGTTTACCGTCTTGCCTCTTGTTCTAAGGTGGTGCGTCACTCCCACCCCAGGGCAAGCCTGGTGCCATTCACAAGGGTCCCCACCCTCCCTTGTGTCCCTCACAGCCGCCCTGCTGGGGGGGACCCTTGCCCAGCCTCACTTGCCCAGAGTCTCTGTTTAATCGTGCCGCGAGATGCCCCTTCCAAAAACAACGCAACAAGCCAATTTGATGGCATTGTTTGGCTGGCTCAACCTGCCTCTCAGATTCTGATGTTCGCTGGATGTGGGGCAGTTCTGACTCCAGACCAAGTCTTACCCCAAAGGGTTGAGGGTCTGTCCCGGCGCTTCTCAGACTTTAAGGTGCTTATGAAGTAACTGGGACTTTGTGGAAACGCAGGTCTGATTCAGCAGCGTGGGGCCTGAGATTCTGCATTTCCCACAAGCTCCCAGGGGATACTGATACTGCTGGTCTTCAGACCACAATCTGAGTAGTAAGGATGCAAGGGACTCAGACTTTTGGTGTAGCTAGAGAGGCAGAAAATTTGGGGGCAGTTGCTCTTCCCCAGAACCCACCCTTTGCATTACCTTACTTTTGCCTGAGGCAGGCCCTTTGCTTATGAATTGATTAAAAAGACAATGAGGTATGCGATGAAGGGTGGAGTCTTGGAGACCAAGCCGTAGTTTGGCTTATGCCATTTACTGCAGGAACTTGGCTAAGTCACACAACTTCTCTGAACTTCTGTTTCCTCATCTGTACATGGGCATAGTAACCTGTATCACTGGGTTTATTCGAGGATCATCGGGGGAAAATAATCCCCACCTGAATGTACTTTTTTAAAAAGCTAAAACACTGACCACGTGTAAAGAATTAATATTTTATTCTCCACAGATTTGCAGTAATTTCTCAAAAGGTAGATTGACGTGGTTAAACACAAATAAAAAGGATATTGAATATATATGCATGCACACAGCTATTTTATTCTAAAGCAAAAGCTACACTCTTCTCTCTGAAATGATTTAAGAATCATGGCTCATTTTTATAAGTTATCAAGATTCTTAAGGAAAGGCATAGAAAGAAAAACGACAGTTGGTAAGGGCATTGCTAGCTGTATCTCTCACACCAGCCTTAGGAGAGCATATACATTGGAGAGGCACTCTCCAGATCTAGGCATGGGAAGACATTCTAGATCATACCGACTGTACTTGGTGCTTTATTAGAAACACCATCAGGTCATTTTTGGAAGTGACAATCTTTTTATTCATTGGGTTTTTCCCTGTAGTAATATAACTGCTCAGAACAAAGACAAGTTTTATCTGAGCATCAGGTTTTAATGTTGTATAGCAAAGTAGTTGGCAAGAACTTGGAAACTATACTCAACATTTTGTAATAACCTATAAGGAAAAAGAATCTGAGAAATATATATGTATAATTGAGTCACTGTGCTGTACACCTGAAACTAACACAATGTAGTAAATCAACTGTACTGCAATTAAAAAAAAATAAGAGAGCAAATTCATCAGTCAATTAAAAAAAAAGGAATTGGAAGAGGGGGCCCAAATTCTAGTCTTAACTCAGCCATTAACTGTAGTTGTTAATTGCTGCTTATTACATGTCTCTTTTTCTGAAAACGGGGCTTGTTTGTATATTAATGATTGCTTCACTTCTCTTAAGCAAGGGTTACCAAATGTCAGTCCTTCAGAGATGGTGTGTTTGACCCACACTTTTCGTTTGATAGCTTTAGTTCTTTTAAAAAGAGAACTTTTATGTTCAGAAAGATTGAGCAGAAAACACAGAGTTCCTATATTAACTTCCCCCGCCTCCAACAGTGTCCTCTATTATTAACATCTTGCATTAATGTGGTACATGTGTTATAATTTATGAGTCAATATTGATATATTATTATTAACTAAAGTCCATAGATTACATTAGCGTTCACTCTTTGTGTTGAATATTCTGTAGGTTTTGACAAATGTATAATGACATGTATCCACCATTACACTGTCATACAGAGTAGTTTCACTGCCCTAAAAATCCCGTGCTTCACCTATTCACCCCTCCTTTCCCCTGAATCCCTGGCAACCACTCATTTGTTTACTGTCTCCATAGCTTTGCCTTTCACAGAATGTCATATAGTTGGAATCATATAGGAAGGATGTAGCCTTTTCAGACTAGCTTCTTTCACAGTGATATGCATTTAAGGTTCTTCCATGTCTTTTTGTGACTTGATCACTCATTTGTTTTTATTGCTGAATATTATTTTATTGTATGGATGCATCACAGTTTGTTTATCCATTCACCTATTGAAGTTCATCTTGGCTGCTTCTAGTTTTTGGCCATTCAGCAATTCCACTTTGGGTATTTATCTGCAGAAAACAAAAGCACCAACTTGAAAAGATAGATGCACCTCCATGTTTACTGTAGCATTATTTACAATAGCCAAGATGTGGAAGCAACCTAAGTGTCCATTGATGGATGAATGGATAAAGATATATATATATATATATATATATATATATATATATATATATATATATATATATATATATATATATATATATTATTCATCCACCAAACACAATGAAGTCTTGCCATTTGCAATAACATGGATGGACATTGAGAGCTTTTTACTAAGTAAAGTAAGTCAGACAGAGAAAGACAAATACTCTCTCTTATATGTGGACTCTTAAAATAACAAACAAAAACCCCTCCAAATCCCAAAACTCATAGATACAGAGAACAGATTGATGGTTGCCATACACAGGGGTGGGTGTTGGGAGAAGTCAGTGAACTTTTCCTTTTTCTCTTTTTTTTACTTTAAATACATTGCTTTGATAAAAAAAAAAAAAAGAAAAAAAAATCATTGCCTGACCCACATTGTATTTTAAAATGTTTGGATTTGAGCCAATATTTTAAAAAATGGAAACATTAAAAACCAAATCTGACACTGGAAAAATATAAATTAAATTGAAGGATATTTTATAAAATAAAAAGATTTGTTCTGGTGACTGTGGTTGTGTAACAAATAACCCCAAGACTTACTGGTGTAAAGCAATCATTTATTATATTCATGGCTTCTATGGGCCAGGAATTCAGAAAGGACACACAAGGGATGGTTTGTCTCTACTCTGTGATGTCTGGGTCTCAGCTAGAAGACTCCAGACTCAAGGGTTGGAAATATCTGAAGGCTCATTCACTTTCCTGTCTGGTGGTTGATGCTGGCTGTCGGCTGGGACCTTGGCTGGGGCTGTTGGCAGAAACACCTGTATGTGGTCTTTCCACGTGACTTGCTTGGCTTCCTCATAGCATGGTGGCTGGGTTCTGAGGGCAAGGAGAGAGAGACAGAGAGAGAAAGAGAGAGAAAGAAAGAGGGAGAGAGAGAGAGAGAGAGAGAGAGACCAGGCAAACACCATATCCTTTTTCTGACCTAGCCTCAGAATTTCATAGTACCACTTCTGCCATACTCTACTGGTCAGAGCAGTAGCAATCCCACTCAGGCACACACGGAGGGGAAACAGACTCTACCTCTTAATGGAGAGTAGTAAGAAGGTTCTGGAAGCACACGTGGGACTAGAAATATTGTGATCACTTTTGGAAAATGCAATGCACTGCAGACCCATAATCTTCAAAATTGTCAAGGTCATGAGAGTCACAGAAAGACTGAATGTTCTAGAGTAAAGGAGGCCAAAGAGACATGAAAACTGAATACAAAACATGATCTAGAATTTTCTTTTGCTATAAAGGGCATTATTGGGAAAGTTAATAAAATCTGAATAAGAGACTAATGCTAAATCCTGGTTTTGATAATTTCATGGTACTTATGCAAAAGAATGTATGTAGGAAATATACACTCAAGTATTTAGGTAGAAAGGGGCATCATGTCTTCAACTTCTTCTCAGTTTAGAAAGAGCATTTATCAACTATCTATCTATCTATCTATTTATCTATCTATCTATACCTATCTATCATCTATCTATTTCTATCTATATCTATCTAATCTATCTCTATCTATCTATCTATACCTATCTATCTATATCTATCTACCTATCTCTATCTATCTATCCCTATCTATCTATCTCTATGTATCTATACCTATCTATCTATATCTATCTCTATCTATCTATCTCTATCTATCTATATCTATCTATAACAATCTATCTACACACACACACACACACACACACACACACACACACACACAGAAAAGAATATGTGAGGAATCTTGGTGAAGATTGGTGAAGGGTTCATGGGAATTTTTGTGCTCTTTCTTGAAAATTTTCTGTAAGTTTAAATTATGTCACAATAAAACTTTTTTAAGATGAGAAAAGGTGAAAAAAGCCCCAATTCTCAATTTTTGGTATTTCTTAAAAATTGGAAGAACTGGCAACATTAGACATGCATTTCTACATGACAAAAATGGAGCTGAAGAATGGCAATCTTTTAAACAATTGGCTTTATATGTTTATTAAAATTATTTTTTATTAATCTGAACGTGTGAGAGATACATTCTCATGGCTCAAAAAATTTTTAAACATATACAGAGGTATACAGTGAAAAAATTTGCTCCCATTCTCTACCTCTCCTCTACCTGTTTCCATCACTTTCCTCAATATGTGACCACTTTATTGATTTCTTGGGGGAATTCTTTCTTTCTAAGTTCCTCTATGCAAGCATAAACAACCAACCTCCTTTACACAAAAGAAAGCATTTTATATGCATAGCCGCACCCTTCAGCAGGGCATTCATTCCCAACTTTGCCCCACCCCTCCCCTGCCTTTAGTTCATGCCCTGATTGTTTCATCCCTTATATGACTTCAGACTTCACATGAGCTGACTTCAGCTTTTGCAAGCTCTGCCTTATAGGCTTGTTGTAAAGATTATTTGGGAAAATGTACGTGAAAGTAAATTTCTACCAATGCACACAATATAGATCACATCCATATGTATTTTTTCTTTGTATGGATCATCGAGATAACATATTTGAAAAGCAAAATCTGCTACATACTAGCAGCAGGGCATTGGTGACCCTTGATAGGCAGTAATGAGAAGCATTTTTCTCAAAATGACTGTAGTGACGTCACTCTTCCTTGAAGCCTCTCCATGGGTCCCTGTTGTCTTTTAGAACAAGTTAACCTCTGATCCAGCCCCTCTTTTCCAGTCTTCACTTTCCCTGCTTTCTCAGTTTCCCCTGCAGGCCAGCCTGGTCTTCCAGGCAGAAGGGTCAGCTGGGGCTTCAAGAGGCCTCCACCCTCTTTTGCCTCAAAGCCACTGGGTAGGTCCCTCCTCCATGTTAGAATGCAAGTTCAGAAAGAGAGAGGAAAAAATGTGATGGGCATTTACCTCTTAGCTTAATAGCCCAGTTTCTAAAACAAACCCCCAAATAAACAAAATATCTACATTTGTTCAGTAATTTGTAAGACTGAATGGGTCCAGCACTTGTCCATCCAAAAAACATTTCCTGATGGTCATGTGTGGGTAGACAGTTTCCAATGATAGGAAAGAGCACGTGCTTCATGTCAGAGCCTGAGCCCTGATCTCAGCTAGAGATGACTCTTTGAGACTCAGTTTCCCCTTCCACAGAGGAAGACTTTAGCTGAGCTCTAAGACCCTTCTTTACCCCAAAGATCTAAGACATTCCCACATCTCAAGGAAGAGATACAGTGGAATGACGCTGAGTTTAAACGAAAATGTACTTTCAAATGAACCTAGTCCCACATAGGGACGCAAGTGAGGATTTTATCATGTGTTTCTGAAACCAGTTTCTTCTCATAGGAAACTCATTAGATAATTCTGGATATAATAATTAAAAAAAATTTAAATGCCCTGGTGATCTGTGAAGAAAGTATAGAATTCCCAGAGGTAAACAAAACAAAACAAAACAAATGGAAACAAACATAATAACCCAAACAAGTAAAAGCAGGAACCCAGAGAGGTAATTAGAACACTGAAGACAGCTTTCACCCAGAAGTCATAGCTAAATATTTGTGAACTTGAGTTTTTATGGCACCAGGAACAGGAGGAGATAAAGCCTAAGGCCTATCCAGAGAGAATCCAATAGAGACCTTCTACCCGAAGCTGGGATCCCCAGCAGTGACACTCTCTTTGCAAGAATGAATTAGGAAAAATCCATACTCTGGAGGACACAGCAAGTTTATTTGCCTACAAGGGCAGAGAGTAAAAAACGTGTTACCAGAAAACTCAAGCTTATAACTGGCACTCAAACAGGTTTGCAGCACAAATTCACCTTATCGGGATGGTCTGAACATTAAGCTGATATTTTAGTTAAAAATGCTTACGGATTGTAGTGTCTTCAGGCTCTTGATGGAAGGAAACGCAGATGTCCACTGGAAGAACCCACCTTCAAGACTCAGAATTCATAGAGGTAAAATTCCAAAGTATATAAAACCACAGGCAAAAATCAAGACACGCACACACACACACACACACAGTACCATAAGTTAGAGCTAGTGGAAACAACAGACAGCAAAATTAGGTCCACAAAAATTTCAGATATTGAAACTCAACAATAAGAAAGCAAACAAATGATTTAAAAATGGGCTAAGCACCTGAACAGATATTTCACCAAAGAAAACACACAAGTGGCAAATAAGCTTATGAAAAAGTATGAACAGTTCTTTTTCCTATAAGTCTGAACACTTATTCCCTATATCACTAGGGAATTGCAAATTAAAACAACAATGAGATATCACTTCACAACTTTTTGAATGGCCAAAATCCAAAGCAGTGACAACACCCAATGTTGGCAAGGATGTGGAGCAATAGGAACTCTCATTTATTGTTGGTGAGAATGCAAAATGGTACCATCATTTTGGAAGACAGCTTGGCATTTTCTTACCAAACTAAACACACTCTTACCATATGATCCAGCAATTGTATGCCTTGGTATTTACTCAGAGAAGTTGAAAACTTATGTCCACAGAAAAACCTGCACACAGATGGTTTATAGCAGCCTTATTTATAATTACCAAAACTTAGAAGCAACCAAGATGTCCTTCAGTAGGTGAATGGATAAATAAAATGTGGTACATCCAGACAGTGGAATATTATTCAGCACTAAAAAGAAATGAGCTATCAAGACATAAAAAGGAATGGGGGACCTCCTAGGGAAATGGAAATAAAAACAAAAAGAAACAAATGGGACCTAATGAAACTTAAAAGCTTTTGCACAGCAAAGGAAACCATAAACAAGACGAAAAGACAACACTCAGAATGGGAGAAAATATGTGCAACAAAGCAACTGACAAAGGATTAATCTCCAAAATATACAAGCAGCTTATGCAGCTCAATGTCAAAAAAACAAACAACCCAATCCAAAAATGGGCAGAAGACCTAAATAGACATTTCTCCAAAGAAGATATACAGATGGCCAACAAACACATGAAGGGATGCTCAACATCATTAATCATTAGAGAAATGCAAATCAAAACTACAATGAGGTATCATCTCACACTGGTCAGAATGGACATCATCAAAAAATCTACAAACAATAAATGCTGGAGAGGGTGTGGAGAAAAGGGAACCCTCCTGCACTGTTGGTGGGAATGGAAATTGATACAGCCACTATGGAGAACAGTATGGAGGTTCCTTAAAAAACTAAAAATAGAACTCCCATATGACCCAGCAATCCCACTACTAGGCATATACCCTGAGAAAACTATAATTCAAAGAGTCATGTATCGCAATGTTCATTGCAGCACTATTTACAGTAGCCAGGACATGGAAGCAACCTAAGTGTCCACTGACAGATGAATGGATAAAGAAGATGTGGCACATATATACAATGGAATATTACCCAGCCGTAACAAGAAACAAAATTGAGTTATTTGTAGTGAGGTGGATGGACCTAGAGTCTGTTATACAGAGTGAAGTAAGTCAGAAAGAGAAAAACAAATAGCGTATGCTAACACATATATATGGAATATATATATATATATATATATATATATATATAAATGGTTCTGACGAACCTAGGGGCAGGACAGGAATAAAGACGCAGATGTAGAGAATGGACTTGAGGATACGGGGAGGGGGAAGGGTAAGCTGGGACGAAGTGAGAGAGTAGCATTGACATATATACACTACCAAATGTAAAATAGATAGCTAGGGGGAAGTAGCTGCATCACACGGGGAGATCAGCTCCGTTCTTTGTGATCACCTAGAGGGATGGGATAGGGAGGGTGGGAGAGAGACGCAAGAGGGAAGGGATATGGGGATATATGTATACATATAGCTGATTCACTTTGTTTTACAGCAGAAACTAACACAACATTGTAAAGCAATTATACTTCAATAAAGATGTTAAAAAAATAAATTATAAAAAATAAAAGAGGGCTTCCCTGGTGGCACAGTGGTTGAGAGTCTGCCTGCCAATGCAGGGGACACAGGTTCGAACCCTGGTCTGGGAGGATCCCACATGCCACGGAGCAACTAGGCCTGTGAGCCACAATTGCTGAGCCTGCGCGTCTGGAGCCTGTGCTCCGCAACGGGATAGGCCGCGATGGTGAGGGGCCCACGCACCGCGATGAAGAGTGGCCCCCACTTACCGCAACTGGAGAAAGCCCTTGCACAGAAACGAAGACCCAACACAGCCATAAATAAATAAATAAATAAATAAATAAATAAATAAAAAATTAGGAAAAAAAAAAAAAGACATGGGGGAATCTTAAATGTATATTACCAAGTGAAAGAAGCCAATCTGAAAAGGTTGCATTCTGTGTGATTCCAACTAAATGACATTCTACAGAAGACAAAACTGTGGAGACAGTGAAAGGAAAGTAAAAGACACCAAAAGTGGTTGCCAGAAGTTAAAGGGGAGGGAAGGATGAATTGGTGGAGCACAGAGGATTTTTAGGGCAGTGGAACTATTCTGTATAATACTATAATGGCAGATATATGTCATTATATGTTGTCCAAACCCATAGTATGTCCAACACATCAGAGTGAACGCTGATGTAAGTTATGGCCTTGGGGTGATAATAATGTGTCAATATAGGCTCGTCAATTATAATAAATGTGCCTTTTGGCAGTCACTGCTAGGCCATGTTGTTCTTCTGTTGAACACAAGAATTTCACAGATCATGAACTTCAGACAAGGCCAATATATGACCATGAGTAATCCAAATAAAAGCAAGATCCCATCATAATCTTGTATGACAAAATATGGACATTGTCTTAATAGAAAAAAAGACCAAATATCCCTCTATCTTGGCTAATATGAGTGACTGCAATTATAGCTTTAGTCTTGGTCTAGTCTTTCTTCCTTCCAGATAAGATTTTTGATACCCCAAATTATTCCACTTTTTGGTAACATCCAATAGAGCTCTGCTCCCTTAACCCCTTCCCAGAATTATCCAACCAGAGCCCAAATCTTAAAACAGGTCTTTTTTTTTTTAAACCAGCCTCTTACTGTGATGTCTCATGATTCCCTATGAGGTGTATTTTCCCTCACTCCAGTTAGTAATAAACCCAACTTGTTTAACTGCAGGCGTGTTCTGGGCACTCTTTGCCTGGAGAATATTGGCAATGTAAAAATCAAGCCAATTTGAAAAATAACCAAACAGTACTGGCAGAAATAAAAATATAAAGATAGAAACTCAATGGACAGGTTTAATACAGCAGCTTGGATACTAGAGAGAATTAGTGAGCTGGAAGATACATCTAAAAACCTTACTGATTATGCACACAGAATGACAAAGAGATTGAAAACATGAAAGAGAGGATAGAGCAAAAGGTCTAACATACATCTCATCTAAGTTCCAGAAGTTCCAAAAGGAGAGGAGAGTGAGAATGAGGTCAAGACAATATTTGAGGGGATAGGGATGACATTTTTGTTGAAATAATAAAGACATCAATACTCAGATTCCAGAGTCCCAGTGAATCCCAATCATGAAACACAAATAGGAATCCACCCTTAGTTACATCAGAGGAAACTGGAGAATGCAAAATGCATAGAAAATCTTAAAAGGAGCCATAGAGGAAAGATAGATTATCCCAAAGGGAACAGTGATTAGACTGAGGGCTGGCTTTTCAATAGGGTTCTAAAACAGCAACATTGGGAACCGGAAGGTGGAATAATAACTTCAATGTGCTAAGAGTGAACATCTGACAACCTGGAACGGTGTCTCTAACAAAGACATTATCAGACTAACAAAACCTAAGAGCATTTTTCACCAGCAAATCCTAATGAAATGCACTTCAGATATAAGGAAAGTAATCCCGGAGAGGAAGTTTAAGATGCAAAAAAGGAATGGTAAACAAGAAAGATGATGAATAGGTAGGTGAGCTAAACAAATCATGAATGTATAGAACAATAAAAAATAATATCTTATGGGATTGGGAAAAACAAAAAATAGAAAAGAAGAACAGAAATACTATTTATGTTAAGAGGAAGGATAACCATAGTTAAAATATCCTATGGTTCTTGAGTTGTTCAGGAGGATAGTAGAGACCATGAGTAACCATTGATTTTGATAAGATGAGTATGCATGTTATAATTTCTAGAGTAATGTATTTGTTTCCTAGGGCTGCCATCACCAAGTACAATGAACTTGGTGGCTTAAAACAGTAGAAATGTATTTTCTTGCAGTTTTGGAGGCTAGAAGTCCAAAATCAAGGTGCCAGCAGGGTTGGTTCCTTCACATGGCTCCCAGGGAAAATCTCTTTCATGCCTCTCTCCTATTATCTGGTGAGAGCCAAAAGTCTATGGTGTTCCTTGGCTTGTAGGTACATCACCTCAATTTCTGCTTTCATTTTCACGTGGTGTTCTCCCTGTGTGTCTCTGTCTTCTTATAAGGATACTAGTCATATTGGATTAAGGATCCACCCTGCTCTAGTATGACCTCATTTTAACTTAACTAATTACATCTGCAATGACCCTATTTAAGTAAGATCATATTCTGAGGTACTGAGGGTTAGGACTTTAACATATCTTTTTTGGGGGGACACAAAATAGCCCACAACAGGTAGCTTCTAAAATAATATAGATAGTAGGAGGGAAAAAACTAAAATGAGAAAAAAAAATCCTTAATTACAAGAGAAGGCAAAAAAGAAGAGAATGGAATCCAGAAAAAAAGGGGGCAGGAAAAATTTTTTAAAATATGGAATAAGATCATAGAAATAAATTCAAATATATCAGCAATTACAATAAATGTAATAAATGGACTAAATTCTGCAGTTAAAGGATGGCTTTCAGACTACATATATATGTTTCTCCCACAAGAGATAAATTTAAAACATATGCACAGAAATACTTGAAATTAAAAGGATGATAAAAGATAAAGCGGCCACGTACTAATTCAAAGCTATTAATTACTATAAAGAAGATACACTTTGATAGATTAAATTTCCCAGGGAGAGACAATATTCTAGGCTTGTATGTATCTAATAATATAGTTTTAAAACATATAAAGCAAAAATTATCATATCCATAAGGGATATATTTTGAGAGTGAAAAGTTTCTCTTAGTAATTGATTTCTTTAAATAAACATGTGCCAAAGTTTTTATTCAACTCATTAATTATTAAGGAACCAGTAAAAAGTTACAACTGAGTCAAAGGACAATTCAAAGTAACACACACATACACACACACACACACACACAGAGATAAGGAATACTGAAATAAATTTAAAATAGATGCAAAATGGGTCAATAATCAATTACATTCAACGAGACCTAACTAATTTGTATTTGTATGGACAAAATATTTTGTATTATTATCAAATTTCTTTATCTTTTGGAGTTATAAAATGGCTCAAAGACAATGAAAAGCAAAGATAACCTGGAAATATGCCAGAGACATGACACTTGGTAATCTTTTTTTTTCACATTTAAAAAAATTTTCATAATTGTTCATGGCAATATTTCCCCTTGTGATTATAATAATCTCAAAGAAAGATTATTCTTAATAACAAAATAAGGCTGTTCTCATTAGATTTGGCTTGATCATTTAAATAAGTGCTGCTAGTTAATTCCTCGTGTAGTTTGCTTTTAAATTTGGAGCCATAGAGTATTTTTTTTTTTTAATTGTTTGGCTGCTTGGCACAGCATGTGGGATCTCAGTTCCCCGACCAGGGATTGAACCCGTGTCCCCTGCAGTGGAAGCCTGGAGTCCTAGCCACTGGACCGCCAGGGAATGTCCAGGAGCCATAGAGTACTGAACTAAGTCCACAGTTGTATTTCTCTGTCACTATTATTACTAGTGTAGTCTCAGCCATCCATATTATTTATAATATATAAATAATAACTTATAAACTCATATGTTAAGGAATAAATCAAAATAAAATTAGAAAATATTTACAACTGAACTATCATAAATATACTACATATCAGACTTTGTAGGACATAAAAGAAAATATATAGCCCTAAATGTTTATAATAGAAAAGAAAAAAAGGCTAGAAATAAATGAGCTAAACATGCATCTTAAGAAATTAGAAAAAGGACAGAGGAGAATTCAACAGAAAATAGAAAAGAAGAAATAGAAAAGCAGAACTTAATGAAATAAAAACCCAAACATACAAAAGATAACTTCAGCAAAAACCAAATGTTGTATGGAAAGATTAATACAATTGAAAAACCTCTGGCAAGACTGAGTAAAAAAAAAAGAGAAGGCACAAAAGAACAGAATTAGGAACAAAAAATGGGAACATAATTACTTATGCTGCAGAGATTAATAAGATAATAATAAGATTCATAAATTTGGAAACAGATAAAATGGTTGAATTCCTAGAAGAATACAGTTATATCCAAACTGATTCAAGATTAAAGGGAAAATTTATGACACCAAAGGCTCAGTTGACAAAAGAAAAAAATAGACATATCGGACCTCATGAAAATGAAAAACTTTTGTTCCAGAAAAAAATTTTGCTTGTTCCGGTGCATATAGAGAACTCCTAAAACTCAACAACAAGAAACCAAAAAACCTGATTAAAATCGGGCTAAAGACTTAAATAGACATTTCTCCAAAAAAGATATACAAATAGCCAATATGCACGTGAAAAGATGCTGAACATCACTAGTCATTAGGGAAATCAAAATCAAAATCACGACGAGATGTCAACTCATATCCATTAGGATAGCTACTCTCAATAAAGAGAATAACAAGAGTTGGTGAGGATGTGGAGACCTTGGAACTCTTGTGCACTCTTAGTAGGAATGTAAAATGGTACAGCCTGATTTGGAAAACTGTATGGTGGTTCCTCAAAAATTTGAATGTAGAAGTGCCATATGATCCCGCAATTCCACTTGTCGGTATATAACCAAAAGAACTGAAAGCAAGATCTCAAAGAGTTATTTGTACACCTGTGTTCATAGCAGCATTATTCACAATAGCCAAAAGGTGGAAACTCAAATGTTCATCAATGGATAAAAGGAGAAGCAAAATGTAGTATATCCATACAATGCAATATTATTCAGCCTTGAAAAGGAAGGGAATTCTGACACATGCCATACTTGGATGAACCCTGAAGACTTGGTGCTGCATGAAATAAGCTGGTCACAAAAGGACAAATATTGTATGATTCATTTGAGGTAACGGGATAGTTAGAATCACAGAAACAGAAATTATAACGGTGGTTTCCAGGGGCTGGGGCAGGGGGAATGGGGAGTTATTGTTTAAAGGGGACTGAGTTTCAGTTTTGCAAGATGAAAAGAGTTCTGGAGACAGATGGTGGGGATGATTGCATAACATATATGCACTTAAAACCACTGAACTGTACACTTAAAAATGGTTAGGATGGCAAATTTTATGTTATGTTATGTATTTTCTCATAATTAAAGACAATTAAAAATTAGGGAGGAAACTTGAGTAGCTTTATAATTATTAAAGGAAACAAGTCAGTGAAAATAATAGCAATTGTGTAGCACTTGCCATGGGCCAGGTAAAATTCTAAATGTTTTAGATATGTTAGATCCTTTCAGGTAGGCGATATTATTATTCATTCCTATTTATTGATGAGGATATGAAGTCACAGACCGAGCAACTTGCTTAATGGCGCACGGCTGGTAGCAGGCAAAGCTGCACTTTAAACGCGGGCAGTTTAGCCTCAGCTTTATGCTCTTAATCAGGATACAATCTTCGATTAGGTGTTAACAAAAATTCCCCTCCAAGAGAACAGCAGTCCCAAATGACTACCTCTCAGTTCCTCCCAATATTCATGGAATAAGTGATTCCAATTCCACAGAAATGATTCCAAATCATCCAAAGAAAGTTAACCCTGAATAATCCCACATTTACCCAAAGGATGCAAGCTTGGTTCAACTTTAGAATAACAGTAAATGTAATTTATCATTGAATGGATCATTTCAACAAATTTAGAAGTACTTTTGATCATAATTCAACATTCATAATAAAAACCTTAGCAAACCTGGAATAGAAGGAAACTTTCATAACCTGATAAAGTGTATTCACAAAATCAGTATAAGGGTAAAGGACAAAACACAGAAAGCTTTCCCTGTGATATAGAGAGTAAGACAGAACGGTCACTACTTCTGCATACGGCCTGGTGCTGGGGGCCCCAACCAGTGCAGGAATGTGAAGAGAAGGCATATGAAATACATGGACTGGAAAGGAAGAAACAAAATCGTCGTTATTCACAGATGATGTGATTGTGGGCGTAAAAAAGTCCAGATGATCCTACAGGTCAATTATTGGAATTGTTAAGAGTTAAGCAAGGTTTCTGGGTATAAAGTCAACGTACCAAAAAAATTACATTTCTATTTACCAGCAACAAAGAGAAATTGAATAAAAATAAACCGTGGATAATGAGATCAAGAAATGAAGTATCAATACCTAGGAATAAATCTTTCAAAATATGTGGAAGACCTCTACTGGTGAAAACTATGAATGGTGATGAGAGGTGTTAGGGAAGCCCAGAGCCTTTGGTGCATGTGGTGTAACCTCTGCCTCTGTATATGCAGGAGCTGGGTTTCCTCCCACCTTTGAACTTCCTCAAGCTGCAGGTTCTCCTCTCCTTCCTTGGGAGAAGGGGGCTTCCCAGCTGCCTCAGGCCCCATCATCACCCTGTGGTCCCCCAGGGCAGGCAATTCTGTGGTGGTCAGCAGTGTCAACCCAGAGTCATACCCCCAAAGTTTTTCTTAGGGTGTTCATGCTAGTCGGTGAAGATCTTGCTTAGTAAGAATGCCTTGGTTCAGATGGCTAACAGGTGCCAGGCCCAGCCGGCTGAGAGTTCCCCACAATGGCCCCAAGCTTCAGGGGAAGTCCAGCAAATCATCTTTAAGCATCAGAACATCTGCTTTCTCCAGAAGGACGAGAGAACCCAGGTCTAACTAAAAACTATGGAAACTCTCCCCTATATTGTTTCAACATTCCAGAATCCTTGAATTTCCAAAAAGTGTCATTACTTGCAACTCCACACCTTTTCAATCAGTATTTAATCTTAAATGACCTCAAGATTTTACCTTTTAAAAATTGAGGGATGGGGACTTCCCTGGTGGCCCAGTGGGTGAGACTTCGGGCTCTCCCAACCCCCCAATGCAGGGGGCCCGGGTTCGATCCCTGGTCGGGGAACTAGATCCTGTATGCCACAACTGAGAGTCTGCATGCTGCAACTAAGAAGTCCGCATGCTGCAACTAAAGATCCCGGGTGCCGCAACTAAGACCCGACGCAGCCAAAATAAGTAAGTAAATAAATAATAAATAAATAAATATATATTTTTTTAAAAATGGAGGGATGTCACAGAGTTCGAATTCTTCTGGAAAGACTGTGAGCTGGCCTGTAGATGATGTTCTTCAAGTCCGCAGACAGAGCTCTGGACCACTCACTGAGAACTCACTGGATGAACACAAACCTCAGACTTACCTGGAAAGGAGCTGAACAGTTGGTCACAACTTCCATCATCCCAGAAAAATATCCACTCTACCAAGCACCAAGATTGACCCTAAAATACCAGAAATTTTATCGTTATTATTATTATTATTTTTTTTATAATAATTTGACCACAGTTGGGTACTTTTTTTTTTTAATTAATTAATTAATTAATTAATTAATTTATTTATTTATGGCTGTGTTGGGTCTTCGTTTCTGTGCGAGGGCTTTCTCTGGTTGCGGCAAGCGGGGGCCACTCTTCATCGCAGTGCGCAGGCCTCTCATTATCGCGGCCTCTCTTGTTGCAGAGCACAGGCTCCAGACGCGCAGGCTCAGTAGTTGTGGCTCACGGGCCCAGTTGCTCCGCGGCATGTGGGATCTTCCCAGACCAGGGCTCGAACCCGTGTCCCCTGCATTGGCAGGCGGATTCTCAACCACTGAGCCACCAGGGAAGCCCTCGTTATTATTTTTAAAGAGAAATCAGTGTACTTGTTAAAAACAATCTAACTCACATAGTGAAAATTACTGTGATGGGTAATAGTCATAGTGTCTTGGTTACTGTATGGAGTGGGTGAATCACAGGTGCCTATATGCCCTGGGAAGGATTTTTCCTTCCACACCCCCTCTTCTTTCCCCCTCTCCTCTCCTCTCCTGACCTCTCCCCTCCCCTCCCTGCCCCCAACAACCCTACAAATCTATCAGGTTTCACACTGATGTTTCTTCCCCTTCACCTTTCAGGCTTCAGCGGACCCCAAGCTGCTGTGTGATGTGCCCTGGGGCTGTTTACTAAGAATATGTCTAAACCGCGATTTTGCCATCTGGTACCTTAGAAATGTCTTATTTTAATGAGGAGAGCCGCTTTGCTTTCAGCAAGAGCGTAGGTGTTTTGTAAAACTGAGTGGGAATGGGTTACCCTACCTTCAGATGAATTCATTTTGGATCACGAAAATCCAGGCATGGTGGCTTACTGCTCATAAAATACCTTCTATCTGCGGCACATCATATATTCTGACACTTTGCCATCCAGACTCTTTTTTTGAGCAGGATGCTGTGGGACCGCTTAAAAACATTGTCAGCTCAGTCAGCAGGGACCCTGGCTACCCCTGTAGGTCTTTGGTTGCCTGGGAGATATCTTGCTTCCCGAGATTCAGTCAGGCAAGCCACACCGGTTTTTCCCTTCATCCTGGTTTGATCTTAATTTAGGCAGGTCAGTCAGCGTAATTGCCACTCAGATCCAGACGTGAATAACCATTCCGTACTCAGGGCAGTCACGCTGTTGAGTTGAATCACTTTGGTCTCGCCCCAGACAAGCTTGCTCCCTGCCCCAGAGAGACCAGTTTAGCCCCTGCTTCCCATTGCTTGTTCAGCTTTTGAGTTTTGGTTTTAATCTCCTATTATTTTTGTTTCTTGTTGCAGTTGCAGACATATATTCCTAGTTGACCAGATAGTCTTATCTTTTAAAAATTTGTATGTAAGAGGAATAGTTACAATTAGATTTCTATAGCAAGATGATGACAAAAGTGACTAAGCTATAATCTAAATTTCCTCTTCTTGTATCTTCCCCTTGTATGCTGTATTTTTAATTTTATTCTTTTGTCATGAAATGGCACAGCAGGGCAGGAATTTGGATTTCAGCGAGCAAGTGAAACCATGTCAGAGCTGTGAGGTTGAACATGAGTTAAGAAGTGCTTGCAAGGACTTCCCTGGTGGTGCAGTGATTAAGAATCCTCCTGCCAATGCAGGGGACACGGGTTCGATCCCTGGTCCAGGAAGATCCCACATGCCACGGAGCAACAAAGCCCGTGCACCACAACTACCGAGCCTGCGCTCTAGAGCCCGCATGCCACAGCTACTGAAGCCTGCGCACCTAGAGCCCGTGCTCCACAACAAGAGAAGCCACCGCAATGAGAAGCCCACGCACCACAGCGAAGAGTAGCCCTCGCTCGCCACAGCTAGAGAAAGCCTGTGTGCTGCAACGAAGACCCAACACAACCAAAAATAAATGAAAGGAAATAAATAAATTTATGAAAAATAAATAAATGAAAAAGAAGTGCTTGCAGCTGAGGTAGCTGAATAGTAGGGAGAAGGGTTGTGATTTTCTCCAGGAAAACCTCAAATCCAGATCTTCAGGAAGAAATCAAGCCAGCTTCTGCTGCCTGCAAGGCTTCCTGTCACCTACCACTCTGCCTTTGATTTCTGGCAAAATCTAGTATCACCGTGTATTTCCACCTAACTTTTAATCTGCTTATATGTAAACCAATATCTCTCAAAAACTTCTTCATGCTTTTTCCCCGCCTTTCCAAATTGCACACCCATGCTTTGTTTTTGTTCTAAGATGCCTGCCTTTAGTACTGGGAGTTCAGAAGTCACAGAGAGTTTTGAAGTCTCAGTGTCGTGAATCTACCCTCCCCACCTTCTGGGGTGTAAATTGAGCTGTGGTCCTGGACCTGCCATTTCTCTGTCTCTCACCTGCTTGACCTTGACATGGTAACATCACATTCGAAGCCTCTTTGGGAGAAAACCTTCCAAAGTGCTCTTTAAACGGTCCCCCCATTGAAACTCACATCTAGATTTTTGTCTCGAATTGGAACCTCATGAGAGCCTACGACCTGGGTCTGATTTGGCAATAACTCAGCTTCCATGTGTGTGTGAGAGGCAGGTGCAATTGAAGTAAATGACTTCTTTTTGCCCAATTAGAACAGAAGGGCTTGCAGGAACCCACAAAGGCTCGGCCCTGGCAAGCACGATGAAATCTTTGTCTTGTAATTTTTAACAGAAGTAATTCTCAGAGTCACTGTGGCACAAGGATCTGTGTATTTGGTTTCCTGATTTTGTATATAAGGAGTGTGAGTAGAAGAGAATATTTATAATTTAAAACACCATTGGTAACACAGAAAAAAAGCAACACAGCGCACGGTGAAATAGATGTGTAGTATAGTTTAAACAATATTCTTTTGTACTCATGGAATGGTTTAGTGACCATGAGAAAATTTCTGTCTCAGAAATGCTCATAATTGGGAAAATAATTAAACCAATTTTATAACAACAACCAAAAAATCATGCTAAATTAAAAAATGGCTTCTGGTCATTTGGTATAATTTTTTATGCTTAGCATTATTGAAATATATTTAAAAACTATTCAATATCTGATAAAACAGGAAACCAAAGAAAGATATGAAAAATAAAGAAAAATGAATATATCCTTTGACTTAACAATCTTACGTCTGTATTCTACAGAAGGAATACCATGATTATGTAAAGATTTATCCTCCAGGATGATAATTAGAGTGGTATTTGCAATTGAAATACTAAAAACGCCTAGATATTCATTAATAGAAATTTTGGTGATCATACAATGGGGTAGTACATAGTCACTTAAAAAATGACTGGATTTGGAAGAAAGATGTGTGTGATATTTTTTAGGTGAAAATGTGAGTTGTAGACCAGAAAAATTACAAGATTCCACATTTGGAAAAAAAGTGTGTGTGTGTGTGTGTGTGTGTGTGTGTGTGTGTGTGTAAATTCACAATGGAGTGTGTTTAAATTTAGGAACGAGTTAGGAAGGACAAACGGAATGTTAACAGTTACTAAATTTGGGAGGTGGACTGCATAGATGGAGTGTCCTTTATATAATTCAAACGACAAATGATGGGATTATAGGTAATTTTTGGTGCCTTTTAAATTATATACATATTAAAAAAAAAAAAAATCCTGAAACAATGTCGTTAGGCAGGATGAAAACCTTAAGGCCAGAGGAAGATACATGGGGAAACTTTGAGCCAACACTGCCCTCTGCTGGGAAAGTTGTGTCATACACCGGCTTGGTTTGCTCCGGGTCCCAGAAGCTGAGGGTCAGAACCTTCTGAAAGAGCAAGGAAGGTCGCTGAGAGTTAACCCAGTCGAGCGACCTTCAGACCTGGTCTGCATGTCAAAATTACCAGGGCTGCACCCATGGAGAAGTGAATGGAACATGTTTACTACTGGGGTCAGGAATTTGTCCCGCGTTTGGGGCTGATCGTCGGATGTGGGTTCTTGTCTCCATCCTTCCGTGTAGCTTTGCAAACTGAACTGGTCGATGAAGTTAGTTGTGCTGGATTACACAGGAGGTTTTAGCAGAGCCAGAACTAGAACCCAGATCCCTTGATTCCTAGACCAGAAAATTCTTTTAAATCACCCCTCCCCCAGTCCTTTCCTATTTACTTTTGTGCCCTGAATCCACATTTTGCCAGCAATGACCTTGCCCATACCCTGTGGTCTTTTCCTCTTACGGGTGTCACCTGGGAGTTTCCTGGACTTTCTCCTCTAGCTTACCTCTTTGGCGGGTGCTGGAGATTCTATACCAATAAGTTAGGAATCCAGCCCCTTTTTACCTAATTTTCATGGGAAGGCAGCCAAACACAGGCCCCAGAATTGGAAGGCTTGGCTGGAATCAGGCTTCACCATTCATCAGCGATGAGACCTTGGGCAGGATAGAACACATATTTAAGCTTCAGTTTCATCATCTTTAAAGTGGCAGCAAATAATAGTACTTTCCCTCTTAGGGCTGTTAAGGGATCAGATGAGATAATCTATGTACAGCATCTAGCCTGGTGCCTGATATATTTGCTCTTCTTTTTCTAAAGCAATACAGCAACACAGAGGGTGGTTAGAAAGTATAATGACCCTTGAATCCTGACGAAGAAAGGTGGCAATGGCATAAATGGACCCCATTCATTTCAGAGAACCTCTACCAAGTGTCCATTTAATTCTGGAAAAATCTCCCTTCAGATAGAGGAAAAATGTATGGAAATAAAGGCACTACAAACTTTAGAAAATAAAATTATTTCCTACTTTCAAAGTTAAACTTTTTTTTGTAAAAAATAAAAGTAGTCTTTCTGCTTTCCCAGCATCTTCACGTGAGAAAGTAGGCACCCCACAAATGAGCAGTTTATGAGAAAACTACTTTATGCACAGTATATTTCTAAACTAACAAAGTGACTTCAGATTCTTGATGAGCATTAAAATATCAAAAGTATTCAAATACTTAAGAAAGAAAAACAAAGCTGGAGGCATCATGCTCCCTGATTTTAAACAATATTACAAGACCTTCGTCATCAAAACGGTATGGTATTGGCATAAAAACAGACACATAGATCAATGGAACATAATAGAGAGCCCAGAAATAAACCCATGTATATATGGTCAATTAACTTACAACAAAAGAGCCAAGAATATACAGTGGGGAAAGGACAGACTCTTCAATAAATGGTACTGGGAAAACTGGACAGCCACATTCAAAAGAATGAAACTGGACCGCTATCTTACACCACATACAAAAATAAACTCAAAATGAACTGAAGACTTGGATGTAAGACCCGAAACCATAAAACTCTTAGGAGAAAACACAGGCAGTAAGCTCCTTGACATCAATCTTGGCAATGAGTTTTTGGATCTGACTCTAAAAGCAAAGGCAACAAAAACAAAAATAAACAAGTGGGACTACATCAAACTAAAAAGCTTCCACACAGCTAAGGGAACCTTCACAAAATGAAAAGGCAACCTACTAAATGGGAGAAGATATTTGTACATCATATATCTGATAAGCGTTAATATCCAAAATATTTAAAGAACTCATACAACTCAATAGCAAACAAAAACAATCTGATTAAAAAATGGAAAGATGATCTGAACTTGAGCCAATAAGAAACATCCCTAACTGATAGTCTTACTTATTTTTCAGAAGCCCTTTTTTCAGGGAGTTATTTAGTATTCCCGCATGTAAGCATGTCACATTAATTCATTTAACAATTTAAAAAGTATTCAAATACTTCCCCAAACCGCTTTTCTACATGACCTCATCATTACCGGATATTTTTGTATCTATAAGCAGGGCACTTTCGGAAACACAGGTATGGGAGTGGGATTTATTCTGTTGGGGCAGGAGGAATGGGGTATTGGCTATTGGACATACCCAGGATAGGGGAACCCAGAGTGAGGTGGTGAGGTGTTTGAATGTATAGGGGGCGCCGGGGACTCAGAGCACGGAGGCTGCCAAGGAATGTAAGAGGTAAGAGGGAGCAGAAAACAGGTGTATCGGGGCCAGGCAGGGGCTCCATGGAGAACAGCTGCATACATCAGTGGTTTCTCAACTCTGCTGCATGTTAGAACCACGGCGGTGGCTGAAAATTGTCCCCAGAGATGTTAGGTCCTAATCCCTGGAAACATGTGAATGTTACCTTATTTGGAAAAAAGGTCTTTGCAGATGTGATTAAGGATCTTGAGATGAGGAGGTAATCTTGCATTATCCAGGTGGGCCCTAAATGCCATTGTGAGTACCCTTATTAGAGAGCGGTGGATAGACAGGCACAGTGGAGAAGGGGATGTGAAGAGGTAGGCAGAGGATGGGGTGATGTGGTCACACGTCAAGGGATGCTGGCAGCTGCCAGAAACCGGAAGAGGCAAGGAGCTGACTCTTCCCCAGAGCCTCTGGAAGGAGCACGGGCCTGCTGTCACCTTGAGTCTAGCCCAGTGATACTGATTTCTGACTTCTGGCCTCCAAAACTGGGGGAGAATAAATTCCTATTATCTTAAGTTACTCCATTTGTGGTGGTTTGTTTGTTACAGCAGCTCCAGGAAACCAATAAAACCACTCAAGGGGATTCTAAACATTCCAGTGGCTAGAGTGCACCCCAGGCCAATCAAATAAGTATGCCTAGGAGCTGGAGCCAAGCATCAGGATTTATTAAGGATCCCCAGGTGATGTCATGTTCACAGATCCCTTCCTCTTATGTCAAAATCTGCCCCATTTGCCTTTCTTGGAGTTGGATTAGTCCAGCAATTAGGGATTTGCTCCTTGGCGTTTCTTGATCTGCTGCCTCAGCCATTTCCTAGCTGTACCTGGGGCAGAACCTGCTCTTGTTAAATCCTGCTTTCAAATGATAATCCAGACATTTTCTTAGTTCAGACTGGTTAGCTCCAAAGGGAGGGTGGGGATAGAGTGGGTACCCTCCAATTTTTAAGAAGAGGCTTCATTTTGTTAGCTTACCAAGTAATTTGTCTGAGTTATCTTTGACTTCAGTTATTACCTTCCAATGAACTATTGGATTCTAAACTCAAAGTAACAGCACGTTGTGGTTGGTCCTTGAGAAATTTTCAAAGAAAGTGAAATGAGTCTTATGGTGTATCAGCCTCCCTTCCTTTTAGGGATCCCTCTGTTAGGGACCTAGTGCCCTCCCCTATCTTCCTGATGCAGCTCACAGGCTCTTTCCACACACAGCCTTCCCTATTCGTGAATCACTGCACCTTAAGGAGTTTAGTAGTTCTGTGTCCCCTAGCTCTGAGCCAAGAGGAATGGCACCCCCTCTCTAATAAGACAAAATCCGGAACCTCCAGGGTTTGTACAGGAAGGAGAAGGTCCTGGTGAGGAATTGCTGACTGAGCAACCTCAGCTCTGCTCCTTAACTTCTGTAGTCATCTTAGGGTTGAACCTCCAGCCTCAAGAATTTGTTTCTCAACCTTTAACTCTCTTGTCTCATAGCTAGGACAACCGGGGACTGTAAAGAAACAGTGAATTTTACTCTCCAGAGAGCAAAAGGAATTAAGCAGAGTATTACCCTCTACAAAAGATGCAGCTTGCAAAGTAGATCTCACCAAAACTTGCCTACCGTCTGGAGCTTCTGGGCCCTGTCCTGCTCCCTTGGGAGTTGTGGAGGGAAAAGAGGACCCTTCTAAAAAAAAGTCTCCCTTTTCACTTTAGCATCTTCTTTTCACTTTTTGTGACAGACTCATTTCCTAGGTCAGGGGCAGGAAGCCTTGTTTCTAGTACAGGTCGGACAGGATTCTGATTGTCTAACACAGGATACTCACCAGAGCCTTTGAGCAACTAAAATCACACGTGTGCAGGGACATGGGAAACTGGGGAAGCACACATCTATCCCTCACATCTATCCTCTGATACGATGATCCCTTGATGGCAAATACTGACTTACTGAGATCTCTTTTAGAAAGCATTTTGACTTTTTAATACACTTTAAATGCTTTAGTATGGAGGAGTGAGTCAGGCCTAGGGCAGCAGTGCACGCTTGTATGCCTTCCTGCGTGTACGTGTGTTCCTGTGTATTTGTGGGAGAGTGAAGGGTCCCTCCCTTCACTCTGTGAACAGGATTGGAAAAGGCTGCTCTTGGCCTTCATTCACATCTGTGTGATGGCACAGAACTCAGCGGTGTCGAACACGTTCAGTGGCATGTGTGCTGTGGGTGCTCAAATACATGTTGGTTGACTGAGAATCCAGTGTTCCTCCTGCGCCGGGATGGCGGCATAGGTTTGGGAATTGGGGAGGAAGGGAGAGCGTTGCCTCTGCTTGCTGCAAGGCCCGTGGACAGGAAACAGGCGGCTTTGAGAAGCTCAAGCCTGAAGATGCTTTTAATCTCCTTAGGCTTTCAGAAGTGTAGGCTGCTACCATTTTTTTGCTCACCCCACCAACTGCCTACGCCAGCCCTAACCCGAATCCAATCCTAGCCCTTCCCCTGTCCCCTGCTGTTGCGTTCCTGCAGGGTGAGCCTCTTCTCTCACTGCTGGCTCAGCTCGGCACCGGTTCCCAGGCCAATTTAACTTGAGATCGGAGCCCTCTAAACTGCTTCTGTAGCAGTTCTGGTACCCCCCAGACACACACACACACACACACCCCCACACACACCCACATTATAGTGGGGACATGGTATCCAGTCACCCTCTTTGCTGCTATAGCCACAGACCTCTGCCTTATTTCCCACTGGGATATACGATATATGGACTTAGCCTTATAACAGGGCTCTTTTTCAAAGTTCCAGAGCCTGAGCCTTTGCTATGCGCCCAGAATATTTTTTGTCATTTGTCCCTTTGCTCATTCTGTATTTACTAAGTGTCCACTCACTTAATTAATACCCAGTGTCCATGTTGGGCGTGGGGCTTGGTACCTGCACGAGGAGTTCCTGCTCGGACGCCCTGGCAGTGTCTGTCCCATCCTTCTCATCTGTCTGGGAGGCGGAGTCCTGTGATTCCCACCTGCCCCTCCCCGCTGCGTGCTGGTATGTCTGGACCTCAGGGTCCTGATCACCCCCAAGGCTCAGGCTGGTGGGAAGGAACATCGTGTTACTTTTTCCTTGAACTGCGGTGGGAGAGGCCTGCTTGAGCCTCCAGGGACAGCCCATTCTGGTACCAAGAACAGCCTTTTCCAATCCTGTCCAGCCCCAGGGGGAATATTAAGAGCCGACTGTGGCCTGTGTCACACCGTCTGCCTCATCATGTGCTCATTAGCCAAGTCCTAAAATGTCCGGGTAAAGCATAGCAGCCTGTAGGGTGAGGTGCAGTGTGAGCGTGTGTATAACGTGTGCATAATGGCACCATTGTTGGCAAAGAAGGACCTCTAGGAGGAGAAAATTAAACTATCAGCTGGAGAAAGAAGCCTCCCAAAGTCAAATGAATCAGTTCCTTAAAAAGGAATGAAATTGTGCCATTTTCAGAGACGTGGATGGACCTAGAGACTGTCATACAGAGTGAAGTCAGAAAGGGAAAAACAAATAGCGTATATTAACGCAGATATGTGGAATCTAGAAAAATGGTACAGTTGAACTTATTTGCAAAGCAGAAATAGAGACACAGATGTAGAGAACAAACGTATGGACACCAAGGGGGGTAGGGGTGGGTGGGATGGATAGGGAGATTGGGATTGACATATATACCCTACTATGTGTAAAATAGATAACTAGTAAGAACCTACTGTATAGCACAGGGAACTCTACTCGGTGCTCTGTGGTGACCTAAATGGGAAGGAAATCCAAGAAAGAGGGGATACATGTGTACGTATGGCTGATACATTTTGCTGTACAACAGAAACTAACATAACATTGTAAAGCAATTATACTCCAAAAAAAACAAAAGAATGTCTAGAGCTTAAAAGATAGAGAAGGAGGCAGATTAGCATGGGGTGGGCAGGGGACGGCCAGCTAAACTTAGGGAACAAAGAACTGGGTCGAGAGTCCTGGGTCCTACGTATCTGTCTGCCATTAAGTCCATTGTGTGTCCACGGTCTATTAACCATGCGTTTTGCTGCTTTGATATTTGAAGGCTTGCTCAACCTCGAGGGACTGCCCCTCCCAGGGCTGGCCAGTTCCTAGGTACACTAAAGGGCTCACCTGAGAGCATGCTTTTCAAATGCCTACCAACCAATCCAGAGCCTGCTCCTAAATCGCCTCCTTTATTGGGCTCTTGCATCTGGGCCACTATCTCCTTTTGCCCTAATCACCGCAGGGCCAGCTAGAGACAGCCCTTATGCCCCAGAGCTCGCTGAAATGATTCAACTAGCCAGTCTTACACCTGCTTGCCCTGCCCTGCCCGCTCTTTCCTGGGAAACCACAATAAGGGGACTTGCCTGCAATTCCCCTCATTCCCTCTGCCTCTTGACTGACCCTGGTGCTTCCTGTGTGCCCCCCGCCCCCATGACATGGTGTGCCCCCTCCTCTAGGGTATGATGAGTAACAAACTGTCTTTTCAATGGCCATAGCCTCCTGGTCTGTTGGCCTCACACAATAATAATCACACCTACAACTTCAAAGGTACAAGGAAGTCTGAGCTTCAGTTTTCTATGTTTATTTATTGGCTGCACCACGTGGCTTGCAGGATCTTAGTTCCCCGACCAGGGATTGAACCTGCGCCCTCTCGGCAGTGAAAGCTTGGAGCCCTAACCACTGGACCACCAGGGAATTCCTCTGAGCTTCAGTTTTCTGATCACGAAAATGAGAGACTGGATTCAACGGACTTTTTTGGAGTCTCCTTTTAATGACCCAGATAGGCTTGTTTGCTTCCCCCCGAACTCCCTGAGAACCGGTGACCCTGGGCATCCTCTCCTCTCCCGGGCACTCAGGGGGCGGAAGATGCTGCCCATCTTCCTATGCTCACTGCCGTGTGTATCCTTCCTGGCAATCCAAACGAAAGAACTCTGCCTCTTCAAGGTGGGGATTGGAATTCTGAATAAAAGTCAGATAATGCTAATGCGGACATCCTTTTGAAGTGAAAAGGTTCAAAAGAAAATGCTGAATTCAACTGCTTCAATGTGGAACTGTTTATTATCCAGCTTTAAAATCTCCATGGATTAAGACTTGGCAACATGGATCTTCAATTTTTTTGCTTTTCCAGAATCATAGATGTGCCCTTAGAGGCATGGTTGTCCCATTTCTCCCTCTCCCCCCAGCCCCCAAGCAGGAGCCCCTTGCACAGTGTCTTTCCTTTTCTTTGATTGTGTTAAGAACACCTAACATGAGCTCTCCCCTCTTAACAAACGTTTATGTGTACAATCCAGTCTGATTAATATAGGCGCAATGTTGTACAGCAGATGTCTAGAACTTATCCATCCCGCATAACTGAAACTTCATGCTTGTCGAAGGACACTTCCTTATCCCCCTGCCCCGAGCCTCTGACAAACACCAGTTTACTCTCTGATTCTAGGAGTCTGACTGTTATAGATGCCTCATATATATGGAATCATGCAGGATTTGTCCTACTGTCTGCTGTGTCTTAGAGGCAATTTTTTGGACTCTGGGGTTGCTCCAACTTGTCACATGGATGTCTTGACCTGGGCCCAGGGCTTCAGGTATAGCTGCCCACACGGGTCGTGAGGGTTCATACACATCTTAGATCTAGGCTCCTAGTTGATGTGGCCCCAGGCAGAGAACACTCCTGGCTCTGTATTTGAAGTAGAGTAGTTTTACTGTCTAAGTCCCCTAGATGGTGCTACATGTCAAGTGTGAGTGTTTCTTTTCTTTTTTTTCATTTTTTCCTTTCTTTTGAAGCTGCTGGCATCTCCCTGTGGCTCCCAGGCCGAAGTTAGCATCCCTTGCCTTAGTGGAAAGTTACTGCTGTCTGACTTGGTGAGTGATGTCAGAGATGATTTCTACTGGAGATAATCCTCACCTCTGGGCATTTCAAAATGATTTAGGGTATGAGTGTGTTGTATGACTTGTTTACGTGTGTGGCACCTGGCTCTCATTCCTGGTCGCATGACTGTATCATCAGAAACACTGTGTGCACGGAAGCAGGTTGATCTTTACAGTGATCTGTCTGGGGAGGGAGGATGGGGAGGTGGGAGATGTCAGAGTTAAGGTAGAGTCCATACCTTTTCTTCATCCCTTTCTCTCCCTGATTCAACTTTTCATTAGATAAGAAAAATATCCGGGAGACCCTGATCCATCACAAGCTTTCAAATGTCTCCCTTATCTGCTCTCCAGCCTTCCTGAAATGCCACCGGGTCATATCCATTTTTTTGCATTATCAGGAGTCTTCCTAACAAGTATATATCCATTCACACCCATAGCTGACTGAAATCACTCTGATTTGGGAGTCAGAATTTTAACAATGGAGATAAAAGGATGCTTTAGGAATGTAAGGAGACTTTTTGTGATGTGAGGGCTGAAAATGGGGGAAGACCAGGGGCATCATGAGGGGTGGGAGAAGACCTGGGAAGATGCCAGACAGTTTAAGGAAGCACTAAGATGGGAAGTGGAGAGAAACGAAGGTACATTTTGCCAGGTAATGTTGAGGACTGCTGGCCTCCTATAAGAATGGGGCTCTCTTGATCCAACATGGATGCCCTGGGAGCTATCTCTTAGCAGAGGAGATGCTCACTATACTTTGCTAGGGTCCCTGATCACGTCTGGTCTGTGTGTATTCTAACCAACTGACAGGCATCTTATTTGTTCCCAGTAATTGCTTTATGTTGAGGAAGTCACTATAGAATAAACTCAGCCTTTTGGGATGAGAAAAGTTTGGTTGCTCATTGGTGAAAACAGGTGGGCTGCAGCTCTTGGTGCAATTTGTTAGGTGCTCTTGGCAACATCTTATGGCTTTGCTCTATCATTTGAGGCCGTGGGAGGTCATCTGCTGGTGAAGTAGGTCATCAGGAGAAAGGTGGGGCAAGGACAGGCTCAGGCTTCCTGATACTCTGGGTTTTAGAGGAGTGAAATGTGAAGTGAGGAGAGAGATGGTCAGAAAAGGAACAGCAGTCACCCAAGTAATGAATTCAGTTGAATCAGTCATTTTCAGTTTTCTCTTTGTAGTTAATTTCCATATTGCAGTCTAAAGCAAGACTTCTGTCCTGACTGCCTTTGTTTTCCTTCATTTCACTCTGTAAGCTTGATTCCAGCTTTTGTATTTTATAGTCCACTGATTTGGACTTGCAAACAGTATGTTGAGGAAAGAAGGGCAGGAAAAGTGAAGAGGGAAAGAAGGCTGACAAGGGAGCAGAGTCTCTTGCCTTCTGTGGTGTATGTCCTGACCCCTGGGACACAGGCTTGCAAGTTGACGCAGGCAGCCCACACTCCTCTGTGATGTGGTGGTGCTGTCTGACTCAGGTGATGGGAACACACCGTTCTTGCAACTTATCTGATTTCTTAAATAGACCCAGGGTTCTAGTCTGTCTTACTTGCACACACTGTCAACTTCTTCTAAGATGTTGGCTGATAAAGGCTTAAAATATCACCTCTCCTAGGGATTTTTGTACCTTAATTAAGACCTCTTGAATGAAATCCAAACTCCTTAGTTTGTTTTCAGTGTCCTCTATGCTCTGTTCCCAGTCTTACATTCCTAGATATACTCCCCTTTCAGTGGCTTTCAAGCCATCCACGTCACTGGACAGTGACCTCTTCCAAGGCAGGTGTATGATTTACTCTTTGGTATTTGTGGTAGATACCTAATGAATCATGCTTCCCTGAATTCAAACCCCATGTATTCTCCTCCCTCACTAAGTCTGGATTGACCTCATGACTTGCTTGTACAAATAAAACATGGTGGAAATGATGTTGTGCAAGTTTCTGGGTCTAGGCCATAAGAGGCTTTGCAGCTTTTGCTTTTGCTCACTTGCTGTCTGGAATGCCATGCAAGAAAGCCTGGTAAGAGGGGAGCCCTGGAGTATGCAAGACCCTGTGGAGAGGGAGAGGGCCATCTAGCTGCTAGCTGGTCACAGTCATCTTGGCGGAGATCCCAGACTATGCCTGAGGCTATCCTGGATTTTCCATTCCTGGTGAAACCATAAGCTGATTGTGGAGGGGAGATAAGCCATGCTCCTGAGCCCAGTGTAGATTGCAGAATTGTGAATAACTAAGTGGTGATTGTTGTCCTAAGCCACTAAGTTCTGGGATATTTGTTACACAGCAGTAGATAGCTGATACAGTATTGTAAATCATCTGTGTATCTGCATGCCAAACGGAGTTTCATTAGTTGGCTCAATATTTCTTAGGCATGCTTCACACCTTCTCATGCCCCATGCTCATGTTCTTCCAACCTGGAAAAACTGATTTTTCCCTTTTATCTACCAAAACACAATGGATTCTACCTTCTCTGATGCCCCAACTAGGATTGATCCTCCTCCTTCTGAACTCCTTTGGTGTCTCCTGCTATTTGGCATATCCTGTCTTTGTGTATATGTCTTTCTCACTAATTAAATTTTAAACTTTTCAAGGTCAGTTTCTATTTTTTTAAACATCTTTACTGATATATAATTCACACACCAACAAATTCACTCGTTTGAAGCATACAATTCAATGAGTTTTAGTGTATTTGTAGAGTTGTGCAACTATTACCACAGTCTGAGTTTGGGATAATTTCATCACTCCAGAAGGAAACCCCATACCCATTCCACCCAACCCCTAGCCTGAGACAACCACTAATCTACTTCTAAAAAAAAATTATTGAAGTATAGTTTATTTGCAATGTTGTGTTCACTAATCTACTTTTGATTTCCACGGATTTAGGACTTTTTTTGGTCAAGCAATGGAAGTCTAATCACTCTGCGCTGACTAATTGAGTGAAACCTCTAAACCTTTTTAAGACCAGGAATGATTGTGCAGTGGTCCAATTTCAGGTTCAGTGACAGGAGCAGAGAGGGACTTTTGCTGAGGAAGGTTTCCATGGCACTTCATACATTGCCCCATAGCTGCATCTCTGTTACTCCTCAGAGGTGAGTGTTCTGGAGAAAGGACATGGTGGGATCTTGAGTCAAAGCTTGCCTCTGCTGGTTACTAGTTCTGAGGTCTAGTACTAGTTACCCACCTTCTCTGAGCTTCGGTTTCCTCAGTGATAAGACTTCATAAAGAGATGACACACAGGGTAGAGTTCCCTGTGCTATACAGTAGGTTCTTATTAGTTATCTATTTTCTATCTAGTAGTGTGTATATGTCAATCCCAATCTCCCAATTTATCCCTCCCCTGGTAACCCCAATAAAAATTTTAAAAAAAGAAAAAAAAGAGATGACACCTCCCACACCTCCCATTGTACCTACAAAGTTATTTCCCTTCTCCTAGTGCTTGTCCTTTCACTATCCTCCAGGTCCTCTTCCACCCCAGCTGCCACCTCAACTCTGCTCCGGGTGGATTGCTCTGCTTGAATGAGAACTGGGTGGACCAAGGCACTGTGGGTGGGAGGTCCCTGGAGAGCTGGGGACCGTGTCATGGCACCAGGAGGATGATGTGATACCCTAGGACCAGACATTCCCAGATAGAAGACTCCCTGGATACAATTCCATCAATCCCTTCCAAAGATAAGACTTTGGACCATGGCTCTTCCTCTTTTAGTTCTCTCTATAGTGATTTTTGGGGCACATGTGTCTAGGCAGCCATTTAGTTGCAGACGAGGTTAGCTGCAGATTGCTGGTCTTTTTGTACAGATCGGCTGACATAGATTTGCTCACACAGAACGCTGGCTAAGCTTTGTGGTGGTTTGGGCTCCCCGGGAAAAGGCAGGAGACAAAGACAAATGTGGGCAAACACAGGGCTAGGCTCCTCTGAATATGCCAGTGGACTTGATGTACTCTGTTCTCTCTCAGCTTTCACAATATTTACAACTGGGGCCGCGTGTTTCATGCTGAACTCCTGTGGAGAGAGCGGGCAGGGAGCAGGCTGAGCCACGTGCAATGGCACATGCTCTCTGCTGGGCATCCCCGCCAGGGGGCTCCTGGGGGCAGGGGGATAAGACTGCACAAGCAGAGCAGCTTCTATAGAGTCAGGGCATTCTAGGGACAGAGTTGTTCACTGTCACCGCACAGGCAAGGTGGGAGGGACCCTGGCAAACACTGAGAGGTGGGGTTGCTCTCTAGCTTGGTCTCGTGGGGCAGAACTGGCACCTTCACCGTGCTCGGACTCTGATTGGTTCCCGCTTTGGGCAAAGAGGACCAAGAAGGGCCTTTTGCTCCTCAGTTTCCCCCTAGTCCTGTCGTCTCAATAGACCTAGCTCCAAAGCCTGGGCTCTCCCCCTCAAACCTGCCAGATGCTCTGGTGAAGCTCTGCATGTTCTGCTGTGCGCCACTGGGTCTTCCCATCTTTGCTCTGATCCAGGTTCCTGGCTGCTCCGTGTAGCCCTCCCACCCCTCCCAGGGATGGAGTCGGACACGGGGACTGGGGAGGAGTTGGGAAGTTCAGGTCATGGTTCCTTCCGCTGACTGTTAAGAGAATTCCCATCACCAGCACGGTGGCTTCTGCAGGATGGAGGGTACCTACCTGTCAATCTAGCTCTGTCCTTGGTCAGAAGGGATCAACATGAGCTTCGTTAACGTCTTTCTTCTCAGACAAAGCCCGAGGGTGAAAGAGAGGAAGCTGTCGTAGGTGTGTCCTAAGTGCAGGAGCAGGGGCTGGGCATGTGAGGATGTGAGCAAAGACACGCAGAAGACTCACTCTCTGACCCTTTTGATTGTTTTCTCCCCCAATCCCTTCTCCACTCCTGTACCCCAACACTCACAAAAATAGGAAGTGATGTCATCACACATGTGCATGCCTCCCCTTCCAGCGAGGATGCCTCCCTCCAGGTCACCACTTCCTGTTTCTGAGTCATCGGGAAGGTAATTTCCCTCTGATGCTCTACATCCTCAGGGACGCTCTGATCACCAGCATCTACCCAGTTTCCTCTTCTTCTATCCTTTCTTTTCTTTTAAATAAAAAAGAAAGTGCACCCCACCCCCCCTAAAAAAAAAAAAAGAAAAACTAAACTAAACACAGTACAGCTGCTGGTCAAGCTGCTGCAAGCTCACAAAATGCACGGTGGATTACAGCCGTCAGCCCCTATTTGGAAGGATGGCTGAGTGCCTGGATTTAATTGGATAATTACAAGTGAAGATGATTCTGGAGAGCCTCTCCTTCTGTAAGAAGATCTGCCCTAGATCTTGACTACTAAGGGAAAGAGAGGTATTTGACTGCTCTCCCAATATATAGAATGAATCAAACTGCCAGAATAAGATACCCGGGAGGAACAAGACGGCATTGGAAGGATTTGTTAAGAGTCAACTGAAGCAGATCTTCAAGGAGCCAGTTCTGTAGACAGCCCCCACTGCATTTTCCCCCCTTCTCCTTTTCTCTCCCCCTCCTCCTTCCTTTGCAGTCCTCCCTCCCCCTTTCCCTCCCTCCCTCCCTTCATTCTTCCTTCCTTCCCTCCCCCCTCCCTTTCTTTCTTTCCTTCTTTCTTTCTTTCCTTCTTTCTTCTCTTTCCCTCTCCCTCCCTCTCTTATCCCTTCCTTCTTTCCCTCCTTCTTCCTTAAATCATGCAGCACACTTGCACTTGCTTTCTGCCTATTTTTCGCTTTCTCTCTGATTTTCACAGGAGGGAGTGACTAGTAGAATCCGGGATATAAAGCAAGTGCTTCGGGCTCAGTAATTCATTTCCTAACCACTTACTGAATATACTAGGTGCCAAGTGCTTTGCTAGGTGCAGGGCTCAGAGACGTATAGGGTACCCTCCTGGCCTTCAAGAATCTCACAGTCTGTGGAGACATTTTGTTTAATCCATTCATCTGTGGATGGACACTGGGGTTATTAAATGATGTTTTAAATAAAACAGGGGCAGGATTAGAGGCTGGGAGGGTCAAGTGGAACTCAAAACTAGAGAAGTGAAGGGAAGCAAGGATCACAAGTGCATTTTTGGTGGATTTGCCCGGATTAGGGAAGGGGCATCCATTCTGCACAGGCTGGCGGCAAGAAAGCCAGCGATGGAGTTGGGAAGATCTATACATTCCTAAGGGCCCAGGACCCCCAAGAGACTTCCTACTAATTACCCCCAAATTTCTCGGCATAAGTCGGGAGGGAGGCCGGACCTGGCGGAGGTGGGGCAGTTGGTGTGAGAAGGGGGAAGAGCGGAATGGCCTCCCCAGGCTTTGCAGGGGGAGCTGGGGCTGGCAGATTGGACACCTGGCCGCACCCCACGTGATTTCCTTCCCCACTCCCAGGGGGCTCCCCCTCTCTTCATAGCTTCTTCTTTGTTTTCCTTGCTCTCCGAGCTGTTAAATTTCGATTGGGAGTAGAATGGAGGAGCTTTAAAGTCAGTGCCATGGAAATTTTGCAACAGAGGGATCTAGAAAACCTCTCCATCTGAGCCCGTCTCCCAGATCGAAGCCTGGCCTCCCGGGAGTGTGGCCCCAGCCTCTGACTTCACGAAGGGCCAGCGGGACCCGTGGCCCACAGCCTGGGCTTGGAGGCAGAGGACCGTCCAGGTCCTGGTGCTGCGTGGCCACGGGGCGGGCTGTGGAACCGCTCTGATCCTCGGTGTCTTCATCGGCGGGGAGAGACGAGCCTAGGCTGTGGGAACCCCAAGGACAATGACGCAGGCAAACTGTGGGTCACGACAGCGACCGCCCTGAGTGTCTGGACCGTCGGCTGCTCTACGGGACTCCTCTCCTCCCTGCCCGGTCACACCCTCGCCTCGTGCACTGGTGTTCCCCCGTCCACTGAATCCTAATCCCCTTCTTTTTTTTTTTTAAGTCTTTATTGAATTCGTTACAATATTGCTTCTGTTTTATGTTTTGGTTTTTTGGCTGCAAGGCATTTGGGATCTTAGCTCCCCAACCAGGGATCGAACTCGCACCCCCTGCATGGGAAGGCAAAGTCCCAACCACTGGACCGCCAGGGAAGCCCCCTAATCCCCTTCTAAGCCCATCCCGGTGAGAAGATATCAAGCGTCTGCAGCCTGGCCTGTGAGCGCCCCTCCCATGGGGCGGGGGCGTGGTCTTCTGGGCTCCGCGGGCCGATAACGTTTCATGTATTATTTGGGCTCACTCACCGGGGTTACTTTGGAAGCATGGCTTTGTGAGGGCTTCTGGGAGCCTGGCTGGGAATTACGCAACCGCTTTAGTCTGGTGCACTGAAGCCGCTGCTTCCCAGAGCCAGGGGCCCTCAGCAGGAGAAGATGTGCTGGGAAAGCGGGTGAAATTGAACTTCTTAGGTTCCCAGGGGACAGAGGAGAGCGTGGCGGCTGTCTTCTCTCCAGAGGTTCTGACGAGGACCGACCTTGGTTGTGAGCCAAGTGATGAGGAAAGCGGGGTGCACGATACACAGAGGTGGGTCCTCTCAGCTCTGAGTCCCCACGCTGGGGAGAGGCTGGCCCCTGCGACTGGGAGGGAGAAGGGAGAAGAGGAGAAGCAGGGGAGGGCAGGGGAGGAAACAGAGAACAGAAAGGAGAAGGGAGATGGAGGGGGCGGAGGGGGTTGGTGGAGAGAGAACGCTGCCACCTGCGCAGGAAATGGCTTATTTCGCTGCAGACGCCCCTGCCTGCCGTAGCTTTCCCTCCTCGAGGTCCTTCTGTCCCATTCTCCTCAAGTGCCCTTTCAGGGGCAGAACCTGCTGTTCTATAGGGTATGAAAGTGGAGGTTCCCGAGCTAAGGAGCGGGGGGGAGGGGAAGGGGGACAAGAAAAGGCACCTTTGAGCTAATGGGGTGGCTCAGCCTAGACTCCTGTTTCATCCACCAAGGCAGACGTTGGCTACCCTCCAATTCCTTCCCTGGCCTGCTGCAGGCCAGTCTATAGGAGCACATCTTCCAACACATCAGCTTTCTAAAGACCT
Source organism: Balaenoptera musculus (assembly GCF_009873245.2). Lineage (NCBI taxonomy): Eukaryota > Metazoa > Chordata > Mammalia > Artiodactyla > Balaenopteridae > Balaenoptera > Balaenoptera musculus. Next base: position 14,631,830 of record NC_045790.1, on the reverse strand, counting down.
GATCCCGTCTTTTGAGGTAGGTGTGATCACTCCCATTTTACAGATGAGTGGTCTGGGGCTCAGAGAGTTTAAGGAGTATGCCTCGGGTCACACAGCTGTTAAGAGGCAAAGCCAGCTCTCAGCTCCACTTCTGCCTGGCTCCAAAGCTATTCCTTATGGTGCTTGACAAAACCCAAATTTTCTTTGATTCTCTCTCCAAAATGTGTCCGGATTCTGTCTACCTTCCTTCACACCCACTGATACATCCAGACTGGACCATCGTCATCTCTTAACTGGCAATTTGCAATAGCTTCTTAACTGGTCACCCTGTTCCTGCTTTTTTCTCTGTCCAATGTGCTCTCCACAGGGCTCTAGAGAAATAATCTTAAAAGGTAAATTGGCTTAGGACACGCCTAGCCATAAAACTCAAGGGCTTCCTAGTGCAGTTGGGCTCAACTCTGGACTTCTTAACGTGGGCTGCAGGATCTGTAAGAGCTGACTCAGCTCTCTCCGAGGGTCTGAAACTCATTACACAGTTTTATTAGCACCACTGTCTTCTTCACTTAGCGTGATCCAGCTACACTGGACATTCAGTTCTTTTCTACCTCAGAACCTTAGCACATGCTGCTTTTTCAGAATGGAAGATGGTCCCTCCAATCTTCATCTGGCTAATTCTCATTCAGTAGTTTGGATTTCAGCTTAAATGTCACTTCCTTATAGAGAAGAGACCTTTCCTGAACCCCTCAACTGAATGAAACCATCCTTGTGCTTGGAGCTTCTTGGTTGGCAAAGAAGGAAACGGGATGAGTTACAAAGGTCTCATTGTCAGAAGGGAGAGAGAATGTTAGTTCTTCACGGGTGAGAGTTTCCTCTGGCGCAGAATTCCTTCCCTAGGAACCATAAGCTAATGTAAACGGCAGACTGTCCTCAACATAAATCATACGATTAAGCGTGGCCTCGATGGACCACTCTCTGTGGGAAGACTTGCCAGGGAAGCCTTCACAGAGGAGATGGGTAAGACCTCTCCCTTGTGGATGGAAGGATTTGGATTAGCTAGAAGGGAAAACAGCCTGGCCGTGGCTTGATGAAGTGTGGGAATGAAAGCACTGAAAGACCAGTGTGTATGCAGTAGGCACCTCGTATATCTTAGCTTGGATTTTTCTAGTCCTTAAAGTTTCCTTAGTAATGCACACCTCTGCTGTGGTATCCACTGTGGTTTTTAGGCCAATCCACAGAGGGGCTAATCTCTGTCTGCCTCCTGTGTTCACTTCCTCTTTATCCACCCAAACGTTTCAGCAACTCTGCCCGGCAGGGCCGGGACTAGGGTTCAGCAAGCAAGGCGCTGAGGGCATTTGGTGGGAGAGCCGAGCTTGAGGACCTGCTCAAATGCTTTGCCCTGGGACACCGACTCCTGTGGGCCAGTGTCTGACCTTAGCCAATCAGGCCATCACCAGTTATGCTGAAAAAAGCAACAGAAACCTTGATTCAAGTGTGTAGGGAGGAAGTGGAGAGTGGCCCTAGAAAGAGGCCAGGAGTTGGACACATTCATCCAAAAGGCCTTTCCAAAAACATCTGACTTAGTTTCTTTACATTGTCAAGAAGACTTTTAAAGCCCAGCTGCCTCTTATTAATCCTGTTTGGGCTGATCCCCTTCCCGCCAACCTAGCTCTCGGGCTGTGCCAGCATAAACGGCTAGGTGGAAGTGGAGGGCACACGGAGTGACGTCAGTGGCTAGGTCTGGGCTTCAGATCTCAGCCCAAGCAGCTGAGAACACAGCACCTTGGTCCTCTTCCAGTGAGAACAGAAAATGCTCTACCCACTGCCCTCGAAGGCCTGCAAGCCTTGGGGGGACCGGAGGATGGACGGGAGAGCGTAGGGTGCCTATGCTGCGTGACTTAAGGGGTGGCCTGTAGACTCCAGGGCCATAAATCTTTCTCAGTATGAGGTAGGGAAAGGAACATGAGTCTGGGGGATCACAGAGCTCTGAGTCTGAATGTAGGCATCTCCTAATTGTATGACCTTGGGCAAGTTAACCAACATCTCTGAACAGCGTTTCCTCAATGGTACGATGTGAATAATGATACCAGTACCCACCTAAGAGGGTTGTTGTTGGGATTAAAATGGGTTTCTTTACGTGAAGCGCTCAGCACAGACAGGGTCTGGTGCAAAATAGATGTTCAATAAATGCTACCTCTCTTTTTTCCCTCTCCCCTCCATCCCCTCCTCCCTCCCTCCCTCCCTCCCTTCCTTCCTCCCTCCTCCCCTCCCTCCCTCTCTCTTCCCCCCTTCCTCCCCCCCCCCCAGTTTTCCCTCCTTCTCTTCTATCTTTTCCTCTCTCCCTCCCCCCTTTCCTTCTCCTCCTTCAGAGAAAGCTAATACCTAACAGTCTGTGGGAGTTAGGTGGGATGAAATCAACAAGGAACGCAAACCTTGAAAGGCTTAGGAATCAGAGGCATCAGAATCTCAGTACCTCTGAAAGCTGAGAGACTAGGAAGGGGCAAAACACAGAAGGGCTGGCGGAAAGTTTGCACACAGAACACTTAAGCACTCATTTTCACTCTCTCTTCAGGCATCCAGGCAAGTGCCCCTCTACCTGCTTCTCCCCACCACATGCTCTCCCCAAGATTGTAGACTTAGACTGGCATGCATGTAATGTGCTAAAAACAGGTACTAAGGGAAACTTTGCACCCTGAAGTGCAAAGGGAATATACATGGGCTATTTAGCTAAGTGAGATCCCCTTAGCCCCTTGTGCTGCTGAGCTCACTCAGTGCAGGAGGCCAGGTGAGGAGAGTGGAGATTGTATTCTTGGAAAACTGTCCAGCTCCAGACAAAGACCTAACAGAATAGATGGCTCCTCCCTGGAGCTCTGGTGAAGCTCACCAGGCAATTAACCCTGCCTATACATGAGAAACCTCTAATAAATGCTTTGTTCCTCACCATTAGGTATGAAAAGAGGAGGTCAAGAATCACGAAAATTTGAGGCAAGCCCAGAAGGTCAAACATTTGACCATTAGGAGCTCAAGAGGGAGAAAAAAAAAAGAAAATAGAGGGGTTAACTATCAAAGAAATGGGAACAAAATCTTCAAAGCATCTAAAGTCCTGGATTTCCAGTCGAGAAAAGCTTAGTGAATGCTTAGCCTAATGGATGAAAAAAAGAGGCCTCATGCAAGGCACATTATTGTGAAATATTAGGACCCTACCAGAGAGGAACAAAGCAGATTATATGCAAAGGACCAGAAATCAGATAAGATTTTCAACCTTTTGGATATGGTGTAGCAGCGCCTTCCACATTCTGAGGGAAGAATGATTTCCCACCTAGTCCTAGTCCTAACAAAATGACCAGTCAGGAGTGAAGACAGGTCTTGGACTTCCCTGGTGGCGCAGTGGTTAAGAATCTGCCTGCCAATGCAGGGGACACGGGTTCGAGCCCTGTTCAGGGAAGATCCCACATGCTGTGGAGCAACTAGGCCCGTGAGCCACAACTACTGAGCCTGTGCTCTAGAGCCCGCGAGCCACAACTACTGAAGCCCGCTCACCTAGAGCCCGTGATCCGCAACAAGAGAAGCCACCACAGTGAGAAGTCTGCGCACCACAGCAAAAGAGTAGCCCCTGCTCGCCTCAACTAGAGAAAAGCCCGCGTGCAGCAATGAAGACCCAATGCAGCTCCCCCCCAAAAAAAGAAAAAAAAAGAGTGAAGGCAGTTCTCAAATAATGTGCCTTCCTTGCACCCTTTTTTCAGAAAGCTACTGTAGGATGTGCTCCACCAAATGAGGATGAAAACCGAGAAATAGGAAGATTTGGAATCTAGGAATCACAGACAATAAAACCGATGGAAGTAAAGACAATAAAACCGATGGAAGTAAAGGAAATTAGTAAGATGACGGTAAAGGGAAGCTCAAGACAACAGTAGGAACAGCCGAGTGAGAAATCCTTCCATATGAAAGGGATGATGGACGATTGTGTGAGAGAAAGGTAACAAGTGGTAGATTTCCTGGTGTGTTTCACTGTGTTGAGAGTTTTACTGTTCTTTGGGAAGGTGTGGGCTGAATTAGAGATAGATACTAGAAAGACAGATCGAAAACAAAAGCAATTATGCAAAACAAAATGTGTACAAGGAAAAACATTATCATAGTACACTAAATGTATAAAAGTATATAGATATGTTAATATAATTGTTGAATAATAATTTCACCACTAAGCATAATGTAACTGTATGGGGAGGATAGAGGGAGGGAAAAGGGATGTTTGTATGCCTGGTGGGAGATGGTGAGGGGTTGGTAAAGAGAACAGAATCCTTATCTTCCGTAGTAGGAAGAGAAAAGATAATGTCAAACTCTAAAAAGTTAAAATAGAGTACACATGGGCTATTTAGAAAAATGAGGATTATAGAAATATATTTTAAAAATGATTAAGACGTAACACTGTTCGACTTCAAAAAAGCTATGCTTCTGCCTTACTTTAATTAAGATAAAAAGAATGGGAAATGAGGAGTGTTTATTGCACAACTGGGTTGTGAAGACCATCAGCCAAAAGTGGGATTTTGAGTCATAGTGACTTTTTTTTAAGGATAGGAGAGGCTGAGGTGCATTTATAAGCTACAGTCTGAGGGGGATGATAGAGAGAGATGGAAGATCCAGAAAAAAAGAGAGAGAATTCATGTTGCAGGATAAGATCTAAAGCAGAGGTCGGTGGATGAATGAACCTCAGAAAAATGTCTGGAGAAGGAAGGGTAGGTCTAGACACAGATGCATTTGGGATGCTGAGAGAGCTCTCACCCGAGGGCGCCTATTTTCTTTGTGAAATAAGAGAGAAGATGTGTAGTTAGAGTGAAGACATTGTTAGGGAGACAGTTTAAGGAGAGTGTTAAAGTTGGAATCATTACTGTAGTGACTAGGGACAGAGAGCTGACCTGGGCAGGTAGCAGAGTACCTGAGCAGACCTGAGAATGGAAACTATGCCTTTGGAATGGCAAACCTTCCCAGCTGTGCATTTTCTCTAGTCACCTCTGCAATCCTGGAGAGCATGCATGTTGGGATATTGGAGATTTGCTAGATGAGCATAGCCCCAGGACAGGACCGAGGAGCTGCAGGTGATGGAGAGAAATGACTGATGGTCTGTCGTGTAGGGTCTGGTCTAGAGAAGGGAGGAGATGAAGCAGAGAAGTGTGAACAGACTGGGAGAAAAGGCTGCAGGGGTTTGGTGCACTCTGCGAAGATGGGGAGTAAAGTGGGAAAAAAGAGAGCGAGGGGGCTGAAGGATAGGGTGTTGTCACTGGAAGTGGGCCCTAGAGTCTGAGGCTAAGATTTTGGCAGTGGGGCAGTTCTAGCATGGACAGTTGACCTGAAGACAATGAAGCCAGGGTGCCCAGCATGAGGGCAATGCTTGAGGTGAGGAGAAGCTAGTGAGACAGTTGCCAAAGTCTGACGAGTGAAGGTAGAATTACTAGGAGGTCAGACATGAGTGCTATGGGGCCAGGCAGAGAGTGGTAGAGCCAGATAGCAAGAGGGCCAAAAGGGGGGAACTTTCAAAAATGAAAGTGAGAAGGTGGGAGAGTATCCCACCTTTAGAATATGGGACTTGGAAATGTGTACACTCCACATTCTACAGGGCTGTGAGGGAAGTGATGTCCTTGGGGAAGGGTCAGGTTCAGATATGGCAAGTTGATGGAGGGAGCACCTTTCAAAGGTGCTAGACTTTGACAATATTGGGAGGGAGGTTAGCAGAAAGCAGATGAGTCAGCTGAGAGGCAGAGGGGCATGCATCGTAAACTGAGGTCAAGGAGATGAGAGGCGTGGAACTAACTGATTTTAAGGGCTTGACTGAAAAACTCTGATGCAGAAACATTTTCTTTTACTGGAAGAGAGACAGACCTACACATGAGGTGGGGAGAAGGGCAAGGTCAAACACACTGCCTACATCTGGTCCTTAGGAGCTCCCAAAATGGAAAACAAACAAACAAGTGCTATCCATGCCAGAGAGGAAGGGGGTTCCCATGCTGCTGAGTTGGCTGGAATCCTACTAGTTATTTCAGTTTAATACTTTTAAAGTGGATAACACAAATCCAGCAGCTTCTGATTAGCACAATCAAGCTCAACTTACTTGATGACAAGGGTATGTCTAAGAATCTTGTTTTTCTCCAGGACTAAAATCAGGTTGGGAATCTTAGGATGGTATTTTTCTTGAGATGGGTGTCTATTAAAATTAATTTTGTCCTTTTCTGGAACGGCCCTACATAGGGCTTCTTAAACTTACTCTTTGACTCCCATCATTTAGTATTTTCTAGGGTTTCTTGCAACTTTCCTTGACAGAATTCCACCCTCCGCCACCCAATTCCCTGCTTCCTGAGCACTGCTGGAGCTAATCACACAACTCGGGGGATTAATAGTGCTACAGATTCATGAGGGCATGCTTCCTACTTCTTCAAGAAAAGCGAAGGCCAAAAAACATGATCTTCCTCAATATCTTTTTTTAAAATTAATTTTTGTTGGAGTATAGTTGATTTACAGTGTTGTGTTAGTTTCTGCTGTACAGCAAAGTGAATCAGTTATACATATATCCACTCTTTTTTGGATTCTTTTCCCATATAGGTCATTACAGACTATTGAGTAGAGCAGGGGTCCCCAACCCCCAGGCCACGGACTGGTAGTGGTCCGTGGCCTGTTAGGAATCGGGCATCACAGCAGGAGGTGAGCGGTAGGCGAGCTAGCGAAGCTTCACCTGTATTTTCAGCCTCTCCCCATCGCTTGCATTACCGCCTGAGCTCTGCCTTCTGTCAGCATTATGGTGAGTTGTATAATCATTTCATTATATATTGCAATGTAATAATAATAGAAATAAAGTGCACAATAAATGTAATGCACTTGAATCATCCTGAAACTATGCCCCCCCTTCCCCGTCTGTGGAAAAATTGTCTTCCACGAAACCGGTCCCTGGTGCCAAAAGTTTGGGGACTGCTGGAGTAGAGTTCCCTGTGCTCTACAGTAGGTCCTTATTAGTTATCTATCTTATATATAGTCGTGTGTATATGTCAATCCCAATCTCCCAATTTATCCCTCCTCCCCTTTCCCCCTTGGTAACTGTGTTTGTTTTCTACATTTGTGACTCTATTTCTGCTTTGTAAATAAATTCACTTGTACCATTTTTTTTTTTTTAGATTCTGCAAGTAAGGGATATTATATGATATTTGTCTTTCTCTGTCTGACTTCACTCAGTATGACAATCTCTAGGTCCATCCATGTTGCTGCAAATGGCATTATTTCAATAGAGCTACCATATGATCAATATCTTTAAACTTTCCTATACACTTTTGTAACTGATCTGCAGCTTTACTTTCCCTGCTGTTTTCTGCAGGCTTAGAGCTTACTTGTGCTTTATGTTCAGATCTGAGGAGTTGCCATGCTCTTGGCCCGACTCCTATCACATCAGGCACTGCTGCATTAATCAACCCCTCTACCTCCTCTCCCTGTCTTGGCTAATATCCTCAATCTTCCTCTCTCTTAACAGTTCCTTCCTCTCAATCAATAAACATTGTCAAGTCTTCCCCATTCTAGAAACACCAATGTCCACCAGACCCTCCCTTGGTCTCTGAGCCCCCTTAGCCACTTCTCTTCTCCTTTGGTCTGCTATCGAATTGCACTTTTGGAGACCAATGTCTCCCAAATGGCTGTATCCAGAAGATCTTTTTTTTTTTTTTTTTTTTTTGCATTTGTTCTAGGTTTTCTCTAGCTTTCTTCTGAATCCGGCACCACTGATGACTCTCATTTTCTTATAGCATTATGCATTTGGCTTCCAGAACTCTATAATCTCCTGATTTTTCTTGTACCTTTCCAATTATTTATTAACTGTCTCCTGCAGGAGACCCTCTTCTGTGCAACTTCCCAGTATTTGGGTTCTCCCTTGGGGCCTGTCCTTGGCTTGCTGTGCTTCTTCGGGGAAGAGCTCATCCCTACCTATGACTTCAGTTACCACCTAGATGTAGGCAACCTCCAGGTCTCTTTGGGAGGACCGGATGTGTACATTCTGTTGCATCTCTGCTTGAGGTCTCACAGACACCTCAATTCAATATCTTCAACACTTGACTCATCATTTCAAACCAGCTCTCTTGAGCTGGGGACTTGATGCCATATGTGCCCCTCTTTCACACACCTAAACAATCACCAAGACCTGGACTTTTTCTTTCTAATTAATTTTTGGATTTGTCCTCTCACCTCCATTCATATTTTGAGCACCCTAATTTGTGCCTTTACTAATTTTCAACTTAATATTGTAAGTTTCCTGTCTTATCTCTGCCTCTAATCTTGTCTTTGTTAAATCTACCCTTTGCTCCTCTGCTATCGTGATCTGTTTAAAACACTGCTCTGGCCATGTCACTCCCTGTTTTAAAACCTTCCAAGAGCTCCACATTGTCTATGGGATAAAGTTCACGCTCCTTAACACAGCATGCAGGGCCCAGCACCAACTAGCCTCTCCAGATCTTTCTGCCCCTCTGCCCTTCCTTCCTTCCTGCCTGCCTCACGTTTATTCTCTAACAATACTGGCTGCCTCAGCATTCTCAGCCCACGCCTGCCTGGCATCACGGTTTTGCTTAGATGGTCCCCTTGGTGAAGATGGTCCCTTTCCTCTTCCTGCCCCTTCTTGTAATAATTCATATTCATCCTATAAGATCCAGTTCATGTGAAACCTGCTCCAGGAAGCCTTCCTTGAGCCCTCAAACTGCTACAGCTCAGAGTCCTCTAATGTCTCTATATGTCTGAGCACGTGGTATAATAGAAAGAACAAGAGCTTTAGAGGAAGACTGACCTGGATATAAATAGCACCACTGAGACCTTGGAAAATATACTACTGATTTCAAGCCTCAGTTTTGTCATCTGTTGATTGGGGTAATAATATTATTTAATTTTTAGGGATATGGGAAGGATTATCTTAAATAATGTATATGTTTGTAGTGCCAGACATTACAGGCACTCAGTAAATGGTAATTATTATTTCATTTGCATCTTCATCATTGTATCTACTATAATATTTTACATAACCCAGGTGTGGGAAGGATCCTTTTTTTCATACCTTTTAACTTGCATTAATTCACGAAAGATTTCCTGGGAACTTAGTCCTACTGCCTCTTGGGCACAGGGTTCTTCTTGGCAGCTGCTTCCAATCAATGGTGACTCTGCCCTGTGGAAAGGTGGAGCTTGGGGGGTAAGAAATGGATACCCCTCCAGCCATGGCTCTGCAACATGATTGGGGAGCAGTTCCTATGTCTTACTAGAGGTTTTCCAATTTTCTTCAGACCAAACACTGTATTGCAGTGGAAGAGTAAAAAGTTTTTACTGAGGGGTTGTGTAGCTATCAAAAGAACAGGACAGGGCAAACTGAATGGAAATTGTATCTGTATCTAATTTGCTTGTTCCTTTGTATATGCCAGGGAAGGGCATTGTAAATGGAGGCCTTTGAAAAAAGATTGTCCAATATGTCCGCTCCCTTATTTTCTCCTCTTTTGCCCTCTTAATGTCCCTTAAATCGTGCTTCCATTCCCTTTCACAATTCCACCCCTCCCCGCAGAAAGTGTAGGCCCCCCCACTCCTATGCTCTACAAATTTGAGTGCCTCTTGCTTTGGCTGGATGCTGACGGAGTTTTCCCAATTTTTCATTGCTGCCTTTGGTTGGAGTGGAGATGGGCTCTAATTCTCAAAAGTAGGATGGAAGTGGGTGCTCAAGTTTCAGTATGATCTCCCCATCACTTTAAACTGAGACCAAGCTCACCTTGCCAAGGCAAGCAACACAGTTGAGGCTTATTTGAGGAAAGTCTATTCCTTCTCCAGTCTGTTGCAAAATAATAACACCTACCATTAGTATGTTAAGTAGTATTCTACCATGCCAACTACAAGTGCCCTGAAGTCTTGGCTAGCTGGCAACAGATTTTCTTAGATTTTTCTTAGTTTCAAAATGCCCTCAATGGAATGGGGATGGGGTGATCAACTTAATTTTGACATATCATTTGACAATGCTCTATTGCAGAGTAGACTGTGGCTTCTTGAGAGTAGGGGCCATGGTTTATTCAACCTAGTACTCTCAGTCTTGCTCACCGTGCTGGCTTCCTAGAAGGCGTTCATTATTGACTGTGTGAATGAATCTCAAACTTTAACGAGAATATTCTAACCTTTTCTTTCTTTTGTCAGTGGTGGAATTCAAGTTCGGAGCATAGAAAACATGGGTTTTCCTCTAAGCTCAGATCTCTCCTTCTTGGGAGGTTCAGTATCAAGGTGCAGGGGAGCTTTGAAATTCCACATCAGGCCTGTAGAACATTCCAAAGGATGGTTGGCTATTGAAGTTCATTAATTTGTTCAGCAGGTATTTACTGAGGTCTTATGATATGCTTGGCAATGTGTTAGGTGTTGGGACTACAGAAGGTGAATGAGAGACAGTTCTCCTAGATTTACAACTTTGCTCTAAATTCTTAATCTTTACAGGGTAGGTTTCACTGAAAGGAAAAACATGGTGTGATTTCAGAGGAATTCTCCCTTGCTCTAGCTTGATACTCAAAATGGACTTTGTAGTTGTACTATCGATCACTTCAATCTCTTTTATATGCAGCCTACTGGACATATAATATCTAAATCGTGTTTAACACTCTTGTATGAAAAGAGGAATTGAGAGCAGGTCTTGATTTGGGAGGAGGGAAGACAATGAAGGTCCTTGGTTACTGTGTTTGGAGAAAGGGGATGCTACTAATGGGGAAAGGGAGAGGATGAAGGACCTGGAGGCTGGGGCCCCAGTGACTGACCTGGAGGGGCAGGGCAATGCAGTGTAGAGTTGACAGTCATTGGGACTTTACTCTGCCACTCATGTGTGGGTTGATCTCTGGCAACATCCCTAAAATTCTGATAGTCTAACTTTCAAAGTCCATAATATAGAGATGATAATACTCAACTTTTTAAGAGTTATTGTTCATTTCTTTTTCACTTCCACAGTTTGCCTTGATCTGTGTGACTTGTGAGCAAAGGTATTATTCTTTGTTAAAATGCAAATAGTCTTGGATTAAGGTATAGAAAACTATTACTGACCATAAGTATATTGGTAGGACATAGCGTTTATTAAATAAAAGCTCTCACCTTGAAAAATAGAACCAAACTCCAGGAAATGCATTCCTTGCTAGGTATGTTTGTTGAGAAGAGAGGATAACGTTTTCACATACATGAGCCTGAGTTTGTTCTGAGGTGAGGAGAGGACATAAGGAGGGAAGAGGGAGCTCTGCACATAGGAAGAGGGTCCTATGGGGTGGGAAAAATGAAATGTGCTGTCATGCCTCTTTTTAAATTTATTTTAAAAACTTTAAAATTTATTTTTAATTTCTCATGCCTCTTTCACAGTTTGGTAGACTCAGAACATTTTCTATGTATCTTATATCTTTGTATATATCTTTATATATAGAAAAGATATCTTATGTATATCATATATATGATATCTATCTATCTATCTATCTATCTTTTTATCCTTTACCTTGTTTGAGATTCTGATAGGAACAGAAGCTGCTTTTATGAGGCTGTCTACTTCCATCAAAGACAGCATTTTGCTCTGGAGAGCGAGATAGAGAGATAGAGAGAGAGAGGGAGAGAGAGAAAGAAGAAGAGGAGGAGGAGGAGGAAGAGGAGGAGGAAGGGGAGAGGAGGGAAAGGGGAAGGAAAAGCAAAGCAAAGCAAAAGATATAGTTGATAGTCAATGTCAGATTGAGGACAATATACTCTAGCCTGGTCTGATGGCAACTTGAATATTTTGTTCCATTCGTGGGTGCTACATTTTAGGAAGGACATTAGTAAATCTGACAGTAACGAAGAATGTGTGAAGACATTTAAGAAATTGCTGAAGGAAACAAGGATGTTTAAGTTGGAGAAAAATCTCAGAATCCAAATGAAAGCTATTTTCAGACATCTGAGGCAGAGTCTTGGGGAGAAGAAGCAAGGGCTTGTCCTCTGTGTGTCAGAGAACTCTGGGCAAGGGAAAGCCCCGGGTCCTGGAGGTCTGGCCTTAGAGATGCCCCTGTCTGTGGGGAATTAGGCTAAATGACTCCAAGGCTCTCTTCTGAGTCTAAGTAGTTAACAACCAATTGCTGTGAGTGCAATGAGACTTAGACCAGCTTATTAATAATACGACTTAAAAATCTTGTTATAAAAGTATGATATGTGCATTATAAAATATTTGGGAAGTAAAGAAAAATATAAAGATGATTGTAACAACTACTAACATTTTGACACGTTGATTTTCAATTTTCTCCGCATTTTGGGGCCAAACTGAGAACAGAATCACTTATCATTTTGCAAAATTAAAAAAAAATTATTTATCTAATTAAAAAATTTTCAGGTTTTTTGAGACATAATTGATAAATGTAATTGTAATATATTTAAAGTGTACATCATGGTGACTTGATATATGTATACATTGTGAAAGGATTCCCCCATCTAGGTATTGATAATTAACATATCTATCACCTCCCAATTCTCTCTCTGTCTCTCTTCTTGGTGAGAGCATTTAATTCTACTCTAGCAAATTTGAATTACACATGCTGTGCATAACTACAGTCACCATGTTTTACATTAGATCCATGTTTTATAATAAGAAGAGCTTATTCATCTTATTGTTGAAAGTTTATACCCTTTACCAACCTCTCCTTGTTTCCCCTACTTCCCAGTCCCAGCAACCACTTTTATACTCTTCATTTCTGTGAGCTTGACATTTTCTTTTCTTTTTTTCTCTTTTCGTTTCTTTTAAGATTCCACAAATAAGTGACACCAAGTGGTATTTGCCTTCTTATTTCACTTTGCAGAATGCCCTCAAGGTCCATCCATGTTGTTGCAGGATTTCCTTCTTTCTCATGGCTCAGTAATATTCCATCATATATATATTCCACATCTTCTTTACCTATTCAACCATTGGTGAACTCTTAGTTTGTTCCCATACCTTGGACATTGTGAATAACGCTGCAATGAACTCGATATCCTGTTCTCATTTTCTTTGGATATATATTCAGAAGTGGGATTGCAAGATCATCTGACAGTTCTATTTTTAATTTTTTTGAGGAATCTTCATTCTGTTTTCCATATTGTCTGAACCAATTTACATTCCCACTGACAGTGCTCAAGAATTCCCTTTTCTCCACATCCTCACCAATACTTGTTATTTCTTGTCTTTTTGATAATAGCCATTCTAATAGGTGTGAGGTGATATCTCATTGTGGTTTTGAGTTACATTTCCCTGGTGATTAATGACATTGAGCATCTTTTCACATACCTGTTGGCAATCTGTATATCTTCTTTGGAAAAATGTTTATTCAGATTTTCTGCCCATTTTCTAATCGTATTGTTTGGTGGTTTTTGTTTTTTTTTTGTTTCTGCTATTGCATTGTATGAAGAATGACTTTTCAATATGCAGAGTGAGGCCAAAATTGACACCTCATTTAATCATAATCACGGACACAGACTGACCCCTGCCTGGGTCACTGTTTACAAGTTAGTTCCTGCTTATCTTAAGGCACAAACTGTCCATGTTTATGTTTCTGGGCTCCTTCAAGGCCTTTCCCCTATTTCCTCTCTGTGCCCTTCTCTCCCTTCTCATCTATCGAAAAAGCAAAAAGCAAAAAAAAAAACCAAACCAAAACAAAACAAACCCTATAGATACAGAAAGCATGCCTCTCTCGCCCACAACAAAAGAAGCCCCTACATATAAATTTGCATCTTCTTTCTATAGTGATTTTTATGCTGAGGAGTCTGGTGCTAGGCTTTGAAAGTTTGTATAAAGGGTGAAATGAATGAGGCTGAAATAGGGAGTATTCCCTCCCCCACCCCTATGTATCATTTTGGGTGAGTCCAGATTCCCCTGGAATGATATGGAAGTGTTAAAGAGCTGCTACAAAATTATTTTGTACTGGACTAACTGCTTCCTGCAGCCTTGGCTGGGAGTTGGAACATTGGTCCTTTGAGGAGAGTTACAACGGGGGCAAGGGCAAGGAGAATGTAGGGTGGCCGGGAGTTGTCAGGACATTTGTAGGCACCCTGGCCAACATGCTGTGTTAGGTTTAGTAACAGCAAAGCCGAGTTCCGGAGTCCACTGTCCTTGAGAGAGGTCAGGCCAGTTAAAGGTGAGATGTACGAAGTTCGGTTTCCCCAGACTTTTCTGGCATAGCTCTGGGCAAGCTTTCACTGGAGGTTTGTTTCTCTAAGATTATTTCGCTATCCAAAGAATGCCCAAGGGTTGATTGATGAATGCCAGAAGACCTAGGTGAATCCTTTTGAAATCGGCTGCTTCTTCAGCTTGGTAGTTTGTCTGAGTGTCCATTCTTTCCTGCATGGATGCAGTGGGGCAGAAAGGGCACCAGATGAGGACTGTGAAACCTGGCTTTCAACTAGTTACGTGACCTTGGGTACATTTGCTCATCCTTAAAATGGCAGACTTAGACTAGAAAATGGCATTTAGCATGAGCTCTAAGATGCTTAGGGATTCATGAGATTTTTCCAATATTTAAAAATGACTCCTGGGAATCATAATTTACCTGCGAGATGGCCACACAGGCTAAATAAAGGATCAAGAGTCTTTGCTTTTGGCTGCATTAAGTTATATCCATGCAGTAGTGCTGTTGCATGCTGCCCAGAGGCTGTGATGGACCGTAAGGACATCATTTCTTTTTTTTTTTTTTTTTTTAAAGAAACATAAGGAATTCTTTCGGGGGAAGATGATTTTATTTTAAAATTATTAGCACCTTTAATTATCATTTATTTATTTATTTAAATATGGCTGTGTTGGGTCTTCGTTTCTGTGCGAGGGCTTTCTCTAGTTCCGGCAAGCAGGGGCCGCTCTTCATCGCGGTGCGCGGGCCTCTCACTATCGCGGCCTCTCTTGTTGCGGAGCACAGGCTCCAGACGCGCAGGCGCAGTAGTTGTGGCGCACGGGCCCAGTCGCTCCGCGGCATGTGGGATCTTCCCAGACCAGGGCTCGAACCCGTGTCCCCTGCATTAGCAGGCAGATTCTCAACCACTGCGCCACCAGGGAAGCCAAGGACGTCGTTTCTGAAAAACGCCTGGTGAGTCCACCCGAAGTCATCGGTTACATTATCACAGTATCTGAATTAAAATACCACTGCTAGTGCTGTGATTTTACTGATAATGGTGTCTTTAGTGGCGAATCTCTGAGGCACAGCTCTGTTGTTCCATAAAACTCTAGGTAGGAGAGAGGAAGATGAGGCTTCCAGGAGAATGCTCTTGAATAATAATGACCATGGAGGGTGAGACAGGAAAGCTTGCTTTCTGCAAGAGTCTTTCCATCCTGTTTGGCGCCTTTACTTAGCAAGCCTCCTTGCCCAGGCAGGGTCATCATAAATTGGCAGGTTCCATGTTCCAAGAGTACGTACCTTTCCCTCTCCTCACCCCATCCCATGGACAGTTACCCTTTTATCTGCCAAGTAGTAATGGGCTCCTTAAATCATTTGTCTGAATGTTCTCTATGTAAACTAGCTAAAGGGACCTATATATCAGGAAGACCAAGAATTCATAAATCTTCCCTGGGGTCAGGTTGTCTGCATCGGTAACTCAAGTGCTCAGTGAAAAAGTGTTGACATAAATGGTGTGAGTAACATTCGCATTGTCAGTCAAAGCTAATTAGTTCTGCCTGAATCGTTGGAGAGTTTTGATAGTTAAAGGGGGGCTAGTCTGCCGCACTAGTTTCTTAGAAAATCTATCGTGCATGGAGAATCTGGATAAATAATATGAAAGAGACTAAAAAAGAAATGCTTAAGATATCTGAGCAAAAGAAATTGCTTGCCAGCCCACTCAAGCACCTTGGAAACTTGCTTTCACTTTGGTAATTCTGGATTTCGTTTTCAATCTTGAGAGAAGTGTGGTGTTTTTCACCATGCAAACAAAGAACAAAAGGAAGGAAAGAAGCGGGGAAGGAAGAGAGGGAGGGAAGAAGGGAGGAAGGGAAACTGTAGTTTTGGATTCTGTTACCCAGAAATGGTGGTTCCTCAGATATAGTTATGGAATTCAAACAGAAGATCATAGTCATAGAAGTATTTAAGAAAATGGCAAACTTACCTTTTCTTCTTAAAAAAAAAACTTTAAAAAGTCAAATGTATTCAACATAGCAATAAGGATATTTGCAGATGATATTTTATGGACTTCTTGTATTTAAACATTATGTTATGGAGTAGCTTTTAAAAAGGTATGTAATAGCAGCTAATTTATGTTAAACACTATGTTCCGGGCACTGCGCTAAGCATTTTATACACATTATTGCATTTTATCCTCACAATCTGTCAATGTGGTAGGTAACGTTATTTTTATAGGTAAGAGGCTCAGTGTGGTTTACTGTCTTGCCTAAAGTTATGTCTCTAGATAGAAGTAGAGCCAGAACTTGAATCCAGGTCTCTGTGGATCTCAGGCTTGTGTTTCTAACCCACAATTGCTATTGTTCATTGTGCATGATTTGGCATTTCCTCACCAGAGCTTTTCTCTGATAGATTTTTTAATAATCTGCTATGCAAACTCTACTCTGCAGCTGCACCTGATTATCTTCTCTTGGAAGCAAAAGCATTCACCTTTTAAGATGGAATGGTAGGACCCAAGATTTGAGAGGGTGGAGTGAGTTTGAGAGACTGCAGAGAATCTGAGGGAGAGAACGGATTGAGAATGATAAAAAGAATTGCCTTCCGGTTATAACACAAATAAGTACTGGGGATGTCATGTGCAGCATGGTGACTATAGTTTACAGTACAGTATTGTATATTTGAAAGTTGCTAAGAAGGTAGATCTTAAAAGTTCTCATCACCAAAAAAAAATTGTAACTATGTGTGGTGATGGGTGTTAACTGAACTTATTGTGGGGGTTACTTCATAATGTATACATATATCAAATCATTATGTTGTACACCACCTAAAACTAATACAATGTTATATGTCAATTATATCACAATTTAAAAAAGATTAAAAAAAAAAGAAGTGCCAAGGAGCTTTGACGGTCCAATACTCTTCCTGAGTTAGAAAGATAAGTGTACACTGTTCAGTAGTAGAATACTCTCAGCAAGTTACCTCTTTCTTCCTAGCGACGTGACCTTGTCACAGTCTTTGTGATGGCTCTGATCACCGGCGTTTTGAATAGTCTGCTCCTAGAGTAACTCCCCAGTAATTGTAGTTTCTGCCCTTTCAAATGACCTCTCTCTTTCTCCTCCCCCCTCTTCTTGTACATATCATGGAAGAGGAGGTTGAGAACAGTGGTTAGAATAAATCTCTAATGACAGGAAGCATGCACTTTGAGTCATTTTATTCTTTTGACATGTAGATTTCTTGGTGACTTTTAAAAAGAACAGTAAAACATTTCTGAATTCCTTTTCAGGTTAGAAATTGATGGGAATATTTTGGCCATTATGCTTGACTAGTTAAATAGTTTTCACATTCCTTAGCAACCAAAAAGTTTTATAGGCATCTCAGTTAGGAAGCTTTTTGGAAAATATTTCCTTTTATGTGTGACAGCAAAATTTTGAACTGAATTTAAATAAGAATGTCTTAAAATTGAGATTCAAACTAGTATCATGACATGTGGTTTGCATATAAACAAGTGATAAAATACTTTTAAAGAATTCCACTCTATTTTGTTAAAGCAGGTGGTCTAAAAGCATCTGTTTTCGTTTGAATTTTTTAAATCAGGAATTTAAAAAAAAACTCAATAAAACAAACTTGGAAGTACAAAAATGCATAAAGGGGCAGAAATTAAAGACCTTAAAATCCTTCCTCAGAGAGGCAATCACTGTAAACATTTCCTTCCAATTTTTTTTTTCTATTCATGTTTATGGCATGTTGTATCAGTCATGATAGGCTCGGTTATAATGTGGTTATAAGCACCTCTAAATTTCTATCAAATATCAGTATGGATATTTGTTTCCAGCTCACGGCGTGTGTCCATTACCCGTAGTCCTCCCTCAGGGCAATCACGATGATCTGGAACATCTTTGGTAACAAAGATGTTTGTTACCGAACATCTTTAGTAACGAAGATGTTTGTTACCAAACATCTTTGCAGGGAGGGGGACAAAAATGCTCTGTGTCCACACGCTGGAAGTTGAATGCTTGGACAGGAAATAACACATATTAAACTTCTGCCCACAAATCATGGCAGGGATCAATCACGTGGCCTTACCAACCACAGGCCACCACTGTATCACGTAAGCTTTGTTTAACAAAGTGATTATTATTAAACAGTACTTTTAAAGTTTAGTGGGAGTTGCATGAAATTCACAAAATTACGTTTCATTTCAAATTAGTCCATAGTTCAGACTTCCAGCGAAATCCTCGGATTGCCAAGGGTTCACTTGTTGGTCATACCTATCATATTTTGTTGGAAAGTAATGTTTTTTTCCCTCACTCCAGATGTTTCCTTCCATGCGCTGAGGGACCCACCAGTTTAACACTCTCGTCCTCTAGTGACTTAATTTGATTGGTGTGTTTGGAATAAAAAATTGGGCACCATAGCCCAGGCCTTCCGCTCTCCTTCCTCTTGAGAGGGAGCTGTCCACGAGGTGCAGTCTGCCCTGGCCCAGCTGGGATGAGCCATCAGCCCAGTTTGCTCAGGCTGAGGGTTTCCTGGGATGTGAGGCTTTCGGTGCTAAAACAAGGAGTCTCTTTCTGTGACTGGTTGGTCAAATCTGGATAATTTTGGGATCTAGGACTAGGAAGCCCATTTGTTCCATGCATAAGTCACATCCTCTATTATCACATTTATCAGTAATCAGGGTGATAATTTAGTGTCTCGTCAAAGACAGGTTTTGACTCATTTCTCAACTGGACCAGAACGCAGGTGAGTAAGAGAGATGCTATTTGTGGGGCCTGTTCAACCTGAACCCTGGATTAGCACCGTCCCCACTTGTCCTTACCATGGACTGATTGGGCAGCCTTCCCAAATAATGAACCCAGATCTGAAGTTGCACTTCTCTCAGATGATAAACATCCCCATGGGACTCATAAGCTTGATCTAGTTGAGGTCTAAGATCAGAGTTTATTTATCTATTTGGCTTCTGTAGTGTAATTTCTCCAAAGCCCAGTGATGTTTAGATAACCAGGCCCATAGTGATTAAGGGAGGGTCAGATCAAAGTCAAGGCAGGAGAGGGGGTGTGGGGTGTAAGTACAGGAGGGAGAGAGGAGGATGGGCACTCGGGCAGCTCCATTACCCCAGGAGGGCCCAGGTTGTCAGGCGAGTCGTAGAGCCATTTTTGATTCCTTAGCGAGGGGGGCAGCATGGACCCAGTGGCTGGATTCACTGCAAACGTGGACCACAGAGGGGAGCCACCAATATGCTAAGAGATTTACTCCTGCTTTCTAGAGAGAAACATTGTTGCATATGCTGCTTTCTTTCACTTTTCATAAATCCCCAAGTATTTCAGTTAAAGCAAGGATGGAAAGACACAAAAGCACCTTTGAACATTTAAGTAGTTTCCTAACAGTTTCATTTGTATGTAACCTCTTCTGTTCTGCATATTTGCATATCTGTCATTTTTACAGATAAAAGCTCTTAAATATTTTTAAGAACTATTCTGGCTGATATTCAGCTGCTTTTAATGCATCTATACAATGGTGATGTGCACAGTGTTTAACAACCAGCACAGCCTGCATCCCAGCCAAGCAGAACAAATACTATATGTAAACCACTGTATAGTAAGGCGTGCTTCACGGAGGTGTGGTCCTGCCGGAAACCAGCTGTGTATATATGTGAATACGGGAATTATCTTGTGAATACCTCTCTGAAGGTCACTTGGATTCTCAGTTCTCTGACTAGAATGCTCTGCATCAGTAGTCATCCATATCTTTTTATTTTTCCTGCTTTTACCGTGGCATTTCTCCAAGTGCAGTGTTCTGGGGCGCTTGTTGAAAATGCAGATTTCTGGGCCTTCCTTCCAACCTGTGGAGTCAGAAGCCCTGGGGTGGGCCCCATCGCGCCTGACTTTGGCAGACTACTCAGATGACTCTGATGCAGCTCACCCAAGTTTGAAGATCCTTCTCCAGTGCGTTTCTCCATCCCTAAAGAGCCACTTATAATGTGACTGTGGTTACCTCCTGCTGTCCTCAACACTCCCCACGACGTTCATATTAGGATTAGCTGTCTTAAAGGTAGGCCCTTATTATTGTTTGACATTTTGAGACCATTAACTTCAACTTAATCTGGTCAGTCATCCTTTTCATTGTCTCAGATGAGGTCAGACTTGCTGAGAATAAACACGAGCCTTTTCCAAAAGGAAGGCACGTGGACAATCTTTGGTCTCACTTTCTTGTCTACAAAGAAGATTTTTCCTCTTTTGAGGCTCTGTGGAAAGAAAGAAACAAGGAAAGAAAGGGAGAAAGTCAGCCTTCCCTGCCCCTCCCCTCCTCTTGGTGGGAAGGTGGGAATGAGGTACTAAGTATTTTGTCAGTAATAGAAAAGGCAGGTCTGAGTTTTTCTCCTCCAGGCTGATTTCATAGTCAATAAACTTATTCTACTCTCAGCCAAGACCATCCACAGAGCTGGTGGTTTCTGTAACCACTGGGTTTTTAAAAGTAGGTTTTAGGATCTTCTAGCAGTTTTTGAGGTTGGAATGGCATTAGCTACATGCATGAATATGCTCTCAGATGTCAAATGTGTTTTCCAAAATGGGTCTCATAGAGGCCTGTGGAAGCGTTTCAGCCAGGCCCTCTGCAGAGTGATGAAATTAGATGTAGGTACTGTTTCAGTGGACAAGATGTTACCATACCATTTGTAAGTTGTTAGCTTTATACCAGTGCTCTGGGGGTCTAGGAGAAGGCTAAGGATTGATTCTCGTCCTTTTGGTGTAACTGAGGAGAAACCATCCACATGCATGAAATGAGAGAAAAATAATACAAAGCTGTGTAAGTTAATATTCTCCAAACTGTAGGTGCTGTAGGAACTCAAAGGAAAGCGCATCCAGGGAGCACTGGAGTGGCAGGGCAAAGCTTCTTGGAAAAGATGGACATGAACTTCACCTTGAGGGACTTGGGAGGACACGGCAGACCCCGGAAGGATGTGAGCAAGGCTCAGAGGTGGGACCGAGGTGGGGATCAGTGTGGGAATTAGCCTAGCAATAGTGAGGGATCAGTCTGAGACCTGCAGGCAACAGGCTGAGGAGGCCCCTGACAGGCAAGCAGAGAAGCTAAAAACAAAACAAAACAAAACAGGAAATAGGGATAGTCGAATGTTTCTGAATGGGGGAAGTGACATGTTTAAAGAAAAGCTTTTGTGGTTCTGTGGAAATGACTTTATGACCCAGGGTTTCATGGCAGTACGAGAATTTAGCAACTACCTTGCTGAGCCCTGAGGAGCTGCGATTTGGCCCAGAGCTGCTTCTTCCTCTTAGACTTCATCTTTCTAATTTATAAAGCGTTGATGATGATGATGATGATGATGATTTTTTTGTCACCCCTCCTATGTCCAGGCACCACCAATCAGAAAGGATATGGCCTTGTGCTGGAGCAGGTTCTTGAACCCACCCCCAGGCCCAGGTGCTAACCCTTTACTTGCTAGATCATGGGAAGTGTGGGTGACTCTGGGGGAGCCTTGGGGGAAGGTCAGAGAAGTGTTATTTTAGCTAAGTTTTTTGTTTTTTAATAGCTAGTGCAGCTTTCCTAGAGAGGACTGAATGGATATTGGCTTCTAGTGAGATTTAGTTCTTGGTGATAAGTGTAAACTCATTTCACAGCTGAAAGTAGACAAAGGATAGGCTAAATGATATGTCCTACATCATACAACAACAAGAAAAAAAGAAACAGTTCTCTATTAAATTTATCCCTTGGTCCATAGCTCCTGTTTTCTTTCTTTTTTTAAAAAATTGAAGTATAGTTGATTTACTATATTGTATTAGTTTCAGGTGTACAGCATAATGATTCAGTATTTTTGCAGACTATATTCCATTGTAGGTTATGACAAGATGTTGGGTAGAGTTCCCTGTGCTATACAGTAAATCCTTGTTGCTTATGTAGTTTATGTGTAGTAGTTTTAATCTGCGAAACCCATACCCCTAATTTGTCTGCCCTCTCTCTCCCCTTTGGTAACCGTAAGTTTGTTTTCTATGTCTGTGAATCTGTTTCTGTTTTGTGTATACATTCATTTGTATTATTTTTTAGATTCCACATATAAATGATATCATACAGTATAATATTTGCCTTTCTCTGTCTGACTTATTTCACCAAACATAATATTCTTTGTCTATCAATGTTGCTGCAAATGGCAATATTTCATTCTCTTTTATGACTAATATTCCGTTATATATATATAAATATAAATGCATATATAAAAATAAATATATAAATAAATATATAAATAATTATAAATGAATATATAAATAAATATATATCACATCTTCTTAATCCAATCGTCTGTTGATGAGCACTTGGGCTGCTTCTTGACTATTGTAAATAATGCTGCTATGGATATTGTGTGCATGTACCTTTTCGAGTTAGTGTTTTTGCTTTTTTCTGGATATACATTCCCAGGAATGGAATTGCTGGATCACATGGTAGTTCTATTTATAGCTTTTTGAGAAACCTCCATACTGTTCTCCACAGTGGCTCCACCAGTTTACATTCCCACCAACAGTGTAGGAGGGTTCCCTCTTCTCCACACCCTCTCCAACATTTATTATTTGTAGACTTTTTGATGATAGTCATTTTATCAGGTGTGAGGTGATAACTCATTGTGGTTTTTGATGTGCATTTCTCTAATAATTAGCAATGTTGAGCATCTTTTCATGTGCCTGTTGGCCATCTGTATGTCTTCTTTGAAAAAATGTCTATTCAGGTCTTCTGCCCATTTTTGGATTTGGTCATTTGTTTTTTGATATTGAGTTGTATGAGCTGTTTGTATATTTTTGATATTAACCCTTTGTTGGTCATAGCTCTTGCAAATATTTTCTCCCATTCTGTAGGTTGTCTTTTTGTTTTGTTGGTGGTTTCCTTTGCTGTGCAAAAGCTTTTAAGTTTAATTAGGTCCCATTTTATTTTTGCTTTTATTTATTTTGCCTCATAGCTCTTGTTTTTATCGTGGTAAAAGGTTTTCTGAATTTGAAACCTTTTTCAGAAAAAGGTTGAATGGGAATGGGGGAGGGGTGCAGAGCTGGAAGAAAGAAAAGACGATTCCAGAGCAGTGTGGTGTAACTGAATATTCTCAATCCACAACTAATTGCAAAGTGGGCAACTCCAGTCTGCCAGGAAGCCAGCCCCTTGGGAGATATTTGTGCTGATGAAGAACTCTTTGATGGGTCTCACACCTTATCCTTGAATGGATAGATGAATGATGAATGAGTGAGAAAAACACAGGGGGCCTGAAGGGAGAGTTCAGAGACTCAAGTTCTACGTGTAGTTCTACTACGAGCCAGCTGTGGAACCAGGGGCATATCCATATTTCTGGAACTCATTTCCTTGCTTCCTTTTAATTTTATAACCATTCCTTCACTCCACAGGGGGTTGTGGGATCTAATGAGATGTTGCCTGTGTATGTGTCCTCGTGAGCATGAAAGCTGCATGCAAAAAGAAGCATTCATGTGTCTTTCCACTCTAGCTTGCTTTGTAACTTTCTGTGTGTTTTCCAGGTAACCAGAATCCAGATAATGAACTTTTAGTGAGCAGAGTTGCGTGTTTTTCCTCAAGTGGGTCTTTCCTCCCATATCAGAGCAGTTGAAGTGGGTGTCTATGCACCCTCTGCCGGTCCTGTAACTATTTCCTGTTGGGGCCAGCGGACCTTTGTGGGGGAGGGGAGCTCCGAAGACTCTGGGGGCTTCTGGGACAGTTGTCACCAGTCAACTCTTGGGATCTGATGTTCCCTGGGGTCTCGTAGCATGGACACCTGGGAAAACAGACTGTTGACCATGAGAATCCTGGCACGTCTGACCACTGACAAAGAGCCTAAATTTCTCCTGGTTAAATGGCCCCCCACAACTTGGATGATCCAGGAGGTGGGCTGGATATGCGCTGGACCTCCCACCAGCCTTGAGGCATGAGCAGCCAGAACATCCCCCCGTCCCAGGGCTAGATGTGACCTGGGATCACGAATGTTCTTACTTTAGTTTCCTTTCCTCTCCTAATCATTTCCAGGCAGCCCTCACTCTGACATGAGCAATATGGCCTCTGTTTATGGAACTTGTGGGCAAACTTAGATTTCAGGGTCCTAGCCCACTCAGCAGGGGAAAGTCAGATTGATGACACCCAACCAAGGATTTCCGTAAATGCCAGACAAATAGCAGAGGAACTTAGCTTTGGAACTACAACATCGCAGTTCCAGTTCTTTCTGTAACAGTGCCTGTGAGCTCCCGTGGACATGGGGCCAGCCTAGCTGGCCGCTCAGAACTTGAAGCTGCAGGTCCCTGGCCTTAGAATGAGAATGACAATTTTGGTCCACCCCTGCCTCCCCCGCCCTACCTTCCACCCCCGCCCAAGATTTGTTGTAAAGATCAAATGAGATACTAGGTGTTTGAGGAAAAGCACTTTTAAATCGTCAAGAGTGGTACAAGGGAGCGTCTTTTCCTTCCCGCAACGTCAGGGAAATATTTGGGGAAGGAAGGAGCACCGACTCCTCGGATTCTGCTATCGTGAAATTTTGGAGGTATGGTCAGGGTCCCTAGGGTACAGCTGGGTCAGCTTGACTGTCCCCCAAACCTCTGGGAACTATACTCAACTGGATGGCAAGCAGTTAGTTGAGGTGACAGAGAAGGAAGTGGCTTCAGCAGCTTGGCCTTTAAACACACCTGCAAGTTTTTCCTGTTGCCAGGCCAGGGGGTGGAATTCCTGCTGCTTTTCTCTTTTCCTTTCCAGGCTGGCCTATGGGTGTACAAATGTTTCTTTAGGGGCGTGGGTGATGGGGTGGTGAGAACACAGCACGGACACAGCACGGTGTCTGAGCTGTTTTTGTGCTAGTCTAGAGATAGCCGATAGGTTTTAAGGAAGGGGAGCTGGCTAGTGTGTTACTGCCCACTCCGCATACCTGCCCTTAATCCCATTTTCAGAGAAGGGGAAATTTCTCTGCTCCCAGAAAGTGCCAGAGAGGTACTGGCCCCTTGGTTGGTTCAGGGGTGTGTCTCAACTGGCATGATTTTATGTGCTAGATTGGGCCAAAATCTACCAAGTTGCCTTTCCTTCATGTGTTCAAAAGGATATGAAATCCGTGTTTGGGGCTTATTAACACTCATTCATCATTTGGCAAGAGTTTTTATCCAAGAATGATTTCCTGCCTGGGGATGAGGCCCATCCAGGGGCAGTGGGTTTTACCCCTTGCTCTGCTCTTGTCTTGCTGTGTGATCTGGGCTAATCTACTTGCTCTTTCTGTTATGGGTACCTTCAGCCTTGAAAGATGATGTCCTTTTAATTTTAAAAACAAAAATGAAACAAAACCCCAACCACTCTAATCTTCCAAAACAGAAAAAAAAAAAATGTGCCTTTTGAAAAGAGGAAATTACTTTTTATTAGGTGTAAAAACCAACAAAAAAGCTCCCAACATCCCCAAAGTCCTGGGAGTTGCCATGAACCGCTGACCCCATTCCATTAGGTTGGCAAACATCTCCCCCAGCCCGCCATCCAAGCAAAACGTTGAGCTTGTGCCATGGAACAGCCTTGCCTCACATCGCATCGAGAGAGACATTTCCATATCCTCCCGAGGGTGGCAGCATAGTCTGGGTACATGTCGTGTGTAAGGGACTTTCACTGGCAGGTTGATAAAATATGCTGGAGTGCACCTTGAGGGACAATCGTGTAATCACATCATTTGAGAAATGAGGAAACTGCAACTCAGAAAGGGAGTCGTTTGCCAAGTTCCCTGTGGTTTGATGTAACACCTGGGGCTGGAACCTCCTCCTTCAGAGTAGTCAGTACTCTTCCCGTGAAGTCCCTGGAGACTTTAGAAGGATATTCCCAGTGGCAGCCATAGTAATTTCTCACCAAATATTAGACGTGCTCCCCTACATTCCCCAGTACTCAGGTTGGGGATAGGTGAGTAGATTTGGCCAATGGGCTCTTGGCAGCACTGAACAAAAAGTCAACAAGAGGCAAACTTTTGTTGTGTTAAAGCCACTGAGATTTCGGAGGCATTATTGCTAACGTGGAATAACCTAACTTATTCTGATCTAGCACAGACCACCTTGTCAAAGTTGTCCCAGAAAAGCTGACTCCTTGAAGGCAGTATAATATCTCATCCAAAGGTGATGTCTTTTGTTGACTGGGAGGTGGTAGAGTGTAGCAGTTTTGAGACAGACTTTGCTTTTACAGGCTTGGGAATCTGGCAGCTAGAGTGTGTATCTCAGATCCACCACTTGTTAGCTGTATGATTTTCAAGCAGTTTACCTAACCTCTGTGCCTCAGTTCCTCATCTGCAAAGTGGAAATATCAGTAGTGACCCTATCATTGACTTGTTGAGAAGATTAGATAACATACCAAAAGCCCTTATCACAATGCCTACTGCTGAGTAAGCTTTCAATCTGCATTAGCTCATGTTATTTATTGAACATATGCACTCTGTAAAAGTTACTGTACTGGGCTTTTCAGATGCTGTAGGAGTGAATTGACTGTCTGCAAGGTACTTGTCATGTATCACCAGTCAGTGACCCAGCAGCTAGATGCATACCCACATAAGACAAATCCTAGGTGAAAAGCATGAAAAATACAGGCTCTCTGGGTCCCATTCTTGGAAGACCTGCACTAGGGGGTCTGAATGCCAACCTCTTTCTGTGACATTGTCACTCAGCACCTGGAGTCTCCAGGATGATGCTGGTGGACTCCTCAGAGGAACCAATTCAATTTCAGTATTCACCAACATTTGCTTTTAGCAAAAGATCGGTATTTGAACTTAGCTTATGTGACAGCCAATATGAGAAGAAGATTTTAAAATATCTAAGGGCTATGGTTGAAATTAATGAGTACTCTTCTCTGGGGGAAAAAAAAAATCTTACAAGGGAAAAATAATAAAACACTACATAAAACTCTGGTTCCAAATAAATGGATCACATACCCTGGCTCTACTAAATGCCTCCAGAAATCTTTATTTATTAAAAAGCATCAACTGCTCTACTGCTGTGAGGCTGGGGTTGATCTGGGAGTGGGGACAGGAATGCAGAGGTTAGGACCGCCAGTTCAGTGGACGTTGCATGTCATTTGGAACAGCCTGTGCTCTATCTTTTAGCACTTCCCCTGGCCCACACGCCAGTCAGAATGACTCTTAGGAATCCTTACTCTGGATTTTAGTTATTTTCTACAGAATGAAAAAAGAAGGAAGAAACAAAACAACATCAGAAATGCCCTGGGCCTTAATCTCTGGAGTGGAGATTGTGACTTGCAGAGCGTTCTCCTTTGTTTCTGTCAGTCATGTTCTGTCACAGACTTAAAATCAGCTCCAAAATGAGGAATGAGTTTTCAGTTCCTCTTCTTTGAGGGTAATATTTTTTAAATAGGAAAAGCCCAGTTGTGACTAACGACCCATGTGGGATAATTCCTCTGTACACTCCCCAGCAATAGCCTCTGTCTTGTGAGCCAACTTGTCAAAAATAGTCATAACCTGGGCATTTCCATCAGATAAAAAACAACCAATCTGTGAAATGGGCTTTGCATGTGTCTTCCTGCCTCAGTTTCTTTCTGAGAGGTTATTTTTTAACCACATAAGAAAAATTACTACCCTTTAAGGGAGGTTGTTAGAAGATATGTCTGAAATGGGAAAAGTGTCATAAAAATTAGAAAATAGTGCTTTCCACTTTCTAGAACATTTCCAATTTCACGGTGTCATTTGATTTTCCTGGCGTCTCTGTGAGTTGTGTGGAATAGACATTTTAATCCTGATTTTCCAGACAAAGGAAGTGAAGCATGGAGAGCCCCAGGAACATAGGAAATCAATTGCAAAGTCAGAACCAAAACCTAATGCAATGTCCTCAAGTGATAATAGGGAACAAATAGCTCCTTGTAGAACTTCAGGAGACCTGTGCTTGGTTCCTGATCTGCCACTAAACGGGAGTGGGACCTTTAGATCACTTAAAATTCTTGACCCTCCATTCTTCTTGTTTACGCAATGATGGGGTAGATGAATGCTTTTTATTTATTTATTATTTTTTTAAATTTTTATTTATTTATTTATTTATTAATTTATGGCTGTGTTGGGTCTTCGTTTCTGTGCGAGGGCTTTCTCTAGTTGCGGCGAGCGGGGGCCACTCTTCATCGCGGTGCGCGGGCCTCTCACTATCGCGGCCTCTCCTGCTGCGGAGCACAGGCTCCAGGCGCAGGCTCAGTAGTTGTGGCTCACGGGCCTAGTTGCTCCGCGGCATGTGGGATCTTCCCAGACCAGGGCCCGAACCCGTGTTCCCTGCATTGGCAGGCAGATTCTCAACCACTGCGCCACCAGGGAAGCCCGATGAATGCTTTTTAAAATCCCAACCCTCCCTGGTTCTTTCCACCCTATAAAGTGGTTGCAAGTGGTGTACATGGGGGGATTGGAGGCGCTGCTGGGGAATAACACGTCGCAACTCACAGAAAAATGAAAAGCCCAGTTATCATGCCTAGATGAGGCTGGGGTCTGCATTTTTTTATCTTTCCAAGATGCTTGGCCTCTGAGAGATGCCCGTCATGCTAGTCGTACACAAGATGGTGCTGACCGAAAGCAGGAAGAGGAGTAATGCCTTTGCATCTTATCCATCTCTGACAGACACACCCGAGCTGAAGGGTGAAAGGTGCTATCAGGAGTAGGGATTGTTTAAAAAGAGAGGAAGGAGGACTTCCCTGGTGGTGCAGTGGTTAAGACTCTGCACTCCCAATGCAGGGGGCCCGGGTTCCATCCCTGGTCAGGGAACTAGATCCCACATGCATGCCACAACTAAGGAGCCCACATGCTGCAACTAAGGAGCCCGCAAGCCACAACTAAGGAGCGTCTGCCGCAACTAAGACCCAGAGCAACCAAATAAATAAATACTAAAAAAAAAAAAAAAAAAAAAGAGTAAGGGAAATGTGTTGGCTTGGCTGGGAGACCAGAAATGACCCTGCATTCAGCAGGAGGAAATTCAAAGTGAAAACAAGTCTCGCTTCCATTCTCTTCCCACAGGGCCAGCAAACACTGAGGGACTTCATTTTTTCTCCCCTTAATAAATGCTAACATTTATCTTGTTGGCAGGTGCTTATCTTCCCCTGGATCTCCTTGAGCCTTTGGGAAATACTGAGATAATATAACAAAGGACATGGCCCTCAAAAGATAAGTGCCTGCTTTTTAATAAAGAACTGCTGTCAAGTAAAATGGTTTAATGAAAATAGCATGAAAGGGTCCAAAGAAAAGGTTTTGTCTTTTGTTTTGGTTGGCACCATGGAGTTGGTGCCAAGGGAAGTGATCTGCCCTGTCCAGGGTGAGGCTAACGAGAGGCAACAGAGCAAAGGCAAGGGCCAGGTCAGGAGGCTGGGCACCTGTTTTCATCTGCTGTTTATGGCCTGATGACTATGTGAACTTGGATAAGTCATTCTCCTCACTAAGCCTCAGCTTTCTCAACTATACAACGAGGAAGTGGAGAAACAATTTTAAATTTCCTGCAAAGAAATCTTTAATTCCCATGTAGCCCCTTGAAGTTGCTGCTGATTGTTTTTGTCAGACACTCCTTCCCAGGACCCCGCAACGATTTTCCGCCTGGGGTAAGCTCATAGCCTCTCAGGAACGTTTCTCCAGGGAGTCTGGGTAATGCTTCCTGGACAGCTTTGAAAATGGGGAAGATTCTCCTTCCCCTCTGACCGCTGAGTAGGTTCTTGCTTGGAACAGGGAGTTGGCTGAAATCTCTGGTTCGCAAACATCCGTGAGGGCTCAGAAGCATCAGAATGATCACTGGTTAACAAAATAAAATAAAGCCAACAAACCAAAACTGACCCCTGGGTCCATACCCTAGATCCCATGGAATCCTGAGGGGTGGAACTTGAGATCTATATATTTAAATAAATTCTGCAGGTTGGGGCCAACTGCCAGCTTAAATAATCTCTTAGGTTCTCTTCTGGCTCTTTGAGAACAAAGTGTTTTTAATAGAGCTCCCAGCGTTGAGGTGAGGAGGGACAAGCCAAAGAGTTGACCTTTGCCCCATTTCACAAACTTATCCCACACTGCTTTGACTTCTCAAAGCCCCGCACCCCACGTGCGCTCAGGCATCTCGGTCTCTGTGCTCATGACTCCGCCCCACCTCAAATGTCATTTCCTCTCCTCTTGGAGTTTCTAAGTTCACCCGTTTTATGCAGCCCAACTCAAGTCCCTTTTCCTCCAAAATACCATCTCTGTTCACCCAGCCCACATTTAGTATCCTCTTTTATCCCCCCTCTGAAATCCATTTTGTGTCCACTAACACACTGTCTTGCATTGTACTTTGGCGAGCTCAGTCAGGCTCACAAGTCTGCCTTGTGGAGCGTGAGTTGATAGAGGGCAGGTGGCCAGGGCACATCTTTCTCTGGCATCTTCCTTGGTGTTGCACACAATATCATCACAAAGAGGAGCATCCTGGTGGGGGGTCCATGCTCCCAGGACCAGCTGACCCAGCTGCGGTGGCTAGATGGGGACAGGGGTGACAGGTGGAGATAGCTAGGGAGGTGAGATACATGCCTTTATTGTGTCCAAAAACACATATCTTTAGCGCCTGGCTGAGAGAATCCTGCATTCTCTTCCTGGCAACTGCAACCCTTATCCTTCCCTCCTACACCCCTTACAGGTACAGGATGACCCTCTTCCCCTTCAAGGATGATGTTGATATTTATTGTGATTTGGCTTCCCATGACTTAAAAGAAGGTGAAGGTCTATCCTAAATATTGTTATTTAGCACATGGTTAAGTACATTGGTTCCAAGTTGGTCTAGATCTGCACTGTCTAATATGGGAGCCACTAGCAACAGGTGGCTACTGAAATTTAGGTTAATTAAAATGAAATAAAAATGTAAAATTCAGTCATCCATTTGCACCAAGCACATCTCACGTGCTCAGTAACCACATATGGCTTGTGGCTACCATATTGGATAGTGAAATACGGAGCATTTTAAACATTGCAGAAAATTCTATTGGACAGCGCTGGTCTGGACGGTCTGGGTTCAAACCTCCGTTCATTTGCTGTGTGATTTTGAATAAACTACTTAGTCTTTTGGTGTCTCAGTTTCCTCATTTATAAAGTGGACAAAATAATAGTACCAACGTCACAAGATTGTTGAGGTTCATATAAGATAAGCCATGTAAACTGAGTGGCAGAACACAGCATTCAATGGTAGCTGTCACAACATAGCTCATATTATTGGCCCTATTGTTCCTGAGTCCTCTTTCCCCACCACAAAGGATGGCTCTGGTGCCAAATACTGGGAGCTTCTCAACAGATGCTCATTATATGAACAAAGTGTTAACTCCTGTGAGAACAAAGGGCTCCGCGGAAAGAGAGTCAGAAGGTTACTTGGTGCAGGCAGCTCTGTTGAGTCAAGACTGAGTTTTCTCTGCGTACATGCAGTAACTTGGATCTGCAGTTGAACCAGAGGACATTTTGATGCTTTCACCTTTTCTGAAAGGACAGAAGTTTCCCTGATCGTAGGCATTCAGCCAAGGGTGAACACGTCTTGACCCTCTCCGGTTCTCTCTCTCTCTCTTTTTTTTCCCACACTGAAAGCGTATTCCCTCTGAAGAGGAAGTTTGTTTTCTGTGTCCTGGAAATGTCAGGCTCCCCAGAGGGCTGAAGGGTGGACCTGTCTCAGTCAAATGTCTCTTCCTCTGATGCAGTGGGTGACCCCCTGCTTTCTTGAATGACATCAGCCGAGCCGTAATCAAAGTACTCACGCCTGACTCACCATAGACTGTGGAGAATTGACTTCCAGCATAGTGGGGTGGGGGTGAGGTGGAGGAAATGGCCCTTGGCATGTGAATGACTTCTTGACTTTTGACTCAGACATTTCAATTGTGGTCAGACCTCGGCATTCCCCTTCCCTGAGCATCTGTTCGTTCTTGACTTAACTCCTTGCCAGTTTACAGTAAGCCCACGCTGGTTTTCACAGGTCACCGCAGAAGAGCGGAGTAGTTTGTATCAGCAGGGAACCAGAATGCCAGGTTGCTTTTCAGTGTGTGCCCAGAGGCTGGTCTCTGCATTGTAAATTCCCGTCAACACACAGGAGCTGGAGTACATCAGCTGATGCATTTTGGCATTTGGTGATGACTTACAGGGCGAGAGAAGGCAGTGTTTGAGGTTTCAGGGGCCAATCTCGCATTTGGGAGCTAACCTTGAATTACTTTCAGAAGCAAAAAGATGTCAGCTGTTTCCCAGCCTCTTAGCCATCTAATCTCCCTCGTAATTATAACTCATTGTTCCACTGACTTCCTTTTCCATAGGACAGTGTCTCAAGGGTGGACCTGTCTTAGGGCAGGGCTTCCAGAAGCAGTCCTAGAGAGGGCTCAAACATGTGTACTGAGATTTTCCCAGAGCTCCTTAAAATCTGACTGATGAGTTGTCTGAGGGCCAAACCGAGCTGAGCAAAAGTGAAAATTCGTTTACCATCGGGTCTCTTCCTCTGCTGAAACCACGGAGAGCTCACCACCTCATCCATCATCTGTAACTCAGCGCTCAAAATAATTTTCCCTCTTGCTTTCTGGAGCGTAGCAAGATAGACCTTTTCACTCCAGGGTACACTTGTTTCTAGATATTGACTTTTTAGGGTAACTTCTAATTTTTATCTAATTTCAAAGTTCCAGCAAAGTTGCAAGAATATATACCTTTCTTTACTGGTTCACCAACTGTTGACAATTTTCCCCATTTTCTATTTTTGCTTTAACACTCCTCCCTTTCTCCCTCTCTCTCTCTATGTATATTTTTATGTTTTCCCCCTGAACTTTTGAAAGTAAATTGGAAACATTGTGCTTTTTTTTACTCCTAAATACTTGTGTGTACTTTCTAAGAAAAAGGATATTCTCTTACATAACTATAGTGTAGGTACTAGAGAATGCAGGAAGCTTTTTAAAGAAAACAGATGTTTTCATACCTTTCTTAAAGAGTGTATTACCGCAAACAAAGCAAAACAAAGCACCCCCCTGCCAAATCTCCAGACACACGTGTATTAAGGTCATTCTGTGTATCCAGCATGATGTTGGGAACTGTAAATGATATAAGGAAAGATTAGAAACAGTCCCTGTCCTAGCTGGGGAAGTAAGATCTGTGAAAAGTTAAAAATCAATGAAAGATTTAAAAGGAGACTATTAATTAGTTAAATGCAGTTTCTCTGGGAAAAAAAAAAATTGAAATACCCTTGAAGGGACTTCCCTGGTGGCCCAGTGGTTAAGGCTTTGCCTTCCAATGCAGGGAGTGCAGGTTTGATCCCTGGTCGGGGAGCTAAGATCCCACATGCGTCTCAGCCAAAAAACCAGAACATAAAACAGAAGCAGTCTTGTAACAAATTCAATAAAGACTTAAAAAAATAAAAACTCATTCTAAAAATATAAATAAATAAAATAAAATACCCTTGAAATAACCATGAAAAAAACTGTAAGTTCAACATTAAGATAATTGTTCAAACTTTATTTTTAGGCTGTATAAGTTCCTTAGCTAATAGCAAAATTGTAGAAGGATTTTGAGATAATTGACAGTAAAGTTTTGATTGGATTGAATTTTTTATTACTTCAATCAAATTAGAGTGTGGAGCAAAAAATTATTCTTTGTTTTAGTAGACAAAGCCTTCAATACCAAAAGCAAAGGAAATCTGTATTAAAACTCATTTGTAATCTTTAGGTATTAAAGGATTAGTGGAAAGCTTGACTATGTCCTGTTTATTTTATTTTTATTTATTTATTTATTTTTTTAAAGAAGGAAGGCAGGTAACCTATCCTAGTTTTTTTTTTTTAATTAATTTATTTTTATGGCTGTGTTGGGTCTTCGTTTCTGTGCGAGGGCTTTCTCTAGTTGCGGCAAGCGGGGGCCACTCTTCATCGCGGTGCACGGGCCTCTCACTATCGCGGCCTCTCTTGTTGCGGAGCACAGGCTCCAGACGCGCAGGCTCAGTAATTGTGGCTCACGGGCCTAGTTGCTCCGCGGCATGTGGGATCTTCCCAGACCAGGGCTCGAACCCGTGTCCCCTGCATTGGCAGGCAGATTCTCAACCACTGCGCCACCAGGGAAGCCCCCTGTCCTGTTTATTTTTGTAACAATGCCTCTCCCTAGCACGGTGCCAGGCACATGCTAGATAATTGATACACATTGTTTGATGAGAGACAATGGACTGTTTTTGGGGCAGGACACATGGAGCATGAATGCATATCCTGGGGGAAGAGTTTTGGATCCTTCATCTTCATCTTTATCCCCAGAAGAAAAGATGCTGCCATAGGATTAAAATCCAGTGGGACTTTCTATACCCCTTAGTTATTTTTTTCAACACATCTCCCTTGTTTATTGAGAATGTGATGAAAACATAAGTGTCTCCGACGAATTTTGTACTCACTGTTGCCGTGACTCATGTGCCGAGTGTCCTAGCCCACCTGTAGGCCTGGGATGGGCAGTAGGAATGTATTCTTGGAAGCTGAGTGTGTTCCAGAATAGGAGGTGATCATGGTTCAGGTTCAAAATCAAGACAACCAGATGTAGTACACTGAAGAGTTACAAGATGGTGGCCTAGATAGAAGAGCCTGAAATGGCGATTAGGATCTGAAGTATAGGAACATGGGATTGGAGAGCTAAGGGAGAGGAGTGATGAAGCCAAGGTGAGTGTGAGTGAGTGTGGAAGACAGGGCTTGGCACTAGGCTTTCATGTGCTACCATGGGGTATGTATGGGTGGGCTTGATCCATTTTGGGTATAGGAAGGAGTGGATACACAGTAGAACTCAATAAATGGTCGCCTGGAATAAATACAAGATAGCAACCTAGTATCTTATTATCTAGGACATTAAAAACAACCAAAGAACCTCTGAACTGAAGGCATTGCTGTCATCACCTGCAAGGGTTTTCAAAATACACCCCACCTCTATCCCCCAGATATGTACAGTGTTTGCCCTAGACTGGGCAAAACAGCTCTTTGAATCCTGAATTTATAAACTCAGGTGCGTAAAGATCATGGACATAAAATATGAAGATGACACCTGTCATTGTGGGTGTCAACAATTATCCCCTCAGTTTTTCCTCCTTACTACTTGTGGTCAAATTACCCAAAGTGAGTCCCCCTTCCCTTACTTCCTTGAGCTCTTCTCCTCTTTATCTTGTCCTTCACCCATCCTCAGCCACTCATTCCCCTAGGCATATTTTCAACCTCACCATCACCAATAGCTGCAA
Organism: Balaenoptera musculus; assembly: GCF_009873245.2. Taxonomy (NCBI): domain Eukaryota; kingdom Metazoa; phylum Chordata; class Mammalia; order Artiodactyla; family Balaenopteridae; genus Balaenoptera; species Balaenoptera musculus. The sequence goes on along the minus strand of NC_045790.1, from coordinate 14,596,579 downwards.
TATCTCCTCCCTCTCAATATCATGTTCTGCCCTTTTTCTGACCAACACCACTATTCTTTAGCCCAACACCAAGAATCTATCCCATCATGACCTCCAATCCATTGGTCCTACCATATTTTCCCTGCCTCTCATTCCCTTGATCCTCTTCCCCTCTTCACCTATCTTAAATTCCATGTTCAATTATAATCCTTGCAAATACCTTTGATTCCTTTTCTGCTCGCTCTTTATCATATTCACTTGGCTACATCACAATCCAACTCTTTTTCTGCTTGGCACCTGTGCTTAAGCACGGAGAAATGGAGTTGGAAGGAAAACATGTAATTCCGCTGGGTAGTCTCACTTTCAAATCAGGGTCTTGAGTCTAAAGTGGACTTTTTAATGCTGAGAAGCAGTCTTATTTTGCACACCTGGTCCTCTAACTGTCTCACTTTTCTAGAATCCCTTCACAATCTGTCATAAACAGTCTCATCCCACACACTCCCTCCCATGCAACTTAATTTGTAATTGAATTTTATCAAAGTAAATCATGTACATAGTCTAAAAGTCAACTAATAATATTAGATATATAATGAAAAAACAGCAGTTCTTTGCCAAATTTCTCATCATTTCCAATTCTCTCATTCTTGAGGTAATATTTTCAACTCTTTTACCTGTTTCTTCTGTTTTCTTCCCCCAGTATTGTGATTATATTGTATTTCTTATATTTTCAGTGATATATTGCCTTCACACACACACTCATACCTGCACACACACATGAGCACACACACATTTCCTCTCCCATTACTCCCTAATTTTTCCCATATGGTTTTCTCAAAAGTTTTGGTTAAGTCATTCCCCAGTATTTACGTTATTATCACTATGTAACTAATATTCACAGCTGAACTTCACAGTATGCCAGGACACCATTTCTTCTTCTTTAAAAAAAAAAAACAAACAACTTTATTTTTCCCCTGAATTAACTATTGTCACTTTTTTATTCGCCAAGTTTTATTTGGCCCATTCACTAAATCCCCCAAACTTTCCTCTGAAACAAATCAGAGAAGCTCCTCTGAATATTTCGGGTTTTCTCTCACTTTCCTTCTTTCTTGCTGACCTCCTTCAGGGAACTTCCTTCACCTGTTCCAAACCAGCTGGTTTCTCTCTCACCTCCTGCAGAAGTGCCATCCTGGGCCGCTCTTCGCTACAATTCCATGGGGTCCTTCATCATCTCTCCTGTGTTGGAGCCCTGTTACTAGGATCCCGTGTCTTCCTCTTTCTCGCCTAAGTCTTTTCTGTGAGGGAGTGAGTCATCCAATAGCTTCCTGGGAAAGGTACCTGGGAGGACAATATTGGGGGCATATTGAAAGTCAAAAATGTCTTTATTTTACCCACATACTTGATAGAGAGTTTGGTTTGGTACCTAGTTTTAGATTAGAATCAATTTTCTCTCCCATTTTGATGGTACCGCCACATTGTTTTCTAGCTACTAGTGTTGTTAATAAGAATTTTAATGACATTGATACATGTCTTGTAAATGAACACATTTTTACTCTCCACATAATTTTAGATTCTTATCTTATCCCTGCATTTCAGAAATGTCACATGATGTTCCTTTTCAGTCCTGGAAATTATTATTTTTGTTGTTGTTGTTATTATTGTATAATTGTTGCTCTTTTTCCTATTTTCTTTTTCTAGAACTCCTATTAGTTGGCCATTGTATATCCTGGATTGATCCTCTGTTTTCCTTACTTACCTCACCAATTTTCTCTCTCTTTTTCAATGTGTTCTCCTTCCTGGGCTCTTTCCTCAACATTATTTCCCAACATTCTTTCTGAATTAAATTTTTTTGCTTTCATGCTTTTACTTCTCAAGAGCTCTTTCTTATATTTTGAATGTTCCCCCTTTTATAGTATCAGGTTCTTATTTCATGGACCAGGATTTTTTAATTTTTTGGATGATGTTAATAATAAAATACTCTCTTAGTCCTGAGCATGACATGCAAACAAACAAAAACAAATTTGCTGAAACATGAAAGCCTCTGTCCCTGGGGGTTTGGTGCTCAGCACTGGGCATGAGACGTAACTTAAACATTTGGTTTCATGACTAACTCCAGGGAAATATTTATTCACATCTCCTGCCCTAAGTCTCAAGACTGAAGGGAATTGTCTTTAAATGCTGGGAAGGTCTGTGGGTGGTGTCATGCAGGATTTAGAGAAGGACACTGCTTAGGTGAATGAGGAGGATGTGAGTGATGGGAGCACTTACGTAAATGTAAAAACAATTAATTTGTCAAATCCTTTTCTCGGATAGCATGAGTGCAATACATTTTTGCTTAATAAAGTATCATTTTCCAATAGCACCCAGTATTCATTTCTTGCTCCTCTTCAGGTTTAAATTGTGGTTTCAGAGTTATTCACAGATTAGCATAATATTTGCCAACAGTTGATTATAGCAGCTGAAGAACATTTTGCACTTTTAAACAAAAATACTCTGAAATTTGTGTATGTGTGGGTCTAGACGTAACATTGTGAAATGCGATACCAATCATTCATTGGCAACTAGATGGACGTTGATTTGATAATAGGTTTATTTTAACAAAATACATCATAGTAAGATGTAATCATGCTTTCAAAAAATTAAATAAAACCCAGTTTACTTAAATCATTTTGATTTAAACTTTGGTATTTTTAACTATAATATGATTTTTTTTGTCTTTAAATTTTAATAGATCATTTTGAATGCTTTAGAAGAAATAACTTTTAAAAACACATTATGAACAGAAAAATTTTTGACCTTTACTTTATACTTTTATTGAAAATATATTAGAATTTTGTAAACCTTAACACAATTATATTTTAGTTTTCGATACCATTCCTGTCAATAGAATCTAAAACATGTAAAACTATCAATTGTAAGAACAATGGTTTTACTGAAATGGAGGCAAGGAAAATAAGGTTTGTAGAATAAGTAAGTAATAATTATGAATCATGTATGACTTTATTACTGATCATTGCTAGCCCAGCAACAGAACGAGAACAATAATTCAATCATTGTTGATATTTTTCTGACTTTCAGTCATTTAAAATCCTAGCTTTACCTGAACTTTTCTTTCTTTCTTTTTTTTGTTATGAGGGTATATTCATCAAGATAAGAGGAGAAGACATATTTTATTGAACAGTTTGTTAGCTTGGTTTAAAATTGTAAAATATTTAAACGTACAATGCATGGGACTTCATCTGTACTTCTGCCCCAGCCCTTTCACTTGAGGAGACTTAGAGTTCTCAATATTATTAGGTTTAGGCCTAGAATTGAAGGCTGTTGAGATTGTTACCTGGGCTCTTGTGTTCTCGTCTTCCTTCCTCTGTCTCCCACCCTCCCTCTAAACTGGGGTAGGGAGGCAAAGACTATGAAAGTGTAATGTATAATTTATGTTCTAACAATCTATTGTGAGGTAGAGAGTCAAACAAGACATTCTCTAGCTAATCAATTGCTTGTGGTGACATGAAATGTTCTAGTATTTTGAGACGGGATGGATGAAAATCACTAGCTCCTTGGGGATAGAGGTCATGTAGAACTGATCTTTCTCTTTAACAGTGCCTAGCAGAGTCCTGGGCAAATAAGGGAGTGTTTTTGGAAAAGATGAAACACTTCCAAGGCCTGGAGGATGGGTAGGATTTCATACGCAGAGTGTTGGAAACATCAAGCCTGCAAATGCAATTGTGAACGAGGTGCAAGAGTATGTGTATGTGTACGTGCGTGTGTGTGGGCATGTGAGTGTATGAGTGAGATGGGGTGGGGGTGGGAGAGAAGGAGTGAGAAAGATTTTAGCTTGTATGAACTGGAGAGTGTGCTAGAGAAGAGTGGAGAATAGGATGGGGCAAAAGAGGGCCCCAGCTGATGCAAGACCTTGGGAAAAAACATTATTCTCAGGTTACATTATGAACATGTGGAACAGAGAGGATGGTGGTGCCACTGGAAAAAGGTGATTTATGGATCATTGTGAATTACTGTAATTACTTTCAGTCAAGCAAAACAAAAGGGAATGATTAAGACAGGGTCCATTTGCATGAAATTTGAGTTTTAAAATGTGGAAAGCTCCAGAGAAGGCAGGAAGCAAAGTGCATCACCAACTTCACAACCAGGCTCGTTTTCTAATTTGGCTAATTTTAAGAGCCAATTTTTTGAGTGTCTTTGCTTAGCTCTAAAGAAAGCAAAGAGAAGCAGGAAGGGTGAGGGCCAGGAAAATTTGAGATGATTTTTTCCTTTGTTATATAATGAAACTTAAAAATAAAAAGTAGATAAGAGCATCAGTCAATCAGGTTCTTTGATTTTGGGCCAAGTTGAAATGTCCTCTGTTCTATTTGCTCATTTTAAAGAGCTTAATGTTAACAAACTCTAATCCTTTCAGTTCTTTTATGCTCATAAGAAAATGCAACACCTGTCAAAGAAAATCTTGTGATCATTTTTGGTTAAAATGAATACAGAAAAGAACTGGGGCAAATTAATCTCCAGCACTGCTTCCTAGCCCTAAGAAGGGTATTGGGGAATGTTTAGGGGAAAGAGCTGGTCCAGAGCTCTCCTGTTTTATAAAATGCAATAAACATTACCCCCATAGTTTGGGTATTATCCAGTACATGAAAATCAGTGGAATAATACAAGGAGTTCCAGGGCTGACCCTGCTATTAATTGACTGTATGACTTTAGAAAACTTATCTTTTGGGGGCTCCGTTTTCTTCTCCAAAAACAAGAAGAAATTGAAATAGATTATCCCGAAAGTACACTTTGAGAGAGAGAAATGGAGGGCCAGAGGGAAGTAGGAAGGAGTCATCAAAAGAAAGGGTCCGGGTGCTTGCTACTGAAGTGTTGCTGCTTCTAAGAGATGTCAGCTGACAAAGCAAGAAAATATATGTGTTTATATTAACAGGTTACATACACATATCTAGGAACATTTTTGTATATAAACATCTGCATCTACATTAAGGGTCAATTCACACTGATCTCTCTAACTCTAATCTGTTTCCAGGTGGGTCATTCTGGCCTCCTCCCCTTGATTATCTGTAACCTTCCACTCCAACAGTGAGAACCTGGGTCCCACCATCTGCCGCCCATTAATTTAATTGTTCAATTCTAGTATGCATTTATAGTGGTATCAAAATGGTTAATCTACACCCCATGGGAATCATCTTGATCAGCTAGGGTATATCAACTGTGCTTATGTACAGTTTCTTTTGCCTTTGATCTTACAGACTCCATTTCCAAAGTGTACAGTGTCAACATCTTTTCCCTCACCCCCTTCAATGAAGTTGTTTCATACATTTGTAATATGGTTAGATTGTTTTGTCATATTATGTATTCTATTCTGGTATCCCTCAGACTCCTAAATGATTTTTTTTTTTTACTTTGGCTGAACCAGGCGGCTTTCGGGATCTCAGTTCCCCAACTAGGGATTGGGCCCTGGCAGTGAAAGCGCTGAGTCCTAACCACTGGACTGCCAGGGAATTCCCCCCAAACTCTTAAACGACATTTTAAGTTTGCATACATTAAGGTTCACTAATCTATAAAGTTCCATGGGTTTTGACAAATGCATGGTGTCATATTTTCACCATTAAAATCTACAGAATAATTTTATGACCCTAAAAAATAATTCCCTGTGTTTCATCATTCAACCCTCTCTTCCCTCGGAACCCTGGAAAACACTGACACTTCTACCATCTCCATAGTTTTGCCTTTTCCAGAATGTCATAAAATTGGAACCTTACAGACTGGCTTCTTTCACTTAGTAATATCTATTTGAGATTTCTCCATGTCTTTTTGCAACTTGATCGTTCCTTTAAAAAAAGTATTGCATTGTGTGGATGCACCAGAGTTTGTTTAACCTCTCATTTATTGAAGGAAATCTTGGTTGTTTCCATTTTTTGGTAATTATGAATAAAGCTGCTATCAACATTCACCTTTGTGTGAACATAAGTTTTCATATCAGCTTGGTGAAAACCTAGGAGCACAATGGCTGTAACTTATGGTAAAAAGGTGCCAAACAGTCTTTCAAAGTGGCTCTATCATTTTGCATTTCCATAACAATAAATTAGATAAATATATTACTTTTTCATTGATTGAGGAGATTTAAAAATGAAACATTTTGACTTTGCTTAGAAGTTAGTAGTTCTCATGAGGGAAAAAACCCCAACTTTAATGGGATGTTTTCAGTGTCTCAGACACTATGATAATGCTAAAAACACAAAGATGGTGGTAGGCTTCAAACACTAGAGTGTCTATGGAAACCAGGAAGATGAAAAATGAAAAAAAACCAGCATATACAGTTGACCTTTGAACAACACAGTTTGAAGCGTGTGGGTCCAGTTATATGCAGATTTTTTTCGATAACTGTGTGGTTGGCCTGTGAAGTCTGCAGCTGTGGATGGCCAACTATAGGACTTGAGCATCGGCAGATTTTTGTATCCATTGCGTGTCCTGGAACGAATCTCCCTTGGATACAGAGGGAAGGACGACATTAGTTTGCATTTTCTAGAGTTTTACATAAATGGAATTGTATATATGTATTCCTTTTTTGTCTGCCTTCTTTCACTCAGAATAATTATTTTGAGATTTTCCATGTTGTGAGATCAATAGTTCCCTCATTTTAATAGCTACATAGTATTCCATTGCATGAGTATACCATACTTTTTTCTTTATTAGGATTTCTATCTCTCTGCTTACCTACCTGTTCTTGTGTAATGTCTGCTTTATCTATTGGAGCCCTTAGCATATTAATTATAGTTGGTTTAAATTCCAGGTCTGATATTCTAACATCCCTGCCATGTCTGGTCCTGATGTTTGCTCTGTCTCTTCAAATTGTGTTTTTTGTCTTTTGATATGGCTTGTAAAGTTTTCTTGATAGCTGGACATGATATACCAGAAAAAAGGGACAGGTGTAAATAGGCCTTTGGTAATGTGGTGTGGTGTTGGGGGAGGGGAAGCATTCTGTAGTTCTATGATCAGGCCTCAGTCCTTTAGTGAGCCTGTGCCTCTGTGAACTTCACAAATATTTCTCAGTTTTTTTTTTTTTCTTTTCTTTTCTTACCCTTGGGTGGGAAGGGATGGCTCCAGTAGGTTGGAGTTGAGTATTTCCCTTCTCCCACCTGGAAAGCTAGAGCTAACTGAGTTGGGTATTTCCCTTCCTCCAGGTCAGATAGGCTCTAATAATAACCCAGCAGGTTAGACTCTGGTAACTAATTTCTTCTGAGGGCAGGCCTAATTAGAAAGAATGCTCTGGCATATTTAAAAATGGTTCTTTCTCCCCTCCCCTGCTGGAAGCTTGAGGGAATTTTTTTTCTGATACTTACTATGAGAACCCAGTAGAGTTTGGTATGGTCAGTCTTATTAATTTTAGCTATTCTAGTGGGTGTGTAGTGGTGTCTTATTGTGGTTTTAATTTGCATTTCCCTAATCACTAATTACATTGAGCGTGTTTTCATGTGATCATTTGCCCTCTGTATACCTTCTTTAGTGAAGTGTCTATTCAAATCCTTTGTCCATTATTTTATTGAATAATTTTTAAAATTATTGAGTTAGGAGAGTTTTAAGACTATGTATATATATTCCAGATGCAAGTCCTTTGTCAGATGTATGCTTTGCAAATATTTTATCACTATCTGTGATTGTTCTTTTCATTTTCTTAATGGAGTTTTTTGAAGAGCAGGTTGATTAGTGCCCAGGTCTTAATTTGTAAAGGCAATTGAATGACAACACAGAGAAGTCAATACCATTGAAAGAAAAACTTAATGTTGCTCAGAGTTTCCTAGAAATGTTCCATGTAAAATTACATGGGAGGCATTATCAAATAAGTGATAAAACTTCCTAGGTATATTGTTTGGGTAAATGTTATTACTATAGGTATTGTAGAAATTATATGGAATTCCTAAAAATTTGGTATGTCCTGGTAAAATGTTATCAGTCATAATTCTAGTTATTATCTTAAAATGTTGTATGTCACAGCAGTAATCAAGTTTCTTTGTCAGTTGCATTCTAATCAGGTCTTTAACCATGCCCTTTAAGTCTTTTGTCATTCATAGACAGAATTGTGTTACTCTGATGCCTTTGCAAAAGTGCTTCATTTTTGAGAAGATTCATAGAAGGGACTTTTTGACAAGTACAGGTTTTTGATCAATTTCAGATCATACTACTGAACTGGGTAAGAAATTAAGAAATCCTAATGGAAAACCTGATGGCTTAATAAGACTGTTAACAAAGAGGACTAGTTACATAAGACTGAGTGAACTGGTAAATATAATTATAATTTTTGTGGGTTTTCTTTTGGTCTGAAATATTATTGTCTTTTAATCTGTGTTCTCCAGATATAAGAAAACCTTTCCTCTTAATCTAATGACTTACAGCAATTTGATAAATTATATCTTTGTAAGCAGAATTGAAACAGTTAAATATTTATCTTTTCTTTCTACTTGATCCCCCCAGAAACTGGAAGCTCTTAGGTTACTGGAAGTCTTATCAGGTGAATAAGGAAGGTCACCACCTGACAGGTGCAGGAATCTCAAGATACTTTGGGGACTTCAAGAAGAGAGATATGCACTCAAATCTATTGATATTGCAGGCGGAATCTGCGGCAAGCCCTTAGTATGGCTTTCTGGGCCTTAAGAAGCCTTTTAAAAGTTTAATCTGAGATTTCTTACAAAAATTTCCAGCAAAATCAATTAAAAAAAGCCTCTGTGATCAATTACACTTATGTAAGTAATCAGGTCAAGTTTACTGAAACCAGACTGATTCTCCAAACAAATTAGTCATAATTTAACTATATTTGATAGAAATGAGGGCAATTTTAGAGAGAAAAATTATGTTTTGTTGGATATTAAGTTCTATTATAATTAATTATCTTTGAGGTTTGATATTTACTGCCTAAAACTCACTTCCCAGATAGCTCCTTGTTGCTATGTTACATAATTGTAAATTTTAATTGAATTATTAAAAGGACACTCTAAGCTTGTTTCTGAAGCTTATCACAGTAATCTGTCTGTGGGTGAAGATCAGATGCCCCACTACCTGCAACCAGTAGAGTGTGCATACTGTAAAAGACATCATTTAAAGAACTGTCTCCAGCCTAGATGGAAGGACCTTTATCAGGTACTCTTAACTAGCTCATGAGCAGTGAAACTGAAGGGAATTGACTCTTGGATTTATATTTCCCACTTAGAAAAGGCCCTGACACTGGACTGGTTTAAAGAGAGGACTGCTGACCTCAAAATCACCTTAAAATGACACTCAAACAGGGTAGAAAACCACACTCACACCAGGATGAGAAGATGACATCAGAAGTAGACAGCTACCCCAAGATGCTGGACCTGACCTGTATGATTATTTACAGTATTTTCTTAATTTCTTGGACTTTTGCATATGAATCAAATGTTTTTTTCGATCATAAGTGCAATCTAATGCAGAGTTTTAAAATTAATTCAATTGTTGGGTTTGTGGTCAATTACCTATATCCAGTACTTTTGGGTTACTTTGGTGGATTTCTCCTCTCTAAGGCTCTAACTGGATGGCCCTTAGGAAATTAATTCTAGAAGAAAGGAGTTATAGTTATGTTTGGGCCACTATTGATAATACTAGATGGGACTCCCTCACTTGGCCAATCAATCATACTTGCTCTGACCATGGCCATAAATATGAATTTTCTTTTAAAGTTACTCAAGCTCAATCAGAGTAATGAGCTAGCTTTCAGTCAAAGAAAATAACCTTCGTCAGTTATGGGATGGATTTATATGGATAATGCCAGGTTATGATGGTTTATGTTTAAGGGCCCCCCTTATGTTGGGAACAATTAAACCATACTAAGGATAATCAGCCTAATAACACTAGGAAATTGAGCTGGGTGCCTTATGAACAGTACCAATATATAATTTCCCTTAAAGATAGGGATTGGTATGGAACAGACTAGGTCAGATGACCTGGAGGTATACTGGGCTTCACCTAATGGAAGTTCTTGCCTTAAATTCTTACTTATGACCTTACCAATCCTACTAGGTATATTACTTGTATTCTGCCTATTTTGCAAGGTTGTTGTTTCTTGCATTACCAAATGTGTGACTGAGCCTCTGATAAAATGATGACTAGGTGACTTGAAATGATTGACCAAATACATAGTTCTACATGATAACAATGATTGTAATGGTGATATTCTAGATATGTGAGGAAGCAACAAGAGGGAATCTTTTCCTGGACCATCACAGACTAGTAAGACAGGTTGTCCAGGGACTTTTGGCTACTGTTAATAGGGCCTAGTCCAGTAATAACACATTGAGTGGCCTATCAGCAAAATCCTGGTCTGACCTAGGAGTGAGCATTCCTACCACTGTGGGACAAAATGGTCATGAAATGCCTCCCAAACCATGGTCAATTTTATGATCATGAGGGGGCACTGACAACTAAAAATCATCACTTGCCATCTGGTTCTACAAGAATTAAATCACTAGTCACTGCAGTTGCTGACCTTTAACACACCCTGAAAGGAGTTCAGGGCAGAGATCAGGAATGAGACACTCTGTGCTCTGGAAAAACTGGCAGAACAGGCCTTTTCAGAAGAAAATTTTATGAACCCAATTTCTTGCATCTTCCCATACTTAGAAAAGTACTAGAAACATTAACTAAGATGTCCGTTCCTCGTGACTAGTGGCAACCTTCTACCAGGTGTTTGCTTGATTGCATGTACTCCCTTCACCAAAATCACATATATGCTGACCTCCTACTACCTCTTCAGAGCAGTTCCTTAGAGTTATCTGAGAGGCTCTCTTCTGGGCTGTAGTCCTCAGTAAGTTCCCAAGTAAAACTGAACCTAATAGTTCTCACGTGTGTTTTTATTTCAGTCAGCACTATCAAAGAACCAGCTTTTAGTTTCATCAATTTGGTGTAATGTTCTATTTCAGTGTTTTCTGCTTTGATCTTTATGAATTCTTTTGTTTTGGCTATTTGGGATTTAATTTGCTCTTCTTTTCTAGTTCTTCGGGTGGAAGCTGAGGCCATTGATTTGAGACTTTAAAAAGGTATAAGCATTTAGTGATAGGAATTTCCCCTTAAGAGTAATCTCATAGAAGATGATAAAGTAGGAAGCACCAGGAACCTTTGTCTCCACTTGGACAACAAGAGTCCTGGTAGAAACAGTCTGAAATAAATATTTTGGAACTCTAATATTTATTGGAATGCTTGCAACTTCCAGGGGAAAGCTTGGCTGGTAAGTTGCAGTTAATTTTGGTCAATTTCAGCCATTGGTGCTTTGGGGCTACCCATTTCAAATTCCTAGCCCTGTGACAGTCAGCTGTGGGGATGGCAATCTGCGTTTTTGGTGCTGCATCTAGGCTAGGTAATAAAGACCTTGTCCTCCAAATATTGGAGTTCTGGTTGTAGACTGCAGCTCTGATTACTAAGGCATAAGCATGGTGGCTGTCTGCCATTGTTCCAACCCCCATGGACTGTAGTGACTTCCAAGATACTTAAAAAGCTCCACCTGTTTTTTTTTTTTTGACATTCAGAAAAAAAGACTATACATGTAGGGAAATTTAGAAGCCATCACATATTCCCAGGGAGATACACGGACTCAGAAAAGAACTGAGATCTTAAGCTTTCACCTCAGGCTGATCCTGGCATAGAGACACCCTATAAGAATCAGGAAAACAGTAAACCCTGGGGGAGGATAAGACTGATTTTCATAGTTACCACATTATAAGATTATAATGTTTACTGTACAACAAAAGTCATAAGGCATACGAAGAAACAGGAAAGTATAGCTCATTCAAAGGAACAAAAAATAATTGATAGAAAATGTGCCCAAACTATCCCAAATGTCAGACTTACTGGACAAAGACTTTAAAACAACTCTTAAAGATACTCAGAGCTAAAGGAAGCCATGTACAAAAAAGAGGATATCAATGTACAAACAAAATGAGAATATCAATAAGGAGATAGAAATTAGAAAAAGGAATCAAAAAGAATTTCTGAAGCTGAAAAGTATGATAACTGAAGTAAAAACTAAAATAGAGGGGTTCAAAATCAGATATGAGCAAGCAAAAGAAAGAATCAATTTATAGATAGGACAATTGGAATTATCAAGTCCAAGGAACAGAAAGAAAAAGGGAATGAAGAAAAGTGAACAGAGTCTAAGGGACCTGTGGGATACCATCAAATAGACCAACATGCACATATGGGAATCCCAGGAAGAGAAGAGAGAGAAAGTGGCAGAAAGAATATTTGAAGAACTAATGGCTGAAAACTACCCAAATTTGATGCAAGTTATAAATATACAAATCCAAGAAGCTCATTAACTCCAAGTAGAATAAGCTCAAAGATATTATAATCAAATTGCCAAAAGCCAAAGCCAAAGTGAGAATGTTAACATCAGCAAGAGGGAAGTGATTTAGCAAATACAAGGGATCCTCAACAAAGATTATCAGCCAAATTCTCATCAGAAACCTTGGAGGCCAGAAGGTAGTGGGTTGATACGTTCAAAGTACTGAAAGAAAAAAATAAAAACTGAGAACTCTATATCTGGCAAAACTGTCCTTTAAAAATGAGGGAGAAATCCCCAAATAAAGACATTCCTAGATAAACAAAAGGAGTTTATTACCACTACACCTGCCTTGCAAGAAATACTAAAGGGAGTTCTTCAGGTTGAAATGAAAGGAAACTAGACAGTAACTTGAAGCCATATGAAGAAATAAAAATCTCTGGTAAAGGTAAATAGGTGGGAAATTATAAAAGCCAGTATTATTGTAATTCTGCTTTGTAACATCACTTTTTATATTTTGTACATGATTCAAAAAACAAATTATTAATCAATGTTATTGAGCATATAATATACAAAGATGTAATCTCTGACATCAGTAACAGAAAGATGTGGACAGAGCTGTATAGGAGTAGAATTTTTGTATGCTATTCAAGTTAAATTGGTATAAATTCAAATTAGATTGTTATAACTTTAGGATGTTAAATGTACTCTTCATGGTAACCTCAAAGAAAATGTCTATGGAGTATAGACATAAGAAGATGAGAAAGGAACCAAAATGGTTTACTAAAAAAAATTAAACACAAAAAGAAGGCAGTAATGGAGAAATTGAGGAACAAAAAAGCTAAAGTCATACAGAAAATATATAGCAAAATGGAAGAATTTTTTCTTATCAGTAATTACTCTAAATGTAAATAGATTGAAGGAGTGGGTAGAAAATATGATTCAACTATATACTATCTACAAGAGACTCAGTTTATATCTAAATATACAAATAGGTTGAAAGTGAAAGGATGGAAAAGATATTCCATATAAATAGCAACTGAAAGAGAGCTGGAATGGTTATACTAGTATCAGACAAAATAGGTCTTAAATCCAGAAATATTCAAGGGGCAAAGAACGATATTATATATTAATAAAATTTTAATATAGCAATATGATATAATAATTATAAACATTTACACACCTAATAACAGATTCTCAAAATATACAAAGCAAAAATTGAGAGAACTGAAGGGAGAAAAAGACAATCCTACAATAATAATTGGAGCCTTCAGTATTCCAATTTCAATAACGGTAAATCAACCAGACATAACATAAGTAAGGAAATAGAGCACTTGAACTACACAATAAAGCAACTAAACCTAACAGACGTATACAAAACACTCCACCCAACAACAGTAGAATAAACATTCTTCTTAAATGAATAGGGAACTTCTCCAGGATAGACCATATATAAAGCCAAGAAACAAATCTCAATAGATTTAAAAACATAGATATCATACAAAGTATCTTCTTTAATCACAACAAGATCAAGTTAGAAATCACTAACAAAAGGAAAACTGGAAAATTCACAAATATGTGGAATTAAACAACACACTCTTATACAACCAATGGGCCAAAGAAAAAAAAATCAAAAGGAAAATTAGAAAATACTTAGAGGTGAATGAAGACAAAAACACAAATGAGATGCATTACAGCAGCGCTCACAGGAAAATAAAGATCTGTAAATGCCCATGTTAAAAAGGAGGAAAAATCTCAAATCAATAACCTAACTTTATATCTTAAAGACCTAGAAAAGGAAGAGCAAATTAAACCCAAATCTAGCAGAAGGAAGAAAATAAATTTTAAAAATATAGGGCAGAGGTAAATGGAGAATAGAAACAAAATAGAGAAAATCAATAAAACCAAATATTGGTTCTACGAAAAGCTCAACAAAATGTACAAACCTTTAGCTAGATTGACAATGAAAAATAGAGAAGGCACAAATAACCAAAATCAGAAGTGAAACTGGAAACATTACTAATGCCCTGACAGAGATAAAAAGATTATGAGTATACTATGAGCAAAGGTATGCCAACAAATTTGATACCTAGAAGAAATGACCAATGACTTAAGACACACAAATTAACTAAACTGACTCAAGAAGAAATAACAAATTTTATCGGATGTTTAACAATTGAAAAGATTGAATCAGTAACCATAAACCTCCCAAGAAAGAAAAGTCCTGGACCAGATGGCTTCACTAGTAAATTCTAACAAAGATTTAAAAGATTAGCACCAATCGTTCTCTAACTCTTCCAAAAAATTGAAGAGAACACTTCCTAACTCAGTCTATGAGACTAGCATAACTTTGATCCCAAAGCCAGATAAGGACATCACAGAAAAGAAAATTACAGATCCAAATTCCTTATGAATATTGAGGTAAAAATCCACAATAAAATATTAGCAAATTGAATGCAACAGCATATCAAAATGATTATTCATCATGATCAAGGGATTTACCCTAGGAATGCAAGGGTTGCTCAATATAATTAGTAAAACACAATTAACAGAATGAAGAAAAAGAATCCACATGATCATCTCAACTGATGTAGAAAAGACATTTGGCAAAAATGACACACACCTTTCATGATAAAAGCTCTCAGGAAAGTAGGAATAGAGGAAAAATTCCTCAACACAATAAAGAGTATTTAAAAAAATTTATTGAAGTGCAGTTGATTGATAGAGTAGAAGAGTAGTTGATTGATATCAGTATTGACTCATGGATATTTATATTATACTTTGAGTTATAACCCAATGTTACTTAATTTATTTTGTTGCTCAAAAAAACAGAAAACAGTTTTGTCGTTATTTTTTAAAAATTTTTTTCTCCCTTCTCCTTCATTGAGGATTCCTACAATATGTTTATTAGTCCAATTAAGTTTGTCCACCTGGTGCTCTTTCCCCTTTTTCCTCTTTATGTTTCTTTTTCGTGTAATTTTTATTGCTCTGCCTTTCAGTTCTCTACTCATTCCTTCTGCAATGTCTGATCTGCCATTAATCCCATACAACATACTTTACAGTCTCTGACATTGTAGTTTTAATCTCTAAACATTACATTTGTGTACTTTTTGGAGCTCCCATATCTCTACTTAACTTTTTGTGTGTATGGAATGCTATATTTTATGTTTGTATTAATGTCCTTGTCTACTAATTCTAACATCTGTATTAGCTCTGGGTTGGTTTTTATAAGGCATCATATTTTTGGTTCTCATAAGGCATCATATTTTTGGTTCTTTGCATGCCTGGTAATTTTTGATTGGATTTCAGACATCATGAATTTTACCTTGTTGGATACTGGTTATCTTTATATTCTTACAAATATTCTTTTTTTTTAAAAATTTAATTTAATTTAATTAATTTATTTATTTATGGCTGTGTTGGGTCTTCGTTTCTGTGCGAGGGCTTTCTCTAGTTGTGGCAAGCGGGGGCCACTCTTCATCGCGGTGCGCGGGCCTCTCACTATCGCGGCCTCTCTTGTTGCGGAGCACAGGCTCCAGACGCGCAGGCTCAGTAGCTGTGGCTCACGGGCCCAGCCGCTCCGTGGCATGTGGGATCCTCCCAGACCAGGGCTCGAACCCGTGTCCCCTGCATTAGCAGGCAGATTCTCAACCACTGCGCCACCAGGGAAGCCCCTCTTACAAATATTCTTAACCTCTGTTCCAGCACACAGTTGACATACTTGCAAATATCAATATTTTGATTCACTTGATGTCCTGCTTTTTAGATTTGTTAAGTGATACAAGGGCAAGATTTGGACTAGAGCTAATTATTTCACACTACTGAGGTAAGATCCTTCTGAGCATTTTACCAAGCACCTCGTGAATTATGAGGTTTTCCAGTTGGCTGTTGGAAATAGTCAATATTCCTGGCCTTATGTGAGTACTGGACACATTTTCCCTCAATTTTTTTTAGTTCTTTCTCTGGCCTCAGGTAGTCTTTTCACAAGGATCAGTATTCTGTTGAATATTCAATGGGGACCCTCTGCAGATATCTGAGATTCTTTCCCTGTGCAGCTCTCTCCTTTTTGATATTCTGTCCTGTGAATTATAGCCACTTTAGTCAGTTCAGTTTCCTAAATTCTGGGAGTCCTTTGGGCTCTGCCTAGGCTCCCCTCCCCCCATGCCATGGTCTGGAAACTGTCTCAAGACAATATACTGGGACAATGGTAGGGTTCACCTCATTTCTCCCCTGTCTTTCAGGAATCATTGTTCTTTATTACCTGATGTTCAGTTTCTTGAAAAGTTTTGTTTTTTTTTTTTTCATATGCTTTGTCTTTTTGTTTTGTTCAGTTTGGTTTGATTTTTTCAGGCAGGATGTTCAATCTGGTCTTTGTTACTTTATCTTAGATAGAAGTTGAACATCATTTTGCTCATTTGTTAAATATTGGCACATAATAGAGAATTTAAAAAGACGTATTGCAAGCAAACAAAAAACTTCTAGGCTTGCATTTAGTCCTTAGGTCATCAGTTTGTGATCTCTGAGGGAGAAGATCACATAGATAGGCAAAGTCTCATTCTGAGAAAAATGAAGCAAGCCAGGGTGAGCTGGTTTAGCTGAGAATAAAAAGATATTCTATCTTTTCAAGAAGAATGGAATTGACAGCCAATCTTTCCCTGTCTGTTGTAAGGTTGGCCAAGATTATTACTATATTGAAAATTGTTGGGTTTAGGAGGAGACAAGAGGTCAGTATGTGAATAAAATAGGATTGCCAGATTCAGCAAATAGAAATACAGGGCAAGTTTAAATATGAATTTAAAGTAATGAAGGATAAATCTTTACTATAAGTATGCCCTAGGTGTGATTTGGAACATACATAAACTAAAACAATTATTTGGTGTTTATCTTAAATTCAAATTTAACTGGATGTCCTGCATTATTTTTGCCAACTCTAGGATAAAACTACTCAGTGAAAGTGGGAGAAAAACCCAAAGCAAGTCAGGGTGAGCTGAGTTAGGAATCAAAAGTCCTGTTTTGAGTATAATCATAAATGGGTTGTCATTGGCTTAGGTCTTGGGATTAGTCTGGTTTTGAAAGAAAGAGCTGAAAACTAGCCCACAAAGCTCTTTTAATAATATGATCCCTTACACTGATATAACACATATGCTTTTCCAAAGTTCTTTCACAGTGCATTCTCTCACTTTACCCTCCAAACCACCAGAAGTTCAGTTCACGTTAGCCATAGTTTGACAGTCGAAAAAAACCAAGGGCTAGAGAAAGGAGACTATTCTGAAGTCCCCAAATGGGTTAGTATTAAATCAAGACCTAGGAACTATTTTTTTTCCTACTTGTAGAGGAGTTGACAATCTTAAAATAAAGGTGCCGAGGTTCAGACTCTGTGTGTGAGTGTGTGTGTGTGTGTGTGTGTGTGTGTGTGTGTGTGTACATGGACAAAGAGGTGAGAATGTGTGACATTCCTAGCAAGGGAGGAAGAGGTTAATCTGCTTAATATGAGCCTAATTCTGTGAGTTTAAACCAGGCCACACTTCCCATCCTCCATTTCATAGCTGAAACTGAATCAAAATCAGCTCAGGTGAGGGCAGTTCTTTGGGTCATGCTCACTTCACTTCTGTTCTTGCCTTTCCTTCTGTTACTGCCTCTCTTTGTCTCTTAGCTCTTGGAGTTATCTTCCGTACCCGGATCCTCAGAGACAAATTTCAGGTTCTTGGGTTTCATTGCTTTCATCCTGGAGATAACGATTTGCCTTGCTCTCGCCCTCTAGTACTTCCTGGTCCTGCCATCTTGATTGAGCTCCAGCCCCCCCGAGACCCCAGCCTGCTGTTGACTTGGTGAACTGACATTCTAGCCAGGGTGGGGCTTTTGAAGGAAGCAGGTGGGTAGTAATATTGAGCTGTGAGGGGGTGCTTTGGCAGCAGCCAATTAGCTAGAAATCTTCTGCAAACTCGTCTGTTGACCATTTCTGAGACGTGTGCTGTGCTGCTATTCATCTACCTTTCAGCCTGGAGTGCTGTGACACAATCCATACGCCTGGCAGGAACCTTCATGGTGACCTGCTTTAAGTGTTGACTTAAACCAGGTTCATGAATATAAGACCTCCATAGTTCGTTTACCTCTTAAGCTGCCAGCAAATGTTTATTCAACGCTTTAATTTTATTAATCTGTTTTCCTTCTCTTTCTCTCTTGTTCTCTTTTTTGCCCTCTCACCCACCCCTTTCTCCGTCTGCCTCTCTCCCCTGCCTTTCTCTTTCCAATCTAGAGCCATTTGAATGGAAATAAGGAAAATACTACAATATGGAAGGCACAGCTCCATCCGGTAATACGCTTTACTCTTTTCCAGTTCATATCAGTTGGGCCAAAAACCCACTACTAAACCAAATGTGAAGCTCCCCCTACCAGCAGTGCCTTCTCATCAACTGCTTTGAGCTAAGGATGGAATAAATCGGCTGCTTGAATTGGAAATTTTTACTGACCCTGATACTAAGAAAAAGTATAACAAATAGGGGTCATGAGGTAATCATTTGTATATTCGTCAAAGAAGCTCCTTGGGTTGACCTCCAAACCTAAAAATTTTAGGAGAAGATGATATATGGAAGCCCAAATTCTCTGTCTTAATCTCACATAACTTTGGAGTTGGAAAAAGCATTGGAGACTCTGAGATGTTGAATGAGGTAGAGTAGGGACAAAACTCAAAGCCCCTAGGCTTTATGACAATCTACTGTTACACAATATACTTCCTTTAGTTTTCTGCGTTTTTCATTTCACTCTGTGAGATTGAGAAGTTTCAGAATAATATGGTTGGTTAGACTGGTGGGAATATCCAATCTAACTGAGATCCAACTAGCTGAGAATCTAGTTCTTTATCTCTTTAGGATAGGGCTGATTCTCCAATGTAGGGTGAAGTCCAAACTCCTTAGGTTGGCCATTTGAGGTCCTCCACAGGTTGATGTCCACCTGATTTTCCATCTTTACTCCTGGCAAGTGTCATCTGCTTATCCAAACTGGTTCCCTTGCTGCCCAGTGAACACTCTTCATGCTTTGCCTCTTCTGAGTCTGTTTCTGGAATGGGCTCCTCTCTCCATGCTCTCTACATCCTATACCATCTCAAGTCCTAGCTCAGATGTTACTTCTCTATGAAACTTTTCTGACACCCTCTGATCTCCTAGCCCATTTTCGTCTGCACCATTCTTGACAACTTACTGTGTACCAGGAATGAAGTTCAACATAGTGGGCACTAATTGATCAAAATGGTTGCTGGTCATAGCTCTAGCACAGGGTTCCAAAGGATTTCCTTTTGTGCCAGATAGTTCTCTTTAATTGCTAGAAGATGAGGAGACCTGGAGGGAAGGGCCAGAGTGGCCAGAGTAGCCCTGGCACAGTGGTGGGAGGGTTTTGGGACAGATGCTATTTACCACCCAGAATAGAGGTATTTTAAGATTTTAGCAGTCTGCATAGACATAATGCATAATGCATATCAGACTAATGTCATTTCTCCATATATTATCTTATTTTCTTAACCTGCTTTATATGTGTGTGTTTTACATAGTTTTAGAACTAAAAATTTATTTCAGAGATCATCCATTCTAGGGGTTCTTAGCCTAGGGTTCATTCTATAGGCTCAAAAGGAGTTGATAGCTTTCATCAGATTTTTCAAAGGTATGCATGAAGAAGAAAAAGTTAGGAACAACTGCTCTGCTCCAGCACTTCCATTTACAGATCAAGAAACTATAGCTCAGTGGTTGAGCATTAGTGCTCTGCATGCAATACTTTTCAGGGAAATATTTGCTGCCTGCAGTCTAATTTAAGCTCCTTTATTGAAGGCACCATTATTATGAACCTTATTGAAGGTGTTCCATGACACCACATTGATTGTCTGCACTTTTCTTCTGCAAGGAACCTGTGGAGCTTGCCTGCTAGGTTGGAGTTCTTTTTTTTTTAACAATTTATTTTATTCAAGTGTAGTTGATTTACTGTGTTGTGTTAATTTCTGCTGTACAGCAAAGTGATTTATTTATACATATATAGACATTCTTTTCCATTATGGTTTATCACAGGATACTGAATATAGTTCCCTGTGCTATGCAGTAGGACCTTGTTGTTTATCCATCCTGTATGTAATATAGGATGTAATTAGCATCTGCAAATCCCAAACTCCCAATCTATCCCTCCTCTGCCCTTGGCAACCACAAGTCTGTTCCCTACATCTGTGAGTCTGTTTCTGTTTCATAGATAAGTTCATTTATGTCATATTTTAGATTCCACATATAAGTGATATCATATGGTATTTGTCTTTCTCTTTCTGACTTACTTCACTTAGTACGATAATCTCTAGGTCCATCCATGTTGCTGCAAAAGGCATTATTTCATTCTTTTTTAAGGCTGAGTAGTATTCCATTGTATATATGTACCACATCTTCTTTATGCATTCATCTGTCGATGGACATTTAGGTTGTTTCCATGACTTGGCTACTGTAAATAGTGCTGCTATAAACATAGGGGTTCATGTATTTTTTTTTTTTTAATTTTTATTTTATTTATTTATTTATTTTTTATTTATTTATGGCTGTGTTGGGTCTTTGTTTCTGTGCGAGGGCTTTCTCTAGTTGCAGCGAGCGGGGGCCACTCTTCATCGCGGTGCACGGGCCTCTCACTATCGCGGCCTCCCTTGTTGCGGAGCACAGGCTCCAGACGCGCAGGCTCAGTAATTGTGGCTCACGGGCCCAGCTGCTCCGCGGCATGTGGGATCTTCCCAGACCAGGGCTCGAACCCATGTCCCCTGCATTGGCAGGCAGATTCTCAACCACTGCGCCACCAGGCAAGCCCTCATGTATGTTTTTGAATTATAGTTTTGTCCAGATATATGCCCAGGAGTGGAATTGCTCGATGATATGACAACTCTATTTTTAGTTTTTTGAAGAACCTCCATACTGTGTTCCATAGTGGCTGTACCAATTTATGTTCCCACCCACAGTGTAAAAGGGTTCCCTCTTCTCTGCACCCTCTCCGGCATTTGTTATTTGTAGTCTTCTTAATGATAGCCATTCTACTGGTGTGAGGTGGTATCGCATTGTAGTTTTGATTTACATTTCTCTAATAATTAGTAATGTTGAGCATATTTTCATGTGCCTGTTGGCCATCTGTATGTCTTCTTTGGAGAAATGTCTAGGTCTTCTGCCCATTTTATGATTGGGTTGTTTGGGGTTTTTTTGTTATTAAATTGTACGAGCTGTTTGTGTATTTTGGAAATGAATCCATTGTTGGCCACATCATTTGCAAATATTTTCTCTTAGTCTGTAGGTTGTCTTTTTGTTTGTTTATGGTTTCCGTTGCTGTACAAAATCTTGTAAGTTTGATTAGGTCCCATTTGTTTATTTTTCCTTTTATTTCTATTGCCTTGGGAGACTGTAAGTTGGAGTTCTTTTTAAAAAATTTTAAGATTAATTAATTTTTATTGGAGTCTAGTTGATTTACAATGTTGTGTTAGTTTCAGGTGTACAGCAAAGTGAATCAGCTATACATATACATATATCCACTCTTTTTTGGATTGTATTTCCATGTCGGTCATTACAGAGTACTGAGTAGAGTTCCCTGTGCTATTCAGTAGATTGACATATACACACTACTATATATAAGTCGGGGTTCTTGATGGAGTGAGAGTGAGTTGCTGGTGGAGGCAACAGCTCTACCTAAGGCAATAGGTGATGCTTATACTGAGGTAGTGTGTAGACAAAGCAATTTATTGGACAGACAAGTTCAAAAACCCAGAGCAGAATCTAAAATGGATCGTCAGACCATGGAAGGAGTTGAAAGCAGATATTAATAATTTCTATATTATCTACTATAGTAATAGAGCATTTATTATCAAATAAGCACTTTACATGTGTTTAAGCTTTGTGACAAACTTATGAGGTAGGAACTTCCAGCTTCCATGTTACAGATGAAGAATTCGAGGCCCAGAGAGGATATTTTCCTTGCTCAAGTTCACACAACTAGGAGAACTAGGATTTGAGCTGACATAGTCTGGTTCCAGCATCTTCACTTCCAACTACCACATCAACTACTGCCTCTTAAAAGTTGGGGTGTAGAGTCAGGGAATGAAAAAGCAAGGAAGGATAGATTGAAGTGGGTGGTTTAAGTCGGGGGATAGGGTGGGGGAGGCTGGCAAATGTCTCCATCAAGTGCTGCTGCCCACAGCCGGCTTTCGTGTGGCGTGTGCTGGGATGCCGGCCAGGTGTAAAGGGTAATGATGGAGTGGACAGAGTCTCTTGAGAGTCTGAAAGCAAACAGTATGTATTTATTCATCCGTGTAAGTCCAGTGCTTGGTACTGGGCACACAAGATGCATCAACAGCCTGGTACCGAAGAAACTTGCAGTTCTTTCCAAAAGGAATAGAAAGCTGAGAATCTGGCAGTTCATCTTTGAGACTGCGTCCTCCCCTTTCAGAGCCTTTCCTGCTCCCTGATGCCTTTCTCCTTTCTGTCCTCCAGGGTCCAGTGCCATCATCCTTGCTTCTCTGCTAAAAAGTTTGCTCTCGGGAAAGGAAGGGAAACCCTGTTAGCCTGGGGTGTACATAACTAGGGAGGCATAAACGTTTACACTTCCTGGATGTTATTTTAAGCACGTTCTGTCTAGCTCTTCACTTTTACTCCTATGTCTCCCTGAAGAATCATGTAGTCAGCACCACTACGACTAAGCTCCAGACATCCCTCCACCCTCATTCTCAACCCAAGCTCTGGACCCTGCCCCAGCACAGGTTTCTGAATTTTCCTCTTCTTTCTGTGCCTGTGCTCGCCTTGGAGCTGATGACAGCATCTATCTCTTCTGTGACACCGCCTGGCTGCTATCCTTGTCACCCATCCCCAGCTCTGTCAGGATGAGCCTGGCTGGGAACTGGGGCTGGACTGGGTAGACTTGGGCTGGGGCAGCTACTTAAGGGGCCTGGTATTGGGAACAGCCAGGGGATGAGTGTGACCATTCCTGAGGTCTTACCAGCCTCTGGACTTTCCATACTTTATCTTATTTAATCTTCCCCATAACCCTATGAGGTTAGTGACCTCATCTTACAGATGAGAAAACTGAAGATTAGAGAGTTTAAAATACCTTGTTCAAGCTCACACAGCTAGTGAATGACAGAGCTGGGACTCAACCCTTATGTGTCTGATTGCAAAGCCTCTCTGTGATATTTCCCCTTCCCTAATACCATGGAAGTGGAATCCTGTTGTCCAGTCCAAGGTGGCAAGGAAAAGACCAGAAATGAAAGAGAAAAGTGAAAGGGTTAGACGTTGAGTCTAACGTCTCAGGGCATTGAAGTGAAGCAACCAGAAAAAACCAGCAAGGGAAAGCACAGAACTAGAAAGTAAGACAATCACAGTGAGTGAAGCTGGAAAGCCTGAATCTTCTTATATTTTGGCTTTGGGTCCCATGGTTGGTGGGAGGGGTGGTCTGGTGTTGGAACACAGGATGGGTCTTCCCAGCCGTGCTTTGACTCTCATTCCTGGACCTGTTCTGCTCATAATGACCACTTCACACATGACTTGGCTCCAGACCCCAGGACAGCACCCCAGCCTTGGCCAACAGCTCCATGGGGCTCACCCCAGACTGTGCAGCAGGACCAGACAAAATGGGATCAAAGACTGTAAGCCTGTGAACAGAGCTGGCAGCCTAGGATTTTAAGCATTAGCAGGTTTGTGGGGAAGGCAGTCTTCTTCATTCAAGGGGTCCTTCTCAGTATCCCTAAAATCCTACCCTGGTCGGTAGCTGCCTATTTTCCATAAGCCTGAATCTGGCTTCAGATAAAGTTATGCAGGTGATATTAGCCCCCTGGATGCTCTTACTTTGGTTTTCTGACTTCCTCTACAGATCCTTTCTCAGGAGAATGATATGCCTTTTCCTTTCCCTTCCCCACCATTATATACTTCCTGGCTGAGACGTGAAATGGAGTCCACAGATGGCTTGGGGGAACCCCAGTGGTCTTCAACTTGGCTCTCGAAGCTGGAACAAGAGGATTCCAGCTCTGACCTGAATGGCTGACTAAACTCAGCTCCACTTGCAGAGCTCAGGGTTGTGTTGTTCTCTGCTTCTGGGCATTAGGCAGTGTCTTGAGAACCGCGTGGCTGAGAGAGAGGAAACAGGTGCACAGCACGTGGGCTGGAGGAAGCACAGGGTCACCAACTCCCGCTGGGGCCCCGGATGATTGCTCTTTTTGGAGAATGGCGTGTTAATCATCAGATCACCAAGGTGTCAGGCTGTAGAGAGGAAAGTGAGAGGGGGGCTTGTTAGGTTTGCGATGAGGAACCAATTTAGCACGGGTTAGAGTCACTTTCAGTTCCTTTTCTCAGTGATAAGTCAGACATTGGAAAAAACCTGAACGTTGTCATTGACACCAGGCAGATTGCACTGCCCTCTATGCTCTGGAACTGGATAACTGGAAGAGACCACCTGGTCTAGTGCCTGGTGCTGGAGGGGCTCTGTCAATGTTTATTGAATCTTACTGGATTTTATAGAGGAGGGCAGTGACCTGCCCAAGCTTGTGCTGTGCATTAAGACTAGAAGAGGTCGGTTCCAGGCAAGGATGCCCTTCCCTATGGAGGAACATTGAATTCTGCACCGCCCTGGAAATCTGTCATAAATATGATTGCCAGAATGAGTTAAGTGGATGGGCAAATATAAATAAGAATTTCACACATCACATGTTATTTTCCTATCGATTTGTTATTTAGAGATAATTTATCTTAGTTAACATCCTTCACATTAATTAGAATGTGGATCTCTAAGCCCTTCTCCCTTAGCTGCTCTGCCAGGTTTTGCTTTGTTTTGTTTTGTTTTTTGGCACTTTTTTTTTTTTTTTAAATATTTTATTTATTTATTTATTTATTTTTGGCTGCTTTTGGGTCTTCATTGTTGCACGTGGGCTTTTCTCTGGTTGCGACGAGCAGGGGCTACTCCTCGTTGCAGTGTGCAGGCTTCTCATTGCGGTGGCTTCTCTTGTGGAGCACGGGCTCTAGGCGCGCAGGCTTCAGCAGCTGTGGCACACGGGCTTAGTTGTTCCGCGGCATGTGGGATCTTCCCGGACCAGGGCTCGAACCCATGTCCCCTGCATTGGCAGGCGGATTCCCAACCACTGCGCCACCAGGGAAGCCCTGTTTTTTGGCACTTAATACTCTACAATCATTGCATGTTCTGTGGGGTCTACATATTTGTTGGGGTGGCAGTGTAGTTTAATAGAAAGAGAAATGGATGAGGGACTGAGCAGTCCTGGGCTTCAAATCCTGTCTCCACTGCTGATTAGATATGTAACCTCTGGCTTGTTACTTACTTTCTCAGAATTTCTGTTTTCTTATCTGTGAAATGAGAGATAGTAAGAACGCTTTCTGTGGGTTACTGTGAGGATTAAAGGGGATAATACATGCTTAGCCTGGCATCTAGCACCTAGTAAGCCCTCAATAAAGGTTACTGATATTTAAGTCTTAAACCGAACAATATTTAACATTAGTTTTCTTTCACTTATAGGATATTCTGTCTTCAAAGTAGGAACCTCCCTGCCCACCCCCCTTCCCTGCTTTTAAAAAAATAGCCAAATAGCCTTTACTTTGTAAAGTTGAATGTTCTTATATTGGCTGACATACATGGAAATACATCATCTGTATTTTAAATTAGATCACCTGGTGTTTATAACCTCTCTAGGGTATACAAAGGACTTTTACATCAGTTTAGTTTTTTTTTTTTTAATAAGCTCATTAGTTTTCACAACATTCTTATGAGACAGGGATTAGACATATTGTTCATGAATTAATGAAAATACAGAGAGGTTTTGGCACTTGTCCAACAACACAGAAAAATCAGTGACAGCCAGGAATAGCATGGGCATCTCCAGGCTGCAAACTCCGTGTCATCTTGCTCTCAGCTGACTATGTGCTCCATGTTCATGCCTTTTCTCCTCTGCTTGGGTTGTGTGTATCTTAGGTCCTCTGTGGTACACGAAGGGTATGAGGGATGCACAGGTAGCCCCTACCAGACGATGACCACTGACCATTCCCGCTGCCCCTCCCCCATGCCACTTTCAATTAGATGAGAAGGAGGGGACCACCTGGACCAGCACTGCTGGAGATAAAATGAAGTGTACGAAATACCTAACTTTCTTCTATCCCACTTTCCATACCCTTTTGCCTTCCATGATGTCCATGTTTTTTGACCTTTCTGGAGCCAAGTTCCTTTCTTCCTCTGACACTCTTTTCCTAGGGAAGGTGCTCTCTATTCCTCTCTCCCTGTTGATGGCATCTTAAGTCTTATCCTGAACAAAATCCATTAAGTTCTATTCCACGACCAAAGGCATCAGGCATTAGTGTGGTGCTGGTAGGTTATCTGGGGACCAACATGCCATTCCCTGTGTTCCTAAAATCAAGTTGTAATGTTGGGGACCTTTCTACCTCTGGGTGAGGGGTGCTGGTTGAAATCAGGGTGTCAGATCTGGGCTCCAATTGCCTTGCTCAGAGGGTGGACATAAGCCCCCCTGTGGTAGAAGAGGTCTGGTCTTCATAGGCAGCCTTGAGATTGACTCTGGAATGACCAGGTGACCACGTGCTCCCATATTTGGTCTCCCTGCTCATGCTGGCCATCTCAAACCCTGGGGTTGACTCATGGACTCTTCCTCTTCAATGTTTTCTGCAAAGCCTTGTTGTCTTGTGTTGCCTTGCCTGCTAACTGAGGACCTGGGGCCAGTCTTAACTCTATTTTGGCAGCTTTCACTGTGTTTCGATTTCCTTCTTCTAGATTCCTGGCAGCCTAGACTTGCACCATCTCTGGTTTTGGCCTCAAACACCTCTCATAGTGTTGACTGTTTAGTTTTGTCCCTCCTTGCTGTAAGATTAGAAGAAAGAGGGTAGAACAGGCTGGTGATTCACACAAGGTTTCCTGCAGGAGCTAGAAATTGAAATGGTACTTGAAGTTTGTGTGACATCCCAACAAGTGGAGAGAGTTGGGGAGGGGGCCCCAGGCAGAAGGAACAAGAGTTAGGAAGTGCAGCATGGTGTCATAGAAAAAGCATGGTTTGGTGTTGGACAGAATTGGGCTCAAAGTGTCAGTGACGTCTGGTACTTATGGAACATCTATGCAGGCTTATGTATGTTTTAATTACAGTGATCTTATTGCAGAGTTTGGGTCCAACAAGAGAGTCACACTAAAAAAAATTTCACAGGAAATTCTTTTCTCTTTCCCCAAACTACACACAAGATTGAAGCTGTGGTTGTATATACTTGCATATGCATGCATGTATTTAGCTTCTAAAGCCCCCTTTTTATCATAAAAGTAGTGAAGTCTCCACATAAGTTGTTTTCTACTATAAAAGAAGCGGCTTCTGAAAAAGCCTGGCTTTTTTTTTTAATAAGCTCATTAGTTGTATGACTAATGTATGACTAGTGCTTTGAGTGTGAGGAATTATCAGAAAGGTTCTTGGGCAGACCTCTTAACTTCTCTGGACCTTGCTTTCTTATCTGTAAAATGGGGATAATATAACTTACTTATCAGTGTTGTTGGGACTATTAAATAGTACATGTGAAAGCAGCCAGCACGGTGCCCCCGGGTAGGTTCTCAAAAAATATGAAGTTTATGTCATTTCAGGCCTTTTATGTCATTTCATGCTGCCTGAAATGCTGGTTTACTTAGGTAGTCTGGAGAAAGCCAGAGAGAGAGAGAGAAAAGCTCCTGTTTCTGCTCCAACCTCTTGCCTGGCCAACTGCTCAATTCTGAGCACTGAGGATGCTTCCTACAGATACGCCTGTTCCCCTGGGCCGGGCTTGAGTGTCTCAGTGCTAGAACCTGCACACCGGGCTAATGATGCTTTTTCTTGCCCTTAATAGAACTCAGCCTGGGAATGAAAAGTGGTATCAGCTCCTTCCCCTCCCAGGTGCCCCGTGTCCCTCACCCTCTTTCCTTGCGATAATGAATTCTAGCCATTGGTGGCCTTGCGCATTTAACACCAGGCATTGTTATGGAAACTCTAGATTTATGCTGAGTTTAGAGAGAACCTGATGTTGGGAGGAGCTTGGGCTCTTGTTAATCGGATGTGCTTGTGTGCTTATGAGGACATATCTTGTTCCAGCTCAAGAACCAAGGTGCCTATCTGAAGATCTTTGTTTTAGGATTTCCATCTTAGGAATTGAACTTCTGCTGACAAGATGAAGTCGTTGTCTCTGGTTTTTGATTCCTAGTTTTTCCCTTACGTTTGATGTAGATGCTTCATCAGGCTCCATCTTTTTTCTTTAGTAACTCAAAATGTTACGGATCATTTTCCAGGTACCAATACTTTTGTCCCTGATATTGGATGTCCAGGATTCTTCAATTCTATCTTTAGCTGAGTCCCTTTAGCTTTTTATAGGTCAAAATCTACCTGACCACCTGCCAGAAATGCCCTGGGTCTGGAAGTACCTCTAGACTCCAAACTCTAATTCTGATTCAGCAGAGACTTTGATTTAGAAGGTTGGCTAGAGAAGGGGCTGGAGTGATGAAGAACTAAGGGGAAGTGGAACCTAGACCTGCCCAGAACTCCAGGTGCTTCTGATACAGGTGGCTCATGGATCATTCACTTTGAGAAACACTAACACTGAAGTTTCTAGAAATCTGACTTTCATATAAAGGGATATGTTGTCATCTTGGCCCACAGAGTTTTAAAGCCACAGGTAAGAAGGACTTGTTTTAAATCAGAGCTTCTTTGCAGACTGAAAACAGTTTCATTTCCTAAGTAAGCTAAACATTCTTTCCATAAGTTTGTCTATCGTAAGCATCTTTCTTCAGAGGAAACTTAGAGGTGAATTTCAGACCATGCTTTGTCAAATAACTTTAAAATTTGAATTTGTTCAAGTCTGTGTTTATGAATTGTGCCTGGACTCACAAAGTATAAAGTGTATTCTCATTTGGTACCATTGTCACTTTCCCCGCCTGCCTCCAATCCTTGCCCTTAATCTGCCCCACACTCCTGCCAGCTCCCAGTAAACCTTAGTAACATCTTTCTAATAAGTGCTTCATGGGTGATCTTTCTCTGAGCCTTATTTTTAGCAGAAGAGATGAAAGGAGACTGAAAAATTAAAATCAAGATAAGCAATCTCCCTCTTGGAATGTTATTGAGAGGATATAGTCATTTAAAAGTACTTTCCCCTCTTCTTCTTGGTGTTTGACATCTGAAGTCATGGAAGATGCTATCACACCTTGCTTTATTAACATAGCTAGAGTCACCTGTTTTGAAAGGCCCAGAACATTAACCTTAAATGAAAAGAAAGTGGAACAAAAGGGAAGATAAAGGGAGACTGGGTTTTGGCAGCAATAGATGCAGGCTCTCAGCCAGGCCCCTTCAGCTACGCTGTTAAATGGCCCCTTGAATTTATTTTACAGGGAGATCATTTCCACTATCTGAGTATACTGAGTCTGCTGTTGTTCAGACAAGATCCAGAAGCCCAGTTAAGTTATGTAACGTGTTGATTTTCCAGGAGAACAAGGGAGGGAAGTAGCAAGTTAACGAAGGGAATAGACAGTAAAGATGAAGAGGATTGGCCTTTGGAGCCCAGCAGGACTTGTGGAGAAGGGTCAGGGGTTCAAGAGAAGTTGGGCTGAGGATTATATACACTAAAGCCACAGTCATTGAGCCTGAGGCCAAAGGCATGTGCTGATAGAGCATGGCTCTTGCAGGAAAGGCGAGGTGAAGCAGAGCTGGGAAGGTGGGTATTACAGCAGTTGACAGAAGCCTTAAAGCAAGGCACTGTCACTAATTCCATTTTTTTTACACTGAGGCCTGGGCTTATCATTTTATTTCTTGTTGTTAGAGATTGAATGTTCCTGAAAGGTGGATGGGGTAGGGATGGGATAGGAGTGTGAAAAACTTATAGCCCAGATTTTACAAGATAGGCAGATTCCCAATGTCCTTCAATGACTTCATAACCCACTTGTCAAACTGTATGTCCTGACTTGGGGGGCTGAAGACCTTCATGCTTTGTTTCTCTGATAGTTTGTCACAGAGTGGCTTTGGGTTCTGTAAAACTTCACTTCCAGGTCTGCTACTTGCCTTCTAGAGTCTAATGAGGCAAGTGATTTTAGTTCATTAGAATATTAGAATAGCTTGTTATTCAGTAGAATAACGAGGACTGAGGAATGGGTTTGATCAAAAGTGCAACAGGTGGTTTTGCTCTGGTTCCTGAGCGCAGACAGAACTCCCCTACCTCAAGCTACCTTGCAAATGGTTTACCTCTGGTCGTAGAGCCAAAGGGAGAGTGAGGAGGGGGCAAAGATCAAGTGTGGATCCATTTTGCCATTTGGGAAAACAACTCAATGTATGTGTCTTCTTGATGGCTTCATTATTGTATGGAAGAGACAGAAAATTTGTTCCCTGGTAGGAAATGTTTTTCATTCACATAAAAAATAAGGAAAAACTATAAACTGTTACCATTTAGTAGAGGTGAAAGGTGTTATAAGTTCTGGAATGTGATGACTACAGAGCCTGGCACTTACTAGGAGCTAGATAATGATGTTGTGTGACGTATGAATTGCCTTAACCTTGAGTTGTGTGATTCAGCAGTTTTCTAGGAAAAGACACATGTCTCTTAAATTAAAATCATTGGATGTATTTATGAACAACTGGAAAGCAAATAAGACAAGGGAGTTTGCTACTTTATTTATTTTCTTTATTTTTGGAGTCAAAATGACATTATTATTATCTTTTAAACTTCTTTATTGGAGTATAATTGCTCTACAATTTTGTGTTAGTTTCTGCTGTATAACAAAGTGAATCAGCTATATGTATACATATATCCCCATATCCCCTCCCTCTTGTGCCTCCCTTCCACCCTCCCTATCCCACCCCTCTGATGGTCACAAAGCATCGAGCTGATCTCCCTGTGCTATGCAGCTGCTTCCCACTAGCTATCTATTCTACATTTGGTAGTATTTATATGCCAATGCTACTCTTTCACTTCGTCCCAGCTTACACTTTCCCCTCCCAGTGTCCTCAAGCCCATTCTCTATGTCTGCGTCTTTATTCCTGTCCTACCCCTAGGTTCATCAGAACCATTTTTTTTCTCTTTTCAGATTCCAAAAATATGTGTTAGCATATGGTATTTGTTTTTCTCTTTCTGACTTACTTCACTCTGTATGACAGACTCTAGGTCCATCTACCTCACTACAAATAACTCAATTTTGTTTCCTTTTAGGGCTGAGTAATATTCTGTTGTATATATGTGCCACATCTTCTTTATCCATTCATCTGTTAATGGACACTTAGGTTGCTTCCATGTCCTGGCTATTGTAAATAGTGTTGCAATGAACATTGTGGCACATGTCTATTTTTGAATTATGGTTTCTCAGGGTATATGTCCAGTAGTGGGATCGCTGGGTCATATGGTAGTTCTATTTTTAGGTTTTTAAGGAACCTCCATACTGTTCTCCATAGTGGCTATATCAATTTACATTCCCACCAACAGTGTAAGAGGGTTCCCTTTTCTCCACACCCTCTCCAGCATATATTGTTTGTAGATTTTTTGATGATGGCCATTCTGACCAGTGTGAGGTGATACCTCATTGTAGTTTTGATTTGCATTTCTCTAATGATTAGTGATGTTGAGCATCCTTTCATGTATTTGTTCTCAATCTGTATACCTTCTTTGGAGAAATGTCTATTTAGGTCTTCTGCCCATTTTTGGATTGGCTTGTTTGTTTTTTTGGTATTGAGCTGCATGAGCTGCTTGTATATTTTGGAGATTAATCCTTTGTCAGTTGCTTCATTTGCAAATATTTTCTCCCATTCTGAGTGTTGTCTTTTCATCTTGTTTATGGTTTCCTTTGCTGTGCAAAAGCTTTTAAGTTTCATTAGGTCCCATTTGTTTCTTTTTGTTTTTCTTTCCATTTCTCTAGGAGGTGGGTCAAAAAGGATCTTGCTGTGATTTATGTCACAGAGTGTTATGCCTATGTTTTCCTCTGACAGTTTTATAGTGTCTGGCCTTATATTTATTTAGGTCTTTAATCCATTTTGAGTTTATTTTTGTATATGGTGTTAGGAAGTGTTCTAATATCATTCTTTTACATGTAGCTGTTCAATTTTCCCAGCACCACTTATTGAAGAGGCTGTCTTTTCTCCATTGTATATTCTTGCCTCCTTTATCAAAAGTAAGGTGACCATATGTGCATGGGTTTAGCTCTGGGCTTTCTATCCTGTTCCATTGATCTATATTTTTGTTTTTGTGCCAGTACCATACTGTCTTGATTAGTGTAGCTTTGTAGTGTAGTGTGAAGCCAGGGAACCTGATTCCCCCAGCTCTGTTTTTCTTTCTCAGCTTGCTTTGGCTATTCGGGGTCTTTTGTGTTTCCACACAAATTGTAAAATTTTTTGTTCTAGTTCTGTGAAAAATGCCATTGGTAGCTTGATAGGGATTGTATTGAATCTGTAGATTGCTTTGGGTAGTATAGTCATTTTCACAATATTGATCCTTCCAATCCAAGAACATGGTATATCTCTCCATCTGTTTGTATCATCTTTAATTTCTTTCATCAGTGTCTTCCAGTTTTCTGCATACAGGTCTTTTGTCTCCATAGGAAGGTTTATTCCTAGGTGTTTTATTCTTTTTGTTGCAGTGGTAAATGGGAGGGTTTCCTTAATTTCTCTTTCAGATTTTTGTCGTTAGTGTATAGGAATGCAAGAGATTTCTGTGCATTAATTTAGTGTCCTGCTACTTTACTAAATTCATTGATTATCTCTAGTAGTTTTCTGGTAGCATCTTTAGGATTCTCTATGTATAGTATCATGTCATCTACAAACAGTGACAGTTTTACTTCTTCTTTTCCAATTTGGATTCCTTTTGTTTCTTTTTCTTCTCTGATTGCTATGGCTAAAACTTCCAAAACTATGTTGAATAATAGTGGTGAGAGTGGGCAACATTGTCTTGTTCCTGATCTTAGAGGAAATGGTTTCAGTTTTTCACCATTGAGAACGATGTTGACTGTGGGTTTGTCATATATGGCCTTTATTATGTTGAGGTAGATTCCCTCAATGCCCAGTTTCTGGAGAGATTTCAATCATAAATCGGTGTTGAATTTTGTCGAAAGCTTTTTCTGCATCTATTGAGATTATCATATGCTTTTTATCCTTCAGTTTGTTAATATGGTGTATCGCATTGATTGATTTGTGTATATTGAAGAATCCTTGCATTCCTGGGATAAACCCCACTTGATCATGGTATATGATCCTTTTAATGGGCTGTTGGATTCTGTTTGCTAGTATTTTGTTGAGGATTTTTGCATCTATGTTCATCAGTGATATTGGCCTGTAGTTTTCTTTTTTTGTGACATCATTGTCTGGTTTTGGTATCAGTGTGATGGTGGCCTCATAGAATGGGTTTGAGAGTGCTACTCCCTCTGCTATATTGTGGAAGACTTTGAGAAGGACAGGTGTTAGCTCTTCTCTAAATGTTTGATAGAATTCACCTGTGAAGCCATCTGGTCCTGGGCTTTTGTTTGTTGGAAGATTTTTAATCACAGTTTCAATTTCAGTGCTTGTGATTGGTCTGTTCATATTTTCTATTTGTTCCTGGTTCAGTCTTTGAAGGTTGTACTTTTCTAAGAATTTGTCCGTTTCTTCCAGGTTGTCTGTTTTATTGGCATATAGCTGCTTGTAGAAGTCTCTCATGATCCTTTGTATTTCTGCAGTCAGTTGTTACTTCTCCTTTTTCATTTCTAAATCTGTTGATTTGTGTCTTCTCCCTTTTTTTCTTGATGAGTCTGGCTAATGTTTTATCAATTTTGTTTATCTTCTCAAAGAACCAGGTTTTAGTTTTATTGATTTTTGCTATTGTTTCCTTTGTTTCTTTTTCATTTATTTCTGATCTGATGTTTATGATTTCTTTCCTTCTGCTAACTTTGGGTTTTTTAAATTGTTGTTGTTCTTCTTTCTCTAGCTGCTTTAGGTGTAAGGTTAGGTTTCTTATTTGAGATTTTTCTTGTTTCTTGAGGTAGGATTGTATTGCTCTAAACTTCCCTCTTAGAACTGCTTTTGCTGCATCCCATCGGTTTTGGGTCATCCTGTTTTTATTGTCATTTGCTCGTAGGTATTTTTTTTTTTATTTCGTCTTTGATTTCTTCAGTGACCTCTTGGTTATTTACTAGTGTATTGTTTAACCTCCATGTGTTTGTATTTTTTACAGTTTTTTTCCTGTAATTGATATCTAGTCTCATAGTGTTGTGGTTGGAAAATATACTTGATACGATTTCAATTTTCTTAAATTTACCAAGGCTTGATTTGTGACCCAAGATATGATCTATCCTGGAGAATATTCCATGAGCACTTGAGAAGAAAGTGTATTCTGTAGTTTTTGGATGGACTGTCGTATAAATATCAATTAAGTCCATCTTGTTTAATGTATCATTTAAAGCTTGTGTTTCCTTATTTATTTTCATTTGGGATGATCTGTCCATTGGTGAAAGTGGGGTGTTAAAGTCCCATACTATTACTGTATTACTGTTGATTTCCCCTTTTATGGCTGTTAACATTTGCCTTATGTATTATGGTGCTCCTATATTGGGTGCATAAATATTTACAATGGTTATGTCTTCTTCTTGCCTTGATCCCTTGATCATTATGTAGTGTCCTTCTTTGTCTCTTTTAATAGTCTCTCTTTTAAAGTGTATTTTATCTGATATGAGAATTGCTACTCCAGCTTTCTTTTGATTTCCATTTGCATGGAATATCTTTTTCCATCCCCTCACTTTCAGTCTGTATGTGTCCCTAGGTCTGAAGTGGATCTCTTGTAGACAGCAGATATATGGGTCTCTTTTCTGTATCCATTCAGCCAGTCTGTGTCTTTTGATTGGAGCATTTAATCCATTTACATTTAAGGTAATTATTGATATGTATGTTCCTATTACCATTTTCTTAATTGTTTTCAGTTTGTTATTGTAGGTCTTTTCCTTCTCTTGTGTTTCCTGCCTAGAGAAGTTCCTTTAGCATTTGTTGTAAAGCTGGTTTGGTGGTGTGAATTCACTTAACTTTTGCTTGTCTGTAAATGTTTTAATTTCTCCCTTGAATCTGAATGAGATCCTTGCTGGGTAGAGTAATCTTGGTTGCAGGTTTTTCCCTTTCATCACTTTAAATATGTCCTGCCCCTCCCTTCTGGCTTGCAGACTTTCTGCTGAGAGATCAGCTGTTAACCTTATGGGGTTTCCCTTGTTATGTTATTTGTTGCTTTTCCCTTGCTGCTTTTAATATTTTTTCTTTGAATTTAATTTTTAATATTTTGATTAATATGTGTCTTGGCATGTTTCTCCTTGGATTTATCCTGTATGGGACTCTCTGTGCTTCCTGGACTTGATTAGCTATTTCCTTTCCCATGTTAGGGAAGTTTTCAACTATAATCTCTTCAAATATTTTCTCAGACCCTTTCTTTTTCTCTTCTTCTTCTGGAACCCCTATAATTCAAATGTTGGTGTGTTTAATGTTGTCCCAGAGGTCTCTGAGACTGTCCTCAATTATTTTCATTCTTTTTTCTTTATTGTGCTCTGTGGCGCTTATTTCCACGATTTTATCTTCCAGGTCACTTATCCATTTTTCTGCCTCAGTTATTCTGCTATTGATTCCTTCTAGAGTATTTTTAGTTTCATTTATTGTTTTGTTCATCATTTTTTGTTTGCTCTTTATTTCTCCTAGGTCCTTGTTAAATGTTTCTTGTATTTTCTCCATTCTATTTCTATGATTTGGATCACCTTTGCTATCATTACTCTGAATTCTTTTTCAGGTAGACTGCCTATTTCCTCTTCATTTGTTTGGTCTGGTGGGTTTTTACCTTGTTCCTTCATCTGCTGCATATTTCTCTGTTTTCTTATTTTGTTTAACTAACTGTGTTTGGGGTCTCCTTTTTTCAGGCTACAGGTTCGTAGTTCCTGTTACTTTTGGTGTCTGCCCCCAGTGGGTGAGGTTGGTTCAGTGGCCTGTGTAGGCCTCCTGGTGGAGGGGACTGGTGCCTGTGTTCTGGTGGGTGGGGCTCTATCTTGTCCTTCTGATGGGCAGGGCTTCATCCAGTGGTGTGTTTTGAAGTGTCTGTGAACTTAGTATGACTTTAGGCACCCTCTCTGCTAATGGGTGGGGTTGTGTTCCTGTCTTGCTAGTTGTTTGGCATGGGGCGTCCAGCAGTGGATCTTGCTGACCATTGGGTAGAGCTGGGTCTTAGTGTTGAGACGAAGATCTCTGGAAGGGCTCTCACAGATTGATATTACGTGGGGCCAGGAGGTTTCTGGTGGCCCAATGTCCTGGATTCAGCCCTCCCACCTTGGAGCCTCAGGCCTGACACCTGGCCGGAGCACCAAGACCCTGCCAGCCACATGGCTCAGAAGAAAAGGAAGAAAGAAAAAACAAAAAACAAAAATCAAAAACAAAAAAATGAACAGACAGAACCCTAGGACAAATGGTAAAAGCAAACCTATACAGACAAGATCACACAAAGAAGCATACACATACACACTCACAAAAAGAGAAAAAGGAGAAGAAAAAAATATATATATATATAAAAAAAAGGAAGAGAGCCACCAAACCAATAAACAAATCCACCAATGATAATAAGCACTAAATAGTAAACTAAGAAAAACGTAAAACCAGAAACAAATTAGATGCAGAAAGCAAACCCCAAGTCTAGAGTTGCTCCCAAAATCCACCTCCTCAATTTTGAGAACTTTTGTTGTCTATTCAGGTATTCTTCAGATGCAGGGTTTATCAAATTGATTGTGGGGATTTAATCTGCTGTTCCTGAGGCTGCAAGGAGAAGTTTCCCTTCCTCTTCTTTGTTTGCACAGCTCCTGGGGTTCAGCTTTGGTTTTGGCCCTGCCTCTGCATGTAGGTCACCCTCAGGAGTCTATTATCCACCCAGACAGGGGGGTGTTAGAGCAGTAGCTGATTAGGGCTCTCTTGCTCACTCAGGCCGGGGAGGGGGAGGGGTACAGTAGTCATAATTGGAATGCAGGGCAAACCTGAGGCAGCAGAGGCCGGTGTGACATTGCAACAGCCTGAAGCATGCCATGTGTTCCCCTGGGGAAGTTGTCCCTGGATCACGGGACCCTGGTAGTGATGTGCTACACAGGCTCCCAGGGGAGTGTGGATAGTGACTTGCTCTTGCACACAGGATTCTTGGTGGCAGTGGCAGCAGCATTAGTGGTTCATACCCGTCTCTGGGGTCTGAGCTGATAGCCGTGGCTCGCGCCTGTCTCTGGAGCTCCTTTAGGCAGTGCTCTGCCTTCTGTGGGCAGAAGGAGGAAGGAATCCCCTCTCCTCATGCACCCCGAAACAATGGTCTCTTGCCTCTTAGGCAGGTCCAGACTTTTCCCCAGACTCCCTCCCAGCTATCTGTGGTGCTCTAGCCCCCTTCAGGCTGTGTTCACGCAGCCAACCCCAGTCCTCTCCCTGGGGTCTGACCTCCGAAGCCCGAGTCTCAGCTCCCAGCCCCCACCTTCCCTGGCATGTGAGCAGACAAGCCTCTCAGGCTGGTGAGTGCTGTTCGGCACCAATCCTCTGTGTTGGAATCTCTCCACTTTGCCCTCTGTACCCCTGTGACTGCGCTCTCCTCCGTGGCTCCGAAGCTTCCCCCCTCCGCCACCCGCAGTCTCCGCCCGCGAAGGGGCTTCCTAGTGTGTGGAAACTTTTCCTCCTTCACAGCTCCCTCCCAGAGGTGCAGGTCCCATCCCTATTCTTTTGTCTCTGTTTTTCCTTTTTTCTTTTGCCCTACACAGGTACATGGGTATTTTCTTGCCTTTTGGGAAGTCTGAGGTCTTCTGCCAGCATTCAGTAGGTGTTCTGTAGGAGTTGTTCCACATGTAGATGTATTTTTGATGTATTTATGGGGAGGAAGGTGATCTCCACATCTTACTCCTCTGCCATCTTGAAGGTCTGTCGAGTTTGCTACTTTAATGAGGAGTTTTATATAAATATATATGGTGAGAACATGGTATTAATATTTTGGACCGTTTAAGGTCAAAATAAAGTAGTTTCACAGTAATAAATGACTGTGTAAGGCATGATTTTTGATTCTGATTTTGTAAAATTTTATTTTCGTTGTATAATAAAAATAGTACATTAGAAAAGTACTGGAAATACAGAAAAACCTCCAAAAAACAAAAAGCCAAAATGGCAAGTTATTCTATGAAACAAAAATAATCATTATCAACATTTTATTATGTAAACTTCTAGTCTGATATATAAATATTTATGGATACATACACACATATCTATATATTTTTATAAAAATAAGGTCATATTGTACATGAATTTTTTCTAAGTTCTTTTTTCACTTATGTATTTTGAATCTTTTCCTATGTTTATAAATATGCTTTGTATCCTTTTTAATGACAATATTATTTCACCACAATTTCTTTAGTCAATTTATTATTGTATATATAAGTTATTTTTGTTTATTTGGTAATAGAAAAGTTTTTGTGATAAATATCTCCATAGCAAAATGTTGTATATAGATATTTTCCTATAGTACATTTCCATATGTGGAATTTCTAGTTTAAAGCCTTTGTAAAACTTGAAGACCTTGGACAGATACTGATAAAATAGTCACCAAAAAGTCACTATTTTGCATTATTATCGGTAGTGTTTGAGAGTTTTCCTTTCTTTAAACACTAACACTGGAAATTACTATTTACAAAATCTTTCAAGTTAGATAGGTGCAGGTATACACATCTTGAACCTTTTTCACCTGAATTGGCCAACTGTATTTGTTCTTTTGGAACCTGCTTTCATTTCCTTTGCCACTTTTCCTACCAGAGTGTTTATGTTTATAGATGCTAAGAGCAATTTGTGTCTCACATGTGTCTTGCTGTTGTCCCAGAATGAATCCTCCCAGAAAAAGAATGACCACCTTTTAATTAATTTAACTATGCCACATTCTTCTTCAGTTAAATTCAAGAAGTCTTTATTGAGTAACTATTATGTGCCAGGCACTATGCTTGACAATAGGCATTCAGTTTTCAAAAATGACACTGACCCAGCTCTCAAAGAACATATATTCTAGTGAAGGAAGAGAAACAAGTCTATAGGCAATTTAAATTCTCCAATAGAGAAATAAGCACTAGAAGCTT
This sequence comes from Balaenoptera musculus, assembly GCF_009873245.2. NCBI lineage: Eukaryota > Metazoa > Chordata > Mammalia > Artiodactyla > Balaenopteridae > Balaenoptera > Balaenoptera musculus. The sequence goes on along the minus strand of NC_045790.1, from coordinate 14,557,224 downwards.
TGGAGGAAGTAGAAAGAGTACCAAACTCTGTCTTAGGTAGTCATAGAAGGCTTCTTGGGTAAAGGGATGCTTCCACTGAATCCCAAAGGATGAATGGCAGTTTAGCCAGACATGGAAATGTGTGTGTGTTTGTGTTTGTGTGATACAATAGTACTAAAAAGTTTTATTGTATTGTTAATACAATAGTATTAACAAAGGTCAAGGAGACCAAGGTAAGTGTGTGGAATTGCATATACAACATGCATGGCTGGAGCTCACAGTGAGAGAAGTAGGAAAGGGGTTGAACTGGTTAGTAAGAGGTGAAGCTGAAAAATCAGAAGTGGCCAGATTATATAGCATCTTGTATTGCATGCTAAGCAGCATGCAACTTTTTCTGATGTTTTAGAGTTGCCACTGACAGTTTTCAAGCCATGGAGTGATGGAGTCAGATTTACTCTCTGGAAAGAGTCTTCTGGCTCTAAAGTAGGAAATGGATTTTGGGGCAAAGGCAGGGCATTACTGGAGTCTCAGAGAGAGTTTAGGAGGCTCTTGAGAATGGGGTAGCAATGTGAATGTGGATAAGTTGACCGATTAGAGAGATAATTAGGGAGAAAAACAATGGCTAATATTTGCTGAGAGGGATGAGGAGAGAGGAGTCAAAGGTGGTACCTATATTTTGGGTGGCTGGAGACGCCGTGAAATGAGTTTGGGAGCACAGTTTGGGAACACAGAAGAGGAGCAAGTCTCTGAGGATGAAGGCGTTTGGAGAATTCAGTTTTGGATCTGCTGTGTTGTTGGGGGCTATCATACATCAAAGTGGAAGTATCTTGTTGGATATGTGTTGGATATATGGATCTGAAGCTCAGTGGAGTTTTCAAGGGAAATACAGAGCTTTGGAGTTATCAACACATAAACAGGAATTGAAATATGAGTTCCAAAGAAGAGTATATAGAATGAGAAGAAAAGATGGGTCAGGACAGAAAGCTGAGGAATTCCAGTATTTAAGGGATGAAAAGAAGAGATGAGATGGAGTAATCAGAGAAAGAAAAAATGTTGCCATGGAAGGCCTTTTAAGGAGAACAGGATGTTTATCAGTGCCAAATGGTGTCCATTAATCAATAAGAATTTTGGATTTAGCAACAAGAGGTATTTTGACCTAGTTTACAGGTATTTCAATGGAGGTGGATGCCACATTCCAAAGCGTTAAAGAGTAAATGGGAGATGAGGCATGAAGAAAATAAATGCAGACACCTCTTTTTAAAAGACTGTAAAAGGATGAGAGAGATAGGGTGGTAGCTGAAAGATGGCTCTGAGAGGAAGCAGAGCGGGAGAGGCTGCTGATGTAGGAGAGAGGACACTTGAAATGACGGGTGAAATGGTTGGGCTCTAGAACTCAGGAGCATTCATTCTTCTGAGACAGCAAGAGAGATTCTGCACCTTTTGTGGCAGGAAAAGTAAATAAGGATAGGTGTAAATGGGTATGGTAGTGGGGAATTGAGGGCTTTTTGATGTGATGGTTTCTATTTTGTTTGTGCAGTAGGAGGCAAGATTCTCTGCTGGGTGTTAGAAGAGTCATGGTTGAGTAGGAGATTTGAATAGATTGGGGGTTTTAATTGCTGCTGTGGAGAGTGGAAAGGGGAGCCAAACGGGGATGGATAAGAAGATGCCCAGGCAATGCTGAGGGTCCTGTGGAGCTTGAAGCTGATAATTTTAAGTGACATCATATCTGTGCATGGCTTTATAATTTTCTTCTCTAGCTGAGAAGGCAGACTTCAAGGTTTGGGATTTTTCCAGTTGAGTGTGACGGAAGATTGATGGGGTAAGCTATTTGAGGGCAATGCAATTGCATGGTTGAAGTGAAATTAGCCATGGGTTTAAGGCTGGGCAGGGAGAGGATCATGATAGGAGGGGGGCTGAAAGATCAGGAGACTGTAGATGGGTCAAGGTCCTGGAGGGCGGGGTAAAGTTAAAGAACTGGTGTAAGTACAAATAAATGAGTAGGAGAGCTGTAAGGGAAAGATGTTGCAGTCAGAAGTGGAGATTTTGGATTTAAGTTTTCAGAATTGTACCATTTTCAGAAAAGGGTTGTATTCAGCATATTTAAGTGGTCTGATGCGGACAATGACCTATCAGAGTAAACCATACACAGTCATACTGATGTGTGCCTTTTGATTCCAGAGCGTAGGTATGGGGTTGAACTGAGGAAGGATGAGGAGAGTGAGTGCTGGATGAAGCATTCCCCTGAATATTGAATTTTTCCAGACTGAAGATGTGACCTGAGGATGAAAAGGAAAATCATGAGTCTGTTACCACTATCATCCAAAATGAGAGAGGCAATTCTTGTCAGTATCATGCCAAGATAATTTTGGGCTGGTTAACTGTGATAAAGAGAGGAGGAAAGTGGTAGAGTCAGGTGGGGCTGCTATAATAGAACACCATACACTGGGTGACTTTCAAACAACAGAAATTTATTTCTCACAGTTTTGGAAGCTAGAAATCCAAAATCAAAGCATTGGAAGGTTTGGCGTCTGGCGAGGAGCTGCTTCCTAGTTCATAGATAGGTATCCTCTCACTGTGTCCTCACATGGTGGAAGAGGCAAGGAAGCTCTCTCAGGTCGCTTTTATAAGGACACTAATCCCATTCATGAAGGCTCCACCCTCATGACCTAAGCACCTCTCAAAGACCACACCTCCTAATACCATTATCTTTGGGGTTAGGATTTCAACGTATGAATTTTTTTTTTGGCGGGGGGAACACAAACGTTTAGACCATAGCAGCCTACGCCTCAGTTGGTCAGAAGTTTTACAGGACAGTGGCAGAGTCATATTCTGAACCAGTGTTAGGAGAAAGGCATATGGACCCCACTCTCCAACCTTGGGGATTTGGAAAAATAAGCAACCATTTGGGAAGATTGCAGGGAACAGTGTTCTTTGAGGAACCAGTAAAACAGGAAATCAGAGGGGATATTAAAAGAGAGGGTGAAGATACAGTAGACTGTGTTTACCCTGCAATGGGCAGAGTTTGGAATGAGGAGAGCAGTGGGAGGTTGATTCAGGGAAGAAGGACATAAAGCAATATGAAAATGTGCAGATAGGAGGATGCGAGATGTCAGAGAGGCTTAGACCTTGAGTGCTATCTTTGGAGTGATTAACAAGCTGCAAGGTTTCCACATAATTAGTCTTAGCAGTCTCCTGATGGGTAGGGGATGGGGAGGATACGAGCTCAGGCCAGTGTGGAAAGAGTGAGCCGTGGCCTGGAATGATTGTGCTTCCAAGAAATCCCAAGACAGGTGAGCAGGCTGTCACTGGAATTGGTTCCAAGATTTTGACCAAACGGAAACACCGACCGTCTCTTGTGGGACATGTATCTGGTTTTCCTACAGCAGAGTACACCTGCAGTGTGACTTAATTGTGCTGAAGTTGTGAATAACATTCTATCCTCAAATGGAAGCCACGAATCCCTTAGTGCAGAGTGGGGAGCTGAGATGCATTTAACTGGAAAGCAAGGGTCTGAATTAGTGAGTACTCAGTTTAGCCTTCTGTACTCTGTCTCCAGATACAGTGTCAAATAGCACATAGGTCTTCAGATGATACTTATTCGATAATTGGGCTTCAATTAGTTGTTTGCAAAACTGAGTGATGTGCATTGCTTTTCAGGTTTTACAGTAGAGTGATGGGGTGGGCTTGGCCAATATCTCACTCTGGTCCTCAAGTTCTTCCTTGAGGTAAAAAATCAAAGGACCATGGGGAATGCTGTTTATGGCAGAGCTTGAGTATAGAGGAGAAGAATTAGTGAACTGAAGGGTATTATAAAAATAAGTACATGACAAAATAACTAAGGATACAAGAAAACTTGATGTAGCTTGACTTGCAGATGACCTTATTCCTTCTCTGTTCCAGCTCTCCAATATGATGCCTTGCACAGAGTTAGTGAATATCTAAACATGTTTGTCAATGAGTCTTTTGTTGCTCAGGTTACCAGGAGAAAGTAACAGCAAATGTATACTTTTATCAAGGGTAGTGCTGGAAAGGAATATAGCTATGTGGTATTGTTACAAGCTGGCAGACTTAAGGATACCCAACTGGCAGCTGGAATTAGTTTTCCTGCTCACCATGGTAACATGCTCTCCATTCCCCAGCATACTCTGCTATTGCTGCAAAGGCCCCAGCATCCTAGTGGAGGAAGAGTCATGGATTAGTTGATGGTGGTCAAAAGACTTCCTTCCTTCCTTCCTTCCCTCCTTTCTCCACTCACAAATGCTTAGCGCATGCCAGCTTTGTGTTAAGTACCGGGAATACAAAGATGACGAAATCCTCTCTCCTTGCAAACAGCCTTCAGTGCAATTCGCTACAAACTTGGGTATTCTGGGAAGGCTTCCCGGGTGATACAGGCTTTGGAGAATGAAAACGAGTTTGGGGAGAAGAATATTCATTAGCAGGAATGATAGGTGTGAAGTTCATATGTCAAAATAATGAGGCAGAAAAGGTCATGGTGTCTTTGGGGGAAGAATGAGAAATCAGCATTAACAAAATCTAGGATGCATACTGGAGAGAAGGGCCCAGATTTTGAGAGGCTTAAATTTGAAGTCAAGATGCCTGATTTTTGTGCTTTAGGCAGTGGGGAGCTACTAAAGCAAGGAAGTGAAATGATCGTACTTGCTGTTTAGTAAGATCCTTGTCGTGGCTGTGTGGAGGTCTCTAGGATTCAGTTATGTCAGAACAACTGGGACCTTGCTACTCGAATTATCCTCCGTGGAGTATCAGCTTCAATATCAGCATCACCTGGGAGCATGTGAGAAATGCAGACTCTTGGGCCTCACCCAGAGGTACTGAATCATTTTAATGAGATTCCCAGGTGATATGTGTGCACAGTAAATCGGAAGCTACATTGATAGGTAGCGCTTATGGCATTCATGTAGGACCCATGGGAGGGATGAGCTGAACTTTTTCCTTCTTTTATACCACAGATTCACAAACCACTCCATGATCTTTTTATCCCCATTTTTGAAATGCTGAGAGAAATTTTTAAATGTATATTTCAATAATTTGAGAAATTTTGAAAATTCTTTTAAGCCATGGCTTTTTGAAACATTTTTGTCACAGGTTGTTAATGTACAAGTGGGTTCAGGGACTCTTATATCTGTGCTATTTTATTTCTTAAGCTTGGTGATGGGATGCAGGTATTCATATATTACAATTTGCTGTTTTTGGTAGGTTGCAATATTTTATCATTCATATTCATAAACTCTTGATTCAACAGTAATTTTTAGTGATGTACAAAGGGAAAAAGAGCAAGAAACTTCATCCAAAATGGTACCTCAAGACTCATGTCAGGGGTGGGAGAACATAAATGATGGTGATAATATTCGTGTGAATGGTAATAGTTACATTTGCTGAGTGCTTAATAGATACTATTTTGGGTCTACTCACTATGTGCTAGACACCATTTTAAGTGCTTTATATATAACTTGCTGAATGCTCATGACCGCTCTAGGTGGTAGGACCTATTATTTATCATGATTTCATAGGGACATATTTTTTTAAATTTTATCGAAGTATAGTTGAATGACAATGTTGTGTTAATTTCTGCTGTATACCACAGTGATTCAGTTATACCCATGTATGCATTCTTTTTCCTATTCTTTTCCATTATGGTTTATCACAGGATATTGAATATAGTTTCCTGTGCTATACAGTAGGACTTTGTTGTTTATCCATTCTATATATAATAGTTTTTGCATCTGTTAATCTCAAACTCCCACTCCATCCCTCCCCCACCCCCCATTCCCCTTGGCAACCACAAGTCTATTCTCTATGTCTGTATGTTTCTGTTTCATAGATAAGTTCATTTATTTCATATTTTAGATTCCATATATAAGTGATATCATATGGTATTTGTATTTCCCTTTCTGACTTACTTCACTTAGTATGACAATCTCTAGGTCCATCCATGTTGCTGCAAATGGCATTATTTCATTCTTTTTTATGGCTGAGTAGTATTCCATTGTATATATGTACCACATTTTCTTTATCCATTCATCTGTTGATGGACATTTAGGTTGTTTCCGTGACTTGGCTATTGTAAATAGTGCTGCTATGAACATAAGGGTTCATGTATCTTTTTGAATTATAGTTTTGTCAAGATATATGCCCAGGAGTGGAATTGCTGGATGATATGGCAACTCTATTTTTAGTTTTTGAGGAACCTCCATACTGTTTTCCATAGTGGCTGCACCAATTTACATTCCCACCAACAGTATAGAAGGGTTCTCATAAGGATATTTTCATAGATGGAAAAAAAAAAGTGTGAAGGTGTTAGATACCTGGCCCAAGGCCACAAACTAGAGTTTGGACTCAGTTCCCAGAAATCCCAGGTCTAAGTTCTTAATCACTACACTATAGTATAGTATGTACACAGCCTCTCTGCATAAATAGATATTGATTGAAGACGATTAAGGATAAAGGATCATAATGAAATAAATGTACTCTTTTTCCTTGGCCAGGTCAGAGCAAAGCAAATGCAATACATTTTTGGTTTTGGGGAGACAATTCTTATAGCATTTGTTAGCTGTCTTCTGTATATCTGAACTTGGGAAAATGCAATTTGGAGCTAGAAATGAATGATATTGAGAAACATCCCATTTGAATTTAAAATATGGAGAAAATCCACTATTAAAAAAATAAACTATATAAGACCTCTCTTTGAAACATCTACACTGCACAAGTCCCCAATTTTCTGTGACTGAACTTGTAACCTTCCTTCAAGACCCAGGTAAATGTCATTCTGCTGGAAATCTTTTCCCCATTTTCCAAGATGGGCCACCTCCTCCTTTTGTTCACGTCCCCTCTACCTGTGATGATAATAATAATAGCTGACACTTACTACATTACGGTGTGTCGAACATGTTGTTAGCACTTAACTTATTTTATCTTCTTCTAACAGCCCCATGGACAGTTATCACTATCCTCATTTTACAGAGGAAGAAACTGATATATTTTGAGATTAAGTAACTTGTCTGACATCATGCAGTTAATAAATGGCAGAGACAGAATTCAAATTTCAGAAGTCTGACCCTGGAGCTGGATCTTTATCACCACAGAGCTATCTGCCTCCCTTCCCACATTGATTCAATTGTCTTTTCCCCTCTTCTCTTTCTAAATCATTCATTAAAGTATTGAGTGTATCTTGCGAATTGGGTTTTCTTTCCAGTGCTGGGAACGCATTGGTGAACAAGCAAAGGTGCTTCCCCTCTCGGCAAAGGGTGGAGGGCAACATCTTCTAGAAAGTGAGAACAGCATAATTAAAGGTGTGGAAGGGAGAGAGTGAACAGTCCTTCCCAGAGCTCCTTCATGGATGGAGCCTAGAGTTCACTGAACAGAAGGGTGAGTCTTGAGGCTGGAGAGCTGAGCAGAGCCAGACCATAAAGCTTCTTCTAGCGTTGTAAGGAGTTCGGGTTGCAATTTCACTGTGAGGGTAATGGTTTTGAGGACATTCAGAAAATGTTCATTTAAACTATATTCATTTACATATTGGCACTTCATTAGCGACTTTAAGGAAACTAACCAGCCATTAACTTCATGTTCAGAAAGTCTCATTCAAGAAGTTTTTTTAAAGAATAACAATGAAAGACATTGGGGAAAAAAAACCCAATAAAACGTAACACTTTATTATTATTTTTTATCTTAGAAGGAATTCACCAAAGGCTTCATATTATGCTATGGCATCTTTAATTATAAAAATAAGCAAATAAAATAACTTGCATCTGTCATTACCATGATATGTTTCATAACCTTTATATGCACATGGAGCTTAAAAATGTAATTTAACAATAAATAATGACATATACCAGATATGCTCACTGTTTATTCCAGTACTCAGCCAAAAACCTAAATATCATTTAAATTATAAATACATAATGCAAATATAATGGCACAAAAATGTCTAAAGTGCAACCAAATCACAAGAGAAGAATCATGCAAACTGGTCTAGGTCAGCCCCGGAATCACTCTGTGCAGCAAACACAAGACAAAGCTTTGGAAGTTTAAGGGGGAGTTGGAGGGAGCAGGATGGGAAGAAGAGATGCAAAAAACTAGCAACATTGTGAGAACTGCTTCTTTCCATATGTGTAGATATATGTATTATAGATACATATATAAATATTATTGTGGGGAGAAAAGGAGGGGGGTACCACGGTTTGAAGAGGTCACAGCAAATCAAAGAGAATCCACTGGACGGAAGTAAGAGAGAATTTTGTTAGGAATACTCATGAACTACTCATCGCATTGGGGTCCTGGCTTAGTGGGTTTGAGAAATGGACACAACACACAAAACTGTAATAGCTTTTCTGGTTTGGAGAAGCCAGCCTTGCCTGCAGGGGAGAAATGGGTGAGGGAGGGAGAGGGATAGTCAACTTAGAGTATGATCTACCTGATTTCCAAGAGGCTAAGGCAGTGTCCATATGTCTGGGGACCTGGGGATGGGACAGTTCTGAGTATAAAAATGCTCTTAACGATCTGATGTCAGCACGCTGAGAGGCTGTGTGGGGACAAAGGCAGCCACGCTTGTGCTGCTGCTGGGTCTGTTGCATTCGCTCTTGGTCCTTGAGCAGCACGTTACTGGTTTTAAAGGCTTTGTGGTAAAGTTGTATTGCTTTTTCGTTTTTCTGGGGATGTGCCCCCCCTCCTCCCACCAGCATCCCTAACACTCGATTTGGGCAAATCTGGAGTTTATCCTAGTGAGAGTCAAGCACCAATGGTTTCTACCTAAGCGAGTTTGGAGTGGCCCTTACAGTCCTACCCCTCCTCCCTCTCCCTCTCTCAACATTGACCTTTGGTGGGCAGTGACGCTCCTAAGGGACTGTTGGGTTCAAGGACAGTGACCCTGAGAAACTACTGTTGTTCATAGCTAGGTTAATCATTTGGCTTTGGTGGTCGCCATCTTGTAAACATCACGGCAGAAATGATCAAACCGCCAGCTCTTTTTTTCCTCTTTCTTTCATTTTTTTTTTTTCTTTTTTCTTTTTTGCAATCCTACAGAGATAGCCCAGCTGCCAGGACTACTTTGGCAGGCAGCGTGCTACAGGACAAAAATGTAAGAGGAGTCTATTAAGGCTGGACAGCCCAGGGTTATTTATACCCCCTCAGCCCCAAGTCCCCCAAACTAAAGACCCAAAGGCTGATTGACTCATTCCTGATTGAGTTAATGGAAAGCCTCCTACCCCATCATCAGGCTGCCAGAGTACCAGGCACTGATGAAAGGCAGAAAGTCAAGAACTGCCACTTCCCAAGGTATAGCAGGCCTTATCACACTCTAAGTGGTCCAAGCCCAAAGGGATGCTCTTTTTGGTTCCTGTAATTCTCAGTTGGATGTGACAGAGCTGTTTCAGGATAGGTCTAAGTCAAGAGTAGCCTCTGGGTTGAGGTGGGCTGGGAGATTAACATCTTGCCTGGGGTCCTTCAGATAAACCTGTTGGTTTTTCCTATCTCATACAGGCCCATCTTAAGTTTTGATGTTGAATAAAACTACTTCTACCCCCTTAGTTATAAAAAAGGCCACAAGGAGCATTTACGTGGATATCTGGAAGTGAGATAGTTATTCCATTCCCAGGAAAAGAAAAATAAAGCTAAGTTACAAAACTAAATCTATATGCAATAAAGTTATTATATACTGCTTCGTTTAAGCAGAGTCCTCTGGAATTTATGTACAGTACATTAGTTTTCACCTATTTATATTCCACAGTTAGACCTTAAGATTCTCTGGATTTAAGACAATTGTTAAAGATACTTTTAAAGCTCTGAGCAGTTACAGTACATAGAGATGTTAGCTTTTTGTTTTTCATTAGATGCAAGAAGATGCAGGCTCCAAGTCTGGTTGAAGAGCCAGGCTCGAGCAATTTGGTAAATGTGTTGGGAAGGAAATTAGACATTGAGGATCAAGACCGTAAGACACTAGCTCATGAGAGATCAAGAATTCAAATATGACATTCATATTCGTCCATGGCCAGCACAGATTCATAACACGAATTCCACTGAGCATCTTTATGAGCGTTTTAAGACATGCATTTAAATTAAGTTGCTTCTTACCAGCTAACTCTACTGGGGCAACCATTCTAAAGGGTTCCACATCTTCAAATTACAAAGTCTGGGGAATTACATGAATGTTTTGCGTTTGAGAGTCATTGGAGGGGAGCTGGGAAAAGACCTGGTAGAGGAAAGTGGGAAAAGAGGCCACTTTCTCCTGAGGAGAGGCAGAAAGATCACACGTGTTCTGTTGGTGAGAATGCCGCCATCGAAGAATGTTGAGAGATTGATTACAGAAGCCTAGTTTCATGCAATTTTTTTTTTAAGGGGGGGATAGAAAATAGGAACTACTTAAAAAAATCAAACCAGGCACAGTACACTCGAAGTTGGTGAGCGAACACCCTTAAAATGATCGTAGTTTGGTGAGGTTGTGAATACCTCTCCCCGGCTATGCACTCTCGTGGGAGGTGCGTTTGATGAGGGAGGGAGAGGCCACCTCACCTCGGAGGTTCCTGAGGAGGACTTTCAGCTTCTGTGGCTCGTTGGCACGCCTCCTGTTGAAGTCAGCTCGCTGGTGTGTGTGGGCACAGTGGTCTGTCTGCAGGATGTGAAAGAGGCTGGCCATGTTGGGTCCGATTTTCTCCATCAGGCTGTCTCTGATTGTGCTGACTGTGTCTTCATCACATTCCAGTAGGCTTCGGACGAGTCTGTTATAGTATCTGCATTGGGAAAGAGAGGGTCATTCAGTGAGAGCAAGGCAAGACCCAGGCTTTCATCTGGGCTCCAGTCAACACCCGTCCTGAATGGCCAGATCAAGCACCCACGAATAGTTGCCTCAGCTGAAGGTGGCTTTTGCTTCTAACCTTTAGGCAGTGTCTTCTTAGTGTGAGTGCTTGCGCTGCCTGGATTTACCACCCAGCGCAAGACAGCTCTGTGTTCATGTTTAAAGCTCAGGAGACTGAGATCTTACTTTGAATAGTAGGCTCGTGGCAATGTCTAAAATTTTTAGAAAAAGAGAATCATGGAGCTAGATGGGATCGCAGAGATGATTTAATGACTCTTTCATCATTTCATTGTACAGAGAAGAAACTAAGGTGGGAGAGCTGAAGTGACTTGTCTGAGGTCATACAATGGGCTAGTGGTCGAAGCAGGACTTAGTCAAATGTATGAGGTGACCCAACACTCACACTTATGTTTTAATAGTCACTGCACATGGATGCAATCATTTGCAGTTATTTTGGTGCCTCTTTGCGATTTTCCTTTTTCTTGGTGGTGTGTGTGTGTGTGCATATTCTGATTAATTTCTATCTTTTTTTTCTTTTTTGGCCGTGCCGAGTGGCATGGGGGATTTTAGTTCCCTGACCAGGGATCAAACCCGTGCCCCCTGCAGTGGAAGTGTGGAGCCCTAACCACTGGACTTCCAGGGAAGTCCCTAAATTTCTATTTTTAAAGGAGATCCCTGTCTTCAGTATCTCATGCATTTTTCTACTCAATCTAATTTCCCTATCATACACTTGGCTAGCCTCTCTGAAGGCTATTGTCTCACCTCATTTTCAGTCTTCTTGCAAAGGTATATTGCAGTCAGAGGGCCAAATGCCAGGCAACAAGGATACTTAAATAGAAAGATTGGTGATGCTTAGTGGTTTGTGCTTCAATAGTTTCAAGAAGCCTTCTCCCACTGCTCTAGATTTTGCTGGCCTCTCCTTTTTTTGGGATGTTTTATAGATATTGGGTTACCATCGCACAGGTCAGCATTTGATGGTTTACTGATGGTTTTGTTTTCCTGACTAGGCTGTAAACTTACTGAAGGCAGGATATGTGTCCTTATTCTTTGTATCTCTCATGTGCCCATGTCCTAGGGTTATAGTGCCGGCTCACTGTCATTCTGTTGATTTATTTTGTGGCCACTGAGAGAATGGAGCTTTCAAAATAGAGTTCTTTCCAATGTCATGATTCCCAAAAGAAAAAATTATCTGTAGGTCTTCTGGTAAGTTTTACAAAAGAATTTGTGTTTGGTATAAATTTCCTTCGTCTTTGGTGCAAGTTCTTTAAGCCTCCAAAATGCTGCAGCTAACTGTTACGGCTCAGAAAGGATAAAACTGTCTAATATATATTTTTTCCTGAAGACTATGGTTTAATCATTTTAAATAGTCACAGGGCATGTTTCCACACATAAAATGACAGTGCAGAAGATGTGAAAACAATTGTGTAAATGTTGTACAGCAAATAGTCCTAGGTAATACTCCCTTTGATGCAGGTTTTTGAAACATCAGTACATATGGGTTAGACAGCATGGAAACTACCAAAAAAAGATGGAGTCTTTTATGACATAGAGAACACACTTAAACCGTGTCATTGACCTTTTATCAGTAAACTGTCTAATAGTTAAGGCATATAAATTACTCGTCCTATTCTTTGGGAAGACACTTCGGGTATTTTCCAATTTGAATTGGAATGCATTTGCTCCATTTCGAGGTGGCGGTTGTCAGAACCCATTAGCTCTGTGTTCACTAATTAGGGACTGTCCTAATGACGGTGGTCTGCAGCATTTATGTGGAGAGACCCTTTCCTCAGAGGAGCCCGAGGACTGCCGGACCACAAGATCTTCCGTGAAAAGAAACCTGTTTATTTTTAACTCACCTCACAGAGCACAGGATCAAACATCTTTCCAGAATAACTTAACCCCCCAGAGAGGTCCTTTCAAGGATGTACAGTAAATAGAGTGGAATGTGGGCACTGAAGCAAAGCCATCACCCTTCTGTGAGGCAGCAGAACGAAGCTGGGCATGGAGGGAGAAATGTGTCTGGGTCTCTGATATAGTCCTGGCTCTACCCCTCCCATGAGGGAGGATTATATCCAGCTGTTGTTAAAACTGGGATTCCCTGGCACAGAGACACATTTTCCAACCCTTTGGAATTATAAAGCACATGAGTCAAAACAGATCTCACTTGGATGGGGAAATGGGGAGAAAAGTGGTTTTGGAAAAACTGAGAATAAACTACTTTGTATCATCAGCTTCAGACATCTACACACCCACACAGATCCCCAGGCATCTCTTGGGCTCTGCTAGGGTGTGGGTCCCCTGGATCTCTTTGTCTATTTCAAAGGGTGATTAGATTCTAGAGAATAAGGTTTCTGACCCCTCATCTTCCTGCCCCACAATAAGGACTTTATAACTTAGAAGTTAACCCTTCCGCTTCTAGAAAGAAAGAACTGTTCACACCAAATGATCTTCCAAATGGGCTGGAGAGGATGATCTTTCCTTATATCAACATTGAAAACTCTAGTCTGGGTGAAGAAGTCTAACACCAGTAAGGAAACTAAGCTTCTGTAACTAGCCTCACCTCTTTAAGGTCAGACGTGTTCTTCTGGCCCCCACTTTGTCAAAACACCTCTTCTCCATCTCTGAGAGAGCCTACCTTTACTGTTACTTTCTCTGCTGGCCCTAATAGGCCACCTGTTCTTGGTGCTTCTTGAGGATGACCCTTGCCAGCCTGACTGTTCTTAGTGACTCCCCCCAAATCTACCCTTAGCTTCTCCCATGGAGCTGGTTACCTCAGCGAGGGCAGGCTAAGAGAGCTCCTTGGAATAGATAACAACCATGGCTCCAGTAGAGGCTCCTGCAAGTGTGGGAAACCTATCAGGCTGCCTCAGTGACGACACCGTTTGCCTGAGCAAGCAATAGATTAATCCCACGCCTCTCCATTAAGGGCTGGAATATGGCATTGACCTCTGGGGTTGTGTGGGCTGATGAGACAGACCTTTCCTATCTCTAAGCCACTCAGTGAGGTTACTGAAGAGATTGTGTCTTCAGCGAAAGTTGACTTAGCAATTGTCATGTATTTCTTGATCCCTGTCTTGGACCAAGACTTGATATTACTATAGCTATTGGTGAGAGATGTACACAAATTTAATTGTTGATCACCAGGGGGTACATTTATTCCATTCTACTTGGAATTCCACTTTTGGATTGTGGATATTATCTGCAGGTCTTACTGGATGCCATTTTTGAAGTGGAAATCAAATAGCCTGGCGCAGGGCTGTGTGAATTCTAGGCTCAACTCTGTCATTCACTAGCTGTGTGACCTTCAGCAGGTCACCCCTCTCTCTGGGTCTCTGATCTTTAATCAGTAAAATGAGGCAGTTAGTCTAGATAACCTTTATGGTCATTTACAGCTATGACATTTTATGTTTCTGGGGTTCAGTATCTATGCTCCTTCTGAATTTAACAAAAAAATAGTGCAGCTCTGCTTAAGGCCCATCCTTGGCAGGAAGAGTTACAACTATTTAAGAGGACTCCTTTTTTCATCTTTATGGGGAGTGGTGGTGAGATGTACTCCCAAGACTTAATGAACTAAGTGTTCAGATCACCCAGCCTGGAAGGACCCTTTAAAGCATGTTTCTTTCCTCCCCCTTTGAAAATTCCATCAGTGACTTTTTTCCTCAGTAAAGAATAAGATCAGATATTCTCCATAGCTACTGTTTCAGCCATGCTTACCCAAATACACACATACTGCCTAGGAACGTTCTGTGTGAAGGTTTATAAATAGTCCTTTGTTTCCCTTGATCAATATTATTCTTCTGTTTCCTGTTCCTTATCCATGCCCTAGAGAGTTGGAAGCTTTGTCAGTTTTCCCATCTGGATCTGGATTGGTATAATTTCTTCTCAGGCCTCATGCTGTCCAGCCTGCCCGATCAATTATGCCTGCTTCCCTCCTGGTTGAAAGTAGAGTTTGCAAATTCAGCCAGGGGGACACTCCAGCTATCCTTTGTGTTCTAAGTGCATTTCTGTCATGGAAAACCTCCCTGTTCTGGCTCCTGGTCCAGTCACAGGCTTTTGGATTCTCCCAGGCCCAAATCTCATGCTAGATAAGTCACAGGAAGGTGGAATGAACCTGTAACTACTTCCTTTCACAATTCTTTGCCAACTGGCAAGACGTAGTGTGTATCTATGGTGGGACAGAGGCTGGGAAAGCAGGATGTTTCAGAAGAGTGAGGAGATTAAATAGAGCAAATCGAGCCCAGCATGGAACCGGAAATCTCTAGCTCTGAGTAGGAATAATATTAGCCAGTTCAAGTGAAATAACTGGAGAAAGGTGAGAGCTGCATGGAGGATTCTAGTCTTCAAGAGATGACCTTCCTTAATAAGGATGATTCTTCTAAGATGATAAAGGGAGATAACTAAACTCCTGTGACCATTTTCTAAAGGTGGTGAAAACAAGGCACCTATTGAAAAGAACAATGGCCTGGTTAAAAACTCCGATTACTAGTCTCTTCTTAGATTGTTAGGATCACCAGTCCAGAATTTGTATTCTCCTTTCTGTAAGACCTCCTCTTCACAATGGAAGATGTTACCTCAGTTGAATTCGAGATATTAATATTGTCTCAAAACTGGCCACATGCCATATTATAGATCATGAATTGTCACTGGACCATTAAAGATCAAAACTTGTAATAATGACTGTGCTAACATATTCCTGCCCCCCAGCTACCACACAAACACTAAAGAGACAGGGCACTTGAGATAAATGCTGAATTTGATTTTCCTGTTCTCAGAAAATCAGTTAGGACCATGACAGAGTCACTTCCAAGGACTGAACAAACGATTTTTATAAACTGACATGAGGTTCTGAAGAACAATGATCTGTAGTTAAGAGTGAATCAGAAATTTACAAAGTTTAACGTCAGAGACCTTAACCTTTCCCCGAGGAGGAGCCACTTTTCTCGTTTTCCAGTTGCATGTATGTACATGACTAACCCACTGGTAAGCCCCAGTAGGCCTAGGTTATTGCCAGTACCGGAAGAAGGGTGGCAGCATCTGGCTAGGAAATTAATCAGGTAAGTCTGCGTTAGCGCTCCTGTGGTCAGAATAACACGTAAGGTCTGATCTTTGTGAATATGTGCAGATTTGGCTGGAGAGTCAAAGAATCACAGCACTTCAGGACTAGGAATCAAGTCAGTGGCATCACAGTAGGCTGAACTTGACCATTCTGCACTGGCCCTGCCATGCCTCCATGCTAGCCCCATCAGCACCTTTCTGAACTTGATCACATATGGGGAAGCCCAGGTCTTGCCAGAAAACTTTCTACGCCATGGAATGAGCATGTCTGCCATCTCATGTCTTAGATGTTCACTCCTGGCTGGTAAAGACAGTGAGTCAAGGGCACAGAAAGGCACGATGCTCAGATATTACTAGCTCAGTGGCTTGGGATCAGTTTAGAATACTAAGATGAGAATGTGATCTGGGTAGTCACCAGAACATCATTCCAGGAAATCTTGGACTAGACAAATGGGATAACAGACCTGGAAGGGACCATAGGAATCATCTAGTCTAGCCACTTCACTTTTCCCAAAGGAAATTTGAGTCCCACTGAAGTCAGATGGTTCGCTCTGGGCTACCCAGTGAAATATCTGATTGGGCTTAGGATGGACTCAAATATATGCAGTTCTAAAACTCTGCATTATGACATTTGACTAAGGTTTTCATAATGGCCAATTGTACTGTGCATAGTCATGATTTCAGCCCAATTTGATATCTCAGAATCTTGTTTCCATAAACTTCACAATTCCCTTCAGGCTTATGGAAGGAAATGGACAATGCACCCAGGGATGCTGCAGATGAAGTTTTCTATTAGCTGCATGGAGAGACTTTTCCTATAACAGTGGAAAAAAAAAAAAAATCCAGGCTGCTTAAGCTGTCACAACCAATCACAAACATATTTTTTTCCTGCAAAAGCTGGGAAGACTGCAAGCTAAAATAAGAGCATCACTGTGGCAATTTAACTCCTTCTGTGTCTGGCTCTGCCGACCAGCCACTCCCCCTCCCCCTGAACTGCCGAACGAGTGGACTCATTTTGTACCTGTTGGAGTAGTGATTAGGGAGCTGGACGACTTCCGTGATGGCTTCAGGGTTCCGCTTGGCGACACTACACACGTTCAGCTTGCTGTAGCACTCTTCCTGCACCTCAGCAATCATCCTCTGGAAAGTGGAGCACCTCCGAATGGCCAGGAAGACCTTGGAGGTGACCCCGTTGGCGATGCACTTTAAGCTCTCTTTGACAAATGCTTTTCCCTGCCGAGGAAGGGGGGTAGGAGGACACGATTTAGCTTGAGCTGACAAGAGAGGACAGGGCCTATGATATGTGGAACTTAAGGGGGCTCACCTTGGCACTGTCTCATGGCCCTCTCTGCATGTCCTTGCAATAAGCGAACTGTACCCTGCGACCAAGATATTTTAAAAAGTCCCTATTCCCTTAGAGTACCTTGAGAATTGAGCTACATAGAAATGAAACGAGACGAGAAAAAGAGATGAACCATAAACAACTACCCTTCAGCCTAAAAATAGCCATAATATGGCTTTGTATTCTTGGGATTGAGATTTGATAACTCAAATCACAAGCTAGTAAAAAAAAACCAAAAAAAAAAAAAAAGCTAGTATGCTGGCTCTTCGTGAGAAGAACTTCTTTGTTAGAAGAACATTTTTATTTCCACTTGAAGAGGCAAAGATTTTCCGCTCATCACCCCTCCCTTAGAAGACAGCCTCTGTCAGCCTGTTGCAATTGTGCATTAGAGTGGGTGGAGAGTGGCTTATATAGAACCTATTTCTTGGCCAAAAGTGTGTGTGTGTGTGTGTGTGTACACACGTTGGAGATGAGAATTTAGACTGGGGAGGCTGAGAAGCAGAGCTGGTTCCCTACAAGCCTGGCTCCTAAGAACAATAGTCTCATACACTGTTAAAGACAAGCAGCCAGTTGTGAGCAGGGGTCAAGGTCTTATTACCTGAGTGTCAAATTTAGCAGCGCTGTACAAGAAGGATTTACAGATGTCGTACATCCCATCTGTGTCACAGGTGGAGTTTTCCAGGCATGCAAAAGCTCCACAGCCAACCTGCAGAGCGCTGTTGAGGCAGCGAACCACTTCAGCTGAAAGAGACAAATCCATCCAATCTGGGTCAAACGGTGAGGACAGTCTGGAGGGATCAAGTTGATGTGGCGGCAAAATTCAAGGAAAAGGGGTCAGAAGAACTTATCCTAGAAGTCTGTGATGGGGCCAGTAGATAGACCCATTCCGAGCAGGGTGGGAGTGAGGAAGAGAGGGGACAGGCAGATCCCTTTTGCTTATAAGAACCAGAGAACATGGAGGAGAGGGAATGAGTTTCCCCTCGGAGATACACTCTCTTGGTCTCACCATCACACACAGTTTTGGTGGCTGGAAAAGTAAGGTTGGAGTATGAGGCATGCCCGGTGCTTAAAGCAGCTCTGCAGAATCCAAGGGCATCCCTTAAAGGCTGAAAGCATGGGAAGGTAGATGGTAGTGGTGGGCAGTCAAGTTTAGGAGGAGGAAGGGCCAGGGAATCCATTTGGCTTCCAAAAAATACACTCCAGAGTCATAAGGATGGAATTTTGGTCTAAATGGCAGAGAAGAATTTGCCAGGAGTCCACTAGGAGACCCTTCTGATTTAGGGCTTTTAACTTACCTTCCTATTGACAGAAAGAAATCTGATCCGTTCATGTTTCCTCCCAACCCCCCACTATAGGACAGTGCTTAGAGGTATGCATAATCTCTCTCATATTAAAAGCCTTTTAAAAAAAAAAAAAAGAAAAAAGAAACACAGGTGTAGAATAACCAGGCCAAGGCAACACTTGTGCAAGACGGGAAGAAAACCGCAGAGAACTTGCATGAGGCTTTCTACATTCTGGGTAAGATCTTCCATAAAAGTGATTTCTCTCCTACAGAAGAGGGGAGTTCTGGCAGCAGCTCCTCGAGAAACGATCTGCAGCCTTCATACCATAGGAGTCTCCTCCGAGATCAAAAGCACCGTTCGGTTAGGCGGCCCCTCCCCCTCCCACCACCCGCAGCCTCTGGGATGTTACAAGTCATTTCCCTAATTATATATTTCCACGGGTTCAAATGATAACTTTGCTTTAAGCAGTTTTAATATGCATTAGGATTGCTATTGTTTTAGGCAAGCTTGAATTGTGAATCACTGCATCTCTATAGCAACTAAGTACAAAAGGAAGTGAAGCAAAGCCCTCCCCTCGGCAGGGACCTGTGCTCTTCCGAGGGCAGCAGCGTCTGCAGCATGTGGACACCTGCGAGCCCATCTTTGCTGACAGTTGGGGGAGAGAGAGCAGTCACGGAAGGGGAGGAAGCTGGACAAGCGAAGTCCAAAGACAGAGGTGTCAATGCCGGCTTCCTAAGGACTCTTTTCCTTTAGAGACCAAGATGATACACAATTAACTGCTCAAGGAGTCAGGGCTAGAGTGAGACCTCCCCCTTGGAGAAATAGCTGCTACGTTTCACAGATACTCTTTTTCGAGGGGCTCTCTAGCCACGGGGCTGCGTGGGGACTGAATGGAGCCCGAGAGAGCAGGGAGGGACAGAAGGAACAGTGTCGAGGGTGGGATGTGTAGGGTTTTCTCTGAATCTGCCCTGGATTTGTCAGACTGGAGGGCTATGGTTCCGTAAATCAGTCTGCAAAGGGAGCTTTCTGTGTGTTCTCTGGAGGGGCAGGGCAGTCAAGTTATAGGGTCTTCAGGGTAAAGAAAGAGGGACAGCATCAGACAAGTCACGTCTCACCTTAAGATCAGCTTCAGCTTCTGGGAAGTATAGAGAGCGCTTTGAAGCATGCCAACATTCAAGTCTTTCCCCCGCCCCCTCCACCCCAAGAGGGTACGTGCCAGATTTCAGGCAATCAGGCTAGGCTTATGCAATGAAATACCCTCAGCAGAGCGCCCAGCTTCTTCGTTAGTTGCATGCAATTTATTAAACAAAGGAGCTCCACTTCCTAAGGCTATTGGATTACACTGGCAGTTTATTGCCATCAGGCATGAAGCACATTTATTATCAAGATCAGCCGTCACAGACACAGTTGCAAAAGCGAGAGGCAAATGAGGACAGCTCTTTGGGGGAGAAACCGGTCCTGGGTTTGCCGCTTACCTGAGTTCTGAGCTGCCACCCGGGCTTTCCTGGGGCTCACAGAATCATTCTGCTCCGCCTCATGGGTTGCAGAAGCACTGATTACCAGCACCAGAAGCACTGCTGAGTTTTGGAGCATTCTCTGAGAAGTTTCCGCTAAGTTGTTGGGTTTTTTTTTTTTTTTTTCCTCCCCCCCCTTTCCTCTTTCCCTCTCCCGGCTTGAGTGAAGATGTGGATCTGGATACACTGAGCGCCTAGGTGAGGATTTGATGAGGATTTTTTTTGTTGCTGCTGATGCTGCTTCTGCTGGCGCTTTTGCTGCTGCAGTCGCTGCTTCTTGCACCTCTGGCTTTTGCAAACTGGGGGCCCAAGAGCTGCACCCAGGGATTTTATAGCCGTTCTTATCGGTCCTCAGGATCAGGGACCAATCAGGTCCCTCAACTGGTCTGGCCAGCCAATCGGAGGGCATGCTCATTGGGCTGGAGCTGTTTGACTTCTTAGAAATATTTTCCAGCAAATTAAAAGTACCTGCTGCCAATGTCTTATACGTGTGTGTGACTGTGTGTGCAGAGATGTGTGAAGAAGCTATTTTCACAGAATTAAGGGATGACTTTGTATTGATCTAACGAAAGGGAAATCATATGACCATCTCAACAAGGTGCCTTGGGAAATCTATCCATCTTTTTAAAAAATGTGCTACGGGGAGGAATGGGCAGCACAGGCAAGATGAGTAGTGTGGTCTCTTTGGATTCGAATTTAGCCTCATTATAGCAGTTTTACTATCATTTCCACAGCACATTCTCTGTGTTGTAAGCTACATACACCATACCTCCCCATCTTCTCAGTTTAAGCATGTTTACAGGTCTGTGAGGCATTTTGGTTGTATGTGGACATCCTGAGTTTTCACATGTATGAGCCCTTGGGAAGGGACATATAGGAGGGGAAAGGGCCTTCATGGACTGAAATATGACAGCTCTGAGCTGTGGCCCGAGTTCCTCTTTTGATTAGCTCTATGACCCTGGTCAAGTCCTTTTACCTTGTTCTACCTGTTTCCCGATCTGTCAAATGCCAAGGTTGGAGTCTAGCCTTCTTTACGCCTCTAAAACTATGATTCTCTAGTAACACAAATTAACCTTGACTCCATCTTTTTTGTTACCAGCAGGACTACAAACTCCAAGAACGTTAGTTACTACAGGTAGACACATGCACACCTATGTACACTACACTCAACAGGGAGACATCATGAATGCCTGGAAATTAATAAACTGTGTATTCAAGCCCAACAACTTCATCATCACGTTGAAACAATAAGCTGGCCAAAGTAAGACTAAATCTGCTGGGTAAACCAATTCATTTCTTGGGGGGGGAGGGGTAAGGTGGTGGGCAGGACAGAGAAGAAGGGGTAGGAGACCAGAATGTGTAGGAGAAAAGACTGATAAGCTCTAGACATAATAAGAAAATTACAGTGGCATCACAAACATGCCTAGGATAGAAGCTCATATTTTCTTGTAAGTGGGTTGTAGGCAACACTGAGGCTTGTCGCTAACTTGTGAAGGAAGCTAATGATCTCAGAGAGGACTTAGGGTAGAAAAGTGGTCATTAAGGTCTGGGTTGAAGTAAAGGATTAAGCAAGACAACCTATAAACATTTTGGGGAGGTAAATGAGAAAGGGCCATTGGAGATTCATACAGACAGGGGCAAGATGACCTTGTAAGGAAACAGAGCCAGTGGCTTCTGTGTAAATCCTCAAATCTTCAAACAAAGGTTGAAGAAAGAGCACCAACTCTATTAACCACAAACCAAGAATCGACCCTACATGTGTGTGGGGAGTGAGCTTGCTGAGTGATTAGAGGTTCCCTTGCCAAAAAAAGAAAAAAGTTGTTTGGAAAGCATGAAGTTTGCTAGAAAAAGGGATAGAAGAAATAAAGGATAGAGGGAATATCCAAAGAAAAGAAAGGGAATTTTCAAATTTCCATTAAATAATAGTGTTTTTCAATTTAGATTAACTGACAGTATTTCTCAAGTGTCTTCTAGGCTGGGAGCTAGTGGATGAGTTGGGAAAGGTAAAGGAGAAGAGAGATAGAAGGAGGAAAAGTAATGATTCTTATCATCGAGGAGCTTGTAATCAAGTTGGGAAGACAGTCAACCCCAGTCATATTTCCTAAAGGATCAGGATGTCAGGACCTTGCATGGTAAGAGAAGAGCATGGTCAACATTGGCTAGAGATGTGGGGAAGGCTTCATGGAAGGGTCAGTGCAGGAAAGATGTGAGCTGCTGTTAGTGTCTTTTAAGAATTGAGGAAAAAGCCATGATATTTCATTTTTTTAAGTGCTTGTGTTCTGGAAATCTCAGAGGTTGTTTTCATTGCTTTAGGCAGGAGTGGTAGATGTATGGCACTATGGAACTGCAACATAGTCATTCAGTGTTTTCTTCTAGAAGGAGAAAAAGAGGACAGATGCATGCATATTATTCCCAAGGATTTGGATTTCTGTTCCTCAGCATTCTCTGCCTCCTTAGCCATTGTTTATTTTTCTTATTTTTTAAAAAATAAATTTATTTATATATTTATTTTTATCTTTGGCTACGTTGGGTCTTTGTTGCTGCGCGCGGGCTTTCTCTAGTTGCAGTGAGCAGGGGGGGCTACTCTTCGTTGCGGTGCACAGGCTTCTCATTGCGGTGGCTTCTCTTGTTGCAGAGCACTGGCTCTAGGCATACGGACTTCAGTAGTTGTGGCGCACGGGCCCAGTTGCTCCATGGCATGTGGGATCTTCCCAGACCAGGTATTGAACCCGTGTCCCCTGCATTGGCAAGTGGATTCTTAACCACTGCACCACCAGGGAAGTCCCAACCATTGTTTATTGTTAATGGCAGTGCTGTTTCTCTTGTTAGACTTTCCCTGTGTTGACCTACTGGCTTTGTAGGGTGATGACTTACTTCCCACCATCCACATTTTTCCCCCTACACTGTGGTGCTCCCACCAGAACAGATTGTTCCACAAGCGTCAGGATGTGTTTTGCGTTTTCTCTGATGTTGATTTATAGTTTCTCCTTATTTCACTCACTTACTATCATGTGCCTGGAGGTTCCTAGCGGGGTGTGTGAAGTGTCTCACAATGACAGATAAGCTGTCAGCTGAAGAAATCCAATAGTGGGCAGCCATATTGGTTTGCATATAATTAGTGCATCAGTACATTTGAGAACATCAAAGGCAGAAGCTGAAGCCTGAGTAGAAATGCCCAGTGGAAATGAAGTTTCTTCCCCAGAGTTCAAGGACCTCTAAATGTCCACAATCATTGTGCACCTCTTGGACTTTGATATAGCAATGACAGAAGAGTCTTGGGAACACTGAAGGTGATGTCTAGTTTCTAAGGAGTCTGAATATCAGATTTCAGAGTTTGAATACTATCTTGCAAGCAACAAGGAGTCAAGGGTTCTTGAGTAAGAATTGTTAAATGTGTTGAAATTAGCATTTGGAGAAGGTCTTTTGATTGTACTCATGATGGTTTGGAGGAAGAAAAGAATGGCGGTTGTAAGACTAGTTAGTAATATCAGTTTGCGTTGATGAGGTCCTGGACAACCCCAGTAGTAATAGGAAAGGAAGGGAGAAAATTATGAGAGATATTTTAAATAAAATGGAAATTATCAATTAACCTAAGAAATTTATCGGAAAAAATCTTTCTCCTAGTTTAATGATAATGGAGATAATGTACATCAGGGTTTTCCCTTTCCCATTTATTGGTTATGATTTTTAGTGGATAAGACTACCTAGCATCTCGGTTAGGCAGGCACTTTCTGGGGTTCTGTTAAGGTAGTAATTTACCCAACAAAAGGACTTGATGTGCTTAAGGTAGGTGAGGAACTGTGCAGTAGGTGGGAGGGGAGGGAAGCCTTTGCCATCACCCCCAAGCAGGGAAAGTGCAAAGGAGTGGGTGGGAGAAGCTGCCAGCACCTAAGGCTGGGTGATGGTGCCCTGGCTGCGCCCATGCAAGGCTGGCATGAGTTCAGCGAGAAGATTAAGCCAAAGATCTCTGGGGCTTTGTTGGATTTGGCTAGCTTAAAGCTGAGCAGTGAATGGCTCTGGGCCTTTTGGTGAAAGCAGCCAGGAGCATGGTTTCTTGGTAAATGTTTCTTTTGTTGTTAACAGAGTGCAAGACTCATCAAGGTTGGTGTGACATGGTGACCAAGGTTGGAGTGTCATCATCATTCTTTTATGGGAATTTTAGGCCTGACTGCACTGTTGGACTATTGAGTCATGCCTTCCTAACCTCGAGAAAAAGGAGGAGAGGAAGAGGAGAAAGATGAGGGGGAAAAATTATTTTCATCCTTCTATAAAGATACCAGGTTTTCTGTGTGTACAGTCTCAAATTCTTGAGTCTTAAATTCTTTACCTCTCTAAGTTGCCTTTGATTGCTTTAAACTCTGCCAAAGAAAGAAAGGGAGAAAATATATTAAGAGGGCAAACTCCCCTCACCCCCACTGATTTAGGGAGGGTAACTGAGTGCTTGGCACTAGGTCAGGTGATGTGGGAAATGCGGAGAAACATTTGATGTTTTCCTGTGCTCCATGAATTCCCAAACTAGTTCTTAACGCACGAATGTTGTATTTGATGAGGAAGAATATCTGTTTTCTGGAAATATAATACGGTAAGTGGGTTGGACTAGAGTTTACGGGTTTAGATTCAATTAACATTTACTGGGTGCCTATCTGCTCTTTGCCAGGCATTGCTGCAGATGCTTCTTATCTGTGAGAAAAAAACCCTGCTCTCCTCTCCTCCCACAGGAAGAATATGGGACCAGAGAGAAAATGGTTTATGCATGGTCATAGGGTAGATGGTGGAGCTAGGTTACCTGAGATTTCTTATTCTAGAAGGTGCTCTGGGTTCTTCAGTTGTGTGACCCCCGCAGTGCAGGAGAACTTAGTGCCCGGCCCCTTGGGGTGGGGCGGGGGAGGGAAAAGAAATACACAGGATGACCTAACATGTTTAAACCAGAACAGGAAAGTTGACCTTAGCCTCAACACCTGTGAACACTGGCATACCATCCTTTCAGGTGTAAGTTACAATGTCACTTTATATCAGGGAGGACAAGTTCATAGTCCCTGTCAATCTTCCGCTTCATACGAGGCTCCTGAAACAAGTACAAAGAGGAAACGTGTGTCATTGAATCTGTCAGTACCAATGGCCCTTTGGAGACTTGAAGGGACATTACTCTATTGAGACACATGAGGGCGCCCGAACCAACCAGCAAGGAGATGTTTCTTCTACATTAAAAAAAAGTGTGAATCCTGGCTATGTTAGATTGACCATTGATTGTTTCAGGCCATTAGTATGCTTTTTTAGGGAGTTGACTTATGTTTGTGGTTTAGGTCAGTGGTCCCCAACCTTTTTGTCACCAGAAACCAGTTTCGTGGGAGACAATTTTTCCATGGACCGGGGGTGGGGGGATGGGGTTGGTGGGGATGGTTTCAGGATGATTCAGTCGCATTTTATTTATTGTGCACTTTATTTCTATTATTATTACATTGTAATATATAACGAACTAATTATACAACTCACCATAATGCAGAGTCAGTGGGAGCCCTGAGCTTCTTTTCGCTTGCCACTCACTGATAGGGTTTTGAGATGAGTCTGCAAGCAACTGATTTATTATGGTCTCTGTGCAGTCAAACCTCTCTGCTAATGATAATCTGTATTTGCAGCCTCTCCCCAGCGCTAGCATCACTGCCTCAGCTCCACCTCAGATCATCAGGCGTTAGATTCTCATAAGGAGCCCACAAGCTAGATCCCTCGCAAGTGCAGTTCACAGTAGGGTTCGCGCTCCTATGAGAATCTAATGCCGCCGCTCATATGACCGGAGGTGGAGCTCAGGCGGTAATGCGAGCGGTGGGGAGCGGCTGTAAATACAGATGAAGCTTCTCTCTCTCGCTCACCTGTGGTTCCTAACCCCGGGGTTGGGGACCCCTGGTTTAGGTAACACACCTGTGACTTAGCCAGTGAGCTTGCAGATGACTAGCATGGTTCTACATATTTAGAAATTTTGTGATATAACCATTCTGTTTACCATCCTATTATTACTTAGTAGGGAAATAGGTTGTAGGCAAGTTTATTAACTATTCTACCCCAGTGCTAAGGGGAGGATCACGTCCGTACCTAACTGTTCAGGGCAGATGAGGGGGTACGTCAGATAACACATGTATTATTTGGGCTCTTTGGTTTAAAAAAGGGATTCTATTTCAAGGTGGCAGTGAACATTTCACTTTGTTAGTGAAGAAAACAAAACTTCTTTGACCCATTTTTCTACTTAGCGTTCTTTCTTCCAGGGGTCTGCAGACAGAGGTCAAGGCTGACTAACTTTCCACTCAATTTCTGACACATTTTTGCATCTATCCTATGGCTTGGAAATCTTCCTGGGGAGTGTTGGGAGGTCGACGTAGAGGCAAACCTGTGCATGAGTGTTTTCTCCTCCTTCTTGGTCCTGCCCTCAAACGCCTTTGTGAAGAGGACATTTGTACTCCGTTAGATGCAGGAATACCTGAGGGATGGGACTGACCTGTCACACTGCACACTTCTGGGAAAGCCTTCCACCCAGCACTTAATGCAAACCTCTCCAGTTAGAGACCAGAGCTTATCACTTGTTGACTGATCCATCCATCAGTGTGTATTCCTTAAGCTCTCGGTGCCTGGGATGGCGCTAGCACTGTGAAAATACAGACAGTGCAGTGTGGGGTGAGACATAGAGGGGTGGACCTGAATCCAAGGCAGCAAATCCACAGGACCCAACTGTGAGCTATAATGAGTGAGAATGATGGGTGATGCCAATGAGTTTGTGAAATAGAAATTTTAAAAAATCCACTCCAGCAACCCATGCTGAAGCATCGTTCTGACATATGTAGCCTAAAGCCAGCTTGTCATTTGCAAAATGCTGTCCAAGTATAAAGAAGTGTCTTGCAGCCATTCTTGAGTGCTAGACAAATCTATTATTCTGAATTTATTGGCTGAGAAAGGGGGATGTGGGGAGGGAGCAGCCTCTATACAAAGTGACCTTGCAAGTTAGCAAAGGGACCAGTCTAAGAGACTAGAGATTTCTCGACTTGATGTTTGGAAAGCTTGCCAAGAAATTGATTATGGCAATTCAAGTGCATTTTATAATCAAGTTGCATTTAATATGCTTTAGGCTAACGTGCAATGAAGATAAACCGGTTCCTGGCTCTGGATGGGTGTCATGGGAATCTCATCATATTCTGATTACTATATCAGTGTAATAAAGTGTAGAAAGCAGAGTCAGAATGTATACTGTAAGGAGTTTATAATGGTAGCAAAAATGGTCGCCAAGTGCCATTCTGTTTGCTTTCATGGAACACGGTTTTTGTCAGCTGTTTGAGAAATGGACTCTCTCAGCTCTTTTAAAAATTAATTGTAAGGAAATTTTGTGGAATAAATGGAAAATCCTAGTGCAAAGGAAACACACTCTGGCCTCAAGGCAAGTATTTTCTCGAAGATGTCATTCTGCACTCTCCAGTGACAATAATAGGAAGGGGGAGGAAGAGAGAGAGAGAAAACGTTACAGCTTTGGAGGAAGTGGTGAAGTCCTTAAGGGCAAAAAATGTCATCAGGGAGTCACTGCGCTAAGACAGGAAAATTTAGCTCAAGAAAGTGTGGAACAGCAGAATTTTATTCTTCTCATCCAGCAAATTTTAATTATATTTTCGGTGCTCCTCATATTTGTGCCTATAGTAATTTCTTCACATAGTTGTGATTGATTGCCTTTACTGTTTTTCTTGTTAAGTTAACAAAGGAAGTGCAGTTTCCTGTGTGTGTGTGTGTATGGGGGGGGGGCGTGGTGGTTTACCCTTCACTTGGCATTTAAATCACTCACAGCAGACTTTGGAATATGGAAAACAACTAGAAGTGAGCCACCCTGTTAAAATCAAACATTAGAAGTGAGAAAAAAGTATTTCCTAACATGATGTTAAACAGACCCTGAGAAGTAGATTGAAGGATGGGTCAATGTTTGGAGCTTTTAAAGTCATAGCTTTCCCCCCCCCCTCTTTTTTTCTCCAAAGAAGTAGAGACACCGACTGATAGTTTTGCCCTATTCCATGAGTCCAGATGTCTTTCTGATCATGGAGAAAGGTGCAGGGATTCGGAGTCATGTCTCTTATGACCTCAGGTGTGGTCCGCACATACAACCATCTCATCTCAACCTGGGCTGATCCAGAGCGGGACTTGGGGAAGCTGGCTATGTCCGTACTTACAAGACTCGGAGTATCTGTACCTTTCCTTGTGTGTCTCTTTTCCAAAAAGTGATAAATTTTAAGAAGACCTTTGAAGCAGTGAGATTTTCTTTCAGCCCCTCTCAAAACCTTTCCCCCACTCGCTCCTTAAAATGTTGCCTTTTGCCATGAATTGGAAAGAACCCCTGAAAGCCCAGAGCTGCTTTCAGAAGCAGTGAATGCAAAGCCATCAGCTGTAAAATAGGTGCCCTGAATGGCTTTGCATAGGGAGGGGGAGAAAGCTTTGCCTTGCTGCAGCCTCTGCGGCTATTGCCAAAAAGGATTTGCTACGTGGTTGAGAATCCAAACCTTACTGAGTCCTTGAGCACTGCTTGTGGGAGGTGGGGAGAGGGGACCCCCAACCGACCTCACTATTAAGTGATTGAATCTGACTGCTGCTCTCATGCCAGGGGCTTGGTTTATAATTTTGGTTCCTAATTGGTTGGAACTTCTCCAGCTCCTGGTTGTGTGTGTGTGTGTGTGTGTGTGCACGCGCACACGCGTGCACATGCGCTTATGCACCTGCATTCTTGTACATTACGTCATTTAAAGGTATGGCCCTTATCAAGGTAACCAATGGTCTTTCTAAACTCTAGGCTTCCATTCTAATGGAGCTCCTGAATAGTAAATGTGTTATGATGCACCTATATTCCAGTAAAAGTACATTTTTATGTAATTATATATGATGTGTTGAACAGCAGTTGACATAATATCATGATGGTACATTTTGTAGACATTTACTTAAATATCTGTTTCAAATTTTTGCAGTTTTCTTATTTATTTTTTTTCCTTTGGAACCAGCAAAATTTTCCCCCAGTTCTTCATCATCTTTAAGCCCTTGAAGGGCTCAAAGATGCTGGGTACCATACTATAATGCCTAAGGTACAAGTTGGTTCTGAGCTTTAGACTTAAGAAGGAGTTATCAGACAACCCAGAGGCCCATTCATTTAAACCAACATTTCCTTGATTGTGTTCCAAGAGGTAATAGTACCACGAAATGCACCATGAAAACAGGACCGCATGCTCAAATCCATTGGGGGTGGGTGGTTCGTGGTGAGTATCTAGCATATCAAAGTCACCCAGAAACTTTGCAATAAGAAAGCTATTAAATTGTTTAATCCAATGTTTCCCAAATACATTATTTAGAAAGATTTAAAAATAAGTAATACTTATCAATATCCTGCAGGACTACTGTTCCTTGGAACTAACTTTGGGAAATGCTAGTTTTAAGCTGGTCAGCTCCTGGTCACCTCCTCTGAGTTTACCTTGGTCTTGCTCTGGACCAGCTTTCATCCTTGCATCCTCAAGCTCCCTTCTTTACAACCATAGTCCTAATTAGACCTACCTTTACTTGAGTGTCTACAGAGCTTTAGGTGCTTGACACATCTCATTTAATCTTCATAACAACAGTGCAACACAGGTATTATTATGAATATTGTACTTACAAAGAGAGTGAGGTTCAAAGAAGCATAGTCATTAAGAAGTAGTATCTTGATTCAACATTGGGGCTGACTCTAGAGCACATGATTCTAACCAATGATTCCATAAAAGAAAACTGAAACACTTAATTCAGATGTAAGTATATTTAGGAAGACAAGAGAAAGAGTGTGTTTCTCTGTAGATTTCTGAAAATTCTACCTTCAACTGAACAAAACTCTTCCAAACTGCCTGTTGGAGCAGAGCAGAGAGGGAAGGAGAGCACAGGCACTCCTGAATGGTGTTTCGCCTCCAGCTTAGAAGATCCTCTCTGCTGCTACCTGTGATTCAGGGTTGTCAGGCCAGGCTGCACCCAGAAGTTTAGGAGGGCTGCTTCCTTTGGAATTTACCTGCTGGGTTCAGCTCCTCATTGGCTGTCTCCCCACACTACTCCTTCTGCTGAGTTTGCTGCCGGCTACGCAAAATACTGCAGCAAAACAACATCATCTGGGTTGCCCTTGTCTGTGCTTTCTTCGTTGTTCTACCACCATTGCTCTTGCCTCTTGCTGGGGAATGGCTCAATCTCTGACTCAGGGTAATTTTCTTGTCTGGAGAAAACGGGAGGGGCAGCACAGTGGTGGCTTTGATGAGTCTGAGAGAGTTCAGTGGTGTGTTGGCTTTCTCTCTACTTGAAGAAAAGATTTTAGAGTTACAACTATTACTGCTGTTCATTTGAGGGGTCCTGAGTCGTCACTCCTCAAAACTGCTGGGGAAATTCTAAGCTTATGCCTTTCCCCATTTGTATGTAGTATAAGCAATGTATACCTGGTAAAGACTATAAATCTAATTTTTTAAAGCACCTCTTTCATGGGAGGACATCTATGTGCCATCCCAATAGTTGATTCTCCATGTGAGGTCTTTTGTCTGTCTATAAAGTTATGTATAGTAATAGCCTTCCTATGTCTCTTATTGGGGGAGTGAGGGACAGAAATTTGTATATACATATATTCTCCAGGCTTCACAATTATATGAAGCTTTTTATTTTTATTTGATTTTTTGGCCGTGCAATGAGGCTTGCTGGATCTTAGTTTCCCGAACAGGGATTGAAACTGTGCCTCCTGCAGTGGAAACACGGAGTCCTGACCACTGGACCGCCAGGGAATTCCCTTCATAACTAAATGAAATGACACATGGAAAAGCCAAATTATGGAAATGGAAAGGATTATCCATGTTATTTTTTTTTTCTTTCACCTATTTATAAGCCAAGAACATCAACGGGGATAGGGAGAAAAAATGTGTTGTTAAATATTACTTAGGCGCTTGACATGTTATGAGGGGCAAAGTCCAACCACATTTTTATGTATATCATTATGTTCACTCCTCTATTAATATCAGTAGTTTGACTAAGTGGCAGTTACAGGTTAACGCAAACAAAGAGTCATCAATGTGCTGAGTGTTACAACTCAAAAATTCAAGACAATAATCAGACCGCGTGGTCAAAGAAGGTTTCCTAGAAGAGGTGTTTAAGCTGAAATCTCAACAATAACCATGATGTAGTTTGGCAATAGTGAGGGTAGGGCGGTTGGGTTGCACAACTCTAGGAATCACCAATCATAGCCCTCCTAGTCTAGATATATGATAACCTCTAGTTATTTAACCCTGATGTGGAAATGTGTGCAATGGAAGAGGGGGAGAGGTGTCTAGTGGGAAGGAACAGCATACGTGGCCATCCTGAGATGCAGTATGGTGGGCCTGAGGAACTGAAAGTTGTACAGTAGGTGAAACTTAGGGAGAGGAAGAGTGATATTAGGTGAGACCAAAGAGGTTGAATCTAGCTAGATCAAGCATGATTTTGCAGTCCATGTTAAGATTTCTCAACTCTTTCCTACAGGGGAATGAGAGACCATTAAAGAGGTTTAAGCAAGCAAGTGTAGTTGGTAAGATTGGTATTTAAAAATGTGTATTTCATACTACAGCATAAAGGAGGGATTGGTTGAGAACTAAGGTAGGGTAGGCACACTAATAGGAGATGAATGATGTTTGGACTACAGTGATAGTGGGATTAGAGAAAAATGTATGGATCCAAGAGACATTTAGGATATTGGATCAATGGGATCAGGTGATTGATATTTTGGGGTGGGGTATAGTAAGGAGAGAGAGATGGTAGATTCAGAGATAATTTCTGGGTTTCTGTCTTGAACTGGATGGATGGGGTGACATTTACTAACATATAAGACACTAGTGGGAGAGATTTTTGTGTGTGAATGCAAAATCATGACCTCAGTTTTGGACTGAATTAAGATGCTAAGTTGTCTAAAGGGAGATTTTGAGAGGGGGCTTATAGATCTGGGAGTCAGGAGGGGAATCTGAGCTGTAGTTATACATTTGGTGGTTGTCAGGGTTTAGAAACCCTGGAAGTGGTTGAGATCATTTAGGAGAAAGTGTTGGGTTAGAATCAGAGAAGACCCCCAAAGAAAGAGGTTTCTGGAAATCACACATTAAATGGTTGGGTAGATGAAGAGGAGGTTACAGAGGAGATTTAAAAGGAGAGTCCAGAGAGATAAGAGGGTGCAATTGTCAGAAGCAAGGGAAGAGAATGTTTCATGAAGAAGGAAGTTGTTAACTGCTAAATGTTGCTGCGGGATGAAGGGTATAAGGTAGGATATCTTTAGATGCAAACAACAGAGAATCTGATTCAAACTTGCTTAAATTTAAACAACCAGGATATGTATCAACTCTTCTTACTGGAATTTAAGAAATATACAATAAAAGTCTTCAGGTTCACCTTATTCTAATGGCTCTGCCTTCATTACACTGGATTGGGTTGGTTTTACCTTTAGATGATGATGATTATTGTTACTATTAATTATAGTTGCTTCTGGCTTGATATCAATACTTCCTGGTGTTCAGAAGTGAGAGTTTGTCTCTTCCAACTTGCTCACTATTGAGAGTGAGAAAATTTATTTTATAGAAACCCTTGGCACACTATTCTGGATTATTATTGAACTATACTGAGTCACATGCTTATTCCTGGACCAAATACTGACCGGAAAAATACCTTGCATTGAACGAGTTAAATGTGATTCCTGAAACTATTACTGCTTTGGGGTGGGATGGGGGGGGAGACATAAACAGACCAATAAGGCTAATCCCAGGAAATAGGGCTGGAGTTATTTCCTCTTGCGGCACAAATCTGGAGTTCTTTTGGGAATGATGGGGAAGAGAACGGATGTAGGCTGGGCAACCAACAATGTCCAGTATATTAACATAAGAAAGGGCTGAGAACTGTACTTTGGAATTTAAAAAATTCTATATATATTTATTGAGGTATAGTGGACATATATTACATTTACATTTCTAAAAGTGTACCATGAAATGGTGACCACAATCAGGATAAAGAACATATCCATAATAACAAAAGTTTCCTTATGACCCTTTGTAATCATTTTCTCCCCTTTCTGCCTATCATACCCCTTCCTCCTTGACCAGTCCTCAGGCAATCACTGATTGTTTGTGTCTTCTGAGGAATTTATCCCTTTCATCTACATTGCCTAACTTATTAATATAAAGTCCACAATATTCCCTATTCCTTTTAATATCTGTGGAATCTGTAATGATGTCACCTCTCTCACTGCTGTTATTGGTTACTTATGTGTTTTTCTCTTTTGTTCTACATCATTCTGGCTAGAGAATTGTCTATTGGATTTCTTCCTCCTCCTCCCCCTCCCCCTCCCCATCCTCCTCCTTCTTCTTTCTTCTGTATGTTACTAGAAAATGGAAATTAAAAAATACATCAAGTTGAGACACTCACCTAAAGCAAGTACCTCTCCAGTAACAGCAAGTTTTAACAATTCTTTTTAAAATGTTAAGGTACTTTATATAAAGTAGTCATTTTCATATTGTGAAAATTTGCATTATGCAAGGTCAGAAAATAGAAATTAAAAGTCCTATTTTGTTTCTCACCTTTGTCCCTTTTTACAGTTTCCACACACCTTGACCTCCTGATGGGATTATTCGTAACAGTTTGGTGCATATTTTGCTAGATGCACTGTTCTCATTGTTTTAAAATTTAAATGGAATTACCTTGCACACATTGCTCCAAAATTTATTCTGTTTCCTGTAAAAATATTTTGTAGACACTTTCAGTTAAGTATACACAGATAGACATTATTTTAAAACCGTTTTATAGAATTAACGTGCAAAATATATAGGCAACTCCCTAATGGGGGGCATTTAGCTTGCTCCAATAGTTTCAACATTACAAAATATTCTACATCATTGTAACTGTCTTTTGTGGCACGTGTAAGACTTTCTGTGGACTATTTTCCTCAAGGTGAAATGTCTGGGCCAAAGAGTAAGCACACAAAATTTTATAGAGGTTGAAAAAGCATCCTCCTTTAATGAAATAGTGCCATTTGCAGAGACATGGATGGACATAGAGATTATCATACAGAGTGAGGTAAGTCAGAAAGAGAAAAACAAATAACGTATAATATCACTTATATGTGGAATCTAGAAAAATGGTACAGATGAACTTATTTGCAAAGCAGAAACAGAGTCACAGATGTAGAGAATAAACTAAGGGTTACCAAGGGGAGAAGGGGAGGGTGGGGTGAACTGGAAGATTGGGATTGACGTATATATACCACTATGTATAAAATAGATAACTAATGAGAACCTACTATTGGGTGCTCTGTGGTGATCTAAATGGGAAGGAAATCTAAAAAAGAGTGGATATGTCTATACGTATGACTGATTCACTTTGCTGTACAGCAGAAACTAACACAACATTGTAAAGCAGCTCTACTCCAATAAAGAAAGAAAAGAAAAAGCATCCTCCTTTATACTGCCTCTTTGAATAGTCCATGAGAATGAACATTTCATCCATACACTCACCAATGCCGAATAGCAGCAGTTAGAAAATATTAGGTGAAATTATATTGTCATTTTATTTTATTTCCTAGATTATTATTATGCCTTTCAAAGTGAATCCTTTCCTTTACTATAAATTTATTTTCATTTTTTGCTTTATTTGGATTTTCTACTCTTTTTTGCATGTATGTAGGCAAATTATATTTTTACTAGAAGAAAGTCATCCATCAATATTTACATTACATTGGTATAAATTTCTTCATGGTATTCCCTTTAAATTTATGAAATATCCTCTGTACCTGTAATTAAGACTATTTGTTGGCTTTTAATATTGTTTATTTGTACCTTCTCCCTTTTTTTTTGTTAATCAGACTTAGTAAAGATTTTTTCATTATATTGTTTTCAAAGCACCATTTTTAAAAAGTCTTCTAGTTATTTGTTCTAGATTATTAATTTCTATTTTATCTTAATAAATTTATTCTTTCTACTTTTAAGATGCTTATTTTACTGTAAGTTTTACAGCCTTTTGGATTAGGAGTTTAATTTATTTGAAACATTTCTTGTTATATAATGCTTTAAATGTATATATTTCCCTGAAAGCTACTTGGTCATGCTCTAAGAATTTTACCATTTTTTTCAACAATTTTTAATTTCATATTGTATTCCCTTTAAAAATAAATAATTATTTAGATAAATTTTAGTCTTCTAGTGGTACCACTAATATTTTAAAACATATTTGGAGTCATGTTTTTTCTAGTGATGACTAGTGTTATATTCTCCCTCAAGAATATTAGCACGCAACTACTTTTGCTTTTTCCACTGTCACCATGTCCCAAATTGCTATTTAATATTTTTTGTTTAGGTGTATGAAAGCCTTTGGTTGAATAATATGCCATTGCATGTATCTACCACATTTTCTCTATCCATTCATCTGGCAATGACTATTTAGATTGTTTCCACATCTTAGCTATTGTGACTAGCACTGCAGTGAGCATGGGAGCGCTAATATCTCTTTGAGATCCTGATTTCAATTTTTAAGGATAAATACCCAGAAGTGGGTTATCTGGATCATATTGTGGTTCTATTTTTAATTTTTTGAGGAACTTCCATACTGTTTTTTATGGTAACTGCACCATTTTGCATTCCCACCAAAAATGCACAAGGATTCCAATTTCTCTACATCCTTGGCAACATTTGTATAAAGTTTCAATTAAGCAAGATGAATAAGTTCTAGAGATCTGCTGTACAACATTGTACCTATAGCCAGTAATACTGTGTTATACAATTAAACATTTATTAAGAAAGTAGCTCTCATGTTACGTGTTCTTACCACAATAAAATAAAATTTAAAAAAACAGACTTTGGCTAAAATATGGGTATCAGTTCCTCATTTTCAACCAAATTTTAACAACTCCCGGCGATAATATAGACGTTACCCTTTTAATCTAGCAATAGCACATTTGCAAAATTAAAAAGAAATCCCCAAACAATAACAAGTGATATTAATCATAATGTAATCCCTCCACCTTGCAAAGTGAAAAAAAAATGCAAATTCCTTTTTAGCTCTTGAGGTGGTTGGAGTTTGTGGATGTTTTTTGCTTCATACTTCCCAGTTGATGAGATTGCTGTTATTTGGTTTGTCTGTGACAGGACTTTCAACTTTTCTTCTGGACAGTTTTCTTTTAATGGGATTCAAGCCAAGAATCTGTTATTTGGAGCACCAGTCACCTAAATAGGTCATCGAACATTCTGGGATGATAATCATGGGCCTTAAGCAACATAATCAACAGAGACATCAAGAATGACTAGTGCCTTTCGTCCATCCCATAATTACATCTGGGTCTCTGAAAAACAGCATAATGCCTCTCTTTCCCACTTTCAGTAGAATTTGGATGCTTTGGCTCTCTGGATGCTTTATGTTCACCTCTAGATACCTGTCAAGTCAGTAGTGGACATGACAGCTGAGCTACCTACACTCCTACCTCCCAGGTCTGAGACCCTGGAGCTTCCCCCATCTTCATTTTTATCCAGGGAATGTAAGAACCTGGCTGCCAGCATTTCTGGAAATACTGAGGAAAGAGGACTGGAGTCTCAGCTCCTTTCCTTTTGTGGAAAGTTCCTCTCTAGAACTCTCTGTACTCACACAGATCATGGTGCAGAAGGAAGGATAATTGTAGACTCTTATGTAAGCACCAGGCATGCTTAGCTCTAGCAATATTGTCCCAGGGGGCAAATTCCTCATCTCTGATGCTAATGATATTAGTGATACAACCTTCCCCAACAATTGCTACTCTCACTGTCACCCTTTATGTCTTCAGATCTGAGAAAGTAGTGGGTGCTAGACAGAAGTTTCAGGACCTGGAGTAACTCATGTCCCATGATGGGTGGGTCATACTGCTGCAGTTCTGTATACAGTGCTTTTCTCTGTGTGCCTGTGGACCATGCCTCTCTGCTGCCATTGCCAGGTAGCCTGTCCCACACCGTGGCCTTCCGTCACTTGGGATGGCTCTCCCTTTCTCCTGTGCTTTCAAAAGTATTTTTGTATTATTTATTCAAGTTTGAGAAATTGTGGCATAAAGCATTGTCTCTTGAGAGTCCTAGTAAAAATGCTAATATGTTCCTTGGCAAGATCAAAGGTTAATGTAACTACTTACAACATTCATCAACAAATCTGTAAATTATATCAGATTAGCTAGTTACCCTGCATCATACGTAATAATGTCATTAACACTGGGACAGCCCCATAGTGGTGGAGATAGAGGCTTAGGATTTATTTAGAATCTACTAATTCTAACCATGAGGTGCTTGTCTTATTCCATTCTTATTCCACCCAGACTGGGTGGCTTATTAATAAGAGAATTTTATTTCTCACAGTTCTGGAACCTTGAAGTCCAAGATCAAGACACCAGCCTCCTTATGTTCTTGTGAAGGGCTACTTTCCAGTTCCTAGCCAGCTCCTTTTCACTGACCTCACATGGTGGTGGTGGTGGGGGGTTAGGGATCTTTCTGGAGCTTCTTTTATAAGGCACAATCTCATTCATGAGGATTTTGCCCTCATGACTTAAGTACCTCCCAAAGGCACCCCCTACTAATACCATCGCTTTGGACAATAGGAGGCACTTAAGGGGGAACACATTCAGACCATAGCAGTGCTAAAGAAGAGTAATAGGAAAATAGTAGAAGGCAGGGGACAATCTTCTCTTAATCTACATTTTGCTTTTGTGTGGGCCTAATTTGACAAAGATTTAGTGGATAAAAGAAATTCCTGTGATGGAAGATAGACCTTTGCTGGAGAGGCTGGTTTTTAGCCCCTTGTATGCACCCTCTTCAATCCCTGGTCCTCAGATGAGCACGGTGAGCCTCAGTTTCACTTGCTCCTTTTTACTCTTCTCAGCATTGTGTTGGGAACACTAATCTGGTTCCGTCCATCATTTTATTTTTGAGGAAACTGAGCTCTATTTATCTCAAAGTGACTTTCCCAAGATCTCTTATCTTGTAGCCTGTGATAGTCACTGGCTCCCTGCAAAAAATTCAACTCCAGCCCCCCGAGTATGGCAGTGGACAGTGTCCCCTTGTGAGATTCTACTTCTGAGACCAACCTCAGGGGATCTAAGCACAGCTTTGCAAAATTCCTGGTGACCTTCCTTCCATGCAGTTTGTTTTCCTTGAATTTTTGGAATTGAATTTACATAGAGCCACAGTAACAGTGAAAGCTTTTGACAGTGATGACCTTGGTTTTAAGTAGACCACTATAATATAAAAAAAGAGTTATTTGAAGAAAATGTGGCAAACTGGTAGATAACTATCTGATTTGACGGCAGGCATGTAAGCAGGGAATAGAGAGGTATTGGTTTACCTAATATCTCAGGGTGAATGTTGTCTTGAGAAGACTGAGAGGGAAGCAAAGAGTGGAAGAAAAAAAGTAGATCCCCGGAAACCTCACCTAGAGAAAGAACTGGAGATGAGAGTCATAGCTTGTTTGCTTCCCCATGGCTATTTCTTCTTTCTACTTTGATTCCCAACAGTTGGTTTAACTGTATTGTGTATCAGATTCTCTCTCTCTCTCTCTCCCTCTCTCTCTCTTTTATTTAACAGAGATTATTTCCAAAGAACTTACCTGTGTATTTATCTACTTATCCATCTATCCATCATCTAATAGTAATAGCACACTTTGGGCTGCTTTTAATGGCATTTTTAATGGGTTTGTTCATTTCTCACATTGTACCGTAATTGTTTCATTACTGTAAACATGTTTTTTTTAAACATCAGACTAAGTTCCTTAAGGAGAGAATCCATGTCTTATTTGAATTCTGTATCCCAGCGGTCCAGCAGAGAGAGCTTTGGGATGAAGGAATGAGCTCATAATATAGAGATTAGACACACTGCCCTTATTTTAAATTAGTGTGTGTTTGTATGTGTGTGTGTGTGTGTGTGTGTGTGTGTGTGTGTAAGGTAAGTGGCTAACAAGTGGTGCCAATATAAACTAATAGAAGAGTTGAGAAAAGCCAGAACGCATGAAGGCATTGTAGGGATTAGGCACTCAGCTAGTCCTTGAAGGATAGAGAGAAATTGAATAGGATGTCAGAAGATGTTTGAGGACAGAAAGAATGATGTGAGTTAAGATGTGGATTCAGAAAAGTATAAGGTGTGTTTGGGGGAACAGTTTGAATGAGGATGTTCAAGGTGGATGATTTATGTTGGGGAATGATTGGCAGAAGGCTCAAAGTTTGGCCTGGTCTGTGAGCATCTTGAATATCTGTACAATATGTACAAATGAGGGCACAAATGAGAATATTGGGATATGAAGTAGGATGGAAGGTACCAGCAGTTTTGATGAGAGAACTGCCACAATGAAAGTACAGGGGTAAGAAAGAGTTTAAAAGCACTTTATTCATTCTATACATCCTGTATACCATGCACAATGCTAGCTTGGGATACAGCATTAAATGTATCCTGAGAGTCAGTAAGTATCCACCCTCAAGAGCTATAGAAGAGGCAGACAGACATTCACAATACACATGATAAGTGTTAAGGGGTCCACGTGAGATAATTGGCCATTAGAAGGAGCATCTGAGACATTCTTGGAGGATTGGCTGGAAGGTTTCCTAGAAGAAGTGACAACTTGACAAATAAAGGAGGCTTTCTGAAAAGGAAGATCCAGAGTGCCACAGAAAAGAGCATGGCACTTTCATGGCATTCCAAGTAGTTTAGCCTGGTTTGAGTATGGAGAAAAAGAGGATGGAGGGGGGGATGTGGTGACCAGGAAGTAGTGACTGATGAAATTGAAAAAATGAGCATGAAAGCCCTGGCTTGCAACCTAACCTAGTTAGAGATTGCATTATTCATACTTAAAATATTCTTCCTTATACCCCCTCTGAGATGTTTATCAAGGTTACTCTTTTTCATACGATGTCATCTAAATTCATTGCATTCTCTTTTCCACTAACAGTAAGGGCTTTCTTAGGTACCCAAGTCAAAACCAGTGGACTTCTGCCCTCAATGTACAGAGACTGTAGTTTTCTCCTTTGATAGTCTAATTTCTATGACTAGATTTCTAATATTATTATCATTCTTGAGTTCCTGGAATAAAACTTGTTTTATTAAAAAAGTATTTTTCTGATAATTAGTGAATTCATTTACCAGTACTCTATTCTAGATTTTTGCTCATATATTTTTTCAGAGAGATTGTTTTGCAGGTGTGTTTTTCAGTGGTCATATATTAGAGAGGATAAGTATAACTTGCTGAAATGAATCACCAAGTAACTTTCCATTGTTTTCTATGGTCTAGTGCATTTTAAACAGTACAGGAATGATCTTTCCCTGAAATTTCAAAAGCTTTATTATTTAGTAAGGAAACCTTCTAATGGAGTCTTTATGATTTTCAGTATATGAAATCATGTCATCTGCAAATCGAGACAATTTTACTTCTTCCTTTCAAAATTTGATGCCCTTTATTTCTTTTTCTTGCTTGATTACTCTGGCTGGGATTTCCAGTACTATGTTGAATAGGAGTGGTGAAAGTGGGCAACCTTGTCTGTTTACTAAATTTAGAGGTAAAGGTTTCAACCTTTTAACATTGAGTATGGTGTTAGTTGTGGGCTTGTCATATATGGCCTTTATTATACTGAGGTACAGTCCTTCTATACTTAATTTATTGAGAGATTTTATCATGAACAGATGTTGAATTTTTTTCAAATTCTTCTTTTTGCATTTATTTAGATGACTGTGTGATTTTTCCCTTTCATTCTGTTAATGTGATGTATCATATTCATTGATTTGTGTATATGTAGAGTAAGCACCTGATAGTTGCCTTTTTTGATTGTCAAGCACGTGCACGACATTAAGCTTTTGATACTCGAGGCATCCACTTCAAAGACAGCTATCTGGAATAAACATGCTGCCAGCCACATCACAAGATAAAGAGCCAGCACCCCCTTCAACCCAAATTTTTCTTTGTTTTAGTGATCTCTGGATGACTTAGATAACTGACCATCTGACCCCTTGTTTTTCCCCACCTGTACTTTAATTCCTGCTCTTATGTTTCAAATTCAACAGTAAAGAGTGGACCTGTGAGACCATAGGCACCCCACCCTCAACCCCAATAAAAGCAGAACCCCAGGCCCAGTCTCTGTCTCTCACTCTTTCTCTCTCTCTCTCTCTCCTTGTGACCTCACTGTGTGGCCCCAGGCATGCTGTGTGCCCTCCAGGACCTATGTGTAATGAAACATTTTTTTCCCAAGGTTCCCTGATGGTTATTGCTGAAGTGTGTCTTACAATCACAATAAGAACTACAAAGACTGGTCTGGCCACAACATTGTTTGCAAAAGGGTAAATGTCTCTGGGGGGCTCATTGTGGGCCCACGTGAGTGCCTCCAGGCATTTCTAGCTGACAGCATCACTATCAATAGACTGAGACCAGCACAGAACAGTATGTTGAACCATCCTTGCGTCCCAGGGATAAATCCCACTTGATCATGGTGAATCATCCTTTAATGTACTGCTGAATTTGGTTTGCTAGTATTTTGTTGAAAACTTCTGCATTTATATTCATCAGGGATATGGCCTATAGTTTTCTTTTCTTGTAGTATCCTTATCTGGCTTTTGAATCAGAATAATGCTAGACTTGAGTTTGGGAGTGTTCTCTCCTCTTCAATCTTTTGGAACAGTTTGAGAAAGACTGGCTTTAATTCTTCTTTAAATGTTTGGTAAAATACACCTGTGAAACCATCTG
Organism: Balaenoptera musculus; assembly: GCF_009873245.2. Classification (NCBI taxonomy): domain Eukaryota; kingdom Metazoa; phylum Chordata; class Mammalia; order Artiodactyla; family Balaenopteridae; genus Balaenoptera; species Balaenoptera musculus. The sequence continues at coordinate 14,515,518 of NC_045790.1, read as the reverse complement.
GTCCTGGGCTTTTCTTTGTTGGAGATTTTTGATTACTGATTTAATCTCCTTACTAGTAATAGGTCTGTTTAGATTTTCTATTTCTTCCCAATTCATTCTTGGGGGGTTGTATGTTTCTAAGACTTTTCCCATTTATTCTAGTTTTCCTAGTTTGTTGGTGTATAATTGTTCATAATCTCTCATGATCTTTTATATTTCTGTGGTATCAGTTGTAATGTCTCCTCTTTTGTTCATAAATTAGTTGATTAAGGTCTCCTCAGAAAAGCTTCTAATGGCATGAATTTTCCTCTGAGAACAACTTAGGCCCCACAAATTTGTTTAGTTATATAGTGCTTGTATCTTATTATTTTTCCATGTAATTTTTGATTGTGATTTATATTTCCAATTTTACTCAAATATTGCTTGAAAGTGTTTTGTAGTTTCTAAATTGGTTTCCCCCATGAATTAAAGTAGTTGCTATAATTTTTTTCTGTTTTAAAAATAAAATTGTGATCATAGATTTTGGTCTAGATTCAGAGTAAACAAATTTCTGTAAATGGCCAGATATAGTGGCTTTGCAGGTGTATGGTCTCTTTTGCAATTGCTCAGCTTTACCACGGTAGCAGGAAGGCAGCCAGAGACAGTATGTAAGAAAATGAGCTGTGTTCCTGCTACTAAATGATCAGAAACATTGAGGTCCTTTCTCAGCATAAGGCTAAAATATTTCTTTAAAGAAATGGATATTTATGTGTTTAGTAGACTTTATTTTTAATGTAAAGGCAAGAAGCTAAAATATTTCACCATTCAGCTTAATACTAAACACCAAGCAATCTATTTGCATATTCACTGTGAATACTACCCTTTAGCATCATAATATTACCCTCTTTGGAATGTTTTATGCTTTTGGCTATAAATTCTGATTTGTCTACCATAAATAGAGCTATCTCTCGCTTATTTATTGCCTCTTACCTGGAAAATCTTTGCTTGTTGTTTTGTTTTAAAACTTTCTGGATCACTGTAGTTCAGGTTTGCACACAGAACTGATAGAGGATGGGAAGCATGGCATTTCCCAGTATGCACTGCTTGTAGGGTTTCTCTTGTCTCTCTTCAGCGCACAGTGCTTTAGGCTCATTCCTGGAAATCAGTGACCTGCTGCCTTCCTTCTTTCAGCCCACTTATTTCTGTAAGACGTCTTTTTCTACTTGTTTCAAAGAGTGAAGTCTGGTTTTGCCATGAAGAGAAGTCTTGATTGGGTGTTTCCCATCCACTTCTCAGTGGAAAAGACAATGTAATATCAGACCAGAGTCGGATATTACATTGTCTCTAAGCCTTAGGTTTTGGTGTGGTAAGTTTTCATATTTCTCTGTGCCCTCAGTTTTAGTGTAAATTTGGTGGAGATGGGCACCATTTTAACCAAGAAGGTCTAAGGGTTATTTTTCATTAGTGATCCCTCCTCAGCTAGAAAGGGGGTTAATGTTTCTGACTTAAATCTTTTTTTTTTTTCGTTCTGCATGAATAATTTGGGGGAAAACAATTTTTTTTTGCTTAGCATTTCACTTTCCAGAAACATCAAGTATGTTATGACCATTACTTAGAAACAATGCATAGTTTGTTTGGGTCTTGTGTGTTTGGTGTGTGTCTGTGTTTTTCTAAACATATGTTGAGTAAAATCTTCAGGTCATGTGTGAGCCAGAATACTTAGAAGAATGCTTCAGAGCCCAGCCAACTTTAAACACCTTGTCAAATCCATTGTTTATTAAAGTGAAACAATGGAAAAGAGGAAGTAGTGGAAAGCTGCTGGGTTAATATTAAATGAAAGTCATCCCTCTCTTCCACATAAGACATGTCAAACCACAATGAATTATAAGCTAAATGAAGTTTTGAGAGCTGGTTCAGAAATCTTTGAACCAAACTATAACAAAACACAGCCCTAATGGCATGAATTTCACTTCAAATATTTTGCTAGGTTGTTCTACAGACCAGCAGTGAGTCTGCAAAAAGTGGGTTCTCAGGGTCAACCCTGGAACTACTCTGCCAAATAGGAGAAGAGGTGTAGCTGATACAAGCCTCAAGAACAGTGGATTTAGAAAGTCAGGGAAGATATTCCTGCTGAGAGAGAAGATCCGGCTCCACATTAAGTTGACAGAATGCTTATTTGTAAATGTTTCTTCAAGTAAGATCCAACGTCCACTCCAAGTAGGCTGTGAATTCCTCAGGAAGCCAAGTCACCAGGCAGAGGAGGCAGGGTTGGAGGGATCAAAATGATTCCCAATTTCCTTACTGTAATGGTTCATTTTATGTGTCAACTTCACTAGGCCATAGTACGCCGATATTTGGTCAAACACCAGTCTAAATGGCACCATGAAGGTGTTTTTTAGATAAGATTACCATTTAAATCAGTAGACCTTGAATAAGTAGATTACCCTCCATAATGTTAGTGGATATCAACTAGTCAGTTGAAAGCCTTCACTGAAGAAAGATTGAGGGCTCCTGGAGAAGAGGGAATTCTGCTTCCAGACTGCTTTTTGATTTGGGCTGCAACATCAACTCTTCTCTGGTCTCTAGCCTGCTGTCCTGCCCCATAGATTTCAGACTTTCCAGCCCCCACAATTGGTATGAGCCAATTCCTTAAAATAAATCTCTGTCTATCATCATCATCATCATCACCATCTATCATCTATCTCTATCCTATTGGTTGTGATTATCTGGAGAATCCTGACTAGTATTCTACCAAAGTGTAAAGAAGATATATTACTCCATAGCCCCCTAGGCAAGGGCCAACTCATCTTTTCTTTGTTAATAACTCAGCCACCTTCCCCAAGCAATGTGGTCAGTTCACACTGGAATCTGAGAAACCCCTAGAGTGACTCCCCAATTCCCACAAAGTCATACCCAGACTTCTCTGGCTGTGAATTAAGACCTATTAAAATCTGGCTACATGGCCACTATCCTATCACCTTCCAACACAAAACTTCTGCCCTAGGTCGATGGTTTCTCTTACTCCACCTGCATTTGCCAGAAGAATGTCCTCTTCTGCATCTTGACATAGTCAGGCATCGAATGTCCTTCTGTCTTTTCTTCTAAAGTCCTTCCCCTCCTTCCAAGCACAGCTCAAATTCCACCTCCTCCATGCCATCTCTTCTGACTTTTCCTATCTCTCAACTCCACTTGTATCTCTAGTCTGCCTCACATTGCAATTATTTGTTCTCCAATATTGATTTGAGTATGTGTATTAGCTAAACTTTAGGCTCCTGGAAAGAAGACACCAAGCATTTTACTAATTATGCCTATTCCCCTGGTGTCTATTAGAGTGCTTAGCACATGGAGGCATCATACGGTCCTTGACAACTGATGACTGAAATATATGTCATCTGGGGTTATGCAACTTGACCTTGTGTCGCCTAGACCCATTGCTACATGTTAAACTGTAGTCTGCCACATACTTTCTTTTCAGATGACATGGTTCTGTTTTGATGTGGTTTCAATAGGACAATGCCAATGACTTCCCAGTAATTATTGTTCATCTCACCCATTAATAAACTGCCACTTACTGCCTTGTGATAACTCCTGGTATAATTCTCTTTTGAGGTGTTGTTTGTATAGGCTGTGCTTTAATATTTCATCAACTTGAATCTCAGAGTTAAAGATTTGGAATGCTCCACAGTGCTTGGCACATAGTAAGCCCTCCATTAACCAAATTATGATGTAAAGAGTATGGGGAAATGTTCTACCCTTTGCCACAATGTTCTTCCATTTCATACCTCCATACCTTTGTTCATGTAGCTTCCTATGCCTGAAACACTCTTCTTCTCTATTTAGAAACTCCATCTTATCCCTCAAAGCTCAGCTTGAATTTCACCCTTCTGTGATGCCTTTTCACTCAGGCTATGTTAGTTACTCCTTCTTAGAGGTTCATAGTTCATAATTCTGTTTTAGAACTTGAATTGTGGCTGTCTGCTTCTCTGTATTTCTCTCTCTGTCTTAGCCCTCAGTAGGATATCAGGTTCTTGAGGGCAGAACCTGTGTCTTATTCATCTCTTAATCCCCAGTCCTTGGTCCATAACAGATAATAACTTCTTGTTGAATGTATAAATGAAGAATGAATGCTGGTCAAAATAGTTGAATATGCTTATTTTTGGAGTCTTGACTTGTGCATGAGGTGGAAGTTAATATGGTATAGTTTGAGAAAGTCTTCCTGATTTTCTATATATCAATACCCTTTCCAAGTGCCCTCTGATTCTTTTCTTATTGATGGAAGATCATATTTTCCTTTAGTGGGGACTGTGGCCTTCATTTTGCTGTTATGAAGTAGACAATATATGATTACCCTTGGGAAAGGTCACAAACCAATTGTTGCTCACCATGAATGGTCCTAGAGTTAATACCAGAACTTTTCTGAGAGTAAACTTTGGTGAATGGTGGTAAGAGAACTGGAGTGGAGCATCAAAGTCCTGGATGCTTGATGAATTGGGTAAGACACCATAGTAAAAGGATGCTGGAAGTTCCAAGATGGCCTCTTTCAGTCACGCTAGGAACTCCACCGTGGCACTCTAAGATCACTGCGGGAGAGATCTTCTTAATACTCCTTGCAAGTAAGTATTTATTTGTCTCAGTTATACCAATTTTGCTACCTTCTCATATTCAGTATTTAGCCCTCTATGTCTCATTTCCTATATAAATGGGAATTATATAACTCAGGAATCAGTTATAGGGACTAAATGAGATTATGGATATGAGAAATGATACAGCCCTTTGCAAGTGAAACAGATTAGTGTGTTATTTTCTATTTTTTTTTCTGGTAACTAATACGTGCCTGGCATATAATGGACATATTTTATGAATGTGACATATCACACATATGCAATGTGCACAACTTGTGGCCATGGTTGGGATTCCTGCAAGTCCATTTCAGGAATAAACCAGGAAAAGGGTTTGCAAGCAGAATACCTGACTCACCTTTTCTTTCTCCCAATGAGTATTATATTCTCCACGTCTGGTTGACCAGACCCAACCCAGTTGACCTCCTTTTTGCCCTTTTCCCGTTAGTGCACACACCTTATTTGTTAGAACCCTCTATTGTCACCTGTTGGATCCAAGAAACTTGGCAATTTTTTTGTTAAAGCCTCTGCATCAGACAACGCAGACTAGAGTGGACCATGGCCAGGAAGGGCTTCATGGAACACAGTCATACAGCGAATATTTTCATCAGCCTTTGGGAATTGGTCATATTGTGGCCTCTTACCCCATAGGAGATTCCCCTGACTCGAGGCTGTGCCTGTTCTTTCAGTTCCTTTCCCATCCAGAGGTTGCTCCACTACTCCTGAGCCCATATCATTGTTCATTTTTAAGTGCCCATTTATTTTTGAGAAAATTTCCCTCCTTTCCTGGGCTATGGGAGGAAGAGGGAGTTGAATTTAGGGATGAAGGGTTAGTATTCAAAGATAACAGTAGATTGGAGAGAAGTCCAGAGCTCATCTTTCTGAACGAGCCCTTGAACACCATAGAAAGGATCCTGCACTGAAATCAGCTACCTTGTCTTGGGCATGTGCCATGCTACACCACTTCTTGCTGTCTAGCGGTCACTCAGAGCCAGTATCTTCTGAATATTCCTCAACAATGGTAACTAGCAGGCCCACAGACTGCAGCTAGTTCGTCATGTTGAGAAAATTTCTTCAAGAAGGAGGGGATCCCACGAAACAGGAAATGCATAGTGGCACGTGTCAGAGTGCGTTAGATTTTGTTACTTTGTCTCTGAAAATGAACAACATGGGGATGTGGTTGGTGATCTGGTGTGATGGTTAACTTTATGTGTCAGATTCACTTGGCCACAAGGTGCCTAGATATTTGTTCAAACATTACTGGGTGTTTCTGCAAGGGTGTTTTTGTATGAGATTAACATTTACTTATTTATTTTTAAATTTATTTTTTATTTTATATTGGAGTATAGTTGATTTACAATGCTGTGTTAGTTTCAGGTATATGGCACAGTGGTTCATTTATATATATATCCATTCTTTTTCAGATTCTTTTGCTATATAGATTATTACAGACTATTGAGTAGAGTTCCCTGTGCTATACAGTAGGTCCTTGTTGTTTATCTATTTTATACATAGTAGTGTGTGTATGTTAATCCCAAACTCCTAATTTATCCCTCCCCTCACCTTTCCCCCTTGGTAACCATAAGTTTGTTTTCAAAGTCTGTGAGTCTGTTCCTGTTTTGTAAATAAGTTCATTTGTATCATCTTTTTAGATTCCACGTGTAAGTGATATCATATGATATTTGTCTTTCTCTGTCTGACTTACTTCGTTTAGTATGATAATCTCTAGGTCCATCCATGTTGCTGCAAATGGCATTATTTCATTCTTTTTTATGGCTGAGTAATATTCTGAGATTAACATTTAAATTGATGGTCCAAGTAAAGCAGATTTATCTCCCTCATGTGGGTGTGTCTCATCCGGTTAGTCAAGGCCAGCATAGCACAAAAAGGCTGACCCTCTCCTGAGGAAGAGAGAATTCTGTCTGCCTGGCTGCTTTCAAACTGGGATATCAGCTTTTTCCTGCCTTTGGACTTGACTGATACATCAGCTCTCCTGGGTCTTGAGCCTGCTGGCCTTCAGACTGGAACTTCACCATCAGCCCTTCTGATTCTTAGACCTTCCAACTCAGACTAGAACTAACCCATTCGCTCTCCTGGGTCTCCAGCTTGCCAACTCACCCTGCAGATATTGGGACTTACTGGCCTCCAAATTGGCATGAGCCAATTCCTTACAATAAATCTCTCTATATACACCTTATTGGTTCTGTTTTTCTGCAGAACCCTGAATAATATACCTGGTCTCTCTGTACAGTCCTGAGCTCTGCTTGAGATCTGGTGACTGGCCAGCATAATTGATAAAGACATAAAGTTCAGGGGGAGGTTATTCATTCAGCCAGCTCATGTGGCCCTTTCTGGTGCCTGGTTACTAATTCCTGTCTTGTGTTTCCAGTTTGGCAGGATCAGGATTTCTGGTATTCAAGCCTGGCCTGCCCTAGGGCCAGACTCTGCTCTGTCCATGTCTTCCAGAAGGGGATTTTCTAGACCCTAGACCACTAGGGAATTTGGGGCTTTTCTGATAATCTCTTGGTGGAGAGAATCTGCCTAATGGACCTGGAAGGTGCCACATAAGGATAAAATCGATAGAATAATAGGGATCGAAGGGAGCCAGTACAACTGGCATAATAGGAACCCAACCAGATTTTCTGAAGTGCAGTTTTCACCCCAGTTACACTTCTTGGTGTGTGCTCCCTAAACAACAGTAAAATGTCCTTTTTGACTCTAAGACTCAATAGTTTTCAGTGTGAGGGGTTTAGAAACTTTTGCCAACTATGTATGGGATGACGGTAAATGGGGAAGTACTCTTCGAGTCCAATTTTATTGAATCATGAGGGTACATGTCTAGAACAATTCTAGGGTAGAATGGGACTCAGTAAATAGCCGCTAATTCTATTTCTACTGTTAACTCAGGAAATGACCTTGGGAAAGTCATTTAATTGCTCTTGATCTCCTATGTCCACTTGCCTCCCCAAAAGTGGTCCTCTTAGCAACTCTCAAGTATATGATACGGTGTTGTGAACTCTAGTCACAATGCTGTAATTTAGAGTCCCGAACTTATTTATCTTACAACTAATCTAATTGTGGTAATCATTTCATAATATATACCTATATCAAATCGTCACATTTTACACCTGAAACTTATGCAAAGCTGTACGTCAATTACATCTCAATAAACCTGGGGGGGAAAAAAAGAAAAGTAAGAAATGAATGCAAAAAAAAAGTGGTTCTCAAACCAGCAGCCTCCATATCACCTGGAAGCTAGTTAGAAATTTAGAATCTCATGCCCTGCTCCAGACCTACTGAATCAAATCTACATTTTAACAAGATTTCCAGATGGTCTATTTACATATTAAAGTTTGGCAAGCACTGGTATGGAGGAAAGAGCACAACATTTTTGACTGATTTAGAAACTTCTGTTTTCTTGGTCTGGACAGTCCTGTGTGATTTTGCACATGCCACTGAAAATCTCTGAGCCTCAATTTCCCTGTTTGAAAACGAGGGATAAAAATATCTGCCTACCAACCTGATGGAATTTTCAGGAGGATCAAAATAATTTAAAATGTCATACACATGTATTGAGTGACTTCACTGTGCCTGGCCCTATGCAGGACACTACAGGGTAAAGAGATGAACTGGACACAGCCCTGGTGTCCAGGAACTCTGCCTCTGACACAGTGGGAAAATATGTATGAAAGCGCTTTTAAATGCAAAGGGCTACCTAATGTTAGCTATTATTAGTATTAATGGAGATAATAATACTTGCCCTACTTATGCTGCATGGTCATTATTAAGCTCAAGCGAGATAAAGCATGTCAAAGCCATTTGAAAAGCTGAAAAGTCCTGACGTAAGAACTTATTATTAGTATTATTATTGCCATCACTGAGTGAATGATAATTAAGTCCAGTAGGGGAAAAACCTAGATTTAATTACATTTACTCAGGCCGCAGAGGATCCTGGAGTTTAAATACCAAACTTGGGACTCTTTGTTCAACACGCAAGGGGATTCTCACTTGCTTTTGGTTCCATAGAGGAGCTGCATCGAAAATTAAGTCTGTTAATACTTCTGCTATTTTAGACTATCTGATCCTAGAAGCAGGGATTTCTTTGCAGTTTACTGGCGACTCACTGAAATGCATCCACCTGTGAGGTGGAATGTTCTATCTGATGGGCAGCCTGACAGTGGCACTACCCTACCGATTAGGATGTGGTCAGGTGGAAAAAAATACAAGAAGCCTATGTTCTGTGAGGTCCTCTACCTGGGCACCTGCTCAGGGGTAGTCTCCTGCTCTGTGTATTCCTGTCCTTGGAGCCCAAGGCATCCTGTGGAAACGCTGGGTGCTCATGGTGGGCAAAGGAACTTGGAAATCATCCAGCCTAATCATCCACGCTTCTTCAGGGGAAGTCACTGGCCTGGAGAGGCGACATGTCATATGTACCCTTCTCCAGACCACACTTCAAGTTGATGAAAAAGGAACTTGGCAAATCAGTCCTCCTAATTCCCAGTCTAGTGTGCTTGCATTTCATCTTAATGCACTGGAGGATGCTTTTTTTCTTTTGGGGGTGGGTCTGAGTAATAAACATAGCAGTAGGGAGACAGTTCTCATTGCGGTTGTGATCGGGAGGTCTCACATGTCTACCCTCTGCTCTTTGTTTTTGGTGGTTTGATGGTGTAGATGCAATCTCTGCTCTTCTTGCCTACTGGCTGTAGATTTTCTCTCTTAATACTGCCTGTGACATGGTCAGCGCAAATTTTAGTGAGGCAGAGAAAGGGCAAGACTGACATTTTCCTCCCCAACTGTCCTCATGCATGTTTGTTCTCTCGTTGCATACGGTCTGCTTTGATTTCCAGTTACTCATGTGTCTACCTCTCCCACCAGATTATAAAGCTCTGAGCTCTGAAGGTGGCAGCTCTACTGTTGAAATCTAGCTTTATCACTTGGTTGCCCTGTGATCTTGGGTGAATTACATATCACTCTGAACCTCTGTAAATTGGGAAACAATCATATCCACAGATGGTGAAAATTAAATAAGCCATGTGAAGTTATTGATCTGTTGCAGTTACTGCAGTAACTGTAGCTACTCCATCTCTGCTGCTCTCAGATGTGGTTTGGGGGGTAGATGGGGAGCAATATCCGATCAACTTCAGCCACGCCCTCACTTCCCCACTCATCCAAACAGATTCTCAAAACAAAAATGGCCTGAGGACTTCCCTGGTGGCGCAGTGGTTAAGAATCCGCCTGACAATGCAGGGGACACGGGTTCGAGCCCTGGTCCGGGAGGAACCCACATGCCGCGGAGCAACGAAGCCCATGAGCCACAATCACTGAGCCTGCGCTCTAGAGCCCTCGAGGCACAACTATGGAGTCCGAGGGCCACAACTACTGAAGCCCACTCACCTAGAGCCCATGCTCCACAACAAAGAGAAGCCACTGCAATGTGAAGCCCACGCACCACAACAAAGAGTAGCCCCCGCTTGCTGTAACTAGAGAAAGCCCGCATGCAGCAACGAAGACCCAACGCAGCCAAAAATTTAAAAGTAAATAAATAAATAAATAAATAAATAAAATAAAATTTATAAAAAAAAATGGCCTGAGCTCCCAGAAGAATTTTCAATAGCCCATAGGGTCTCTTAATTCTGACTATTGGTTCTTTTCCAGGGAGGCTGGGTCTGCTTCTTCACGGCCCTTCATTATCATTCCCTTTGTTCTTTTGTTATTGCTTTTCAGCTCTGACATCTCTCATCCTTTCACTGCCAAGCTTACTCCCATTTTGTTTTGAAGGATGGTGATGATTCCTTCAGGAGAATAATATCTGTTTACCTATGCATGGAGGAATGCATGCTGAATTGAGAATAATTGGATGCCACTTGACTTGGGGCTCTGACTGGGACCTTGGCTCGTTAGTCATGGCACATTTGCAATCATACCTTTTCTCATCCTGAAGCTCACAGTGGGCAGTGACTCTTCCTCCTTTGACCCTGCCCACCTAGACAGTATATATCTCAAGGGCAGGCATGCCTGTACTGCTCTAGCCCCACCCCCCCCCAAGCACCTTGAGTCTAATAGAAACTCTATACAGAGTTGCCTGATTCCTGCTTCTTGAACTTGGTGCTCCCCCTTTAATTAGAAGATGTTTTCCCTTAGCAGTAGGTATTAGAAGTTCTTTGAGAGTGTCTCAGCTCCTTCCCTAGGAAAATGCCTTCTTAGTTCACTTAGGGCAGAAATTGAGCCCCCAGGGCCTGAATGAGCAGTTAGTGGTGAGGTTTCTGAAGGAGAAAGATACTTTGCATGACAAGCAGAAAAGTACTTTGCTGGGGAATGGGGGATTCAGGAAGAAGGCATGAAGAATGGAGAGAGAGAAAGAGAGAACTCAGCAGACAGGATGAGCATGATGGGAGAACGCTGTGTCCTTGATGTGATGACCTCTACCCAGCTCCCAAATAATTGGAGAAGCTTGGAGTGACCGGCTCTCCCTTGGATCCTGGTGAAAGGCTGATTCCTCCTGTGGGTGGATGAGAAGGCAGCTCTCGAGACTTCGCAGCTCTGTGATTTCACAAAAATCTGGGGAGGAGTGCGGATAGGAAACAAACTGGACTCCTCCAGACCTTGGAAACTGAGATCTGATGCAATGTGTGTGGGGTGCAGGAATTCAAGTAGTTTAAGTCTAGAATGCAAGCGGCAGAAGGATCTTAGTTAACCTCTGGCTTATATTCACATGGACGCTGGCACAAAGCCATGTATTGAAAATGATATCCTGCCAGGATTTTTTGTTTCTGTAGAAAGGGATATGGCAACATTTCAAGGGGACACTGTTGATATCAGAAGGCCACTTTGGGTCACCTCATCCAGGAGTCTATACGAGTTCCCATGATGCCCAGCCATTAAGAGAACTTTCGGCACTTGGCACCCGGCTTTCTCCCTCTTGCCCTCTATCTCAATATATACAGGTGCAGCTACCACTGGCTACCAGGCATTGGGGGAATCTTAATCTTGCTTGTGTCCTAAGCAAATATTATTGGCTCTGAACACGACCACCTCTCTTTCATTGAGATCTGTGGCACTAGGCTGGCAGCAGATCTTGCAAACCTGAAAAGGGGTCTCTAGAGCCTAGACTCCAGGCTCAATTTCCTCACCAGCATGATCCAAAAGAGGAGACAGCCAACCAAACCCATGTGCCTGTTTTAAGAATGAACAGATGAAGTTTTCTGAGCTTCTCAAATTATCTCTTCAAAGAGCACCTCAACAGGCTTTCCCGTGCTCTTGCAGCTGTGCAGCTGGCAACAATTGCTTACAGGGATACAAGAGTATAAGAGGTGGATCAATGTTTTTTTTCAATATGCCTTACCCACAGCTGTTCACATATTTGGTTTCTTCTAATGTGCTTTCTCCTGGACTTAACCAGAAGAGGAGTTTCGTGAACCATAAGGCAATATAAATTAAATTTAATAATGAAAGTTTTAAATTTAAAAATGACCTTAAATAATTCTTGGGTTAACAGAGAAATCAGAACTGCAATAATAGACTGCTTAGAAAAGAATCAACAACGAGAATACTCCATATGGAACTTACACCAATGTTGTTCTCAAGGGAAATGTCATTGTGCTCAATGCTTTCAGAAATAAACAATACGAATGGAAAAGAATTAAACTGAGGAATGCAAGAAGTTAGAAAATAATATACACATGAGGAAAGCAAGAAGAAAATTTTGAAAGTTGACATTATTAAATTAGAATAGCAAAATGTAATATAATGGATTAATAAATCTAACAGATATTTCTTTTCATATAATAAGATAGAACAAACTCTGCCTAATGTAAATTACAAATGTAATGAAAATACAAATATTTAATATGAGAAATAAGAAAAAATATATACCCTAGAGAAAGATGATTTAAAGAGTAAAAGAAATGTTATGGACAACTTGATGTTGGTAATTCTGAAAATACTACTTAAATAAATGATTTTCTTATAACTATGAATCACCAAGTTGACTCTAGAAGAAATACATAACAAGAACAGAACAGTAGCCATAAAATATTGGAATAAAATGTTTAAAGAACTATTCTAAAAAAAGATCGTGGTTTGTACAGTTTTACTATATTCTTCTTTTAAATTTTTAAGGAAACCCAGAAATCATAAAAAAAAATAGACAGATTTGATTACATAAAACCTACAAATTTATTATGGCACAAGATACAAATGAGGTGCCAAGTAAAATGATAAATGAAGAGGCAGTATGTACAATGTATAAAAAAGGGTTACTATTCTTTGTATGCCAAGAGCTCTTAGTCATTAATAAGAAAAATCACCTAATAAAATAGGTAGAGCTTAAGAACAAATGAAAAGAAAAGGAGATACAATTTGTCAATAATATACAGAAAGATACATACCTTTACTAGGAGTTAGGGAAAAATAAAACCATATTGAAATACCGTATTTCACCAATTAGGTTGACAAACTGAAAGGCTTATTTAAATGATTAAAACGTCCTTTACTGACAGGAAAGTGGGGACACTCATACATTGTTGTTGAGGTTAAAGATGATTACAACCTCGTTAGAAAGTAATTGGCCATATTTCTTAAAAATGCAAAATATGCCTGTTTATCAGAAAGCCTAGTTCTAGGAATCTATTTCTCAGAAATAGTTACTAGTTTTTAAAAATAAATGGATAAGGACTTTTATTGCACCATTGCCTTAAAATACCAAACATTCTGGAAACAATCCAAATGCTCAGTATAGGGAGATGATTATATACATCATGAAGGTAGTAATACCCAATTAATTTCTCAGACCCAAGTCTCTGGAACCATCCTTCATCTCAGTTTTCATGTATACACTGTATCTAATCCATCAACAAATTCTGTTTGCTTTCCCTTAAAAGTGATTCCAAATATGAACGCACCTCTCCACTTCCACGGCTACCCCTTGGTCCAAGCTCCCATATTTCTACCCTAAGACTCAATAGTCTCCTACATGGTACCCCTGCTTCCACCGTGCTCACCCTGCCATCTATTATGTGTGCAGATGCCAGAGTGAGGAATTTAAAATGTAAAATAAGTGCTACCCTCTTGCTCAAAACTCTGTAGTGTCTGTCTTCCCATTGCACTTACAATGGTGTCTGTAATCTGACCACAGCTTAAAGGTGCTCTTTGATCCTGCGCTTGGCCATTGCTCAAACTCATTTCCTACCCTTCTTCCCCTTGCTAACTTCTCTGCCAACAATGACTTCTTGCTATTCCTTGAACATGTAAAAGGACCACTGCACTTGATATTCCATCTGCTTGGAAACCCCCCACCCCCAAGCTATTGGCACACTCTCTCCTTCACTTCCTCTGGATCTTTGTTTGATTTTGCCCTTCCCAGATCATCTTATTTAAAACAGCAACTCTTCTCTGATCCTATCTACATGACACATTCTGAGAAAACACAAGTCCCAAATGTAAGAAAGCATTAAAATATAGTATATTTTATTTTATTTTTTATTAAAGTATATTTGATTTACAATATTGTATTCGTTTCAAGTGTACAGTATAGTGATTCAGTATTTTTACAGATTATACTCCTTTCCAAGCTATTACAAGATAATGGCTATAATTCCTTGTGCTATACAATATATCCTTGTTGCTTATCTATTTTATACATAGTAGTTTGTATCTCTTAATCCTATACCCCTAACTTGACCCTCACCCCTTGCCTCTCCCCACTGGTAACCACTGGTTTGTTTTATGTATCTGCAGGTCTGTTTTTCTTTTGCTATGTACATTTGTTTTTGTTTGTATTATTTTTTAGATTCCACATGTGATATCATACTGTATTTGTCTTTCACTCTCTGACTTATTTCACTAAGCATAATATTCTCTAGGTCCATCCACATTGCTGTAAATGGCAGAATCTCATTTTTTATGGCTTAGTAATATTCCATTATATATATGTGTGTGTGTGTGTATGTATATATATATATATATATGTGTGTGTGTGTATATATATATATATAACATATTTATCCATTTGTCTGCTGATGGACACTTGGGTTGCTTCCCTGTCTTGGCTATTGTAAATAGTGCTGCTATGAATATTGGGGTGCATGTATCTTTTTGAATTAGTGTTGTCATTTTTTTATGGGTATATAACCAAGAGTGGGATTGCTGGGTCATATGGTAGTTCTATTTTTAGTTTTTTGAGGAACTTCCATACTGTTTTCCGTAGTGGCTGCACCAATTTACATTCCCACCAACAGTGTATGAGGGTTCTACCAAATATATAAAGAAGATATAATACCTATCCTTCACAAACTAATCCAAGCAACTGAAGGGATGAAACACTCCCAAATTCACTCTACGAGACCACAATTATCCTGATACCAAAACCAGAAAAAGACACTCCCCAAAAAGAAAATTACAGGCCAATATCTTTAATGAATATAGATGCAAAAATCCTCAACAAAATATTAGCAAACCAAAGCCAACAATATATAAAAAGGATCATACACCATGATCAAGGAGGATTTATTCCAGGGAGGCAAGGATAGTTTAATATTTGCATATCAGTGTGATACACCACATTAACAAAAGGAAGGATAAAAATCACATGATAATCTCAATAGACACGGAAAAAGCATTTGACTAAATTCAACAACCATTCACGATAAAAACTCTCATCAAAGTGGGTATTGAGGAAACATATCTCAACATAATAAAGGCCATTTATGACAAATCTACAGCTAATATCATACTCAATGGTGAAATGTAGTTGAAATCATTGCTAAATTCTCTCAAACAACTCCCAAATGTGGGTGACAGTAGTATCCCCTACACCAATTTAAGCACTTAACTGCCAAGCACTTTACACAAGTTGTCTCATTTAATTTTCACCATACTCTTTTTATCAGTATTCCTTATATACAGATCATTAATCCAAGGATGAGTGAGGTTGAAAACTTGCTCCTGATTTCCTACAGTGTGAGTGGCAGAGCCAGGATTTGAACCCTGGCAGTGAGGCTTGGCACCAACAGGCTGTACTGCCCCATAGGGCACTAAGCATTTCTTTCCTTCTTGCTTTTGCGCTGTCTCACAAAGCAAAGCAGCTGTCTTTAATCTCATGTTTCACTCTTTAAACGTTTCACAAAACTTCTTCCCCAAACACAGCCCACACTGGCTAGTTGCTCTCCCGCTGTTTCCTCCTTCCGTCCTCGGTCTCTTCTGCCTTGGCTGTGTTCAGTGTAAAACGTTCTGGAATCCTGGCTTCCTGAGCTCTGTATCACTAGCCACGTTGTCCTCATCTGCACACAAAAAATCCCAAAAGGCAGCCTGGGCATGCCACACCCTCCTACAGTGGGGACTGGAGACAGGATCTTTGTCCCACTTATTTTCAAGCTCTTAGGAGATGCCTCTGTAGCACTTTAGTACTGAACACATACTTGCTGAACCATTCCAAGTGGACATGACTTCACCTCTATTTCTTTTTTTTTTTTTAACATCTTTATTGGACTATAATTGCTCTACAATGGTGTGTTAGCATCTGCTGTATAGCATAGTGAATCAGCCATACGTATAGACATATCCCCATATCCCCTCCCTCTTGTGTCTCCCTCCCACCCTCCCTCTCCCACCCCTCTAGGTGGTCACAAAGCACCAAACTGATCTCCCTGTGCTATGCGGCTGCTTCCCACTAGCTATCTATTTTACGTTTGGTAGTGTATATATGTCCATGCCACTCTCTCACTTTGTCCCAGCTTACCCTTCCCACTCCCCGTGTCCTCAAGTCCATTCTCTACGTCTGTGTCTTTATTCCTGTCCTGCCCCTAAGTTCTTCAGAACCATTTCTTTTCTTAGATTCCATATATATGTGTTAGCATACAGTATTTGTTTTTCTCTTTCTGAATTACTTTGTCTGTATGACAGACTCTAGGTCCATCCACCTCACTACAAATAACTCAATTTCGTTTCCGTTTAGGGCTGAGTAATATTCCATTGTATATATGTGCCACACCTTCTTTATCCATTCATCTGTCAATGGACACTTAGGTTGCTTCCATGTCCTGGCTATTGTAAATAGTGCTGCAATGAACATTGTGGTACTTGACTCTTTTTGAATTATGGTTTCCTCAGGGTATATGCCCAGTAGTGGGATTGCTGGGTCGTATGGTAGTTCTATTTTTAGTTTTTTAAGGAACATCCATACTGTTCTCCATAGTGGCTGTATCAATTTCCATTCCCACCAATAGTGCAAGAGGGTTCCCTTTTCTCCACACCCTCTCCAGCATTTGTTGTTTGTAGACTTTTTGATGATGCCCATTCTGACTGGTGTGAGGTGATACCTCATTGTAGTTTTGATTTGCATTTCTCTAATGATTAGTGATGTTGAGCATCCTTTCATGTGTTTGTTGGCCATCTGTATATCTTCTTTGGAGTAATGTCTGCTTAGGTCTTCTGCCCATTTTTGGATTGGGTTGTTTGTTTCTTTGATATTGATCTGCATGAGCTGCTTGTATATTTTGGAGATTAATCCTTTGTCAGTAGCTTCATTTGCAAATATTTTCTCCCATTCTGAGGGTTGTCTTTTCATCTGGTTTATGGTTTCCTTTGCTGTGCAAAAGGTTTTAAGTTTCATTAGGTCCCATTTGTTTATTTGTGTTTTTATTTCCATTTCTCTAGGGGCTGGGTCAAAAAGGATCTTGCTGTGATTTATGTCATAGAGTGTTCTGCCTATGTTTTCCTCTAAGAGTTTTATACTGTCTGGCCTTACATTTAGGTCTTTAATCCATTTTGAGTTTATTTTTGTGTATGGTGTTAGGAAGTGTTCTAATTTCATTCTTTTACATGTAGCTCTCCAGTTTTCCAGCACCACTTATCAAAGAGGCTGTCTTTTCTCCATTGTATATTCTTGCCTCCTTTATCAAAGGTAAGGTGATGATATGTGCCTGGGTTTATCTCTGGGCTTTCTATCCTGTTCCATTGATCTATTTTTCTGTTTTTGTGCCAGTACCATACTGTCTTGATTAGTGTAGCTTTGTATTATAGTCTGAAGTCAGGGAGCCTGATTCCCCCATCTCCGTTTTTCTTTCTCAATATTGCTTTGGCTATTCGGGGTCTTTTATGTTTCCATACAAATTATGAAATTTTTTGTTCTAGTTCTGTGAAAAATGCCATTGGTAGTTTGATAGGGATTGCATTGAATCAGTAGATTGCTTTGGGTAGTAGAGTCATTTTCACAATATTGATTCTTCCAATCCAAGAACGTGGTATATCTCTCCATCCGTTTGTATCTCCTTTAATTTCTTTCATCAGTGTCTTATAGTTTTCTGCATACAGGTCTTTTGTCTCCTTAGGTAGGGTTATTCCTAGGTATTTTATTTTTTTGTTGTTGCAATTGTAAATGGGAATGTTTCCTTAATTTCTCTTTCAGATTTTTCATCATTAGCATATAAGATTGCAAGAGATTTCTGTTCATTAATTTTGTATCCTACTACTTTACCAAATATATTAATTAGCTCTAGTAGTTTTCTGGTAGCATTTTTAGGATTCTCTATGTATAGTATCATGTCATCTGCAAACAGTGACAGTTTTACTTATTCTTGTTTGATTTGGATTCCACTTATTTCTTTTTCTTCTCTGATCGCTGTGGCTAAAACTTCCAAAACTATGTTGCATAATACTGGTGAGAGTGGGCAACCTTGTCTTCTTCCTGATCTTAGTGGAAATGGTTTCAGTTTTTCACCATTGAGAACGATGTTGGCTGTGGGTTTGTCATATATGACCTTTATTATGTTGAGGTAAGTTTCCTCTATGCCTACTTTCTGGAGGGTTTCTATCATAAATGGGTGTTAAATTTTGTCAAAAGCTTTTTCTGCATCTACTGAGATGATCATATGGTTTTTCTCCTTCAATTTGTTAATATGGTGTATCACATTGATTGATATGCGTATATTGAAGAATCCTTGCATTCCTGGGATAAATCCCACTTGATCAGGATGTATGATCCTTTTAATGTGCTGTTGGATTCTGCTTGCTACTATTTTGTTGAGGATTTTTGCATCTATGTTCATCAGTGATATTGGCCTGTAGTTTTCATTTTTTGTGACATCTTTGTCTGGTTTTGGTATCAGAGTGATGCTGGCCTCGTAGAATGCATTTGGGAGTGTTCCTCCCTCTGCTATATTTTGGAAGAGTTTGAGAGGATAGGTGTTAGCTCTTCTCTAAATGTTTGATAGAATTCGCCTGTGAAGCCATCTGGTCCTGGGCTTTTGTTGTTGGAAGATTTTTAATCACAGTTTCAATTTCAGTGCTTGTGGTTGGTCTGTTTATATTTTCTATTCCTTCCTGGTTCAGTCTCGGAAGGTTGCACTCTTCTAAGAATGTGTCCATTTCTTCCAGGTTGTCCATTTTATTGGCATATAGTTGCTTGTAGTAATCTGTCATGATCCTTTGTATTTCTGCAGTGTCAGTTGTTACTTCTTTTTCATTTCTAATTCTATTGATTTGAGTCTTCTCCCTTTTTTTCTTGATGAGTCTGGTTAATGGTTTATCAATTTTGTTTCTTTGTTTGTTCTTCTTCTCAAAGAACCAGGTTTTCATCTTATTGATCTTTGCTATCATTTCCTTCATTTCTTTTTCATTTATTTCTGATCTGATCTTAATGATTTCTTTCCTTCTGCTATCTTTGGGGTTTTTTTTTGTTGTTGTTCTTCTTTCTCTAATTGTTTTAGGTGTAAGGCTAGGTTGTTTATTTGAGATTTTTCTTGTTTCTTGAGGTAGGATTGTATTGCTATAAACTTCCCTCTTAGAACTGCTTTTGCTGCATCCCATAGGTTTTGGGTCAGCGTGCTTTTTTTTTTTTTAATAAATTTATTTATTTATTTATTTATTTTTGGCTGTGTTGGGTCTTCATTTCTGTGCGAGGGCTTTCTCCAGTTGTGGTGAGCGGGGGCCACTCTTCATCGCGGTGCGCGGGCCTCTCACTGTCGCGGCCTCTCTTCTTGCGGAGCACAGGCTCCAGACGCGCAGGCTCAGTTGTTGTGGCTCACGGGCTTAGTTGCTCCGTGGCATGTGGGATCTTCCCAGACAAGGGCTCGAACCCGTGTCCCCTGCATTTGCAGGCAGATTCTCAACCACTGCGCCACCAGGGAAGCCCAGCGTGCTTTTATTGTCATTTGTTCCTAGGTATCTTTTTATTTTGTCTTTGATTTCTTCAGTGATCTCTTGGTTATTTACTAGTGTATTGGTTAGCCTCCATGTGTTTGTATTTTTTACAGATCTTTTCCTGTAATTGATATGTAGTCTTATAGCATTTTGGTTGGAAAAGATACTTGGTACGATTTCAATTTTCTTAAATTTAATGCGGCTTGATTTGTGACCCAAGATATGATCTATCCTGGAGAGTGTGCCATGAGCACTTGAGAAGAAAGTGTATTCTGTTGTTTTTGTATGGAATGTCCTATAAATATCAATTAAGTCCATCTTGTTTAATGTATCATTTAAAGCTTGTGTTTCCTTATTTATTTTCATTTGGGATGATCTGTCCATTGGTGAAAGTGGGGTGTTAAAGTCCCATACTATTACTGTATTACTGTCGATTTCCCCTTTTATGGCTGTTAGCATTTGCCTTATGTACTGAGGTGCTCCTATGTTGGGTGCATAAATATTTACAATTGTTATATCGTCTTCTTGGATTGATCCCTTGATCATTATGTAGTGTCCTTCTTTGTCTCTTATAATAGTCTTTATTTTAAAGTCTATTTTATCTGATATGCTACTCCAGCTTTCTTTTGATTTCCATTTGCATGGAATATCTTTTTCCATCCCCTCACTTTCAGTCTGTATGTGTCCCTAGGTCTGAAGTGAGTCTCTTGTAGATGGCATATATACGGGTCTTGTTTTTGTATCCTTTCAGCCAGTCTATGTCTTTCAGTGGGAACATTTAATCCATTTACATTTAAGGTAATTATCGATATGTATGCTCCTATTACCATTTTCTTAATTGTTTTCAGTTTGTTTTTGTAGGTCTTTACCTTCTCTTGTGTTTCCTGCCAAAAGAAGTTCCTTTAGCATTTGTTGTTAAGCTGGTTTGGTGGTGCTGAATTCTCTTAACTTTTGCTTGTCTGTAAAGTTTTAATTTCTCCATCGAATCTGAATGAGATCCTTGCTGGGTAGAGTAATCTTCGTTGTAGGTTTTTCCCTTTCATCATTTTAAATATGTCCTGCCACCCCCTTCTGGCTTGCAGAGTTTCTGCTGAAAGATCAGCTGTTAACCTTATGGGGATTCCCATGTATGTTATTTCTTACTTTTCCCTCACTGCTTTTAATATTTTTTCTTTGTATTTAATTTTTGATAGTTTGAGTAGTATGTGTCTTGGTGTGTTTCTCCTTAGATTTATCCTGTATGGGACTCTCTGTGCTTCCTGCACTTGACTGACTATTTCCTTTCCCATATTAGGGAAATTTTCAACTATAATCTCTTCAAATATTTTCTCAGACCCTTTCTTTTTCTCTTCTTCTTTTGGGACCCCTATAATTCAAATGTTGGTGTGTTTAATGTTGTCCCAGAGGTCTCTGAGACTGTCCTCAATTCTTTTCATTCTTTTTTCTTAATTCTTCTCTGTGGTAGTTATTTCCACTATTTCATCTTCCAGGTCACTTATCTGTTCTTCTGCCTCAGTTATTCTGCTATTGATTCCTTCTAGAGAATTTTTAATTTCATTTGTTGTGTTGTTCATCATTGTTTGTTTCCTCTTTAGTTCTTCTAGGTCCTTGTTAAACGTTTCTTGTATTTTCTCCATTGTATTTCCAAGATTTTGGATCATCTTTACTATCATTACTCTGAATTCTTTTTCTGGTAGACTGCCTATTTCCTCTTCATTTGTTTGGTCTGGTGGGTTTTTACCTTGCTCCTTCATCTGCTCTGTGTTTCTCTGTCTTCTCATTTTGCTTAACTTACTGTGTTTGGGGTTTCCTTTTTGCCGGCTGCAGCTTTGTAGTTCCCGTTGTTTTTGGTGTCTGCCCCCAGTGGGTAAAGTTGGTTCAGTGGGTTGTGTAGGCTTCCTGGTGGAGGAGACTGGTGCCTATGTTCCGGTGGATGAGGCTGGATCTTGTCTTTCTGGTGGGCAGGACCGCGTCCTGTGGTGTGTTTTGGGGTGTCTGTGAACTTGTTATGATTTTAGGCAGCCTTTCTGCTAATGTGAGGGATTGTGTTCCTGTCTTGCCAGTTGTTTGGCATGGGTTGTCCAGCACTGGAGCTTGCTGGTCTTTGAGTGGAGCTAGGTCTTAACATTGAGTTGGAGATCTCTGGGGGAGATCTCTCACCAATTGATATTACTTGGGGCTGGGAGGTCCCTGGTGAACCAGTCCTGAATTCGGCTCTCCCACCTCAGAGGCTCAGGCCTGACAGCTTGCTGAAACCCCAAAACCCTGTCAGCCACTGGCTGGAGAAGATGGTCTATGATTGTGTTGTCAGCTACTGCCTTGTTGTAGGTCTCTCTCAGCTGTCTCCAAAGGTCACCCGGATACATTGGGTTATTCCAGCATTCCTCAGAACTTGCACATGCCAGTCTGGGATTTATAGATGTCCTCCTGATACTCTTCATTGAAATACCTTGCATTCATGGTGGTGAGAGACACTAATAGTGTTGGTTCTTTTCAGTTCAGAGACTAGAACAGTCTGAGCTTTCATGTGGCCAAGTCAGGAGCAGCTGGCCAACGGTCCCAAAGTGATAACATGTCAGATTCCAGGAAGGTTTTCTGCAGCGCCCGAGCAGTAGTCCCAAGAAGCCGCTCCGCTCAGCTGCAGCACTTAGACCGGGGAACTTGGTGGGACCCTCAATCGAGGATTCCTGCCAGCCCTAGAGCCTGACTTGCCCACCCAGGCAAGCAGCTGAGGAGAGTGTCTCCCGGCCCTGTCTCACCAGAGGAGTGGACACCTGGAAGCTGCTTCACCTCTCTTTCTATAGAACATATTACCGATTCCATTCATTTCACCCTAGTATATAACAATATAAGGCAATTGGTAGCTGTGCTGTCTTGAGCAAGTTACTTTCCCACTGCATCTTAGTTTCTTCCTCTGTAAAATGGGGAAAAATATCTACATTTTGGGTTCATTGTAGGAATCAAATAACAAAAGATACCTAGTAATACTTGATATATAGCTGATGCTTATTAAACATGAGTTGATTTTGAATCAGAATCTGAAGGCAGAATATGTACCTTTCCTCATGCTTGCAATGTTGTGTCATTGTATGTATTGTATTTTCCTGAGGAAATCACTGGAAAAGAAGCCTAAATTTCACAGCGAAGGAATATCAAGATTACATGGTTTATAAAAAACAAAAGAAGCAAACAAACAAAATACATGTAAGCATGCTTCTAACCTTCCTGTGCATGGTTTCCAGGTCAGACATTTCTAAATGTAGCCTTTGATGGACACATTTGAGCACTGGATGCCCATGCATGGCATGATGGATATAGAAATGGACTGAGATAGGGGATCTGAATTCTGGTCACACTTGCCTCTAACCAGCTGTGTGATCCTACTCAAGACACGTACTTTCCTTAGGACTCAATAATTTTGTGTCTTAAATGGGAAATACCCATAAAACAACCAACCAAATAATAACAGAAACCTTCTCTGCTTGCTTAATAGGGTGGCTGGGTCAAGAAAGATAACCTAGATGAAGGTACTTTGTCTATCATAAAAGAAAAAAAAAAGAGTATAAAATATGAGAGAGTGTTATACTAATGTTATTGTCTTCCTTTCAATTGAAAACAAAATACAGCTGTAAGTAAGCATTTCCCCCAGGGTTGGCTTGATTGCCAGGCACATCTGTAGATGCTGAGCAGCTTGCACTCCTCCCTTTGGGGGGAATGCTGCTCTAGGGCAGTTGCATCGGCATCAGGATTAGGAAGGGCATGGTCAACAATTGGATCTTGAACTACAACTGACCTCCGTAGGTCATTGGTTTGCTTCCTCTGCCTCTGATAGGATTGTGACTCAGCTCTATGGGCAGGAAGGGGTCAATGCCTGTTGGCCATGGAATGATCTCAGTCTCTCTCTCCCTCTCTCCCTCATATCTATGCATATCTATTTATTTTTTTAACCATGGCTGAGCTTCATGATCCAAATTCCTCTTTTTGCTGCAAAATCTACATTTATTTGATGTCATAAAATAGGAATGCTCCAGAACAGCTACCTGCTACACAAATAAAGACATATATCTCTCTATTATATGTTTCCAGATCTTTCTATCAATCTATCATTCCAATGATAGATAACAAAATGATATCATTTTGTTCAATACATTCATTGAATTCTACCTGCTAGAGTTTACCCTTTTTCTTTATCTTTTGCCTGTCTTTGGGCCCAATCTGGCGTAGGAACTATGGCTTCCATCCAAGGAAGTTTCATTCAGTTTGTTCTCAGCCAAGTGATGGTCTAAATTTAGAACCCCCCCGAGGTTTCGAGAATGTCTTTCAACCTTTGGATGATTATCTGAACTCAATCCAAACCTTCATGCTTGAAGACTCTGCTATTGTTAATTATAGCTCCTCTTCACTGCTGGTCAGTTACCTGGCTGTTTTCCTTTAGCTTAGGAAATGACCTTGTACAAATTTCCTGGATTGTTTAAAACCAGCTGCATGGCAGAGGCTGACTGATGATAGGTGAACCAAAGAAGGTTGATAGCATTCAGCTTGGCTTTCCCTGGCCCAGGGCCCAAAGCCCCAGGCTTTGCATAAACTCAAATGCAATATCACCTGAAGAGCAGCTTTCGCTAATAATTGTTTATGGTACTGTCTAAATCACAAAAGCCTTATGAGAACTCTGGGCCAGAAAGCACAGGAATAGGTGTGGCCAAGACAGTAGTGGGGATAGGACAGTTGATTATAGGATACAACCTACCTCCCTCATCACTGATGGAGCTTTTGTTTGGCAGTTTGATTTTAGTACATCCTAATTTGGTCCCCTCTACATTGAATTCTAGCTGGGGACTTGAGAAAAAGCTTTTATTTCATTCTTGGCTTAAAAAAATAATAAAGGCAATATGTTCTTTTAAAAGAGAAAACAATAAAACAGGTTTTGCAAGGGCTGGATTTTCAGTTCTGGAGTTTCCCACACTACCTATGAAAGGCCTTGGCAAGAGCAGCCCATGGCTATTTAGGGTGGAAAAGGTAAAAATAATATCTTATATTTGAGTAGATGTTATACTTTACAGGTCTTTTCAACAATCATTGATTGCATACATACTTTCCGCTAGGCGATGTCCTAGGGGAACAAAGGATGTAAAGCAAGGTCCTTCCTTTCAAGCAGCTTCCAGTGTAGAAGAGGGAGACCAACCCTGATGTAAACAGATGTTACAACCGACTGTTCATGCTACCATACTGTGCATCTCTACAGTGGAGAGGAGGGAGGAGACAATTCTGTTGTGTTGAGGGTAGGACACTTAGAAAAGTAGGACAAAAATATTGTAAAATATTCAAACTTGATGGAACTTCGGTTTTATATAATCTTACATACTCAATTTAAAGACGAAAGAACTGCATCCCAGATATGAAGTGACTTACTTGAGGTCACGCAGCTAGATGAGCAGTGTGATGGGTCTGGTATATTATTCTTTCATTTCTCAGGACAGTAGTTTTTTTCTCCCCACAACAGTGTCTTGCACTGTTTCTGGGACAGTGAAATTCTGGGGGAAACCTCGACTCTGTTGTCAGAACCATTCCTCAGCTCACGGAAGTGCGCTGGGAACCTGTACCATGGCTCGCAGCTAAAACTAGGTATTGGAGCTACTGGTGTTTCAGAGGAGAAAATCCAGAGAAGGGAGGTCAAGGTCACATGGTGGATATGGGACCTTGGTGCTCATGCTGCCTGATCAAGTCTGACTCCCTTCTTACCAGCCTCTGGCTCAGTGTGGACACTTACAAGTGCGGTGAGAGTGGTGAGACCTGAGAACCAGGACTGGAGGGAGAGGCTCTCTGTGCAACTGTGTGTGTCCATTACTCTCTGGGCTCTTGGTATTGCCTCACGCTTCTCCCCCGAGTTGATCTCAAGAAGAAGAACAAAGTACTCTCCCCATTACTGGACAAACACTTTATGTTGTGGGTCTATTTTGTTCCTTAATCCCTGGTTGCTTTTTGGCTCTATGTGCAGAACATTAGTTCCTGGGACAGCTGTGTGTGTGTGTGTGTGTCTCTCTCTCTACATGTCACACAATATACAATAAATTTCTGCAGTTTGGTCCAGGCATCTGAGTTTGGTAATATTTGGATTATGAAGACCTGAATTCCAGAATATTCTTAATTAAACATATTTCAAGTTAAAGTCATAGAATCTTTATTTTTTAAAAATCCCAGAACTATGGCTAAGAATTATATCTTTATCTGTATTTATTTATCTATCTATCTATCATCTATCTATCTATATATCATCTATCTATATCTATCTATCTATCTATCTATCTATCTATCTATCTATCTATCTATCATCTATGTCATCTATCTATATCATCTCTATTAATATATCTATATATTTAAAAATATAATATCTATTTATTGCTTTTTGCCACAGGTGTATTGCAACTATACCCTACCATGTGCAGTGTAAATAATGCTAGAGTGGAATCAAGGATGTGGAGTAGGTATAGGAAAGGGAAAAAGGAGGAAGAAGCATATTATAATTTTTCAAGGTGGAATGATTGACCCCTTATTTTTTCTAAATAAAAATATTTACTGTGTCTAACACATATGTGAGCAGACATATACATATTCACCCATATTTAAAATAATAAAGCTAACAAAGCGGAATTTATATATCAGTTTGTAGTAAGGATCCCCAAAAAGGCCACCGGTCTCTTTAATGATCATGTGCTTCACGGGAAGCAGCACGGAGTCCTGCGGAGGAGGGAGTGGCTGTGTGTCAGGTTTCAAGTTGGTGCTGCTACTTACTAACCCTGTAAGCTTGGCAATGTTACTTCCTGTGGGCCTCAGTTTCCTACCCTGTAAAATCAGGGGAAATGATGTTATCTCAGGGGATTGTGAGAATTAAACAAAATCTTAAATTGCCTGGCACATGGCCAGCATTCAATAAATGTTAGTTTCCTCATAATCATAGAAGTCTTTCTGTTTACAAAGCACTTGCACATTATTATGGGCTGAATGTTTGCGTGTGTGTCCCATTCCCCACCCCCCCACCCCCACCCCCCACCCCTGCCCTATATGATGATATTTGGAGATAGGACCTTGGGGGGGATAATTAGGTTTAGATGAGGTCATGGGGGTGGGACCCCCACGATGGGCTTTATGCAGCCCTGGAAGAAGAGATACCAGAGAGCTTTCTCTCTCTACCATGTGAGGACACAGGGAGAAAGCGGCCGTCTGCAAACCAGGAAAAGAGCTCTCCCTGGGACAGAACAGAGTCAGCTGGGACCTTGCTCTTGGACATTCAGCCTCCAGAGCTGTAAGAAATAAATGTCTGTTTAAACCACTCAGTCTGTGGTATTTTGTTATAGCAGCCCAGGCTGACTGACACATATATGATGGTATTTTATTTATATAATCCCCAATCCTGAGGGTAGGTAGGACTGACTTGGTTCCTATTTCCTGGATGAGGAAGTAGGAGGCTCAGGGAAGTCATGAAGCCCAGCGTTTACACAGAAGGGTCAGATTCAGGGTTAGATGCCGTGTCTCTAGTGTCTAACCCAGCATCCTTCCGTGATACCACATTGCCTCTCTATGATGATGGGGCCTGTCGTGTCAGAACTGGAGGGAATGTGGACTTTAATCTTATTTCATTGTTTCTGATTCAATTCCTTATTGGGCTGACAGAAGTCTTCTCAATCTGGGACAGTTTTACCCCCCAGGGAACATTTGGCAATGTCTGGAGACATTTTTGATTGTCTCCATTTAGATTAGGGTGAAGGGTGCTACTAGCAGCTAGTGGCTAGAGGCCAGAGGTGCTGTTTCAGTGTGTGGGACAGACCTCATAGTTGAGAAATACAGTGAAAGACAGTGGAATGCATTTTTCACCTATAGATGACAATACTTATACTGTTTGCCTTCTGCCATGGGCTCTGCTGAGTTTGGGGATCAACAACTTGCTGCAAAGTACAATATAAAGCTAGAAGAGGAAAATACAACCAATCTCAGAAATAATAGTCCTTGAACACTTACAAAAATATTATGGCACTGATCAAATCATATTAAAATAACAGGAGATTTCTAAGATAAAATATTTCTGAATCCCATTACCTAATTAAATTGTCCCCATACATACTTAAAATATGAGATATTCATAGCCATCCAAATCTTAAGCTTATATGTAAATGTTCACCTGATTCTAGAAAATGGCTGTGTAACCCTAGAGAACTGACAAAACATATTCTAGAATGTTTCTCAAGAATCTGTTATTAAAGAAACTATCTGAAACTTTGATGAATTGGATCCCTCACTAACTGGAACTGCTATAATCGTGTTTAACAGAAAAGATAGAAATGGCAAGAAAATAAACTCATGAAGGGATTTAAGGATGAAAGGAATTCCCAGGACATTTGTCAGGGTCAATACTGATTCCCTACCCCCTGTAGGTACTGGAACAATCTGGTGTCTGATATAAGTGATCCTAGGGCTTGTGATTGCTTCAGTTTTCCTGGACAGAGTTACCCTGACTTTGCCAAGGCAGGAAAGTAAATCTAGAAAAAATTGCATCAGAATAAAGGACTGGGGGAGAAATGCTGTAAAAATGTCTTTTGGGGGATTCCACATTAATTGCCTGGAAAAATCAATACCCCAAGTGCTCTATTAATAGGGTTTTACTGTAAAACGCCCCTGTATATGTGAAAGATTGAGTTTGAGGCTTGACAAGGAAGCAATGGAGGTACACTCCAGCACATACGTTTTGTAGAGGTTAGAGGTTAGAGGTTAGATGTTAGAGGTTACTGCAAGAAGCTCAGGGAATTCATCCTCAGCAGAGCATCGTGAGAGGTGTTAGGCTGGAGGATATTTGGTGATGGTGCCTTCCACGATTCCTCCCCCAAAGCACATTGAGATTGTGGCAAAGACATTCTTTCTTTTGAGGATGAGATCCATGAGGGTCATGGAAAGCCCTGAACAGTAACTTGGCAAACTTCTTTTTTAAAAAGGAAACTATTATTTTTCTTAAAAAATTGAAATCCACAGAAAATTAAAAGAAAAATACTATAATGTTTTGAGAACTGTAATGAACACTATGTACTCCTTACTTAGATTTTTAAGCTGCTAACATCTTGCTACACCACCTCCATGTTACTTTCTCTAGATAAACACACTGCCTTTGTGCCAAACCATTTAAACCATTCATTAGTAGGCTGCAAACATCATGACACTTCAGTCTTCAATACTTCAGCATTCATCTCCCAGAGAAAAGAGAGTTCTCATACATAACCACACCATTAACAAACCTAAGGAAATTAACATGAATTTAATATTATCACCCAACAAACAGTCCCTACTCAAATATTCTCAATTGTCCCAACAATGTCCTCTATAACGTTTTGCCGTTGCATTGCCTAATATGTTTCTTCAGTTTCTTCTAATTTAGAACAATCACCAAGTATTTCTCTGTTCTCCATGACATTGAAATTTTTGAAGGGTCTGATATAGGTCTGACAGTGTCTTCATGATTAGAATCAGGTCAAACAATTACAGCAAGAACACCACACAAGTGACGTTGTGTGTACTCATTGTGTCACACAGGAGGCATAAAGTGTCAGCTGTCCCACTATTGGGGATGCCAAGCTTGACATTTGGATTAGGAGGTGACCACCAAATTTCTCCATTGAAAAGGAACCCCCCCAAATAATAAGTAATTTGTGGGATGATACCTTGAGGTTTTGTTTTTAACATACATTGATGATCTTTGCCTGAATCAATTATTACCTTGGAGGGTTTTCTAATTTTGGTTACTAGTTGGCATCTTTCTATAGAAAGATCTCACTTTTGTTCTTATTTTCTCTCCGCTCCCTTCTTTGCCCCTTCCTCTTCCCCCGATGCCCTCTCTCTCTATTTTTCAAGTATCAGCATTAACTTACACATTTTTTCAATGTTGTAATTTACCACCATTGTTGTTCCACCCCAGTTTTGGACAATGAGAGCCCCTCAAGACAGCGCCTGTGTTCTTTTGACCTGTATCCATCTGTCTTTGAACACTTGCTCCCATTCTGGCTCCAGATGTGTTAGGCTCATCTTGATCTTTCCCTGTCTAGGCCTGGAGTCAGGGTTTCTCAATGAATTCTGGTTCCTGTTAGTGGGGAGTTGTATTAGAAATACATACACACGTTCATTTCATATTTATACATCTAATTTACATAGAACATCACAGAATTTTTCCTCAGCTTCTCTCATTTCATATTTATATCTCCCTGCCCTCACAGTGAAAACGCTGGCTCCCTACAACATTAATTTATATACCGCCTTACTCTATATTACATCACAAAGTAGCTTCAAAATTGATACCGAGCAGGACCCTGTGGGGTTCCTAGGCACAAAAGCCTTTCTGTGTTCCCCATTTCTTTGATTACAGGAAGTAGGCTTCATTCAGCCTCCATGACCTTCCCTGAGTTCCAATGGGCAGGTTCAAACAGTTGCTAATTAGGGAAGGGAGGGGATGCAGAGACAGGGGAGGAATAGTCAAAGGAAACAGTACTGCAGCCTTGGGACAAGGTCCTGGTTCCCCATCAAAGGGTATACATAACAATATCTTTGAGCTGTTTTGCAGATACTGAAACCCCCTCCAGGTGGGAGAAATTAACTAATGGTATGCTGCCCGCAAGCACGTAGACCCGATACTGGTTGGAACCAGAAGGTCGATGATGTCAACTCCCACTTACCTCCCTACCAACCAATCAGAAGAATGTCCATGAGCTGATCATGCCCTCTTTGAACCATTACTGTAAAACTCCTCACTACCCCCTCCAGGTTGGGACACACAGTTTTGAGGGCATTAGCCTGCTGTGTCCCCCTTTGCCTGAAAAAGCAATAAAGCTATTCTTTTCTACTTCACTCAGAACTCTGTCTCTGAGAATTAATTTGGTGTCAGGGTACAGAGGCCAGATTTGGCTTCAAAATTACAACAATAATACCACTAAGAATAGCAAGCCTAACTGTAAATTTCACCATTTATTTGCTGTTCTTCTTAGACTCTATCCCCTTATATTTAAATTACTTGAAATAAGTATTTTTCTCTCACTACATGTGTTTTTAATTTGATATAAGTGTTACTTATTTCTGTTCATATTAAATTTTAGAGTTTGCTTGTTACATCATTTGTGATTTTTATTTTTTGGATATGTAATGTTATTTTTATTTTTTTAATATGGTTCAAAACTCAAAACTCTATAAAAAGATATACTCAAAGAAACCTCAGTGCTTTCTGTTATCTTCTCCACTCCACTCCCACAGCCTTCTATAGGTATTATTTTCATCAATTTTTGATTTATCTTCCCTATTTTTCCTTTTCATAAAAAGTAAATGAATACATATATATACTCATATTTTCCCATATTTCTTTTACAGAAGGCAGCATCCTCTATAACTTCTTAAACAGGTTAATCTATAACATGCAAAATGCAAGTTACCTCTCTCCTCCCTCCCCACTCTACTGTCACTTTCTAGAGATATCAGAGCTCCCAGTTGGCCATCTAGCCTTCCTTGAAGAGTTCTAAGTGAGCAATGAGATCTTAGTGAGCATCTCTGGATACCAGTTTGGAAGTCCTGTGGGATCCTACCCTCTACTGTCCTGTCATGCTTAGAGTGTTTTCAGTGTGGTCCAAAGTAGTCCCGAGCTCCTTGTGTCTGCAGTAGTGGTTCATCATCCAGAAGCCTAGGTTTGTTAGGGGAGACATGTAGCTAGGTATGAGCAGAGAAAGGGGGGCACGGGCCAGGTGGCAGGAAATCATGCATCTTGTAAACAGCGGGGGTCCATGGGCAGACAAAGAAAAGCAGGAACCTCCAGACTGACAGGAAACCACACATTTTGAGTGGTAAGTGTCCTGGAGACAGACAAAGGAAGGTGGGGAAAGGAGGGAATCTCCTGTGCCTGGATGTAACCTGTTGTTCATTATGCTCTCATTACAAGAAAATTAGCCTTGCAGATAAGAAGTTCTCATCATGCACCGATGCCATGACACGTCCCATGAAAGCTAAATAAGGACAAAAAGCCCTCCTCCCCTTGGGAAGGTAGAGCTGGGATGAAAATCAGGGAATACAACCCCCAAACTCCTCCTCCCTAGTGAATATTCTGTCCGTTCATTTGTGTGCTCCTCATAATTGGTTTGTCAAAGAAACCCAGGGCAGCAGTTCCTCACCTGTCTGCTTGCTCTCCCTCTGAGAGTGTATTCTCGTTTAAGTAAATCCTCACTTTACCTTCTTGACCTCCCCGTCTCATCTCTTAATTCCTTCTGGAACGAGACAAGAACCTTAAATTCACCCGGGGAACAGGTTGACCCTTAATTTTGACACAGCTTTCCACTACCTTGCAAATCCAGGACTCTCTTGTCTGGGGTGCTAATGAGAGAAAGCTTTGTTAACACAATCCTCTCAATTAAGATATTGTATATACTGTGCCTTTTAGCATAGTGGTCGGGGAGAATAACACACAGCATATTTCTCTTTGAACAATGCATGGCTCCCAAGGGGGTTTGTGATGGTTCATTTTATGAGTCAACTGGGCCAAGTGGTGCCCAGATTAAATATCATTTATAGATGTGTGAGTGTGTCTCTGGATGAAATAGGCATTTCAGTTGGTGGACTCAGTAAAGTAGATGCCCTTCTCGATGTAGGTGGGCCTCATCCAATTCATTGAGGGCGTGAATAGAACAAAAGGCAGAAGAAGGAAGAATTCACCCTTTTTTGCTTCCTACCTGCCTGATTGAGCTGGGACTCCGGTCTTCTACCCTTGGACTGAGATTTACACTTTTGGCTCCCCTGGTTCTCAGGCCCTCAGATTCTTCAGACTGGAATTACATCACCAGC
This sequence comes from Balaenoptera musculus, assembly GCF_009873245.2. Taxonomy (NCBI): domain Eukaryota; kingdom Metazoa; phylum Chordata; class Mammalia; order Artiodactyla; family Balaenopteridae; genus Balaenoptera; species Balaenoptera musculus. The sequence goes on along the minus strand of NC_045790.1, from coordinate 14,482,957 downwards.
TTTCCTGGACCTCTAGCCTGCGGACAGCAGGTTATGGGACTCAGTGTCCATAACTGCATGAGCCAACTCCTCATTATAAATCTATCTATCTATCTATCTACATATCTATCTATCTATTAACTATCTATCTATTTATCTATCTATCATCTATCTATCCACATACATATATTCCTATTGCTTCTGCTTCTCTGAGGAACACTGGCTAATACAGTACTGAAAGTTTATGTTTGGTTATAAATTTAACAATTGGCTAAAATCACCACCAGGAGTGCCTTGAATGACAGCACCACCTCTTCTGTTAGAAAGAGGCAGGCTGGGCAGATCCTGTTAATGCTGGAAAACCCATTTAGAGATACAGAAAAGCAGATAGACTAAGTTTTCAAATTTATAACCCTATGTATTACCTATAAAAGCAGCTTTCTGCTAATTCCTCTTTGCCCCAACTGTATGAAGTATCTCAAATTTCAGTTGTTTTCTCCACGCATAGAGAAATTATCAATGAGGCAATAAAACAAAAAGATCCTTTCCAGGCCCTGAGCATCATCTCAGGAGAGGTGCCAGAGCTGTGGCAAGAGTGGCCCCCTCAAGGGAGAGTTTGCTAATGGCATGGAGAGAAGTCCAGGGTCAGGATGGTCTAGGAAGGGGCTGCTTTGTTAAGTTGGAAAATGCCATATGAAAGCATGACCCTTTTTCCCGAGGGGCTCTTGGAAAGGAAATCATAAACACAGGGCTTTGGGGCAGACTCCCCTGGAAAACCATTAATTGCTATAGCTTCATGGGCTTGGAAATCCTGTCTCCAGCACAGCACTAGCTTGAATTCGTTCTGTCTTGCCCAAGCAATTGAGTCATGTCCCCACCAGGGTGCCTGCCACTCAGATAACTTTTGGAGACAAAGACAACAAGTTATTAGTACAAGTCTCTCCTGGTGCCCTATGTAGAGAATCCAGGTCCTTCTGCAATGCATCTGGATGTCTGCCAGATTTACCATCTGCCCATCTCAAAAATGTTCCATCTTGTTCAACAGGGAACCAGTTTAACTCTGGGTCCCAGGCTGAATGGGTCCTGCAATAACATTATATTTTATCAGGATGAAAACCAGAGAGGCTTTTGCCCATAGCATGAATGCTCAGACTGAAGTGCTTCTGGGGCTTTACTTTTATCATCTCCTTCTTCCAAAAAAAAAAAAAAAAAAGCAGAATTACGTGATTATGAAGAATAAGACATAGGGAAAGTGTTTATCTTTTCCCAGGCTCCCTTATACAGAGGCCGGAGATGGTGGCAAGAATTATCATCTCCATTCTAGATGGGGGTGGATTAGTGTTCTGTAGACCACACTCCCACCTTTCCCCAGATCTCTTTGACTTCCTCAGTGCCCTGGAAAGTGGGAGTGGGTTTCAAAAACAAATGATAGTGGGAGGAAGGGGGAGAGGAACTAAAATATGTTGAGTACCTTCTACTTCCATAACATACTTTGTTTGTGAAAACCTATCAATGACCCTGCAAGTTAATTATTTCTCTCTGTATTCTACAGAAGAGACAACTGAGTTCCCCTCAACTGAACGGTTTGCCTAAAGTCACACAAATAGTGAGGAGTGGAGCCAGGATTTGAATCTACTCTTGCCAGCCCTATTCAGTAAATCACACTGACTCTCTACACTGGAGTCACAATAAAGGATCCTCATAGGAGAGAAAATGTTGGGAAGAAATGAAACAATGCCCAATGCTGGGAGGAGAGGCAATAAAAGACACCCTCATCCTTTTCCTCTCCACTCACCTCCCATTATCACAGGATCAGGGCTGGAGGGTGGGCTGCAGAGGGTGGTACTTCTTTGGAGATAAGTGAAGGGAAAACAAATCAAGGACAGCAGAAGGAGGACACTCTTTTGAGAATCTGGGAGAGAAGGTCAAAAGGCAATTACCTTTTTCTCTCTCTTCTTTTTTCTTTCATTGTTAAGGCTTCAGCCCAGTATGCATTCAGCTGAAAAGACACTTTTGACTATTGATAGCCAAGAGTCGTGGTTTTCAAACTTTCTAGTCTCAAGGTCCTCTTACTTCATAAAAATTATTGAGGAACCTTAAGTGGTTTTGTTTATGCAGGTTATATTTACTAAGGCAGAAATTAAAATAGAGAAAATATAAAAACATTTATTAGCTATTTAATAGTAACAATAATATACCTATTATATGTTAATGCGTTTGCTTAAAAAGGACTATATTTTCAAAAAAATGTAATGCGTAGACTGGCTTTTTTTTTTTTTCTTTTTGCAAATCTCTCTCATGTGTGGATTAGAAGACAGTGGCATTCTCATATCTGCTTTTGCATTCAGTGTGTTGCAATATACTGTTTTGGTTGAAGTATATTTGGTAGGAGCTTCATACAACTCTGTCTTTGGAAAAGGGATTACTTTCATAGCTGTTTCAGATAACTGTTAATATTCTTTGATACTTCAACAAAGCTTAACAAATGGTAGTTTCTTAAAGGAATGTGGAATGGGAAGCCTTATCAATGCAGTGTTCATGTTTTGTGAAACTGAAATCGATTGCTCTATCTTGCACTTTCAATATGTCTTTATTCATGCGTGATTTTGTAATTTTCCTACGTTGGTTATTTGGAAGATATGAATTCATGAGTCATGCAAGTCTTCCAAATGTTGATTGATTCCATTAAAAATCACATTCATTAATCACTAACCTCATCAAAAAAGTCTCTAAGTACTGGAAAGCTCTCAAACTCCTAATAACAGATACAAGTTTTCCAGTATTCTTATTGTTTCTTGAAAGTTCAAATTTTACCACTGATGACAAACACTAATGACTGTTTCTCTTTAAATGACAGGCTCACTTTGTTCATTTTCAAGAAAATGTCTGCCAAATACACAGATCTAAATAACCAAAGTATTATGGTTAGTCATTCTTTCACGTAAAAATGGTACTCCATGAAACAAGTGGATAGTTTAGCTCAAGTGCAATAGTCAGTCACACAAGTGCTTTTCCTTGAGACAACCATTGTCCTTCAGTTTGTACCAGAAGTGCTTTAGGCATATGGCCCATTTTGTCACCTTGCATATTAAAAGGTCTTGTACTCTGAGATCAAAATTTAATAACATTACTACTTTTTTCCTGTCCTTCATCAAGGACACTCTAAAGAGAAACTGGTATTTTTTGTCCCCTTGCAAGTATGTGGGTTGAAGAATATGACTGCTAGGAGAGTTTGGTGTCACTTCCTTGATTTATGTTAGTTATGTTTTATCCACCATTGCTACTGCACCATCACTGCAAATGTCAACATAGTTGGTCCAGGATAAAACGTTAGATATTTAAAAATTATTCAACACTTTGAATATTTCAGTACCACTTGTGTTTGCTGCCAAGCACTCATGTAGAACATCTTTGATCATTAGTTAGTGCTAATACCAGACAAATTCAAGCAAAACTACAAGTCTAGCCATAGGTTCATCTGTAACAATACAAGTGTGCAATTCTGCAGATGTGACGCTAACTCATTTTTCATGTTTACAGCTAAACAATTTGTCAAGTTACTGTATTTTTGGAAAGTGGCAGGGTCATGATTTCTTTAAACAACTTTTCATCCAGCAGGCATTCAGCAAATGTCAAACGTAGAAGCTTTATGAAAGCCTCAGTTATTATGTGCACTTCTCCAGACAATGCCTTGGACACTAAATCTCAAAATGATGCCACCATTTAATTGACACCAAAGTGCTATTCAACAATGTTCTGCTGCATAATACACAATAATTTAGGTGGTAAGTTATTATCATTAATAAAACTGAAGAAAAGATAGCTTTCGTTATATATTTGCATCTTATTTACATTTTCTTCCAGTTTCTTTCTAGTAGTTTCTTCTCTTCCATGAGTCAAAGAACTCTTTGTTATCTCAATTTTATCTTTTTCAGCACTTTAGAGGTAGACAGTACAGCTGTGGGTTGAAAAGTAAGTCTTAATTCCCCCTTTTAAGCCAACAATCCGTCCTAAAATACAAAACATTTGTATTTTAAAGGAATTAAAGGAAAACATTAAAGGAAACATTAAACATTAAAGGAAAACATTTTTTAAACATTTTTATTTGTTTCAGAATAAAATTATATTACATTCCAAACTAATGTTCTGATAAAACTTAGAAAGTTTAAAAAGTAAAAAAAGATTTTTTTTGCAAAAGAAGACAAAAATCTTATTCATTTTTTGTTGTATTTCCACATAGGCATGAAGAAAAGTTAGAAGTTTTAAAATAATAATTTGTTGGAGGGTAAGGAGATAACATGAATTATAGCTGGTGTAACTGAAGATAGCTAGGAAACTCTCAGTAGAAGTCTTGAGAACAAACTGAGCTAATCTCACATGTTTATATCCTAAACCCACAGCTTAAAAACATTCTGAAAACCCCAGGAATACACAAACTAGCCATCAGAGCAATGACAGCATCCCATACCATATAGCTTGAGAAAAGTACCTCTATATATTTGTGAGAGAATAAGAGTGAAAAGGGTGAATAACATCTTAGTGATATTAGGACAATAATTTTGACATCTGGAATTCCCTCACAGAACTGCTGGTTGTTTGAAAACTGCAGGATAAGAGAAAACTGAGCTAGGATCAGAGCAAAGAAAGAAAAAGCTTAACTATTCAGGACCTTTTTTTTTTAAATCTTTAAGGGAGAGGGATAAGGGACTTGAGGCTTCCACATCATTGGCCCTAGCTTATCTGAGTAGGCAAGCCGAGAGGAATTTGAAGATAACTCCTCTAGCCAGAAAGAGAGGGTAATTCAGCTGGAGTGTATCTTGTTTTGTGATTCTAAGTTGACTCTATGTAGAAGATTGCTGGCCTGGGTACCAGTCTCATGGAGTGTTGGGAACACGTAATAGCCATTGATCAGCCTGAGGTCTTTTAAAGGTGAAAAGGGGAGAAAGAATGGAAAAAAAAAAACTGCATTTGAAAGAATTACCTACCCACTCCTGAACCTTCAGATCTCTAGTTCTTACTTGTCTTTTTCAAATCATACTTAAAAAATTAGGTGAATATTTATTTCTTCACCAAAGTTCTTCCATTATCGTTTCTGATTCGTATCCCCGTATGTCCATTTCATTGCTTAGGATTTGGATTAGGATTGCCAGATGGTACAGAAACCATGCCGACCCAAAGGTGACTCATTGAAGAGGGGTGTCTCAGTCCATCTGGGCTGTTATAACAAGATACCATAAATTGGGTGGCTTATAAACAAATGTTTATTTCTCACCATTCTGGATGCTAGGAAGTCCAGGATCATGGTACCAACACATCTGGTGTTTGGTGAGGGTATCCTGGTTTATAGATGACTGCCTTTTTGCTGTGTCCCCACATGGCAGAAGGGGCAAGCTAGCTCTCTGTGGTCCCTATCATGGGGGTTCCACCCTCATGACTCAATCATCCCCAAAGACCTCATCTCCTAATACCATCACCTTGGGAGTCAGGTTTCAACAAATAAAATTTGGGGGCACACAACATTCAGACCATAGCAAGGTGTAATGTTGGGTCTTCAGTGCCAACGATATTGTCTGGAAAGGAATGGCATTCTAATTGTTTGGAAAGAGTAGATGCCCTTCTGATTAATTCTCCCCCCATTGAATCCTAACTGGCCAATTCACAATTTCCACTGTTTTATACTTCATCTTTCCCCACTCCATTCCATTGGAAGATTTAATATAAATAAAAAACAAAACCAAAAATATTAACAAACAACAATAAAACTCTACAGCAGCACAGTTCATTAAAACTTTCTACAGTGATGGAAATGTTCTGTATCTCTGCTATCCAATATGGTAGCCACTCACCACAGTGGCTATTGACTCTTTGAAATGGCTAGTACACTGCTAAATTGAATGTTTTAATTTAACTTAACAGCTTAATCTTAAATAGCTAGATATAGCTAACGTCAACCATATGTGATAGCACATCTCTAGACATCTTTGGCCACGATCGTTCTTCCCGGTTTCATTTCTTTTTCTGTACTCCTAAGATCCTTGAGTTTTGTGATATTGTGATTTAAGATGGGGATGGGGGAAATGCTGGTATTCTTTTTTCCCTACCTGATGCAGTGGTCATGGGACCAGGGCTGGAACTGTAAGGCTGATAGGAGGGATGATTCCTAAGCAAAGATCTGTAACTGTGTTTTTAACCTTTACATCAGAATTCCTAAGGGACTGATGGGGCAGGATGTGCCTTCACCTCATCCGGTAAAATTGGGATTAACAGTGAATGCAGCTATATTGCCTGGTTGTGAAGATAGCCCACTAGTTCTGTACCTATGTAATCTACGTGACTATGTGAACAGGAGTAGACTGAGGGGGAGGGACTTGCTGCCTACAATCTAGACCAGCACAGTGGCTGAACCCATCCGATGGTGTAAAAGTCTGAGTATAAATAGAGAGAAGGAAAAGTGGTAGATGAATAAATGGGTTATGTAATGAGGGAAATCCAACGTGATACTAGCACCTCTAAAGAAGCTCAGAGCAAGAGATGGTACTGTCTCTTCGCTCAAGTATACCAGATGCCTGAAAGGGTAAAGTCATATGTTCCTGACATCACGTCTGCTTTGGAACCCAGTAAAATCAAATGGAAGTCTGCAAACCTGCATGGCCTTGCCCTGGGAGATGTTTTCACAGGATATGATGATGGAATGGATATTTGCTAATGACTGAATGGGATTATAGTAATGTGCCAGTATCTTTTGACTTTTATGATTGTTTTGCTATAGGAGATTGTGTTCAAAGACCATGGAGGGGGAATGTTATATTGTAATTGATAATAAGAAATGTATATTTGGTCTTCATCTCTATTTCTGGCACAGAACTCTTAAAACCCTTGAAATTTCCTAAGTGATAAAGGTGTCTTTTGTTATGTTAGTGAGGTGACTTCTGGACTGCACCAAAGCCTCTTGGGGTGGTAATAATGAGGGCATGACCAGGGAGTTAGATAGATGAGTTAGCAATTCAGGGCCAAATATCACACAAAGATTTTCTTGGACAGGTGTCATATGCCCCTGTATTCAATGAATAGGAATCTTAGAACTGCACTAAAGGCATGGTTTCTATCAGATGGGAAACAATGCTCATTAATTGTTTGTGAAATAAAACTGGATAAAACGTAAATGTAAGTTATATGTTTTATTTTATTTTTTAAAAATTATTTATTTATTTATTTATTTTTGGCTGCGTTGGGTCTTCGTTGCTGCGTGCGGGCTTTCTCTAGTTGGCGGCGAGTGGGGGCTACTCTTAGTTGTGGTTCACAGGCTTCTCATTGCGGTGGCTTCTGTTGTTGCGGAGCACGGGCTCTAGGCTCACAGCCTTCAGTAGTTGTGGCACGCGGGCTTCAGTAGTTGTGGCTCATGGGTGCAGTAGTTGTGGCTCATGGGCTCTAGAGTACAGGCTCAGTAGTTGTGGCGCACGGGCCCAGTTGCTCCACGGCATGTGAGATCTTCCCAGACAGGGATCGAACCCGTGTTCCCTGTATTGGCAGGCAGATTCTTAGCCACTGTGCCACCAGGGAAGTCCCAGTTATATGTTTTAGATATAAAATGTATAAAGTATAAACCACATATACACTGAAGAGAAATATACAGGTCTAGGGTGAATACTTCCTGCCATCAAGTAGTTCATATTCTTGATAGAGAAACAAAGACATAGACAACTAGATGGAACAATGCCATAATGCTATATTAATTTGAATAAAAGATGAAGGTAAAAGTGATTAACTCTGTTTCTTATGATCACATTCTATTTTTCCAAATATGAATCCACCATTGTGCAGTGTTTTGAGGGTACAGAGATGTTTATCAGATAGAGGAATGGATGACATCTTAACAAAGAGCTTTACTTCTGGTTCTTGTAATCTGAGCCTCACCTCATTACAGCTCCTTAAGATGCTTTCAAACTACCAATTCTAGACCAGTTTTAAACCTGAATACTTAGACAACTTTCCTTGCAGCTGCAGATAAACATTCAATCAATGTTGGTGGAACATCTACCAGGAAGATAGAAGATCATCTTTGGAAGATAATGTATAGGTCCTTGTCCTCAAATAGCTTAGAACAAGAATAATGCATTTAAAATTTTACCACCAATAGAATAGAGTGTGCATTACATATCAGATGAATGGTATAGACGTTAAGTACTAGGCCAGTTCAGAGGAGGGAAGGATGTTTTCCAGCTGGTGTGATCCAGCTGTTGTGATTAATCAGCATGAGGATGCCCTGGGGGATGGTAGCTGGCTCTGTTTTCTGGGGCCTTTAGTGCTGACTTAGCCATTCCAGGAGTAAAGGAAACTGACTCCAGTGAAAAAGTCCCAGCCTGACTTCTTTTCTAGAAAAGCATTGGCAAGTGGACTCTCTATTGTAATTCGATGATGAACAGCTTGACACAACTGTCATGGATTGTCCTGCCTTCTCCTGGATGTGAATTAGATCCTTCTGTAAGCTGCAAAAATTCCTTAGGGTCACAAAGTACCATTCTGCTGTCTTGCTCTGCACATTATAAAAGGCTCCCTTAATTATGTACTTGGGAAAAGTACAAGGATTCTCATAATGTATTTGTAATTCATGGTCATGTGAAGTAAGATCTGTATTTGAATTCCCATTTTGTCATTTGCCAGCTGTGTGACCTTGGAGAAGTCAGTCTCTCTGGTCCTTCCTCACTCTCCCCCCCTCTGCCCCCATAGATTTCTGCTTTTAATCCTGAGTATGTAAGTGTTAAATGACATCACACATTTATCCAATAGTTACCATTCAGGTTAATAAGATCCAGGATCTGTAGTTTATCCATTTTCCTTTTCTTTTTTTTTTTAAATCAGATAATTCTTTCTGTTTCTAGTTTCCCCCTTTGGATATGGATTGCATTATACTATTTCCAATATAATTACCTCAAGAAGGGAGACAATCAAACTTCCACCAGAGGCACCTAAAATAAGGGCTGCACCTTTAAATACTGATAGGGAGACACCCCACCTAAATTTAGTCTATCATGGTTGTGCTACGGTATAGAGATATAGGCTTCATGAAAGATTATCCAATTAAGGATAATCACTTATTCCCTCTTCATCATTTATTCCCTCTTCAGCATTCTTTCTTTAGTTATATAGATCTCAATTTTGAATTATTTTCCTTCTCTGTGCAGAACTTTAAAAAAATACTTTATCTTTTAGAGCAGATTTAAGTTTACAACAAAATTGCGAGAAATGTACAGAGATTTCCCACATGTCCCCTTACCCCAGACAAGTATAGCATCCCCCCTTACCCACATCTTCCACCAGAGTGGTACATTTGTTACAACTGATGAACCTACATTGACACATCGTTGTCACACAAAATCCGTAGTTAACATTAGGGTTCATTGTTGGCCTTGGACATTCTATGGGTTTGGGCAAATGTGTAATGACATGTGTCCATTATTATAGTATCATACAGAGCATTTTCATTGCCTTAAAAATGCTCTATCCTCCACCTATTGTTCCTTCTCTCTGTCCCCAGCCCTTGGTAACCACTGATTTTTTACTGTCTCCATAGTTTTGTCTTTTTCAGAATGTCATATAGTTGGAATCATAGAATATGTAACCTTTTCAGATTGGCTTCTTTCACTGAGAAATATGCATTTAAAATTTCTCCATGTCTTTTCATGGCTTGATAGCTCATTTCTTTTTAGCACTGAATAATATTCCATTGTCTGGATGTACCACACTTCATCCATTTACCTACTGAAGGACATCTTGGTTGCTTCTAAGTTTTGGCAATCATAAATAAAGCTGCTATAAACATATGTGTGTGGGTTTTTGTGTGAGCAAGTTTTCAATTTCTTTGGAAAAATACCAAGGAGTGTGATTACTGGATTGTATGCTAAGAGTATGTTTAATTTTGTAAGATACTGCCAAACTTTCTTTCAAAGTGGCTTTATACCATTTTGCATTCCCAAAAGCAATAAATGACAGTTACTGTTTTCCACATACTCACCAGCATTTGGTATTGTCAGTGTTCTGTGTCTTAGCCATTCTAATAGGTGTGTAGTTGTATCTCATTGTTGTAATTTGCAATTCTCCAATGGCATATGATGTGGAAAACTTCTTTTAATACTTCTTTCAGGGTAGGTCTGTTAGCAATGGCTTTCCTCAGTTTTTGTTTGTTTGAGAAAATATTTCCCCCTCACTTTTAAAGGATAATTTTGCTGGATACAGAATGCTTAGTTGGGAAGATTTTCTATCAGCCCTTGAATATTTCACCCCACCTTCTTCTTGCTTGCATGGTTTCTGGTGAGAAGTCCACTATAATCCTTATCCTTGCTCCTTTATAGGTAAGGTGTTTCCCCCCATCTTGTTTCTTTAAAGATTTTGTTTTTGTCTTTGGTTTACTGCAGTTTGAATATAATATGCCTAGGTATATATATTTTTGATATTTACCCTGCTTAGTATTCTCTGAGGTCCCTGATCAATGGGTTAATGTCTGTCATTAATGTTGGAAAATTCTCAGCCACTATTACTTCAAGTATTTCTTCTACTCTGTTCTATCTTCTTCTGGTATTCCAGTTATCTATATATTACACTTAAAAAATTGTCCCACAGTTTTGGGTGTTCTGTTCCTATGTTTTAAACTCTTTTTTTCTCTTGGAGAAAGAGAGTTTGAAAAGTTTCTATCTGACCTATCTTCTAGTTCACTGATTCTTTCCTTGGCCATGTCCAGTCCACCAATGAGACCACTGAAAGCATTCTTCATTTCTGTGCAGTTATTTTTGATTTCTAGCTTTTCCTTTAGATACTTTCTTAGGATTTCCACTTCTATGTTTACATTATCCATCTGTTCTTGTATTTTTTTCTCTTTTACCTTGGATCCTTTAACATATTAACCATAGTTGTTTTTAAATTCCCTGCCTAGTAATTCCAAAATGGATGTCATGTCTGAGTCTGATTCCGATACTTACTTTGTCTCTTCAGACTTTTTTTTTCTTTCCTTTTAGCATGACTCCTAATTATTTTGTTGAATGCTGGACATGATGTAATGGGTAATAGAAATTGAGGTAAATAGATCTTTGGTGTGAGATTCTATGTTAATCTGGCTAGGAGTTGGGCTATATTTAATGCTATTGTAGCTGTAGGTTCTGGAGGCTTTAAACTCCCCCAGATGTCCTTGCTTTTGTCTCCCTTGTTGTCATTGGGCTTCCCTAAGAACTCCTCCTCAGATAGTCTCCACCTCAAATTTTGTACAGCTATAATCCACTGTTATAGTAGAGTCCTGTTGGTATGGTGGTAAGTTTTGAAGGAGGAGGAGCATTCTAAAATCTTACGATTAAATCTAAGTCTTTTAGTGGATCTGTGTTTCTGAGCTGTGACCTTCACAAGTGTTTCTTAGTCCCCGCCCCCATCATTTTTTTTCACTCCTAGGTGAGACAGCAAAATTAGAGAGGGCTGGATTTGAGAAATGCAGTTTCCCCAGGTGGAATAAACCTTTGAAAAGGCATTTCCTCCAGAGAACAGGCCTTTGTTATAAAGATTGCTCAGGGTATATTTCACAATGGTTACTTTTCCTCTCCTTTTGCTGGAGCCAGAAAGGGATGTTTCTTGGCTCTTCAGTGTAGGAAACTGGTGGAATCCCTGGAGGTAAAAGCAATGAAAGTGTACAGGTCCCTCTAAGACTGTGTTCCAAAGAGTTTCTCACTCAAGCTAATGCACACTCAGCCCTGGGCAATTCATCCAAATTACCATTTAAGTGTTGCTACCAGTTTATGGCTCCAGCAACTTCAGCTCCAGGATCTTGGCAATGAGGCTCTGAATTTGCCCGTCTCTCCAGATTTCCAGTGCTAAAGATGTACACTTTGACTGTTGTATTTGAATGGACCCTCCAAGTTAGCTGAATTTTTCATATGTGTCCTTCTCACATGCAAATCAACCTTGGCTCTGAAATAACACTTGGTTTTCAAGCTTTTTGTTTAGGTTTCTTCTAGGGAGGCATTGGGAACACAAGGAAAGACAAGCTTTGCATTATATTTTGCATCTAATGAATTCTTCAGCTTCTGTTTTATTTCTTGGGCTTATGGAAACAAGTTTTTATAATTACAGAGGGACACCCTGAAAAATCTTGTAATTCCTTATATCTGTGATTCTTAGTTTATGTTTGAGATTGAGATAAATAGGAAGAAACTTATGTGGCTTCATAGGTTTTTTTCCAATAGGAGATCAGAGCATTTGGTGGTAAAAACTCTCCACTTATTCTGCTATTTTCCTCATTTTTTTTTCCCATGGGATGTAAACGACTGACCTATTATCAAATCAGGATAGATGGAAGAGAACTGGCCTTCTCTCTTCAGGTCTGTGCTGGCTCATGAAACCTGGAAGATTTCCTGTCCCTTCCCTCAGGCCATGCAGACATGTGTGTTGCAGCTGCATTTATTAACCTGGTTGGTCGTCCTCCTGAACTGGATAGCCACACAATCTACCACCAACTACCATCGTGTATGGTATATCTTAGAAAATGAATCATTTAAGAACACTTTAAAAATATAAACGATATTTTTATTTCTTTATATTACATAAACTGGAAAATAGAGATAAATAACAAGCCAATTTATTTCACAATGAATTTTCCCTTTTTATAGTACATTTCCTTCCTTCTTTTTCTTATATATGTTTTTCATATAAATGCAGTCACAGTTAACGTAACTACATAATGTAGTTAACGTGTCCATGGTATAGTGAACGTCTAGTCATTCTGATATGTGGGATTTTCCACCCACAGCACCAAGGAATTCTTCAGCACCAGCTGGGTGTCCTACAATTCAACTCAATTCTGACACTATCTACCCAGAGATAGCATCAGGTTGCACAGGTTAAGGGCTCAGTCCCACAAGACTGCCCTCTGCTTCAGATTCCAATCACACGTCCAGGTTGTCACCTGGGCTTCTGACAGACTGGCTATAGATCAGAGGTTCCCACGACCCCCTCCTTGGGTTCAGTTGATTTGCTAGAGCAGCTCACAGAACTCAGGAGACTAGTTTACTCACTAGATTACCATTTTATTACAAAGGATATTACAGGATAAGAATCAACAGCCAGATGAAGAGATACATAAGAAGGTTTTGAACAAAGGAGCTTCTGTCCCCATGGAGTTTGGGGACCTGACACGGTGGCACATGAAAGCACTCTGGTTCACCAACCTGGAAGCTCTTTGTAACCCCTCTTTTTTGGGTTTTTATGGAGGCTTCATTACATAGGCATGATTGATAAAAATCGTTGGCCATTGGTGACTGATTCCACCTCCAGCCCCTCTCTCCTGCCTGGAAATCAGGGGATGGGATTGAAAGTTCCAACCCTCTATTCATGGTTGGTTCCCCTGGCAACCAGCCACCCCAACCCCATCTTTAGGGGATTTCTAAAAGTCATCTCATTAACATAAACTCAATTGTGATTGAAAAGTCCGTGTTATGAATAGCAAGACACCTATTTCACCTTTATGGCTCTGAAGCCGTTTGAGGAACTGGGGACAAGAGACCAAATATTATAACAAAAGATCCCCTCACCCTTTTTTTTTTTTTAGTTGAAATATAGTTGATTTACAATGTTGTGTTAGTTCCAGGTGTATGGCAAAATGATTCAGTGATACATACATATATATCTATTTTTTTTCAGATTCTTTTCCCTTATAGATTATTATAAAATATTGAGTATAATTCCAAGGGTTTTAGGAGCTGCGATCTAGGAACCATGTACAAAAACAAAAATATGTATTTATAACTTATATAATATTGCACATCAACTAAACTTCCATTTTAAGAATTAAATTTAAATAGTAAAATAAAATATAATCCCTTAAAAATGTATTTATTATAAATCACAGTATCACACATAATTAATGCTAAGAAAGCAGGATACAATTTGTCATGGCAGGCAAGAAAGGACTAGGCAGCTAACTGACCTTCTGCTCTCAATCTGTACTCACATTGGTGCCAGAGACTTCAAGGGGGTGCGACCCAAAGGTATTTCTTTGACGTGAAGTCATATTTTCTGATGGCAGTTATGGGAAATGAGATTGGAAAGGGTTAACAGATGGTTTTCAGTTCCTTCAAGAACCCTGCTGACTTTTGTACAGTAAAATAATAAAGTTCCAATTTGGGAGAAAATTTGCTACTGTGACACTAATACAGCCCCAGGCTATTAGAAGATTAGATGAGCCCAAAGCCTTATGAGCCATCAGCTGTGGCGCTGGAGGGTGATTCAGCATGTCGGTTGCTGGGAGCAGAGCTGTTAATTGGAACGGGAGAGAGAGGAGCCCTAGTTTGGCAGATCAGGTTTAAATGGGTGGATTGTCTGACGGAGACTTTTTCTGTTCTCTTCTGGCTTTGTTCAATGCTTATAGCCAGACTGCCCTGCTCCCAGATGGACGTTGCTTGCCTTGGAATGCCTTTTTTTTTTGTTTTGTCGCTTTGTAGTTCCAGATTTCATAGGGCTTGGGTAAGTGAGAGGAGCAATATAGCCTACTTTCATCATCTGACTCTGTGATTTCTCTGGAACCATATTTTACTTTCCAGCTCATTTCATTCTTCTGTCAGCATTGTCCTATGCTCCTTCCCTCCTAATCATAGAGCAGGCATTGCTGCAAGTTTATTTTCAGTACAGTTCAATTCAGCAAGTGTTTATTAGGTCCCTAATGAGATGGCAAGAGCAGAGGATGTGGTAGCCAAAGACCTAAGTTCAGAAACTGCTTTTACTACTTAGATAGATAACTTGTAAGTTTGATTAGGTCCCATTTATTTATTTTTGCTTTTATTTCTATTGCCTTGGGAGACTGACCTAAGAAAACATTGCTATGTCAGAGAATATTTTGCCTATGTTTCCTTCTAGGAGTTTTACGGTGTCCTGTCTTTTTAAGTCTTTAAGCCATTTTGAGTTTATTTTTGTATATGGTATGAGGGTGTGTTCTAACTTCATTGATTTACATGCAGCTGGCCAGCTTCCCCAACACCACTTGCTGAAGAGGCTGTCTTTTCTCCATTGTATATTCTTGCCTCCTTTGTCAAAGATTAATTGATCATAGGTGTGTGGGTTTATTTCTGGGCTTTCTATTCTGTTCCATCGATCCATTTGTCTGTTTTGTGTCCATGCCACACGGTTTTGATTACTGTGGCTTTGTAGTGTTGTCTGAAGTCTGGGAGGGTTATGCTTCCAGCTTTGTTCTTTTTCCTCAGGATCGCCTTGTCAATTCTGGGTCTTTTGTGGTTCCATATAATTTTTAGGATTATTTGTTCTAGTTCTTTAAAAAAAATGTAATGGGTAATTTGATAGAGTTCACATTAAATCTGTAGATTGCTTTGGGTAGTATGGCCATTTTAATAATTCTAATTCTTCCAATCCAAGAACATGGAATATCTTTTCATTTCTTTGAGTCATCTTCAATTTCCTTGATCAATGTTTTATAGTTCTCAGCATATAAGTCTCCAACCTCCTTGGTCAGATTTATTCCTAAGTATTTTATTTTTGGATGCAATTTTAAAAGAGATTTTTTAAAAAACTTTCTCTTTCTGATATTTCATTGTTAGTGTAAAGAAATGCTACAGAATTCTGTATGTAGTAACTCTTCTGACGGCTACCTCTTGCGTTTATTACTATTTGCTGACTCTTCCATTTTAGAGTAAAATCTATTGACTTCCTATCATTGAAGATGTGAATTTATCTCTATTTCATCTCTTTTCCTAAACAACCCTTCCCCACCACCATATTAGTTTCCTGCTGCTGCTATAACAAATTACCACAAACCTAGTGGCTTGAAACAACAGAAAAAATGTATTCTCTTGTATTTCCATAAGTCTAAAATTAGTATCACTGGGCCAAAATCAAGATATTGACAGGGCAGCGCTCCCTCCAGAGGCTCTGGGGGAGATTCTATTCCTTGCTTCTTTTGGCTTCTGGTGGCTGCCAGCATTCCTTGGTTTGTGACCACATCACTTTGATTTAAGCCTCCATCTTCATACTGCGCCTTCTCCTCTGTGTGTCTGTCTGACCTCCATATGGCTCCCTTTTATATGGATACATGTGATTACATTTAGGACCACCAGGTAATCCAGGATAATCTCCTCATCTCAAAATCCTTAATTTAATCACACCAAACAAGGACCCTTTTCTTTTTCAAATCAGGTCACAATTACACATTCCAGGGATTAGGGTCTGATATCTTTGGGGGACATTATTCAGCCTTCTTCACCACCTGCATTCATTATGGATTAATTTGATGTTTTGTTCAGCTAATATTTTGTGCTGACAGTTTTTCTTATGATTATGTAGATATTGTGCACAGCTGAACCATGTAGTATACTATGATGGCATTTCTTATATTGTTCACCATGTGTTTTCTTTGGAGGAAACCATTTTTGATTTGTGGGTTTTTTTATTAGTTTTCTAGGTGCTCTTCACCAAGTCAGTCTCAATCTTTCCCACAGAATCATGAAACTCCTCTCAATATGGATAAGCATATGAGGGGCTCCTCGTCACTCTTCTCTTTTTTGATTGGATGCTCCAGTGTGGGTTGGCTGCTCTGTCCTGTGGCATAGCTGTCATCTCAAGACTTCTCTCCACCATTGTCCTCACCTTTCCTTGATCCCTTGCTTGTGCTGGAGCCTCTGTCTCTTGGAGCCCATGTCTTTTCTCTTCATGGTTTTCTTCCTTGTTCTGATAGAGTAAATCATGGGGTGGGTTTTTTGGGTGCCTGAAAGATAACATGTTGGAGATCCTTTATTTCTGAAAATATCTTTATTCCACCTTCATCTTTGATTAATAGTTTGGGTATATGATCAAGACTGTACCAAACAAATCCCAGAATTCTCTGAGGGTTGGTTTCCAGGGGTCACTCCTGGTACCAAGTCCTATATCAGCCAGGTTTCAATCAGAAAAGAGAAACCACATTACGTACTTGAAAGAGATAATTTAATATAAGGAAGGTAAAACAGGTGCTGGAGAACTGAAAAAGTGAAAAAGGGCCCCGAAGGAAACACAAAGATAATAATTGTAGGAAGAGGTAGCATACTTAGGGCAACGAAGGGAAGGTGTTGGGATCCTTAGATCCAGAAGCTTGAAGGAGGAGCCTCATGGTGTTAAGATCCAGACCCCAGATGAAGAGGTGCGGGCCAGCCAGTGCTGAGCTGTCTGAGGGGTAGCAAGAGATTGGTTCTGGAGTTCTAGAAAAATAAAATACCCAAAGCCTGGAGAGTGATCAACTGCCCCAGCCAGCGGAAGGGCTGTTACAGAGATGATGCTGATGGGAGTAGAAGGAAACAGGAAAGAGCCTGTCCTCGTCCCTTCTCCAGAATCCCAGTCTCCCTCTCTGCCACCTATTGGCAGACTCTAACGGGAAGCCAACTAGCGAAGGAGAAATGTGTGGCAGAGTCCCAGCTGTGGGGGGATTGAGGCTAAGGGGAAAACTCAAAACCCGGCACAGTCGTCTTCCTGCAACTGGCGTTGCTAGAAGTTTAGAATCTTCTCTGTAACCTTGGTGTTATAAAATTTCACTTAAAGTACCGTTGGGTGGATTTTCCTTTCAATGACTGAGTTAGGCATTGGTGGGTCTTTTCAATCTGGAAACTATATTCAGTTTTAGAAAAATGTCTTACATTACTACTTTGGTCATTTTAGCCCCTCCATTGTCTTTATCTTTCTAGAATTCATACTGTATATCTCCTTTACCTCTTTGATTGTCTAATTTTCCTATATTCTTGTCTTGTGTTTCTTATCTCTTTTTCTTCTTGTGATGCTGATTGTGAGATTTTTTTCTCAACTTTCTATTCTAACCCTTTTAAGTTTTAAAATTTCTGCTAATATATTTTTAAATTTCCAAGACCTCTTTTTTAATCATCTTGTCTTTTTTAAATGGCACTCTATTTAACAACAAATAGCACTCTTCATAGATCTTGATCTTGTTTCATCCTTTCTTATATCTCTTATGCTATATTAAATATACTAAAAATTTTTCTTCTACTGCACTTATTGTCTTTCTCGGTGTGTCTGTTATGTTATAGGCTTTCCTCAAATCTCGGATACTGATTGGCCATCCTTTTGAAGGACCAAGTACTCAAAGGCTGAATGGAACAGCTGTGTGTTGGGACAGGGCTCTCTGATTGCTGAATCTCACTATAGGAAACTCAAGTAAGAACCTGGGTAATTACTTAGTAATCAAACAGCAATATCTATAGGTATTTTTGGTCTGCCTCCCCACACCCCCATCCTTGGACCTGTCAGGTTGCACAGAGAGGAGCTTTTTAGTTTCCAGCCGGGGGCTGTATCCTGGTTGCCTTCTCTGAGAGTTAACTAGGGAAGGTGGAGGTGAAGGTGGAGGTGCCCACCATTCATGACTCATCTTCTATCGAAAGCTCCTGTGTTCTATGCAGTGTCTCCCTCCTTCCCATTACCGTGCCTAGTATTCCTGCTTCCAGAGCTTCTTCGTTTACTCTGTTCAGAGAATAAACCTCCCCTCCTCTGCCAGGATAGGAGATGGCGTGATGTTGGCTGTACACGCTGGGCGAGACCTGGGAGTCTATCTCTTCCTTGCACAGACTTCCAACCAGTTCTTCTCTTTTCCTCCCTCACCCTCATTCTGGCCTTTGGAGGCTCCTGCTGCCACCAAGTGCTGAGCTTTTGGAGCAGCCCTCTCCCTCAAGCAGAGAGATGTGAGAGCTCATCTCCTTTGGACGTGCATACTGCCCCGTCAGGACTGAAAACCAGCAGGCACAAGCGTATTTCAGTTGGAAAAGATATTGTAGGAAGTTTACTAAATACTTGTTCCACTGCAGTGAGAAGGTTTTATGATATAAGCATTCCCAGGAGCCCCCTTTTGGCTCCACTTTACACACTCACTCAGGACAACTGGGTGTGGACAGATCTTTGACCAATTATGTGCTGCCCACCGCGTTCTTCCTGCCTTGTTTTAAGCACCCACGTGACCCTCACATCCTCCGTGAAGCCTTCCTGACTACTGCAGTTCACACTTCCGTCTTTCTTTCTGGTTCTAACTCTCCAGGGTGCCTATCCCTAGGCTTCCCTGGGACATCTTCTCACCTTGCTGTCTAGTATGATTTATTCATTGTTTAGGTGTTTACCACTTTTGCCCTGCACGGATGGTGGGTACTTTGGGGGGATGGTGGAGCCGAATTCCACTTGTTTGTATCCCTCCATTCTGTGCAGAGTGTCTTCTTACACACACACACACACACACACACACAAACCCTCCCATTACTTCGACCAGCAGTTATTTGATTATGAATAAATAATGACTGAGGGGAATATTAGTATCACACATATATAGTTCTCTATAAAAAACCTTCGCATGCTTTATGCCACTTAATTTTCATAATTGGGGAGGAGGATGTGTTGTACCTTTTTGATGGCTGAAAACACAGAGGCTCAGAGAGGTGAGATAACATGCAGGACTGACAGCCACGTCTTTCCTTCTGACAATCAAACACTCTTTATTTTGGACACAAATATTCTTAGCAACATTATTTGTAATAGGTCTAAACTGGAAACAACCAAAATATCTAACCATCTGAAGATGAATGGATGAGCAAATGATGGCAAATCCATACAATGAGGTACTACCCTGCAATGAAAAGGAATGAATGATTGATACACAACGTGGATAAATCTCAAGATAATTATACTGAAAGCAAAAAGCCAGACAAAAAAAAGAATGCATCCTGTAGGGTTCCACTTATGTAAAACTCTAGGAAATGCAAACTAACGTATAGCCACAGCAGATCCTGTGGTTGCCTGGGGATGCGAGTGAGAGTCAGACACTCTTTGCCATGCACTACAGCTGACTCTCTCACAAAAGGAGGGCTGGCAGACCCTCACCCCACCTGCTCACAGAGGGGCAGCCTTGGCCCTGGCAGCACACGAGTAGGTAAGTGACCCGACGAGGCTGGCAGAGCCCAGGTGTCTAGTCTCCCAGTCTCCTTAGACCCCACTTCTTCTCAGACCAATGTGGGATTGTTTTGTCATAAAAATACAAGTGTAGTCATAAAACATGTCTTTGTGGGAGAAAAAAGTTCCCAGGCCTAGGAATGTGTGTGTGTAAATGTGAGACAAGCTAAGACAGGTGTCCCCCCCCCCCCTTCCCTCCCCTAGCCCGGGGCCAGGGTGGCCAGGTGTGAGCTCGCGCTAACCTACAACGCTAGGGAAGCCCTGAAAGGCAGATGGCATCTGATACCTTCTGTATCAGGCTTAGAACAGTTTCCCAAAAGCTTTGCATTCTCTGGGTCAAGAGCTCTGTTTTTTTTTTCCCCCCCCGCCAAACACATGTGTATTTCAGCAGAAATTCAATCCCCAGAGTTCCAACTCCTTCACACTTACATCAGTTAAAATAGCATTTCTGAAGAGACATGTGATCCTGCAGAAGTCTCTGGAGACTAAGCTCGGCTTGGTAGCCCTTCTCATTTCTTGACCTTAAACCAAAAAAGAGGAAGTCACATTTCATTTTCTAGATCATCTTGACAAAGTCTTTCCTTCGGATTGGCCTGGATTGAATCTTCTGCTCTCATGGATTCTTTTGCCACATTGTCACATCGCTTTGCCTGATAGGAGCAGCTGTCAGACTCCAGGCTGTGGCCGGTGGGCTGTGTCCCTGAGTCCCAGCTGCCTGCTTCCTCCGTAGAGCTGACCCGAGGGAGGCTGGGGCTCTGCACCAGGTCAGGTGAGTTGTAGTTCCCGAAGGATCCTAGAGGTTACCTTTCACTTCCTTGTTCCCCCTTCTAGAGATGAAGAAACTCATGCCCAGGGGGCAAGTGTCTTCCTAGGATCACACAGATAATGAATAGAGATTCCCATTTTTTTAGGGACCGAAACTGCCAGACATCATGCTAAATGTTCTACATTGATTATCTTATTTATCTTGTTCAGTAATTCATTACTAAGTCACTGTTAACCCATTTTACTGATGGGAGAAATGAGGCAATTTGTCTAAAGTCACAGTGCTTCCATGGCAGGATGGAGATTGGAACCATGTGCCCACGTTTGTGTGTTTCTCTTAACAAATGTGCTATTTGGTTCCTGCAGGACTTGGGGGTGCGAGGAGGAGGCAAGAACCCAAGCCTCTCCACACCTGTCCTCTAATGTGTTTCTTGGTTTTGACATTCAGAATATTTTATGTAACCACTAGACTTCAGTGTATATGTCTAGTTCCTGAAAACTTGAAGCTATTTTCGCCTGACTTTGGTGTTGTGAGAGCTAATACTAGGTGATGCTGTTGATTTAGCTTTCCACGCAGTTGTTTTCTTTCTAACCCAGTCTAGCCCCTCCGTATCTCTTCTGTTCATATCTTCCATCTCTTGTTGGCACCCAGTTCTCTCTTCCTTTTAGAAAGTTTCAAGAAAGGATCTACTCTTGGTGACTGATCACTCAGTGTAAACTTCAGCCAATCGAGACTTCTGCTGGGGGTATTTGTCTTATTCCTGATGGTGGAATGGAGAGATTTCAAGGAAGAAGGATAAAAGCAAGGAAATGCCACTCACTGGGATGTATTTTGTGTCAGGTATTGTGCTAGATTCTGTTACATAGCTTTACTTATAAAACACTTCCTTTCCTCCTCCCCGTTTTTAACAGATAAGGACACTGAAGCTTAGAGATGTTAAATAACTTGCCCCCAGTCCTCAAGTAGTGACTTCTATTTGTGGGATTACTTCCACTGTACTATCAGCTAGAAGGGGAGGATTTTGAGGGTGATCAGTTCGGGAAGGAGGGGCTTCCCTGCGTCCTTGGATCAACTGTGAGAGGCTGACCTCTACTGGAGCACATAGCACTTGAACATGAAAAGGGAGAAATAATTTTCTTAGCCTCAAGTGATATTTTCTCACATTTTGGAGAGGAATCTATTTAACATAGCTATGCCAAATGCCTTCTACCTATGAAATACTGCCCTAACTGCAAAGGTAAAGCAAATATAAATCAATGGGCCTGTGTAAGTAACAGTAGGAACAAGCGTCCTACACCCGGTGTGGCCAGCTTCACCAGGGAGGTATTTCCAAATAGTGAAAGACAAGTCTCTTCTCGAAGGACTCGAAGACTCTGGTTTAGCCAAAGAGCAGCCCTTCTCTAGGTATATCCTTCTCATATCATATTCCATGTGTTATAATATGCACATCTGCATTCTGTGTCATTATTTTTGTCCCCTTGTCCATTTTTTTTTTCATGCAACATTGATTCTTTAAACAGCCATGTTCTCTGAGAATCACATAAAATGGGTTTGAGACACAGAGAGCTGACTCTTATGAATGTTTTATTTACTTATCTGTCATTCTTATCAGTGGCCTTCTCCCCTGTCTCTGGTTACCTTTTTCACTTAGCTGGCCAACTGAGAATTAAGTGAAGGATGGAAATAAATTGGCAGATTGCCTCAGCTGCTAGACAAGGGTTCTTTCTTTCTGTGGTTTAGATTCACAAAGGGTTTTGTGGGCATTGGAAGTTGGTACAAAGCAGCATGGTCTAAAGGTTGCAGCCCAGAAGGATAAATGAAGAAGTCAAGTTCGTTGGCTTCATGCTGCCAGTTTTTGATGTGATGAAGTCACTTGTATCTTTTTTTTTAAATTGAGGTATAGTTGATTTATAATGTGATAGTTTCACGTGTAAAGCAGAGTGATTCAGTTATCTATTATCTATGTATCTATCATCTATCTATCTATCTATCTATCTGGTTTTTTCCAGATTCTTTTCCCTTATAGGTTATTGCAAGATACTGAATATAATTCCCTGTGCTATACAGTAGGTCCTTGTTGCTTATCTATTTTATATATAGTCATGTGTATCTGTCAATCCCATACTCCTAATTTATCCCTCACACCCTTTCTCCTTTGGTAACCATAAGTTTGTTTTCTGTCTGTGAGTCTAGTCATTTCCACTTCTTGTCCCTTTCCAGCACTTGGAAAAATTATTTGGAATTATAGTTGATTATTATTATTATTTTACATTTTATTTGGAAATGAGTTTTAACTGACCAGAGAATGTGTCTACTGCAGTTGTATAGCACTCAGCTTGAATGGCATCATTTAGCAGCTGGGGATCATGTACAAAATCACTCTGCATATAAAAGAAGCACTTCTCTATTAATTTCTAATGTTTTTATTGTGCTCGTCTTATTACAAAAGTATTTCATGCAGAAAATTTGAAAAGTACAGATAAGCAACAAATAAATACATAAAAACCACTTGAATCCTGTCACCCAAAGATATCCACTGACAACATTTTATATTATTTTTTATGCTTTTTAAATGCATCTTTTAACATAAGCAATACTATGCTATTCACAATATTTTTTGAATTCCTTTTTCTTTCAGCAATATATCTGAATATCTTTCCATGTCATAAAAATCTTCTAGAATATCGTATTTCATGGTTCCTTAGTATGTGGTTCATATAGGAATATCATAATTTATTTAACTATTTTTTAGGAATATTTAATTTATATCCAACATTTTGTCATTTTGTCACATTTTTGCTCTAAACATCTTTGTTGCTAAGACTTTGTGAACATTCATGCTTTATTCTTTAGATCAAAGTCTAAGGGTACAAAAAATTTAAGGGTTTTGATATTTGTTGCCCAACTGATCCCAAGAAAGTTGTATCGGTGTATACTGCTACCCATCGAATCATACTTGGGAAAATAGTAGGTGATCGATTATTTTAAAACTTTGCCAATTTGATAGACTAGTGTCACATACGTATTTAAATTTCTTTGATTATTACTGAAATCGAACAGTTTTTGGATTTTTATAATATACTACTGATTTTTTTTAACATCTTTATTGGAGTATAATTGCTTTACAATGGTGTGTTAGTTTCTGCTTTATAACAAAGTGAATCAGTTATACATATACCTATGTTCCCATATATCTTTAACCTTTAAAAGCTCTTTATTTTAATTTGTATATAATTACATTAAGAAATACATAAGGCATGGTTCTGAAGACAAACTGACTGGGGTCCAGCCCAAGCTCTGCCATTGCTGGTCATGCTTAGAAAGACCTACATTCAAGACCATATTAATATTAACTCCTATTTTTTCCAGGTACTTTGGAGTGCAGTTTTCTACACTTCTACATTAAAAAAAACTATGTTAAAAGGACTTCCCTGGTGGCGCAGTGGTTAAGAATCCACCTGCCAATGCAGGGGACACGGGTTCGAACCCTGGTCTGGGAAGTTCCCCCATGCCACGGAGCAACTAAGCCCGTGCGCCGCAACTACAGAGCCTGAGCTCTAGAGCCCGAGAGCCACAACTACTGAGCCCATGCGCCACAACTACCAAAGCCTGCGCGCCTAGAGCCCGTGCTCCACAATAAGAGAAGCCACCGCAATGAGAAGCCCGTGCACCGCAACGAAGAGTAACCCCCACTCTCCACAACTAGAGAAAGTGCGTGCACAGCAAACAAAGACCCAATGCAGCCAAAAATAAATAAATAAATAAAAACAAAAAGCAAAAACTATGTTAGTGGTTTGGTTGGTTATTCTCCACCACCCCTCTCCAGGTCCATTTCCTACCCTTTTCCAGCTGCTCTGTGCCACAGGGGCTGCAGGAATGGGTTGCACCAGTAGGCTGTCTTGCCTTTTGGCTTTGGTTGGGTCCAGCCAATGGCTGGCAGTGAACGAAAAGGGAGAGGCTGGAATATTCTATTGCAGAGAACAGCATGTGTTAGGCTGAGGAGTTTGGCTTTAAAACTATACCTAGAGGGAAACTGAGAAGACTTTTAGGTAGAGGAGGAAGAGGATCAAAAATCAAAGTGGCAAATTAAGACAATTTGGTGGCACTGGGCAGGCTCGCAGAAGGCTGAAGTCAGAAAGCACCACGGGAATGCTAGAATTACAGTAATGAGGCTGAACTTGTATAGGTTGACTACGGGGGAGGAAAATCATAAAGAACTGATTTAAAAGACACTTCTAAAGAAAATGGACTGGTCTTAGGGTGTGTAAGGAATTGAAGAGTAACACTGCTAGTATATCATTTCCTGACTCTTGCCTTTCTAGTGTGACATCCCACTTGGATCTTTGCAGGGAGAACCTACCTAATGTCTAATAAGGAGAACAGCTTCCTTTATCATCTTGTTACTAAAGCCAAACAATGTTTGTGTATTTTCTCTTTTGTTTGATTTCCAGGCTTTAGAATATTATAATTTCCTGAAAACATATACTTAAAATAACAATGACTAACTTTTTTTCCCTTAGTACTTACCTATTATCTCATTTAATATTTCTCTTCCTAGTTGGCCTAAATGTTATTGCATAATCAGTTGAAAATCCTAATTGGGAGGCCGCCTGGAATAGAGAAGAAATATGGACAGGGAGGCAATCAGAGCTGGTGCCAAGCAAAGTGAGGCATCTACGTGTGTCTTTCCTCTTAAAGACTCTCCAGCTGCTCGTGTGCTGTCCTTTGGTAACTTCTTTATCCTCTAAATACTTTACTTGAAAATACGATTTCATCTGGGTGTAAAGTATGTGAAAATGTGGGAAGGAGAGAGAATTTAGTTATAATACTTTGAGATATATGGTAGATCTGGACTTCTTTGCCATTGGCACTGCTTTCTCTTAGGCATTTACCAAGATATTAGTTTTGGTCTGATAATTGAGCAATGGTCATTGTATCGACTAGTCACATCGAAAGTGATTTTAGATATTGTGTAATCCAATCTCTTCATTTTGCCCACAAGGAAACCAAAATTCAAATCCCCTCTCTTTATCCCTTGGTCTCCTCACACTGGAAATCTTTTACTTTCTGTGAATCAGCTCCATTAAATGCTATTGACATTTGGATAACTTGGAGGTGCCTGGCAAAATGTGATGACCCTCATCATGAGCCCTGGGTCTCTCCTCCAGCTCGTTGGTGATTTCTTCATGTTGTCAGCACCTATTCAGATTTTATATTTGCTTTTACTTCTGAGGGTGTTGATTTTGGTGAGGACTAGAGCACATTGGGGCTGGGTAAGGAGCAAGTGACCTTTGCTCAGCAGGGTTCAATAGAAGAAATGGAGAAAGAGGTACACCTGTGACCTGTAGGGCAAAAAGGTAAGGTTGTATCTGGACAGGACCCTCCAAGTAGCAGAAATTCTGTAGGATTAACTCATTTTCAATAGAAAAACCCCTGTGGGACTGGAATGCTATTCTCTTTTCCATGGTTTTAGATTTTCCTCTTTGTATATTTCTTCATTCTCCAAATTTTCTGTCATGAATGTCTAACTTTGGTATCCAGAGAAATTAATTTTATTTGTATATATCTATATCACAATTTCTAAAGGAACTAAAATGCTTGGGGGAAGCAGCTTTGAAAACTTTGTGGACAATTTTCAAGAAGATTGAAATGGAAGTCCTAAACAGCATTTCCTAAAGTGTTTTGTGGGAAGCAGTCTTGGAAAAAACGTTGCCTGGCCAAATACACTTGGAGCAATGTGGTTCAGCCTCTTCTTGGAGAATTATCATGCCCATTAAGGGCTCTGGAACTTTCTGCAGGAAAAATGAAACAAAACACGAAATTCTGTTTCAATTCTTTTAACTCAGTGTTTCAAAACATATCTGACTTAAGACTACTTTTTGTGCTTTAACATTCCAGCAAAACCAATATTTTTTGAAACACGCTTTGGGAGGGCACCCTTAAGAGAGTTCCACAGAAACTCTTTTCGAAGCCCCGTGGGTCTCAGAATAAGCCTTTTGGAGTCTGAGGCAACCAAATCATGATGTCTCTTCTTTCCTCTGTTGTTGTCCAGGTGAACATCAGTTAAAGTGGATATTAGAGCTTGCCTTGAAGGGGAGAAGAAGCCTTAAAACCACAAAACTTGGAGTAGGAGGGGGAGTGTCTTAATGGGGGAGGGTCAGACTTAAGGCCTGTTGGCAGGGGTACCCTTGCATCAGTGTAGCTGGAAGGGTCTCCCCTTCTCATTGGTCGCTAACTTCCTGAGTCACAGCCCAGGAGTCTGGTTGCAGCCACTTCCCCAGCCAGGGGGGGGCACCTCTCTTCTCTGCTGGAGGCCCCAGGGAGGTGACATCTGCATGTATTGTACTGGGTCCATCCTATGTGTACAGCAGCCTTCTAGGCACCCTGGGGTGGCCAAAGGAGACAGCTTCCCTCCTACCTTACAAAGCTAACAATCTAAGTTGAGAAGATGAGGCACATCCATATAAAGTGTCAGAAAATATAAGGTTATCATATTGTGCTTTGTCATGTGATACAGATTTTAAGGTATTGTAGGCATTTAGAGAAGAAGAGGACATCAGTGAGCTTGGGGTGATTAGACAGACTCTCCTAGGATGTGGCAAGTAGAGCCAGAGGAATGAATAGAATTTGAAAAGGTCGAGATGAGAGGGGAAGGCAGTCATGCAGGGGAAAAGCCTGGAAGAAGCACATGATCTGTCCAGCGGCAGCATCACCACGTCCCATCAGGAAGCCCCAGGCCACTCTGAAAGGTGCTATACTCAGCAGAGTTTTTCAATTAGATTCTAGGGGTGGCTGGAGGCCTGAGCACCTCCTCCACGCCTTCTTCCCTGGCCACCCTAGTCTCTTCTCTGCTGTGGCAGTTATGGTTGAGTAGCTGGTCCACACTTCACAGTTCTGGGCTTGCGTTTATGTCCTGTGGATGTATCTTGTTTCCTCGTTAGGCCTAACAGCATTTCGAAGGCGTGAGCACGATGGTCTTATTCTCTGCTTCCCCTTTCCCTCCTACCCGTTGGCCTAAAGCATGTCACACAATGCTCAGAATAGATCATGCACTTAGTAAATGTCTGTGGATGGATCTGCTGGGTTCTGAATAAAACCTGTGGCTTAGACGCACATCTATGACCTCATTACGTCATCAGTGACTGCTGGTGTCTCCATTGCACTGGGGGTCGTAAAGGGGATGGGGGAACCCCACACACTCCAAGGTGGTTAGAGAACCTCATCTAAAATCTCTCTTTTGAGGCCTAAGAGGCCTTTGCTGGCTCAATTCAGTGTAACAGTAAGCACTGGCTGAGTCCTAGCCTCAGTCTAGTTTGGTGTGTGTATTTGTGTGTGTAGCGGTGGGAGTGGAAGGGGAAGAATAAAGTGCAAAGACGATGTGGATGTCTTCCTACCCTCAAGAGGCTTACACTCTGGTAAGAAGAACCAGGGTGGGCACCATCACCTAGAAAGGAGTTGCCAGCCAGCCTTTAGGGGGATAGGGGTAAGAGGTGCCCCTTCAGTTACTTGTTGTTCAAGGAAGATGGCTCAGGGGTCTCTTCTGTTGCTTTCGGCAGAGCCTCTTTTCTCATTGATGCTGAGTAGCCTGCCAGCACCCTGGCCTCATCCCGCCTCCCCTCGTGCCCTGGGACAATGACAGGAGGCTGCTGCAGCTTCTTGGCGATTCCAGAGCAGCCCCTGTACCTCCAGGCACCGTCCACCAGAGGGTGCAAAACTAATGAGACACCCTTCATCGTGGTCTATTCAGCTTATCAAACCCGAGATTGGACAGCTGAGGAGAGAACTTCGTTTCCGGGAATTTTCCACTTCTGACTTCAGCCAGAAGGGTGTGAAAATGGACCCTTGAGACCCGAATAGAACATTTGGAGTAGATTTAGAAATTAAAAACGTATGTGCATGTGTGTGTGTGTGTGTGTGTAAAGAGGTCTTCTTTGTAGGCAGAAAGGAAGCGCTTGCCTACACGTGGGGTCTGGGAGACCTCCTGTCCTCACCCCAGATATTTTTACACCTCCTGGCTCAGTGCTAAACTTTCATGCCACAGAGTCGTAAAGGTGTTCAGGTATTAATACTCTAGGGAGGAGTAATAATGCCTCATATTTTTTTTTTATTGGAGTATAATTGCTTTACAATGGTGTGTTAGTCTTTGCTTCATAACAAAGTGAATCAGTTATACATATACATATGTTCCCATATCTCTTCCCTCCTGCATCTCCCTCCCTCCCACCCTCCCTATCCCACCCCTCTAGGTGGTCACAAAGCACCGAGCTGATCTCCCTGTGCTATGCGGCTGCTTCCCACTAGCTATCTATTTTACATTTGGTAGTGTATATATGTACATGACACTCTCTCACCCTGTCACATCTCAACCCTCCCCCTCCCCATATCCTCAAGTCCATTCTCTAGTAGGTCTGTGTCTTTATTCCTGTCTTGCCACTAGGTTCTTCATGACCTTTTTTTTTTTTCCTTAGATTCCATATATATATCTGTTAGCATACTGTATTTGTTTTTCTCTTTCTGACTTACTTCACTCTGTATGAAAGACTCTAACTCCATCCACCTCATTACAAATACCTCCATTTCATTTCTTTTTATGGCTGAGTAATATTCCATTGTATATATGTGCCACACCTTCTTTATCCATTCATCAGATGATGGACACTTAGGTTGCTTCCATGTCCTGGCTATTGTAAATAGAGCTGCAATAAACATTTTGGTACATGACTCTTTTTGAATTATGGTTTTCTCAGGGTATATGCCCAGTAGTGGGATTGCTGGGTCGTATGGTAGTTCTATTTTTAGTTTTTTAAGGAACCTCCATACTGTTCTCCATAGTGGCTGTATCAATTTACATTCACACCAACAGTGCAAGAGTGTTCCCTTTTCTCCACACCCTCTCCAGCATTTATTGTTTCTAGATTTTTTGATGATGGCCATTCTGACTGGTGTGAGATGATACCTCATTGTAGTTTTGATTTGCATTTCTCTCATGATTAAGGATGTTGAGCATTCTTTCATGTGTCTGTTGGCCATCTGTATATCTTCTTTGGAGAAATGTCTATTTAGGTCTTCTGCCCATTTTTGGATTGGCTTGTTTGTTTTTTTGGTATTGAGCTGCATGAGCTGCTTGTAAATCTTGGAGATTAATCCTTTGTCAGTTGCTTCATTTGCAAATGTTTTCTCCCATTCTGAGGGTTGTCTTTTGGTCTTGTTTATGGTTTCCTTTGCTGTGCAAAAGCTTCTAAGTTTCATTAGGTCCCATTTGTTTATTTGTGTTTTTATTTCCATTTCTCTAGGGGCTGGGTCAAAAAGGATCTTGCTGTGATTTATGTCATAGAGTGTTCTGCCTATGTTTTCCTCTAAGAGTTTGATAGTGTCTGGCCTTACACTTAGGTCTTTAATCCATTTTGAGTTTATTTTTGTGTATGGTGTCAGGGAGTGTTCTAATTTCATACTTTTACATGTACCTGTCCAATTTTCCCAGCACCACTTATTGAAGAGGCTATCTTTTCTCCACTGTATATGCTTGCCTCCTTTATCGAAGATAAGGTGACCATATGTGCGTGAGTTTATCTCTGGGCTTTCTATCCTGTTCCATTGATCTATATTTCTGTTTTTGTGCCAGTACCAAACTGTCTTGATTACTGTAGCTTTGTAATATAGTCTGAAGTCAGGGAACCTGATTCCTCCAGCTCCATTTTTCGTTCTCAAGATTGCTTTGGCTATTCGGGGTCTTTTGTGTCTCCATACAAATTGTGAAATTTTTTGTTCTAGTTCTGTGAAAAATGCCAGTGGTAGTTTGATAGGGATTGCATTGAATCTGTAGATTGCTTTGGGTAGTAGAGTCATTTTCACATTGTTGATTCTTCCAATCCAAGAACATGGTATATCTCTTCATCTATTTGTATCATCTTTAATTTCTTTCATCAGTGTCCTATAATTTTCTGCATACAGGTCTTTTGTCTCCTTAGGTAGGTTTATTCCTAGATAATTTATTCTTTTTGTTGCAATGGTAAACGGGAGTGTTTTCTTAATTTCACTTTCAGATTTTTCATCATTAGTATATAGGAATGCAAGAGATTTCTGTGCATTAATTTTGTATCCTGCTACTTTACCAAATTCATTGATTAGCTCTAGTAGTTTTCTGGTAGCATCTTTAGGATTCTCTATGTATAGTATCATGTCATCTGCAAACAGTGACAACTTTACTTCTTCTTTTCCGATTTGGATTCCTTTTATTTCTTTTTCTTCTCTGATTGCTGTGGCTAACACTTCCAAAACTATATTGAATAATAGTGGTGAGAGTGGGCAACCTTGTCTTGTTCCTGATCTTAGTGGAAATGGTTCCAGTTTTTCACCATTGAGGACAATGTTGGCTGTGGGTTTGTCATATATGGCCTTTATTATGTTGAGGAAAGTTCCCTCTATGCCTACTTTCTGCAGGGCTTTTATCATAAATGGGTGTTGAATTTTGTCGAAAGCTTTCTTTGCATCTATTGAGATGATCATATGGTTTTTCTCCTTCAATTCGTTAATATGATGTATCACGTTGATTGATTTGCGTATATTGAAGAATCCTTGCATTCCTGGAATAAACCCCACTTGATCATGGTGTATAATCCTTTTAATGTGCTGTTGGATTCTGTTTGCTAGTATTTTGTTGAGGATTTTTGCATCTATGTTCATCAGTGATATTGGCCTGTAGTTTTCTTTCTTTGTGACATCTTTGTCTGGTTTTGGTATCAGGGTGATGGTGGCCTCGTAGAATGAGTTGGGGAGTGTTCCTCCCTCTGCAATATTTTGGAAGAGTTTGAGAAGAATAAGTGTTAGCTCTTCTCTAAATGTTTGATAGAATTCGCCTGTGAAGCCATCTGGTCCTGGGCTTTTGTTTGTTGGAAGATTTTTAATCACAGTTTCAATTTCAGTGCTTGTGATTGGTCTGTTTATATTTTCTATTTTTTCCTGGTTCAGTCTCGGCAGGTTGTGCATTTCTAAGAATCTGTCCATTTTTTCCAGGTTGTCCATTTTATTGGCATTGAGTTGCTTGTAGTAATCTCTCATGATCGTTTGTGTTTCTGCAGTGTCAGTGGTTACTTCTCCTTTTTCATTTCTAATTCTATTGATTTGAGTCTTCTCCCTTTTTCTCTTGATGAGTCTGGCTAATGGTTTATCAATTTTGTTTATCTTCTCGAAGAACCAGCTTTTAGTTTCATTGATTTTTGCTATTGTTTCCTTCATTTCTTTTTCATTTATTTCTGATCTGATCTTTATGATTTCTTTCCTTCTGCTAGCTTTGGGGTTTTTTTTGCTCTTCTTTCTCTAATTGCTTTAGGTGCAAGGTTAGGTTGTTTATTCGAGATGTTTCCTGTTTCTTGATGTAGGCTTGTATTGCTATAAACTTCCCTCTTAGAACTGCTTTTGCTGCATCCCATAGGTTTTGGGTCGTCGTGTCTCCATTGTCATTTGTTTCTAGGTATTTTTTGATTTCCCCTTTGATTTCTTCAGTGATCACTTCGTTATTAAGTAGTGTATTGTGTAGCCTCCATGTGTTTGTATTTTTTACAGATCTTTTCCTGTAATTGATATCTAGTCTCATAGCATTGTGGTCGGAAAAGATACTTGATACGATTTCAATTTTCTTAAATTTACCAAGGCTTGATTTGTGACCCAAGATATGATCTATCCTGGAGAATGTTCCATGAGCACTTGAGAAAAATGTGTATTCTGTTGTTTTTGGGTGGAATGTCCTATAGATATCAATTAAGTCCATCTTGTTTAATGTATCATTTAAAGCTTGTGTTTCCTTATTTATTTTCATTTTGGATGATCTGTCCATTGGTGAAAGTGGGGTGTTAAAGTCCCCTACTATGATTGTGTTACTGTCGATTTCCCCTTTTATGGCTGTTAGTATTTGCCTTATGTATTGAGGTGCTCCTATGTTGGGTGCATAAATATTTACAATTGTTATACCTTCCTCTTGGATCGATCCCTTGATCATTATGTAGTGTCCTTCTTTGTCTCTTGTAATAATCTTTGTTTTAAAGTCTATTTTGTCTGATATGAGAATTGCTACTCCAGCTTTCTTTTGATTTCCATTTGCATGGAATATCTTTTTCCATCCCCTCACTTTCAGTCTGTATGTGTCTCTAGGTCTGAAGTGGGTCTCTTGTAGACAGCATATATATGGGTCTTTTTTTTGTATCCATTCAGCCAGTCTGTGTCTTTTGGTGGGAGCATTTAATCCATTTACATTTAAGGTAATTATCGATATGTATGTTCCTATTCCCATTTTCTTAAATATTTTGGGTTTGTTATTGTAGGTGTTTTCCTTCTCTTGTGTTTCTTGCCTAGAGAAGTTCCTTTAGCATTTGTTGTAAAGCTGGTTTGGTGGTGCTGAACTCTCTCAGCTTTTGCTTGTCTGTAAAGGTTTTAATTTCTCCATCACATCTGAATGAGATCCTTGCTGGGTAGAGTAACCTTGGTTGTAGGTTTTTCTCCTTCATCACTTTAAGTATATCCTGCCACTCCCTTCTGGCTTGCAGAGTTTCTGCTGAAAGATCAGCTGTTAACCCTATGGGGATTCCCTTCTGTGTTATTTGTTGTTTTTCCCTTGCTGCTTTTAATATGTTTTCTTTATATTTAATTTTTGATAGTTTGATTAATATGTGTCTTGGCATGTTTCTCCTTGGATTTATCCTGTATGGGACTCTCTGTGTTTCCAGGACTTGATTAACTATTTCCTTTCCCATATTAGGGAAGTTTTCAACTATAATCTCTTCAAATATTTTCTCAGTCCCTTTCTTTTTCTCTTCTTCTTCTGGGACCCCTATAATTCGAATGTTGGTGCATTTAATGTTGTCCCAGAGGTCTCTGAGACTGTCCTCAGTTCTTTTCATTCTTTTTTCTTTCTTCTGCTCTGCAGTAGTTATTTCCACTATTTTATCTTCCAGGTCACTTATCCGTTCTTCTGCCTCAGTTATTCTGCTATTGATCCCGTCTAGACTATTTTTAATTTCATTTATTGTGTTTTTCATCGTTGCTTGGTTCCTCTTTAGTTCTTCTAGGTCCTTGTTAAATGTTTCTTGCATTTTGTCTATTCTATTTCCAAGATTTTGGATCATCTTTACTATCATTATTCTGAATTCTTTTTCAGGTAGACTGCTTATTTCCTCTTCATTTGTTAGGTCTGCTGTGTTTTGACCCTGCTCCTTCACCTGCTGTGTGTTTTTTTGTCTTCTCATTTTGCTTATCTTACTGTGTTTGGGGTCTCCTTTTCACGGGCTGCAGGTTCGTAGTTCCCGTTGTTTTTGGTATCTGTCCCCAGTGGTTAAGGTTCGTTCAGTGGGTTGTGTAGGCTTCCTGGTGGAAAGGACTGGTGCCTGTGTTCTGGTGAATGAGGTTGGATCTTGTCTTTCTGGTGGGCAGGTCCACGTCTGGTGGTGTGTTTTGGGGTGTCTGTGGCCTTATTATGATTTTAGGCAGCCTCTCTGCTAATGGATGGGGCTGTGTTCCTGTCTTGCTAGTTGTTTGGCATAGGGTGTCCAGCACTGTAGCTTGCTGGTCGTTGAATGAAGCTGGGTCTTGATGTTGAGATGGAGATCTCTGAGAGATTTTTGCCGTTTGGTATTACGTGGAGCTGGGAGGTCTCTTGTGGACCAGTGTTCTGAAGTTGGCTCTCCCACCTCAGAGGCACAGCCCTGATGCCTGGCTGGAGCACCAAGAGCCACACGGCTCCACACGGCTCAGAATAAAAGGGAGAAAAAAATAGAAAGAAAGAAAGAAAGAGGATAAAATAAAATAAAATAAAACTATTATAATAAAAAATAAGAAAAAAATTAAGAATAAATTTATTAAGAAAAAAATTTTTTCTTAATTTTTAAAAATAGATTTATTAATTTTTTATAATAAAAAATAAGAAAAAAAATTAAGAAAAAATTTATTAAGAAAAAAATTTTTAATTTTTAAAAATAAAAATATGAAAAAACTTATTAAAAAATTTTAATTTCTAAAAATAGAAAATAAGGAAAAAATTATTAAGAAAACATTTAATAGGAAAAAAAATTTTTTTAAGTAAAAAAAGAGAAAAACAAAACAAACAAACAAACAAAAAACGGACGGACCTAACCCTAGGACTAATGGTGAAAGCAAAGCTATACAGACAAAATCTCCCCCAGAAGCTTACACATATACACTCACAAAAAAAGGAAAAGGGGAAAAATTAATATATCCTGCTCCCAAAGTCCACCTCCTGAATTTGGGATGATTCGTTTTCTATTCAGGTATTCAACAGATGCATCACATCAAGTTGTTTGTGGAGTTTTAATCCGCTGCTTCTGAGGCTGCTGGGAGCGATTTCCCCTTCTCTTCCTTGTTCGCACAGCTTCCAGGGTTCAGGTTTGGATTTGGACCCGCCTCTGCGTGTAGGTCGCCTGAGGGCGTCTGTTCCCGCCCAGACAGAACGGGGTTAAAGGAGCAGCTGCTTCCGGGGCTCTGGCTCACTCAGGCCGGGGGGAGGGAGCGGTACGGAGGAGGCGGGGCGAGCCTGCGGCGGCAGAGGCCGGCGTGACGTTGCAGCAGCCTGAGGCGTGCCCTGCGTTCTCCCGGGTAAGTTGTCCCCGGCTCACGGGACCCTGGCAGTGGCGGGCTGCACCGGCTCCCGGGAGAGGCGGTGTGGAGAGTGACCTGTGCTCGCACACAGGCTTCTTGGTGGCGGCAGCAGCAGCCTTAGCATCTCCTGCCCGTCTCTGGGGTCCGCGCTGATAGCCGCGGCTCACGCCCTTCCCTGGAGTTCGTTTAGGCGGCGCTCTGAATCCCCTCTCCTTGCGCCCCGCGAAACAAAGAGGCAAGAAAAAGTCTCTTGCCTCTTCGGCAGCTGCAGACTTTTTCCCGGACTCCCTCCCGGCTAGCACCAAAGCCCGAGCCTCAGCTCCCAGCCCCGCCCGCCCCGGCAGCTGAGCAGACAAGCCTCTCAAGCTGGTGAGTGCTGCTCGGCGCCGAGCCTCCATGCGGGAATCTCTCCGTTTTTCCCTCTGCGCCCCTGTTGCTGTGGGGTCCGCGATGATAGCCACGGCTTGCACCCGTCTCTGGAGTTCGTTTAGGCGGCGCTCTGAATCCCCTCTCCTTGCGCGCCGTGAAACAAAGAGGCAAGAAAAAGTGTCTTGCCTCTTCGGCAGCTGCAGACTTTTTCCCGGACTCCCTCCCAGCTAGCACAGAAGCCCGAGCCTCAGCTCCCAGCCCCGCCCGCCCCGGCGGCTGAGCAGACAAGCCTCTCGCGCTGGTGAGTGCTGCTCGGCGCCGAGCCTCCGTGCGGGAATCTCTCCGCTTTGCCCTCCACACCCCTGTGGCTGCGCTCTCCTCCATGGCTCCGAAGCTTCCCCCCTCCGCCACCCGCAGTCTCCACCCGCGAAGGGGCTTCCTAGTGTGTGGAAACCTTTCCTCCTTCACAGCTCCCTCCCACTGGTGCAGGTCCCGTCCCTATTCTTTTGTCTGTTATTTCTTTTTTCTTTTGCCCTACCCAAGTACGTGGGGAGTTTCTTGCCTTTTGGGAGATCTGACGTC
Source organism: Balaenoptera musculus (assembly GCF_009873245.2). NCBI lineage: Eukaryota > Metazoa > Chordata > Mammalia > Artiodactyla > Balaenopteridae > Balaenoptera > Balaenoptera musculus. The sequence goes on along the minus strand of NC_045790.1, from coordinate 14,446,707 downwards.
TTCTGCCAGCGTTCAGTGGGTGTTCTGTAGGAGCAGTTCCACGTGTAGATGTATTTCTACTGTATCTGTGGGAAGGAAGGTGATCTCCGCGTCTTACTCTTCCGCCATCTTGCCGATTCTCTCCTGCCTCATATTTATTTAGAGCCTTGCATGTACTTTCATACCTATGATTTCATTAGACCTGTATAACAACCCCGTGAAGCTGGTGATGTTGTCATAGTTGTTTTATGGATGAGGAAACCGAGAGTCAGAGATAGTAAGAGTCCTGAGGTTACATACTTGGTCAGTGATAGAGCTGCTATAGATCAAATGGACATCTTCAAGGGTCAAATCTCTTGCTCTTTTTCACTCCACTGGGCTGAATTCTCTCTTTAAATGATAGGAATCCAATTTTTTAAAAAAGTAGGTGGTGAGAGGGAGAAGGAAGAGAAGAGTGGAGAGAGGTGAGCTCTTGACAGAACAGAGAAAGGGCAGTCTAAGGGAAGACTGGGGATCCAGAGACAAGATGTGCTTCTTCAAGTTTTCTTGGGCCAATTGTGTGTGTGTGTGTGTGTGTGTGAGAGAGAGAGAGAGAAGCATACTCACATATACATACATGAACACAGAGTAAGTATCACCTTATAGAGATGATGCCCTGGACTCTTGTGGTTACAGTGAAACAGATGAGAAAATCAAGTAGTAAACAAGAAATAATAGAAAATAAGCAGATGAAAGCTGTTTCCCTGTTAAATCAAGGTTGCACCAATATCCCAATACAGCAGTCCATGCCAACCGAGGAGACGTGGTTTCCATGCCCTTGCCTGACCTCCTCTCTGAGCTGCCTGTGTACTTGCCCTGCTGGGCCACATAGGCAGCATGTTGTGAGCCATCATCATACTTGCTCTGCATCTCTCATTCTTGCCTTCCCCCCAGCCCCCGACAGAACCTGCGAGACTGTCACAGCCCTCAGAGCCTGCCAAGTGAGCACAGATCCTTGAGAATCATCTGTGCTAAATATATTAGTGAATGCTAATGAGTTAATGGGCTGCTTAGCTAAGATTTTATTTTATTCAAAGCCTTATACACAATTTAAAACAAAGCAACATGGAGGTTTTAGGCACTGATGTTGGTCAGGTCTTCAAGGTTCCCAGGACTCCTCAGGATCTTGCACGACACAGTTTGTCTGTGCAGTCAGCCCACGGAGTCAGCTTTGTAGCCTGCCCTTAGAAATGTTTTCCGTTAAGGGGTTATATCTAACCAGGCAAAGTCATTCCTATCTTCTCTCTTCTTTCCCACTTTAGTGCTCCTGGTCTAGTTAAGATTCCTAGGACATCCAACCAGATTATTGCAATAATCTCCTTATGGCCCATTTCACCTCCAGCTTCCTTGTATTTTCATCCTAGAGGGTGGCTGCTGGAAGATGTTTTATACAACTTAGGTGGATCGTTTTACTTTTCTTCTTGAAAATCTTAAATACCTCCCCCTATTTCTTTTTCTTTTAACAATGGCTTTATTGAGATATAATTCACATACTATAAAATTTACCCATTTAAGCTGCATGAATCAATGGTTTTTAGTATATTCACAGAGTTTTTGCAAGTATCACCACTATAATGGACTGAATTGTGTACCCCTAAAACTCATATGCTGAAGTCCTAACCCTAGTACCTCAGAATGTGACTGTATTTGGAGATAGGGCCTTTAAAAGCTAAGTAGGATAAAATGAATTCATATGGATGAGCCCTAATCCGATATGACTTGTGTCCTTGTAAGAGGAGGAAATTAGAACACAGACAACCCACAGAATGAGGGGCTAACACATGAGAACACACAAGTCGAAGAGAGAGGCTTCATAATAAACCAAACTTGCTGACGCCTTGATCTTGAACTTCCAGCCTCCAGACTGTGAGAAATAAATTTCTGTTGTTCAAGCCATCCAGTCTGTGTATTTTGGTTTTGTTGATTTTTTCCTATAGTTTTTCTATTCTCTACATCATTTATTTCCACTCATATAATTTCTTTCCTTCCTTTTGCTTTGAGCATAGTTTACTCCTATTTTCTCATTTCTTATATCAAAAGTTAAGCTACCGAATGGAGCTCTTACTTCTTTAAAAAAAATATATGTATTTACAAACATAAATTTTCTTCTAAGCACTCCTTTAGTTATATCCCATAAGTTGTGGTACGTTGTATTTTTGTTTTCACTTGTCTCAAAGTATTTTGTTTCCCTGTGATTTCTGCCTTGACTCATTGGTTGTTTAGGAGTGTGTTGTTTAATAGCCATATGTTTGTACAATTCCCAAATTCCCTGTTACTGTTTTTTTTTTTAACATCTTTATTGGAGTATAATTGCTTTACAATGGTGTGTTAGTTTCTGCTTTATAACAAAGTGAATCAGTTATACATATACATATGTTCCCATATCTCTTCCCTCTTGCATCTCCCTCCCTCCCACCCTCCCTGTCCCACCACTCTAGGTGGTCACAAAGCACAGAGCTGACCTCCCTGTGCTATGCGGCTGCTTCCCACTAGCTATCTATTTTACGTTTGGTAGTGTATATATGTCCATGCCACTCTCTCACTTTGTCACAGCTTACCCTTCCCCCTCCCTGTATCCTCAAGTCCATTCTCTAGTAGGTCTGTGTCTTTATTCCCGTCTTACCACTAGGTTCTTCATGACCTTTTTTTTTTCCCTTAGATTCCATATATATGTGTTAGCATACTGTATTTGTTTTTCTCTTTCTGACTTACTTCACTCTGTATGACAGACTCTAGGTCCATCCACCTCACTACAAATATCTCAATTTTGTTTCTTTTTATGGCTGAGTAATATTCCATTGTATATATGTGCCACATCTTCTTTATCCATTCATCTGTCGATGGACACTTAGGTTGCTTCCATGTCCTGGCTATTGTAAATAGAGCTGCAATGAACACTTTGGTACATGACTCTTTTTGAATTATGGTTTTCTCAGGGTATATGCCTGTTACTTGTTTCTAATTTCATTCCATTATGGTCAGAGAACATACTTTGTATGATTTCAATACTTTTAAGTTTGTTGCAGCTTGTTTTATAGCCCATAATATGCTCTATTCTGGAGAATCTCCTGTCTGTGCTTAAGAAGAATGTGTATTCTGCTGTTGTTGGGTGAGTGTTCTAAAGCTGTCTTTAGGTCTAGTCAGTTTATAGTGTGTCCACATTTTCTACACTCTTGTTGATCTTCTGTGTAGTTGTTTTAACCATTATTCAGACTGGGGTATTGAAGTCTCCAACTGTTATTGTTGAATTGCATATTTCTCCTTTAATTCTATCCATTTTTGCTTCATGTATTTTGGGGGCTCTGTTATTAGATGCATATATAATTGTTATATCTTCCTGATCACTTAAGTCTTTTACAATTATACAATATCCTTCTTTATTTCTAGTAACTTTTTTGTTTTAAAGTCATTTTGTCTCAGAGGCGTTATGTCTTATAGATACAATACAGGCAATCTAGCTTCTTAGAGTTGCAATTTGCATGATATATTTTTTTCTATCCCTTTTCTTTCAAGCTATTTGTATATTTGAATCAAAAGTGTGTCTCCTGTAAACAGCATACAGTTGACACTTGTCTTCTTAACCATTCTACCAATCTTTGCCTTTTAACTGTATTAATTCATTCATGTTTAATGTTCTTATTGACATGGTTTGAATTATGTCTGCCATTTTGCTTTTGTTTTCTATATTTCTATATTTGCACTGAATGGATATTTTCTAGTGTAACTTTGTAATAACTTTGATAATTTTTAAAACTATATTTTTTGAGCTAATCTCTCAGTGGTTACTCTAAAGCTTACAGTATATATATTAACTCATCAGAAAATATATTTTAAACAATCAGAATCAGATTTATACTAACATAATTCCAATGAGATAGAGAAAATTTACTCATATATAGCTCTATTCCCCCTCTCACATTTTAGTTATTATTTTTATACATATCACATCTATAAATGTTACAAACCCAACTATACCTTATTGATAGTACTTCTTTATATATTTTAGTCTTACTTTTAAATGACCTAAGACAGAAGGGTAAATACATATTTATAGCTTTTTTTGTTTTAAATATTTACCTTCTTATTTACCGTTTCTGGTTTTAAAATTTTCTTCCTGTGCATTTGAGTTACCATCTTATGTCATTTCCTTACTTGAATATAGCTTTGTTTCTACAAGTATTCATCAAATGTGTTACATGTCTATATTTTGTAAGCTCAACAATAAATTATATATATATATACATATATATATATATACATATGTATATAGTTTTATGCAATTGCTTTTAAAATCAGCTTTGAGGAGAAATAAAATTAGTCTTTTATAATTAATGATATGATAACATTTACCGGCACCCTTTGTTTGTACCTGTGGATTTGAATCACTGTCTGGTGTCACTTCTGTTTTGCTTAAAGAACTTCCTTTAGTATTTTTTGAAAGACAGGTCTGCTAACAATGAATTCTCTCAGTTTTTGTTATCTTGGAATGTCTTTATTTTGCCTTAATTTTTGAAAGATAGTTTTTCTGTATGTAATATTTTGGTTGACTTTTTAAACCAGCACTTTGAATTAGTTACCTGTTTATTTTTAAATATTTATTTATTTATTTATTTGGCTGCAGTGGGTCTTAGTTGCGGCACGTGGGAGCTTCTTTGCCACGTATGGGATCTTCCTTGTAGCATGCGGGATCTTTTTAGTTGCAGCATGCAGGATTTTTAGTTACAGCATGTGAACTTTTAGTTGCGGCATGTGGGATCTAGTTCCCTGAACGGAGATTGAACCTGGGCCCCCTGCATTGGGAGTGTGGAGTCTTAGCCACTGGACCACCAGGGAAGTCCCTAAACTATCACTTTGAATATGTAATCCCACTGACTTCTGGCCTCTGTTGTTATTTTATGAGAAGTCAGCTGTTAATCTTACTGGGGTTTCTTTCCATATACTGAATTAATATTCTATGCTCCTTTCAAAATTTTATCTTTGTCTTTCAACATTTGATTATGATGTGTTTTGGTATAGATCTCTTTGCATCTGTCCTACATTGAGTCCTTTGAGAATTTTGGATGGGTGGATTAACGTTCTTCATCAAATTTTTAAAATTTGCAGCAATGATTACTTTAAAGTTTTTAATGCTCCTCTCTCTCTCCTCCCTTTCCAATACTTCCATTTAGTGTATGTTTGAGTGCTTAAATATTGTCAGAGGATTTGATCATTTTACTTTTTTATCACTCTGTTTTCAGATTGCATAATCTCCATTGATCTATTTTAAAGTTAGCTGATTCTTCCTTCTGCCAGCTTATATCTATTGTTTAGCTCTGCTAGAAAAATGTTCATTTCTGTTATTGTAATTTTCGACTCTAGCATTTCCACTGGGTTATTTTAAAAATAATTTGTATCTCATATTGATATTCTCTATCATTGTTCCTTTCTTTAATTTTTTAGGTATGGCTTTCTTTAGTTCTTTGAACATATGTGCAGTTGACCTTTGAACAATGTAGGCATTAGGGGTGCCGACCTCCCGCATGATCAAAATTCTGTGTATAACTTTTGACTCTCCCAAAACTTAACTATTATTAGTTGAGTGGAAGCCTTACTGAAACATAATCAATTAACATATTTTTAATGTTATATGCATATATGTATATCTATAAAATATATCTACATGTGTTTTATGCATTTATGACATAATTTTCTCTTAATTTTTTGGTATTTCTAAGCTATGTGGTTCATCTGTGAGTTTTTTCAAATTTTTGCAAATCTTAACATTTTTCCAGTATATTTACTGAAAAAAAAAATCCCATATAAGTGGACCCATGCTGTTCATATCTGTGTTGCTCAAGGGTCAACTCTACTGGCTGTTAAGTTAGAAACAGTCAGGCCCTATCCTAAGTATTTTCTGTTGCTTGCTTTTTTTCTAGGTATGGGTCACACCACTGTTTCTTTGCATGTCTCATAAATTTTTTTTTTAAAGCTGACATTTTCTATAATACACTGTAGCATTTCTGGATGCTGATCCTGAAATGTAAAAATGGGCAGTAAAAAGAATATACTGTTTGACCTGACTTCTAACCTATTTCCTTGTCTCAGTGTTCTCAGTAAAATTTCATAGTAGATGTTAAAGACATACTGAAGAAAGAGAAATAGAGAGGTATCCAGGAAAGAAAAGATTGAGAAGAGGTATAAACATTCTCTATTCTAGAGGATAAGATAGATACCTTTTTCCTACCTCCCCAGGTTGAATATTATGGGATGGATGGGGTAAGAGGACAGCTGCAAGAGGAGCCAAAGCAAAGAAATAACTTCTCTATATACTCTTTTTGAGAGTAGTGTTTTGATTTTACACTGATCTACTTTTTAAAAAAAAAAAAGCCTTATGAACTCTGTGCTTTTGGAAAACAAGTGAGAGTAAGACAAATCCAAAGGAGAAAACAGGAGAGATGACTATTTAGCATTGTCTTTGAAAATGAGAGATGAGCCCTTTGAGTTTTCTGTCTAAATCATCTAGTGTAAGTGGCTAGAAGAGAAACAAAGGCACTTTTTAAGGAGTAAAATCTCAAATAATTAGAAAGAGTCTGAATTTGACTGGATTGTGTCCCTGTGTTGTTATGGTCTGCCAACCTCTTTTCCCTTATTTCATAGTAACATCACCCCCTTTAATTTGGGGGGAACATCTCTTCCTCCATTTCTCATTCAAGAGGAGCAGTTGATTCCAGTACTTAACCCCCTATCCTTCAATTCTTCCTCCACATTCTGTGAACTTTACTGTATTCATGTGATAAATATCTTTTCCCCTTCCTTAGGTCAGTCAAAGTTTGTTTCTGTTGATTGCAATAAAAGAATCCCTCAACACCCAGACCCATGTGGTAGATGTCTCTCTAGAACTTTACTGAAGTTGATGAGATCCCGTAACACATGATAATATTACTAGCCAAATAACACTGATAACAAAGCAAACATCTATTTCAAATTCAAAGACAGTAAAAAAGAGAATGATTATAAAATGAAGAATTTGTTTAGGAGAGCTTGATACTACTGACCCTTGACATGCTAGTCCAGAAGAAATATTGAAAGCATAGCTGGATGCCAGAATGACTAAATTCAGAATTTGAACAGGGAACTGGAAGGAACCTGGAAAGAGGCCAAGCTATTGCTTTGAACTACTTTAAAGAGGAAAACAAAGAGCTACCTGTAATGCAGAAACTAGTATGAGAAAATCCTGCACACACCACCAAAGCAAGTTCTGTGCCCTGGCTGTTTCCTCCTTAAGCCCTACCCCTCCGGGACTTCTGTGCATGAGCTGCACTCTGCATCAGGGCCTTGGTCTGCCAGCTAGAGCACTTCCTCCTGGAGGGGCTGTACCTGCTGCTGCTGCGGGTGCAACGTTGTTGGCAGGTTCCCCAGGGCTGCCCCCTCCCCAGGGGTCATCTGTCACCCATCTTCCTTGCTGAGCCTCCCTCTCACCACTGCCTTTGTCCTCTGTTCTCTGTTGCTGGGCCCTCTGATGACCTCATGCCCGGGCTCTTGTATTGCTGTCCCCTTTCTGTTCTGCCCCTGCTCTAGTCTCTTCCAGATATGCCAGGACTCTGTCTTCCCTTCTGGCAGAAAAAGTAAATTCTTCAACATCTCTTTCCACGACCCTCCCTCCAGACAAAAACAAACACACTGACCCTGGCTCATAAACATGAGCTCTGTTGGTTAGCTGTCAATGCTCCTCAGGGCTCAGAAAACAGAGGATCTCTGGGTCAACAACAGGTTCCAATTCCATAAAACCAAGCTTTCACCTTGCTCTTTCCCCAGGATAAGAAGGGAGAGACCGAGCAATCTGACCCTCCAGGCAGAAGCACTGGATGCCGTCCTGTACTCTTCTTGATTCCCAGGATTCTCCATGGGGGATTACAATCAACTTCTTATGCCTATAGCTCTATGAGGTCCCATCACAGCTAACGCTTGCTCTCTTCTTCATCTTCTTTCCCCATTCATTTTACCCCAACAGTCCCATCTGTCTTTAGGGGGAAAATCCTCCTTACTCCTTCAGTGACCTTGCTTTATGGCTCCAGCAGCCCCGCCTCTCCCCACTCCTCCCCACCAGACACATGCAGTTACCTGAAGTCACATCGTCATGGACTTTCTCATTAGGAGCGATTTTAGACCATCAGCCTTTCAGGTGAGAATATATTTTTGGGGATTTCACAAGTTGAGAAGATGTATGGACCTTTTTGTGCAGAGCAAGTTTGACACATCACCAACAAAGACATCTATCTCAGCAGGCTCCTTCCGCAGGAAAGGCAGGTGCGTGTGCCAACGTGTGGGCGAGTCACATCACCCCTCCTCTGGACATCTAGTGTTTGAGCATTGAGAATGATAAACTTTACTCTTCTTCTGTTTTTCAGAGACATTCATTGACTTGCACTCGATGGTCTGTGCACTTCACAAATTCTTTAGAGAAAAGGGGAGGGAGAGAAAGGTCACACAAGTATGAGAGAATTGAGAGAGGCATTTCAGGGGTTGGGAAATGAATCCTAGTCCTTTGTTTCTTTACTTTTAAACAAAGATTAAATTCAAGAAAATGGGGGCAAAGATGACAATGGAAGATGGACAAAATATGGCAGGTTTTAGGAGAGAATTTTTACTACTATAAGGCTGAATAAAAGGTTCTAAGGAAACATAGTACCTTTTTGATAGTGTGGGGAAGATTAAAAGAAAAAAACCTTGAAAAAGCAACATTTTTTAAAAGATGTTTTTTATCAGAATTAATGACACATTTATCTCACATAAAACAAACAAAATCCTGATTGGAAAGATTCAAAATACTTCAGATTGAGGTTCAGTGGGTAGTTATTGAAAGCTTATTACATGTAAAGATTTATATCTGAGGCTTTCATGTATGTAATCTCATTGAACACCTAAAGTAATCTTATAAAATTGTCATCATTATTCCCATTTTACAGATGAGAAAACTGAAGCTTGAGCCAATTAAATTATTTCCCTAGAGTCAAAGCGAGAGTCAGATAAAATTCTTTCCTCCCACCTCCTCCCCAGCTTTATTGAGGTATAATTGACAAGTATAATTGTAAGATATTTAAAGTGTACAATGTGATGATTTGATGTACGTATACATCGTGAAGGATACTCCCATTGAGTTATTTAACACATCCATCACCTCACATATTTACATTATTATTTTTATTATTTTTGGTGAGAACATTTAAGTTCTACTCTCAGTAAATTTCAGTTACAAATACAAAATACAATACAGTGTTTTCCACTATAGTCACATTAGTTCCCCAGATCTTATAACTGAAATGTGTACCATTTTATCAATCTCTCCCTTATTTCTCCCAGCTCCTGGCCCCTGACCATCACTTTTCTACTCTCTGTTTCTATGAGTTGGACTTTCTTTTTTTTTTTAAGATTCCACATGTAAGTGATACCATCTTCCTAATGTTCTTGAGCTGTTGCAAAACCAGTACAATTACTGAGACCTAACAGAAACCAAAGGAAATGACTGACAATGAGAAAAGAGCAGAACCCTTTCTCCAGCCAGGAGGAGAACTTGCAGGCAGGCAGTTATCCTTTTGCCTAGGGGAAAACAGAAATTTTCTCCAGGAATGGTGCAGAGCCCTCAACTACCAAAGCCGGGGTTTCAGAGGGGCTCCTAATCCAGGCCTGAGTTCATAAATATTCATCAGGCAGAAGTGAGGGCATTGGGAGAAGGACACATGCCTACCACCTCACAGAGGACAGTATTCACAACTGTTGGAAATGTGACAGGTCTATGAAAAACAGGGGAACTCAGTCTCATAAATTGTCTTGAATCTTCTGAGCCACTGTAAAAGGCGCACATTTTTCATCGTGGTGGGAAATGAAAGCAAAGTACAACTATGAACACTTGTAGAACTCATGCTTCAATTGCAGGAGGGTTTGGCCTACCCACAGCCCAAGATGATGTGTTCAGCTCACCTTGACTGGTAGGCAGGGGTCTTACTCCTTTTGAGTGGTCTTCCCTGCCTAGTAAAATCACCTCTTGGAGAGACACCCACACCCTACTCCTTACCATGTTAAACTACTCTGCGTGCAATCCTGCCCTGAACCAAACATTTTATTCATGCTCTGCTCATGCCCTTCTTGGGCATCTGTGTGGCTGAATCCCTTTATTTCAAAATGAGAGACACTGTTTTAAAAACAATTCTCTTACAGAATGCAGGCAGCATAATATCTCAAGTAAGAGTAAAAATAACTGATGCTCAAGCTTTTTTGGAGGGCTTATCTGGAGGTTTGGGTAGAGCCAAGGAAGAATCATGGTGGTGGTTTAGTATAAGAGAACTCTACCAGCCTGGGAGTCAGAGCCCTTGATGCCAGGTCTGGCGTTCAGGGTTAAGGGGTGATTTTATTTTTTATTTTTATTAAAAAATTTTTTTATTGAAGTATAGATGCTGTGTAATACTATATAAGCTACGGGGGTACAATATAGTGATTCAAAATTTTTAAAGGTTAGGCTCCATTTACAGTTATAAAATATTGGCTATATTCGCTGTGCTGTACAATATATCCTTGTAGCTTATTTTATACATAATAGTTTGTACCTTTTAATCCCCTACACTTATCTTGCCCCTCCCTGGTTTGTTCTCTATATCCATGAGCCTGTTTCTTTTTTGTTATATTCACTAGTTTCTTGTATATATAAGTGAAATCACACAGTATTTGTCTTTCTCTGTCTGACATTTCACTTAGCATAATGCCCTCCAAGTCCATCCATGTTGCTGCAAATGGCAAAATTTCATTCTTTTTTTATGGCTGACTAGTATTCTATTGTATATAATACCACATATTCTTTATCCATTCATCTGTTATTGGACACTGAGGTGGCTTCTATGTCTTGGCCATTATAAATAATGCTGCTATGAACATAGGGGTGCATGCATCTTTTTTTTTTTTTTTTTTAGAGATTGGAGTTTATTTATTTATTTATTTATTTATGGCTGTGCTGGGTCTTCGTTTCTGTGCGAGGGCTTTCTCCAGTTGCGGCAAGCGGGGGCCACTCTTCATCGCGGTGCGCGGGCCTCTCACTATCGCGGCCTCTCTTGTTGCGGAGCACAGGCTCCAGACGCGCAGGCTCAGTAGTTGTGGCTCACGGGCCCAGTTGCTCCGCGGCATGTGGGATCTTCCCAGACCAGGGCTCAAACCTGTGTGCCCTGCATTGGCAGGCAGACTCTCAATCACTGCGCCACCAGGGAAGCCCGCATGTATCTTTTTGAATTAGTGTTTTTGGGTTTTTTCCGGATATATATATACCCAGGAGTAGAGTTGCTGGGTGATAAGGTAGTTCTATTTTTAGTTTTTTGAGAAATCTCCATACTGTTTTCCACAGTGCTTGTACCAATTTACATTCCCACCAACAGTGTACAAGGGTTTTAAGGGGTGATTTTAAATGAGAGGCTTCTATAAAGTGGATCTGTTCTATACTTTTTAATGAAGACATAGGTAAGATAAAGTGTCTGAAAGCATTAGGTATGATTCCTGGAACATAAAGACCTGAAGACATTGATGAACTGAAGATGCGCTTGGAAGTGTCAGAAAGGGAGAAACAGGCTGAAGGGGAAGCTAGATATTTGAAGACCCATTCCCCTGCTTGGTGGGTTTTTCAAGGGTAACCTCTAGGGGGCTCAGAGGTAGAGGTTCTCAATATGTGCTAGTTTCCTTCCTGTTCTCAGTGGAGTGGGCTTGATGGCCGTGGATGATATTGATTGCTCCAATGACACAAATGCTTCAGTTTTTCCAAGTGAAAAACAGGGTAAAAAACTGGTTCCTTGCCCAAATCCACCTGATAATGATAGAGGACTATGTTGTTTCCTTTCCAGGCATGTGGGCTTTCCCCCCAGCCCCCTGGAATACTGCAGAGTGCACTAGCCTAATTGTCACAAATACAGACTTATGAAAATGAGGTCACTCTTGAGATAGCCAAAGTGAAATTTTGAACATCTGGGAACATCAGGTCAACAGCTATCTCTGGCTCAACTGCCACTTTTCCTTCTTTGGGATGATCCAGAGGAAGAGAATTGAGTTGTTGAGGAAGGGAATTGCTCAATTGCAAATTCCTTTGATATCAGGCTGGTGGGCAGAGTTTTAGAGAAGGAAAGCTTTTTTTTTTGTTCCCTATGACATTACTCTGGAAAGTTTAGATTGCTGAGACAATGCATAATTGACTTTTGAGACAGTCATTGGTTTTATGATTACAGGTGAGCTCTGGGACTTTAAGTTTGGCTGGGCAAGAGTGTGCAAGAAGAGGCAGTATTGACTCTAGAATTTCTACATTGGAGAGGCCTTGGGTAGCAACCTGCTTGCAAGTATGGGTCGGGATAGGACAGAGTGTGGTGGGCTGGGTCAGGGGTTTGTTGGGTGTAGTAGGTACACTGCTTTTAGAGAATATACTGCCCTGGGGTGGGTTGGAGAGCATGCTGATTCTGATTATGGGAGAGGGCACCCAAGCCCTGTCAGCAGCTCCACGGTGTCAACTCTTAAGAGGAGATGAGTTGGAGAAGCCAGGGCAGTTGCTCATTGACGTATAACGGACAGTACTTGACCGAGGAAGTTGGTTCGTAGATCTGAGTTCCAGCCCTGGCTCTGCTAACAGTCTCATTGTAGGCAAATCAGACTCTCCTCTTTTTAGGTATTAGGTTAGTTATGTTTAAAATGAGGGAAGTCATCTAGATCAGCACAGTCATGTAGAAATATAATGTGAGAAACATATGGATTTTAAAATTTTCTAGCAGCCACATTTTAAGAAGTCCAAAGAAACAAGTAAAATGATAATGGTCTGTTCAACCCCATATATCTAAATTATTACCATTTCAACAGGTAATCAGTGTAAAATTTACAAACGAGATATTTTACATCCCTTTTTGTACTAACTCTGCAAAGTCCAGTGCGTAGTTGACATAGCACATCTCAACTGGACCAACACATTTGAAGTGCTCTGTGGTCCCACGTGGTCAGCGGCGGCCATATTGGACAGCACGAATCAGGAGGATATCTGAAGGCACTTCCAGCTCTAACATTCTATGATTCCATGTCAGGCCATCCGTGGACTGCTTTGCCTTTTTCTTAGTCATCCTTCTTCTTCTGGGTTCTCAAGTTTCAAGGACCCCTGTGTCAACGTGAGTACAGGAAGAAATAATTTGTGACTAGACCCTCATGTCCCAGATAGGCTAGAGACCTCCCAGGAATAAAGCAATTAACTCCCCTACTTACCTTGGGAAATTGCCTTGAGATCCCGTGTGAAAGGAGATGATACATACAAATACAAAGTAATTAGTCTGTGAGCATGTCTTCTTACACAGTCACCTAAGTAAGTGCAGTCTGCCATGCATATTCCTGCCCGAAGCCTCGGGAAGCCTAATTAACTATCTCCTGTAAAGTGCAAGAGATGCTCCAGATGAAAGGTGGCCAGTGGGAGCCAGACTTCATCCAGAGGAACATTTGAACGTGCCCATCCCCAGGCTGCACCATTCATTACAAGCCCGGACAGAAGTCAGTCACTTTCTGCAGGTAGCAGCTCTTCTGCCTGGGGAAAGATGTAATGGGAGTGTTCAGGCCTCACCAGATGACCCATTAAAACAAACAAAAAAAAGAAACACCCCCAGACTTTTGCTCCAGCGACCTTGCTTTGTCATAGATTCCAAGAAGCAGATCCCATTTCCCCTAAATTGCACACTTATTGCCTAACTGAGTGCTCTTCTCCTAAAGCTGAAGTCACTTCAGGTAGTAAATGCTTTGAATACAGTTTTTCTCATTTTCTTTCTGCTAAGTTGAGTTGGCGTTCAAGGCAAATGTGAAGAAAGTGGGGTTTATCTCCAGCACATGTGTATTTTCTCTTCCGAAGGCCCATTGCTCTTCCAAAGGACTCAGCCATCTAGCAGCCCACCCAAGCCCTTGCTTCTGTTCCTCATCCCCTCCTGCCCTGCCATCTCCAAACCACGCCCTGGACTCATTTACTCCCCTCTCATCTTTTTTTTTTTTTTTAAATCTTTATTGAATTTGTTACAATATTGCTTCTGTTTCATGTTTTAGTTTTTTTGGCTCCAAGCCTTGTGGGATCTTAGCTCCCCAACCAGGGATTGAACCCACACCCCCTGCATTGGAAGGCGAAGTCTTAACCACTGGACCACCAGGGAAGTCCCTTACTCGCCTCTCATCTTTACTACTGCTTTCTCACCATCGGCATCTCGTAACAATTTTACCACATTCATTCTCCCAGATGTGAAGCCTTAGTGGTTTGTCTCATTTGCTCCTTCCTGCATCATCCGTTCATTAACTCAGCATCTGTGTGTACCAGTCGGTGTGCTTGGTAAGCAATGAACCAGGCTTCAGAGGTAAATGGTGCCCCTTTTGATGTTTCATTTTTTTCTGTCTGTCCTGCACATTCTGATGTTCCCCTGGTTTCCAGCCTCCTCATTCATTCACAGAATGTTCTCCTCCTTTCATGTGCTCTCCTGAGGCCCGCTGCACTTGGCAGTGAAGGTTGTGAACTGTGCAACTCCAGGGAATAGTGGGATGGAGTTGAGTTCTACAACAGTCGGTCCTGCTTTTCCTGAGAAGTCTCAACTCTGCCAAGGACCTCCAAATCTGTATCTCCAGGCCTCTTTGAATCCTAGGCCTAGATTTACTTTTCTCCCCCTTTATTAAAAAATTGAGTTAACACATACTTAACCAGCGTGCCGAAGGTGGTATCTTAGATTAAGACACTTTAACAAAAAACCCACAGACTGGGTGGCTTAAAAAACAGACATTTACTCTCATAGTTCTGGAAGCTGGGAAGCCCAAGAGCAAGGTGCTGTTGGTTGCTGATGAGGGCCCTTTTCCTGGTTTGTAGATTGTGTTCTTGTACCCTCACATGGGGGAGAGGGAAAGAGAGAGAGAGAGAGAGAGAGGGAGGGAGAGGGCATGCCTCTTCTTATAAGGGCACTAACCCTATTGTGAGGGCTCCACCCTCATGACCTAATCACCTCTCAAAGGTTCCCAACTCCAAATATAATCACATTGAGAATTATAGTTTCAACATACGAATTTCGAGGGGGCACAACCATTCAGTCCTTAACAGGTGCTCATCTTAAGTGTACAGTTGCTGTGTTTCTACATATGTGTGTTCTCTATCCAGTTCAAAATATAAAATCAGTCCAGCTTCCTAGAAGGTCCCTTCATTCTCCTCTTCAGTCAGGCAGGACCATCCTCTGGAAGGAACCATTTTAAAAACTTTTTGACCATAGATCAGTTTTGCTTGTCCTTCAACTTCAGATACATAGAATAGAGTCTGTATACTTTTTTGGTCTGGCTTCTTTCATGCAACACAGTATCTGAGAGATTTAGCCTTGCTATTGCCTATATCAACATTCAGGCCCGTATTTCTAGTAGTATATCTATCTACCTATACACCCTGCTGAGAAATCCAATGCTATATATCCATAACCAAACACATTATTTCTATATTTTGAAATCTGATGGAGGGTCACCCTATCATCAAAAGAATTAATACTGACCTGAAATAATAGTTAACATGTCAAAGAGATAATGTACATAAAACACTTAGCAAAATTCTCAAGTGGTTAATGTCAAAAAAGTTATTCAGAGTTGAGGGAGGAGTGCCATTCTCATGGGTCCACATTAATCTTAGCTGCTTACTTTCTGTTCGTGGAAAGTGGGCTCTGAGCTATCTGATGTCATGTTTTTATCTTAAATAAAATTTTAGTCTTTAATAGGACTAAATAAAATGATTTTTTTTTGCTCTGGGAATTTAGCAATACGTTGGGGTCTACTGATTTGTACATTTTGAATGGGAGTTAATTTCTTAAGATATACTATCAGGTTTGGAAGTGACTTAATTGACAATTCAGTGTTAGAAAAACAGTCTAGATGTTTTGTTACCTTTCAGCACAGAGTGACATTTTTAATCACAGAGGGAATCTTAATACAAATAAATTAAAAAATCAATATAAAATATTAACACCCTTATAGGCAGCCTCCATTCCAAGTAAACATTCTAGTAAATATCAGACTAACTCTATTGCTAGAATGGTGAGTTATTCACTTTGCATAACCTTAAGCTTTAGACATAATGTGAATCTATGGTCCTTACTGACGTTCTACCAAACCTTATAAATATCTAGACAAAGGAAAGAAGGAAACAAAATTCCAATTCTGGGAATTTGGAGTAGAGAGTCAGGGAATCTCCCACTATGGGAACAAATATTAGGATCTAGGAAAGCAGATGAACTGCAGATGTCCGGAGTCAGGAAAGAGTTGGGAGTTACTAGAAATTCTACAAAGGAAAAGTTAACCGCTGAACAGGAATCAAAGTTTCACAAATCTCTGAGGCTGTAGCTTTAGTCATTGCACTGCTCCTACTGTAATACACACCTAACATGCCATATCATTGGCAAAATTCTAACCCCTTCCACACCGAACATTGTCAATGTAGCCTAATGTGAAACTTTGGTCGTCATAACACACTTTAAAAATAGAAACAATAGGGAAATGAGATTTACTTTATACAGATATACTTCTCAGCTCATTCTGTGGTCATGGATTTACTCTATAATATAATGGATTCTTTAGTGAAATGAAAACGTTCATCATTTTTTTCCCCAAAGCCTCCTACTTCTCAATCTCTTTTTGTAAGTGCAGTAAAGAGAATATAGGAGCGACATCATGATGGAAATGGAGAGTCTTCTGGTGTCCAAGTGCGTCTGTTGGCTACTGAGAATTTGGGGCAGCAATAGACCAGCTGAAAGGGTAGCCACAATCGGGGGGGTAGGGCTCCTTCTGAGCAAGGCTGTAAGGACCCTCATGTCAAAGAGACATGAGAGCTCCCTCCCAGCAAGGCAGTGACAAAGTGTGGGGTTAGCAATTGCCCTAACCTCTCTGTCCCTTTGTTCTCCTCTCTGAGTTGACAATACTAATGGCGTTCATTGAATATTTATTATACTGACTCAGTATAGGATATTGTGTTAGGTATAGAGCAGCACAGATATGAGAAACACATGGAAACTCCTGCATTATTGCTGCTCCTTCTTTACCATGAAGATGACCTATTTCATGAGAAGAGCTGTTGGCTTGGAGATGGAAGAACCAGACATAAGAACTTCGGGTCATGGCTTTGTGGGCAAAGGTCAAGGAGAAAGAATGTGTGATGGGAGAAACACAGCATGGTGTAATCCTAGAAGTGTGACTAGTAAATCAGGGTTGAAACCTCACTTCTCTGCCTTCCTTGTGTGTGACCGTGGACAAGTTACTCTACTCTTGGAACTTCCTTTGTAGAGTGCAGATGATAGAACCTTCTCAGGGCTGAGGTGAGGATCAATGATGTAACATAGGAAAGGTGGAGGAGAGGAAAGAAAGTGATAACAATGTTTCTTCATCCATTTATTAAGCAACTACTCTTTCAATGATTCCTTTTTTTTCACTTACCAGGGGCTAGGGCCCAGTGACCTAGCAGAGAGCAGGACAGCCCTTGCAGCATGGAGAAGGTCAAGTCTGCGGCAGCACACATTAGGGTGAAACACAGCTTTTCTGGGGCTTGGATTGCAGCTTGGGGCCAGATCTGTGTTGGATGGCAGATTAGGAAACGTGGGCCGTACCAAGAGTTATCTTCACTTGATTCACTTAAGTTGGCATATGTATTTCATCATATATTTGCTTTACCGTCAAGAGTGTTCTGGGGGTGAGTGGTATAAAACAGGGATGGAGGGAATAACTAATATGTCGGTTTGTGGATATCTGTTTAGTTAGCCCAGATACTCCTACAAGACTGTCATTTGCTTTCAGGGAAGTTCATCTCTGAATTAAACTGCCAGTGTGCAGAGGCCTTACTTTGCATAGCAATTGGTTTCCTAAGAAGTAACATGTAAAAAAAAAAAAAAGAACCTTATTAAACCCACTAGGGCAGTTATGGATTATATATGCTTAGGTAGTTCTAAACATAGATAAGTAATCAGTCCCTAATTTTATTAATCTTGTAAAGTTAGATGATTGAGTCTTGGATTTTCTCCAAATGAGAGATATCCTTATATTTAGTAACAAAAATGAACAGCCACCACGTGGGCTTCCTGGGGGCAGTTACGAGCAGGTTATTCAGCTCCTGCTTTAGATAAACAGTGGATAAGAATGTCAAGTCTCTAACCACCCCTCCCCCCCTTTTCCGGCTCCCCACACACTCCCCCCAGCTCTCCCAGATGTTTCAGATTCCAAGAATGTTTGCATTGATTAAACATTCTATTTTTTACTTATTTCCCCATCCCAGACCTTGAAAATGTTATCTTTACTTTATTGCTGGAGATCACGGCTATTTCTGGAAGCTGTGGGGTTCAGGGGAAAAAAATCACATTTTGTGCACTTCTCTCCCCTGTTTTTTTTTCTTTTGTACAGGTGGGAGCTAACATGGCTTCAAGGGCAGCTCTTGTAGGAGGAGAGACTATCTAAAGTCCATCAGTGAAGGACTCTGCTGGACTGTTCCCTGAGCAATAGATAAAGGAGCGTCCAGGGTCTTGTTATGTATCAATGATTCAGGCATCTTCTTTAGAACCCCGCTGTTTTGGCTTAGTAGTTTGAGTATGGATGAATCTCTGTATGTGTGTGTGTGTGGAGGGGTGGGGTGGGTTATATAGGGGAGGGTGAGGATAGTCATATGCCCATATCCTGGGGAAGGAAGTCAAGGGCAACAAGGCTGAGCGACTGCACTTTGGAAAATAAGTCACAATCTCTGGGGTTGGCCTGTCAGTCATCCAGCAGTCTAATTTTAACTCTAATTCACTTCAGTGATTTGGTACCTAGGTCACTGCCTTCAAGCTATGCCTGGGCCAGTGATCAGAGGCAACCACGGGATAAAATACAACACATTGGGGACTTCAAGTCAGGAGCCTTGGAATAAAACTGGATGCTGCCACTTCCTAATGCGATAGCCTTGGGCAAGTCAGTGAACCCCTCTGAACCTCAGTATCTTTATCTACTAAAACAGGGGTGACAACATCTGCCTTATAGGATTGGCATTTCAGTGTTATTGTAAGAATGAAAGGGAATAATGTATGAGGAGATTCCAATCCAGCGTTTGGCACACAGTAGGTGATTTGAACTTTCAGGAATTTTGAAGTTCATAGGGTGCCCTTTTCTGGAAAGGTCCCTTCCTGGGGACTTGTATGCTCCAAAATCTCTTTGAAATGATCTTCACTTGTCTAACAGTAAAAGTGATTTGGAGAATTCTGGGTCCAGTCTCTATCATAAGGGACATTTTTATTCATATTTCATCAGCGGCTGTTCTTTGTAAAGTTTTCCTCACTTGCTATTGTGTAAAACAGGGGGCTTTTGTCGAGACTGAGGGGGTTATGGTTTTGGGAATGATGGGGAGGCTTTATTTCCTCCAGTCTGGAGCTTTAGTTGGGGTCCATGGAATTGCCTAGGGAAGGTGCCAATGCTCAGGCCCATGACAGATCTGTTGCATCAGAAAATCTAAGGGTGGTGCCTGGAAATCTGCATTAAAAAAATCAAGTCCACTTGATGAGTCTTGTGCACAGAAAAACTGAAAGCCACTGCTTTAAACTGTTATTTTGATTTGTGTGGCTGGAAATCAGGGAAGGAAAGTTGGCCCAGCTTAGGGTGAGAGATGGGAAGTCAAGGTAGGAATAACCAAGGACCAGTTGTGCTGCCTTCATTGATTTGAGGCCAAGTTCCCTGCCTCATCAGAAAACATCATGTTCTGTGGAGGGAGAGGAGGACTGATTCCCAAGCACTTGAGTCTGGAGTGAATCAATAAACTAACTCACATTTTTTAAAAAATTGATTTATTTTATTTATTTTTATTTTTGGCTGAGTTGGGTCTTCGTTGCTGCACACGGGCTTTCTCTAGTTGAGGCGAGCAGGGGCTACTCTTTGCTGTGGTGCCCAGGCTTCTCATTGCAGTGGCTTCTCTTGTTGCGGAGCACGGGCTCTAGGCATGTGGGCTTCAGTAGTTGTGGCTCGTGGGCTCTAGAACGCAGGCTCAATAGTCGTGGCACACGGGCTTAGTTGCTCTGCAACATGTGGGATCTTCCCGGACCAGGGCTCGAACCCGAGTCCCCTGCATTGGCAGGTGGATTCTTAACCGCTGCACCACCAGGGAAGCCCCTAACTTGCATTTTTTCCCCTGGATTTTTTGGTTTTGCACAAGGTTCTGACAAAGCTCGGTGTTGCGCTTATGGATACATGATAGGAGGCTTAGAAAATGTACTTTGACCATGGATTGGGCCGGTGGGAACTTTCTTTCCTCTCCAGTAACCTTTTTGAGCCTAAATCATGTATTTGCTGGCAGCATTAGAAACAGTCATGAATTAAGTTATTGCATTTCCTGAATTTAACTCTGTCTTTGTACTACTCAGCCCACAGGAATAGGGATATGTTTTCTTCCCAGTGACACATCTGTGGTTTCTCTTCTTACCTCCCACCCAAACAAACTTCAAGAAAGGGAAGAGAGCTTTAATACCAAGCACAAGGAGGTTTCAGATAATTCAGCAGGTTGTTGTGGAGTTCCTGGAATGGAGCGGAAAGCTCAAAATAGATATCAGGAAAGAAGAGGAAATGGTGACAAAGAACTTACTTTAAAACGGCAAGACCCTCCTTTTATCGCCACAATTGAGTCACGTGAACTTTTGGTCTCTGCCATGGAGAGGGGTGTTCCCATGGATTGATTCATGTTCTTTGTTTCCTCCTTGAAGAGAAAAAAGAAAAAAAAAAAGGAAACTACTCTGCCTATCTGAGTAATTCCAGCCATCAAAGTAGTGAGGACTCATTGATCTCAGGTTCACACAGAAATCTCAGTGAAATAAGGCAGGGCTTAGAGATTCTGTTCCTGTGAAAATTCATTCACTCAACAAATGTCAGTTGGGTGCCTACTATATGCCAGATGCTGGGATACAGAAACTAATACGAAATTGCCCCTTCCATTAAGGACCTCTTTGTCTGTGGGAGAAGACACAAAGTAAATGAGGAATGCTATGAAATATGAACCTAAAGGACCACTCTGATTTTCTCTGTGGCCCTTTAGGGGCTACTGCCCAGTGAAATCCAACCAAAAAAGAGTTTCGCGGTTTACTTGCTGTAGTGGGTTGTATGGCGTTCTCTCAAAATTCATGTCCACCCGGAATCTCAGAACGTGACATTATTTGGAAATAGGGTCTTTGGAGATGGAATTAAGATGATGTCATATCAGATTAGGGCGGGTCCTAAATCCAGTGATCGATGTCCCCATGAAAAAAGTAGAGGGTACACAGAAATACACAGGGAGAAAGGCCGTGTGAAGATGGATGCAGAGATTGGCATGATGCTGTCATAAGCCTAGGAACGCAAAAGACTGTCAGTAACCAGAAGAGGCTAGGAGAGAGGCATGGAGCAGATTCTCCCCTGAGCCCCCAGAAGGAACCAACCCTACCAAAGTCTTGATTTCAGACTCTGCTCTCCAGAACTCTGAGACGATTCATTTCTGTTGTTTCAAGCCACCCAGTTTCTGACGGTTCGTCACGGCAGTTCAGCAATGCAGAAGTTTCCATGGTTACTTTCTTCTTTGCCTTACACTTTGGTATTTTTTTAATCAGGTTATTCTGCCTGGTTCTTAACCCCTCAATACTGGTAATTCCCTTGGCTGTCGCTGTCTTTCTCTCCATTCTTACCTGCTGTCCTCCTCCACTTGAGTTATTTCCAACATCCTTTTTAGAAAAGACTTTGATCCTTATAACATTCTCTTGTATCTATCCACATGGAACTGCTAATTCATGGTTCAGTTGTGATTCCTTGGCCTCTTCTCCTTGGCAAAGAAGGTAATGACTGTGTGAGTAAGCCAGAATTTTAGCCCTATATGCCTTCAGTTTTACTTGCAGATGTAAGAATGTTAACGCAGGGAGAGGCAAACCTAATACATTTTCTATCGTATTGATACAGAAGTTGAGGTGAGTGCTGTTGCTTTTCTAATATCTCAAAATTATCAGCACCAGAGTTGAGATTGGATCAAAGATCCTTCCCTCTACCTCTCTGCCGGCTGTGTCGGGCAGGAATGGCATGGTCATTATTCCCCAGATTCCAGCAGCACAGATGCCAGAGATAAGGCTTTCTCTATCAGGTTGGTTTGTCTGGGAAAATTTAAAAAATTCGACTTCTCTTCCCTTCCCCCAGACTCATTTATTAAGCAAATGCCAGATGGTGAATTTCAGATTGTATTTCAGTTTCTCCATTCACTCAGAAATTTTATGACCTTGGTTTCATATCCACAGGGGGAAAAATGTTTCCAAAGAAGCTTGAAAATTATTGAGGGGGTTGAATGTCTCCCCAGTCACCCCCTGGGACACATCTAGGGGTAAATGTATCTTTTTAATCTATTCATTTTTCTTGTCTATGGGGGCTACCGGATACATCATTTAGAAAGAAAAAGTAGGTTAATTTAATCAAAGAAATGGCCTGAATGATTCCTACTCTCTCCCTTTGTTATTCCCAAAGATGATTGGTTATGAAACTTGTTCTAGAAGGAGAACTCAGGATTGTTACTGGGCCAACCACCCACCATACTTCTGTTTTACAACATCGGCACCCAGATCACTACCAGCCAAGGAATAGGCCAGCCATACTGAAAATCATCACAGCAGCCATAAGCACCCATTCCCACTTCCAAATACATACCTGAGTGAAAGGACTGGCTTCTGAGTGGCGCTAGTACTTATCAGGGGTGTCACTTTGGGAAAGTTGCTCAACCTCTCTGGCCTCAGTTTCCTATCTGTAAAATGATGGTCATGCTACCCACTTCTCAGGATTACTCTGAGGATAAGAGATAAGGTACCTAAAGCAATGCAAAGAGTCAGTACTCCATAGCTAGGAACCATGCTTATCATTTTTAAAATTACAGGGGTCATCTGTGTATCTTTATCCATAGGCTTGATCATGATGAAATCTTCAATGGGAGGAAACTTCCCTTAGGCTTATTAATTTATTTAAGAGGTAAGACATCTTTGAGTCACCTTCAGTCACATTTTGGCTGCAGTTCATCTGCTTATTAATATGTCTGGACTTTCTCGAGGCTCCTGGCCAGCTGAAGATCCCATGGCCTCTGCCCAGTCTCAGGTGCCCAGATGCAGGGACTGGGTAGAGGGCAGTAGGAAGAGGCAGTGAGGGGTCCCCGCTCCAAGGTTTCCTGCACACTTGGCTGAGTTGCTCCAGCCCCAAAGGACTCGTGCCTTAAAAGGGACATCTCAGAGATTTCAGATAAGAGCAATTCACATTAGGGGGACATCTCATTGCTCTGTCTGGCCCCTCTGGGATAGACAGAGTCTCTGCCCTGCAGCAATCACGTCAATTCTTTCCATAACCCTTTTGGATGCTGTTTGATCTCCTCTCCTCCATTTTTTGCATATTTCTGACAAGATAGGGCACTATTTCCCTTATCATCTAACAGGAATTATAGTTTGTGCTTCTCAGTGCTTAAAGGAAAGATTATAGCTGGTGTGTTATTAGGTTTGCTAAAAGATCTGAACCAATCTAAGATTAAAAAAGCACCTATCTAATATCTTCCTTAAAAGGTGAAAATTTATACGATCTGAAGAGAAACCAGAGTATCCTAATATCTTCCTGAAGATATCAATTTGGACAAAACATTAAGTATCTAAATACTATCCAAAATTGGGACCAGAGGGGAAGATGGAGGGAGTTACAGATAAACAAATGAAGAATTATAAACGAATTGGTCACATTATCTGTAGGCATATGAGTTTCAGTCTGAACCTCTGGGCAGCTGTGTTAGACTGGAAAGGGCATTGCATTTGAAATCAGAATATTTGAGTTGTTTCAGCTCTGCTTTATACCCGTGCTCTTACGTCAGGCAAGACTTGAGCCTTAGCGTCCTGGTTTATAAATGGGGATAATAATTCCTGTCCTACCTGACAGACTGGTTGTGTCAATCAAATGAATTTAACATCTGTTAAAATGCCCTGTAAATTACAAAATGCCCCAGAAATATTATTATCTGGTTATGGCCCAATAAAAAGGGGTTCCACATCTGTTTTTATACACTCAGTGCAGAGCCGATCTTGATCTCCAAGGAAATCGGGATCGGCTAATGACTTCAGATGGAAAACTAAAGGAAAGTGTCTGCACAACCCAAGTTACCATCTGTGGCAGCTTCTTGCCATTTCCAAATGAATCCAGGAAGAATTCAGCAGCTGAAGCAGTTTCACCGCTTCATTTGCTTTCAAAACCTCAAGTCATCTGGAAAATTACAGGGTTGGAGTGGTTAAGAATGTAAAGTCACTGAGGAAGGCATTTCTGGAGGGCCCTGTGGCCTGGTCCTGCTGGGTTGTACTGCATACACCATGGAGAAGTTTGCTGTTTTCAAGAGAGATGGGGTTGAAGAAACTAAACTAACTGGGAGAGGCTTTCTGTGTTCAGTCCCGAAAGCTGAGTAGGAAGTTAATTTGCTCAAGCTTTGCTCAGGACCTTTCTGGTGCAGTGGGGAAAAGACCAAAAAAAAAAAAAAAAAAAAATCCTTCATGAATAGGAGGATGTGGAACGCTCTGGACACCCTGTCTGAATTGCTGGGGCAAGAAGGATCCAGCACAGGGCATGGAGAATCAAGTGTGTCCCTCCCTCGATTCCTTACCTTGATCTCTTTCCTGGCAGGCTAGGCAGAATTTGCCTCACTAAGAGTTCTTGAAAGATTTCAGCCAGCATGTGGGCTCATGTAGGAAACACTTTTCCTTCACACCGCGATAGTGGTGGATTTATGTTAGGACCGTGAGGTATGTCTTTCATAGCGTGCCCAACTGAGGGATTAATGCTAACATCAGTTTTTAAGTTCATAATGGTTCCCATCTCTGGGCCTTGGTGTTAGAGAGCCATAAATGTTCCCAGTCCCTAAAATTCTTTAGGATTAGACCTACCTCTAATGAGGGGAGGGGGAAGGGAGGTGACTGGCTCATGGTGAATAGGCAACACGCCCCAAATACTAATAGCTTCATTTATTCACTGGGTTCTATGCTTTACTTACTGTGTTTTCCAAGTATTTATTCTCATCTAATCATCAAAACAGACTTATGAGGGATGTATTATTACCCCATTTTTCAGAGGAGAAAACTAGTGCTGACAGAGGTTACATAACTAGCTCCTCATAATCACGCAGTACTAGATGTCAGAGCCAGGATTTGAACCCAAGTCTGTCTATAGTTGACTGTACTGTTTCAACTAAACAAAGATTTAATGAGAATTCCTCAATCCACACTCTTGAAGATGCTGTGCTGTCTTGCTCTGTGCCTTCAATGGGTTTTCTATCTTATAGGATAAGCAAAGAACACAGATACTCGTAACATAAGACCCTGCATGGTAGATGTCTGAAGGATGGGTCAAATTCACCAGATTGTAACAATAAGTAACCAATCAGAACAGGTTCTGGCATGAAACAGTTGTCCTGCTGTACCAGTGGGTACAAGCTGATTAGCAGTCCCAGTATTGGATGAATGATTTGAAAGCCATATTCGTTACTAACAGTCAAGGAGGGATAAGGTGAATCATGGTTGTGAGCCTACAACTAGAACACAGTTAAAACTTTTGTAACTCAAGTTATAATTCAACAAACACTTACTGCACTGTTGTGGGAAATTAGCTCCCCATCCTACCCCAAGTGTCCCCCAGTTATGTCTGAGAGTTTGCCCCATTGTGTAACATTCCATGGGGTCTTTATCTGTGGACTGCTGGTCTCCTAGGCACAGCCGTGTTTTTTTTTTTTTTTTTAATTTTGTTCCAGATTTGTTAGAGTAATGGTGTGTTGGTTCATGGTTCCATCCCATCTCCTTTATTTAAAAAAAATAATTTTATTGAAGTATAGTTGATTTACAATGTTGTGTTAATTTCTGCTGTACAGCAAAGTGATTCAGTTACACATACATATATATTCTTTTCCATATTCCTTTCCATAATGGTTCATCACAGGATATTGAATATAGTTCCCTATGCTATACAGTAGGACCTTGTTGTTTATCCATCCTGAATATAATCGTTTGCATCTGCTAATCCCAACTCCCAGTCCTTCCCTCCCCCACCCCCCCCCCTTGGCAACCACAATTTTGCTCTCTATGTCACAGCTGTGTTTTGGTGACCGCCACCATGACCCCCGCCATGGACTCTACAGAGGGGCCGCTGCCCTCCTTTTCCCTGTGATAGACTCATCATCTTAGGGGTAGTTCTGCTTACAAACCATTTTGCTGTTTAGAGTCTATTTTACTCGATTCTCAGGGATCTTTATTCCCCCTTACCTGTCTAGGAGAATGATAGCAACATGGTTTAACTCTGGCACCATCCTCTTTAACTAATTTTATAGCTGGGCTAAATGAAAATTTATCCTTCAGCACCTAAGTCACAGAATACACATTGAGCTCTTACTGTTTACCCTGCTAGGCACCCTGTCAGAGACAAAAAGACAAGGCACATTTTAACTCTTGAAGGGATTTTTACCTTTTCCAGAGAAACAGGACCGTTGAACACGTGTGCTCTGATGGGGATGGAGCATTCAGGAAGGAGCTTGGAGATCAGCTCTGCCTTTTGATCCTGGTGTGACCTTATTCACATCACTCAGCCTCATATTGAGTCTTCATGTTCCCATCTGAAAAGAATTGGCCTAGATGATATTTCATTGCCATTCCAGCTCTTGTTTTCTAATTCCATGAAACACAAGACAGCAATGCTGAATGGTTTATAACCTACTGTGAGGATAAGACATGGACTGTATGTGTTCCAAGAAAGGGAAGAATCATGATGTGCTGGGGGTGTCCCTGGAAGACTTGACGTATGAGAGGGGACTCATTTGAGTATTAAAGAGTAATAAGGTTTAGATTAGCAATAGAGAGGAAGAATTTGGTCCATTTCTATCCTGGGTATAAATGAATTGGGTTAAGGGAGTTACTATCTAAAGTGAAATTTTAGTTAGTAGAGGTGGTATGTGGGTGGGTGGATTAAGTGTGCACTTTTGATGAATTTGCTGTATTTCTGTCCCCAGTTTGTTTTCCTAAAACCAAATTCCATTTCTTGTGCTTTTTTTCCTGCCCTTTAATCAAAAAATCACATTTTGGGGGTGCATTTCACCACTTCTTGTTCCTGAATTCTGGGGGAAAGAAAAGTTTATGTGTGTATTAATAACTGTCCATTGTTGTTCTTTCCGGAACTCCCTTCCCGAAATCTTCAAATCATCCTAAGGGCTCTCCCCATGTATAAAGAGTACACAGTGGTAGTTAGTCTTCAAAAACACCCTCCCACACTCAGAGAATCATGCCTCACCTTAATCATACTCCTGTATAGCCCGGTCTTTCTGAATCTGGACTATCCTTGAAACTCATTCAATAGAGAATTGATACCGCATGACTCCCAGGAATAAGTCATAAAAAGCTTTCATGATTCTTTCTGCATCTCTTGGAAGTTTCAGTCTTGGAAAACTCCCCATTGGAAACTGTCACCATGTAAAGAGGACAACCGCTAGGCCATTCTAAGGACCATCCTGCTGGGAGAGACCCAAGTCATGTGGAGAAGCCCAGGAAAGTGAGATGTCACGTGGAGAGAAAGGTCAAAGGACACCAAGATGGCTGACACGTAGGTGGTAAAAGTCACCTTGAAAGTAGATTCCCCCAGCCTAGTTGATGCCACATGAATCAGAGACAAACCTACCAAATGTTTCCCAGATTCCTGACCCATAGAATCATGATCACACAAAAATACTTATTTAAGTCAGTAACTTTTGGGGGGCAGTGTTTAAGCTGCAGTGGATAGCTGGAGTAAGTACCACCGAGCCGCAATACTATTCCAGAAGTGTTTGCTGCAGGAGATTGGAAGATACGAAAAATGGCAGTAGACTGTAAGGCTGGAAAGAGAATTCAGGCCAGACTGTATTATTCTAAGACACTTGGGTTTTTTCCATTAATAATGGAAAACTATTAGAGTTTTTGATTAAGAGAATGACCTATTTGAATAAAAAATTACCTAGAAATCTGGCTGGTGCATCAGAGAGGAAAAAAACGGAGCCAGAAAAATCACTTAAGAAACCAAGGAAAAGAGTAAGGAGGGTGTAAAGTAGGAAAATGGCAATGGCAGTGGAGAAAGGGGACTGGGCAAAGTATGTTGGCAGGATTATTATAAACAGAACTTAACAACTAACTAGATTGGGGGTGCAAGGAAGTACAGAGGAGAGCCTACGAGAAACCTGAGTTTGTAAGCCCACACGACTTGAAAAACTGTCCATTAATAGAACCAGGGGACTTCGGAGGAGGATTTAGTTGGGAAGTGAGGGAGGGGATGGGAGAGGACGGATGATAATGAATTCAGTGTTGAGATGTTTTATTGGTTATCTAGTGTTGTGTTACAAAGTATCCTAAAGCTCAGTGACTTAAAACAAACATTTATTATATCACAGTTTCTCAAGGTCAGGAATCGAGGAATGGCTTAGCTTGATGGTTCTGGCTCAGGGTGTCTCCTGAGGTTTCAGTCGAGCTGTCAGCACAGGCTGCTGTTATCTAAAGATGTGACTGGGTCTGGAGGATCCCCCTCCAAGCTCACTCACGTGGCTGCTGGCATGAGATGGTAGTTTCTTGCCACGTGAACTTCTCCCAGTATGGCTTCCTCCAGGGCAAGTGATGAAAGAGAAAGAGGTGAGAGGAGGAAGGAAAGGGAGGGGAAAAGATGAGGAAGTGGGAAGGAGGGAGGGAGGTAGAGCCTGAACCCAAAGGAAGCCATAGTCTTTGCTATGGTCCTAGTGTGTCCCCCCCAAATTCTTATGTTGAAACCTAACCCCAAGGTGATGATATTAGGAGGTGGGTCCTCTGGGAGGTGATTATCTCTCATGAATGGGATTAGTGTCCTTATAAAAGAGGCTCCAGAGAGATCCCATGCTCCTTTGCACCACTACTTATCCTGCAGGGAGGATACTATGGGAAATCCACGACACGGAAGAGGGCCTTCCATGGACCATGCTGGCCCTCTGATCTTGAACTTCCAGGCTCCAGAATTGTGAAAAATAAATTTCTGTTGTTCATAAACTTCCCAGTCTGTGGTACTTTGTTACAGCAGCTCGAAGGAACTATCAATAAGACAGCCTTTCTATAATCTAATCTTGGAATGGATACACACTCTCCCACTTCCTAACGTTGTTAGAAGCAAGTAACGAAATCCAGCCTCTACCACAAGGGAGGGAAGTTAAGCTCCACCTCTCTAGAAGAGAGAATTTGTGAACATATTTCTGTTTAACTTTTTATTTTATATTGGAGTATAGTTGATTAACAATGTTGTGTTAGTTTCAGGTGTGCAAGGAAGTGATTCAGTTACCTATATATGTATCTATTCTTTTTCAAATTCTTTTCCCAATTAAGTTGTTACATAATATTGAGCAGAGTTCCCTGTGCTATACAGTAGGTCCTTGTTGGTTATACATTTTAAATATAGCAGTGTGTACATGTCAATCCCAAACTCCCTAACTATTCTTCCCTACCACCCTTCCCCGCCTCAACCATAAGTTGGTTCTCTAAGTCTGTGAGTCTGTTTCTGTTTCGTAGATAAGCTCATCTGTATCATTTTTTTGATTCCACATATAAGCGATATACGATATTTCTCTTTCTCTGTCTGACTTACTTCACTCAGTCTGACAGTCTATAGATGCATCCATGATGCTGCAAATGGCATTATTTCATTCTTTTTAATGGCTGAGTAATATTCCACTGTATATATATACCACATCTTCTTTATCCATTCTTCTGTCAATGGACATTTAGGTTGCTTCCATGTCTTTGCTATTGTAAACAGCGTTGCAATGAACATTGGGGTGCATGCATCCTTTTGGATCATGTTTTTCTCTGGACATATGCCCAGGAGTGGGATTGCAGGATCATATGGTAGCTGTATTTTTAGTTTTTTAAGGAAACTCCATACTGTTCTCCATAGTGGCTGCACCAACTTACATTCCCACCAACAGTGTAGGAGGGTTCCCTTCTCTCCACACCCTCTCCAGCATTTATTGTTTGTAGATTCTTTTGATGATAGCCATTCTGACTGGTGTGAGGTGATTTTTAAAATCACTGCAGATGTAAGTTTTAGCTGCTGAGAGTCTATCTAGGTGAAGAGAGTTGGTGGACCTTAGGAAATGTGTGTATGGAATTCAGGATTGAGGTTAGAGTGTAAACCAGGGGTTGACAAGTTCTGTTTTGGTTTATTTTAGAATTGTATTCTGAGCATCTCCAATGTGCCAAGCACTCTGCTGAGTGAGGGGTATTCGGGGGTGAATAAGACAAACAAGGTGCCTGTCTTTATCCTGCTTACAGCCTAGAGCAAAATTCAATTAAGTCAACAGGAAGTTAAAAATAGAAAACTGTAATACCCTAGGAAATGAGGAGTCGGGGGTAAAGTTTAAGATGAGATTTGGAGGATGTGTAAGAATTAACTGGATGAAAATGGGGTTAGAAGAGAGACATAGAGGCCAGTGTAGGGATAACATGGAAGTTGGGAAAAAAGCATGCTGCCTAGGAGATGGGGAGCTGGGCCATTGTTTTCAACCCGGCTGCTCATCAGCAGAATCTGGCCCATGGACTTATTTTATTTGGCCTGAATTCTGTTTTTTTTTTTTTTAAATGAAATAGTTGCCAGTGTTTAAAAGTCTTGGATTTCTATTTTCTTGAAAAATTTGCATTCTCACGTGGCACATCCTGCTGGCGCTGAGACGGGCTGCCTTCTTCTGAAGGGTCCTCACTCTCGTTTATCCCCCTCCCTGACACTTTCAGTTAACTCCATTGCCGTCCTTGCTACTTGTCTCATTGACACTGTCCGATTGGCTTGCTTTGCTCAACCACACTTTCTGCCCTGTTCTTGTTGCCATGTAAGTTTGCATCCTAGATTTGACATTTGGATGCATTGGGTTGGCCAAAAAGTTGTTTGGGTGTTTCCATAAATTGTTCCGTAAGATGTTTTGGCCAATGCAATACTATGGTTCATAGAGATGTTTAAGTCATCCAAGATGATGGCAGATGTGGGATTGGGAGAAAAATGATCCCACAGAGGAGGAATTTTAGAGGGCATGGCAGAAAGGTCTGGAAGGGAAGGGAGGCTTGGCAGCATGGTCAGAGGAGTAGGAGCAGTTGTCTATATTGGATGAAGTGCTGGAGAGGACAGTGTGTGGGATTAGAGTCAGTGTGTGGGATTAGAGCTGTGAGACATTGTGAGCGCAGCGGGGCCACAATCTCTGAAAGAGTAAGTCCTGGCAGTCCCATGAAAGATGATGAAAATAAGAAGAGCCAATTGTTACTGAGCACTTTATATGCCACGCCCTCCTCTGGGTCCTTCATATGACTGACCTCAGTTTGCTCTCACGACAGCTCTATGAGGAGGTACTAGGATGACGTCATCTTTTTCTTTGCACGTGGGGAAACTGAGGCAGAAATTAATTGCGTTATTACAGTTAGCCACGAGCAGAACAGGATTTTACCCCGGACCGTGCGACTCTAGAGTCTGAGCTCTCAACTCCCAAACTGTGGGAGAGAAAATTTGAAAGCAGCTTCAGAATGAGCCAGTTAAGACCTGCATTAATTGCATTTGTAAGGGATTCCTCCTCTCTGGTAGATGTAGAGAAGCCAGTCTCTCTGAAAGGAGGTAACTTCACTCTGGATTAATTGTGTACTCTCAGTTTTAGTTGATTATTTATTTATTTGTTTGTTTTTTAAAAACTGTTTTTGGCTGTGCTGCACGCCATATGGGATCCTAGTTCCCTGAGCAGGGATCAAACCCGCGCCCGCCAGAAGTGGAAGCACTGAAAGCGCGACGTCTTAACCACTGGACCACCAGGGAAGTCCCAGTTTTAGTTTATTTTTAATTTTGGGGCAGGCTCCAGGGAGAAGTGGTCTGTCTTGATGCTACTGGCAGCAGATTCCCCAGACAGGATGAAGGGGACCGATCTTGCCTGTGAAGATAGTCTCAGACGGCACATTGGTGGTCAGATGCCTCGTTTCTCAAGGCTGATCTAAGTGCACAATCCAATGCAAGATTTCTGGAAATCCATATTTGTTACTAGTCACAAGCTCTTCTCAGGGGTGGGTCCAGTCTTGAGCTTGGTCTGTTGGGATCTTGTGTAGTCAAACATGGCTCAGGGTATGCAACCACCAGTGGGGTGCTGGAGGGCTGTACCCAAGCCTCAGAGAGTGCCCTGGCCTCACCAGCACAACTGGAAATGTTCAATCCTGACAGCCTACTGTTCTTTGCTTCCAGCTCTATCTTAGTGTTAACTTCACTCTAGAATGGAAATCTTGAAATTCTGATGGCTAAAGCTTCCTCTTTCTTAGACCAGGTTTCTCACAGAGGGACCAATCAAATTTGCAGATGCAGATAACTTTAACTTGAAACGTAGTTTATCAATATGGATCTTTGCAATATGGTTTGGTTTATCTCTTGGCCCTTCTTGAGTCCTGGGGACTCTCTGAAGAAAAAATGAACCCTTCTGGCTCCTGATTTGGGTAATCACCCTCAGCACTGGCTGCAAAGATTTCTTCCTAGCTGTATGGTGCCAGTTTTCTTTCTCGTTTTTCCTTCTTTTGCTGAATCAGAAAAAGCCTCAGAACAGAAACTTTCTCTACAGCAACATTTGCCCAACATAGGCATCTCGAACTGACAGCAATATTGCTGTGGCAGTTTGGACTTCCTGGAAATATTTTTTTCACAGTTGGAGATATGCTTAAATAATAAAACTAGGCTGTCATCCCTGGGTTAAGGGTGAAGGAGCTATTTATAGATGAACCAAAAAATCTATGTGATAACTCACATTATTGTACAAGGACAATGGAAAATTCTCCAGGAGACAGATAGCATAAAAAGAATTTGAAATTAACCTCATCACATTTTATTCATCAAGACCTTAAGTGGACTTTTTTTTCTGAAGGCCATGTAATTTTGATTCCTTTTAGTTCTTTTTTTAAAAAAAATAAAGCAGCAGGCCATTTAAATAATTATGCCAGGTCACAAACTGTGATCCTATGGGCCTATCTTGCCTGGAGACCTACTTGTTTTGCTCAATAAATATTTAATATTTTAGAAAATTTCAGTTGAAGTCCTGAAGCTGGGCTCAGGCCCTCGAGTTCACCATAGTCTATGTGACTCTTGCCTGCAGTGCCCGTGGACATCCAAGTGTGTGATTCCTGCTCTGGATCTTCTCATGCCCTGTGCAGCCCAGATACATTCTAAGCCCTATGGCTTTGCCTTGTGTATTGCAGCCCCAACTAGTGTATCTTCTTTACCCCTTTCTTCCAATCCAAATCTTACATATCTCATACACTGCTTCCAAGAAGCCTTCTCAGGCTATTTTGGCCCATGGTGATCTCTCCCCTTCCTGTCTTCCCAACACACGTAGTTCCCGAAGACTAGGGGAAACAGAGGAAATGTGATCATTAAAAAGTGTTATAACTGTTATGACAAGATTTAAGATCCCTGAGGGCAGTTTTCATGCCATCTAATTGAAAATGCGCACCTCAGTGTCAGGCACAAATCTTACACCTTGGAGTTCATTTAAGCATGTTGCATTTCAGGTTTACCTGGCTCATTTGTTGTAAAACTTCAAATAATGAAAACTGTGGGGTAGGAGGGAGGGGGGGTAGGGGGAGAGAGAGAGAGAGAGAGAGAGAGAGAGAGAGATTAATTGTGGGGGAAGGAAGGAGGGAAAGAAGGAAGGGAGAGAAGGAGGAAGGAAAGACAAAAAGAAAGAGAAAGAATAGAAAGAGAAGGAGGGAGAAGGAAGAGACGAATTTGGAGTAACATAATGCATAAAGAATCACCAAGATTAAAATTGGATCAGACCTTAAAGAACATCTAGTGATCCTGCCTCATTTTAGCGCAGGAAGTTGATGTGACTAATTCAAGGTCATACTGCTAGTTAATGGAAGGGTGGAGCTAGTAATGTAGTCTGCAAATTCCTGTTACAATGTCATTTCTCTCTCTCTCACTCCCTCCGTTCCTCCCTCCCTCCTTCTCCCAAAGCCTGAGTGTGAGTATGTGTGTATGAACAGGTGAGGGTGTGCACGTCTGTGTGCAAGCATGCGTACCACGGTATACATAGAGGATGCTTTGGAAGCCTCTCTATAACAAAAGCTCACTGATACACCAGAAATCTTTTCATGCCAATGGATAATGGATGAATTGAAGGTGTAATATTAGGAATGCACGGTTCATTTGAATTGAGAAAGGGAATCCAGGGATACCTTTTAGAAAAGTTTTCATCTGTAATGGTTAAACAAAAAGTTGGTGCTTAAATGTGTCAAAACCCTTCAACCAGCTAGAAAGCTTGACTGTCCTGACTGGCTCCTGCCCAGTTTATAGATGGTTAAGCTTTCACTGCATTTCCATTAGTTAGCAAATGTGATGCCTCAGCCTGTCTGAATCTTGGGAACCACGGAGGGAGGCTCCAGGTGGAAGGGGTGCCCTTGCGGGCAGCTTCTCTTGCCTTCCTGCTCTGTGTGTTTCGGGGATTGATATGCAGCTGTTCTCCAGATGCCGGCTCTTCCCCAGAAGCAGCTGCGTCTCAGCAGGGGCCCCTTCTATCAATGTGACAACCTGCTGAGGGCTTTGGAACTCTTCCAGATGTAAGGCATGTTGGGGCTATAAAACATAATCATTAGCATTATCTCCATTTTCGTTTTAGAGTCTCAGCTGTTAAAGTTTCTTGTACAGATTTAGGGCTTAATTGTTCTCATTTTTCTTCATAGGTAGCTTCTTTTAGGCAGCATGGGACCTTCCCTTGGAGCTGCTTTCCAAAAAAGAAAGAAAGAATAGCTTATGAGAAATGTTCCTTAATTCTGGCAGGCTGAGAAGGCTGAGATTAGGGAGCAGTATTTTCCCAGCTGCAGTTATATGTGTGTCTACGAGCTAAACAAAATCGTCTATGGCTTTTTTTTTGCTGAATCACAGGGCTTTCTTTTGCTGAATTCACTTGGAATCAATTTCTCCTTTCTTTTTTCTTTTCTCCCTCCCCACCCTTTGTCAACACAGCCCCTGGCTTCCATATTGCCTGGAGAGAATCTCTTGTTACTTCATTTTTCTTGGCATCTATGCTTTACTCAAGAGGGAGAATATATATATACACACACACACACATATATATATATGTATATATATATATATATATATATATATATACACACATATATATATACACACATATATATATACATATATATATATATATATATTTGGGGGGGTTGCTACTTGAACATTAAAAAGCTAATGTTTCTTTGCAAGACTGTAAAAAGGCATTTCATAGTGAAGGTGAAGAAAATTAGACACATGGAATTTGAAGGTCTGTGGAAACATTAACCAAAGACACAGATAAAACAATGACCTCGATAAATTTGCCCCTAGAAATTCATCTTGTTGGTTTATGCTCTAGCTGTTTTGTCTTGGAAATAGAATTTCTCAGTGCACAGCCTCATAATCACACTGAGTTTTGATGACAGGATTAGAAGTATTCGCAGAACTCCACGCTGATCTTCACAGGCAGGCGTCTATGGCATCAGCGCCAGGCGACTCGTGCCAGGAACTGCTGAGAAGCATTTGTTCACATAGGGAGCTCAGTAACTGGCCAGAAGACAGAGACTTATGCATACTGATGTCTAAATTTCCTGCAATGGTTTACAGGTCTTGAATTTGACATTCAGAATGTTCTTGTCAGTTTCCCAGACAGTTTACAAGATGCTGGACAGGCTTTAGCTACAGACCTCTCCTGAGGTTGGGTCCTGGGCTAGGTGGCCTTGAGATCCACTGTAAGCCTGGCTTCTCCAAGGAGCCAGAGTCTCTGCAGAGAAAGACATATAGGCTGGACAGTGGGTGCTGAACTTCAAGTCAGAAACTCCTTATTTCACCTAACAACATAAAACAGTATGCATAGTAAGATCCTATTTTTAAAAAAAGTACATACACACCTATCTATCTATCTATCTATAAAATATTTGTTTAAAGGAAGATTATAAGACACAAAGCTAATACTGGTTTTGTCTGGGTGGTAGGATTATGGATTATTTTTTTCTTACAAAGAAATAATATTTTGAATTTATAAAATAGCCATTTGTATTTCATTTTTTACATTTTTTAAAAAAATATTTATTTATTTATTTATTTATGGCTGTGTTGGATCTTCGTTTCTGCGCGAGGGCTTTCTCCAGCTGCGGCAAGTGGGGGCCACTCTTCATCGCGGTGCGCGGGCCTCTCACCATCGCGGCCTCTCTTGTTGCGGGGCACAGGCTCCAGATGCGCAGGCTCAGCAATTGTGGCTCACGGGCCTAGTTGCTCCGCGGCATGTGGGATCTTCCCAGAGCAGGGCTCGAACCCGTGTCCCCTGCACCAGCAGGCAGATTCTCAACCACTGCGCCACCAGGGAAGCCCTACATTTTTGTATTTCCTGATTTTTTTACAATAACCATGAGCTACCTTTATAATCAGAAAATATCTACAGATGTGTACAAATTTCTTAAATGTTTGAACCCCGAATTGGCATCAGAATTGGACAGTATCAGTGCTGAGAGTCTTTTCTCTACAAACCTACTCGAATCTCATTGACTTGGGAAATCCACTCTGTGTGCCATAAAAGCTAATTCAGACAAAAGCTGTGGAAAACCCAGATTGACCATTTTGTCATCAGTGTTGCAATGGGTTTCTCTAATACCTATAATTTTACATCTCCTTTCAGCTGGTTATGTGGTGAATTCACTTGTCAAAACTCTAAAATCTCTTACGATCTGTGTATTTTATTGTTTTTTATTTATATACCAATAAAAAAAGAAATAAAAATTAAAAGTCAATGGAAGGAGGAATGTACTTTTTCCAGACCTTTGTAATGTCTGTGAGATTATGCCACAAATTGAATGACCTGGTCAGACCAAAAAAAAAAAAAAAAAAAAAATGCCTGATGGGAACAGAGTATTAGTCTGTTATTTATCTAGTGCCAGAACCAAAGTATGAGATGTGGTTAATTTCCCTAGGTTGGAAACTGGGATAAATATAATATTAGGAAAAGCCATTAGGCCATCTCTTCCCTAAGAAACGGAAACTTAAGACATGCTGTCTCTCCTGTTGGAAGACATCGGTATCAGGGAAGGAAGGTCCTGAGCAAAGCCCTTTCTTTAGGTGTCATATTGGGAGACTGACACATGAGAATAGAATAAGAGGCCCAGTGACATGAACATGTTTGCAGGTTACAAAGCATCATCTGTAATTAAGACTCTAGGGAGGATATTATACAAGATAACTTACATGGGATATCTTTCATTTTAAAAGTAATAAGGTAACCTTCAAATTGTGATTTTCTCCCTCAGTGTTTGATGTGAAAGATACTCAGCCTGAGGGTTCAGGTCTGAGCCCAGTAGAGGGGAGATGTGCTAGCAGAGCTGAGGGAATTTTGGGGGGGCATTTCAATAATGAGTAACTGGCCTTAAACACCTGATAAGACCAAGAGCTTATTTCTTAGGACTTCTTTTAAATTTCAGTGATGCAAGGTGAATTGGATGATTAATCAACTATGTTTTGCTATTTAGCTAATGAGGTAAATGTAACTAGTGGTAAATATTTACCTAATGAGGTAAAATTAGAAAAATTCCAATGAGTGTCTCAATCTTCAATTTTAGGTTATTACATATAGAAACATTTTTTTTCTTTTTTTTTTTTGTTTTCTTTTGTTTTTATTTTTCAGTCACACCACGGGGCATGTGGGATCCTAGTTCTCAGACCAGGGGTGGAACCCGTGCCCCCTGCATTGGAAATGCAGAGTATTAAGCGCTGGACCACCAGGGAAGTCCCCTAGAAACATTATTATATGAATAATAATATTTTAAGTTTATAGTGCATTATAGTTTGAAATGCATTTTCACCTACATGCTCTCAGTTATTTACCTTGACAACCCTCAAAGAAGTCAGACTAGAAATTACTATCTTTTTATTTTAAGGAAAATTAAAGCTCAGTGAGGTTAGGTGACTTTCCCAATTCCACTGCTAGAAATTGGATCTGGCCCCCACTTTGACTTCTGATATCCCTGATTCAAAAGGGACCCATGCTACTTATTTCTACTTTTGAAAAATCTAATTAACCAGAATCCATTATATTAATGGTCTCAGACACTCCAGATAAGTGAGTATCTTGTGCCTTCTATTTACCGAGTCTGTATCAACTTTAGGCTCTTCATGCCCTCACTGGTCTGTGGACTCAAATGAGGTCACTGTGACAGTAATAATTTAAATTTCTCCAGATCAGGCTAACCCCTTGAACAAGGGAGGAACTTCAACCCTCAGTTCCCCACTACCCACCATGTTATTTCCTTCTGGGCATGTTCTGTGAGTTCTCATGAATGATCTCATTTCTTCCCACTAAGGGCCCATGGGCTTGGTGGTACTTGGGGGGCAGCCCCAGACCACTGCTATTGCCATCATGCCCTCCTGGGATGCTGTGTCTCACAAGGGTGTCCTTGCTCAGGCCCTGCGTTACCAACCCTGCAGGTACCAGAGTAGCAGAGGTGGGGCGAAGCTGGTACAAATGATTGGACTTGGAGATTCAGACAGGAGTCAGCCCAACTATGTCAACTGCCAACATAAACTGGTAGTAAACAGCTTAGCCCACGTGTCATTGAAAGGGGTCTGCAATTCCTTTTTTTTAAATATAATCACAAAGTTTGTGCTTTTTTTTTTTTTAATTTTTATTTATTTATTTATTTTTAAGGCTGTGTTGGGTCTTCGTTTCTGTGCGAGGGCTTTCTTTAGTTGCGGCAGGCAGAGGCCACTCTTCATCGCGGTGCACGGGTCTCTCACTGTCGCGGCCTCTCTTGTTGCAGAGCACAGGCTCCAGACGCGCAGGCTCAGTAGTTGTGGCTCACGGGCCCAGTTGCTCCGCGGCATGTGGGATCTTCCCAGACCAGGGCTCGAACCCGTGTCCCCTGCATTGGCAGGCAGATTCTCAACCACTGCGCCACCAGGGAAGCCCCTGCAATTCCTTTTTAAAATGGGATCCAAATCTGCTTTTGGTAGCCCTAACCTTCCCTAAATCTCCCTGCTAGGCTGAAACCCTGAGAAGCAGGCAGTATGCTTCTCTTTATCACATGGGCATCAAAATAGAAGAGCTTAGCTCACTTGCCTAAAAAAAAAAAAAAAAAAAAATTCCCTCAGCTCTGCTAGCAAATCTCCCCTCTATTGGGCTCAGACCTGAACCCTCAGGCTGAGCACGGAACTGACATCTGAAGTCAGATACCTGACTCTCCCCAGCTCCTGGTCTTCCCCTCCGCCGCTTGGGGATGCACACAACGTAGGTGCTCAAAACCTTCAGCAAAGACCTCCTATGCAAATAACTTACGATGGCCACAACTATGAGTCATCACACAGGCCAGAGTGCTCAGACATATCTGGATCCCACTTTTGGCTCAAGCCAAACCTCTGCCTCCTTATCCAGTTGGAGCAGCGAGATTAACGCCTGTGAAAAGATTAGTGCACAATCCAAGATAGAGTGTAATGAAATGCTAGACAAAGTATATGTCCTCTAAGTTCTGTAGGGTTTCAGGGCCAGAAAAGGTTAGTGTTGTTAAGAAAGACCACAGGTGAGGACAGCAGTGTGCTGAGCCCTGAGGCAATGGCGGGGTTTTGATGAGGGACCCTGTGTCATTAATTCTACTTGAGGGGTATTGAACATGCACATCCTGATAGAGGACGCTTCATGAGTTTTCTAATTTCAGGGTTTTAATTGAAACCAAGTTACTGGCTTATTTTTCCCCCCATCTTCTGGCACTAGAGAGATAAGCATTTGAGTTCCAATTCCATGCTTTAATGTACTGAAGTGATCAGACAAGAGATGCGGTGTCTTAGATCAAAGTAGAAACTGCAGAGACCGGAAGTTATTAGATTCTCGTGTTTGCTGATGGATTGGATGCGAAGGTGAGGAAAAGAAAGGAGTTAAAAATGATTGCAAGAATTTTGGCCTGATAAGTTGGGAGGATGAAGGCCCCACCAGCTGGGATAAGGAGGGCTGCAGGTTGAAGATGTGTTTGAGGCGAGAAGATTAGGAGTCCAGTTCTGGGTATTTTCCATTTGGTATCCACGTGGAGATACCGAGCAGCCAGTTAGATATATGCGTCCGGAGGGCAGTAGAAAGCTTTGGGGTGGAGATACCACACTGAAGTCATTGGCATTGAGATGGACTTTAAAAACCACCTAAAAATGGGAGGAGATGGAAAAAGAGGCAAAATCCCACGTCTGAGCCCCTTGAGTTAAGGGGGCAATCCAACATTCTCAGTAATTAATTTGTATTCCAGATCCTTGGGCTTCCGTTCCCTGCAAGCTACTTCCGGTCCAGCTTCCGGAATCAATGGGCTGCCATGCGGTGTCTGCTGGAGGCTGAGCAATTTTCTTCTGCCGTGCAGGACATTCGCAGACTCCACTACCTGAGACAGGCACCACTGCCATCTGCTGGGCACTCATGAGGCTTCTCCTGGTACAGCTGCACCCTCTGGATGCCATGATGCTGTCTCCTGCAGAGCTGTTGCTGTCCGGGGTACGTGAGGTCTCAGAAGTGGGTGGAAGGGTGGTGGCGTGTACGTAGGGGCATACAGGTTTACCAAAGCAGTACGGCTTATGGCCCCAAATTTAATAGCTGAAAACTCCAAATTCCCCCTCCTGCAGCCATCTACCCCCATCACATTCATAGAATTCAAAGCCTAGTGACAAATACCATGCCAGCATGAGGATTGTCCCTTCCCTGACCCCACTGGACATGCTTATCTGTTTGACCTTCTCTTCCCTTGGAATGAATTCTCCCCTGGGAGGTTTCTTCATCCTTCATTCAAATAGACATTTGGCAAGTGTAGCACATCGGTTTGCCAGACATGCCTAGATATGCATCAGTCCTAACAGTGGGGCTTTTAGGCGTTTATGGGGCCCAAGTTCAGACTTTTTCATATGAGAATGCATCTCGCATATTAGTTACTCGGAAGTTTACTGGTTTAGCTTGCCACATATCTGATTCATAGTAACATGCAAAAAGATGGGATCTGCTGATGGGTAGGTTTGTTTTCTGAAACCTCTTTGATCATTAGTCTGAAGGAAACAAAGTTTCAACTGGCATCAGGTAAGACAAAGCACTTATGTGGCAGTTGCTAGCCATTTGCTATTTAGGTGGTTTGGAGGTGAAAGTATGCAGAAGTCTTCTGGACAGTCATTATGCTTTTACGTAGTGAACAATGCTTAAAAGTATGTGGAAATGTGACTATTTTTTTTTAACTCCTTACTTTTAAACGTTTTTTTCAAAGACTGTTTGCTTTTAGTTTAATTTAATTTTTTTTTTTTGGCTGCATTTGGTCTTCCTTGCTGTGGGCGGGCCTTCTCTAGTTGCCGCGAGCGGGGGCTACTCTTTGTGGCGGTGCGCAGGCTTCTCACTGCAGTGGCTTCTCTTGTTGCGGAGCACGGGCTCTAGGCACGCAGGCTCAGTAGTTGTGGCTCACGGGCTTAGTCACTCCGTGGCATGTGGGATCTTCCCGGACCAGGGCTCGAACCCGTGTCCCCTGCACTGGCAGGCGGATTCTTAACCACTGAGCCACCAGGGAAGTCCTGAAATGTGACTATTGAAATCGCATTTGTATTCATCTTGTTAGTTTTTATTATGCTCATGCTTTAAAAAATTTTAAGTTTCAAAGTTTAAAAAAAATTATATTACCATTAGGAACCTACATAGGCCTTAATATATACTTGTTTTTGAAGGGGGGCAGGCCCCACAGAAGATTTTGTCCATGTACGTATCTTACTGGTTATACCACTTCCCCCACTATATTATCTGTAGATCTGCTGAGACAAGGCAGACATTCTGCTGGTCAGTGTTTATTCTGACAGCTAGGAGTTCTCTCTGATGAGTCCATGCCAATGTCACATCAGTCAATAAATATTTTGAGTAGCATCCCTGGTTTTAGATAGAGCTGTTAACCCACTGATATAGTAATTTACATTTTATAGAATGATTTTACATACTTATTACATTGGAAAATTATAACAACCCTATGAGGTAGATGGGGGAGGTGTATCAATAATAGTCATTACTTTCATTTGAAAGATAAGAAAACTCAAAGTCACAGTGACCATGCCCCAAATTATACCATAAGAAAATATCAATGTCATCTTTAGAACTCAGGATCTCTGATCCCCAGGAAAATGTTCTCTTCATTAGGCAACGCTC
Source organism: Balaenoptera musculus (assembly GCF_009873245.2). Classification (NCBI taxonomy): domain Eukaryota; kingdom Metazoa; phylum Chordata; class Mammalia; order Artiodactyla; family Balaenopteridae; genus Balaenoptera; species Balaenoptera musculus. Next base: position 14,404,448 of record NC_045790.1, on the reverse strand, counting down.
CCTTCTCAAGGTTCTTCTTCTGCCTTTGTGTCATTATCCACACGCACTCTGGTTTCTCTTCAGAGTTACTATAAGGAGAAAAAGGTACAGAGTGAAGTAAGTCAGAAAGAGAAAAAACAAATACCGTATGCTAACACATATATATGGAATCTAAAAAAAAAAAGAAAGAAAGAAAATGGTCAGAAGAACCTAGGGGCAAGATGGGAATAAAGATGTAGGCCTACTAGAGAATGGACTTGAGGATACGGGGAGGGGGAAGGGTAAGCTGGGACAAAGTGAGAGAGTGGCATGGACATATGTAAACTACCAAACGTAAAATAGACAGCTAGTGGGAAGCAGCTGCATAGCACAGGGAGATCAGCTCAGTGCTTTGTGACCACCTAGAGGGGTGGGATAGGGAGGGTGGGAGGGAGGGAGATGCAAGAGGGAAGAGATATGGGGATATATGTATATGTATAACTGATTCACTTTGTTATAAAGAAGAAACTGACACACCATTGTAAAGCAATTATATTCTATTAAAGATGTTAAAAAATTAAAAAAATTTTAAAAATTTTTAAAAAAAGGAGAAAAGGTAGAAACTTTTGCTTGGACATATTTCCCACAATTCCTTTTTTTTACAAAGTGACATCCCCTCCTCATTCTGGGTTTGCATGTTTGGAGGAATGTCGTATCTCCATGGAAAAATTAAGATGTGAATTTATAGGCTGATGTATGGGCTAGCAGAGAGGCGTGTTTGGTGGGTGATGACAGGGGTGTGAGGGATGTGAGGCTGTGAGCAGGTGTGTGAGAGGGTGTGATGGAACACAGAGATGTCAGGCTGAGTAGCATTTCCTCTCCACAGGGTAATTTACTATGGGACACTTGACACAGCAGGAAATGGAGGAGTAGATAGTGTAAGAACAGCTGGAACACCTGGAGAAACTTTAGACTTGGAGGGAACTGTGGATTCAACGTCTTCATTTCATTTGCTACCTGGTATTGTTTGTTATCTTTCTTTGGATGTATTAGCTTTTTTTTTTTTTTTTTCCACCTAACTGCGTGCCAAGCTTCCAGATGGAAGGAATGGTATTTTGCCTCATTTTCTCCTTGCAATGTCTGGCCAGCAGACATTGCATGTGGTTAGAACCCATTGTTAATTGATTGATTCCTGCCATTCCCAGTGGTCGTATATCTTATTACTCTGCAAGCTGTAGTTAAAAAAATCCATGAGCCCCAATAAGGGAAATCAGTTCACAGTTGCTGCTTCCCTTAACTCTTAAGGAGTCCAAGCACAGCAATGCTGTCATTTTGGTCTGTAAATAGATTTTTTAGTCAAAAATTTAACCAAAAAACCTGAATAAACATTTTGGAAAGTCTGGCTAAAATAGTTCTCTCAGAAAGGTTTTGTTTACCTAACCTTAATAATTTTATACCCTTAATCATTTCTTTTCCAAGATTTGCCCCGTGATCTATCTCATCCCAGATTTTCCTAGTTATCATTTGCTAGCAGTAGAAACTTAGTGTCAGAAAGGATAAAATGTGAGCTCCATGAAGGTAAGGACGTGGCACAAAAAAGGTGATTGTAGTAGATTGCAAACATGGCCGCCAATGATTCTTCTTCCTCTTCTACAGCCCCTTGTAATTGATTTTATAGGTCTTGTCACATTTGGAGTCTCTTTCTCCACTCCTTAAACGTGGGCTGAACTTGATTTTTGTCAATGGGACATTAATTAATGTGATGCAAGCAGAGACTTGAAGAGTACATCTTCACTGGGACTTTGCCCTCCTGCTACTCTTGCAGTCTGGAGCTGCCATGTGAACAAGTCCAGGCTAGCTGACCACACGAGAGCCACGCAGCTCAGCTGCCTCTGTTGCTCCAGCTGATAGCCATCCAAACCCCAAAAGCAGAGCCACCTTAGCTGACTGACAGCTGACCAAAGACACAGGAAAGACCCCCAACGGAGACTAGCAGAAGAATCACACAGCTGAGCCCTGACCAAATTGCCACTCTGACAGATTGTGAGCTAAATAAATGGTTGGTGTTTTAAAGTACTAAATTTGGGGCGGTTATAAAGCAAAAGCCAACTAATACAGTGCTCCCTAAAAATTTCTGGAATAGATAAATAAAATGAATGAATGAATGAATGAAATAGGTGATTCTTTTATGCAGTCTCCCCATTCCACAAGTAAAGAAACTGAAGTCAAAAGAGTTAATAACTTGGCTAATATTAGACAGCCAGTTAGTGGAGGGGCCAGTATAAAATACCGATTGTCCTTTTCTTTTAAAATAATGTTCTGTCTCCCTAATAATATTGTAAGTTTCTTGGGACCAGGAATCTTCACTTCTTTAGATCAGCAGTGTCTAACAAAGTATTTTATGCATTTTCTCTATAAAAATTACTTTTGAACATAGAACACATACACACAGCTCACAGGTGAAAAGTTACAGAAGCTTCAGTGAAAAGCAAATCTCTCTCCCGTCCCTTTTACTGAGCTTCCCAATTTTCTTCCCTAGAGGCATTTACCGTCAAAAATATTTTTGTTTGCTTGGTGGTTTTGTTTTGTGTACATTATACAATATATATCATACTGATGTATACTGATGGTCTATCCTACATGTATACTGATGGTCTGTCCTACATTTGGTATAGAAGATGGTGACTAAAACTCAGGGCTTGTTTCCAAAATTCAGGGAAAAGAAAGTAGGGGCAACATAGAAAACCCAGTCTCCTGCTTTCCTCCCAGCCATCCATTACACTATTGACAAAGCCACACTATTTGTGGAGACAGAAAAGAATCAGGGCTGATCAGAGTAAACGTATCTTTTAGGTTTTGGTGATCTATATCTGTCCTGGTAAAGCTAAGGAAACCAACAGCAATGTGGAAACGTAGGAGTTTCCCAGGACACTGACCTAGATCCGTGTCCTTAAATGTTTTGTCTGGGTCAGAAACAACTGAAATGTATCTCCAAAGCATAAGGCTCTGAGGAACGGCCTTGGTTTGCTATACAGTTGGCCAGTGAACAACACAAGGGTTGGGGCCTTCACCCTATGCTCAGCGACAATCCGCGTATTAATTATGGTCAGCCCCTTCTTATAAGCAGTTTCTCCGTATCTGCCATTCTGCATCTGCAGATTCAACAATCCCCCATCCCTGTCACACACAACTGTGGTTATTTACGACCGCAAAAAAAAAAAAAAAAAAAAAAAGAAAAATCTGTGTAGTACTGGCAACAAAGGAGAAAGGGAAGAATTGAATCCCAGGACAAATCAAGAAGGATGGGGCTTTCAACAGTTTAAAATGTGGTAGAGAAACTAAAAAAAAACGAAGGCTGAAAAAGAGTGTGGGGTTAGTTGGAAGGAGGCCACTACCCCATGGAAGTTCAATACAAATACATTTAAGTAGCAGCTGGGAGGGAAAAGCCAGATTGCTGGGGATTAGGAAGTGAGGGAAAGAAGGAAGGAGGACTTACAGAGAAACTGAAGGTAGCACATGACGACCATGTGTGCGAAGCTTTTTTGGCAATGCTAGGAGAGTGAAAGATGGGGTGGGAGAAAACACTAAAATAAAGCTTTTTATATTTTTTGAGGTCATTTTTAATATAGGGAAGTTCCGGACATGTTTGAAAATGGAAAGAAGCTCCCAAAAAAAGGGTTAAAAAAAATTTTAAATAAGGGGGACACATTCAGTTGTATTAATAACATATGTAACATTTTGTCAAAGTGCTTCAAAGTACTTGATTTCACAGGTATTTCCTCTTCTAAATACACTTACATGCCATACAAATCCGTAGGTCTTTCCCTCTTCCAGCAAGGCAAAATTTCTACAATTACATTTTAGGTTCTTATCAAAATTTAAAAAGTACACATTTTCTTTTCTCACCTCTTCTTTCTCTCTTTCCCCTAATACCTTCTCCTGTTACGGTTCCTATTCTACACATGCCTATTTGTTTCAGCATCTGTCCTGTCAGAGGTCATGAATGTCATCCCCCTGACCCTGTTGGTCATTTTCTTTGAACACAGCTCCACAAAGTTGTTTTAGCCTAAAATGTTGCTCTGTTTCTCCAAATTTTTCACTGTCAAAATTTTATAGCTCACCTCTTCTCTACAAGCGGACTTCAGGCAGGGACTTTTCTCCTCCAGAGTGACGTAAGTTCTCACCAGCCACCTGATGCATAGCGCATTTCCCACACCATCTAGCCTTTCATTGTGATGACCATCACATGAGGCAGGCTGACCTGACTCTCAGCAGAGTGTTTTTTCTACCACGATGACATCTCCAGTTTTGCGGCTGTGAGCGTTTTTTTAGGTCCTCGGGGCCTTTTTTCATGTGTGCCAGGGTTTCCTGCAAATGGGAGAGCTAACTTTCTTTCTGCAGGTGCCCATGGGAACAGGTCCTTCTCAACATTGCCCTGCATTTGCTTCTTCTCACCCACTCCCCTTGCCTTGCATTAGGTATGTCTTCTTTTTGGAGGCTAACAGGAAGCATGGCCTAAGAAATTTTTCACAGAGAATTGTACTGTTGCACAAAATCAGAAGATCGCCTTGATGTTACGTTCTGGAAATTTCATGGCCGTGGGAAATCAGGGAGTGGGCGGTTTGTTGTCAGTACTCCCAACATCTCTTTCTGAGATTCTGTTGTGCCTCTTTCCACTTCTCTCCCCAAAGGGCTCTTGCTGTTAAAACTGGGGCAAAGACATTCATGAGAAGGTGCCAGTAACTTTAGGGAGAAGGCAGTGCTGGATGTGATCCTCCCATGATGATTTCTTAGACACCATGAAACTCCGAGGAAGAGATAGGTTTGGGCCAGGGCAGGGTTTCCCAGATGTTCTCCAGGCCCTTACGTTCTCACCTTCTCTGCTTGCTCATAAGATGGCTCTGACGGTAATTTTCAGTACTTATGCAAAGTTTTGAGGCTGCCTTTTAGCCAGTGCCTCCGTGTACCCCCATCACCACCTCAAAGCTCCATCCTGCTCTGCCAGGCTGGCCCCCTGCACATAAAGGTTGTATCTTCCCTGTCTTGTCTCTGGCAACTTTGGTGTTCAACTTCCCTGAACCGGATGAAGAGGAAAGAAGAAGAACTGAAGAACCCTCCTGGCTGAGAATTCATTCCAGCACAGTTCCCCGGCACCGGGGGACAGTGCCTCCCACACACAGCCTGCGGCTCCCCTCACGGTGTCTGCACAGCCTGGCCCCTGTATCAGCTTTGATAAGAGCCCGGGTGTAATCAGCGCAGCCGCAGTTCTCTGGCTCTGATTTTCCCCTTGTGGCTTCTTCATTCCTGTTGATAATTAAAGGAAGCTTTTCTTGCCATGCTGAAGGCTATATAAAATAAGTTAATAAGTAATAAAAGAAATGGCTTGGAGCCAGGAACTGCTTCTGGGATCTTTCCCATCCTTGTGGTGTCATTACTGAGGGGAAGCTTGGCTCAAAACAAAACTCAGCCTTTGGAATCAGAGAGCTGGGAGAGCAAGCTCAGCTTGGCACTCTGCTGAAAATGTAAGATGCATAGAGAACATTCTGTGAGAGTGTTTATATGGGCCTTGGCCTTTGAAGGAGATGGACCAGTGGTATTTCTTCCTATCTTCCCATCTAGGATTTGCTTTTCTCAAACCCTAGATTTCTTAATTCTCTTTGTCATCTGTAACATTGTAGGGCTCACCCTATTGTATTAAGTTTAAAATAAATGCAGAGGAGACTTGATCTCCGAAGAGTATGTATGCTCAAACATCAATTCCTTTTCCACCTTTTCAAAGCTTTATGTGGACCCAGCCTTCAAGATGAGTGCCTTGAAAGAGTGCTGTTTATTTGGGGTTTACTGTCTGTCCACTTATGCTCTCTTGAAGTGGCCATGGGTCATTTTCCTCTTCCTGGAGGCCTTGGATAAACCCTCTGTAATGAGGTTTAGACTCCATCACCTGTTTTGATTAGTCACAGATGCTTTTCTTGCATTCAGTCTGCCTTTGGCACAAAGGGAGAGAAAAGTTGAGGCCATTCTTCAAGTTATTTGGGTTAAAAAAAAAAAATCCCCATAGTCAACTTCCCTGTCAAAAAAGAAGGTGATTTTGGATGTGAATGAGCCAAGATGTCTGTTTCAATGAATGAGTATAACTGATGCTCAAGACATATATTTGCTTTTATCAGCTGCCCACATTGTTCTCTGGCATCAAAAAGACACAACGCTGTAAAAGACTGGAAGGACAGTTCCAGGAACACCTCACAGCAAAGCCTCTAATGCAACCCCTCTGAGGCCTCACAGCCCCCAGTCCACTGGCTTCTAAGTACAGCACCGACAAAATTAACTAAGGTCTATTCTGGAATTATGTGCAGTTCATCTCTGGTTTCTGTGTTTGACATTTCAGCTTCCGGTTTCATATATTTCTCCCCAATCCATCCCTTGTACTGGACTTCAGAGTTGCATTCAAAACCTTAACATGAACTCTCTTTCCTTCCGGAATGCTGATGCATCATTTCTTATCTGCTTCACATGTACTGTCCCAGGGTTAGTCTTGGTTGATTCCAGATTTTCTACCCTAAGTTGGCCCCTGACTCCAGCTCTTCTTAAGGTTACTCACTGTGAAACTTGACTTCAGGGCAGGTGATGAAACAGTTACTGCAGTACATCTATTTGCTGACTCATCCTGGAATCCCAAAGATATAATTATGATAACTTCCGCTGAAATTAATCAACCGCATTCTAAGACCAGGGCTGCCACAATGCACAACTGCAGGGCACTCAGTTCAAAAAAGGGTGCGATGTGAATGGTGCTTCCCAGAGTTGTGATGTGTGAAGACTTAGATGAAAGCTTTGTCCATGTCAACCAACTCTGTCTTCAACCTCAATGTACAAAACCATATTTTAGAAGAATCTGAAACTGACATGTTAGTGATTGCAAAATTTTAAGATCAGACTTGCCATACAGTTAACTGATTTCTTATTGTCTTCTGTGTCTACACCCTAGGTACAGATGAAACAGCCACATTCAAGTTGGTCATCTACCATATTATAAAAACAGAAAGTGGATTATATATACCCACAAAACACACTTTCTTTCACAGCAACTCTTAACACACTTAAGCATCTTTATCCCTAGTTTTCTCAACTGTTTTCAACCTGGGACATTTCCTACTATTCAGGGTCTTTGTTCTATTTTGGGTTAGCCCATCTCCTTCCTCACACATACTGAATCCTGACCTCCTTCTTCTTTTTACCTCTAAAAGATGGGTTTTGGCAATTTTGTTTGGCAATTATACTTTCTCATGTAACTTCTGGAATTCTTTGTTGGAAGGTTGGGAGAGATGGGTTCTTTTGTTACCAGGAGGACCAGGAATTGGCTAAGCTATAGACATATCCCTTCTGTGTATATATATATATATGAATATGACTCTGGTGTCAGCTTTGTATCCCTTCATTTATTTACTGTTACTGTAAGAGGATTGGACGATATAGCTCCAGTGATATCACTGATTATTGAACATGTTACATATGATGATTTAGTACTTTTTGAATGTCTACTATGTGCAAAGTTCTGTGCTAGAGCTAAAGTAGCAAATAAGAGAAACATGGATCTGATGTTATATCAATGGAGACAAATATTTCACAATTTATTACAGAATATTTCATTCTAGTTCCTTTAAGTTACCTTGAGAGAGAAGTATAGTAGGCTGGAGGATGATAAAGGGCAACTAACATGTCTTGGGGGAAAGGAAAGACTTCTTTGAGCTGGAGTTGAGATTTGAACACAGAGTAAGAATAGATAAGGCAAAGAGGTGAAGTTATGGTGAAAACAGAATTGGGCAGTAGATGTGAGTTGGCATTAAATGTTCCAGGTAGGGCCTAAGACATGAAGATCCCAAGACAAGAAGAAAAATGCCATATTCAAGGAACTGAAAGACAGGGTGGCAGGAGTATAGAGAGCTTGGGGAAGCATGTGATAGGAGTCAGCAGAGGTCAGGTCATGTATGATCTTCTAGATCATGTTAAGGATACTATCACAAGTCGGACTCTCCAGGAAGCAGACTCTGAGATTCAGATTAGCAGGTAGGAAGTTTACTGGTGAGAAGTCTAAGGATCAGTATCTATGAACAGGTGAAGAAAGTAAGACTGTCTGGGCAGAGAGATAAGTTGGACTATAATACAGTTGCAAGAAACTTATCAGTCCATCCTAGAGGGAGCTGCAAGAGCCCTTCAGAGTTGTTACAAGTTTAGGTAAGAGGGCTAGGTCTTTATAATTTCTCAAGTGCCAGTTGACCACCGGTTGAATGGGAACTTCCCTGAGAAAGGGTGTGTGATCATGGTTGAGGTGGCTTTCTTTCTCTGAGGGCAAATCCTGGAGAGGGATTCAGCTGAGAGCTATCAGTTGCTACATGCCAGAAGCTGGGGGAATGTGCACCTTGGTCCTGAGTGGGAAAACCTCGGTGCACACAATGGCATTCACTACAGATATTATTCTAAGTCTGGTTAGAAGAAGTGGCAGTGGAAGTTTTCAACCTGTAAGTATATCATATTTGTGTAAAAAGATTATATTGGTTGTTGCATAGAGGATAGATTGGAAGGGTGGCAGGTTTGGCTCCAGAAATACCAGCTACAAGGCTATGACAGCAATTCAGGTAAAAGATAAAAATAGATTGGACTGTATGATGGCAGAAGAGATGAAAGTGTGCATCAGGTTAGTTATGGAAAAGAGGATCTGACAACAGATTGGTTGTGGGAGACTGAATGATAGAGAGATTCAAGTATAATCACAGAGTTCCTGGCTTATAGTACTGGGAGGATGGTAAGGTCATTCACTGAGCTTCTTTTATTTTGAGAAGGAGAGTAGATCTTCAGTTCAATTTCGGGTAAGTTAAACTGAGGTGCTTGTGAGGCATGCAAACAGTGGAGCTAGTTGGATGTATAATTTTCAAGCTCAGAAAAGATGTCTGGGCTGCAGAGGTAAATTTTAGAAAGGTCATGGTATATGAGACCATGGGCTTAGGTAAAAGGTGGCCTAGAAAGTAGTGTGGAGTAAAAATGAATTTAAAATGACCCCAGAGGAAACTCCCACTTTTCAAGATCAAGTGGATGAAGAGCTCCTAACTAAAACAGAAGAGGAATAACTAGAGGGGTAGGAGGAAAGCTAAGAGAGTGTAACATCACGGAAGACAAGAGGTGTGTCAACATGAAGTTTCAAATGCTGCTTCTGTGGTCGGTAAAACTATAGCCATGCTTTAGACACTTTTTATACTGTTATAAAATGCTATCATCGAAAAATGAGTGTAATGTATGTAAAAATAAGGTTATGGAGTTTTCTGTTTCTTTTTCAGTCAGAGCTACTTTAGCCAAGGTTTTAAATAATCGATGGTTGTTCATGATACCCGAATTAAAGAAATACTTTCCCCAGATGCAAAGAAGGGAACATTCCTTTTCTCTTTTATCACATAAAAAAAATAACTTGTGAAGATCTACTGAGTGCCTACTCTATTCTAGCACCCAGCTAAGTACTGTTGGATGCATGGATGCCAAGGTCAGGTCTGTGCTCTCAAGAAGCTTAAAACCTACTTGAAGAAATAAGACCTTCTACTTCATTAGATATGCCTTAATACCCAAATAAATGATGCTACAGGATATAAGAGCAAAAATTATGGGACAGGGAGATCAGGAAGGGGTTAGGTGGAGATACTGAAATTTTTCACTTGGCTCTGAAGGTTGGGTAGGATCCGGGTGGGAGGGGAGATACTTCAGGTGAAGGGTAGGATTTATGAAAAGGTGGAGAGGGTGAAATAGGCAAAATACATTTAGGAGATTTTAATAATGGAAAAATGCATAAACGTGGTGGTACGTGAATGCTGTTTAAAATAACTGTCATATTCTAAATTCTTATCTAGTTGAGAGGCCTTTGAATATCCTGATATTCAGTTTGTAATATCTTTTGAGGTTTTGAAATTTTCTGATGACATATTTTCTATTTGCTTTTCTTTTGAATTTTAATTGGTGTGTGCCTTGCTTTGTGGTTTTAAATTTCAGATTGGCTAACTTAGCCATCAAGTCCAGAGAGGTTTTCTCTGAAATGCAATCCAGTGAATCCTACATTGTACTTCATTCTTTTATCCCTACCCCACCCAAAGAGATCATAACATGTGCTTTTACTAATGAATTATAGATAACAGTTTGGGTGATGTTTTAAAATCCAGAATGGGTAATTCTTTGAAGCATCTAAAACCTTTGCTTACACACTCTTTCCACATTTATTTAGAATTGATAGACTGTAAAAAGGGGAAAATATGATCAGCACATATATGTTGAAATAGTCAGCAGGCATAGATCCACAGCATTATGTTTATGATAATTGAACTTATTTATTAAGTGGCAGATTGCTGTCTGGCTCTTTCCCAAACATATGATACTGAATATCATTTTGCAGGCTTGTGCAAACCTAAACTGCTACACGCTTATCTTTTCATGCTTGCTGTGATTGCAACCAGTTCTCAAACTGAACAGCTCCGGAAAGTATCATTGACATCCTGCTTTATGTAAATTCCATCTTCTACATAAACAAAGAGATTAAAAAACAGAAGCTAAAAACTATGAAAGTTGAAGGATCAGTATGTTCAATATCCAAATATGTTGGTACCCAGAAAGAAGAATTCATTTATTCGTAATACAAAAGATTCACAAAACTACAGATCATGAGTTTCCAGATTGAAAGGGCCTACCAAGCATTCAACATAATAAATATCTTTTAAAACAGTCACCCCTTAGCATCTCATCATGAAATTCAAGAACTCCCAGGATAAAAAGAACCAAAACATTTTCCAAGGGAAAATACAAATCACATCAAGGAATAGAAATCAGAATAACAATGGACTTCTCAATGGCAACTCTGGAAGTTATGAGGCCGTGAATCAATTCCTTCAAAATTCTGAGAGAAAATCATTTTTACCTAGAATTCTATACCTAGCCAAAATACCAAACTAGGAACTAAAATAAAGATATTTTCAGACATGAAGTGTGTTGGGTAATTTACCTCCCAAGCTGCTGAGTAATGCCGTCTGCCAAAATAAAGGAGTACCCCAGGAGAGAGGATAGCTCAGAATCTAGAAAATTTAATAGCGTCAGGAACAAAGATCCTAAAACGATCTAAAAAGTTAAAACTTATACAAAGAATCAAGAATCAAAATACACCAGTCTTTTAGAGAGCAATCCTGCATGCTAGAAGAAAATGGAACACAGCCTTTAAAATTCTTGGGGAAAATCAATTTCAACCAAGAATTCGTTATTTAACCGAACTATCAATCAAGTGCTGGAGTAGGTAAAGATTGGTTTGTGCCCATGCTACATAGGGTTAGATATTGGGCCTATCCCTTCCTCCTGTGGTTATGGGGAAACTAGTGGCTTCCATAAGGCGATAGCCCAGACTTCATCTCTACCTACTTACATCATTTGCAGGCAGAGCTACTATAAGTGGTACAGACTGTGCATTGCACAATTAATCATAATTGAAAAAACTTTTTTTCTTCTCTTTCCTTCAGGACCTTTTGTTTGTTTTGCTCTCTGGCTTTCCTCAAATATCTGATGATCCATGGCAGTATTTAATATTTGGGAGTGAAATTTTAAAAGGTAACCTCTGTGTGAGGCTTGTCAACTGGTGTGTTCACTGTAGGATGACTGGGGCAGGCTGTTTCACTGGGCTGGTCAATTTCTCCAGAAAAGAGTCTTTTAATCTTCTGTTGGGGGCTTATAAGCTGGCTGTTTTTATTCTAGGAGTCAAATAAGGGATGGAACAGTGAGTCTCACTGTTCAGTATGTTTACTTTCCTGTAATCCCTATGTAGGACTCTGGCCCTCATCTGAGCCTGGTGTTCCTTTAAGACATTCTTCCTCCACTGCCTAAGAAGCAGCCAGTCTTCTGGTTTCTTTTGTGGGGGTGGGGAGGAGAATTATATATTTCTATTTTTTTGTCCTTGTAGATTTATGCCTTTAAAAAAACTCTTTCCCTTGTTTTTCATAGATATTTGAAAGGCATTGAAAGTTGATCTTTGTTTGTAATCTCCTCTGTTTAACCTGTAGCCAGAGGCACCCTCTTTGGAGCCCAGGGCCTCCTGTCCCTTTAGACACTTTCTAGGGCTGTGATGTGAATCTCAGACCTCCATATCACTGCAGCCACAGTGAATTCTAGAAGGTGATGGTCCCTGAAGCTATATCCACTAGCTGTGCTCAGAGTCTGCCTTCATGCGTGGTGTTTTCTCACCCTTATTACAATCTCCAGTGTCCCTCCTTAGGGCCACCAAAATAACACCTCACCGGGGTTTTGTATGGATTCCAGAACAAATAAAATTTGTTGTCTATTAGCCAGGCTACACTCTATGAATTCATTAGGGCTCTTGTTCTCTGGAAGACTCTGCCTGCCACCAACGAATACCTGAGTCCTGCCGGTCCCAACGTTGCTCCTCATGTCTGTCATCATGTCATCTACAGTGCAGCCTCTCCAGGCCCCTATCTTCCCACTTCCTACTCATCTCACCCCCAAGCTAACTCCTACATCACTCTTCTCTTTGCTGCCCTCTTGCTCACCATTCCTGGTCGAACGACATGATTAACAAGCTTTTCTTTATCTTTACAACATTCTTCCTAACATCTTTGTTTAACTTTGCTTAACCTGACTACAATTTAAAACTTATGAGCCCCCTTTAAAATATATCATAATTTTTCTGGCCCTTTTTTGTCATCTTTTAAAAAAATTTTTTAGATTGGAGTATAGTTGATTTAAAATGTTATGTTAGCTTCTTTGGTACAGCAAAGTGAATCAGTTATATGTACACATATATCCACTCTTTTTTAGATTCTTTTCCCATATAGGCCATTACAGAGTACTGAGTAGAGTTCCCTGTGCTCTACAGTGGGTCCTTATTAGTTATCTATTTTATATATAGTCATGTGTATATGTCAATCCCCGTCTCTCAATTTATTCCTGTCCCCTCCCCACACTTCCCCCTGGTAACCGTAAGTTTGTTTTCTCCATCTGTGACTCTATTTCGGTTTTGTCAATAAGTTCATTTTTTTGAGTTTAGAATTTGCTTAATTATTTTTGAATGGTATGGGATAAAGAAGTGCCTTCAAGTAAAATGTTTTGCTTGTGTCAGCATACTTTTCAAGTTCATATTATAAGTTTCATTAAAATGCAATTTTACATTGGATTCTCCAGCCAAGAAAGAGAACAATAGAAATTTACATATATATTAATAATAGAGATTATTCATTATTACCTGTACATATTTAAATATTTTATCATATGTACGTTTTAACTGTTCCCATTGAAAAAACGAAGCATACTTTTTATTTCACTGTGAATTAAAACACATCTATTTTAGAGACTAAGTTGAAATTTAATCGTATATTGCTTCATCAAGGAAACACTTTATGGTCTAATGTTCAGGATTACTTCACTTTCCATTTTAACTGAAACTTAGCTCTTCTCATAAGGATGCTGTCTTCTTGCGGCTCTCTTGAGTAGAGACAGCTGTCCCCTCATCTCACAGGGCACAAATATGCCATCAACAATTTCTTCCTTCCCTTTGCCAATCTGACCACAACTGTCTGAATTTCGGGAATTCTCCTCTATTAGCTAAGGGCGTTGTCACCTGGCTCACTATCCTCTTGCATCTTCGACACGATTGTGTGCTCTACTGGTTGCTTGCCCTCTTCAGGCTGTGGAGGGGAGCGATATATCTTACATGTTTGACAATACTAGCCTGGAGCAGCTCTGCATTGCCTCTGAAATCGTACACTCCAGTAACTGCTCTCTACCCACAACTCTCTATGCCTGTAGCCCTTCCACTTACCCCAAGTACACTGGGCTCGGACCTCACTATGATCTCGAATATCTCATTTCCTTTTATTCTCTTGGTCCATAAGCCTCCTTTGTGGTTTGACTTCTTCCCCATCTAGCCTAGACCTCCATCGCATTATTTAACTAGTATTTTTTTTGTATCATTCTCAATACTTTATCAGTAGTAACAAAAGATGACATTTATTAGCATGTTTAGGTGGTAGGTATGTTACTGACCACTTTACATAGATGATATGTCATTCTTTAAAGAAAAAGCTCTATGGTTAGATACTTCCATTATCTTTAATTTATAGATGAAGAAACTATGACTGAGAAAGGTAAGATACCTTGCCTCTGGTGACACGGCTGGAAAGAGTTATACTGAGTTTCTGTTTAGCTCCAGAACCACTACTCTTTTAAATCATTGGGCTGACATCTCAGCTGTTTCCTCTTACCTGCCTTGCAATTGCCCCTTGGATCATTTTTGTCATCCCCCTTTTCTACACTTGTATCAGGACTTCTGATTGCTGCTGGAGAAAAATCACCACAGTGCTTGGTACCATGACAGAATCATGGTCTGCAGAATCACCTGGGCTTTTCTGTTAATCCAGTTTACATGCACCTTATCAGAAGACTCTTTCCCTTTCTGCAGTGGCAATTCCAAACTTTCTTTACAATCCTCAAGTCCTTTACCTTCCTCCTATCTCGTTTGCTCTTAGCAAATGACTTTAACTCCTACTTCATTAAGAAAATCATGACTATGAGGTATAAATTAATTTTCTGCCCACACTGACAAATAGACTTATATCTGCAACTACTGTAGTCTCTTTTCCTGCAGTCCAAGAAGATGATGCCTCTGCTGAAGACTACTTCTTATGTCTGGATTCTGGACTCATACTCTTCTATCTAGTCCAAGAAAAGGATCACATCACACATTTCTTGCTTTGTCTTCCATACATCCTGTCTTCCCATCTCCACTCGTTCCTTCTCTTCACTGTGATCCATAGCCTCTGTTAGCAGGCTTGGGATATGCATTAGCCATGGTCCTAGCAGAAGCAGACAGGGCAATTTGAAGAGAGTTTAATTAAGAGAGTACAGTGGACCTTTGAACAACTTAGGGAGGTTAGGAGCACCTACCCTCTGCACAGTCAAAAATTCACCTGCAACTTTAAAGTTGGCCCTCCAGATTCCAGGTTCCGCATCCATAGATTCAACCAACCATGGATCTTGTAGTACTGTAGTATGCATTTATTGAAAAAAATCTGCATATAAGTGGACCTGTGCAGTTCAAACCTGTGTTGCTCAAGGGTCAACTGTATTTGCAAAGCTATGAGCAGACTGCAGGGAAACTACAAGCCCAGTAGACACATAGGGCTGAGGGGCGAGGGAACTGAACAGTTACTGGAACCCAGAAAAGAGTTATATGGATAGGGTCAACTTAAGAGGAGTTGGTCAAGGGACAGAGCTAGTCCTAGTTGACTCTATAGGAAGATTTCTAAGCAATAAATATCCCAACCTTGTTCTTCTCCCTCCAGTTTCCTGCCAGAGACTTCCATAGGCCAGACACAACCAGAAGCCAATGGACAAAAGATTCCTAATTATAATTAGACTCCTTAGAGACCAGTATCTTAAGGCACAGAGCAGGAGGAAGAAGGATTAAAAAGTGGATCTAGATGGGGCAAACAGAAAATAGAAATAGTGTATGGAATTGTTTGTTTTTGTTTTTTTTTTCTGGAACATCTTTATTCTAATTTTCATTGGAATGTTAATTTTAAAGAAGATATGTCCTTCTAAAAGTTTTAATTGTCATTATCTGATTTCTAGGTGGTAGAATAAATTTCAAAAAATACATAATTGAGAAAAGGTCCTAATTGCTACAATTTTTTGGTTCCATCACTCTGTGTCCATTTACTATGTGCCTTGAATATAGTAGGTGCCAAGTCAATGATTGATTGGATTTGTTTTAGCTTCACTACACACCATTCTCTATTTGCTTGCATTTCTGTTGCCTTGGTAACTTTCAAAGGCTTCATTCCATAAACAACAAAGGTGAGAGAAAAAGCAAAAAAAACCAAAAAACAAAAAAACCTCAGTTTTTTTTTTTTTCCCCCAAGTATCACAAAGTAAGAAACAAAACTAAACAAAACATGGAGCAATGTTACAAACAGTGGAGAAATCTTAATTTTAAGGTAAGGAAGTAGGCTTCCCCACCATGCCTGTTTTTGGCTAAGCCATGGTGCATCAAGGCCAAACTGTATGTGGCCAGGGTGGGCCCAAGGGAAGTCCCCCTTTCAGAACTGGCTGACCTCACACCTGCACAAACACCCTTTAAGAAATGGGCAGTTGTATTTGGCGGCCAGTTCCCCATTGCTATTTCATCAGGGCTTTCTCTTGCTTTTCTCCATTTATTCACCATGGAGTTTGGCTAGCATGTTCCTGACATGGATCTGTCTGTGGTTTTCCTGGGAGCACGATGTCGAAGAGGGTGGGTGTTGGCTTCCTGCAGTTGATTAAAGAGTGTCCTGGTTTGCTCGGAAACACTGAAGCCCTGAGTGTCCCTCGGGTCCGTCTGAAGGTTTGCACAGCTGTCTCACGCTCAGGATAGGGTGCCTCACCACCAATTATTTTGTCATCATTATATCCTGAAACGGTAACACTTTGCCACATGGGCGTATAAAGAAAATATGGGAATACACTGGTGGTTATGGCCTGGCGAGAGTGTGACATGCAAAGCTCAGCCTTATCTTGAAATCAGGCAGATCCTTAAGAAAACTCCATTGTTTTCTGTGGAAATCTGAATCATTTGTGCTTACTTTTCAGCCTCTGTTTTCCCCTTCAATTTTCTATTTCCCTTTATTATTCTACTTAAAAAACGTCTCCTACCAACAGGCATGAAATAGGACAGGCACATGTCTCGTCACCATCCTTTGATACCTGGACATCTGTTCCAGTCTGTACACTAAGCAGGTTTCAAATGGCCAGGCAATCTTACAGAAGCTCTTCCTTGTTACAAGAAATTATAGCTACACTTTGGTTATACGCCGCCAGGTGAACAGTGGAGCTGGAACAGGTTAAATGCACACTGACTGAACAATTGAAAAAGACAGGGATGTTATTCTTTTTTTTTTTTTTTTTAAAGTTGAGAGTTATGTTTTTATGTTTGTTTTTTTTTTTAAACTTTTGGGTTTTATTTATTTATTTATTTATTTATTTATGGCTGTGTTGGGTCTTCGTTTCTGTGCGAGGGCTTTCTCTAGTTGTGGCAAGTAGGGGCCACTCTTCATCGCGGTGCGCGGGCCTCTCATTATCGCGGCCTCTCTTGTTGCGGAGCACAGGCTCCAGACGCGCAGGCTCAGTAATTGTGGCTCACGGGCTTAGTTGCTCCGTGGCATGTGGGATCTTCCCAGACCAGGGCTCGAACCCGTGTCCCCTGCATTGGCAGGCAGACTCTCAACCACTGCGCCACCAGGGAAGCCCAGGGATGTTATTCTTAATAGTCTCACTCATTTCCATATAATTGAAAACCTCATATTGTACATACATTTGAATTAAGATAAGCCACAACTACTGAGCCTGCATGCCACAACTACTGAAGCCCCCGTGCCTAGAGCCCATACTCTGCAACAAGAGAGGCCACCGCAATGAGAAGCCTGTGCACCACAATGAAGAGTAGCCCCCACTCGCCGCAACTAGAGAAAGCCCACGTGCAGCAACGAAGACCCAACACAGCCAAGAAGAAATAAGGCTTTATTCCTTCTTATTACTTTATAGTCATCTTCCCCTCTGTGAACAATCCTCACAAATATTTATTGAAGGCCTTTTATTTTTTATTATTTTTTGTTTTGTTTTGTTCTAGTTTTGGTTTTCTGTTTTTGTTTTTTTTTTAATTTTCTTGAAGTATAGTTGATGTACTATATTATATAAGTTACAGGGGTACAATGTAGTGATTCAAAATTTTTAAAGGTTATACTTCACTTATAGCTATTATAAAATATATTATAAAATATTCGCTATATTCCCCAAGTTGTACAAAAATAAATAAATAAATAATTTTTAAAAAGAAGGGATTATATACTTTATTTATCTATCTGTGATGGTTAATTTAATGTATCAAGTTGACTGGCCATGAGGTGACCAGATGAAACCTTATTTCTGGGTGTGTCAGTGAGGGTGTTTCCGGAGAGATTAGCATTTGAATTGATGGGCTCAGTAGAGTAGATTGCCCTCCCAAATGTGGGTGGGTCACCCAGTACACTGAGGGCATGAATAGAACAAAAGGCGGAGGAAGGAAGAATTCACCCCTTTTTTCCTGCTTCACTGTTTAAGCTGGGACATTTTTTCTCATGTTCTCCTACTCTCCAACTGAGATTTACACCGGTGACTCCCCTGGTTCTCAAGGGAGACTTAGACTGAATTACACCACTAGCTGTCCTGGGTCTCCAGCTTGCAGACAGCAGATCCTGGGACTTCTCAGCCTCCATAATCAATCACATTAGCCATTTTCTCATAATAAATCTCCTTTATATATATATATATACACACACACATATATAAATGTTCTGTTTCCCTGGAGAGCACTAATACTTTATCTATCTACCTATGTATCTCTCTATATATCTCTATCTATCTAATCTATCTATCTTTCTATTTATCTATTATCTATCTATCCATCCCTCTGCCCCATATCACTATCATTTACATATCTATATATCTTTCTATTCTATCATTTATCTATCATCTACATATCTCTATATCCTATCATCTATCTATCTATCATCTATCTATCAATCAAAAGTATATTGCTATATTTTTTGAGTTTCTGCCTGTTTGAATGCTTGGTGAGCTGGATGGCCATTCAGCCCAGATGATGGTGCAAGTATAATATATTCATAGGATTTATTGAATCATCCTCCAGAGAGTCAGGAATGCTCAGAAGCAGGAACCAGGAGCTGAGAAGCTTCAGCAGCCAAGGAATAGGAGAACATTAGTCACTGAGCCTGAGTTGGATTTGTTTGAATGGCTGCAAGTGGTCAAATTCCATGGGTCAATAGTGCTCAGAGCTTTCTTGGAAGCAGAATATGTTTTGTACAGTAGGATTGGGCTTGTGAATCTTCAACAGGCCCTGCACTTGGGTGACTGGCAGTCTCTGTTGGCTCTGCGAGATGCACTCAATAATAGAGGTGGGGAGGTGAGGGGATATCTGGAAACATCAGTAGACCAGTTTGACTGGAACAGAGGTTTTGAAGAGAAGAGTGAGAGAAAGTATTAGGAATGCAGGTTAAATTGTGGAAGGCCTTAAACAGTGCTTTAAGCAAGTCTTTATGGATGAGTAAACCTTAGTTATCTCATCTCTAAAATGGGGATAATAATACACATCTCATGAGGTGAACATGAAATGACTTAATACATAGAAAATGTCTAGCATTAATTGGACACATATTAAGTGCTTAATAAAGAATAACTGCTAGTATGATAATGAAAATGGTATTTAAGGACGATTAATGTGGCAATAGTGTGTAGGATTAGTTGGAGGAGGGAAGTAGTGGAATAGAGAGCCCAGTTACAAGGTCATTTGAACAGTCTAGGCATAAACGTAGTACTAATGAAGCTGAGAAAGAAGAAACCAATGAGAAATCACGTGAAAGAAGAATTAAGAGGCTTTGGAGACTGCTGGGAATACGCCATAGAGGAGATGGAGAACTGAAAGATAGCTGGGATTTGGACCTGAGTGATAGGGAGAGTGATGGGCAATTCCAAAGATGGAACTTGTATTGACTAGGATTGTTAAATGACAAAACCACCAAGCAGGGGTGGGCTGGGAGAGAGCTCATGCCAGAACAGGTGTCACACTGGAGAAAGGAGGATGGAGAGGTCAAGTAAAAGCTGAAGGATGAAAACAGACCAGCCCAGAGGAGAAATGTCCGATGGCAAGGCCTGATGATCAGAGAGAGAAGAACAGTGTCAAGGATGAACTGCCTAGTCAGCCGTGGTAACTGGAGGAGAGAGTCCAGGAACTAAAGCGGATTCCTTCCTCCTTCTATTCTTTCTTTCTTTCCTTCCTTCCTGTTTCCTGTTTTTCTGCCTTCCCTCCCTTCTACACTCTCTTCTTTGCCTCCCTTCTTCCTTTCTTCTCTCCCTCTTTACCCCCCTCCTTTCCCTGCTTCCTTCCTTCCTTCCTTCCTTCCTTTCCTTCCTTCCCTCTTTTCTTTCTTCCTTCCTTCCCTCTTTTCTTTCTTCCTTCCTTCCTCAGTTACAGATTGGGCTACATCCTGTGCCTGCTACTGGGTGGATAAAGTTAAATAACTGAGATCCTTGCTCTCAAGAAATTCACTATCCAAAGGAGTTAGAAAAAAAGGCTGAGTAAAAATGTGAGAAATAGTTCAATAAATTAGATCTGGTTATACTGAATTGGGAGAAAAAGAATTAACCAACAAAGTAGAGATCTTTTTGTTTCTTTCTGGAGATCCAGGAAGTGTTAGATAAGGAGATTTAGGTGCATTTGTTTGTTTTATATTTTAGTTTATAGGTGATATGAGTGTATTTTCATCTGTAGGTAATATGAGTGGCTTTTCATCTGTATGTGATATGAGTAGATTTTTTTCCAGCCCTTCTCTATAAAGTGAGAAGTATGTGAACTCTGATGAAGAAAGTCGATTTTGATGTTCATTTCAAGAATGTTGAGCTTACTACGTTTGAAATGGATCCATCTCACAATCATGATATATGGCAACATTTTTTCTTTACCTTTCATTCTGAATTAAAAATGCCCCTCCACTGACGATGAGCCATTAGGTCCATCATTCTCAAGGATGGTTCGTGGACCTGCCTCAGCAGCAACCACACCTGGGAATTGGTTAGGAATCATTATTCTCAGGTCCCAACCCTGCTGAAACAGAAGTTCTGGAGGTGGGACCCAGCCATCTGTGTTTTCACAAGACCTCCAAGTGATTCTGAGGCCAGCTAAAGTTTGAGAACTGCTGCTTTAGAACCCAGCATACGGCCTTGCATTTAGTGGGTAAACAATAACATCTGTTGAATCAAATTAGTAACATCTGATGCTTTTTTCCACATCTACCCAAGAGGTGGTAACAAACTCTCGGGTGAAATGCTGTCTAAAGTTCTCTTAGAAAGTGGAAGAAGCAGAGATTTCTTGTCCTTTTCTTGCCTGGCTCGATTTTCCTTTTGTACTTAACCTCAGCAGTCGTCAGAGTAAGCTTCCTATTCTGTGTGAGACCCAGGTTCCATCTTCGGGATAGCTTCATCCTCGGCTCGTTATGCTACAGTGAGTAACCCGAGGAAAGAGATTCACGGGTGGCCATTTTTAGTGCCTTCCTCAGTCTCTAGGCTTTATATGGAATCGGAGAAATAAGCGCAGGTGCTCGGTTTAGCCTCACCTCCTGGCCATGTGACAGTACTCGATTCTGTTGATGAATGCTGCCTTTTTGAAATTTGCCCTCTCTTAGCTTCCACCCTGACCTCTGCTCTCTGTCTTTTGCGAGCTTCTTTTCCTGCCCTTGACCGTTTCTCTGTTCTCTCTGTTTTGGTGATTTCAACCACATCCAGGGCTCCAACTACTATATCTAAGGGAATTTCTCTCACGTGTATCTCTCAAGCACAGGTCTTCATCAGAGCACCCAGTCTCTATTTCTAACTGTCCTCTGGAATCTCCACCCGGACGTCCCACTTGTACCTTAAACTTAACCTGCTTGAAAAAAAATTCCTCAATTTTTCCATCATTCGACCCTTCCTCCCAACTTTTCCATTTCTGTTCAGGGTGCCACACATGAAATAGCAGAATCATCTTTAATGCACGGGATCAAGGTGAAGGCAGGATTAAGGCAGTGCCAGCACTGAGGATGCTTCCCCGCTGGTTCCCTGTCGATTATGCCCCTGTGCTGGCTCACTCCCTCCCTTCTACTTTAGCCCTTCACTGACTCTCACCTATGCTGCAGCAGGAACTTCCTCCTGACTTACTTTTCTCTCTGTGTGAGACTCAAGGATACTGTGAGAAATCGCCCTTAGCTTTTCTTTCTCATTTTCAAATTTCCAAGTCATTATTAAATATGTGGGGAAAATCATCTTGCTCTGCAGTTGTATAATAGAGCTCTTGGTGGCAGCTTGTTCAGCGTGGGCTTGAGAGCATAAACAAACGGAGGTCATTTTGCCTTCTGGGGACTTATTTTTAATATCCAAGATTTTTCAGTTCCTGCTCATTTCCCCTGCTTCTTGCTTCAGAAGTGCCTCACAGCTAAATCCACTGATGGCTTCCACAAAACATAAATCCCAGAAAAGAATGCATAATTTATTCATTGAGGAGACCCTCAGACCTTCAATCTAAACATAGGTGATAATGTATTAGACACATTCTAACGTGTGTTATTACCTGGCTTTGCACACCACATGGAAACAGCAAATTAGATTTCTGAAAGGAGAGGGGATGGCTCATAATGCCAGGATTTACTGACATTAGGAGTGACCTTTCAAAACAAGTAAGGGAAAGAAAGGAAATGAATCAATATTTTTTAAAGTATTTTCCTTCAATTGTTCAGTTAATCCTGATGACATCTCTTATTTAATAGATGAGGAAACTGAGACTCAGAAATGTTTAATAACTCACTCAAGGTCATATTTCTGCAAGAACTAGAGATTCTAACTTGAGTACCTTGGACCTCCAAAGCTAATTTTCTCTTTATCACACCAGTATCTTCCAAAATGATTCAATGGAATATGAGTTTGTTGGAATGGTGACCCGTATTCTATATAAAAGTTTGAGCAAGTTACAGGACAGTCTCAATACTGCTGTTTTATAGTCAACTTCTCTCCCTACCCAGCTCCTGGCAAACAATGATCTCTTCTCCGTTCCTATAGCTTTGGCTTTTCCAGATGTCCTATAAAGGGAATCATGCAGTATGCAGCCTTTTGGTTTATCCCTCCTTCTTTCACTTAGAAAAATGCGTATGAAATTTATCATGTTGTATCAACAGTTTGTTCCTTTTTATTGTTAAATAATCTTCCATTGTTTGGGTGTTGAAAAACATCCCAGTTGTTTCTAGTTTTTGGCAATTGAGAATAAACCTGCTATAAACAATCTCATATAGATAGGGCAGTAAACATAAGTTTCTATTTCTTTTGGATGGGATTGCTGGACAGTGGAGAAGAGCTTGGAAGTTAAAGGAAATCTTATATCTTCAGCCCCCACCGATTCTGTATTTTCTTGATAGCTCACACTTGACCTTAACATTGACAACTTTGTCTGAATTTTTCTTAAATGTGTCTGGCTCCATCTGCCCTAGGTAAGTAGGGCTACAGTTCTGTGTCTCCCTGCAAATGCCTTTTAAGTGCCTGCCTTTCTTTAGATTTCTTGTTAGTTGTTGTCCTAAAACCTTAGCTCTGTGATGGACTTATGAAAAATTGTGAATTTACAGTTTGCTTGTTTTTTGTTTTTTCTGGTTGTCATTGTTGTAAGGGTGAAAGCAATTATATCTCAAGCTGAAACAAATCCCAAGCTAGAATTCTATTTGCTCATGTTTTTAAAAAACCCCAAATACAAGTAATTATTTTGAATAGATCCAAGAGATTCCAAAAACTGGTGCAGTTTACTTCCAGTATTGTTGATAGATGGCTTTATATGCATGGTGGAAAATTTCTTCAAATATAACTTTCTCATTTGTAAATATGAAAGGTTAATTTCCATGGACTCCAAATTGTTATGTATTTCTAATATTATGTGCTTGTATGTCCTATAAAGAGGCTTGACATCTAGCAATAGGACTGTCTAGCTGATTTCATTCCAAAGTAATGTTTCTTAGATCTATTAAGTCTTAAATCAATCTCATGCCTGTCTATGCATATGTGCATGTGTGTCTTTGTTTGAGAGAGACAGAGAGAGAGATCCATATATAGAAGTTAGCATTTTTCTGTCTACTTCAAGCTCATGAAAAGAAAATACAAATACTTTTGGATGCCCATTCATTCTGCTATATATACTTTCCACACTCCCTTGACTTTGCTGTCATCATCTACCAACTTCTTGATCACTATAGCATGTCCACTGGGACCTTGGAGTGTACAGTCTTTCTATAAATCCCAAATTTTACCATCATCTAAACCATCCAATACCCTAGCCTCTCAGAATTGCTGGAGACAAATTACCAAAATGGTGCTTCTACAAATACGTGTTTCCAACCTGACTCCAAGTCTCAGACTTCACTTCAAAATCCTTTTACGTGCCCCTAGCCTACTTATTCTACCATTAACTCAGAGGATATCCCAACATATTAACCCCCTCTTTAAAAATTTCAGGCTACTGTCCAATTGCTTATTCAGCTGATGACCTCATTGCCTACAGCCATCATGTAGGATTCGTGACTAATTTTTTCCATGCTCCACAGTTTATTTTTGTGCATTTGTCCTAATCTCCTCTTTTTGTTTTAGTTAATAACATTTTCTCTTCCAATCTAAGGTTAATATTTTCTTTAGAACCCAGCAATTTCCATCTAAAATTTTGAGTCAGCTGTCAATTTTGACCAAAAAACCATTGAGATTTTGGGTGGGAATTATTGAATCTATAGAGAGATTCACATTACTCATTAAAATAATAATTTTTGACATACATGGTAATATTTCCTGCTTTAAGGTAACTTTTTTG
This sequence comes from Balaenoptera musculus, assembly GCF_009873245.2. Classification (NCBI taxonomy): domain Eukaryota; kingdom Metazoa; phylum Chordata; class Mammalia; order Artiodactyla; family Balaenopteridae; genus Balaenoptera; species Balaenoptera musculus. The sequence continues at coordinate 14,380,012 of NC_045790.1, read as the reverse complement.
ATATTAATGTAGTCATTGCAGCTTTTTTTTGGTTTTTTTTTTTTTAAAACGTGGACCATTTTTAGAGTCTTTATTGAATTTTTTACAATATTGCTTCTGTTTTATGTTTTGGTTTTTTTGGCCGTGAGGCACGTGAGATCCTGGCTCCCCGACCAGGGATCGAACCTGCATACCCTGCGTTGGAAGGTGAAGTCTTAACCACTAGACCGCTAGGGAAGTCCCCAGCTTTCTTTTGATTAGTATTTGCATCCCCTTTCTCTCCCTTTACTTGTAATAGATCTGTGTTTTTATATTTAAAGTGAGATGCTTCTAGACAACATATAGTTGGGTTTTCCTTTTTTCTCCAGTCTGAAGATCACTGTATTTAAATTGGAGTGTTTAAGATATTTATATTAACATAATTACCGATATGGTTTGGTTTTTATTTAACATCTTACTATTTGTTTTCTATTTGTTTCATCTGTTCTCTGTCCCATTTTCCTTCCCCCCACCCCCTTCTTTTGGACTAATTCAGTATTTGATATAATTTCATTTGATCTCCACTCTTTGTCTTTTAGTGATATCTCTTGTTTTATTTTTTGAGCATTTGTTCTAAAGTTTACAATGAATCTTTAACTTATCACAGACTACCATTTCATGGATGATTTAAGACTCTTACAACATCAATTTCCATTTCCTTTATTCTGTTCTTTGTCTTGTACAAAAGTTTAAATCAAAATTTGTTTCTAGGTTCAGGGTCATCGCCACTATACCATTTGGAAAGGCATACTGTGATGGATACCAGCAATACTAAGACATAGACCCCATCCCTAAGGCTTTTACTTGAGAATATGGAACATATTTAAATAAAAAGTAATTGTAAGAGGGCAAAGGAGTATATGTGGTAAAAGTCTAATGGTCAGAACAGATACCAAGTGTAAAATAAACTAAGAGAAAATCAGCATGGATTGAAGTGACCAAGAAAGGCTCCATGAAGAGGATGGAACTCAAAAGAAGGACTTACCAAAAGAATTTTATTAACTAAACAAGAATGAGCAAGATGGCAACTCTGGCATTTGGTAGAAGTAGTCTGGTGAAAATGAGCTTGACTAGAATGAGGAACTTGAGTTACAAATGGTAGAATATAAATTTGGAGAGGTTGGCATAATACTTTTGTAAAATTAAGCACAATGTTTTTTGCAGAACACCGTCTCATTATTTTACAAATTGTATTTCTACAGCTTTGTCCTTTTATGCTATTCCATCCCATTCTTTTAGGTAACAGTGATTTGTTACACAGCGTTCCAAAAGCAACTCTGCTTTCATAAACCTTGCATCTAATAACTGTTAATGAATTACTGGAGTGAGGAAAGCAGAGCTGGGAGGCAGAGAATTTAATAAGTTATTGAGAAAGTAATAATGAGTCTAGTGGAGAATATCACTTTTAGACTTGAGAAAGATTTGCTTGAAAAAGAAGAACAAATATTTCTTTTTTTTTTTGTTAAAGTATAGTTGATTTACAATGTTATGTTAATTTCTGCTGTACAGCAAAGTGATTCAGTTATACATATACATACATTCTTTTTATATATTCTTTTCCATTATGATTTATCACAGGATATTGAATATAGTTCCCTGTGCTATACAGTAGGACTTTGTTGCTTATCCATCCTATATATAATAGTTTACATCTGCGAATCCCAAACTCCCTCTCTCTTCCTCCCCCAAAACCCCTCCCCTCCCCCTTGACAACCACCTGTCTATTCTCTATGTCTGTGATTCTGTTTCCCTTTCATAGATAGGTTCATTTGTGTTATATTTTAGATTCCACGTATGAGTGATATCATATGGTATTTGTCTTTCTCTTGCTTTGCTTAGTGTGAGAATGTCTAGTTGCATCCATATTGCTGTAAATGGCATTATTTCAAAGAACAAATATTTCTTAGTTTCATGCTCTCTTCTTTCAGTCCCTCTACTGCACTGCATATCAGATTTCTCTCTCATTTAAATATATCTCTAATTCATCCCTCATGTCACAACTTGTGCTGCTTCTTAAGTCCTAATTAATATTTCCATGACCTGCTCAGTGACCTCACTCCATAGGTGTTGCTTGATAGAAATGGTCTATCACCTCTTTGATGGAACCATCTGAGTGGCTGTGCAGGTTATTCTCCTCTTCCTTTACTATTTCATGGCATTTCTCAAGGAGAACCTTTTATTAATAGGATGATTCTCATTGATATAGGGAGACTATTCTTCAGTCAATAGTATATTACATCTATATAGTCAGTGATATGTAAACAGATGCTCTGCATGGTTGCTTACATGGCATAATGACACTTCCACTGCCACCACCTCTAGCAGTACACAACCACTGCTACCAACCACTGCCACCAACCACTGCCACCACCAACACTACTTCCGTTTCCATTACTGCTCTCACTCTTGGCTGTTATGATCAGTACTGTGCTGGACATCGTCTCTACATCTTTTCTAATCACCCAAGACTCCTGCATTATTGTCCTCCTGCTGCATGAGTACACTGATCATCACGAAGATTAGAGAATGTGTCTAAAGTTAGTGATCAGTAAAGCCGGGGAGTAAGCCTAAGTTTGTCTGATTCTAAACCTAAAGTTCTTTCAACCATCACAAACAGCCTATCCCAAAACCTCCATTAGTTTTACAATTCACTTTCCAAAGCCTACACTGGATGTCTACAGTGCCTATGCGGATAAACCTATTGTTGATATGTTCCCAACAATAATCGTTCTGATTATCTTAATGTTTTTACTTGTTTTTATTTTCTTTCTTGTTCTTTTTGTTTCTTTCTTTTTTGCTCCAAGTTAAATGTCTGATCCATGGTTTGGAGCCTCTGTGGCAGTTGGTGATCACTCTAGTGAATGTCAATTTTATTTAAAAAATGCTGTTTAAGTGCTGTTGAGCACCGTTTTCAATGTAAAGTCATCTCATAATAATGAAAATTGGCACTAAGTATCATAATGTTCTTAGAAGTGGTGGCACATGGAAAATCTAGTTTGAGTCTTTTCTGAGGGAGTGGAGAGGGATGTGTGATGGTGCATGAAGGTGTATGTTGTTAACTTATTTAAACACAGTCACATGGTAACTTTTCCACACTAATAAATTGCCAATAGTATCTGGTCTCAGGTTAGCCATATCTGTGTTTCTTATATAACTTTAAAGAACTGCTACAGCTGCTGGCTTTAATTATTTCATACTTTGCCATTTTAACTCCTATTCCCTATTTCCAATCTTATCCATTTTCTGTGATTCCTAATCTCTTGGATTTTCATCTTGTTTCGCTCTTTGGAGTTGTTATCCTGCCTTCATCAAATGAGCAGATGCTATTGGTTGTTCTTTTCATTCCTTTGAACGCAGGCAGGGTTGCAAGCTTGTCTTTATCGCAGCAAGGAGGGGATGTATTTTGATGAGTTTTAACCAATCATAGGTAATTTCATTGTCCTTGACTGTGACTGATTTAAACATTGACATTTAATGCAATTTTGGCAAATGAGATGTGAGAAGAAGTCTGTTGAAGGATTTTTTGCAAGCTTTTTCTCACTGATAAATATTGACAGTGGCGGAACTATTTTTCTTCTATCGCTCAATATTTTTGTGACTCCTGTGATGCATGGAACTGCAGCAGCTAACTTGTGATGATGAGGAACAAGCATAAAGTTGAAAGAAAACAGATCAAAGGTGCCATGCCAGAAGATGGGAAGAAGCTGTGTCCCTGGAAACATTTTTGAACTGAGTTAATAAATTCCACTGAAATTTAATACTTATGTGAGAAAAAAAACACCACCAGGCATGATATTTGTTGATGTTACTAAATATCTCAAACTTTGAGAAGAGGTCTTTTTTTTTTTTCTCTCTCTCTTTCCTTTTCCACAGCAGCACTTGTCAGAGACTGAAAACCAATGGATATGTGAAGAAGAAGCTCATCAAATGGGAGGAGGTGGAAAAATTATTTTATAATTATTAAGATATAAATATCAGCTATCATTCACACTATATTGAGTTTCTAATGCATGCATTACTATTAAATATGATCTAATTATTCTGGCCTTTATTATTCTCAAGAGTATAGAAAGCTTTAGAAAAGAAACATGGTGATAAAGTTTTCTGCTGACCTCAAAGTCTTCCATGAAGTGCTTTAGACTTCCATCCACATCAATTCAGCTATATCTGCTTTTTCAAAGGAAAAAGGCACAGTTGAAGAGTTGGTTTATATGAACTTTTGTGACAGAATGCCACATTCAGACTTAAGTATTTTAGGCGATAATAAACGGGAATGGCATATGTAAGACTCATTGACTTACAGAATTTTAAGAAATAAACTGATTTGCCAAGTCCTACAATCGTGCAAGTGACTAATGTTCAATAATAATAATAGCTAAATAAATAACTAAAACAATTAGTAGATGTGTTTTATTCCTTCTGCATGGAACATGCTAGCTGATTTTCTTATTCTCCTCTATTATTGTCTTCAATAGTATCTAACTTTTCTGAGAACCCTAAGTGTATTTCTTCTTCCTTTCTTTGGAGCCGTATCTATTTTATTTCTCATGCTGTCAAATGCTAGAATTTGCTGACAAATTGAAAGTAATCTGATAAAAATACAAGATCATCTTAATGGAAGTCAGAAGACCTGGGTTCTGGATTCAGGGCCATCATCGACTAACTGCATAACTGTGGACCTGTTAAGTACATTTGCTTTATCCATTTTCTAAATGACATAATCCAAAGCCAAATTGAACTGATTTTTGGATAATCACAGCAGGCTCTGGTTGTCATGAATCATTGGAGTTGACTATAGACTCAAACTTGTCTTGCTTATCATATTATGCAAACCCAGTACTATTTTCTCATTGTAGATTATGAAGGCCCCTGACCTTCAATGCTAATAATACACAGGCATAGCTGGTCAAGATACGGTCTGGATCTCTGGGGCCAAGTAAAGCTCTTTGTCTCACATGGACACATTTCATGTACTTGTTATCCCTAAACCTCCACCAGCTGTGTTTATTGGCCTTGCTGCATATCAACTTATTATGGATATCCATGCCAGAAACTGTTGAGATGGGTGCAAGATACTGAACAGATGCACAAATCCCATTAATGGAACTCTAATGATAGTGAGCTATAGAGCTGATTATGTGCTGCCTGTCATTCTAGGCTGAATGTTGACTTTGAACATGGCATCAGATCCAAGCCTCTCCTCTGCTTCTCCATAGTTGATTTATAACCTATTGTCAAGTGATAATTTGATGAGATTAACTCATGTTTTCTAGGGAAATAAGCCTGCATTGCTCACACTTGAGAAATTTTTAGGTCACACCTGTATTCTGGATACTTCACATAAAATTCAAACTTGCATGTGCTGAGCTTTTATTATTTATTGACAAGACCTCTGTTGGTCCTCTTCAGACAGCTCACAAGCAAGGGTTTTGTGTGAAGTTCAGACCAGCACAATAAGATGTGTGTTTTAAAGGATAATGCAAACCTGCTTATTTATCAAGAATGGAGGAACTTGGAAGACCAAGGAGGAGAGAGAAGAATGATGGATGGGGGAAGGGCAGAGCAAATATAACCACTAAGAAAATTCATCCTGCAGAAAGTGATAGGGAGGAATTTTCTTTTTAAGGTTTAGAAGATAATGGTGTTCTACATTTTTTTTGGTGTGCTTCTTATTTATTCTGGTCCTACTGTTAGGTTTGCAAGGCCAGATAAGTTCATGTGCTGAATTCAAGTATCTCCAGGTCAAGGAAACACTAAAATATTGAAGTTTTTGAGTCAGAATGCAGCATTTTTGTTTGTTTTTTTGTTAGTTTTGCATCTGTGTTTGCACCTGTGTTTGAGGCTCTATTCCTAGAGATTCAGTATCACTTAGAAATGCTGTAAAGATGAAGTGAGGTGATGGGCATGGAGAGAAGAGATTGTTCTTCATATTGTTGTTCAAGCCAAATTGTGTGTGACAGTTTCAATGGGCAGAGCTTTATAGAGAGGTTGTGATTAGAGGTATCTTCGTTGAACCATAGAATGACAGAGCAAGATTGTGGGCCTTGATGATCAGTCTGTCCTCCTCCTTTTATAGCTACTTTATTTATTTATTTATTTATTTTTGGCTGTGTTGGGTCTTCGGTTCGTGCGAGGGCTTTCTCTAGTTGCGGCAAGCGGGGGCCACTCTTCATCGCGGTGCGGGGACCGCTCTTCATCTCGGTGCCCAGGCTTTTCACTATCGCGGCCCCTCCCGTTGCGGGGCACAGGCTCCAGACGCGCAGGCTCAGTAGTTGTGGCTCGCGGGCCCAGCCGCTCCGTGGCATGTGGGATCTTCCCAGACCAGGGCTCGAACCTGTGTCCCCTGCATTAGCAGGCAGATTCTCAACCACTGTGCCACCAGGGAAGCCCCCTCCTCCGTTTATAGAGAGGACAACTGAGGATGAAAGAGATGAGACAATTTTTTCAAGACCACACAAAAAGTTAGTGTCAAGAGTCAGTAGGATATTAGGGATACCAAATACCAAAGGGTATAGGTATGTGGATTTTGGAGCTGGACTCTTTTGTTCTGTCACCCATTAGCTATATATTCTTGAATAATTTACCTAATCTTCCTGGACCTCATCTTCCTCATATACAACATGGAGATATTACCTACTCTAAAGGTTTGCTTTTCTTACCCTATAAAGTGATTACATATGATAATATATGTAAATTATCAATAAATGTGAAGTAAATAAATATATTCTTGGGCAATACCTAATAAGTGCTCAGTAAATGTTAGCTACTATTAGTTATTGTTACATCAGCTAGCATTTTGTTGGTGTATATTTTTGCACATATTTACTCAAATGTTGAGAGCAATAAAGATGATTCAAGGTCATAAAGACATCATTTCTGACTGTAAGAAGCTTAGGGTCTGATTCAGGGGTCAAGAAATGATGCCTGAATAGTTAAATAGCAGGGAAAGGTAGTAATATAAGCTGGTTATCCATAACAGCTGGCTTGCAAGATTAGGCAAATGGGAGCATTTGGGATGGTGCAGCCATAGAAGTGCAAGTGGCCTCTCAAGGGATTTTCTTGCAAAGCTGGAGTCTTTAGCAAAAGGTCCTAGGAACAGCTAGCTATTGAGGATAAGCATTGAGGGTATCACAAAAAAACCCCAAACAAACTTGGAAGCCTCATAGGAAAAAGACTCAGATTTAACTATTTTTTGGCCAGAAGGCAGTTTATGATGATGCTAGTCAAGTAACATTGTTTTTGTTCACATTACATCTTTTATCTTCCTCTCCTCCAACCTCAGAAGAGGGGATCAGACTTAGCAGCTGGTGTGTAAAGGATAGAAATGAGGGAGAAAAAGTTACCTGCAATCTCTTTCCTAAAGGCAGATATCCTGATTTCAATAAGGCTTAGCTTGGGAAGGGTATGGGGATAAGTCCTACTTTTAATCAGTATAAATTATTAGGCTGGATAACTTTGATTACTGAATTGAGAGAGTGTTGGTGACTCAAACTGATGGTAAACATTTTTATTACCATAAAGAATCTAGAGGAGTTAACTGAATTTTCAACCAATGGCAGAAAAAAACCCGTAACATTACTGAATACCATTAAAGACACAGTGGAAGAAAAAATAAAGTTACTTTATGATTATCTCCATAAGTCTTTTATCTTTGAAAAATCATGTAGCATTTTGACCCAACTTTGGTATCAGCTGCCAAATTATTCCAGCCAATTTTGTCAGTGGAAGGCATCATGATAAAATAAATTTTATTCTTTTAAATCATTTTTTAGAACAAAGAAAGAAAGCACACCTACCTACATATATATATATGTGTGTGTGTATTTACATACAAACTCAGCACAGTTCTCTAGACTTTTTTATACTCACTTTTTCAGTGGTCCTTTACAATGTATAGCATTTGTCAGGCATGCACTATGGGTGAAAGAAATAGCACAGAGAGAAAATCTGCCTTAGTTGGCCAAACAGTACAACAAAACAAAAATTTTTAACAGTTGAAAGAAAAATGAACTAGAGAGTGAACTTCTGAAATGGTAGAGTAAAGATCTCAGTGAATTTTCTCTTCCTGTAAAACAACAGAATTATGGCAAAAACAACTAAAATCAATAATCCAAAATCAAGTGAAGAAATCTGGTAATAATCAAAGCCATAGGACAAACTGGAAATCATCTATCCAAGAGAAACTATTGAAACTCAGTGAGACAGTGGGGTCTGTGACATTTGAACTTGGAGCTATTTGTTTTCCCTCACCTTCCCCAGTTCAGTAGTATGGTAACCAAAAGTTGGTAGCATTGCAAGTAATGGAAAGATCTGACTGCTTTTTGAGATTTGCTAAAAGCACCATCCCCAGAGCACAGTCAATATTTTGTCCAAACATCAACCGTGGGAAACCTGTTCTCAGAGTGCAGTGGTTATTTGCTTTGACTAGAACTCAACTCAGTGTGTTTTGTGTGTGTGTGTGTGTGTATGTGTGTGTGTGTAGGGAGAAGCCTTCCTCAGGCCTTTATCGAAACAATAGTAAGCTGCTGGCAAAGTGTCAGTTGCCTAAGGTTGTGATTTCGGTTGGGTAAACAAGAGCCTGACTTGTTTTAAAAGCAAATCCTGCAGAACTTGACAACCACAACAAACATTGAAAAGCTCAGACATATTTCTGGAAATCTAAAAGGCTGCACATTGTGCAAATGCCCAAGAAAGACCTCGGAAAGGAGAAGGCACCAGTCACTCACTTCTGGATGACCTTGAGGCCCTAAGCAAGTAGGACGTAAAAGTAAGACTGTTTTGTAAACTGCCTCAAATTTTAAAGCTTGAAGTTTTACACAGACCCCCTTGAAAAAGGTTGGAGGTTTTAAATGCAAAAGAGTTAATAAAACTTTCTGACCAACTATTTATTGACCACTAAATTATACTGAACCAGGTGTGACACCTAGGAAGTCAGACTTAAAAATAAAAACAAGAATTAAAAAAAAAAAACAAAAAACCTAGCAGAGAACTCAGAGACCACACACTTCAGGGAATACAGAATCTAGGAAAGTTGCTAAACAATAATCAGAAAAAAGAAAAAAGAAAGGGTAACAACAAGAAAACTTGGGGTTGGGTGAGTGGAGGAAACTGATATCACAGTTGTTACAATACATTATTTAGGAAATCCAATCTAAACAAAAAATGAAGTCTTTGTCTAGTAAGTCCCTGAGGAAACCAGATGTTGGACTTACTAGACAAAGACTTTAAATCAGCTATTTTTAATATGCTCAAAGAACTAAAGGAAACTACGTTTCAAAAATTAAAGGAAAAGATGACAATAATGTCACATTAAATAGAAGATATTATTAAAGAGTTAAACATTATAAAAAATAGCCCAATAGAAATCCTGGCATTGAAAATACAATAACAAGAATTTTAAAAAATTACTGTAGGGGAATAGCAGATCTGAGCTGGCAGAAGAAAGGAACAATGAACTTCACAAACTTTCAATCGAGATTATCTAGTTTGAGGAACAGGAAGAAAAAAGAATAAGGAAAAATAAACAGTCTCAGAGATGTGGGAAACCATAAAGATACACATAATGGGAATCCCAAAACAGTAAGAGAAAGAAATGGCAGGAAAATATTAAATAAATGAAGAAATAATGACCGAATATTTCTCAAACTTGATGAAAAATATTAATCTACACATTCAAGAAGCTCGATAAACTTAAAGATATCTATTACACATAGACATATCAATCATAGTCAAATTGATGAAAGTCAAAGTTTGTCAACAAAGAATCCTGAATCTGGATAATTTCTTCTTTTTTTTTTTTTTTTAGAAAAATTAAGATATTTTTAAACCAGGAGATATAGAGAGGGAGAGAGAGAGAGAGAAAATGTTGCTTACAGACCTGCCCTACAGGGATACTAAAGAAAATCCTTCAGGCTGAAGTAAAAGTACACTAGACAGTAACTCAAATCCATATAAAGAAATAAAGAGCACCAGTAAAGGTAAATGACAGATATCATAAAAGACAGTATAAATATATTTTTGATCGCAACTATTTCTTCTTCCACACGTTTTCTGCATAAAGTAGTAATTATAAAAGTATTTGTTATAAGCCCATCAATGTATAAAGACATAATTTATTTGACAATAATAGCACAGCAGAGGGGATGGAGCTATAGAAGAGCAAAGGTTGTGTGTAATATTGAAATTTTGTTGGTATTAATTTGACTAAATTGTTATAAGTTAAGATGTAAATAGTTATCCCCAAGGCAATCACTAAGAAAATAATTTTTTAAAGTATGCAGTAAAAGAACTGACAAGGGAATTAAAATGGTACATTAGACAATATCTATTTAACACAAAAATAGACAGAAATTGAGGAATAGAGAAAAAAGAAATGACATGCAGAAAAAAGCAAAATAACAGCCTTAAATTCTACTTTATCAGCAATTATACTAAATGTGAATGGATTACATACACCAGTCAAAAGATAGAGACTGGAAAAATGGATTTAAGAAAGAAAACATGATGCAACTTTATGCTATCTACAAGCAACACACTTTAGATTCAAAAACATAAGTTGTAAGTAAAAGGATGGAAAAAGACATAACATGCAGATAGTACCCCAAAAAAGAGGTGAAGTGGCTATACTGATAGCACTCAAAATAAGCTTTAAGGCAAAAAGTGTTATTATAGACAAAAAATGGTATTTTATAAGAATGTCAGTCCTTCAGGAAGATGTAATGATTATAAACATATACACCTAAAGCATAGCCCCTAAATACAGGAAGAAAAAGCTGATGAAATCCAAGGGAGACATAGAAAATTTAACAATAATATTTAGATATTTCAATATGGGTAGAAAAACTAAGCAGAAAGTCAACATGGAAATGAAAGATTTGAAGAACTAGACCTAACAGACATCTATAGAAAATGTCACCTTACAATGGCAGAATGCACATTCTTCTCAAGTATACATGGAACATTCTCTGTGATAGATTCTATTCTGGTCCATAAAACAAGCCTGAATGTACTTAAAAGGTTTGGAATCATACAAAATATGTTTTCCAACCAAAATAGAACTAAATTAGAAATTAATTATAGAAAAACATTTGGGAAATTAAAAAAATATGTTGAAATTAAGTAATACTCTTCTAGATAAATAATGGGTAAAGAAGACATTGAAATAGAAATTAGAAAGTACTTTGAGACAAATGAAAACAAAAACACAATATACCAAAGCATATGGAGTGCAGCTAAAACAGTGTTACAGGGAAACTTATGGTTGTTAACAAATATTAAAAAAGAAGTTCTTGAGACAATAAATGAACGATTTATCTTAAGAAACTAGAAAGGCAGACATAACAAGTAACTCAAAGGAAGCAGGAAGAAGGAAATAATAAATAGTACATCAGAAATAAATGAAATAGAGAATAGAAAAACAATAGAGAAAATCATTAAAATCAAAAGTTGGTTTTTTGTAAAGGTCAACAAAATTGATACTTTTTTAAAAAAATTAATTAATTAATTTATTTATTTATTTATTTATGGCTGTGTTGGGTCTTCGTTTCTGTGCGAGGGCTCTCTCCAGTTGTGGCAAGTGGGGGCCACTCCTCATTGCGGTGCGCGGGCCTCTCACCATCGCAGCCTCTCCCGTCGTGGAGCACAGGCTCCAGACGTGCAGGCTCAGCAATTGTGGCTCACGGGCCCAGCCGCTCCGCGGCACGTGGGATCCTCCCAGACCAGGGCTCGAACCCGTGTCCCCTGCATTGGCAGGCAGATTCTCAACCACTGCGCCACCAGGGAAGCCCAAAATTGATACTTTTAAATAGACTGAAGGAAGAAAAAAAGACTGAAATTATTAAACCAGGAATGAAAGAGAGGACATCACTTTTGACCTTTTAAAAATGAAATGATTTATAAGGGAATACTGTAAGTAACATTATGCCAACAAATTGAATAATTTAGAGAAATAGATAAATTCCTAAAATAACAGAAACTACTGAAACTGACTTAATAAATAAAAATCTGAATTGACCTATAACAAGCAAAGTTGAATTAGTAATTAATTGCCCTTCCAACAAAGAAAAGACCAGGCACAAGATGGCTTCACTTGTGAATTCTACCAAACATTTAAAGAAGAATTAATACTAATCCCTTACAGACCCTTCCAAGAAAATATGAGGAGGTAATATTTCCCAACTATAAGGCCAGTATTACCCTTTTACCAAAACTAGACAAGGCTATCACAATAAAATCATATACCAACATTCATTATGAATGTCGATGCAAAAACCCTCAAAAAAATGCTAGCAAACCAAACCCAGCAACATATAAAAAAGATTATACACCATGACCATGTAGTATTTATCCTAGAAATGCAAGAGTGGTTCAACATTTGAAAATTAATCAATGCAATAAACTAAATCAACAGAATAAAAGACAAAACACATGGGCATCTTCATAGATGCAGAAAAAGCATTTAATAAAATCCAAAACTCTTTCATGATAAAAACATTTGACAAGTAAGAATCACTCAACTTGATAAGGGGCATCTATGAAAGACCCACAGCTAACATCATACTTAATGGTGAAAGATGGAATACCTTTCTCCTAAGATCAAGAATAAGACAAGGATGCTGCTTTTGCCATTTCTATTAAAACTTGTACTAATAGTTCTAGCCAGGGCAATTAGTGAAGAAAAAGAAATAAAAGCCATTCAATTTGAAAAGGAGGAAGCACAATGATCTCTATTTCCAAATGATTTTGTATATAATTTCATATATAGAAATTCATAAGGAACCACTAAAAATATTTGAACTAATAAACAAGTTTAGCAATGTAGCAGGATACAGGATCAATATACAAGAAATTGTGTTTCTGTACACTGATGAGGAACAATTTAAAAATAAAATTTAAAAACAATTCCATTTACAATAGCATCAAAAAGGGAAATATTTAGAAATAAGTTCAACAAAATATGTACAAGACTTGTACAATGAAAAGTACATTGCTAGAAATAAGGAATATCTAAATAAAAAAGCAAAGATAAATGAATAAAAGGAAGACATCTATGTTCATGAATTTGAAGACTTAACATTGTTAGGATGACAACAGTCCCCAAACTGATCTACAGATTCAACACAATCTTATCAAAATCCAAGTTTTGTTTTGCTTTGGGGTTGTTTTTTTTGCAGACATTGGCAAGCTGATCCTAAATTTCATATGGAAATGAAAGGGACCAAGAATAGTCAAATCAATCTTGAAAAAGAATGAAGTTGGAGAACTCACTCTTTGCTACTTCAAAACCTACCACAAAACTATAGTAATCATGTGCAACAATAAGAATTCTGGTTAGGTTGAGTTAGAGCTTCAAGTGTGGTAGAGCCAAAGGGTTCTGCCTTGGAGTCAGGAGACCTGAGTGCTGGCCCCAGCTCTGCCACCTAAGACAGTCTCTCCAAGGTCCAAGTGCCTTCTCTATAAAATGAAGCTGACAATCCTTTCCAACTTGTTCATACTATAGGGCTTTGAGTACACCCAAGTGGAACACCTCATAAAATTTAAAAAGTTACCTTTACAACTCCAGATTGGGAACTGTTTGAAGGAAGGGATTCACTTTATACCCCTTGTGTTCAAAGCCTGGCATACCATAGTATCTCAATTTTTGAGTGAATTTTTGTTTAGAGGTTAGAGTGTGTCATTAGTTGTTAGAATTATTTCTGGAGAGCTGTCAACTGCACCTCTTTGCCTTTTTTAGAACTTAGGAAGCAGCAGGAGCCTTACCCCACAAATCCACATCTGCCCTATGACTTGGACAGATCATAGGAGACCTTAAAAGCCTAAAGGCTAAAGCAGATGGGAAGAGAGGAACCTAAGATCAAAGACCAACCCAGAGCAGAGTCCCTGATTACTGACAGTGACCATGACTCACTGAATCAAGATTTGGGGGGATGGGGAAGGAAACCCCAAGGAATAGTTCAAAATATCCTGCTTCCTCATTGACACATATACACTACCAAATGTAAAATAGATAGCTAGTGGGAAGTAGCCACATAGCACAGGGAGATCAGCTTGGTGCTTTGTGACCACCTAGAGGGGTGGGATAGGGAGGGTGAGAGGGAGATGCAAGAGGGAGGGGATATGAGGATATATGTATACATATACCTGATTCACTTTGTTATACAGCAGAAACTAACACACCATTGTAAAGCAATTATACTACAATAAAGATGTTAAAAAAAAAAAGGCAAACCTATAGTAATCAAGACAGTGTGGTACTGGCATAAGGATATATGTATTCACCAATGGAAGAGTATTGAGAGTCCAGAAATAAACCCTTACATTTATGGTCAGTTGGTTTTTGACAAGGGTGTCTAGAAAATGAATGGGGAACAGAATATTCTTTTCAACAAATGGTGCTTGGATAACTGGATAGTCACATGCAAAAGAATGAATTTGGTTCCCTACATCACACTAAACACAAATATTATTCAAAATGTATCATAGATCTAAATGTAAGAGCTAAAACTATAAAACTCCTAGGAGAAAACATACGTGTAAGTCTTTGTGACCTTCAGTTAGACAATGATTTCATAGATATGAAACCATAAGCACAAGTGACAAAAGAAAAAATGATACATCTGACTTCATCAAAATTGAAATTTTGGGGCTTCAGCCCAATAGAAACTTGGGGCTTCTATTAATAAGAAAGTGAAATACCCAAAATAGGAAAAATATTCAGAAATCATATATCTAATAAGGAATTTGTATCCAGAATATATAAAGAACTCTTATAACGCAATAATAGAAACACACATCACCAAATTTAAAAGTAGGTAAAGGATTTGAATAAACACGTAGCCAAAGAAGATATGCAAATTGCCAAAAGATACATGCACTCTTAGTCATTAGGGAAATGCAAATCAAATCACAGTGAGATACCACTTCATACCCAATGATGATTGTTAAAATAAAGAGATGGAAAAGAATGTGTTGGCAAGACTGTGGAGAAATTGGAACACTCATACACTGCTGGTGGGAATGTAAAATGGTGAAGCCACTTTGGAAAACAGTTTAACAGTTCTTCAAAATGCTAAATATAGAGTTTTTATATGATCCAGCAATTCCACTCTCAGGTATATATTCAAAAGGAATGAAAATATATGTCCATAAAAACTTGTATATAAACATTCACAGCAGATTTATTCATGATAGCCAAAAAGTAGAAACACCTAAACATCCATGCATTGATAAATGGATAAACAAAATTGGTATATTCATAGAATGGAGTTTTTTCAGCAATAAAAAAAGAATAAAATACTGATATGTTACAACACAAATGAACCTTGAAATCATCTTGCTAAGTGAAAGAAATCAGTCACAAAAGATCACTTAGTATTTGATTCCATTAATGTGAAATGTGTAGAATAGGCAAATACATGGAGACAGAAAGTAGATTCAGAGTTGTCTTGGGTTGGAATGGGGTTGGGGAGCAGGAATACAGTGTGATTGCTAATGTGCATGAGGTTTCTTTTTGACCTGTTGAAATGTTCTGAAATTAGAATGTGGTTATAGTTGCATAACTCTGTTAATATAGCAAAGGCTACTCAACTGTACATGTTAAGTGGGTGAATTTTACAATATGTGAAATATATCTCAGTAAAGTTACAAAAAAAGACCTAGAATTCCAGTTTCTACAAACACCTCTTTTCATTTGTATAGTGAGCCTTTGTGAAATTAAACAGCTTTTTTAGTGTTATATATGTGGGATGTGGCAGATTCAAGACAGAAACTAGCTCGGTCTAACATTGGGATTTGTGTTCTTAACCCTACCTAGCTCTTTACTAAGTAAAAAGATCTTACCTGAGATAACCATTTCATGCAGAATTGCAAAACATTGGATGATTTAGAAATAGCCTTTGATATTTATCACATTGTATGCTAATGAAATGAGAAACTGATATAATTATAAATCATCTGCTTAAAGAAGAATATAAATATGCATTTTCCCCGCATATATGATTAGGATTGCCTTAGTACAACATTCTTTTCTATGTGATACTGGGAGTTTGATTCAAAAATTTTGAAGAAGTAGAAAAGACCGTATAATAAAGATTCTCCAGTAGATAGATGTTTGTGAGGGTGTGTGCATACACAGGGTGTGAAACATAGGTTTATATCTGTTTAGACCCCTATAACGTTCAGGAGAGTGTTATGTACATGGGGAACCATCAGCAACCCCTCTTGCTTATACAATCAAGAGCACCTTTGATGGCTTAGTATTTCAGGCTTTCTATTCATCAGCCATTTCATCCATATCTCCTATAAACATCTCTCCATATAGCATATGTTATAGCCAAAGTACCCATAGGGGTTCCTTGGTCACTGCTTGAGCTTAAAAGGTTCTGACCAAGGACACAGTCTTGGGAAATGTTTCCACAAGGATGAGGATACAGTAAAGGAGACAGGGAAATAGCCTCAGAGGCAGGAGCTTTCTCATAGCCAGACTACAGGTACTTATTGAGTATTTACAATGTGCTCACCTTGGCAGTGTAATCAAAAAGAAAAATATCAGGAAAACAGGGGTAGGCAGGCATTTTATTATGGAAGGATACTTCAATTTGGAGATTAGTGGGGGACTTCCTCATCAGGAGAGGTGAGAAAAATAGACCGATTATGATGGATTGTGAACACTGCAGACAATGAATATATGAATCTGACTGTGAAAGGAAATAAAATTCACAACTATAAGAGAGACAAAATATTTTGTGAAGGGCTTTTTAGGCTGGAAATGCAAAGTGTGTTTAAGCCAAGAGGAGGGAAGAAATAAAAAGATAAGCATTGCAGATTTTGGTTGCAGCCCCTTTGAAGGATATTTTAACAAAGCCATGGTCAAGGGTTCAGGTGTCATTCAGTCCAGTTAGTCTTCCATAATAAATGCTTTGGTATTTTTTTTTTTTTGGACACAGCTGCATCCCTGGCCTTGGACTACCACTTGACATTGCATAACTTTTGACACAAGGAAAGTCAGGCAAGCCAGAGCTGTGAATGTTTTGATACAGATTCATCTCAATACCTGAAAAGGAAACTTGGATCTATACAAAATCAGTAATGGTGAAGTCAGTAAAAATCCCACTAGGCTTGGATTTAGAAAATCTGGATTGCAATCCCTCTCTGTAGTGTTCCCTTAATACTCTCAGAACACTTCAGTGCTCTGGTTACCTGACATGACTGAAAGTAGCATAAAAGTCTTCATTAAGACAATTTACCTGTCTTTTAATAAAAATATAGTTACTTCATAATCATGGCATGACAGGGAAGAAGTAGTAATACTGCTTCAGTCATTTGTTTATTCATTTAACAAATATTTATTGAGTATCTATTAATCTGTCAGGCACTGAACTAGGTAAGGGGACACAGAAGTTGAGAAGATAGACAAAGTCTCAGGGAAACAAGTAGAAAACAAGTAAACAAAAAACAGATAAGACGTTTAGAGATCGTGATAAGTTTTATGAAAGAAATAAAGTAGGTAATGAATTCGAGTAACTGAGGGTAGCCTCTGTAGAGAGAGTGGCCATGAAAAGCCAGTTTGGTTATTCCAGAAACAGACTCTGAGATAAGAATTTGAGCACCAGTAGTTTATTTGGGAGGTAATCCCAAGAATCACTGGAAAGACAGTGGGTGAGACAGAGGGAAAAGAGCCAATCAAGGATGATTTATCGATCATGTTATCACTTGGGCAACTGCAGCTGAATCTCCCTGGGAACTCTTGGAAATGATGTTGAACATGGTCTCTGAGTTACCCCATTCCAGGAGAGCGAGAGTTGGAATATTTACAAAATAACTACTGTCAGTTATTGGTTGAGAATGGCTGGGGGTGGAGGACACTAACGAGGGCATTCCTTGGCATTTCCATCCTGCTGCACATGTGGCCAGGGGAAAACCCTCAACTAAAGAAATGCAAGTGCAAGCAGTTGGAAGTCAGGCCTGCAAGGTAGAGGTGAGAGGACACGGGTGGGAATGACGAAGTCTGTCCCAGCTTCCAGAAGATGGGGTTTGAGTAGATATGTGAAGAATGAAAATGATGCCACCATATGAAGAGCTATAAGAGGTGCATTCCTGACAGAGGAAACTGCAAGTGGAAATTCCAAGATGTAGGAAAGAATTGGTGTGTTTGGACTGAAAGACAGGCCAATGTAGCTATGTATTGAGAGTTAGGAGAACGTTGTATATGATGTTCATAGGTATGATAATCCAGATCAGGTAGAGACTCAAAGAACAGAGAGAGGGTTTGGCAGCTATTCCAAGAACAAAGGGGACTAATGAAAGAATTTTAAGCAAGAGAATGTTATTAAAAAAAATCACTCTGGCTTCTATGGGCTGAATGAATTAGAAGAGGGGCAAGAGTGGACAAGGATGGTGGCAATGGGGATGGAAATAAAGAAATGAGTTGGATATTTGAAAAAAAAAATCTAGAAATGGAACCCAAGGGTCATGATTTGATAAGAAGGTGAAAGAAATGGAGGACAAAAGGGTGATTTAGATACTTGGTGTGAGCAAGCAGGCAGATGGTGGTGCCATTTCCTGAGACAGTAAAGACTGGAGGAGAAAGAGTTTGGACAAATTGAGTTTGTTTGTGATGTCTGTTAGACATCCAGCTAGAGGTATTAAGTAGCATTTGGTGGATGAGTCTAGAATTCATGAGAGAACTAAATTTGACAAGTGACTTTAGGAATTACCAACATACAGTTGACCTTTAGAATTATGAAGCTAGATTAGCTCACCTAGGGAGAGGGTAGAGAAAAAAAGGAGGAGAGGTTTGTGCACGAGTACTCAACGAACACAGGCATTTAATGATCAGTTCGAAAAGGAGACGGAGAGGCTGTGAAAAGGAGCCGTGGAGACTGAGAAAGAAGGGCTTGAGAGGTAGGAAAAAATTGCTGTGTGTGTCCTGTCGTGGAGACTATATTGATAAATGCATTTTGGAGGCAAGTGATGACTAAAATGAATCTTAGCTGGCTTAAGTAAAAGAAAAAATTTATTGAACTGTGAAATCGAAAGCTCTAAGATTAGCCAGTTTCAGGCATGGTTAGATCCAAGGGCTCAAATGATGTCATTTATTATTTTTTGGCTCTATTTTCCTCTTTTTTCACCTTATTCTTAGGCAGACTCACGCATGGTCACAATATGTTCCTCTGACTTACAAATTCCAATGGCAAGAGAGTTTCTCTTTCCCAATGCCCATCCTGAATCAAGGACTGTGGTCAAAGAATGTGAGAAACAGAATAGTACAGTGATTCGGAGTATGAGATTCAACTTAGCACCACCATTTATAAGCTGAGCGAACTTGGACTATTCAACTATTCTGTGGTTCAATTTTGTTATTTCTAGAATTGGCTAATGTATTTATCTCATTAAATTATTATAAATATTAAGTGAATTAATATTCCTAATATGTTTAGAACAATACATGTCTTGCACACAGTAAATACAATGCGCTATTATTATTTGATTGTCTGGGGCTGAGGTAGAGGGTCATCCCTAGCTGATATGATATGACCAATGGAAAAAGAGGAGGACAAAACAATGTTGTTACCAGGAGGAAAAGTAGATCCCAGTGGAAGAAATTCAGTAGACATCCACTGCAGAAGAAGAAAACAGAAGAATGTTTCAAGAGGCAAGCATAGTAAACAGGATTATATACTGCCAAAGAAGAAGTCAGATGAGAACAGAAAAGTATTCATTGGATGTGGAAACATGAGGTCACCAGACAACAGAGGCCAGAATGAAATAGCATAAAGGGAGACTTGAGGAAGTGGACAGAGCTAATAGAGACAACTGTTAAATTTGGCTATGAATTCATTGAAGAAACTGAGCAGCCAATGGTAGGAGATGTGTGGGTTAAGGGTTTTAAAATTTTTGCTGTGTTTTTTAGTGACAGATATTAAAACATATTGTATCCAATGGTAATGGCCCAAAAGAGAGGGAGACACTGATTAAACAGGGTGTGGAGAAGGGATAAAGGAAGAGGCTGAGTCTTTGAGAAAGCAAGAGATGATGGTTTCCAGATCTCAGGTGGAAAAAAATGCCTTCAATCAGAGCAGGACCTTTCTTCCAACGTAATAACAGAGAAGGAGGGGAAGAGGGGGCTGTGTGCGCACAGGTTTGTATTTTTGGTTAAGAGAACTGGATGCAGTTTTCCTTCATTACCTTCTTCAACAGTGGAGTAAAAAGTGAGGTCATCATCTGAGAATAAGTGTACATTATGGGGGAAGGATTCTGGAAAGTTTGAGGAGAGAGAGGGTTCTGATATAACCTTAGTGGGACCATGTGAGAGGGTAGGTCATCATGATGAGATAGTAGCCCTGTTAGTGCGGAGGGATGCTGAAGCCCTTTCGAGGTTTGGTGCCCCACTGTGGAGGAGCCCTGGTATTCAGGGGCTCTCATAACATGGAGCAAGTTAAGAATATTTCTGATCTCATTTTTCTAATTTCTGCATTTATTTTCAATCACTCAAGTAACATGTCGGTATTTCAACTTCTGTCTCACCTCTGAGGAATCTTGCGCTGATACTTCAGCACTGTCACCTCCCCACCACTGCCTCCTGTACCAAATGAGAAGTTTCTCCTTTACTCTGAAGGATGCTCAGTGTCTCACTCTCCTTCTGTGGATTTACAGATGTTGAAAGGTGGGATTTTTCTTTATGTGGTCAGAGCATGAACCATTTGTATTAGTTAAGGTTCTTCAGAGAACTAGGACCAGTGGGAGAACCAGAAGAGCTGATGGTGTAATTCAGCCTGAGTCTGAAGGCCTGAGAATGACAGTCTGATTGTACAAGTCCTGCTTGGAGTCCAAAAGCATGAGAACCAAGGGTGCCGATGTCCGAGGCAGGAGAAGACGAATGTCTCAGAGTAAGCAGAAAGAGCAAATTCTCCCTTCCTCTGCCATTTTTGTTCTATTTGGGCGTTTCATGGATTGGATGATGCCCACCTGCATTGATAAGGGTGATCTTTAATCAGTCCACTGATTTAAATGCTAATCTTTGCCAGAAACACTCTCACAAACACACCTCAAAATAATGTTTTACCAGCTATCTGGGCATCACTTAGCCCAGTCAAGCTGACACATAAAATTAATCAGCATGCTGTTTCTGGGCTCTCTTGGTCAATTTCTGGATTTTTGTCGAAGGGAAAGCCTCACTGGGTTCCCATGGGAAAGGCTGGAGTAGCTTCTGGTCATGGAAGATGAGCCGTCTTCATTCCCATCTTGACTGAGGTGATCCAGAACAGTAGCTCAGCTGTTCAGCATAATTCATAAGTAATATACATGTACGATTGTCTTGATCATCTTTGAAAAATATATTCAAAGATAAAAATTTAAATAAAGTATTATGAGATAAAGATGAAAACATTAAAATTTATTTAACTATAATTTATTAATGATACTAGAAGCACTTTTGCTCTCATTAAAGTATTACTGATAATTGTTATTAATAATGATATATTTAGTGAGACTAAGGTAATTGAATGTTGTGTTTGGAATTAAATGGAGTGTTTTGGGTCCTGAGAGTAGTTTTTTATGAGTCTAACTCTTCTTTTTTTTTTAGCCTTGAATAGCCCCAGGCTAGTCCTGGAACATGTTTAACTTGGCTTTAGCAAAACTTCACCTTGAAGACATAATCAATTATTCCTGAAAGTGCGAAGCAGATTGGTTCAAAACAGAAAATTGGCAAATTGGGCATGGGGGTTTTAATTCCAAGTTTCTGATTTTATTTGACCCATACCTTTGTTATTCCACCATTTTCTCATTGCCAAAGTTAATTATTTCCTGAGTTAAAGAATCCCCTCATTAACAAGCGCCACACAGTATGTTGGCGCCATTTGAGGTAAAATGTGTTGCTTTCCCACTTTCCCACCTTTTATTAAGACTATAATTACAAAGGCAAAGTAAGAATTTTAAAAAAGTCATTATGATCCCTTTCCTCTCCCCACCTTTTTTTTTAACTAGGTAGTAACAAAACATTGATAAAATGACGTCAGAATAATTGGTGACTTTTTTCATTTTTTAATCATTGATCATGCTAGATTGACCTAATTAGCAGGCTGGAGAGAACATTCCAGGCTGTGGCACTGATCACCTACATTCTATCTGCATCTTTGGTTAAAGGGATACCATTAAGGCATGACTATGAATGAAGGACCTTTGCTTTCCCACAATAAACGAATATGCTGTGTGAGTGCGTGCAGTCTCCTTTAAGGGACACCCCTTCAAATGCAATACATTTATACCAGTAATACTGTCATTGCTCAGGACAATTTTTATAAATTCTACTTTTTAATTGTCCTTAGAATTCATCACTAGTTACTCAGTGAAACTAGTGCTAGCATATTAAAAGTCCACTTAATTTTTAACTGAGTTCAATTGCATAAAACATTAGAAAATTCAGCCTTGAACGGATTTAGACTGTTTCTGAAAATCGCAATGATACTCACAGGAACATATGACAAGTTCTGAGCATAGTTCCAAATGAAACAGCTAAGTTTGGAAATGGAATTTAAGAGTTAGGGGGAAAGGGTTTGAGTTATTTTCAGGACTAAATAGTTAATACATATGAGAGCCAATCCTAACAGAGTCTGGCATTATTAGGTACATGGCAAATGCCATGTTGTTATGGTGACAAAGTAAGATCACATTTACTTCTTTTCCCTTTCTCATCCCTCTCCACTCTCGTGCAGCTCCCTAAAGGCTTCTGTGTGCTTTTTGTACTGTTATTCACACTGCCAACTCTCCACTGGACTCTGGCCACTGGAGCTACTTAGCCTTCCTGCCACCCAGAGAGTCCAAAAGTACCTGGAATTTAATGTCCCACCCCAGGTGGCCATATGTAGGGATTATGAAAGCCCAGCTTCTTTTCCTCCTTCAGACCTAAGTCATGCTTAGTGGGGACCGAGCCTGAAACCATCCCTATCCTGCTTCCTTCTTTCTCTTCGTGGTTTCTCCATAAGAGGCACGTCTTCAATGAATTACTTGCATGTGAACGCTCCCCCTCCAGGATGTGTTTTTTTGGTTTAAAAAAATTTTTTTTTATTTTTTATTTTCGGCCATGCCGTGGCTTGCAGGATCTTAGTTCCTTGACCAGGGATGGAACCTGGGGCCCCTGCAGTGGAAGCGTGAAGTCCTAACCACTGGACAACCAGGGAATTCCCTAGGATCTCTTTTTGCACACACTGTTCTCCTGGTCTTGACATTTTTGTTTAAATCAGTGGCAGTGTTCAACTATTGCTACCATGTAAATATTCACTGTGGAGATAACTAGTATGCCATAATTTTATTTCCTTTTTTGATTTTAATTTTTTCTTAGTTTTTTTTATTGTCATATGGTGTTGTCATAACCTGAACATTTTTTAAATACATCATTTTGTTGATCATCCTAATGAAGCCTCTTTAAGATACTTCCTTCCCAGAGCCCTTCATCCTCCTTAATCTGGTATTCTGTAGGCTTTTGTACTTGTTCCCTCTGCTTAAATGTTCTTTGCCCAGATCATTAGTTTTTACTTTTGAGATTTCAGCTAAATGCAAGTTCCTCAGAGAGGTCTTCCCTGACCATCATAGGTAAGTAGCTGACCCACCTCCAAAGCTCCTCTATTATTTCTTGTCTATATTGTCATTTTGTTTTCTTGTCTTTAGGGCACTTATCCCAATTTGAAACCACTTCACGTGATTAGTGTGTTTTGTTTGTTTGCTTGTATTCAGCCCCACACCTGCCAGTGGAACATAAGCTCTGTGAGTGATTGTTTTTGCTTTTTTACCATTCTTCCTCAAATATGTAGAACAATAGCTAGTAGGGAGAATGTACTCAAAGCATATTGGTTAAGTGAATGAATGAACTGAAAGTGTAATGAAAAGTGAAAAGGTCAGGCAGGAAATAGCTCCAAGCAGCATAAGGGCACTGGAAAAGAATGAACAAACCAAAATGAAAATACCCAATATTATTTCAAAGCAATTTAAACAACACAAATCATTCTCTGCCTAATGCCCTTCACTGGCTTTTCTTTTTTTTTTTATAAATTTATTTATTTATTTTTGGCCGCGTTGGGTCTTCATTGCTGCGTGCAGGCTTTCTCTAGTTGCAGCGAGCGGGGACTACTCTTTGTTGCAGTGTGCGGGCTTCATTCATTGTGGTGGCTTCTCTTGTTGCGGAGCACGGGCTGTAGGCACGGGGGCTTCAGTAGTTGTGGCACACAGACTCAGTAGTTGTGGCACACGGACTCAGTAGTTGTGGCTCGCGGGCTCTAGAGTGCAGGCTCAGTAGCTGTGGCGGATGGGCTTTGTTGCTCCGTGGCATGTGGGATCTTCCCGGACCAGGGCTCGAACCTGTGTCCCCTGCATTGGCAGGTGGATTCTTAACCACTGTGCCACCAGGGAATTCCCCTACTGGCTTTTCTTACTCTGAATTCCAAACACCTTCATACAGCCTACAAGGCTCTCCAGGAGGTGGTCCCTGCCCACTTCTCCTGACTGATGGCCAACAACTCTCCTCTAGGCTCCATCCTCCAGCTATTCTGGTCATCTATCAGCAAGCCAGATGCGCCCTCATCATTCTTGCTCAGTGGGACTTTACACATGCAGGCCTTCTGTCCCATCCACTCTCTCCTCTCTTTCTGCCAAGCTTTCTTCCTAAGCACAATTCAGGCCTCAGGGAGAGGCTTGTGATTCTCCAGACCAGCACCAGCACCCTCACGCTTGTCATAGGCTCCCAAAACACTAGCATTTCCTTGGTCATCAGTAATTTAGTATCTCCTTTTCCTTCTGGTGTTTATTAAGTAAACTCTTCTGAAGACAGCCCTGATCAAGATCATTTGTGATTTTTTACTAAAAAAAATTTAGATCCTCAAACTCCACCTTCAAAAGTACTGTATTGGGATCTGAAGATGAAATAGCATTTTATTTTTATTTTTATTTTTATTTCTTTGCTAGCTCCACAGGTGCTGCTTTTGCCCTGCATGTTCAAGAACCTCTGCCTTACTCAGTAACATCTAGGGTCTGTAAATATCTTGGTCCCTATGGATCCCTGGAGTCTATTATATTGCCTGTAGATGCCAATAAGTATTGAAGAAATAAGTTCCTTCGTCATGGTATCTAAATCACAGAGAATATAAGACAGAGCCTAAGTCTAAATAGTGGTGGAGGAATAAGATCAGAATACATGAGAAGAGGGTCAGAGTTATTACTGGTGCTTGATAAAGGAATCAGAGAGAGTTCTTCACTTCTAAATGACAGAAACTTACAGGCTAAACCTGGAGAAGAATTTGTTGAATCATGTAGCTAAAAATTCAGGTGTATGCCTGGCTTTAGATATGAATGGATTCATAGGCTCAAATGATGTCACCATTAGAACTCAGTCATTCACTTTTCTCACTGAGATCAAAGCTCTATTTCTTATTTGGTGCAGATTCTACCCTCTTGGTGGCAAAATAGTTGCCATCAGCTCCAGGCTTACATCTTCCAGCTCAGCAATCTCAGCAGAAGAACATCTCTTAAGTAGTAACTCAGAGGAAGTCCCGAGATTGAGTCCATTTGAGCCAATGTGGTTATTTGACCATTCCCACATTGGTCAGGGTGATGGAATTGATTGGCCACCCCTGAAAATGTATGTGCTCCTTCAATGGTGAGCAATAGAGTCAGATATACCCAATCCATATGGATTGAGTGTAAGAGTGAGTTTTCAAAGCAAAAATGAGAATGCATCACATCTCTATTACTGGAAATTCATTTGACTAATCATTATTTTTTGAGCCCCATGCTGTGTGCCAAATTGCTTTATGCACTAAGCATACAGCAGGGAACAAGACAAATCAAAGTTTTTAAGTTTGTGTTCATATGGAGCTTACAGTCTGTCCAGGCAGGTGGACAATTCCATTATAATTACAATAATATTAAGTAAGTGTTGCAATAGAGGATTAACATGAAGTATTTACAGAGAGAGTTTATTTAGGCTAGAGAATGAAGGAAGGTGTCCTAGAAAGAGTGAACGTTGAGTTAAGCAGACTCCTGAAGATTGATTAGGAGTTAGCCAGAACTGTCAGCAGGTGGAAGAGTTCTAGGCAGAGAAACTGTTCCAGAGGATAGAGATCATAACACGTCTGAGGACTTGAAATAAGTGCAGCTTCAGGGAAGGAGTAGTCCTCTCCATCTCTGTGGTCTGAGCTCTTACCAGGCAGTTTTCTTGTGATATCACTTTCCCCAGGCAGCCCCGGCTTATCGGTTATGGTAATACTATCTCTGCCCTGAGTCCCTCCGATCCTAAGGGTGGTCACAACTGTTGACTGGGTTACAATGTCTCGGTTATGTCACCATCCCTCCTTTGGCTTTCAACTCTTCCATCATTATGCAACCAATTTCCTGTATTAAATGCTCTCAGTTTGAGATACCTAGATTGGCTTTTATTTTCCCTTTTGGACTATGGTAGAACTTAAAGCCATGAATGGTTAGCTTGTTTCAGTGTTTGATTTTCAGAATTCTGTTTCTGGTTTGCCTAGTTTTCATTTCTGATTTTTCAAAGTTGACGTGCTAGAGTTCTTTACTTAATCTTGTGACCGTTATTTATGTTGCAAATATTTTTTCAAGATGATGTTGAGTTTTCACTCCTCATTCACATTTTTTGATGTCCTGAATTTTAAAAAACTCAAAAAATCTAAACAAACATGTTATTTTATGTAATCAAATCAAAAACACTGAGTATATATTCACTTATATTTTTTCAATTCTTCTCTCTCTCTCTCCAAGTTTAATCTTTTATACATCTAGAATGTTTATGTTATATTGGGTAAAGTAAAGAGCCAGCCTACCTTGCTTTCCCCTAAATGATGAGTTAGAATTATTTATTGTCACTCTATTCTCATTCTGCTGTCACACATTTGAATCATGTTTCTTTATCCAGGTACCATAAGGTTTGCATTGTAATGTATTTTTGTGTCATTGACATTTATTGAAGGACAATAGAAGATTATTTTATTGAATGTTTGGATATATTTTGAAAAACTAGCTGAAGCTATTGTACATGACATAGGTACCAAGACACTCAGGGGGTAAGTATTTTCTTGAATTTAATTAAAAATGTTTATTATCTCATTATATTTTCTGCAGATTGGAAAGAATTCTTTTCTCAGGATATAAAAACTGTGTAGTGCAATATACCATTTAACCAAAAAGTGAACATATTTAGCTCTGTATTACCTAACATATAACTATTTAAGCCTTTCCCTTTTGGAGTCTAAAAAACATCCTTCCTTCTGTTTCCTTAAGAAACACTTCATTCAGGTTACTCTTAGTTGTTATGATTGATCTGCAAACTTACCTCAAATGAAGTGAATTTGGAAGACACAAAAAACAACAGTAAGTTCTTTAAGATGCCAGTTTCTCTATAAGACTAGGTATGAAAATGAAGGTTTGTTTTTTTTTTAGATTTGTCCTTTATTTAAAGAATTCAATGCTGAGAAGCTCATATGGGAATAATCCATGAGCTCAATATCATTCAAGTCAAATTAACAACTCTAAACATCTAGAATGCATTAATTCATTCAATCAACAAATCAATCAACAAATTTTATGCTAAAAATATCAGTTAGGCGCTAGGGATTCATGAGTGAACAAGATACATGTTCCTTGCCCCCAAGTAATTTCCAGTCTGGTGGGAGAAATGTTACATCATCGATGTGATGTAGGTAGTTAGTAGTTGTTCTTTAGCACACATGGGGACCATGTTCTATCTAGTTTTTGTAGGTCAGGGAATACATCTCTGAGGAAGTTCACCTGGAAATCTAAAGAACACAGCAGTGGTGGATGAGATATGTATGACTTTAAGACAAAGAAACAGCATATATAAGGGCCCCATAAGAAGTCCATGGGGTGTTAAGAGAACTTTAAGTAGTGAGTATGATTTAATGAGAGAGGATGATGACCATGAAGTCCTATAAGTCAAATGAAGATATTTGTCCTGAGGGGAGTAGGAGTCACCTAAGGCCTATAACCACAGGGGAGGGCATAATCAGATCTGCTTTTTATTTGCTTTTTATAAGCCTCATTTAGCTTCAGCTGAAGAATGGACTGGGGAGAGAAGGCCAGAAGGGAGGCAGGATGACCAATTAGGGGTTGCAGCATGGCCAAATGAGGGGAAGTGGACAAATTCAAGAAAGCTTGAAGAAGTAGAATCTACAGGAAGTGGTGATACATTGGAGATGGGGCAGAGAGAAGAATTCAGGATGGCTTTAGGTTTCAGTGTTGGGACAGTGAGTGAATAGTGGTACAGTTTATTGGCATGGTGACCCCAGGAGAAAGGACAGATCAGAAAAGAAGGGGCTGAGTTCAGTTTGGGGCAGGTTAAATTCAAGGTTCCAGTGGAACACCCAGGTGGAGGTGTCTAGTAAAGGTTAGGGTACATGGATGTAGAACTCAAGGATCCAGGTGGAGATTTAGAAATCACCAGTCTGTGAATGGAGAATGGCATCATGAAAATAATTGAGGAGATTTGTTATTGCTCACCTGATTCTGTCCACTACCGTGGGCAGGAATGACTACCAAGCAAATGGAAAGAAGCCTCCCTGCCATTTGCCTGGTTCATAAGCACAGGTAAGCTAGTGGTATTCCCACCTGAACAATTCCATCTGTGATTTTTTTAAGACAAGTACAAAGCTGCAATCTTGACACCTTTGCAAAAATATAAATTGAAATATATTATTAAGGAAAGAAAAAAAAATTAAAAGTCTGTGTTGGTCAGTGATGTTCCCCAAAGCTTAGAAGATTCCCTGGCATGTAGTAGGCCCTTAACGAATATTTGATGACTACGTGAATGAATTACAAATTCTATACAAAGAAATATAGTATTGATCTAACAGCCCATGATGGTCTCCAGGCTTTTTATTAAAATTCAGTAAATGGCTCATTGAGTGTGTCTTTTATTATAGTTTTTAAATATCCAAAATTCATACCTAAAAGGTGAATTTTAAATAAAAAGGTTCAGAGCCTAAGGCACAAAGCCCCAAATTGCAGAGCCGATTCTGTACCAGGTCTTGCACTGGTCCCCAATATTCCTTCTATTTCTGTGACTCTAAGATCAAGAGAAAGGGGGAAACAGATTACGTTGTTTTCCCACAAACTCATCCTGTGTTCCCAATCTGTATCTCCTCACGTAGCCAGCCCTCCAGTTCAATCCTTTGTAATCTCTGTTGCCAACTCTCTGTCTTCATGTGCGGAGAAAATAGTTCTTTTTCATCTAAACCTTAGAATATGACTTGTACATGAGATATCCTAGTGAAAATGTTTTCCCAACCTGTTGTAGCTTCCTGCCCTTTGTTTGAAAAGAGTGAAACAACACGGACTTTACTTTTTGACCTTTGAGCATTCATGAAGGAGACAGAGGAGCGAGGCAAGAGCGAGGAAGCCTGGGAGAACGCAGGCCCATAAACCGCTGTCATCATTTGAGCCTCTAAAAGGGCAAGCCTGTTGCTAAGGAAACTGCTGCTCTGGGAGGGCTAAACACTCAGTGAAATCGCAGGGAAAGAAAGGCACAAACAAGTCAGATGCTTGGGGGAGGGGTAGCACGAAGCAGCCTGAGAACTTCTAAACCTTTATTGCTGGGAGCACATCAAAGGCTGGGGGGAAGGGAGGTTGACAGGGTAGGAGGGGTTCAAGCATCCGTATGCCTTCCTAGAATATAACTAGCTGGAATTTAAAGGGATCCTAGACTCTTCTGTGAATTTAATTTTGCCCAGCGCACAAGCAGGAAGACAAAGTGGCTGTTAACTTTCCATTAACCTTCAGGAAGTTTATAGCAGTTTTTCAAGTTTAATCACCTTCATTTGTAATATGCCAGATCATTAGAACAGATGTACAATGCTCAAAAGCATCTTTTGATTTATTTTGTGCTTGATGCTTACTATTAATGGGGTTAAATAACTATAGATGCAGTCATTTTGGAAATTATGTGGTGTGCTTTTTAAAGAATTGCATAACTCTCCACCTTTCTTAAAATAAAAATTATGTTCTTAGTTAGAGAATATGTTTGACACTATTTTCTGTTACTCATTTGTAACCAAATGAGTCTTGAGTTGCTTAAGTGAAGAAATCAGCTAAATTAAGAATATTGGAAATATAATTTTTAACTTTCTACTTAAAAATTAAGAACTATAACTTCAAAGACATCTTCTATTGTTATAAAATGTCTCCTTTTTACACCAATGAAAAGTTAAATTTTTTATATAGAATGAGTTGGCACAGCATCTAACATGGACAATCTTTGGTCTTTCCATTGCCCTGGCTTGTAAAAAGATCTGCTTGCATCAATAAACATTTCCTTCCCTTCCATACTCTCTTCCAGAATAAAATAAGTCATCAGTTTGCAGCTATGCTATCTAGATTGGTACATTATTGAAGTTGGATTGTTGCTTAGAGAGCATGTAATCCAAGCTTTTCATTTAACATGTGATGATATCTACATGCAACTTTTGCTTCTTCTTTCTGGGGTCATTTCCAAACCCATTTATGAATAGGTATCCGTAAAACTCTAAGATTAAATTCATGTGGATACCACCAACACACCTAAAATTTTGGCTTTGAAAATATCCACCTCCTTGTTAACATCAGCAGTATCCACAAAGATTTTTTTTATCTCAAGGGGTATTTTACCAAAATAAGCATGTGCAATAGAGCCATAGAAATTTTAAAATAAGGATAATTCTTTGTAGGTAACAGAAAGCTAAGTTGAGCTGCACAGCATTAAATGAGAAGGCAGGGACTTCCCTCGTGTCCCAGTGGTTAAGAATCCGCCTGCCAGTGCAGGGGACACAGATTTGGGCCCTGGTCTGGGAAGATCCCACATGCCACAGAACAACTAAGCCCGTGTGCCACAACTACTGAACCTGTGCTCTAGAGCCCACGAGCCACAACTGCTGAGCCTGTGTACCACAACTACTGAAGCCTGTACACCTAGAACCTGTGCTTCGCAACAAGAGAAGCCACTGCAAATAGAAGCCCTCACACGGCAATGAGGAGTAGCCCCCACTCGCCACAACTAGAGAAAGCCCACACGCAGCAACGAAGACCCATCGCAGCCAAAAATAAATAAATAAAATAAGTAAATTTATTTTAAAAAAATGAGAAGGCAGCAGAAAAGCCAAGAAGCATTCACCCACCTTGTGCCCAGCATCATATGTATAGATACACAAAGTAGAGTATGTGTATCTGCAGGTGTGTGTGGGTGTGGGGAGGAGAATGAAAGAGAAATCAAAGATATAAGCCTAGTCTGTTGGAACCTAGAATCCAACCAGGTTACTTGAAGGAAGCCAGCTCATCACTAGTAAGTGTTTTGGTTCAATAGGTGTTTACTTCAAGAGATATTAAAGTGAACATCAAGTGTGTACCTTGATGAACTCAACGTACTATTACCAAATGCAAGTTCATGTGCCTGATGCATAGTAAGGCCAAACAAACCAAAACGTTGGAGTTTGGAGCAGAGATAGGGTTATTGCAGGGCCATACAAGGAGATGGGTGGCTAGTGCCCCAAAACTCCCAACCTCCTAGAAGGGTTTCAGCAAGGCATTTTTAAAGGCAAGGTGAGGAAGAGATGTAGTTAGTTGTTGCAAACTTCTTGGTGTCAGAATCCTATGTTCTTACAGCTGTTTACGTAGGTAAGGTCATGATGTTCCTGTAAACCTCCAACAAGACAAATATTATTCTCTGTTCTGCAACTTATCTCTATATGAATGGACTCTTAAACGTCAGAGCCCTGAGAATAGGCTATCCTCTATATTTCAGGCTACAGGCAGAATTCTTTTACAAAAGGTGCAGACCAGCCATGACTAAGCACAGGCAACAAAGTACAAAGGTTGAAGTAAAAGGAACAGATCCAATATGGAGTCAGATTCGTTCTCCCCTATTATAATACCAGACCCTAAACCCTTACCCAAACTGGCCTTACCAGACTTCATTGTTCATAAGGTCAGTGTTTGACTTCATAACATAAACGAAGGATAATTTTATGGCAAAAAGCTAAGTTTGTTTTCTTTTAAATTGGTGCTGAATTTCTAACTCAATATTTTTATGGAGATATTTTGAAAGAAGCTCTTGAGTTCTTAGTGATATTACTAAGCAGTCTTAAGAAAAATCAAACAGACAAGCATCCTAAATGGTCCTAGCTGATTTAAGTTAATTGTGAAAATGAGAAGGGCAAGAGTGCCTTAAAGAAAAAGGAAGACAGAGTAAAAAGTAATTTGAAAAATAAAGGTGGAGTTAGAAAGATATCTGAGAACATGTAGATTAATTAAGAAAGTCAAAGGCAAATAGAAGTGGTTCATTCATTTTTAAAAATTCTTTTATTCATCATCCAACAATTAACTGAGGTCTGACTGAATTCCAGGCACTGTGTTAGGTATTGTGTGGAAATATAATATTAATGAAATACAGTTTCTTTCCTCAGATAGCTCACACTTTAATATGTGGACTAAAGACAGAATTTATGCCAGTAATAATATATGATTTTATATGGGGCTTATTTCCTGCTTTATAACATTTAAATATGGGGAAGTATTAGAAATCAACTGTTATAATTCCTTTAAAGAAAGACTTAGATAACATTTCATGTTGAAAACCAGAATCTGTTTTACTGCTCTGCTTGTTTGGTCAGTGATGAACTTCTGAAATGCATAAGCAACAACAAAAATATATGTTAATAAAGTTTTAGAACATACAAAACACTGCCACACCCATTATCCTGCCTGATTTGCACAATGTCAGTGCTAGATTTATTACCTCACTGCATAGATATAGAAGTTAGGACAAAGAGAAGTGAGTGGCTTTCTCAAAGTCACTTGGCTACTAAGAACTAATTCTGCAGTCCATATCTTTGGAACACAAATACTCTTCTTTTTATAATCCTGGAGCTATGTGTGCAGTTTAATTTTCTAAAGAATATTTATTCTGATTTTAAGAGTATTATATTGTATGCATTTTAAAATGAAAATAATAGTATTATTTCATTATTGATTATTCTTTCTATTGGTCTAAAATATACACAACATAGTGTATAAAATACACAAATCTTAAGTGTACAGATCAAGGAAAAAATTTTTATATATCCTGTAACCATCATCCAAATTGAAGTACAGAATACTTCCACAGCCCAGAAAGCTCCATCATATAGCTTTTGAGTTGATATCCCCTTTCCTTCTCCCACACTGACCCTCACAAAAATAACCATTATTCTGACTTTTATCACCAGAGGTTAGTTTTGGATGTTCTTGAACTTTGTATAGAGTCTTACTATATATTGACATTTGTGCCTGGATTTCTTACTCAGCGTTATATCTGTGAGATTTGTCCATGTGGTTGCTTGAATTCATAGTTTTTTTCCTTTTTTATTGTTCCACAGTATTTCATTATACTCTATGGTATGAATATATTATAATTTTAAAATGCTTGCTACTATTGATGAATATTTCAGTTTTTTCAAGTTTTTGGCTATTATAAACAAAACTTCTATGAACATGTCTTTTGGTGGACATACCCACTAATTTCTCTTGTGTATATACCACTGAGCAGAATTGCCAGGTCATAGGGTATACGTGCTTCTGGCTTTAGTGGGTGCTGTCAAACAATTGTTCTAATTGTTCTACTTTCTCATCATCTTATGCCATTGTCAGTCTTTTTAAATTTGGGGGCCTCTGTTTGTAGAGGTATCTCATTGTGGTTTAAATTTGCACTTTCCTTATCAGTACCAATATTGAGTACCTTTTCATACATCCATTGGCCAGTTAGAAATTCTCTTTTGTGCTTATGTTTAAACATTTTTATATTGAGTTCTTTGTCTTTTCCTTGTTAATTCATGGGAGTTCTTTTATGTCATGGCTATAAATACTGTGTTAGAGTATGTATTGCAAATATCTTCTCCCAGCCTGTGGCTTACCTGTTTTTCTCACTTAATCATGTTTTTGATGAATGAACATTCTTAAGTTTAATGAATCTCAATTTATCAATTTTTCTTATATGGTTAGTACCTTACCTTTGCTTCTCTCAAGTTCATGAAGATATTCTACAATGTTTTCTTCTAGAAGCTATGTTGTTTTACACTTAAACTTTGTGTCTATGATACATCTCATAGTTATTTTCTATATATTGTGAAGGAAAGGTAATTGGATGGGAGAAAATACCTCATTTTTAAAACTTGTTTTTTCCCCTAGCTTACAAATAATGTTGACAATTCTTTCAACTGCTTCCATTTACTTCTCATTTTTTTCAACCATTATTAGTTGCCCATCCTGTGCTAACACCAGAAATACAGCAGTAAGCAAAACAGACAAACATATCTTGCCCACTTATATTTCTCCTGTGAGTGTTCTTGGTCATATTATTTTTCTTTTTTTTTTGCTTGGCTGTTTGCAATTTTTTTTTTATTTGTATGAGTGCTTTTTATATATTTTTAGGTTCTTAAGCTTGTGTTGTTTGTTGATTATTTTTTTTTCTCAGACTTTTCACTCATCTTTTGACTTTATGGTGTCTTCTGATATTCAGAAAGTTTAAATTCTTTCGAGGTACAATCAATCACTCTGACTTTTTACCTTTTGGTTTTTACCAGGCTCAGTGCATCACTTAGAAAGTTTTTCTGTGATCCGAGAAAATCTGACAAAGACTAACTTAAACAAGTAGACCCTTGCTCTGCTATATCACAGGATGTTTGGGGATAGATAGTCTGGGGCTGGTGGTGGAACTCCAGGGTCCTTTCCACTTTTTCTCTTCTATCATTTTTAACACAAGAGCTGTTGTTTTTATGCTAATTTATAGTTGCCAGATGACTGCTGTAGTTTCCTATCCTGGGTTCATACTTCAGGCAGGAAAAAAAGGAAGCAGAAGAGGTAGCACCAGCAGATGTCTGTGTACATCTCATTAGCCAGAATTGTGTCTCATGTACACAGAAAGGCTGGAAATGGAGTTTTAGTTTTTATAGTCTGTATAATAGAAGAAGACAGGAAATAAGCTAGAAATGAAAGATGGATAACTCAGTATATACAGATGCTAAATTTAGGAAAGACTCTGTGGTGGATTGTCAAATCTTTACTAGTTGCCTTTAATAATTAACTGTTATTTGTCCTATTATATCTGGAATTTTCTCCAACCTTGTATGGATACACCTGCTCCACACTTATTGCTCGCTCTTGTGGAGGAATTCTTAAGTTTTTATGTCTTTGCTTCTTTCACCTCACCAGGCTAGCTGTTGGAAACCTTTCTTTTGTTTCCCAGAAAGTGAAGCTATAGCTTAAATCTGTGGTTCCTCTCTTGCCCACAGACCTGCTCCGTTTTCCTGAAAGCACTTTGTTACAGGTGCTCTCTCTCACTGCTGCACTCTGGAGTGTGCCCAAGTAGCCGGCTGCAGAGTGGGAGGAGGTGTAGGTTTAGCACTTTGTGTGTTGGGTGTGCCTGCAGACCTGATGGGGAGGGGTTCTCGGGGGAGGTTCTCCCAGAGGCTTGTGGGTGGACTTCCTGCTGAAATCCTGAGGTCAATCAGCAAGAACTGCATCTCTTTAACGCCTTTTGATCTTCTTATCTGCCTCTTTTCCAATATCCCCCTTCCCCCAGCCATGGAGTTCCCACCTCAGTGTTCTGGGTGCTGCTGGAGAGAAACATGTTTCTCCAGCAGCATCCTGCACAGGTTGGGTAGCTGGGCACTCACTCACCACTTTCCTTTCCCTCTCAGGAGAGGTTGCTGCTGGCTAATTCAGCCATGTGCTTTGTCACCCTGCAGGGAGGCTGTGCTGGCAAAGTTCCTCTTAACCTCTCCAAATGTATCCAAACTCATGTATGTATATATATATATACATATATATATATATATGGTTCCAATGGCATGCTGGAATATTCCCTCTAGAAGGATGGACTTCTACAAAATCTCTCTCATCAGTAAGTATCTTCTTAAGTCAACACTCTTCAAAATTTCCCTGACTGTGGGTGAGAAGGGTTGGGGTGGGTTTGCCAGTTCCTCCTCGTTCCATAACCTGAATGGAGGTCTGTCTGTTTACTACTGGATGCACAGCTGGACAAGATTCCTCCCTGGTCCGTCGGCTTATGGTGCTGGGTCCCACAGCTCCCACAGAAGCACTTCTGTTCATGAAAGGATGCCTAGTTAGTTGTTTAAAATGGGGACAAAGAGCATGTTGGATGAAATAAAAGTTCTAATGACTCTTCTTGAACCCATTAGGGATTTAAAGTTGCAGAGAAAACCGTCACCTAAAAATCTTATGCCACTGTGATGCTGACATCACGGAGAACATAATCATTAATTAGATAATTATCTTTTAGATCAATTAACAATAAGAGAAATAAAAATTTTATTTTACTCTCATTTATTCTTTCTCCAATGCTTTTCTTTTCTTTACATGGACCCAATATTTGACCTATATCATTTGCCTTCTGGCCTCAAACTTGTTTTAACATTTTTTTGTAGAGCAGATGTGACAGCAATGAATTACCTCATATTTTGTTTTTCTGAAAAAGTCTTTATATTTCCTTTGTTTTTGATAGGTAATTTTGCTGGATATAGAAGTTTAGGTTGGTTTTCTTTTAAAAATATTTAAAATAGTTCATCCCATTCACTTCTTGCTTGCATGGTTTTTGATGAGAAGTCCACTGTAGTTCCTGTCCCGTTTCCTCTAGAAGTAAATTTCCCCTCCACCCTTGCCTTCTTTAAATATTTTGTCTTTGTCTTCCTGTAGTTTGAATACAATTTGCCTAAATATAGATATTTTTGGTGTTTATTCTGCTTAATGTTCTCTGAGCTTCCTGGATCTGTGGTTTGATGTCTGTCATTAATTTTGGGAAATTCCAAGACATTATTCTTCCTTTCCATGGCTGCAGAGCTCCCAATCTAATTCCTGGAAGCCCTGAGGCATGTTAACTCTGTTTTTGCCACTTATGTGAGATAGGAAGGCTAAAGGGGGCTAGAGCAGGAGGAATACCCAGTAGTCCATTTGGGATAAGGCTCTGGAAAAGTTTCTTAACTGAGAGTAGGGTTGTATTATGGAGAGGGAACTGGGCACATTTTACAGTGATTATTCTTCCGTTCTCCCATCAGAACCACAAGGAGGAAGTGTTCCTTGTAGTAAAACCCATGAAATTGTATGTGTGTGTGTGTGTGTGTGTGTGTGTGTGTGTGTGTGTGTGTGTGTGAGGGGTCTCCTAATACTGCATTCCCTAGTAGTTTTCTTACTCTCACACTAGCCCACATTCAGGCTCCAACAATTCATCCAAATTACCATTTAAGTTTCCTACCAGGTTATGGTTCCAGCATCTTCTGCAGCAGGTAAACAGATTTCAGATATGGCTCTCTGGATATACTTCTCTTTCAAGATTTTGAGGTGATGGTTTTCCCTGCAACTTTAAATCCCTGATGGGTTCAAGAAAAGTTATTAGGATTTTTATTTTGTCCAACATGCTCTTATTGTAAGGACAGGAGTGATGACTTTTAAGGTCTTTATTTGCAAGTTAAACCATTGACACTTATTGCGAGTAAAGCTTCTGCTACTTAGCATAGCTGAGGAAGGGGAAGAGGAGCTCCTCTTTCTTGAGTTACTCATATCATTTTCATCTTTATCCTTTCCTATTATTTCTAAGAGAAACTCAAGTTTTTCTCTTTCTTCATAAATACTATTTCTGTAATAATTAATCAGCTTTTAATTGTCCCAATTATACTTTGAAAATTAAGTATTCTTAATTTTTGTTAAATTTCCAAAAAACATATTTCTTGGTCTAATGATTTTTCATTTAAGTCAGTGTTTCCATCTGCTTATTTTAATACTTCCTTGAATTTCATTAAAAATAAAAAATTAAAGATGTTCTAACAAGTTCTCTTTTTAAAGCAACTATTTAATGAAAGAAATACTAGTTCTAATTTTTTAGATTGGTCCTTTAGTTAAAAATGTAACACTCTTTTCTTATGCTTGACTCATCCTGACAAAGGGGGTCTAAGCTGGTCTAATTGCTTATCAAGAGAGTTCTGTCAGCAATTAGGTGATTCATTATTGGAATCTGTCAGGTAAAATTTGTCTTTACTTTGCTGGAATATAGGTACATATAAGTATATTGTATACAGCTATGAAATATAGCTACTGTTATAGAGTAAGGAGGAAGCTATAACTAGCAATATCTAAGT
The DNA here is from genome assembly GCF_009873245.2 of Balaenoptera musculus. Classification (NCBI taxonomy): domain Eukaryota; kingdom Metazoa; phylum Chordata; class Mammalia; order Artiodactyla; family Balaenopteridae; genus Balaenoptera; species Balaenoptera musculus. Next base: position 14,341,826 of record NC_045790.1, on the reverse strand, counting down.
ATAAATCTTTGTCTTTGGGACAAATTATTTCTTTAACGGGTTTGTGATGGCAACCTTCTTTAAATGCCAGAACTCTCTTGTTATGACATAGCCATGACACCCCCCTGTCATATTTAGCAAGCAACCCATCCACGCCTAGGGTAAGCTAGAAGTAATCCTTGGAATAGGAAGTTTGCTTTGTCAAAACTCTAGTTTCTCTGATATGTCTTTAAGACCTTAGAAATCCCAACACTTGCCCTAAACAGCTATCCCATAAACATATCACTCTAAATTTAGGGTAGCAAAGACTGGTGGTTTATTCCATCTATTTCCCAGTGGACGGTTAGCCCTCCTCTACGATTAATCTGAAATTGGCCAACTCTCCATCTCTGCTTTTATTTGGTGTATAGTCCTCTCATTTTCTGTAATCATATAGATTTCCCTTTATTTCCTTTGTCTACTGTAGAAAAAATTGGAAGCGAACAGAGAGGAGGATGGTTTTTAATCCTGTGTGCTCAGATTTCCATCTAGATCCTTAAATCTGTTTACTTTTTCCCCAGTCTCTAGGTTAAATCCCAGGTTTGAAGCTTTTCAGATTATTTGATGAATATCATACTGTCAGTGTATTTAAAAATTTTAGAGATTAACAAAGTAGCCCCATCTATGTTAGAGATTACAACCCACAAAATAATGAATTTCAGTTTATCTACAACTAGCTGTCTCCTTACACTCAAAGTGACATGTATCTTACAAAAAGTTCTCTGTTTTGAGACCATTTATATACACTGAGACATATCTAAAGCAAAACCTGAATATTTGATAATTATCACTGCAAAGGCAAATGTTATGGACCCTTCACTGTGTGTTAGTTTTTATAGTAGTTCTTTGCATGCGTCTCACCTTAAAATGAAATCTTTCATGAGATTTAGCTCTGAAATTTCTAATTTTGCTATTGCAAAAGGTCTTAAGGTTGGAGGATTTATCATAACGCAATTTTGCTGAGCAATTGTCAGCCTGGAAAACTTGCTGTCAGAGAAAATTAGAAATAGCTTCACACAACCAAATTAAGAACGGAATTTGGCAATATATTTTGGTTGCCTGCCCAATATTTAGTATTACTTCAGGGAATGTCTGCTTTTAATGAAAAATAGATTTGTAGAGTGAAAGAACATTTTTATTTTCTCCTTTATCAAAATTAACGATACGGATTAAGAATAAGGTTGTAGTTTTGCATATTTTTCTTGAATATTGCAGATATTCTCTAAAGTTAACACATTCCACGTCTTGAAGAAGAATACCCTTATTTTATCCCTCTCCAATCTACCCAAGACTAGCCTTGAATAAAATTGTGAAGGAACTGAAGTGTATTTCTGACTATTCTAGAGTAACTAAGAACATATGATGCCCGTAAAGTCAGAGCGACCTCTAAGTAAATCTTCCTGAGCCTTAGTTCCTCATCTGTTAAATAAAGATAATATTACCTATGTCATAAGATTTTTGAGAGGATTAAATGAGATAATATATATAAAACATCCAGTATTGTGCCTCTTACTGAGTAGTAGCTCAATAAATGACAGTTTTTTAAAATTATTATTTATTAATAAATGCAAGTTCCCGTAGCCGATTTCTTTTCCTTTGGTGCCTGAAAAAGTAAGTAAAAGAATGAAGTAAAGGGAAGCAGTTTAGGAATAACAAGAGACTAGCTGTTTTGACTTTTAACTGATAATTAGAGTCCTGGATCTGTGTTTCTGTTCAGCAATTTTCTGTTTCTACACAAAACAAAGCAAATACCAACAACAAACAAACAAATAGAAGCACACACAAAAGGCTTTGTACCATGGCAGAATACTTAATAATAATAATCAATAAGTGTGTACTGTAATCAACATGACAAAATTATGTCTGTGATTCACAGTGGAAAGTGCTTCTCAATTTTAATTCCAACAATTTTAGAAATTTTAATGACCAGATTTTTTTGGTCTTGTTTTTGTTGTGGTTGATCTGTATCTATCTGGATGCCTAAATGCATGGATCAGTTGCAGTATGGTCCTTCCAATGGAACTGAACCTTTCCCTGAGCATGTGCCAGCATGAGGTGCAGACTGGAAAAAAAGAAGAGCTTTTATGAAATGAGTGATTAAATTCAGTTCATTGCATTCCGCCCATTTTCCCCATTTTTTGGATCAGAGCTGTGGTTTGGATTGAGTTCAGAGGGAGAGGTTTTTCAGAAGTTGAACTGTTTATATGATTTCAGGAATTTGTGTAAACCCACGAGTTGTTTGCTGTAGCCTCCTTTTCTTCGCACTTCTTTTAGAATAAAGTCCGAATCCTTTTAACATGGCCCATAAAGTCTCTCCTTTTCTAGCCACATCTCTCACCATCTTCCCCTCACCCTATGTGACTCAGCACTTCTCAGCTTTGTTCAGTCCTTTGAACCTGTCATATCTTCCCTTACATCTAGACCTTCACATGTGCTCTTTCCTCTGCTGCGAAAATCCTTCTACACCCTCTTTGCTTTGCCTTCAGGTCTTCAGGTCTCAGCTTACATGTCACTTCCTCCATGAAGCTTTCTCTGATAACCAAGTCAGGGTCAGCTCCCCTCCTAGGTGCTTGTACATTTACATTATAGTAAAATAACATACTGGCTGTTTGTCTATAATACTCACTGTTCCTGTATTCCCATGTGGGTGGAAACCATGTTCATTTTTGTGTCAAAGACAGTACCCAACACGTAAGAAGAACTCAATGAATATTTGTTAAATCAATATACTCGATCTGTATCTTAAATACTAAACAGGAGGATTTTGTGAAGGTACATATGTTTTATTTACCCCTTAGCTATTTCTAGTCCTTTTTTCCCATATCTCTATCATCCTTTTCTGGAACTTGGGTTTTAAGTAGAATATTAAGAACCTTCACAGACAGGTATGTTTAATGGTATTGAGAACTTAAGTTTATAATGTATATGATGAGAAGGCAACATAGCTTAGATGTTAAATGCCAGATTTGGAGTTAGGCAAGCCTGTGTTTAAATCCACCCTTACAGGTGCTGATTCTCAGCAGTTTACCTTATCTATGCAAGACTTAGTTTTATCATCTACAGAATCAGAATAATGATGCATTCATTACTCATAGGATTTCATGACAATTACATGAGATATCTTATATGTATTTGATTTATTGAGCATTAGGGACTCAATAGAATATGAGCAGAAGACCACTTAATTCCTTCTTTGTTTCCATCATTTCTTTAAAATTGTTCTGCTGACTTCTTCATTTCCCCTGATTGAAATCTCAAACAGATAAATGTGTTTCCTGATCATTCTTTAGTGTTAGCATATAGTCTCATTTTTCAGGTGTTAAAAAGTCCAACCCATTTTAATTTCAAAACTTTCATTTCTCATTTAATTCTGATCTTTTTTCCTGTGTCCAGCTTGAGGTTGCCTCAGATTAGAAAAACGTGGTTGGGAGAAGGTTCTGGGGGAACTTGTTCAACATTGCCCCACATTGTTCTTTTCCTCTTCCTCCCCTCATTCACCACACTGCCTCTGCTCTTGCAGGGTGAAGCCTGGAGAAGGGAAGACCACAAAAGACAGAGAAGCTCTTTCTTGCTAGCATAGTTTTACCTGGTATTGGTGCCTTTCTAGCGTGGCAGAGGAAAATGCTGGCCTTTTCTCTCTTGTGCTCTTTTTTTGTTTCTCAGAGGATCTTCTTCCTGGGAATCTTCCTTTTGCTCTTCCCTACGTCTTCATGGCTGGTTGCTTAAGAGCTCCTTCAGCCCATTTCTATCTACTCCAAATGACTTTCTTGAAGGTGATTTATCCCTCCAAGCCTACCTTTTGGACAGGGTTCCTTTCGAGTTGACTCATGTCTGGTTCCCCTCCCCAGTGCCTACGTCTCTTCTTGTCCTTGAAACTCTAGAAATTCTCAAGGTGAAAGATGTTCTTAACGGGACCCCATCTATTCTCTGTCATGCCAAGCTTCTCTAAACAGCTTCTTTCCTTTACAAGTTTTTGTTGTTGTTGCCGTTGTGGAGGTGGTTATAAGTCAGGTAGCAGCCCCCTCCCCCAAACTTTAGAGAACCTGTGTCAAGATGAAACTCATTTTATTTGGATGGGGATGGGGTAGGAGAAAGGAAAAATAGCATCTTGAAATGCTCTTGCTAAGGAAATGCTTACTCTCCAACACCTCTTCCCCAGTTGTCAAGCATTCCTGTTGTGTGTGTCCTCTAGGTGTCCCAATGTTTGCTAAGCCTGTTTGCCGGACTACCTGTTAGATGATCTGGTATCTCTCTTTAGAAATTTGGCTACTTATGACGTTTTGGTTTCAGGTTTGGGGAACCAACCAATATTAACATGATGAGAAAACATCTCGTTTGATATCCTGTTGCATATGTCAAGTTTACATGTAATATAGGTAATTAGTAAGTGGTGTAGTAATTAGCTTGTTATTAAAGCAAAGCAGATGCATCAGCATCAATTCTGTCATATTGAGTCACTCTCCCTTTTAAGGATGGTAGGAAGATTTAAGTGCTGAATGTTAAATAAAATGAAGGATGAAAGAGAACTATGTCTGTCTATGCCATAATCACCACCTAGTAGCTTTCCACTCCTGTTAGAGAAAGAGGTAGGAGGAAAGGATTTCCATTTCCTCACATATATTGGGATTTGATTCCACATGCTATTTCTTTGGCTTGGAATCTCCTCTCATCTACCCTTTGGCCCATTTGCTTAGAAAATTCCTATTTATTCTTTAAGACATAGGAAATGTTTTATTGTATTTTGAAGCTTTTCCCATTCTATCTCCAGAGTTGGTCTTTCTTCATACTCTTATAACACTCTATGTAGACCTTTATTTGGACACTTGGAAAATTGTATTTTACATTTTTGTATTCACAATATTCCTAAGAGAAAGAACTACACCTTATCATTATTTCTCAGGTAACCAGTATACTTGAGGGGGCCCAAGTTGGCTTTCAATAAAAATCTATAGAATAAATATATCACAGCTAATTTGCTTATGTTGGCTCTCTAAAATCAGAATGTTAAACACAAGTTGGAATATGCAATAGAGCTTTGACTAAAATGTAATATTGGTGGAAATTTTATGGTTAGAAATATATAATACTCTGAGAAATATTTATTTCGTGTCCCAGGTATAGCCATCCTTTCTATTGTTCTTATCAAGAAACATTTAAGCCCACTATACATCTCGTGTTTCACCCACCTCAACCTTAAAAACCATTCCAGGTATGCCAACAGTACTTTTCAAGAAGCAGAGCCAAAATATAAAGGCCTCGTTTTATACAATAGATATATTGGGGGAGATATTTTCTAATTTTGATACAAGTTTTGTAGCATAGGTTATTTGTATTAAGACCTTCAACGGATCAGTGGAAATAATAAACTTAACATTTGCAAAGAATGCTCCTGTTTACACAAACACTATTATAGTTATTATCTCACTTATTTCTTAACACATTATGAGGTGGTGGGTTTATCATCCTCATTATAGGAAAATCGAAGCCCAGAGAGTTTAATAATTTGCCCAACAGCACATAAGTAAGAAGTAATACATAGGTTCATTATTCAAATCAATTCTCCTGACTCAAGGTTCCATATTCTTTTCATTATACCAAGGCTCATTTTGTAAGCTATACAATTAATAACAACAAAAAGATGTACATATGATTTATCTGGAACAGATCTAATGCATAATCTATTTATAGGTAGTGTTATCAGGCAGCCAATATTCAATACAAGAAATGACATTATAATATTGTTTAAATGTATACTAAATTTTCATATTTTTATACACTTAATACTTTAAAAAATGCTTCAATTTCTCTACTGCTTCCTACAATAATCCAACTCTGAGACTTTTCCTCCTTTATTATCTTAATAACTCATAAATATTCTAAAAATAGGTATAAATTCAAGCATTTTGTGACATTTCATAATACAGAAACTCGATTACAAGGTTCTGGGAAAGTGAAACCATAAATTATAATGCCATGTATAGATTTGAAACAGAGACATATTCTCTTCTTTTAGTGGTAAAGCGATTGTTCACCCATTTACTCACTAATTAATTGTGCTTCTATCATCATTAAGGAACAGGCTTTAGAGCCGCAGAAGACACTAAAATTAATAAAGTTTATCCTTTGCTATCAAGTGCCTTATATCAAGTACCTTCATATATTTGAGATTGAAATATATGACATCAACTTATACGATTCAAATATTTAGTAGGAAAGGATAAAAGACTAAAGAAGTATTGACGTTCTGTGGAAAGAGAGTAATACCACCTCAGGGAATCAAGAAACACTTTAGGGGAAAGAAGGCATTTGAATGGGACCTTGAATGATATAATCAAGTGAAAACAACATGGAAGAATCTTCTAGTCTCAGTGAATAATAAAATCAAATGCAAAATACGAAAGCTCAGGCTGAGTTTTGGAAATGATTTGCCAGGTCATAGAATGTATGAAAAGGAGTACAGGAAGATAGATCTCAAAAGGTATTTGAGGCCAGGTAGTGAAAAGCCTTGAATATCAAACAAGGAGGTGGATTTTATTCAGTGCACCATGGGGAGCTACCAAAGGATTTTGATTAGGAAAGTGTCACAAATTGGGAGCTATAATCTATAAACCTTTTGATATTTAAAAAAAGTAGAAGAGGCATCAATCTGAGTGACCATAATTGTAGATCTGATTATGTCATCCTTCCTCTTAAATATGCTTCAATGATTTTTTTGTCTTTAGGAAACAATGAAAATTTAACATTTCTGAGAAGACCCCATGTTCTTTCTCTTTTTTGCTTCTCCATATGCCTTCACTTATCCCAACATGCTGTGCTTGCTCATTCAAGATACCTTTACATATGCTATTTTCTCTGCCAGGAAAATGCTTCCTCCGTCTTCTTACTGGACTAACTTCAAGAATATGTGTAAACGTTATTACTTCCAGGAGATCTTGTAGTCTCTCTATAAAATAATAAAATACCCCTAGCTATGTATCTCCATAGTACCATGAACTTCTGTACTGATGCTTATTGTATTTTATTATAATTAGTTGTTTAATTTTGTCTTTCCAGTTATATTATAAGCTCTCTGGGAGCATAAACTGTGTCTATCTTGTAGAATTATGTATCCCTAGCACAGTGCCTAGTTCATGGAGGTTTCTTTACAAATATCTGTGGAATATAAATGTGCGTACATATGGAAGAAATCCACATATGAAAGAAATCCTAGAGTAGCAGCAAAGATATACATACTATCTTATAGCTAAGAATGAAGATTATAATAGCAAATAAACACTTTAACAAGTTACCTTGTATGTCCTATGTCCTTCCTTATATAGATTAGAATGACCAATCTTTTTGGTTGAGTGAAGTCAAATCATATATATTTCTGTCCACGGTGCTAAATATTAATATTTTGCCTTTGAGAACTGTTATTTCTCTGGGATTTGGAGAGTGGGAAATGTGCTTCTTTTCTCTTGTGCATGAATTTACATGGTTGTGCCTCCTATCAACATGATCATCATGTCACCATCATCATTATCATCATTATCACCATCACAGCAGCTCTCATTTTCTGATCGCCTACAATGTGCTAATCTTTGTGCTAAGAGTTTTATTCATCTTATTTCACTTAATTTAAGCAACAATGTAAGACAGTCTCTGTTTTATTTAATGGGGAGCTGATAGTGTTCCTTTATCCCATTAGCACCTCCCATCTATACCTTATCAACAGGTCACCTTTTTCTCCAGAAATGAAGCCTCTCATCTGTGGAATTCCCTTCCTCAATGGACTCCAGAGTGTCTTAAGCCATCTGTTCCCCTCCATCACCACTCCTACCCAGTCCCAAATCTACCCTCTTTTCTCCTTGGCCTCAGGCCTCAGTCACTAGGGGCAGACCTCGGATCAATGAGGCTGAAGAAGGGTATGAAGGGTATGAAGAGAAGTGCTCCTCCTTGGTCTGGGACCAGCATCAAGCATCAGAACTCTTTAAGGTGGCTCTTTCTCCTCTTTGATTTTTATAAAAACAATGTAAAATGGACCAAAGGAGAAGGTGTAAGTCCATAGATAGCTAGGTCTTAGACACGAGGTTGGCATTGAGAGTGAGGTAGTACTCAAGTTCACAAGGTGATAGGAGCAGATCCTTGTAGGGACATGAAATGAGCATAATACTCAAATAGGAAAGGGATGAATAGAAAGGAGTTGGAATAGAGACTTGCAATGGAAGCTAAGAATAAAGCCTAATTAGATGAACTGAGCCTGCAGTGATGGTGAACCAGGAGGAGCTTGAAGATACTCTAAGGACCAAGGAGAGGCTAAGATTTATGGTGGAAGGTCAGCAAACAGAGCACTGAGAAGCTGGGGCAACAGCAGCGAGTGAAATCAGGCAAGAATACTACATTCACTGAAAGGAATCATATCTAACTCCTAATTTGAAACAAAAGGGGGTTTACATTAGATGCAGTGGCAGAAATATTTATGTATATTTTACTTCATTTGATCCTCAGAACAACTATAGGTGATGCTGTTGTCCCATTTTTTCATGTTGAAAAGCACAATTTGCAACATGATTCTTGGTTTCATACAGAAAGTGTGATGTTAAAAGCACGAGAAACTATGGTGAAACAGCAATTTCCTTTTTACTGCGATCATTTTAGATATGAGCACTGTCACGTCACTATCTTTCTTAAGTAGCCAGAATTCCTAGAACTGGAAAAAAAAAAAAAATGAAAAGAAAGGAAAAAAGAAAGAAATCCTGCTCAGCCACTATCTGATGGCTGGAAGTAGTTTTTCCTTAACACCATGCCAGAGAACATTTTTGCTCTGTGAGCTGTTGCTATGCTAGCCTTAGCCCTGGGATCAAACACTTTACATGTGTTGGCCCTGGGAGAGTGCCCATCTCCCTAAATGTTTGGTTTAGTAAAAGCTAGTGTTTGAACTCAATGATGAGGTCATCTGATTGACTATAGTTAATATTAACATAGACTGGGGATGAGTTCAAGAATTTGGAGCTCTCCCTTATATTCTGTGCCCATCCCCAAAAAAATTGTGTATGGAGAAGATGAATCTGGGTTGTCCTTAGAATAAATCTATGCAGCAAGCAAAGGTTTTGGTTAGTCTATGGCCAATATCTATGCGGCCTGTTCCCTTATAGAATTGTCAAAACTTACAAAGCAGAATCACAACATTTGGAGGACAGAGAGACTATTGCAATCTTGAAGTTTTTCCACCCATTTACCTACTTCTTCATCATGCTATCAGGGGACCGAGTGTCACAAATGTCAAAATATTTTTTTTCCCTAGGTAGATTTTTTTTTTCTCCCTGTTGGTGATCAATCAGACAGGATTTCTTTGAGCAGAGAATCATTTTGGCAGGATGCCTAGCATTGTGTTGATGAATGAAAGTTCCTAGATTATAATATGCACCTCTGTGCAAAAAAACTATACTGCAATATGTAAAGTTACACATATAATGAGAAAAGAACTCAATGGAAAATTTGGAACACTAGTGGCTCTGTTCTTAAGGTCTAGCAGAAGTTTTTTGCCTTCAGGCAATAATTTGGGGTGTCTTATAGTGAGTGGCAAAGGAACTTAATGAGTACACTAATATGTCTTTATCCTTGGACTGTATTTTCCCCCTGCTTAGGAAAATGGTTCCCTCAAGATTGGGATAATGAGCCAGACTTGTGTGGTGAAGTAAAGGGTCACACACAGTGTAGGTGAGATCTTTAGAGAGGGACTCCAAGTTGCAAAACTTGGCTTTATAATTTCTAAACTGTGAAACCATTATATTCAACCTATTACAGTATTCAGACCCCTCTGTGAAAGAATTTTTTTTTTTTAAACCAGGAATCTAAAGGACTACTTTAGAGCCAGAAAACATTTTTCCCATCACAATCATACGTGTGAAACTACAATCAGGTTAGAAGGCAGTTGATGAATATCTGGGATCAGGGAAAGAAGAGTTTAATAGAGCTTTCCATGTATAAATAATCTCAACCTCAAACTATTCTGGATGCCTGATATTGACTAGTGGGAGGAAAAGAAAAGAGAGATTAGGTAGAGAAGGGGTGGAAACATTTATAAGGATATAGGACTTGTCTCCAAAGGTTATCTATCTTTGTCCAATATAGTCAACAAAGAATCATGACAAATGTGTGGTTTTATTCTGGCTTGAGTGGACATCTAAGGTGGCATCATCTAACATGGGATATAAGACAAAAAAACATTTATGTTATTAGTAATACTTTTAGTTGGGTATATGGCACCATTGGTTTCCAGGTACTTAGAATGCTTGCCGCAGCATCAGGGAAAAGCTAAAATGTTAGGAAGCAAGTACCAGCCTTCTAGAGAAAGGCACTGATAAGACAGCATGGTAGGGAGTCCAAGCAATATTCAACCCAGCTGGAGATGCAGATAGATTTCCAGGCCCAGCAGGAACCTTCAGTGCCAGGTAAGAATTAGAAAGCAGAAATCTAATTAGATGCAATGAACCAACATGCATGGAGAAGAAAAATCTTCCACTGATTATGGAAACTATCCAGTATATTAGGAACACAACAAAGTCTTAAATTTCTCTTGCTGCTGAGGCTGAAGTTTTTAAAATACTCCTGGACCTGAAAGGAGGCTTGTTTGTGAAAGGTTTGGGGACTTAAAATTAGTGTTTTTCAAACTTTCTTTTAAAAGATCTTGTACCACTCTCTCCCACCCACCTTCTCTGCCCACTTTCCAAAGGAATGAAGAATTGAATGATAACCATGGAGTGGAACTCTTTAGGCAGGAGTTCCAAATATCTTCATGTGCACATGCCCAGTGGGGATTTTTTGTGTCATCCAGACTCACTGACAGAATATGGGTTTAGAGTTTTCAGTAAACTCTGTTAAAACTTCAATTTTATTTTATGATTCTTAGTTTTGGTCATTCTTTATTTCCCCAGCTTTATTGAGATGCAATTGACACATAACATTATGAAAGTTTAAGGTATACAATGTGATTATTTGATACACATGTATATTATGAAATAATTATGACAATTAGATTAGTTAACATATCCATCACCACACATAATTACCTTTGTGTACGTGTGTGTGTCTATGTGTGTGTGGTGAGAGGACTTAAGATCTACCCTCTTAGCAACTTACAAGTATACAAAACAATGTTTTTAACTATATTCATATGCAGTACCTTAGATCCCCAGAATTTATTCATCTTAAAACTCAAATTTTGTACCCTTTGACTAGCATACCTTTATTTTTCTGATGCCCCAGCCTTTGGCAACCACCAGTCTACTCACTGTTTCCATGAGTTTGGCTTTTTTAGATTCTACATATAAGTGAACTCATTCAGTATTTGTATTTCTCTATTTGACTTATTCCATTTAACGTAATGTCCTCAAGATTCATGCATGTTGTTGCAAGTGGCAGGTTTCCTTCTTTCTCATGGCTGAGTCATATTCCATTGTGCATGTCACATTATCTTCATCCATTCATCCATCCGTGGACACTTAGATTGCCTTCATGTCTTGGATATTTCGAATAATGCTACATCAGACGTAAGGGTGCAGATATCTCTTTGAGAGAGGGATTTCATTTCCTTCAGCTATATACCCAGAAGTGAGATAGCTAGATTATATGGTAGTTCTATTTTTAGTTTTGAGAAACCTCTATACTGTTTTCGACAGAGGAAGCACCAATTTATATTCCCACCAACAGTGTACAAGGGTTCCCTTTTCTCCATATCCTCGCCAATGTTTGTTATTTGTGTTCTTTTTGATAATAGCCATTCTGACAAGTGTGAAGTGATATCTCATTGTGGTTTTGATTTACATTTCCCTGATAATTAGTGATATTGAGCATCTTTTCATGTGCCTGTTGGCCATTTGCATGTTCTCGTTGGAAAAATGTCTATTCAGTTCTGCTGCCTCTTTTTTAATCAGGTAGTTTGGTTTATTTTGATGTTGAGTTGTTTAAGCTGTTCATATATGTTGGATATTAATCCCTTATCGGTCATATCATTTACAAATATTTTCTCCCATTCAGTAGGTTGCCTTTTCATTTTGTCAGTGGTTTCCTTTGCTGTGCAAAAGCTTTTAAGTTTAATTATGTCCCATTTGTTTATTTTTGCTTTTATTTCCTTTACTTTAGGAGACAGATCAAAAAAAATATTGTTGTGATTAATATCAAAGAGTGTTCTGCCTACATTTTCCTCTAGGAATTTTATAGTATCTGGTCTTATATTTAGGTCTTTAATCCATTTTGAGTTTATTTTTGTATATAGTGTTAGCAAATGTTCTAATTTCATTCTTTTACGTGTAGCTGTCCAGTTCTCCCAGCACCACTTATTGAAGAGAGTGTCTTTTCTCCATTGTATATTCTTGCCTCCTTTATCAAAGATTAATTGCCTAGGTCATTGATTTTAATCTATTCAGTTTTTCTAACATAAGCATTTAACGTCACCTATTCTCTCTAAACATTGCTTTACCTTGATCTGACAGATTTTGATGTATTGTGTTCCTTTTCATTAGTTCACAATATTTTCTAATTTCCCTTGTGGTAATTCCTTAACCCAATTTCCTTTAGAAATTGGGTGTTAAATTTCCAAATACATGAATATTTTTTAGATTTCTTTTTGTTGTGAATTCTAATTTAATTCTATTGTGTTCAATTATATTTGTAAAATTTTAATGATAAAATTTTGCATTTATTGAGACTTATTTACTTTATGGAGACTTGTTCTGTAGCCAAGAATATGGTTTATCTTGGAAAAATTACATAGTCCATAAAAGAATATGCATTCTTCTGGTTGTGGCGGTGTGGAATGGTCTCTAAACATCAAGTCAAGTTGCTTGATAGTATTATTAAACTTTTCTATAACTTTCCTGACTTTTCACCCACTTCATTTCTATCAATTATTGACAGAGGAATTTGAAATCTCCAACAATAATTGTGGATTAATTTTTTTCCTTTTAGTACTTACTGTTTTTATTTGATGTATTTAAAGCCATGTTAATAAGTGAATACATTTTTAGGGTGCTTATTTCTTCTTTATTAACTAAATGGTTCCTTTATCATTATGCAATGACCGTCTCTGTCACTGGTAATATTTTTTGGTTGTTCTGTACGTACTTAGTGTGATATTAATGTAGCTACTCCTGTTTGTGTGTATGTATGTGTGAGTGTGAGTGTACATGCATGGTATAATTTTTATATTTTTAACCTATATATGCCTTTATATTTAATGTTAACTTCTCATAGATAGAATATAGTTTGACTGTCCTTTTTCATCTAATCTGTATAACTCTGCCTTTTAATTGGTATATTTTTATAATTCGCATCTAATGGAATTTTTTTAATGCTTATTTATTTATTTATTTTCTTATTAGTCATCCATTTTATACACATCAGTGTATACATGTCAATCCCAATCTCCCAATTCATCCCCCCACCTCCCCCACCCCCCACTGCTTTCCTCCCTTGGTGTCCATACATTTGTTCTCTACATCTGTGTCTCAATTTCTGCTCTGCAAACCAGATCATCTGTACCATTTTCTAGGTTCCACATATATGCGTTAATATACGATATTTGTTTTTCTCTTTCTGACTTACTTCACTCTGTATGACAGTCTCTAGATGCATCCACGTCTCTACAAGTGACCCAATTTCGTTCCTTTCTGTGGCTGAATAATATTCCATTGTATATATGTACCACATCTTCTTTATCCATTTGTCTGTCGATGGGCATTTAGGTTGCTTCCATGATCTGACTATTGTAAATAGTGCTGCAATGAACATTGCAGTGCATGTGTCTTTTTGAATTATGGTTTTTCAGGGTATATGCCCAGTAGTGGGATTGCTGGGTTATATGGTAGTTCTATTTTTAGTTTTTTAAGGAACCTCCATGCTGTTCTCCATAGTGGCTGTATCAATTTACATTACCACCAACAAACAGTGCAAGAGGGTTCCCTTTTCTCCACACCCTCTCCAGCATTTGTTGTTTGTAGATTTTCTATTGATGTCCATTCTAACTGGTGTGAGGTGATACCTCATTGTAGTTTTGATTTGCATTTCTCTAATAATTAGTGATGTTGAGCAGCCTTTCATGTGCTTCTTGGCCATCTGTTTGTCTTCTATGGAGAAATGTCTATTTAGGTCTTCTGCCCATTTTTGGATTGGGTTCTTTGTTTTTTTAATATTGAGCTGCATGAGCTATTTATATATTTTGGAGATTAATCCTTTGTCTGATGATTCATTTGCAAATATTTTCCCCCATTCTGAGGGTTGTCTTTTCATCTTGTTTATGGTTTCCTTTGCTGCACAAAAGCTTTTAAATTTCATTAGGTCCCATTTGTTTATTTTTGTTTTTATTTCCATTACTCTTGGAGGTGGATCAAAAAAGATCTTGCTGTGATTTATGCCAAAGAGTGTTCTTCCTATGTTTTCCTCTAAGAGTTTTATAGTGTCCAGTCTTACATTTAGGTCTCTAATCCATTTTGAGTTCATTTTTGTGTATGGTGTTAGGGAGTGTTCTAATTTCATTCTTTTATATGTAGCTGTCCAATTTTCCCAGCACCACTTATTGAAGAGACTGTCTTTTCTTCATTGTATATCCTTGCCTCCTTTGTCATAGATTAGTTGACCATAGGTGCATGGGTTTATCTCTGGGCTTTCTATCCTGTTCCATTGATCTATATTTCTGTTTTTGTGCCAGTACCATAATTTCTTGATTACTGTAGCTTTGTAGTATAGTTTGAAGTCAGGAATTCTGATTCCTCCAGCTCTGTTTTTTTCCCTCAAGACTGCTCTGGCTATTTGGGGTGTTTTGTGTCTCCATACAAATTTTAAGATTTTTTGTTCTAGTTCTGTGAAAAATGCCATTGGTAATTTGATAGGGATTGCATTGAATCTGTAGATTCCTTTGGGTAATATAGTCATTTTCACAATATTGATCCTTCCAATCCAAGAACATGGTATATCTCTCCATCTGTTGGTATCATCTTTAATTTCTTTCATCAGTGTCTTATACTTTTCTGCATACAGGTCTTTTCTCTCCTTAGATAGGTTTATTCCTAGGTATTTTATTCTTTTTGTTGCAATGGTAAATGGGAGTGTTTCCTTAATTTCTCTATCAGATTTTTCATCATTAGTGTATAGGAATGCAAGAGAGTTCTGTGCATTAATTTTGGATCCTGCAACTTTACCAAATTCATTGATTAGCTCAAGTAATTTTCTGATGGCATCTTTAGGATTCTCTATATATAATATCATATCATCTGCAAACAGTGAGTTTTACTTCTTCTTTTCCAGTTTGGATTCTTTTTATTTCTTTTTCTTCTCTGATTGCCGTGGCTAGGACTTCCAGAACTATGTTGAATAATACTGGTGAGAGTGGACATCCTTGTCTTGTTCCTGATCTTAGAGGAAATGCTTTCAGTTTTTCACCATTGAGAATGATGTTTCTGTGGGTTTGTCATATATGGCCTTTATTATGTTGAGGTAGGTTCCCTCTATGCCCACTTTCTAGAGAGTTTTTACATAAATGGGTGTTGAATTTTGTCAAAAGCTTTTTCTGCATCTATTGAGATGGTCATATGGTTTTTATTCTTCAATTTGTTAATATGGTTTATCATATTGATTGATTTGCATATATTTAAGAATCCTTGCATCCCTGAGATAAATCCCACTTGATCATGGTGTATGATCCTTTTAATGTGTTGTTGGATTCTGTTTGCTAGTATTTTGTTGAGGATTTTTGCATCTATATTCATCAGTGATATTGGTCTGTAATTTTCTTTTTTTGTAGTATCTTTGTCTGGTTTTGGTATCAGGGTGATGGTGGCCTCATAGAATGAGTTTGGGAGTTTTCCTTCTTCTGCAATTTTTTCGAAGAGTTTGAGAAGGATTGGTGTTAACTTTTCTCTAATTATTTGATAGAATTCAACTGTGAAGCCATCTGGTCCTGGACTCTTGTTTGTTGGAAGATTTTTAATCACAGTTTCAATTTCATTACTTGTGATTGGCCTGTTCATATTTTCTATTTCTTTCCAGTTCAGTCTTGGAAGGTTATAACTTTCTAAGAATTTGTCCATTTCTTCCAGGTTGTCCATTTTATTGGCAGAGAGTTGCTTGTAGTAGTCTCAGGATGCTTTGCATTTCTGCAGTGTCTATTGTAACTTCTCCTTTTTCATTTCTAATTTTACTGATTTGAGTCCTCTCCCTCTTTTTCTTGATGAGTCTGGCTAATGGTTTATCAATTTTGTTTATCTTCTCAAAGAAGCAGCTTTTAGTTTTATTGATCTTTGCTATTGTTTTCTTTGTTTCTATTTCATTTATTTCTGCTCTGATCTTTATGATTCCTTTCCTTCTGGTAACTTTGGATTTTGTTTGTTCTTCTTTCTCTAGTTCCTTTAGGCGTAAGGTTAGATTGTTTATTTGCGATTTTTCTTGTTTCTTGAGGTAAGCTTCTGTAGCTATAAACTCCCCTCTTAGAACTGCTTTTGCTGCATCCCATAGGTTTTGGATCGTCGTGTTTTCATTGTCATTTGTCTCTAGGTATTTTTTGATTTCCTCTTTGATTTCTTCAGTGATCTCATGGTTATTTCGTAACATATTGTTTAGCCTTCATGTGTCTGTGTATTTTACGGTTTTTTCCCTGTAATTCATTTCTAATCTCATAGCGTTGTGGTCAGAAAAGATGCTTCACATGATTTCAATTTTCCTAAATTTACTGTGGCTTGATTTGTGACCCAAGATGTGATCTATCCTGGAGAATGTTTTGTGCGCACTTGAGAAGAAAGTGTAATCTGCTGTTTTTGGATGGAATGTCCTATAAATATCAATTAAATCTATCTGGTCTATTGTGTCATTTAAAGTTTGTGATTCCGTATTAATTTTCTGTTTGGGTGATCTGTCCATTGGTGTAAGTGAGGTGTTAATGTCCCCCACTATTATTGTGTTACTGTCGATTTCCTCTTATAGAGCTGTTAGCAGTTGCCTTATGTATTGTGGTGTTCCTATGTTTGGTGCATATATATTTATAATTGTTATATCTTCTTCTTGGATTGATCCCTTGATCATTACGTAGTGTCCTTCCTTGTCTCTTGTAACATTCTTTATTTTAAAGTCTATTTTATCTGATATGAGTATTGCTACTCCAGCTTTCTTTTGATTTCCATTTGCATGGAATATCTTTTTCCATCCCCCCACTTTCAGTCTATATGTGTTCCTAGGTCTGAAGTGGGTCTCTTGTAGACAGCATATATATGGGTCTCGTTTTTGTATCCATTCAGCAAGCTTGTGTCTTTTGGTTGGAGCATTTAATCCATTCACATTTAAGGTAATTATCGATATGTATGTTCATATTACAATTTTCTTAATTTTGGGGGGTTTGTTTCTGTAGGTCCTTTTCTTCTCTTGTGTTTCCCAGTTAGAGAAGTTCCTTTAGCATTTGTTGTAGAGCTGGTTTGGTGGTGCTGAATTCTCTTAGCTTTGGCTTGTCTGTAAAGCTTTTGATTTCTCCATCGAATGTGAATGAGATCCTTGCTGGGTAGAGTAATCTTGGTTGTAGTTTCTTCCCTTTCCTCACTTTAAGTATATCATGCCACTCCCTTCTGGCTTGTAGAGTTTCTGCTGAGAAATCAGCTGTTAACCTTATGGGAGTTCCCTTGTATGTTATTTGTCCTTTTTCCCTTGCTGCTTTCAATAATTTTTCTTTGTCTTTAATTTTTGTCAGTTTGATTACTATGTGTCTCGGTGTGTTTCTCCTTGGGTTTATCCTGTATGGGACTCTCTGTGCTTCCTGGACTTGGGTGGCTCTTTCCTTTCCCATGTTAGGGAAGTTTTCCACTATAATCTCTTCAAATATTTTCTCGAGCCCTTTCTCTCTCTCTTCTCCTTCTGGAACCCCTATAATGAGAATGTTGTTGCGTTTAATGTTGTCCCAGATGTCTCTTAGGCTGTCTTTATTTCTTTTCATTCTTTTTTCTTTATTCTGTTCCGCAGCAGTGAATTCTACCATTCTGTCTTCCTGGTCACTTATCCGTTCTTCTGCCTCAGTTATTCTGCTCTTGATTCCTTCTAGTGGATTTTTAATTTCAGTTATTGTATTGTTCATCTGTTTGTTTGTTCTTTAATTCTTCTAGATCTTTGTTAAACATTTCCTGCATCTTCTCGATCTTTGCCTCCATTCTTTTTCCGAGGTCCTGGATCATCTTCACTATCATTATTCTGAATTCTTTTTCTGGAAGATTGCTTATCTCCATTTCTTTTAGTTGTTTTTTTGGGGTTTTATCTTATTACTTCATCTGGTACATAGCCCTCTGCCTTTTCATCTTGTCTATCTTTCTGTGAATGTGGTTTTTGTTCCACAGGCTGCAGGACTGTAGTTCTTCTTGCTTCTGCTGTCTGCTCTCTGGTTGATGATGCTATCTAAGAAACTTGTGGAAGTTTCCTGATGGGAGGGACTGATGGTGGGTAGAGCTGGCTGTTGTTCTGGTGGGCAGAGCTCAGTAAAACTTTAATCCAATGTAATTGTTTATATGCATGGCTTTAAATCTACCATCTTGTTATTTATTTGTCCCATATGTAAGTCCTTTGTTTTTCTCCTTTTCTACTTTCTTTTGGATCAATTAACTATTTTTCATAACTTGATTTTTATTTCCTTTGTTGCCTTTTTTGTCTAACATTTACATATACATATAATTTTTAATTTATAACAATCTTCATTTTAATAATAGTATACTGCTCCATGCATATCATAAGATAGTCAGATATATTGCTGGGTATAGAATTATAGGTTGACTTTTTTTCCTAGTACTTCAACACTGTTGCTTCACTGCATTCTGGCTTGTGCTGTTTATGTTTAGGAGTTTATCATGATTTTTACCTTTGTGGTTTTGTGTGTACTGTGTCTTTTTTCCATGGCTGTTTTTAACAATTTTACTTTATCTTTGTTTGGCAATAATTGGGTTATGATGTGTCTTCTTGTGATTTTCTTCATGTTTATTCTGCTGGGGTTTTCTGAGCTTCATATTTCTGTGGGATTATAGTTTCCTTCAAATTTTTGAGAATTTTAGCAATTATTTCTTCAAAAATTTTTTTCTGTCTCACTTCTTGCTCCTTCTTCTAGGATTCCAATCATGTATTTGTTACACTGCTTGATATTGCCCATAGCTCACTGTTACTCTGTTTATTTTTCAGTCTTTTTTCTCTGTGTTTTATTTTGGATAACTTCTCTTGCTATGTTTCTAAGTTCTAAGTTTTTTTTTCTTCTTCATAATATCATGTCAGGGTACTTTTATGTTAAACTTTATATTTTTATTTCCAGAAGTTAAATTCATGTCTTAAAATCTTCCATCAATCTTTTTATCATGCTTATGCTTTCCTCCATCTTCTTGAACATATTGAGTTATATTTACAGTAACTATTTTAACATCTTTATTCACTAATTTATCATTTGTGTTCTTTCTGAGTCTGTCCCTGTTGATTGACTTTTCTCCTTATTATTAGTTATATTTTTCAGCTTCTTTTCATGACTGATAAAGTATAACTCTATTTCAATTATTATTTTTATGTTCTTGGGTTTTAGATTTGCTTTTACTTTCTTAAATATATTTATTTGGTCTATATTCTGGGACGTAGGTACACTACTTAGAAGTTTGTTTTTAGCTTTGTTATGTGGATTAAGAGCAGCTTTTTGTGTAGGGTTAATTTGTCCCAACTAGTGAAGCAATAGGTTTTTGCAGTCTCTACTCTAGAGTTGGCAAACATTTTCCTCTCAAGGGTCAGATAGTAAAACTCGCTCCAGGCAATAATCTGAGGTAATCATAGGACTCTTAGTTTGGTTTAGTAGTTTGAGTCTTAGAAAATCATTGTCATGATTTTACCTGTTGTCCAATGTCTGAAAGCTGTTATTTATAGCAGTTTATATTTATATATTTTGACTTTTTTTAGACAGGTATATAAATCTGGTCTCTATTACTCTGTCATAACTGGGAGCAGAAGTCACTTCCTTAAGTACTTTTTATTATACTTACAAAGTCTCAATGTTATTCATATTGTCTTTGTACCAGGATTCCAAGGGGTTAAATTCTAACTTTAAAAAGTATGTTTTACTCATTTTAGTTCTTTATGTACATTTTACTTGTGAGTTGAGACTTTGGAAATCATCGTTCATTATGTCATTGGTTAAAATAAAGTTTCTGAATCTTTCAACATTATTTCCTCTGAACTTATAAAAACTTATAAATGTAAGAGGAAAATTTCCTGCCTTGTTTTTACTTTTCATTTTTTTCCACAAACACATATTTAAACTTATTCTGCTAAAACTGCTCTTGATACTTACCATTTCCTATTCATATTAATGGATTTTGATTAAGAGACATTTCCTGCTCTATTCTCCCTGATTTTCTAAAGGAGTATTTTCCTGTCAAATCCTAGCTTAAGGCTGAGAAGGAGGGCGGCTGAGAGGGTTTTGGCACAGCTTAGACCTTATTATATTTCAAGATTAAAATAAAAGAGTGGCAGTGGGTAGAACACTAAGAGAGAGACAAGAAAACAAGCCAGGTTGACATTTTAATGTGGGGTTGCACCCAGGGATGGAAGCAATTAGAAAGTCTGGGTGGGTAAATATCAAGATGTCCTTAGCTAGATGACAGAACAAAGTTGTCACTGAGCTCTTGGTTTTAGTCTGATCCCATGTGTACTATATCTGGTAAGACTTCTCTGGTAATTGTAAATGTGGACTACACTCTTCTGTTGTTCATAGTTCTGATGCTCTTGGCCCTCATTTCTGCACCTCCTAGGTTATTTTAGCCTAGATATGACTTAGAAGGAAAAGGATGGGAAGGGTCTGCACCCCAAGTGGGAAATAGAACAATTCTGAGCAAGTTCAAAACCTTCTGGGGTTACATATTATGAGACATTTCAGATGTTATATCAACTAAACACTTCATTTAGTCCATCAAGATGTACTGAGTACTTGTTATTTGGTATACACTGTGCTAAATAATGAGACTATAAGGATGATTATTAGCATATGTTTTCTACTTTTGTGAATGTTAGTTTCTGGCTGGGAATATAGACATGCAAATAATTAACTGTACTTTTTATCTGTAGTATTAGGGGTATATGTGAAATGCTCAGGACCCTAATAGAGCAATTAGCAAGCCCTGTAATGACTTCCTAGTAAATACATTCGTTATAATATTCTAAGTCTTTATTACTCAGTGTAACAAGATACTCCTGTCTTGACCATTTACTCATTATTTGCAATTTACTAACAGAAAAAAACATGGTGCTATTTTCTCTCTTGAGCTACCAATTTTCTTCTTTCTTTTTTGATATGATGGAGTAAATCATTATTTTACTTTTCCTTGAATTTGATCTAAATATGTTTTGGAAGTAGCACTTTTTAAATATAAATTGTAATAATCTACTTTTGGGTAGTTGGAAAAAAAAATTTCCAATCCTTCTTAACCCTAGAGGACTGATTGTCATTTTTAGTACATTTGTGGCGTGAGATTTATTCATGAGATTTATTTAATTACTCATCATCTAAAACAGATAGATGTTGACTAAGAAGGAAAGGATCACCATATAATTTTAGGACTGGTTTCAGGTGATTTTGCCTATTGTCAGATTATGAACTAGTTGCTGCTTTTTCCTTCCTCCCTCCCCTACTTCTTTTTCTTCTTTTGGGCATGTTAAATTAACCTAGTCTGTCTCTTCCTGAGACACAGTAATGAGAAGCCAATTGCAATAGTCTTGTAATAGAACTCATGTGTGGGTATTAGGATATTTGAAAATAGTTTCTCATGGAGGATAGATCAAGATGATTATGTTTGCAGATGTCTTTGGAACCCTGGTACAGTATAAATTTGGTGGTAAAAGGATAAACCCAGGTCTCTTCCAGAATGTTAGTTGTAGAGGTGAGGGTGTAGAGCAGTAACATCTGAATTGAAAATCACCTGAAGGGATGGAGCCTGTTTCACCAGAAGAACACGTGAATTGCTGTGGTGAATCTGATTTATCATTCATTCACCCTGGCATTTATTCTTTAATAACCTCCTGAAATTCATCTGGTTGGTGTCATTTTTCACTTCATGTTCAGGTGGGATGCATGCTGGGGAGTGTATAATCAGACCAATGAGAGAAGAAACAGACCAAACCATGCAGCTGGCACCATGTGGGCAATCAGGAAATTCAAACTAAGTGGGCAAACTGCATAGTATCAGCAGACATCTGTATCTGAGAGTGCTTAATCCAGCAGGTTGGGACTAGCATTAAAGTCCAGGGGACAGACAGGGACATCTGAAGTGAGATGGTGAGCAACTGAAGATCTGGGGAGCAAGGCGAGGCCTACATGGAGGCTTTCAAGGGTGTCAAGACTAGGTAAGCTGGAGTCAGGGAATCAAAAGGAAAATATCCAAGGTTGGACCAGCACAGTGGGGGCTAAGGTTAGGGGAAGGCTCTGTATATACAATGGGACTGGAGGAAGGGAAGAATTCACAAATATGATTAAAACTCCCCAGACATATTAGATACTATTTTATGTGAGTGAGATTACTTTCAGTGTCTACTGCTGATATAGTGTCCTTCTATTTTTTTAGATAAGCTTAGAAACTAATCAGGGTTGGGCCTGCCAATGAGGAGGTGAGGCAGTCAGAAGGTGACTCTTAGTGCTCGTGCCACAAGAGCAAACAAAGGGTCCTACCTGAATATCTAATTTTCCTCATGTCTATTATCTATGCTCCCTTTCTACTTTCTATTTTTTGCTTAGATTTCATTTTGCTGGTAATAATTTCCTGTGAAAAATAAAACTTCCTTTTATCTATCTTACAGAGGGGTTAAATTAATAAATATAAGTAGGGTCTCTTCTAGCTCTAAACATTTATGATTTGGGATCTCTTTCTATATATGTCTATATAGATATATAGAGAGAATTATACCATCTATCTATCTATATCTATCTATATATCTATATATAGAGATAAATGCATATGTGTGTACATATATATGTAGATATGTAGATATATGTGTGTATATATATATATATATATATAGAGAGAGAGAGAGAGAGAGAGAGAAATCTAGAGCTAGATGTCTAGAAATCTAGAGCTAGAAGAAATCTTACTGATACCTATTAGTTTTATAAACTTAAAAATTTCATACACATAAGAGTTATAAATATACCTTTATATGTAAAGATATGTGTATGGAAAAAATATATGTAGAGAGAGAATGATATCACATTATTTAAGAAACACATTTTAAGTCACCCTACTCAATAGCAGGTATTTATGACAACAGTCTTTAATACTGTCAATTGCTGCCTGTCCCTAGCCTGTCTGGTGAAAATCATTCATTTGTTTTTTCATTCAACAATATGACTAAGTACCTACTACATTGCTGGTGCAAAGAATGCAAAGATGAATAAGATATGGCCACTATTGAAGTCTTGCAACTAATAGACACAAAAGGGTTTGACTCTTCTCCATGTCTAGACAAGACTGACCTCCTAAATCTATAAATAAAGCATCTGCTGATGTTACCAATGTTGCCAGATGACCAGCAGCCTTTGTTGCCTAATCCTGGACCAGTCCTTCAATGAGCCCAATAGATGCTTATTCCAGATAAGGTTCATGTTTGGTTGATTTGGACTGATGTTCTTTTCCCGGATGGGGACAATCCTTTCTTCCTAGTAAATATGTCCTGGTTTCACCTAAAACTAGTCCCAGCTTGCTCTCTCCTTTTGGCTGGAAACTTCCAGCATACCATGTGGTTTTAGCAAGAGCTGTATTAAGAAAAAAATGATTAAAATTTTATTTCTAGGCCATGAAAAAAAAATAAACACGTCATTTTACAATAGTAGTTAAATTCATGTTCGTTCTATATATGATTTTTTTTTCTTTTTTTTGGTATTTGATTATTACCTTCCTCCTTTCAGACTGAAGAATAAGACATAATGTTTCAGTTAGGGTTCATTCAGAGAAGTAGAACTACGAGTGATAAAGGGTAAGAGATTTATTATAAGGTTTAGACCTTATTCAGTGGTGGGAGCTGGTGGAGGTGTCTGTACAATGTTGCTGTCTCTGAGTCTGGGTTGATGTTGAAACCTTTATGAGTCAACCAGACTGATAGGTAGGAAGAAGAGCTGGACATGTAGAGAAACAAGGAAAACTGGAACCAGAAAGGATGAACCCATAAGAACAAACTGAAACCTATGTCTGTCTCTCATCACCTGGAGCTGTTCCCATGGATGACCTGGAAAAGAAACTGAAACCTGTTACCATGGGCTGTGCATGTTCTTGATGCAAGACTCAGAGCAACAGAAAGGGAAGATCTGGCAGGATCAAGGGTATTATTGGTCTATGGTGTTGGCAGGTTGGGCACTGTTATCAGATCAACCTTGGTGAATGTATTAGTCAGAGTTCTCCTGAGAAACAGAACCAATAGTATACCTATGTGGAAAGAGATTTATTATTAGGAAATGGTCATGCAATTGTGGAGACAGAGAAGTTCCAGAATCTGCCATCTGCAAGCTGGAGATCCAGGAAAGCTGGTGGTATAATTCAGTCTGATTCTGAAGGCCTGAAAACTGGGAGCAAAGAGGACAGGAGGAGATTGATGTCTCAGCTCCTGCAATCAGGCAGGAGGGGCCAGAGTCTTCCTTCCTTCATCTTTTGGTTCTATTCATGCCCTTAAGTAATAGAATGATGCCCACCCACACTGGGGACAGCCATGTGCTCTACTCAGTTCACCACTTCAAATGCTAATTTCATCCAGAAGTACCCTCACAGACACACCCTCACAGACACACCCAGAAATGTCTGGCCAAATATCTGGGCACTGAATGACCCAGTCAAATGGACACATAAAATAACTTTTCCAGTGAGTGGAAGTCCACATCGTTAAGCACATGCATGATGTACATCATGCTGCCATAACCACTTTATCAGTCCACTGGGCAATGAAAGTGGTAGTTGGGAAAAGAGGTTGCTTGATGTCCAGAAAAAAGGGTAGTTTTATCCACCTGATTATCAAGGTCCTCCTCTGCTGAGGGCATCCATTGATGAGCATTCATATGGGACACAAATATCTCTATACTATACCCATTTAGGATCTTCTCTCCATATACCTCTTCCCAAGATCTCCTTATGGACAATTTTTCAATTTTTTTCCTTCCAAGCCCCTAAGGATCCAGTTAAACCATTCATCACTCTCCATGAACCAGATATATCTGGCCACCTTTTTTATCTATGCCTTCAGGATCTGCTTAAATTTCCTCCTTTATATCACTTTCATTTGGTTATAGAATGCTACTGTGCAGACTTTTTGGCTTTGTAGGTCAGACAACCCCAACAAATGATGGGCAGCTCAAGTCACATGGTAACTTAATGGCCCATGATTAAGCATTCAGTCTATACCAGGGTCCAGCAGTAAGGCAGAAGCTGTTCCTCAAAATAGGAGTTATTGATAGAGGATGGCATAGCTTTGCTCCATAATCCTAGAAATCTGCACTGTAATTCACCTAGAGATCCTGCCCAAGGCTCTTTGCTTCATGCCTACCTACCTGCTTCAGATATTTCAAGCACCATCATATCTGCTGGATCATACAGCCTGACAGCAGTTTGCTTGAGCCTTTTCTTATTCTGTGCCCCACTCAGTGTGCTGACAAATAGAAAATCTTCTAAGTTTAGATTGAAGGACAAGACTGAATTTTAAAAATTCAACAGGTTATGGATACCTATGAAGGCTTTGGAAAAACAGCTAGTCAGCTTTTTCTTTGTCAGTGACACACACATTGCTTTTTCTGATCACTTTTGAAAGTTGTTCTTTTATTATTTTCTTTTTTTTTTTTTTTTTTTTAGTTTCTTATCAACTAAAAACCTTAGAGCATTTTTAAAGATGCAGATGAATAACAAAGAGAACCACTGGGTCTGTACAGTCCTTCTAAACCCTGAGCATGCAGTCACACGATAAACTGGTTGAATTAATACTTGAACAAAGAATGAACCAATAATTATAAATGGGACAAATGTATGAATAGGTAGAAGATATGGATTAAATATATATGATAGTTTATATAAACCCTGATACCCTTATGTACCCAGATAAATTACTCAGTTTTTCTTTAAATTGAAAGTTTTATTTATTATAGGGAATGGATGTGATCAAATAAACTTTAGAATAGTTTTAGATTTACAGAAAAGATGTGAATATAGTTTAGAGATACCCCACATACAGTTTCTTCTATTATTAGTATCTCCCATTAGTATGGTACGTTTGTCATAATTAGTGAACCAATGCTGATACATTATTATTAGCTAATGTCCATAATTTTAAATATTTCCTTAGTTTTTTACCTAATGTCACTTTTCTGTTCTAGGATCCCATACAGGATCCAATATTACATTTAGTTGTCATTTCTCCTTAGTCTCCTCCTGGCCATGACAGTTTCTCAGTCTGTTTTTGATGACCTTGAACGTTTCGAGGCATATTGCTCAGGTATTTGGTAGAATGCCCTTCAACAGGAATTTGTCTGATATTTTTCTTATAGATATATTGGAGTTATGTGTTCTCGGGAGTAGGACCATAGAGGTAAAAGGTCATTCTCATCACATTTTCTCAAGAAGATACACATACATCAACATGATTTATCACTGTCGACATTAACCTTCATCATCTGACTGAAGGAATGTCTGTCAGTTTTCCCCCCTATAAAGTTAGTCCTTTACCACCTTTCCACACCGTACTCTTGGGAAGGAAGTCCCCATGCAGAGCCCACATTTAAGATGTACAGAGCTATGCTCCTCACTTGTGGGTGAAATGATAAATTATTTGGAATTCTTCTGCATGGGAGATTTATCTCTCCTCCCCCATTTATTTATTTATTCAGTTTTTATGGAACTACGTATGGGGTCATGATTATTTATTTTGTACTTTGGGTTATAATCCAATACTATATTTTGTTGTTCAAATTGTTTCCTCTTTGGTCCTTAGAAGCTCCTTGAGTTTGTCTCTGTGTTTCTTTGACATACCATAATCATTGTGAATTTTTTGAATACTTTCTCTCTGCCACTACAAGAGGCTCCAGGCTCATCTTGTATATTTCTTGCCTCAGGCCTAGAATCAGACATTTCCCCAAGGCCTTGGTTTCTTTTATTGGAGAATGGTATTAGAAACCAAGATCTGGGTACTAGGTGCACTCAGTCAAAGCTTCTATAGTGTCATTGTTTCTAGGCTCTCAGATGACAGAGCAAAATATATGTGTGTGTGTACTAAACTGTGTATATACACATATTCATAAATATTTCTATATGTAACCATCTGCTTCTATATTAAGCTGAGTTCATACTAATGAATTGCAAGCTATTATCACATGGATCATTTTAGCTTTCTTCCCTTGCTTTTCTGTAAACTCCCACTCCAAATATGAGAAAACTTACTTCTACCATTTGTCCTATATTTACCCAATTATTCTTTCTTAGCATGTAAGTGTTATAGACTGAATGTTTTTGCCCCCTCATCAAAAAATTTCATATGTTGAAACTCTAATCCCCAGTGTGACTGTATTTGGAGATTGAGACTTTAAGGTGATAATTAATGTTAAACGAAGTCATAAGGATGAGGCCCTAATTTAATAGTGGGGGTGTCCTTATAAGAAGATGAAGAGATGCCAGAGGTCTCAGACCCCCATCTCCCCTCAACCCCCATCCCCACCCCATGCACACACACAGAGAAGAAATCATGTGAGCATACAATGAGCTGCTGGCCAGAGAGGCCTCAACAGAGATCAACCCTGCTGGCACCTTGATCTTAGACTTCTAGCTTCTAGAACTAATAAACTAATAATAATCAAAAACTAATAACCTATTAGTAAAATATTAATAAATTAATAATATTCTAGAAAAAATATCTTTCTGTTGTTTAAGCCACTCAGATATTTTGTTATAAAAGCCTGAGCAGACTAAAACATGTAGTGGTTTCAGAATTGCTAACCTAACCCATATTTACATGGGAGATAAATTTATCAACTAAAGTACAATGCTTATATACACTTTCTTTTGCTTTAGTCTTACAGTTACTTAGGTCAGCACCTCCCCACCCCTGCAACTCCCTTCAATGAAGGAAGGAATTATTTCATACATTTGTAATATATTTAGATTCTTTTGTCACAGTCTGCATTCCATCCTAAAGTTCCCCAACATCCTAAATGATTTTTAAATGTTTACACACATCAAGATTTACTCTTTGTGTTTTAAAGTTCAATGGATTTTGACAAATGCATAGTGTTGTGTATTCAAAATTATGGTATCAGACCATCAGACAAAACAAATAGTTTCACTGCCATGGCAAAAATCCCCTGTGCCTCACCTATTCAGAAACTTCATGCCAACCACTGATCTGTTAACTGTCTCTATAGTTTGCCTTTTCCAGAATGTCATATAAATTGAATTGTACGGCCTTTTCTGACTGATTTGTTTCACTTAGTAACATGCATTTAAGAGTCATCCATGACTTTGCAGGACTTCATAGTGTGATGACCAGGTTTCCTAGTTTCTCTACTTGATGCTTAGACACCTTGGGGCCTTGCTGATCCTGGAGGGATTGCCCCTCCCAGGATTAGCTAGTTCCTAGAGAGAGCAAACAAATCACCTTTGGACATACCTTTCATATGTAAACTAACCAATCCAAAGCCCACACCCGCAACTGTCTTCTTTGTTGGGCTGTCACATTTTAGGCCACTATCTCCTTGCCCTAATCACACAGGGCCAGGTACCAGAAAATTAGGGACAGCCTTCCAGCCCAGAGGCTGCTGACATTATTTAAACTAATCCTAAACTTGCTTAGCCTACTTACCCAGCCTACTGATTCCTTCCTGTGAAAATCACAATAAAGGCTCTTGTCCGCATTTGCCCCCTTGCTCCTTGGCCTCCTAACTGATCTATGTGGCCCCCCACGATGTGCCATGACATGATATCTGTATAACAGACTATCTTTTAAATGGCAAACATTTCCAGCTCTGTTGGCCTTGCCATACCTGAATAATAATAAAGCCTACATTTTAAAACACGTAGGTCATTCCTTTTCATTACTGACTATAATTCCATTGTAGAGATTCACTACAGTTTGTTTATCCTTTCACCTACTGAAGAGCATATTAGTTGCTTCTAGTTTGGGGCAATTACAAATAAAACTGCTATAAACATTCATGCGGAGGTTTTTGCGTGGGCACATGTTTGAAAATCAGTTGGGTAAATAAATACCTTTGAGTGCAATTGCTGGATTATATGGTAAGACTATGTTTTGCTTTATAAGAAACTACCAAACTGACTTCCAAATTGGCTGTACCATTTTGCATTCCCCAAAACAATGAATGAGAGTCTCTATTGCTCCACGTTTTGCCAGAAATTGGTATTTTCATTATTTTAAAATTCAGCCATTCTAATAGGTGTGTTGTTTTATTTTGCATTTCCTAATGAAAAATGACATTCAGCATCTTTAATATACTTTTTTGCCATCTGTATATTTTTTTTGGTGAGATGCCTGTTCAGATCTTTTGTCCATTTTTTAATTGGGTTGTTTATTTTCTTATTGTTGATTTTAACAGTTCTATGCATATTTTGGCTACGAGTACTTTATCAGATATGTGTTTTGAAAATATTTTTTCTTCCAGTTGGTGGTTTGTATTTTCATTCTCTTAACATTGTATTACACAGAGCAGATGATTCTAATTTTAATAAAGTCCAACTTATCAATTTTTTCTTTCATGGACCACACTTTCTTATTTTGTACCTAAAAATCACTAAACTCAGGACCACTTATACTTTCTTCTATGTTTTCTTCTAGACATTTTGTAGTTTTGAATTTTACATTTAGATCTATGATCCATCTGAGTTAATTTTTGTGAGAAGGTGTAAGGTTTTTTGTCTATGTTTCTTTTTTTTTTTTTAATTTTTGCCTATGGATGTCCAGTTGTTCCAGCAACCTTTGTTGAAAGAGCATCTTTTCTCCATTGAACTGCCTTTGTACCTTCATCAAAGATTAGTTATATTTGTGTGGCTTATCTCTGCTCTTTATTCTGTTTCAGTGATCTATCTGTCTTTTTTCAGCCGATACCACATTGTCTTTATTATTGTAGCTTTATAGTAACTTTTGAAATAGGGTAATGTGTGTCTTTCAACTTTTTTTTTTTAAAGAATTGTGTTGGTTATTTTATGCCTTTTGCCTTTCCTTATAAACTTTAAAATCAGTTTGTTGATAGCTAAAACATAATTTTCTAGGATTGGGATTGTGTTGAATCTATTGATGATGTTGAGAAGAACTGATATTTTAATACTATTGAGTCTATCAGTCCATGAACATGAAATATCTCTCCATTTATTTAGATCTTCTTCGATATTCTGTTTTTTCTTTCTTTCTTTTTTTTCTTTACATTTCAGTTTGGGAAGTTTCTATTGACCTATCTTTAAGCTCAGTGATTCTATCCTCTGCTGTGTCTAGTCTACCAATCAGCCCATGAAAGATATTCTTCATTTAGGTAGAGTTTTTGTGATGTCTAGTATTCCCTTTGATTCTTTTTTAGAGTTTCCATCTCTCTGTTACCTATCAGTTCCTACATGTTGTCTACTTTTATCATAGTTATTTTAAATTCCCTATGTAATAATTCCAAAATCTGAGTCATGTCTGAATCTGATTCTGATGCATGCATTTTCTCTTCTGACTCTGTCTCTTCTTACATTTTAGCATGCTTTCTAATTTTTTGTTGAAAGCCAGAAATTTGTCTAGTAATCAAAACTGAGGTAACTAGGCCTCTAGTGTGAGCTTTTATGTTAATCTGGGTATGCATTGGGTTGTGTTTAATATTTTCTTTAACTGTTGGTGTCAGAGGATTCAAAGTCCTTGTTTGTGTCTCCCTTGTTTTCTCTGGGTTTCCCTAAGAACTCTATCTTAGATAAAGTCTATGTCTTAGTGCCCTTTGAGTTGTATTATACTACTATGTCACTGCCATTATACTAGAGACTTATTGGTATTGTGTAAGGTATGGGGGAAGGGAAGCACTCTATAATCTTATGATTAAATCTCAGTCTTTTCGTTGGCCTGTCTCTTTGGGCTGTGACCTTCACACATGTTCCTTAGCTTCTCCCTCTTTAGTTTAGAGAGCAAGTCTAGAGGAGGCTTGAATCAGAGAAATGACCTTACTCTACAGGGGATAAGGCTCTGGTAAAGTTTTTCCTTCTGGAGAATAGGCCTTGTTATGGAGAATGTCCTGGGTTCATTTCACAATGTTTATTCTTTCTTGACCTCTGATATAACCATCTTTCTTGGATTTTCACATTGAGAACCTTATGTGTGTCTTGAAAATAAAGCCCAGGAAAGTGTGGCATCCCCTAAGACTGCCTTCCAGGAGTTTTGCTCTTTCATGCTAGTCTACATTTAGCTTCCAGAGGCTTCTGCTCAGGGCAAGCAGATGTCAGCTGTAATTATCTGCAGTCATCTGTTTCTCCAGCTTTTGTGGTGGCAGTTTGCCATGAAACTTGTCTTATGCATCCAAGAAAAGACATTGGTTTTCAGTCTGTTCACCATTTAATTCTTGTAAGGATGGGAGTGACAACTTCCAAGCTCTTTATATGCTATAGGTAAAACGGGTAGTTGAGGTCATACAGGTTTAATTGCTCATCTTTTATTGTTTTTGGTATAACATTGTAATGATGAGTAGTGTGTTTTTATTCCCTGAGGTAAGTATTATTTATCCTAAGGAATTAGAGTCACTGTGTAATATAATTTTTTTACTAGATGTTTTATGAATTTTAGTAAAGAAGACACTGCTTTCTTTCCCAAATGGTATACTTAAGCATTGCTTTTCTTTGAACTGAAGTACTTATATGCAAGATGTTTTCCAAGTTGTTAAAAATCTTTACCCGTCAATGGATATGATTCTCTGGCTTGGATTATAGCTCTGGGAAGTGGTTACAAATTTGGGTAACTAAGTAAAGTGGCTTTTCCATAAAGGTTATTTTTTTTATCCTATAAAAGTTTAATTTGCTGTAGGAATAAATGAAAAATAGGCCAGAAGAACTAAAATCTAAAAACCAACCAAAGTTATGATGAGAAAACTTGAAAACTTTTTTCTATGTGGCAAAGTATACATCTGTGTCTTTATTAAATGGAATTATTGCCCAGCAGATCATAAAATTACTTGATATAATTTCCCTGAACTACAGAACTTCCTATGACTCACAGATATGAACTACCTTGTGTTTAGTACTTTTTTTCTAATACAAACCAAGAGCCAAATTAGTTATAATGCTTCCAGGAAAATGAACAAGATTGTCTTCACTCTTATTCTCTCTCTTTAAAACCACAAATTTACTTGATGCTATGTTTTTTTTCTTTTCAAATAAGAATTCCTTGCCAATTTTAATAAAAATCCAAAGCAATTGGCAGGCATTGATATTTCCTCTCTCCTCTTCATGTCTTATGAAAATGACCCTCCAATATGGCTCTGTGTAATTTACTTCTCCATTTCTGAAAACACCATGATTAACATTAACACTGTTTTGAGAAATAGGAGTTTAATCTGCTCATTGGCTAGCTTAGCAGTCGACCTAAACACTATTCAATACTCTCTCTGGTTACAGGAATTTCACTTCTATTATATCCTTGCTTGTAGAATATCAGACTTTTATGTGTTCTTTTAACAGGACAGTACGATGACACTAATTTATTAAACAACTCTACTTTTCTAGAAATTTTACTAGACAATTCTTTCATTTAATTATCACTGTAATTTTTTTTTTTAATTAGAGAATTAACAGGGCTGAGATTCAGCTGGTCCACCCTAGTATGGTTACACGGATTGTTTTGAGCATCGCTATCCCATTTCTAAAATGAGAACTATCTAGAGATTAATGACCTTACTCAAGATAGTTCAGCTAGTGGCCAGCTGAACTAACATCTGAACCAACCTGTCACACCATGCCAAGTTATCTCAGATTACTTCACTTTGCAGGAGGTCAGTGGCTTTCAATGGGCAGTGAGTGTTTCAGTTGGAATAGCAAATATAAGTGTAATTTTTTGATACAAAGACTGGAAAAGAGCAGTAGATTAAATTCATCTACCAGAGTATCAACTAGTGCAACGAGTTGTGCAACTAATGATCAAAACCAGGACAAGTTCCCATGACCAAGAGAAGAAATGTGAGTAACTTTCTTGCTCTCTGGAGTATTTTCCCTCCTTCCCTCTCTTTCCCTTACTTTCCCTCCCTTCCCTTCTCTTCTTCTTTTCTCTCCACTTTTCCTTCCTTCCTTCCTTCCTTCTCCCTTTTTCTTCTTCTTCTCCTCCTCTCTCTCTCTATACATATATACATATATGTGTGTGTGTATATATATATATATATATATCTTCTTCTTCTTCTCCTTTTTTTCCCTACTTATACTGAAAAAAAAAATACAAGGAGAAATTGCATTTGGCTAAGTGGGCTGGCAGTTGTTAATGTGGTAAATTTTGAGTTCTAGTCACCATATTATGGTCCATGGGCCATATCTTTCTTGCCATCTGTTTTTATATGACCACATGAGTTAAGAAGGATTTTTACATTATAAAATGGTTTAAAAAGAATCATTCATGACACATAAATATTATGTGAAATTTAAATTCAGTGTCCATAAATAAAGTTTATTGGAACACAGCCATGCTCACTTATTTACACAGTGTTTCTGGTTTCTGTCCCATTACAGTGCAGAGCAGAGTAATTGCAATAGAGACCACATGGCCCAGAAAACCTAATTATTTACTATCTAGCCCATTATAGAAAAGTGCGCTTTTTTAGAGGACTAATCTTTTTTTTATATATATATAAATATTTATTTTTTATGTTAATAAAAATGTATTGAAATCCTACTAATTGTACAACCTATTTTTGGTGATGTGGATATATATATATATATATATATATATTTTAAACATCTTTATTGGAGTATAATTGCTTTACAATGGTGTGTTAGTTTCTGCTTTATAACAAAGTGAATCAGTTATACATATACATATGTCCCCATATCTCTTCCCTCTTGCGTCTCCCTCCCTCCCACCCTCCCTATCCCACCCCTCTAGGTGGTCACAAAGCACCGAGCTGATCTCCCTGTGCTATGCGGCTGCTTCCCACTAGCTATCTATTTTACGTTTGGTAGTGTATATATGTCCATGCCACTCTCTCACTTTGCCCCAGCTTACCCTTCCCCCTCCCCGTATCCTCAAGTCCATTCTCTAGGAGGTCTGTGTCTTTATTCCCGTCTTGCCCCTCAGTTCTTCATGACCATTTTTCTTTTTTTTAGATTGCATATATATGTGTTAGCATATGGTATTTGTTTTTCTCTTTCTGCCTTACTTCACTCTGTATGACAGACTCTAGGTCCATCCACCTCACTACAAATAACTCAATTTTGTTTCTTTTTATGGCTGAGTAATATTCCATTGTATATATGTGCCACATCTTCTTTATCCATTCATCTGTTGATGGACACTTAGGTTGCTTCCATGTCCTGGCTATTGTAAATAGAGCTGCAATGAACATTTTGGTACATGACTCTATTTGAATTATGGTTTTCTCAGGGTATATGCCCAGTAGTGGGATTGCTGGGTCGTATGGTAGTTCTATTTTTAGTTTTTTAAGGAACCTCCATACTGTTCTCCATAGTGGCTGTATCAATTTCCATTCCCACCAACAGTGCAAGAGGGTTCCCTTTTTAGAGGACTAATCTTCATCCTCAAAATCTTCACCAGTGCTTGGAATTCAACCATTAGACCTTCCTATTTTGAATGGAGGGATAATTGTTTATTAAAATACAGGTTTTTCTGCAAGGCAAATACAGTTGGCTCTTGAACAATGCAGTGGGTAGGGTGCCAACCCTCTGAGATGTAGTAAAAACTCTGCCTATAATTTATAGTTGTCCCTCCATATCTGTGATTCTTTGGTGTTTGTGGTTCCGCATCTGCTGATTCAACTAACCACAGATCATGTAGTACTGTAGTATTTACTACTGAACAAAATATACATACAAGTGGACCTGTGCAGTTCAAACACATGCTGTTCAAGGGTCAATTGTATTCCTATTATTCATTTAGAATTAGTAAGGCTAATAGGAATACAGTCCTTAAATGCATCTAATGAATAGCTAGGACTAATAGTTGAAAGATTTGAGAGGGCATAGTTTTCTCTAGGCCATTATGAAAAGATGGGGTAGATAGGCTCTGACTGGGGTGCTGATCATAGGCTGAGAAATACAAGACACAGACATTTACTGCAGACTTAGGATTCAACCCAGGGCTATCAATTCCCCCATAGCCATGATCACACTTAATTTTCTTTTCTTTTTACACAATTTTGCTTAGGATTGGCTCCAATTACATTATTATAATATTAGCCTAACTCTTATATTATCACATTCCTGCTTACAATAATGAACTCCCTATCAGATCAGTTGGTTGAGTTCTTTTGTTTTGTTTTGTTTTTTTGCAGGCTGTAGTTGGGTGTTGACCCAGCCCAAACAGTTTTGATGTACTATATGGTTCCCTGGGGGATGGCTACGGGAAGTGATGACCCCAAAAATCATACTGTGTTCCACCTTTTACTTCCTCTTCCCCAGTCTACCAGGTTAAATCTTATGGAATTGTCATTTAAAAATCAAAAACATTTGAAGTTCAAAAACAATTTCATGAGATGCAACCTAATATATTCATTCTGAAAAGGTCTTTTAGAATAGGAAGGGGCTGAGTAATTCTCTATCTCAGCATGTTGTTAGGGGAATGGGTTGCAAATCAGACACTGGTCTTTCTTACTGCCAGTAGCTGGAAACACTTTCTTTACTACTTTCTATTTTTATCTTGAGCCACAAGTCCCTGCAACATCTATCATGTACACCTATTCTCCAAAAACCCAGTGGACCAGAATAAATGTTTTTATTAATTTAGCTATGATCTTCTATTACAATGACAGTCATATGATCAAATGTGTGTGTGGGTGTCCATATCTTTAATTATTTCCTAGGTTAAGGATGGAATGTGTCCAGATTCATTGGCCTTAACTCTCACACAATTTTCTGACCAAAATGCCATGAATCTCATATTGACTTCTTATCTAAAATTAGAGGCAATTGAAATGAATTTTAAGGTGTTTCATAAGACTCTTTTAAAAATAGTTCTTACCTCTGTTTGTAATTCTTCATAACATCCTTTTCCCTTCACAGCTACCCTGTGCGGGGCTATTTGTCTCTGCAGATTTTCTCATATCCTCGATTTTTTTCCCCTTTAGTTTTTCATTAATTCTGGGCTGCTGCTACTGGTCTAAATTGTGGTTTTACTTTTTCCTGGTTAAAAAAATGAAACAATATATAAGGAAAATTATCCATACAAATGACTCAATGTTTACAGATCTTCTGATGGAGAAAGAAAACGCCTGGCCTGATGGAGAGAGTTGGGGTCAGTGTGGACATTGAGAAAGAAAAAAAGATTTTCTAAATTATTTCATTTATGGGCTTCTGGGGAGAATCACTGTGGTGAAACTTACACAAAACCTGTCTCTGAACCTTTGCTGCTCACAATGTAGATTCATGGCTTAAAAGGACCAGATCTCTCAGTCAAGTTAGAGAAACAAGCAGCACTGAGCTTAGGTTAACCTACTGGTGATTTTAGCTTTCCATCTTCAACTCAACTGACAGTTAGCTGCCTTTTCTATGTTCAAGGTTAGATAGCAACCACAGGTATTTATGTTATGATTAAACTTCACAGACTAGATCATTGATCGTTTTACCGAAAATGCACTATTTAACTGGAAAGCAAATTTACTGACCCCTGTTGATTCTTTGTTTTCCTAACACCATTGTTGAAAACTTAATGGACATTCAGGATATGCATTTTAGCACTGTGTATTATATATTAAACAGATGCTACTAAATAGGACAATGACTTACCAAGGTGTGAAACCCTCAGTAAATCTCAACATTTTCTTTTTTCACCCCACGTATTGTAGATATGAAATATTCGATTAAAAAAAATGTTAAGGAAGAAAAGAGGTCAGAGAGAGTGGGATCTGTCAAAGGACGGGGTGGTGAGGAATTCCAGCTCCATTTTAAAAAATCTCAGTGGTGTATAAATGTATCAAGAAGCAGAAGTGCACAGTGTATAAGCTGCCTAGACCCTGAGAACTGGCTTGGCGGTTTTGTCAATCAACCTATCCTCCGACTGTTGATCTGAGAAAGAGACCCGGCCATTACACAAGCAGACAAGGAAAATAACTTTAATTTATAGAAGAGATTGAAAATATTTCAGAAGGGTGTTGGATCCTGAAGATTTTATAATTTTTGTTTCAAAACATTAAGGAAAACCCAATGTCCATGCTACTTAATCTGTTTATTTTACCAAATCATTACAATATACAGACTACATTTCGGCAGAGGGAAGACAGATGATGAGAAAGACAGATGAAATCCACTAATGAATGTACAGTTAATTTTGCATAGCAAACAACAAAATTAACTGATGCACAAATTACTGAGAGTAAGAGGTGGAAAGGGCCTGGGGTCCATTCACCTCCTCAGTAGTGCTTGGTAATCAGCAGCAGCTAGAGAAAGGGGATTTTTTGGTAGGGGGAACAACCAGTGTAAACACTGAAGTTGCAGAAGGGTGTGTGTGTGTGTGTAATGGTGAGAAGCTATTGATGTGGGGTGAGTAAGGGGAGAGCAGTAGAGGACATGACACAAAGAGCAGGGAACCAGAACACAGGAGGCCTTAGGCCACACAAGTCTGATGTCAGGACCTGCAGCTTCAGCCCTCACTGAATGCATGTTAGAAATGCAAAATCTCACCTTGACCCATTGAATCACAGTCTGCATTTTAACAAGGTCCTCAGGCATTTCTCAGACATATTAAAATTTAAGAAACACCGTGGATGTAAGACTTTGGCTTTTACTTGGGGACAATCGTTGGCTGCCCATTGGTAGAATGTGGGGACTTTAAAAAATAATGATACCCTACTGCCACGCCCAGATGCTCTGGCTTAGTGGGTTCAGGGTAAAGTCTGAGCATTAGTATTTTAAATGCTCTTGCTGATTCTAATGGACAGTAAGTTATTTGGCTGCTCCAAATAACATGATTTGATTTTCCTTTACAAAGGATTAGTCTTGTTGCTAGCAGAGGTAAGATGGCATGGGGACAGGAGTAGAAATAGTTATGAATAAAATGGGCAAAAATCCAATCCATGCCAACGAGAAAAGATTTTAAAATTGGTTTGGA
Source organism: Balaenoptera musculus (assembly GCF_009873245.2). Lineage (NCBI taxonomy): Eukaryota > Metazoa > Chordata > Mammalia > Artiodactyla > Balaenopteridae > Balaenoptera > Balaenoptera musculus. The sequence continues at coordinate 14,303,543 of NC_045790.1, read as the reverse complement.
ATTATATGAAGAAAAATATGTAACTTTATTGAGTATACATTAATAAGGATTTAGAAAAAAATAAAGTGGAAATTCATACTGTCATCTTAGGAAGATCCAAATGGTAAAGGTGTCCACCCTGTTTTTACTGATATATTTATTTAATTCAATTCTCATCAGAATTCCATAAGATTTTGTTGAAACTTTATAAAATACTTCTAATCCTCATCTAGATGCATTGAAAGTATGAAAAGAGGGACCTACATTTTGATAAAGAAGAATGAATTATAGAAAGTAGTGCCAGAAAGTGTTAAAACCTAACAACCTACAGTAACTATTTCAATAGATGTATCAGTGGAGATACAATTAAAAGTCAAGGAATAGAAATAAATATATGTAAGAATTTAATATTTTCAAAAGGTGATATTTCAAATTGATGCTAGATTACTCATTTGGGATGTTCCTATCTCATACATTTAGATAAGCTCCAGATGGAAGTATTAAAGACATATATGTTAAAGAATTCCCACAAAACACAACTAGAAAAATATTGTGCCTATGCATATATATATATGTGTAAATATATTTTTGGAGTGGATGAGAATTTTTCAAAGCATGATAAAGGCAGAAAGCATAAAGGAGAAAATGAGTTTGCTTAGACAAAAACAATTTATACATGTCAAAATAACCATAAATAAATAAAATACAAACAAGACCCTGTGGGAAATATTTGTCACATATGTGTTAGTCAAAGGGTCATATATATATATATATATATATATATATATATATATATATAAATCTTACAAATCAGTAATCAAATTGATAAATACTCCAGTATACAATGTGAAAAGGTTACCCAGAAAATACAGAAGAAAAAGTACTAATGGAGAGTAAACATACTAACATATGTCCAACCTCAGTGTATTTTCAAGAAATTTAAGTTAAAAGCATAATGTAACATTTTTTGCCTGTTGAATTGAAAAGTATTTTAAAATTATTTCATATTAAAATAATGATACTTAATCTGGTAAAGAATATAGCAAAATAAGCATTCTCATATACCTCTTTTCAAAATTGGCATATCTGTTAATCCAAATAATAATTTTATGGGAATTTTTATTAAGACAATAATTATTACTGTAAATAAAAATTTAGCCCCAATATATTTTCAGAGTATATTTTTAAAGAATAAAAAGTTAGTAACATAAAAATTTTATAATTGTTCAGTATTTCAGTAATTTAAGATAGATCTGAACAATGTAACACCATATAGACATATTGTAGGAAATAGTCAATATGACTGAATGTTGAAAGAATGCATGTTCTAAATTAATATTTGACAAATAGATATACTTACACATACTATTAAGTAAAAACTGTATTTGAAGATAATACATGCAGTTTGAATTAAAGATATTTTTTCGTAGAAAAAAATCTGGAAGTGCCAAAATTTTGGGAAGTCATCTTTGAGTTATGATTTCTTTATATTTCTGCTTATCTGTATTTTCTAAATTTTCGGTAATAAATATATATTTTTTTGAAAAAATAAATTTTCTAGCTTGGAATAATTTTAGATTTACAGAAAAGTTGCAAAGAAAGTGGAGTTCCTATGTAACCTTCACCCAGTTTCTCTTAATGTTAATATATATATATATATATATATATATATATTTTAATTTTATTTATTTATTTATTTATTTATTTATTTATTTATTTATTTATTTATGGCTGTGTTGGGTCTTCGTTTCTTTGCGAGGGCTTTCTCTCTAGTTGTGGCAAGTGGGGGCCACTCTTTACCGCGGTGCGCAGGCCTCTCACTATCGCGGCCTCTCTTGTTGCGGAGCACAGGCTCCAGACGCGCAGGCTCAGTAATTGTGGCTCACGGGCCCAGTTGCTCCGCGGCATGTGGGATCTTCCCAGACCAGGGATCGAACCCGTGTCTTCTGCATTGGCAGGCAGATTCTCAACCAGTGCGCCACCAGGGAAGCCCTTAATGTTAATATATTATAAAACTGTGATACATTTGTTAAAACTAAAATGTTAACGTTTGTACATTACTATTAACTAAACTACAGATTCTTTTTGTATTTCACCAGTTGATCAACTAATGTTCTTATTCTATTCCAGGATCTAAGCTAGGATACCACATTGCACTTAGTGTATTACTTTTCTAAAAAAGATAAAGCTTCCAAAACTCACTGAAAAATAATAACAACAACAATATAAAACCTCCTAATTGAGGAAAACTGTAACATTCAAGCGTAAAATGGGCTTTTTCTGGGCTCTATTGGTCAAGAAAAAGAGGCAAGGATGATAGGAAACGTAACAATTCATTGGCTGACACTATTTCCCCTACATCCTTGAGGCAGGTAATTGATGGCAATATGGAAATTGGGGGGAGATATTTACATAGTTTTTCAAGGAACCTGATAGAAAAACATATATTTCTCTGCATGACAGCTATCTATAGCAACAGATCATTAGCCTGGTTAAAACTATATTGACCACGTATACTTCTTTAATCCTGCTCAGAAACTGCCTTTATCTGTCATACCTTATTCATAAGGAATTGAAAACTGGTTTATTAAATGCAATTTGGTACACTTTTGTGTTCTGTGGGGGGAAAACAAGAAGAGATATTTGATGTTTAGGAATACCTGTGGCTTAAAGAAGTACTTATTGTCAACTCTTATTTAAAAGGAATCAAATTGTGTTGGTTGATTCCATTTCTCTTGCTTGGCTCCATTAGAGACAAGAAGCTTATCTTTGTAAGGCAGCCAACACAAGACTTTAAGACAGAGTGAAGTTTTAAGGGCCGTTCAGGTTTTGCATATCTGAGAACTATCTTATCAATGCATATGACACCCAAGGAACTCACTCATTTCATGTCCTGAAGCCTGAATTTATTCAGTGAAAAAATAAGAAGTATTAGGTGATCTCTTTTTTTCCCAGCTGCAGTGCTCCTTGCTCTGAGATAGGACCAGTATCTCAGGATTTATCTGGCCTCATGAAATAGAGAGGATTCGACTGGAAAAATCCAAAAACTCAACCTCATTGACTTAGAAAGCCTTCTTTCTACCAGTGTTCTTTCATTTAGTGGGATGATAGGGAATTGCCATTGTGGAATGAAGCTATATAGCTGAATGTCAGATATGTTTATTAGGCTCTTTGATGCCTAAAACAGGTTGTTGGCTGACATCTGGTATAAATCCGCTATGTTGATTTCCCTGGTACCCCATCCTTTGCAATTGTTTCTAAGCTGTTTTATACCTAGGCAGTCTAATTCTGGATAGAGCATAGGTAGTGAACGATAGACTCCCAAGCCTATGCAACAATAAGCATTGCTGAGGCAAAGGCACACTTGTAAAACCAATCTTGCTTAGGAAGCCTTGCTGTGTGATGGACCCACACAGACTTCAGCGTAAGGTAGAGCTGGGTGTAATTCTGTCTCTGTCACTTACGTGCTGTGGGATTTCAGGTTTGTTCCTTACCCTCACTGATCTTTCACTTCCTTATTTATTAAGAGGAGATCCTATATCCTTTGCAGAATTATGAGGATTAAATGAAATAATGTCTATAAAATATTTGATACATAATAGTCATTCAATTAATTATTCTCTTTTTGGTCCTGCTTCTTCCCTGAAAATCATGCCATCTTGATCCCAAAAACATAATTCTTATGTAATCATATTGTTTTGAAGCAAGGAAAGGGTAAAATGAAAATAACAACACCTCAGTATTTCCCAGTAAAGTCAAGTGACTTGATAGTTTGGGATGTGAACATAAAGATATGCCCTTTTGGATCATGGGGTCTCAGAAAGGTGGGGTGAAATTATTCTGTGATTTAAAGCTCCCATCAGTCTGAATTTCCAGAACTAGTTACTCTGTAGAGGCTTTGTGCTGATAACTCAGTTTCTAGATTCATTTGATCAGTTTTCCCACTAAGCCAGAAATAAATGAATCCCAAATGACTTCAAGCTATTCTAGGACGAGTGTCATTTTCCTTAAAGCCAGTCATTACACCTCTTCCCCTGAAGTGTATCTCACATTTTTCCTGCCAAGCAATTTCTGTAATAAAGATTACAAAAAAATGAAAAAAAGTGTTTATTTTCAAAATATTCCTAGCTACTCTAATTGAAAGAAGATGAAATGTAAAAACATCAGGTCTAACACTAATATGATGTAGTTATGAAGCTCTAAAAGAATGTAAGAATGAAAAAAGAGAGAATTTAATTGTATTTTATTAGAAGAGAATAATTTTGTGCTATAAATGCACTCTTTAAAAACTAATGCACCAGTTCTTAATCCTCCATACATCTAAAAACTAGATGGATTGTTTAATTTGAAATGTGAATTCTTAGGTTTCACTAACAAAGATCCTGAATCAGTGGGCTGAGGTGGTACCCCTGTAATATTCCTTTTAAGAAGGCATCCGGTGGATCTCATGTAGCTTTCCTTTATACTATATTTTGTGAAACAACTGGAGAATGGAACTTTGTGGTGTGCAGGTCTTCGAGTAATTCAGCTCTACTTCTTCTCACAAAATTGCCCTATCGGCCTACAATTCTGAATTGTTTAAATCATCATTATTTCAGCCTTCCACAATTCCAGTATTCCAAGGAGTTCAAGATGCTCTGAACTTAAGAATGAAGCCAAGGTAGTTTAAAAATTGTAGAAATAGCAAACATCCTTATTTAGGGTATACAGAAATGTCTCCATTATTCAAAGAAAACTATGGAGACTGCTCAGAGCTAGCACAATGAGTTAATGAGAAACACACTTGACTAAAGTTACCTAGAGATGTAACTGAGATTAGAAAATTGCATCTTGTATATTGGATCTAGCAGTAAGTTTACTTAAAATTTTAACCTAGAGACTGGTAGTACAGACCAGAGCTTCTCAACGTGTGTTCTGTGGACTGATGTCCATCCTTGAACTGTTTGTTACCAATTGGTGACAGAATAAGTACAGAAATTAAGATTAATTTTTCAGAAACTTTAATAGTCTTTTGAAAGAGTAATTTTATGTTTGTTGTATTTAGTAGGTAAAATAAATTAGGCTTGCATTTTGTACATCTTTTCTTACTTACACTTTTCCAGTAATTCATTTTGATTGAATTTACAAGGTTATTGGACCATGATGTATTGGAGATGTTAAATAAAATTGTTCTCTCACCACCAATAGTTTGAGAAGCACTGGTTCTAGATCACCTTATTTGTAGTTATCCTTGAGATGGTTATTTAAAATTACTCAGAAATTGACCATTTCTTCTACTTCCTGACTCACACCATTGTTGTTCCCAACCCTGTTTATAACTAGACAGTGAAGATAAAGGGAACTATTAATTATATTTATTATAGTATATCCACTTTGTTCCAGAAAGGACTTAAGGAGTCTGGCTCGGGGGCTAAGAATGCAGAGATAGAGTGAGGCTCTCTAAATTTGGAAGACATTTTCTGTTTTCAAAGGAAGGTTTTAATGGCCTTTGGATGGGGGACCTCCTTGTTTTTCTCCCACCCTCTGACAGATGATTAGCAGATGGGAGCTGGCTTTGTCTGTCTCATATTTGGATTTATGTGGGTCTCAGCTCTGGTTCATGTTTTGACTATGTGTAAGGCTACTTATCAAGTGGAACACAGAAAAAGCTACTCTGAAAATTAAGTATGAATCATGTCCTGTATTATTTACTAGTTAACCAGGCCTATGCATAACTTACAACTCCCCGAAATTAAATTTGGGGAGAAGAGAAACTTTACCTGTTAACACTGATGACAAAGTACACCTTTATTACATTTCTGAGTCTCATTCCCCACCTGGCAACTGTCCCATGTAATGAAGTAGATGGTGGTAGGGAGTCCCCAAGCCCAAGGTCAGCACTTTCAGAGTCCATTAGATTCTACCTATTAACCTGTAATCACTAGGCGGGTCTAACTCCTGATTTTCCAATAGATGCTTCCATGTAATACTGCAAATACCATAATTTTCTATGACCCTGTGTTAGTTTCTTATTTCTATTGAAACCAATTAGCACAAATTTACTGGCTTAAAACAAATATATTTATTCTTACAGTTTTGGAGACCCGGAGTCTGAAATGAGTCTTATAGGGCTAAAATCAAGGTGTCAGCAAGGCTGGTTCCTTCCCAAGGCTTCAGGAGAGAATCTTTTCTTTGCTTCTTCCAGCTTCTGGCGGCTGCCATCATTCTTTGCCTCGTGGCTGCAACCTTCCAATCTCGGCTTCTGTCATCACCTCATCTTCTCCTATTCTGTGGTAGCATCCCCCTCTGCCACTCTCTTTTGAGGACACGTGTGTTTACATTTAAAGCCCACCTAGATAATCTAGGTGGGCTTTAAATGTAAACATAATTTCCCCATCTCAACATTTTTAACTTAATCACATCTGCAAAGTCCCTTTTGCCATATAATGTAACACAATCACAGATTCCAGGGATTCAGACATGGACATTTAAGGGGGCCATTATTTAGCCTCCCACAGGCCCCAGCAAAAATCCCTTATCCCCTTTTCCTCTTCCCATTACATTTTTGAGATGTCAAAGCAGAGACTACAGAAAAGCGGTTAAGACTACAGACTCTGTAGGCTTAAACTATGTAGGTTAAAGCTAGACTATTTGGTTCAAATTTTAACTCTGCCACTTATAGTCTCTGTGAAATTGACCTGTTTGTGCCTTATTTACCTCATTTATAAAATGGATAATAGGACTTCCTAAGCTTATTATGAGGATTAGATGAGTTAGTTTATGCAAAGAACTTAGAAGAGTATCTGGAAATGTAGTAAGTTCTCAATAAATGTTAGCTGTAGCCAGTATTACTAAGCAAATATATATTGTCTCACCCTGGTCCAGGCAGTGTGTGAGAGCCCAGGGATTTTTTTCATATGTATTACACCATTTCATACTCATAATAAAAGCTGTGGTGAATATTGAGAGTTGACTTACTCAACCTTTATTCCATCTACTTCTAACATGTCTGTCTTAGATGAGTTCCGCAGGAAACAGATTCTAAGGTGAATATTCATATTCAGGAAGTCGGTATTGGAGTGACCATGAGATCAATAGTTGTGGAGAATAAAGGGCATAGGATTGGGCAGAGACAGGAATTGAACTGTGAGGCTGTCACAACAAAGGACTCAGTCAATTACATGAGGACCTCTGGAGCTGGGATGACCTTCAGAGGTATCCTGCCTTGAGGCAAAGGGTCTGGCTCTTTATACCCTCATGGGGACCAGTAATTATGGGGATGCCCCAAATTGCCTTGCCAAAAGTGTCCTCCTACACTAGATGTGCTGTAAGTCCAGCATCTCAGGGTCTTACACTGCCTTCCAGCTAGAGGGCTGCATATGATTTGGATTCTAGCAATGAGAGTATTGCTGGGAGGTTTTGATTCAGAACTGAGTTAAGGAGGGGGAAAAGCAGATGGTAGACATTCATCTTGCTGAGTAGGGCTGTGTCACAGGCATGGTGGTTTTTGGTTGGCAGCTTCATTATATGGCACCTTCTTTCATTGGTGGTGACAGCTCTCCTGCCATCATGGCAGAGGCAGTGTGACGTTGGGGACTGGGAAGTGTTTCAGGAAGTCAGCCTAGAGCTGGCTCTTCCAGCTTTCCTATGATTTTGTAAGCCACTTAATAGTACCTGATAATAAATTATCTCTGCTTAATTTAGTCAGAGGCTAAATATTTTGCAACTGTACCCTAACCAATTATAATAATCTTCCCGTATTTTGTTTCATAGATAAATAAACTGAAGTCAGAGAGGTGCAGTGATGTGCATAGGATCAGAGCTTGTAAGTGGCGAAGCCCAGATTGGAATCTAGACACTCTGGCTCCAAACTCTAATAGCAAGGTTACAAAATACACGTTATGGGTACCATCACTCCAACTCTCTTCCCTTGTCCAGAAATGGACTCACAATCTTTAGCACAAAGCTCTATTCATTGATAGAAGTCAGCATATAGATAAAATCTATGTTTAATTTAGCTCGATATCACACAATATATAACTTCACTAAAGTAGGAAGTCTTGTTTCTTGGTTCTCTTCCTACCTTTCTTTCTTTCCTCTTCTCTTTTAATACGTTTCATGAGTTCTTCCCAGTCTATGCTCTCAGAGGTCAGCCGTTCTCTTCTGGAAAGATGTTGTCAATCGAATGTCTTATCCTCATACCAGGGATCTTGACACTTAAAGGAAGATCTTCAAAAGAAAGAAGACAATGCTTAACCCTAAAGAAGAAACTAATAATGAAGGGGGAGTTCACAATACTTTAAGAGAGATGTTTCAATAATTTCTGGGGACTGGCACTTCCCCTAGTACAGCACTTTGCACAATTTTGCTCAATAAATATTTTTTGATTGAATGCTTTTCTAATTTGTCTGCTAATGGCTGTGTGGGCAATGGCAGAAGACTTGGATTCAAAACAAAGAACAGTATTAGGGTTAAAATGGTTTCTTCCAGGGACAGCTCCCAGGGTAATATTCTGGAGCATAAATTTAGCTTGGCTGATCTTTTGTGAAGGAAGTAGAGGAGTCTTTATTTATTTTGAAATGCAATAGCCAAGGATTCAGCCTTTGATTTCTCTCCAGATATGGTTGGAAGTCCTGAATAGGTCTCTGGGTGCCTTGATCTTGCTACCCCAGTGCGAATCTTCTTGGTGTCTCTCCTGGGTAGCTATAATCTGCCTTTGATCTCTCTATTTCTGAGGGTGTGTGTGCGGATATTTATAGTTGTACATTTGTTTGCTTCCTTCTATATGCCCAACTGATCCATTTTTCAGCTGGGGGTCAATAACCGAAAGCTATGACATTTGGTGGCACTGCCACCCACCCCATTCTTAAAGTGAACACATCTGTGTATTATATAAACAGGATGGCGTTACTCTCACTGGGGAATTTATACCAAAGCTCTGTGTTTTTTCAGATGTATTAAATAAAATTTTCCTTAACTACATTGGTGGTTTAACAATGGATTTAACCTAAAAGCGACCATATGTAGACCTCACCCAGTAGGACGCAGATAAAGGAGCTAACATTCCTTGAACCTTAATTATGTTAGTCACTGTGATAGGCATTTGAAATACACAAATTTTATTTAATCCTCACCATGTTTTGTGACATAGGCATTATTACTCTGAGACATAAAATAAGCCAAAAAAGGGTACAGAGATTGGAATCTACTTGTAATTGACTTCTCAGAACATCATTTTGCCTCCTGGTGGTCTGGGTAGGATGTCATGAATTCAACAAGTCAGTAATACAGACTTTCAAAGACCTTTATATATTAGTCCAAAGTAGAAAATTATTTTTTGCCCACCTTAGACACATTCAGAAAAAAATATATATTTATAAAAATAAAATGGCAAGCCTAACCTCACCAATTAATTGACAGTCTTAACATCCTATACTTGCTTATTTGAAAATTTTCTCCATAATAAGAATAGCTGAGTGATTTTTCCCTGTCCTACCTCCATGTCATATGAAGCAATGATAAAAATATTTAAATTACTTTTTGCAAAATCAAAACCAAAAAAGCCTGCTGGAGGTTAACTGTGGAGGTTTGCTGACCAGGTGTGGTTTTACCTTCACTCTATTCTTTCATTTATGTCCATGTAAGTGGAGGAAAAAGTGGACTTGGAGTGAGAAACCATGAATTCCTATGCCAACGTTGCATCAACTTGCTGTATAATTGGCAAAATATTTTACTTGTTTGGGCCTCTTTTTCCTCATCTGTAAAATGGGTAAATTGGGCTAAATGATTACCAATTCTCTCATACAGCTCTCCCAGCTGCCTGGAAGTGGGTGGAGCATGTTTTATAAAGGATATTTCACTTGATCTGAGTCTGGAAGAATGCACAAGAGTTCACCCACAAAGGAGAATTATGGCTGAGAGAGATAATAATAATACTGAGAAAGAAGAATACTGAGAGAGAAAACAGAATGTTCACCTCTACATGTATGGTGTCTTGGAGAATGGTGAGAAACTAAGACTTTGGGTAAAACACACACTGAGATGTGAAGAAATATGAAGCTGCAGAGGTAGGTTGGGGTGAATTGTAAAGTGCCTTGGATTATCATTTAAGGAGTTTGGATTTAATCCTGTATGTAGGAAATCGATGAAAATCTTTAATCCGTGCAAGTTATTGTCAGAGCTGTGCTTTAGGAAGATTTGTCTAACAGCAATACTGAGAATGGATTGGAGAGAGGAGAACTAAGATGGTAAAACAATAGGTTTTGCATATTAGTTGTCTAGGCAAAAAACAATGAAGGCTGAAATTAAGATTTTAGCAAAAGGAACATAAAAAAGATACGAATTTCTAAAGAGATATCTGGGGAACAAACATTTTCTTGTCATAATGATTTAAATTCTCTTGTATATTTCATAGATTCTAAATGCACAGAGTTTTAAAAAACATTTTTGAAAATGGGATTCATCTTATCATTGGTTTATCCTGATTTAAGTGGCACAGTATTCTGTCTTCTTTCTAAATGAACAAAAATAATGGTGAGTGAAGCAATCTATGGTGTCTTATAGATAATGAAATAAGATCAATAGTCGTCCAATTATTCCCTGTACAAAAGCCCTCTAAAATCCTCTAGTCCAGTTGAGATTAAAAAAAAAAAAAGTTGCCTTTCTTTTGTTAAGTGGAGCAAAATAAAAAACTAAAAATCAACTTGGCTCTCCTTAGTACATACAGGATCGAATTGTTTGTTTAACATATAAACCCATTCTCTGTTAAAACTGTTTGTATGTAAGATGAAGTCAATTTTCTTCTCTAAATGAAATAGCCAAGTAATGATTCCTGCTGAAGAGAAGCACCAAGGGATAATTTAAAAAAAAAAAAAATTGTCAGAAGCTCTAATTTTGAGTTCTGTGTTTGGGGCACCAGTTGTGTGACCTTAGACAAGTCTTTTAAGTCTTTCCAAGTTGCTCAGTCGTCTCACCGGTAAAATAGTTATAAGATCAGTCTCATAAAATTATTGGGGGACTTCCCTGGTGGCGCAGTGTTTAAGAATCTGTCTGCCAATTCAGGGGACACGGGTTTGAGCCCTGGTCCGGGAAGATCCCATATGCCGCGGAGCAACTGAGCCCGTGCGCCACAATTACTGAGCCTGCGCTCTAGGGCCCGTGCTCCGCAACAAGAGAAGCCACTGCAATGAGAAGCCCCCGCACAGCAGCGAAGCGTAGCCCCTGCTCGCCACAACTAGAGAAAGCCTGCATGCAGCAACAAAGACCCAATGCAGCCAAAAATACATAAATAAAATAAATAAATTTTAAAAAAGTTATTGGGAGGCTCAAATCAGATAACATATTCGCACGGATGACACAAAAGAAATTTCCCTGTTAATCCATTATCTTGTGTGAGTACTTCGTAAGCTTCAAATTACCATGCAAAACCTAGGTGTTAATTGCTGGCTATATCTGAATGCCCTCCTGGTGTGTTCATAGCCTATCTACGACCCAGTATCTCAGACCTCCAGAGAGTCGTCCTGTCTAACCTGTTTTGTGATTTGGCTCAGAAAGCACATTCTGGTGGCGGATGTGGTATTACAAATGTTCTGGAGGGGAGAGTGGTTTGCCAGGAAGTTTTGCCAATTGAAAGCAAAGTGAAAATTCAGAATTACGGAGGTTTAATTTCCTGCTGAATAATTCTCCACAAGCTGTGTAAACTTCACTGAACAAATACTCCGAATAAAATACCTTAGATGCTCTTTTCCTTTTTAATAAGAAATGTTCATATTATTTGAGAGTGGAGCCAAAGGAAGAAGGAGGTCTGGCGCTCCTGAGCTGAGTTTGTGTAAGTCATCAAGAATCCTGCTGTGCCTTCGACCTGTGGAGTTTGGAAGGTTGGGTGAGAAGAGTGGTTTTCCAAGGGCTTTTTTCCAGCCAGAGCCCCACGGATTGCCCATGGGCAAGTTCTCTGCAGTCTAACTTTATAGTTCTTTAATGAATTAACCTTTTATAGAAGATGCTTTAAAATAGCGCTTGAGCACCTACAAGGTGCCATCCTTGAATAGCAAAATAGGAGTAGTCCTTGACTTCCTAGAACACAATTTAGAAGAGGATTCAACCAACAAATATTGACATAAATAAATATAAAGGTGAAAACTTTGATAGGTGTTAGTTTATATCAGTGCATCAGAGAAAGATGCTTTCAAGAAAGGACATTTGAACTGGAATCTAAAGGGTAAATGGGAGTTGGCTAGCTGTCAAACACTTAGATGAATGTTTTAGTCAATGGTGGTCTTGTGTGCAAAGTCCCCAAAGTGGGGCAACAGCTTGGTGCATTTGAGAAGCTTGAATGAGGTCGGTATGGCAGACAGGACATAGTGAACATGATGGAGAATGGTACAATATGAAGAGAAAGCATCGGTTTCAAGATAGAAGCTCCCAATGACCTACAAGGAGAGTGGGAACCCACTGAAGAGTTTAATCAAGGGAATAACTTGATCAGATTATGTTTATGAAATCACTTTGCCTGCATGTGGAAACCCAGTGAAGAAGAGCAAACCATACAAGCAAGGAGACTAGTTAGAAAGCTCTTATAATTGAGGTGGACTAACTTGGTGACAAAGGTGATGAAGAGAAGTATACCACTCTCAGATGTGTTGGAATTCAGGATCCACATGACTTGGTTCTGAATTGGATGTGAGAAGTGATGGAGAGGGAGTGATCAAGGTGGAGTCTGAAGTGTCCTGCTTGAACACGAGCTAGGTTTATGGTGACGCCATTTACTGACTCAGTTACACTGAAGGAGGCAGGTTTGAGGGAAGAGACCCAGCTCAGCTTCCGTCATATTGAGTCTGAGCTTCCAAGACTCCCAAGTGAAGTCATAGAGTGCATGTTACATGCATGTGGTGCTTTTAGCAGAGTTCAAGGTTGGAGTTACAAATTAGGCAATTCATCAGCAGATGAACAGTCTTAAAAACCATGAAATGATGGGATTCCAGAGCATTGTCACTAAGAGAATTTGGGGCAAGCTCTTCCTTTGGAGCTAATGTGTTAAGATTAGTTGATGGAGTCAGGTTATTGGGACACAGGCCATGATTGAGAAGGTCAAATTGATCATTATAAAATGAGAGCAATTAGGAGTCAAGCTTCTGTTTTGTTTTGTTTTGTTTTTTAAGCAGCACTGTCTCTCATTTGAAACATGATAGATTTTTGATTAAACAAAAACCGTGTAACAGGCACTGTGCAAGACACTTTATAAACATTTTTTCCAATTTAAAAGTTTTTAAAAGTTTGTATTTTTATAAAATTTATATATGCATATAGGTTAAGGAGTCAAATCATTCTACACAGATTATTATAAAAGTAAGTTTCCTCTGCCCTACCGTGTCCCATTGCCCATTACTCATAGGCAAAAGCTTTCCATTCTTTTAGCTTTTACACTTGGTATCAACAAGTCTTGAACAACATGTTTATAATGTTAATTCTTGATTTTTATTATTGTTTTGTACTTTAAGGCATTGTATTTTGGCTTTTCTCTATAAAAGATGAGAATTTAGCCCTTTTTCATCAAGCTTCTCCCCTCAAACACAAAGGCACTGAGAACGTGTCCCCTCAAGTTATAGACAGTGTATAGTAGAGAGCATTTTAAAAGCCTCTCTGGTGGTGTTTGAATTGTCAGCTGGGTCTTGAAGTGAGAGACATGTCTTGGTGGGATGTGAGGGCATGGCAGAAACAGCTCACGTGGAGAAGAAACATCTCCCTGGAGAGGAGTGTAAGATACAGACACCTTGGAGATGACCATAGCACCTTGCATTCCAAACGGTTTATCTCTCCACAGTGTTTTTCACACTGACTCTCTAAAGGGTTCCTGATATTTCAGTGAACAAGGTTGGGTGGGTATTATTATTCAGACTTTTTTTTTCCTCAAGGAAGTAATTGAAGTTTAGAAAGCATGGCCCATTAAACCAAAATGAGTGGCAATGGTGGTCACAGGAATGAGAGAAATAATTGATAGCTAAATAGCCATATATCAAATTCCAAATGAACATATGGGTAATGTTCATGTTTCCAATAATCAAGAAATATAAATTATACACATGTATGTCCATAATATGTATATTACATGTGCATATAAATTATATAGGTGTATAACAGTGTATGTATCATTTCATTCACTGTGAAAATATCCTGTGTGTGTGTGTGTGTGTGTGCACGCATATGGCATAAATTGGTGCAAACATGGTAGGAAATATGAAAAGGTAAAATAATTTAGTTGGGAAGATCAGATTGTGAATGATGGATAAAAACTGATTTTCCCCTGCTATTATACAGTTACATTATATTTTCAAAACAAATTAAAAAGTGGTGGGACTTAATAGGTATTGAAACCAACTTTTAAGAGTTTTGGATTTTACACTGGAAATGCTACAGGCTCTTGTTTAGAGATCCACACAAATAGAAAATTTTAGAAGAAGTTACCAAGTGAGCATAATTATAGTTTAAGAGAGAGAATAAGGATACAGTCTCTCCCCACTTTCTAATACTCCCTTCCCAATTCCTACTTCTTTACATATTTCAAAATTGCAATTTGGGGAAGTATATTATCCAGTGAATCACGATTATCCTCGAATCAGCCATGTAAACTCATGAAGAGATTTACCACTGCCTCTCTTCAACACACAGCCACACACCCATGCTTTTGTCATGGTGCCCCTCTTCAGGGTAGTCATGATAATGCTTGCTGGGAAAAAGAAAGACTAGATCAGAGAGAGATTTATTGCTGTGAGTTAATCACGAGAGAAATAACTACCCAGATGAAGGTAAGGGTAAGGTAAGAATTTGAAGACATATATTTTCCCTGAAGTTTGGTTGGAAAAAAAAAATCAGTATTCTGAAAACTGCTTAATATGTGATGATTTCTGAAACTTCAAGGCAGTGTAGCAGGCATGAATTAACTTAGCAATTGGAAGTAGGGTTGAGAATGTCAACCCCCTTCTGTGCGTCTGTGAAAAATGCAAGGTGCCTTTAATGGATTTAAACATGAACTGTTTAGTGTAACATCCCTTGTGAGAACATAATGCCTGTAAATGTAATGAAAAGTCATGGGAGGCTAAATTGCAACTTATTAGCATAACTACTAGAAGAGTGAATTGAAGAAGAAATGTAACCTCCTTGGCCTGCTTCCATAATGGATATGACACACATTCAGATGGCAGCCCACACTCTGGGTCACACAGGTATAACCAATGCTCTGAAGGATCACAAGTAAATAGCGAGCTCTACTTTGTTCCCTGTGATATGCTTAGCTCTTGCTGATGAATGCATTACTTATTTTGTAATGCTAAGTGACTACTTAAAATGAATTTTTCTCCCTAATTAGGAATACTTCCCTATGTGCTCTACTCTCTCCCCAAGCGAAAATTTGATTTGGTGGGAAAGTTGCTTTAAGAATGTCTGCATGGACATATATACACTACCAAATGTAAAATAGATAGCTAGTGGGAAGCAGCCGCATAGCACAGGGAGATCAGCTCGGTGCTTTGTGACCACATAGAGGGGTGGGATAGGGAGGGTGGGAGGGAGACACAAGAGATAGGGGATGTGGGGATATATGTATATGTATAGCTGATTCACTTTGTTATACAGCAGAAACTAACACACCATTGTAAAACAATTATACTCCAATAAAGATATTAAAAAAAAAGGAATGTCTGCATGAAAAAAAGAACAGGTGTACAACTTAGAGTGATCCAGGAATTTTGCATTTTATTAATCTCTCATTCTCAATTGTTGTTGAGATGAGTTTTCACCCACCTTGAAATAAACCCTTTATGTCTTTATAGGCAGCAAGGACCTCCTACACCAGAATCTAGGGATGATTTAAGTTTCTATGTCACTGGAGTAGTGAGCAGAGCTTTATTGCCCCCAGGATAGGAGATAGGGGCATCAGTTTACGTTCACAAGTGAACAATCCAGGGGCTCTTTCTCTTAAGAAAATCTTGAGCTGTAGAATGAGGTGGCAGGGTACCTCATTTGGCTTATGGGAAAATAAGAGTTGAAGGCCATTGCACGTTTGGTAGTGCATCTTTCATTGGGGGTGACCTTCTTCACACATCCTCCCTCCCACAGTGTGTAAACCTTTCTCCCTTTGTTGTGGTTTTTACAGTCGTGGCAGAAGTCAAATGGTTGAAGAGAATTAAAATGTTCTCAGTGATTTCTTTCTCAACAGGCTCTTCAAGTCCATCATATGTCCAGCCAGTACTATTTTCAGGGTGACATGTGTTTGTGCTTTTTTTGGGTTGAATATCCACAGTCTGGCCTGTTTCCCTGGCTATTAGCCCCTTCCTTCTTCGCTCTTCCAGCAGAAACAGAGCTGCTTTTCACCTCTTTGTGACTTCCTAAGGACAAGTGCCCAACCACAATCTCATAGACTATGTATCTCCACCATAGGAAAATTCAAATTTAATACACACACTCGCATGCATGCACGCACATACACGCCCTAGGTCCTTGCTGCCTATGGCTGCAGATCAGGATTCGACCCAATTTTTTCATTTTTTTTAAAGCAACTCTCTTTGAAGGGATAATCACCTATTACTCAAAGCCTCCATTTTTTTGATCAGTCACATACATCAGGGTGTGTGTGTGTATTTAAATCTGATGAGCGTGAATCTAGTCTTCCTACAAAGGATGTTGAGTGCCCTCCTTTCTATAATGCTAACTCCTCCCCACTTATCCCCAAGGGTACACCTTCCTGCCCCCTTGCCCCACCCAGACTTGTGCATATTGAGTTTGAATCACTTTATGCTTATTGGGTACCTACTTTTCTTGTGAGCATTCCATTTACGTACATTGCCCATTGTTCTACTGGAGGTATCTTTCCTTAGTGTTTTGTTTATTTATGCTAATCTATTTTAATTTCCATTTTGGATGATCCTTCTGTGACTTAGCTCAGATATTTTGCCAGAATGTGTTACACAGTCAATCTCTTCTTTGATTTCACCTGGGATGTGATGAGCTTTCTCAATTTCATAGAGTCAGATTTTGCTTGAAAAAGTTTCACTCTATTATATCTTTGATTGTCATTTGGGTTCCATACATTCTCATATGGTCAATCCTAATGATTCATGGATGCTGTATTTGTGAATTTGCCTACTCAGTGAAGTTTATTTGTAACCTTGAAATCAACGCTTGTGGCACTTTTATAGTCATTTGCGCACATTCACATGCACAGAGCAACAAAAAATTTCAGTTCCTCATGATGTGGAGGTTCTCAGCTGAGATAGACAAAGCAACACTCTGCCTTTTTGTTTCAGCTCTCATACTGGAAAACAGTGTTCTTTTCATGGTGTATTTAATGCCACATTTTTTTACATTTTGCTTTTTTTGTTGGTGATTTCTCTGTTTACAATGGCACTCAAGCATAGTGCTGTTTAGTGTCCCAACATGCAAGAAGACTGTCACGTGCCTTATAGAGAAAACGAGAGTTTCCAGGCAGGAATTATAGTGCTATTGGCTGTGAGTTCAATGTTAATTAATCAACAATATATATTAAATGAGGTATCTTTAAACAGAAATACACATAAAAATGTTATGTATTAATCAGTTGACGAATGTGTCCAGAAGCTCACGGGAACCTAACTCTGTATTTCCCCTGGGAGCAATTGTCCAGGATTCACTAGTTCAGTGTTCAGAATGACTTTATAGAAAATAACTACCACAAATAGTGAGAATTGACTGTATATTTTTCAGACGCATTGATATTTTGAGCCTGTCCTCTCTTTCTACCATTTCCCTTGCTTGTTAACCTTTTGATCTCTTAGATTTCTTTGTGAATTTTCCTAACTTGACTCCACTCAATTGATTCAGTTTTCTTTTTTACAGCATTAAATATGCTTTTTTTACTACCTCCAGTAAGGACTATCAGCCTTCTGTTTTGTTGTTGTTGCTGTGATTTTTCATCTGTTTGTATCTTTCTGGCTATTAGTGTGAAATATCTGAAGTCTTACCAGAGCTTACTGAAGAGATGTCATTTTGAACTAGAAGTCTGCTGATTATTCTGGTTTTGTTTTCAGTTGTTTTGTGTGTCATGAGACTTAGTATATCATAATGACATGCAGACACAAAGATATTATCTTCATTCAATTTCTTCAATGATAAAAAGGGCTACCCTAGATATGTCAAGCAGTAAAAAAAAGGGTCATTTTCCCTTAAAATTGACTTAATTATTCACCCCCCCCCACTATGGTTCTACTTTTAGAAAATTAAAGCCAATGTTTATCCTTAAAATTAATGAATCCACAGTAACATCACTCCTTTTTTAGTATGAGGTGAAGTGGGGATGAGGCAGGAAAGACAGCCGTGAGATTCTTTTACCACAAGAAACTCACCTTTATTGATCCTTGTCAGGCATTTAAAACACTATCTTAATAATTACACAAACCAAATAGTATAGGCATTTATACACTCAGTATAAGAGTAGTTAAGAGCTGGGGTTTGGAGGAGACTTCTTATATTTTAGCCCTGGTTCTGTTACTTATAAGAATAATGATGAGCTCTACCTTATAAGGTTATTATGAACATTGCATGAATTAATTCATGCAAAGCACCTACAAGAACTCCTGGCACTTATGTTCAGATATAAGTGCTATTTTTTTGTAAAGAAAATATTTTTAATCTTATAATACAGTACCTTAAAAGTACAGTAGTACAGTACAACAGCTGGTGCTTCTTAGAAGTACCAGCTACCTCACTGCTACTTTTACGCTTGCTTCCGGACATCCTGGGCTTGAGATAAAGATACTGTACTACTGTACTCTATACAGTACTGTGAAGTATACAAAATAACGACCGTAAGTGCTACTTTTGGAACTGTAACAATCTTTCAAATGAACTCAAACTCAGAGAGATCAAGTAATTTTTTGAAGTCACAAAGAAAATAAATGGGAGCACCAAGACTCAGACCAAATTTTTCTGTCTTTAGATTCCTTATCTTTCTCGTGTCATTTACTGTCCCTTAAGATAAATATTACAACCTGTATTTGTGTTATAACCGTATGTGCGGCAGGGTTTCAGGGAGGCGATGATCAATGTGTTCTTCAAAATGGTCACTTACTTCTCAATAATGATAAAAATGATAATTGACAATGCATTTAAAAATATTACTGGTATTACATAAATATTTACATACTTACTCTGAAAATATGTGCTTTTCACTAATTTTTCCCTTTACTGGTTTGCACGTCACCTGTTGACCCTGCCATGTTGCAAAGATCTACCTTTCCTCCTGGCAGTTGGGATCTCCTTGACCTTTTTAGCTGGAGGGATGCACTGAGGCATAATCTCAGTAGATAGAGTCTTCTGTGCCATGACCCCTGTGTTCCCTTCTATGAGTAATTCAGGAAACCCATTTTGAAATCAGTGTGTCCCAAACACAGAACTTTACTGTCTGTCACCCCTTGCAAATATTGTAAAACAAATCTGGTTGTTGTGGAGATGTTGAAAATTGGTTCCCAGATCCTAAAGGCTGTCTCAGTGGCTCCAGCCCTCATGCCTAAATGGGCAGAGGTATAAGATAGCCAAAAGACTACAGTCTCTGGAATAATTAAAACCCTGGTCTGGCCATTCAATAACAATGTGACCTCAGGCAAATTAGTTAATCTCTATGACTCACAAACTTATCATTTAAAAAATACCATAATGATGCATATGATATAGAATAGTTGCAAATATTTAATGGGAAATATACATAAAGCATCCATCTATATGTCTGTATATTAAATGTATTCTTCTATTTATCCTCCCATTATAACTCCCACTGTCACATGTGTGTGAAGAGCATGCCTCACTTCTTAGAAGGTTAAGATGACACTGCAGCTTTCAAAAGGATTTAATAAAGAAAATAGGATCAAGAAAAGAATTAACAGGAGATGTTATTTCGGGATAATAGGCTCTAGGGTAAATGATGAGATTGAGGAATTTTCCCTGAATATTACCATCAATTTTTGACCCTGGTTTCCTAATTTAGGGGAGTTCTTCCCTGTTGTTCTGGGAGCATTGCTTTCATGGGGAAAGTATGTAGATGTGCTACTTCTACCATCATGTGTTTTAGACTGATATAGATCTGTATGTATATACAGTGTAACACTTCAATAATCAATGTAGCCACCTCAGTGAAAATAAGTCAGAAGAGTTTTTAGCATCATAGAAACACTTTATCTTAGAAAAAAGAATTCTTATAGCTTATTTTGGAAATAGAGATATGATCCCAAAATAACCAGATGAAAGATGAAAATAAGCATCCTTCAAAGTAGTGTCCTATTGGGGGTATAGGAAAGAATCACCTGTAGAAACTTAAAAATATACTGATGCCTGACATCAGGTCTCAGAGGTTCTTATTTGATTGGTGTGGGTGGGGCCTCAGTATCTGTATTTTGTTTTATAGCAGCTGTATTAATATAACTCACAAACCAAGCAAGGTATCAAGTGGATTCAAGCATGCATGCATGGCTACAGCTTTCTGCCATGGTTTTATAATTTTCATTGTTTCCCCTATTTTAAAGATAATGCTATACTAGTTATTTTTCTTTTGCTCATCCATGTTCAATGCCCACTCTTTCCTATCCTGATCTATGATCGGATAAGCTAATCTTTAGGGTATTCTTTCCATTGCTTCCCCCCTTGCAAAGGAATCAGTCCTTGGGCAACCTCTGAACTCTCTGGGATGTGCTAAGGATGCCCTCCTCCAGGCCTAGGTGTTGTAATACCTCTTGGCTCTTGTTAACTCAGAATATGGATTCTGTTTCTAGCCCCAGCTACTTGGTTTTCTTAAACTTAGTCAATACCATGTGTGATGGTTAATTTTATGTGTCAACTTGACTAGACTATGGAGTGCCCAGACATCTGGTCAAACATTATCCTGGGTGTGTCTTTGAGGGTATTTCTGGACGAGGCTAACATTTGAATCAACAGACTGAGTAAAGCAGATTGCCCTCTTGCTGTGTGGGTGGGCCTCATCCAATCAATTGGAAACCTGAATAGACCAAAATGGTTGAGTAAGTGGGAACTCCTCCTCCCTGACTACTGAGCTGGAAAATCAGTCCTTTTTGGCCTTCAGACTGGCACTGAAACGTTAGCTTTTCTTGGATTCTTTCTGGATTTCAGTCTGGAAATATGATCATTGATACTCCTGGTTCTCAAGACTTTGCACTAAGACTGGAACTACCCATTGGCTATTCTGGGTCTCCAGCTTGCTGGCTCCAGCTCTTGAGACTTCTCAGCCTCCATAATTGCATGAGCCAATTCCTTATAATAAATCTCTTTATCTCTCTCTCTCTCTCTCTCTCTCTCTCTCTCTCTCTCTCTCTCTATATATATATATATATATATATATATACATTCTATTGGTTCGGTTTCCCAGGATAACCCTAACTAAATATACATTGTAAATAACCACTTTATCAAACTCTCCTCAATCAACCATTTCTGATGAGCCATAACCCTGCCTCCTGATACATATACCTAATTCAATGAACTACGATGACTAATCAGTTATTCCACAACTGTCTTTTACTTTTAAATTAATTTTTATTGGACTATAGTTGCTTTACAATGTTGTGTTAGTTTCTACTGTACAGAAAAATGAATCAGCTATATGTATACATATATCCCCTCTTTTTTGGATTTCCTTCCCATTTAGGTTACCACAGAGCACTGAGTAGAGTTCCCTGTGTTATACAGTAGGTTCTCATTAGTTATCTATTTTATACATAGTATCAATAGTGTATATATGTCAACCCCAATCTCCCAATTCCTCCCATCACCTCCTTTCCCCCTTGGTATCCATCCATTTTTTCTCTACGGCTGTGTCTCTATTTCTGCTTTGCAAATGAGATCATCTATACCATTTTTCTAGATTCCAAATATATGCGTTAATATATGATATTTGTTTTTCTCTTTCTGACTTACTTCACTCTTTACGATAGTCTGTAGGTCCATCCACATCTCTACAAATGACCCAATTTCGTTCCTTTTTATGGCTGAGTAATATTCCATTGTATATATGTACCACATCTTCTTTATCCATTCCTCTGTCAGTGGACATTTAGGTTGATTCCATGTCCTGGCTATTGTAAATAGTGCTGCGATGAACATTGGGGTGCAAGTGTCTTTTTGAATTATGGTTGTCTTTGGGTATATTCCCAGTAGTGGTATTGCTGGGTCATATGGTAGTCCTGTTTTTAGTTTTTTAAGGAGCCTCCATACTGCTCTCCATAGTGGCTCTATCAATATACATTCCCACCAACAATGCATGAGGATTCCCTTTTCTCCACACCCTCTCCAGTATTTATTATTTGTAGATTTTTTGATGATGGCCATTCTGACTGGTGTTAGGTGATACTTCATTGTGGTTTTGATTTGCATTTCTCTAATAATTAGTGATGTTCAGCATCTTATCTTGTGTTTGTTGGCCATCTGTATGTTTTCTTTGGTGAAATGTCTATTTAGGTCTTCTGCCCATTTTTTGACTGGGCTGTTTGTTCTTTTGCTATTGAGCTCCATGAGCTGTCTGTATATTTTGGAGATTAATCCTTCGTCAGTTGCTTCATCTGCAGATATTTTATCCCATTCTGAGGGTTATCTTTTCATCTTATTTATAGTTTCCTTTGCTGTGCAAAAGGTTTTAAATTTAATCAGGTTCCATTTGTTTACTTTTGTTTTTATTCTCATTACTCTAAGAGGTGGGTCTAAAAAGATCTTGCTGCAATTTATATCACAGAGTGTTCTGCCTATGTTTTCCTCTAAGAGTTTTATGGTGCCTGGCCTTACATTTAGGTCTTTAATCCATTTTGAGTTTATTTTTGTGTATCATGTTAGGGAGTGTTCTAATTTCATTCTTTTACATGTAGCTGTCCAGTTTTCCCAGCACCACTTATTGAAGAAGCTGTCTTTTCTCCATTGTAAATTCTTGCCTCCTTTGTTATAGATTAGATGACCATAGGTGTGTGGGTTTATCTCTGGGCTTTCTATCCTGTTCCATTCATCTATATTTCTGTTTTTGTGCCAGTACCATACTGCCTTGATTACCGTAGCTTTGTAGTATAGTTTGAAGTCAGGGAGCCTGGTTCTTCCGGCTCTGTTTTTCTTTCTCAAGATTGATTTGGCTCTTCAGGGTCTTTTGTGTTTCTGTACACATTTTAAGATTTTTTGTTCTAGTTCTGTGAAAAATGCCATTGGTAATTTGATAGGGATTGCGTTGAATCTGTAGATTGCTTTGGGTAGTATAGTCATTTTCACAATATTGATTCTTCCAATCCAGGAACATGGTATATCTCTCCAACTGTTTGTATCTTTGATTTCTTTCATCAGTGTCTTACAGTTTTCTGTGTACAGGTCTTTTGCCTCCTTAGGTAGGTTTATTCCCAGGTATTTAATTCTTTTTGTTGCAGTGGTAAATGGGATTGTTTCCTTAATTCCTCTCTGTGATCTTTCATTGTTAGTGTACAGGAATGCAAGAGACTCAAAATTCAACACCCATTTATGATAAAAACTCTCCAGAAAGTGGACATAGAAGGAACCTACCTCAACATAATAAAGGCCATATATGACAAACCCACAGCAAACATTATTCTCAGTGGTGAAAAACCGAAAGCATTTCCTCTAAGATCAGGAACAAGACAACAGTGTCCACTCTCGCCACTATTATTCAACGTAGTTTTGGAAGTCCTAGCCATGGCAATCAGAGAAGAAAAGGAAATAAAAGGAATCCAAATTGGAAAAGAAGAAATAAAACTGTCACTGTTTGCAGATAACATGATACTCTACATAGAAAATCCTAATGAGGCCACCAGAAAGCTATTAGAGCTAATCAGTGAATTTAGTAAAGTCACAGGACACAACTGTCCTTTTGATTTTTGATTATATTTTATAAAAAAATTCCAGTAAATCTATATAAATTGACATTATTGACTTTATAAAATTATTGTGTTTTTATGCCAAAAGTAATCTACTGAGGAGTTTTATAGACATTTTAGAGCATTTTAGAAAATTAGCTTCTTTCTGCAAGTGTTTTGCTTTTTTTTATAAGTTCCAAATGTAGGAGTGGATTTGCTTTGTCATCATTCATTTCAATTTGTTTGTTGTCAACTCTACCAGGGCACTGGTATGTGTGGGTCTTAATGAAAATAGTTTAATAATTCCCAGTGGAAAGAGTGTCCAATTGTTTTAATTTCTTTTATCACAGCTGTTAAGGAGCTCTTTCATCTTTGCAGTGGATCAACTTTTGTTGCACTTGAAATCCTTCAGAATGAAATTTGGTCAATTCATGAGGAGAATATTGACCTTGGAATCTGTGGGCACTGATTAAATGTGCAGGGTCATGTAGGGAGAAAAGCTGAGTACTCTAGTGAGGGCTCCAGTGACTGGGGTTGTTGATCTACTTGGAAAAAACCTTGACTCTCATCTGGAACTTTTACTGAATAATCAATTCATTACACTCTTTGGTTGAATTCTCACTAGCTAGGTAAAATTTATCCAATATGAATCCCCACTGAATTTCTTCATTCTTGTCCAGAAGTGGATCAGTCATTTCAAGCAGTGAAGGTGAACACAATTCTTTAATAAGCTTAAGAGATATCTACCACTAGGAATGGTTCTCCCCTGATCATCTGTGTGATTGAGCAGAGTTATGCTGTTCTGTGTGTTTCTTCTCTCCAATATAAAACATAATTTCTCTACTACAAAAACATTTATGCAAAGATAGGTATAGGCTCCAGATATTAGGAAGGAACTTAGTTATTATCTAATGTATAGGTTCTCATTCTGGGAGCCATGGGTTGGACATTAGGGGTTTGTGAACCCATGAAATGTAAAATTTTGTAAATGTGTACCACATGGGGGAGGAGATGAAAAGCCATAAAATGCAACTGGTTGGTTGGTTTGTCTCTTGAGAAGCTCTCTTTGAATCTTCATCATCCATACAAAAATCTAGGGATCTCTTGTACAGCAGAAGGGCAGGTTCAGGTCACACACACACGCACACACACACACACAGAGTCCCTTAAAGACTAAGTCTTTCATTCATGTTCAAATGATGCAGCCCAACCCATACAGAGTCCAAAGAGTGAGGAGAAATTAGTGAGTTTGTTCCCTATTCAGAAAGGAAAGACCTCTCTCAGAGACAATTGGGGCATCCCATGTGGATGCATCTCTTCCAGTGGTGATCTCCTTACTTGTGTTCTAACTCCCCTTTTGCACAGTTATTTGGTCCTTTAACCTCTTCTTTTTCTCCAGAGTTCTTGCCTCCTTGTGTATTTCACTTGCTGGACAGGGCAAGGGGAAACTTCAGGTCCTGTGGGTAGAGGAATGTGAAAGGAAAGACAACAGGAGTCCTTGCTTTTGGATAAAATCTCTAAAATCAATCAGATATCAAGTTTACATATCAGCCAGGGGATCAAATTATTAAAAATACCTCTTGTTGTTAGCTTGCTCTTGGAAGGTACCAAAGTGGAAAATAGAAAATGTGAGAGGAGAGACATTTGTCCAGCTTTGTACATCCTTCTGTTGAGAAAATTTACCTATCAGTTTTGTGAAATTGTCAAAGGAATATATGATATGGAAGGATTTAAGAGCCACTGCTTAAATGGAAATTTCTCATTTTATAAATAAGAAAACTGATGTTCAGGAAAATGGGGGGAATTGCCCAGACTCACACAGGTAGAGACAGAGGGGTGGAACACAGCTAAAATGCACTTTTGCAGACTTTGTTTCTCATTTCAGCTCTACTTCAGAGATACACTGCTGACTCTAATATCACATATAAAAGGAGGTTTTACAAAATTTTTCTCAAGGAAGATGACATATAAGTTCAAGTTAGGGTTCTGATTAACAGAAGAACTACTCTTGAGAAGGCCTAAATCAAACCCCCCAGTTAGGGAATGCAGTTTTGGAACTGGTTTGTTTCTTAGGGGTGATGACTATGAATGACAGCTGCAAATGACCAGCATCTCAGTATTTACTCTGACCCATAATGGGAAAGCAGGAGTGCTTTATGCTGGGAGTAGGGGCCAGATAATGCTCTGTAGGTGGGAGGGAGAGGAGAATTTCACTTTCCTTTTCTGGCTTTAATCACCATGGATACAAATTGAAAATGATAAAATATTCATTCATTTCGCCTCCTTGACCCATATCTTCATGTTTTTAATCCATACATATTAAAATTCAGGCATTTAATCATAACCATAGACATATAGAACCTGCAATTGTTAAGGCTCCTTAATAGTATCTCGTAACTCATTGATCTCTGATAGATCATGTGTCTGTAGTGCTTCCTAAGGTTACCTTATGGTACTTGTAACTACTTTTATTGCCATTCTATTGTGCAACAAATAACATATTTTCCTAGTCTGTAGCTTCCATTGTACCCTCTCTTTGTGTGCATAAGAATCCCTAAACTGAAAACTGTGCTTACTTGCTTCCCTGGTCCTTTCTATCTGGGAACCTGTTGGCTAAAGCATATTTGAAATTTACCATAATACACACACAAGGCATATGCACACAAAGCATATGTACAGAATGTGACTAGATATTGTTCCCATGCATGTGGTTGACTAAGGTTGGTTACTAGCCAAGAGGTATGAACTGGTCCCAGTAAGCAAACTGATTCTGGGTAGACCTGAGTGGTCCACATATACCACTGTAGCCGTGTCCAAACCACTTTGATTCCTCCGATTGCCTCCAGAAATTACCTGCCCACCACAGCGTACCACAGTTACTCGGATCACATAAAGCCATCAGAACATAAGCAAGGTATCACTTACACAATGACTGAAATAAGATAGTTACTTACATGCTTCCTATGTCTCTGCCTCTTTACATATACACACCTTTCTCTGTAGTCTCTCTAACATGGGGAGAAAGGCTTAGGCTATGTCCTTCTACTTTGGTAGGAGGGTCCAGACTTAGGAGCTTGGGAGGACAACATTGCTGTTCAGAGCATTGCTGGTAGGTTCCGGGGTGACTTTCTGATTTCTCTAATCAGAAAAGGACTTACAGACTTTTTTTTTTTTTTTTTTTTTAGTATTTTCTCTAGAGATTATAATATACATCTAATTTAT
The DNA here is from genome assembly GCF_009873245.2 of Balaenoptera musculus. Taxonomy (NCBI): domain Eukaryota; kingdom Metazoa; phylum Chordata; class Mammalia; order Artiodactyla; family Balaenopteridae; genus Balaenoptera; species Balaenoptera musculus. The sequence goes on along the minus strand of NC_045790.1, from coordinate 14,276,490 downwards.
CACTGTCTACCTTGAATTAATATAACGTCATATCACTTACAATGTAAGAGTTTTATAGCAATGTGTTTCTATGTATATCCCTATCATCTCCTGTGCTATAATTGCAATATATTTTACTGCTGTTATAAACCCTATAATATATTGTTATTATTTTTTTGCTTCACTGAGTCAATGGACTTTTAAAGAATTTTGAAAAAGAAAGAAAAACTAGTCTTTTTTTGTTTTTTCGCGTAGTTACCATCTTTACTGCTTTTTATTTCTCCCTATAGATTTAAATTTCCATCTGACATCATTTCACCTTTATCTGAAAAACTCCCTTTAGCATTTTTTGTAGTACAGATTTGTAGAAGACAAATTCAAGAAGATTTTATCTGAAAATGACTTTTATTTTGCCTCCATTTTAAAGATATTTTTCACCTAGATGTAAAATTCTAGGCTGACAGTCCCTTTCTTTCAGCATTTAAAAAATATTGTTCCACTGCTTTATGGCTTCCATAGTTTCTGAGAAGTCAACTTATTGCTATCCTTGTTTCTCTATAGCTAACGTGCCTCCTTCCCTGGACTTCTTTTAAGATTTTCTCTTTATTTTTGTTTTTTAGCAGTTTGATTGTGATATACCTCCATATGGATTTGCGTGTGTATTTATCCTGTTAGAATTTCCTGTATTTGTGTGATGCCATTTTTGATCAATTTTGGAAAAATTTCAGCCAACATTTCTGCAAGTATTTTTATTCACAATTACCTTTCCTCTCTCCTTCTGAGATTACAATTACACATGCATTAGACAACTTAACTCTGTCCCCCTTGTCATTGACACACTCTTCATTCTTTTATAAAAAAAAATTTTATTGTGCTTTAATTTTTAAATTTTTTCTTGACTTTTTTTTCACATTTACTGGTTTTCTGTTGTGTCCAGTTTGCTGTTATTACCATCCAACAATTATTTATTTTCAGTTATCATATTTTTTAGTTTTAAGATTTCCTTTTGTTCTTATTTATAACTTCAATGTATAAAATATGGCTTCAGTACAGGAAAAAATATATATCTCCCTTGAAATTCCCCACCCTTTTGCCGTTTAATCCATTTTTGTTTCCTGTAGCTTCTTTAACATCGTATGTATCATGGTAACTTAAAAGTCCTACTTTGTTAATTAAATTTGGGATGTCAGGGACATTTGTAGTTTTGTTTCTATTAACCATTTTTTTCTTCACTTATAGGTCATATTTTTAAACTTCTTTGTGAATCTAAAAATATTTTATCTAAAGATTATAGATTATATTAGATTCAACGTTGCAGAACATTGTAGAGAATTTGGATTCTGGTATCACCCTCTGAGGGGTGCTGAGACTTGTTCTAAGCTCCCCGGAGTCTTACACATGTATTGTTCAGGGATCAGCAAAGAATTTGAGAGAAGTTTATACACTAATTTTGTAGCTCCCCTTCTGTGACTTCCTCCATTAATTTCTAGCCACTCTGGCAGCTCCAAATTCTGTCCCATGACTCCTAAGGCCAATAATGGTATGAGTTTGAGCTCTATCCTTTGAGTGCAGTGCAGACAAGGGAATAACTTCAGCAGAGTTAGGACAAAGGTAAGGCAATAGAGGCATCTAGGATACAATATTAGAGGAGGTTTTCACTATTAGCATCATGCAAATGCATGGTCATTACTTGGGATCAAGTGCCTCCTTACATGGACCCCAGGCACCTCTCTTCCTCATCCCCCTCCCAGTCTGGCCTGACCTTCAGGAGAAAAGCTATATACATTAGGAAGGAGAAAAAAAATGGAAGGAGAGAAATAATACTACCTTTATCACTACACAATAAGAAAAGAAAGAGAAAGAAACACCTCTATTCTCTAGTGAAAACCTACTTATAAAAACTCATTATATACATATACATATACATATACATATGAATATATGTATACTCTCCAAAAGGAAAAATAGAACTGAGGGGAGACTGTGGACCAGAGATGTCAGCAGATTTGGAACAAAGGAAACAGCTGGCTGAGTGGGATCTATTCAGCATAAAGGAGAAAGCTGAAACCTAAGGGCTTGGAGAAGAAATGTGAATGAGAAACAAGGGCATTTGAATCACAGAACTCTGGAAAGGCAATAGGTTACCTAGGTTACTAGGGCATAACTAAAATCAGGGAGTTGGAAGTCTGTGTAAAGATTAGTTAAACCCTAGTACCTCTCCTCCTGTCCCAAACAGGACACCTTGCCCAGCTTCACCAGCACTTCAGAGGACAGGAGGTTATTTCTAATAGAAATAACCATGGAATACCATGTCTTAGGCCAGCGGTTAAGCACTGTATAAAAAGCAGTTGAGAAGCGTGTATTTCAAGAGAAAATACATGTCTGGTAGGGATATTCTTGGCTGTCTTTTGATACTCTTCAGCTAGCATGTTGGCAACCAGCCTTCTATCTCTCTTGGCAAAGGATCGGAAGATTATTCTCTGGAAAAACTGACCCAAGAGAAACGCCTACAGATACTAACATTTGGGAGTCCACCAATGAAATGTTCATGACCTGGCCAGAATTATAACAACAATGTGAGATTTAAATCCACTTATCTCAGAAGCTAATAAGCCAAAAGAAAAAAATAAAGTCTTTAATTATGTTAGAAAAATCTTTGATACATAAAATGTATCTAATAAACCAGAGATGAGAAAAAAATAGACTATTAATAAAATTTGACTGTGTATTAAGCCCCAAAGAAAAAATGTCCATAAATTTCCATAAAGCAGAATTTTTATGAACATTTTCTAGGTCTAAAATAGGAAATTATAAATTACCAATAAAAGTACTTTTGGTTGCAAGCAAAAGAACTTACTATGACTATTTTCAGCAGCAAAGAAAGTTATTGGAAAGATAGTAGGAAGCCTACAGAACTGACATAGGTGGGAGAACCAGGTAAGATACAACAAGGACAGGTCAGACAGAACTCATGGTGAAGGTCCAGTTTGGATGTCATCTTGTGCATGATCATTTGATACTTGCTGCCACTGGAATCTTGCTGCTACCCTCATCTCTGGAGTCTCCATTAAGACTCATCCTGTAGAGCCTGACCTCCAAATTGGAGGGGTGGCTGAATGCTAGGTAGCACAAAACAACAAACATCAACTATTGGAAATAACAACAACAAAAGAAAATGAAAAGAAATACCCTCTGCTATTCACATGAATATTTTCTTAAAAATTCTTTTAAATAATTCAAGTTAAAGAAGAAATCAATGTTGAAATGACAATCTATGTGGGAATGAATGAAAATGTGAGCAAAATCAAAACTGCCCAGGCAATACTTAGAGTAAATTTTTTAACAAAATTATATATTAGAAAATTACATATAAAAATTATATATTAAAAAATTGAAGATAAAGCACATCACTGAATAAATTAAAAAATAACCACTGTTTCAATGACAGAATACCTGAAGATATGAATAATCTAGGGAAAACAGAACACAGTTGCAAATCTGTCACATCAATGAAGCTACTGGCCTACATTACTGAAAGGAATTCTACCTAATCATGAAGGGATAGGTAATTCTATTTGAACTGTTCAAACAGAAAAAGACAAGAAGTCCACTAATCTATTCTATGTAGTTACAGAGTCCTCATGAAAATTACTGGACAACGATAGCATAAAGAAAACTGTAGATCAATTTTACTTGAGAGCATTAATACAAAAAAATATGAGAATGTTATTTTCAAATTAAGTACAGTAATGGATTGACAGAATAACCACATTCCAAGCATTGTTTATTCCAGGATTGCAAGAATGATACAACAATTGAAATCTATTACTCTGAATTAACATATTAATTGAAAAAACAAACACATATTATCTTCTCAATAGATGTCACAGGAGTTTTGATAACATTTAATATTCTTTCCTGATTTTAAAAGACCTCATCAAGCTAAGACTAGAACCGAGCTTCCTCAGGCTGATAAAACTCTCTATCAGAAAATTACAGTACCCAGCCTAATAATTTCTTTTTTTAAATTGAAGTATAGTTATTTCAATGTTGTGTTAATTTCTGCTGTACAGCAAAGTGATTCGGTTATACATATATATATATGCACATTCTTTTTAAATTTTCTTTTCCATTATGGTTTATCATAGGATATTGAATATAGTTCTCTGTGCTATACAGTAGGACCTTGTTGTTTATCCATTCTATATATGACACAAATGAACCTAATAATTTCTGAAACATTAGACATAGCCTAATGTAAGTCACAGTAAGTCAGGGTGGCAGGCACTCTTGGTTGTCTCCCCATTATCCATTCTTCCTTTCTTCCTTTCTAACAAAACGACACTGTCCTTTTGGGGGACGAAGATGCTCAGTTAAGCACTCATTTTCTCAGCTACTTTTGCTGTAAGAGGTGGTTATAGGATTGAGTTCTGTCCACTCAGTTGTACATGGAAGTCCCCTGTGCATTCTGAGAAAGCTTGTTTTTCTTTCTTCATAGAAGGAGGTACCAGACTGTCCCGAATTTCCCCTCATTCTTTTGCCTTGATTGTGAGAAGGACCCATTTTTCAACCCACAAATTGTGAGTCTAAGGAAAACCCAACATACTAAGGAAGATGCAGAGAAAGATATAAAGAGCTCGACTCACTGTTGACACTCTTCTTGAACAGTTGTACCACACCAACTACCTATGAACTTCTAACTACTGAGGGGAGAAGGAAACTTTAGTTGAATTATTCAGGACTGAACACATCTAACTGAAACAGCCAGAAATAAGACAAGAATACCCACCATAACCAATATTATTTAGTGGTGTATTAGAGCTTAAAGCCAATGTAGTAAGATGAAACAATTAAACAAAAACTTTAGGAAGGCAATAGGACAAATTTTCACTATTAACAGACAATATGCCTGCCTATAAAATTCAAGAAAGTCAAACTGAAAGATATTAGAATAAAATAGAACAGTAAAGTAGCTGGTTACAATACCTATGTTCAATGATCATCAGCTTTCCTAATCAATATTTACAACCAATTAGAAAATATGGTGGAGTAAACAGCCCCATTCACAAGAGTAATAAAATCATAAATTATTTAACAGGAAAAGTACACGATCTGTATATAATAGGAAAACAACTGAAGGTCAAATAAAGACAGGAAGACATACCATGTTCTTGGATAGAATGACTCAATGTTGTAAAGATGCCAATTATTGCAAAATTATTTTTAAAATTCAATGGACCATGAAGTTAAGCCCCTGGTAGGATATTTTATTAAGCTTAACAAGCAGGTTTTAAAGTTTCACAAAAGACAAAATGGACAAAAAAGGCAAGTATGTTTGTAAACATCAAAATATAAATGAATCTACCCTATCATATGTCAGCGTATTACAAAGCTATAACAATGAAAGCAATGTGGAATTGTCACAGTAATAAATCAATCACAGAACTGGATACAGTCATGTTAATAATCAGTGTGTCTGTGTGTATACATATGTAGGCCAGCCTCTTCTATGTCTGGAGTTAAGGACAACACGATGCTTTGGAGATTTTTTTTTTATTAAAAGAAGCATCATTTAGGTGGGCTACATTAGTTATGTAAGTGTAAGTGACCCGTTGTCCTAGTAGAAGGGTACTCAAAGGTGCTAGTGAGAATATTGTTCAATTAATATATGGGAGGAAATGCCAGACCTCTAACCCCTTCCTTTTTATAGTCCAGTGTTGTTATAACTCTCTGATGACTTGAGATTGTCCCACTCAGATCTATTAGAATCAAAAGACATTAAGAACCTAAGAGGGTGCTCACTGGAAAGGCGGTGTCTTGTAGGGTTGAGGCAGGGTCCTCTGGATTGGCAACCAGCACTCCACAGCAGATCTTGGATTGCAAGAAAGAGTAGGGGGTTCTTTCTCACACCAACTGTAGCGAGTCTTGAACCTCCTTCAAGCTTTGCCACTCTGGCAAAGTGTTGTGATTTGGGGATGAGAGCTGAGCATGTGTGTGTGTGCTAACAGATTGGCCACTTTGGAAGAGAAGACAACTGCAACTGCAACCTTGGAGACATCTGAACCAGCAAGGACACAAACACAGCAGTGGAAAAGTGATCATCATACTGTGTCGGGGTCAATGTTTAAGAGCAAGGCCCTATGGTGGGACAAAAGTGATGGTAATAGTGAATAATTGAGCCTTTTCAGTGCTATTAGTTTGTCTGGTATATGGAAGCAGGCTTGAAGAGGACACCTCTCCCCCCACCCCCAGATTTTGTACAGAATTTAAAGTTAAGAAGGTGAGAAGCCTTCCAGAAAGATACCAGATTTCCTACTGGTAAAATATTTGAGGTTTGATAATTAGAAAAATAAATCAGATATGACTACATATGTTTCCCTAATTGATGAAGATATTCACAGTGGTGCAATAGATGAAGTCTATCTTTTCTTCTTAAAATTGCAGATGGAATTACAGTACAAATGTATTGTTATAAAATTTAACTGTTTTTGCTTCATATATATTTTAGACTTTTTCTACGTCAGTACACATAGATATAATCCATTCTTTTAAAGTGTTTTCTAAGATCTTATTGTAGGGATGTACAAAAATGTATTTATTTTGCCCCCTGTTGATGATTATTAATTCTTTCTAGGTTTCTGCTGTTATAAAAATGCAACGAAGAATATCCTTGTAACGATATCTTTGCAACATTGTGTAATTTATCTGTAGAATGAATTCCTAAAAGTAAAACTGCTGGATCAAAGTGTATGTATAAAATATTTTGAAGCTACTGCAAAATTGAAAATTATGTTTCAGTTTATAGTCACCAAAACAATATTTAAGTGGGCCTGTTTTCTTATTAGCAAATATTGAATATTCTCAAACACATCTTTGCCAATCTGATATATGGAAAATTGCATCCCTTTATCACTTTCTTTTGAATTTCTTAAAACATGAGAGGCTGAGAATATTTCTGAATTTGTTGCAATTTATATATGGGTTTGTAGTTCTTTATATATGGTTACCTGAATTATTCTTTGAACTGAATATTTAGTAAGTATTAATATTACTATTTTTAATTTTTTCATTTTACTAATATATTTTTCCAGGTTTTGTTTTTAACCTTTCTGTGTCATTCTGTTTTATATATTTCCTTGGGAAATAATAATGAGCTATTTTGAAACTAATATAATATTCTTGATTTTAAATAGATAAGTTGAACTTATTTATATTCATTATAAACTCTGATCTGCTTGGTTCACTTTAGGGCATATTATTTTATTTTATTTTACCTCTGTATACTGTGTTTTTTAAGTTAAATGTCCTCTCCCACTTCCCATTTCCTTAACAGTAAGATAAATACGTTTTCTGTTTCATCTTAATTCATTAAGTGGTTTGGGCATGATAGATCTCAAGTATGTTCTAATAATAGCTATGCTTAAATTTTTAACAGACTTATTTGAATTGTCTATCAAAATGAAAAATCTATACACTAACAACATACTATCAGAAAGAGAAATTAAGAAAACAATCCCATTTAACTTGCATCAAAAGAATAAAATACCCATGAATAAATCTAACTAGGGAGATAAAAAACCTGTACTTGGAAAACTGGAAGATACTGATGAAAGAAATTGATGATGCTGCAATCAAATGGAAAGATATACTGTGCTCATGGATTAGAAGAATTAATATTGTTAAAATGACCATACTATCCAAGGCAATTTACAGAGTCAATACATTCTTATCAAAATACCAATGGCATTTTTCACAGAACTAGAACAAATAATTTTAAAATTTGTATGGAAGCACAAAACACCCCAAATAACCAAAACAATCTTGAGAAAGAAGAACAAAGCTGGAAGTATTATGATTCCTGATTTCAAATGATACCACAAAGCTACAGTAATCAAAACAGTATGGTACTGGCACAAAACAGACACACAGATCAACAGAACACAACGGGGAGCCCAGAAATGAACCGACACTTACATGGTCAATTAATCTATGACAAAGGAAGCAAGAATATACAATGTGGGAAAGACAGCCTCTTCACTAAATGGTGTTGAGAAAACTGGAAAGCTACATGCAAAAGAATCAAATGGACTACTTTCTCACACCATGTACAAAATAAACTCAAAATGGATTAAAGACTTAAACATGACACCTGAAACCATAAAACTCCTAGAAGAAAACACAGGCAGTACACCCTTTGGCATCAATCTTAGCAATATATATATATTTTAATGTCACCTCGGGCAAGTGAAACAAAAGCAAAAATAAACATATGGGACTGTATCAAACTAAAAAGCTTTTACACTGCAAAGGAAACTATCAATGAAATGAAAAGGCTACCTACTGAGTTGGATAACATATTTACAAACGATATATCTGATAAGGGGTTAATATCCAAAATATACAAAGAACTCATACAACTCAACACCAAAAAAACCAAACAACCCAATTAAAAAATGGGTGGAGAAACTGAATAGACACTTTTCTAAAGAAAACATACAGATGGCCAACAGACAGATGAAAAGATTTTCAACATCGTTAATCATCAGGGAAATGCAAATCTAAACCACAATGAGATATTACCTCATACCTGTCAGAATGGCTATTATCAAAAGGACAGCAAATAACCAATATTAGTGATGGTGTGGAGAAAAGGGAATCCCATGCATTGTTGGTGGGAATGTAAATTGGCGCAGGCACTGTGGAAAACAGAATAGAGATTCCTCAAAAAATTAAAAATAGAACCACCATATGATCCAGCAATTCCACTTCTGGGTATTTTTCCAAAGAAAATAAAAACGCTAATTTGAAAAGATGTATGAACCCCAATGTTCACTGCAGCATTATTTGCAATAGTCAAGATATGGAAGGAGCCTAAGTGTCCATCGATAGATGGATGAATAAAAAGAGATGTGGTATATACTATATATACAATGGAATTTTACTCAGCCGTAAAAAAGAATGAAATCTTGCCACTTGTGACAACATGGTTGGACCTAGAAGGTATTACGCTAAGTGAAATAAGTCAGACAGAGAAAGACAAATACCATATAATTCCACTTGTATGTGGAATCTAAAAACCAAAACAAATGAAGGAACATAGCCAAACAGAAGCAGAGTCATAGTTACAAGGAACAAACGTGGTTACCAGAGGGGAGAGGGGTGGGTGGATGAGTGAAATAGATGAGGGAAATTAAGAGGTACAAACTTTCAGTTACAAGATAAATGAGTTACAAGAATGAAATGTAAAGCATGGGGAATATAGTCAATAATAATATATCTTTGTATGGTGACAAGGGTAGTCAAAAGGTACAAATGTCTAGTTATAAGGTAAATAATTACTAGGGCTGTAATGTGCAACATGATTAATGTAACTAACATTGCTCTATGTTATTTATGAAAGTTATTAAGAGAGTAAATCCTAAGAGCTTTCAACACAAGGAAAAATTTATTTCTTTTTCTTTTCTTTTGTATCTATATGAGATAATGGATGTTCACTAGATTTATTGTGATGATCATTTCATGATGTATATAAGTCAAATCATGGTGCTGCACAGTTTAAACTGATACAGTACTGTACATCAGTTATATATCAATAAAACTGGGAAAAAAACCAAAAAAATTTAAATGAAGAATTATATTATTTTTTTTTAAACATCTTTATTGGAGTATAATTGCTTTACAATGGTGTGTTAGTTTCTGCTTTATAACAAAGTGAATCAGTTATACATATACATATGTTCCCATATCTCTTCCCTCTTGCATCTCCCTCCCTCCCACCCTCCCTATCCCACCCCTCCAGGTGGTCACAAAGCACCGAGCTGATCTCCCTGTGCTATGCGGCTGCTTCCCACTAGCTATCTATTTTACATTTGGTAGTGTATATATGTCCATGACACTCTCTCACCCTGTCACATCTCAACCCTCCCCCTCCCCATATCCTCAAGTCCATTCTCTAGTAGGTCTGTGTCTTTATTCCCGTCTTGCCACTAGGTTCTTCATGACCTTTTTTTTTTTTTTCCTTAGATTCCATATATATGTGTTAGCATACTGTATTTGTTTTTCTCTTTCTGACTTACTTCACTCTGTATGACAGACTCTAACTCCATCCACCTCATTACAAATACCTCCATTTCATTTCTTTTTATGGCTGAGTAATATTCTATTGTATATATGTGCCACATCTTCTTTATCCATTCATCTGATGATGGACACTTGTGTTGCTTCCATGTCCTGGCTATTGTAAATAGAGCTGCAATGAACATTTTGGTACATGACGCTTTTTGAGTTATGGTTTTCTCAGGGTATATGCCCAGTAGTGGGATTGCTGGGTCACATGGTAGTTCTATTTTTAGTTTTTTAAGGAACCTCCATACTGTTCTCCATAGTGGCTGTATCAATTTACATTCCCACCAACAGTGCAAGAGTGTTCCCTTTTCTCCACACCCTCTCCAGCATTTATTGTTTCTAGATTTTTTGATGATGGCCATTGTGACCGGTGTGAGATGATACCTCATTGAAGTTTTGATTTGCATTTCTCTAATGATTAATGATGTTGAGCATTCTTTCATGTGTCTGCTGGCCATCTGTATATCTTCTTTGGAGAAATGTCTATTTAGGTCTTCTGCCCAGTTTTGGATTGGGTTGTTTGGTTTTTGGATATTGAGCTGCATGAGCTGCTTGTATATTTTGGAGATTAATCCTTTGTCAGTTGCTTCATTTGCAAATATTTTCTCCCATTCTGAGGGTTGTCTTTTGGTCTTGTTTATGGTTTCCTTTGCTGTGCAAAAGCTTTTAAGTTTCATTAGGTCCCATTTGTTTATTTGTGTTTTTATTTCCATTTCTCTAGGGGCTGGGTCAAAAAGGATCTTGCTTTGATTTATTTCATACAGTGTTCTGCCTATGTTTTCCTCTAAGAGTTTGATAGTGTCTGGCCTTACACTTAGGTCTTTAATCCATTTTGAGTTTATTTTTGTGTATGGTGTCAGGGAGTGTTCTAATTTCATACTTTTACATGTACCTGTCCAATTTTCCCAGCACCACTTATTGAAGAGGCTGTCTTTTCTCCACTGTATATGCTTGCCTCCTTTATCAAAGATAAGGTGACCATATGTGCGTGAGTTTATCTCTGGGCTTTCTATCCTGTTCCATTGATCTATATTTCTGTTTTTGTGCCAGTACCAAACTGTCTTGATTACTGTAGCTTTGTAATATAGTCTGAAGTCAGGGAGCCTGATTCCTCCAGCTCCATTTTTCGTTCTCAAGATTGCTTTGGCTCTTCTGGGTCTTTTGTGTCTCCATACAAATTGTGAAATTTTTTGTTCTAGTTCTGTGAAAAATGCCAGTGGTAGTTTGATAGGGATTGCATTGAATCTGTAGATTGCTTTGGGTAGTAGAGTCATTTTCACAATGTTGATTCTTCCAATCCAAGAACATGGTATATCTCTCCATCTATTTGTATCATCTTTAATTTCTTTCATCAGTGTCCTATAATTTTCTGCATACAGGTCTTTTGTCTCCTTAGGTAGGTTTATTGTTAGATATTTTATTCTTTTTGTTGCAATGGTAAACGGGAGTGTTTTCTTAATTTCACTTTCAGATTTTTCGTCATTACTGTATTGGAATGCAAGAGATTTCTGTGCATTAATTTTGTATCCTGCTCCTTTACCAATTTCATTGATCAGCTGTAGTAGTTTTCTGGTAGCATCTTTAGGATTCTCTATGTATAGTATCATGTCATCTGCAAACAGTGACAGCTTTACTTCTTCTTTTCCAATTTGGATTCCTTTTATTTCTTTGTCTTCTCTGATTGCTGTGGCTAACACTTCCAAAACTATGTTGAATAGTAGTGGGGAGAGTGGGCAACCTTGTCTTGTTCCTGATCTTAGTGGAAATGGTTTCAGTTTTTCACCATTGAGGACAATGTTGGCTGTGGGTTTGATACATATGGCCTTTATTATGTTGAGGAAAGTTCCCTCTATGCCTACTTTCTGCAGGGCTTTTATCATAAATGGGTGTTGAATTTTGTCGAAAGCTTTCTCTGCATCTATTGAGATGATCATATGGTTTTTCTCCTTCAATTTGTTAATATGATGTATCACGTTGATTGATTTGCATATATTGAAGAATCCTTGCATTCCTGGAATAAACCCCACTTGATCATGGTGTATAATCCTCTTAAAGTGCTGTTGGATTCTGTTTGCTAGTATTTTGTTGAGGATTTTTGCATCTATGTTCATCAGTGATATTGGCCTGTAGTTTTCTTTCTTTGTGACATCTTTGTCTGGTTTTGGTATCAGGGTGATGGTGGCCTCGTAGAATGAGTTGGGGAGTGTTCCTCCCTCTGCAATATTTTGGAAGAGTTTGAGAAGGATAGGTGTTAGCTCTTCTCTAAATGTTTGATAGAATTCACCTGTGAAGCCATCTGGTCCTGGGCTTTTGTTCGTTGGAAGATTTTAAATCACAGTTTCAATTTCAGTGCTTGTGATTGGTCTGTTCATATTTTCTATTTCTTCCTGGTTCAGTCTTGGCAGGTTGTGCATTTCTAAGAATCTGTCCATTTCTTCCAGGTTGTCCATTTTATTGGCATAGAGTTGCTTGTAGTAATCTCTCATGATCGTTTGTATTTCTGCAGTGTCAGTGGTTACTTCTCCTTTTTCATTTCTAATTCTATTGATTTGAGTCTTCTCCCTTTTTCTCTTGATGAGTCTGGCTAATGGTTTATCAATTTTGTTTATCTTCTCGAAGAACCAGCTTTTAGTTTCATTGATTTTTGCTATTGTTTCCTTCATTTCTTTTTCATTTATTTCTGATCTGATCTTTATGATTTCTTTCCTTCTGCTAGCTTTGGGGTTTTTTTTGCTCTTCTTTCTCTAATTGCTTTAGGTGCAAGGTTAGGTTGTTCATTCGAGATGTTTCCTGTTTCTTGATGTAGGCTTATATTGCTATAAACTTCCCTCTTAGAACTGCTTTTGCTGCATCCCATAGGTTTTGGGTCGTCGTGTCTCCATTGTCATTTGTTTCTAGGTATTTTTTGATTTCCCCTTTGATTTCTTCAGTGATCACTTCGTTATTAAGTAGTGTATTGTGTAGCCTCCATGTGTTTGTATTTTTTACAGATCTTTTCCTGTAATTGATATCTAGTCTCATAGCGTTGTGGTCGGAAAAGATACTTGATATGATTTCAATTTTCTTAAATTTACCAAGGCTTGATTTGTGACCCAAGATATGATCTATCCTGGAGAATGTTCCATGAGCACTTGAGAAAAATGTGTATTCTGTTGTTTTGGGGTGGAATGTCCTATAAATATCAATTAAGTCCATCTTGTTTAATGTATCATTTAAAGCTTGTGTTTCCTTATTTATTTTCATTTTGGATGATCTGTCCATTGGTGAAAGTGGGGTGTTAAAGTCCCCTACTATGATTGTGTTACTGTCGATTTCCCCTTTTATGGCTGTTAGTATTTGCCTTATGTATTGAGGTGCTCCTATGTTGGGTGCATAAATATTTACAATTGTTATACCTTCCTCTTGGATCGATCCCTTGATCATTATATAGTGTCCTTCTTTGTCTCTTGTAATAGTCTTTATTTTAAAGTCTATTTTGTCTGATATGAGAATTGCTACTCCAGCTTTCTTTTGATTTCCATTTGCATGGAATATCTTTTTCCATCCCCTCACTTTCAGTCTGTATGTGTCCCTAGGTCTGAAGTGGGTCTCTTGTAGACAGCATATATATGGGTCTTTTTTTTGTATCCATTCAGCCAGTCTGTGTCTTTTGGTGGGAGCATTTAATCCATTTACATTTAAGGTAATTATCGATATGTATGTTCCTATTCCCATTTTCTTAAATATTTGGGTTTGTTATTGTAGGTGTTTTCCTTCTCTTGTGTTTCTTGCCTAGAGAAGTTCCTTTAGCATTTGTTGTAAAGCTGGTTTGGTGGTGCTGAACTCTCTCAGCTTTTGCTTGTCTGTAAAGGTTTTAATTTCTCCATCAAATCTGAATGTGATCCTTGCTGGGTAGAGTAACCTTGGTTGTAGGTTTTTCTCCTTCGTCACTTTAAGTATATCCTGCCACTCCCTTCTGGCTTGCAGAGTTTCTGCTGAAAGATCAGCTGTTAACCTTATGGGGTTTCCCTTGTGTGTTATTTGTTTTATTTCCCTTGCTGCTTTTAATATGTTTTCTTTATATTTAATTTTTGATAGTTTGATTAATATGTGTCTTGGCGTGTTTCTCCTTGGATTTATCCTGTATGGGACTCTCTGTGTTTCCAGGACTTGATTAACTATTTCCTTTCCCATATTAGGGAAGTTTTCAACTATAATCTCTTCAAATATTTTCTCAATCCCTTTCTTTTTCTCTTCTTCTTCTGGGACCCCTATAATTCGAATGTTGGTGCGTTTAATGTTGTCCCAGAGGTCTCTGAGACTGTCCTCAGTTCTTTTCATTCTTTTTTCTTTCTTCTGCTCTGCAGTAGTTATTTCCACTATTTTATCTTCCAGGTCACTTATCCGTTCTTCTGCCTCAGTTATTCTGCTATTGATCCCGTCTAGAGTATTTTTAATTTCATTTATTGTGTTTTTCATCGTTGCTTGGTTCCTCTTTAGTTCTTCTACGTCCTTGTTAAATGTTTCTTGAATTTTGTCTATTCTATTTCCAAGATTTTGGATCATCTTTACTATCATTATTCTGAATTCTTTTTCAGGTAGACTGCCTATTTCCTCTTCATTTGTTAGGTCTGGTGTGTTTTGACCCTGCTCCTTCACCTGCTGTGTGTTTTTTTGTCTTCTCATTTTGCTTATCTTACTGTGTTTGAGGTCTCCTTTTCACAGGCTGCAGGTTCGTAGTTCCCGTTGTTTTTGGTATCTGTCCCCAGTGGCTAAGGTTCATTCAGTGGGTTGTGTAGGCTTCCTGGTGGAGGGGACTATTGCCTGTGTTCTGGTGGATGAGGTTGGATCTTGTGTTTCTGGTGGGCAGGTCCACGTCTGGTGGTGTGTTTTGGGGTGTCTGTGGCCTTATTATGATTTTAGGCAGCCTCTCTGCTAATGGATGGGGCTGTGTTCCTGTCTTGCTAGTTGTTTGGCATAGGGTGTCCAGCACTGTAGCTTGCTGGTTGTTGAATGAAGCTGGGTCTTGATGTTGAGATGGAGATCTCTGAGAGATTTTCACCGTTTGGTATTACATGGAGCTGGAAGGTCTCTTGTGGACCAGTGTTCTGAAGTTGGCTCTCCCACCTCAGAGGCACAGCCCTGATGCCTGGCTGGAGCACCAAGAGCCTTTCATCCACATGGCTCAGAATAAAAGGGAGAAAAAAATAGAAAGAAAGAAAGAAAGAGGATAAAATAAAATAAAATAAAACTATTATAATAAAAAAATAAGAAAAAAATTAAGAAAAAATTTATTAAGAAAAAAATTTTAATTTTTAAAAATAAAAAATATGAAAAAACTTATTAAAAAATTTTTTTAATTTCTAAAAATAGGAAATAAGGAAAAAATTATTAAGAAAACATTTATTAGGAAAAAAAAATTTTAAGTAAAAAAAGAAAAAAAACAAAAAAAATGGACGGACCTAACCCTAGGACTAATGGTGAAAGCAAAGCTATACAGACAAAATCTCACCCAGAAGCATACACATATACACTCACAAAAAAAGGAAAAGGGGAAAAATTAATATATCCTGCTCCCAAAGTCCACCTCCTGAATTTGGGATGATTCGTTGTCTATTCAGGTATTCAACAGATGCAGGCACATCAAGTTGTTTGTGGAGCTTTAATCCGCTGCCTCTGAGGCTGCTGGGAGAGATTTCCCTTTCTCTTCTTTGTTCGCACAGCCCCCGGGGTTCAGCTGTGGATTTGGACCCGCCTCTGCATGTAGGTCGCCTGAGGGCGTCTGTTGCCCACCCAGACAGGACAGGGTTAAAGGAGCAGCTGCTTCGGGGGCTCTGGCTCACTCAGGATGGTGGGAGGGAGCGGTACGGAGGAGGCGGGGCGAGCCTGCGGCGGCAGAGGCCGGCGTGACGTTGCAGCAGCCTGAGGCGCACCGTGCGTTCTCCCAGGGAATTTGTCCCCAGATCACGGGAGCCTGGCAGTGGCGGGCTGCACTGGCTCCTGGGAGGGGCGGTGTGGAGAGTGACCTGTGCTCGCATACAGGCTTCCTGGTGGCGGCAGCAGCAGCCTTAGCGTCTCATGCTCGCCTCTGGGGTCCGCGCTGTTAGCCGCGGCTCGCGCCCGCCTCTGGAGTTCGTTTAGGCGGCGCTCTGAATCCCCTCTCCATGCGCCCCACGAAACAAAGAGGCAAGAAAAAGTCTCTTGCCTCTTCGGCAGCTGCAGACTTTTTCCCGGACTCCCTCCCGGCTAGCACCGAAGCCGGAGCCTCAGCTCCCAGCCCCGCCCGCCCCGGCGGCTGAGCAGACAAGCCTCTCGGGCTGGTGAGTGCTGGTCGGCGCCGAGCCTCCATGCGGGAATCTCTCCGCTTTGCCCTCCGCACCCCTGTGGCTGCGCTCTCCTCCGTGGCTCCGAAGCTTCCCCCCTCCGCCACCCGCAGTCTCTGCCCGCGAAGGGGCTTCCTAGTGTGTGGAAACCTTTCCTCCTTCACAGCTCCCTCCCACTGGTGCAGGTCCCGTCCCTATTCTTTTGTCTGTTATTTCTTTTTTCTTTTGCCCTACCCAAGTACGTGGGGATTTTCTTGCCTTTTGGGAGGTCTGACGTCTTCTGCCAGCGTTCAGTGGGTGTTCTATAGGAGCAGTTCCACATGTAGATGTATTTCTACTGTATCTGTGGGAAGGAAGGTGATCTCCGCATCTTACTCTTCCGCCATCTTGCCTCATCGAATTATATTATTAATAGTCTTCCTTTTTTAAACAAGATCTCAGCCTGTTTTAACTTTCCTCCTTTCCTCCCAGTCTATTCTCAAAAATATTTGTTTTGCTAAAATAATCTGGAATTTTAGCTTTAGGTTGCTATTATTATTACCAACTTTATTTTATATTTCCCACTTGTATTTAAATAATTTTTTTTTCCTAATAAGAGCAGTCAATTTCACAGACATTATGAGCAGTGGCTTAGATTTACTCTAAGTTTTCCTGTTTGGAGCTTATCACTATTTCTGCTATAGCATGTCTTCTTCCTTCCTGAAGTATTGCTCAGATTCAATTTTGCTTATTTGGTACACTTCATCAGGGATTTTTCTCCAAAATTTATTTAGGAGAAAAAAAATAGTATTTTTTTGTATTTATGTATTTAAAAATGTCTTTATTTTTCCCTCACATGGAAAAATAATCAAATTTTCCTGTTTATAGCTTTTAAATGTCACAATCTTTGAACTGAGTGTGGAGGAATGAGTTTGAATTCTAATCTCTAAGTTAACTGAGAGAGACGGGAACATTCCAGACAGAAGGAAAGGTATTTGGAGAAATTTTAAGGCACTGATTTTCATTAGATTTATCTTTGGATATAAGGAATGATGAAAAGGAATATATTGAAAATAAGGAGATAGTTAAGGAAGAAAACAAATAGAGTGGCTTGGGAAGTAGAAGAAAAAACATAAACATAATGCTTTATGACATCATTTTCCAGCTGCAAAAACTGGTAGAAGTGGTAAGACCATACAATATAAATGAGAAACCAAGATCAAAGAGAAGCATAAAGAGAGGTTCAAGAGTTAAAAAAGGAGAAAGATTCAGACTTAAAAAGATAGATAGATGGACATAGAGAGATGATAGATGATAGATAGATAGATAGATAGATAGATGATAGATAGATAGATGATAGAAAGAATTGGGTTTGGCAGGCAAGAATAAATTGGTGCCTCAAAGAAGACAGTGGACATGAAAACTATAGAATGGTTTATTTGAGAAACTTGGTTTAAGGAAAAGAGAGGTCTAGTCTAGTAGTTGAAAATTAGCCTTCATACAGAAATGGTGAAATGGCTGTAATTGTCCTGTTTCCCTCAATGTGTAGAACATGCATCTGGAAATATAAGGAGGTCTGACATTGAACTCTATCTGCTTTTCCAAACAATTGTTCCCTCTCTTGACTTTAACTTAAAATATGATTTTATTTTTTATCTAGCTGATGATTTCCCATGTTTCCCAGGAAGAGGTATAAATTCTACTATTTGGGAAATATTCCTGACAGGGGCACCAATTATGGTTATATCATAGCACTGACTACTGGCACAGGGAAAGCCTCCTCTGACAGACCTCCTTTGCTATCTCTGACTGCATGCATTTATTTCTAGGTAAAATTATTACTGCAAATGGAAGACTCTTCTCAATAAATTTCCTATGACATTCTTTGAGCGACCTCAGTTTACCTTCAAATGAGAAATGTTCAGGTAAGAATTCCGCAGAGACTGGGTTTAACATAGCTAAGATTATCTGTCCTTGGTAGTGGAAAATGTTTTCTCTCTCTTTGGATGCTTGGATTCAGCCCCATGGGCTTTCTCTTAGATGAAGCAAGGACATCAGTCTTAGTTACAGCTGGGGTCTGCCCAGCTGCTGGCTTAGCTTATCTAAAATTGCTCAGAGATGTAGTAAATATCATTGAGATGGTAAAAGCCAAGAGGTCCACACTGGGCATGTTCTATTTGGTTTTATGTATCAGGCATTACAAAACAATTAAGCTATCTTAAGTAAACTTTTTTTTTCCTGCATTTGCAAAGAAAAGCCAAGTAAAGAGAATGATTGGATATTAATTTTGTGCACAGGTATTCCAATTTTGAGGTTTACTCTAAGAGATAGAGTTTGTTGTAACCTCTTCATACCCCTTCCTCCTAGTCTCCTGGCACAAATAGCCTGCCACTGGCCCAACAGGGAGGTGATTTTGGAAACATTTTCTCTTCTGTCCTAGGGTAACATTTCTCATTGGGTAAATATCCCTCCCTTCTTCCCATCACCACCCCCCTTTAAAGAGCAGTATAAATGTAAATGGGTTGAGTGATTTACAGCTGCTCTCACTCACAAAGCTGGAGGAAATTGCTTTTATACGGAGCTGGTTCTTGCTTAGTGCTCTTAGATATTTTCTGATTTTTCCATAAGCAAGCTGTGCTGACCAGGGAGAGGGGGCGTGTGTAATCCTTCATTAACTTGACAGCAGAAAAGCACTTGACAATGTCACAGCATCCCAACTCCTGGCAGTGTGGAAAGGTGACCTGTCTCTTTATAGGGGAACAGGGAATGGAAGAAGGTATCTTTTTCCCTGAATGAAAGCTGGAAAGAAAGGAAACACTTATTATATATTTCTTACTGTGTATTGAGAACTGTATTAAATGCTTTTGTTTGCTAGTAGTTATTACTTTGACACTCTATGAAGTAGATAATAGTGTTCCCATTTTTATAGATGAAGAAACTGAGACTCAGGAAGTTTAAGGTACTTGCTAAGGCCATGTGGCAACACTCTTTGGCCAATAGCAACTGTCCAGTCCTGCCGAATAGTGAACCTGATCATCAAATTCTTTGGCTCCTTTGGAGGGAAGAAGTGCTGAACTAATTCAGACCACGTGATGATCAAGGTCATTTGCTCCCAAAAAGATTCAGGAAAAGTTTAAAAAGCCTCTTGCACCTTCTAGTGCACACAGTAAACATGCTTCTAGGTCAGTGGGCGTGAAACATTTTCTAGAAACACATTTTATATTGTGACCCATAACCAAACATGCATACTGTTTTTCACAGATGTCTATTTCATTAGAAAAATGCTCATTGGTGCACCACGAAATTGATTTCATGATCACTTATATAGTGGCCTAAACCACAGAAATGAAAGAAAAAAGAAAGTTCAATCCCTAGCCTCACCCAATCTTTTAAAATATTTCTCCAACTTTCTCTGACCTTCTACTAACACTCCTCATTTCAAGATCTAACTGCTAGATCCTCTTTTTCCTTCAAACTACTGTGTTTATTGAAGACCTTTGACTATCATGGGTGTATTTGGTAGAAGTTAAAATCTGGACTTGACCTTCAAAGGAAGTTTAAGATTTGGACTTGACCACTCAGAACCATATATTAAATTTTAATAAAAGGTAGAGGCATGGTGTTTGTTTTAATTTTGTGAATTCTTCATGTCAGGAATGGTCTTAAACCACATAGCATACTGTGATCCCTTGCTTTAAGATGTCATGGTATCAATATTTAAACTTGAAGATGCCTGATGAATGTTCCGCATTGGTGGGAAGGCCAGAAAGTGGAACAGAAACTAGTAACTTGCATGGCTTGAGTGATGGCCTCTTGGAGCTATTTCATTATAGCCACAGGGGTATCCAGAACTCCTGGGTACAAAACTTAGAATTCATCAGTTATACCATGAGATTTATCGTGAGTCAGAAGACTCAATATGTCACCTCATCTCCTTTTTTAAAAAATGATTTATGAGCAGTCTGACACTGACCTTACCGTTCTATTTCTTTAGTTTGCAAAGTTGAATATAGTAATTAACTATAGAGGTGAACTGTAAAGGCAGAAATCATCCTGCATAAATGTTAATATAAATATGTGACATTCTTTGCTCAACTTGTGTCCCAGTCCAAGTTCCAGAACCAAAAGGGATTTAAAGGCTTGTTATTGCTGGTGGCTCCAGGGGTTTCTGGGGCTACTGATTTGTAGCATCATCTCTGTGGGAAGTCAGCAAACAGAAGCAGAGGTGTCATATGCTTCAGTGGTGAGGCATATCATCAGGCTCCAGACAAATCGTTTTCAGTTCTCCTCATGGAATTCCATGCATCTTATGAGCTCAACAAACAAATATGTATTTTGTAGGAAAAACATGGGGAAAGGAGGACCCAGCAAAGCCTCCCAGAGCTGTTGGTATCTTTGGGGGGACAGAACTTCAGCAGAGCTTTCAAGCAAGTAACATTTATCTGCCTGCATATTTTCTAGGCTTTCAGAGTACAAGAAGGGGACAAATCCAGGTTGTCATTAGTCTTTCAAGACTGAGGCTATTGGAGAAGTGATTAAATGCTCTCACTGAAGCTAATCAGGGAGAGTTCAGGGTAAATAACCCTGTGCTTTCAAATGTAGTGCAGACCCAAACTAAATGTCTAAATGACTTTTGTTATTAACACCATCAGGGCAGGCTATTTCAAAAGCTGTCAGTTGTCTTGTTGTGGAAGATTTCCTCCTA
This sequence comes from Balaenoptera musculus, assembly GCF_009873245.2. Lineage (NCBI taxonomy): Eukaryota > Metazoa > Chordata > Mammalia > Artiodactyla > Balaenopteridae > Balaenoptera > Balaenoptera musculus. Next base: position 14,255,400 of record NC_045790.1, on the reverse strand, counting down.
AAACAGGGCAGGTCATAGTATAGATATTTATTTATTTATTTAATATTTCTTTTTTTTAACTTTTAATTTTATGTTGGAGTATAGCCGATTAACAATTTGTGACAGTTTCATGTGCATAGCAAAGGGACTCAGCCATGCATATACATGTATCCATTCTCCCTCAAACTCCCCCTCCCATCCAGGCTTCCACATAACATTGAGCAGAGTTCCCTGTGCTATACAGTAGGTTCTTGTAGGTTATCCATTTTAAATCTAGCAGTGTGTGCATGTCGACCCCAAACTCCCTAACTATCCCTTCCCCACATGCTTCCCCTTGGTAACCATAAGTTTGTTCTCTAAGTCTGTGAGTCTGTTTCTGTTTTGTAAATAAGTTTATTTGTACCATTTCTTTTTAGATTCCGCATATAAGGGATATCATATGATATTTCTCTTTCTCAATCTTCCATCTCCATTTTTACCTGGACTAGAGAAATACACCCAGGCTTGGATGTCTTCCTCATATTCGTTTCTTACACACCATAAATTTTAATTTCTTAAACAACAATCTGCAAAAAGACTGCTTACTACTGCAATCTATTTTGCTTCGTTGCCTTGGAAATAGATTAATTTCTAATGTAGATAAAAACTCTCTTAAAACTCATTTCTATTTTTCAGTCAAGAAAAAGAAATAGGTTAGAAAAATATAATGCCATATGTAGAGGCACTCCAGTTCAAGAATTTCTTGACCTTTCCTCAAAACTTGATTGAATGTGAGTCCCCCAAGGATAGGTATCTTTGCTTTCTTTACTGATGTATCTCAAGCCTCTAGAACCTTGTCTGACATATAATAGTTGCTCAAAATATTTTGTTAAATCATTTGCTAAACTCTTGGTTCTTCAGAAGTCTGGTTTCATCTTCCTCAGGGACATGACAAGATGCAATCTGGACTTACAATTGAAATCAATCATCCAGTGGGAATTTATGGAACACCTCTTATGTGTGCATTCCAAACCATTTTTTAAAATATGTTTGTTGCAAGGAAAGGCATTGAGATTGCCTTTGGGTAAAATATGGAATAGGAAAATTTTCATATTGCTTAGATTCCTTTCTTCTGCTCCCATATAGAGTAAATGCCCTGTTGCTCATTACCTTTTCTCCAGCCCACAGCACCTCATTTATCCTTGTTTAAGGAAGATATAGCTCAATTATTTACACCATAGTTTGAAATTAGGTGAAAAAGATAATGAATGGGAATGCCTAACTAAGTAGGGATAAATAACTATGTGTTCCTTTTAGGACAAGATTTCTCAACTTTGCACTATGGCATTTTTGGACCAGATGATTCTGTTGTAGGGTCTGTCCTGTGTAGAGTAAGATGGGTCGCAGCATCTCTGAACTTTATCTATTAGATGCCAATAACACCCCTATTCTCCCCACTCCCTCTTACCCTGTTGTGACCATTGAAAATGTCTTCAGACATTGCAAATATCTCCTGGGGGAGTGGGAGCAAAATATCCTGCTGGTTGAAGACCACTGCTTTAGAGAAATATATGATTTCTCCAAGTATATTCAAGCTGAGTTTCTTGCTAGAGGACTTTCAAGAACCTACAATTGGTATAATAGGGAGGTATTTGTTGGGAGGTCTTTTGAAATGTTTTTAACGGGACTGCTTATTTCATTTGCCTTTTAGAACAGTCCTAGTTCAGATTCTTATGACCTTGCACCTGGGTAGAGGTTGAGTAAATCAAGCATCTATGGGTTATCCGAGGACTCTTTTCGATTGTATATATCGGGTTAGACCTTGCCCCATCTTCATCCCCACTGACCTTGCCCCAGTTTTCAAGATTGTTGGGATATAATTTTTCTATACTTAATGATAACATTATAGTGATGATATGATTATGTTATTATAGTGATGAACTGGTTATGGTATTATCATGATAATTATAATAAAAATGCTAGTGAGTGCTTTGTATGTGCAGGCACTGTGTTAACTGCCTTATGTAAAATAACTCACTTAAACATTTCAGCAGCCCTGTGTAATGGATGACGATAACAATTGTGTAGCAGGTAGAGCAGATTTTATGCTAATAGTCATCATTATTAAAACCTGATTTCAGAAAAAAAAAATCTTCCTGAATAGTTGATATGGGCAGAGTACTCTGGGGAATAAAAGGAATTATATCCCACACTAGCTGTCTTTAAATAGTTGTTAAATGGTTTATTGTGTCATCCATCCTTCTGCCTCGCAACTATTTGTATACACGTCTGTCTCTCTCCACTAGACTCTTTAACTATTTGTGAGGGTCTCACTTACTGCTTTTGGTATCCTCAGTGCTCACCTCATAACAAGTACTTCAATGTGTATTGACTGTGTAACAGACAGAATTCCCTGGCGGTCCAGTGGTTAGGAATCTGCGCTTTCACTGCGGAAGGTCTGGTTGGGGAACTAAGATCCCACAAGCCGTGAGTAGCGTGGCCAAAAAAAAAAAAAAAAAAAAGTTGAATGTGTAACAGAATGGGTAAGCAAATAGCGGGTTGTTAAAGAGAACAACACAAGTTCTGCTGGCTTGCCATTTCCAGATTATTTGATTCAAACATCAAGACTTTTTTTTAAATTTATTTTTTTATTTTCTTGGTCCCTTTTAGTTTCTTTTTCTTTCATATCTACTATGGAATTCTTATATGATGTCTTATAAATGCAGTTATATAGAACAAATATTATTTTGACTGAAAATTATAGTCACAACTGAAAATTTTTGGAATTTGCCTTTGTTTTCTTTTTAATTTTATTGAAGTATAGTTGATTTACAATGTTGTGTTAATTTCTTCTGTACAGCAAAGTGACTCAGTTTTATATATATATATATATATATATATATATATATATATATATATATTCTTTTTCATTTTCTTTTCCATTATGGTATGTCACAGGATATTGGATATAGTTCCCTGTGCTATACGTTAGGACCTTGTTATTTATCCATCCTACATATAATAATTTGCCTCTGCTAATCCCAATCCCAAGGAAAGGATTGAGAGTTTGGGATCAGACATCAAGACTCTTAAAAAGTATCCTCTCCCATACCTCTTGCTCTGGGGGTAGAAATTTCTTAAGTCTTATTTTATAATGCCATCCTTGAGGGTCAGAATGAAAGAGAGAGTGGCATTTCCGTGTCACCCATTATGTGTTAAGCACATTCTTAGATGTTATTTCATTTTATCCTTGCATGGACCCTTATAGGTGGGCATTATTGCCATCAGCTTGACGATTAAACAACTAAGGTTTAAAGAAGCTGTTATATTCCTTTTGTTTCAGATTGATCATTATCTTTACAGGGCATTTTGAAAGCAGGTCTTTTGCTCCTTTCCTGTTTGCCCATTTCTGTTCCCCTCTAACCTTAGAAGAACCTAATTATAGGAATTGTGATCTGAATTCACACCATGCCTTGTCTAATCTGTTGATTCTTTACCTAGATAAAAAGAAGTACCCCCAACAGCCCCCCTTAGCAATCCTGCAGGCAGATCACGCAGGCAAGAAAACATCTCAAGAAAGAGTCAGCCAGTCTGCATTCAATGGAGAATGATGCAGAACCCAACCTCTTGCCTTGATGATTCACTGAGATTCTTTCTCCCCATTTTTCCCTTTGAAAACTATCATGGCTGAGCAGAATCTTTGGAGTTGGTCTCTGGACATGAGTCCACCATCTCCCCAGATTGTTGGCTTTTCTGATTAAAGCAACTTTCCTTTCTACTGACACTTGCCTCTCGAGTTATTGGGTTATGAGTGGCGAGTGGCTGAACCTGGGTTCGGTTACAATTTCACTTGTACTGAATTTTTAATTTATAGTCCAAGATGCACATTGATCTGACCTTCCTCCTCCCCCCAGAAAACTCTGTCATATAAAATGACTGTGCATTTCAATGTAGGGACCAAATTTAATTATTGCCTTTCCTTTAACTTACTGTGGGATTCTGATGTCTCATCTTTCTCATCCTTAAAATATGAGCATTGTTCATTTCTGCCATCAGACCATGTCAGTGAGCACTTTGAAAACCTTAAATGAAAGACCCTACATAAACAACAAATACGGCATTCCAGTGGCAGTAAACAAGAGAAAGAAAGTAACTTGGGACTAAAGTGTCAAGTTTAATCCTTTGAAATCTTTTATCTCCAAGCAGAGCCAGGGTGGATACATCTTTCCCTAAACTTCCCAAGAACCACACACTAAAGAGTTGGGAATTCTCTTTAGTTCTGCAAAAGATAAAGAGTTAAGTAAATCATACCAGCGCTTCAGCCCATGGCTCCAAGGAGTCTAGGTACATCAAACCAGATGTTCAGACCACTGAGCCATGCCCTCCAGCTGTCCCAGGAAAACATTTTTTAGACTAAGAATGAACATCTTACATGTCATTGTCGAGCTGCACGTAGCTTCCAGCAAAGTGAAGGCTGGTATATTTTTAATTTGTTTTGCTATTCTTAAACTTTGTTCATTCTTGTGGTCTACTTTATTTGTGTGTGAGAAAGAAAGGCTTAAAAAAAACCACACATATTTGTTCTCTGTTTCTTTTGGTATTTTCTTGGGGACAGTCTTAATTGAGGACAATTGGGGATTTGCCCATTGGCCAGTAGAGTCGTGCAGACTGTTGTCTTGTTTTCCAATAGGAGGATAAAGGCCAGCAACTGTTTCCTTCTGAAAACTGTCAATATGCAGAAATGTCTGGCCCCAGTTTTTGGGTGTTATCTTCAATTTTGTAGAAAATATTATTTTGACACTTTAGTGTCCCAGAACACCTCTACCTTCTACTATTTCATCCTTTATGCTAATTGAGACTTTACCAGTATAAAGATGCAACAGCTGGAGCACAGCATTAATAAAAAGCAGGAAAAACATCTGGATTCACTTATCTTTTGGACATCTGCCTCTTCCCTTGCGTTTAATCTACCATGCACGAGTTCTGGGTACCAGGTTAGAGAATAGAATGTCCTAGGACATTGGTGTCCGAGATATTTTCCTTCTTCATGATATCAGAAAAGATGAAATCATTTGAAAAGCATTTTTCCGTCTTTCAACTAGCAACTGTAAGGTAGAAATTAGGTTAAGTTCCAAACCAGTGCTTTGGTAAAGCTGATGTCTAACAAAATAAATGGGATAGGTAGCATTCCCCCCACCTCTCTTTGATGGCAGTTTTGACAATGGAAACGTTGTTACCTTAGAAATATGCACCATTGCATAAAAGGCTTTTTATCTTGGGACCAAAATAAATGCTTTTGCGGTTTTAAATACACTAAAAGAAACCTCAAGAAAACCTGGAGCAAATTAGTCAATTGATGTCAAAATGACAGAGGCTGGTATATTTGCCTTCTTACTGTCACAGACTGGCTGCTACAACCTTCTGAGTTTCTAGTAGCTTCCCTCCACTTAATTTACAATATTCAATGTATTTTTGTTTTGGTTGTTAGGTATTGTTTACTTTCATCCTTTGGCAGACTAGCTAGTTACTTGGACAGAGACAATTTTTTTCTCCAAAGTGATGTAAAAGGAGGAAGTATACCATTTCATTTTAAATCCTGGGGTTTCTCAGAAAGTGAAACAGAGCTTTAGTAATACGCACTTAAAAGGAGTCAACCAGACAAAACTAGAATTCAAAAAGATACCTGCATCCCTATGTTCATAGAAGCACTATTTACAATAGCCAAGACATGGAAACAACCAAAATATCCATCAACAGATGAATGGATAAAGAAAATGTGGTATATATATACATTGGAGTACTACTTAGCCATAAAAAAGAACAAAATAATGCAATTTGCAGCAACATGGATGTAACTAGAGATTATCATACTAAGTGAAGTAAGTCAGAAAGAGAAAGACAAATACCATATGATATCACTCATATGTGGAATCTAAAATATGACACAAATGAACCTATCTATAAAACAGAAACAGACTCATGGACATAGAGGACAGATTTGTGGTTGCCAAGGGGGAGGGGGTTGAGGGAGGAATGGAGTGGGAGGTTGGGGTTAGCGGATGTAAGCTACTATATATAGACTGGATAAACAACAAAGTCCTACTGTGTAGCACAGGCAACTATATTCAATATACTATGATAAACCATAATGGAAAAGAATATGAAAAAAAGAATGTATATACGTATAACTGAATCACTTTGTTGTACAGCAGAAATGAACACAAACATTGTAAATCAACTATACTTCAATGAAAGAAAATAAAAAAAAAAAAAGGAGTCAAAACCTCTGCTTATAAAATCTGTGTTTTGCAGCATCTTGAATCTTTTGCTATCCCTTGCCTGATACCAATTCATGAAAGGCACACTCGTGCTTGTAGTCAAGCTTCAGGAAACCACCTTCCATTTCGAAACTGGGTGACGTTGAAATACTTTCCTCTTGCTTACTCATCTGAAATTAAAGCTTTGGGCATTACTGATGGCCTGACAGTGCCAATGTGGAGCAATTAATAACTGAAAACAAATATGTCCAAGGAATGCTTTCTCAAAACAACAACTTAAGCCAAACTTTTTGAGAGACAGCATGGGTCCTGTGCCACATGAGTTCACCATCACATTTTCCTGTTGTTTTGCCCTCCCACATGTCTCACTCTGTTTCCCACTCTTCTTATATCCTTTATTCAGATCATACTGAAATGTATTGCCTTTCAGTCGGCCTTATGACTTGGACATGGTACGAACACTAGAAACCTTAAAAGTAATCAATTATGGGAAATGGTAAATTTCAATAAAATAAACACGGAAGTATAAGAAACACATTTTATTGCTGAAACTTGACTCCCCAACTTCCTTCCTTTTCCTCTTCTCTCCCTTTTTAAACCTTTATTGGTTCTACATCTTATTTGGGGAGAGGGGAGGTTCTGGATGCTCTCAAGAATCTGAGATATGCCATTATTTCAGTATAGTTTTCCAGAGTAAAACGATTAGGATAAGTATATTTGTTGGAGGTATATGATTTTTCTCCATCTTGTCATTGATTGGCATTAAGATTCATTAGGGCATTAGCAACAAGCTTATACCTTAGGTTTCTTGGTTAGTATTAATAAAATATTTAATAAAATTCTATCTGAGGCATTACGGTATGTAAAGCACAGTGCACAAAGCAATTTTACAAGACCCATTATTGCTATATGAGCTTATGCTCACAGATACTCTTCAACATGATCTGGTGGGGATAAAGTTTGAATTAGGAAGTACCGCCCAATTCTTTCTGCCCATTCAAGAACTATTTAATGAAAAGATAGCTCTATGTGGCAGTACCATACAACAAGTTACTGGATATACAGAAAAGTTATGTAGAAACTGTCAAGTCTCTTAAATTAGACCCATGGGATATGCAAAAAATGCAGACGAACAAAACTTCAAGATAATGATATGGGATTCAAAATATCAACAATCTTTCTGTCAGGTGTTTATGAGTGAATTTTGGGAGATATAAAAGATGAGTTTAACCAAATAGGAAATACAAGAAGAAAAATTCCGGGATTCTTTTTATGTCATGAAATTACATTGTTGATCAAGAGTAATTAAGATCATGTAACTTGGTTCCAAGTTACTTTGGGATACATTTCTTTATATGTATCCTCTGACTGAAGACTCACCAAAAAAATAAATAAATAAAAGAGTAATTGAGATCATAGTTATAGGTCTGATTTTTCACATGCCACTGAAAGGCAAAGTTTTAAAAGACTTTAATCTCTGAATATGAAGAAGGTTTAGAAATAAGCTTTTGGATGTGGAAAAACAGTAGTTATGTTCATTTGTATAAATGAATGTTTGTTTTTGCTGGACTTAAATATATGTCTATACTTAATATAGTGTTTCTTATCTCCAAAAATCCTGTTATTTAAATTGAGAGTATATTAAAAATATTTAAAATATATATTTTATCTAAACTCTGAGGGTATAACAGTGACAAAAGTCCCTGTTCTCATGGAGTTAATCTTCTCAACAGAAAAGATAAGAAAAAATTTTGCCTTTGCTGAGTCTATCTTATGAGCTTAGTAAGTAAAAAAAAAAAAAAAAACCAGAAATGAAATGATTTAATTTAGTAACACATATTGTGGACTAAATAAACTGGGCTGTGAAGTAAGTTCTTTTTTCTCCCTGAAACTCAGTCTCCTGATCTGTAAAAATGAGGTGTTGATTTACCTGTTCTTGAAGCTCACCTCTGGCTTTAACAGTCTAAGGATCTATTGAATATGTACGTATTAATGAAATACACTAGCTCATATAAGTTTTACAAAAGATGTATAAAATCATCATTATTACACTTGGTGCAGTCAAAGGGGCAGAAGGTCACTGACAAGTTTTGATGGGGATTGATGGTCAGCACCACTTTCGCCTTCTAGCTTTAAGGAGAAGCTGGGGACTCAGAGATGGTTGGAACAGTGACCGAGAGCTGACAAGTTGATATAGAGAGAGCAGGTGCTATGGACTGAATGTTTGTTGCCCCGCCCCACCCTCCTCCACCCCCGCCATTCATATATTGAAGCCCTAACCTCAAATGTGATGGCATTTGGAGGTTAAGCCTTTGAGAAGTGATTAGGTTTAGATGAGGTCATGAGAGTGGGATTTTCATGATGGGATTAGTGTCCTTACAAGAAGAGGAAGAAAGACCAGAAGTCCCTCTCTCCATTCACAAGCACTGAGGAAAGGCCATGTGAAGACACAGAGAGAAGGCAGCTGTCTACAAGCAGGAAGCAGGGCCTTACCAAGAACTGAATCCATCAGCACCTTGGTCTTGGACTTCTCAGGCTCCAGAATTGTGAGAAATAAATGTCTGTCATTTAAGCCCCCAGTGTATGGTATTTTGTTATAGAAGCCCCAGTTAACTAAGACAACAGATAATGGTGTTGACCAGGCCAAACAACTAAATAGGAAGGGTTAGAGACAGCAGGCATGCAGCGGAGTGAAGACCAGACTCAGAAGGGCTTGAACCCAGCCCTGCACTTTCCTGTTGTGTAACTTTAGCCAGTAGCTAAAGTTGACTTCTTCAAGCCACCGCCTCCTCATTCATTAAGAGAAGATAATATCTAATTTACAACATTGTGAGGATTCAAGATATGTGTATAAATAGACTGAAACATGACAGACACATATTATTTTTTTCTTTTTTAGGCAAGAATTTTTGAAAGGCAACAGGCTCTAAGGCACATCAACAGATTATGCAATTCTGCCCTAAAGATTCTCTGTGCCCTGCCTATTCATCCCTTGCTCCAACTTGGAAACCACTGATTTTTTATTGTCTCCAGAATTTTGCCTTTCCCAGAATGTCAAATAGTTGAAATCATACTGTATGTAGCATTTTTAGATTGGCATTTGAGGGCTAGTAATATGCATTTAAGTTTCTTCCATGTCTTTTCATGACTCTTTAGATCTTTTTTTTTTTTAGGTGCTGAACAATATTCCATTGTCTGGATGTACCACCATCTATTTATCCATTCACCTACTGAAGGGCATTTTGGTTGCTTCAAAGTTTTGGCAGAGATGAGTAAAGCTGCTATAAACATATGTGTGCAATTTTCTGTGTAGCCCTAAATTTTTAACTTCTTTGGGTAAATACCAAGGACCATGATTGCCAGATCAGAGTACTTCTTTTTCAACTAGAATTTGAATTATTAATGTTACAAATCCCCACAACTAATAGAGATTTAAACATTTAGATTTAACATAAATCTTATTTTGCTATTTATCTGCTTCTATTACTATTTTTTATTGTGGTTAAATAACACATAACATGTAATCTACTCTCAAAATGTTCTTAAGTGTATATTACAGACAGTACTGTTAGCTATATGTGCATGGTTATACAGCAGATCTCTAAAACTTTTTCATCTTGCATGACTGAAACTCTATACTCACTGAGCAGTGCCCCATTTCCCCCTCCCCCAGCCCCTGGCAACCAGCATTCTACTTTCTGCTTCCATGAGTATGGCTACTTTATTTACCTCCTACAAGTGGAATCATGGAGTATTTGTCCTCCTGTGACTGCCTTATTTCACTTAACATAATGCCCACAAAGTTCATACATGTTGTAGCATATGACAAGGTTTCCTTCTTTTTCAAGGCTGATTAATATTCCAAGTATGTATATAACCACATTACCTTTATCCATTCATTCATCAATGGACATTTAGGTTGTTTCCACCTTTGGCGATTGTGAATAATGCTGCAATGAACATGAGAGTACAAATACCTCTTCAATATCCAATTTTTAATACTTTTGGATAAATCCCCAGAAGTGGGATTGCTGGATCATATGGTAGTTGTATTTCTAATGTTTTTAGAAAACTCCATGTTTTTCAGTTACTGCACCATTTTACATGCTCACCAACAAGACACAGGAATTCCAATTACTCCACGTCCTCATCAACACCTGTTATTTTCTTTTATTCTCTTTCTTTTTCTCTTTCACTCCTATACTCCCTCCCTCCCTTTCTCTCTCTCCCTTCCTCCCTTTCTTCCCTCCCTCCCTTCCCCTTTTCTTCTTTTCTTCCTCCCTCCTTTCCTCTTTCTTCCTTTCTTCCTTTCTTCCTTCCTTCCTTCCTTCCTTCCTTCCTTTCTTTCTTTCTTTCTTTCTTTCTTTCTTTCTCTCTTTCTTTCTTTCTTTCTTTTTTTTTTTTTTTCTTTCTTTCTTTCTTTTCCTTCTTTCGGCCATCTCAATAGGTGAGAGGTGATATCTCATTATGGCTTTGACTTGCATTTTCCTGGTGATTAGTGATGTTGAACATGTTTTCATATACCTGTTGAACATTTGTATATCTCTTTTGAAGAAATGTCTGTGCAAGTCCTTTGCACATTTTTAAATAAGGTTATTTGTTTTTTTGCTTTTGAGCTGTATGAGTTTCTTATATTTTTTGGTTATTAACTCCTAGTCAGGGATATGGTTTGCAAATATTTTATTTCATTCTGTAAGTTACCTTTTCACTCTGATTTGATGGTTTCCTTTGCTGTGCAGGAGTTAGTTTGATATAGTCCCACTTGTCTATTTCTGCTCTTGGTGCCTGTGTTTTGAGGGTCATATCCAAGAAATCTTTGCCAAGACCAGTGTTATAAAAATTTTCTCATATGTCTTCCTATTGGAGTTTTATGGTTTTAGTTCTTGTTTGTAAGTCTTTAATCAATTTTGAGTTGTTTTTTGTGTATTGAGTTGTTTTTTGTGTGTGGTATAAATTAAGGGTACAATTTCATTCTTTTGCATGTGGATATCCAGTTTCCCAAGCACTATTTGTTGAAGAGAGTATTCATTTCCCTTCATGTAGTCTTGGTACCCTTATAGAACGTGAGTTGACTCTATATGTGCGGGTTTATTTCTGAGCTCTCTATTCTATTCCATTGATCTATGTGACTGTCTTTATGCCGGTATTATAGTTTTGATTATTATAGCTTCATAATATAGTTTGATGTTAGAGGAAGTATGATGCTTCTAGGTTTGTTCTTATTTCTCAAGATAGCTTTGACTATTCAAAGTTCTTTGTGGATTCATAAGAATTTTAGAATTGTTTTCTTCTCTTCTTCAAAAATGCCATTGGGATTTCAATAGGAATTGCATTGAATCTTTAAAATGCTTTGGTTAGTATAGGCATTTTAACAATAGTAATTCTTCCAACCCATGAACATGTATGTCTTTCCATTTGTTTGTGTGTTCTTTAATTTCTTTCATCAGTGTTTTGCAGTTTTCAGTGTATAAGTCTTTCACCTCCTTAGTTAAGTTTTATCCTGTGTTTTATTTTGGGGGGGCTATTGTAAATGGTTTTCTTATTCTTAATTTTATTTTCAGCTAGTATATTGTTAGTGTATAGAAATGCAACTGATTTTGGCATGCTGATTTTTTATCCTGCAACTTTATGGAATTTTTTTGTTAGTTCTAACAGTTCTTTTGGAATCTTTGGGGTTATATAATATCATGTAATCTGCAAACAGAGATAATTTTACTTCTCTCTTTCCAATTTAGATGCTTTTTTTTTTCTTGCCTAATTGCTCTGGCTAGGACTTCCAGTACTATGTTGAACAGAAGTGGTGAGAGTAGGCATCCTTGCCTTGTTACTGATCTTGGAGGAAATGTTTTTAGTTTTCCCCTTTTGAATATGATGTCAGCTGTGAGCTTTTCAGATATGGCTTTTATTATATTGAGGTAATTTCCTTCTATCCCTAGTTTGTTGGAATTTTTATCATGAAAGTGTGTTAAATTTTGTCAAGTGTTTTTTTGGTATCTATTGAGATGATCATGTGATTTTAATCCTTTGATCTGTTAATGTTTTTCATATGTTGAATCATACTTTCATCCTAGATATATCCACTTGGTCATGGTGTAAGATCATTTTAGTATGCTGTTGAGTTCTATTTGTGAGTTTTTGTTGAGAATTTTTGTATTTGTACTCATCGGGGATGTTGGGCCATAGTTTTCTTTTCTTGTATTGTCTTTGCCTGGCTATGGTATCAACGTAATGCTGGCCTCATAAAATGAGTTAAGAAGTATCAATATTCCCTCCTCTTCAGGCTTTTGGATAATTTTCAAGATTAGTACTAATTCTTTATTAAGTATTTAGTAGAATTATCTAGTGAAGACATCTGGTCCTGGACTTTTCTTTGTTGAGAGGTTTTCACATTCTGGTTCAATACACTTATTAGTTATAAGTCTGTTCAGATTTTCTATTTCTCCATGACTCAATTTTTGTAGGTTGTATGTTTCTAGGAATTTATCCATTTCTTGTATATTATCCAATTTTTGGCATATAATTTTTCATATAATTGCCATTTTGTTAATTGTTTTATGTTTGGTTTGTAACATTTTTATCCCTCTTTCCCTCTCTTGCTGTTTTCTTTGTGTTTTGTTGATTTTTAAGTGATATTCTTTAATATCTTTTTCTTTTTCTTTTTGTCTTCTATGGATATGTTCTTTGTGGTTACCATTGTGCTTACATGAAACATCTTATTCATGACAGTTTATTTTCAACTGATAATAGCTTCAATTACTTATAAAAACTACTATTTTACTTCTTCCCTCTCTCACCACACTTTATATTATTTATGTCACAATTTATATCTTTTATACTGTGTATCTATTAACATGTTTTTATTACAGTTATTTTTTATACTTTTTCCTTTTAACTTCTACACCAGAATTAAAAGTGATTTATCCACCACCATTGTTGTAATACTATATTCTGTATTTGTTTATATATTTACCTTTATCAGCAAGCTTTATACTTCCATACGCTTTTGTTACTATCTAGTATCCTTTCATTTCACCAGGAAGGACTCACTTTAACATATTTTTTAAGGCAGGTTAGAAGTGAGATACTTTCTCAGCTTTGGCTTATCTATAGAAATCCTTATTTCTCTTTCATTTTAAAAAACAGTTTTGCCAGAATTTGCATTTTTGGATGGCAGTTTTTTTCTTTTAGTACTTTGAATGTATCATCCTATTCCCTTTCTACCTACAAGGTTTCTGTTGAGAAATCTGCTGATAATTTTATGGAGACACCCCTGTATGTGATGAGTTGCTTTTCTCTTGCTGCTTTCAAAATTCTCTTTTTGTCTTTGACTTGTGACAAATTGATTATAGTGTGTCTGGATGTTCACTCTTGGTTCATCCTTATTGGGATCCACTGGGATTCTTGAAACCAAATGTACTTTTTCTTTGCCAGCTTTGAGACATTTTTGGCCACTGTTTCTTTAAATAAGCTTTCTGCGTTTTTCTCTCTTCTTCTCCTGGGACTCCCATAATGCATGTATTGTTCTTTTTGATGGTACCCCATAAGTCTCCTAGGCTTCCAATATCGTTTTTCATCCTTTTTTCTTTTTACTTCTCTGACTGGATAATTTCCAATGATCTGGCTTCAAGTCCACTGATTCTTTCTTCTGTTTGATCAAGTCTGATGTTGAAAACCTCTCCTCCACCCCCAGTAAGTCTTTCAAATTCATTATATATTCTTTAGCTCCAAATTTCTCTTCGGTTCTTTTTAATATTTTTTTAATCTCTTAGTTTATATTCTCATTTTGTTCATGCATTGTTTTCCTGAGCTTTTCGAGCATCTTTATAAAGGTTATTTTGAATTATTTGTCAGATAATTCATATACCTCCATTTGTTTAGAGTTAGGTTTTGGACTTTTATTTTTCTCCTTTGAAGGGCTCATGTTTTCCTATTTCTTCACGTGTCTTGTAACTTTATGTTAGGATCTGCATATTTGAAAAAAAACACTTTTCACAATCTGTATGAACTGGCCTCACAAGAACTTCACCAATCAGTTTGGCTAGAGATTATGTGGACCTCTCAAACTTTTCCTGTGGAGGTATATTCTCTGGATTTGTGGGTAAATTCTCAATTTGAGAAATTTGCTGGTGTCTTCTTTCAGGAATCTGTAATCTCTTGCTCCCTCTCATGTCTATCTGTGGTACTACAGGTGCTCCAGAGCTGTTGCAAGCCTCCCAGCTCTCTTTTTTACCCTCAGCAAGCCCCCAGGCTTCTAGAGTATGCCAGGTATCATCCATGCTCCAAATTTGTGAAACAGAACTTGGTCTCTCAGGTAGCTCCCGGAAAATCTAGAATGTTGTACACATGTTCCAACTCTTTCCCACCTCAAGGAGAAGCTGGAGGTTAGGGGTTTTCTCCTGCTTATTCCAAGTTGAGCCAGGAGGAGGGATTACGGTCAGTAAGTGCATGCTAGCCCAGAATGTCACCTTTGTCCTCAGTGGTTCCCAACCTGCAACCCTTTCCTTCCAGCACTGAGATTCAAGCAAGACAGAAGCCAGTCCCACAGGCAGCCCCTCAAAATGTCTGAATATTGGATGTACAGTCCAGTGTTCTTTTTCCCTCCTCAGGAACTAACCTGGAGCTGAGAGTTTCCTCCTAACTCCAGTGCACTATGCTGGTGGGAGGGACTATGATGAGTGAATGCCATGAATTTTCCTACCAGCTTTGATGAAACTGGTTTCATGCTCACTTGAGGTAGAAATGCCTCTTAACTGTTTTGTTTTGTTTTGTTTTGTTTTGTTTTGTTTAATTCCTCACAAAGGGAATTGGTCTATATATTGTTGTTCAATTGGTGTCTCCATGGGGAAAGGAGGATCTGAGGTTTCCTATTCCACTTCCTAACTGACATCATCTATTATTTTGCTATTTATAAGTGTAGCAAATTTTAGTAATCATTTTTTAAGAAGCATTTGATTAATATTTGGTAACATATATAAACTTAGTTAAAGTTTTTAAAATATTTCAAAATGCATTTATCATTTATCATTTTAATATATCTTAAGTACTTTGATTGTCTGATAAACCTTCCCAAATTCTTAAGTAGATTTTATAATCTAATAAATTAATTTTCTCTAAAAATCTCTTAATTTGTAATTGTATATTAAGTTTATAAGATTTTGAAACTTTTGAATATCAATTATTCAATTATACATTGTAAATTTGGAATCCTAAGACTGATCAGTCAAATTCTCTTTATATTGCACCTAAATGCCAAATACCTATCTTTTAGAACATAAATCAATAATTCTACTGACAATTAAGAATTGGAAGTGGATTATGTCCAGTTCTCTCAAGCCATTGTTATCAGAAACTTTCTCAGGTATCTTGTCCTCCCTCCACCCAAACTGAACCTATTGTTTTATGGAGCTGAGCATAACCTAGCATGACTTGGCCTTAGGGGAAATTTTATTCTTTTGACTGGCAGCATATTGATATCAAGAGCTCTCCCTGACTTGATCTGTTTCATCTGATGTCAGGGGGATAGTTTTGGTGGTTTTGAGATTTTCAAGGGCAGTGTTTATCATCTTCTTGGATCTTTCTAGCATAAACAAAACCTTAAAAATAGCCTCACTCCCCTTTTGCCTTTCCAGTGGCAGGTGGATCTGTACTACTTCTCCAGATTAAGGTAGACAGAAAAATATCTCCAGCATACTTTTCATCTTCCTCCTGTATCCTTTTGAAAGTCTCAGTTTACCATTAATGTCTCCACATTGCTTCACTGTTTTCATTTATTTATTTATTTGCTTGTTCCACATGGATGCTCTTTATTATATTACTGCAAGGAGGTTTTTTTGCATTTAATTTATTTTTTAAATTTTAATTTTCTTCCAGTTTTATTGAGATATAATTGAAATGCAGCACCGTATAAGTTTAAGGTGTACAGAGTAATGATTTGACTTACATACATCGTGAAATGATTACCACAATAGTGAACATCCACTGTATCACATAGATAAAAAATCAAGGGAGTAGAAAAATTTCCTTGTGATGAGGACTCTTAGGATTTACTTTCTTAACAATTTTCATATAAAACATACAGCAGAGCAATTATATTTACCATGTCGTGCATTACATTCCTACTACTTATTTATCTAATAGCTAGAAGTTTGTACCTTTTGACTGTCTTCATCCAGTTCCCCTTCCACCAACCCCCACCTCTGGTAACCACAAATCTGATCTCTTTTTCTATGAGTTTGTCTGTTTTTGAAGTATAATTGAACTCCAACTCTATGTTAGTTCCTGTTGCACAACAAAATGATTCAGTATTTCTGTACGTTTCAAAATGATCACCACGGTAAGTCTAGTTACCATCTGTCACCATACAAAGATAATACATAGTTATTGACTATATTCCCCACACTGTACATTTCATACATGTGACTCATTTATTTTACAACTGGAAGTTTGTGCCTCTCGATCTCCCTCACCAATTTCTCTCCTCCCCCCAACCCTCATCCCTCTGGCAACCACCTGTTTGTTCTCTGTATCTATGACTCTGTTTCTGTTTTGTTGTGTTTGTTCATTTGTTTTCTTTTTTAGATTGCACATGTAAGTAAAATCATACAATATTTGTCTTTCTCTCTCTGACTTTTATTTCACTTAGTATAATACCCTTTTGGGTCCATCCATATTGTTGCAAATGGCAAGATTTCATTTTTTTTTATGGCTGAGTAGAGTAATATTCCATTGTATACATATACCACAGCTTCTTCATCCATTCATCTATTGATGGACACTTAGTTGCACACTCAACTTTATGGTTTGGTGGGTCTGATAGCACCAAGTTCATGAAGGACAGCTCAGGTCCATGGTAATTTGGTGGACCATGCTCAAGCATTCAGTCTATAGTAAGGACCAGTAGCAGGCCAAAAGCTGTTTCTCAAAAGAAGGGTAATTATCTGCAGATGATGTCAAGGCCTTTCTCCAAACTCTGAAAGGCCTGTGCTGCAGTTCCAAATAGCATCCCTATGTATCAGTGACACTTCAACGTCATTGAATCTGCTGGATCATATGATCCAACTGGTGAAGCAGCTCACACAGCAGCTTGGACCTATTGTAAAGCTTTCCCTTATTCTGGGCTCCACTCAAACCTAGCAGCTTTTCTGGTCACTCGATTAACAGGCTGGGATAAGACAGCCAAATTAGGAAGATATTGCCTCTAAAATCCAAAGAGAGCCACCGGATGTTGTGCTTCTTTCTTGACTATAGGATGGACCAAATGCAACACCTCATCCTTCACCTTAGAAGGGGGATATCCCAACATGCCCTACACCACTGTACCCTTAGAAATTCCACTGAAGTAAAAGGCCCCTGAATTTTAATCCAATTTATTTCCCACCCTCTGTCAAACAAACGCCTTACCAATAAGTCTTCTATGTCTGATTATTTCCCTTTCCCCAATGTATGGTGTACCTTGGTAAAAAATAATAGGTCATGGAACAAGATTGGAAAATTGGTGACAAAGAAATTTGGTAAGCAGTATATGGATAGACCTCTCTGAATTGGCAAAATACATGAAGATATTTGTGTTCCACCAAAGGGTGACCTTAACAGAGGATGATTTTAATAATCAAGAGTCTACCCTTTGGTAGATTCCTGTCATTGCCCAATGGGCTCATGAACATATTGCCCAGGGTGGCAGGGACGCAGATTATGCATGGACTCAGAATCATTGACTTCCACTGACCAGTGCTGACCTGGTGATGGCCACGGCTATGTGCCCAACCTTCCAGCAGCAGAGACCAGCACTGAGCCCCCCTGATACAGCACCGTTCCCTGGTGATCAGCCAGCTAGCTATCTGGTGGCAAGTTGACTACGTTGGACCACTTCCAACATAGAAGGGACAGAGTTTTAGTTGTAATAGACACTCTGGATATGGATTTGCCTTCCCTGTACACAATGCTTCTGCGAAAACTACCATCTGTGGACCTAAGGATGTCTTATCCATTGTCATAGTATTCCACACAGTATTGCTTCTGATTACGAAACTTATTTCACAGCAAAATAAGTGTGGCAATGGGCCCATGATGGTGGAATTCGCTGATCTTACTATGTTTCCCACTATCCTGAAGCAGCTGGCTTGATAGAACGATGAAACAGCCCTTTGAAGACTCAGTTACATTGGCAGCTAGGTGACAGTAATTTACAGGGCTGGGACCTCCAGAAGGCTGTATATATTCTGAGTCAGTATCCAATATGTTTCTCCCATGACAAGGATTCATGGGTCCGAGGATCAAGGGGTAGAAATAAGAGTGGCATCACTCAGTAGTACCTCTAGTTACCCACTAGCAAAAAGTTTACTCCCTGTTTCCATGACTTTATGCTCTACTGGCCCACAGGTCTTATTTCCCAAGGGAGGGTTGCTTTCACCAGGAGATACAACAATGATTTCCTTGAACTGGAAGTCAAGTCAGCCACCAGGTCACTTTGGGTTTTTCATTCCTCCGAATCAACAAACAAAGCAGGGAGTTATGGTGCTGGCTGGGATTATGTATGGGTCATAGGAGATCCTTTAGAGTGTTTGTTAGTGTTACCGTGCCCATGATTAAGGCCAGTGGAAAAACTACAACTCAATCCAGGCAGAAAGAGTAGTGTCCCAGACCCTTCAAGAGTGAAGGTTTTGTTCACTCCAGCAGCTAAAGAACCGTGAACAGCTAAGGTGCTTCTGAAGACAAAGGGAATACAGAATGGTAGTAAAAAATGGTAGTTATAAATGCCGGTCATAACCATATGACCACCTACACAAATGAGTAGTGTAATTGTCATGAGTGTTTCCTCTTTATTTTGTTATGAATATGTTGTAGGTATATATACATATATTAAGCAAATTGCTTTGTTTTCTTTCCTCTCTTATTCCCTTATCACATAACATAGTATCAGATGTTAAACACTTTACATCAGTGTTTAGGGATTGCTAATTTCACATCTAGTATTTAACTTACAGGATATCGGAAGAATAAACGTTATTTAAGGACTTTGCCTCCTCTTCTGGGGAAGGAATTAGTGAATTTTTGGTTGTATGCAGGATAGTTGTATCATGTTAAGTTGGATTAGTAGCTTGTTAATATATTTATTTGGAGATTAAGTTTGGTTTAAGGAGATGCATATGAATGCCAAGTTGACAAGGGATGGACTTGTGATTACAATTACCTCACTGGTTTTCCTGGTTCTCCAGCTTGCAGATGACAGATTGTGGGACTTCTCAGCCTCCATAATCACATGAGTTAATTCCTCTAATAAATCTCTATTGGTTCTGTGTTTCTCTGGAGAACCCTGATAACACACTCATATCATTAACCAGTCATTCTTCATTGATCTGAATTAAAGTGAAAAGAGTATTTTACTTTTTGTTTTCTTTTCTCTCTGATAATTACAATTGACTTTAAGGCAACTCAGGAATAAACCTGATATATCTGATTCTAGCAGAATTAGACCTCGAGTTGATCCCTTCTTAAATTTTGTTCCCCTAGAAATTGTTATATCATCATCATCTTATCGCTTTCATAATTACAAAACTAGAGTCACACATACATTAAAATACCTTTCTATATTTCTTATCACATATAGGATTCTCTAAGTGCAATCAATTTTATCTCATGTTGCTCCCTAGTGCAGCTAGGGAGCTGCTAGATGTGGAAGCAACACAATATTTGAAAATTTCATCTTTTTATTGCATATTTGATGACAGTAAAAGGGGTGTTACAGAGGTGTACATGGTAATAACCATATATCCTAAAAATAAGTGTTATAGGCATTCTGAAGGAGACAAGATGACATCAGCCTGAGGTTGACAAGTATGGCCTTAATGAGGAGGCAAGATTCAAGCAGGAAGTATGGTGAGATTCAGAGAGGCAGAAAAACTTGGGATGATGGGAGCAAAGACTTGATCTGAAAGCATAAGATGAGATTTGGAGAAAGCTGATCTCTTTGGCTAGATTGAAGAATTAGAAGAAGATTGATGTGAGATTTAAATCTGTATGAGTTTAGGTAGAAGAGGAACAGAATCCTAGAGATGATTGAAATGTTAATGCCTGGAGCCTTGAAGAGGAAGTGGCCTTGACCTCTGAAGAGGAAAGTTTGGTACATGGAGGGAGCATGTGAATTAAAGAACGGCCTAGACTCTATGCTATTTAATATCCCCTGGTATTGAGCCATTCTGTTTGAGATAGCTTACAAAAAGGAAAGAAAGGAGATTGTTCAGAGGTTTATCAATGGATGTGCTGTCTGTAAGCATTTTTATAAAGTCACTGTGTCTTGCTAGCGTACACTTTAAAAAATTCTGTTGGTCTTCCTTTTCATGTTCATACTGCTTTGCGGCTCACCTGGAATCTTATAGTGCTTGTACAAAAAGGCTCAAATCATGCTGGGCATCTCAAGAGCCAGAGGTTAATCTGATATTAAATCTGGGTTTGGCTTGCATGTCTAGATGAAGAGATGGACTTTTTGTCCAAGTTTGGCAGTCGCTTAGATGTTGAAGTCTCAATGTTTCAAACTCAGCTCAAAATCCTTTGGTGTGTTTTGAGTTTGGCTCTTGGCAAGGCATGATTTCCTGTTTCTAAGAAAAAAGACTCATGAGAGAGCCTCAATAAAGCTTCTTGGACATCAAAACAACATTTTGATGAATTAATTGTAAATGAATCAGAAACATATGGATTCATTCTCTTGAGACACACATGTGTTTAAAAAAAGAGGGGGGCGGTTATTGCTCAGGGCTAAATGTGTTTTGGGTTTTATCAAATGCAAAATGCTTAGGGGGCAAAAAGAGCAAAAAGGATGTATTGGAACTTCTTCCTTGTCTTTAAATAGACGGGCCCATTAACGATCTTATTTACTGCCACCTATTTTTGTTCCAGAAGAAATTCAGCAGTCATGACTAATCACTACCAGTCACGCCTGGTGATTTACACCATTACATAGTTTTCAGTCTTAGTGGCTTGAGACCTTAAGCAAGGCATTTGAGGCTTAGGAAAGAATAGGTCTTGTTTTCATATTATTAACAGAGTTAAGGTTGGTGAGGATTGTTGTCTCTTATGAATAACTTGTAAATCTACTCATCTTTTATTGAATACTCTTTTGTCCTCTTAAGTGTAATGGCTGAAATGAAGAGCAATTTTCTGAAAATCTTGTTTCAAAAACTAATGGAACAACCATGAGATACCATTTCACACACGTTAAGATGGCTACTTCACAAAAACAGAAAATAACCAGGGTTGATGAGGATGTAGAGAAATTGGAATACTTGTGCACTGTTTGCAGGAATACAAAATGGTGCAGCTGCTATGAAAAATGGTATGGCAGCTCCTCCAAAAATTTAAAATAAATTTACCACATGATTCAGCCATTCCATTTCTGGATATTCCCCAAATAATTGAAAGCAAGGCCTCTAAGAAATTTTTATATACTTATGTTCATAATAGCATTATTCACAATAGCCTTTACATGAGGTATCTCAAGTAGTCAAATTCCTAAAGATAGAAAGTAGAATAGTGGTTTCCAGTGGCTGCAGGGAGAGGGGGATGGGAAGTTGTACTTTAATGGGTATAAAGTTTCAGTTTTGTAAGATGTCAAGTGTTCTGGAAGTGGATGGTTGTGATGGTTGCACAACAATGTGAATGTACTTAACATCATTGAAATGTACACTTAAAAATGGTAAAGATGGTCAATTTTATGTTATGTATATTTTACTACCATTAAAAAAAACAACAAACTAAGGGACCTTTATTTGAATACTGTCAACCAGAGTGGTCTCAAGTATATATGACATCTTCAATCCAAAGGATTTTGTTCTTTGCATTGATGGAGTCCAATTTCTAGACTAGAAGGATTTAGTTATA
Organism: Balaenoptera musculus; assembly: GCF_009873245.2. NCBI lineage: Eukaryota > Metazoa > Chordata > Mammalia > Artiodactyla > Balaenopteridae > Balaenoptera > Balaenoptera musculus. Next base: position 14,233,291 of record NC_045790.1, on the reverse strand, counting down.
CCCATGAGAAGGTGACTTGACCACACACACACACACACACACACACACACACACACATACACACACAGAGATCTGCCCCAGCCCCACCTCAGACTAAAAGTTCTATGACATTTTCCAACATATTCCCCTGGCCCAAAGGCTGTGCTTGGTGTTCATTTTAAGTAACTATCACCTGGAAATCAATCTTGTGCTTGGAGAAGGGAGCATAATTGATTTTCCAAGTTCTGCTTCCTTGAGGATGGTCCTGTTTATTTCTGCATATTATCATGCAACTTACATCAAGTTCTAATAGGGTTATTTACATATAGGAAATAAAGGAGAGTGTTGTTTCTTGGTTAAGCTTCATAAATGGTATTTTTACTACTATATAGAATACACTTTACCCTGGATGTTTCTTTCCAGCTTATGCCTATAAACACTTTATCTTTTTTTTGAGAAATGAGAAAAAATGTGTAATTTATGGATTATATGATTGATTTATACTATAGCTCATTCCAAAAAGGATGTGAAGTAACTTACAAATAGATAAAAATAAATTGGTGGTAGAATTAGGATTAGTATACAAAATATATGCCATAGGAACGCTATCATTGCTACAGAGAGGTTAAAAATTTAACTCTGGGCTTCCTAACCAATAAAGCAAGGAGGAAAATATACATTATAAGACTCACAGAAATGAATCTTTCTCCACCTGACAAAGGGCCTCTTGAAATAAATACACTAGATATCTTAGTCTGATTTTATTTTATTCTCCATATTTGCTTAATTCAATTCACCAAAAAATTTGTTTGGTGCTGTAGAGTGGCCAAGAGACCCAAGGTTTACTAACTTTAATAGACAATACTGGAATTGATAATCTATGAACTACCTGTTTTTTGAGTCATCAAGATCTTTGCTTATCCCTTCCTCCTTCAAACTCTTCTAATTCTCTATTCTTATTAATATCTCCTGGAAAAGAAATAAGAATTAGATGAGAGGAAATAAAATTCAAGTTTGTCAAGTTTTTCACTCTGTTTGCTTAGTTGATTCCTTTAGAAAATCTCAAGTTTAGTCACTATTTGGTTCTTCCTGTTTAAAATATTTACCTGGAGGTCTAAACAACCATGTGACTTTGTGAACCTTCTCTAATCCTTATTCTGTGCTGTGTTAACAACTGGGTAGATTGGCAGAGTGGAAAAGTCAATCTATTAAGAGTTAGCTAGAACTAGCACGTGGTGTGAGAAGTTACTGGCTTGTCTGTGCCTCTGTCCTGGTCTCTAATAACACAAGGAGGGTTATTTAGACAGTCTCCTAGGTCCTCCTCAGCTCTACATTATACGAGTTCTTTAATCTTCTTGCTCAGAGAAGACTCAAGTACATGGAAGTATCCTTTCGTGTAGTATTGTCTTTCAATCATCTCTATTCAACAACCTCTAGCTAGGAAATGTTGATAATAAAAAGACTGCTTAAAAGTGCCTCTGAGTTTTTTGGGGCAGGAGTCCAAGAAGAATGCTTTCTGTAATTAAAAAGACAGGGACATGAGTGAGAGACAAGGGAAAAGAGGTTGGGATATTACCCTAGGACGAAAATGACTACTCTGTACACAATGGAATTTGGCAGCCTAGATTGTTTTGCCTTTATTTCCATTCTCTTAAAACAAGTGTGTGCGGGAAGAAGTGTGTGGGAAGTGGGGATGGAGGAGATATAAGTTATTTTGGGTATTGTGCATTAGTCATTTTTCATCTGTGAAGTCACCACCTGAAAGAAACATCACATGGCAACAGACGTCATTCATAAGCAAAAGCGAGACTTTTATGGATGTGATTAATCCCTGTTAAACATCCTATGCCACTGGGACTGGAAGCCATTCTCATTGTGTATTCTCACTTGTGAAATGTCACGACTCAGGAAATACATGAACTTTAAAAACTCTTCTGGCTGGATCCATACATACTTTGGGAACTGGGGAAGGGAGATAGAGTAATCTGACTATTCAAGCCTTGAAGATTTGGAAATTTAGTCATAAATCACCCAGATGATTCCCTTAATTTCCTGTGTCCTTTTTTTGGAAGTAGATACTGTTGATTTTGCATCCAAAAGCAACTTTTTTTTTTTTTCATTTAACTATAATACTTCAAATTATGTCCATGGTAATTTACTGGTACAACTTGGAGCATTAATTATACACACATTTACAGTAATTCTCTACAATGTTGCTTGTGATGGTCTTAATCTAAAACTGGTGGACAGGATTTATTTTTAATGTAACCTCAGTGTTTTGCTAGAAGGAATGAAAAAGTCTTTACAAAAGGAAAGGACAAATAGCTTTTGTATTAAGGTAAAGCCCTGGGTTAATATATATGTCCAGACAACTCATTGACTAAACAGACACACCAGTGAACAATCTGAAAGGGTGGTAGCCATGAGGTGGACCTGTGATGTGGGTTTTTCCTTTCCCAAATTTGGCCATAATTGGAAAATGTTCCAGACTTTATTGACAACTCAAATGATCAAATCCACATTTGATGTGAATTAAAATACGTTTAAAAATATTTTGAGAAAGAGCCCATAGTAAGTAATGCCATTTTTATAAATTTGAGTTAGTAGTGAGTTGTAATTTTATTTGGGTACATAAATCACTCTAGCAGTACGATGTTAATTCCTACTACTACCTTGCTGATATTTTAAAACTGGCTCCATCCACAGTTTAATTGATTAATTAAATGTAAAATACTGAAATGTTTAATTTGCCCTACCACTCCCTGGTTTGACAAAGACTGCCATGACACAAAAATACAAAACCAAAGACAATAGCAAAACCCAATGAATATGTGTATCCAAAAGCCAAAAGAAGCTACTTGGCATATTTTAACAGTTTAATTCTATTATAAACTTCCTATTGATTCAAATAAAACTCACATATAATAAATTCATTTGGAGGATCTAAGTTTGGTCACAAGAACATGTCTTCAGGGTAGTCTTTGATATATATAAGATGTAAAATTGGTGAGTGACTTTGTGGAAGTTCAGACAACAGGTGCTCCTGGAAGGCTTTTATTCTTAAGCTTTGTGAACTGACATTCACCTCTGAATTTTGAAGTTTCCTGGTTACTTTCTGCTTGGAACCTAGGAGCAATCCATCATTGTAGTTCCAAGGTATAAAACATCTTCAAAAGGTTCATATCGTGAGAATTGTTCAACTCTCTAAAGAGTGAGCCTTGATCCTCAACAATTTATTTTATCATCTATTTAGAAAGAAACTTACTTAGTTAAATTATAGTCCACTCATTTTTTTAAATTTTTAATTGTGTTAAGATACCCATAACATAACATTTACTGTCTTAACCATTTTTAAGTGTATAGTTAGCATTAAGTACATTTAGTAGCATTAAGTACATCAGTAGCATTAAGTACATTAAGTACATCAGTAGCATTAAGTACATTAAGTACATCAATAGCATTAAGTGCATTTACATTGTTGTGCAACCAATCTCCAGAATACTTTTCACAAAACTGAAACTGTATACCCATCAAACAATAACTCCCCATTTCCCTCTCCCTCCAGCCCCTGGCAACCATCATTCTACTTTCTGTCTATGAATTTGACTATTCTAAGTACCTCATACAAGTGGAATCAAAAGTATTGTCTTTTTATGTCTGTTTCATTTCACTTAGCATCATGACCCCAAGGTTCACCCACGTTGTAGCATGAGTCAGAAGTTCCTTCCTTTTTAGGCCTGAATAATATGCTATTATATGTATATACCACAATTGGTCACCTATTTATCTGTCGATTGACACTTGAGTTGCTTCCACCTTTTCACTATTGTGAATAATGTTGCTATGAACTTGCTTGCACAAATACATCTTTCATAGTATTTCATTTTTTAAACCAAAATTTTATACCTTACAAATTAGAGAAGAAACAGCTTCTGAAGCAGTCAATCTAAAATGTATGCTTAATTCTTTATTAAAAAATTCTAACTATAATTCATAGAGGAGCTATTCCTTGAATTATCAATGTTAAATCCTCTAATACTTTGTTAAGAATTCCTGTGTGACTCGCATAATGTATATTGGCCTGACGTTGACCTTTCACTAGCATTTAATTAATGAACAAGAAAAGTTATGAATTAAATTAAATGAAATCACCTTAGATCTCTGATTCTTAAAATTAAATCAAAACCTATGCTTGATTCTACTTTTCAGAATCATGGTACATTGGAATGATCTTTAAATAGATCATATATCAATTTCCAGTGAAGTAAAACAAAATGGGGATGTGTTCTGCTTTCTCCTTTTAAATTTCATCTTAATGATTTAACAACACTTTTCCCCCCATGCACTATCCATTCCCTAATTTAGTTATACAGTCCATGAATCTTTATAGAATCTCTACTGTTTCAGGCACTTTTCTAAGTGATGGGCCCATAGCTATGAATAACACAAAAAATGTCCTAAATTACACACTACTTACATTAAATACAAACAATAAACAAATAATTCACCTCCCCCTAAAGTATTTTTTTCAATTATGGGTAAGTGCTACAAAGGAAACAAATCAGGGCAATACGGTAGCTTGAATTTTATTTGATGTACAATATGATAGTTCTGAGAAGGAGATTGACATATTCTGATTTTGTCGCTTAAAAATCACTCTGGCTTTTTGGGGGATAGGAGAATTGGGGGATGAAAGAATAATGGCAGAATCATAGGGACCAGATAAGAAACTGTTGCATTAGTTAAGGAGCAAGGTGACTTGGACTAGATGCTAACCTTGGAAATGGAGAGAAGTGTAGATATGGAGAATATATTTTGGAGAAAAGGGTGATGGAAACTCTTGTTATCCCACTCTCTTCCTGCCACCTCATAAACACACATAGTCACACCACATATAGTCACACCAGTATAGATTTATCAATTAAAGTTCTTTCAGCCACAAGTAACAAATACCCCAAATCTAACTGGCATGAATTACATCGATTACTACTGAGTCTGACAATTCTTAAATGTTGTTTGGTCATTTCTGTGTCTCTTGTTTTTAATTAATCTCTTGCCAGATCATATGCTCTACTTTAGTTTTTTTCCTTTTCTTAGTGATTCATAAAAACTTTTAATATATTAAGGATATTAAACATTTGGGTGATGTGTGATGAGAATGATTTTTTTTTCACTTTTTATCATTCACTTTAATTTTCTTAACAGTGATTTTAGTATTCAGATATTTTAAATTTTCAGAGTCATATATAAGTATATCATTTTGAACTCGTTTCAATTTTTTCTTAGAAACAGTAACTATCACATAAAGGAGATTAAGTATACTTACACATACATTCTTCTATCATAAATGGTTTATTTGGTTTTTTATGATATTATGGACATGTTGTACATACAGATAAAAAGTAAATACATCATGATTAATCAAAGGCAATAGCTGTCATTATTTTGGTATTTATGATTCCAGATTCTTTTTAACATTAAAATATACATTGTTTTTTAACTTGCTGTTTTCACTAAATAATATGTAGTACATTTTTTATCATTTCATATTCTATAAAATTATTTTTATAACTCTATGATTTGTATTTCTTTATTAAGAAAATCTTTTTTTCTTGAACATTTTCAATCTTCTGCTATTGTAAAAAAAAATGTTGCTGGGATACCATGGTAATTAAATCCTTGTGGACATTCATGATTATTTCCTTAAGATCTGTTTCTAACACAAGTTAGTATGTCATGGGTATGTCTACTTTAAAGTCTCGCATCAGGGCAACAGACTACTAATTTTGAAGTGGGACTATGAGGTCAGGCTGCTTCAGTTAGAATGCTGGTTTTGCCCCTCACTAACCATGTCACAAATTCTCTGTGTCATTTTTCTCATTTGTATATCATCTGTAGTAGTATCTACCTCAGAATTGGTATGAGATTATGTGAGCGAATATATATACTAGCAAGAGTGTTTGGTACATAGTAAGCAATCAATAAATGCTTTTTATGGTTGTGTACAGCCAAATTGTTCTTGTAAATATTGTGACTATTTACAATTTTACCATTACATTAAAAATTCCCACTCCTACAGGTTGTTATTTTATTTAAAAATCTTATCTTATAATTAGTTTTATATTTTAATTTGCATCTATTTAGCTTTCTAGCAAGACTAAACTTTTTAATTCATATATTTGTAGCTGATATATGTATATATATATTTCTGAATTACTTGCTTAAACATTTTCCAAAATTTGTATTGAGATGCTTGTTTCTTATTTATTAATAAGATTTTTTAAATGCATTGATATTAACTCTTATACCTTAAATACTACAATTATTTCCTGTCAGTTGTTTGCCTTTTAATTTGTATACATGTTATGACTAATTTTGTTTGACTAATACTGTTTTTATTATCATGGGTTTATAGTATGTTTTACTCTCTGAGAGGATATTAAATCCTTTCTGACTCTTGTTCTTTAACATTTTCTGGCTGAACTCTCCTCTTTATTTTTCCCAAAAAAGTATAGGATTTCTTAAGAGAAAAATAATTAAAACTATTCCAGAAGGATTTTTTCCCAATTTTTGAAAATTTATGTATACATTTGGTGAGTATTGCTATGTTTATAGCATCTTCCCATCTGGGGACGTTATATATGTGTAATTAATATTTTATTCTATGTCCCTAAAAGTAGTCATACTGTATACTCTACCTATGTATCTATGTATGTATGTATGTATGTATCTATCTATCTATCTAGATATACATATATATATACACACTTTGTGCATATTTAGACAATTTATAAGTATAAAATGGTTATGTACTCTTGCATATTTAATATTTTAAAATTTGAATTGCCAATGCAAGATTTTACTCATATATTCTTTCAGAGAATTGCTGATAAACAGCAATACTACTAGTTGTCAGACATTTATTTTCATCTGGATATCTTAGTAAATTATTTTTGTTTAAGTAGTGCATCATTCTCTTTAGATTTCTAGATAGGTAATCATGTCATCTACAGATATGAGATGCTATTCTTTTATTTCCCAGTAGAAATTACTTTTTTTTCCAGTTTCACTCACTTATCAGGCACTTATAGGATAGTGTAAATAACTGTAGTAAAAATTATTTCACCTTAAGTTTTGCTGTTCTCTTTACTTTCAAACATTTCTCAAAGAAATGGTCGAATAGACGTTTTCTACTATCTAGTCTCCAAAGAACACCAGTTTTGACAATCACCCACAGGCAAGAGTGCCTTTGTGGAAGTCCAGGAATCCAGCAGAGAAGTTCCTGCATATCACTTGAGTGAAAAAGTATAAAATTGATGCATCGACGAGGGTAAAAAAAAGTTTCACTTTACCTACATCACCCCTCACTCGTGGCAGAACAGGAAGTTCCAAGAGAGATGTTCTCAGCCAGAATTTCTCCCACAGGGAAAAGTGAGGGTATGTGAGTGAAAAGCTGGTGTTCCCAGAAGTGCACGCCACTGCCAAAGGGCTCAGTTTGGTCTTGCCCCATCAAGAATAGAGGAGTTCTGCATAACTAGAGGGCAGGGAGAAGCTGGGGGAACATCACGCAGGGTTTTCAGAAAGGACCAAAGGGACTCGGGTTTTGCTAACTACTGTAGGGTCCATCAGGAAGTCTTCCCATGAGTCACTGGGGGTGCTTTGACTGAAGATTCTCTCAGCAGTCAGTTGGAGGAATCTGGAGGTGGTGATTGCTTCTTCAGATTTGAAGATAGCAATGCAAGACTTCAAGGAACATGAAAGATCAAGGAAACATGACACCACCACAGGAAAACTAAAATTTTCCAGTAGCTGACCCCAAAGGAAAAGAGATCTGTGATTTGCCCAATAAAGAATTCAAAATGGTTATTTTAAGGACGCCCAGTGAGCCTCTGGAAAACAATACATGAACAAAACAAGTTTAACAGCTTTAAGGACACATATAGGTGCAAAACGATGGGCTAGAAAAAGGTATTTCATGCAAATGGAAACCAAAAGAGAGCAGGGGTAGCTATACTTATATTAGACAAAATAGACTTTAACTCAAAAGCTGTAACAAGAGACAAAGAAGATCCTTATTTAACGATAAAGGAACCAATTCATCAAGAGGATATAAAAATTGTAAATTATATGTACCTAACATTGGGGCACCTAAATATGTTGAGTAAATATTAACAAATCTGAAACAAAGAAATAGCAATACAGTAATAATGGGGGATTTCAATACCTCACTTTCAACGAGGATAGATCTTTCAAACAGAAAATTGATAAGAAACCATTGGGCTTGAACTACACTTAATACCATATAAACCTAACACATATGCAGAACATTCCATCCAACAGAATACACGTTCTTCTTGAGTGCACGCATAACATTCTCTAGGATAGATCACATGTTAGGCAAGAAGACAAGAGAAATTAGTCAGAGAGAGCAAGACAAATACTGTATGATCTCACTTATATGTAAAATCTAAAAATGAAAAATTAAAGTTGAACTCATATAAACAGAGAGTAGAATGGTGGATACCAAGGGCTGGGGGATGGAGGAGATGGGGAGATCCTGGTCAGTCAAAGAGTCCAAGCCTTCAGTTATAAGATGAATAAGTTCTGGGGATCTAATGTGCTGTCTAGTGACTATGGGTAATAGTATATTCTTAAAAACATATTTTTTATAAGTATTCTTTAACACTTCTCTATGTGTATTAACAGTTACATTCATTCACTGATATAACACCTTTCTCAAATGTAGCAAGCAAGTAGCATTTTTAGAAATATCCTTTTTTTAAAAGGATATTTGTATATGTACTTGAAATTTTCTGAGAGTAGACCATAAGTGTTCTCACCATACACACACAGAGAAAGGTCACGAGGCGAAGCAATGGATGTGTTAATTAACCTGATTGTGGTAGTCATTTCACATAGTATGACAAATCATCTATTTGTACACTTTAAATGTACACAATTTCATTTGTCAATTATACCTCAGTAAACCTAAAAATTTCTTTGTTTTGTTAAAGAAAAAAGTATTTTCTAAAAATCAGGAATAGGAGTTCACTCATCAAATTATAATTGAAAAATTATTAGTCAATACTTCCTATGAGCACAGTATTAAGTATATCACATGTCCGATTGCATTGAATCCCCACAACTCTATAAATCAGGTATTATAATCTCAGTTATACAGATTAGGAAATCATATTTTGGAATGTTAAAAAAACTTTTCAAGTATTATATTTGAAAGTGGTTCCTGAGTTTCAAATTCGTGATCTTAAATAATATCCTATGCTCTTTTTTTTAGGGTTTTATAAACACAATTATATTCTTTGTCTTCTTTGACTTATTATAATGAATTAAAGTAACTAATTTTTCTTTAAATTTTTTCTTTCAATTTCTACAATTGGCCACGCCAGTTACTTATCGTGTAGTGTTGGATTCAAGTAGGTAACACTTATTTATGATATATTAAATTATATACATACATGCTTCTCTGCACTTGTTTTTGTTTTGTTCAATTTAGAAACAAGAATTAAAGTATATCATACTTATGATCTCAATTTCTCTATTTTCATTTCTCTGGCCACACTCCAATCTCACATTTCTACCACATTATTCAAATTCAACTGAATTTGTCACTTCCATGCTATCTGTCAAATTTAATGGTCAATTCTCTGTCCTTATTCACTATCTTCAGCAAACTTTGAGACAGCAAACCCATCCCACTATCTTGAAATTCTTTCGTCACTTAGCTTCTGAAACGAATCACTGCCAGATTTTCTTTCTCCTTCAGTTTTCCTCTTTCAATTGCCTTTTCTCGGTCATTTTCCTCTTCCCCAGCTCCAAATGTTAAATTTTTCTAAGACTTAGTGCTTGGACTCTTATTTTCTCAAATTACACTCTCTCTCTCTAGATGATCTTAGTCAGTCTTGTGGCTTTAAATGTCATCTATATGCTAATGATATTTGTGTAGGAAAAACCCAGTTCTCTTCCTGTTTCTCCTTTATTCTCATACTACTACCACACTCACATTTCTGACACCAGATGTATGGGGTTTTTTCCACACCAAGTAATTCTGCAACACCAGCTGTGTGTCCTACAATTTAACTCAATTCTGAAACTATCTACCTAGAGATAGTGTCAGGACCTACACGTTACAGGGCCCCCTTCCCAACATCAAATGCCATTAAGGGCTCAGTTTACAAGACTGCTTCCCCTCCTCCAATTCAAATGCCAGTTGCATATCCAGTTTTTTACCTGTGCTGACCAATTGGCTATGAATTGGAGGTTCCGATGGCCCTCCCTCTTCAGTTTTGATTAATTTGTTAGAGCAACTGACAGAACTCAGGAAAAAAGTTTACTTAATTACTGTTTATCAGTTTATTGTAAAAGGATACAGATGAAGATCCAGAAGGAAGAGATGCATAGGGAAAAATATGTAAGAATGGACATGGAAATCCCATGCCTTCTCCACTCTCCCCACCTCCACCTGCTCACCAACTCAGAAGCTCTCCAAACCCCATATTAATTCTATTTTCAGCCCTCATCCCTCTCTGGAGAGTCAAGGATGAGGCTGCCAATTCCAAGCTTCTAATCATGGCTTGGTCTCTCTGGTGATTGGTCCCCATTCAGGAGCCCACCGAGATTCACCTCATTAGTACAAAAGACACTGCTATCAACAAATTCCAAGGGATTTAAGAACTGTGTCAGGAACTGGGGTAAGGAACAAATATTAGAACAAAAGAGGCTCCTAGTGCTTCAAGGACATTATACTTAGGAAATTATAAGAGTTTGGGGGGCCCTGTGCTGGGAATCAGGGACAGAGACCAATATCAATATTTTCTATTATCTCACAATATTCAAATGTTTCCAGTCTTGGTTTATCCAGTGAAATCCAGACTTTTGTTTTTTTCCAACTAACTTTTTGATTCCTCCATTTGGATATCTAGCAGAATTCAAAATTGCATAATCAAAATGAAACTTAGGACAATTACCAATTTTAGTGATTAAAAATAAGAAAAAATGTGTTTTATATTTACTTCATTTCTGTTGTTTTCCAACCCTCTTCCACATTTCTCTCTGGTATCATACTCCTTCAGCCTGAAAATTTTCCTTTAACATCTTGTATATCTCAGATGTTCTGAAGAGGTTTTATATTTTATCTTCACTTTTGAAGGGTATTGATATGTTACAGAATTCTCGATTGCCATTTTTTCAGTACTGTAAAAATATCACTCCATTGTCTTTTGAATTGCCTAATTTCTGCTATTGTTCTATCTCTTGTTGCTTTGAATATAATTTGGTTTTTTTTTTCCACCTCTGACTGCTTTGTGGATCTTGTATTTATCTTTGAGTATTAGCATTTTACTATTTGTCTGTCTGTTTGATATTTATCCTGCTTGGGTTTCTTTGAGCTTCTTGGATTTAGGGTTTCATGTATCTCATTATTTGGGGAAAATTCTTGGTCATTTTCTCTTTAAGTATTTCTCTATCCATTCGACCTTTTCCTCTTAGGGTTTCAATTATCTGTAATTAGATTGTTAAATACTATCCAACAGCTCTTGAATGTTCTGTTTTGTTTTCACTCCTTTTCCCTTTGTGTTTCAATTTGAATATTTAAAAAATAATGTGTATCAGCTTATTTTCTAGGTCACTGATTCTTTTATCACCTGCAGTAAATCTACTGATGAGCTCACCTAAAGAATTCTTTATCTCTGCTATTGTGTGTGTATTTATTTATAACATTTCCATTTAACTCTTTATCAGTTATCAGCTTAAATTTCCCATATGTTTATCCATGTTTTCCATCTTTTCCACTAAGCCTCTGGCATATTAATCACAGTAATTTTTTTTTTTTTTTTTTTTTTTATGGCTGTGTTGGGTCTTCATTTCTGTGCGAGGGCTTTCTCTAGTTGCGGCAAGCAGGGGCCACTCTTCATCGCGGTGCGCGGGCCTCTCACTGTCGCGGCCTCTCTTGTTGCGGAGCACAGGCTCCAGACGCGCAGGCTCAGTAGTTGTGGCTCACGGGCCTAGTTGCTCCGCGGCATGTGGGATCTTCCCAGACCAGGGCTCGAACCCGTGTCCCCTGCATTAGCAGGCAGATTCTCAACCACTGCGCCACCAGGGAAGCCCCATAGTAATTTTTAAATTCTCTGATTGATAATCCCAGATCTGATTCATCTCTGAGTCTAGTTATAGTCATTGCTTTAGTTCTTGACAGAGGGTTGTTTTCTCCATGCTCTGTTCATGTCTTATAACTTTGTGTTGAATCCTGAACATGATATAGTGGATATTGAGGTAAATTATATCCATGGCTGGAAATGGACATGCATCTTTATCTGCCTTGCTGTTTGTGTGGAGGTTTCACTTATTTTAGCCAGGGGTTGAACTATCTTTGGGTTTTGTTGCTGCTATCATTACCTCTAATGCTCCACTGAATTCAAAGTTCTCTAACAGTGGTCTTCTGTTGTCTTGTGGTTAGGGTGGGGACTGAAATATCAGAGGGTTTTTGTCAGTATTTCTTCTCTGGCCTCAATTTTCAACCATCCCTTCATGCCTGAACCACATATGGGGCTCTTCCCACGTTCCTTCCCTTCTCCCAGCAGCTGACATATCTTGTTTGTTACTCAGGGCCAGGTTCATGGCTAGGGCAGGTGGGTCTTCGTCCAATCTCAGTCTTAACAACCTCAGTCTTGCTGTGCTTGAATCTCAAGTTTAAGATTTCTCAGTGTTCTTGCCTGTCCTCTCCTTGGAAGGAAATCCCTGTCTTCACAGTTGATTTTGAGAGGGAGAGATTTTTTTACTCCCCCAGTGGTAGTGGACCTCTGCTTAGTCTGCTGATGATTTCTTGCCCTTCCTCCAGAGAGAGATAATTTATCTCATCTTTTTTCAAGCCTCAGTGCTTTTTCTAAGCATCCCTCTCCAAGGAGACCAATGTGTCCTACAGTTGGAAAGGTCTCCGATTTCTCCCCAAGAGGTAGACAGACTGTGCTTCTCTTCAATTCCCTAGAAGCAATCAGTCTTTATTTGTGCCAAGTCAGGAGGTTTGCTATTCTCTTACAGAAGTCCATGGGTGTTCTTCTGACAAGAGCGTTATACAAACTATCCAAAGACGCCCTCTGTATATTGGTTCTATGTTATTTATTTCTTTACAGCAGGCTGGCACCTTTAGCTCAAAAGCCTGCTGGGGCCAAACTAAAATTTTTACATATGCATTTGCTCAAAAATATAGTCCAAATCAGCATATTTTTAGTGACTTAGAGCATGCCTGCTTTGCATCTTCCGCAACATTGCACCCAAAATCTGTTAGCCATAGATAAGACCAACACTGGGATTAGAAAAGACCCAAAACCGCTGGTGCCTTTTGGAATTCTTTTCCCCAGAGACTCCTCATTGAACTGCTCAGTGACATTATCCAGACACAAAGGCTCCCTCACAAATTTCTCCCTCTCTCAGGAGTTCCCTAGTCCTTTTCCCCTCCTAGAGGGTAAGCCTGTACCATTGTCTCTGGAAGCTCTCATGCTATGAGGTACTCCCTCCACCATCCCACATGCAAATCTATCAAAACGCCACCCAAATAAAGCTTATTGTTTGTTAGTCACCTTGTGGTCATATATTTTTCCTTAATCAGCTCCAAGTACATGAAATCACCACAAGTGGCTATGAGGACCAGGTGATTTTTGGTGATGATCAAGGAATTCTATGGTGCCTAACCAGTCCGTAAAACAATCTATTGGCAAATCCATCCTGGACATCCTTGAGTGGTTGAGACGCCAAAATTTGGAATGCCTATGTGTTAGTTTGGCATGGCATTGCTTGGTGCTGTATTAGGCTCTATATTTTTCATGGTCTCCTCATGTGCTTCATTAGCCTGGCAGTACCACCAGTATTTGAGCAAACCCATACCATTAGAACTGACTTTGGGGGTCAGAAACACCGAGCTGCCCAGGGAAAGTGGTCAGCCCACCTGCCTGGGTTCCCCACTAGGCAGGTGTTGAATTTTGTAATACCTGGGGACATAAGTAGAAAAAGGGGAGAATTGCATGCCTCTAGACTAAGGATGGGCCACTGATAACCCCATAACTGGCTAAAGTGGCAGGAATTCCCCATAGCTGGGCCAGTGATTTGGGGTACTCTGAGACTAGAGGATTTCCTCACCTCTGGGGATTTGTGTAGTTGGTAAACAAGCCAATAAGGCACAAACATGAGGCTGCGGCCAGTCTCCAAAGTACAGTTGGAAGAATAGCCTTTGCAAGCAGCTAGCATGCCTCTGTGGTACTTAGTTATGCTGCTGTGATGTCATCATTGCAGTTTCCCCTCAGAGGAATATTCAGACCCCATCCCTTGGCCTGAGCTAGGTAGATTGTAATTTTAAGTGAATAAAGGCAAGGGGATTTAAATCCTTGTCCATCCCAGGACTCCAAAGAGATAACTGTGCTGCTGAACAGATGTTCCAAACCATAAGTTACGTGCTGGGCCTTGCTCGTGGCAGCTTCTCACCAGGAGGTCACACAGAGAGGAGGAGAAGTCCAAGGTCTTGAGGGAGATGATACAGATTGGAAAGACCCTAGGAAGGTGGATTGGTGCTCTCTAGATGAAAAGGCAGCACAGTGTCTCCATTACTGTGACTGGGATAATTTGCCCTCTGCTTTGACAGTAACCATCCACAAAGTAATAAGAAATACAAAAGTAAAGGGACAAATTCTTTTCCCATTTAGGTTATTACAGGATATTGAGCAGAGTTCTATGTTCTACAGTAGGTCCTTGTTGATTGTCTATTTTATTTAATTTATTTATTTTTTGAAGTGTATTTTATTTATTTTTTTATACAGCAGGTTCTTATTAGTTATCTATTTTATACATATTAGTGTATGTATGTCAATCCCAACCTCCCAATTCATCCCACCACCACTACCACACCCCCATCACTTCCCCCCTGTGGTGTCCATACATTTGTTCTCTACCTCTGTGTCTCTATTTCTGCCTTGCAAACCAGTTCATCTGTACCATTTTTCTAGATTCCACATATATGCGGTAGTATACAGTATTTGTTTTTCTCTTTCTGACTTACTTCACTCTGTATGACATTCTCTAGGTCCATCCATGTCTCTACAAATGACCCAATCTCATTCCTTTTTATGGCTGAGTAATATTCCGTTGTATATATGTATCACATCTTTATCCATTTTTCTGTCAATGCACATTTAGGTTGCTTTCATGACCTGGCTATTGTAAATAGTGCTACAATGAACATTGTTGTGCATGTGTCTTTTTGAATTATGACTTTCTCAGGGTACAGCCCAGTAGTGGAAATACTGGGTCATATGGTAATTCTATTTTTAGTTTATTTTTTTTTTTAAAGAAATTAGTTTTTAATTTATTTTTATTTATCTTATTTTTGGCTATATTGGGTCTTTGTTTCTGTACGAGGGCTTTCTCTAGTTGCGGCAAGTGGGGGCCACTCTTCATCGCGGTGCGCGGGCCTCTCACTATCATGGCCTCTCTTGTTGCGGAGCACAGGCTCCAGACATGCAGGCTCAGTAGTTGTGGTTCACAGGCCCAGTTGCTCCACGGCATGTGGGATCCTCCCAGACCAGGGCTCGAACCCGTGTCCCCTGCATTAGCAGGCAGATTCCCAACCACTGCGCCACCAGGGAAGCCCTATTTTTAGTTTTTTAAGGAAACTCCATACTGTTCTTCATAGGGGCTGTATCAATTTACATTCCCAACAACGGTGCAAGAGGGTTCCCTTTTCTCCACACCCTCTCCTGATTATCTATTTTAAATATAGTAGTGTGTCAGATACAGTAGTTAAACATGTCAGATAAATGTATGTATAACTGAATCACTTTGCTGTACACTTGAAACTAACAGAGCATTGTTAATCAACTATGTTCTAATATAAAATAAAAATTTTTTAAAAAAGTAATGGGCCAAGAAGGAGGAGAAGGGCCTCAATTGGAGGGGAAACACAGCTTCTTTCTTACTGTGGGGACAAATCTCTCCTCAAGGAGCTAACCCAGGAAACAAATTAAAAAGGGGCTACTTTGTTATGTAGAATGTATCTGGTGGGGAGTGAGCTCCAGCTAACAGGGGCTGAATTTAAACAATTGGCTACTATAGTTTTGGATGCAAAAATTGGATTTGGATCCTACTAAAGGATCTTGCACAATTAGCTCAGAAGGTGGGAAAAATCCACAGAGGAAGCTTTGGACCCTGGTACACATATACTTTGCTGATGTGGATTTTCAAGTCCTGGAAAGCAATTCAGCCTACATTAGGTCTCATAATGGCCTGGGCAGACTGTCAATGGAAAATGTTAGCTGAGGCCAAAGATATCTTCCACCAGTTAGGGATTTTGTAGTAAGTTTATCAGGCAACAGATGGTGTTGTAGCATGATGACTTGGCAGGTCCAGAGGACGCTGATGAGTATTGAATCCATCTAGATGTTTCTCAGAGTGGCTTCTAAAAAATATAAGTTCTCTTTACTGGCAACGATGGCCAATACATAATTTAAGAGACCAGAGATATCCTGGATTTATAAGAAGTTCTGATAATCATGTCCCAGGAGTTATCCACACACATTAAACAAATGGCCTAAGAACTGGAACTCATGGCTGAATCTCATCATACTTTAGGGCCCATGGTGTTAAATGACCACATGATTCATTACTTATTGGCTGATGAGGGGAGGGGGGTGGTCTGTGCCCTTGCTGAGACATCTTCCTGTAGATAACACTCATCAAGTTTTACTGATAATCAGAGACATGTACCAAAGGGCCATAATGTTACTCTATTATAAATAATTAAACAAATCAAAGTCTTCTTTTCATCTATCCTCCTGAATTTCCCCAACAAACTGGACAGACTGGCTGCAAATGGACTATGAAATCCTAGTTTGTGGCAATATAGGATTTTGGGTCTTTAGAATGCTTTATCACTGACTCCAAACTCAGGCTTTATGAAATAACTTACCCTTAGATCGTATAGCAACATGGGTCAAGGGATATATTGTAATACAAATGAGCCAAAAATT
Source organism: Balaenoptera musculus (assembly GCF_009873245.2). Lineage (NCBI taxonomy): Eukaryota > Metazoa > Chordata > Mammalia > Artiodactyla > Balaenopteridae > Balaenoptera > Balaenoptera musculus. The sequence goes on along the minus strand of NC_045790.1, from coordinate 14,216,285 downwards.
ACCTCTATATATTGGTCCAATGTTTAATTCTTCACATCAGGCTTTTGAGAGTGGGACCACTCATCCAATTGCTTTAAGTATAGCCCATGAAATTTTGAGAGAGTCTAGAAATTAAAAGAGGCTTTGAACTAAAATAAAATGGAAATACAGGGACTTCTCTGGTGGTCCAGTGGTTAAGACTCTGCACTCCCAATGCAGGGGGCCGAGGTTTGATCCCTGGCCAGAAAACTAGATCCTGCTTGCCACAACTAAGAGCCCACATGCTGCAATTAAAGATCCCACACACAGCAACGAAGATCCTGTGTGCCGCAACTAAGACCTGGTGCAGCCAAATAAATAAATAAATATTTTTTTTAAATGGAAATACAACTTATCAAAAATTGTGGGATACAGTGAGGCAGTGCTTAGAAGACATTTTGTAGCACTGAATGCATATATTATTAAAGAAGAAAGATTAAAATCAATAATTTAAGCTTCCATCTTTGGAAATTAGAAAAAAAGAACAAATTAAATTCAAAGTAAGCAGGACAAAAGAAATATGCTATTAGAGTGTAAATCAATGAAATTAAGAACAGGAAGTCAATAGAGAAAAATCAATGAAGCCAAAAGCTGGTTATTTGAAAAGATCAATAAAATTGATGTAACTTTAGCCAGATTAAGAAAAAAAAGGAGAGGATACAAATTATAAAGTAGAAATGAAAGAGGGGACATCACTACATATCACATGGACATTAAAAGGATAATAAAGGAATATTATAAACAACTCTATGACTCTTAGAGAGCCTCATCCAACAGAGGGCAGACAGCAGAAGCAAGAAGAACTATAATCCTGCAGCCTGTGGAACAAAAACCACATTCACAGAAAGATAGACAAAATGAAAAGGCAGAGGGCTATGTACCAGATGAAAGAACAAGATAAAACCCCAGAAAAACAACTAAATGAAGTGGAGATAGAAAACGTTCTAGAAAAAGACTTCCGAATAATGATAGTGAAGATGATCCAGGGCCTCGAAAAAAGAATGGAGGCAAAGATTGAGAAGATGCAAGAAATGTTTAACAAAGATCTAGAAGAATTAAAGAACAAACAAACAGAGATGAACAATACAATAACTGAAATGAAAAACACACTAGAAGGAATCAATGGCAGAATAACTGAGGCAGAAGAACGGATAAGTCACCTGCAAGACAGAATGGTGGAATTCCCTGTGTGGAACAGAATAAAGAAAAAAGAATGAAAGGAAATGAAGACAGCCTAAGAGACCTCTGGGACAACATAAAACGCAACAACATTCGTATTATAGGGGACCCAGAAGGAGAAGAGAGAGAGAAAGGACCTGAGAAAATATTTGAAGAGATTATAGTCGAAAACTTCCCTAACATGGGAAAGGAAAGAGTCACCCAAGTCCAGGAAGGGCAGAGAGTCCCATACAGGATAAACCCAAAGATAAACACACCAAGACACATAGTAATCAAACAGGCAAAAATTAAAGACAAAGAAAATTTATTGAAAGCAACAAGGGAAAAACGACAAATAACATTCAAGGGAACTCCCATAAGGTTAACAGCTGATTCCTCAGCAGAAACTCTACAAGCCAGAAGGGAGTGACATGGTATACTTAAAGTGATGAAAGGGAAGAACTTACAACCAAGATTACACTACCCGGCAAGGATCTCATTCAGATTTGATGGAGAAATCAAAAGCTTTACAGACAAGCAACAGCTAAGAGAATTCAGCACCACCAAACCAGCTCTACAACAAATGCTAAAGGAAATTCTCTAAGTGGGAAACACAAGAGAAGAAAAGGACCTACAAAAACAAACCCAAAACAATTAAGAAAATGGTCATAGGAACATACATATCGATAATTACCTTAAACGTGAATGGATTAAATGCTCCAACCAAAAGACACAGGCTTGCTGAATGGATACCAAAACAAGACCCATATATATGCTGTCTACAAGAGACACACTTCACACCTAAGGACACATACAGACTGAAAGTGAGGGGATGGAAAAAGATATTCCATGCAAAGGGAAATCAAAAGAAAGCTGGAGTAGCAATACTCATATCAGATAAAATAGACTTTAAAATAAAGAATGTTACAAGAGACAAGGAAGGACACTACATAATGATCAAGGGATCAATCCAAGAAGAAGATATAACAATTATAAATATATATGCACCCAACATGGGAGCACCACAATACATAAGGCAACTGATAACAACTATAAAAGAGGAAGTCGACAGCAATACAATAATAGTGGGGGACTTTAACACCTCACTTACACCAATGGACAGATCATCCAAAATGAAAATAAATAAGGAAACAGAAGCTTTAAATGACACAATAGACCAGAGAGATTTAATTGATATTTATAGGACATTCCATCCAAAAAAAGCAGATTACACTTTCTTCTCAAGTGCTCATGAAACATTCTCCAGGATAGATCACACCATGGGTCAGATATCAAGCCACAGTAAATTTAAGAAAGTTGAAATCATATGAAGCATCTTTTCTGATCACAACCCTATGAGATTAGAAATGAATTACAGGGAAACAAAGGTAAAAAACACAAACACATGGAGGCTAAACACTACGTTACTAAATAACCAAGAGATCACTGAAGAAATCAAAGAGGAAATCAAAAAATACCTAGGGACAAATGACAATGAAAACACGATGATCCAAAACCTATGGGATGTAGCAAAAGCAGTTCTAAGAGGGAAGTTTATAGCTATACAAGCCTACCTAAAGAAACAAGAAAAATCTCAAATAAACAATCTAACGTTACACCTAAAGGAACTAGAGAAAGAAGAACAAACAAATCCCAAAGTTAGCAGAAGGAAAGAAATCATAAAGATCAGAGCAGAACTAAATAAAATAGAAACAAAGAAAACAATGCAAAGATCAATAAAACTAAAAGCTGCTTCTTTGAGAAGATAAACAAAATTGATAAACCATTAGCCAAACTCATCAAGAAAAAGAGGGAAAGGACTCAAATCAATAAAATTAGAAATGAAAAAGGAGAAGTTACAACAGACACCGCAGAAATACAAAGCATCCTAAGAGACTACTACACGCAACTCTATGCCAATAAAATGGACAACCTGGAAGAAATGGACAAATTCTTAGAAAGGTATAACCTTCCAAGACTGAACCAGGAGGAAATAGAAAATAAGAACAGACCAATCACAAGTAATGAAATTGAAACTGTGATTAAAAATCTTCCAACAAACAAAAATCCGGGACCAGATGGCTTCACAGTTGAATTCTATCAAACATTTAGAGAAGAGCTAGCACCCATCCTTCTCAAACTCTTCAAAAAAATTGCAGAGGAAGGAAAACTCCCAAACTCATTCTATGAGACCACCATCACCCTGATATCAAAACCAGACAAAGATACTACAAAAAAAGAAAATTACAGACTAATATCACTGATGAATATAGATGCAAAAATCCTCAACAAAATACTAGCAAACAGAATCCAACAACACATTAAAAGGATCATACACCATGATCAAGTGGGATTTATCCCAGGGATGCAAGGATTCTTCAATATATGCAAATCAATCAATGTGATACACCATATTAACAAATTGAAGATCATTAACATATGATCATCTCAATAGATGCAGAAAAAGCTTTTGACAAAATTCAACACCCGTTTATGATAAAAACTCTCCAGAAAGTGGGCATAGAGGGAACCTGCCTCAACATAATAAAGGCCATATATGACAAACCCACAGCAAACATCATTCTCAATGGTGAAAAATTGAAAGCATTTCCTCTAAGATCAGGAACAAGACAAGGATGTCCACTCTCACCAGTATTATTCAACATAGTTCTGGAAGTCCTAGCCATGGCAATCAGAGAAGAAAAAGAAATAAAAGGAATACAAATTGGAAAAGAAGAAGTAAAACTGTCACTGTTTGCAGATGACATGATACTATACATAGAGAATCCTAAAACTGCCACCAGAAAACTGCTAGAGCTAATTAATGAATATGGTAAAGTTGCAGGATACAAAATTAATGCACAGAAATCTCTTGCATTCCTATACACTAATGATGAAAAATCTGAAAGAGAAATTATGGAAACACTCCCATTTACCATTGCAACAAAAAGAATAAAATACCTAGGAATAAACCTACCTAGGGAGACAAAAGACCTGTATGCAGAAAACTATAAGACACTGATGAAAGAAATTAAAGATGATACCAACAGATGGAGAGATATACCATGTTCTTGGATTGGAAGAATCAATATTGTGAAAATGACTCTACTACCCAAAGCAATCTACAGATTCAGTGCAATCCCTATCAAATTACCAATGGCAGTTTTTACGAAGCTAGAACAAATCATCTTAAAATTTGTATGGAGACACAAAAGACCCCGAATAGCCAAAGCAGTCTTGAGGGAAAAAAACGGAACTGGAGGAATCAGACTCCCTGACTTCAAACTATACTACAAAGCTACAGTAATCAAGACAATATGGTACTGGCACAAAAACAGAAACATAGATTAATGGAACAAGATAGAAAACCCAGAGATAAACCCACGCACCTATGGTCAACTAATCTATGACAAAGGAGGCAAGGATATGCAACAGAGAAGAGACAGTCTCTTTAGTAAGTGGTGCTGGGAAAACTGGACAGCTACATGTAAAAGAATGAAATTAGAACACTTCCTAACACCATACACAAAAATAAACTCAAAATGGATTAGAGACCTAAATGTAAGACTGGACACTATAAAACTCTTAGAGGAAAACATAGGAAGAACACTCTTTGACATAAATCACAGCAAGATCTTTTTTGATCCACCTCCTAAAGTAATGGAAATAAAAACAAAAATAAACAAATGGGACCTAATGAAACTTAAAAGCTTTTGCACAGCAAAGGAAACCATAAACAAGACGAAAAGACAACCCTCAGAATGGGAGAAAATATTTGCAAAAGAATCAACAGACAAAGGATTGATCTCCAAAATATATAAACAGCTCATGCAGCTCAATATTAAAAAAACAAACAACCCAATCCAAAAATGGGCAGAAGACTTAAATAGACATTTCTCCAAAGAAGACATACAGATGGCCAAGAAGCACATAAAAAGCTGCTCAACATCACTAATTATTAGAGAAATGCAAATCAAAACTACAATGAGGTATCACCTCACACCAGTTAGAATGGGCATCATCAGAAAATCTACAAACAACAAATGCTGGAGAGGGTGTGGAGAAAAGGAAACCCTCTTGCACTGTTGGTGGGAATGTAAATTGATACAGCCACTATGGAGAACAGTATGGAGATTACTTAAAATACTAATAATGGAATTACCATATGATGCAGCAATCCTACTACTGGGCATATACCCAGAGAAAACCATAATTCAAAAAGACACATGCACCCCAATGTTCATTGCAGCAGTATTTACAATAGCCAGGTCATGGAAGCAACCTAAATGCCCATCAACAGACAAATGGATATAGAAGATGTGGTACATGTATACAATGGAATATTACTCAGCCATAAAAAGGAATGAAGTTGGGTCACTTGTAGAGACGTGGTTGGATCTAGAGACTGTCATACAGAGTGAAGTAAGTCAGAAAGAGAAAAACAAATATCGTATATTAACGCATATATGTGGAACCTAGAAAAATGGTACAGATGATCCGATTTGCAGGGCAGAAATTGAGACACAGATGTAGAGAACAAACATATGGACACCAAGTTGGGAAAGCGGCTGGGGGGTGGGGGTGATGGTGTGATGAATTGGGCAATTGGGATTGACATGTACACCCTGATGTGTATAAAATTGATGACTAATAAGGACCTGCTGTATAAAAAAATAAATAAAATAAAATTCAAAAAAAAAGAAAGAAAAGACTTGTTCATCATTAGGAAATCTATTAAATAAAAAGGTAAAACCAAAAACAAATAAAATAAAATAAAAAATAAACAACACTATGCCCACAAATTTGATAACCTAGATGAGATGGACCAATTCTTTTAAAGACACAATCTCTCAAATCTCACACTAGAAGAAATAGATTACCTGCTTAGGCCTATATCTATTAAGGAACTTAAATCAATAATTAATAGGAAAATTAAAACAGGAAACACCAGGCCCAGATGGGTTTATTGGTAAATTCCACCAAATATTTAAGAAAGATATTATGCCATTTCTCTAGAATCTTTTCCAAAAGATAGAAGCAGAGATAATAAATCCCAACTCATTCTAAGCCAGCATTAACCCAATACCAAAACCAGACAAAGACATATGAGAAAAGAAAACTGCAGACCAATACCTCTCATGAGCATAGACACAAAAATCCTCCAGAAAATATAAGCATATCAAACCTAACAATATATAAAAAGAATTATACACAGTGACTAAGTGGGACTCATCTCATGTATACAAGGCAGATTTAACATTCAAATATCAAGTAAACTGATCCATCACATCAACAAGCTAAAGAAGAAAAATTACATGATCATATCAATAAATGCAGAAAACGCATTCAACAAAATCCAACACCTATTCATGATAAAAACAGTCATCAAACTAGAACAAGAGGGGTACTTCTTCAACTTGAAAAGAACGTTTGCCAAAAAATCAACAATTGATATTATATTTAATGATATTAAATATGAAACTCCAACTTATTCACCAAAATTAGGAGCAAGGCAAGGATGTCCTATCTTACCATTCCTTTTCTGCATCATATTGGAAGTCCTAGCTAATGCAGTAAGACAAGAAAAGGAAACAAAACCTATGTAGATAAGAAGGAAGAAATAAAACTATATTTGTTCACTTATGACATGATTGTCTATAAAGAAAATCCAAAAGAATTGACAAAAAGCCTCCTGGAACTAATAAGCAATTACAGCCAGGTTGTAAGACATAAGGTTAATACACAGAAGTCAATCACTTTCCTGTATGCCAGCAATGAACAAATGGAATTTGAAATTAAAAACACATTATCATTTATATTAGTACCTCTCAAAAATGAAATACTTAGATATAAATCTAACAAAATATATTTAAGTTCTATATGAGGAAAACTTACAAGTTTGATGAAAAAGACCAAAGAAGAACTAAATAAGTAGAGAAAGATTCAATATTTATGCATTGTGAGACTCAATATTGTCAAGAGGTCAGTTATTCTCAACTTGATCTGTAAACTCGGTACAGTTCCATTCAAAATATCAGCACATTATTTCTTGTATATCAACAAACTGATTCTAAATTTTATATGGAGAGACAAAAAAAAGTCAGAATAGTCAACTCAATATTGAAGGAGAAGAACAAAGTTGGAGGACTGACATTACCCAACTTCAAGACTTTCTATAAAGCTACAGTAATCAAGACAGCGTGTTATTGGCAAAAGAATAGACAAGTAGATCAGTGGAACAGAACAGAGAGCCCAGAAATAGACCTCCATAAATATAGTTAACTGGTCTTTGAAAAAGGAGCAAAGGCATATAATGGAGCAAAGATTTTTTTTTTTCAACAAATGATACTAGAACAACTGGACCACCACATGCAAAAAAAGAAAAAAAAAAAGAAGTAAAAGAAAAAAAGAAGAAAAAAGATGCATCTAGACACAGACCATACATCCTTAACTCAAAATGTATAATATATATAATGGACCTAAACGTAAAATGCCAAACTATACAATTCATAGAAGATAACACAGTAGAAAATCTCCATGATGCTGTGCATGGCAATGACTCTTTGTTACAATAGCAAAGTCACAATTCATGACAGAAATAATTGATAAGCTAGACTTCACTAAAATTAAAACTTCTGTTTTATGAAAGACAATATCAAGGGAATGAGAAGACAAGCCACAGACTGGGAGTAAATATTTGCAAAAGCACATCTGATAAAAGACTGTTATCCAAAACATACTAAGAACACTTAAAACTCAAATATAAGAAAATGTACTACCTGATTTAAAAATGGGCAAAATTACCAACCAAAGAAGGTATACAGATGGTAAATAAATATATGAAAAAGTGTTCATTATCATATGTCCTTATGGTATTGCAAATTAAAACAACAATGAAATAAACCACCCACCTATTAGAATGACCAAAATCTAAAACACTGACAACACCAAATGCTGGTGAGGATGTGGAGCAATAGGAACTCTCATTCATTACTGGTGGGAATAAAAAATGGTACAGCCACTTTGCAAGGCAAGTTGGCAGTTTCTTACAAAATTAAACATACTCTTAACCATATGGTTCAACAATTGCACTCCTCGGCATTTACCCAAATTAATTAAAAAGTTATGTCCCAAAATAAATGGGCATGAGGATATTTATAGCAGCTTTATCCATAATTGCCAAAAGTTGGTAGCAACCAAGATGTCCTTCAGTAGGAAAATGGATAAATAAACTGTGGTACATCCAGACAATGGAATATATTACAGCACTAAATGAAAATAAGCTATCAAGTCATAAGTAGACATGGAGGAAACCTAAATGCATATTACAAAGTGAAAGAAGCCACTGAAAAGGCTACATATTTTATGATTCCAACTACATGACACTACGTGACACTTTTTCTTACAGAAAACCCAAAAGAACTTTTTGGCCAACCCAATATATTAGTGGATACACGTCATTACACATTGTTAAAACCCAGAGAATGTGCAACTCCAAGAGTGAACCCTAATATAAACTATAGACTTTGGGTGATAATGATGAGTCAGTGTAGGTTCATCAATTGTAATAAATGCATCACGGTGGTGCAGGACATTGTGAGGTATGAGTGCAGGGTGTAAATGGAAACTCCATATCTTCCACTTAATTTTGCTGGGAACCTAAAACTGCTCTAAAAAATAAAGTCTATTAAAAAAAATCTGTACAGTTAATTCTCAAAGTACTTTCTCAAAACACTTTTTGGGTTTTTTTGTTTATTTGTTTTTAGGTTGTTTCCTATCCAGCTGCTGAAAATAGTCTAAAGTGGAAAAAAATACCATTGAGTTTTTGGTAAAGGATTTTTTACTTCTCTTCCTCTTCCTCCTCCTCTGTTTTTTTTTTTTTTAACCTGAACTTTTTTTTACTGGTAGACTATAGAATGTAGTGTTTTAGAGTGCCCTGGTGGTATCAGACTGACTTTATTCAAATCCAGGCTCCACCCCATACTTGTATGGCTTGAGGAAATTTACTTACCTACTCTAATCCTCGAGCTTCTCAGATATACAATGACAGGGGAAAACACATACCTGCTTTGTTTGTCATGAAGCATTCTGTAAATTTTAAATTCACAGAAGCTATTGTTAATATGATTGTTGCCACTGAGGAGGGAAATGGGTTGGTCCTGGGGAAATGGGTCTATTGTACAGAGAAGTCTACTCAAATCCCTGATCCTGTCCATTGCTTGGTTGTACTTAGTCATCCTAAAGAGTAATTTCTGCCTTTTAGGTTATGCCCATTACCTGTCTTTAAAGATTTATTTTTTGCACAAAATTTATACTTCTTTGTGGACCCAAAGATGGAAGAGGAAGGAAATTTTTCTTCACAATAAGGAAGAACTCCATGAGAATAAGTCTCACTAAGAAATACAGATTGCCAGCAAACACATGAAAGAATTCTCAACATCACTAATCATTAGAGAAATGCAAATCAAAACCACAATGAGGTATCACCTCACACCAGTCAGAATGGCCATCCTCAAAAAATCTACAAACAATAAATGCTGGAGAGGGTGTGGAGAAAAGGGAACCCTCTTGCACTGTTGGTGGGAATGCAAATTGATACAGTCACTATGGAGAACAGTATGGAGGTTCCTTAAAAAACTAAAAATAGAACTACCATACAACCCAGCAATCCCACTACTGGGCATATACCCTGAGAAAACCATAATTCAAAAAGAGTCATGTACCACAATGGTTCATTGTAGCACTATTTACCATAACCAGGACATGGAAGCAACCTAAGTGTCCATCGACAAATGAATGGATAAAGAAGATGTGGCACATATATGCAATGGAATATTACTCAGCCATAAAAAGAAACAAAATTGAGTTATTTGTAATGAGGTGGATGGACCTAGAGAATGTCATACAGAGTAAGTCAGAAAGAGAAAAACAAATACCATATGCTAACACATATATATGGAATCTAAAAAAAAAAAAAAGCTTCTGAAGAACCTAGGGGCAGGACAGGAATAAAGACACAGATGTAGAGAATGGACTTTAGGACATGGGGTTGGGGGAAGGGTAAGCTGGGATGAAGTGAGAGAGTGGCATAGGCTTATATACACAACCAAATGTAAAATAGATAGCTAGTGGGAAGCATCTTCATAGCACAGGGAGATCAGCTCGGTGCTTTGTGGTCACCTAGATGGGTGAGATAGGGAGTGTAGGAGGGAGGAACAAGAAGGAGGGGATATGAGGATATATGTATACATATAGCTGATTCACTTTGTTATACAGCAGAAACTAGCACAACATTGTAAAGCAATTGTACTCCAATAAAGATTAAAAAAAAAAAAAGAAAGAAAGAAAAGTCTTACTAGTTTAGGGGTGATTAGCAGTCCTTACAAGCTTTTTTCAATTATTCATTTATAAAATGGAAATGATGATATTTATATTAGCTCATGGTTGCAAAGATTAAATGAGATTCAGGGTGCCATGCTCTCAGAATATTAGCTCCTTTTGCAAATCCCTGTGATTTTGATCCTTTTATCTTATCTGAAAGGAACAAATCTCAATTTCCCACTTTTTTTAAACATTCATAGTTGTCAGGGTGCCACACATTATGCACAGAAAGACCCTGTTTTCACCTTCTGCTTTAACGTAGCACTTATTCTACTGTAGCTAGGGCAAATATACATATAAGTGCACGTACTTGAGGACAGAAATTTGCTAGAAAGCTAAAAATGTTCCAGCATCCCCTACTATACTTTTGTTCCTAACTTTTCATGTGTGTGTGTGTCTCCTATCAAGGAGGGAGGCAAGTATTACCCTTGTGCATGCACGCTTCAAGTAAGCATTCATGAGGGTAAATGGCAAAGCAGTCAACGAATGGAGACCCAGGTAGAAAGCAGAATTCCTGGGCAGGGTCCCTGAGTCCATCTCAAAATGAAAGTATTTCCCTCTTGCTAGTGTCAACATGTGTATATATATATGTTATGTGTATATATATATATATATATATATATATATATACATTTTAAACTTTTTATTTTATATTGGAGTATAGCTGATTAACAAAGTTGTGATAGTTTCAGGTGCACAGCAAAGTGACTCAGCTATACATATACATCAATGTGTACATTTGATATAGTCATCAGGAAACTATATATAGCAGACTGCAGTCATTGAACTTGAATTCAAATTATTACACTGTCACTCACCAACTATGGGGCCATAAGCAAATTTACATCTGTGAACATGAATTTCTTCATCTGTGAAAATAGGAATTATACCTGCTTTGGGGTGAGATAATGAATATGCACAGAAAAGATAAATGTTTGTGTGACTCTAGTCAGAAAGATCTATGTAAACTTAGCAGAATACATTAGTGTCCAAGTGGAAGAACATTTCCTCAATCCCTCACTGCTCTAGCCTCCTGCAGTGAAAAACCCAACTTTAAAATCCTCACCAATTAAGACACAATTAATTTACTTTTTATGAGTAAGTAATTGCAGAATATCAAGTGCTTTGTGTTTGTAATTTCCATGTCAAGAAGAGTACTTTCAAGTGAAGATTTATGTCCATTTCTAAGCAGGATCTTAATGAGAAAGTGAATATTACAAAGTCCATTCAACCCTTTGTTCCCGGTGAATATTAGAAATGTCCATTTAGCCCCACAGCATGTGATTATCTTCTTGATATCTAGTTTATAAATATAGGGAGTTCTGTGCCCTCAATTTTAAGTCCCCTTAATAAATATATACATTGCTTTCATTGATTTATTTATCCATATCCCTTACAATCTTCTTTTCTCAAGAAAGACAGAATAGTAAAAGATAGGGAGGCACATTTGTGTCATATTTATCATGGCTCCCCTTTCTTGTGCCCACAGCAGACATCATGAATCAATAACAGAACTCATGGTCTCAGAATCATTCACAACACAGGGTTTCAAGTAATCACTACCGATCTGTAATGTTTGACTAATAAAATGAAATCCATATGCCATCCAGTCTATAGGGAAAGGAAGAATGCACAGGAAGTCAACAGGATTGCTTTACTCTCAACTCTCTTAAAGGTCTTAGATATATCACACAACTTGTCTAAGACTTACTTTTCACATTTGTAAAACAAGAGAATTGTGGCGGTTTTGTGATGTGTCAACACGGCTGGGCTGAATTACATACCCATGATTTCCTTTCCTGTGTGTTTCCAGCTAGCGCTGGCCAGAAGAGAGATCCTTACAGGAGACTTGGAGGACAGAAGTGAAGCAGCAGCCGTTCTGTAGACCACACACACTGTCACTCATCTGCTGATCCACCTTGCTTGTGTGAGGCAGCGGATGGGCCTGTGATAGCTTCCCCTTGCCAAGGATCCTCTTTCTGTTTCTCCAAGTCCTGGGCCAGGTATGTTTGTGTCCCTGGCTCCTGCAGGATATCCTCATCACCAAGTACAGAGGTGACAAGCCTGATGCAGGTTTCACACCATCCTTTAGCTTGTGTTTGTGGGTTCCCACTTGATCTTACTCTTTCTCATCCCTCACCCATCTTCCCTTCCCAACTTCTGTCCTGTGAACTTTAGACTCCAGAACTGGACACAAAAACCACAAACTTACTGAGACCCACAGCTGCATAGGATCAAGTCACTGTAACAAATCCATGTATAACCTAGGGATTCTGCTTCTGTGATTGAACCCTGACTGAGGCAGGAATTAAAATCACATGTCAGATAATTTCTAAAATTTCTTCTAGTTCCTTCTTCTTACATATGGGAAGCTCAAACAGCAGAATGGTTAGGAGCCCACACTGTGTGGTCTAGGCTAACTCACGTTCAAATCTTAGTTCTGACACTAGCTGCTCATGTGTCTTTAGACAGTTTTTAACCTCTCTGAGTATCAGATTTCTTGCCTGTAATAGAGTGGTATTAATGTTTATCCCTATCATAAGACCATTATGAGGATTAAAGAAAATTATAGGATGCCTAGCATAGTGCCTGACACTCAACAAATAGTAGCTTTAAAAAAATGTAACTATAGATCTTTAGTCTGATTACATTTTGGATTGACAGGATACTAAAATAAAAACTCTAAAAATCTTCTTTGATTAACTCAGCTGTGAATAAGCCACGTACGAGAAGGAAAAAAATAAAAATATCAATGTTATCGACAAAAAAGTATATTGCTTATACTTCTATTTTCTTTTCTTTTTCCTTAAGCTATAATTTGCTATAATTTGATATTTGATTTATAGTTCTTTATTTTAAATCAGTGGCTTTACATTTTGAAACAAAATACTTATCTGTCGATTAATTCTTTTTTATGCTGTCCTAAGTCTGTGTATGTCAATGTTGTACAGTGGAAAGTACACCCAGACAGCTCCAAAGTCCTGGATTCAAGCTTGACTTCCCTGCTTCTGACAGGGAACAATTAACAGAGCATTACTAAAAATTGCTTCCTTATCCATGAAGTGAGGGTAATACCTCATAGGAAAACTTGACTTTAAAGGGTTGCCATGAAGGTTAAAGGTGAAAGAATGTTGGTAACTTCAGAGTGCTATATAAATGTATGATAGTGTCATCATTATTAGACGTATTCTTATTAAATGCCAATCTGAATTGTTCTCTTGCCTCTGTTTAGCCAAATAGTAGTACTATTTAATTTCCACTTTAGGAAGATGACTTGGGAAGCATGAAGTCCAAAGGGAATCAAGGTTTACTCTTATTCCGCAAATGAGAATAATGCAACACATTGTGTTTATTCATTATTTAACCATTTGGAAATGTGGGAGGAAAAAAAACAGAACTCCCAACTTTCTCCATTACACTTTTTTTTGCATGGTAGGTGTTTATTTTGAATAAATGAATAATTAAATGCTAGCTCTAAAAAATAAAGTTAGCACACATTTATTCAGTGCTTAGAATAGTCAGGATACTTGGCCAGGTGTGATAAGCGCACCAAAAATGAAATTGATAGAATCTCTGTCTTTAAAGAGAAAGAGACCTAATAGGGAGAATAGATCATGTCACATGTACAAATTAAATATAATTCACAATAGAAGATGAGTGTCAGCATCTGGAGGAAACCCCAGCTTAGATAATCAGATAATTTCTTTCTCATCCAGGGCATTTTTATAGGACCTTATACTTTTTACTACCAAGTTTACTGAAATTGAACTAGCATGATCCAAGTGAACTCCAAGTTAGGCAATTAGGCCAAGGCTTGGTATCTTGATCAAAAATAATAAAAATAGAGAAATAAAGAAAAGATGGCTCCATTGCATGTATTTGTTAGTGAGCCTGTTGAGAACGCTGAGAGGAGATGATGTATTTAAACAAATCTATTTCTTGATCTTATTTGTATAGAGAAGAATGTCATTTTTGATGAAATGTGATTTATTTAGACAATGACACTCGGTAATGCAAGGAAAGGAAATTTTCTTCGCATGGTCAGGAATATTTTGGAGAGGAAGTCTAAACTTGGTCATGGGAAATAAGTTTTGGTGGAAAAAATTGCTCAGATAATTCCTCGTATTCATAGTTAAAACATGGGTAAATAGGATTTCCAACTATCAGATCAATATCTACTTCGTCTCTACTAAACCCAGATGCTATACAGGTCTTGATTTACTGTCTGCACACATAAGGAGCTATTCATTCCAGATTTCTCTAGCACACTCTTCCCAATCCCTGGAATACTTTCTTATAAATTAAGATTCACTTGATTTCTTTTAATTACCTATCTTGATTCACCATTTCTGCTATTTAGGATCATTATTAATTTTAGTTTATTGACTTTTTTGCAATATCTTATTTCCAATAGGTCATCAATTCACATAGATTTTTAAATTTTGTTTTCAAATTTGTGAATGCAACACACATTCAAAAAGAAAATAAAGAATAGATGTCCAGTACAATGAATAGTAAAATAAATATCTACACAACTATCGCACAAGTTAAAAAAAAAAAAAAGGAATACTGACAAAATCCCAGAAGTGCTTCTTGTGTGATTCTCCTGGGTTTTCTATGTAGAAAATAAAATTGTCTTTTTATAACAAAAATTTTGTTTCTTCATTTCTAATTATCTTATCATTCTTGTTTTGTTGAGCTGCATAGAATCTAGAGTATTATAATTACTATTTCTTATGCGGGACCGTATTTAAATGACATAAAACCCAAATAGAAATTTTGAGATACTAGATTTTCCCAAACAGGAACTGGCAAGTGGCATCTCTCTCATGGTGACTATAGAATCCCTTTTAGTATCTTGGATAATTAATGACCTTTTTTGTAATTTCCTGTCATATTGGTACTTTTTATTTATTAATTATATAATTTTTTCATGTTTTTGTTTAATAAATGTGAATTAGCAATTCATAAATGGACTCACTCACCAAAAAGTTTATGATCTAGCTGGAGCGCTAAAACATATACACATAAAACTTAAAACTATTTACTGAATATTTAACAATGATGTAGTAATTAAAAAATGATGTAGACAATAAATGCTTTAAGATTTCTCGTGAGATGACATGTATAGAGAGGGCTGATTTACAGCTGGACTGGAAATGCTGGATCTTTATCTCTGGGGACCCCTGGATGTCTGGTTTTACTTTTAGCCAAGATAATGGCAGTGGTATTTATGATGCGCTGAAACTCCCCTAGTGACCTCTAGGTCAGTTTCTTTACTGAAGGTCTGTAACTGGCCTAACCGGTTTGATAACCTGACTTGATTACTTAAAGAGCCACTGAGAGCTTTTGGGAGGATTTCTCCCTAAGATCCCTGGCACAGATTTTCTGGTTCAAGCAAGAGGCTCAGTCCATTGCCTGGTGCACAGAGAAAGGGTCCTGGGGAGTTTGGGCCAAGTGACATGTCTTGGACCTCTGATACTCCCCTGCATTCTCTTTTTCCTGCTGTCCTGTACCCTTTACCTTGAAATAAAAGTCTCACGTGAGTGCACTCTGTAGAGTCCAGTGGTGGCATACCCAAACTGGAGAACACCATAAACTTAGTTGAACACCAGACAGCCACCCAGATGGGACATCTGAAATGACACTCCCCAATGCTGTAATTTAGATAAGAAAGGCTAAGGCGTTGTCTAGGAAAAGGAAAAATGAGGTAAGTGGTTAGGAATGAAAACATTGTTTCCATGTGGTTTCTCCCTGTCCACACCTAGGCTGAGGTCCCAAAAATATTCCTTCTACTCATGAGCAGAAAAGCATTTGTAGACCCAGGGCCTAGGGAGGTAGCTAAATGGATAACACAAGGGATTCAAACAGAGGGGAAGTCAGTCAAGAAGATGTGTCTTTCTAGTGAATATAACAAAAAAGATTGGGATTGACATATACACACTATTATATATAAAATAGATAACTAATAAGAACCTACTGTATAGCACAGGGAATTCTACTCAATACTCTGTAATGACCTATATGGTGGGCATATGTATATGTATAACTGATTCACTTTGCTGTACAGCAGAAACTAATACAACATTGTAAATCAACTATACTCCAACAAAAATTAATTTTAAAGAAAAAGAAGCAGACTCACAGATACAGAGAACAAGCTAGTGATTACCAGTGCGGGAGAGGGGCAATATAGGGGAGGGAGAGTGGGAGGTACCAACTATTGGGTATAAGATAGGCTCAAGGATCTATTGCACAACACAGGGAATATAGCCAATATTTTGTAATAACTGTAAATGGAAAGTAACCTTTGAAAATTGCATAAAAATAATTTTTTTTGTAAAAAAGTAAGAGGTGGCTTTTTGCTCCTGTCTGTTCTAACTAAAATGACTGAAAGCAGAGTGAAGCTACCAGAGTCACTGTGCTAGGACCTGTGACTGTCTGTCTGTAAGGGGGAGGAATGGAGTGTCCAGGAAGAATTTGCTTTGACTGAAATTTGGTAAAGAGTTAAGTTACCTTTTCCATACATTTTGCAGCTCTTTTTGGAATTGCTTTTGAAATGGAAATTGGATTTGGAAGGTTAGAGGTGACAGCCTGTGCAATCTTACTCAGGATCCTACACTGGTTTGCAGCCTTCCTAGAAATGGGTGTAGAGGGATGAACTCTCACTCTGTTAAATTGCATAAATTGCATAAAGGCAAGAGTATGTGGTGTGTGCCCTGAAAAGGGATATTGCCTACCTCCTCTCTTACATATTAAATGGAATACCCTGAGGCTGCTGAAATGCTAGAAATGCTAGAAGCTTTAGATTGATTGCATGATGATGCATAACCCAACACTAAGACTCTGACTCAGGTGATGACTGATGCTGAGATAAAAGGGAGCTACAACTTCGTGGAATCCTCAGTACCTACATCGTTGGGGGGATAAGAGCATGTGAGGGAAGCTGCCCCAGATCTCCTTGCTCAGCTCCCCTGAATGGGATTTAATGATAGGAAAAAAAAATTAAGACTGAGAAGAAATGGAACAATAAGAATATGAGAGATGGGGGGGAAAAAAAACCTTGGACAACTGAACCAGACAGAAATGTCTTATAGTTGATTAAAAATGGCATGGAAAAGGAAGAGATCAATGAAGTAGTCAGTAAATGTTAACGAATCACTATAAAAGATTACAAAAGCTCCAACACCAACTCCTCAGATTATAAAATGACAGTCACTCAATTTATCCTAGCTTTGATGGATTAAAAATCTGAGTATTACACATAAGCAAAGTCTAAAATCTCTTCAGAGCCTAGGCCAATGGAAAAAGTGCAGAGCAAAGAGAGGATTATGACTTTGAGTGATGGGAGAACCCAAGTCCCAGAAAAGCTCCAGCCAGGGACCCAAGGCCATTTACACTGGTCTGGTACCAGCAGCCTATGGGTGGTGAAAAAACTATTGGAATTGCTGGACATTGGTTCCTAAACCTGCTCATGAAGGGTTTAAGGGCAATATAACTACATTTGGAGAATATGGTGATGTAAGTGTAGAAGGCTTGCAAGTGAAAGTATGGTTCAAAGTGGGGATTTATGAATACAAATTGTGCATGGTTATTGCCTCGCTCTTACAAAGAATGTATCATTGCAATGGATATGATGTCTGAATGGGGACCCTTCCCTTATCCAAATCATTGAGAAAGGGATGTTGTGCAAGTCTGCTCTGGTTAATTTAAAACAATATAGGATGCCCTGGAGAGCAATTTTGGCTTTAAGTATGGATCTGTGATATGCAGTGATATCAGTGACCACAAATCCCTTGTTTCATAGTTCAGTAAAGTCTCTAAGAAAAGCTGAGAGCTTGGAGGTTAACTTTACATAGTAAGAGAACTGAATAAGGAAATGGGTGATGATGGTGGAAGTTTCTACTACCTGCAGTTCTGCTGACTGGAGCTTCCGGCACAAGTCTGTTACTGCCATCCAGCGGCAACAGCCAGGATTATTGGATGAGGACTAATGGACTGGTAAAGTAATTTGGAAAAGGGGGGCTTAGATGACTAGAAAATTAAAGGAACATTGAACTGGGGTCCTCTGTTATGGAAAACCTTATGGATCTGAAGAAGGGAATTAAAGTGGGACATATTTTTGCACATCAAAAAGCCCCCTTCCCATTTCTAAGGTGATGAGCCAAAAAGTAAATGCCCCACTTGCACTTTGAAGGTAGACTTTTGGATACAGGAGATCAGTGGCTGGAGAGACATTCAAGCAATGCAACAATGGGCAGGAAAAAGATGTATTCAACTATCCCACTCAGAAACTTGAAAGGTGATTAAAAATTGTTATTTTTGTTGACAAGAACATGAGAGACTAAAGATAGCCATGGGCTTCATACTAAGGTGATCTGGGTCCACCCATAGCTGGCAGGTAAATTTATGATTCTGTGGTGGATTCCAATGGTTCTTCACTGGGATAGATTTTCATTCTGGGTTTGGATTTGCATATCTGGTAGCGGAAGTAAATTCCCCTAACACAGTATAAGCTAGAACAGAAAATACAGTTTCAATTTGGACTTCTTGCTTATTTATCACCTAATCAAAGAACCAATTTCATCACAGGTACACTGCAATGTGAACTAAAAAGCATCATATACAAGGAAGTTTACCCCTACAAAGTCATGGGTTGACTACAAATTGGAATAAGCAGATGAAACACTTGCTTACTAAATTGGGAATGATCATAGACTGAAGGGATGGCTTCCAAGATTGGATAAATGTGTGTTCAAATTTAATATGCATAGAAGTAAGGGGGGGTTGTCATTAGATAGATTGTTGAGAAACTGTGGAGAAGATGGAGAGGAGGGGGTGGGGCATAGGAGCTTACATAAACTTTTTCTCTACCTGTAAATTGTTTTCTTTATCTTTACCTGATACTGTAGTGCCAGGACTTGGGTTTCATGTAAGAGTTTCAGATAAAGAATCAATTGCTTAACATGACACCATGATGGTAGCCCTAAATATCACTGTACAATTTCCTAAGGGAATGATGGGTTGTTTTTTTTCCCCACCTGCCTAAGCTGGATCTCTGTCTGCTTTCCTACCCAGTGAATGGGATAGTCATAAGCTTGTACTTATCCAACCCTACTCCATTTGACTGAAATGGACAAAGGGGAAGACATTGACAAGACTCCCTCTTGCCGCTTGTATGGGTCAGTCCTCTGCTGAACCTTACGGTTGTACTGAGAGGATGGCAGGAGGATGTGGGTGAAAATCAATAACAAATTAAAAAGAAGCAATGTTTTCTGATCTCAGGGGGCTTTCAAATTACAATGATGGGGCAGACATAGAACAAACATTCCCTTTCCAAAACTGAGAAATGGCAAGGAAGCGGGGGAGCCATGGGTCCTCAACAAGTCTGAAAACTAGCAGAGCAAATTCCATTAGATTTTAAGGCTTGAGACTAACCCTCTTTGGTTGAATGCTTTGTCTTCTGGGCCCCTCGGTGGCAGCCCTGGGTGATGATCTGCTTCCTCTGCTCCTGGGAAGCAACCCCGCCCCTTGGAACGCATGATGTGGCCCTACATTTTGGAACTGAGAAGGCTCCCTTGGCCTTTAGCCTCAAAGTCCTAATGTCAATGACAGATCCACTGGCCTCTGAACTTCCCTTGAGGTCATTCTTCCCTTTTCTCAAAGAATAACTGATATTCACAGCCAGATAGTTCTATTTGCCTGTTTCCTGCCTGTAGAATCTCAGATGTCTGACAGCCTTCCTTTATTTCATCTCATCTCTATCTCCTTCAGTCCAAGCTGCATGTGTTTCTGCTGAAATGGTGAATTGGACTCACAGATCACATGCCTAGTCTCTTTAGCAAACGGTTGTCCAGCTACACCCCTGGTGTTCTCTCCAGAACATGCTTCCTAATTTTCTGCAACGTGGATTGGCTGACAATTTCCACATCTTCACATTCTGGTTAAAAATTCCTTCTTTGGTTTATTACTTTCCCCACTTACAATTTCTTCTTGCAGCCCAACAGAACACAATTCAGATAAGTTATCTTCCTCTCTATGATAAGGATGACCTTTCCTCCAGTTACCCATAACATACTGTTCATTTCTGTCTGAGATACCCCCAGAAGCAATTTTAACATTCATATTTCTACAATAGTCTCTTCAAGGTAACCTAGACTTTTTCTATCAAACTCCTCAAAGCCTTCTAGCCTCTACCGATTACCAAATTCCAAAGTCACTTCCACATTTTAAGGTATTTGTTACAGCAGCACTCCACTTACTGTTACTAACGTCTGTATTAGTTTCTGGTGCTGCTATAACAAAGTACTACGAACTGGGTGGATTAAACAACATAAATTTATCTCACAGTTTTGGGGGTTAGAAGTCCAAACATCAAAATGTTGGCAATGTTGATTCTTTCTGAGAGCTGTTCACTCCATCCCTATATCCCCCAAATCTTAATTATTTCATCATTAACTCCAAGTCTAAAACCTTATCATCTAAATCAATCAAATCAATTAATGAATGAGACTTGGCATATGATTCTGGTCTGTGCTTCTCTCCTAGTTTCTGGTCATTTCAGGCATTCCTCAGCAAGTAGATGGCATTCTCTCTACATCTTTACTTTGTCTTCCTTTTATGCGTGTCTATCTCTGTGTCCAATTTTCCCCTTTCTAAGAACACCCATAATATTGGTTTACACCATCATGACCTCATTTTAGCTTGATTACCTCTGTAAGGACCCTATTTTCAAATAAAGCCACTTTCTGTAGTACTAGCAGTTAGGACTTCAAGATATCTTTTTTGGAGGAAACAATTCAACCCATAAAATTATCTATATTATTTGCCTTCTCCTTGAATAACTTATTTTAATATTTCTTGAGGGTCTTATCTAATTGCGATGAATTACCTCAGCTCTTGTTTGTCTGAGAAAGTCTTTATTTTTCCTTCACTCTTGAAGGATAATAATTCTAGGTGATTAGTTTTTTCCTTCAACACATAAGATATTTCACCCCATTCTTTTCTTGCTTGCATGGTTTGTGACAAGATGTATGCTGTAATTCTTATTCTCCTACCTCCCAGCTGTCTTTGATTTTCTGCAGTTTGAATATATTAACCTAAGTATGGTTTTATTTGTTTTTGGTATTTAACTTGTTTTGTGATTTCTGACTTTCTCTAATCTATGTCTGTCATTAATTTTGGAAAGTTCAGGACCATTATTACTTTATATAGTTCTCATTTTATATTCTCATTTTCTTCGCCTGCTGGTATCCTTATTACACTAATATAACAACTTTCCATTAATTAAATAAATATGTACTGAACACCACTATGTAACAAATACTATCTTAAGAACTAGAAATATACCTGTGTACAAAAGAGACAATAATATAGTAGATGAATTTTAAACTGTATAGAGGTATGGTCAGAATATTTCTAAATGATTTCACCTTTAATTAGAAACCGTATACTGTTGAACACTTTAGGTATAACTTATTTTGATCACATTATTGAGATATAATTTATATAACTTGCAATTCACCACTTTAAAGTATAAAATTCAATGGCTTTTGGTACATTCACAGAGTAATTCATCTACCGTCACAATCTGTTTTAGAATATTTTCATTGCTCCCAAATGAGAGCCCACATACCTTAAACGTCACTCTTCAATCCTTCCATTCTACCCTCTAGATGTAGACAACTAATAGTCTGATTTCTGTCTGTGTAGGTTTGCCTATTCTTGACATTTCATATAAATTGAGTCACAACATGTGGTCCTTTGTGACTCTTTCATGTGGCATAATGTTTTCAAGGTTTGTCTATGTTTTAGCAAGTAATGATACTTCATTTTTTTTTTCTTAATAATATTCCATTGTATGGATATACCACATTTAATTTATCTATTCATCATTTGATAGACATTAGATTGTTTCTACCAATTAGCTATTATGAATAATGCTGCTGTGATCATCCATGCACAAGTTTCTATAAGGGCACATGTTTTCATTTATCTTTCATTTCATTTCATCTCTGTTGCTTGTACAACTGAGAGCAGAATTGCTGGGTCATATGATAACTCTATTTTAACCTTTTCTGGAATTGCCAGACTGTTTTCCAAAGCAGTTGCACCATATTACATTCACACCAGCAATGTAGGAGGGTTCCAATTTCTTCACATCCTTGACAACCCATTATTATGTTATATTGTTATTTTTATTATAGTCATCTTAGTGGGTATGAAGTGTTATCTCATTTGCTGTGCACTTCCCTGATGGTTAGTGATGGTGAGAATATTTTCATGTGGTTTTTTGTCCATTTGTATATCTTCTTTGGAAACATAACAGCTCAGATCCTTTGACTATCTTTTAATTGGGTTATTTGTTGTTTTATCATTGAGCTGTAAAATGTTTAAAATGTATTTTAGATTTCATGAGTGCAGTTGAGCTGGGAGACAGAGCACAGCTGCCAGGTGTCAGAGTAGCCATGTAAAGCAACAAGGCAAAAATGAAGGAGTTAAGCCTTTAATCACTAACCAAGATGGTATAAACAAGAGATTAAAATCAGAGAAAGTACAGACTCCCCTGTTCCATTTTTCCCCATGGAACAATGTACCATTCGAGGGTCACGTGGATCAGCCTGGTGCGGGGGTTGTCTCATGGTCAAGGAAGCCCCCAACAAAAGCCTCTGGCAGTTTTATGGACCATGGATTTGGGAGGAGAAAGAGGGGTAAAGCTTGTGAAAGTGCTGGGTACTGAGTTGGAGTAGTTTAAAGTGTCTTCAAGGTGTTCTCCTCCTCCCCTACATAAGGAGGTCTTAGCAGAGGTGTTTGGGAAGATCTGCCCAAGGCTAGGAATGGAGCTAGGAATGCAAAAAAACAGCATGACCTTGACCAGCCAGAGACGCTTGAGTCCTTGACTACAACTCTCTTCAGAAACTGCAATGCGTAGCTATGCACCAAATTCGATGTGAGGAGGGAAAGCTTTCCCATATGAGGCCTGCCTGGTAAAGCCTTTGTAATTGCCTCTGCTCAGATATGAAAAATCACGCGCAGATTTTTACTCACGAGTTGAACTTCTTATTAGATACAAGTTCTAGCACTAGATACCAGTACAAGTATACTAATTACAATATGTTTAGGGAAACTTTTCTCCTATTACCTACATTGTCTTTTCACCTTCTTGATGGTTTGGGAAGTTTATATTGATCTATCTTTAAGCTCACTGATTTTTTTCCTTAGCCGTGTTCAGTCTACAGATGAGCCCATCAAAGGCATTCTGCGTTTTTGTTACAGTGTTTTTGATTTCTAGCATTTCCTCTTGATTCTTTCTTAGAGTCTCCATCTCTCTGCTTACATTACTCATTTGTTTTCACATCCTGTCCACTTTTTCCATTAGTGCCTTTAGCGTATTAATCATAGTTACTTTAAATTTCCAGTATAATTCCAACATCTCTGCCATATCTGAGTTTAGTTCTGATACTTGCTTTGATCCTTCTGTCTTTTCTTGCCTTGTAGGCTGCCTTGTTATTTTTGTTGAAAGCCTGACATTACGTGTTGGAGAATAGGAAGTGAGCTAAATAGGCCTTTAATATGAAGTTTGTGTTAATCTGGGTAGGAGTAGGTTGTATTTAATGTTTACTGTAGCTGTAGGTGCCAGAGTCTCCCAGTGAATTTAGTGTCCTTGTTTTTGTTTCCCCTGTTGACTTTGTACTTTCCTAAATATTACTCCCGAGAGGGAGTCTGCATCTTGGAAAACTAGCAGCTGCAATCCACTGTATTCTACTGGAGGCCTGTTGGTGTGGTGGTAATGTGGGGTGGGGGAGAAGAACCATTTTGTAATCATATGATTAAATCGCCTTCTTTTAGTAGGTCTATGTCCGTGTGCTCTGACCTTCACAATTTTTTTTAGGAAACATTTTCAATTTTTATTCTCAGGATTATTAATCAAAATTGCAGAAGCTTATTTACAGAGCCACAGATCAATAACAGAACAGGAGGGAAATGAAACTTACAAGAGATAGCTTGAAAAATTCCAAAGGAATACACACTAGCTAAAAATCTACAGTTAAATTGTGGCTGCACAACTGGCTATAGTCAATCCTGTATTTAATCAGTAAGTTCTTCTTTATATCGTAGGCTTTCTCTTTTCCAACTTGTCACGATTTGGCTTTACATTCGAGAATTTTTTTTTTCTTCCAGTTTTAGCCTAGTGATAACCACCTTGCTCAGATGAACGTCCACGTGGACAATTGTGCTGTTAGCCTTCTCGCACCCACTTGATGTAGATGATATGTTTCTTTCTGTGCACCTGCACTGCGTTGCCAATTTGCTGACCTAGGTAGTGTTCCTGGGCCACCTGGAGCTCGTCGTCCTTGCAAAGGCGGATAGACCAGACATTGTACTTCTGCTGCATCTCCTCTGAGAGCCAGGCAGACATGGGCCAGGGGGCACTGAAGTGGTGTTTGCTGCAGTCCTAGGTCACAAAGGGATTGAACTTCATGATGACTGTCTACCTGGCACTGGCTGGGCTCAGAAGTGTACACTTTCACATGTATGTCTTAGATCTCCTCACCTCCTTTGGTGACTCATGAAATCTAGAGGGTGACGCAAGTGAGAGAAGTGCCTGTATTGCAGGTGTGACAGGCTCTGATGAAGTTTTATTTTTCCCTGGAGAATAGCCCTTTGTTATGGAGAAGACTTTAGGCATATTTCACAATTGTTACTCTTCCTCCTTTCCTGCCAGAGCCAGGAGGGGCTCTTTCTCAGAATTTCACCATGAGAACCTAGTGGGTTTCCTCGAGGTAAAGCCCAGGAAAGTGTGAGGCCCCATAAGGCTCCGACCACCAGGAGTTTCTCTCCCATAGGTTGGTCCAATTCAGTCTCCAGCAGTTTATCAAAATTACCATTTAAGTGTTCCTACCAGTTTATGATTCCAGTGGTTTCTGCTCTTTGGGTGAACAGATCTCAGCTGTGACTCTTTGGAGTCACCTGTCTAGATTTTGGGGTGGCAGTTTTCCCAACAACCTCAGTTCTCTGGTAGGTCCAAGAAGAGTTGTTGATTTTTAGTTCGTTTTACTTGGCTTAGTTTTTTTCTGGTTATAAAGATGAAAGTGATGACTTCAAGCTCTTTACATGTCAGAGATGCTGGAAGACATATGTGGACTATTAGAATGTTAACTCTTTATTCTCTGATTTCCAGAGTGGATGCATTGTCCTCTTTAAAAAAAAAAAAAAAAAAAATCCCTCTCAGTTCAGTTTTTTTTTTTGGTTGGAAATGACTGATTGTGGTATTTCACGTCACTGCAGGCAATAGGCAATGCACTTAAGAACTTGACTCTGAAGTCGAAAGATGAGAGTTTGAATTCTGGCTCTACTTCTTTTCCAAGTACGTTACTTTGAGAAAAATATTTCACATTGTTGTTCCTTAGTTTTTTCATCTGTAAAATGAGGTTCATAATAGTAACTTTCTCTCAAAAAGAGGATTAATTTTGTTAATACATACAAACATCTTAGAACAGTGTCCAGCACAATTAAGGACTTAATAAATATTGACTATTAGTAAATTTCTCAGAAGTTTATTTGTTCCTCTATTGGTGTGAGAGTACGGGTGTGTTTTTAAGACAGTGTTTTCACTGTCCCTGTAGAGTTTAGAGAACAGGCTCAGATTGGCATCAGAACTGATAGAAATCAGCAAGCAATGTCAAGCCATGAGCGTAGGCTATAGCAAAGGGTTTTCTAATTGAGACACGCCTTTGATTCTGACAACGAAGGGCAAAAGTCCAAGAGCTTTGTTTTATTTTGTTGAAATCATTGTGTTTTTGAAGAATTATCTTCACGGATAGTTTATGGATTCTGGAAAACTCCCTACAAAAACAAGACCCTTTGATCTACAAGTGTTTGTTTTTTATCTCAAAAAAAACAAAAAACAAAAACAAAACAAAACCACCACCAACAAATAAACCCAATAAAAATTTTTAAAATAAAAAGTTTTGAGGAGGTTTGAAGGCCTGTCCTTCTCCCTAGAAAGCATCCCTCACTGTTATGATATACACAACTGCATTGCCATGACTGGGAATGTGACCCAGGTCCTTCAAGTGAAATGGAGATGTTCACATAAAGGGGGATGACCATGTAGGAGGATGTTCTCTTCTGAGCTGACTGTTTGGTTCCACAGTGATTTTTTTATCCATGCCAAGACTGGCTAATAATGACATATTGAGGTAAAAAAGTTTGTCCTCAAGAATACCCAAACTATTTTGCTTTGTTCACCAGTTTCATCTTACCTTCAAGCCTATAAGCTTTCCAGTATCATCAACAGCAAACATTAATAGGTGTCTGTAAGTTGTATGCAAATGTGTTGTAAATCATGAGAATTATCACATGGGGTTCTTGCTCTCCAAGGTTTCACAGTCTAGTCTTTTATGCTGCTCTTTGAAACTTCGACTTAGTTCTGCCTTCCTTGAATCTTACTCTGTATTTTCTCTTTAATTTTTCCACTAAATTACATACCCTTGGAGGGAAATATAAAACTCATTTAACCCCATTCATTTAACATTTTGTGGCAAAGATAATGCTATCATGCTGTGTGCCAAACGTTTCAGCTTACCTTACATCTAAGGAATTCACTTTATTCACTAATTTTCAGAATTGATGTAGGTTATCCACTCTGTGGATGTCATGGAGTTTTTGTCTATGGAATGTAGTCAGAATGATAGAAGCTATCTTCAGGTCTGGCTCTCAAATGATCCTACAAGGTCTTTCTTGCTTTCTCTCTCCCTGTGGAGCCAAAAATGAAGGACTCCAAAATAACAAAGGCACAATATGGAAGGGGACTGGTCCCTAAATTACTTCTTGTCAGAGTGCTACCCCAAGGGCCATTTAAGAGTCACCTGATAAAGAAAATCTTCATCCAACTTTGAGATCAGAGAATATAATTTATTATGTATTAATAATTACTGATTTATTAATACACAATAAATGAGTTTATTTTACAGGTGTTTGTTACAGCAGTTATCATTAAGTAATACCCAGGTAGAGAACTGAATCTCAGAGAGCTGAAGTAGTTTGTTCTAAATGACATATGGTTTTGTGCCAGGGCTGGAACTAAAAGTTTCTGATCTCTAATTTGATTTCATTTTCTCTTTATTCCTTTCACTGTCCAGTCTCAGCTAGTTATAAAAAATGGGGAAAATATCAAAACATGAGAAATTAACATTGAGCTGTTTAATGTATAATAATTCCAATCAATTACTTCCTCTCTGTGCTTAAAAAACACAACTACTGAATTTCAAGACACCACTCATTCTTTGGGTACTTGCCATTGCTTCTTCTAACATAATTTCTAAAATTGTGAATTTCAAGAAGTCTAGCTAAAAGTTGGGGAGATGTATATGGATATTAGACAATTACTCAAAATTAAATCACAAGATAACTCTGTTTATGAAATAAATCCATTTTCTGTCCCAGGGATGAAATTTCCCTTTGAATTGAAATGATAGTCACATGAGTTTGTTAATCTTTAACTCCATTTAATACTCCATCTATGCCAATGGGATGAGTTGGACAGTTAAATGGATCTGAGTAAAAGAAATAATTTAGGGCCAGAGTAAACAGTTGAAATGCGTTGCAACAGAGCAAATGCAAATCTTAGTGGGTTTCTCACCATCAGCTGAGAAAATAATAAAATATTCATATCCCACAGAAGCATTTTTAAAAAGGTTGAAGACAGGGCAAGGTTTGTTACTTGTTTCCTCTATGCTGCAAATCTCAGATCAGTTGCAGTAAAAGTTGAAGATTACTTGAAGAAGTCTGGCCTGTTTCACACGGGGTACATAAAGTGTTCCCAACGCAAAGCTCTTTAGTTCAATGGCTCTGAAAGTAAGTGATTATGACTAAATCACAGAATGTGACAACTTCTGAGGACCATGCTGTCACCTCAAATGCTCCAGTGAGTAAATGAAGAATGCCAGCCAGCAATAGGAAGAGTATTTTCTTGCCCAATTCTCTTTTTTGGCATAGTGAAACATTTGCATAAAGTGACTCAATCAAAAGCAAACTGCATATCTGTTGTTATGAAATCTTACATTCTTCCACAGTGAAGGGAAAGAGGAAAAAAAAAAAGCATAGAAGAAGAGGGCATTTTTATTTTACAAGCAACAAGAGGTTAACTTTTTCTGTGAGTTTTTCCTTAGGAAATTGTTGGGAATCTGGTAGTGTTATGAACTATATTTCAGTTTTGATTGCTGGATTTTGCATTTTCCATTTTTGGAAACTTTCCATGTTCTGTTTCTTTCTTTCTTTCTTTCTTTCTTTTTTTTTTTTTAACATTTGTAAAGTAATTCCATGAAATGACTTTTTAAAAATCTTTCCAGAGTTCTCTGCCAAAGATCTTTGAGTAACTTTTCCTACACTGTGTTACTATAGGTCTTTCTTCAGAACTGATGAGCTACTCAGATGCCCTAGGGCAGGGCTATATGGACAAATAAGAACAGCATGGCTTTTGAGATGTATTCATTCATATTATTTTGGCATTCATATAAAATGAATACACTGCACACCATACAGTTTCTATGTAGTAATTGTCTAACGAAAATATGTCTGTGTAGTATAAGGATAATTACTACAAAAATCTCATCATAGGGAGTATTCTAATGTGAACTTTAGAGAAGGTATTTTAGAATAGAGTCAAATATAGAGAGTATACATATATACTATCTTATGGTGTTAACTTAAACTTTGACATTATATGTAAGAAGCATTGACCTGAACAAGATAACCTATATGTTTTATACTCTATTAAAAGTGAAGAATTTCCTCATTCAATCCTCAGAGGATAGGAGAGATTGTGCTACATACGCCCTTATTAACGCTGACAATCAGATTGACTTTGGACTTTGACCTAAAGCTCAAGGGCTCTGGACTATCAACTAAGGAAGCGACCTCATTGGAAAGACCAAAAACCCAAAGGAAAGCCACACCTGTTCTTCAAGGGGAAAACAGATGATAAATGACATGATGTACTTTCTCCCATAACTATTTTCTTTTTTCCGCTTGAGTAATTTTTCAGATATAGGCGGTCCCCATCTTGTAAGTTCACAAAGTTCATTTGTCAGGAGAACTGTTGGAACTGAGAACATAACATCCCATAAAATCAGTGTTATGCTGGTGGTTACTGAGGTTGATGTGGTTTGTTTTGTTTTTTTCTGGATAAATCCCTCCCTTTTCTGCTGTAGATAGTACCCCCTTCTCTACCTCTCACCCCATGGCCCTCAGAGAACACCTCCATACCCCTTGACAGCAACTTTCATCAAAGTTCAGTGATAGTCAAAGAAGAGGACACAATTTAACTTGGGGACAATCCTAGTAATCCTCCCTAGCCCTTAGTCATAATGACTTATCTAAGTGGTGGACATGTGGCTCCAGCTGAGCCGGGCTAATTGGATTCCTTTCCAGGAATATTTTTCAATGGAGCTGTAAAGAAAGAACTCTATTATCTCTGTTCTGAAGCTGTGAGGCTGTGAACCCACTGCTTCTAGAGTCAAAGTCTCCCACTGTGTGAAGACACCAGCTTATAATAAGAAAGAGGAAAACTAACAGGCAAGACCAGAGATGAAAAAGGAAGCGGGGGAGGCAGAGAAACCTGACAACATTGGATCCTGGTTTTCATTACCTGAGGACCAGAACTGCCTTAGTTTCTGTTTTCTGAGGTTGGTTGTTCAACTCTTTGTTTGAGTATATAAGCCCCCAGTACTTTTCAAGCAAAGCAAACAAAACCTCTCTCATCCACATTTTTTTTCCTTAGGCCTTTTAAAATTGTGTTTCTGTCTCTTATAATCAGGTGTCCTACCTAAAATGGTTGATTTCTGAGGCTAGGATTTAGAAATGTATTCTGTCTATAATGTAGGAAACTAGCCATTCCGATGAGTGTAAGGACCCTCTTCTTCCTTTTTCCTCTGATCTGCTTTCAACAAGGGTTCAGTGAGAGCAGATAACCTAAAGAGAGAAAATTCAGGCCCAGGATTTTAAATTAAATATCTCCTCCCCTAGCTGTAATCACAAGTGATAACAATAGAGTGAAAAGGGAACATATTGATTTGAGAATTATTCCAGTTTTCTGGGACCCTCAGCCCAAGTAAAGAGTCCAGGCAGACCTTTAATGTTGTGTAGGCTGACTGTTAAAAACAGTATTTATGAAGGAGGCAGGTACAATGCTGACAATAACTGAGATAGCCAGGGCTTTAATCATTTAAGAAGGGCTTTCATGGCATACTCACCCACTCATTTGTACTTTGTTTTGTTTTCCGAAACAGCTGAATCATCTCAACAATGGAAAAAAACTTTAAAAAAAGTACTGCTCAAAATAGCAGTTACATTATTGTGATGATTGTGATTATAATCAACATTTATTAGAGTAGTTCATTTCAGATGAGAATATTCTTCATTTTTAGAGAGGCGCGAATCCTCTGAGACTCTGATAATACTTTGCCACACCCTAAAACAATTAATTCTTACGCACTTTTAAATTACAGATGTTTAATCTTATGTATGTGCTCTATCATCTCAATGACCACCTAAAAATACACACACACACACACACACACACACCACTGCTTCCTGACATAGCCACACTCAAACCAAACACACCTGTATAACAGTGTCTTTGGTGAAAGGCAGGGGGTGATTAGAAAGAAGAGTACATCATTGAGCTATTACGTAAAAATGTTTAAAACTATTATACACATAAAAAGGATCCAAAACAACAAAAAAAGATGATATAAAAATACTCAATAACAGAGTTAAATGAAATCAAATAGAACTTTTAGATATAAAAGTGACTTTTGGGGTTATTAGCAAGATCTTAGAATAGGAAGTCCCAGCCCTTGTTCTCTCACAGAAACACTGATTTAACGTCAATGGATGGATCAAAATAACTTTATACAATTTCCAGAATCCAGTTAAGAGGCTGCAACGTCCCAGATGAGCACATATCCAAGAGTAAACTCATTGAAATGGATAAGAAGAGCAGTTTCACTTTCCCCATGTTAGACCCTCCCCCAAGCTGTCTCAGGTCAGCACTGAGAGAGATCACCTTGGCCTGAGATGTCTCTCTTGGGAGAAAGAGAGAGTAAAACATGCATTCAATGTCTCTAGTCTTTTGAGGCATTGCCCAAGAGACCTACTTCTGTCCCACTTAACCCAGAGTGAACAGTTGAGGGAATCAATAAAGTGTGAAAGTCTAGGGGTAGATAAGAACAAAGAAAATGGGCAGTTGGCTCTCAGCAGCCAGCATAGATCTGCAAGTTTGGGAAAAGGTGTATAGGCCATGAAGCTTTCCCTTTAGGAAGGAAGGAGAGAAGTGGAACTTGCACCCAACATCCAGGCCATTCACTGCACCAACCTAATGAAAAGGAGTGGGTAATTTATGGTGACCTGCATGGCTCTGCAAGATTAGGAGAAGGTGCATACCTCTGAAACATCTCTTCCAGGAAGAAGGATGAGGAATGGACTATGCATATTCATAGAGAAGGTTTTTGAGGGTCCCAGAATTTCAAGCCAGGATGATTAGTGAAGATCTTTCCCTGTCAAAGTCAGTCCACAAAGACTGAAGGGATGACTCCTTCTTCAAATGTGCCAACATGAATGCAAAGCTACAAGAAGTATGAAAAATCAGGGAAATTTCCACAAGCAAAAGAACAAAATAAGTCTCCAGTAACCAACACTAAAGTAACGGAGATCTATGAATTGCCTGAAAAAGAATTTCAAAATAGTCATTTTAAAGAAGCTCAGTAAGCTACAAAACATAAAAAAACTAAATTAAATCAAGAAAACAATACATGGACAAAATGAGAATATAAATAAAGAGAAACCATAAAGAGAACCAAACAGAAACTTTGGAGCTGAAGAATACAAAAACTGAGCCTAAAAATATAATAGAGAATTTAAATAGAAGACTTGATCAAGTAGGAGAAAGGATCAATAAACTCAAGACAGGTAATTCCAAATTATACAGTTAGAGGAGGAGAACAGAAAACAAGAATTTAAAAAAAAAAAGTGTAGAGAGCCTAAAGAACTTATGGAATACCATTAAGTGAGCCAATATGCATTACGGCTGAAAACGTCCCAAATCTCAGGAGGGAAGTAGACATTCACATTCATAAAGCCTAAACCTTCCAAAGAGGATGAATCTAAAGAAATCTACACCAAGACACTTTATAATCAAATTGTTAAAAGTCATGGACAAAGAGAAAATTCTGAAAGCAACAAGGGAAAAGCAACTCATCACATATATGGGAGCCCCCATGACTATCAGCAGATTGCTCAGCAGAAACCTTGCAGGAGAGAGTGAGATGCTATATTCAAAGTGTAGAGAGAAAAAAAAATTGCCAGCCAAGAATACTGTATTCTGCAAAACTGTCCATCAACAAATGAAGGAGAAATACTTTTCAAGACAAAAGATAAGGGAGTTAAATCTTCACTAGACCTGCCATATAAGAAATGGCAAAGGGAGAAATGCTAAAGGGAGTTCTTCAAGTTGAAACAAAAGGACATTAAGCAGAAACACAAAAGCATATGAAAGAATAAAACTCACTGTTAACTATACAGACAAATACAGAATACTGTGGTATTGTAATGCTGGTGTGTAAAACAATTTAATTTTAGTATAAAAGTTAAAAGAATTTGAAAAAGAATAGAAAAAAGTTAAAAGACAAAAGTATTAAGTATAACTACTATTACAAAAGTTTGTTAATGAATATCCAATATAAAACACATAAATTGTGACATCCATAAGATAAAGAGTATGTGTGAGAGAAGTAAAAGTGTAGACTTTTTGTATGTGATTGAAGTCACTTTGTTATCAGCTTTAAAAAGACTGTGTAACTAAAAGCTGTTTTATGTAAGCATCATGTTAACCACAAGCAAAATACCTGTAGAAGATACACAAAACAGAAAGAAAAAGACATTCAAAGAATATTACTCTTAAAAAATCAACAAAACACACAGATAGCAAGAAAGGAAAGCAGAAACAAAAGAACAAGAAGATGGACAGAAAACAATGATAAAAATGACAGTAGTAAGCCCTTCCCTATCAATAGTTACTTTAAATGTAAATTAAACTCCCCAATGAAAAGACATAGAGTGGCTGAATTGACTGAAAATCAAGATTCAACTATATGCTGTCTACCAGAGACTCACTTTAGACTTAAGGACACACATGGGCTGAAAGTGAAACCACAGAAAAAGATACCCAAAAGAGGGCAAGGGTAGTTATATTTAGACAGAATATACTTTAAGCCTAAAATGGTCACAAGAGACACAGAAAGGCATTATATAATGATAAAGGATCAATTCATCAGGAAGATATAACAATTACATATAAATACATATGCACTCAATATGAGAGCTCCTAAATATATAAAATGAATATTGATAGTACTGGGGGAAAAATAGACAACAATAAAATAATAATAGGAAAATTCAAAACCTCATTTTCAACAATGAATAGAACATGCCAACAGTAAATCAATAAGAAAAGGGAATTTGACCAATACTATAGACCAAATGGACCTAACAGACATGTACAGATCATTTCATCCTACAGCAGTAGAATACAGACATCACAAGTGCACAAAGAATGTCCTCCAGGAGAAATCATATATTAGGCCATAAAACAAGTCTTAAAAAATTAAGGAAAACTGAAATCATACCAACTATCTTTCCCAACCATATTGGTATGAAGTTAGAAATCAAAAACAGAAGGAAAATTGGGAAATTCACAAATATGTGGAAATTAAACAACACACTCCTAAGCAATCAATAGGTCAAAGAAGTAATTAAAGGAGAAATTTTAAAAATATCTTAAGACAAATGAAAATGAAAGCACAACATACCAAAACTTATGAGATGCAGCAAAAGCAGTTCTAAGAGGGAAGCTTCTAGTGATAAATATTACATTAAGAAAAAGGAGATCTCAAATAAACAACCCAATTTTACACCTCAAATAAGAAAAACAAACTAAGCCCAAAGTTAGCAGAAGGAAGGAAATAATACAGTAGAGCAGATATCAACAAAATAGAGATCAGAAAAAATAGGAAAAAATCAACACAACTAAGATCTTTTTTTTAAAAAAAATAAACAAAATTGACATTTAGCTAGATGAAGAAAAAGAGAACACTCAAGTAAATAAAATTATAAATGAAATAAGAGACATTATAACTAATGTCATAGAAATAAAGTGCAAAATAAGAGGCTAAAGTGCAACATATGAAAAATTATACATCGACAAATTTAATAAGCCAGAAGAAATGGATAAATTCCTAGAAACATACAACCTATCAAGACTGTCATGAAGAAATGAAAAATCTAAACAGACAAAAGTGAAAAAGGATATTGAGTCAGTAATCAACATCCTCCCAACAAAGAAAGGCCCAGGATCAGATGGCTTCACTGGTAAATTTTACCAATCATTTAAAAAAGAATTACCACCAATCCTTCTCAAACTCTTCCAAAAAATTGAAAAGTAGGGGACACTTCCAACCTCATTTTATGAGGCCAGCATTATCCTGATACCAAAGCCAGACAAAGACACTGCATAAGAAGAAAAACTATAGACCAATATCCCTAATGAAAGTAGATGCAAAAATTCTCAGCAAAATACATTATACGCAACAGTTAAAAGCTGAAAGCTTTTCATTTAAGATCAGGAACAACACAAGGATACCCACTCTCATCACTTCTATTAATATAGTATTAGAAATCCTAAGAGCAACTAGGCAAGAAAAATAAATAAAAGGCATTTAAATCAAAAGAGAAAAAGTAAAATTATCCTGTTTGCAGGTAACATATATAATAGGTTGTACACAAGCCTAAGGACTCCACAATAAAACTGGCAGAACTAATAATTCCATGAATTGGAGTAAAATTTTTAAAAATTAAAAGAGAAGTGAGAGAATGGACTCAAGGCACCAAGTGGGAATGCATTATGTTATGGAAGAATCTTTTACACTCATTCTCTTGGAAAAGAAGGATTTGGCAAGTTATGTAGTCTTTTCTCTTACTAACTCTTCTATCGCTCAGATCCTCTTCACTATGAAGCATTGTCCATCCTTGACCATGGCTGTCACACAACCCTCAAATATTCATGGCATTTCACAGTAATTGTTTTTTTCCCAAGAATTCCAAAGAGAACGTTTCTAGGCATCTGAATGATGTTACTTGTAAGACCAGATATTTAGTTTTAGGTTGCAGTGTACTAACACAGTGTTGACTTCCAAGTGACAATAGTTTTAAAATATTCTGTGTGTGTGTGTGTTGTCATATGCAGGACATTTTAAAATACGGGATCCAAGAACCTCTCTTTCCCAAGTGTTCAAGTAGTACTGCCAACTGGAGTACTGGAAGGACAGAATAAAGAGAATGCAGTATTAAAGAAGGAATGGGTGGAATTTTCTCAGAAATAAAAGAAGACATAATAGCTTAGAAGCTCAGATTCAGGAAGCCTAAGGAATCTAGTGAAGGATAAATAAATTAGATTGAGCTAAACACATCACAGGGAACCTCAAGACACCAAAGGAAAAAGAGATTCTATAAATAACTGGAGATGAAAAGTAAATTTTCTACAAAGAACATGTTTACCATTAACATACTCATACTGAAGGAGCCTCAAAGAATGTACTTCCTGAAGAAAAACAATAAAAACCTAAGGAAGATAGAATATGCAAGACAGAATGGTAAATAAATAAATTGGTACACATGAGGGAAAGTATGAACCAACATTAATGGTATAAAATAATAATAATGAAGACTAATTTAATGGAGGGCATATACAGGTGCAACTAACATATTGGCCAATGATATGATGTAAGTTGAAAGGAGGATAATTGAAATTTAAGCGTTCTAAGACTCTTGAATATTTTGGGAGAAGAGTGAAAATTATGGTTAACTTTATACATTGTTGAGGAAATACATGTGCTACAAATTTGGGATAATCAACCAACAACAGAAATATAATGTATAAATGTCAAACTTAGTGAATAAAAGAAAAAATAAAACAAAGAAATCTGTAGCAGCAACACGGTAAACAGAAACACAGGAAAAGATGGTAAACATAACTTTAAATGTATCGGTAATAAGACAAAGCTTATCAGCTAAAAAGTCGTGAAATTTAATAAAAAGGAAAAAAGGGGACTTCGCTGGTGGCTCAGTGGTTAAGAATCCGTCTGCCAATGCAGGGGACACGGGTTCAAGCCCTGGTCCAGGAAGATCCCACATGCCGCAGAGCAACTAAGTCCATGCGCCACAACTATTGAGCCTGCGCTCTAGAGCCCACGAGCCACAACTACTGAGCCCATGAGCTACAATTACT
Organism: Balaenoptera musculus; assembly: GCF_009873245.2. Taxonomy (NCBI): domain Eukaryota; kingdom Metazoa; phylum Chordata; class Mammalia; order Artiodactyla; family Balaenopteridae; genus Balaenoptera; species Balaenoptera musculus. The sequence continues at coordinate 14,179,384 of NC_045790.1, read as the reverse complement.
GAAGCCTGCACATCTAGAGCCTGTGCTCTGCAACAAGAGAAGCCACTGCAATGAGAAGCCCATGCACCGCAACAAAGTGTAGCCCCTGCTCACCGCAACTACAGAGGGCCCGCAGGCAGCAACCAAGACCCAAAGCAGCGAAAAATAATACAATAAATAAATTTTGGGGGCTTCCCTGGTGGCACAGTGGTTGGGAGTCTGCCTGCCAGTGCAGGGGACATGGGTTCGAGCCCTGGTCTGGGAGGATCCCACATGCTGCGGAGCAACTAAGCCCGTGAGCCACAACTACTGAGCCTGCGCGTCTGGAGCCTGTGCTCCGCAACAAGAGAGGCCGCGATAGTGAGAGGCCCGCGCACCGCGATGAAGAGTGGCCCCCACTTGCCACAACGAGAGAAAGCCCTCGCACAGAAGCGAAGACCCAACACAGCCAAAAATAAATAAATAAATAAATAAATTTTAAAAAAATATGTACTTAAAAAAGTGTTTCAGGATGACTACTTTCCTGCAAACTTTAAAAAATAAATAAATAAATAAAATAAATAAATAAATAATTTTTTAAAAAATTTAAAAAGGAAAAAAAGAATTTCGGTTACATAAAAACGTATCTAAAACAAAAGTGCACTGAGAGGTAGAAAGTAGAAAGATAAAAGTTACAATAGACAAATCACCAAATAAAAGCTAGTGAAGTTACAGTACTATCAGAAAAAATATTTTAAGGCAGAAACATAGAGATAAAATGGTTGCTGCATAATCATAGAAAGAAAAATTTATGAAGAAGATACAAATGTGTATGCTTCAAACTGCATAAAGCTTCACACTGTATAAGGCAAAACTTGATAGAATTACAAGAAGAAAAATATAAATACATCATTGTAGTGACAGAATTTAGAGTATGTCACTAGGTAATTATTTGATTAAGAAGAAAATATCTTGGTTAACCATATATAAAATTTAAACCACACAATGAAAACATGATAGATAGATAGATAGATAGATAGATAGATAGATAGATAGATAGATAGATAGATAAACCATGATACATAGATAGATATGGATATATGTAGATACATATAGATATATACATAACTTATGAAATTACCTCTATTCAAAGATTTTTTTTTAATTTTTTAATTTTATTTATTTATTTTTGGCTGCATTGGATCTTGTTTGCTGCCTGCGGGCTTTCTGTAGTTGCAGTGAGCAGGGGCTACACTTCGTTGTGGTGAGCAGGCTTCTCATTGTGGTAGCTTCTCTTGTTGCAGAGCACAGGCTCTAGTAGTGTGGGCTTCAGTAGTTGTGGCTCATGGGCTCAGTAGTTGTGGCTCACGGGCTTAGTTGCTCCACGGCATGTGGGATCTTCCTGGACCAGGGCTCAAACCTGTGTCCCCTGCATTGGCAGGTGGATTCTTAACCACTGAGCAAGCAGGGAAGCCCTATTCAAACATTCTTGACTTAATACTGGCAATTAGTTTCATATGGTTCAATAGAGAATATAGAAGACTAAATCCCTTACACATTATTTTCAATCACTCTTGATAACTAAAAGTTATCACAACTAATAAAAGTTTATTAAGGTAGCTGGATACTAGAGAAACATAAAATTAACTGCTTATTGTAGCCCAGAAGGCAAAGGTAAAATCTAAAAAGTAATGAAAGAAATGTTTATTTCCCAATTGCAATTTAAAAAGACCCTTAAAATACTACATAGAAATAAATTTAACAGAGCTACATAAGACGAATGATGATTTAGTAAATTTAATTATACAAGAAAATAATTTTAAAATGTTGTGGTGTTCTATTTTTAAGTATAAGAACACTAAAGACTGTTGACTGATAATTTTCTGGCAGTTTTCATCTCTACAAAAGAGGAGATAAAATATTCTGGAACTGATTTAAAGTAGTAAGTTTGTGGATGTGGCAGAAGGAAAGGAATAAAAAGGAACTGAGGGTTCTGGTAAAAGGGTAATTGATTGTCTCTGGGGCCTTGCCTCGGTAAGATTAAGTGGTAAGTGAGGGTTGAGAAATTTTTTTTAAAAATGGAGGCTAGAAACATATAAAGGCAATGGTAATGGAAACAAGAGGACATATTCAAGAAATGCTAATGAATTAAAATAGGTAGAAATTGTGATTAAGTGAAAGTGGGGGTTGATGGTGAGAGAAATACCTAGAATAACTCCAATGCTTCTGTCTCGGATAACTGAGTGCATTTATACATTAGGGAATATGGAAGGGGGAGCAGGATTAGGAGGAAAAGGATAAAATCAGTTATCAACAAATTGAGTTTAAGGTGCATGGGGATAATCCAGGTGACCATGTTTAATAGACAGTTTTATAAATAGATTACAAGTCCAGCAGCATCTTAGGTCAGTTTGCCCAGGAGATTCTGGGAGAACAATTTATGGGCAAGTGATTTATTAAAGTGCTTCCAGCAGTAGTGGAGGCTGAATGAGGAAGAGAAGTCAATCAAGGATGCAGTCTCTGGTGAAGTCCCAGCCTCCTCTGATCTTAAAAGGAACTCTGCGGAATAAACCACACCTCAAACTTGTCTTGCTCAAAACAAGGGAGCTGGGCTTTTATACTGTTGCATCCATCATTAGCTATGGTCTGCCCCACAGGACAAAATTCCAGGTACTTAAGTTCTTCACATGTTCAGGCAAAGTGGCTCCAGTAGCCCAAGAATTGCCTTCAGAAGAGGGATGCAGATGCAGAGGCAAGCCTTCAGAAACAAAGCATGCAGAACCTGAGGGTGGGCACATGGAACAAGAAAACAGGATGTGAGAAGGATCTAGCCAGAACACTGAAGCATCCAGAAAGAGACCTAAGTTTAGAATTCATCCACCTGTTTGTAGAAGTTAGAACAAGAAGTGGATGGGATATGAAAACAGTTGGTTTAGAAGATAGAAATGATCCTTGAGAATAACATTTCAAAAGAAGAAAGGCCTGTGAAGAAGCTTGAAAAAGCGAAGAAAACATCAAGAAAAATCAGAAGAGGAGCAGACCATGGCGATATCCTGGGATGTAATCATTATTGGCTTTTGCTTATTTGCTTTATAACTATTCACATACTCGTACTGCTGTTTTAGAAGAGCCAGTTGTGGGTACCAGTGGAAAATACTTGTCAGAGTGGTACAGATGTCTCTCCTGGGGAAGTCCAGTCATCTATCCCAGAAGCACCCTTCAGCTTCCTCCCCTACTTTCCATAGAACCCCAACTAAAGCCAAAGGACCCTCACAGCTGTGATGTACTGAGCCATGTTTGAATATGGAGAGTCTTGAGAGAGCTCAAAGTCTTCTTGACCAAATGTGGAGTGTTTTAAATTAGGCAATCTAGGAGGCATCAATAGGACGATCAAGCACAGACATTCTGAAAGGTTGAAGGGAAATTGCCTGAGGGACTCGGAAAAGCCTTGGGTAATATTTATTTAAAACAGTGGGTGAATCAGATTGTGCTCAAGTCTTCTGGTCTGAGTCCCAAACAGGAAATAAAGCTATAAGAATTGTGACTCAGAGGCTAATCTCACTACATACCTGGCGGGAAGAGGGAGAAGGGAAGGGAATGGGGGAGGGAAGGGGAATCTGGGATGGGGATGGAAATCTTTCCCATTGCACAAGAAAAGTCTTCTGGTACTCTCAACAATTCTGATTCTTTCCCCCCAGGTCCATCCTCTTCTTTTTTTTTTAAAGGACAAATTTTGCCTTGGGTCTGTTGTTATTTGATACTTGTTACATAAGAATTATTACTTAAATAACAATATTTACTTTGGAAAAATGATAAAATCAAAAATTATTTTGAAAATCACCTACATTCTTATAAACATAACTTTTGGACATTTCACATGAGTAAAAGTGTTGATTCGTAGAGTTACATTGTGCTTTATTTTTATGTTAATACATATTTTAAAAAATTATATTGTCTTATGGCTATGCCTTATAGAATATCCCTTTGTAGAAATATCACAATTTATTCAACCTCTTGACTATTGTTTGACATTTTTTTTCTAGGCTCCTGTTTTTTTTTTTTTTAATTTATTTATTTATGGCTGTGTTGGGTCTTCGTTTCTGTGCGAGGGCTTTCTCTAGTTGTGGCAAACGGGAGCCACTCTTCATCGCGGTCCGCGGGCCTCTCACTATCGCAGCCTCTCTTGTTGCGGAGCACAGGCTCCAGACGCGCAGGCTCAGTAATTATGGCTCACGGGCCTAGTTGCTCCGTGGCATGTGGGATCTTCCCAGACCAGGGCTCAAACCCGTGTCCCCTGCATTGACAGGCAGACTCTCAACCACTGCGCCACCAGGGAAGCCCTAGCCTCCTGTTTTTAAACTAAGTACAATAAGCCTAATATAATAACTGAAATTTGAAGCCTGTGTGAAATCTTGGAATCCAAGGGGGCTATCTCCAGTAGCACAACAGCCACCACTTCTCACTCCTCTTCATAGAGTAGGATAAGAAAAAAAATGTAAAATATACTCCCTGACCTGAAAGAAAAATGCCATCTAACTGGGAATGCAGAACAACATAGGCAATATAAAAATTATTCCTGCCACTCTCTCCACTGCCCCCCAAAATACCCTTTTGATATTCTTAACCTCTTTACAACCACTGCATTTATATCCAAATTTTATCAAACTCTCTCTGCCATGTCTGCACTTTGAGGCAAAATGATTCCAAATGCCAGTGAATTTGGATTCTATTTCTCTTACTAAACTCTCCTTATTTCTTTCATGCCACCTGCTCATTCCAATTTTTTCATCCTGATCTCCAAATACCCAAAGCTGTATGTTTTTTCTCTTAATTCTTGTAACTCATAGCTAGGTCCATTACCTTCTAAAGTTCTGGATCTTATGGTCAGACATTCAAAACCTTTTTTCATGAATAGCCTAGCATTCTTGTTTCTTTCATACTCCACATGTTTACTTCTGATTCCTAGTCCGTTATGTGTTGCCAAAGAAAGTCTCAAATCTAGCATATCATATTCTCTATAAATTCATGATTTTCTACCTTCATTGTTGTATTGACAGCTGCTCAGCAATCCTTTCATTCACATTTTATGGATTTCTTATGGCATTATCCACAGCTGCTATTCCAAAACCTTTCCATACTCCTTTGAACAATCTCTGTAAATTGCTTGACCTGAAATATTTCCCCCTTTGTTATTTGCTAACAGAAACCCACTTTTATTCAGGAAGCAAAATGCTCAGCCCCGGAATAAAAATTGTGATTATTCTAAGCCAGTCATGCTAATCTCATTTTCTTTGCTCATTTATGGTTATTTATTGACCAGTATTGGTCAATGAGATTAGGGGATATTTGCTAGTGGCTTCTGTAAAACATTATATATATGTGTGTGTGTGTGTGTGTGTATATATATACATATATACATATATGGTGTGTATATTTATATATAAAATATCCATATGTAATATCTATCTATATTCAGGAGAAAATGTGTTTCTTTTCTATCTTTTTTCTCCCTTCTTTGGAGAGGTCATGTAAAATCGTGATGCAACAGCCATCTTACCACTTTCAGAAGAAGATGGAGAAGATTTTGAAAATGACATACCTGTATCCTAACATTTATTGAGTTCCTCAAGTCATCCTGGAATTGCCTGTTTCTAGGTTTCTTATATCCGAGACAGTCAGTTGCCTGTAAATTACTCTTAGTTGGCAATTATGCTACTTGTGAGCCAAAATATCCTAAGGGATCAACTTCTTAAGCCCCAAACCTTATTACTGCCTCTTGATCTCACAGATGTCACTGCTTCCTACTTTACTAACTATCCTGCAAGGGCACAGCTAGATCACCACCCGTTCTATTCTCCCTTTCTTCTATTTAATAGGATGAAGCTCTCTTTCTTTGCAAAATTAACTCATTTATCTACCCATTGGAGTCCCTCAGCTTATCCCTGCTCTAGGACATTGCTCCATCAAGCCTCTATTTCACTTGAGCCTTCATTTCTTTTTTGTTTGTTTGTTTTTCTTGCCTCCTCCTCACCATATTGGTTAGAGAGGGATTCCCACTGTAGGGTTATGGTGATGGCCAAACACATGAAACCTGACACTGTACAGGTTCATTTGACAACAGTTTATTAGTCACATGTACTCACAGACCAGAGGAGGACACCACTTGTGATGCATGGTCACATGGGGTTTGCATTCAGAAAAGAGTGAACAACCAGAGGCTGCCTAACAAGGGTGTGAGGGGAATCCTGGTACCTATAAGAGGACGTGAGTTGTTTGTTTGAATAGTTCTGTGGGCTGGCAGGGAACTGAAGCCTGCTACTTAGGGATAAGGAGGTCTGTGCCTGGTCCCCATGATAAGGAGGGTTGTTTGGCTAAGGGAGCTTATTGAAAACACAAATGTGAGCATATTGTTCACATAACAATAAACTTAACACCTAAACATAAACTTAAAATATACTATTGATATATTTTTAAGACTTGTTTTCTTTTAATTTTGTGAATACTTTTCCATTCATTTAAGTGTATACATCTACAGTGTATTACTCATGATTGTATTGTCTTTACTCAAAGACCAAAGTTTAGATACTTATTTGTTTCTGATGGTATGCTCCTGTTGTATTTTTGCCGACTATTCTTATGGCTAGATATTTGCACATATAAGTGATTTTTTCCCTTTGAATTAATGCTAGGAAATAGAAACGTAAGCATTAGCTACATGTTAATTGTCATATAAAAAGTTCATCCTAATTTATACCCTCAAAAATGTACTAGAGTGCACATCCAATACTTTTGATAACACCAAGCTTTATACTATTTTAATTTACTTCAGTGTGATAAGTAAGAAAACTGTCACTCTTGTTTAAATCTTTGTCTCTCCATATGTTTATTGGCTATTTATATTTCTTCTTTCATAAACCAGGGATTAATATTATTTCTCATTTTCCTATGTATATGTTCATATCATTTTCTGACTGAATACTTATGGGATATTTTTGTTCTAGAAATAATTTTTTAAATTTCCTATGTCTAGTGACAAATATATTGTTGGAGTGGGTACTTTTTCATTAAAATTATCTAGTTTTTATTTAGGACCCCTCTGCATCTAAATATCAAAGTTTTCTTATCAGGGCAATTTTCCTCCCTTTTCTTTATTGTCTTCTCCTCAATTCATTTTTTAAAAAATTCCTATTATGACTACATTTGACCTCCCTATTCTGTTATCTACATTTCTGACCATTTCTCTCTTCACTTTTATGTCTTTATAGTCTTACTCTGATTTTTCTAAGTAACATTAAAATGTCCTCTAATTTTTAAGTTTCATTTTAAGCACACTGCCTCCCTTGTACTTTTTTTTGTTTAACAATCAAGTTTTGTTTAACTTCTATTCTGTCATGAGTTTCTTTCTTTTTCCAATTTCATACATGCAATATCTGCTCAGGTTTCTTTGAAAGTTTAATTAAAGATATTCTAAAGTTTTCTTCTGCTTCTTTCAGTAGCTGTGTTCCATAAGATATATTCACTTACTGATTTCTCCTCTATAGTGATCCTTCTGTTTATTAATCTAATAGAAAGAGACCATATTTTTCTATTTTAGAGAGTTGAAATGGATGCTTTTGGATAATGTTTAGGCCCCTGTTTAAGTCACTGATACCCTATAGGAGGTGGAAAGATTTATATTTATTAGAGTTTAACTTTGCCAGGTCATATATCCAAGACCATTGCTGAAAATAGAGGGCTGTATCTCATGAAGGCAGGTTTGCTTATGTGTTAAATAGTTGCCCTTTACAAGGTTGTTGTGACAGCCTAATTATATCTTAGCCCATGACCCCCTCTTTAACTAATCCCAACACTGGCCAGTGGAATATTACCCACGTTTCATTTAGCTTGTTCTTTACTCAGCAACTCAAAGGTGTGACTTTAAAAAGGGAGTCTTTACCTCCCCAAAAATATCAGTAGGCTAGAAAATAGGCTTTTACCAATCCCCCCAGAGACTTCTTCCCTTTCCGTGTCTTGTTTTCTACACCAGAAGATGTTATTATAGTTCTGCTGGGTAGTGAGTTCTGTGTTCCTAAAACAGACTTTTTCTATTATGTGGTAAACAGCAGGTCACTCAGAATTCCCTCAATTCTGTCTCACAAGCAGGTATATGTCAGATATTTTTCTTCAATATTATTCAAAGTGTTGGTGTATTGCTGGAACTATCTTTTGTTTTTAGTGTCAATACAATTTTTCTCCCACTATTTTTATTTCTTATGATTATTTTTTTTTAATATTTATTTATTTCTTTATTTTTTTATGGCTGTGTTGGGTCTTCGTTTCTGTGCGAGGGCTTTCTCTAATTGTGGCAAGTGGGGGCCACTCTTCATCGCGGTGCGCGGGCCTCTCACTATCGCGGCCTCTCTTGTTGTGGAGCACAGGCTCCAGACACGCAGGCTCAGCAGTTGTGGCTCACGGGCCTAGTCGCTCCGCGGCATGTGGGATCTTCCCAGACCAGGGCCCGAACCCGTGTCCCCTGCATTAGCAGGCAGACTCTCAACCACTGCGCCACCAGGGAAGCCCCTTATGATTATTTTTTAAAAACTTTGATAGGGATGAGGAGGGATGATTCTCTTCAGTTTGTATTAAATATTTTAAATGGATAGTTGGTACTCTTTTCTCATAATTTTTTAAAATCAAAAACTCATTATTAAGTCCTTAAATCCACTTACTGCTTAGAAATATACAACTAAAAATTCTGGTTATTTTAATTAGACTTATTTAATAAGTTCTTACTTTTTCTTACTCCCTGTATCAGTCAGGATAAGCTATCTGTATGCTACAGTAACAAACAATCCCACCACCTATGTCTTTAAACAAATGAGATGTATTTCTTGCCCATACTGCATGCCCTTTGTGGGTTGGCAGGGGGCTCTGATGCACACACACTATGTCCTCATGCTTTGTCCCAAGCTAATGAAGCAGCCATTATCTGAACCTTCCATCACCATGGCAAAGGAAACAAAAGGAAGCATCGGGAAGTTCTCATTGACACTCAAAGCTTTCAATGGAAAATAATACGTATCACTTTCAATCACATTTCATTAGCAAAACAAGTCAGGGAAACACAACCTTTAATGTACCACGAAGAAGAGAGAGCTAGAATATTTATGGACAGTTTTAATAACTACCACATTTCCTATCATTTTTAACTTTTAATACTATTGCCAACCCAAACTTCTAAAATTTCCTCTTTGTTTTCCATGACACGAAATCCCTAGCTCTCTGATTGTTTATCATATTTTCCTCCAACTTCTTCTCTTTTTGCAATGACCTAAGTGTAGTTGATCCTTAAATTTCTGTCCTTGTTCATTTTCCATTTTATCTCTTTTGTCTGTCCTTGAGTGACCCTATAGTAACATTAGATACATATTATCAACCCAGTCTTTCATCATTCATTTACCAGGCATTTATTGCCAGTCTTGTATGTGCTATGGGACATAATCAAGATGAAAGCCCTATCTTCAGGGAAGTCACAGATTAGTTGGAATGGCAAAACTCAAACAGTTTTAGGTAAAAAATGTGCTGCATGTTTTAGTAGATTTGTGGTATATGTGATATTAGAACTTATGATTCTGATGAGTAAGATAACTAAATAATTTGAAATCTGACAACATTCAAAGTTTTTCTTATAAAATTACATTTAAAATATGAATAATAGCAGCTAAATCTCTGAAATTCTTAATGGCATCTTTTACTTAATCATTTTCAGGTAAAATTTGCTGTTTGAATATTTACATGAAAGAACTCTGGAGGAAAACTATCATGAAAAGGAAGTTTCAAAGACATGCCATTTTAAAGTTAATACTTCATGTGGATTATTCCTGGTTGTGAAAACACTACTAATCTGGAAATTTGAAATGGCAAGTGCCAAGGGTTTTTTTTTTTTTTTCATTTTCTCTAAAATGATTAGAAAGTGTAAGAAATGGTTTTGACTACTTGAAAGTCAAACTCTACCTCTTTATCTCTGTGTCAAGCAAAACACTACACAAGGTAGTGCCTGAAAAATATTTATGAGATGAAATGAAATTGATTTATTCTCTATCTTAGGAAAATTTGGCTTTTTCATCCACTTACTACCTGGAAGTTAAAAAAATCCAAATGGAATATAAAGATTAATGAAAACAATAAAATAAGGGCTATTAGAGAAGAATGAGATTGGAGATTTGAATCTACCACTGTCTGTGCATGAGCAAGTTACCTTACCTTGCTGTGGTTTGGTTTTCTAGCTTTAAAGCTTGAGGAATCAATGATTTTGAATTGGAATGGGATGGTGATAAGAACAAGTCTAAGGTAGTACCACTTTTCTTTTTGTACCTTTGGATTTATGTGTATTTGAGCTGTTCAAAGAATCTAACACCCTTAAAACCCTAACCTCCAATGCCAAAATCTGTATTATATATTATTTTGAGAGTGGACATGATGTACAATTGTTATAGGTAGTTTATGGAAGTCAATCTGTACCCATCTTAGAAAAGTAGACATCTGAGGTAAGTGTCCAAATTAATAAGGTAAAAACAAATATTTTCCCATAAAACCCAATAAATCACTGGCATTTCTCAAATTTAGTATAATGGGGACCTGAGAAAGAGGTAAGTAAGAGAGAAAGAAGTACTATTTAATTACTTTCCATTTCAGGACCTGAAGAGTCTCTGAATTATATATTTTTATAAAATGAAAATCAGTTACTTGCAATCATATTAGTTCCCTAATACCTTGGAGAAACCCTTTATATAACAGACGTGTGTTAAGATCATTTGAACTATTAAGGAAGCCATACTCAAGCATCATTTAAAATTTAAAGAAAACAGTAGGGATTTGGTGAAAAAAGATGACCCTGAAGGGTGAGTCTGTTAGGTTTAAACCTGTAAAGGGACAGCCAGACTCAAACATGAGGGTGAGTGAACGTCCACATCGTAACTCAGAAGTTAAAGGCACATGTTTAGTATTTGGAGAAAATGTGAGACTTTTCATTAGCAGGTGAGACCCTAAATGACTCTGCAGGAAGAAAGCATCTTAATTGTGAATTACACATCAGCCATTGCAAATGCTCTCAGTGGAAACTTTCACTATAGCAATCTTCTCAGTAGATGACTAAGCCAGACCTAACTGTCTCTGTTAATTAAATGGTCTGTCATGATGTTTCTTTACTAAATCTTGTTGGAGCATTTAACACATTAAAGTCTGGAATATTTTCTTTCTTTTTCAAAAATTTATTTATTTTATTTTATTTATTTTTGGCTGTGTTGGGTCTTTGTTCCTGCTCGCGGGCTTTCTCTAGTTGCGGCGAGCGGAGGCTACTCTTCGTTGCAGTGCGCGGGCTTCTCATTGCAGCGGCTTCTCTTGTTGCGGAGCACGGGCTCTAGGCATGCGGGCTTCAGTAGTTGTGGTGCATGGGCTCAGTAGTTGTGGCTCGCGGGCTCTAGAGAGCAGGCTCAGTAGTTGTAGCACGTGGGCTTAGTTGCTCCATGGCAAATGGGATCTTCCCAGACCAGTGCTCGAACCCACATCCTGTGCATTGGCAGGCAGATTCTTAACCTCTGTGCCACCAGGGAAGCCCTGGAATAATATTTTCTTATGTGGGACAAGAGTTTAGCTTTTTCTAATACAAGCTGAATTTTTTTCTTTACCCCTTTTATCATTTTTTTTGGCAGAAAATGGATAAAAGATGCATGATTTCCAATACAAATCTGAGTACATGCTTGAGGAATAAAAGTATAATGGATTATTTATGCTATATTGTTTTCATGATGTGCTTTAGAATCAGTACATTCAACTTGTCACCTTTAACTACACTTAGATAGTTGAAAATAATTCTGTTTTGGTTCCCTCCTTGGCTGTGGAGAGCATGATTTCTTTCCTAGTAGAACGTATGAATCTTTCCATTAGATATATTTGAGTTTGGGACTCTGACTTCTCAGCTTATTGTTTCTAAGGAAATGGCTCGGAAAGGTCACACATCAGTTTTTTAGAGTAAAAATAATGAATGGGCATTTGAAATGAATAAGAATTAGTTCTCACCCTCTGTCCCACCTAGGCCACGTGTTTGCCTTGTGCCTCATTTCCCACAACTGGAAGCTCCCAGCTGAATAATCACATCCAAACATGCTGAGCTAATTGAAGAAAGGTGCTATATAAACACGAGGTAATATTATTATGGTCATTTTCCCAGACCTTGGGCTTCCCCACCCACTTCCTCTAAACTTACAATGAGGTGGAAGGCATTGCTTCCTCCAACTAGATGCAGAGTTTGAGAGCAATGCCTTTGGTGCCCTCAAGCGGTTGCCTCTAGTAGACATGAGCTGTGGAGCTGAAGCTCATGGCATAGAAACGATGCCCTAGAACACGCCAGTTTAGAGGGGGAAATATATATATATATACAAAAGCATATAAGGCTTCTTAGGTTAATATTTTTCAAACAAAATTATTTACATGTATTAAAATACCAGGCAGTCTTCACTATATTTGTTTATTTATTTTTATTTTATTTTTTAAACATCTTTATTGGAGTTTAACTGCTTTACAATGTTGTGTTAGTTTCTTCTTCATAACAAAGTGAATCAGCTATACATATACATATATCCCCATATCTTCTCCCTCTTGCGTCTCCCTCCCACCCTCCATATCCAACCCCTCTAGGTGGTCACAAAGCACTGAGCTGATCTCCCTGCGCTATGCAGCTCCTTCCCACAAGCTATCTATTTTACAACTGGTAGTGTATATAAGTCCATACCACTCTCTCACTTCGTCCCAGCTTACCCTTCCCACAACCCTGTGTCCTCAAGTACACTTTCTACGTCTGCGTCTTTATTCCTGCCCTGCCCCTAGGTTCTTCAGAACCTTTTTTTTTTAGGTTCAAGATATATGTGTTAGCATATGGTATTTGTTTTTCTCTTTCTGACTTACTTCACTCTGTATGACAGACTCTAGGTCCATCCACCTCACTACAAATAACTCAATTTCGTTTCTTTTTATGGCTGAGTAATATTCCATTGTATATATGTGCCACATCTTCTTTATCCATTCATCTGTTGATGGACAATTAGGTTGCTTCCATGTCCTGGCTATTGTAAATAGAGCTGCACTGAACATTGTGGTACATGACTCTTTTTGAATTATAGTTTTCTCAGGGTATATGCCAGGTAGTGGGATTGCTATGTCATATGGTAGTTCTATTTTTAGTTTTTTAAGGAACTTCCATACTGTTCTCTATAATGGCTGTATCAATTTACATTTGCAACAACAGTGCAAGAGGGTTCCCTTTTCTCCACACCCTCTCCAGCATTTATTGTTTGTAGATTTTTTGATGGCCATTCTGACTGGTGTGAGGTGATACCTCATTATAGTTTTGATTCACATTTCTCTAATGATTAGTGATGTTGAGCATTCTTTCATGTGTTTGTTGACAATCTGTGCATCTTCTTTGGAGAAATGTCTATTTAGGTCTTCTGCCCATTTTTGGATTGGGTTGTTTGTTTTTGTGATATAGAGCTAAATGACCTGCTTGTAAATTTTGGAGATTAATCCTTTGTCAGTTGCTTCATTTGCAAATATTTTCTCCCATTCTGAAGGTTGTCTTTTCATCTTGTTTATGGCTTCCTTTGCTGTGCAAAAGCCTTTAAATTTCATTAGGTACCATTTGTTTATTTTTGTTTTTATTTCCATTTCTCTAGGAGGTGGGTCAAAAAGGATCTTGCTGTGATTTATGTCATAGAGTATTCTCCCTATGTTTTCCTCTAAGAGTTTGATAGTGTCTGGCCTTACATTTAGATCTTTAATCCATTTTGAGTTTATTTTTTGTGTATGGTGCTAGGGAGTGTTCTAATTTCATTCTTTTACATGTAGCTGTCCAGTTTTCCCAGCACCACTTATTGAAGAGACTGTCTTTTCTCCATTGTATATTCTTGCCTCCTTTATCAAAAATAAGGTGACCATATGTGCATGGGTTTATCTCTGGGCTTTCTATCCTGTTCCATTGATCTATATTTCTGTTTTTTGTGCCACTACCATACTGTCTTGATTACTGTAGCTTTGTACTATTGTCTGAAGTCAGGGAGCCTGATTCCTCCAGCTCCATTTTTCTTTCTCAAGATTGCTTTGGCTACTCAGGGACTTTTGTGTTTCCATACAAATTGTGAAATTTTTTGTTCTAGTTCTGTGAAAAATGCCATTGGTAGTTTGATAGGGATTGCATTGAATCTGTAGCTTGCTTTGGGTAGTTGAGTCATTTTCACAATATTGATTCTTCCAATCCAAGAACATGGTATATCTCTCCATCTGTTGGTATCGTCTTTAATTTCTTTCATCAGTGTCTTATACTTTTCTACATACAGGTCTTTTGTCTCCTTAGGTAGGTTTATTCCTAGATATTTTATTCTTTTTGTTGCAATGGTAAATGGAAGTGTTTCCTTAATTTCTCTTTCAGATTTTCATCATTAGTGTATAGGAATGCAAGAGAGTTCTGTGCATTAATTTTGGATCCTGCAACTTTACCAAATTCATTGATTACCTCTAGTATTTTCTGGTAGAGTCTTTAGGATTCTCTGTGTATAGTGTCATGTCATCTGCAAACAGCTTTACTTCTTCTTTTATGATTTGGATTCCTTTTCTTTCTTTTCCATCTCTGATTGCTGTGGCTAAGACTTCCAAAACTATATTGAATAGCAGTGGTGAGAGTGGGAAACCTTGTCTTGTTCCTGATCTTAGTGGAAATGGTTTCAGTTTTCACCTTTGAGAACGATGTTGGCTGTGGGTTTGTCATATATCGCCTTTATTATGTTGAGGTAAGTTCCCTCTACGCCTACTTTCTGGAGGGTTTTTATTATAAATGGGGGTTGGATTTTGTCTAAAGCTTTTCCATCAACTCTTTTTGAGATGATCATATGGTTTTTATCCTTCAATTTGTTACTATGTTTTATCACATTGATGGATTTGCATATATTGAAGAATCCTTGCATTCCTGGGTTAAACCCCACTTAATCATGGTGTATGATCCTTTTAATGTGCTGTTAGATTCTGTTTGCTAGTATTTTGTTGAGGAATTTTGCATCTATGTTCATCAGTGATATTGGCCTGTAGTTTTCTTTTCTGTGACATCTTTGTCTGGTTTTGGTATCAGGGTGATGGCGGTCTCATAGAATGAGTTTGGGAGTGTTCCTCCCTCTGCTATATTTTGGAAGAGTTTGAGAAGGATAGGTGTTAGCTCTTCTCTAAGTGTTTGATAGAATTCACCTGTGAAGCCATCTGGTCCTGGGCTTTTGTATGTTGGAAGATTTTTAATCACAATCTCAATTTCAGTGCTGTGATTGATCTGTTTATATTTTCTATTTCTTCTTAGTTCAGTCTCAGAAGGTTGTGTTTTTCTAAGAATTTGTCCATTTCTTCCAGGTTGTCCATTTTATTGGCATATAGTTGCTTGTAGTAATCTCTCATTACCCTTTGTATTTCTGCAGTGTCAGTTGTTATTTCTCCTTCTTCATTTCTAGTTCTATTGATTTGAGTCTTCCCCTTTTTTTCTTGATGAGTCTGGCTAATGGTTTATCAATTTTGTTTATCTTCTCAAAGAACCAGCTTTTAATTTTATTTATCTTTGCTATTGTTTCCTTCATTTCTTTTTCATTTATTTCTGATCTGATCTTTATGATTTCTTTCCTTCTGCTAACTTTGGGGTTTTTGTTGTTGTTCTTCTTCTTTCTCTAATTGCTTTAGGTGTAAGGTTAGGTTGTTTATTTGAGATGTTTCTTGTTTCTTGAGGTAGGATTGTATTGCTATAAAATTCCCTCTTAGTGATGCTTATGCTGCATCCCATAGGTTTTGGGCCGTCGTATTTTCATTGTCATTCGTTTCTAGGTATTTTTTGATTTCGTCTTTGATTTCTTCAGTGATCTCTTGGTTACTATTAGTGTATCGTTTAGCCTCCATGTGTTTGTAATTTTTACAGTTTTTTTCCCTGTAATTGATATCTAGTCTCATAGCGTTGTGGTCAGAAAAGATACTTGGTAAGATTTCAATTTTCTTAAATTTACCAAGGCTTGATCTGTGACCCAAGATATGATCTATCCTGGAGAATGTTCCATGAGCACCTGAGAAGAAAGTGTATTCTGTTGTTTTTGAACAGAATGTCCTATAAATATCAATTAAGTCCATCTTGCTTAATGTATCATTTAAAGCTTGTGTTTCCTTATTTGTTTTCATTTTGGAGAAAGTGGGGTGTTAAAGTCCCCTACTATGATTGTGTTACTGTTGATTTCCCCTTTTATGGCTGTTAGCATTTGCCTTATGTATTGAGGTGCTCCTATGTTGGGTGCATAAATATTTACAATTGTTATATCTTCTTCTTGGATTGATCCCTTGATCATTATGTACTGTCCTTCTTTGTCTCTTGTAATAGTCTTTATTTTAAAGTCTACTTTGTCTGATATGAGAATTGCTACTCCAGCTTTCTTTTGATTTCCTTTTGCATGGAATATCTTTTTCCATCCCCTCACTTTCAGTCTGTATGTGTCCCTAGGTCTGAAATGGGTCTCTTGTAGACAGCATATAGATGGGTCTTGTTTTTGTATCCACTCAGCAAGGCTGTGTCTTTTGGTTGGAGCATTTAATCCATTTACATTTAAGGTAATTATTCATATGTATGTTCCTATTACCATTTTCTTAACTGTTTTGGTTTTGTTATGTAGGTCTTTTCCTTCTCTTGTGTTTCCTGCCTAGACAACTTCCTTTAGCTTTTGTTGTAAAGCTGGTTTGGTGGTGCTGAATTCTCTTAGCTTTTGCTTGTCTGTAAAGGTTTTAATTTCTCCATCGAATCTGAATGACATCCTTGCTGGGTAGAGTAATCTTGGTTGTAGGTTTTCCCTTTTCATCATTTTAAATATGTCCTGCCACTCCCTTCTGGCTTGCAGAGTTTCTGCTGAAATATCCGCTGTTAACCTTATGGGGATTCCCTTGTATGTTACTTGCTGTTTTTCCCTTGCTGTTTTTAATATTTTTCCTTTGTATTTAATTTTTGATAGTTTGATTAATATGTATCTTGGCATGTTTCTCCTTGCATTTACCCTGTATGGGACTCTCTGTGCTTCCTAGGTTTGCTTAAACATTTCCTTTCCCATATTAGGGAAGTTTTCAACTATAATCTCTTCAAATATTTTCTCAGTCCCTTTCTTTTCCCTTCTTTTTCTGGGACCCCTATAATTCAAATGTTATTGTGTTTAATGTTGTCCCAGAGGTCTCTCGACTGTCCTCAGTTCTTTTCATTCTTTTTTTAAATTCTGCTCTGCAGTAGTTATTTCCACTATTTTATCTTCCTGGTCACTTATCCATTCTTCTGCCTCAGTTATTCTGCTATTGATTCCTTCTAGAGAATTTTTAATATCATTTATTGAGTTGTTCATCATTATTTCTTTGCTCTTTACTTCTTCTAGGTCCTTGTTAAACGTTTCTTGTATTTTCTCCATTCTATTTCCAATATTTTGGATCATCTTTACTATCATTACTCTGAATTCTTTTTCAGGTAGACTGCCTATTTGCTCTTCATTAGTTTGGTCTGGTGGGTTTTTACCTTGCTCCTTCATCTGCTGTGTGTTTCTCTGTCTTCTCATTTTGCTTAACTTACTGTGTTTGGGCTTTCCTTCTTGCAGGCCACAGGTTCATGTTTCCCCTTGTTTTTGGTGTCTGCCCCCAGTGGCTAAGTTTGGTTCAGTGGGTTGTGTTGCCTTTCTGGTGGAGGGGACTAGTGCCTGTGTTCTGGTGGATGAGGCTGGATCTTGTCTTTCTGGTGGGCAGGACCACGTCCGTTGGTGTGTTTTGGGGTGTCTTTGACCTTATTATGATTTTAGGCAGTCTCTCTACTAATGGGTGGGGTTGTGTTCCTGTCTTGCTTGTTGTTTGGCATGGGATGTCCAGTGCTGGAGCTTGCTGGTCGTTGAGTGGAGCTGGGTCTTATCGTTGAGATGGAGAACTCTGGGAGAGCTTTTACCATTTGATATTACGTGGAGCCAGGAGGTCTCTGGTGGACCAATGTCCGAACTTGGCTCTCCCACCTCAGAGTCACAGGTCTGACACCCGGCCGGATCACCAAGACCCTGTCAGCCACACAGCTCAGAAGGGAGAAAACAAGAAAGAAAGGAAGAAAAATAATAAAATAAAGTTATTAAAATAAAAAATAATTATTAAAAATAAAAAATTAAAAAGTAATAGAAAAAGAAAAGAAAGAAAGAAAGAAAGAAGAGAGCAACCAAACCAAACAACAAATCCACCAATGATAACAAGTGCTAAAAACTAAACTACAAAAAAAAAAAAAAAAAAGGACAGACACAACCCTAGGGCAAATAGTAAAAGCAAAGCTATACAGACAAAATCACACACAGAAGCATACACATACACACTCAGATAAAGAGAAAAAGGAAAAATATATATATATATTTCTTTGCTCCCAAAGTCCACTGCCTCAATTTTGGGATGATTCATTGTCAATTCAGGGATTCCACAGATGCAGGGTACATCAAGTTGATTGTGGAGATTTAATCCGCTGCTCCTGAGGCTGCTGGGAGAGATTTCCCTTTCTCTTCCTTGTTCGCACAGCTTCCGGGTTTCAGCTTTGGATTTGGCCCCGCCTCTGCGTGTAGGTTGCCTGAGGGCGTCTGTTCCCGCCCAGGCAGAACGGGGTTAAAGGAGCAGCTGCTTCCGGGGCTCTGGCTCACTCAGGCCGGGGGGAGGGAGCGGTACGGAGGAGGCGGGGCGAGCCTGCGGCGGCAGAGGCCGGCGTGACGTTGCAGCAGCCTGAGGCGCGCCGTGCGTTCTCCCGGGTAAGTTGTCCCTGGCTCACGGGAGGCTGGCGGTGGCGGGCTGCACCGGCCCCCCGGGAGGGGTGGTGTGGAGAGTGACCTGCTCTCGCACACAGGCTTCTTGGTGGCGGCAGCAGCAGCCTTAGCGTCTCATGTCCGTCTCTGGGGTCCGCGCTGAGAGCCGCGGCTCGCGCCCGTCTCTGGAGCTCGTTTAGGCGGCGCTCTGAATCCCCTCTCCTCGCGCACCAGGAAACAAAGAGGCAAGAAAAAGTCTCTTGCCTCTTCGGCAGCTCCAGACCTTTTCCCGGACTCCCTCCCGGCTAGCTGTGGCGCACTAACCCCTTCAGGCTGTGTTCACGCCGCCAGCCCCAGTCCTCTCCCTGCGATCCGCCCGAAGCCCGAGCCTCAGCTCCCAGCCCCGCCCGCCCGGGCGGCTGAGCAGACAAGCCTCTCGGGCTGGTGAGTGCTGCTCGGCGCCGAGCCTCTGTGCGGGAATCTCTCCGCTTTGCCCTCCACACCCCTGTGGCTGCGCTCTCCTCCGTGGCTCCGAAGCTTCCCCCCTCCGCCACCCACAGTCTCCGCCCGCGAAGGGGCTCCTAGTGTGTGGAAACCTTTCCTCCTTCACGGCTCCCTCCCACTGGGGCAGGTCCCGTCCCTATTCTTTTGTCTCTGCTTTTCCTTTTTCTTTTGCCCTCCCCAGGTACGTGGGGAGTTTCTTGCCTTTTGGGAAGTCTGAGGTCTCCTGCCAGCGTTCAGTAGGTGTTCTTTAGGAGTTCCGCATGTGGATGTATTTCTGATGTATCTGTGGGGAGGAAGGTGATCTCCGCGTCTTACTCTTCCACCATTTTGAAGGTCTCTCCTCAGTCTTCACTATATTGAAAAATAATATTAGTATCTCTTCTGAATGGCAAAGTATAGCCACAATAAATTTTTTTCTTAATAATCTAATCACTCAACAGGTTGTTGGGACAAATCTTTCTGTCCCTACACTGAAAGCTGCCTTGTGGATACATGAGGGCTTATGGAGGTACTGAGCAGACAATCGGTTCTTCATAAATGTTTCCTGAATCTTTCTCTTGTCTCAAGTCAGCCACTATCAAGCTGGGTGAGGTCAGATAGTTACTTGTCCTAGTTGACCTATAATTTCTTTATTCTTAAAAGATAAGCACTTAACCAAATGACTGGTTTTTAAAGTTATCTATTGGTTTGATCCTCTGATCCTCTTTTTATAAAAGACATATTCCATACAACTTCAAAATGTCAAATAAATGGGAGTGGGACTATTCTGGCTTAGGCTGTGTTGAAGAGGCTGACTTTTACCTGTTTAGTCTTCTTTTCTTTTTATCCTCACCCCACCCCCGAAGTCTTTGATACACCTTAGAGAATCCCAGAGCTCCAGAGAACACAGTTATAAAATCATAGTACTAATTATCATTATTATTTATTTAAGCTCCAATTTTAAAAACTGTTTCAAAATATTTAGTTAATTGCCTTATAGGTTCCTACAATTTTAATTTTTCTATTGTTCTGTAATAAAACTTTTTTTTTTCACTTCAATCATCAACATGTGCACAAAGGCAGTAAAGTAGAAAAGATAAACTTTCAAGGTTCATATCTATCCTCATGCTTTGGAGACTTTATGAATCCATAAACAATTCTATTTAATCACACACACCTGAGTATCAGAAACTCAACTTGATGTTGGATTTGGTCAGGATAAAGAAACTGGTTGAGGTATAATCTAATTGACAAAACTTTTGAAAACTATAAAGTACTGTATCATAACTAATTGAATAACACTAAAATATATATGAGTGTTGAAATTCATGGGATAAAGTTGTCTAAATTTTATTGCTGTTCAGAGGAAAGGGAGGCCAGTATATTTTGCAGGAGTCAGAAAAAGGACAAAGTGAGATGAGCTGAGTCTAGAAGAAAGCAAGACTTTGGACAGACAAAAGGATCAGAGGTTGATGAGGTCCTTATACAAGTTTGGTGGCAGGACTGAATGCACGGAACCCAGCTTTGTGAGGCTGTGTGGTATATGCAGAAGGACCAAGAGCTGGGGTCAACAGCTCTGCTGCTGGACCCTGACTTTCCTCCTTAGTCAATGAAAGAACGTTTGTGAAGACACAAAGAATATTTGGCACTAAAAACCATTCATTTTTTCTTCTCTCTTAGAGGGGGATATGAGGAAAAACTTAATCCACTCTGCTCCCACCTATATATTATTTTGACCGTGTCAAAATATTGGAAGAATACAACGTATTTACGGTATAAGTGCACAACTTATACTTTGAAATGTGTTTAAGTTTTGACCTTCACTCTAAGCAGAGAATTCATTTTTCATATGTAGATTGGTGATGTTAAGAATTGGTATAATATCTTCAAACGTGAATGCATATAGTTCTGTGAAATATTTCTTACTGTCAAGTAGTCATGCGTAAGGAACTCTGCCTGGTAGGTCGATGCTGCCCAAAACAGGCGGCACAAGTCATGGGGCATCAGCTGTTCCAAGAAGTGGGATATGTTATGTTGGAAATCTAGCTTTTCACATATAAGAGGTGGAATAAGACTAAAACGAAGGGTGAAATGTCATTTTTAAGGAACAAGCCCCAGATAGATAAGGTAGGATCAACTACTACCATGTTACCTCTTACCATATCTATCTGGGCTTTGTTCCTTAAAGATGACATTTCACCTTTCGTTTGATGATTTTATAAATCATCGTTGATCCTATTTGGTGAAGGAACAATAAAAATCTACCCCTCCATAGAAGTTGGTGGTGTTTCTCCTCTTAAATTGCTATTATTTTTCTCTTTCATTTCGCACCCTGGCTCATGGGCTTTCTGGCCCTGAAACAGGTTGAAGCGAAAACAGGAAAACATCATTTCTCCTACTCTGTTTCCTGACAAGTCAGCACTAGGAAGTTCTAAGGACCTGGAGGTGTGGACTCAAGTCAGTTCCTGAAATCTTTCTAAATCAGTCTGTTTCATTCCCTGAGAAGGAGACTTGCTGTTAATAAGATTGTGACTCCCACCAAGAAAGAACATTGATAGAAAGTCAATTAACATATTTTATCACATTTATAGGCTGAATGGAAGAAAAATATGATACTCTCAAACAATGCTGGAAAGCTATTTGAAAGAAGAAACTCAACATCTGTTCACCAATGAAAAATATTTTAGGACACTTGGAATCAAAAGATGTATAATAATAGAATAAATAGGCAATATGTTTTTTAGGGAAAATAATATATAAATAATGGAAAAGAGGACAAAGAATTATTATTATATGTACATGAGGCACCAACCAGGAAAATGAATAAATTACTCTGACAACTATTTAGAACCAAGAGATTTTAAGTGCATGATTATAATATCTACATATGAAAATTATTAGATGTTCTCTTTAGAGCAATAACAAGTTATAATGTGAATGGGAAATATTCCACTTACAATATCAAGAAAAATGAAAACATCATGAATAAAACATACCAAGAAATGTTTTAGAAAAAATTTTGAAGGACATAGTAATAGAAAATGATTTAATGTAGATATAATCTGTGTTACGGAAACTTGCAAAGTTTATTTCTTTAGCTGTGTCAGCTTTGGGGTGCAAGAGGTAAGAGATTATAGCTATGCTACTATTAGGAAAATCCTCTGCTTTTCAATCTATGCCCTGAGCTGAGAATTCTGGACTTTTAAGTTGTTTCTCCCTATCTTTAAGTTGTCGATCACTATTAGGAGCCACCAGCTCACCTCCAATCCCTTGAAATTCTCATGCCCTACATATTCTTCCATGCACAGACCACTCAGACTTCCAAGCTTTGCCTGTAATGCACCGTTTATTACATGTGATCCCAGACAGCCCATGCATGCCTCTAGCTGCCAGAGTTCCAGCCCTTAATTGCACCAGGATTTTTCACTGCTCTCAGCACCAACTAGGCCAGTAATACATCCTAAATTTCACGAACTTTCTTGGTGGAATTGTTGTCAATTGCATTAGTTCAGTTGTAAACATGAGAGTCTAACTTATAATGTTAAGAGTCCAACAAAACATTGTTATAAGCAAAAGGATGATGGTTTATATAAGTAGGAAAGGATTATTAAAAGGATGGTGGTAACTGACAGAATCTCTTAAGGTGCCAGACAAATAGGTGTAGAGGTTACACGGAAAAGAATGCCTCAAATCCTACCCAGTACTCTTCTGCTGCTGCTGGGACGTAGGTAGTACATATGACTAAACCTGGACACTAATGCCACTGGAATTGCTGTCACTGCAGCTCTTGGAAACTAGAAGTAGCTGCTGCCTCTGCTACTACCTATCAACACAACGTGAATTTCCAATCACTAAGGGTGTGATTGGAAAGGGTGTGAGGAAGGGTGTGTCTCATTGGCATGGCATAAACTGTGTACTACAACTTGAGCTATGGAGGCTGGGAATACAAATACTTTACATTTACAAGTCTTCTAAGGAGGCAGCCTTAGCTTCTTCAGGAAAAGGAGTCCCTAAGCATAGGAAGGGGTTCTGTTGCCGGGATGCAAAAACAATGGCAAATAGTAAGTAGGGGAAGTTCTTGCTCATGTATTTTCTTTCTGAAAAACATTTCGTCTCAACATTTCTATCTTATTTTTTGTTCCAAAGGAACCATAGGGTCACATGATATGTTTTGAAATAATTAAGTAGAGTTCCAACTTTCATTAGAGTAGATTTAAATCAATCAGATAACTTGAAAAAAATTTACGTTTTATGATACCCAGTATTTCCATCTAGGAATATAGCATGACTCAATTGATTTACATATTCATTTATATTTTATAACAAAGTCTGCAAATATCTTCACGTGAAGATAAATTTACTAAATTTATTCCAAGGTAATTTTTCTGTTTTAAATGATGTCTTCATATGGTTTTTAAACTGGCATTTGCCAAAATATACAGAAGTCATTGATTCGTAAGATTGTTTTATTGAAATATAATATACATTTAGAAAAGTGTACATATCACATGAATTTTCATAAATTGAATATATCCTTATAATCAGCAACTAGATCAAGAAACAAAAAATTACCAAGCTTGACACCAAAGGCAAAAATCTTAGCATAATTTTCTTGAGCTCTATCCTTGTTGCTTATACGTATCAATAATTCATTTCCTTAGAGCTGAGTAGTATTTCATTGTATGTATATATCCCAATATATTTATTTATTCATCTGTTGATGGACATTTGAATTGTTTCTAATTTTTGATTGTTACAAATGAAACTGTTACGAACATTATGTGTAAGTTGTTGTATGGACATATGCTTTCATTTCTGTAGGATAAATATTCTGCCCTAAAAACTTACCTCAGGTTCCCATCCCCATCTTCATAAATCAGGGAAACTACACATTGAGTCTGCCTTCTTGTGCTTTGTCATGGAAAATCTTTCTAGGCTGGAGCAAATGTAAGGCTTACCTCTGTGTTTCTCATCATTCTGGTATCACTGTCTTTGAATTGCTAAACGTCCAAATTCTTGAAAACTGTTACTTAATGAATTTTTTCCAGTTGTTTATTTGTGTCTGCTAGGAGGGTTAATGCTACTCCATCTTGGCTTGAAGCTGAAGTCCTAGTAGATTTTTTTTTTTTTAATAAATAGCTTTACTGAGAGATACTACACATGCTATAATGTTCACTATTTCAAAGTGCAGAATAATCATTCTGTAGGTTGCCTTTTCATTTTGTGAATAGTTTCCCTTGCTTTGCAGAATCTTTTTAGTTTTATTTAGTCTCACTTGTTGATTTTTGCTTTGGTTGCTTTTGCTTTTGGTATTAGATTCAAAAAATCATCACCAAGACCTGTCAAGTAGTTTACCACCTATATTTCCTTCTAAAAGTTTTATGGTTTTAGGTCTTATAGGCAAGTCCTTAATCCATTTTGAGTTAATTTTTGTGTCTGGTGTAGGATAGTGGTTCAGTTTCATTCTTTTGCATGTGGCTGTCCAGTTTTTCCAATACTATTTATTGATGAGATTGTTCTTCCTCCATTGTATATATTCTTGCCTTCTTTGTCATTAATTAATTGACCATATTTGTGTGGGTTTATTTCTAGGCTCTCTATTTTGTTCTATTAATCTATGTTTTCATGCCAATACCATACTCTTGATTACTGTAGTTTTGTAATATAGTTTGAAATCAAGAAGTATCATGCCTGAAGCTTTATTCTTCTTTCCGAAAATTGCTTTAGCTATTTGGGGTCTTTTGTGGTTCCACACAAATTCAGGATTGTTTGTTCTATTTCTGTGAAAAATGCCATTGGAACTTTGATAGGGGTTGTGTTGAATCTGTAGGTAGCTTTTGGTACTGTGGACATTTTAACAATATTAATTCTTCCAATGTATGGGCATGGAATATCTTTCTATTTATTTGTGTCTTCTAATTTCTTTCACTAATGTCATAATTTTCAGTGTACACGTCTCTCACCTTTTTGGTTAAATTTTTTCCTAGATATTTTATTCTTTTTGATGCAGTTGTAAATGGTATTTTTTTTCCTCAATTTTTCTTTCTTGTCATTATTATTACTGTATAGAAACACAACTGATTTTTGTATACTGATTTTGTTTTCTGCAAGTTTACTGAATTTGTGTGTTAGTTCTAACAGTTTTCTGGTGTCTTTATGGTTTTCTATATATATGATATCATGTCATCTGCAAATAATGACAGTTTTACTTCATCCTTGTTAGGATTAGGATGCCTCTTATTTCTTTTCTTTTCCTTGGCTAGGACTTCCAGTACTAAGTTGAGTAAAAGTGGTGAGAGTGGGTATCCTCGGCTTGTTCTGATCTTAGAGGGAAAACTTACACCTTTTCACCATAGAGCATAATTTAATTATGGGCTTGTCATATATGGCCTTTATTATGTTGGTGTCCATTCTCTCATACCCACTTTGTTGAGAGTTTTTATCATGAATGAAAGTTGATCAACATAGTCTTATATTTTTCTTTGTACATTTGTTTTAAATCAGATAGGAGAGGAAAAGTGTTACAAACAAAAATACACTCATATAAAAGAGTAAGTGGATTTCATTTTATTGCTGTTTTTTATTTCTTCAGTCAATCAAATCTTCTAGTATCCTTTAATTTCAGCCTGAAGTGCTCTTTTAAGCACCTTGTAGTGCAGGTGTCTTAGCAAAAGATTCTCTCAATTTTTGTTGTCTACAAATGTTTTAATTTCACCATCTTATTTTGGAGGATAGTTTTGTTAGACATAGAATTCTTGGTTAACAGTCTATTTCTTTCAGCACTTTCAATAGATCATTCCACTGTCTTCTGGCCTCAATAGTTTCTGATGATAAATATTCTGTTAATCTTATGAGGATTCCCTAGTATATGATGAGTCAAAAGTGACCGTTGATGTTGTCAACATCCACTCTTTTTCTTGACTTTTGACAGTTTAACCATGATGTTTCTAGGTTGAAACTCTATGAATTAATCCCAGTTAATATTTGTTGAGTTTCTCAGATGTTAGGTAAATGATTTTCCTTAAGCTTGGGAAATTTTTTGGCCATTATTTCTTCAACTATTTTTTCTACCCAATTCTTTCTCCTTTTCTTCTGGGACTCCAGTTGTGCCTACTTTGGTATGATTTTTGGTCCCCACATGTCTTTGAGACTGTATTTTTCTTTATTATTATTTTTCAGGGAGAAGCCAGACAGGTCAAATAGTGACAATTTCCTGTTGGGTGTTTAATAAAAGTCTGTTATTAACAACAATATCTAATACTTAAGTTTTATTGTATGTCATGAGAATCGATACCTGAACAATTTTGAGTATTCCAATACATAAACATGGTTTATTTCTCAATTCATTTAGCTCCCTTTAATTTCTCTTAGCAATATTTTATAATAGTCAATGTATCAATTTTGTACATATTTAAAAAATTTTGTCCCAATTATTTCATGATTTTTGTTGCCATGGTTTATGGTATTTTTAAAATTTCATTTAAATTATTTGTTGATAATATGTAAATATACAATAAATTTTGTATATTCACCTGTTTGCTACACTCCTCTTTAGTTGTAATACTTTTACTGCAGATTATTGAAGATTTTCTACTTAAATTATTTTGTTTTCTATAAATAAAGACAATTTTACTTCTTCCTTTCCAAACTGTTAGCCTTTTACTTCTTGCCTTATTGCACTGGTTAAAACTTCTAGATAAATGTAGTGAGTAGATATTCTTGGCTTATTCCATATTTTAAGTATAATGTTATCCAGAAGTTTTTCATAAATGTCCTTAATCATGGTTGTTGAATTTTTTCAAATATTCTTTTTCTTCATCTATTGAGAAAATCACATGTGTTTTCTTCTTCATTCTGTTAATATGATAAATTACACTGATATTTGTGGTAAACCAACATTGCCTTCTTAGAATAAACTATGGTTAGTCATGATATATTATTCTTTTTATACGTAGCTGGATTAGATTGTTAATAGTTAAAAAAATTATTTTTGTATTTGTGTTCTTGAGAGAGGTCACACTGAGCTTTCGTTTCCTGTGATATCTTTGTCTGACTTTAGATCAAAAGTATTCTGTTCTCATAAAGTGAATCTAGAAGTATTTGTCTCATCTATTTTCTGAAGGAGTTTGTGTAGGGTTGGTCTTATTTCTTCTTTGAACGTTTTGATGGAATTCATCAGTGATATCATGTGAGTCACCTAAAATTCTGAGAATAGATACATGTATAGATTATAAATTCAATTTCTTTAGTAGTTATAGGACTACTGAAATTTTCTTTTTCTTCTTGTATCAATTTTGGTAATGTTTATCTTTCATGGAATTTGTCCATTTCATTTGAGTTTTCAGGTTTATTGGCACAATTTTTTTCTATAATACTCCCTAATTGCCCTTTTCATTTCTATGAGAACTATAGTACTGAAATCTATTTGATTCCTGATATTGGTCATTTGTACCTTCTCTCTTTTTTCTTGATCAGTTTAGCTAGAAGTTTATCAATTTTATTGACCATTTCAGTAAAACAGCTTTTGGCTTCATGGATTACTTATTGTTTGTCCATTTAAAATTTTATTTATATCTATTTATTACTTTGTATGTTTCTACTTACTTGGGTTTAATCAACATTTATTTTTCTAGCTTGTTAAGATGGAGACCTAAGATTATTAATTTTATAATTATTATTTATTTTCTAATATAAAATTTAAATTTAACTGTTTCTAACACATTTTGATACATTATGCTCTCATTATCATATAGAAGGGCTTCAAAATAAAAGGAACAAAAAAACCCTGATATGAAAAGAGAAATAGAAAAATATGTAAGCTACAGCTGTTTTATTATTTGTGTTTGTATAATGCATTTTTTCCTATTTTTTTAACTTTAAACTTATTTGTTTCATTAAATTAAAAGTGAATTTCTTAAAGACAGCATATAGTTGGACTCACATTTTTATTCAGTCTGATAGTCTGAAAGTCTGACTTTTAATTGGAGTATTTAGTTTATTTAAATTAATGTTATTGATAGAGTTAGATTTAATGTACCATCTTGATATATAAACTGCCATTTTATTTTTTCTTCAATTTTATTGTCTTTTTTTGATTAACTAGTATTCTTAGTGTTCCATTTTATCTCCAATACTGTGTTGTTAACTAACTCATCTACCTTAAAATATTAAGCATGTACAATATGTATTTTCAACTTTATTAAGTCTTTTTTCAAATAATGTTATTCTAATGCACATATAATTTGGGACCTCTGTAAAAATATACTTTCATTTCATCCCCACTGCTTTTGTATACAACCAATTTTTAAGGAATAAAAGTTTTTAAGGAATTTAATAATTAAGAACAAGTAGGTTACATTTCCCACATATTTCTGTTGCTCTTCATTCCTTTGTTTGGACACCATTAGAAAATGAAATGCAAATCTCATTCTGAACTAATTTATTTGCAATGTATATATATGACAAGGAAGTAGGACCCTTAATAGATAAAACTCATAAATTAATAACAAGATAAAGCAAATAAAAATGGTCAAAAGATTTGAATTAACACTTTACTAAAGACGGTCTTGAATGACTAAAATGCATGTTGAAAGATGCTCAACATCATTAGTCACCAGGAAAATATCAAGATGAGACTGTAATAGATATTATATAGCCTCTAGATAGCCTCTAGAATGGCCGTAGTCAAGAAGACTGAAAATACCATGTGTAGGGGATCTTGTGGAAAACTGTCACTTAAACACTGCTGGTGGAAGTATAAAGTGGCAGTAATACTCGGGATACTTTTTGGATATTTCTCATACAATTAAACATTTTGAGAATAATCATAAAATCCAGCAATTTTACTACTAGGTATTTATCCCAGATAAATAAAAATAGATGTCCATACTTGGTCTTGAACAGAAATGTTCACAGCAATTTTGTTAATAATAACTTCAAATATATATCAACAGGTGAATGAATAAGCAAATTACGGTGCATACATGCATTGGAATTCTACTTATCAATAAAAAGAAACAGTCCACCAATACAGGTATTAACACGGATGACTCAAAATATTTCACTAAATGAAAGAAGGCAGATGTATAATAATACACACTGTATGATTCCATTGATATGTTCTATATAAAACAAAGCTTGATATTAATAGAAATCAGGTCACTAATTATCTGGATTAAGGAAGAGGGATAGCCAGCAAAGGGGCAGGGAGACTTCCTTGTGTAAGGAAACATTCTCTGTCTTGATTGTGATGGTAGTTACATCGGTGTATACATTTTTCCAAACTCATTAATCAATTTAATTAAAGTAGCTGGATTTTATTGTAAGTAGGTTATAACTCAATAATATTGACCTAAAAAAGAATAGAAGTTTGTACTTTAAAGGACCACTGAGGGCTGGTCATTTTGGGAGGAGAGGATTTTAATAACTTTTGCTATTTCCTCTTTGAAAATCAGTATGTTTTTAGTTCCTATGTTTTCTGTAGTCATTTGAGTATATATTACATATTTTAAAAATATTTTCCATTTCATTCATATTTTCTAATTTATTTGCATAGAAAACAAAGTTGTCTTCTATGTATCTACATTTTTCTCTTTTTCTGTGGTTATTTTCCATTTTTTAATTCTTTAGGTAACTTTTCATCTGTGTTTTTTTTTTTTTACTAGATTTAGATGGTGATTTATTTTCTTACAGAACCATCTTTCTTTGTATTTATTAATTTTACTCTGTTTTCTAGTTGATTTTTGCTTTTATCTATCAGTTTTGCCTTTTGTTTTCCTGTAATGGCTTGTTTTTCCTTTTCTACTTCTGAATTTATATGCTTAATTTATTTTTTTAAATTTTTTCTTAATAATGCTATAATTTTTTCTGAGCTATACTTTAACTGCAGCCTACAGACTTTCCTATATACCATCATATCATTATTTTTGGAAAATGTGAAACTTTTGCTTTATTATATAATTGACCCACAAGTTATTTAAGGTAAAATAATTTTTATTTACAAGCAATAAGAGCTCTTTGTTTTCTGGTTTTCTTAGTAGTTTCCAGTCTATTGCTTGAATCCCTTTTCCCCCTAGGATGTTTTTGAAGAGATTTTGCCATCTACTCCTTTGAAGAGGCTGGAGCAGTTTTGGGGAAACTTGTTGAGAATATCAATGACATTACCAGTAATATTTATTTTAGGGTCCTCTTCATTCTCATTCACACTTTTCCAGAAAAAAAGCAAAGCATGTGAAACTAGACTTCTACTAGAGAATGGACTTGAGGATATGGGGAGGGGGAAGGTAAGCTGTGACAAAGTGAGAGAGTGGCATGGACATATATACACTACCAAACGTAAAATAGATAGCTAGTCGGAAGCAGCCGCATAGCACAGGGAGATCAGCTCGGTGGTTTGTGACCACCTAGAGGGGTGGGATAGGGAGGGTGGGAGGGAGGGAGACGCAAGAGGGAAGAGATATGGGAACATATGTATATGTATAACTGATTCACTTTGTTATAAAGCAGAAACTAACACATCATTGTAAAGCAATTATACTCCAATAAAGATGTTAAAAAAAAAAAAAAAGTTAGAGTCAGGGACTTCCCTGGTGGCACAGTGGATAAGACTCCACGCTCCCAGTGCAGGGGGCCCGGGTTTGATCCCTCGTCAGGGAACTAGATCACACATACGTGCCACAACTAAGATGCCACAACTAAAGAGCTCACATGCCGCAACTAAGGAGCTCACATGCCGCAACTAAGGAGCCCGCCTGCCACAGCTAAGTCCCAGTGCAAGTAAATAAATAAATAAATGAATAAATGGGGGAATAAGAAATAAGAAAGATAATAATCTTTAAAAAAGGATAGACTCAAATAGGGATTACTAAATGTACTGAAATTGGTTCTAAAGTCAATTAATTAAAAAAAAATTTCAAGACATTAACTAAGGCAATGGAAGAATATCTTTAGAATAAGTAAAGGAGATAACTTTCAATGGTGAATACTTTGAAAGCAATAACATTCATATGCATCTGCAAACTCTGCATTGTTTAAAAAAATATATTCTCATTGTATCAGTACAGTCTTGTTCAATATATAACAAATTTGGAGTTAGCTACCTGAGTTGGCATCCTGCCTTAATCAGTCACTAATTGTGTGATCTTGAGCAAGTTCTATAACTTCACTGAGACTCAGTTTTGTCATAGTTAAGCATATAATAATAATGTCTCATAAAGTCATGATATGAGGGTTATAAATGTAGTTTATTGAAAGCACAAAACCTGCCACAATGAAGACATCCTTCAAATGGTAGTTATTTCTGTTTGTGCTGTTATCAAAAGAACCGAAGTAAGAGCGGAAGTATAAGAATCCTCATCTCACTCATTATATTGTACTATTTTCAATTTTGTGAATCAGTAGTATG
This sequence comes from Balaenoptera musculus, assembly GCF_009873245.2. Taxonomy (NCBI): domain Eukaryota; kingdom Metazoa; phylum Chordata; class Mammalia; order Artiodactyla; family Balaenopteridae; genus Balaenoptera; species Balaenoptera musculus. Next base: position 14,147,707 of record NC_045790.1, on the reverse strand, counting down.
CAAGCTTTTTAAGAAACAGGATTTATGCATCTTCCACAGAACCCAGATATATGACTAATGTGGAAGAGTTATCCAAAAAATTTATTCATTCCGCGTTATCTTATCGAGCACTTATTATGCTCATAGAAACATAAAATTGAAAAATAAGTTGGGAGTGCTTAGATCCATCTTGTCTTGGTGTGTCACAGAAAGATTTAACCACGAGGTGGCAGCAACATATAGGGAAAGACACTGACTTTCTCGTACAAGTTAGCTGGTCTGTGTCAGCATTAACCAGCGCGTCAGCTTCCCGGCTGCTGGTAATGGCCTGAGTTACTTCCTAATCGTCACCATGAATCCATTTCATAGCTGATGCTAATGAAGGAAAGCCATAGGTTCTCTCCTGGACCATCCCAACAGTATTCTCAGAGTGATATTTGGGAATTTCTTTTTGTTTCAAGTGAAAAAAATTACTAAATGAACAATATACTTTAAGAGTGCTCCCATTGCACTTGGTACTATCTCTACTTCAGCTCAAATCAGCTTGTCCTCTCTCTGTTTCTGTAGCTGTGTCACGAGCCCCTGGTGAGGATATATATATTTTTTACCTTTAGCATATTTAAATTTATCATTCTTCAAATTTAGTTATAATATTCTCTAGGGGCCTTTGTTTTAACCAATTAGAACACAGATTGTGGAACTAGCTGTGATTTTTCTAAATTTTATACTTTTTTAGTTTGGAATCATTTCAGGTTTATAAGAAAGTTATAAAAATAGTACAAAGGATCCCCAACTATTCTCCCCATGAGGATACTTGACCTCTCTCGGTAACCTTGATGGTTAGTGCCATTCCCCACAGTTGAGAAAGAAAATGATTCAATAATAATTACTCCAGAAATAATCTTACTTCCGAAATGTATTGTGTAGGATGGTTCTAAGCAAATACCAGAGTCCAGATGAAACTTTCTGTATCTAGTCACCATCCAGAGAAATCCAACATCTGATAGTTACCTTTGTTTGCCCAAGGTTTTGAACCAAGTTGTTTCTTATTACCATTTGAAAACTCTATTCGTACCTGCCTGCTTGCATTTTATTCACAATTCTCAAAGGATTTTCATGTATTTACTCTTTTTTTTTTTTTAAGGTTTTTCTTTTATTTATTTATTTATTTATTTATTTTTGGCTGTGTTGGGTCTTCGTTTCTGTGCGAGGGCTTTCTCTAGTTGCAGCAAGCGGGGGCCACTCTTCATCGCAGTGAGCGGGCCTCTCACCATCGCGGCCTCTCCTGTTGTGGAGCACAGGCTCCAGACGCGCAGGCTCAGTAATTGTGGCTCACGGGCCCAGCCGCTCCGCGGCACGCGGGATCCTCCCAGACCAGGGCTCGAACCCGTGTCCCCTGCATTAGCAGGCGGACCCTCAACCACTGCGCCACCAGGGAAGCCCATGTATTTACTCTTTACTGCAATCTTTATGAGTAGATGAAACAGGCATTACTGTGTCAACTTTACAGATTTCACAGATCATTAAAGTGACAATTAGAGAGATTAACTACATGGGAACTAAATCAGTGTAGGAATTTATACTGAAGAGTTTGACTCCCACTTTACCGTTCTTTCTTCTCTACCTTGCTGCTTTTTCCTCAGTAGAAATATCATGATGCTGTCCTGCAAATACATCTTAATAAGAGGTAAGAATGAATTAGGCTCTAAGGCTTTGAACAGCATTTAATCTGCAGGCTAGACATTTGAAGACAATCTCTCTTTCTCTATAGTTTTCAGTAAAATGGCTCAAATTGTCCTGGTAAGAACTATCCCTTATAAATAACCTTTGAGGGCTTAGAGATATAAAAAATTTCTCTTCATCCGACATTCACACATACCCTTTGTAACAGTCAGGGCCCTTTGATCAAAAGTGACAGAAAATCCAGCCTGCCCTGCTTTACACACCAAAGGGATTATATTGATTTCTGACTAAAAGTACAAATGTGGGTCTGACTTCAGAAAAGACTTAATCTGGACACTCCAATCATGTTTTTGAGATTCTGTTTTCTCTCTCTCTTTATCCTGCCTTCTGCAGTGTCAACGTCTTCCTCAGGCTCTGTGTGTCCTTTTTCCCATCCCAATCTCCTTGTCCCCAAACAGCTCCATGAGCAAAATGACTGCTGTGGTTCCAGACCCCAGACTATACCATCTAAAGATAGAGAGAGATCCTCTTCCGGAAGATCCCAAGCAAATCCTGGGATTTATCTTTTCTCTTTGGCCTGAATAGAATATTATGACTATTCCTCAAATCATACAGAGCAGGAGATAGGATTCGCTGATTGGCTTTAACTAACCAGGGTCCATTCCCATAGCTGGAAAGGAGCTAATCTTGCCAAGTCCCAGGCCAGAGAATGGAGGCAGCCTCGATTCTCCAAAGTCTTTAGGCAGAAGAAGAGGGAGATGGATATTGGGTGGCAATCAGCAAATTATACTTCCTTCACTGTGCCCCTGTTTTTAGGCTTCTTCAATATATTATTTCATCAATTATTACTTCCTCATATTTCCTCACAGTTACTTCCTCTCTTTGAAATCCTCTCTTTGGAATACTTGGGGTGAGATTTATAATAACTGAGATTTTTCTGTAGTATCAAGACCTTTTATCAGGAGTCATATCTTGCTGTTGGCTAAACACCAAGATATTTAGCCATATTTAGATGGTTAGTTAATTTTGCTGGATACAAAATTTACTAACCATCTAACTTAAACACATCACAAATTCTGAGTCAACAATAAAAATACTTAATTCTTGAGGGATTGAGATAGCAGAGGTTAAAGCACCTAGCAGAAAATTGGTTCCCTTTTTTCTCATGAATGACTTGAATGGCTCAACTAGACACTGACCCCTCATCTACCTGAGTTCTAATAGGGCTTGGCACTAAAATGTATGTTCCAGAAAGCTCTCTATCCACTTCATCCAGGTGTCCCCAGTAACTTTGTCAACTTGGTATGGTCGTATCCTTGGGTTATATCCTTCTCCACAGGAACATTGTGTAACTGGAGGAATGAAACCATCACCAACCATCTCTCCCCCAGACAGACCAGAAAGGAGGACAGTCTCTGGTTAAGAATTCACTTGACTTCTAACAAGTGATAATTTTAGTAGTTTCAATGTGCTAAGTGAATGTCCATTAAGAGACGTTTTGGTCTGTACTAGGTTTCTCTCTTGTTATCTTCAAGCCGGAGAAGGGAAATTTTGAAAACTAGAGTATGAAGAAAAATAACTAAAATTGCTATTCATAGTAAGGTAAGGTCGTAAACCTAGAGCAATAGTTCTCAACGGGGACAGCTTTGTCCCTCAGGGAACAATTGGCAATGTTTGAAGATATTTTGGGGGGTCACAAGTGGAGAAAGTTGGTGGTATTGGCATCCGGTGTTTAGAGACCAGAGCAGCTGCTAAACATTCTATCAGTACAATGCACAGGGCAGCTCCTGACAACAAAGAATTATTCACCTCTGCTCAAAAGTATCATTGTAGAATATGGGACAGAAAAAATATTTTTTTCCCTTCTTAGTGGATTATATCCTACAATCTGTGAGATTCATTGTGTGTCCTTCAGGAGGGGTGTGTGTGTGTGTGTGTGTGTGTGTGTGTGTGTGTGTGTGTGTGTGTGTGTGTGTGTAGTTTGTGTGTTTGACTGAACAGTTACTTACTGAATAACCAGGAGAATAAAGAGGTATGTCTAGCTGGGGCTAGATTGGACTCAATTTGGATGTCACTGCCTTCCTTGTAGAAAAAGTTGAAGATCTAAACCAATACTTTCCTGTGCTTTGCCATTCAAGAATTTCCAAATATAATTGAGACTAGGAAAAATGTACTTCTTGAGAGAGGGACAGGTACTGTGGGTACAATGGTGAGCCCCAAGTGAAGGTGGAGAGTCACATAGCAGAATTTAGAAGAGACAGACAATTTCACAGAGAAGCACGCACAGAAGGACTATGGATGGGGGGCGGGGCATACATCCCGGGTTCTCAGCAGAGTTCTAATTTACCCCTATTGTCCAGATAGCTATTAATAAAGCCCTCTTTCATCTGAATCATGGAGCAAGCTTAGGCCCCAGAGTGAACACATAGAGCCCACACAGGGAAGGATTATATTTCTTGAGTGCTTTGCCATTAGACTAACATAAAAGTACAATTTTAAGTGTTTATCCTTCTCCTATGTTGTAATTCATTTTTTAAGTTTTCCTAACCCTTCAATAAAATCTGATCTAAAGTTGTGTCTGGAAAATAAAGAAACAGGCCTGTCTGTCTCACCCTCATTAGCAACCAGCAGCCAAGTACAGAGTTCAGTGACCAGAGAGGTCGTCAGAGGCAGATCTGGGAGAAGAGGGCAGTGGGGAGAAGCAACCTGGGCAAATCAGAAGGATTTAGTTCTTTTGAATTAAAATTTTTTGACTGGGGACTTGAAAAGCTGATTTAGTTATCAAAAGTTTTTTCGTACCTTAATCTCATTCTCTGCACACTGCTTGGCTCCATTTTATTTATTTATTTATTCACTCATTCACTCATTTATGCATTTATTATGTACTCCTCATTTCCTGTAAAACTCCTGTTTATCCTGCCTGAGTATTGGACGCTACGTGTCTCCCCTCAGGCGGATCTGACTGCTTTGTTCTTGCTTGTCAACCAGACATTTCATCCACTCTTTATATAGTTCTTGGAATTAAATTTGTTCCATGACATGACTTTTAGGTCATGGAACAAATTTAATAACTTTCACGGTTATTCACCTACTCATGTTTCAACATACTCACATTACTGCTTGTGTTTCTCCTTGAGACATAGGAAAAAAATAAAAGCAGAGCCCTGGCCTTGTGTGGCTGGTATAAGAGAGAAAGTAACAATTACATTTCTCGATTGGTCCAAGGTCTGAAAAGTGGAGCTGAAAATGGAGGTCCTCCAGGCATTACGAGAAAGGAAACCCAAAATATGGAAGCCCAGAGAACAAATCTGGGGTGGAAAAGCTTAAGGCAGTATGCTCTCACACCTGGCAGGTCATCACATTACCTGTAAAATTTATAACGCATAGATGCCATGCCCACCACAGATATGCTCAATGAAAATCATCCAGATTGGGATCCAAGGATCTGTACTTTTGGAAAGCATCCCAGGTGATTCTGAAGAGTGATCAAGTTTAAGAAATTGGGTTCTGGGGATTTAAGGTGAGGAGCTGCCTTGCAGGTGTGACGGCACTTATGGATCCTGCCATATCTGGGGACAGGCTTACAGAGTTTCTGAGATGCAACATGTATTGCTGGCTCCTGAGTCCTGCTTGGGCCCAGCCTAATTTGCATCATATACTCTCCTGTACTCCAGTCTGGGGCGGCCAGGTCCTCACTGCCTGTGTTCCTGGCCTTAGGTAGAGCACTGACCTAATATATAGATCCCATCAATTTGTATTGGGCCTTACTCTCTTTCCCTTGGCTTATACTCATGGCACAAAAAGAGATGAGAATAATTTTTTTAAATTAGCCACAATCCTGTATATATATATTATTTTCCATAAAATCTGTGCCACAAGGAAGGAGTGGTTTCCAAGCCTGGGAAGCCTCTTACAGCTGGTGTGTGCGATTTTGTTACTGAGCTGCCTCTTCTGAGTGGCTTGGCTTATCTCATTGCTTGCTGCTGGAGATTTTTAAGCTACAAAATATTAATTGCATGATTTTCAGGGAATTGGCATAATTCTGTACAATGGGACCTCCTGTTTAAAAAAGACCTTGCCCCAATCCATATATAATATGTCTCCTAATCTTGCACTCGTGATTTCTTTTAAAAATTTGAACATATTTGTTTTTCTGTTTACCACACTTTCTTGTTTTTTTTTTCTTAACTACCCTGTTATTAAGAACACCTTCCCATTATTAAAAAAAAAACCAAAACAGTGATTATAGTAATGTATGACTTAAAAGTACAGTCTTCCCACAGGACCTTCTGATTTAGGTATATTTAATATTCTTAATTTGCAACACTGTTGTATATTAAGTGTAATGTGTACATATGTTTAAATATAAAAACACAGAGGCTCATAATTTGAAAGCATAAAAATAAAAACTAACCTGGTAAAAAGCAGGCTTGGAGTGTGTATCATTGAATGGATTCTGAGATGACATCCCTATACTAATTATATGAGTCAATGAACAAAAAGATGAGCTTACCCTCAGCATTTCAGGGTCATATCTTTGGGGTTTGGTATAAAAAATTAAAACTACATGAGGTTAAAATGAAACTCAGGGGATTCCAATAGTATTTTATACTTGGTGAATTAGTGCCTTTATAAAAGAGGCCCCAGAGAGCTTATGAGGCCCCTTCCACTATGTGATGATAAACGAAGTCTATGACCTGGAACAGGACCCTCACTCTACCGTGCTGGTACCCTGATCTCAGACTTCCAGCCTCTAGAACTTTAAGGAATATTTTTTGTTATTTATAAGCAACTCAATCTGCTATTTTGTTATAGTAGCCAGAATGGAGTAAGACACTTAATATAGTGGTCAGTGTCTGGTCCCTATTGAATTCATGATATCATGTCCTTGCTTCACTACCATCCTTAGGTACTCATCATTCAAGGCCAAAAATTAAAATTATCTAGTTTTATATTTCCAATAACTTTCATGATCTGGCTATAATCAATCCTTCAAGCCTCATTTTCACCTAGTTTTCTCTAAGAACCCTCTGTTTCACCCAGACTACACAGTTTCCTCATTCCTAGGGAAAATACCTTTGTTCAGGATTTCCCACTCTTCAGAAAGGGCAACCAAACTTTTTTCCATATATCTGAGTCCTACTTGTAATCTAACACCTAGTTTACATTGGACCCAAACTGAAAAGCCTTTCTTGACCTCCCAAGACCAAAGTGTTCTTTCCCAGAATTTCTGTATCATTGAAGGCCCATTTCATTCTTCTGGCCCTTAACATAAGTTGTCTGCACTGTCAGTGAACTTTAAAGCTTTGTTTGTATCTTGTTATCTCAGTTATGTTGAAAGTCCCTAAGGATAGAAATTTGGAGGTTTCTTCTTTGTAATCTTTCATAGCATAAAATAGTGCCTTTCATACCACACTCAAATATGTATTTAATTTTTGGTACACCCAACAGAAGTAGATATAGAGTAAGTATTACACAACTGAATATCTAACTGTTTGTAACAGTAAGGTATTTTTTAATATATGAAAAAAGTTAGCATTCGTTCCAGTCACTTATTTTTTTATTTTCATATTATCTTTGGATAACATGTGAGTTTCTTTTCCAGTTGTTTTCAACAGTCCCTAATTTTAAATGTTCAAGCACAATTTTTAAAGATGTTAAATGGTAATTCTGGCTAAAAATAGTTCTTATTGAATGGCTCTGATTTGGGACTAAACTTTGAAAAGAAGACAATCAATGTTTTTCCTAGAGCTTCTTATTAAAAGCACAATAAACATTCCCAGAATTGTGGAGAAGTTATAGCACAGTTAAGTTTGTTTGTCCTGGAGCCAAAAATTCAAAGGAACATATGTTTGTCAAGTTAGTGGAGTGTGAGAAGATGGGTTTAAATAATCACAGGATAAATCTGTTGCTAAGTTTTTCAAGGATTTGAAAGTTTTAGATGAATGTGATTGAGATCAGGGGACTGAGGGAATGAACAGAGCCTGTAATTGTGGTCATTTAGTCTATATTTCTTTACACTTACCATGATTATGTTCTCCTTTCCCACAGCAAACAGATGTTTGCTCTGTAGTATTCCATTACTCAGTTGGAAAATCAAAAGCTACACATTTCCAGGATTGTTCAGTTACACACTGTATTAGGGCCAGCCATCCTAACTCATTCTGCCTTCAGAGTTAATCATGTCCATAAGACAATTACATACATCGCTAACTTAATACCCTGACAATAACTGAGGTGGTATTTTCCAACTGCTTGTATTATAACTCACCTAAATATCCTGAGAGGACGAGACAGAAGTAAGGGGACTTGACTTTCCCATTCAAGACTTCAGAGAGTAATTTGGCATTTATTTGTTTCACTCTCAGAATTCAACTCTTTAAAAAAAGAAAAACCCATGTGGTTTTAATTTAAAACAGAGTACAGACTTATACTAGATAATTTGGAGGCAGTAAACAAAGAAAAAAAAGAAAAAATTTTCTTATATTTCCATCCATCTGTCATGACCCACTATTAGTATTTTGTAGTATTACTGTTTTTTCTTGGAATATATAACATATTTTTAATAAAATCTGAATCACATGATACTATTTTATAATTTTCTTTTAAATTTAACAATACAATGTGCATGTTATACCATGTTATACATTACTTATCTTCTATAATGTCATTTAAATATTTTTGTAGTATGCCATTATCTCCCTATTCTATATTTTAATTAATATTTTAGTAAGGAATGTTTATGCTTCTATTTGTAACTATCATAAATACTTCTGCAGTAAATATCTCTGCTTATTTTTTGTTACAGTCATTGCAATTTTCTATTATATGCATATTGTATCAGATGAGTTCTTTGTTCCTCTTTATATGTTTTCTGTGCAAGCACTTTTCTTCTGAATTCAGGACAATTTCTCAAGCTTGTTTTCTAATTCCCTTTCTTATCCAATCTAATATATTCTGCCTCCTCTACACTTCAGTAGAGATTATATTTTTCGTCCTAGAATTTTCCTTATTTGAGCTTTTTCCCCCCTCATAAAGGCCTGGCCTAATTTCAAGATGTAATATTTTATCAGATAACTTGATGAACAAAGATTAAATATTTACAAACATTTCTTCCATTTCACAATGTATGTGTTTCCTTGAGGGCTATTTGTTGATGTCTCAGCTCAACTCCTTTTTTTTTTTTTTTTTTTTTTTTAAATTTTTTTTTTTAATTTTTATTTTATTATTTATTTATTTATTTATGGCTGTGTTGGGTCTTCGTTTCTGTGCGAGGGCTCTCTCCAGTTGCGGCAAGCGGGGGCCACTCTTCATCGCGGTGCGCGGGCCTCTCACCATCGCGGCCTCTCTTGTTGCGGAGCACAGGCTCCAGACACGCAGGCTCAGTAGTTGTGGCTCACGGGCCCAGTTGCTCCGCGGCATGTGGGATCTTCCCAGACCAGGGCTCGAACCCGTGTCCCCTGCATTGGCAGGCAGATTCTCAACCACTGCGCCACCAGGGAAGCCCTCAACTCCTTTTTTTGAATAGCTGTCCTTTCATGTGCAGCGAATCCTCCCCTACACAATGATCCTATGTAATAAGCCATAAAAAGACACATGGTCTGAAAAAAAATTTTTTTTTAATTCTTTTTTTTTTTTTTTCATTTATTTATTTTTAGCTGCGTTGGGTCTTCGTTGCGGTGCATGGGCTTCTCACTGAGGTGGCTTCTCTTGTTGCGGAGCACAGGCTCTAGGCACGCGGGCTTCAGTAGTTGTGGTGCACAGGCTTAGTTGCTCCGTGGCATGTGGGATCTTCCTGGACCAGGGCTCGAACCCGTGTCCCCTGCATTGGCAGGCGGATTCTTAACCACTGAGCCACCAAGGAAGCCCTGAAAAAACATTTTAATGCAACTTCTGGGTGACAAAAAGCATGCTAAGAAGTATACCCTAAATGTTAGAATTTCTGGAGTATCTGGAAGGTATGTTCTCTACGATGGAGGCTGTCTGTCAAATAGTATTCTGATATTAATGGTTTCCTTCAAAAATGGACAGGATCGATATTTATTTATAGATGAAATCACTGAAATTAATAAAAGGAAGACTAATTGTTAGTGCATGTTACTATTTATGTCAGCAAATTTTGTGCAGTCTTTTATTAACATGGCTTTACAGAAAGAAAGCAAGAAATCCATTTTATCATGTTAGGAGAATTTTTTCTAGTTTCAGGTCTATCTTGTAATCTCAAGACAGTGCTATTTTTAAAATTCTAACTTTAGGTGTAGGGTAAAAAAATCTCTGTTAATGGCTATTTCTCATTAGCTACAAATTTCTGAGTTTTATGTTTTGGAGGAAAGGGGTCAGGAGCGTGTGTGTGTGTGTGTGTGTGTGTGTGTGTGTGTGTGCACGTGCTTGCACAAGCTTAGGAGGAAGTAAGGGAGAGAGAGAGAGAAATAGAGAAATGGGGGGGGGTTGTTAAGAGAAGCTCTAATAGAGAGGATCACTAAGAGACATTTTATACTGAAATCATCAAGAATGATACCACCTAAAAAAAGTGAATGAATGACAACGAACACTCATCAAATTATAACCTTTGTGGGAGGGCAGGTCTGATGCCAGCAACTGGAGACACCTGTCATGCTGAGACGCTAGATGGCTGATATAAGTTTATGGCTTAACAATGACAAAATTCTTTTCAACTCCTGTTAAAACTGAGTTGAGAAAAACTAACAGTATCTCTCTATCTTACAGTGGTATTGTGTTATAATGTTGTGAGTTGCTGGGGCAAGGAATAAGATAGCGACTTTATTTGGAAAGCCAGTAAACCGAGAAGATGGTGGATGAGTGTCCCCCAAAACCATCCTGTCTGGATTTGGATGCTAGTTTCTTTTATAGAACAAAGAGGGGGTGATGAGAAGGTAAAGTAAAAAGAGGATAAGTTGTAGCAAATATTTCCTGGTTCCTGACAGACTTTGGTGGGAATGTGTTCATTTCTTCTTTCCTCCAGCCATTGACAGGTGGGCCTGGTCAGGATGTTTCCTGTGGGCTTGAAGAAAGGTGTTTTAGCTTAACATTTAGGCTTGGGAGGCAGAATTGCCAGTGATGGATTATTATGTATACTTTATGCTATGGGCAACATTCCTTCAGTGATTAACTTGTGGTTAGCAAAAGGCATAGAATACAGAAGTTAAAGTAAAAGAAACAGACCCAATATGGAGTCAGATTTGTTCTTCCTTATTACAATAATAAGAAATATATATCTTGATCCTTGTCCTTGACTCCTGGCCAGACCTCCTAAAACCCTTGTAATTTCCTAAATAATAAGAGCAAAAGGAGCATCTTTAGTTACATTCCTTTTTTGTCCCTAGTTCCTGAAAATGGCTTTGGAGCTATAAATGTGAAATTTGCATCTTTTCTTATTCATAACAGGTTCATTTCAACCTTTATTATGTTAATAAAGTGACTTTTGGAAAGCCTCTCAGGATGGGGGTGCTGGTTGCCAGGAGAAACAACCACATGACTAAAGAGGGTTAATCACCAATGACCAAAAAAATGGGCAGATGACCTGAATAGACATTTTTCAAGAGAAGACATATAAATGGCCAATGGGTGCATGAAAAAGTGTTCAACGTCACCAATCATCAAGGAAATGAAAATCAAAACCACAGTGAGATATCACTTCACACCTGTTAAGATGGGTATTATCAAAAAGACAAGAGACAAGTACTAGCAAGGGTATGAAAAAAATGGAAACCTTGTGCACTGTTGGTGGGAATGTAAACTGGTGCAGCCACTATGGAAGACAGTATGGAGGTTCTTGAAAAAATTAAAAATAAACTACCATATTATCCAGCAATCTCACTTCTGGGAATTTATCCAAAGTAAATGAAATAATTATCTTGAAGAGATAGCTGTACTCCCATGTTCATTGCTGCATTATCCATAATAGCCAAGTTGTGGATGTAAGCTAAGTGACCATCAATGGATAAATGGAAAAAGAAAATTATATATATAATTTAATATACATATATGTATTATATATATCTCCAACGGAATATTATTCAGCCTTAAAAAAGAAGGAAATCTTGTCATTTGTGACAACATGGAAGAAGCTGGAGGACATTATGCTTAGTGAAATAAGCCAGACTGAGAAAGACAGATACTACACGGCATTCCTTACATGTGGAATCTAAATCCCCCAAAAGTGAAACTCATTGCAATAGAGAGTAGAAAAGTGGTTGTCAGGGCTTGAGGGTGGGGGAAGTAGGGAGAGGTTAGTAGAAGGCTACAAACTTTCAGTTATAAGATGAATAAGGTCTGAGGGTCTAATGTATAACCTGGTGACTACAGTTGATAACACTGCATTGCATAATTGAAATTTGCTAAAACAGTAGAATTTAAATGTTCTCACCAAAAATAATAATTATAATAATAATAAGGTAAATATGTGGGGTGATGGATAGGTTAATCAACTCAGTGAGGGAAATCCTTTCATAATATATACAAATATCAAGTTGTATACCTTAAATATCTTACCATTTTATTTGTCAATTACACCTCAATAAAGCTGGGAGGAAAAAACCACTAATGTCCAATGATGTAATCAACGATGTCCATGTAATGAAGCCTTTATAAAAACCCCAACTAACGGGATTCGGAAAGCTTCTGGGTTGGTGAACACATCAAAGTCATGGGGGCGGGGTGACACATTCAGAGAGAATATGAGAGCCCTGGGCTCCTTCCCCCCATGCCTTGCCCCATTCATCTCTTCCATTTGGCTGTTCCTAAGTTGTATCCTTTAAAATAGACAGGTAATAATAAGTGAAGGTCTTTCCTGAGTTCTGTGAGCCATTCCAAGAATTTTTTTGAACCTGAGGAGTTGTTTAACCCTTTTCTATTTATAGCTGGTTGGTCAAAACTATTTGAGGCCTGCACTCGTGATTGGCATCTGAATTTGGAGCAATCTTGTGGGACTGAGCCCTAACCTGTGGGATTTGAAGCTAACTCCAGGTAGATACTGTCAGAATCGAATTGAATTGTAGGGCAACCAGCCGGTGTCAGAAAATTGGTCAGTGTTGGGAAAAAATCCACATGTGTGTGTTAGAAGTATTGAGTGATGGAGAAACATTTTTTTCCCCTTTCCTTACATATGTCTACCAAAATGAGATGTTAAAAGAGTTTTTTCAATTATTAAAAACACAGAGTACATTGTCTTTTCTCAGCAACAGAGAGAATCACCAAATAAAAGTTGTTTTATCAGCCAACTCTGAGTCATGTATTTATTTATCACTTAGTGACCAGTTATTTGATATACTTTGCAGTAAAGAGTAGAAATAGAGTTGAATACACAGGATTGAGTTTCTGTGATACGGCCTATAGTAAATTAAACTTTAAGGATTGGAATAATCAAAGAAGACACTTTGTTAAATTAAGTATTGATGATATATGACAAACTGGAGTTTAGAAAATGTTCACCAAAGTGCCTGAAAAAATGGTTTAATATCCTATTCAAGAGTCAATAATTTGTCCTTAGACCCAAAACACCGGTGTCAATCATTACACCGGTCTTAAAGACAGCAAGATGGCAATCAACACAAGTTTTATATTAAGTATTTTGTTCTTGTTTTGATAGTATCTTAACATGTGCCTAATTTGTAGACTGTCTTTAGCTTTCCACGGTGCAATAAAGTCTATCTTTTCCTCTACTATCTGTGGGACAGGGAAATAATATATTATTTTCTTTTTCTTCTTTTTTTTTTCTTTTTTTTTGGTTGGGTTGGGTCTTCGTTTCTGTGGGAGGGCTTTCTCTAGTTGCGGCGAGCGGGGGCCACTCTTCATTGGGGTGCGCGGGTCTCTCACTGTCGCGGCCTCTCTCGTTGTGGAGCACAGGCTCCAGACACGCAGGCTCAGTAATTGTGGCTCACGGGTCCAGTTGCTCCGCGGCATGTGGGATCTTCCCAGACCAGGACTCGAACCCGTGTCCCCTGCATTGGCAGGCAGATTCTCAACCACTGCGTCACCAGGGAAGCCCGAAATAATATATTATTATCCCCTGTTTACTAAGAAGAAAGGACACGAGACTGGAAGTGATTTGTTGAAATCACCCAGCAAGTCAGTGGTAATTCCTGGGTCAAAATATTGGTAGCTTGACTTCTCAGCTGCTGCTTGCTTCCCCTCCACCCATCCCTTCCACACATACCAGCAGAATCACAGCACAAGCTCGCCCTTGTGCTCAGTTCTCTTACTGCTCCTTATGACATTGTACACTTTAAGCACATTTCTCACAGTTCAGTTTAAAGGTTATATTTGAATCTTTTGATTGGTGCTGTTTAACATGTAAATACTGTACATAGGACACATTTAAGATTTTCTCCTAATGTATGATTATATCTCATAAAGTTTCTACATTTTAATACTATTCTCTTCTTAATTTGATTTTTCTTCATTTTTCCTTTTTTATGTCATGAATTATGTTCTGAACAGCAAAAGGGGAGAGGGGCCAGGCACAGGCAGAGAAAAACTTGCATTTATACCATATGTTAAGAATAAGTTGTAATAAAAGGAAGGTTTGTTTTCGTTTGTTTGTTTGCTTGTTTTTGCGTGATGTGATTTTCTAAATACATATTTGGTTTTTGATAGAAGTTTAATTTTGTTTTTGATCTTAAGCTGGTGACAGCTGACAGAGTAATAGTTATAACATCAAAGATCAGCAAGTGAACTCTCTTCTTAGTTACCTGTATTAACCAGTAATTTGCTGTGTCATTTGTTTATTATCCTTTTGCACAGGTCTATGTATTCTAGCCAAGGTCAAGGTATATACAGTTAAATGTTGTCATATCTGACATGTTGACTATAACTTGACTTTGATGAGAGACAGCCATTCACCTTGAGGCTGAGCCTCACAAAAGATTGCTTCTTTTGCAATAAAAATCAGGTTTTAAAAAGGCACAAATGCATTAATCCTTCTTAGGTCCAATGATTCATATACATTGTAAATCAACAAATACGCATTCATTATCCACACTGTGATAATCTCTGGGACATTAACGTAAGCTCTTCAAGAGTGTTCAGTCTAATATACTACTACTACTATCACTGCTATGATGGCGTCTGCCAAGCGCTATGTGCCAGACACTATTCTTCTAAGAGTTTGACATACATTAACTTGTTGAATTTTCACAATAACCTAGTGAGACAGGTAACATATTACATCTAAGAGGAAACTGAGACAAAGAGAAGTGATATCACTCTAACTAGTATGTGGTGGAGCTGAAATAAGACACATACATGGAAAGATCATTGATGTTAAAAAAGAAAAAGAATTGCACTAACTGCCAAATGAGTGTTAGAGGCCATAAGTATCATACAATAGTTGTTCATTAAAGCAAGAAATCAGTGTGGGCTGTGTATGGTCAGGGAATGTGTCTTGGTAAGTACAGGATCTTGACAGATAAAACAATCTCTTTCAAGTATACTGTGAGCTTACTGGAGCATAGTTGATTAAGATATTGTCAAGCTCCATGATTTTTACCTAACCATATATTTGCAGTGAGAGTTCAAAGATGGGGGCAGAGATGGCACTTGGTCACTGCCTGTACTTCTTAACTATTCTTCTTTTTTATAGGCAATCCTCTGTTTTGTGGGTTTAGTGATTTCAAAGAAAACAAACCATTTAAAGCAGAAATCAAGGTGAAATAGATTAGGTTTGAACATGAGAAAATGGTTTGTAAGACTCTACTGAGTTTTGTTTCCCTTCATTCTCTTTAAGGCTCTAAATAAATCTGAAATAGCTTTAGCCATGTCTTTAATGATTACCTGAGATCTTTTCTCAAAGTGACTAAGTCGACTTTGGAATATACACAATAGGTGCCAAATAAATACTTGTTGTCTAGTAGACTAAACTGTAATATTAGCTCTTGATGTTGTAGACATATGTTGTTGATTGGATAGTGTTAAGGCAATACTTGAATCTTCCTAAATCTTTCTCCTCAAGGTGCTAGTAAACTTTTCTTGTTAAGACAGCTTATTTTTTTTTCTTTTATTGTAATATAATTGACATATAGCATAATATTAGTTTCAGACACACAACAAAATGATTCAATATATGCATATATTGGGAAGTGATCATCACAATAAGTTTAGTTACCATCTATCACCACACATTGTTACAATTTTTTTTCTTGTGATGAGAAATTTTAAGATCTACTCTCGGCAATTTTCAGATATACAATACAGTATTATAGTCGCCATGCTGGGTATTATTTATTTTTTAACTGAAAGTTTATACCTTTTGATCCCCTTCACTCATTTCACCCATCCCTGATCCCAGCCTCTGGCAACCAACAATCTGTTCTCTCTACCTATGAGTTTGGCTTTTCTTAATACATGTTTACATATGAGTGAGATCATACGGTTTTTGTCTTTCTCTGTCTGACTTATTTCACTTAGCATAATGCCACAAGAGCCAACCAAGTTGTAGCAAATGTCAAGGCTTCCTTCTTTTTTTAAGGCTGAATAATATTCCTGTGTGTGTGTGTGTGTGTATCACATTTTCTTGATCTAGTCACCCTTGGATGGACACTTAGGCTGTTTTCATGTCTTGACTATTGTAAATAATTCTGCAATGAACATGGAGGTATAGATATCTTTTCAAGTTAGTGTTTTCTTTTCCTTTGGATAAATACCCAGAAATGGAATTGCTGGATCATATGGTAGTTCTTTTTTTTTTTTTTTTTTTTTGAGGACCCCCCCGCCGCATACTGTTTTCCATAGTGGCTGCACCAATTTACATTCCTCCCAACAGTGCCCAAAGTTTCCTTTTGTCCACATCCTCACAAACACCTGTTTTTTTCTTGTCTTTTTGCTATGGCCATTCTAACAGCTGTGAAATGCATATCATTGATATATGATATATATCACTGTGGTTCTGATATATCATTGTGATTCTGATTTGCATTTCCCTAGTGATTAGTGATGTTGAGCACATTTTCATGCACTGGTTGGCCCTCTGTATGTCTTCCTTGGAAAGATGCCTATTCAGATCCTCTGCCCATTTTTTAATAAGATTGTTTGTTTTACTATTGAGTTGTATAAATTTTTACATGTTTTGGATATTAACCCCTTATAAACTTATGATTTGCAAATGATTTCTTCCATTCAGTAGGTTGCTTTTTCTTTTTTTTTTTTAATGGTTTCCTTTGTTGTGTTGATGCTTTTTAGTTTGATGTGGTCTCACTTGTTTATTTTTGCTTTTGTTGTCTTTGCTTTGGTGTGAAATCTAAAAAAATTCATTGCCAAGACCTATGTCAAGGAGCTTACTGCCTATGTTTTCTTCTAGGAGTTTTATGGTCTCAGGTCTTAACAAGTCTTTAACAGCTTGTTCTTTGTCTACTTTAAATCTGACATTTTAAAATTTCAATTTTCAATTTCCAGTGGATGTGTTTCTTAGACAAACTTAAAGAATAGACTTCTACTTTATTTCAAGATACATCAAAAATTAGTCACTTCCTATTATAAAACTCTTCAGCAATACTTAGGAAAGGAGTCACAATAATAAAATAGGGAAATGAGAACAATTTATTCATGGAGAAGGGAATTTTTACAAAGGGAAGTAATGAGCTAAGACAACCATCCAACCTCTTTACCCAGATATTTTAACGAAGCAGATTTATGGACCAAAAGCCTGAGATTAGAGGTTCTTAAGCCTGGCTGAGCATTACAGTCATCTGGGGAGCTTTTAACAAACACCGAAGTCTGGGTCTCACCCCTGGAGTATCTGATTTAATTGGCTTTGGTGATGTCTGGGCATTGGTGCTTCTTAATAGCTCTCCAGGTGATTCTAATGTACAGCCAGTGTTGAGAACCACTGGTCTAGAAACTGTCTCTACTGCCCCTATGAAATATACAGATAATATAATCAGAAGTACGTTTCATTGGTTTTTCTACTCTACCTGTTGAACTTAATCATCTTAAACTCCTTTCAGTTTCAGGAAATATTGTAGTTAGACATTATACACACACAGGCACAACAGAACACCCGACTGGCTCAGATCTTTAGAGCAACAAAGAGGTTCAGACTTTATCATGGTCTTTAAATGCTATTGCTCCAAATCTTCAAGTGGCAATACCTGTCACAGTGATAATCACTGGTCTTTAATAAAAATAGAATTTCACAGTTTGTGCCTCTAAGATTAAACATTGAATAAAGCTCTTAACTCTAGTAGTATAGACATGAATTGACAAATTCTTTGGGAGAGGCTGTCCAGCGATCTTCTATTCATTCCCTCTTGGAGGTGAAAGTGACGACACGTGGAGAGTGAAAGTAGGGATGTGGATGGGGGTGCAGTCCTCATCAAAATTTTCTTCCACATTGAGAAACTGCTATAATTCAAAGTAGTTGGGCTGAATGTAGTCAAAGACCCCTGGGAATACGCCCATAAGCTTCACAATTGAAGAGCAAATAGATAGGTAGGAAGAGAGTGGCAGGATTCAGCATGATGAGAAAGGAGGTAGGGTCTCCCTACTAGAAACATGCAAAAATTTTTTTAATAACCATTTATTATTTACTTTTATTAGATTATACTAGTAATTTAACATACTTTCAGAGATTAGTTGGAAGTCAGTGCTAGACAAGAATGAAACATTGACTAGGTAGTAGAGTTGAGGCGAAACATTTTCCACCAATATATTGGATGCCTATATCCAAGTGTTTTCGCATAGATTTCTCTTCCTCAAAGATTAACATGAGTGGACTTCCCAGTCCCCTACTCCCCAGATTCTGTTATTGCGACCTAGGCTTGCATCCTTTCCTTCTGTACTATCTGAATCCTTCTCGGCCATTGGCAGGGTGCCTATTGGAGATCCCATTAAAATTCTGGCTCATAATACTTATGTGACATTTGTCAACCTCAGTGTGTAAAATGGAAATGATATGACTTGTCCTATGATTTTTATTAGAGCAAAAATTAGATTAACGTATGGGAAAGTATACTGTAAACTTTTGCTACTCAACCTTAACCAAAGCTCAACCTAGGAAAATTCACGTTGCTTACTTTCTTTGTTTTTTACTGCCAATGATCAATGTGGGAAGTATTGCAAATATGCTGATCCCATTGACATATTCAACGTCAGTCTGTACCTCACTGCCGTCCTATAATTCTTTTCTTTAACTTTTGTGGCCTCTCTGTTGCATTATCTAAAATGGTTGTTTCATACTTTTTTCACTTGACTCAAATCTCTACTTCTGCCTCATTTCAGCTCCTGTGAGTAGATGGCCTTGGCTCTATTATCAAGAATGATTGGGTCCATCCAATGGGAGGTCCCTTTAATGATTTTGCATTTTATCTGGATGTATTTTCCTGGATTGTCATCTTTCCTACCTCTCTTTGCTCCTGCCCAAAATCTCTCCTAAAGATTAGCTTGACTGAAGCCCATCTTCTCCTGCTCCTATGAAGCCTAAGTCATTATCCTCTCTCCGCTCAGCCTCTTCCCTCACTCCCTACTCATTGACTTGTTGCCTTCAGACATGTTCAGGTCTCACTACCTCCATATAAACTCTCCTTCACCCCGGTTCTATTTTATATTACCATGACATCTCCCTCTTTCCTGGATCCCAAGTCTCTTATGTGAGTAGTCTTTCCTCATCCCCCTTTCAATATTTAACCCTCGTTATTTCTCACACCCTGTTTCCTGTGACTTTTCAGTTGTCCTTCCCATCTTTGTGGCACTAGCATCTTCTTTGGTCTCTGTGACAATGGCTGTCCCCATTTTTGTCTTACATCTCACACTCTTTCACTGACTCCCTTTTCTTTCTTGTCTTCCAAATAGTTTTACACTAAATCCATTCCACAGCCATCTTTTCATTTTAGAATTTCTCCCTTAAGATTATTAACCATTCTCACAAATTCTAATATGTACATAACTCTCAAATTTGGTCAATGCCAGTCTTTTGAGTTCTATTCTTGTATTTCCAATTGTTTGATGATTACCCCCACCAAACTCATATTTAAAATTGAATTTGTTGTATTTCCCTCAAGCACATTTTCTCCAGTCTTCTTATTTCTATTAATGACATTATCAACTGTATAATATTGGCATTTCAATCTCACTCAACCACTGACTCAATCATATTTAGTCTAAATGTCTAAACGTATTAGATTCATATTTAAAATCATGTAATCAGTCTAGTCCATGCAGTGAAAAAACCTCCTAAATACACACACACATTTTTCCTCTATATCATTTATTTTTGTGAATAACATGTAAATATTATGAGTATGAAATTGGTTACTAAGGATAATCTGATTTGATGGCATTGTATTTATTGGAAGAAAGGAATGTATTTATAGTAATTGGACATGCAACTATTGTCCAGGAACTAACCAAATCAAATACATATTGTAGCATGAATGTCTTTTACAGTAACAAATGCATTCTGCCTTTAGTGTATTTTAAAATTTGTCTTATTTTATATCTTAGGTTGAAATGTTAAGTGATAGCAGAAATTGTATTCCATTCATCTCTGTTTTATCTGTGGCCCCTAGAACTTGCTCTTGTAAAATAGGTAATCAGTAAACATTCACTAAATTTACAAAGGCATTCACGAAGTTCTTGAGGTATAATGCAAAAAGCCACCCCAAATGTTGAATGGCTAGTGGAACAATTGCTGACAACAGAGTAGAAAGGTTGCAAAGAGCAATCTTTACTTATTTATGTATTTTTTCCTAGGCCCAGACATTACTGTGGCATCTTCAGTAAGAAACAAGGACATTAATACAAGAAATGCATACATTTCTACCCATATTAACACTTTGTGTTTTTTAATTTTTATATTATTTATTTACTTATTTTTAAACTTCTTTATTGGAGTATAATTGGTTTACAATGGTGTGTTAGTTTCTGCTTTATAACAAAGTGAATCAGTTATACGTATACGTATGTTCCCATATCTCTTCCCTCTTGCATCTCCCTCCCTCCCACCCTCCCCATCCCACCCCTCTAGGTGGTCACAAAGCACCGAGCTGATCTCCCTGTGCTATGCAGCTGCTTCCCACTAGCTATTTGTTTTACATTTGGTAGTGTATATATGTCCATGCCACTCTCTCACTTTGTCCCAGCTTACCCTTCTCCCCCCCCCCATATCCTCAAGGCCATTCTCTAGTAGGTCTGCACTCTGTGTTTTTTATATCCCATCTTTTTCTTTGTGATTGGCAAGCCCTACATATTTAGCTTAATGTTCATTCTGGGTGTCCTTCTAGAAATATCATGAGATTAGCTCACTTATGAAACTTGAGCAATTGTACTACATGATTATTACTTGTAATAATGATAATGAGTTAATAAAGAGAAACATGGATTCAACAATTCTCAAGACCAACAGAGCTCTATGGAACCATTTGAAGTCCAATTGGAGGCAGTGCTTAAAGAGACAGTGAGCAAAATTTAGACATTTTATAAAAGCAGTCTGTGCCAAGAATTATGAAAACATAAACCTTAGGGAAACTAACTTCCAACTTTATAAATTTCCTCTTTAAGTTTCAAAGTTATTTGTTTAAAAAAAATTATAAAATTCCAGTACTTTCCATTTTATTTTGGAACTGGATTGTCTCAGAATCAAGCCGCTATTCTTATCTGACTTTTGGTTGGTTTCATACTGCCTTTTTATTAGTTTGGCTGGTGTTGGTTCTAAGCACCATGCCTAAAATTGTGGGCATGTCAACAAAATCCAGTTTTTTATTTTCGTTGCCAGCATGTTATATATACCCTCATAGAATACTTAGTGGGTAAGCGGAATAGTCTCCATTCTTTGTGGCAATAGGAATTATTTTCAAATGAGTCACTTGCTGTAAATGAATGTGCTGGTGTGGGCTACCGCTTATACCAGCAGTGTGTAAAGTTAGAAACATATTCTAAGAAACCTTAGAATATGAAGACATGATTTAAATCTTGGAAAGTTTTTAAATTGATAGTTTGATATTTGATTTCTTAGACTCACACATGATGTATGGAATATTTACCAGGGAAGAAATAAGGGGAAAGAAAGGAAAAAAAAAAGACCCACAAATACCTTTTCTTTGACTTTTATTTTTTCTTTTAGCCTACACAGATAAAACAAAGTTCAGAATTTACTGCCAAACACTTATTCATGAGTGTAAGTCAAATTAAATAAAGACAAGTTAATAACAGCACTTTGTAAAATGATAAATAGCTAAATAAAAGGAAGGCATTATTATATTGCAAATCATTTAAAGCAATATTGGACAATATGGAGTTTAGGAAAGATTTGAATTTATGACGGATTGTAAGCTCCTCAATGTCAGGAAAGAAGTTCTGCTTCATCTTTGTATCTATTCAGAAAGGCGGTATATTTTAAGTGAAGATATAGATGTAAATGTATTAATATAAAATTTTATATTTATATATAAAATATATTAACATATAATTTGCATATGTTATATATAAATGTTATATATATATGAAATTTTCAAAGAAGTAGTGCAACCTTAACAAGGTTTTTTTTTAAATTACCTTAAGAGTCACCAGTATATGTTTCTATTGTTTTATGGAAACATAAAGAGTTAAATTCAGAAAAGTAAGAGAAAGCAGGGGCCAGAATTCTCCAGTGTGACACACTAGAAATATTCCTACAAAACAGAAATGTCTATGGATTGATGTGTCGTATCTCAAAATATGGCCCTACAAATATAATAGGATGAAGAAAACATCTTGCTGACTCATCTATTTTCAATAGATGCTCTAATGCAGTATTGTAAATGGGAGGTATTCCTGTCCCAAAATAACACACCCAAACCTGTTAAATAAATTCAACTTCATATGTCTGTTTCTTTACAGGAAATTTTAAAGCCAGTTGTTAACACACTTTGGAGACTTAATAAAGGTTCACCAAAAACACAGAATAGACTTCCTCCCCTGTTCATTAATCCTACCAAACCCTCCAAATCCAGGTCTCACTTTCTCCTGGACACATCCACACTGCAGAAAGGAAAATTAAAAATCATGTTATCTGGCTGTTATTTCAATTGAGCTTTCGAGAGGTTATGTGAGTGGCCTAAAGTCACACAGTTGTTCTGAGGCCAGAACCCAGATCTTCAAGTCCAAGTCTACTTCACTTTCACCACTTCCTCACCATCCCTAGTGAATTTCTCAGGCTTTGAAGATGACCAATAAATGCAATTTAGGGAGGTAGTGTTCTAGGAAATGGGTTAATTGTTCCGGGACCACCTACCTAGTAGGGTCTTTCTGACAAAGAAAATAGGTGTAAGAGGCTTCTTAGAGGTGAAACCTCACTCTTTAGTTTGAGGGGGTGATGTTGGCAGTTACAACAGAGTGGGAACAACCTCCTTGCCAACATTATTATAGCTTACCTTTGATATCAGGAATGAGTGTACGTTCTAGAACACTGGTTTTGAAAACAAATCAATAAATGGACTTCACAGGCTCAGTACTTCTCATGAAAATCTATGCAGAATTTTGTTAATTTTTTTTTTTTTTTTGCATTTATTGGCCAAGTCCAAAGATTTCCTCAAATTATCTAAGGGTTTTATGAGCCAAAGAAGACATAAAAATCACAGATCTAGACTGTCAAAGGAAGTAAATCCTGCTCTAAAACTGCAAAGTTGATGCTTTTATGTTTAGTATTTCCAGCCTCTCCTTTCTGTAATATTTTGTCTTCATTAACAATATTCTGTTCCAGTCATTCCCTCCCATATCAATACTCTGTTCTGATGGTCTTTTTCTCCCTCTTCAAAGCCTGTCTTCAAGAAAAAAAATATTCAAAACTCCTTCCTCCCCACTGAGATGGATGTGACCCATAAAGCTGTCATTCTTCTACTCTCTTCTGTTTAGTTGAGCTGGAGGTTTGAAGGTGTCCAGCCACTTCCTGCTTTGGTAATGAGAGGATGTCCTCAACATTCCTTGGCTATTTGCCATCCTCTCTTTCAGACCAACTTTAATGATTCCAGATGGGATATAATTCTTTTCCTGTGTTTATCAACTTCATGTTCTAGAGAACATGCAGTTTTTTTCGTGAAATGATTATCACAATCATACTAATTAACATATCCATCACCTCCCATAGTTAACATTTTGTGTGTATGAGAGAGAGAGAGAGAGAGACCTACTATCTTGGCAAATCTAAAGTATACATCATTATTAACTCTGGTCACCATGTTTAACATGAGGGCTCCAGAATGTATTCATTTTATAACTGACAGTTTGTCCCCTTTGATCAGTATCTCCCCTTTTCCCTTACACCCCCATTCTCTGGTTACTATCATTCTACTCTCTGCTACTCTGCGTTTGACTTTTTTTTTTTTTTTAAGATTCCACATATACATGAGAAAAGGACTGCTGGACTAGCCTGAAGAGAAGGGATCTGCTTTGGGAATTATAGGAAGTAAGGCTGAGCACCTACGGGAAGATAAGTTATGTAGGGTCTTCTATTCCATGGTGAATTTGAACAGTGTTATCTTTACAGATTTAGGTACAGAACATGGTCTCTTTGCGGGGACTTTTGGAAAAAAAAGATGCTCAAGAAAGTGACTTGCCTGCAAGGGGGACTCTGAGGTGCAGATGGGTAAAGGGGACAGAAGACGATTTGGTAAAGAATGCAGGTGGCCAGTGAATCAGGTATTCAGAGCAAAATAGTAGGGAATTTAGGCAAAGGTTAGTTTTCAGATTTCGGCGGGAAGGTAAGGAAGTAGTTGTTATTTGTGAAAATTCTTCCTGGATGGCAAGATTCTTCATACTGACTTTTAGGTCTAGGGCAGCACTCGAGTCTTGAGGTGGGACTAAGACAGGTGTCCGGTTATCTCTCTGTACAAATACACATGTGCACGTTCGCACATACATTATCCCAAATCAAAGACACAGGACAGCAGGCTAGGCCACCATTTGGTTAGGCTGGCGGAGGAGTTATATCAGTTGTACAACTTGTATCCAGAACTCTTTTCTGGAAATACAAAGCTCTGGGTTAGCAAAAGGGACTCCGAGGATAAAGTAGCAACCCAACCGGTACGACTGGACCACCCCTACCCCCTCTTTTGGTAGAAACAATTCTTAATCTAAAAAATTCCAGTGTATCACAGAGAGTATTGAAAAAAAACTAGAAAAGCTCTCTGTTTCTACTTGATGTTTTAGACTGTTGCTGAAACATCTCACTAGGGGCTAAATTTATGCTTTTAGGTGCATTGCTAACTTTCTAATTTTTCCAAAAGAGATTCTGTGCAACTGAATAAAAGCTTTTGCTCCAAGCCATGCAATGTCCTTTCTGGACCAGTAAAGATCTTCATTTCAAGAATGGGCTAGACAATGAAAAAGAATGAAATAATGCCATTTGCAGTAACATGGATGGACCTAGAGATTATCATACTAAGTGAAGTAAGTCAGACAGGGAAAGACAATTATCATATGATATCACTTATATGTGGAATGTAAAAAAAACGATATAAATGAACTTATTTACAAAACAGAAACAGATTCACAGACTTAGAAAATAAACTTATGGTTACCAAAGGGGAAAGGTGTGGGGGAAGGATAAACTAGGAGGTTGGGATGAACACGCATACACTACTACATATAAAATAGAAATCAGCAAGGACCTACTGTAGAGCACAGGGACCTCTATTCAATACTCTGTAATAACCTATATGGGAAAAGAATCTGAAAAAGAATAGATATATGTGTATGTATAACTGAATCACTTTGCTGGACACTTGAAACTAACACAACATTGTAAATCAACTATACTCCAATAAAATTTTTAAAAAGATGTGCTAGACAGAACTCAGGGGTGACACCCCAGTTTATTAGGCTGGAATGGAATAAAACTCAGGTTTCTGGGTAGCTTGAGCTCAAATTACCTACCTGATACCTCCTGAGTGCCTCATTCTGATCTACAAGATCATGTTTGCTCAAAATGCCATCTGAAGTTTCCCTGAAGTAAACATTGACAGGCCAAAACGAAGCTAGAGTGACAGTAAGAGCATAGAACCATGGTTAATATGCACGTAGGGCTTTTGGAGAAGACCTGAGTGCTACACCATTTACACTGGGATCAAGCATTAATGAGACGTGATAAAGAGAAGCAGAAAGTAATCATGACTCACTTTGTCATCTGGTACAAACCACACCCTCTGGTGTGCAAACATGTCCCTCTTTCCCATCCAGAAATGGTGGGAACAGATGGCTTTGGAAAAACTTGTTTTGTAAGATGAGCCTCTGAAGGGTCTAGTGTGTTTTTTACATGACCCTTATCTCCAAACACAAGGCCCTCAAATCCTGTATTTTTTCTCACACTGTGTGTGTAGGGGGCTGGGGGAGGGAATGCAAATTCTCTCAGTCCATGTGAATAAATCTCTTGCCCTGGCCCTGGTCCATTTCTGCCTAAATGAACTCATAAGAAATACTATAATTGGAGCCAAGGTTTGCAGCAAAAAAAAAAAAAAAAAGAAAGAAATTTTTTTTGACTGAGAGAGAGAACTGACTTTATTTCCTCCTGGGACTTTTTAAAAAGATAACTTAGCCTTGTTGACTCCAGCTTTCTTATCAGGAAAATAAGTAGGTTTGGCTAGAAGGCCCCCCTAACTAGTTATTCTGTAACTCAGATCCCTGATACATTCAGCAGCATTTCTGTTGGGGTTAATAATGGTGTATCGTGCAAAGCAAGCTTGATTTTCACAGCTCAGTCTTTCCTTTGCTTGGTTCTGTCTTCTCCCTCTCCTCCAAATTATCTTCTCGCCACACACATTATCAGTTCACTTCACGTCACATAGCATCACCGGCCTTCCTGTCCCTTCTACCTTTCATTAGTTCTAAATTCTAAATGTCCTCTCTTCATTTCCTCAATGGTTCCTCTCTCTCAGCCTTCAATCTTGTACCCAAGTCATGAGCAATCATTACAACTGTTCCCTTTACGTCTTCAGCCTGCTTCTTCCTCTCTAAGTCTTGTTTATTCTTTTTTTTTTAATTGGGGTATAGTTGCTTTACAATATTGTGTTAGTTTATACTGTACAGTAAAGTGAATCAGCTATACATATACATTTATCCCTTCTTTTTTGGATTTCCTTCTCATTTAGGTCACCACAGAGCATTGAGTTTCCCTGTGCTATACTGTAGGTCCTCATTAGTTATCTATTTTATACATAGTATCAATAGTGTATATATGTCAATCCCAATCTCCCAATTCATCCCAACCCCCCCCTTTCCCCCTTTGTATCCATACATTTGTTCTCTACATCTGTGTCTCTATTTCTGTTTGTAAATAAGATCGTCTATACCAACTTTTTCAGATTCCACACATGTGTGTTAATATACGATATTTGTTTTTCTCTTTCTGACTTACTTCACCCTGTATGACAGTCTCTAGGTCCATTCATGTCTCTACAAATGACCCAATTTTGTTCCTAAGCCTAGTTTATTCTTATAAGAAGTTTTCTTGCCTGGACAGAAAGAATCAATAAAACACGACCAATGAAAATATTGCCTCTCTCCTGCCATCTTCTCCCATACATAGTGTGTTATTTAATCATTGATTTTATGATATTCAGGTCACCGGTTCTTGATGATAAATTCTCAGAGAAGAAAAACGTTCTCTACTTGAGCAGTGGGCATGGGAGAACCCAATTCTTGTGCTTATTTTGTTACTTGCTTTGTGATCTTTGGCAAAGGACTGTTGTATGATGTATGCAAATTCATGTTAGTACCTGTCGCATGATCTCAGAGTGTCATCATGGTGTAAATGAGTTGCTTTCTTCCCTTGCTCTATTTTTTTCAAAAATGCTCAGATTAGGAGCTTATGTGAGCCTCTTGAAGGTAGCTTCTTTAGTGTCTGCTCTGTGTGTGTGTGTGTGTGTGTGTGTGTGTGTATGAGAGGGAGAGAGAGAGAGAGGGAATGTGAGAATATAAAGAAGGTAATGAGTAATCACTTATGGAGTGAGTGAATGAAACTGGTTAAAAAATATGGAAATCAATGGGGTGTCATTTTCTATTAATAATTAGAACAGAGAAACACATTCACCTACTAATTTATACTTAAATAAGAAAAGCCAAAGTTTTGAAAAATTCAATGAGTTTTTTTTGTAGCTCCCACTTTTCAGATTTATTTCAGAATTTTCTAAACCCCACATCTTCTTAGAAGGTGTATTTAAGGTTTTTAAATGTAAGTAAAATAAATCGTGCTTTCAGGAAAATGTCACCATGCTAAGAATTAGTTGATTTCAAATTCTCAGATGACTATGCCTATTAATTCTCAGTTGATAGGGACTTTGTGAGCACACTACACTCAATAGCGTGAAATCTGCCAACAACAGGTATATTTTTGTTTCCAGTGAAAGGTGTTACCTATTTTGGCAAGAGTGGAACTAATTTATAAATCACTAATTTACGCTGGTGTTGTGTGTATACACACACACACACTTACACACATGTATATTTATATATGCATACACTCTCCCAGCAAACAGCCCAGCTATCCAAGACTGCATTCCAATTTGCCAGTATCAGTAAAATTGGCTACAATACCAAAAGATGTTCTAATAAAATTGCGTGTCTATCCCCAAATGGTGAAAATGTTCACATGCTTCTGCACGAGTATTTTCTGTAACATTGTGACCATGAAACGTTGGAAGCAATCCCAGCAAAAGTGCATTAGTTAAATTGTTGTGCATCCATCCAGCAGAGCACTGGGCAGCAATACAAATGCTTCAGAACTGTACCTATTAAGTTAAAAGATCTTCACAATACATTTTTAAATGTAAAGGAAAGCTATAGAACTTAATATCATGGTCTCATTTTGGAAAAAGTAACACACATATAGATGTGTTGAAAATTTTCTAAATGAATATACCCTGGTGAGAACTTGTCTCTGGTGTGGAGAAGTTAGAGCCTTTAAAAGCCTTTCTCTTTTTTTGCTTGTTGGTACTTTCTGTTCTTCTATACTCAACATGAGTTAATATGATAATAAGGAAAAACACTTTCAGGATGGCTATTTGGCCATATATGTTAAAGCCCAAGAATCATCATGCTCTCAGCATAAGAAGAATTTTATAGTTTGGAATAAGACCCAAGAAAATGATTAGAATGTATACAACATATCCAAAATATTGGACTAATTTCCCCTTCCTTTAGCAGTGATATCCTTGGCAATATTAAGCACTATCATTTTAAAAATCTGTGCCAATTTGATGGGTGAAGAATATGTTTATTTATATTTATATTTTATATATTAATCTTTAATTAATGTGGAATTAGTATATCAGACAGGAATTCTAAGTCGATGTTTTTCTTTTCTATATAGTTAATTAGTTAGACTTATTAATTAGTAAACCTACTAATTAATGCCATTTATTGAGGACCATAAGCTGGTATGAAAATTTAACCTTATTATACACTAAATTTATAGCTATATTATGGCCAATTTCTGGACTATCTAGTCGATCTCATTTATCTGTCTGTTACTCTGCCTGGACAAGACTTTTAAATATTGTAGCTTCATGATTTAACTCTGGTGAAAATTTGCCCCTCCTTGTCCTCACTTTAATGAAGGGGTGTTTACTTAAATGAATAGAGAATTATTAATCAAGGAACTCAAGAGCATGAATAGGACTGTTTGGGGACCCCTTACAAAGTTTTGACAGGTAAACTTGTGATGTATTTCTCTAGGTATCTGGGTCAGTGATATCACTACGACTTGTTTGCACACATAGACAGTGTTCACCTGCAGATCAGTATTTCTCCTAATCAGCTTTTCTACTATAAATGTTCTTACTCCTTGCCACCCAGCTTCTTTCCTAGGAACAAGAAATAACAATGTAGAAACTTCAGATAACTCCTTGTGTTCTGTGGGTCATGTTTCATTCTATTCATCCTGACCCCATTCACAAGGTTGTTCCTGATAAATACCTTTCCTATATATAGTAAGACACATGCTAAGGTTTGCACCTAACAACTCTGGTAAGTCAAGCGACCCTGGCAGTGATTCATTAGAGAATTGCATACTGGAGACATCTGAGATTGCTTCTGCAAGTCTCTGTGATCTATGAAGATAGTTCAAGACAATATTTGTACCTGAAGCTCTCATCTCCCATTCTGCATTCTTCTTATTCTTCCAAGTATGTTCTCCTAGAGCTGTACCTTTTTCTTTTTTTAATTTAATTTTTATTTTATATTGGAGTACAGTTGATTTACAATGTTGTGTTAGTTTCAGGTATACAGCAAAGTGATTCAGTTTTATATATATATATATATATATATATATATATATATATATATATATATATATATATATATCCATTCCTTTTCAGATTCTTTTCCCATATAGGTTATTACAGAGTATTGAGAGTATTGAGTAGAGTTCCCTGTGCTATATATTAGGCCCTTGTTGACTATCGAACTGTACCTTTTTCTTTCAAGTCCTGCCATTCGTGGTCATCTTCCAGGTGAAAACGACTTTGGTCAATTTTTTTCTATATTCTTGTCTCGAAATTTCTCTGTGCTTCTTGTGCCACCTTGTCACCACACCACTGCTCTCTTTTCAGGCTTTCCATTGTGCCTTCCAGAATGACTGTGGCATTGTTTACAAAACCTGTGTTACTTTTGACATCGCTTCACTTCATTCAGCTCTAGCAAGGATAATGTACATCTGTAGCTTTTTAGTAGACAGTCCTCATTCTATTACCTCCTAAGTATGCAGGAAGCAGTGTTCAGTTTTCCTAAGTTTCCCAGCTATTAGCATCTTTCCTCTTCTACATGTGTGCAAATCTTTTTTCCTTTGAAGCTGGGCAGCACTCTATATTTGCTTAGCCTCCGAGCTACTTCTGCGTATTCATCTACAAGTTAGCACACTTTTCACAGATTTTCCTCTTTCAAACCCTAGTTTCTGCCATTATGCAAGTGAGTACAATGTTCATGTAATCTGATAAAAAAAAGCTGAGCTTATCGCTCAGTTCCTTGACATTCTGTTGCATTTATCTTCCCTTTATGTCATTCTCAGAAGTAGCTTCATCCTCAACCTGTTCATCACTCTAAAATTCTCCAGTTTTGGAATATTAAAAAAAGTTTTGATTTCTAATCTATTATATAAAATTAATAATGTTCACTTTAGAAAAATTTTAAGAGAATTTAAGTATATAAAGAACATACAACTCACCAGTAAGCCCAGGATATTGATAATTTGTAAGTTATATATCAATCTACCTCTATATCGATCTATCTATCCATCCATCCATCCATCTATTTATTGTCTATAATGTGCATGTTATCTAGCTAGCTAGCTAGCTATTTACCTATAATTCTCCCTCTCAAAACCCTCAGCCATACACTAACACACATGTACTAATATATAGGTATACATACATCATTTTTTCTATGTCTGCATGAAGTGGCAATTGAAACTCATTCTGGCCCAAACTGCTAGGCATAAACACGTGCCCTGGAACTATGGCTGTGTAGGTGAATTCCCAAAGTTGTAATGTTGAGATCCAAGCAGATTTGAGCAAGAAACACACAGTTTCAGCCTTATTGACTCTCAGAGTCTAAACAGAACACCTCTTTAACTGCCTATTGCTCTTGAATAATCATGAATAGTGTGACCAACAGCAGTGCAGCAACTATCCTGCAAGACACCCAAGTTCCATCATGTTCTGTGTACCTCCAGGGGACTTGTAGTGTCTGGAGCAGAAAGATTAACTCCCTAGGCTCACATGGCCATCTGACACAGGTGTTCTTGTGCATGTTTTTTTCATTACAGGTAGCTCTCTTTGCACATGTAAGTGTGTTTCCTTCTCATGGCTTTCTTCACCTGTTATACAGAGATTTAAAATATATGTACTTTGCATGGGGCAATGTATGACTCCTAAATTGTTTTATATATCTTTTAAAAAATTATTTTAACAAGCATGCTTTTTTTTTTTTTTTTGGAAATTTGAGAGCAATACTTCATTGCCTCATTTCTGCATATATTTTTATAGACTTCAAGTTGGTTATTTTATCTATATTCAGTTTGAATGGAAAGATATCATTCTAGTTCTGGTGTTTCCTAATATACAAGCTGATGGAGTTGCAACAACAGATTTATGAATCCTAATGTCCAACATGCTCCCCCAGTCCCTCACCTAGCCCCTACCCCTTACTTTTAACACATGACTTTGCTCTTATTTTATGGAGAAAGTACTTTTCATAGTGTGTATACTTCTTCACCAACCTTCAGTAATACTTTTTAGATGTTCCTTTATCTTAACAATTTATAACCAGAACCTTAGTTTAATCCATTTATAAACCCTCACAAAAATGATCAATTAATATTTGACAAAGGAGCCAAGAATACTCAATGGAGAAAAGATAGCCTCTGCAATAAATGGTTTAGAGAAAACTGGATAATAACACACAGAAGAATGCAGTTGGACCCCTATCTTATACTGTACACAAAAAATAACTCAAAATGGATTAAAGACTTAACCATAAGACCTGAAATCACAAAACTCCTAGAATAAAACATAGGAAAAAATATTCTTGACAATGGTTCTGGCAATGAGTGTTTGGATTTGATGCCAAAAGCAAAAGCAACAAAAACAAAAATAAACAAGTAAGACTACATCAAACTAAAAAAATAAAAAATAATAAAACAACAAAAAAACCAAAACTGCACAACAGGTAAACAATTGACAAAATGAAAAGGCAACCTACAGAATGAGAGAAAATATTTGCAAATTATATATCTGGTAAGGGGTTAATAACCAAAGTATATAGGAACTTATACAACTCAATAACAAAAAAAATACAATCCAATTTAAAAATGGGCAAAGACCTGAAAAAACATTTTTCCAAAGAAGACATACAGATGGTCAACAGGTACATGAAATGATGTTCAACATAACTAGTCATCAGGGAAATGCAGAACAAAACTACAATGAGATATCACCTCACGCCTGTTAGAATGGCCATCATCAAAAAAACAATCAATAGAAAGTGCTGGTGAGAATGTGGAGAAAAGGCAACCCTTGTGCACTATTGGTGAGAATGTTAATTGGTGCAGCAACTAAAGAAAACAGTATGATGATCCCTCAAGAAATTAAAAATAGAGCTACCATATGATCCAGAAATCCGACTTGTAGGTATTTATCAAAAACAATTGAAATCAAGATCTCGAAGAGATGTCTGTACTCCCCTGTTCAGTGCAGCATTATTCACAATAGCCAAGATATGGAAACAATGTAATGTCCATTGATGGATGAGTGGATTAAAAAATTTATATATGCATACAATGGAATATTATTCAAGCTTAAAAAAGAAGAAAATCCTACCATTTATAACATAGATGGACCAGGAGAAGGTTATGCTAAATGAAATAATCTAGACATGGAAAGACAAATACAGAATTATCTCATTTATATGTGGAATCTAAAATCATCAAATTCATAGAAGCAGAGAGTAGAATGGTGGTTACCAGGGGCTGGAGGGAAGGGAAATGGGGAGTTTATGGTTAAAGGGTACAAAGTTTCAGTTTTGTGTGGTAAATAAGTTCTAGAAATCTACTGTACAGAAGAGTGCCTAGATCTAACAATACTGTATTGTATACTTAAAATTTACTAAGACGGTAGATCTTATGTTAAGTGTTTTTACCACACAAAATAATAATAATAGTAGCAATAAACAATAATTTACAAAGGAGGTGGGAGGAAACTTTAGGAGGACTTGGATATATCTATGGCCTTGATAGTGGTGACGGCTTCACAGGTGTATACTTATCCCCAGACACATCAACTTATATACTTTGAATACGTACAGCCTTTTTACATGTCAATTATACCTCAATAAAGTGGTTTAAAAAAAAGTCTGCTGACTTAAATGTTAATCTCATCAAAAAACCTTCATAGAAAGATCCAGAATAATATTTGAACAAATATCTGGGTATCATGGCTCAGCCAAGTTGCCACATAATATTAACCATCACATATTTATAAGTTAAATTCTAAATCTTAATTTCTTCAAACTCTTCTCAGTTCCTTGGCATTCAGTTGCATTTATCTTTTCTCTTCTTAAGCCACTCTCAGAAATGGTTTTATTCTTTTTTTTTTTTTAAGGAAAGTTTTATTCTTTTTTTTTTTTAAATTTTATTTATCTTTGGCTGCCTTGGGTCTTCGTTGCTGCATGCAGGCTTTCTCTAGTTGCGGCGAGTGGGGGGCTACTCTTCGTTGCGGTGCACGGGCTTCTCACTGCAGTGGCTTCTCTTGTTGTGGAGCATGGGCTCTAGGCTCATGGGCTTCAGTAGTTGTGGCACGTGGGCTCCATAGTTGTGGCTCGCGGGCTCTAGAGTGCAGACTCAGTAGTTGTGGCACGCGGGCTTAGTTGCTCCGCGGCATGTGGGGTCTTCCTGGACCAGGGCTCGAACCCGTGACCCCTGTATTGGCAGGCAGATTCTTAACCACTGCGCCATCAGGGAAGTCCATGGCTCTATTCTTGACCTATTAAGAAGATCTGCTCAACACAAAATTAATTTAATTTATGAGTAATTGAATGGTTTTCCTTCATACATATAGTGCATAAATGATCACACATTAATAAGAGCACGGGTTAGCAGCTTTGCTTGGTTAAGTCCAGAGAGAAATCAGAAAGGATCACCCAGTCCTATATTCTTATTCTATCAAGCTTACAGAGCACTTCTTATCAACCCAGAGCATGTGACACAGAAGTAGAGTTTGTAGAATGACTAAGTTACAAATAAATAAATTTGTTGAATGTGACTCCTGGAACAATGTTCTTCTATACAGTTTGTATAAAAGTAAGGACAATGCCTTCAGCTTCAAGGTTTTTGTTGGTCCTGGTTTTCATGATCCCACCAGGTCAAAAGATGAACAATTGGGTCTGAGAACCGACTCAAAAAACATTTACTCAGAACTTGCAATCAGCATCTTGCTTTCACTTCCTGTTGTGAAAGTTCAGGTGTTTAAAGTTCATTTTAATTAACCTGTCACAGCTTTGGGCATTATTTCTCATGTGGGTATCCCTTCCTTTGTACAGTGGGCCCAAGATTTCTAATCCTGAGTTGATCCTCTTTGTCTGGCAAAGGATCTCTTGGAGAGCCCTCTTTGATATGCAAATGTAGGGCTAGCAGGAACACATTTTTCTAGGATTAGAGAATTAGTGTATAACCAGTTCTTTTTTTTTCTTTTTTCAATGATGAAATAGCTGCAATGTGGAGTACATCTCTGTGGAGGGACTGACAATTTAAATAAAAAGCCCTGGGCTTTCTGGAAGGAAAGAATCAAATCCCAATCTATATGCCCAGTGTATGATTAATTTTCTATGTTAACTTGGCTAGACCACAGTACTAAGATATTTGGTCAAACAATATCCTGTTCCTGTTAAGATATTTTTGCAGATGACATTAACATTTAAATCAGTAGACTTCAGCAAATGAGATTACCCACCTTAATATGTATAGGCCTCATCCAATTAGTTGAAGGCTTTAATAGAAAAAAGAATGACCTCCCCTGAGAAAGAGGGCATTCTGCCAGTAGCCTGCCTTCAGACTTCAGCTGCAATCCTAACTCTTCTGGGTTTCCAGCCTGCTAGCATACCCTGCAGATTTTGGACTCGCCAGCCTCCACAATTGTGTGAGGCAACTCAGGGAGTACCTCAGGATATGAGGACCAAAGACAGAGACCTCTGAATTAAATAGCATGTGGGAAAAGGGAATTTAAGCTGGAGAACAGGCTTTAGACAAGGCCTTAAGTTTGATTGAGAAGAGTTGATTTGAAGCAATATGCAGCTGCCACTTCCTTTAAATCTAGCTATCCTTCCATGAACAAGCAATGTGAACAATAGCTAATGAAGTCAATGTGAACTAAGAACCTTAGTGCCTTATTTGGAGCACCATCACTATACAGGGAGGGTTCGAGCCTGTAAAAATACTTCTATATTATGGACCAGTTTTTCCATCCAGTGACAAAACAGTTGCAATAATAGACCAATCAGAATCCAGTTCTCTGTCTCTGCTTAATATCTTGAAAAGGCATGACGTACTTTCAACTATGTAAATCTGTAAGAGTTTTGAATGATTTGGGGAATGGAAGGGTGTATACAGAGAATTATAATGGGTTTCCTGTTAAGTGTGTAATGGGGGCTGAAGTAGGTTACTAAAAACTTTTCTAAAGTTAAAATATATATCAGAATTTTATGTTAATAGATAAAAGAATTTTTGCTCCAATTTTTTAATGTTTAATTTAAATTCATCCATTTAAAAAACATTAACAAATATTTATTGGGCACTTTTTCTAAAACATGCACAGTTCTAAGTGTTAGAGCTAACTTATTGAACCATTACTTGCTTCATGGAATTTACATTCAAGGGGATGAGAGAAAGGCTTTAAAAATGAATAAATAAACACACAAATACATAATGTAGAATGTTGGTGTGTAATAAGTGCAATGGAGAAAAATAAAACAGAAAGGGTATGAGTTGTGCTAGAGAAAAGAAAAATGGAAATTTCTGATTAAGTTACATCTCATTGAGAAGGCAATCTTTGACCAAATACTTGAACTAATCATTCAGGTACATATCTGAGGGAAGAGTATTTCAGGCAGAAGGAAGAGTCACAGCGAATGCTGAGGCAAGCCTGTGCCTGCTTATTCAAGAAATATGGAGTAATCCAGTGTGGCTTGATTAGAGTGAGCAAGAAGATGAGCTCAGACCAGAAGGGACTGAGGGGTGAGTGCCGAGTGTCAGAGTACAGGTCCTGTACAGCCTTGAAAGTCATTGTAATGGATGGAGTTGAGTTTAATTAGGATGGTGAAGATTTTTCAGTCAGTCTGGATTTTCAAGTGTAGGAAGACCATGAGGGGACGACCATAAGAAAACTTTCTCTACCTTTGATTGTAAATAAGAGGAATGAGATTTCCCTATGGGAGTTTAAATGTGAAATCAACACATAATGAATCAAAACAGATATAAGCAGAATGCCTCCCTGGTCCCTTTGGAAAGGATTACTGTTTGATTAGGGAACCTTATCCATAAAAATAGAGTAGGGAGGGGAATTTGTAGTTAGGCCAATCCAGGCCCTTTTTTTTTTTTTTTTTTTTTTGCCATATCAAAGCACACATATTATTGGATCTTAATTTTAGTTTTTATACCAGATGAAGGGTAGGGGAGAGTGTAGGTCAGCAATGGAGCAAAGAAAAACTAGAAGAATCACAGATATAAAGATGGACAATGTTTATTCTCATTCCACCTGGAAGACAGAGTGTTCTGACAGCTCTATCTGCTTGTTAAGTATATCAGATTATGCAAATGATGCATCAGTTTGATTGGACTCAATAAATCTCTGTGATTAGCTACTGGTTTTTAATTTAGATACTGTATGATGAGAGGAAAGGTCACTTCATGTTACAAAGAGCCTAATGCAATGTATCAAGTCTTAAATAATAGCTAGGAATTCAGGGTGATTCAGTGTGAGAGGAGTTATTGGCTGATTATAACAGTAAAACTTAAGCAAGAAAGTAAAATCTTATGTAAATATAGTACCTGAAAGGAGATA
This sequence comes from Balaenoptera musculus, assembly GCF_009873245.2. Lineage (NCBI taxonomy): Eukaryota > Metazoa > Chordata > Mammalia > Artiodactyla > Balaenopteridae > Balaenoptera > Balaenoptera musculus. Next base: position 14,110,520 of record NC_045790.1, on the reverse strand, counting down.
ACAAAAACCTCTTGGCTTTTGTATGTAAAAATGTATTTACAGAGCTTAAAAGCCAATAGCTTTCTTTCTTTGTGTTACACTATCTACTTACCACAGGTGGGAACATAATAAGTTAGAAGAGGAAACCTTAAGGCTTTACCTTTGTTCTGGTTTTAAAAGACTAACAGCGCTTTTCTCTCTTTTCTTCTAAGACTCAGCTGCTCATGGCTTGTAGATCAGGGGCTCTACTTGTTTTTTGAGTGATTCTCCTTCAAATCATTAAATCAGTGTGCAAACATATATTCATTAGCTACTATTTTCTAAGCACTATGTTGGGGTCTTGAGGGTGCAATGATGACTAATATGTATCCTCAAGGAGAGCTCAGTTTAGGGGAGAATAGGTCTGTCTATAGTTTTGGAAAATATTTTGATTTTTGTGTTTACTTTATATAATTTTTAAATTATAAAAATAATAGCAACCACTACTTAAAAATTAAGAAATACAGAAAGAAAAGAGGTAAAAACACTCATCTTGCCAGCACATACAGAAACACCTCCCTAAATATTTGGGAATTTTTTTGCTTTTTTTTTTACTCCAAATAGGTTTTTGAAATTTTTACGTAGTTGTGATCATTTTGTATATAAATTTGTGGCTTCAGTTTTATTCCAATATGATAATGTTAAGATTTCCCATAATATTAAATTTCATTGTAAGTGGCTTAATATTTCATTGAGTAGGTATGTAGTTGACTATATGCCCATCTTTTTATTTTTGGATATTTAGTTTTAGTTTTATTCCTTATAGATAATGTAATTAACATCTTGTTGCATAAAACCCATTTTATATTTCAGACAATTTTCTTAGAGTGATTCTCAGTGGTTGAATTACTTGTTTAAAATAGAAAATATTTTAAAATCTTGAATTTGATGACCACTCTGTCTTCCTTTAAACTCTAAGTTTGTATTTTTGTTTGTTCTGTTATAGAGATGTGATCCAATAAATTTTCAACATGTGTACAGTACGTGTATAGAGCAGGCAGAAGGAATGCATTCAGCCGTGTTAACGCCTGAGTTCCTTATGCTCTACAACACATCCTTTAATAGCGTCTCTGGAAGCTATTTAATTTACTCAGTGCGAGCTCTGTGTAGTTCATTTCTGGGCACAGGGAAAAACAAAGGTGGTGCCTCAGTATTCACTGACCCTGTAGTGTGTCTTTGGGTTGAAGGAATGGTACCTCTCTGTTCCAGAAGCAATTTGTAAGAGCATAGCAGTGTAGGAATGTTTTAATTAAATAAAAACATATTGAAGAAAGATCCTACACCCAGTGGTCCCAAGATTTGTCACACATGCTCAGAAAAGATCAATACTGGGACTTCTCTGGGGGTCCAGTGGTTAAGACTCCACACTTCTGCTGCAGGAGGTGCAGGTTCGATCCCTGGTCAGGGAACTATGATCCCGCAAGCCGAGCGGCCAAAAAAGAAAAGATCAATATCAAGTCTTTGATAATTCAATGACACTTCCTTCTCTAGGTTCTAGGTTGTGGTGAAGATGATTCATGTTAATACAAAGCAACTGGCACATTCTAATCACACAGTAAGCATTTGCTCCTTTCTCTCTTCCTGCTAAGACTTTGCATCCCCTTGGTCTGAGTGGCATCAGGTAGGTGGTGACTGAATCATCCTTTTCTCCCAGTTCCAATACTAACACCATTTGGTCTTTTTTCTATGTGATGTCCTTTGAACTAATCCAAATGGAAAGCAGAAAGAATAGTGAGAATTCTGGGCTGAAAAGAGATTTTTGTGAAGTTCTTTTGAGGAAAAATACAGTCTTCCATGTGTGCTATTCCTCTTTGCCCTTAGTGAATAGGGACAGAGCTATAATGGTCCTGGGAGGTGAAACAGTGACAGTAAGATCTTCCTGGAGCTTCAGTGAGAACCCATCTTGGGCAGAGTTCAAGACTTGATCTCTCATTCATATGATTTGATGATTCTAAATAATTACTGTTGAAGAAATTTTGAAAGTCTTGAATGACATAAACATACAGAGAACACAGCAGAACGATTATATTTATTAAATCTGATACAATCTATGAGTCTTAGTAACCTACCCATAATTGGGTCCTTTTTTTCCCATGATCCCACTCTCGGTTTTAGGTCCATCTACTCCTAAGAGGTAAAGATAAGGTGTTTTAAACCTTGATCACCTCCCCTACCCATTTATCTATGTCTGTTTCTCCAGAAGTTTCTTTTTTGAGGCGTGCAGCAGGGAGGAAAATAAGAAGGGAGGGTATCCTATTGTGGTACAGATACTCTGCTCCAAGAAACACTTCCCAAAGCATCAATGAAAAGGCAGAGCTCAAGACCAGATCATCCCGGATACATTGATCCTCACTGTCTGTCTCCTGCTTGGTGCTGTGGGGTCCTTTCACTATCAATCTTTCCCAGCCAGCATCCCTAAAGGATTTCCTTTTTCTGATAATCATCTCCCAGTGAACTGTGGCCCTGAAGGATGGAGCAGGATCTGAGTAACTCCAACGCTACCAAAAGACAATCCTTCATAAGCTACACACTGCTGGAGTCCCTGCAAAAACTCCCTTAATACATCTGGACCTCAGTTTCTGCATATGTAACTTGGAGTTGTTGATATCTACATTGAAAAATTTTAATAGGAACTAGCAACATCACATACAATGCACTTCAAATGGCATCAGGCATATATTAAAGGGAAGGGGCTTTACAAGTGTCTTATACATTACAATGCATAGGAACTACACAATCTGGAACACCAGTTCAAAGTGGTAATGTTCTTACCTGTGTCCAGATCAGATTTCATTCCTATTTTTAATCAAATGATTCAAATGGATCATCTTGTTAGAATCCTCTTTTTAGGTGACATTTAACTAAGAGAAATTTGTGTAGAATAGAGGATAAAGTGAACATTTTACAAACACTTTTCAAATGTTTATTATCGTCTGATCCTTATAAAGTCCAGTGAAGTAGAATGCTGGAAGTTATTTGCTACATGACTTTGGAACTTAACTTTGCCCGTAATCAAGATTTAAGAGAAAGTTATATTCCCAGTGTAATAAAGCAAGTGGCAGAGTAAGAACTTGAACCTGTATTTTCCCACTCAAGATCCTGTGCTGATATCACAACAACATCTTCCCATTCCCCCAGGCACTCTTTGCTCCAAAAACACCAAAACATTACCAGCCATAAACTAATGTGTTATGAGGCATCCTCCTCACTTCTTCTCACAGTTGGTTCTTCATTGATCTCATTGTTCTTGCCTCCAGGAAGCTTTCCTTGCCCTGCTAGGATTTCGGCAGAGAGGTCACCTCTGAACTCTGACCTCTGACCTCTGTGCCTAAATCTATCATAGCACTAAACACAAGGTACTGTGATATACGGACAGTACTCACTTTGCACAACTTCATGGTAACCGTTCTTGCCTATCTGCCTCACCAGACTGTAAGCATCTCAAAGGAAATGATTGTGTTTTCAGCCATGACCTCAGTGTCCTACGCATAAGATACTAATGAATGTGTACAGAATTAATGGAGAAAAACCATGTAATCATTTAAAAACAGATGTATTCTTTCTGTTCCCTGAAAGAAACAAACCAGTAGAACTTGGATGGAAGAGACAAGACAGCTGTGAGATTCCCAGTCCTGATGGCTGAAATGTTCAATAACTAGATTAAAAGATTCCCTTATGCTTGTTGGCCAATATGTGTATTATCATTTAGAGATATCCCTTTTCATTGCAGTCACTAGTATAAGAATGTGCTTCAGAATCCATAAAATGATGCATAATTTTAGTGGACCAGGCATGGGTTTTGTAATAATACTTCAGGGTTGTTTAGTAGGAATTGTATATTTATTTCTCAACAGAAATATAACTGGGTGTATAAATCAGCTCCGTAAGTAGGAAGCATTAGAGTCTGTGAGTAGGAGATCAGACAACACCAAGTCCAAATTCCACTCCTACCACTTACTAGCTAGCTAACTTTGGGCAAGCTGCTTACTCTTTTTATTCTATAAAATGAGGAAAACTGAGTCTTAATCTTCTGAATTTTTAATCTTTTTAAACCCCAGTTTTTTTCATATAAAAAATACGGGTAAGATGATATTTATCACACAGGAGTATCATAAGAATCCATATGATAATAAGTATAAAGGACCTAGAACTTAGTAAGCAGCTCTAATTAATATTAGCTATTTAATTAGCTATACTGTGTGATATCTGGGCATGCCAACTTAGACTCACTACCACCTGTGACAACTCCTGAAATTTTCCTGGAAATTACATTTTTTGAGTCTTAAAGGCTTCCCCCAACCCCCTTCTCTTGGTTGTTATTGATGATACAAATACCCTTGGGCAGCTGAAAAACCTTGAGCTTATAGAGTCATACATTCTTATTTCATGATAGTTCAAGCTCCCTGAGATCACCACTGTGGAAGAACAGGCTAAGGATACAAAATAATTGGAAAAGAGAATTTTATATAATAATGGGATTGGATCAGAAATTGCTTCACTGAACCACATGTATATGTGAGAGGATAACTTTCTCAATACATTTTTGCCAACATAGCAAATACATATATAAATACATATACATGTATTTATTTATTTTGCTTTTTATGTTTTAAATTTTTATTTATTCATTTTTTTATTGAAGTATAGTTGATTTACAGTGTTGTGTTAGTTTCAGGGGTCCACAAAGTGATTCAGCTACATATATATGTATGCTTTTATATATACATGTATATATGTGTATATATATATATTTACAAATATATATATACATTTTCAGATTCTTTTCCCTTAGAGGTCATTACAAAATACTGAGTGTAGTTCCCTGTGCTGTACAGTAGGTCCTTGCTGGTTATCTATTTTATATATAGTAGTGTGTACATACACATATATTTATTATACACATAATAAACACACACATTTATCAAGCTACATTGAACCACTATTGCAGTGGCTTATTGGAATATAGTATTTTATTGGAAATGTACTACTTCTGAGTGGGGAATATGGGGAAGAAAGAAAGAGAAACAATAGCATAGGATCAAGGGACCTTAGAGCCAGACTGCGGCCAGAACTTCCGCCTGCTGTGCCATTGTCACAGGACCATAGCTCCGAGGTTGTGCAACACCTTTAGTAAACACTTCCTGAAGCAGAGACAAGAATGAGCCCTGAGGTTTCATTCTGTCTCACTTGAGAGGAAGGTTCAGACCCAGCAGCGCACGTCTGCTTGAGACAGAAGGACAGACACCAGGCTCCTGGGATCCCCCAGCATGTGGCGAGGGCTTCTTTTGACGACCACTTTCCTCCTTTCTCCACCTCCGGGTAGGTGTTTAACTCCTTTTCAGGTTCTGTTAAATACCCAGGGAACTGCCTGCTTTTCATCTTCTCCCAGTATTTTTCTTTAACCAATTTTACTACCCAGTTGAGCTGGTTTAATTTGTTGTTTGGGGGGGCTCTGACTGATTTAAACACTCAGTGTAAAGGAGAGGCAAGCAGACTTCTTGAATCAATATTTACACATCTGATCTGAGAACACTTAGAAATCAAAGGGGAAATTTCATTCAGCATCATTAAAGAATGGAAGGCACCAAAATCAACCCTGTCAGTTTTTAGAGCAGTTAAGATGAGGCAGATTTGACTGGTTATTGTGGTACAGAAGGTTTCAGAAAGTATCTGTTATTATTATTGAGGCCAGTTTGATTTGTCCTATTCCTTTCGATCACATTTTTATATTTAGTCCTTTCATTATTGGTGATGATAAATATGACGAATTAGAAATAAGTAGTGGACCCATTTCATGTTTATAAAGCACTGTGATATTACTTGATCAAAACAATGTTGCCGTTGAACTTATGTTGATCATTCACTTCCATTTTGCTGGTTAGATCAAACATTTGTCGACTGAAAAAAAAAAAAAGCACAATGTGAGAGTTGTGAGTGAAGTTTTATTTGGGGCAAAATGAGGACTATAGCCTGGGAGACAACCTCTCAGATAACTCTGAGGAACTGTTCAGAAGAAGCAGGGCAGGGAGATCGGAATTATGTGTTTTGTTGAAGGGGGATCCATGGAATCAAGCATACATTTTGGCAGGAGGTTGCTGCTAGTCACGGTGAGCGGATGTCTCCATTAATAATTTTAGAGCTTTTCTAGATATGAGAAAATGCAAGAAATTGGGTTCATAACATCTTCTCCTAAAAGTATCTAATTATCTGAAGGTCTGTTCTGCCAGTTTTTCCCAGAGTACAGAGTGTCTCATTTCTGATCTTTGCCGGCCCTGAACTCCTGTTTCAGGCTGTGTGTTGAAGGTCAACTACTGCAGTGGCCAGTGACTTCATTCTTGAAGTGCCATATGGCGAGCAGCAATTTTTAGTTTAAGAATTCAAAAGTAGAGTAATATTGCTTCCTAATAATCAATTATATCTAGCATGTCTCTCCATCTCTGATGAATTCTCCAATTAGATTTTGGTTAAAGTAGATTGGCTAACACATTTCCTTTGTTTATTTCTACTTCGAGAGCTTATTGAAGTCAGCACGTTAGCTTCAGTGCGTGAGACTCCTTCCCTGCTAAACCTTTTCCTGGGCTTTAGAATGTTTGCCGGGACCTAGAAATGGTAACAAATTATCAACAAGAAGGATGGGGTTAGGTAGGGAAATATTCTCCTACCCCTTTTGCCCACACAGTACTTTGTCACTAAAAGCGACTTTCCTTTTATGCTGGTTTCTGATTTGTTTTTCAGACTTGGGAAAGTTTTACTTAATATCTTTTGGTATAGAACTGTGCCAGGAATTTAAATTATTGACTTAAAATTCCTATTTTTTGAGTCAAAGTTAATAGAAATCTTCTTTCCCTACATTCTCCAAAAGTAGGATCACTGAACACTCTCTGGGACACTTTGCTTGGTTGAAACGTAAGGATTGTTTGTGTACTAGCCATACACAACAGCATATAGATCAAGCTGGATCTGTTAACAGAATAACATAGCTACCAGTGGGGTCCACCCACATTATAGCCTTTTCGGTGAATTTGGGCATACCAACTGATTCTGTTCTCCTGTCTTTGCATTCACATCATTTGCCCCAAGAGACAAAACAGTTTTAGAGGTTGTGTCTCAAAGTGTGACATCTCTGAATACTTGGTGAGAGGGGACAGAGGTTCTGAAGTGGCTTTTGTGAGGACGGGGAGACGAACAGAAAGCTGCCTTCCCTTATCTTCCATCTGGAACAGAAAGCTGCCCCCTCTTTTTTATTTTCCATCGTGTATTTTCAAGAATGTCTCCATGAATCCGCCTGCCAATTCAGGGGACACAGGTTCGAGCCCTGGCCCGGTAGATTACACATGCCGCAGAGCAACTAAGCCCGTGAGCCACAACTACTGAGCCCACGCGCCTAGAGCCCGTGCTCCACAACAAGAGAAGCCACGGCAGTAAGAAGGCCACGCACCCCAACGAAGAGTAGCCCCTGCTCACCACAACTAGAAAAAGCCCGCGTGCAGCAACCAAGACCCAATGCAGCCAAAAAAAAAAAAAAGGAATGTCTCCATGGTCACTGAAATAACTCTGAAATGAAATACCCACTGAAATGTAAGGCGTAAAGCAATTTCCATTTTCCCATCTCCTCATTTTTTTGTTTCTCTGCCCCCGTCATCCAGAGAATAAGTATGTGCCCCTCCAGCCATGACTTCTGCCCAGTTCTTACATACGCAAAATTTAAAAATGAGGTCAAATCAGGCCAACTGTTTGTAATGAGCTTTACAATCCCCTGAGAAAAATAACTGATAAGATTTCATTGTAGGAAAGGGAAAAAAATTTAAAGAATGTGACAGGTGTTTGGGGGTGAAGAAGTAAGGAGAAATTTCTTTACTTCAGCAGAATATCCAGGAGGTACAGTACTTTTTGAAATTATTTTATTTCAAATTGCAATTTCTTCCTGTCTTCATAAGCTGACTGGAAGACCCCAAAGAGTACACGTAATTTAATCTTTATAGCCAAAGTGATAGACGTAATTAGGATGTGTTTTTTCCCTTAGTGTTTGTACTCACTTTCACTGCATGAAGTTTAAAATCACCAGATAGTTTGATGGGGTACAGAGAATCCCAGAACTTAAAAGTCCATGTCATTGCATAAACCCTGATTCAGGGCTTAACATCATGTGTTTAGTTTGAAAAGACATTGCTTTCAACAGTTTGGAACAGATTTGAAGAAAAATGGAAATATCAGTATTATGTACAAAGGGGCTAAACTCTAAAATGGCTCCAAACACATTAAAATATAAAGTAGCCATCCAGACTAATGTCTGGTATATTAATCTTGTCAACAAGATTTAACTTTTCTAAAGACAGAGGGAGGAAGGCAGAGAGAGAAAGAGAGATAGAGGAAGGAAGAAAGAGAAAGAAAGAAAGAAAGAAAACGGTTGGAAGGAAGGATGAAGGGAGGGAGGAAGGAAGGAGAGAAGTTTCCAGATTAAAAGAGAGTAAAGAGACATGAAAACTAGATAAAATACCTGACCCTAGAGTGGACCCTGCACTGGAATGGGGAAAATGCTATAAAGGATATTATTTGGTCAATTGACAAAACTGGAATACAGATGGTAGATTAGATAAAAGTACTGGCTCAGTGTTAAATTTCTTAAATTTGAGAGCTGTGCTATGGTTGTGTAAGAGAATATTCTTATACTTAGGAAATACTCAAGTTTGTAGGGGTAAAGAACCATGATGTATGTAGTGTAACTCATCCTCAAATGGTTAGAAAAAATTGTGTGTATGTGTATGTATATTTATATACATATGTGTATATACACATATGTATATATGTGAGGGACTGAGAATATTCAAAATCTCAGTGACAACAACCTCAAAATATTGGTGGCTTACAAGAATACTTTATTTGTCACTCATGAACATGTTGGCAAAAGGGTAAATCTGTGAATTAGGTAAATCTGGGTGAAGGATGTAAAGACATTATTTGTACTATTCCTATGCTTGCAATTCTTGTATACATTTGAAATTATGGCCAAATAAAAAGTGTTTAAAAGTACCCCCCCCCCAAAGATTTAACTTTTCTAAAACTAATAAACAGTGAAAATAATTATCTAACCCAAAGCCAAATAACAGTTTTCTTTTTCTTGATCCGGTTTTGCTAGTCAAAACTAATCCATCCTGTGAGTTCTGTGGGAGGGAGAAAAGCAAGTATTAAAATGAATTAGTAGAAACATATTGTGTTTCATCTCAGATTTGTGTAATCCCTGGATGACAGTTAGTTGTGTTTGTTCCACAGGCCTCAAAATAATTAGTCTGCTGTTATTCAGCTGGGAGGAGACTGCACCATCACACTTTAGGATGAATGAGCCAAACAGCACTTAGGTCTATTGCCTCTCTTTAACTGCTGTATAGTTTGTTGTATCTCAAATCTCATTCTTTCAGGGCCTTCTTGGTTTCAGAAAAAGAAGGGTCATTAAGGGAAATTCTATCTGTTATCTTTAGAGAATGTACCCTGTTGCAAGAATGTGAAAAGCTCGAAATCTGTTCACTTCAAACTGAAGAAAGTGAGAGGTTGCTGGAGGCCTTTTCAAAAATATTCTGGTTTAGTTTATTCATTGATTTGTTTTGGTTGCCATTTGGAAGTGCTTGGCCATCAAAGAGTTGGAAAGAAATTTCTCCACTGATTTACAAGTTTAGACTCCATATTTCATAGTCAATTGGGAAACATTAGCATTTAGATACTAACTAGAGGCATGGAGATCAATGTGTATATCAGAGAAAATTTGTGTTAGTTGGATTGGCCTGTCCCCTTCTCACCACTTCTGATGGGGAACATGTGAGTGTTATCCCTTTCTGCTTTTATAAAAAGAATTAGTTGGGTAGTTATTATTTTATGAACTGAGGGCAGCTTGGACTAATATTTCCCATCAGAATAATGTATGTTTCATGCAGCATTTTTAGAAGAGTTACTCTGGTTGCAATGTTGGTGAATATATGGCTTCATGAGCTCCATATTAATGGGACTAATTGCATTGATTGAACACAGTCCTACAAATAGCATGCGGGTGCCTTATGGTGTACTTAGAGAGCAACAGGAGACTGTACGGAATTGTGTTGCTACCATCAGTTAATTTCTGGCAATAGTAATTTTCTTACCCTTGGCATCCTATTATTTTGAAATAATTATGATAATTAGGACAATTTTCACTCGATGGAAAGAAAATGACTGATTTACTGTTCCTTTAGGCTTTTGAACCTCGCTTATTGTTTTAAAACTAACGTTATTATTTTCCTCTACCAAAAATTAATTAAATAGAAATAAAAGATGCCCAGTGATTAGCTCTATAACAGCAAGAAGTAAGTGACTGAGGGAACTTGTGATGTAATTCTTGAAGTGTGACTATGTAATGAAACGTTTTATCACAAGGTTCTGATTAGAACATTGTTGAAATGACCGTCACCTATTCAAAGAGATCACTGGAGATTCTGTATTTATTTGCATAAAATTGTAGACTACTTGAATTGTTCTTCAAGATCATTTAATCTGCCCCCTCTTTTCACAATTAAAAAACCCAAACTAAACCCAGAGTTAATGTAGTCTAGTGTTGATGCCATGGCTTTAAGTGTTTTTGAATTATTTTTAACAGTAAATCTTCAGCCAGTGAAAGAAACGCCATTTCATCACTTTAACACTCCATTTTTGACCCAGTGAGCTTTTAGCAAATTTAATCACTTTTTCTACTCTTCAAAGTTAGATGCAAATGGCTCTTGAATGGTCAGAAGAATGAAAGCCATCCTAAAATGATAAAAGAAAATCGATATCACTTGGAATTTTGAAAAGTTTCTACTTTAGTTTCTGAAGAAACTTTGAAAAAATAAGCATTTATTCTCTGGAGCGTCACTGGGATAAGTGTACATTCATGCAAGGTGACTAATGAAAAATACTGTGTTATTTGCTAAAAGATCAACCCCAGTCACATAAATTTATATTACCATAGAATTTAGGTTTTCCTATTTTAATGAGCTAGAATTACCCTCTAGTCATTTAAAGCCTTTCCAGTTCCAGTTAGGAAACTGCTGGGTTGGGGCCATACTGTGGATCCCTGTTCCCCTGTACCTACATTCTCTGTGGATCTGCAGCCCCTTAACCTCTAAAGAGCTGCTCTGTTGACATTTCTTCAGGCACTTCTTTGTACAGAGCAGGGACTGGACCATGTGGGCAAATAAAAAAGAAAATAGAAAATTCAGCGTCAGCTTTGGGAAAACTGAATTTCTCTAAAAAAAAAAAACTTCTAGAAACAACATTGGAATGAGAATTCAAGATGCCAATAGTAGGTTGAATCTTTCCAATTCTCTTTCAATATAACTGCAGGTCCAGAAGTTTTCTTTCCAAGCCAGTCCTAGTGTTCTAATTGTCTGCTTCTGCAAGTTTCATATTTTTCATGTTTTGTATTCAAAAAATGAAGGTATGTCTGTACTGCAAAAGTCAGCCCATTCTATGGAGCTGATATTGGAGCCTTTTCTTACTGATTTCGTTTCTTTCATTAGTGTAAAATATTGCTGTTGGAAAACCCAAGAAAAATATATTAGAATCTGAAATGGCATCCATTAGTTATTTCATTTTTATGACACTGTGTAGTTTCAGAGTGCTTCAACTTGATTATTCTGACACTGATTAGCTTCTTAGAGGATTAGTTTGGCTTCTGTTCTCCTGTCCTGGCTTTTGCCTGTACTGTTTGCTACCTTCCCCTAGGGGACACAAAGTGGTAAAGAGAAGCGGGAAAATTCCAAAGAAATATGTTCACTAAGCTGAGAAACACCGGTAAACTTTCAGTGGGAAAATATCTGAAGATCTAGATTAAAGATCTGAGAGGAAGAGTGGGCTTCTGATTTTGTTGACCTTTTCTGGTGTCTGCACTTTTATAACTCTCTCACATAACTCAGTTAAAGCCCCTGCGTGTGGCATCATTCATCAGAAACGCAATCAAGATGACCACTACCGAACAGCCTATGTTACTTCTGCTTAGCTGAATCTTCTCTAACTTTTTTTTTGGGGCTCAGTAAATTCTATAAAAGAACTCCCTGGAGTGAAAAACTATGAAGTGGTTTATCCCAGAAGACTTCATCCACTACATAAAAGAGAGGTCAAGGATCCAGGTCAACAGGTACAGCTTTTGATTTAATAAAGAATTTTGAATACATGCACACACACACACATACACACACATACATATATATATATATATATATATATATATATATATACACACAGACATATGCATATATATAACTATATTTAATATGTAGATATATATACATATTTTTGTATATATACATATACACATTTGTGTATGTTTTTTAACCTATCTTATCTTTATTAATCTTCACGATAACCCAACATTCTATTATTAGCTTTATTTTGATTTTAGAGTTCTGGCAGTTGAAATTAACTGTCCAAGGTCACACAGAGGGTAAATTTTAATTATTTATGGTAATTTATAACTTATTCTGTTACTTCTAAAGAATTTGATGCAACTTCTTTTATCTATCTCTTTATGTATCTCTATCTATCTATCATCTATCTATACATACACACATACAAACAAAACCGTGAACACTAAAATTGAAGTAAAAAATAAAATATTATGGGTGAATAAATGCATATATGTGTAGTAAATTAGGATTAATTACTGTAATTGAACATAAAATTTACCTCTGTTTTTTCAAAAAAGTCGGCTATTAAAGTTTGTAGAATTCTTACCACTTGACAAAACACACATTCTCAGTCAAAAGAGGAAAGCTAAAACATGATGATTCATTCCACAGCAATTTTCTAATTACCTACACCTGGAAGTCTTCTGCTGGGAACCAGGAAAATACAAATAAATGAGACATAAATGACAACTTTTACATCTACCTATTGTAAGATGAAACTCACTGGAAGCTCATATTCCCCAACTGGACAAAGTTCCTCACAAATTATTTTTTCTAAAGCAAACACATGTATAGCAACAGAACCCAGAGTAGACTCTGTTTCCCAAAATAATTGTCTCTCAACAAAATGTTTCTGCTAAATTTATATAGGACCCATATGCATTGGATTCCCTGTCAATATGGCTTTCTTCAAATGCTTTCTGGCAGTCTCTTAAAAATGCCAGCTACATTTTTCACTGAATATTTTGAGGTGAAAGCCAAGTTCCTAGAAATTAACTTTGTGGTTTCTGTGTTGAGACTCTTGGTCTTCCTTGTGCAAATAATTGATTAGCAATTACTCGAAACATTTAGAATTTAGAGTGCATGGGGCAGAGGGGATCTCTGTATCTACATAGATCTCAGTTTGGATTGATCACTTCTCAAGGCAGTGAAGAGGAGGACTCTTGTACTTATTGTTATACCACTGTGCCCTCTGCTGGACCAGAGAACTAAGGCACCAACATTACCTGTCAGGTATGCCAAGAACATGGCCCATCTTTCTGACTTCATGACACCTGGCCACATTACTTAAGATTTGAGCTAGAATGAAGTCATCCTCTGAAGAATTTTCTGGAGGAGGCACTAACAGCCAAGGCAGAATCTTAAAGATTTGATTCATGATTGTATCCTTGATTGTATTTTACATACATGGCATAAGGAGACCTGAAGAAGCGTTTGTTGAATAAGTGAGCAAATGAGTAAGTAAACAAATAGACAAATGAATGAGTGTAAGTGGAATACATTTCCTATAAACCTGCATAGATGTATAGTCAACACATTCTCAGTCAAGGTCCCTGATGTTGAAACTTACATTCTAAAGGTGGTCACTATTCTTCCTAGGATTCAGTCTTCAGATCACATGCTTCCTTAGAGGCCAAAGTCATCTTGCTGTTGGTCCATGCCTTAAAACAGAATATCTGGCATCACAATGCCTCCCCTATTGGGAACAATGTCAGGCGTTAGCTAGGTCCACCAGGGCTTTCAGAGGCCTGGGATTACTGTATGTTATCACAATAGTTGGGCTACAGGGTTTCCTTTGTGTACTCACAGGCATCATGTTGACTTTACAGTTCTGTTTCCATCTCAGAACCATACAGGACTCTAATCGTCCCAATCCACCCACTAGACCTTACCCATGGTGTTTCCTGGAGGAAATTTTTATTTATATGTCCCTGTGCCCAGCTAATCTTACTCAATGGGCTCCAAATCATTTCCTTCTAGTGGAAGCTCTCCAAATCAAGGTGCCTATTTCCTCTCCCAACCCATAGCTCAGAACCTAGATAGAATACAAATAAGACACACTTCTTATTAGCAGGCATTGTTCTCCACCATGAGCTTCTACTTGAGAAGCACAGTTACAACATTACCCAGTGCACCCTCTTTCGTATAGTCTCTGGTTTTCTTCTTTGCTGTTTTCTTTCATCCATACCCTCTATGATAGTATTGGCTAAAACTCCCATTACCCAATTATCTTTTCTGAAACAACCTCCAAATAATATTTTATCTGAAAATCTACTAAAATCCATTGTTGACAGAAAACAGATATCTGGAAGGCTCTTCTGTATGGAAGGTCATATCTGGTATCCTCCTAATATTTTCATTTTATCTGGCCTTTCTTAAGCCTGAACAAGAAGTGGTGACAACAATTCTCCATGACGTTTGTTTTCAACCCTCAGGCTTTTTTCCAGCTCTTGTTATTCATGAAAGTGAACTGAATTATAGTAGCTTCCCCTCATCTAGACCCACAATGTAGGATATTTATAGTCTGAGATTTTTGACACCAGAGAAGACTTCAATAACTGAAAATTTAAAGGAAATTTTAGCTGAAATAACTGACCTTGGAGATGGCAAATCCCTGCACAATATTCTGACCAGATGGCTCTAACTTTCTTTTTTTAATCAACAATTTTATTTTATTTTTAAAAATTTTTATTGGAGTATAGTTGCTTTATAATATTGTGTTAGCTTATACTGTGCAGCAAAATGAATCAGCTATATGTATACATATATCCCCTCTTATTTGAATTTCCTTCTCATTTGGCTCTAACTTTCTATTGTCCCTGGATGAGCTCAGGTCCTTTTCTCTCCTTCAGGAGAGGGAGTAGACAAGAAAGCTTGACCTTAGGTGTAACACAGCAGCGGAAGCATCACTGAGTCCATAATAACCGGTGCTCTATCACATTTGTTCTGCCATATTGGATCTCTTTAATAACGACAATGTCCTGGTACTTCCCAGTGAATTGGTAGATATTACGTGTCACCATGGCTAATAACCTTGTTTTATAGAACAAAGTCAGAATTCAGTACCTGATAACATCTTCTTTAAAATTCTTCTGTATAGACCTCTCTATCTCCTCCTGTATATATAAATCTAAACTTAAAATAGTTCTCCTTTTCCACACAGTTTACTAGAAGTGACATTTTTTTCTCTTTCTGAACACCCGAGACTATGTTTTCTTCCTGATGACTTCTTCCTGCCTTGGGGTACAGATTCCTGTTATTTTGTCCATATTCTGCCCTCCATGTAGCCTTGAGAGGACCTCTAGACCAAAAATCATCAGTTGAGAGGCTTGCAGGTCTTTGGGTCTGTGTGCATAGTAGTACTTCTTCTCAAATAACTTCCCCACCCTGTGTCACCTGGCTAATTCATATCTCAGCTTACATGTTCCTTCCTCAAGAAAGCCTTTCCCTGCCCTTAAGATGTTAGACATCCTACCCTGCTTCCAGATTCACACCCCTTATCATATAACTCACGTTTATTGTCTGTCTTTCCACAATATTATAAGCATTCTGACAGTCAGCACCGATTTTTCCTGCTCAGAGGCCAGTTTCCAGAACTTAACAGTGCCTGGCATATAACCCGCACTCACATCGTCTTTGTAGAATGTGAGGCTGGCTGGCTGGATAGATGGATTTGTATAAAGGTCTCAGATAATTTGTCTATTCAGTTGGCAGTTGTTTGACTTGTTAAAAGAGACAGAAGCAGACATTTGGAATTATAGAGACCACTGTTAAAGAAAAGCAGGCATTGCTTTCTAATGATGAGACAGATGGACATAGCCAAATGAATCTGTGTGTGTATGTTTTTAATCACCAGTAAGTGTTTGTGCATTTTTGCAGGAAAAATTTGAAACTGAATTGAAGTATGAAATGACAGTTAATGGAAAAATCGCAGTGCTTTACTTGAAGAAAAACAAGTAAGAGTCTTTACTTCTGATACTGTCCTCACCAACAGCCAGTTAGCATGTGGCAAGTGTGTGACAATTGAGTCTGTTACTACTTATGACTCCCACAAACCTTGGCTAATCGCCTTTTACTCTCAACTGACCCAAGGGCTTCCGCGAGTATTTGTTCGTACTGAAGTAGTAGAGACACTGAGTAAGGTAACAGTTTACTAGTATTCTGCTAGTTGAAGTCATAAAACACAATGAATGAGGTGCAAGCAGACGTATATTTTATCAACTTCTATGAAACAGCACATAGATTTTTAAGTCTCCCCCATGCATCACTGCATTTTGTTATTTTAACACTGAAAGATTAGATATTAAAAAATTTTGCAACTATTTTCATCAGAAAAACAAGACATACATAAGTTAAATAAACTCTAGAGCCAAAAAACAAGTCAGTGGTAAAAACTGAATCAGGGTCCCCTGATTGCAATGCCAATGCTCTTTCTACCCAGCCAACAACTAACCCTCCATTTTCTCATACATTACATTTTCCTGTATTCCTTCATTCTCTTCATTCAGTTCATTGAAATTCAACATTCTTTTTCAAATTTCACTACCTCAGCTCTCACCCAGATCTTGATCATCCTATATCTAGACTATATCCAAAGTAGTTTTTTCCTAATTCTATGCTTTCAAGCTTTTTTAATCCCTAAATTGTTCAATATAGGGCAATGAGATTTTTTTTTTCCCCTCAAATAGACTATCACCTTTTGCAAAAAGTCACAACTGTCGAGAGTTTGGAAACAGTGTGGTACAATGGAAATAGTACAGGCTTTGAATTCAGGCAAATCTGGATAGGATTCTTTGCCACTTGAACTGTTTAATCTCATCTGCAAAATAGGGAGAGTAATATTTATCTGGTAGGATTGTTGAAATGATTAAGTGATATGTGTAATAGGTCTATCCCAGCGGCCAGGATAGAGATGGTACAGAATACGTATTAGTTACTTCCTTTTTTCCTTACCTGCCTCTTTTAAAAATATATTCAGACTCCTATTTGCTGGTGGATAATTGAAAGAACTTTAAGAAGCTCAGTGAGAATGCTGAAAGAGCCCAAACTACCAAGTGCAAGTCAATTTTCAATATACTTTCCACTGCTGCAACTGTTAACAGTTACTGGTAACTGACAAGGACTGGGTGAAAAAGGCAGTCATCCTTAGCTGTGGGGAAGAACATTGCTCTTTTCAGTCATTTTTATCAACTTTGCCCTACTCAGTTCTATTTCTTCCTCAAATCTCTCCTCAGACAAACATGCAGAGTCTGATGAGGCAACAGACATTGTTCCACACTACTCAGGAATGTCCCTGCCCTTCCCACTCTCTCCAGTTTAAGCATCCCTTTCACGCTTGGATTTGTCCTGAAGGGCTAAGAGATAAAACTTTTCTCCACACCCAGGGAAAGCTCTCACTTTGATCACTGGACTTTGCAATTAGCATGAGTAAACATGACATTTTCCCCCCACCCCCAGGGGTCTCCTTGCACCAGGCTACACGGAAACATATTATAATTCCACTGGAAAGGAGGTCACCACGAGCCCACAGATCATGGTAAGACAGAGTATCCTAAATTCATTGCTAATTGACATGTGACCCACACACTCAGAGGCAGTGTCATTGCCAATTAGTGAAAGTGAAATGGTGTTATAGCAACGATGTTTTTTTCAGCAGTAGTAATTTCTTTTTTTTAACTTTTATTTTCAATTGGAGTATAGTTGATTTACAATATTGTGTCAGTTTCAGGTGTACAGCAAAGTGATTCAGTTATACATATACATATATCTGTTCTTTTCCAGATTCTTTTCCCATATAGCTTATTATGGAATACTGAGTAGAGTTCCCTGTGCTATACAGTAGGTCCTTGTTGATTGATTATCTATTTTATATATAGTAGTGTATATAAGATGTGGTACTTATATACTATGGAATATTACTCAGTCATAAAAATGAATGAAAAAATCACATTTGCAGCAACATGGATGGACCTAGAGATTATCATACTAAGTGAAGTAAGTCAGACAGAGAAAAACAAATACCATACGATATCACTTACATGTGGAATCTAAAAAAAAATGATAGAAATGAACTTATTTACAAAACAGAAACAGTAGTAATTTCTTAATAGATCCTCTAACACTTTTACAGTTTGACAAGAACAAATGTATTCCTTGACCACCTTTAAGGACTCCTTATAGGAGAGTGGGCAGAAAGAGCTTCTTATTTTCATTTGAAAAGTAAAGAATTAAATGTATCTGGTGTTCTTACTCAGTGCCAATCACCTCTCAGGATCATGTAGTCTCTCAAACTTAAGACTATTTCCTCAATGGTAGAATTGTAGAATTCTATGTTTTCCCTAAATAATTTCCACTCTGGACACTTATTCAGAGAAGAAGACAGGATGAAGTGGTATGAGGAGTGTTTTATCCTTGCCATTTATTCCAAGGAAGTTTTTCAAGCATCTTCTTCCATAGCAATGCACAGAGGTTTATGTGGGCCAATACCTCACCTGTTCCAAAGTAGAAAGGTGAATCTGACTGAAGTACATCCATGTGGAAAAGTGCTAAGACTGAGCATTTTGCTTCGAGTGGATACAGGGATGTTAAACTAATCTAGTTAGTCTGGTGGCACTCTTTGGATAAATCAAGAAATAACAACACAAACTGAATAATCCATTCGTTGGAAAGAGCTCATCAGTGTTAGGAAAATTTAATGAGCAATTAGCCAAGGGAAAGAATGAATGTCTGGTGTTTTGGGGGCTCAGGTTTTAAACTTACACCTGTGAGTTGATTTTTTCCCAGACTGTATTCATCCCTGTTATCCTTCTTCCGCAACAACAAAATTTACAACAGTGTTTAGTTAATGCCCCCTAAGCATTTGGGATCATTATCTAAATAGTAAAGATTTTAACCACAAAAGGCTGTTTAAAAAAAATTTTTTTTAGGGAGATTTCCCTGGTGGTCCAGTGGTAAAGAATCCACCTTCCAATGCAGGGGATGAGCGTTTGATCCCTGGTCGGGGGACTAAGATACCACATGCCGTGTGGCAACTAAGCCTGCATGCCACAACTACTGAGCTTGCGTGTCTCAACTAGAGAGCCCATACACCACAACTAGAGAGAAGCCAGCACGCCGCAATGAAAGATCCTGCATGACTCAACGATGATCCTGTGTGCTGCAACTAAGACCCGATGCAGCCAAAGAAATAAAGAAAGAAAGAAAATAAATTTAAAAAAATTTTCTTTTACATCTCTAATTGACTGTTGTTCAGCATAAAATGATTTGAAAACATTATAGATCTTGTTTCAAGATTTCAAATTCAAATTTAGTAGCGGGTCTAAAATACATGCACACTTTTCCTTTGTCAAACCCCTTTTCCCTTTTCTCTAGGATGACTGTTACTACCAAGGACACATCATTAATGAAAAACTTTCTGATGCTAGTATCAGCACATGTAGGGGTCTAAGGTAAGGCTTCATAATGGTTTGTATGTACCTGTGATGATGGGTGTGTATGTGTGTGTATAATTACCTAAAGAATCTCAAATATAATAAATTATACTATAGTTGAGTATGAATTCTAAGGGCTCAAAAATTTTGAAATTTGAAGGAAACATGGCTTTTCTTGGTAGTAGTTTGTAAGTTACCCCTCTGAATTGCTTGCAGAGTTGTTTTTGTTTGTTTGCTTGTTTTCAAAATATAGTTTTTCGAGTCCCAGTTTTAGAGTCAGAATCTTTAGGGAATGGGAGCACCTCTCTTCACTCTAAACTCTCTCTAGTGTGTCCAATCCATGCCTATGACATCCATTTCCTTCGGGATGTTAATGACTTGTCATGTATTTGTCTACAGTAAGATATCTCTTCTGATGCCCAGACTTCATTATCTCACTTCCTCTTCCATATCTCCATATCTCTCCATATCTGGATATCTTAAGGAAATCTCAATCTTAATATACTCCAAATCAAACTAATGATATTCTCCCTAATGTGGTGTTTTTCCAGTGTTTCTTAACTCAATAAAAGATATAGTCAACCAACCATCTAATGCAGAAACCTAGGTTCCTTGATGACTTCTTGCCTTTCAAATATGCATTTTCAATCCATTTAACAAGCCCTACTGATTATGTGTTCTAAATATTCCCTGAGATTATTCACTACATTCTCTCTCTACTGCCACATCCTAGTCCAAACTGCCATGATCCTTTAGGCAGACTATTGCAATAAATCACCTAACTTATTTCCCCAATCCACTCTTCTACTTCCATGTATGCTTAGTCCAGTCCCCCTTCTATATATTCTCAGACTTTTTCTTCCTAGTAATTATCTGCCATAATTGCATGTATTACGTATACATCATATAATTGTATATATTTGTGGATCAAATGTGATTATTCGATCCACATCCATCTTCCTTATTTGAATATAAGCTCCATGAGATGAGAGACCACGACTCTTTTCCTTTTACCTTCTGCCCTTGCTCCAAAGTCTAATGAATAATGGTGCTCCCTAATTCATGGTTAAATGACTCTTAGCTCAGGGCTTCAGCAGAGAGAATCGAGAAGAAATTGATAATATTCATTGATTATGTGCCTTACGTATCATCTCCTTCAATCTTTACAACTATCCTATTAGGTAGGTATTATTATTCCCATTTTAGAGGTGGAGAACTGAGGCTATGTGAGTTTAAGTCATTTTCCCATGGTATCATGGATAATAAGTGATAGACCCAGAAGTTTAACCCTATCTATAAGACTTCAAAGTCTCTTTTATTGTCGGTGTATCTTTAGAGCAGACCAGGCATGAGAATCGGAAGGACACTTGACTGAGAGTCAGGAATTTTCCATTCTAGCACCAGTTCTGACACAGGTTAGCTATATGACTGCAGTAGTTACTTCTCCCCAACTAGTCCAATTTCCTCATAGAGAAAATAAGTTTAGGTAATCTCTAAGGGTCTCTTCAGCTATAATGTTATACTATATTTTACTGCCATGAGCTTAGAATGCTTTGGCATTGGTCATTTTTTGAAGTCGACAAGTCGTTAGTGCTCAGAACTGGAATATTTTTAGGAAGCTTAGATTCTTGTGTTTTTCAGGGGTTACTTCAGTCAGGGAGATCAAAAGTACTTCATTGAACCTTTAAGCCCCACAAATCAGGATGAACAGGAACATGCACTCTTCAAGCACGATCCTGATGAACAGAAGACTAACAGCAACTGTGGGATGGATGACATGTTATGGGTACCTGAAATTCATCAGAATGCAGTCCCATCGGCCACCAGTCTTGTGGTATGCCTACTTTTATTTTTTATTTGCAGTGCTCTCATGTATCTCATCCTGGCTGCTAAGGGCTCCAGTCTTAGTAGCTCCAACTGACTGAAACTTTACAGTCATTGTTGAAACTAGTAGGTTACAGAGACATTAAAACCTTACTGTGCATTGATGATTTATTTAATGAGTGTGTAAGAATCAACTATTATTAACAACATGTTGTGTGCAAGGGTTAAAAAGATGCATAGATATAATGCTGGCCTCCTAGAAGCAGACAACTTTCACGATGCTACAACATACAACAAAGGTGTAAAGTATTATTACTGCTTTGAGATAAAATACCCTGCTGTCTCCATGAATGAATTTATTCAATAAATCTTTCTTAAAGTACTGCCATAGGTGCTGGGGATATAGCAGTGAGCAAAATAAATATCAGATCTTCCCACAGGAACTTAGAATATTCTTTCATACCTGGAATTCAGCTTCTGGTCACAGAAGGAAAATGAATATTGCTTGTGTTTGAAACTATAAAATATATACACAAAAACTTTGTCATTATTACCTTAATTTTCTTTAGGATACACTTCACATCCAATCATCTCTTCTACTGATACATGTTCTCAGAATGCATAAGCACTGGACAGAATAGGTTTGAATAAAATAGAATCTCTGTTGGGTTCAATTTGCTATGGGTTTAAATTCTACCAGCGGTATGATATCTAAGGGTCCAGGAAAATCACTCTGAGCTATATGTTCCTATGAATGTTGATCTCCTGGTTTAGCTTGGTACAGGCCTCTAGTCTTTCTGTCTCAATTCCTTGGTAACTGTGTGCAAATAACCTCGCTCTCATGACATCTTATTGTTTGGCTTTGCTACTCCTTCTCAGTTCCTCTCACTGTTATCCCGCCTCTGATGGACCACTAAATATTAAAGGCCTCATGTAACTCAATACTGGGTCCCATTCTTTACTTTATCTACACATTCCTCCTAGGTAATCTCATCCAGTGCTATGTCTTATTTAAATAGGAACTCTGCGCTAATTACCATCAAATGTATATCTCCAGCCTTTGCCTTTAGAGGCCAGACTGTTACAAGTAGCTACCTACTTCATGCTTCTAACCCTTGTCTGAATCTCTCATCTGGCCTCTTATCAATTTGTATTGATTAAAGAGTTCAAGAACCCAGGTCAGTAAAAAATCTACTGTGAAACATGGTTTTTGTTTTTGTTTCGTTTTGTGGAGAGGAAGAAACTGAAAATAGGGAGGCTTGGAATGTGGGAAGGAGATCAAGAACTATCTGAGAAGAAAGGACAGGCTGGGTGCCGTGGTGTCTCTGGGCTTTGCACCATTGGTAAAGGAGGGTGTATTCACTGGGATAGGAATAAAAGGCAACCAAAACAAAACAAAACCCAGGAGGATGCTGAAGTTAACGTGCCTCTGTTTCACAGCAGGCTAGTGGAGAAAGTCCACCGTTCAAAAAATATGAAGACTTTGGTTTTATTTTTAGCACTCAGTTGTGTAATCCTTTACACTCTTTGGTAAAAATGAAGGGGCTAGACTAGAGTATCACCAATGTCTCTTCTACCTCTGACATTCTGAGCCTTGTCTATAGATGATTCTGGATGGTTAGCTAGAGTCAAAATGTTAATATTGTCTTCCTTCATTCCCAGACTAACCAACTCTTACAAAATTACACATTTAAAATTTAAGAATGACTCTTGCAGAAAAAGATGTTGTCTTAGTAATCTTCTTTTTTATGTTTATTATAGAAGTCCAAAGACCAGAAGCCTTGGGAACAAAATAAATACATAGAATATTTTTTGGTCCTGGATAATGGTGAGGTAATTATATCAGATAAATGTGTCTTTTAAAATGCTATACTACATAAATTTATTATGCAAGATATTAAATAATGGATAAGTTTTTAAAAATAATGAGTATGAGCTATTCTTTTTTACAAATTGTTTTGAACCTAGGAAATATGACATATAATTAGACTGATATGATCTTACCTTTTAAGGAATGTACACCTAATATGATATGCATAGACTGATTTTTTTGCACTATAATGCTCCTTTCTCATTGTCTTAAGAGCTCCAAACTTATTTTCCAATTAAATTCCTTTGTCACTTTGTCTTCTGTTAAGTAGTTAAATCATTGGTAAATTAAAGTTTATGCTCATCAGGGAGTGGTAAATAAAAAAAAAAAAAAACTAATGGATAGAATTTTCTGAAAAAGATGATTTTTTGGTAATATTCATTGTTAATCTTCTTTTATAAGAATGCATTTTATATATTGATTATTCTAAACCTGAAGTCCACATGTGTGCTCTCAAAAGGAAAAATTTTGTGTTATGATAATATGAGTAAGTTAGTTCAGACCCTAAAATTTTGACCTCTCTTATTATACTAAATTCACTTACTGCTCATATTTTTTGAAATAAGTAGACTATTCCTTGCACTAGTGCCCCACAGCTTAGGAAACCATGGTATTTAACTGAAAATATGTCTGCAATAGCTCCTTAGAGCTTTACACTGAGCTAGTACTTCAGGGGACAAAACATCATCTCTTCTCCCAAACTGCTTTAAATTAGGTAGAGAAATAAGGAAGTGCTTTGTTTTTAATGTTTAAATGTTAACTTTTATAACTGATCATTAATTATAGTAAGTAAAATAAAGTGAAATTGCTTTTTTTTACCTTCCAATTATATTCATTTCTATCAATGTCTATATTTTGTCTGTAGTTTAAAAAGTACAATCAAGATCAAGAGGAAATAAGAAAGAGGGTGTTTGAGATGGTCAATTACATCAACATGGTATGATATATTTTATTAAGTGTAATTTTAACAATTTGCTACGTGGTGTCATTGGGTGTTTCTATGAATGCTCATGAAGCAGGGAAGAAAAGCCAATAGTCCTAAGACTAATATTGCTTACTGGCTTTTGAAGGGTGACCACAACTTTGGCAACTTAATTGAATATTAATATTACATGATAGAGAAGTAGCTCACGTACTCACCACACTATTCTCAGGTCCATGAAGGTATAGGAGGTGGTTTTGTTTCATGGTTTTTGTTTTTCTAAAACCCAGTAAGAAAATGCTGACATACAAATCCCAAAAGAAAACCAATCTAAGGAAGAAAACGGAAAACCAACCAACCAACCAACCAAAAAACAAAATAAGCCAAGCTCTGGTACAGTAGCAGCTTTCAATACCTAATCTCATTTAATCCTTGAACAACACTAACATATTATTAAATGTAATTTATAGCTAAGAAATTAGTTTCTAAGATGCAAAATAACTTGCCTAAAATCACAAAGTTAGGAAATGGTAGAGAGAAGATTTGAACTTAGATTGGTTGGATTTCCAAGCCTATTTCCATTGTACAACTGTTGATTCAGTTCTTTAAACATGATTTTATTATCTAATTTCTAAAAACTTTTAAAAAATGATTTTTATATCCCTTCTATTTAAATCTTGTTAGTTTCCTATTAGTTGAACATATGGTTACCTACTTAGTTGAAATGGCTGAGTCACTTGTGGTCCTGCAAATCCTCTGAGGATAGAAATAAAACGAAGGTGGATACAATGACCAAGGTCATATCTCATCTTCTCACCACAAAGAGTATGCTGACTCTTCTTAAGGAGCCCCAAGAACTGACCATATTTATTGAGCACCTACTTTGTGTCAGGTACTTTTCTAGATTATGGAAATAAAATGGGGGACAAAACTGACAAATATCCCTTTTTTCAAGGAGTTATCCTTCCCTTCAGGAAGTTAGCATCCTTGTTCAAGGAGGCAAACAAACAAGTCAAATAAAGAGTACGTAAGATGGTGATAAGTGCTATATAGAAAAATAAAGCAGAGTTTTTAAAAAGAGAGAGAGAAAGAGAGAGAGAGAGAGAGAGGAGAAAGATTGAGATATCTTGGGTGCTGTGTTAGACAGGGAAGTCATTTCTAGTAGGGTAACATTTGAGTAGAGACTTGAAGGAAGGGAGAGAAGTCTGAGCCTAGGCAGAGCAAAGGACCTGAGGGCAGAACCTAGATTGCCTTGTTTGAGGAATAAGGGGAAGGCCACTGTGGCTGGTTGTAATAAGCCAGGGCTAGGGTGGGAGATGACATCTAAAGGTAGCAGTGACCAGAACCTGAAGGCCCTGTGGGTCTGCATAAGGACTTTGTTATTCTTTTTTTTTTTATTGAAGTATAGTTGATTTACAATGTTATGTTAATTTCTGCTGTACAGCAAAGTGATTCAGTTATACACACACACACACACACACACACACACACACACACACACACACACACACACATATATATATATATATATATATATATATATATATACACATTCTTTTTCATATTCTTTTCCATTATGGTTTATCACAGGATACTGGTTATAGTTCCCTGTGCTATAAGTAGGACCTTGTTGTTTATCCATCCTATATGTAATAGTTTTCATCTGCTAATCTCAAACTCCAAATCCTTCCCTCTCCCACCCCCTCTCCCTTGGCAATCACAAGTCTGTTCTCTATGTGTGTAGTCTGTTTCTGTTTCGTGGATAGGTTCATTTATGTCATATTTTAGATTCCACATATAAATGGTATCAGATGGTATTTAGCACTTTGTTATTCTTAATGAATGAGGAAGACATTGGAAAGCCTGAGCCGAGGTGTGACATGTTCAGATCTGTGTTCTTAAAAGATTACGTTGGCCATTCTGTTGAAAATAAACTGAAGGAAAGCAAGGGCAGAAACAAGACCAGGTAGGGGAATCGTGTCATAATTCAGGGCAAGAGAAGATGGTGGCTTGAGAAAAGGCAGTGATGGGGGACCTATTGAGAAGATCTGATGTCTGGATAGAGTCAACTGGGTTTATGAGGTGGGTGGAAGATGAGAAGCATAAGAAAAAGAGTGGAGTCAGGTGACATCAAGGGTTTTGACCTAAGCAACTTCAAGAATGGGGAACAATGGTGGGGGATAATGGAAATCTATCAGAGGAAAGATTAGTATTTCCATTTTGGACACATCAACTTTGAGATATCTCTTTGTATAAAAATTTTTAGGTGGAAGTGCTGGAGATACAAGATTGAAGTTCAGGGCAAGAGATGGCAGGTCCAGGTCCATAGATAAATCTATGTCTTTACCACATATAGATGCATAAGACACAGGTTAGCAAACTGTAGCCTGTGGACCAACTCTGGCCTGTTGCCATTTTATTCAAACACAGTCATGCCCATTTGTTTACATTGTTTATGGTTGCGTCCCTGCTACAATACCAAAGGTGGTGAGTAATTGCAACCAAGACCACATGGCCTCAAAGCCTTAAATATTTTCTACCTGGACCTTTGCAGAAAATGTTTGTAAAATCACCAAGGGAATGGGTGTAGATAAGTAGGAAAAGGACACAAAGATATATACTCGAAGTACTGCTCTAAGGAGGAGTAAGAGGGGAGGAGGTGAGAGTGGAGGTGAGACCACGGAGTAGACAGTGAGATAGGAGGAAATCCAGGAGAGGTTGTTATTCTGGAAGCTACTTGAAACAAAAATCTATCAAAGGAAGACATGATCAATGCTGTGAGATGCTTCTGAGGGCCAGGGACTGGCCACTGGATTTAACAAAGTAGAAGTTATTGGTCTCCTGGATGAAGCAAGTTTCTGTGGAGTGTAAAAGCATGATTCCAGGGAGTCCAGGAGACAATGAGAGAAGTGGAATTAGAGACAGCAAATACAGAAGTTTGGTTATAAATGGAAGCAGAGAAATGGGGCATAAGTCATTGGAGGAAGAATCATAAGGAGAAATTCCGGTCCCGCCATGATGAGGCATCCTTTTTATGCTGAGGAGAACCATTGCACGAAAGGCTAAACACTGACAATGCAAAAAAGATGGAATAATTGTTGGAGGAATCTCTTTGACCCGGGGAGAGATGGCAGGTCCAGTGCATGCGTGGAGAAGTTGCCCTTGGGCTCACAGTTCATTCATATAGTGAGGAAGGGGAAGCACAGGTTGTTTGAACAGGTGTAGACCAGTCGGTGGTCTGGGTGGGAGCTTGTGGAAATTCTCTTCTGGTTGCATCTATGCTCTTCGATGAATTTGGCAGCAGGGACATCTGCTCGAAGTGAGGATTTAAAAGAAAGTGCCAGAATTTTTGAGAAAGAAGAGCAAGCATGAAAAAAATGTATAGAAGGTTGTGAGAGTGAATGGGTTTGGAATGCAGCAGGTTTGCTGAGGGTGGTTCAGACCACTTGAGGTAGTGGTCAATGGCTTCTAAGTGAAAGCAGCCAACATCATTTGCTTTCCCCTGTCTGTGTTCGGGGCTTGATGGAGGAGAGACAGAAGGGAGAGTTTGTTTTAACTGGGATTGGAGTTTTGTCAGGTGAGTAAAATAAAGAAGAGAGGAATAAGGAAGTTGGAAAAAAATCAAAGGCAAGATTTTAATCTGATTAGATTTTTACTTTACTTTTGATGATAATTGCATTCCTCAACACTTTTCTTGTTTTCTTGTTTTTTTTGAAAAAATATCTCCTCAGGTTTCTCAGCAGAAAGTTGTCCCAGGAGAAAGCCTGTAACTGTAGTTTTTTCCCCAGCTTTATTGAGATATAATTGGCATATTACATTGGGCAAATTTAAGGTGTTCATTGTGTTGATCTGATATACTTATATATTGCAAAATGATTAGGTTCGCTCACCTAATAGGTTGGCTAACACCTCCATCACGTCACATGATGCCACCATTTCTTTTTTGTGATGAGAACATTAAAGATCTACTCTCTTAGCAATTTTGAAGCATAGAATACAGTATTATTAACTTTAATCACCATGTTGTACATTAGATCCCCAGAACTTATTCATCTTATAACTGGCAGCTTGTACTCTTTGACCAACACTGTGCAGTTTTATAAACTGTAGTAGTAATTTAAGTTTTTATCTTTAGAGTAAGTGTATTGTCTCATAAGCTTAACTAGTTATTTCTAAAGGTTATTCTATATGCATTGTAGATTATTTGGTTCAGTCCAGTTTCAAGTATTAGAGGTCCTTTACTTTATTGTAACTCACATTGCAAGACTTTTTCATGTAGCCTGTTCCTTTTCTGATGTCCAAATCAGCACCGAGTCAAGCCTGCTAATTCTGAAAAATTATGACTCTGAGGAGGTTACATAACATTTGAGGAAATATATTTATAGTAAAGTCATAGTCATGAACTACTAGCAGGAAATTATAATATTTTTTGAGGTTGCAAGCAGGAAAAGTTTTAGACCCTTTGTCCCAAAAAAGGGAGTTTATAGACCTGAAATATCTAAGGGTGTCTGTCTTGCCTACAAATGGGGACGCTAGTGTCTGCCAAGAGATGGTAACTTCCATTTCACAAGTATGTTTGGAAAGAAGGTTTTTACAGTGCTGTTGTAAATAAGTTTCAAAATCTAAAGTACATTGAAAATATTAAAAGATAATAACACCATTATGCGTTGTTACTTTGCCATTTATTCTCTTTCAACAGCTTTATAAAAAGCTCAATACTCATGTTGCCTTAATTGGGATGGAAATCTGGAATGACAAGGATAAGATAAAGATATCCCCCAATGCAAGCCTCACCTTGGAAAATTTTGCTAAATGGAGGGGGGGTGTCCTCCTAAGAAGAAAGCGTCATGATGTTGCTCAGTTAATCACGTATGTATAGATTTTCCCCTTTGTATGTTCTGTGGTATTTGCCATAGACATTTTACAAAGCCTTGGCAAAGCAAATGGTATCTCAGGTTACAGGTTTACACATAGAGCATTAAAGTTTAAAAAGTATTCATTTGGATCGTATGTTGCATGTACTCTTACTTTTGTTCCCACTATTTCTTTTTCTTTTTTTCTTTTTTTTTAAGAGAGAGGCTAGTAAGTGAGCAATGATTCATAACAAGCTTGTTTGTTTGATTGTGTAGAACAGAAAGGAAAGGCAGGTTTAGATAATGGCAAGAGGGATTTAGATTCAATGTTTTAAAAGAATGGATTAGCTTTATGCACCAGTCAGGACAAACTTCTAGGACAGAAGGAAAATTGAACATGATATTCTAATCCCATACTTCTACCATCCTGCCAAAATGACTAATTAGTGACTAATTTAAAAAATAGGGGAAATAAATCCAACAGCTATACATGACACAAGACTGCTAAGCATATGCCTCAAGACAGTTCTGCTGGATGGTTTGCAGCTGGAATCAGTTTGCAACAAAGAGTGATTTAAAATTACTTGAGTTTCACTACCTAAGAAAACAGTGGGTGTCATGGGAAATAAGTGGACTAGGTCCTGTCAGAATTAATTGATATTCTGTGCTGGTTATCTATGACTGCATGATGCATCAGCCCACAACTTCCAGACTTAAAATAAGTCTTCTTCATTTATATGTCCAGTGACTTGCCTGGGGTGCTGGTTGGTCATCTCTTTGCATATACAGCTTTTCATGTGGCTAACTTGGACTTCCTCCAATATGGCAGTCTCAGGTTTCTGGAAATCTTAACAAGGTGACTAGCTTTCCCCAGAAGAAGCATTCTAAGAGGCCCAGGAGAAAACTTCAAGGCTTGTTATGACTCAGTCTCAGAAATCACACATCACTTCTGGTGTATTCTGTTGGTCAAGAACAAGTCGTAGACCTATCCAGTTTCAGGGAAGGTGCTACACAGGCTATGAATATCGCAAGGCTGGCTCACTGGGTTATCTCTGAAGGCTAGCTGCCGCAGTTCCTTAATTTGGAAAGAGGTGTTCCAGACTCAGGGGCCCACCACAAGACATAGCTCATTTTGGGGAGCGGTTTGGTGATTTTCCAGGGTCTCGAAGGTAGTGAGGAGTAAGGGAATTCAACTCTTACCAGACTGGTCCCAGGACAAAGCCAAAATTGTAGTTGAATCCAGTATTGTGAAGTAATAGGGTAGAGAAATATAAATTATAGACAAGATGACAGATGTATAGATAAAAAATAGTAATCCAGTATCAAGAGTAGATTTCCTGAATAGACCAGAATAAACAGGATAAAAGAACTAAAAAGATAAGGATGGAAGGAAATAATTGTCCTTTCATGTGTAAATTGAAAGCCTTACCATTTACCTGACAAATTAACAAAAGATACCCATACCTGGGCATAACCGGGTATGAATCTTAGAGTCCAAATACACTCTATCTACTGAAAAGAGAAACCAAAATAGTTAATCCCATAATAGAGGAAGATTTTATTTTTTTATAAATGAGCTAGTAGTAAGAATTAAATCCACAAAAATGTAGACTTAAGTATAATTTTACAATATAATTTTAAAAGAGAATATAAATGCCATAAATCTTTAAAATATCATGTATGATACAAAATATCATTTCAGAATAACAGATATTGAAAACTCCATAGGGAATGGAAAGTGGCAGGAAGTTCTCTAATTTCCTCATTTTTCATGGCAAAATGTGTACTTGCCATTCTTCATGTTGATAAGCTGGAAAATATAGGTTCAACTTTTTATGTAAATGCACCTATAAGGGAATTTTTAAAATGATGCATACTTGCAAATTTCTAGATGCAAATCAGGGTCAGATTCTTAACAGACAATAATAACAGAATAATAATAACCAAAAAAGCACATGGAATTATTAAAAATTGAAAGAAAAAATGAAACAAAACCAAAATAGAAATTAAAATTACTAAAGACCAAATATATCATCTATGTAAGTAAATGCAAGTTGTTCAGATGTCTCTCCAATAGGACAAATATTGCAAATGCATAAATGCTTCAATAACACAAATACTTATAGAATGAGCCCAAACTTAAATCAAGCTACAGCTAAAACAGTGCAAAAATAAAAGTAAACGTATATAAAAATACATGAGGAGAATATAAATTAAAGCGAGACATGTTTCATCTTAATTTATATATTTATATAGATTTATACATACATATGTACATATAAAGCAAAACATGTTAGAAAAAAAATCCCCCTTTATTTCCTGACAAGAGATGAATTCCACAATGAAAAATATAAGAATCATGAGTAAGAGATATAAAATATTAAAGTGATTACTCCCAGATGCTTGCATTTAGGTGGTATGAAAACCATCATATTTTAAAAAATGCCTTCTGCAAACTCAAACGCTGAAGGAAATATTTGAGTGATGATTTGCGATGTGAGTTTCTCTGTTAATTAGTTAGGGTTCTGGATGAATTGTCTATAGAAAATATACTTAGAGTCATAAGCTTTATCAATTTCTCTCTTTTTCGCAGGGCAAGTGAATTTTCTGGAACAACTGTGGGCCTTGCTTTCACGTCTACAATGTGCTCTCCGTATCATTCTGTTGGCATTGTTCAGGTTTGTTTAAACTGTTGGTTCTACAGCTCAAGCCTGTCAAATGCTGTTCTGCTCCATCTATTGAGAAGGTCATGTAGTTTTTCTCCTTTGGTCCTTTGGCATGGTAAAAAACAGTGACTGAATTTCAAATGTTGAATCAATCTTGCATATCCAGTATAAACCCAACATGGTCATAATGTATTATTTGTATATATGCTGGAGTCAACATGATAACATATGTTGAGGATTTTTGCATCTATATTCATGAGGGATATTAGTCTGTAGTTATCTTATCCTGTAATGTGTTTTTCAGGTTTTGTTATTAGAGCAAATATCAGGGTAAAGCTGGCCACATAAAATGATGTGCTCCCAACTCTTCGATTTTCTGGAATATTTGAGTAAAATTAGTATTATTCTTTCCTGAAATGTTCAGTATAATTCACCAGTAAAACCATATGGGTCTGGCATTTCTTTGTGGAAAATTTTTAAACTACATTTTCAATTTCTTCAATAGATATTGGACTTCTCAGGTTATTTATCTCTTCTTGCGTGAGCCTTGGTAGTTTGTGTCTTCAAGGAAAGTTGTCCATTTCATTTAAGTTGGCATATATTTGTCGATGATATTCCTTTACTATTCTTTTAATATCTGTAGGATTTGTAGTGATTTTCCCTCTATCATTCATGATATTAGTAATTTGTGGGGGTTTTTTTCCCCATGATCAGTCTGGCCAAAGGTATATCAATTTTATTGATCTCACGGAAACAGTTTTTGCTTTACTGAGGCTTTCCTAGTTTCAATTTCATTGATTTCCACTCTTCTCTTGATTATTGATTTTTTTCTGCATTCTCTGCATTTAATTTGTTACTCTTTTTCTAGTTACTTAAGGAAGAATTTTAGATTGTGAATTTGAGGGTTTTCTTCTTTTCACATATAATCATTTAGGAGTTAGCAGTTAGGAGTTAGGGCTTCAACATATGAATTAGTGGGCAGGACACAATTTAGTTCATAGGAGTCTGGGAATATACTTTGTAGAATTTTGATATTTTAAATTTTTTTGAGGTTTGTTCTTGGTCATTACCCCATATGAACTTCAAAAAGAATGTGTCCTGCTGTTGTTGGAGTGTTCTGTAATTGTCAATTATGTCAAGTTGACTTATAGTGTTGTTCAGTTCTTTTGAATCGTTTATGGAGAGAGTGTTCAAGTACCCAAGCAGAACTGTAGATGTGTCTGTTTCTTCTTTCAATTCTATAAGTTTCACTTCATGTATTTTGAATCTCTATTGTAAAGTGAATACACAGAGTTGTCATGTCTTGTTGGAGAACTGATCCATTTATCATATTATGTCCCTCTATTTCCCTGAAATATTCCTATTCTGAAGTCTACTTTGTTCAAATTCAGTATAATCACTCCAATACTTTGTGGCTATAGTGTACTTGATACAACCTCTTCCTTACTTTTATTTTTAGCATATGTATTTCTTTACATTTAAAGAAGGTTTCTGCTAGACAGTATATACTTGGATTTTATTTTTTATCTAATCTGACAATCTCTGTCTTTTATTTGGTATGTTTAAATAATTTATATGTAATATCATTATTGATATTGTTGGATTAAAATCTTTCATTTTGCTAGATGTTTCCTATGCCATCTCTTCTATTTTTTTCTGCCTTTTTAGGATTGAGTACATAAAAAAAAATTTCATTTATCTCCATTATTAGCTTTTTATTGATTTGTTTCTTTTTAATGGTTACCCTGGGGTTTATTATACATCTCTGCTTGTATGTTTTACCTTGAAATGGTATTAACTGGTTCACATATAGTATAAGGACTTTACAAGGGAGCACCTCTAATTACTCCCTTCCATCCTTTGTGCTATTTTTATCAAATGTTTAACTTCGCATGTACTATAAATACAATATACATTGTTACTAATTTTTCTTTAAAAGTCATCTTGCCGTGCAATTTGAAATGAGAAAAAATTAGTTTTCCATTTATCTTATCTTTACTGGTGCTTATTTTTGGTTACATTACCAACATTCTTCATTTCTTTGCAGAGAGAAAATTTTCTATCTGGCATAATAATATTTCTTCTTCCATAAGAATTTTTTAAAAATATTTCTTATAATACTAGTCTCCTGTCCATGAATTCTTTCCATTTTTTTAAGAGGATGACCTTATCTCTCTTTCCTTTTTGTATATATATTTCACTGGGTTTACAATTCTGGGTGGATAGCATTTTTCTTTCAGCACTTTTAGTGATTTCACTGTCTGCTGGAGTTCCTAACGAGAAATCTGCTGTAACTTTACCTTTGTTCCTCTCTAATGTGTGTGGGTTTCTTTTTTTTTTTCTGATTTTAAGATTTTTCCTTTGTCCTTAATTTCTTCAATTTG
This sequence comes from Balaenoptera musculus, assembly GCF_009873245.2. Classification (NCBI taxonomy): domain Eukaryota; kingdom Metazoa; phylum Chordata; class Mammalia; order Artiodactyla; family Balaenopteridae; genus Balaenoptera; species Balaenoptera musculus. The sequence goes on along the minus strand of NC_045790.1, from coordinate 14,076,365 downwards.
ATTATAATTATAATTATGTTATAACTAAGGGGTTTTTGTGGGGAGAGGTAATTATCCTACTTAGTGTTCCTTTGTCCTGGGGCTTGGTATTTGTGATTAATTTTGGAAAATTTTAGGCCATTATGTCTTCAAATATTTCTTCGACTCCATTCTCATCTCATATAAGTAATTGAACATATATGTACGATCATTCTATATTACCCCACAAAACTTGTATCTCCATTGTTTGTTTCATTTTGTTTGGTTTTTCCTTTGTATCATTTTTTTCACTTCGTGTTACCATTTGGGTAATTTCTGTTGAAATATTAAATCCACTGATTCCTTCCTCAGTTATTCCGGATCTACTGTTAAGCCTATGGAAGGCATTATTCATCTCTGTTACTGTCTTTTTCAATTCTAGTGTTTCCATTTGATTCTCTCTTATGGTGTCCAACTCTCTGCTGAAATTTTCCATCCAGTCTTATATGATAGTCATCTTTTCCACTGGAGCTTTTAACACATTAATCATAGTTATTTTAAAGTGCCTCTCCGAAAGCACTAATAATCTGAGTCTGGTTCTGTTGATTGGCAGGGTATTGTTTTTTCTTGGTTTTTTTTTTTGGATGCCTTATTATTTTTTGTTGAAAGTTAGGCATCTCGTGAAAGGCAATAGTCTGAGGTAAATAATTTTTTTTTTTTTTTTTTGGCCTGGAAATGATCACTTCTTTCCTTCTTCTAGGACTTCAGTGTGAGGATTTGACTCAATCTAGCAGGAGTTGAGCTGGGTTCGGGATTTTTTGGTTGGTATGGCCATCCTCAGTACATCACAGATGTTACATTCCTTTCACATTACTTTGTGTTTAGAATGAAGGATGGTTTGCCAGAGTTTTTCTCACTGTGTGTTCCACACTCGTCTTTAGGGCTTTACTGCACCTCACAGGGAGTCTCTTTAAGCTGTTATCTATCTCCCATCAATAGGTTGTTGTTACTTGTTACTGGATGATTGTTGGACTTTTGGTGGGAGGAGGGCATTCCCTTCTGTTCTCATTAAGCTCAGTCTTAGGCAAGTCCTGCATCTCTTAGTTTCTGGCGTGGGTCCTTCTAGTGATCCTGTCCCACTGCCAGATGGTAGTGACGTCTAGTGATGTAAACCCAGCAGGCATTCCTGCCCCTTCTGCCCCTCCCCTCCAGTGGTAGAGGTTTTTTGGTTTTGGGGGGGGTTTTTCCCTTTCTTTTTCTTTTTCACAGTTGCATTGAGACTTCACCAGTGCCTTGAGGGTGACAAGATTTGTTGCCCTTCTCTCAGAAGTTTAAGACCTTAGTTAGGGCTAGGACTAGAGTAAGCCAAGTGAGGCACTTAGCTCACCCTGGTGCTGGTCATGTTTGCTCCATTACAGGGATAAGGGAGAAGGATCGTGAAGGGGTTTCATGACTTTGCTACTGCTGTTCTGCTCCCCCAGGTCAATACCATGATGGAGGATTTCCCAGAACTCTCACTTAGTGACGTCATGTGGAGAAAAATCTGTGAATAGGTGGGAATTCCTCTTATGTCTGAATTCCTCACATTTTGCATATTCTTTTGCTATTCCACAATCAACATTTATCAGTTTTTGGGGGGTTTTTTTGGTGTTTTCACCACACTTTTTTTTTTTTTAATAGATCTTTATTGGAGTATAACTGCTTCACAATATTGCACTAGCCTCTGTCACAAAACAAAGTGAATCAGCCACATGCACACATACATCCCCATATCTCCTCCCTCTTGAGCCTCCCTCCCACCCTCCCTATCCCACCCCTCTAGGTCATTGCAAAGCACTGAGCTGATCTCCCTGTGCTATGCTGCTGCTTCCCACTAGGTGACAATTTTACATTTGGTAGTGTATATATGTCAGTGCTACTCTCACTTCGCATCAGTTTTTAATGTTTTGTATGAGTTATCACTGGCATCTGGTAGTGTCTGCCCCAGGTAAACAGAAGTTCATGTCCATCTCTCCCACTAGGTGCCAGCCTGTCTTTCTTTAGATTTCAGCCTTGTTGCCTTGTGACCTCAGCTCTAGGATTGGTTCTAGAAAATTGTGAATCTGACTACAATAAATTTGGGTGTGATGCTCTGTCCAGCTTTCTATTATCTGGTGATGGGAAACAGGGGTCAGGGAATTCTCATCTGACTTTGTCTAATTTCAGTTTTCAGCAGGCCCTGGGTCTCAGCAGTTAGGCTTTCTCAGTGATCCTGCATCCTTTCAATGGCAGCAAAACTCTGCTTTCTGACTTTTGCACTTTTGCAGATCATTCCTGGAAAAGAGTTTCCTGGCCCTCCTGCAATGGCAGAAAACCTCAATTGATATCAATATAGGATCCTAGGCTCAGGATTTTGGTCTGCCCCTCTCTCTTAGGAGCAGAGGTTTTTGTAGTTTTGTGGGGTGTGTGTGTGTGTGTGTGTGTGTGTGTGTGTGTGTGTGTGTGTGTGTGTGTTAAACTCGTGCCCTATCTGTAACAGGTCTTCAGTTCTGCTATAGGTTGTTGCTACTTCTCCCGTCAGTGAATATGTATATATCTCTCCAATATATCTTATGAGTCTGGGTTTGTGATAGGCTTCCTATGACAAATAGAGGAAGTAAAATATGTATTTTAAAACTTGGAAGTGCCTACCATAAAATTGGAAGAGAAACTAGCCTACTTAAAGCAATAGTTAATAATATATGATAGTAACATCCATAAGATGTTATGGAAAAAACCTGAACAAACTTTTTGGCCAACCCAATAGACTTAAAACTGCAGTAGGAATCCAGAGGAGAGGATTGTTGATGAAGAGTAATGTGGTCAGGAAAAGTTGCATTAAGATGAACCTCAAAGCATGGATTGGATTTAAGGGGAAGAGAGGATGGAGGTAATTCCAGTAGAAAAAACCATTTAAGTTTTGAAAATAATTATTTAAAGGAAGGTACCCTAAATTTGAAGGAACCTCAAATAAGGCAATCTGGAAAGTGTCTATTTAAACACATTTCTTTTTTTCTTAAATTGGTTGGTTTGTTTTTGTCCCCACTGAAGACACTCCATTTTAATAGATAGTAAGGTTACCAGGTTCATCTCAACAGGATGAAACAATATTGTGAGTGGTAGGTATTAACTTCCTGTCTCACGTAAGTGTTCCTTGTTTGCCAGCCTTGTACTGTGCCTGATGGACTTCTCTATTTTGTTCTTTGAAATGAAGTACATAAGGGAATCAGTTTTCTGTGGGTGGGTTTTATTGGCAGATTCCTGTATCCCTACTGGGAAATTACAACCAGCAATGATTCTTTAGTGTTGTTTTATTGCTTCTGGATAACTTGGAGGCCCTGGTCCAACACCTTTAATCAGAAACTATCTGGTAATGAAGTTGGCTACTAGCTGAACTTCATGCAATAAGGCAAGTCTGGAGTTGACTGATGTCTAGTCTTGGCAGTAGTAGATTTGAAAAAGATACCAGTGGTTCTAAAGTTCTAGGTTCATGAGCACTTCTAGATCCCTATGAACTAAATACATTAAAGACCTCCAATTATTGATAAATTGGAAAGAATTTGAAAAACAATCCGAATGTGAGGGGGGAGGTAAATCAGTTTTTAAAAATTCTAACTTCTTATTATTGTTGAAAAAAAGTTGTCATTATCCATCATGGCAGGAAATAACAAAAATTTTCATTATAGGGACCCATTGACAAGAACAGAGAGTAGGCTGTATGCCTTGCGATGGGGATTCAGTACCAAAGGGGTGTGTGTGTGTTGGGGGGGGAGAGACAGCAAGAGATACAGAGACAGAGAGACATAAGGGCAGAGAAAGTCAGGGTGAGAGGCAGGAGAGAAGGGAAGAGAAGGAGAGAGGGGAAGAGATGGGTAAGGTGAGGAGACTGAAGCTAAAATCAGACTCTCTACTCCACTTGACTACAGTGAAAATACTTATTATGTCCTGAGTGATAAGTCAATTTGCAAACCAGAGGATCTGTCTCCCTATTCTCATCCTCAGGACCACAGTCACAACATGCTTAGCGTTGCAGGGACCATGGCCCATGAAATGGGCCATAACTTCGGAATGTTTCATGACACCTATGCTTGCAAGTGCCCTTCTACAGTATGTGTGATGGACAGAGCACTAAGGTGAGCCTTTCTGGGAAGATGCTATTTATTCATGTTTTGGGTTCACTCTGGGCTGTCATCTTCAGTGACATGTTCAAACTTTCAAATTATTAAATAGCAGTATCAGGACAAAATCATGGAGGTGTATCTATACCAAACTACCTTGTACCTCATCTATGTGTAATGTTTTTCATTAACTGAGACATTGTTTAAACATACTGTCTCTTTGCTGTTGGGGTGATGTGTCACTTTATCCTCATCTTAGCTACACAAGATCTGGGTTCAGAAAATCATTAGCATTTATCACATTTTCAGTGAATTCAGATTGGGTGGTGGTAATGGAGAAGTTTTAGAAGAAAAATGTAATTAAAGAAGAATGATTAGAACACTTCCTAACACCATACACAAAAGTAAACTCAAAATGGATTAAAGACCTAAAGGTAAGGCTGGATACTATAAAACTCTTAGAGGAAAACATAGGCAGAACACTCTTTGACATAAACCACAGCAAGATCTTTTTCAATCCATCTCCTAGAGTAATGAAAATAAAAACAAAAATAAACAAATGGGACCTAATTAAACTTAAAAGGTTTTGCACAGCAAAGGAAACCATAAACAAAACAAAAATACAACCCTCAGAATGGGAGAATATATTTGCAAATGAAGCAACTGACAAGGGATTAATCTCCAAAAATATACAAACAGCTCATGCAGCTCAATATCAAAAAAACAAACAAACCAATCAAAAAATGAGAAGATCTAATTAGACATTTTTCCAAAGAAGACATACAGATGACTAAAAAGCACATGAAAAGATGCTAAACATCATTAATTATTAGAGAAATGCAAATCAAAACTACAATAAGGTATCAACTCACATGGGTCAGAATGGCCATCATCACAAAATCTACAAACAATAAATGCTGGAGAGGGTGTGGAGAAAAGGGAACCCGCCTACACTGTTGGTGGGAATGTAAATTGGTACAGCCACTATGGAGAACAGTATGGAGGTTCCTTAAAACACTAAAAATAGAGTTACCATATAATCCCACTCCTGGGCATATATCCAGAGAAAACCATAATTCGAAAAGATACATGCACCACAATGTTTATTGCAGCATTATTTACGATAGCCAGGACATGGAAGCAACCTAAATGTCCATCAACAGAGGAATGGATAAAGAAGATGTGTTATATATATACAAAGGAATATTACTCAGCCATAAGAAAGAATGAAATAATGCCATTTGCAGCAACATGGATGGACCTAGAGATTGTCATACAGAGTGAACTAAGTCAGACAGAGAAAGATAAATATATGATACCACTTATATGTGGAATCTAAAAAAGGGTACAAATGAACTTAGCTACAAAACAGAAATAGAGTTACAGATGTAGAAAACAAACTAATGGTTACCAGGGTGTAAAGGGAGGGCAGATAAACTGGGAGACTGGGATTGACATATACACACTACTAGATATAAAATAGATAACTAATAAGGACCTACTGTGTCACGCAAGGAACTCTATTAAATACTCTGTAATGGCCTATATGGGAAAATAATCTAAAAAGAGTGGATTTATGTATATGTATAACTGATTCACTTTGCTGTATACGCGAAACTAACACAACATTGTAAAGCAACTATACTCTAATAAAAATTTTTTTTAAAAAAGAAGAATGTTCTCACAGGAAGATGATGAGAGTCTTTGAAAAGAGATTACACATTCCTGCCACACCTTAGGCAAAACTGCCCTGGAATTTTATTTTTAAGAACCCCACAATCCCTTTTATGTGTTCATTTCCTCTCCCAGCTCATTCAAGCTAGGGTTAGTCTCCCATGCCCTGCCACAAAATAGCATACGGCTGCATGCCAGTTACATATCTTATGCTATCTCTCACAGATATTACTGCATTTTTAAAAATTTTTTAAAATTTTATTTAAGTATAGTTGATTTACAATGTTGTGTTAATTTCTTCCGTACAGCAAAGTGACTCAGATAGATAGACATATATATTTTTTTCATATTCTTTTCCATTATGGTTTATCACAGGATATTGAATATAGTTCCCTGCGCTATACAGTATGACCTTGCTGTTTATCCATCCTATGTATAATAGTTTGCCTCTGCTAATCCCAAACTCCCATTCCTTCCCTCCCCCCTACTCCCCTTGGCTACTGCTTTTTTAACCTCATTGTTATTTGTGGAATGAAGAGAGGCTGTCAATAGAAATCCCTCTGAAGGAAAATGAATTCTTAAACATGTAAGTAAATATAATTTTAGTGCCTTTAGGACTTCAAAACCAAAATGACCGAAGGCTGAATGAGATTATCTGGATAAATTAGAAGGGTTTTTAGTTTATTAAACAGCAGCCTGGATGCTCTATTTTGAGATGTGACCATGCTTGCCTTGCTCATTAAGCCGGAGGTGTTTACACCTGCCCGGGTGGGCTAATTCAGGCGCAAAAATAAGAGCTCATGATTTAGCAGTTGGTGAGTGTATTCCCTGTGATCTTTTGGGTCACGTTTTGAGCGTATCACACCCAATGTCTGATATTTCTCCTTATCTGCTCAGCGTGACTGTATTCCATTTTCTTTTTCCTTACCTTTACAGCTTCTACATACCTACGGACTTCAGTTCCTGCAGCCGTGTCAGCTATGAAAAATTCTTGGAAGATAAATTATACAATTGCCTCTTTAACGTTCCGCTGCCTACAGATATCATATCCACCCCGATCTGTGGGAACCAGTTGATAGAAATGGGAGAAGACTGTGACTGTGGGACCCCCGAGGTACCACCAAGTTCTTTCTAAAATGATCTACTTTGTTTTTCAATTGCTGAGAGATAAACTATCAAAGAATGTGCAGTTCACTAAAAAAATCACACTTCTTGTAATTTTGTAAATGTTTGTTTGTAGACATTTGTCAGGCCAACTTTGGGACTCAGGACTTGTTACCATTCGAAGTGCCTGGCTTGGTCCCATCCTCTTGACAGGGCAGCCAGGATTCTGAATGGGACCTTTGCCCCCATCTTATTAACACCTAATGCGAGTACCAGGCCAAGCTCTCAGGGGGTCGGCTTTTCAGTAACTTCAAAATAGGATTACACATTTATCCATTCTGTGAGAAAAAGGAATCTTTCCCAGATGATGTTTGTTTGAATAAGCGCAAGAGTTTTAACCCTAAAAATTGGTAACTGAAAATATCTCACTCTGAGGTTCCCAAAGTAGGAGTTTCTCCAAAGCCTTGTGCAGATGCCTGATTTCTCAGAAGCAAGGTGGGGAGAACAAGACAAAGTATACTGCTTTACAGAGAGCTGAATTAAATGTCAAACTTGAATAAAGAACTATATTTTTAGATTTTCAGTACATGCTCTAGAGATTAAGTTTACTGCTGCATAGATAAAAAATTGATGAGCTGAACTAATTATGTTCTATAACTATTCAGAGGAATTTGATTTTCAAAAACTGTCCCTTTCTTTTGTTTTCTCTCATATTTCACCAAAAATAGACCATGTTCAGTATTACTATGGGAGATTGGGGGAACTAGAAAAGATATTCAAATAAAAAAATGATATAAGTAGAATTCAGATAAACTCGGTATTTCTAATGTTAAACTTTTTTTTTTAAATTTCCCCCCAAATCATTTCAGACTGTATCAAAGAAAGGTCTGTGTGATGAATAAATTGTATTATGAATTGTGCCGAAATGAGACCAAAAGGTAATCTTGCATTTGCATTTGTTTCTGGTATTTCTTAGGAATGTACCAACGTTTGCTGTGATGCAAAAACATGTAAAATCAAAGCAAATTTTCAATGTGCAGTAGGGAAATGCTGTGAAAAATGCCGGGTAAGATTATTATTTTATTCTATCTTAATAATTATGATTACTCTTTGTATTTTCTGTATTAAAATCTTAGGGATTATGTTAAATGAAATAGGCAAAGTAATATTTTTCTGTCTATAAAATAATGTTACCTACCATCTATCAAGTCCTCACTGAGTATTTTGCGAAGATGGGCTCTTTAATCTTCCAACAGCCCTTTGAAGTGTATATTATTATTTAATTTTGTTTTCGAGGGGACAGAGTCTCAGAACAGATAATGTACAAAATAATACAGCCACTAAATGGCAAAATCCAAGTATGATCAGTTCCAAAGCCAATGCTTTGTTACTCCCACCTGCTATTTCTTCTGATGCCGTGTGACCCTCTTGGACCAAATCCAGTAATTGCTTGCATATCCCTTTTGTCGGCAAAAAATTAATCAGTCGATCTAAGAAAGAAATGGAAAATTTTATTCTAGCCAAACTGAGGATTATAACCGGGGAAGAGCATCTCAGAAAGCTCCAAAAACTGTTGAGCCAGTTAGAAGTCAAAGCACAGTTGTGTAAGTTTTTTGAGACAGAGGGCTGTACGTTAAATGGCATATGATTGATAATTTACACAATCCATATCTAAGCGTCACAATGGTCCCTTACAAGATCAAGAAGGAATGTTATCTTTTAAGGAGTTATCTTGTTGGTGCTGGGAGTATGTTGGTCTTTAAGGTTGAGCAGGTATTTCTGCTGATGGGGAGGTCTGGCAGTGCACGGTGAGGGGAGAGAGGAGGCCAGAGGGCAGAGACAATTTCTTATGTTTAAATTTTCCTTGTCTTGCCATAAAATATGAATTTTATTTCACACTTTAATATGGTGTAGTGGAAAGCTTTTAATTTTAATAATATAGGGGTTCCTCTGTCTTCAACCTTTGAAGTCACTTCCGGGTGAAATTCTTAGAAAAAAGACATAAGATGAGTATGCCATGTCATTTTCTCTGGGGGGCTTTTTTGACTTTCTCTTCCAGCTAGAGTTCAGCATGTTACATTCTACTGTTGCAGAGAATTCTCTGTTATGATTATTTGTTTATGTGTCTTCTTAGTTAGACTGATTCTTAATGTCTGGAGTCTGATTCATGCTCACCTAACACAGAATTGTGTTCATTTTAAAAGCCCAATAACCATCTGCAAAAGGAATGTGCAGATGGCATGCCAGGTTATAGGCAGTGTTTGAGATAGGTTTTTTTTTGTTTGTTTCTTTTTTCTTTCTTTTTTTAATGTTGGAGGGAGAGGAAAGAAATAAAGGAGGCCAAAATGAAGAAAATTTGAGAACTTAAGCAGTATTCAACAAGTGTTTATTAAGTCTTGTTTGTTAGAGATTATGGGTGATAAAGAAAACTAGTATTTGACTTCAAAAATCTTGCTATTTTTTTAGGGTGATGATATACATAACTAAAACAGATGAAAATATGTTACATGATTAAATGCTTGGGTAGATATTATAATGACAGATGGCCATTATATGGGTAATAGTTTCCACATATATTTTCACTTAATGTTCATATGACCTTATAAAGTTAGTATTGGATCGGGAAATGGATTTTCAGAGAGATTAAATCCATTTGCTAAGGGTACACATCTAGCCACTGGCAGAGCCAAGATTCAAACCTGTATCTTTCAAATCCAAATTCAGGGCTCTTTTCCTACCACATGTAGAAAAGATGAACAGTGATTTGCATTGAAGAGGTCAGAGGAGACTTCATGGAAAATGAGGCTTTCAGTTAGTCTGGAAAGTAGTGAGTAGATTTTAGATAAATAGAAAGAAAAAATTCCAAGTGAGCAGGCAAGGAGAAAGAAGAAAGAAAAGAAGATATAAGCATGGTTTGTGTGACATCTGGTAAGAAAGCTAGTCTGACTGGAGTAGGGGGGGGCTTGAATTTGGAGGGTCTCATATGCTCTGATGAAAATTTGGATTTTTAAAAAAATATTTATTTATTTATTTGGCTGTGCTGGATCTTCGTTTTGGCACATTCTGTCACCAGCGTAAAGATATGGAAAGTCTTTTGATGATATGAGAGCATGCCTTCTCATTTCAACTAGAGAAGGTATGCTTCCAATATCCACAGAGACCTCTTCAGATTTGTACAAATGGCAGAATTTCTTTTCCTAAGGTTTCTCTGAGCTCATAAGAGCAAGACTCGCAATAATAGATTGCAATGGAATTAACACATGAAATGAATATTTGGTTGTTTCCTCCTTCTGATAAATCATTCCATAGAAAGACGTCAGTTGAAAAGAAATATCTGACCATACAATAAAAGGAATTAAGGATTAGGAAACTCTATGCCTGGGAAAGTCTCAGAGCATGCTGACCTGGGCTTGTAAACTTATCTTCCTTACTATGGAAGATTTACTTCACCAATAAATCTCTGAAGCTGCAGATTTAAATCTCCTTGAAAAGCTTGTCAAAGATGCATTCAGCAAAGGGAGAAATAACTTCCTTCTTTCCATCTAAGATATTGCTCAGTTTTCTTCTGTATTTTTTCATTGTTATTTCTATAACGTTTGCTCTACAAATTCAGAAATATTGATTGCTTAAAGACCCAGGGCTTGGCCAAAGTCAATAGAAGTGACATTATAGGAGATGGCTTTAGCTTATACAATGAAAACGGGAACTAAAATAGAACGATGCTTCTAACTACGTTACCAAACAAAGGCCACAGGGAAAATATTATTTGAATCAATTTGAGACATTAGGGTTAAGTCAGGTGGAAAAAAAGCCTTCTCTCCAATTTTATTTCCCTACAGTTTAAAAAGGCTGGTGAGGTGTGCAGACCAGCAAAAGATGAGTGTGACCTGCTCGAAATGTGTGATGGCAAATCCGGTCTTTGCCCCGATGATCGATTCCAAGTCAATGGCTTCCCTTGCCAAAATGGGAAGGGCTACTGCTTGATGGGGATGTGCCCCACCCTGGAGGAGCAGTGCACCGAGCTATGGGGACCAGGTAGGACGACAAACCCCAGTGATGCTGGCACTGCCTTTGTACATACAAAGGAAAATCGTATCACTCCAAGTGACAGTGTTTAATCATGGCCAAAGTAGCATTCTGTCCCTTTCTTCCATCTTAGAAACTGTGCCACTGCTCAAAATTCTGGATAAGTGGAGAATTTTGGTGCTGCTAGATTTAGCAAATAAAAATAAGGACAGTCCAGTTAAATGTGAATTTCAGATTAACAATTTTTTTGTGTGTGTCAGTATGTCTCATGCAATATTTGAGTTAGACTTATGCTGAAAAAAAGTCTTTGTTTATCTGGAATTTAAATTTAACAGGATGTCCTGTACGTTATCTGGCACCTCTAACCAAAATCCTTCCCAGTTAAGCAGACCCTTGGAATTGTGTGTGTGTGTGTGTGTGTGTGTGTGTGTGTGTGTGTGTGTGTGCATAGGGGTGGAATGCAAAGGAGCAGTGAGGAAAATTGAAACTTCTTAAAAATGTTTATTTTGTCCATAATACCAGAATTTTAGAGGTCATATTCTCTGATTACACCATAAAAAAGAAATTAAAAGTAAAAGCATAACTTAAGAATCTTCAAAAACTTTAAACCCAAATTTAAATTATGCTAAATAACTTGATTAGAAGGGCAATTTTTAAAATATCAATTCTTTGGACTTCCTGGATATGATGTATATTGTGTACATATATTTAATTTTCACACCAATTTCTGCTACATTTCCAGATTCCTACTTAAATGGCTGAAGGACTATTTTTAATAGGGAAAATACATATTCCTAAAAATATTTGAAGAAGGTTATCATATGCTGGAAACTTTCCATAATTCCTGAAAATATACATAAGACAAGATGAAAGAAAGCAACAAAAATCACTGATTGACAATACACCCAGAAAAAAAGAAACCTGGGAAATAAATGAACAGGAACCTAGAAAAAACCCTGAATGAAAGCCTCTGTATCAGACTAGGGTGAGCTGAGACACAATTTGAGGAGAAAGCTTGATACCATTGGCGCATCAGGAAGTGCTCTGATGGTCTGGAATTCGGTTCTGGCTCTCCTCCAGTTTATAGGTAATGCAGATGGACGTGCTAAGTTACAGGTGCAAGCAAAGATGGCTTTGCTGGTTAAAGAACTTGTACTTCCTTGGCTAACTTCAGTACATGGCAGAAACCTGGGGAAAGGGAATCTTCAGCACAGAGATGAAGCTCTGAACATCTCCTTTGTTACTTGGCTATAAATCACTGCGATAAAAACTATTACTTTTCTTCTTTTTGTCTGACCCTTCAATATCGCTTCCCTTACAAATCTGTAACTTTTCTAGTACCTAGACACTGTTTTGTTCATAGTTGTTATTCCCAGTGTATCCTAGCACAGGGCCTGACTTTAGTAAATGTTCCAAGTGATCTATTGAATTAATGTTGAATATATTTATCCGATATTGGAAGAGAGAAGAACTTTTAAATCATATATTTAAAGGTGGCCTTTATAAAAGACCAGAAGAATAGATCTGCCTAAATAAAATTTCAAATTTTACAGTTCACAAGGATCACACATTTATTTTAAATTAGTCTTCAAAATTTGAAAAGTCTTATAACACATATAAGGGGGAAAAATCACTGTCTTTAACCTCCTATAAATCATTTGGAATTCCAAATATTGAAAATGTGACTAAGGAATAAACAGGCAATTCATCATAAAGAAGTACAAGTGTTTAATAAACATTAAAATCATTTTAACTCACAAGCAAGAAGTATGAAATACTATTAATACATCAGCACATGCAATATATGGTAAGAAATATAAATGAAGACAAGTTAATCTTCTACACTTGTTAAATTGCAAAGCTTTGTTACAGTTAATGCTTAGTGTTGGTGAGGATGTGACAAAACACTTAGTTTAATATGCTCTGGTAAGAGTATGAATTAGTACAATCTTTTCACAGAGAATTTGGAAAAATGTATGTGCAACCTAAAAAGAAAATGTGCTCCTTTCCTTAGCAATAGTACCCAGGAATATATTTACAAAGGATTTTCAGCCAGCATTTTCTTTCTGAACCATGTACTACAGACCAGGCACTCTTCTCAGTGGCTCACATATATTAACTCATTTAATTCTCATAATAACGCTATGGGGGTGGTACTATTATAGAATCCTCATTTTTACACAGAGCAAACCAAGAGGTTAAGGCACTTGCCAAAGATCACACAGCTCTTACTTAACGCCTGAGCTCTTAACCACTGTGTTCTGTTGCCCCAGTTGATGGGGATCTGAGGAACATTACATGAGAAATTAAACATGCGATGCTCATCTCTGTGCCTGGCAGAGTAGAAGTTTGACTAAGCACAGCATGTACTTGTCACAGCTGCACCCTCCGGCAGGATAACATTCCAGTATCTGCCTGTGGGCTGCTACTACGATAACTACAGCTCTTCCAGCTAAGTCTTCAATCATCCAGATGTTTCCAAATATTTAGATAGCCATTATTCAAAAATAGGCTATCTAAAAGATTGTTTTAACTCCAGCCATCTCTCTTGATATCAAACCAGTGCAACCTATATTTCCAAGAAGGGTCAAGGGGATGATGCTAAAATTGTATTCCTCATGCTGGTTTTCTGTTTCATGAATCCTTTATGGCACTGAACTATTTATCTCTTTTCTTTTCAACTGTGTGCCTACTGACTATGCCTGGTCCCAGGAACCCAGGTTGCAGATAAGTCATGTTTTAGCAGGAATGAAGGTGGGTCAAGTTATGGGTACTGTCGAAAAGTGGATGACACACGCATTCCCTGTAAAGCAAAGTAAGTGGCCTTGTTATTTGAACCTTCCTGCTCATTTTGACACATTCTGATTTATCCCATTTAAAGAGAAAGTGAATTTGGACATCATTCATTTGATAAACATTCATTGAGTGACTATTATATGCTACATTTTAGGCTAGGCACTGAGTTAAAAAGACAAATAGGGAATGATCCCCTTTTTCCAGTCTCTCATAATGGATGCTTCAAAGGACACCAAGTACAGCTGTTGTTAAATAGAATGAATGTTTGAGACCGAGCATGCAATAGTTAAATGGGCCTGCTTGGAAATTTGCACACTGATTCTCCAGTATACTTTAGATGCTTTTCCATCTAGTGTCTTTCATTATGATTCTAGGGTATAAATATGTATCTACTCAGAGGAATAAGCAATACGATGATTGTACAGTTTTATTTAAACTTGCCATGGCATTCCATAAAGAAAAAATACAGTAAGGGAAAGATTGAAAATTTACCTAAAGAATTTGTTTTCCTTTTTGTATTGATAGTCTGAAAAAAATGATAGAACACCATAAGCAATGAACTTGAGATTTTTCTATATATTTTCCTTCGATTCTGCAATTTTAAGATGACATTTAAAATTCAAATGATAATAGATTAAACTTTATACCTGCTCCAAATTTTACACATACAAACTAATGTGTAACCAGAGATTGAATGAAAAAAATCAGCATTTCTCAAAGTTTTTCTTTTAAAATAACACTAATTTTTCTCAATGATAGATATTACCAAACAAACTATATTTTGGCCAGAAGGTCATCTCTTCGGTAGTCTGAGCCTCAAAGATAATCATACCCTTTGGGCTCTTCTTTACAGGAAATCAGGGAAAATTATGTAAAAGGCAATATGTGTGGGAGAGTGGGGTGGGAGTGTGGCAATATTTAGTCTGAGAGGTCGTGACAGGGAAAAGAGACTAGGGTAACTCCATCTTTCCTCTGTAGAGTGTATACACTCTTGTCCTGTATAACTGTGCGTGAACACTGGATAATTTCTGCAACCAGAGGCACAAGCATTTCATTTCTTCCCACAGGCTGACCTCCTGGTCACTTCTTGATAGTCTTTGGCTGTAGTGGGAAGTAAGCCTGAAAGTCCCTGTGTCCTAGAGCCTTCCTCATAAAGCTCTCCTAAATGATTCAAGAAAAACCCCCTCTCAAGTCTGGAGAGAATGCGTGCCTTTCTCCACTCCTCAATGGTATTTTCTAAAAGCCTCAGAGACATCAGAAGAATCTGATTCTACCGCTCTCAGAAGAGGTTTTCGGAGCATTCCTCTAAATTCTGCATAAAGCAATTGTTTCCAATTTTGTTGGCGATGACTTTTTTCCCCTTGCTAGTGAAGGCAAGGCTTTAGTGAGCACTGAGCAGTTTCATCTGAATTTGCAGGGGTTCTTTCAGTAACACACACGATGCTTTGGAGTGACAACCAAGGCTCAGCCTTATACTGATACAACGATAGTCGAGGGAATTATTCTGCTGCCCTTCATGGCAATAAATAACCTTAGCTGAAACAAGACAGAAACTGATTTCCTAGGTGCCCTCCATGATGTTAGACATCCATCCTCCTTATAGCTTCTTTCTCCATCATACGTATGACCTCCTTTCCCAAATGTTTCTCTCGGTCTGTGATGGCTTCTCCAACTCCAACCGTCATATTCCAATAAGCAAAAAGGAGAAAATATTGAGGAGAGGACATATACCCTCACGTAAGGCCACCCTCAAGAATCTGCAGTTAAGACTCTGCTTCCTTCCCATTGGCTAGGATTTAGGCAACTGGCCAAAATTTGGGAATATGGGAGACATGGGATTTTTCTCTTGAGCAACATTGTGCCTTGCTAATATTCAATGGTTCTATTACTGAAGAATAAGGGGGAAATTGGTATAAAGGAGAACTAGAAGTCTCTGCCATAGGGGGAAATACCATTAGTTAAATATCGATAGGGAGCTGATTTACATTTGTATAAAACTGCATTTTGGATCCTGCTATTTCAAAGGCAGCAAATTTTGGCTTTTCTTCAGTGATGCCATGTGTGGGAAGTTGTTCTGTAATGGTGGGTCAGATTATCTGCTCTGGAGAGGACGTATAATAACATTCCTGACATGTAAAACATTTGAACCTGAAGACAGCAGTCAAGAAATCAGCATAGTAGCCAATGGAACCAAGTGTGGAGAGAATAAGGTACGTTGAAATGGTGGCTTTTACTCAAAATGTTCTGGTTGTTTGTTCATTTTGTTTGCTTGCTTCTCAAGGCCTCCTTGTGTTTCATGGAGCACAGTTTTCAAAGCAATGTTTATGCCATTCATGTATACATGACTGCATTCTTCCCTTCAATGTTATTTAATAAGTACCTATCATGTGCTTAGCACTAGCTTGTTAAATTTAGGTAAATTTTATTTCCCCAAAATTGGTAGGTTCTCAATAAATGATAGCCATTCTGATGATAATAATGAAAAAAATCATAACAATACTATTTATTTTTACATGAATGATAATTATCTTAATATTGGAGATGATGTGATATTACCATGTTTTCCATAGTATTTTTGTTTAGGATGGGTACCTTATATCATGTGCAATGCTTAGCTCAGTGCTCTCAGTCTTCAGAGTTGGACTAAAGAGGTGCATTAAAGATGACCCATGAGGAATGACGTGAAGTAAGGAAATCTTCTTTAAAGAGGACTTCCTAAGTATTTTATTATAAAAATTATCTAGATTCCATATTCCTATTTTCAAAAGGATTTGGTGATTTCCCTAATAAAAAGGCAAGTTTGATAACAATAAGAGTAGCTAAAAATACAAGGCTAAATACCAAAGAGTCGACAGTTTGCAGAACTGAAACCACGGGACATTCATGTCTACTTTGTGTTTTTCATATCACTTTCAGGTTTGCATTAATGCAGAATGTATGGATGTCGAAAGAGCTTACCAATTGGCCAATTGCTCCTCTAAGTGCAAAGGACATGCTGTAAGTCTTGACAACGTTTCCCCAAGCTTGCTGAATCTTGTGTCATTTTAGGTCAGACAGTTTGGATGATGTTAAAATAATGTTTCAGCGTTGAATGATTAAAATTATTATCTAACTCCTCACTAGTTTGATTCAATGAAAAATTCCTTCAAAGAACCTGGTACTGAAATTCCTATTACTGATTCATACATTATGTAGACAGTTGAAAGGCTACAGAGCAGAGGTTATTCTTTTTTTGGAATGGACTTAATTATGGATGAATCAGCCCTCGGTTTGGGGATTAGTCCAGTGAGAAAACTAACAGGATCATTGCTCCTCTAGGTGTGTGACCACGAGCTCCAATGTCAGTGTAAAGAAGGATGGGCCCCTCCTGATTGCGATGGTTCTTCCATGGTCTTCAGTAAGTAATATTGCACATCTAACGTGAGAAAATTTCTCTCCTCTTCCAAGCTTTTATTTCCTGTTACGTAAGATTTCATTGCCTTTTTTCCACTCCTCTTGGAATTCCTATTCTGTAGATATTGAATCCACAATATTAATCCCCAAAGTCTCTCCAGCAACTTTTTAATCATATTTTCCACATTCTTATGTTTTTATGCTACATACAAAAAGATTTCTTGAAATTTTATATTTGTCATTTTAATTTTCCAAATTTTCTTGCTTTATGATTGTTCCATTTTCATAGCAGACTTGACTGAATGTATACTAGATATAATATCCTCATAAAACTCTAAGAATATGACATTATTTTTGTAGGTTCACTTTGTTCTCGAGATTATCTCTATTTCTTTTGAGTTGAGTTGTTTTGTTTTTTCACCCTGTCTCTTGTATTTCACTGCGCTGTTTTTCTTCAGGATGTATGATCCTTCTTTGAATGTGGGATTAGGTTGACTTGCTCTTTATAACTAATAATAATAATAATAATAATAAAATATTTTCTTATTTTTTTGGCCATTTGGATTTTGTCTTTTGCAAAACATTTGTTCAAGCCATTTTGTTTATTCTTCTATTGGGTGTCTCCCCTGACCCCTTAATAACTTGTGTAAGTTTTAATATATTCTTGATATAAGCTATTTTTTCATTTATATATGCTGCAAATAACTCCCTTCATTCTGTCTTTTCTCACTCTCTTCGTGATGTCATGTGATTAAAGAAGCTTATTTTATTATTATTATTATTATTATTTTTAATCTATTTTTGGCTGCATTGGGTCCTTGTTGCTGCTCACGGACTTTCTCTAGTTGCAGCGAGCGGGGGCTACTCTTCATTGCGGTGCACGGGCTTCTCATTGCAGTGGCTTCTTTTGTTGCGGAGCACGGGCTCTAGGCATGCGGGCTTCAGTAGTTGTGGCTCGCGGACTCTACAGCGCAGGCTCAGTAGTTGTGGCGCACAGACTTAGTTGCTCTGCGGCATGTGGGAATCTTCCCAGACCAGGGCTTGAACCCGTGTCCCCTGCATTGGCAGGCGGATTCTTAACCACTGCACCACCAGGGAAGCCCTAAAGAAGCTTTTAATTGTAATGCAGTCAATTTGTTAATCATTTCCTTGATGATTAGTTTTTTTTCTTTTGTGTCCTTTTTAAGGAATTTTTCCTATCCTGAAGTTATGAATGTATACCCATATATTATCTTCTAAAAAGGATTTTTGTATTGCCTTTTCAAATTTAAGTCTATAACGTATCTGGAATTATTTTGTGTGTGATGCAAGTGTTCAATTTCGTTTTTGTCTCGGATAGATGCCCAGTTGTCACACCATTATTCATGTAATAGATCATCCTTCCTTAATGCTCTGTAGTGCCAGTTTTCTAATAAAGCACGTGTGTCCATGCACGTGGGTTGTTCTGGATATCTATTCTTTTCTGGTGGTCCTATTTGGCTATCCTTATGCCAGTATAACACTCTTTTATTATTGTATCTTTAAAAAAATTTTGTTATCGTATAGGAGGTCCTTTAACTTTGTTCTTCAAGAACGTTTTGGCTATTAGCTTTTGTATTTCCACATATATTTTATAATCAGATTCTCAAGTTATACACACAATTCCTGTTGGGATTTTAATTTAGTGTAAACTACAACTATAGATTTACTTGCAGAAAATGAGCATATTTAAATTATTGAATTCCAAACCTATTGACATGAAATATCTATCCATTTACTTAGTCTTCTTTAATTTTGACCAATAATAGTTAATGGTTTTCACCATAGAAATTTTACATATATTTTGTTGATTGTTTTATAAGAAATTAATTTTTATTGTATTTTAACTGGTATTTTTTGAAAAAATATTTTTCAACTATTACTAGAATATAGAAGGTCAACTAATTTTTGTATATTTATTTTTATATCAAGCACCTCTGCTAACCTCTCTTAATAATTTTAGTAATTTATTTGTAGATTCTGTTAGATTTTCTACATATTCAATCATTCTGTTTCAGAAAAATGACGGTTTTGTTTCTTCTCTAATCTTCACAATTTTAATTTCTCGTACTTGTTTCCCTTCACTGAGTAGTACTCTTGTGCAATGCTGAATAGAAATAGAGATAGCAAGCCTCTTTATTTCTTTCCCAATCTTAGGAAAGACTTTCAGTATTTTGCCCTGTTATCTGAAGGTATTCTGTACATATTGGATCCTCTTCATTTGATCAAGAAAATTCACTTCTATTTCTAGTTTGCTAAGAATTTTATCAAATACTTTTTATTTATTGGTTAAGATTTTTACCTCTTTACTCTGTTGGTATTGCAAAATAAACTGATTGACATTTGAACATTTATCTAACTGTTCATACTTTGGATAAACCCAACATGGAAACAGCTCTTACGGATACTGATGGATGATGTTTGCTATTATTTCATGTTCATGAGTGGTGCCTGTACTTGCTAAATTTGAGTATCATGGTTATGCTAGACATATTAAATGAAGTGGAGCGTTTTCATTCATTTAAATTCTCTGGAAGAGTTTGTATAAGAATGGAAGACTCTTTCCTTAAATATCTGGTAGAACTTGTCAGTAAGCCATGTAGGCCTAGAATTCTGGATAATATTTTAGTTAAAGATTCAGTGTCTTTAGTAGCTATAAGACCCTTCAGGTATTTAATTTCTTCTTATGCAAGTTTTAGTATGTTATATTTTTCCTAGACATTTTCCCACTTCACCTAAATTTCAATGTTTTGGTTTAAGATTGCTCATAATACTCACTTATCTTTTCAATATCAATAGTATCTGTAGCATTGTTTTTTCTCTTTTTTTATATTATCCTAACAAAATTTTAAAACTTATTGTTTATGATTTATTTTTTTAACATTTTTTTTTGCTATTTCAATTTCTACTTTATACAATTCCATTTCCTTAAGTTTATTTCATCTTTAAAAAAAAAATCTTGAAAGGAATCTTTGGCTCATTAATTTTCAGTTTGTAGACCATATCATAATTGGTATTTTCATTATCATTTGGTTCAAATTATTTTCTATTTGCCATTTGCTTTCTTCTTTGGCCCTTGAACAGTTTAGACATATATTTCTCAACATACATGCATATGGAGATTTTCTAGCTTTTGTTAAATTAATACTTAGCATAATTCCATAGGGATCAGAAAACCTACTGTGTTGAGAATATGCTGAAATTTGTTGACACTTGCTTTATGACCCAGCATATTCCCATATTGTAAGTGTTCTGTCTATGCACACAAAAATGTGTGTTCTGCACTTATGTGCAGTGTTTTCCATATGTTTTTAATGCCATGTTTGTTAATTGTGTGTAATATATTAACCCTTACTGATATCTTGTTTGTTTGTTGTACCAATTACTGAGTCAAGAGTGTTAAAATCCCCCACTATAACTGTGAATTTGGCTATTACTTCTGGTTCTATCAATACCTATATATTTTGAGACCATGCTGTTATCTACAATAAAGTTTAGAATTGTATGTCTTCCCAGTGAGTTAACACTTTTGTCATTATGAAATGCTTTTGTGTATCTCCAGTCTTCTTGCCTTTTAAAAAGTCCACAGTTCCTGGAGAAAAATATAGCTGTACCATATTTCTCTTGGTCTCTTTTGCTTTGGTATAACTTTTTCTTCATACTTTTACTTTCATCCTTTCTGAATCCTCATGTTTTATATCTGTCTCTCATTAAAAAAAAATACAGATATATTTTAAAATTTTAGTCTCAATCATTTTTTAAAAACTTAGTCCATTCAAATTAAATGTAATTATTGATATAGTTGGGTGTAATCTACAATCTTATTATATGCTTTTTATTTGTCCCGCCTGGTTCCTCTTCCTTTTTCTCTCCTTTCTTGTTTTCTTATGGACTTACTGAGGATTTTAATCACTTCATTTTATTTTTATTAATTTGGAGATTATACATTTATTTTATATTCTTTTAGTGGCCAGCATAAAAATTTCCATTTTATTATTTTTAATAGAGACTTTACTTTTTAGAGCAGTCTTATGTTCACAGCAAAACTGAGCAGAAAGTACAGAGATTTCCCCTATATCCCTGCCCCACACGTGCACAGTCTCCCACGGCTAACATTCCCCAACCAGAGTGGAACATTTGTTACAATTAATGAACCTTCATTGACATGTGATTATCATCCAAAGTCCACAGTTTACATTAAGGTTCACTCTTGGTTTATTTACTTTTCATTCCTTTCTGCATTTCTGAGCTTCCTTTTATGATCATTTTCCTTCCTGTGTTTCTGAGTTCCTGCTTTCTCACTCCAAAGTAATTTTCTCTCACTCCAAAATAATTTTCCCCTATTTCTTCAGCACTTCTGTGCTTTTAGGAAGATTCTTTTTTAAATTCATTAGTTGTTTTTAGTGAGAGAGCTAGTCCAAATTTCCTAGACCACCATTTCCAGAAATGGCTGAAACAGAAAGGGCTGTATTTTTTGTTCACTGACATTTTCAGCTGTAAACCTGCTTCCTGTTATAATACTCTCCATCTGCCTTATGCCCCGGCTTTACCTCTAGACCACATCCTTTCAAACTATGGGTGTCTGTGAAGTACTGCCAAGTTCCTCTTTATTTCCTCTGGACCGTGTCACTCTTTTGAAAATAGCTACAATTCTGTTGTTAGTGCAAGTACACTTTTAAAATTCTGAACACATCTATACTGTTTCTAACACAGATGCCTCAGAACTTTATTTCCTTTGACTTTTTGGGTAGGAATTTTTATGGAGGGTAGAGAGTATTAGGTATTTGAACTGTGATTATCTTACCTAGAATTCTACTTCTGAGGTCTCTATCTTTCTGCATGTATATGTGCTCACACTTGTGAACTTTATGCAAAAATCATTCTTATTATTGATTTACTGATCTCCACCATCTCTGTAATAAGAGAGCAGTAGCTGTTTGCATTGCTCTTCAAATTTGTACCTCCTGCTCTTTGTGCTTTCAGATTATTATAAGAGAAATGAATATATGAGATAGCAAAAGATTGAAGTTGCATTCATTAATTAGATTAGTAGGTAAAAAACACCCTATAAAACAAAAAGCTTTGTTAAAACCATTCCCCAATTCACAAGGTCACATAATTTTTTTGTCCATAATAATTCCACTATAGAGCAAACATCAGCAGGACACTCACTTGTGTCCTATCTATCTATCACTTATCAGTTATCCATCAATTCTCTTTTTCACGTCTCAGCTTCTTACTTGCTACTAAGAGGAATATGATTTCAAGTCTTCAGATTCTTTTCACTGGTTTTATTCCAAGGCTGAATTTTAACGTTTCCCTCTTCTTCCGCATCCTCCTTACTTCATATTCTTTCTGATCTCCCAGCCTTTTGTTTTCAATTTATTACAAATATCACCCCTTCTAAGAATTCCCAGTAGTATGATGCTTTACTTATCTCATGTAAAATGTTTTCCCTAGACATCCTCTTAATTTCTTCTATCTAAATAATATTATAATAATCATTATCAAAATATATTTTCATTTTACTGGCTATGAGAGATTTTCCAGGGACTGCATGTTCTTTGGGGAAAAGGTAGGTGGAGTTTGTGATAAATAAAGAAATAAGGACCAGTGTGATGTATATTTGTGAATTTCCCATATTCTCACGAGGCCCTCGTTCTCTTGGTTGCAGATTTCTCCATTGTGGTTGGGGTGCTGTTCCCTGTGGCCCTCATATTTGTGGTGGTTGCTATAGTAACCCGATACCAAAGCACCAGAGGAAAGCAGAAGGAAGTCCAGAGGTAGGCATTATCTTGCCTTGGGGACTTTTTTGGCCTCTAACTCACTTTAAATGTAAGGACCCAAATTATCCAATTTAATTTTAGTTTACTTCAAATACACAGAAATAAGTACAGATACATTTTTCTTGGACCAGAGGCTGGTTATTCTTTTTATTGGGAAATTCTTCACAGTAAGATCTCCTTTTTTTCTTCTGTTAATCACCATTTATAATTAATAATAAGAATAACTCTCATTATTAAAGATTTTTACGCTCATTATCCAAATACAGTATCTAAAATGTATTGATCATAGCTTTATGACAAGCACTCTGCTTAGCCCTTTTACATATATTATGTCATTTAATCTTCATAAGGAAATAATAGTTACTATTATTTCCATTTTATAGATGAAAAGGTGTTATAGATTGATCCTCACAACAATCCCGCAAGGTCAGGCACTTCACTTTTTTACTGATGTGGAAACAGAAGCTCAGGGAGATAAACTAACATGTTCAAGGTCTTACAAAGTAAGTAATGGAGTCTAGGTTTGCACATAGATCAGTCAGTCTTTCAAAGATAATCTTGACACTACAGTCTCTTTCTAACATTTTTAAAAATTGATTTATTCACCCAGAATGGGCTTTTAATAAATATTGAATGAATAAAACAAATCTTTAATTAAATGGCATAATTTAGATAAAAGTTGGATTCAGCACCATCATTATTAGGTTTCAGGGATTGGTAGAGAATGGAAAAGAAAATTAGTGGTAATGATTATTAATTACAGGACAAGAAAACCTGCAGGATGTCCTAGGGAGCAGCTGAAAACCCAGTCAATTACCAAGTATGAAACAATGGGCAAAGGAAACTAGCAGACTTCTCTTGAATCTCCCTCTCATGGGGAAGGAATTTCTAAGTCAGTTTATATGATATGCTTTCCCATACAGGCCACTGTCTACCACTGACACCGGGCCACACAAGCAGAAGAGGAAACCACAGACGGCGAAGACTGTTCAACCCCAAGAGGTGAACCATAGTCTGTACTGTGTTTGCCCTGGGTCCCAGTTTGTGATTCTCTCACTCTCTTGTCCTGACCAGCTGGCTGTCATTTCTACCCAGCAGTGTTTTACAAATCCATCTCACTAGTTAGTATGTAGCAAGGACTGTGGGCTCTGTAACTACACATTCAGAAAATTCACCTTTGCCTTTTGTTCAATGCAAAAGAGTCTCTCTACAATTCAGAGGCTGCTTTGCTGGGGTTCACAAAATGCAAAGAGAATAAAGAGAAAGGAGAGGGCAGATGCCCGCTCTCTCTTTCTCTCTCTCTCTGTGATTCTAGGTTGATTCCTTATTCCTTTTGCAATATCCCAATAATGGCAATAACATGTATACTTGTACGGCAATACCTGTAATATGTATAATCCTTAATGCCCTAGTTGTGTCCTGCAAGTTTAAAAATTTAAGTGGCAGTTATCTAATGACAGTGACATTGGTAATAATGTTTTTGATGGAAACTTACCCATCTCTGATAGCTCTGTACACAGCAGAATGCAGCAGCTGGGCCACTGTGATTTTCCATCCAATCTCTTAGTGTCGTCTTAGTTCTGAGCTCACACGATCAGAAAGGGGTGCTTATTTGGAAGCTGAAATTAGGATACCAATCGTTTCATTTTTTTAAATTTATTTTTATTGAATGAAACATTCTTTAAATTCTATAGTGCTTTACAATTTTCAAAATTTTCACACACATGATTTCATATAAACCCATTTTAAAATTTTATTTTGTTCTTTTTAGATGAAGCTTGACACACCTGACCTTCCGGCAGAGGAGGATGTGCCTCCAGCTTCTGTTGTGAGTTGGTAACTTCTCTTAAACTCCCTTCCAATCTAACCTCAAGGGAATACTAGTGAAAGACATAAAACCACAATGCCCCAATTATTTCTTCAGGAGAATGTTCAGATCTGTGTGAATATTCATAGAAAATATGGATTCTTCTGCAAAACTTTTTGAAAAGACGAAATACGAGCTTGCCTTTCCATATACTACTAAATTTAACCCTTCAACCTGAATTACGGGTCTGAAAAAGCTAATTCATTAAAGAAGAGAACCGATCTGCTTCAGAGAATGCTATCTTCATCATAGTCTGTTGGCATTGAGCTTACTTCTGACTACATTGTGCACCTAAGTGAAAGCAATTAAATGTACAGGTTTAGAAGATTCCTAGTCTTCCATTTCTGAAAGTGATTAAGCCTTCCGTTAAGCACACCTGTTTTCGAGGCCCCGTTTTTTAATTTTTTTTTTACCTTCTTACTAGCTAATTACGAAGCCAGATTTTTCTCCACCGCCGATTCCTACATCTGTGTCATTCTCTTTCCTTGTAAGTATCAGATGGTCACTGGAGGTGTTTTAAATGTCTCTTGTGCCCAATGTGAAGGGTGTCTTCAGATTTCTGGGTTTCCTTTCAGGGTACGCTAAGGTAACCTGAGATATCATAGCCCATAGGAATATCTGAGAAAGAAGGCCTACTCACTATCTACAAATTAGAATGGCTATTAATTTTTTACTGTTAAAAGTAGTTCTACTGTTACATAATTGTTAAGAAATGATAAATGGTTCTGCTGTAGAAGTTGAATTGTCTCCTTCACAGGTTAGTTTCTAGATGCTTGTTTTGGAGGATACAAAATTGTATTATAAATTAGACTGTACTTGTTTATTCTAGATAGAATAAGGCCTATATTATTCACAGTTTTCTAGAGGAGGAAGGGTATGAAAAATGGAGCACATGAAGGCAAACCCAGAATAAAAGCCAAGCACTCATGAAGTAACAGGTAGAGTCATTAGCTCAAGTGAATCCGGAACATATTCCCCTCATACTTGGTACTTTGTTGTGAGTAAATGAGAAGGAATTAAAACTTAAGGTCATTTTTTTTCAATAATTTTTACATTTTTGGTGGGAAACAAGTCATATGCATATGGAGCACTTAACTCCTCATATATTACACGTGCCAAAGCAGGCAATACTACTGAGAGAAGTATGGTCAGGGGACAATGAATGGGGTAGGAATGGAAAGTAAGAAGAAGGTCCATTGACTAAGTGGTTGGAATTTGTACTGGACCCTGAGAGTTGGGTAGAATTTAAAATAAGTGACAAGGAGGTAAGGAAGGATTTAAATAAGGAAATAAGTATAGCAAAGATGGGAATTGCAACAGCATTCCTAATGCCCCTACCATTATTTTTGTCCCTAATATAGCATAAAGACACAAAAGACTTTCCTCTAACTGTTTTCAAGGATAAGCCAATGTCTACACTTAAGGTAAGAGATCTATAACCAACTATTCTAATCTTGTAGCCCTCCTAGAATCAAGGACAGAAGTTCTAACCATGTATTCCTAGAAGATGTTCACTAAGGACAGTGTCTATATGAGTATATTTTGGGTTCTAGTATATGTCTTCCTTCTGAGCTTGGACAAAAAACCAAGAGAAAGAAGATGTAAGGGTCTTGGCTAGAAAGTGATGATGACCCCAGTATTCTTTGTTTTCTCAGAAAAATTACCCAGGGATAGTGAGATGGAGAAAATTCTCCACAGAAAAATTACTCAGCGTGGCATAATTCTCTCCCGATGCCCCACCCTCTACATTTGATAAGTGGCCAGGTGGATAGTTGAATCCCAGTGTGATGTTTTTCTCTCTCCTTTCTCTACCTTCTTATGTTTCCACTCTTCACTGTGAAGTATCAAATAAGCTACAGAATAGGAAGTGTGACTACAGAGAAATCATTTTAATTTCTTAATAGTTCAAAGTTATGTAATACCTAAATTTTTAGAAAAGTTCATTATTTAAGAGCTCTGTCTTTTTTTAGGGCTCCAATCCAAAAGTCTGAAGTAACAGCTAAGCAAGGATTGGTGGGTAAATGATCAACTTAGAAGACTGGACAATCTGGATGGAAGAGAAATGTACTAATATTGCTGTTGACACTCAAGGAGGTTACTATTTCTTGATTATACTTTGAAGACATAAAATTTCAAGAGAGACATACTCTTGAGAATCTTTGTATGAATTAAAATTTTCTGTTCTCTATACTCATGGGAAAGAGGATGGCTCTAAAGAAAGAGCTATAAGGCTGAAATCTCTAATTAGGTGAATTTCCTAACCTTTCCCACACACCCCCCCCTTTTTTACTGTGATGTTGACTAATATTTGTTAAAGGGTTTTGAGCACCTTGATTTTCTCATTCAGTAGGAATTAATTCACCCTCTAATGAAAACAAAAAACAAGAAATCACAGGAAACTGGGAAGGATGGGAGAAAATTGTATACTCCTCATTTGATGACTAGCAATAGCTTAATTGTTTTAACCCTGAAACTGTCAAATTAGAACCCTCAGTTACAAAGAAAATTATACAAACATTCTCTGGTTTTTATCATGTCTTTTTCCTACCCTACATTATCTTCTGGAATTCTTATTAGCTGTGTCATTGGAAGTTCACTACAATTGATTAAGACTTTATTAATTAAATTGTTTTTTCATAGAAATTTGTATAATTCAGTTACTGGCAAGCTTAAAGTGAACATTACTTTCTAAGTAGAAAAAGTTTTAGTTAAATAAATTAATAACGTAAACCAGAGGTTGTAAACTGCTGGCCAGCAGGATGTGTCTGGACTGCAGATTTATTTTATTTGGCCTCAATGATTTTGGCCAAAAAGTATTTTTTAATGTTTTGAATGTATTGCCAATATTTAAAACTTGGGAGATCTTGCGTAAACATCCAGATCTCCAGCATTTTAAAAGTAATCAAATGGTTTGTCAACACTGGAATCACATTGCCCACAGCAACCATCAGCTTAGTTGACTGGTGATGAAACAAACATTGTAGGTCACCTACCAAAAACTCCTTTCTTGCTTTTCAGAACCCAAATTTTGTTCAGTTTTCCATATGCATTTCCATTTTCATGCATGCATGAAAAGATAATCTCTGTATAACCTATATGGGAAAAGAATCTGAAAAAGAATAGATAAATGAATATGCATAACTAAATCACTTTGCTGTACACCTGAAACTAACACAACATTGTAAATCAACTATACTCCAATATAAAATAAAAAATTAAACAAAAAAGATAATCCTAACTCCATCTCCTGGATACATTTCTATCACTCTAAGTCAATCATAATAATCTCATTTCCCTTACCAGTGGTTGATTGATTTGGAGGTAAGTGTATTAACCCACCCTACCCCCATCCCCCACCTTTTTTGCCAATGGGACAAGACAGGAGATATGCTGGGGAATTTCTAGGAAAGATACCCTTGTCCCTTCTGGCTATTTGGATATCCTATCTGGTATTGTTGCAGCCATGTTGTGATTATGAGGGCATGGCTGATATACTGAATAAGATAGGGCAGAAAAAGAAAAAGACTAAAACCTGGTCTTTTAATGATGTCATGAACTAGTAGATTAATAACTGCCTGAGTCACCGTGTACTTTCTTGGGACTTCTGTTGCATGACCAATAAAATTTTCTTATTGTTTAAGCCATTTCAAGTTAAATTTGCTCTTTTTTTGTGACAGAAGCCATCCTGACTAATAAAGTAGTTGCTCCTATTATTAGGGCACATGCTTTCCACTTCATCATCACCGCTATATATTGCTTCCAGAAAAAGACCTTCCCTTGCCAATGACAACTTTAGACATTGCTTAGCAATGAGTCCTGGACAGTCTGCTATTCTGCTCAACACTAATACAATATTACTATTCTTAATCTGCTAAATAAGTAATATTGTTATGGAAACTAAATCCCCAAGCAGAAGAAAATTATGGTATGCAGTTTACTATGAAAGTATCTCCTTGTTAAAATTTAATTCTTTCTCTCTCACACCTGGTGTTGCAGTCCATACTCTTTTTTATAAAATAAATTTTTAAAAATGTATTGTGGTAAGAACATTTGACATGACATCTGTCCTCTTAACAGATACTTACTTAAATGTACATCAAAGTATTGTTACCTGTAAGTACAATATTAGACAGCAGCTCTCCAGTTCTTATTCATCTTGCATAACTGAAATTTTATACGCATTGACTGGCAACTCCCCATTTTCCCCTCCCAGCCTCTGGCAACCACAATTCTGTTTTTTGCTTCCAAGAGTTTGCTTATTTCAGAGATCTCATATAAATGGAATCATGCAGTATTTGTCCTTCTGTAATTCACTTATTTCATTTAGCATAATGTCCTGCAGGTTCACCCATGTTGTTGCATATGACAGGATTTCCTTCCTTTTTTAAGGCCAAATAATATTCCTTTTTATGTATATAACACATTTTAAAAACCCATTCATTCATTGATGTTACATTGCTTCCACATTTAGGGTATTATGAAGAGTGCTGCAATGAACATGGGATTGCAGATAACTCTCTGAGACCCTGATTTTAATTAGTTTATATAAATACCCAGAGGTAGAACTGTTGAATCATATGGTAGTTCCATTTTAAATTTTTTGGAGGAATCTTCATACTGTTTTCCATAGCAGCTGTACCAATTAACACTCACACGAACAGTGCACAAAGTTTCCCTTTTCTCCACACCCTCGCCAACTCTTCTGATCTCTGGCCTCTTTGATACTAGCCATCCTAACAAGTGTGAGGTGATATTTCATTGTGGTTTTGATTTGCATTTCCCTGATGATCAATAAGGTTGAGCACTTTTTTATATACCTGTTGTCTGTTAGGCTCCTTTGCCCATTTTTTTAAACCTGGTTGTTTTTTTGAAAATATATATAAAAATTTTACCATTTTAACCAATCTTAAGTTTACAGTTCAGTGGCATAAGTACATTCACAATGCTGTGTACCCATCACCACTATCCATTTTCAGAACTTGTTCATCATCCCAAACAGAAATTCTGTACCCATTAAATACTTCCCATTACTACTTTCCCCAGGCCTGATAACCTTTCTTCACCTTCTGTCCATATGAATTTGCCGATTCTAGGTACCCTAATAAGTGGGATTATACAGTATTTTTTTCTTTCACAGAACTGGTTTATTTCACTTAGCACAATGTTTTCAAGGTTCATCCATGTTGTAGAATATATCAGAATGTCATTCCTTTAAAAGGCTTAAGGGCCTAATATCATTTTAATATATTTATTTTCTCCTTAAAACAGCTGGAGGCAATTTGTGGGGTTCCACATCCTCACGCACATTACCACTGTTTCCAGACTTGCTCATTTCCTAACCCACTAATTCTTTTTATATGTTGCTTCTTGGTGAACATATTTTTGAGTTGATCATTTACTCACTTTATTCTTAGTATTTTAGAACCTTGTTTTAAAGCAAGGGTCTTGCTAGCCTCTTCTTAGCAAGAAACATGTCTTAGGTTGCTTTCCTAGCCTTACCAAGCATCTGCATGAGCTGTTGAAATCCTTAGTGTACAACCCTGATGGGGACCTAAAGGAAGCTGGTAAGTTTGTCTAAGTGAAAAACAGGGTGATAACAATCTGACTATAGATAATGGTCTCCTCTGATGTCCCAGTAACTTTCTGATGAAGGTGATTGCAGCCTCTGGACTGCACAAATTGTTTGCATTTGAGAAAGCCCCTGATTCAGGGGCCAATTACATAATGACTCAGTATATAACGTTTTCCCTCCTAAGTTCAATGTGTGTCACCCGTTTGGCTTTCTAAACTCCCAACTGCTGTGAAGCAGCGCGCTGAGGTTTGTGTGTCTTTGGGGACATCTTATAACTATAATTAGAATGGAGTCTGCAGCGGCCAGTTCTAGGCAGACTCCTTTAGTCCTACTTGCCAATAGCAGGCCGAGCAGACCCAGCGAAAAGCTGAAGTGTCAGATGGGGACCCGGAGAAAGTCAAGAGCAAATTTAATGGAAATGTTCAGAAAAGAATCAGGAAAAGTTTTAAAAAAATGTTATGTGTGGGGGATATACAATACACAGGGATAAAAGCAGAGACAGTTCTCCCAGCTCTTCCATTAACTAGCCTTTTAGACTTAGTAAATAATTTGAACTCTGTGGGCATCTTTAAATTTCCTATGAAATGCAATTAACAATTCACAAATTGCCAATATCTAAAGAGGGTTTTCTAGAAATGTGTAAAGGTAGTATGAAAAACATAAAAAGAAAGAGAAAAGAAGAGAGATGTCCATAGTCTAGAAGGGCAGATAACGTCCATCTGTCAAGGATCTACCCATAAGATGCTTCCATTCTTGGATTTGTCAAAGGTGGAGCCCTTCTCTGTACAGGCTACTGTTTCACGCATCTTTGAGCAGGAAGTAGGGCAAAGTTACTTATTATGTGTAGATACTTCATTGGTGAGCCTCTATTTTTTTAGTGTTTTGTTGCATCTATATGAAGTGCTTTTAGAATTTGTCTCCATACCCTTATTCCTCCTCTCCTCATTAAGTCTAAATCTCAGCCAGAACTTCTGGGTTAAATCAAACACTGTCCTAGATTTGGGGCTGCCATGTAAAATGACCTGGAATTGATATCTGAGGGAAATCAACAGCACTGGATCCATAAAACTATTAGAAAAAATGAAATCACAAATGATTGTAAATTTGGTGATTTTTAAAAAGTTAGAATATCATAGGGTAATGATAAAAGTTTACAACTGTAGAGTACAATATGATTTATACAAGCCTGTGTGTATGTGTGTGCATGTATGTCTTCGCTTAATCCTTACAACATTGTCCTCATTTTACAGATGAGAAAACAGAGATAAAAATGAGAGTAGGTTATTTTTCTCTAGATTACTCAGCTAGGACGTGTTGAAATAGGGTCTCAAACCCAACTATTCTGACTCCAAGTTTTTAGTCCCTTCTACACAACCATACTGTCTGCAGCAAAACTATTTTGAACAGAAAGGCTCATTTAACGTTATAGTACTAAGTAGAGAAATTCCCCTTTATCTCCAGCTATAATTTCCTTTCTACAGTGTTACCAGTGAAAATTTATCTATTGCTGGAGTCAAATTTTATGCCCCTTGGCTGTCCACTCCTTCTGAAAATAACTTTTAATTTTTCTCCCCATTCTTCCCACTATTGATAGCACAGAGCCTGGAAAATGGTAAGTACTCAAAAAGTCCTTAACAAAAGACTTTGGTCAAGACTCTGGATTTAGCATTATGCAACTTACACTTACCTGGTTGTTTTCTTTTG
Source organism: Balaenoptera musculus (assembly GCF_009873245.2). NCBI lineage: Eukaryota > Metazoa > Chordata > Mammalia > Artiodactyla > Balaenopteridae > Balaenoptera > Balaenoptera musculus. Next base: position 14,044,331 of record NC_045790.1, on the reverse strand, counting down.
TTCTTTAATGCAAACATTTACAAAAATGTCAATTTACTATGTTGACTTTTGGGATAGAAAGATTAACCTCTTTCCCTGCTGTCCTGGGACACACAGCCTCGTTCTAAAGACTGATGTAAATAAATATAGAAATAAACTTATTGCTAAAATAACAGCACCAGGGAACACGGGGGAAATATTTATCAAAGCAGGGCATGAGAAATTTCTCAGGGAGGTGCCATTTAAACTTAAAATAGCAGGTTTGTCAGGCCTATAAAGGAAACAAGAAGAAAGGGGCATTCTAGGGAGATAATGAGATTCAACAATAGCATGTATGAAGTTATGGTTCATCAGGTTTATCGAGGTTAGCCTGAAATAAAGCGTTTTATTTATTTATTTTTTAAGGAGTCTCTTTATATATTTACATACACCACCCTTCATTAAACATACACACACATTGTGCACACACAAATTGTGGAGGTTTCAAAAAGTATAACAAAAGGAAGAGAAACAGTTAAGAGAATTAGAAAATAAGAAAGCAAGAAAGTTCCAGAAACCATAAAGCCATGGGTAAGATGAGACCAGTGAAATATAAAACATACAGCCCTACAAGTTTAAGTATGAGCTCTAAGTTTTACTCCAAACTATCTGAAGACAAAAAAGTAAACAAACGAGAAGTAAACAGGATTGATAGGAGATGGATAGCACCCATAAAATAAAAACAAACATACTATCAACAAGGATAATAAAACTACATAAACAGAGCAAAGCCAACCAAACAAATACATAAAAATTAGAAGGAGCACAGCTCTTCCTGTTTCTGAGAGTTTTCATGGTGGTATCGTTATTGGATCAAACTTGAAAACCTGACTTTGCCTTTTTCCTGAGCTCTCACACTGGTATCCCCCAGGTATTTCACAGATACAGATTCTCGACTACTTGCCCTAACCCATGCTATACTCACACCCAGTAGGAAAAGAACCTCAAAAAGGGAGGAATGTGTAGGCTCAATTCAGCTCATTGGCCCAACCTTTTCACCAGTGACTTTAATCCATTACTTGTCACAGTAATGGAGTAATTATTTCTAACTAAGCTGTAAACCATGAATTGAGAAACCAGATAATTGACCTTTCTCATGCTAATATCTCATATCATCGCTGAACAAATGAAATAGGTATTTTAACCTGTTTCAAGAGTACTTGCAGCAATATGGATGGACCTAGAGATTATCATATTAGGTGAAGTAAGTCAGACAGAGAAAGACAAATATCATATGATATCACTTATATGTGGAATCTAAAAAAATGATACAAATGAATTTATTTACAAAATAGAAGCAGACTCACAGACCTAGAAAACAAAGGGTTTTCCAAAGTGGAAAATCAGGGAGAGGGATAAATTAAGAGTTTGGGATTAAAATATACATATTATATTATATATATATATATATATATATATATATATACACACACACACACACATATTGTTACATATAAAATAGATAACCAACAAGGTCCTACTGTGTAGCACAGGGAACTATACTCAATATCTTGCAATAACCTATAATGGAAAAGAATATATATATATGTATACACATATGAAACTGCATCACTTTGTTGTACACCTGAAACTACCACAACATTGTAAATCAACTATATTTCAATAAAAATTTTTTAAAAATTAAAGAGTACTCAATTTTTTAAAATGTGCATTCATAGCATATTTAAATTTGCCACTGAGAAAATTTAATATCTGAAAACTGGATGGCTTTACACCAAGTGACACTGGTTACATTTTATATCATTTACAATCATTAGTTATAAATGTTTCTATTTCAATTGATTATTTAGAAACCTGAATCTATTGTTTTTCTATAAAATCATTTCTAGCCTCATTGGATTGATAGTTTTTGGTCACTAAAAATATTTAAGAGAGAGTATTACAATATTCTCTCTCCTGCAATAATGAGTCTTGATGAAAGGTGAGCACTGAAATCATCTATATTACTTTAAAATAATAAGGGCCCCACTTTATACCAACAGAATTTGAACAGAGGAGGAAGGAATCAAAACATCAGATTTTTAATAACTTCTAGAGGTGATCCCGATGTGTACTCTTCACTAAGAACCAAAGATTTAATGGAATATATCAGCCATCATTTGCTACCTATATCCCATTCCTATATCCTAACTGATCTTGTTTGTTCATGGGAAATTAGCATCAGGAACAGGAAAAGTTATTTGATTACAAAAATATTTTAAAATATATATGTTTTTCAGCAGTCACAACCTCTTATCCAATACATTGTAATTAAATTATAAACATAGGGTATTTTATTGGTATTGATATTCATTCCAACTGATAAAAAACTTTGGGGCTTTAACTGAAGTAAAAGGAGCCAAAGTTAAGTATTAGAACAAAGGCTACAGACAATATTGAAAATTTAACTTGTAAAGAATCAAGAACGAGCAATATTTATATTTGAAGCTATCATTTTCTCTCTTGGTGTTCGCTGAATAAGAAAGTTGTATAAGGATATCAAGTGTAAACAACAAAATATATGCAACTGTAGCAGAACCCAAAGAAATTGGGATAATCTGATTAGTTGCCACACACATTCATGGTTCACTAAATTTTTGAGGTTCATTCCCATGATTGAAGAGAAAAGAGAAAGCTTTTATTTTCTAGAGCAGTTTTGGGTTCACAGTAAAATTGAGTGGAAGGTACAGAGAGTTCCCACGTACCTCCTGCCCCCCCCTCACATGCACACAGCCTCCCCCACTATCAACATTGCCCACCAGATGGTACATTTGTCATAATCGATGAAACTACATTGACACATTGTTATCATTCAAAGTACATAGTTTACATTAGTGTCCACTTTTAGTGTTGTCTATTCTAGGGGTTGGACAAACATATAATGCCATATATCCACCATTATAGTACCATATAAAGTATCTTCTTTACTCTGCACATTCATTCTTCCCACCCACCCAGCCCCTGACAATCACTGATCCTTTTATTGTCTCCAAAGTTTTCCCTTTTCCAGAATGTCATAGAGTTGGAATCATAAAGTATGTAACTTTTTTCAGATTGGCTTCTGTCATGTGGCAATATACATTTAAGTTTCTTCCATGTCTTTTCATTCTTGATAGTTCATTTCTTTTCAGTGTTGAATAAAATTGCATTTCTGGATGTACTACAGTCTATTTATCCATTCACTTGCTAAAGGATATCTTAGTTGCTTCCAATTTCTGGCAATTATGAAAAAGCTTCTATAATTATCCATATTCAGGTATTTGTGTGAACATAAGTTTCATGCATTTGGCTAAATACCAAGGAAAGAGATTGCTGGATTGTATGGTTTACTCCAATTGTCTTCCAAAGTGGCTGAAACATTTTGCTTTCCCACCAGCAAAGAATGAGAGTTCCTGTTGCTCTGCATCCTCCCCAGCATTTGATACTGTCAGTGCTCTGGATGTTGGCCTTTCTAATAGGTGTGTAGTGGTATCTTACTGTTGTCTTAATTTGCAGTTCCTCATGATATATGATGTTGAGTGTTTTCATATGCTTATTTGCCAAACATAGCCTTTTGAACTGATCCAGGCACCTTTATTATTTGTTGCAACTGAAGATAATGTCATAATAAAATTTATATTTGAGTCCTTCTAATATCTCTTGAGATGGTAAATCTTCCATGCAGTGACTCAGATGACCTCAAATGATACCTCCATTAGCAATAGGTGGGTCTTACAACTAAAGATACATGAGCTGTTTGGTTTAGACTTCTGCTTTCTTCTTAGAACACAAAATGGAGAAGTAAAGAGGGAAAAAGGAAGCTAGGCTGATACAAATAGGTTTTGTAATTAGAAAGGGATTTTAAAGGACACATTCAGCTGAATGATCTAATTCTAGGTAAATTTATTTAGGAAAGAAAACATGCATATCTTGTTTACATTTAAAAATCATCCAGTCATTTCAAGGAAATAAGCTGATGTGGCACATCTGGCTATTTCTTTAGTCCCAAGAGAACTTAAGGAAGCTGGAAGCCTTCCCCAGATAATGTGGGAGTGGGGGTGGATTTGTTTTTAGATTTCTGTGTGTGGCTTTGGCTTGGAACAGGAGGCAGCTTGGAGATCTGTGAGAGGGTAAAAGAGGAACAGAAGGTATTGAGCTTCTCTGGCTGTTTGCCAGCTTTGCCTTGAATACACAGTGTGGTGTATTATATCTGCTCCAACTGGGGTTAGTCCTGGTGGACTCAGGGATAAAATCAGGTCAATAGAGAAACGCTGAGCAGTATGATTCCAGAGGAAATGAGACTAACTAATCCTTGACAGTTGTTTTCTCACCTCACCCGCTCTAAACTGACAAAGGAAGTAACATCTAAGGAGTTTATCTTACTAATGCTGTTTCTCTAGGGGCAAACGATGAAGGTCTGAGAGCTGTGTGTGGGTGGGGAGTAACTGACTTGTTTCCTTATATTTGAGGTTTTCCACCCTGTGGGAGATGCATCAACTTCCCACTTTCTAGCTTTTCTAGCTGACAATATCTGAGGCTGTCCTTCTCTATATACATTTCTTAGTAGAATAAGCAATAGTGTTGTGTAAAAATGAGGCAGCTGACCCAAAAATAACACATTAGGGAAACAAACATTTCCAAAGACAAGCAATATGTTGGATTACAGACTCCAACCTAGGCAGAAATATTAGAAGAGAGGAGACAAAAATAATAATAAACATACTAATAGGAGTAAAGGAAGATAGTTCAAATATGAAACTAGGACAAGAAAACATAAAGAAAGGAACCAAGGGAAAATATGAGACATAAGAAAACATAATAGTTGAAATATATAGAATAAAATAGATAGAATAAATAATAGAATGGATAGAATTGAGGAACAAATCAGTAAACTTCAGAGACCAAATAAAAAGTTTTTTCCAGAAAGAACCAAAAAATAACGAAGAATTTTTTTTTTTAAAAAAAGGAGAGCCAAAAATTATGGAGGGTAAAAAGTAAAAATGCTGAAGTCCAAATAATAGAAATCCCAGAAAAATGATATCTCAACAAAGGGAGATAAGTAAATACTTGAATAATGGAGATGAATTTTCCAGACTTAAAAAAGAGAAAAGAGCACCGTATGAGAAAAGCCATGGAGAGTCAAAGGGGAAAGGGAAACAAAACATAAAAAAAAATCTTGCCCCTAGCAAATGTATGGCAAATTTAGGAATATCAAAGCAAAGAAAAAAATCCAATGATTCCAAGAGAAATAGCATATCAAATAGAAAAAAACCCCAAGATCTTCATTGACCTCACATTTTCCAACAGCTGTAATAGATTCATGAAGGAAATACAATAGCAATTTTAAAGTTTTGAAGGAAAAAACTTAGAACTAGGATTTTATACCCAACCAAACTCTATTTAATTGTAAGGGTTTGTTCAACAATATTCTCAAGCATCAGGGGTTACAGAAATTAACTACACAAAGACCCACTTGAAAAGCCTTTTGGATAAATTAATAAATAAGACAAAAAAAAAAATCCAGAGTACACCACAAGAAATATATGAAGCAGAGATGATTAAACACCTTGATAAAATGTATGTATCCTAAAACAAAATAGTTATAGCTCCCTTCCCCAAAGTATATCCATAATTTCCCTGATTTGAAAGTCTGGATCAATTCTATTCAAGAAAACTTTCTGTTATGATGGAAGTATTCTACATCTTCACCCTGTAAATGGTAGCCACTAGCCACATAACTATTGAATGTTTGAGATATGGCTTCTATGACTTAGGGACTGAATGTTTAAATTGTATTTAATTTTAATTAATGTTAATCTTAATAGCCACATGTGGCTAGTGACTACTTTTTGGACAGTATAAGTCTAGATGATATCAATAAAATGTAAGACTTGGGAAAGAGCAAGGAATATGAAAGCCAGGTGAATTCTCGTCTTATTTGGGGAGAGAAATAGTTATCAATTATTTAAAAAGTAAGAAAGGGGCTTCCCTGGTGGCGCAGTGGTTGAGAGTCTGCCTGCCAATGCAGGAGACACGGGTTCGAGCCCTGGTCTGGGAAGATCCCACATGCCGCAGAGCGGCTGGGCCCGTGAGCCACAACTACTGAGCCTGTGCGTCTGGAGCCTGTGCTTCGCAATGGGAGAGGCCGCGGCAGTGAGAGGCCCGCGCACCGTGATGAAGAGTGGCCCCCACTCGCCGGAACTAGAGAAAGCCCTCGCACAGAAATGAAGACCCAACACAGCCAAAAATAAATAAAATAAATTTTAAAAAAATATGAAAAATAAATTTTTAAAAAAAAAAATTAAAAAAAAAAAAAAAATGAAAAAAAAAAAAGAAAAAAAGTAAGAAAGAATGTGAAAAGATGAAAACAAGGACAAAAAATACCAATAGTAACAATAAATATAATTAAACTAAACTTACAAGTTAAGAGACAAAGATTGATGAACTAAATAAAAATAAAATACAGATATGCATAGTTTACAAGTGAAACATCTAAAATATAATTTCATGTAAAGTGAAAAGATAGGAATAGAAATATCAGGCAATATAAATAAAAGAAACCTGGGGTATCCAATTATCAGAGAATATATACTTTATGGTAAAAAAGCATTATGAGGGATGGAGAGGGTAGGGAACAAGAGAGTTATTGTATAATTTTAAAAGGTACAAAATAAAATGTAGTATTTTATGCATCTGTACACCTAATAAATTTCTAGAACCACAAGGGGAAAGTGATAAACTTGCCTTCATTGTAAGAGATCTCAAACATCTTCCTTTTGATTATGAATAGTTCAAACAGACAAAAAATTAGGAAGAATATATAGGTGATGTGGACAATATAATTAACAAGCTAGGACTAATGTAATTATATAGAGGTCTGCATCAAACAACAAGAAAAAAAATCTAAAAAAAGTATTACAAAGAGATATAGCCAAAAATCCAAATACAGGGATTAAAATGTGACACTAAAAAAATATTTGAATACCCAAAAGAAGGCAAGAAAGGAAAAACAAGAGAATAAAAAGCAAATGCATGCAGACTCTGAAGGGGCTCATGCCAGGGAGTGCTTCCTGGGGCTTCTGCTGCCGGTGTCCTTGTCCTCACGGTGGAACAGGGCCACCCCCTGCCTCTGCAGGAGGCCCTCCAACACTAGCAGGCTTTAAAAGGCTACTGCCAAAAGTTGTTTACATAAAAACTCAAAAGAGAAGAGGAACCAAGATGGTGGAGTAGAAGGACGTGCTCTCACTCCCTCTTGTGAGAACACCAGAATCACAACTAGCTGCTGGACAATCATCGACAGGAAGACACTGGAACTCACCAAAAAAGATACCCCACATCCAAGACAAGGAGAAGCCACAATGAGATGGCAGGAGGGGCGCAAATCACAGTAAAACCAAATCCCATAACTGCTGGGTGGGTGACTCACAGACTGGAGAACACTTATACCACAGAAGTCCACCCACTGTAGTGAAGGTTCTGAGCCCCACGTCAGCTTCCCAAACCTGGGGTTCTGGCAATGGGAGGAGGAATTCCTAGAGAATCAGACATTGAAGCCTAGTGGGATTTGATTGCAGGACTTCAACAGGACTGGGGGAAACAGAGACTCCACTCTTGGAGGGCACACACAAAGTAGTGTGCACATCAGGACCCAGGGGAAGGAGCAGTGATCCCAGGGGAGACTGAACCAGACCTACCTGCTGGTGTTGGAGGGTCACCTGTGGAGGTGGGGGGTGGCTGTGGCTCACCGTGGGGATGGGGACAGTGGCGATGGAGGTTCTGGGAAGTGCTCCTTGGCATGAGCCCTCCCAGAGTCTGTCATTAGCCCCACCAAAGAGCCCAGGTAGGCTCCAGTGTAGGGTTACCTCAGGGCAAACAACCAACAGGGAGGGAACCCAGCCCCACCATCAGCAGTCAAGCGGATTACAGTTTTACTGAGCTCCGACCACCAGAGCAACTGTCAGCTCTACCCACAACCAGTCCCTCCCATCAGGAAACTTACACAAGCCTAGATAGCCTCATCCATCAGAGGGGCCAGACAGCAGAAGCAAGAAGAACTACAATCCTGCAGGCTGTGGAACAAAAAACCACATTCACAGAAAGATAGACAGGATGAAAAGGCAGAGGGCCTTGTGCCAGATGAAGGAACAAGATAAAACTCCAGAAAACAACTAAATGAAGTGGAGATAGGCAACCTTCCAGAAAAAGATTCAGAAAAATGATAGTGAAGATGATCCAGGATTTCGGAAAAAGAATGGAGGCAAAGATCGAGAAGATGCAAGAAATGTTTAACCAAGACTAGAAGAATTAAAGAACAAACAACAGAGATGAACATACAATAACTGAAATGAAAACTACACTAGAAGGAATCAATAGCAGAATAACTGAGGCAGAAGAACAGATAAGGGAACTGGAAGACAGAATGCTGGAATTCACTGCTGCGGAACAGAATAAAGAAAAAAGAATGAAAAGAAATGAAGACAATATTCATTTCTGGGACAACATTAAACGCAGGAACATTCACATTATAGGGGTCCCAGAAGGAGAAGAGCGAGAGAAAGGACCAGAGAAAATATTTGAACAGATTATAGTCAAAAACTTCCCTAACATGGGAAAGGAAATAGCCACCCAAGTCCAGGAAGCGCAGCGAGTCCCATACAGGATAAACCCAAGGAGAAACACGCCGAGACACATAGTAATCAAAGTGGCAAAAATTAAAGACAAAGAAAAATTATTGAAAGCAGCAGGGAAAAACGACAAATAACATACAAGGGAACTCCCATAAGGTTAACAGCTGATTTCTCAGCAGAAACTCTACAACCCAGAAGGGAGTGGCATGATATACTTAAAGTGATGAAAGGGAAGAACCTACAACCAAGATTACTCTACCCGGCAAGGATCTCATTCAGATTCGATGGAGAGATCAAAAGCTTTACAGACAAGCAAAAGCTAAGAGAATTCAGCACCACCAACCAGCTCTACAACAAATGCTAAAGGAACTTCTCTACGTGGGAAACACAAGAGAAGAAAAGGACCTACAAAACAAACCCCAAAACAATTAAGAAATGGTCATAGGAACATACATATCGATAATTACCTTAAATGTGAATGGATTAAATGCTGCAACCAAAAGACACAGCCTTGCTGAATGGATACAAAAACAAGACCCATATATATGCTGTCTACAAGAGACCCACTTCACACCTAGGGACACATACAGACCGAAGTGAGGGGATGGAAAAGATATTCCATGCAAATGGAAATCAAAAGAAAGCTGGAGTAGCAATACTCATATCAGATAAAATAGACTTTAAAATAAAGAATGTTACAAGAGACAAGGAAGGACACTACATAATGATCAAGGGATCAATCCAAGAAGAAGATATAACAATTAAAATATATATGAACCCAACATAGGAGCATCTCAATACATAAGGCAACTGCTAACAGCTATAAAAGAGGAAATCGACAGTAACACAATAATAGTGGGGGACTTTAACACCTCACTTACACCAATGGACAGATCATCCAAAATGAAAATAAGTAAGTAAACAGAAGTTTTAAATGACAGAATAGACAGATTTCACTGATATTTACAGGACATTCCATCCCAAAACAGCAGATTACACTTCTTCTCAAGTGTGCACGGAACATTCTCCAGGAGACATCACACCTTGGGTCACAAATCTAGCCTCAGTAAATTTAAGAAAACTGAAGTCATATCAAGCATCTTTTCTAACCACAACGCTATGAGATTCGAAATGAATTACAGGGAAAAAAAACGTGAAAAAACAAAAACACATGGAGGCTAAACACTATGTTACTAAATAACCAAGAGATCACTGAAGAAATCAAAGAGGAAATCAAAAAATACCTAGAGACAAATGACAATGAAAACACGCCGATCCAAAACCAATGGGATGCAGCAAAAGCAGTTCTAAGAGGGAAGTTTATAGCTATACAAGCCTACCTCAAGAAACAAGAATAATCTCAAATAAACAATCTAACCTTACACTGAAAGGAACCAGAGAAAGAAAAGCAAACAAAACCCAAAGTTAGCAGAAGGAAAGATATCATAAAGATCAGAGCAGAAATAAATGAAATAGAAACAAAGAAAAACAATAGCAAAGATCAATAAAACTAAACGCTGGTTCTTTGAGAAGATAAACAAATTTGATAAACCATTAGCCAAACTCATCAAGAAAAAGAGGGAAAGGACTCAATCAATGAAATTAGAAATGAAAAGAAGTTACAACAGACACCGCAGAAATACAAAGCATCCTAAGAGACTACTACAAGCAACTCTATACCAATAAAAAGGACAACCTGGAAGAAATGGACAAATTCTTAGAAGGTATAACCTTCCAAGACTGAACCAGGAAGAAATAGAAAATATGAACAGACCAATCACAAGTAATGAAATTGAAACTGTGATTAAAAATCTTCCAACAAACAAAAGTCCAGGACCAGATGGCTTCACAGGTGAATTCTATCAAACATTTAGGGAAGAGCTAACACGCATCCTTCTCAAGCTCTTCCAAAAATTTGCAGGGGAAGGAACACTCCCAAACTCATTCTATGAGGCCACCATCACCCTGATACCAAAACCAGACAAAGATACTACAAAAAAAAGAAAATTACAGACCAATATCACTGATGAATATAGATGCAAAAATCCTCAACAAAATACTAGCAAACAGAATCCAACAACACATTAAAAGGATCATACACCATGATCAAGTGGGATTTATCCCAGGGATGCAAGGATTCTTAAATGTATGCAAATCAATCAATGTGATACACCATATTAACAAATTGAAGAATAAAAACCATATGATGATCTCAATAGATGCAGAAAAAGCTTCTGACAAAATTCAACACCCATTTATGATAAAAACTCTCCAGAAAGTGGGCATAGAGGGAACCTACCTCAACATGATACAGGCCATATACGACAAACCCACAGCAAACATCATTCTCAATGGTGAAAAACTGAACGCATTTCCTCTAAGATCAGGAACAAGATAAGGATGTCCACTCTCACCACTATTATTCAACATAGTTTTGGAAGTCCTAGCCATGGCAATCAGAGAAGAAAAAGAAATAAAAGGAATACAAATTGGAAAAGAAGAAGTAAAACTGTCACTGTTTGCAGATGACATGATACTATACATAGAGGATCCTAAAAATGACACCAGTAAACTACTACAGCTAATCAATGAATTTGGTTAAGTTGCAGGATACAAAATTAATGCACAGAAATCTCTTGCATTCCTATACACTAATGATGAAAAATCTGAAAGAGAAATTATGGAAACACTCCCATTTACCATTGCAACAGAAAGAATAAAATACCTAGGAATAAACCTACCTAAGGAGACAAAAGACCTGTATGCAGAAAAGTATGAGACACTGATGAAAGAAATTAAAGATGATAGCAACAGATGGAGAGATACACCATGTTCTTGGATTGGAAGAATCAATATTGTGAAAATGACTACACTACCCAAAGCAACCTACAGATTCAATGCAATCCCTATCAAATTACCAATGGCATTTTTTACAGAACTAGAACAAATCATCTTAAAATTTGTATGGAGACACAAAAGACCCCGAATAGCCAAAGCAGTCTTGAGGGAAAAAAACGGAGCTGGAGGAATCAGACTCCCTGACTTCAGACTGTACTATAAAGCTACAGTAATCAAGACAATATGGTACTGGCACAAAAACAGAAACATAGATCAATGGAAAAAGATAGAAAGCCCAGAGATAAACCCACGCATCTATGGTCAACTAATCTATGACAAAGGAGGCAAAGATATACAATGGAGAAAATACAGTCTCTTCAATAAGTGATGCTGGGAAAATTGGACAGCTACATGTAAAAGAATGAAATTAGAACACTCCCTAACACCATACACAAAAATAAACTCAAAATGGATTCGAGACCTAAATGTAAGACTGGACACTATAAAACTCTTAGAGGAAAACATAGGAAGAACACTCTTTGACATAAATCACAGCAAGATCTTTTTGATCCACCTCCTAGAGTAATGGAAATAAAAACAAAAACAAGCAAATGGGACCTAATGAAATGTAAAAGCTTTTGCATAGCAAAGGAAACCATAAACAAGACGAAAGACAACCCTCAGAATGGGAGAAAATATTTGCAAACGAATCAATGGACAAAGGATTAATCTCCAAAATATATAAACAGCTCATGCAGCTCAATATTAAAGAAACAAACAACCCAATCCAAAAATGGGCAGAAGACCTAAATAGACATTTCTCCAAAGAAGACATACAGATGGCCAAGAAGCACATGAAAAGCTGCTCAACATCACTAATTATTAGAGAAATGCAAATCTAAACTACAAGGAGGTATCACCTCACACCAGTTAGAATGGTCATCATAAGAAAATCTACAAACGACAAATGCTGGAGAGGGTGTGGAGAAAAGGGAACACTCTTGCACTGTTGGTGGGAATATAAATTGATACAGCCACTATGAAGAACAGTATGGTGGTTCCTTAATAAACTAAAAATAGAATTTCCATATGATCCAGCAATCCCACTACTGGGCACATACCCAGAGAAAACCATAATTCAAAAAGACACACGCACCCCAATGTTCACTGCAGCACTATTTACAATAGCCAGGTCCTGGAAGCAACCTAAATGCCCATCGACAGATGAATGGATAAAGAAGATGTGGTACATATATATGATGGAATATTACTCAGCCATAAAAAGAACGATATTGGGTCATTTGTTGAGACGTGGATGGATCTAGAGACTGTCATACAGAGTGAAGTAAGTCAGAAAGAGAAAAACAAATATCGTATATTAACACATGTATGTGGAACCTAGAAAAATGGTACAGATGAACCGGTTTGCAGGGCAGAAGCTGAGACACAGATGTAGAGAACAAACGTATGGACACCAAGGGGGGAAAGCTGTGGTGGGGGTGGGGGGATGGTGGTGTGATGAATTGGGTGATTGGGATTGACATGGATACACTGATGTGTATAAAATTGATGACTAATAAGAACCTGCTGTATAAAAAAATGAATAAAAAAAAATTCAAAAATAAAAAAAAAAAGCAAATGCAAAAAAGAGAAAGAAAACAGCAAAATAGCATATTCTCCCCACCATAATAAAAATATCTAAAATGAAAATGGGCAAAACACCTAAAATAAAACAGCCTGAGCAGATATATTAGAAGAGAGGGTCCAAAAATAACAATAAACTTATTAATAGGCATAAGAAGTTACTCCAAATATAAAACAAGAAAACATTAAAAAATATAAGGAAAAATATTAGGCATGAAAAACTTAACAGTTGAAATACAGAATAAAATAGAATAAATTGTGGAATGTACGGAATTGAAGAACAAATCAGTAAATTAAAGAAATCAAGTAGAGAAAATATTTCCAGAAAAAAGTTTAAAGTTTGATTTACATCCATAGAGACATATACTCAATAGTACTGTAAAATAGAATTGACCATAAAAACACATATCATGTAAACACTCTTTAAGAAAGCTAGTGTGGGGACTTCCCTGGTGGTGCAGTGGTTAAGAATCTGCCTGCCAGTGCAGGATACACAGGTTCAAACCCTGGTCCAGGAAGATCCCACATGCCACGGAGCAACAAAGCCCGTGTGCCACAACTACTGAGCCTGCGCTCTAGAGCCCGTGAGCCGCAACTACTGAGCCTGAGTGCCACAACTACTGAGCCTGAGTGCCACAACTACTGAAGCCTGCATGCCTAGAGCCTGTGCTCTGCAACAAGAGAAGCCACCCAATAAGAAGCCTGTGAACCGCAACGAAGAGTGGCCCCCGCTCGCCGCAACTAGAGAAAAGCCCACACGCAGCAACAAAGACCCAAGGCAGCCAAAAATAAAAATAAACTAATTAATTTAAAAAAAAAAAAAAAAAAAAAAAGAAAGCTAGTGTGGTTACATAAATATAAGAAAAAATAGATTTTATACAAGAAATACAGCTGGAAACAAAAAGGGACATTCATCATGAACATATAATAATGTCAAATGTTGTGCACCAAGTAATAAAGCTTAAAAATACATGAAACACAAACTAAAAAGCATTAAGGGAGAAACAGGTAAATCCACAATTATGGTAGGTGATTTAAAATACCTCTTTCAGGCATTGATGGAACAACCTGGAAAATTTTAACAGTACAGTTATAGAAGACTTGAACAACACTACCAACTAGGCAACTAGTATGACCTAATTAATAATGAGTACAGTATTATATTCATAACCACAGAAAATGTATGATTTTTTGAGAACATGGATTTTTCACTAATATGTTGATGAATGTCTCATATATTTCAAAAGACTGTAATGTTACAAAAATTTTCTCAGAACACAACAGAAATATATTAGAGTTTCATTTAAGTGAGATATATTGGAAAGCTCCAAATATTTTGCAATTAGGCAGTATGCTTCAAAATCTCATAAATTAATAACAAAAATAAAATTAGGAGATATTTTTAACTGATATTTTTATCTCTTTTAAATAAAAGAAATAGTGGATAGTGCTGAGAAATATATAGCTTCCCAATGTTTATGTCAGAAATTTAAAATCAATGATTCAAATAATAAAAAATTAAAAAGAAAATAAATTAATTAAAATTAAACTTATAAAAAATAAGAAAAAATGAAGGACTTCCCTGGTGGTCCAATGGTTAAGACTTCACCTTCCAATGTAGGGGGTGCGGGTTCAATCCCTGGTTGGGGAGCTAAGATCCCACATGCCTCGTGGCCAAAAAATCAAAACATAGAACAGAAGCAATATTGTAACAAATTCAATAAAGACTTTAAAAATAGTCCACATCAAAAATATCTTTAAAAAAATAAGAAAAAATGAAATGGCACACAAAAAATAATAAAGGAATGAACAAAGTAATAATTTGATTTGAAAAGAGAAATTTGGTAAAGGTTTGATAAACTTTTACCAAACATATCAAGTATAAAGAGAAAGCAGAAATTACTAATATCAAGAATCAGAGTGATGCCATCAAAACAGACCCTTTAGACATTAAAAGGATAATAACAAAGTAGTGTGAAAACTTTACCGTAAAAATTCAGCAGCTTAGATAAAACAGAAAAATTCCTTTAAAAACAATTTAACCAGGAAGACAGAGTAGGTGTACTTTTCCTTATTTCTCACATGAAGTACAACTAAAAACCGTATGTGGAATATATATAAAATAAACATAATAAGACTCAAAGGTGGAGAGAAGACAGAACATCTAGGACCTTGGGCTGCAAGGAAGGACATAATGGTGAGTTCCCTGGGTTTTCTTTCACCCAGACTGTATCTGAAGAAGCCATCAACTTGGAAATGTCAATGGACACAGACAAGAAAATCCTCAACAGAAGTCTGTTCATTTTAGTCAAAGAACCAGGAACAAGACAGGTTAGCAACACAGAAAACTTCAAATGCTCTACTCCAGCCAAACACTACACAAATATTTATGGCTACACTCCAACTATATCAGCAAAAGCCTTTGACCCCCATACTGGGGTGATGTCAGACAAGGCTAAGTGGAGGCCTGAGCTTTTTTCATTCTCACCAGGCGGTAATGATCATGACAGCCCCCTCCCCTTGGTCTCAGTGGAAAAGAGGTAGAGAGCCTCGACTTCTACTCCTACCTGGGGATAATGAAGAGCTCCCTCCCCACTCACTGCTGCAGGGTTGTCAGAGGAAGCTTGATGGAGAGTCAAGATTTTCATCACCTCCCGGGTGTAACAAGGCCACTTTCCCTAACCGAGGTGTCAATGGAGACCATGTGGGGAGCAGTAACAAGGTGCTCCTACCTCTCCAGAGAGGGAAGTGTCAGTGGAAACCTAGTGGGGAGCCAGAACCTCCACTCCTACCCAGGAGTGACAAGAAGCATTCCCACCTTTAGGTGTCAGTTGAGTTAGAGAGGAGAATGTGGATTTCTACCTGCAGTAGGAAGTAATGAGGCAGTGTCCCCCTTCTCCTGCCAGAGAGGTGTTAGAAGAAGCCAGCTAAAACAGAAAGTTTAAGTAATATTTAGTGTTTCAAAGCATAATATCTCCAAAGCCCAAGTTTTAATAAGAAATTACTCATTATACCAGGAACAGTGGGTATCTCATACTAAATGATAAAAAAACAAAAACAAGAAAACACCCAGTATAGATGACAACACTGCGATGACAGAGATTATAGAATCATCTGACAAAGATTTTAAACCAGTCTTTATAAAGATGCATGAAAGAGCAACTATTAGCATGCTAGAAACAAAAGCCAGTATTTAAAAATCAATCACATTAATAGACTAAAGAAGAAACATCAAATGATCATATCAATCAATGAAGAAAAAATTTAACAAAATTCAACTGTAGTGCATGATTAAACCCTCAGAAAAAAGGAATAGAAGGGAATTTCCTTAATTTGTTAAAGAACTTCTAACAATTTTTTATATTTAATTATATAATATTATATTTAATTATATTTAATGATGAAAAACTCAGTGTTTTCTCCTAAAACTGGGAACAAGGTGAGGATATCTCCTCTCGTCACTCTTATTCATCAGTGTAATAGAAGTGCTAGCCAGTGCTACAAGCAAGTAAGGGGGGAAAAAATCAGATCAGAAAAGATAAAATAAAACTTTATTTGCAGATGACATGATGGTCTATATAGAAAATCTCAAGGAATCTACAAAATAATCCTAGAATAAGTAAGTTCCACAAGGTTGCAGGATACAAGATAAACATATAAAAATAAGTTTTATTTCTCTATATTACTAATGAAAACAAGGAAGCTTAAACTAAAACTACAATCCCATTTGCAGTTTTTTAAAAAATTAAACATGCGTGTAAATCTAACAAACATATATAGGATTTATATGCTGAACAATAAAAAATGCTGATGAAGTATATCAAAGAAGATTTAAATAAATGGGGAGACCTACCATATTAATGGTTAGGGAGACTTGGTATAGTAACATGTCAATTCTTTGCAAACTGATACATGGGTTCAACACAATTCCTATCAAAATCTCATGAGGATTTTTTCTATATACAGACAAGATAACTCTAAAATTTATAGGGAAAGGCATAGAAATTAGTATAGCTAAAACAATATTGAAAAGGAAGAAGTGAAAAGATCAATTTACCTAATTCCAAGACATATTATATAGCTATTCTCAAACTCATTTTAATAGGTTTTATACATTTTTTTTCTCTAGCTCATGAACATGTTACTAGTGGAGGACTGGTCTGATACAACCTAGTCCACAATAGCTGGGAGCTTTCTTTGGTTGATACCCAAAATACTCTTCTCTTACCCAATTCTGTATTTTCTTTTCCCTCATGCACTGTTCCACTTACTGTTCAGTGTAATTTTCCTCACAATTATACTATTGAATCTCACCTCCCAAAACCCTTATACAAAGCCTGGAACATAAGCAATTCTAAATATTTGTTGAATGAATGAGCAAACCCAACTGAACCCTCTCTCATTCCTTTTACTTTATTCACCTGAAAATATACTTACCCCTCATCTTCAATCTCTTTACCATCTGTCATAACTGAAATCCCATTCTCCATTCAATGACCTTGTTACCTTGCAAGCATTTTAGGGATATTTCCAACATACTCCACTTATTTCCCACATTAATTGGGAAAACTGCTAGTTCACCAAAGATGGCTTTAAAACTATTGCATTTTCACTTTTACTTCCATTAAGTCTCATGTTGCTCAGCTATCACCTTCTATTTTTACTTATCTTTGATATCTAAAAACTTGATGATAGCTAACAAATACACATTAAAGCTGTGTGATGTAGCTGTTCACCAAACCCATTTCCCTTTCCTCTGGAATCATGTAGCTGGACTATTGTCCCAGCCTCCCTTACAATTAAAATGTGACCCTGTAAGTTCTGGCCAATGGAGTTCCAAAGATGTGATGTTATTTCCAAGCCTAGCTCCATAAATGCTCCACTCTTTCTCTTCCTCCATCTTTCAGATGGATGTTGATGTCCATGGTAACACCGAAAGTTACATGTTGAAAATGGTGGGGCCTCCATCAACCGGTGTCTCCGAATGACTGTGTGGAACAGAGCCCCTTGCTGCTGATTGGATTTTAAGTGAACTATATGTTGTGTACAGCCACTGAGATTTAAGATTTACATGCTACTACCCTTAGAATTCCCTTTAATAGTGCACCGTGGTACTTCTCCTTATCAATAAAGTCTTCTATAACTTTAGAACTTTTAATATTTAAAGACCCGGAAGCATACTAACATTATAGTTCTTGGATCTTACTGCAAGACAAAACTTTAACTCTAGTGGTATCAAGCCTTACTATCATTTCAGATAACTTAGGTACCTAATCTATTGTCTAATATGAAACTCTTGTACATCTACCTCTTTCTGTGATTTATAACCTTAGTTGTTTCAGTAATACTAACTAAACAATCTTCTTACCTTTCCTTAGTCAGCTCCCCTTCCATTGTTTTGAATAATTATTCTGAGTACTTATTTATTTTCTTATTAAAGTATAGTTGATTTACAATGTTGTATTAATTTCTGTTGTACAGCAAAGTGATTCCTTTATACATATATATACATTTAATTATTCTAAACCCTCTCTTCTCATCTCAAACCTCTCACCCAACCCACTAATTCCTATCCTCTCATATTCTTAAAATAGGCTTCTTCCTTGAAGGAATTGAAGCCATCATGGATCTCTCCCATAATAAGATATTTGAAATACTTTAGTTCCCGTATCAAGCAACTCTTCTCCTATGTCAGTGACTTAGGAGACATATTACAGACCTTCTGGATGATTTGAAGTCTCTTTGAGTCATCTATAAAATTGGAATCATAATCTTTGAACTGACTACTTAGATCTATTATGATTACCAAGTAAAAGAATGTATGTAAAATATTCACATTTTAAGGGATTATTGTAATTTTTATCCATGTTACTGTTCTATTTTCATTTCTAGTTAGACACTGTTTAAACATCTTTCCCAGTCATCAAGTATACTTTATTATGAAACATTTCAGAATTTTAAGTTAAGTTTTATGGGAACAAAATTCTCTGTGGTCAAGACGTTGGTCATGATTTCTTAGTTTTATGATCATAAATTAAGTCCTATGTTTGGTAATTACTTGGATAATGTGTTCATAAGGATACATGTATATGTCATTCCTCATTCCCTCCAGATGCATCAAGTAAACAATCTCTTCACTATTATTTCCATAGTTTTAATTTATAGACTGATACTCAACCATTTAACAAACAGCATTAGTATCTCAGGAAGATAGTTCAGTTTACAAACTTCTTTCATTGAATATGAGTATTTTTGAACATCTATTATCTTCAAGGTGCTGTGCTCTTGAAAGACACACCAGGAGATAAATATCCAGCCTTTAATGGTTATAACTAAACAGTCTGATCAACTGACCAAATGGGAAGATGTCATCTATAAGATTCATACAGTTGCTCAAGCTGCACCTTAGAACTCATTCCAGATTTTTCTATCTTCCTTAGTTGTTAAATCCAATCAATTAGCAAGTGTGACAATTTTATGAGCTAAATATTTCTCAGATAGGTACCATTTTCTTTAAGCCCTTTAGCATTTGTCTCTCCATAACTTGGCTCCCTGCATATCTCAAAAGCTTTATGCCATATACCTATTACTTTTTCTGTTATGTTCAATCATGGATAATATATTGTAGTTCTACACACATATTATGATTTTCTACATATCCATGGCTTTTCTCACATAGTTTTCTCTCACAGAATACTCATTCCCCTATTTCCTTTCCAGCTAATATTATCTGACTCTCTGCCCACCAAATGATGTATTCTAAAATCTACCTGAATGTAGTGCACAAGCCTCAATCATAATGTTTACCATTTGTATAAACTGACCTATTTGTAAATTAATCTCTAATCTTATTAGACTTTGTTATGGGACTATCACAATACTAAGGGTAGTATCAGGGTCATCTTGAAATGTCCAGAAATGTAGTATTAATTTAATATAAACTCAAATTTAACATGATCTCAATAAATATTTAACTTATTTTGAAATACTAGCTGTATAAGTAACCAAAAATTAATGTGGTGTTTAATAGTCTGAAAGCAGACTTTTCAACAGCAACACTAGTTGTCAAAAACAAAAAAAACCCCCAGTAAAATAGCTCACAAATGCTGAGACATTGTCATTCTAAAACTGTATTCCCAGCTAAACCACCATTGAAGAATAGGGTGAAATAAATACTCTCAGAAAAAAAATTTTTTAAAAAAGTAGTGTTTACTCTAAGAAATGATTTGTCAGAGAATATGTTTTATAAAGACTTTAAAAAAATAAAATACTAATGCTAAAAGGATCTGTAAGCAAAGAAGGTGGTATGATTGTGAGTAATTTCAAATAGTATTATCTGTATAAAACACAAACTAATGATAATGACTAACTTAGGGGTGAAAATCATGGTAGAACTAAAATACCTGACAACAACATGTAAGATGGCAAGGGGTGGGATGTTGATAAGAGTTACACCATTCTAAGGTCTTGTATTATTTGATGTATTATTTGATGGTAGATGTTAATTAAGATTATATTTTGTGAAATTTTAATGGTAACTACTATAGGATATATGTAGACTGTTGATCTTCTGGACCAGCAAAAAAAAAAAAAAATATATATATATATAAATATAATATATATATTAATAATATATATAATATATATTATATATATAATTATATATATAATATATTATATATATATTATATATATATGTATAAAGTTATAGAGAAAGCTTAAATGACTCAACAGAATGTAGAAGAACAGAAAGAAGCATAAACATGGAGAGGTAACTATAAAACTTACAATCCGATGCTAGCAAACTCCCAAATGTATCAGTAAAAACTAAGCTCAGTAGTTAAAGAGCATAGGTTTTTAGACTGGGAAAACTCTGCAAATGGGAGTGTAATTTGGAGCTAATTCTCTGAGAATTACCAGGTCAATGTATACCAAGAATCTCAAATTGTTCTACCTTTTTAACTAAATAATACCATTTCTAGTAATTTATCGAAAAGAACTAATCAGAAATTCAATCATAGAAATATACACATATAGCGACATATAAAACATTACACACAAGGCAATATTCTTAAGTCATTAAAATAACACATTAATATACAATAGGATGACAATGTTTATGTTATAATGCTATGCAAAAAATAACAGGTTCCCCAAACCTTTTCTACAGTAAGAACTATAGTTTATAAAGTTTAATTTTCTTTTCTTTTTTCTTTTCCTTTCCTTTCTTTTACTAGTGCATGGAAGAGAGATGAAAATAAGTTGTCAAAATGTTAACAGAAGTCACTTCATGATGTTGGGCTGTTGGGTGACCAACTTCTTTGCCTCAATATACTGTTTTGATGCCTATGACCATGAAAATGTGTTATTTTTGTAATCAGAAAAACAGTTATTTTCCTTCAGTAGAACTCATAGTGCGTTTCAAAAACTTTATATGCAGTATAATTTGAGGCTAACACTGTCAAGAGAATTTACATTTGCACATTTCCTTATAGTTTTGCGTGTGTGTGTGCATGCATGTGTGTGTGTTACCTTGTATGAACTTTATAAGAAACTTAGGGTAGGTATCGTTATCATCATCCCCTTTTCACAGATAAGGAAAGTGAGGGTCAGAGAAATTATAATATCCTAGCTTATAAAACTTTGTCTGGTGCTTGTTTTACAGATTGTTTTCTCTGTGCCAATTTTTCAAAATATGTACAGGCTACTGAAATATTTTCTAAATGTATGGATCAATTTCTATAACATTACCGAACAGCATGAGCAATGGCTGAATTTAATGAATATGCAAATATATGCGCACACAGCTCAGTCTCAGTTGGTACTTTCCCACTACTATAGGAGCACCAGGGCCAAGCAGCTGTCCAGATGTGACTCCTTAAGCTGTAACCACAGACATAAACACCTCTCATAAATGAAGAACATTCTCACGATCTTGACACTGCAATCTCTTAGCAACTTCCCAGTGTCATTAGGAAACATTTCTCAATCTCCCAAAGAAGGTCTGAGGTTTTTAACTTTATTATTTTTTTCAATTTGTAAAGAGAAGTAGGGGAAGATAAAACTGGACAGCTGGGGGGGACAAAATCTTCATGTTGTGTGGGACGTCTCAGCTACCTACAGTAGCCAGCATGTCTTTGGTCCTGCTTTCCACCCTCTGGCTCATCGTTCAAGCTCAAGGTAAGTACTAATATATTGACAGTTCCAAAGAATTGTTTCATCATTGTCACATTTTTCCAGAATAGGGAGAGAAAACTAAAGAAAAAGTTTTTGTTATCAAAGCTGAACTGGAGGAGTAACTTGTTCTTCTCAATATTTCCCTTCTCAGTGGAAATTGTCTTCCACTCAGTTTCAAGAAACCAACCAACAAAAACCTTAATTTTGTCAGTGTTACCTCTCTTTCTCTAGCAATAGCCATAAAGCCGACTCCTGAACTAGAGCCCTATGAAGTAGTTCGTCCTAAAAAACTACACATTTTACACAAAAGAGAGATACAGAACAACCAGACAGAGAAGCATGGCAAAGAGGTAAGCAATGGGATGACCGTGGGATTTTGCTGTCATCTCAAGAGACAGTAAAGGACCTTTTTACTAGTAGAAGTCATGTCACAGTCAACATCTAGTAGTTTAGCCTTGAAGCCCATTTACACAAATGCTCCCCTTTGCCCAGGAGAGGGCATAGGATTTCTCTAAATGCTTTTACAATTAAGCAGCAGGAAGGGAGTTAACTCCCACACTGGCTCAGAAAAAATAAAAGTTTGGGTGTTTCTCCAAGTCTGTGGGGGGAACAAAAAAAAAAGGAAGACAGAACGGCAGTATATCTAGGAGGAGACGTTCCTTGCCAAGCCCACCAAACCCATGTCTCCTCCCTACCCTCACCCCCTGGCCCCACTGAATTGCCTTTTGTCTATAATAGATAAATCATATTATCTCATTAATTAACAAGATTTTAAAAATGTATTATAGATATTAACTTTCTGACTATTACATTTGTAATTATTATTCTATACAGCTACCTATATCATTATATTATAATTATTTTAGATAGACTCATAAATATAAATTATCATTATATTATTAAATATTTTTAGGAAAGATATGAACCTGAACTTCAGTATCAGATGATATTAAATGGAGAAGAAGTCATTCTTTGCCTACAAAAAGCCAAGTAAGTTGTATTTCCTGCAAGTCTAACCACTGGATTATAC
Organism: Balaenoptera musculus; assembly: GCF_009873245.2. Lineage (NCBI taxonomy): Eukaryota > Metazoa > Chordata > Mammalia > Artiodactyla > Balaenopteridae > Balaenoptera > Balaenoptera musculus. Next base: position 14,021,018 of record NC_045790.1, on the reverse strand, counting down.
CTAAGAGAATGTGGAAAAATAAATCTTCTTGAGACTCTGTATACTGTAATTTGACATAGAAGACATGAAGCATATTGAGCATTAGATTCTAATAGTTGGTGTTAATATTACCTAAGAAGTTTGATGTTTCCCTAGGAAATTGTATGCAAAGAGTAAAACAAAGAAAGCTGCACGAATGACTTTCTTCCCTGCTGCTTTTGGAATTTACTGAAAATATTTTCCACCCAGATAAACTGAAACCTTTGATGTGACTTTCCATTACTTTTTGTTGCTGTTGTTGTTCTGTAAAGCATTTTAATTTTTTTAAACATCTTTATTGGAGTATAACTGCTTTACAATGGTGTGTTAGTTCCTGCTTTATAACAAAGTGAATCAGCTATACATATACATATATCCCCATATATCTTCCCTCTTGCGTCTCCCTCCCACCCTCCTTATCCCACCCCTCTAGGTGGTCACAAAGCACCCAGCTGATCTCCCTGTGCTATGCAGCTGCTTCCCACTAGCTATCTATTTCACATTTGGTAGAGTATATATGTCAATACCACTCTCTCACTTCGTCCCATCTTACCCTTCCCCCTCCCCATGTCCTCAAGTCCATTCTCTATGTCTGCGTCTTTGTTCCTGTCCTGCCCCGAGGATCCTCAGAACTATTATTTATTTATTTATTTTTTTAGATTCCATATACATGTGTTAGCATACAGTATTTGTTTTTCTCTTTCTGACTTACTTCACTCTGTATGACAGACTCTATGTCCATCCACCTCAGTACAAATAACTCAATTTCATTTCTTCTTATGGCTGAGTAATATTCCATTGTATATATGTGCCACATCTTCTTTATCCATTCATCTGTCAATGGACACTTAGGTTGCTTCCATGTCCTGGCTATTGTAAATAGTGCTGCAATGAATATTGTGGTACATGATACTTTCTGAATTATGGTTTTCTAGGGTATATGCCCAGTAGTGGGATTGCGGGGTCATATGGTAGTACTATTTTTAGTTTTTTAAGGAACCTCCACACTGTTCTCCATAGTGGCTGTACCAATTTACATTCCCACCAACAGTGCAAGAGGGTTCCCTTTTCTCCACACCCTCTCCAGCATTTATTGTTTCTAGATTTTTTGATGATGGCCATTCAGACCGGTGTGAGGTGATACCTTATTGTAGTTTTGATTTGCCTTCCTCTAATGATTAGTGATGTTGAGCATCCTTTCATGTGTTGTTGGCAATCTGTATATCTTCATTGGACAAATGTCTATTTAGGTCTTCTGCCCATTTTTGGATTGGGTTGTTTGTTTTTGTGATATTGAGCTGCATGAGCTGCTTGTATATTTTGGAGATTAACGCTTTGTCAGTTGCTTCGTTTGTAAATATTTTCTCCCATTCTGAGGGTTGTCTTTTCGTCTTGTTTATGGTTTCCTTTGGTGTGCAAAAGCCTTTAAGTTTCATTAGGTCCCATTTATTTATTTTTGTTTTTATTTCCATTTCTCTAGGAGGTGGGTCAAAAAGGATCTTGCTGTGATTTATGTCAGAGGGTTCTGCCTATGTTTTCCTCTAAGAGTTTGATAGTGTCTGGCCTTAGATTTAGGTCTTTAATCCATTTTGAGTTTATTTTTGTGTATGGTGTTAGGGAGTGTTCTAATTTCATTCTTTTACATGTAGCTGTCCAGTTTACCCAGCACCACTTATTGAACAGGCTGTCTTTTCTCCGTTGTATATTCTTGCCTCCTTTACCAAAGATAAGGTGACCATATATGCATGGGTTTATCTCTGGGCTTTCTATCCTGTTCCATTGATCTATATTTCTGTTTTTGTGCCAGTCCCATACTGCCTTGATTATTGTAGATTTGTAGTATAGTCTGAAGATAGGGAGCCTGATTCCTCCAGCTCCGTTTTTGTTTCTCAAGATTGCTTTGGCTACTCAGGGACTTTTGTGTTTCCACACTAATTGTGAAATTTTTTGTTCTAGTTCTGTGAAAAATGCCGTTGGTAATTTGATAGGGATTGCATTGAATCTGTAGATTGCTTTGGGCAGTAGAGTCATTTTCACAATATTGATTCTTCCAATCCAAGAACATGGTATATCTCTCCATCTGCTGCTATCATCTTTAATTTCTTTCATCAGTGTCTTATACTTTTCTGCATACAGGTCTTTTGTCTCCTTAGGTAGGTTTATTCCTAGGTATTTTATTCTTTTTGTTGCAGTGGTAAATGGGAGTGTTTCCTTAATTTCTCTTTCAGATTTGTCATCATTAGTGTATAGGAATGCAAGAGATTCCTGTGCATTAATTTTGTATCCTGCAACTTTACCAAATTCATTGATTAGCTCTAGTAGATTTCTGGTGGCATCTTTAGGATTCTCGTTTTATAGTACCATGTCATCTGCAAAGAGTGACAATTTTTCTTCTTCTTTTCCGATTTGGATTCCTTTTATTTCTTTTTCTTCTCTGATTGCTGTGGCTAAAACTTCCAAAACTATGTTGAATAATAGCAGTGGGAGTGGGCAACCTTGTCTTGTTTCTGATCTTAGTGGAAATGGTTTCAGTTTTTCACCATTGAGAATGATGTTGGCTGTGGGTTTGTCATATATGGCCTTTATTAGGTTGAGGTAAGTTCCCTATATGCCTACTTTCTGGAGGGTTCTTTTCATAAATAGGTGTTGAATTTTGTTGAAAGCTGTTTCTACATCTATTGAGAATATCATATGGTTTTTATCCTTCAATTTTTTAATGTGGTGGATCACATTGATTGATTTGCGTATATTGAAGAATCCTTGCATTCCTGGGATAAACCCCACTTGATCATGGTGTATGATCCTTTTAATGTGCTGTTGGATTCTGTTTGCTAGTATTTTCTTGAGGATTTTTGCATCTATGTTCATCAGTGATATTGGCCTCTAGTTTTCTTTTTTTGTGACATCTTTGTCTGGTTCTGGTATCAGGGTGATGGTGGCCTCGTAGAATGAGTTTGGGAGTGTTCCTTCCTCTGCAATTTTATGGAAGAGTTTGAGAAGGATGGGAGTTAGCTCTTCTCTAAATGTTTGATAGAATTCACCTGTGAAGCCATCTGAACCTTGGCTTTTGTTTTTGGAAGATTTTTAATCACAGTCTCAATTTATATGCTTGTGATTGGTGTTTATTTTTTCTATTTCTTCCTGGTTCAGTCTCGGAAGGTTGTGCTTTTCTAAGAATTTGTCCATTTCTTCCAAGTTGTCCATTTTATTGGCATAGAGTTGCTTATAGTAATCCTTCATGATTCTTTGTATTTCTGCAGGGTCAGTTGTTACTTCTCCTTTTTCATTTCTAATTCTGTTGATTTGAGTCTTCTCCCTTTTTTTCTTGATGAGTCTGGCTAGTGGTTTATCTATTTTGTTTATCTTCTCAAAGAACCAGCTTTTAGTTTTATTGAACTTTGCTGTTGTTTCCTTCTTTCTTTTTCATTTATTTCTCATCTGATCTTTATGATTTCTTTCCTTTTGCTAACTTTGGGGTTTTTTGTTCTTCTTTCTCTAATTGCTTTAGGTGTAACGTTATGTTGTTTGAGATTTTTCTTGTTTCTTGAAGTAGGATTGTATTGCTATAAATTTCCCTCTTAGAACTGCTTCTGCCAAATCCCATAGGTTTTGGGTGGTCGTCTCTTTACTGTCATTTGTTTCTAGTTATTTTTTGATTTCCTCTTTGATTTCTTCAGTGATCTGTTGGATATTTAGTAGTGCATTGCTTAGCCTCCATGTGTTTGTACTTTTTACAGTTTTTTTTCCTGTAATTGGTATCTAGTCTCATAGCATTGTGGTTGGAAAACATACTTGATACGATTTCAATTTTCTTAACTTTACCAAGGCTTGATTTGTGACCCAAGATATGATCTATCCTGGAGAATGTTCCATGAGCACTTGAGAAGAATGTGTATTCTGCTGTTTTTGGATGGAATGTCCTATAAATATCAATTAAATCTATCTGGTCTATTGTGTCATTTAAAGCTTGTGTTTCCTTATTTATTTTCATTTTGGATGATCTGTCCATTGGTGAAAGTGGGGTGTTAAATTCCCCTACTGTGATTGTGTTACTGTCTATTTCCTCTTTCATGGCTGTTAGCATCTGCCTTATGTTGAGTTGCTCCTATGTTGCGTGCAAAAATATATACAACTGTTAGGTCTTCTTTCTTGGATTGATCCCTTGATTATTATGTAGTGTCCTTCTTTGTCTCTTGTAATAGTCTTTATGTTAAAGTCTATTTTGTCTCATATGAGAATTGCTACTCCAGCTTTCTTTTGATTTCCATTTACATGGAATACCTTTTTCCATCCCCTCACTTTCAGTCTGTATGTGTCCCTATGTCTGAAGTGGGTCTCTGGTAGACAGCATATATACGGGTCTTGTTTTTGTATCCATTCAGCCAGTTGATGTCTTTTGGTTGTAGCATTTAATCCATTTACATTTAAGGTAATTATTGATATGTATATTCTTTTTACCATATTCTTAATTGTTTTGGGTTTGTTTTCGTAGGTCTTTTCATTCTCTTGTGTTTCCTGCCTAGAGAAGTTCCTTTAGCATTTGCTGCAAAGCTGGTTTGGTGGTGCTGAATTCTCTTAGCTTTTGCTTGCTTGTAAAGATTTTAATTTCTCCATCGAATCTGAATGAGATCCTTTCTGGGTAGAGTAATCTTGGTTATAGGCTTTTCCCTTTCATCACTTCAAACATCTCCTGCCATTCCCTTCTGGCTTGCAGAGTTTCTGTTGAAAGATCAGCTGTTAACCTTATGGGGATTCCCATCTATGTTATTTATTGCTTCTCCCTTGCTGCTTTTAACATTTTTTCTTTGTATTTAATTTTTGATAGTTTGATTAACATGTGTCTTGCCGTGTTTCTCCTTGCATTTATCCTGTATGGGTCTCTGCACTTCCTGGACTTGATTAACTATTTCCTTTCCCATATTAGGGAAGTTTTCAACTATAATCTCTTCAAATATTTTCTCAGTCTCTTTCTTTTTCTCTTTTTCTTCTGGGATCCCTATAATTTGAATGTTGTGTTTAATGTTGTCCCAGAAGTCTCTGAGACTGTCCTCAATTCTTTTCATTCTTTTTTCTTTATTCAGCTCTGTGGCAGTTATTTCCACTATTTTACTTCCAGCTCACTTATTCGTTCTTCTGCCTTAGTTATTCTGCTATTGATTCCTTCTAGAGAATTTTTAATTCCATTTATTCTGTTGCTCATCATTGTTTGTTTGTTCTTTAGTTCTTCTAGGTCCTTGTTAAACGTTTCTTATATTTCTCCATTCTATTTCCAATATTTTGGATCATCTTTACTATCATTACTCTGAATTCTTTTCCAGGTAGACTGCCTATTTTCTCTTCATTTGTTTGGTGTGGTGGGTTTTTACTTTGCTCCTTCATCTGCTGTGTATTTCTCTGTCTTCTCATTTTGCTTAACTTACTGTGTTTGGGGTCTCCTCTTCACAGTCTACAGGTTTGTAGTTCCTGTTGTTTTTGGTGTCTGCCCCCAGTGGTTAAGATTGTTTCAGTGGCTTGTGTAGGCTCCTGGTGGAGGGGACTGGTGCCTGTGCTCTGGTGTATAAGGCTGGATCTTGTCTTTCTGGTGGGCAGGACCGCATCCAGTGGTGTGTTTTTGGGGTGTCTGTGAACTTATTATTATTTTAGGCAGCCTCTCTGCTAATGGGTGGGGTTGTGTTCCTGTCGTGCCAGTTGTTTGGCATGGGGTGTCCAGTGCTGGAGCTTGCTGGTTGTTGAGTGGAGCTGGGTCCTAGTGTTGAGACAGAGATCTTGGGAGAGCTCTCACCAATTAATATTATGAGGGGCCGGGAGGTCTCTGGTGGTCCAATGTCTTGAACTTGTGTCTCCCAACTCAAGTCTGAGACCCAACTGGAGCACCAAGACCCTCTCAGCCACATGGCTCAGAAGAAAAGGGAGAAAAGAAAGAAAGAAAGAAAAGAATAAATAAAATAAAGTTATTAAAAAAAATAAAAAGATATTATTAAATTTAAAAAATTTTTAATTAAAAAAAAAAAGACGAGAGCAACCAAACCAATAAACAAATCCACCAATGATAAGAAGCACTAAAAATAATACTAAGATAAACATAAAAATCAGAAACTAGTCAGTCGCATACAGCAAACCCCAAGTCTACAGTTGCTCCTAAAGACCACCACCTCAGTTTTGGAATGATCTGTTGTGTATTCAGGTATTCCACAGATGCAGGGTACATCAAGTTGATTGCAGAGATTTAATACGCTGCCCCTGAGGCTGCACAGAGAAATTTCCCTTTCTCTTCTTTGTTCTCACAGCTCCTGGGGTTCAGCTTTGGATTTGGTCCCGCCTCTGCATGTAGGTCACCCTCTGGCAACTCTTCTTCATCCAGACAGGAGGGGGTTAAAGAGCTGCTGATTAGGGGACTCTGGCTCACTTAGGCCAGGGGGAGGGAGAGGTATGGAATGCAGGGCGAGCCTGCAGCAGCAGAGGCCGGTGTGATGTTGTACCAGCCTGAGGTGCACCATATGTTCTCCTGGGGAAATTGTCTCTGGATCACAGGACCCTGGCAGGGGTGGGCTGCACAGGCTCCCAGGAGGGGAGGTGTGGAGAGTGACCTGTGCTCGCACACAGGCTTCTTGGTGGCAGCAGCAGCAGCCTTAGCATCTCATGCCCATCTCTGGGGTCTGCGCTGATAGCTGCAGCTTGTGCCCATCTCTGAAGGTCATTTAGGTTGTGTTCTGAATCTCCTCTCCACATGCACCCCGAAACAGTGGTCTCTTGACTCTTAGGCAGCTCCAGACTTTTTCCCGGACTCCCTCCCGGCTAGCTGTGGCGCACTAGCCCCCTTCCGGCTGTGTTCACGCCGCCAACCCCAGTCCTCTCCCTGGGATCTGACCTCCAAAGGTGGAGCCTCAGCTCCCAGCCCCCACCCACCCCGGCGGGTGAGCAGAGAAGCATCTCAGGCTGGTGAATGCTGGTTGGTGCCGGTCCTCTGTGCGGGAATCTCTCCACTTTGCCCTCTGCACCCTTGTTCCTGCACTGTTCTCCGTGGTTCTGAAGCTTCCCACCTCTGCCACCCACAAACTCCGCCCGCAAAGGGACTTCCTAGTGTGTGGAAACTTTTCCTCCTTCACAGCTCCCTCCCAGAAGTGCAGGTCCTGTCCCTATTCTTTTGTCTCAGTTTTTTCTTTTTTTCTTTTGCTCTACCCAGGTACGTGGGGAGTTTCTTGCCTTTTGGGAAGTCTGAGGTCTTCTGCCAGCGTCAGTAGGTGTTCTGTAGGAGCTGTTCCACATGCAGATGTATTTTTGATGTATTTTTGGGGCGGAAGGTGATCTCCCCGTCTTACTCCTCTGCCATCTTGAAGGTCCTCTCCTCCATTACTTTTATAATAACATATATCTAATGCTCATTCAGGGCACACAAGTTTGAGATAGATCCCAGGGGATGGGGCTCCACCAAGTTCTATAATAGTCAGTAAACTTCTCCCTGAATGCAATGGTCTTTCATGTGCATTTATGACCCAACACCCTACAGAGATCCTTTGGAGGCTATATCCTTGGTTCAAAGAATCCCAAAATAATCCATTTGAAGGTAGAAAAATTCCTATGTAATTTTTCTATCAGTAAAGTATTTCAGGGTATTTCTTTCCTCAGATCTAAGAGGTATAACTAATGCTTTGATTTGCTTCAGGAGCAGACTTCTGATGTTGGAAAAGGACCAGTGGGTCAGAATGCCAGCTCTTTCTCACTGTAGACATTATCATTCCTTTAGTACTGATGATCATACAGGAATATTAGCCTTTATTACCACCATGAGAGTATCATGCAACTTTCTGCTCTCTACAGGCATCTCCTGGGGCCAGACTACACTGAAACATATTACTCACCCAGAGGAGAGAAAATCACAACAAGCCCTCAGAACATGGTAGGTTCCAAATGCTTTCTGGGACTCTTACTTGGATCTGCTGCTTACATCATAAGATTCATAGGTTCAAGGACAACTTAAAAAAAATTAAAGGACTTGAAAACAGGGTGCTCATCTAAGACCAATGAGATAACAGATGAAAAAATTTGTATCCTTTTTAAAAGATAGAAGTAGTAGGAGGCTTCCAAGTGTTGCATTTTTAGAAGCAACCAAAAGTCTGCTTTCCCCTAAACCATCTTATCAGTAGGTTAGAAATATTCTCCCCTAGGTACTTGAAAGGTCATGTCACTGTTTACTGTTTTCTAATGATATATGCATTTATCCTGAGGTCAGCAAAGGTATATCAATTATTTAATTAATATAATTTTTTATCTGGTTAAACCACCATCATATGAATAATGCCAAGGTACAGATATCAGACATAGAGAATCAAGGCCAAGGAAAAACAGGAAGAGAATATAAAAAGACTCATTCATAGAGTATTACCAAGCTAAGCGAGTTTCTCAGAGCCACCCTCCACGGTGCCCCAAACATCTATGTTTCTATAAAAAAACAGACAAGACTTATGCCACAGAATGACTGTCCATTCCTTTCTCAAATCAAGACTCTCATTTCATGGACGTCTGGATTGTTGCTAACATTGACCTCTGGGAAAAATATCTGATAAATTAATTCATGCTCAAGTGTGAATGGCCAGTGATATCTTAATGTGGTACCTTTTCCAAGTCGTCTATAAGAAAATGTTTATGATGACAAGGTTTCTTACAAAGGAAAGAAAGACACAGATGGATTTTCAGACCCTGAGGCAAGTCAGTTTATTTTGAGCAAGAGTTTATTCATTAGCTTTCTTGGACCATTCTACATAAGTGAGCCACTACTTTGCTTCTACAAAGCGCCAACCATGTGTGAATCTCTAGTTGTAGATAAATTCTCTGGGCTTTGGATGCTGGTAAAGCGTTGCCACTAACACACTAGTTAAAATAATGAGTTGGACCCGTTAGTCTGAGGAGCTCAGGAGTGGTGGTGTGGCCCCTTGAGGACTCTAGAATCTGGAAAAATGAATACCTCATTTTATTGATATGTGATGCACAGTGGAGCTTGCACAAGGGAACTAAATTCTCAAAAGTTGGCACTCAAACCTGAGAGCTCTTGGGGAGTGCTGTAGATCCCATGCGGGACCTGGCTACTTCTCAAATGCAGCATCCACTCTTGCCATGAGTCTATTTAGATTCAAATTCCCTGGACTTTTCTTTAGTGTGAATTAGTATCAGAAAGACAGCTCAGCCACCAAATATGGAGAGTTTCCAGGGTCAGTGGTGGAGTAGTTCATGAAACCACTGAGGTTCTCAATGTTTTTGTTTCTGGGAACTGGTCTGGCCACAGCCACTACTTGAAGAACTTTCCTACGTATTCAAGATAAGAGCTTTCAACACAACTGTGATATGTTTATTTTTGTAGTTAAAAAAAAAAACAAACACATTTTTTTCCAACCTTAGGAACACTGCTACTATAAAGGACACGTCCTAAATGAAAAGGATTCTGTTGCCAGTATTTGTACTTGTGATGGGTTGAGGTGAGTGTCACTTGCAAAAATGTTAAACATCAAGCACCATTTTGTTACACAAAATTGAGTCTTTCTGAACACCATATCTTCTTGCTATCTTGGTAAAATTGTCTCCAATAATAAAATGTTGAATATATGTGGTTAAAGTGAAGAATAATGTATCATCCTTGCACTCATTTCATTATCTGTGGTTCTAGTAAAAGTTAAAGTTAGCAATTTTTAAACAAGTACTACATTCTGGAGCATGATGATATCTGGATCCATTTTCATGTTTATCACCCACTCTACCACTCACTCCCCAAAACTACCTGTTTCATTTTCTTAAAGATTCTACCCTGCAATTGTCATGGTTGAACATAATTTTTAGAAGTTTGTGTGTATGGGTGTGTGTGTGTCTGTGCGGTATTTCTGTTTACTAAAGTAATTCTTGCCAATTAGGGAAAATTTGTAAAGTGTGAGAAAGCACAAATACAAAATTATCTACCATAAAATTTTACCTCTGTGTATCGCTATTATTAATATTTTGTCATGATTGCTGCCTTTTATGCATATAGACAAATATATCTTTTACATGATTGAAATATGAAATAAAATATACATGATTCTTCTGCCAACCTGGGACATACCACATGACATCATAAGCCTTTTCCCAGATCATAAAATACCTTCATAGATGTAATTTTTAACAGCTGTGTTGGCTTTCTAATATTCCATCATATGGATTTACTTTGTATTTCTGAACTAATTTTCCTTCTAAGAAGAGAAAAATCTTTAAGTTAATACTAATTACAAACTGTTCCTCTGGCTGATCTGCTCATCATTCTTTCTCTCTTCTGGGGTTCTTGGTATCTAAACATGCCTTTACTGCATTTTCCATTATATGTCTGGGACCTGCCAAGAAATATCTGCTAAATGTGAAAATAAACTATGGTGTAAGTTCCAAATTCTTTGGGATAGCTTCATCTTAGTACTTCTTGTTCAGAATTCTCTGGGTAATTAAAATAGGCTCTATTTTAGTATTGACAAATACTGAGTATAACTTAAGTTAGCAAAAGTTAGCTGCAAGGCTTACGAATGAAAACTCTGTGTGTGAGCTTGGGATTGAGGAAGAGGTATCCCTCCACTCTGGTCAGTGGATGTGACTCTGGCAGACAATCTTGAAATATGAGCCTCTGTATCTCACAGGGGATACTTCACACATCACAATCAGAGATACATGATAAAGCCTCTGAAAATCACAGACCAAGAAGAACATGCTGTCCTCATACACAACCAGGAGGAGCTAGACCCAGCTAATCACACCTGTGGTGTAAGAAATGTTGGCAGGAAACAGGGCCTTATTCGAACCTCAAGGTCACTCAAAAGGCCAGAGGTGAGTGCAGCTTTCCGACCAACATTCATTTCAACTGTCTCAGTAATGATATATGAAATACTGGTGCACCCAGCAATGACTCGTATGAGTAAAGCCCAACCCTTATTTACTTATTTAAATCTCTTTGTAAGCTTTTTAATCTCTTAGGTTGAAGACATTATTAACAATGTTCTTTCACTCTTTGTAAAGAAAGACTTTCTTCAGGCTGAGAAATACATCGATCTCTTTTTGGTGCTGGATAATGCCTTTGTGAGTATGAAATATAAGTACTTCTTGGACAGTTAAGTCAATTTTTAAGTTTTCTTATCAAGCGGACACAAGCAATAAACTATTCTAGCTGAAAATACAAAGCCTGTCCACCTGATTGTCTTGTCTGTTCTACCTGCTTTGTCAGAAATAGTTTTCATTCATCCCCCCCTTTAAAATCTTCTGCCAAAATATTCAGATATTGGAAATATACTTAATGCCAGATAGCAACAGTAAAACAACCACAATAACTAGAAACATAAAAGAATGGGTTATCTTTTTAAAGTTCTCACTATAATACGTAAATATAGACATAAAACTATATATACTTTACAAATTATATTCATATGGTCAAAAATACTAGAATCTGTGCTTCTAACTCTGAAATACTGCTTTATAACCAAATTTTAATAATATTAAATTGGTTTAAAAACATTGAAATTAATTTGATTTATTCAACTTAATTTGAATTGAAATTTTATATGAATGCCAAATTGTTCTCCTGCCAAAAACTTCTTACATTTGAATTAGAATTTGTTGAAACAGATTCTTATGTAAGATAGACGTGGAATGAATAGACATTTATTTACATTGAAATGTGTAATTTTTCTTAGAATGTAAAATCCTGTACCCCATCAGCTTTCTCACTTCAATTTGTGGTTTTAATTACTCTTTGCATTTTGTGTTTTACAGTATAACATGTATAATAGGAATATAACTTTGATAAGAAGCTTTGTGTTTGATGTGATAAACCTACTCAATGTGGTAAGATATTTGTTCTCTAAACATATATTTCCACACAGGAGCTTAGGGCTTCCCTATGTGTTCACCAAATAAGGAGCTGGGAGAGTCACAATGGCTTATGGCCAGCAGTTTTGGGAAATTTAGCAGATAATGATCAACATCAAGGTAAAATCACATATACTGTAGCAAAGGCAACTTCTAGGTTTTCTATTTCCAAAATTCGGATACATTTATCCATCACTTGTGGTCAGTAAAATATCTAAAATACTAAAGAAATCTCTTCTACTATATAGCACAGGACACTATATTCAATATCCTGGGATAAACCATAATGGAAAAGAATATGAAAAAGAATATATATATATATAACTGAGTCAGTTTGCTGTACAGCAGAAATTAACACATTGTAAATCAACTATACTTCAATCAAAATTTTTAAAAAAAGAAATCTCAAACATTTTCATGAAGAAAAATGTTCTTTCCACAGATTTATAATACCATAGACATTCAAGTGGTCTTGATAGGTATGGAAATCTGGTCTGATGGTGATAAGATAAAGGTGGTACCCAACACAGGTGTCACCTTTAATAACTTTCTGAATTGGCATCGTTCTAACCTGGGGAAGATGAAGATCCATGACCACGCTCAGCTACTCAGGTGAGCACACGCTGGACAGGGCCAGGCCTATTTTGGCAGAGAAGATAGTTATCCCAAAGGTTTCTTGGCAGAGATTCCTGTTCAATTCTACCTCCCTGATCAGATGTCAGAGAGCCTAAAGTTCTACTAATAGCAGTTCACCTGTGAGATTATTGGAGACCCATGTCAGATCACTAAAATCAACTCTTGGATGTGGGATAGCCATCTGTGGTCATTATAGTGCTATAGAACAGCAGAAGCTTTTCTGGGGCCTCATGAATATGAAAAGGGTAGGGGAGCTAGGGAAATCTCAAACATAGTTGAAAAAGCTGATGGTTCCAAAGATTCAAATTGTGACAATGTACCTGTAACTTTCACACAGTGGAGTTGGCTTCAGAAATCGAATTACAGGACTGGCAGCCTCGAATTCCTTGTGCTCCCCATCATCTGTTGCCGTTATTGAGGTTTGTAAAAATATAGCTCCATGAGGTTCTATAACCTCCAGGAAGACAAGCACAATGTCTTATTCAGAGTTAGCACAATGTACATTTGCTGAGTCAGTAAATAAAAGTAGAAATGAACCTCCTGCTAGATCACTACACTGAAGATTCCTTGGATTATGAAACAGAATATCTCTTTACATTGACCATCTCAGAGGTTTCACTCTTTAGTTTGTGTTAGGGAATAAGAACAGGAAGATTGGGACATAAAGGGAATCCAGGTACCCTCTGGGGCCCGAGGCAACTTCACATTAATCATCCTTAGTATCTATGGCCAGGAAGGTCAGACAAAGTGCATGCTGGTGTCATATGGCCAAACACTACCAATGTCATAAGCATCACGGCAATAGTTTTTGGAGGTTTTGAGTACATACTATGGTGTATTTTAGTACTTCTTATGAAGAATGGAATTACCATAATTTAACCATGGTTTACCAAGAATTCATCATTAATTCAGCAAATATTGATTGAACACTGGCTCAATGGTTAGATTCCCAGGAGGCAATCATTTCAAATGTTTATGCAACAATTTACAATAACCAATGACAGGGGAAGAAGCTCAATGATTCAATAATTTTCATCTGTCAAACTATTTTTTTGTAACACTGAACACTGGCAAAAATTAACAAATAACTGAATAAAATCAGAAGTAATATATATTCTATTTGTTTTCCAGGGTAAGAGAAAGAATAGTGTCTCTCTTGTAGGAGTGATGGCACATGAGTTGGGTCATGTCCTTGGTATGCCTGATGTTCCATATAACACCAACTGTCCCTCTGGGAGTTGTGTGATGAATGAATATCTGAGGTGAGCCCTTGTCACCCTAGAGAAAAAGATACTTCTTAAATCTTAAAGAATTCAGATGCAGCCTATATAGTTGGATGGACATTTTTTTTACGTAGGGCTGTGTGCTTCCTGCTAATTCACCCTCCAGCTTCTTTTTTTTTTTTTTTTTTTTTTTTTTTTTTTTGGCTGCACCACACAGCATGTGGGATCTTAGTTCCCCAACCAGGGATCAAACCCGTGCCCCCTGCATTGGAAGCACAGAGCCTTAACCACTGGACTGCCAGGGAAATCCCCACCCTCCAGCTTCTTGATGTATAGGATTTACCAGCTAGCAGAGTTCATTATTAAAGATCTCCAAATATGCCAAGATAGAGTTTATAAGTATAGTGACCATGTTATTTTAACTTAAAATATTTTCTAAAAATATTTATCTAATTAAGATGATGACAACATCCTTATAAATCCCCATCACCAATCAATTCATTTTTATGTTATTAATAGTTGCCTTTTAATTCCAGGCACTTTGCAAGGACTTGGGATAGAAAAATGAATAAACATACCTTGCTTTTGAAGTGTTCATAAATAGAAAGATAAATATGTCCATAGAACTCTAATTCTGCAATTATTTCCTTTCACTATTCATTGTTATTATCGCTTACCTCTTAGCCCTTGGCGAGATGAGTGAATGAAAACAAATGGCGAGGCTCATCACTGCTGCCCTTTAGGACAGAAGTGAATCCACACGGAAATTTGAATTCTTCCAACTCTACAACTGGGTGTCTAGGAAAAGAATTTTCCAACCAGCATAGTATGCATGCTCTATCACGCTCCACATATAACATGGTCCATTTATACTAAAATTGGAATTTTCATTGAACTACGTAATATAGTTAGACAAGTCAGATTCTCATGTTGACTTATCACTGTGTGTCATGGTATTTCTCATTTTTCTTCTGGTTACAGTTCAAAATTCCCAAAGGATTTCAGTACAGTCAGTCGCTCACATTTTAAAAAATATATTTTATCTCGAAAACCAAGATGCTTGCTGCAAACATTGGTTCCTAAAAATATGATGATAAAACCAGTGTGTGGGAACCAACTTCTGGAAGTAGGAGAAGTCTGTGATTGTGGCTCTCCTGAGGTATGAAAATATCCACGGTTTAAAACATTTACTAAAGAGTTATTGTTGCATAAGAATTATACTGTTTTCTTTTTCTTTTTTTTCCTTTAAAATGTTCTTTTGGAAATTCTTTTTAAAGACAAACTTGGCATCTTAGTAAAAAGTAGGCTTGTGCTTGTTTTCAGTACTGCTTTTAGTAATCTTTTGAAAAGCACTTCAAAGCCAGGATACACTTATGACATGATTTTATGAAGTTCAGTGTAAAGAAGTAAATCATTAACTATAGCATGTCACTTATGATCTTTCCTAGATATATTAGTCAGAAATTCCTAAATCACATAAAGTCACAGCTGATCATTTGTTGAGCAATAACAATTAAAAGTCTAGAAGTAAGTTCTCTCCATAGAAAAAGCTGGCCTTCTCTCATCAAACCAGTGTGTAAACGAGGAGAAATTAAAACAGAAGGAGAAAAAAGAAAAATCACACAAAACTGTAGGAAATGGGTTAACATAGAACGTCTAAGATAATTACTATACTTCTGCTAATCTTCATAAAAATCTGACCCCTTCAAGGCATCAGTGTACTCTAAAGAATGTCTCTGATAGAATGTTTACTAGCAATCCCAGACTAGGTTTCTAAAAGAAAGCATTCTGTTTTCTTAGCAATCTTCTTTTACTTTGAAGACTAAGAAAATGAGTTACTATTTGAAGAGAATTTTTATGTGTCAATCGCAAAATGCTTTTATAATCACAATCTCCTTATTACTCACAACAAATCTACAAAATAGGTTTGTTATTTTCCCAATTTAGAAAAGAAGTGAGACTCAGAAAATTTAAGTAACTAGATCCAAGGATACAAAGCTAGTAATTGGTGAAGCCTGTTGCAACCCAAGACTTATCCATTATTTTAAGAGGCTCTATGACAACGGGGAAGGCATGTAATTTCCCTATGCCTGAGTTTATTTATTCAGAAATTTTAAGCTATTGAATTATATTAAAAGTTTACATGGTGCAACTTAATCATTTGCAAAGAATATTGCAAATATTCTCTTAATTATAATGAGATATGAAATTTACAAATGATGTGATACTTTACAATAGGTTAGACTTATTCTTACTTCCTTATATTCCCATGTGGTTTCTTGGGTGGAGGATCATTGAAGTTGTTCACAATCCTTGGTATTTCTAATTTCAGCAGATAAATTACATGTATTCAGTACATACAGACACACATACAAAAAAAGAGGGAGGGAAGGGAGGAGGAGAGGAGAGAGAGAAACTACTATATATATGATGTATAATATCTAATAATCTTTAAGTATATCATCCAACTGCTATACTGTTTCCATATCTTGTTGATTTTCTTCTTCTGTAGTTGAATAAACTCAGACAGTTAGAGAGTTCGAGCTTACGAACAACTGAATTTTTAAACAACTGTTTTCTTATCTAAAAAGTAGTGTATATATACTTTATATAGTATCCTTTAGTGAAAAATCCAGTTTTCCATGATCTTATATGCTACTTTATTATTTTTCTGTACGTATTTAGGTATTTTCCTAGATTTAAAAAATAATCATTCTATCTGTCTAGATATTATCACACAACCGGAATGCTATTTTAATGACTGTAACTATGTAACACACTTTAATATCTTTAATAGAAAATTTCTTCACTGGCTTTTTTTTTTTTTGCAGTGTTTACATAGCAATTATTCAGTGTTCATTCTTCCATAAAACTCCCGGTATTTTTTTTTTTGTCAACTTGCCCACAAATACAATTGAGATTCTGGTTGAAATGTGTTAAATTCATAATTCACTCTGAAGGCCACTGGCATTTTCACAATGTTAAGTATTGTTTTAAAAGACAAGTTGCCTTTGAAGTTTTTCAGGGAAGTTATATAAAATGTTCTTCATGCAGTTCTTGCACATTTTGAAAGTTTATTTTGAAGTATTTTCAATTTTTTCTTTTTGCTATTAATATGTGTAATGTTTTCTTTTTTATTTAGGTTCTTATTTATTAGTATTCTTGACATTATTTTATTGTTATCTTAAACAGCTATCTTAGTGACTCATTCAAAGTTTTTAGAGTTGATCCTCTCTTTTTTTCCTAGGTCAAGAATTGTATCACATATGAATAATGAAAGTGTGATTTTATGTTCCAATTATTATACTTTCATGTATTTTTTCACTCATAGCATTTGTCAGAATTTACATTAAAATATAGCCTATGAGTAAGTTTTTAAAATTAATTTTTATTGGAGTATAGTTGCTTTACATAGCTTATAAATAATTCTTGTCTTATAGTTTACATTATTGAATATATTTTTGCTATTCATCAGATAGATTTTATCATAATGATGCATAACTCTGTTCATAGTTTACTAATATATGCTTAAATAAATAATGGCTACCTAATTTGTACTAATTTTTGCCATCTATCACAATAATATTAGTTGTTTTCTCCCCTCAGCCTTTTAATATGATGGATTATATTACTTTATTCTGTACAGTTGAGTCACTCTTGCATTTTTGGTGACAAAAAAAACCTGCATAGTTTGTAGTAGAGAGTTGTTATATTAATAAGCTAGTGTTTTACTAATATTTTATTCAAGTTTTTGCATTTATATTCATAAATGAGAATAGTATATATGTGTATATTCATTACCAAATCTCATTACTGAAATTATGTAGGCTTGGTAAAATGAATTGAGAATTAAGAAAATTTTTTTCTCTATCTTCAAGCTGTTTGAATAGTATAGAAATATTGTCCTTTGAACTTTTAAATTAACTTACATGTAATATCATGTGGGCAAATTTATTTGGGATAATTCTTGGATAATTCTATTTTTGTCCTTTTAGGAGGTAGTTTTCATTACTCAGCATTTTTTCTATTATTAAATTTCTTTGGTCATTTCCATTGGAATTTGTATAGCAGAGTAATTTAGTTTAAAAAGTGAAATTTCACTGTCATCTTGTACCAGAATTCTGTGCACCTAGTCTACAGGAAAAAAAAATACTTGAACCTACTTTCCCATTGTTTGTGTGCTTTAAAGGAATGTGCCAATCCTTGCTGTGAGGCCATGACCTGTATGTTAAAACCTGAAGCTGACTGTGGAAAAAACAGTAAACCATAACACGTAAGACTTTTTTTTCGTTCTTTGTTTCCAAATATTTTCATACTTCTATGTGACTTAAAAAAGATGTGACACTGAGTTCTACAATACACTAAAACACAATTTATTTTACATTTTTTAAATGACAGTTTCAGAAATGAAAAAAGCCATCAATATGAACGTAAATAGCTCAGAGTTGTGTGTATACTAATATAGTAATGAGAAAAGTGGCTACTTTATCATCTACTAGATCAGGGACTGCTGAAATCTGTGCTAAAATTTGTAAAATTTCTATTAGATAGTTATAAGTTTAATACAACGTAGTATGACAGACAGAAAATTTTATTTAAAAAGGTCTCAATTAAAGAGCAAATTTTGTTCTTAAATGCTGGTCATTGAAACTTGAAGCATAGTCAGAAAATAACATTTAAGAACACACTACAAGATTTAGCAATTTTATTCCTTTCAAAATGCCTCAATAATTCATAATTCACTTATTATTTTTGTGTTTCACACACTCCTACATGATTTAGACTAGGAAACCTAATTGTTCTGAATATATTCCTTCCAGTGAAAAACAGTCTCCAAATCTAAAAATGGCAACAACAACAAAAAGTTATAAATAGGGGAAAGGTTCAGGATAAATTATATTAAAGGAGCTATTCTTACAAATCCCCACCCTTTCCTGAATTTCCTGAATCTTTTCTGGGACAGAACCTGCAGAGAGATTATAAAGGGAATAATTGACTCAAAGACCATTGACTATAACTTCCTCAAGGAAAGGCTCAGAAAGGTCATAAGATGAGGAGTATCATTCATTCTCTCACCAAGCATCATTGCACTCAGCTGAAACCCTGGTGTGATCCACTCTGCAGGGAATGCTAGACATTAGGCCCATTTTCTTCCTCTGTCACAGAGACCAGAAGCATAGCATCACAAAAAATATCCATTCAACTCTTTAGGGGCTTGGAATGATAGGTGGGCATGCCCCATTACCGGGCAAGATTGGCAATTTAGTATCATGGAAAGAAAATTGGACTTGGACTAAGGAAGCTTCAATTCTTTTCTTAGTTCTTCCCAAAACTAGGGACTTTAAGCCAAGTTCTTTAATTAGTTTCTCACCTGTAAAATGAAGCTAATGATATTGTCTTTCAGTAGGGTTGTTAGCATTTTTTAAATTCTGTAAATATTTATTATCATTACATATTTATAATTTATAATAACCATGGCTTCCAAACTTTTTTCTTTTGATCAGAGAATGAATCCAAAATCCACTTCATTGAGATGTTACTTGCCAGGACAAGAATCAAGAAATCTAAACATGCCAAGAATCTTGCATATTCTCACTGTTGTCCTGAGATATATTTTGCTTTTCACTTGTCATTATGCTTCCTATATTTTTACCACTCCAGCCAACAGGTCAATAAATGTATTTAGAGAAGCTGCATGTTTTCTAAGCCTGATCTTTAATGTATTTTTAAGGACCCTGAAGCTGTTGTTTAGCTCTGCTCTTTGGAGAACAAAAGAAATTAGCCTTTGACTAAAACACCTCAAAATGTTCCGCTGAATTATGCTGGCTCAATTCAGAATTGTAAAATGACAAGTGTCTTGTGTCTTAACCCCACTTTTATTTTAGTATAGTCCATGAAAATATAAGGCCATTTGAAGAGTAAAGTCTTTGGTGGAAGAAAGGAAAGCAGAGTTCCCGTGTCATTTCTTGCTCTTCAGTGTTCTGCTTACCTTGCTCTTAGAAATGTGGTATTTATCTATATCATGTCAAGACTAATTAAGCATTTTTAATTTTGTCATGTGTAATCCTCTCACCATCACACTTAATATTAATTTGGAGAAGTCTGCATTGCTCACACTGGAATTTAGCCACCAAGGAATGCTTCATTCATCTATTGGCGTAATGAACCACAATGTCAATGAATAAAAGCACAACTTTTTGAGGATTTTCTGTGTGGTCATTTTCAAAAATGAATATTTTCTAGCTTCGCTATAGGTCTGTGTTAGACGTTAAAGCCTCACATAATTAGACAATTTTCCCTCTGGTCATTTGATGGCATTGCCACGGAGAGCTGGGCATCGTGATGGAGATGGAAAAGGTTACATCATATTTTAATGCCCAAAATGAAATGACTTGAGGCCAGTTGCACAAGACTAGACTTCTTTTTGAAGTTTCTCTAAACCCTTTTTAACAATTAAAATAATTGCCCACATTTCCACTGATGCCTGGGCTGGGAGAACAGGAACTTAAACATACTTCTAAAGATTAGCTTTTGAAACAAGCAACCTTCCAGAAAGCCCTGCTTGCTGGTGTCGGCTGTCTTCCCCTTCCTTGCTTCCATGTTATTGGTGGGTTTGTAACTACAAGTGTTACAGTGAAGCTGCACATCTGAGGTTGCTGGTAGCCCTGCTGCGGCCAGGACTTGTCAATATCCCCCACTGTCCACTGGTCTGATACAAACTCCCACCCAAATCTTCCAACGAAAAAGGGTTTCTTTAGGTTTATTTCTCCCCTACCTCATGCTCAGATAGAGGCTTCTTATAGTAAAACTGCTTGACCTGCAAGGATTATAGCCAGTGGCATGCTGGAGACAGCTAGTATTGGTTGTAAAACACAGCCATTACTAAAAAACCAGCCTGTAAAAAATTTATAATTAAATACATTATATTAAAACCTATATTAGAGCTCCCCAGAGAAACACCATACATACTATATTTACATTTATTCACTCTATATGATAAAAGATATCATATACATATGATATCTATTTATCATATACATATGATAAATAGATAAATACATATCTACATCTATATTTATATCTATCTGTCTGTCTGTCTATCTACCTACCTATGTAAGAGAGAGAGAGATTGAATTTTGCTGTGAGGAATTTGCTCACACAATTATGAAGGCTGAGAAGTCCCCAGATCTACCATCTGGAGAACCAGGAGAGCTGGTGGTGTAATTCAGTCCAAGGGCAGGAGAAGTTGAGATGAGGTGCCCCAGCTCGAGCAGGCAGGCAGGAAGAGAAAACAGGAAAATTCTTTTTTTCTCCACCCTTTGTTCTGCTCACATCCTCAACAGATTGGATGATGCCCACTAACCTTGAGGAAGAATCTGCTTTACTGAGCCCTACGACCCCCCGTGGTGCAGTCAAGTTGACCCATAAAATTAGCAGTCACAAAAGCAAAGGACATACTGAAAACTTATCACTTCCTATTATACTACATTTTACTAACCTATGCTCTTCTTGTTGTCTAGGTCTACCATAATCATGTGATAGAAATCTCATACAGATCTTCCTTGATTTATGATGGGATTATGTCCCAACAAACCATCATTAAGTGAAAATGCAGTTAATACACCTAACATCGTAGCTTAGCCTCGCCTACTTTAAATGCGCTCAGAACACTTCCATTAGCCTACAGCTGGGCAAAATCATCTAACAAAAAGTCTGTTTTACACCAAAGTGTTCAATCTTGCAAGTAGTTTATTGAATACTGTACTGAAAGTGAAAAACAGAGTGACTGTCTGGGTACAGAATGGTTATAAGTGTATGGGTTGTTTCCCATCATGACTGCATGGCTGGCCGGAGGCTTTGCTTCCCTGCCACTGCCCAGCATCTTGAGAGAGGATCATACCGCATATCACTAGCCCGCGAAAAGATCAAATTTCAAAATTCAAAGGACAGTTTCTACTGAATGGGTATCGCTTTTGCACCATCATAAAGTCAAAAAATTGTTAAGTTGAACCATCATAAGTCTGGGACTGTCTGTATACCCGTGTGCTACTCTGTGTAGTGGGTACACCTCTACTCTGTGTTCAGTGACGTCACATTAGTAGCTTTGAAATGGACCCTGGCGGGAGAATTTTATTACAGAAACAGGCAAGTGCTATAAATCACTGATTGTTTTGTGTATTGTCTATACTTCAGAAACTGATGGAGTAGTTTCTTATAATGCAGATTCAACTTAAAAATGAGTCTTTATAGCAATTACAATGTGAATAGCACAAAAAAATTGAGAGACTATTCTGTCAGTATTGGAAAACTATTATCCACTTAAACAAAGTCACTCACATCTTTGACAAATGAGAGAAATTCCAATATATATTTTTGTTGTTTCATTTTTGTTCATTTGCATAAACAAAGATACAAGTTCTGATATTCATATCAGAATTACCCTCATTCATCACTTGCAGCAGCTAGTTTGGCTACAGACACAATTGTTCAACAGAAATCGAAGAAAGCATCCTGTGAGAATCCAAAGGCTGTATGGAATTTACAATAAAGAATATTGTATGTTTTATTATTATTTAAAAATTATATGACACACATCCTTTATATCAGTAAAGTTTATAATAAGCATATGTACTTATGTGCAAACATGCCTTTTTTCCCCCCTGAGAGCCAGTTGTTAAAATTTTACCAATGTACCACTGATTAGAGCATTTTATATCTAAAATTTTTAAGTCATACTCATGTGACTTAAAATCACTTTGTCCAGGGTATATCAGTGTTATCAGAATGCTCAGGTCATGGGAATGGATTCTAATAGCCCAGAAATATGATCTCCATCCCTTTTCCACTCTCTTCTCACCTACTAAGTCCAGATACATAGTCTGGTCCTTTCCTCTTCCTTTCAGTGTTTCTTTTTTTTTTTTTTCCTAAAAGATCCCTAGTGTTTTTCTGAAACTTGCGTTGATTAGGGCTGCTCCAGTCTATCCAACTTGGGCTTATATCTATAAACCTCAAAGGCAAGAGTCAGGATTTTGATTTTTTTCCACCTTAAAACAGTATATAAAATACACGGACTAGAGTGAAGTAGGGAGGACCCCTTCCAATTCTACTTAATAGTATCTAAGCTCCAAAAGCTGATGTATATTGAGGGGGAGGGGGGCGACACCTAACTCCAAGTGGCTTCAGGCTGTAAGTCCCAAGCCCTGCCTAGCTAAAATGTCCTATTACATAATTTTAAATTTCTAAACAACTTCTCATTTTGTAACCAAAGTGGGGTCTAGCTGCTTGCTGCTCAAAGCCAATAAAGAGGCAAGGTTGGTGGAAAGGAAAGTTTGCTTTATTTTGGATGCCAGCAACCAGGCGGACACCTGTCCAAAGGCTGACTCCCCAACTCGGACAATTGGGGGCAGAGCTTTTATAGGCTGAGGGAGGAGACTACATGCGGAAACAGCACATTCAGCTCTGACAGTCATCTTGAAATTGCTCATGAGGTGGTCTGACCACTGCCATCTTGATTGTTTTAAGTACAGTTAATCTTCGGTTCTAGGGTTGGTTTGTTCCCATTTCCTTGAGGCCAATTCTTGGAACTGTGGCAGCTTATGTCATGGCTACAGTCTGGGCATCATGTAGTTAACTTCTTCCACCTGGTGGGGGTTTCAGTATCTATAAGAGACCTCACAGGATATGGCTCATAATATTATCTATAGCCCTTGAGAAGGAACTAAGGGTCCTTGACTATGCTTAATGACTAAACTATTATTATTTGGTCTCCTTTGACCATTTTCCTTTGTTTCTGCATTTTCTCACTTCTCTGATTAAACTTATTCTTTGGCTAAAGTTTTTCCACAGATGAAAGACAGGCAGAGGACATGGGGGACAAGGACCATAGGGTCCTGTTCTGTTTCTATCTGTCATGAAAAGATAGCATCTTCAGGGCTTCCCTGGTGGCGCAGTGGTTGAGAATCTGCCTGCCAATGCAGGGGACACGGGTTCGAGCCCTGGTCTGGGAAGATCCCACGTGCTGCGGAGCAACTAGGCCCGTGAGCCACAACTACTGAGCCTGCGTGTCTGGAGCTTGTGCTCCGCAACAGGAGAGGCCACGATAGTGAGAGGCCCGCGCACCGCGATGAAGAGTGGCCCCCGCTTGCCGCAACTAGAGAAAGCCCTCGCACAGAAACGAAGACCCAACACAGCCAAAATAAATAAATAAAAAATAAAAATAAAGAATTCCTTTTAAAAAAAAAAAAAAAAAGATAGCATCTTCAGAAAAGTGGCTTAGAGATTGGACAATTTTAAAGGCTGGGTTATAACTGGCATATTACCAAATAACCAATTTATATAAAAGTCTTCCATTGAGTTTATCAGGAGTCATCAAACTATTTGGGGAAAAAATTGCTGTCATAAAGACTTAAATACTGTTTTTGGAAACCTTCAGATGATTGGCATGTTGGTAGACCAAACATCTGGATAGTTTTGCTTTGATGTTTGGTAATATGCAGACAGTCCAACAGTTAATGTGATGTGTTTTTAAACATCTAGAAATTTACTTTTCAAAGGCATAATTTTGTTTCCAACCAAAGCAAATCAAACACCACCATACATCTGTTCGATGCTGTAAGTTTTTCAAACTATTTTTATATCTTTTACTTAGTTTGATTCTTAATGAAATCAATAAGAGATATGCATGAAAAATATTATTATTTTTATTTCATAAGGAAGAATCTTGGCCAAAGAGGTTGTTTAGTGATTTATCTAGACTTCTATAGTAAAGTTTGACAGAACTCAGACTCAAGTGCCCTGAGTCCCAACGTCAGATCACTTACAAATAATTTAGATTTTACCATTTTATCCTCCCTTCTGATGGGATTATCTCTGGAAATGGATGAACCTCACATCTTAAAGCATTCAGATGGCATTTATATATTAAACCTTAGAGTGTGTCATAAATCCTAAGAGAACCTAGGATGTTGGAAAATTAATTTGAGCTCAAAGGCCTAATGTCTACAGATAGTGCTCAGTAATGTGCTTTCTAAAGACACTGCAGGTGTTACTTCTGTTTCCTCCAAAGAGCTTCCTTTTCAAATACATGTTTCAGGAAGTCTTGAAATGTTGGAATCAGTTTTTACATGCCTTTCTCCATCTTCCTTGTGATCACATAGCCAACAAATTCTAAGAGAAAAACGGAGGCATAGAAACAGAGGGTCAGTAAAAGCTCACCAGGGACTTCCTGGGTGGTCAGTGGTTAAAACTCCACGCTCCCAATGCAAGGGGCCTGGGTTCGATCCCTGGTCAGGGAACTAGATCCCGCATGCCGCAATAAAGGTCCCACATACCACAACTAAGACCCGCACAGCCAAGTAAATAAATTATTAAAAAATAGAAGAAGCTCACCAGAAGAGAAAAGGTAAGAGAGAGGGGAAAGAGAGGAAGTAGAAGGAAAAGAAATCTACTCTCCTCAATGGATATATTAGAAAATACCCTTTCTAGGTGGCTACCGCTCTGTACCAGGTGACTAGAAAAATCATTCTTCATCTTGACCATCAAATATCAACACATCAGAATATTAGATAGTTACTCACAGCTATTCAGCTTTGCCTATCCCCGAGTCTACCACCACCTAGGGACAGCCCAAAATTGACAGAGCTTTTAATTTCTGAAATCAAATTAATCAGGATTTTTGGCAACTTCATAGACAAATGACAATAATCAAGAAAAGATAAACCTGTAAGAGGGAGAGAGTGCCCCTACACATCTTAGGGGTAAAAAGAGAAGTGCTGTTTTCTCAGGTATAATAAGGTCCATGGGATACAAGAAAGCAGTGAGAAATCAGGGTCAAGGGTAGGTAATAATGTTTCTGTGGACCAATAGGAAGAAGCTGAGAGGGAGAATCAAGGTTTGAAAGGTCAGTGCTGTGGAATCAAATTAGAACTACACAGTTAGATCAGCTATATAGAGACTGCTTATAAGGAATCTAACCCATCGTACAGGAAACATGTATAACTCTTCAAATATTCTGGAGCCCCTGACTGCCCTCCTAGACTGGGCTCACTCATTTTCCTTCTGCTGATGCACCACGAAAATTCCTGATATAGCTCTTCCTCACCTGTTATCGACACAAGCCTATCTTAAATAATGAAAAATAATGACTTCTTTCTTGTTTCTCTTAGCAGAGCTAACTAAAGTGCTTTTTGAAAAAACTCACTTTACTATAGACTTAATAACAGGAAAAAATAAATAACAGCATAAAAAGGAAACATAAAACATAGCCGTCTTCCCACAGTGTGGCTTTTCTGACAAGCGCCAGTCCAAAGGACTGTACATCTTCATGTACTTTGCCCAGAGCCCTTCCTCCTCCTCTTTATTTCCACGGGAGGGATTCCATTTTATTATCTATTAACTTTTCGTCCTGAATTTCTGATCCTTATTCATCCCTAAAAAATCCCACTTAAGAACCATCTGCAAGGCCCTCCCTGTAAGTTTCCAGGAAAGCCGCTTACTTCCCTGCAGGAGACTCTCTTCCAGGAAGGCTTTGGACAAGGAGCCGAGTTCCAGTGACAGGGAACAGACAGCAGATTTGCTCAGCCCAGCGGCCTTGGCGACACAGAGCAGGGTGGGAGGGGCTCTCCGAGGCCGGCTGATCGTCAGGACCTCCCGGGAGCAAGGACTTCTTGCCTTTCCCCATCTTTGCA
This sequence comes from Balaenoptera musculus, assembly GCF_009873245.2. NCBI lineage: Eukaryota > Metazoa > Chordata > Mammalia > Artiodactyla > Balaenopteridae > Balaenoptera > Balaenoptera musculus. The sequence continues at coordinate 13,994,587 of NC_045790.1, read as the reverse complement.
TCTCAGTCTAGTCCACTTTTCTCCCGCATCAGAGGGGCTGTGACCAGTGCGCGTTGTTGAACAGAGTAGAGGACTCCAGGATCAGGGCGGGTGGACTTTACTCTGAAGTCTGGAAGCTTAGAGAGGGGCTCAGGCAGGGCCAGGACTTGTGGACTCAACGCCGGCTTTCGCAGTTGTGGACACTATTTAGGGTTTTACGCGCCCTCGTGTGGCCACAATATATATCGCAGCAGAGCCCAGGTCGAAATTCTCTGTTGACCTAGTAAATCCTCAGCGCTAACATGACCCTCAGAGAATGCCTTTAAGACAGGCCTCGGAATGTGCTGGTGAAGCATATGTGACCATGCCACCGTGGCAGAGAGAAGAAACCCAGCTCCAAAGAGAATTACTTAGGACCTGTCCCTGACCTAAGTCCTACCTGTAGCCTTTACTACCAGTCCAATCTGCATTTCCTTCAAGTCATCTTAACAAAGTTGATCCCCTGGGGTTGAAAGCTGCACCCCTGGCCAAGCTTCATCCATTCAGTTCAATACAACAAACTGCTCTCTGGTTAACTGTTGAAATGAGGATGTTGGTATCTTGGTTCTACTTTTGGTTTGAAACTGTATTGAGTTTTAAGAGTTTATAAGGACACTCTTCCTTATTCCTTTCAGATTTGACCAGTTTCCCACCTAAGAAGACTCTTTGAAGGAGCTCAGAGGACAGATGGGCATGCATGCTCTGGAAATGGTCTCCTCCCAGCACTGCTAATGTACTGCACATACACACATACTCACACACCAAGCTGACTGCACTGATTACCTGGGATAATTACCCACGGGGTTTACAGATTCCACGCAGCTGTCAGAGCCTGGGCAGGGGGTATAAACCACAGGATTATTGTCCCTAGTCATAAACACAAAAGGAAAGGTCAAATACTGAGGACACTCTGGTTTATTTCCCAGGGATACAAGGAAAAAAAAAAAAACTGGATCAGAGGAAATCAGAGGTCTGAAGATTGTTCTGGCAGATTGCTTCTGCTCTGGCAGAGTGACATATGTCAGAGACTTCAAGCATTTGGGTTTCATTCCCAGACTCGCAGGCCCTAGAGGTAAGCTGGTTCATTCAGCCAAAAGGAACCCTGCTAAGCCCTGTTGGGCGGATGTTCCATTTAGTGAGCTTTCAGAAAGTTTAGGGCCAAGAGTAAACACTGAATCACTAGGATACATCCTCTATTCTGCCTAAGAATTAAAATTAGTCCAACCATGCTATCTCCTATCCAAGGGTTCATCAAACTTTTCCTTTCCCCTTCTACTCAAAAGGAAAGCTATCTTCTCATTAAATCCTACACAAGCTCCCTCCTTTCTCCTTAACCTTAGCCTAGAGACACAAGATGCAGGATGACCTGCTCCCTTGTTTTTCCTTGTTAATTCTACCTGGGACCTGAGACTTACCCCTCATTCCTTGCCTGTGGACCACAAATCTCTTGGATTATGGCTATCCATCTACTACCATTTTTGAGTGCTAATATTCTGGACACAAGTCCTTTGTCAGATATATGTATTACAAACATTCAGATAAGCCAGAATATGAATATATATATATATATATATATATATATATAATCTCCCCATTGGGTATAGTGCAACTTGCCTTTTCATTATCTTAATGCTATCTTTCCAAGATTCAAAGTTTTTAATTTTAATGAAGGCTAATTTATGATTTTTTTAAATGTTTGTTGTTTACTCTACATTCGCACATCCTTCTTCCCTTAGGGTTGTTAAGATTTTCTCTTATGCTTTCTACCAGAATTTTTATTATTGTATTGATGGGTTTTACATTTAGCTCTATGATGAATTTCAAGTTAATTTTCATGCGTGGTATTAGGTAAGGTCCAAAGTTCACTTTTTCCATATATATATATATATATATATATATATATATATATATATATATATATATATGGCCTGTGGTTCCAGCACCATTTGTTGAAAAAAAAAGTATCAGTTCCTCATTGAGTTTCCTTGATGCATTTGTAAAAACAAAAAATCAATGGTTTATATGTGAGAGCGTGTTTCTGGATTCTTTATTCTGTTTCATTGATCTATGTATCTAATCTATGACCTTGCTCAACTAACTTATTCATTCTAACAGCTTTTTTTTTTTTTTAAGATCAAATTTATAGAGAGAATGTTTTGCTTATCTCTTTTTAAATTTTATTTATTTATTTATTTTATGGCTGTGTTAGGTCTTCGTTTCTGCACGAGGGCTTTCTCCAGTTGTGGCAAGTGGGGGCCACTCTTCATCGCAGTGCGTGGGTCTCTCACTATCGCGGCCTCTCTTGTCGCGGAGCACAGGCTCCAGACGCGCAGGCTCAGTAGTTGTGGCTCACGGGCCCAGCTGCTCCGCGGCATGTGGGATCTTCCGGGACCAGGGCTCGAACCCGTGTCCCCTGCATTGGCAGGCGGACTCTCAACCACTGCACCACCAGGGAAGCCCCTAACAGCTTTTTCTCCCCCCTAATTTAAATACTGCCTTTTCTTGTTGTATGTCGTCTAGAGGACTACAAATCCCAATGCTCTTCATTGATGTGTCACCTTATTTAGGATCTAGCGGCTATTCCTAAGTCAGTTTGTGCAGCCAGTTCAGTGACCGCCATTCAGTCTGGATGTGGCATGTGCGTTCTGTTCCACACCCTGGTGCCTCACTCTTTCCTAATGCTGCTATGTGATGACTTCCTGTCCCGTACACATGCCCTCCCACCAAGAACCAGGCTGATACGACCATCACTCGGCCTTCCCCATCCTCCAAGTCAGTGGCATCATCTACATTTTGCTTTAGGCAACATTGCTAGCCCAGTAATTCAGACACTGGAGATTCCAGCTTTTACCCTGGAGAGGGCTGTCTCCATGGGGGGGAAAAATCTCATATTCCATAATTGATAATTTAGGATTTGTATTTTTTTGCTTTATTTTTTTGTTGTCTATTTATTTGATTGTTTATGGCAATATTTCTTCCTTTTGTAGAATAAATAGAAGTACAGAAGAAATTGTAAATTTGAGGAAGATGGACTCATGTTTGGAATATGCCAGGATATTTTTCACAACTCAGCTACAAGAGGACATCTTTTTTGACCACAGTACATGTAGACCTCTTGTCTTACACAGGGATATCCCCCCAAAAGGATGTGATGGTCTTCGCTAAAATGAGGGGCCCGGGATTGAGTGCAGAGATGTATTATATGAAAAACTAGGGGCTAATTTACTTTTTTTAAAAAAGGGAAATACAAACAAACAATATTCAATAGTAAAGTCTTCTCTAAGAATGTGAGCAAAGAAAGATAAAAGCTTCCGCTGAACACTGGGGGATAAAGTTTCTCATGGTCTGCTGCCAGGGTTGGGATGGTCATTGTGCGGAGATTGTTACCTGGTTTATTTTTCTTGTATTTATTGAACTCCTACTGTGGGCCAAGGGAAAAAAAAAAACAGCAGGCACTTGCTGCAGGCTCCTATTTCAGGCAGCAGAGAGAATTCTTTATTTCCCTCTTAACCACTCCAAAAATGCAAATGGAAAAGAGGGTACCACCTCCTGTGTCCATCAGCAAATACCAGGGCCCACCACCATCCTTCATCACCCCAGGCCCTGTGGCCTTGAAATTCTCAGAATTCTGGTAATGTATAGCATCATGTTGTTTCCTTAAAGGATCAGCCAGCAGGTGTACTGACACTCGGTTGGCACCCTCCAGAATTAGGCTCTGCGCAAGGGAAACTGAACAGGGCAGATGTCTGGGAAACTGGGAAGCAGTGGCAGGGGTGTGAAACTCACCAGCCACTTGCAAATAGCATGTGGTTAGTGACCATACTTCCTTGGTGCTAAGGGTAACATCCTTTCACATTTAACATTATGAAGTTGGGATATTGCTTGTAGTATATATGGTTGTATATTTTTACACACACACACGCACATTTGATGAGGTAGTGTTCTATTTTTCTCTTCAATAACTATAATTAAATCAATGCTGTAGTTTACCAGCATGTTACTTGCCAATGCGGGAATGCACTCATTACCATGTCAATTCTCACAATGTGTTAATGATACTAGTTGCCTGTATTTTAAAGCCATATGTCAAAGTGATTAGTGCCTTTCTCTTTTTCATTAAGAAAACTTACAGCATGCTTCTCTTTTATTAGGCAATTGTGACACCTGCTGTCAGAAACAAAGAACTTACTTTCCAATTCCTTGCTGGTCTTTCCTATGGAAAAGAGATAAATATTGCTAGAACATGAAAACTTCTAGGAGAAAATGAGCAAAGAACAGTTAATTTTTCCTGACCGTTGAAATTCCAGTACTAAGTAGGTAGCATTATGTGTTGAAATATTGTAAGCAGCCCAAAGCATGTCTCTGTGTCTCCCCCTTGTTTTTTCCTGAGGATTTGGTGATGAGTGATTTAGTGACCACCAGATGGACAAATATTTGCAGACATCTACCCATTCTTTGAGCAGGTAGATAGCACCCTTCTATAGTTTCTAGTTCCTTTTGTATGTTTGTTCCTATGTTTTGTTTTGAGCATTTTCTTTTCTTTTCTTTTAATTTTTATTGGAGTTTAGTTTGCCCATGGGCTCTGTGGGTTAGGATTTCAACAGGGCACGGTGGGGACAGCACTTTACCGTCTGGGGTCTCAGCTGGAAGTACTAGGAGTGACTAAATGCCTGGGTGTCAGAGCAATTGAGGCGATGTCACCCATGCATCTAGCGGTTGATGCTATGGGCAGAGACCTCTGTGCTCTATAGACTGGGACACTTATCTGCTGCTTCCCCACAGCATGGTGAGTGAGCATTAGCATGCGGCAGGTCCTGGATCCAAAGGCAGCGTCCAGAACCAGGCAGAAGCTGCATGGCCTTTTCTGACACAGTCCCGGAGGTTGCATAGCACCACATGTGCTGTATTGTATTGCTTGCAAATGCACCCCTGTGGTCAGTCTAGATTCAAGAGGAGAGGTCCATGTTCAGAGAATCTGTGAACATGTTTTAAAACTACCGCATCTATTTAATTGTGTGCCCTGGCAGTTCATTTCTTAAAATCAATTAGTAGAGCACCAGTGTATGGCTGTGCCATACTTAGTGTAATTGATTTAACCTTTCATAGATCTTTAGGTGGTTTCTAGTTTGTGGCTATTATGACTATAACTGCAATAAATATTTGTGTACAAGTCTTTCTATGGACATATATTTTTATTTCTCAGGAAAATACTGAGGATAAAATTACTAGGCCAGGGGCTTCCCTGGTGGTGCAGTGGTTGAGAATCTGCCTGCTAATGCAGGGGACACAGGTTCGAGCCCTGGTATGGGAAGATCCCACATGCCGCGGAGCAACTAGGCCCGTGAGCCACAGCTACTGAGCCTGCGCGTCTGGAGCCTGTGCTCCGCAACAGGAGAGGCCACGACAGTGAGAGGCCCGCGCACCGCGATGAAGAGTGGTCCCCGCTTGCCACAACTAGAGAAAGCCCTCGCACAGAAACGAAGACCCAACACAGCCAAAAATAAATAAATAAATAAATAAATAAAATTTAAAAGTGTTTAAAAAGAAAATTACTAGGCCATATGGCAGTATATATTTAATATAAGAAAGTAACACAATGTTTTCTAGAATATTATGACTTTGTATCCCCATCAGTTTATATGTGAGAACTCAAGTTACTCCACATCTTCACCAACAGTTAGTATCATTCATCTTTTTTAATTTTAGGCATTCTGCTGTGTACGCAGCATTATCTCCATATGATTTTAATTTGCGTGTTCTTATTGACAAATGTTATTGAACACATTTTTGTATGCTTATTGGCTATATGTATTTTCTTGTGCAACGTGTGCATTCAGATCACTTGCACATTTTTATTATGTTGTGTATCCTATTATTGAGTGATAGTAATTCGTTATGTATCTGGACACAAGTTCTTTGTCAGATATACTTATTATAAGTATTTCCTCCTAGGCTATCTCTTGCCTTTTCATTTTCTTAAAGATTTCTTTCCAAGATTAAAAGATTGTTGTTTTAGCATATATGTGGAACCTAGAAAAATGGTACAGATGAACTGGTTTGCAGGGCAAAAATAGAGACACAGATGTAGAGAACAAACGTATGGACACCAAGGGGGGAAAGTGGCAGGGTAGGGGTGGTGGTGTGATGAATTGGGAGATTGGGATTGACATATATACACTAATATGTATCAAATGGATAACTAATAAGAACCTGCTGTATAAAAAAATAAATAAAATAAAATTCAAAAATTCCAAAAAAAAAGGATTGTTGTTTTAGACTTGTGGTTGCCAAGGGGGACAGAGAAGCAGGGGAGAGCTGGACTGGGAGTTTGGGGTTAGCAGATGCAAATTATATACAGGATAGATAAACAACAAGGCCCTACTGTAGAGCACAGGGAACTTTATTCAATATCCTGTAATAAACCATAATGGAAAAGAATATGAAAAAGAATAGATATATATGTATAACTGAATCACTCTGCTGTATACCAGAAACCAACACAACATGCTAAATCAACTACACTTCAATAAAAAAAGGGTTTTATTTCTTTTTGTTTTTTAAGAATTTATTTTTTAGAGCAGTTTTAAGTTCTCAGCAAAATTGAGAGAAAGGGAGATTTCCCATATAGCCCCTGCCCCGACAGGCATATGCACAGAGCCTCCTCAATGTCCTAAACCAGAGTGGCATATCTGTTACAGCCGAGGAACCTACACTGACATGTCATTATCAACCAAAATCTACAGTTTACATTAGGGTTCAGTCTTGGTGCTGTACATTCTAAGGGTTCGGACAAATGTATAATGACATGTATCCATCATTACAGTATCTAACAGAGCATTTTCATTGCCTTAAAAATCCTCTGTGCTCTGCAGATGTTTTTCCTTCCTTGCCCCAACCCTTGATAACTACTGATCCTTTAATTGTCTCCATAATTTTGCCTTGTTCAGAATATTGTATATAGAGTTAGAATCATATAGTAAGCACCCCTTTCAGGTTGGCTTCTTCACTTAGTAATATTCATTTAAGGTATTTTCATGTCTTGTCATGCTTGAGATCGCATTTCTTTTTAGCACTGAATAATATTCCATTGTCTGGATGTACCATAGTGTATTTATCCATTTACCTACTAAAGAATAACTTGGTTGTTTCCAAGTTTTGGCAATTATGAATAAAAGAGCTATAAACACTCATGCATATAGGTTTTTGTGTGGACCTAAATTTTCATCAACTTTGGGAAAGTAGTACAGAGGGCAAATGCTGTATTACATGGAAAGAGTATATTTAGTTTAGCAAGAAACCACCAAATCATCTTCTATAGTGGTTGTACAATTTTGCATTCCCACCAACAATGAGTAACGGTTCCTGGCACTCCACATCCTCATCAGCACTTAGTATTCTCAGTGTTCTGGATTCTGGCCATTCTAATAGTTGTGCAGTGTTATCTCATTGTTGTTTTAACCTGTGTTTCCCTGATATATGGTATGGAGCATCTTTTCATATGCTTTTCTCCCATCTGTAGATAGTATTTGCTGAGGTGTCTGTTAAGGACTTTGGCCAATTTTTTAATTTGGTCATTTGTTTTCTTACTATTGAATTTTGAGTTCTTTGTATATTTTGGATAGCAGTCCTTTATCAGATGTGTCTTTTGCAAATATTTTTTCCCAGTCTGTGTCTTGTCTTCTCATTCTCTTTACATTGTCTTTTGCAAAACAGAAGTAAATTTTAATGAGGTCCAGCCTTACCTTAATACCTACATGTTGTTTAATCTCCACATATTTGGGGATTTTCTAGTTATCTTTCTGTTATTGATTTCTAGTGTGTGGTCCATGAGCAGATGTATGATTTCTATTCTGTTAAATTTGTTAAGGTGTGTTTTACGGCCCAGAATGCGGTCTATCTTGCTGAATGTTAGGCATGAGCTTGAGAAGAACGTATATTCTGCTGATGTTGGATGAAGTAGTCTATAGATGTCAACTCTATTTTGTTGATTGATAGTGCTGTTTATTTCAGCTATGTCTTAATTGGTTCTCTGCCTGCTGGATCTGTCCATTTCTGAGAGAGGAGTGTTGTGTCTCCAACTATCAACTATCAGGTGGATTTATCTATTTCTTCTTGCAGTTCTATCAGCCTTTGCAACACACTGTTGTTAGGTGCCTACACAGTAGGAATTGTATACCTTCTTGGAGAATTGACTCCTTTATCATAATGTAATACTCTTCTTTATCTGTGATAACGTTCGTTGCTTTGAAGTCTGTTCTGTCTGAAATTAATATGGCTACTCCTACTTTCTTTTGATTAGTGTTAACATGGTATTTTTTTCTCCATCCATTTACTTTTAAGCTATATATATCTTGTAGATGACAAGTGGATTTCTTGTAAATGACATATGCTTGGGTATTGTTTTTTGATCCGCTCTGACAATCTCAGTCTTTAAATTTTAATTGATAACATTTGGACCATTGACATTTTTTCCAGCTTTAATTTAACAAAATGACAAATATAATTGTAATATATTTAAAATTCACAATGTGATGATATGATATACATATACATCATGAAATAATTCCCACAATCAAGTTAATTAGTACATCCATCACCTCACATAGGTACCTTTTTGTGTGGTGAGAATGCTTAAACCTACTCTCTTAGCAAATTTCAAGTAAATAATGCAGTATTATTAACAATAGTCACCATGCTGTACATTAGATCTTCAGAAATTATTCCTCTTATAATTGAGACATTTAAAATGATTATTGATATAGTTGGAATCATAGCTACCATACTTGTTTCTGGTTTTTCTTTTATTTTTTGCCATTGTTCTCTGTTCCTGTTTTTGTCTTCCATTCTTTTTCTGCCTTTTGAGATTTTTAATTGAGATTTTCATATGATTCCATTTTCTCTCCTTAGCACATTAGTTATATTACATTTCTTACTTTTTTTTTAGTCGTTGCCCTAGAATTTTTAATATACATATATAACTAATCCAGGTTCCCTTTTCACAAAACATTTTACCACTTCATAGGTAGTGTATTTTATAACAACAAAATAATTCTAATTTCTCACCAGTCCCATCCTGATTGCTACCATTCACTTCACACACACACACACACACCATATATATATATATATATATATATATATATATATATATATCACACAACCATATATATGATATATACATAAGCATAACATAATTGAATACATTGTTGATAATATCATTTTGAACAAATTGTTATCCACTAGATCAATTAAGAATAAGAACAATAAAACTTTTTATTTACCTTCAATTACTCTTCCTTCAATGCTCTTTCCTTATGTATATCTGAGTTTCTGACTTTATCATTTTCCTTCTTTCTGAAGAATTTCTTTTAACACATTTTGGAAGGCAGGTATACCAGCAAAAAAGTCCTTCAGTTTTTTTCGTCTGAGAAAGTCTTTATTTCTTCTTCACTTTTAAAAAGTAATTATTCTGGGTATGGAATTCTAGGATAGTTGGTGTTTTCTCTCAATACTTTGAATATTTTACTCTACTCTTTTATTTCTTGTATAATTTCTGAGAAGTCAGATGTAATCTTATCTTTGCTCCTCTGTAGGTAAAGGTGTTTTTCCTTTGGCCTCTTGAATTTTTTTTTTTTTTTTATCATTTCCACTTGCTTCAAGGTATTTTTTAATTTTGTTTGTGATTTCTTATTTGATCATTGGTTGTTTAAGATTGTGTTGTTTAATTTTACTTTCCCTCTCTTTATGGGACTAAAATTATATACATATTAGAAATCTTGACCTTTTCCCATAAGTTGTTGAAATTTTGTTTATTTTTTTCAGTATTTGTACACTCTATGCTCCATTATAGACATTTTCTATTGTTATATCTTCAGGTTCACTGATCTTTCCCTTTGCATGCCTAATCTACTGTAAATCATAAGCAAAAATTTAAATTTTGAGAGCAATTTTTTAATTTCTAATAATTCCTTTTTTGTACTCTTTATATAATTCATTTATCACTTCATTAACTTCGTTTTCTTTTAAATCTTTGAACATATTTCATATCAATGTTTTATTGTTCTAGTGGGCTAATTCCATTATTTCTGTGATTTCTAGTTCTTTTTTTATTGGTTGATCTTCTCCTGGTATTGGGTAATATTTTTCTCTATCATGCTTAGTAATTTTTATTGGATGTCAGGCATTTTCGATTTATACTGTTGAATTCTGGGCTTTGTTGTGTTCCTTTAAAGTGTACTGGGATTTTTTCCTTAATTTCTCTTTCTGATTGTTTGTTATTAGTGTATAGGAGTGCCAGAGATTTCTGTGCATTAATTTTGTATCCTGCAACCTTACCAAATTCATTGATTAGTTCTAGTAGTTTTCTAGTGACATCTTTAGGATTTTCTATGTATAATATCATGTCATAAGCAAACAGTGACAGTTTTGCTTCTTCTTTTCCAATTTCTTTTATTCCTTTTTCTTCTCTGATTGCCGTGGTTAGGACTTCCAAAACTATGTTGAATAAGAGTGACGAGAGTGGACATCCTTGTCTTCTTCCTGATCTTAGTGGAAATGCTTTCAGTTTTTCACCATTGAGAATGATGTTTGCTGTGGGTTTGTCATATATGGCCTTTATTATGTTGACGTAGGTTCCCTTTATATGCATTTTCTGGAGAGTTTTTATCATAAATGGGTGTTGAATTTTATCAAAAGCTTATTCCGCATCTATTCAGATGATCATATGGTTTTTATTCCTTAATTGGTTAATGTGATGTATCACATTAATTGACCTGCATATATTGAAGAATACTTGCATTCCTGGAATAAATCCCACTTGATCATGGTGTATGATCCTTTTAATGTGTTGCTGGATTCTGTTTGCTAGTATTTTGTTCAGGATTTTTGCATCTATGTTCATCAGTGATACAATACCTAGGAATAAACCTACCTAAGTAGGCAAAAGACTTGTACTCAGAAAACTAAAAACACTGATGAAAGAAATCAAAGATGACATAAACAAAAGAGAAATATACCATGTTCTTGGATTGGAAGAATCAATATTGTGAAAATGACTATACTACCCAGAGCAATCTACAGATTCAATGCAATCCTTATCAAACTACCAATGGCATTCTTCACAGAATTAGAAAAAAAAATTTACAATTTGTATGGAAACACAAAAGACCCCGAATAGACAAAGCAATCTTGAGAAAGAAAAAAGGAGCTGGAGGAATCAGGCTCCCTGACTTCAAACTGTATTACAAAGCTACAGTAATCAAGACAGTATGGTACTGGCACAAAAACAGAATACAGATCAATGGTACAGGATAGAAAGCCAAGAGATAAATCCACACACATATGGTCACCTAATTTATGACAAAGGAAGCAAGTACATACAATGGAGAAAAGACAGCCTCTTCAATAAGTGGTATTGGGAAAACTGGACAGCTACATGTAAAAGAATGAAACTACCTAACACCATACACAAAAATAAACTCAAAATGGATTAAAGACCTAAATATAAGACTGGACACTATAAAACTCTTAGAGGAAAACATAGGAAAAAACACTATTTGACATAAACCACAGCAAGATATTTTTTGATCCACCTCTTAGAGTAATGAAAGTAAAAACAAAATGGGACCTAATGAAACGTAAAAGTTTTTGCACAGCAAAGGAAACCATAAACAGGACGAAAAGACAATGCTCAGAATGGGAGAAAATATTTGCAAATGAAGTAATGGACAAAGGATTAATCTCCAAAATATACAAACAGCTCATGGAGCTCAATATCAAAAAAGCAAACAACCCAATTAAAAAATGGTGGAAGACCTAAATAGACATTTCACCAAAGAAGACATACAGATGGCCAAGAGGCACATGAAAAGATGCTCAACATCACTCATTATTAGAGAAATGCAAGTCAAAACTACAATGAGGTATCACCTCACACCAGTCAGAATGGCCATCATCAAAAAATCTACAAGCAATAAATGCTGGAGAGGGTGTGGAGAAAAGGGAACCCTTTTGCACTGTTGGTGGGAACGTAAATTGATACAGACACTATGGAGAACAGTATGGAGGTTCCTTAAAAAACTAAAAATAGAGCTACCATATGACCCAGCAATCCCACTACTGGGCATATACCCTGAGAGAACCATAATTCAAAAGGACACATGTACCCCAATGTTCATTGCAGCACTATTTACAATAGCCAGGACATGGAAACAACCTAAATGTCCAACGATAGATGAATGGATAAAGAAGATGTGGTACATATATACAATGGAATATTACTCAACCATAAAAAGGAATGAAAGAGTGCCATTTGCAGAGACATGGATAGACCTAGAGTCTGTTATACAGAGTGAAGTAAGCCAGAAAGAGAAAAACAAATATCGTATATTAACGCATATGTATGTAGAAAAATGGTGCAGATGAACATATTTGCAGGGCAGGAATAGAGATATAGACATAAAGAACGGACATGTGGACATGGGGGGGAAGGGGAGGGTGGGACGAATTGGGAGATTAGGTTTGACATAAATACACTACTATGTGTAAAATATATAGCTAGTGGGAACCCGCTGTATAGCTCAGGGAGCTCAGCTCGGTGCTCTGTGATGACCTAGGTGGGTGGGATCGGGGGTTGGGAGGGAGGTCCGAGAGGGAGGAGATGTGGGTGTACATGTGGCTGATTCACTTCTTTGTGCAGCAGAAACTAACACAACATTGTAAAGCAATTTTACTCCAATAAAATAAATAAATAAATACAGTGTACTGGATTTCCCTCTGATAGTCTTTTCAGCATGGACTCTAGAACTTTTAGCATGGATCTAGAGTAGCCTTTTAGAGCATGAATCTAGCACTAGCTTAGCCTTACTACTAAGACGTGATCCCCTCTTACTCTACTGAATGTTCTGAGTGATGAACAAAGTCTCTCCATTCTGGTTCTGAATTTAGCTTTTAGAATTACTAGCTGAGCTTTTGTAATTGTTTGGTTTATTACTCCTCTGTAATTATTCTTTCTCCAGAAGTCGCTATTTTCCTGAATCACGAAGTTTTCTGTTACACACATGCACAAATTTTTGTTCATCCATACACTCAATGGACCCAATGTGCAGATTTCTGGAGCACTTTCTCTGCTACACTGATCTACAAATCCTATCTTCCTAAGGACTCTCCCACCCAATTGAACTCTCTCCTCAATTCAGCAGAACCATAGGCTATGTTTGTGTTTCCTCTTCTTGTGCTGCATTTCAGGTTGAAATCAAGGTTGCTGTGGGGCTTCCTTGTTTGTTTCCCTTATTTCAGGGAAGTCTGTTGTCTAATTTCTAAAAAAATCATTACATATAATTTGTCCTGTTTTCTGGTTGTCTATAGCATAAACCCAAATTTCGATACCCCTTAATGAGGAAATTGGAAATATTTGGACCTATTTTTTCTTATTCCATTCATCAGTTATCTGTAGATTTTGGAGAAAGGAACGCCTAAGTTTAATTTGTCACCTTAACACCTATAGTTTCGAAACAGTGAAGAATAACATTTTAACCATAACATATGGTTTTTGGATGCAGTTATCCTAACAAAACTTTGTTCTTATTGTAAAATATAAGAAAAATCCAATCCCTTTAAATAAACGCTAAATTCAAAGATAAAACGCATCATGAATTTATAAACATAAGTGTACCTCCCACTCACAGAAACTATTCCATGTACTCCATTTCTCATCACTAGATAAAAGGGCAGGAAGAAACTTATTTTAGAGCAATGTACATCAATCTCATGATTGAAATGCAATCATTTCCAGTTCTTGAAGTTCTTATTCAAACCAGAACTATATGTCTCTTTATTCACAGTGTTTTTCCATTCAATACAGGCATACTGCAAGTTCAGTTCCAGACCACTACAATAAAGTGACTATCAAAATAAAGCAAATCACATGCATTTTTTGGTTTCCCAATGCATATAAAAGTTATGTTTACACTATACTGTAGTCTATTAAATGTGCAATAGCATTATATCCAAGAAAGTACATACCCTTATTAAAAATATTTTATTGCTGAAAAATGCTAACCATCATCTGAGACTTCAGTGAGTCATAGCAGTAACATCAAAGATCACTGACCACAGATCACCATAACAAATAGGATGAAAATGAAAAAGTTTGAAATATTGAGAGAATTACAAAATGTGACACAGAGACACGAAGTGAGCAAATGCTGTTGAAGAAATGGCACTGACAGACTTGCTTTATGCAGGATTGCCACAAGCTTTCAATTTCTAAAAAAACACAATATCTATGAAGCACAATAAAATGAGGTATGCTTGTAAATATTTTTTGTTTGTTTTATGGGAATTCTACACGCCTGGTCTGCATGCCTTGGCCTGACCACTTATTCTTTCTACACTTCACTATTCATAGCTTAAGACATAAGGATAATTTCTATTTTACTAACTTATGAGGTATGACCAGGATCACATGAGATAATCTATGAGGTGCCTATTTTTAGATGTATTGAGCTATAGATATGTCATACACACGTTTGTGAAGTCCCAATGTCCTTGACATAAGCCATTATAATGTATGTGAGAATATTTATTTTACTAAGAAATTACTTTGATAGTGTATGTCCTGAGTCTCTCTTCCTGAAAAGCATTTGATTTTAACTATATGGAGAATTGGAACCATTTGCATGCATTTCATTAAGAAAATTAATGGATCTCCAATTAGTATAGTCAAATATTTATTCATTATCCTCAGATTTAAATTAGATTTTTAAAAATCATATATCTCCCTTAATTGGTAACCCGCAGTAAAAAAAAACCAAAAAAAAAAAAAACTAGTAAATATGAATATCAAAGCTTATTGCCTGGTCTCTCTCTCTCTTCTAATCTATCATCCTATCCATACCAACCTACTTATTCCTACACTGGGTAGTTAAAAAAATTGTTAAGGTAACTAATAATGATACATAATACACAAAGATGAAAACATCAGTTTGAAGCAAGGAACAAAAAGTAAACCTCTGGGTTTTAAAATATTCATCTTTATTAATTTTGTCCTCAATGTGAATAAGAGGTGTTCTGGATCAGAGAGAGATTAGTTATTAGTATTTCCATAATAATAGCTGTATTGTTTCCTTTGCTCCACTCTTACCCCAAGACAATACAAAGAAAGCCAGATGGGAAAACTTATTTGAGTGGTCAGATACTCCCTAAGCAAGAAATGGAAAAAATTGGATTTTCTCAGCTGTCTCACAGCTGTCTTTCTCTCCAGTCCAAGAAGAACACAGAAAAACCTTTGTTCCTTAGAGACAGGATGGAAAAGTTTCTAAGTTCTACTCTAATCTTTTGGAATATAAATATATCACTCCAAAGGCTAGAGATGCCCCAGACTTTCAGGCTTCGATGACCTATAGGTATATCTCCAAGGTCCCAGGTCTCATTTTCCATTGAAATGTTAACTCATACTTGTACCTATGGAATTAGATAAATGTCACTGGAGTTCTCTCACTCTCTATACTGGTGTATTATCTTCTCATGGCTTATTCTTAGGTCAGGGTACAAAATTTCTACAAGATTTATTCAGAAAATCCTTGATCTGCAGAAACACAAAAATATTTTCTCTATATTCCTCAGTCATACAATGGCAAGATCATAAAATTTATATGGAACAGCAAAAGTAGGAGAAAGTAGCTCTAGGTTGAGTCCTTGAAATTTCTCTTTTAATAAATCCCAGAAATCAACTAATTTCCTAGTTAAGAGACTCTCTCTTTTGAGTAAAATACATATACATATAGTCCTGTGCATATACACACACAAAAGACAAGCAGAAAAAATCCATTATTTTCACTCAAATAAGTGACTATATTTTGTTTTGTTTTTGTTTTACTTCCTCTTGGGAAATTAAAATAAGCTTCACAGAAATTAGAGAACCAAAATATTTGTTGTAAAATAGAGAGAAAAACTCATTAGGTTGACTTAAATGCTCTTTTGATTTTACTTTTTCAGATAAAGGGCTTTTTGCCCAGGGCATGTTATTGAAGTCAGATTTCCTTATTAGGAACAGAGCATTTTAGAGCTAGAAGAACCCTTCAATATTTAACAGCCCTAATGGAATCAGAGCTAATTTTAGAAAAAGTATGTCTAGGATACATATTGATTTGTAGTACTGACGAAGTTTGTGTTTCTTCAGAATTATATATTTCCAGTTACCTCTCTATGTTCTTATTACCCAGACGGGCTTTCTAACCGCTTTAAATCATAAATCTTTTAAAATTATTATATCTTTTTAAAAATTTAATTTATTTTCTATTGGATTATAGTTGATTTGCCATACTGTGCTGGTTTCATGTGTACAGCAAAGTGATTCAGCTATACATATATATATATATATATCCATTCTTTTTCAGATTCTTTTCCCATATAGATTATTACAGAATATTGAGTACAGTTCCCTGTGCTATACAGTAGGTCCTTGCTGATTATCTATTTTATATATAGTAGTGTGTATATGTTAATCCCAACACTCCTAATATATCCCTCCCCCCACCCTTCCCCTTTGGTAACCGTAAGTTTGTTTTTGAAGCCTGTGAGTCTGTTTCTGTTTTGTAAATCATAAATGTTGACAGGAGGTAGATGCTTGGGATTTTTTAAAAGGTATTGACCTTTATTAGAGTCAGTGTGATATCCTGAAACGCACTGGCTTCTAGAATATAGACTTGGTTGGAATCCTTACTCTGCCACTTACCACCTGTATGAAATTGGAAAGTGAGATTGGTTTACTCACCTATGAAATTACCCCCCATTAATAGATAAGGACACAGGATGTAGAGGCACTGGATGAAGTATGGTTACATGCTGCAAACTTTTGACAGGTTTAACAGAGATATATAAATTGCTAGCTGTGTGTGTGAGCACAGTAAGCACTCAACCCATGGAAATAATTTTAGCAGATTTCTATAATAGAAATCATTTTTCTCTTTGTTCAATCTCAGATGGACCACCTAAACATCTCTGACTTTCCATAGCTCTATCCTCTTCAACACAGGAGGGTAACTCAGGACACAGTTGGAAAACTTCTTGTGCATCTGAGGACTGCACTCTTTGCATCACTTATACTGACATGATCATTTACACACTTTCAACAAAGAGTGGTGCCTTGGTGTCCAGGAAAAGAATGCCTAGAAACTTCATTATGAGATTAAATACTTCTAAAAGACAAGTTGGCTTTCTTTCAAGAAAAAAGATAAAGTGTTATGTAACACAGTGAGCAAAACAAATTGCTCCATTTTTGTTTCTTCTTGCTTTTCTGTTTTTTACTATGTGTGTGTGTACATGTCTGTGTGTATTATGTGCAGTACTCTGTAACTTTGGCTATTTGAGAGGAATTCTATTCAACTCTTTTCTCCAGATTTCCATTTCAGTTCCTCTTAAGAGCTCTGATCAGTAAAATGTAATGCAGCAACCTCAGTACTATTGAATATTTATCTCCTCAATGGTTCAAAACTTTAAAAACAAACAAAGGAAAAATACACTGACAAAAACAACATTGCCTAAGACAGGAGTTGGTATATATTTTCTGTAAGGGACTAGAAAGTAAGCAAGTATTTTAGGCTTTGTGGGTCATGTGGTCTCTGACGTAACAACTACTTCTCTGCAGTAGCCATAGACAATACATAAACAAATGGGTGTGGCTAAGTTTTCAATAAAATTTTATTTATAAAACTGGTGGCCCACAGACCATCATATCACAACCCCTGGCTCATAAAATACAATGGATGCAATTTTATTTCTTAATTTTGCAGAATATCACAGAGCAACCTTCCAAATAGTGGGTTACAAATCATTACATTTAATCTTCCACACTAAATACAGCTGGAATATCCTGTCTCTAGCAAGGAAAACTCCCAGGAATAAAATCCCTCCATCTGAGGGATAGGATTGAAACTTACCAATTTGACTGAAAACTAAATTAAGATAAAACTGATAAAATTCCTCTTCCTGGTCAGTCAGAAGATCTAGTACAATCAACACCATTTTCTCCTTTCTCCAATACAATTCATCAAGCCAGATATCCTTATCATATGAGAAACAGGTCTGACAACATTTTTTCTGTGTTGAAAATTTTAACAGCTATTGTCTTCAGGATAAAGTATCATCCTGTTACTCTGGCAAACTGACCTCTTCATATTCCATCTTCAACCTACCTGGGAAGCCTTCTTTCATGGCACAATCCACCTCCCCAATCTCATTTAACATGTTCCATTGTTAACATCTCCATTGATCACCCAAATCAAAGGATCTGTCAGAGTTTTAGATATGAGTTGACTTCATCTAGATTGTTTTTTAAACAATTTCATTTAATTTCATAGCAATACTCTCCTAGAGAGTTCATACCTTTGAGCAAGTCTCATTCCATTAATATCCAACTAATTTTTTTTTTGTCCTGCTTAAAAAACTATTACAATTTCTACAAGAATGTATTACTCAGTTGAAGCAACTGAGAAAGTTCAACAAAGGAATGGCAGAAGCCCAAGATTAGAGGGCTCAAACCATAACAACAAACAAAGAGAAAAACATAACACAAAACAAAACCAAAAGCATACTTCCTCACTTCATAGGAAGAGAATGAGAGTAAATAGTTTTCTTGGGTGAATTCTCCTTAAGAATTAGGGAGAAATTAGTATGATTCTTAAAAGAAGAAACCAATGAAAAAAATTAAAACTATCAATCTCAACTTTCTCTTCCTATTTCTGCTTCTAACATGGATACTAGCAGGCAGCAGGACCATCACCAACAAAGCACTGTGGAAAGCAAGGCTCAAAATACTCCCTACATATTTGCATGGCCCGTGGCTGGAGTTTGAAACTGGAAGGGAATTTCAAACCTTATGCAGGGGCTGGTTACTTTGAAGATTAAAGAATTTTTTTTGAGATTATCACTACTGTAGGACTTCTCTGTTATGCTCAGAAGTGAGAGAGTAGAATAATGGGAACATCACACATTGTCTAAGGGACTTGAGCATACACAAAGCTCCACCATTTGCTGATTATCCTTGAATGGGTGAATTTCCTTTTGAGACTCAATTTTTTCATTTGAAAATGGCTAAATTATTATTTAATTTAACTACCACATATTGTTTAACACTGAACGAGCAAGTGACTGACAGAGTGAGTGCTCAGGGTATAAGTTTTACTTCACCAAGCCTTTAATTTCAAGGCTGAATCAAGACTGTGCATTCTGAGTTAAGGAATATCCAGGGTGCCAATATTCCTCCTTCCCTTAATGTTCTCTTTGTGAGGTGACAACCTTTGGTCCCATGGGGAGCTTCTGGCACAGGTTTGAGGGCCATTCCCAGCCTCTGCTCCACGATTAATGAAGTGCTGCTGGTACAGGCCACATCAAGATCAAGCTGTGCCGGCAGGTATTATTGTGGGTGAAAGCAATCTACAGAGTTTGAATGGGCAAACTCTAGAGATGGTATCACATCTTTCCCATATTCAGAAGAAAGGCACGATCGATATCCAAGTTATTCAAAATATTACTATGACCCTGACTCCTACTACTTGATGGTCCATGAATAGCCCTTAGTCACAGGTGATTAGGGGGCTTTTAAGCAGCCTTAGGTTAGCTATACAGAGACCCAAAGAAGCTCAACTTTTCAGGAAAATGAGAATTATTGTGAAATTTTTGTTCAGTCCCAGTGAATCCACAATATTTATCATCTATTCTATAAAATGAGTGTAGCAATAATGTTATGATAAATTATAATCAACTTCTTACATTACTATTTATTGAGTACCAGCAACATGCAAGGTCTGGTACTGTTAGACTCCGCAGGTGACATATGAATGCTCGCCATGGTCTCTGTCTTCAAAGAGCTTGCACATATTTCAGAAGATAAAGTGAAAATTATACTAATAATTTCTATGACTGCAAATATTTGAGAGCAGTGATAGGCAGAGGGTAACTTCAGATATATCACTTTATTAAGATATAAACAAACAAACTTAATACTGTGGATTCCACTATATCTAGTCTACCATAACAAGCAGAGAAGAAAGACTCACTCAAAGGTACTCACATACCAACATGCAGACTGTAGAGCAGAGCTAGGCAGAGTATTAGGAGTCAGGGGAAGGAAGGAGTAGTGCGTGCTATGGTGGGTAATAGGGGTAACAGAAGTATCATGAAGAATGTGGTACTAGATGTGTTGGGTTCAGGGAAGGTGGACAGGGGATGATGGCCCTTCACCCCAGAGAGTGATTTATTATATTTGTCAAATTGGAGGTGAAGGGTGGCATGGAATGAAGCATATGATGAAGCCACAAAAGACTGACAAGTATACTCTGAGTTCTGTTTAATCAACCTTGAAAAAAGATGTTTCAGCTGAAATTGTAGGCAGATGAAAGGAGGGCCAACTGTGTAGGAGAACTCCCACAGGCGTGCTGATAAAAGGAGCAGGGGCACCAAGAACCGAACAGGACAACCAACCAAACGGTCACTTGGCTAAAAGTAAAGTCCTTACACCGTTTTGTTGATAATCTTAAAATATTGTGCAAACAGTGGCTAGATATGGTAACTTATGTCTCCTTACATTTGACCATCCATGCTACTAAGAAATCCTCTTCAGAAAGGCAGAAGAGGCCAGAATCTCAGTCATTCATTGGTAATATTCAGTTTCTTGAAAAGAAAATATAAGCTATATGGACAATATCCTGAAATAAATGGTTAATTTACACAAAAAGTTTATTGAGAGTCTGTTAAATGCAAGGAACAATCCTAAGCATTGGGGGTATAGTACCAAACAGAAAAAAAACTCTACATTACATTTTAGAACAGACAGAGGATGAAAAATAAATACATGAATAAAAGTCTTCATTTTACAGGTACTAAGAAGCCTTCAGTCACCAAGTGGGAAGGGGGATACGGAGTGCTTAGATATTTGTTCAAAGAGGGGTGCAATCTAAACTAGAGTGAACAGAGAACGTCTTGGTGAAAAGGTACTGAGGAAAGAGCTAAAAGAGGTAAGGGAGGGAGCCATAGGGATGTTGCCTTGAAGTGACAATGGGCTAGCATGTCCATTCTGGGTACAGGGAGAAGGACAGAGTAGCGGAAGAGGTTGAGGAGAAGAGCCAGTGATGAGGTCCAAGAGTAACAGGGCACCAGATCACGTAGGGACTTGTAAATCTCCACAAGGAATTTAGCTTCCACTCACCATTAGATGGCAAGCCACTGGAGGATACCAAACAAAGGAATTGACATGGCATTGCTTCCATTTTAAGATGATCACTAGCTACTTTTGGAAAAGAGACTATGAGGGAGAGGCAAGGATAGAAATGGTGAAACCACTGGTCAGGAGGTTATTGTAATAACAGACGATTGTGGATTTGCTCAGAGTGGTAGCAGTGGAGGAGATGAGAAAAGATTAGATGCAGAGTATATTCTGAAAGAAAAGCCACTGGGGCTTCCTGAGAGATGGTGTATGGAATGTGAGAGAAAGAGAGGTGCCCAGGCCAACATCAAGGTCTTTGGCTTGAGTAGCTATTTTGATTGACAGCATTGTCATTTCCTGAGGTGAGCGGGACGTGCGGAGGAGCAGTTTTGGGGATGAAAACCAGGAGTTTTGTTTCTGTGTATATTAAATTTGCTATGCTCACTAGACATCAAAATGGAGATGCCAAACGGACAACTGGAGTCAAGGAAATAATTCTGGGACCTATGAATTTGGCAATCAACAGCAGCGCAATAGTTTTTAAGACATGTGATTTGTTGAGGTCTCCAAGGGAATAAGTATAGACAGAAAAGAGAATAAGTTCAAAGAGTGAGACCTGAGACCCTCCAATGTTTAAAGGTCTGGGATATATGGAGAAATGAGTGAATCAAAGTGAAAAAAAAAAAAAAAGCATCTAATGAGAGAGAAAAAGCAGGGCTTCCTTTCCAGTAAGGATCGTGTATCAAAAAAAAAGAGAGAGAGGGTCAAATGACAAGTCGAATATGACCAAGAAATGAAATTGGGACTGAAAATTAACCACAAATTTAAAATATGGAGATCATTGGTGACCTTGATGAGTAATTTCAGTAGAGTAGTGGGTACAAAAGAGATTGTCTCTTGTCCCTGACTGGAGTGGCTTAAAGAGAGAATGAAGAACTAAGAACAGTGATTATAGATAACTCCTTGAGTGGATTTTGGTATAAAGGGATCAGAAAAATATCAAGGTTGCTGGAAGGGCATGAGAGATCAAGAGAGTTACTATAATTTGTTTAAAAATGAAAATTACAGCTTGTTGAGGAATGAAGTGAAGGTGTGACATAGTTCTGTAGGAACTGGACTTATGGATAGGATCATGAATGCTATCACTTATGCAACTGGGGAAAATCTAATTGCATTTCATTTCATACCCTGTCACCACTTGGCTTTAAGTCTATGTTGTTTAAACATTTTGACCTTACCGAAGTTAGTGCATTCCCTAAAGCTCTTATGAAACAGTTAAATTGAAAGTGAGAAATAATGTCAACCCTTCAACAAAATTGAGAGTCGTATATGTATTATGCACTATTCATTAATCTTATTAATCTACACAGTGATCTTGTGTAGGAAGCACTATTATCTTTAATTTGTCATGAGGAAACCAAAACTCTAGGAATATTAAGTAATTTGTTCAATGTCACTAGTTAAGTAATGTGATTATCAGAATTAAGAGATGAAATTTCTATGCACTCTTTTTACTCTGGGTCTGCCATTCCCCAGGAATAACCTTGTCCTTTTGGGTAGCAGAGTGAGTCAATTTTTTTTATGGCTCTTTTTGCATTTATAACATGACATTTACTATGCATATTAATTTGTGGAAAGTAGCATAATGATAAAAAAAACCTCCAAACTTGTCATTATTCTATCAAGTCAAAATTTCTACTTACAGTGAAGAGGTCTTGGAAAAGGAGAAAAAAATTCAGTAAAAGCATGGAAACATAGCATCTTGATGTTAAAAAAAATCTTAAATATCAAATAATCTGATATTCCCAATTTATAAATAAGGCACTGGGGCCCAGAAAATAAGTGATTTGTCAGAGGTAGCAGAATTAGTTACAGGGGAACATAGAGTTCCTGATTTTGAATCTAGTGTTCTTTTCAATGCACTTAAAACACAATTAATGGGCTGAAACTAGCTTCTACAAAAAGAATTGCAAGTTCCCCTTAATGTGGTTTTGCAGTACTTTATAATGATATTTCTTTTAAAGTCAGACAGAAAATGCTAATCTTTATTCCAGTATTTCTGTGTGAAGTTTTTGCCATTTCTAGTGTAATTTGAATAAGATTTTTTTTTTTATTCACTTCGTTCTCTTCATTCACTTGAATTTACTTCCCCTTTTCTTCATGTTTCTCTTGGCAAAGGACATACAAGAATAAGCATTTTGGGCTTCCCTGGTGGCGCAGTGGTTGAGAATCCACCTGCCAGTGCAGGGGACACGGGTTCGAGCCCTGGTCTGGGAAGATCCCACATGCCGCGGAGCGACTAGGCCCGTGAGCCACAACTACTGAGCCTGCGCGTCTGGAGCCTGTGCTCCGCAACAAGAGAGGCCGCGATAGTGAGAGGCCCGCGCACCGCGATGAAGAGTGGTCCCCGCTTGCCGCAACTGGAGAAAGTCCTCGCACAGAAACGAAGATCCAACACAGCCAAAAAAAATAAATAAAAAGAATTATTCTGCCAAAAAAAAAAAGAACCCATTAAAAAAAAAAAAAAAAAAGAATAAGCATTTTGAGCCTGCAGAGTGGGCCGCCTCCCGTTTCTGACTTAGAATATATTCTTTATCATCTGTCATGCTTCCTGGGCCTCCACTATTGTGAATTCACTCTGTTAAGTCCTTAAAAAGGGGTGAGGGATTGCTCTCTAAGTTGCTGGCTAGGAGAGAGGGAGCAGGATTGAGGGAAAGAAAGAGAGAAGGAAGCTCAGGAGGGCAAGCCTGAAGGGGTACCTGGATTGTGAGGGAGGTCAAAGGGAGAAAGTGGACATGCACTTCACAAAGCTGGGAAGCCCCCAAGACACATACTCCTGCTTCACTACTTGTTAAAGGGTGATCCTAGTAATGATAAGGATTGGACACAAGAATCTACAACCTCCAAACCCCTCCCTGAAACCAAGATGGCATTAGATTGGAGAACCTCCTATGAGAGGTTGCTTCACTAATTTGCAGCTAAGATATGAGGGGACAGAACAGTCTCATATTTGTCTAATTTTTAAAATCTGCTTTTGCCTGATAAGCAGACTTCCCAGAGCCACTTTGACTGAAATCTGCTTCAGGGATCATTGTTTGTTTGTTTGTTTGTTTCTAAAGCTTTATATACTTTAGTGATGATGTTAATTTAAACACAGAAAGCTGTGACCTGAGAGTGAGAATAAATTATAAACTAGTTATATTATAATATTGCACTATTCCACACTAGTCACTTGATAGAGTTTTATGAGAAGAAATAGTTTCTTTTCCCCTCAAAAAAAGCACTAGTGTATAATAAGAACAGAGAGCCAAGCAGAAATTTTATTTTAATGTCTGCTTTTCACTTATTGATTATGGGTCATGAGTAAGTTCCAAAAATTTTTCTTCTTTGAAAGTTCTTGGCTGTTTCACCTGGATTAGCCATGGATAATGTCATATCTCTAATCTTATAGACATGCTAGAAAGTTAGCTCAGCCATAACTAAAGGCATCAGACAAATGCCTTTAAGCCTTATCATTTAACATGACACCATAAATAATTGGGATTCCACAATTGGTATTTTAAACATTGTTTATTCTAGTTTCCACAATTTAGACTATAATAAAGGCAAGCTCAATATAGTTCCAACCTATCACCCAATTTAAAATGCTCTCTTTAACTGTCACTGTGAATGAAGCTGCTAAGTTCCATTTGATATGTGGATGAGTATTTGTTTGGTGACGGGTCAGATATACTGAGTACGCCCATCAGTCTTCTACTATCTCTTGTAATGACCTGAAAGATTATCAGAAACTCTACTGGTAGAGATGATCATTTGGATCAAAGTTGTTTCAGTTACGTTCAAAATTTTTAGAAACACACGTGGATAATCACGTTGCAAATTAGGTTTATTTCATTCAACAAATTTATATTGAATACAGTGTGTATATGCAAGGCACTGCTAGATTTGTGGTACCAGAGTAAGAAAAAGCCATTAGTTTGGTTGAGAACCACCTTGTTAGTGACTGTATATAACATTCCAAGAATCGAGCCCTGGGGATCTGAGGTATTTAGATACTGGGGAGGGAAGGATGATGCAACAAATGAGACTAAGAAGAAGCAGTGAATAAGCATGGAGGAGATCCACAAATGAGCTAAACCCTTCAAAAGGTGAAAGTCATCAACAGTGTCAAAGGTTGTAAAAGGTCAAGTTAGTGAAGATTGAAAATTGACCACTGGATTTGGCAGAGGTGCAGATCATCGGTAACATCGACAAGAAGTGTTTCATTGAGTAAAGGATAAAAAGTCTGTTTGGAGTAATTTCAAGAGCAAATGGGGAGAGAGGAACTGTACATTCATCTTTCAAGAAGCTGTGCTATTAAAAGAAGTCAGGAACGGAGTAGTAGCTGGGTGGAAGGTAGGGTGATGTAAAAGAAGAAATGCTTTTTGAAAAGATATAAAAATGGCAGCATATTTGTATATATACTAATTGAGAGTATTCAGTCTC
This sequence comes from Balaenoptera musculus, assembly GCF_009873245.2. Lineage (NCBI taxonomy): Eukaryota > Metazoa > Chordata > Mammalia > Artiodactyla > Balaenopteridae > Balaenoptera > Balaenoptera musculus. The sequence continues at coordinate 13,968,882 of NC_045790.1, read as the reverse complement.
AAGAAAGAACTTGCCAGAATGATGATATTGGGGCTAGGGGACAAGAAGAAATGGAAACCAATATATTAATGGTGGGTAGACCTTAGAGGAATGGGCAGTACATTTATAGAAACGAGAGAGAACTAGTCTGTTTTCTCTCTACATCTTGACAGTAATGTAGATGTGATCATTGGAGAAGGCGAGATTTTTTTCATCTGATGGCTTCTTTTTTCTCAGCGAAATAGAAAGAAAGCAGGGTGATCAGCTGATACTAAGGGGAGATTTAGAGATTTGAGGTGAGAAGAAGGAGTATAAAATAGTCAGCTAAGAACTGGAGAGTGAATAAACCAGGGAATGTAAGGTTGCCTGTCAGCACAGATTCATTTAATACGCACACCATCCCTATGAGGTACATGTTATTGATAATATTATACCTATTTTATAGATGAGAAAAAACAGAAGTAGAGAAATGTTTCATGTTTTGCCCAAAGCCACAGAGTCAAAAGGTGGCAGGCAATTTACCTTCTGAGGCTTTAAAGCCAAGTGAGTCTTAATCCTATCACCCATAAAAAAAATGCATTTTGAAAAGATCACGCTTGTTGGAATATAGCCAAAGACAGTCTATGATATCCTGGACTAGGATGGAGACAGAAAAGTTGGAGAAAAGTGGATGGGATTTTTTAGAAGGTAAGATAAACATAGTTAGTGATGGACTGATTATGAGGGATATCCATGATGACTACTGGGTTTCAGACTTGCAATGAGGAATGGATGATGACATCATTAACTAAGAGAACAGGTTGGGGGAGCAGCACTTTAAGTTTTGTATCTATTGAGTTTGTAGGGGCTTTGAGCACTTCCAATGCAGGTGTTGAGCAGAGAGTTGGCTGTAAAGGTCTATCGCTCAGATGACTGGAAATATAAAGTGTGAGGCATATTATAGAGAATTAAACCATAACTGAAGATGAGATGGATTTGGAACAAGTGTACAGTTAAGGGAAAAGAAGATATAGGATAATACCTTGAGGAACTCCATAATTTAAAGGTTGGGTAAAAGATACAGCACTCAAGTTGCCAGAGAGCTAGAAAGAAATTAAGATTATGTGTCAAGGTACTTCAATAGAATATTTCAAGGGGAAGGGTATGGTCAACAATGCCGAGAGGGCAAGTAGATGAGGAACCAAAGTATCCATTGGCTATAGAAATTGTGAAATCATCAGAGATATTAGTTAGCTATATCAGTAGAATAATAAAGGCAGTGCAAGTGGGATGTGTTAGGATGAGTTGGAGGTGAGGAGATTGGCACAAGAAATATAGATCAACTTTGTGAGAAGTTTAACTGAAAAGGGAATGAAAGAGGGTGATGGTGGCGGTCTGTGGAATATAGGATTGAGGGTAGGATTTTGTGAAAGGGAGAGATTTTAGATTATTTAAATATCAAAAGAAAGCTTCCCACTATGGTAGATTGGTTCCGTTCATGGGAATATTATAGGGATAATCAATAATGTGAGATGGGGAGGGGATAAAATCCCAGATAAGGGATTGTATTGCAAAGGGATCTCTCTTCTAATATAACGAGAGAACACATGCATATAGATAGGTTTGTACAGGTCTTCTGCACATTTGCCCATTAATGTTTGCTTTTTGTATTGATTTGAAAGAGCTCTATATTATAAGGATATGTGCCCTTACATTTTATTATATATGTTGCATACATTTCTGGAGTTTTTATTTGTCTTTTAATTGTAATTAATTTGTGATTTATGGCATAAATAAGTTTTCATAAATAAGCTTGGATGAAAGTGGTCAAAAGGTGCAAACTCCCAGTTATAATATAAATAAGTACTAGGGACGGAATGTACAACATGATGACTGTAGTGAACAGGGTTGTCTGGTATATCTGAAAGTTGTTAAGACAGCAGATCTTAAGAGCTCTCATCACAAGGAAAAATATTTTTTTTGGTACCTGTATGAGGTGAATCATTTCATAACATATGATGTCAAATCATTATAATGTACACCTTAATCTTATACAGTGCTGTAGTCAATTACATCTCAATAAAACTTGGAAGAAAAAAAAGGAGGTTATTTCCCTTCATTTCCCCCTCTTGCCCCAGTGACTCTCTGGGTTCTTTTATCAGGATGGGGGGTGAAATATTCATTTTGATTGTGTTTCATTCAGTACTCTAAAGACCATTATCCTCATGTTCCTGGCCCAGACCTTTATTTAGCTAGGAAAAAAAGTTCTCAATATTTCTGTCTAGTTTTTTTTATCAAATTTTCCTTAACAGTTCTTACAAGTGGCTTTCAGCATAGAAAGACCTTCTTCAACCACAGTTTATATAAAGATTCTTCAATAATTTTTTCCAAGTCATAGGTGATTTTTTTCACTTTTGAATTTTTAATACATCTGGAATCATATTTATATTAGGCATAAAGTAGGGATCTCTGCCCAGCCCACCTCCTCCACCACCACCATCTCAGTGGTTGCCTTTAATTAGTACATGACGTCCACTTTCTCGGTTTTAGCCTCAAGTACCTCACAAATTGTGTAACATGATCAAGGAACACTTCCTTGTGCTGGATTAAAACTGCCTGTCTATCTGCTAGGGTCTTCATCCTCACTGCGGAAGCAAGGACCAAAAACTGTGCATGTCTCTTCTCAAGCACATGTGCCCCACTTTTGCCAGAATCATTCAGAATGTTTCCCAGGAGTTTATTCTTCACGATTTTACTCATTTCTCAGATTAAAGGTATGTCATAATCTTTTTATGAGGGTTTCCTTATTAAGCTATGAGGTAATGTCTCTCTCATCATTAAGTTTAAATTGTAAATGATAAAAACATTAATATCCATTGATGATTTTGCTGAGAACATAGCATAGGATTTGGACTAGATTATGGCTAATCTTGAGATTCTACAAGTCTATGAAATGCAGTATCACTCTTAAATACTCTGATGGACCATGAGAAGGAGGAAGGAGTGGATTTTACTGAATATCTGCAAGGCAGCAGACACTGTTAGCCATCAGCCACTTTGCATATTAGCATGCTTAAAATGCTATGTTATTATCTCCACTTCACAGGTAAAGAAATTGAGACTAATATCTACAGATCAGGAAGATTAGATATACTACTTATGGTCATATTGCTAATAAACTAGTAAAACTTTGGTTCAAATAAGAGCAGATTCCAAAATCCTATACTCTTTTCTCTATACCTCTCTGTAGTGGGGTTGACAGGGCTCACCTGACAGATGACTACCAATTTGATAGGTAAAGCATAGAAGATTATCTCAGTATCTAAAATCCCTTTCACAGGGGAAAGCCTTATATTAGCTATGAGAGTTAAGACTTCAAATGCAAATGTCCCATGGAGTTGAAATCACTAATTTACATTGAAACAGCCCATTCCAGTGGCTGGTTTGGATAGGTGGCAGAATCCAGAGACAGGCATGAGAGGAATAAGATGACAAAGGTGACACCTGCAAAACAAGGTGAAAAGACAGAAGAAGCTGAAGGACCCTACTTTCCAATTTTGCTTGTATTTTCCTAATTTAGAAATATCAGTCTCAATTTCCATATCCATAAGGTGGGGATGCTCTTGTCCATGACTGCTAATTGGGAGCAAGTGAACTCTATGAGAATAATTCTGTTATCCAATTACTGTGGGTGAATGTTAATACCAAATATATTTCTGCCACTATGTTTCCTTTTAGAAAAGGTCATCCTTGGAGTAGAGGGTCAAGAACTGGTTTATCCTAAAAGGCTTCCTCTGATACAGGAGCGAGATATTTGGCACACCCATGAGGATGACATACAGGTACAGGCTTTGATTTAATAAAAAGATGCATTACTTTCACAGGCATAAAGAAAGCAACCTGTCTCCAATCAGAAGCAAACAAGGGAGGTGTCTTGATTTTTCTGAGGACTCTTATTCAGCTTACTGCCTGTGCTTGGTGGGTGGGAAATAAAGGTTGGGGGAGAAAGTAATCCCTTGACAGATTAGGAAACAACAAAGAATAAAGCTCAGGTTTTGTGGGGGAGAGACATTTAAATTCTTCCAGTTGATGTGACGAGTTCCACTAACAGCTTTCCAGGCTGATCTAAGGCAACCTCATTTGTTCTGAGCTGGTGCCAGTGGAATGTAATCTCTGAGCATTTTGCTTTCCCAGTGATCTAATATGCAGATTTATTTACCTCACAAATTCTACAGCAAACTTGGACAACTTTCACAGGAACACAAAGGCCTACTTAGCCTGTTGCTCAGAAGAGTGTTTACTCAGGTGTTAAAATTTAAATACATTTAAAATTCATTCCAAAAATAATAAATATTTATGTAGAAAATATACAATACACCTAATGGGGAGGAAGCTTCAAAATTAGGTTCTTTTCAATGCCCACAATTATAAAAGACATTCAATGACTGTTTTTAGACAATTATTATCAGGCATTTCCATTTTGAGCTTTAGGATTTTAATTTGGCCCACGGAGCATCCTGACTGTCGCTTTGCCCCAGCACTCCTTGAGAAAGCAGACCTTTCTCAATGGAATGACCTGTCTTCCCCCTACCATGAGAGGAGACAGCCTTCCAGGCTTTCACTTTTTAGGTTTCTCAGTCACAAGTAAGACACATTTCAAGTTTCCAAATGGTCCCATTGAGGCCTTTTTCCCATGGCTTGTGATGATAAACAAGCAAGTCTCCATCTACTGCCATTTGGAAATAATGTTCTAACCATTTTTTCTCTAATGCTCTCCTGCAAATAGTGTCTCTGATCTTCAATTCTTTCTCACATTCTCAAACCCTTCACTGGTTGGACGTTGGTACTCAGCTAAGAGGTCCAAACCAAATTTCTATCACCCATTGTCCAAAGCTGATGGGTTCTTTGGCATCTACTGTCTTAAGACTTAATCCAGACTAATATGAAATTTCCCATATGAATCTACAAGATGAGCCTGGACAGGGCAGGAAATATACAAATGATTGGGAGCATCTTGTAGTTCTAGAAAGTCAGGAACTCTCCAACAAATGAAAAACAAACCCAAACCCACATTGATGGGAATATGTCAAGAGAACACCAGCGGACAGCTGAAGATCTTTCAGTGGCCAAAAGGACAATTGAGCAACAAAGTCAATAACATGGTTTTGGACCATAACACAAAGTATCAGTTAATATCCATGAGCCCACATTGATATAAATAAAAGATTGAACAAGTAAATTCATGAGGGAGAATAGACAAATCTCCCATAAGGAAGAATCAAAAAATTGATGTAGAAACTCATCCCCCCAGGAGGTGGAGCATAGAGCCCTACCCTTTGAGAGTGGGCTGTGCATAGTGATTTCCTTCCAAAGAGTAGATAGAATAATATGTAAGGAGGAACCAAGTATAACTTTACAGTGGAGAAAGCTGACAAATGCTACCTCGGCAAAGCGGTCCATGTTAACCATCAGTAATAAGTCATGTTGACAGCACATACTTTTTATATGATGTGATGAAAACTGGCACTTGATTTTGTTGTTTTCTGTCAAGTCTCCATAACTCCCGTCTAAACATGAGAAAACATCAGAAAAACCTAATTGAGGGAAAGCCTACAAACAACCTGACCAGTATTTGACCAGTATGCTTCAAAACTGTCAAGGTCATCAAAGTAACGGAAGTCTTGAAAAACTATCACAATCTAGAGGAGCCTAAGGAGAAATGACAACTAAATATAATGTGTCCTGGATGGAATCCTCTAAAACAGTAAAAGGACATTAGACAAAAACTATGAAATCTGGATAAATGTAGCCTTTAATGATAATATCAATCTTGGTTCATTAGTGGGACAAATATACCACAGTAATATAAGGTGTTAACAACGGGGAAATCTGAGTTGTGGGGTCCATGGGAATTTTCTATATTGTCTATCCAATGTTTCTCTAAATCTAAAATGCTTCTAAATAAAATGAATTCAAAATTAAACAAAAATAAATATAATTCTAAAATAAAAAAGTGAAAACTTCTGTTTATTGACAACAGAATGACAAGATGAAAAGCAATATTATCACATTTAACAATATTAACAAGTTCATATATTAGCTAATATAAAATCCATATTCAAGCACTGAAATTTCAAAAAAGTCCCATTATAACATCTTGTTACACACACACACACACACACACACACACACACACATACACCCCTATACATATAGTTATGTTGTAAGATGGGATTCAACCCTTCTTATTTGATTGAGCACCTAGTTTCTGCTGTCCATCTATGAATTCTGCATCTTTACAATAAAGTTCTAATTTTATATTAAACCTGAAATAAAAAAGTCCTAACCTAATGCGTTCCTCACATTCAACAAACACAAACCTCCCCTTTTCCTCCCTCAAAGCTGCCCCTCTTCAAAAGACCCACCTTTCAGTGGTGACAAGTTAAACAACCAGAACCTGGGGCAATCCTTGACTTTTCTCTTTTGCCTCCTCTATCAAGCAATCACTAAGCCTTGAAGATTCCAGTATGTAAATAGTCTTTGGAATCATCTACTCATCACTATTCCTGCAGCACTCCCTGCTCAAATCACCTGTACACCATCAATAACCTGTAAATTCTTTTTCTGCCTACAGTCGTGATTTCTGCTGATCCATTATCCATAATAAGCAAGCCATCTAAAACACCAGACCAACTTCTGCCATTTTTCTGCCTAAACCTTTTGCTTCTCTTTGCTCTTAGGATAAAGTCCCAAATCCTCTTAAGTGACTTAGTGGGCTGTACATGATTTGACTCTTTCCTAACTTTTCGTTTCTCATTTCTATTCAACTGACACTTGATTTTCTGGAAATATTAAACTTCTCTGTCCTTCAAATGTGTCAAGCCTCTTCCTACCTCAGAGCCTTTGCATGTGCTGTTCCTGCCCCTGATCCCTCTTTTCAATATCTCTCACACAGTCGCTTGCATTTCTCATATTATGATGCTTATAATACCCAATTACATTTACTTGATTTTTTCTTTGCCAGGCTGTGGCTTCCTTGAGGGCAGTGACCTGTATCTTGTGCACCACTGTTGAATAAATGAGTAAACAATAAACTAAAGAAATGTGCAAGATATATGACTAGTAACTGTGAATACTTAAATTATAAAGAACCCTTATGAATCATAAAGAAATAAAATACCACAAAAGAAAATGGTGAAAGGACAAAAATTAGAAACTCATATGCAAATATATAAATAAACTAAACAAAAGGAAAATATAAATTCCAGTGGTCATCAAAGAGAATAATTTATCACAATAAGTTATCATTTCATTATTCAAAAGACTTTTATTAATGACAATACCTAAGGCAAGGAAACAAGAATCACTATAAATTTCTGGTGAAATTCTAATTTTGAACTTCCTTTCTTCAAGGTTACCTGGCAGTATTTACCAAAAGCTTTACATTTTTTTCCATGTTATTGAAAATGAAATTCTAACTGTAGTGAATACCCCAATGAAATTTCTAATATAGATGTAAATTAAATAAATTCACTTTTTCAAAAAATACATACTGTAAGACAACATGTATTGGAATAGGAAATGCTCATGGTTATCATTTATTTGTATGTGAAAACGTAGACTATAGGACGGTATACACAAACTGTTAAAAATACATAAACAGAAGATCCAGGGTGGGTAGAACTACAAGGACATATAGTAACTTGTGTATCTCTGAATAAGGGGAGAATATGCATTTTTTTCATTTCATTTCATTTTACAACTAGAAGAAAAGCCCATCCAAAGTTTTAATTAAAAATAACTTGAAAAGAAAACCCTCCATATAAATTCAGCTTTATCAGTATTTATTATTTTGCCTGAAATGACTACTGGGTAGACTGTGAAAGATCTGTAATTTCCCCCTCCACCCACCCCTCTACCCACCACCAACACACACTAATAAATGAGCACACATTTAAATCACATGATGGATACTGTTTTTCAGGAAGCTTATGAAGAAGAATTGTTGTATGAACTAAGCCTAAATAGAAAAATCTTGATAATTCACCTTTTAAAATCAAGGTAAGTCCTATTAAGATTCAATACCTTATAGATGTTATTAGTCTATAGTATCCTAGTTTTCATAAAATTTCCAGGGAATTCTTCAAGAACTTGTTATCTATACTAATCTGAATTCCTACTCCTCTAAAATAAGCCCATTTCACTTCAGCACCTTAATAACAATTACATACCCTGTTCTCCAGTTCCTAAATTACTCCCTATTTGGGGTACTTGGAGTATGCTCACTCTGAGAGTTCGTACATTACTTCTTTGTAAATCAGTGGAACAAAAGAAATTGGAAAACCGTAGTTTTTAAAGTGACTTCTAAGTTATTGAAAATAGATATCAAACCAGGTTCTGTTGGAGAGGAAGCTAAGGGCTGGGAAGAATTTAATTTATCAAGTTAATTGTCTGTAAGCTAAATAATTCTAACACCTTTAACTTTCTTCTTAGTTCTCTTCACAGCCTTTGCTGTTGTTGTTGAATTTCCACTGTGTTCCTTTGGGCCGTTCCCATACACAATAGCTCTGCCTCTCAGCCCCAGACATTGAAATTATAAAGAATTGTCAAACGTTACATAAAATCTAAGGATAACTCCATTGAAGAATTGAGACTCTGGCCTATTAGCTAAAAACAAACAGAAGTACAAAACAAATAAATAAACAAAAAAACCTCTCCTTCCACTCTGAGTTCCCCACTGGACAAATGTACAGAAATATAAACCTAATAACATAATATATTGATAATTTGTTCAAAATCTGCATATTCTAACATTCTTAGGATGGAAGAAAGCTAACAGTTATTGAGCAATTTCTGTTTGCTTTCCTCAAATTTCTCTTTTAATCCCTACAATATCCATATGAAGCAGATATTGCTTTATTTCCATTTCACAGAGGAAGAATCATAGATTCAATGAAATAATAACTTGTTCCAAGGTCACAATGCAGGTGATGAGGCTGATGCTCTAACTCAGACCTTCCTGCTTTCAAAATTACCCAATGCTGCCTATGCCTCAAGTAGCCAATCGTAATAGACTAGCCATTGTTTAATTCTGTTAATCAGCCTGCAGTGGTATATTATAGAATTGTAGACATGCAAAGCACTTAAATCTGATGTGATATCTCCAGTGGGCAACATTACCCTCATTCCCCCAGCTCTATGAAGTAAATGAGTTTAGTGCATACCACTGAGCCTCCCAAATCTGTGAATATTATTTATTCAGATGTTTCATATAATATGGTAGCAAACAAAAATTTGATCTTATTAATTTTGATTTTCTTTTTCTTTTTCTCCATCACCCACTTTTTTCCCATATTTTCCCTATGAGTTTCATTTGGCTTGGTTTTAATCATAATGAATATTATTGTATAACCTGATGTTGAGTATTAGAGGTGAACCTTCATAGGTCAACCATGTCAAATCTGATTGTTTATTCATCCAGTGGAAACATTGACTGGGTCAACTTTGTTTTCACTATAACAACCCATTAATAGGTGAAAAGTTACATTTGTATGTGTATGTGAGGCAAAAAAAACCCCCATTAATTTAGAATATACTATACAGCCAAGTACTTAACTAAAACTTTTATATATGCTATTTCAAAATAACCACAAAAATGATTGTATTCTACTTATTTGTGGTATCTTTCATTTTTACCAACAGTTTATTAGAAAAGAAATTTATACAGAGAGCAGAGTTGAAAGAATCTTATACTGACCATTCATATACCCATTAATATATACATATACCCATAATCCCATCAAGACACACAAATACAAATATGCTCATTAACATTTCACTATATTTATTTTATATCATATTTCTTTGTCTATCCATTACTCTATCATCCATCCATCCTCCTTCTTATTTTTATGCATACCAAATTATATCGCAGACATTAGTATACTTCCTCCTAAGTACTTCAGCAAGCATATCATTAGAGTTTAATATGTGTTGACAGTTTTTCTTTTGATGTAAAATTTTCATGCAATGAAATGCACAACCTTAAGTGTACATGCATTGAATTTTGACGAATGCACATACCTGTGTTACCCAAATTTCTATACAAATGAATTATAAAAGAACTGTCACTCAGAAAATTTCCTCCTGCTCCTTCCTAGTCAACTTCTCTCAAAACCTGTTCACAGAGGTTTTACTCATCATAGATTATTCTGTCCATTCTGGAAGTTTTTATAAGTAGATTTACACTGCATGTACCCTTTGTGTAAGGCTTCTTATTTTAGCATTCCATAAACAGAGATTCATTCATGTAGTTCATGTATCAGAAGTGTGGTTCTTTTACTTTCTGAGTACTACTCCATGATGTGTGTGTGTATATATGTGTGTGTGTGTGTGTGTGTGTGTGTATACATATATATATATATGTATACACACACACACACACACACACACACACACACATATATACACATTACCATTTTTTTATCCATTCTATTGATGGAGACCTTGGCTGTTTCCAGTGTTTGGCTATCATGAGTAAAGCTTGAATGAGCATTCTTGTATAGTCCTTTTATAAATATATGCTTTCATTTCTCCTTGGTGAACGCCAAGGAGTGAAGTTTCTGGATCATAGGGGATGTATATGTTTAGTTTTATAAAAAATTTTCAGATCATTTTCCAAAATACTGCGAACAATGTATGAGAATTCTAGTTGCTCAAATCCTCTTCGTCATTTTGTGTTCTCACCCCCTTTTTAATTTTAGTTATACTGGTGGGTTTGTGGTGAGATTTCATTTTGGATAAGTTTTCAGTTCCCTGTTGAAAACTTTTTTATGTGATTATTGACCATTTGTATATCTTTTGTAAAGTGTCTGTTTAAATATTTACCCATTTTTAATTGGGTTAATTGTCCTTTACTGAGTTGAAGATCTTCATATAATTTGGAGATTAGCCCTTCGTCAGATATATTTCTTGTCAACTGTTTTCTCCATCCTGTTACTTTTTATATTCATTTTCTTAATATTCTTTTAAAAAGTAAAATTTACAATTTTGAAGAAATTTCAATTTACTAAATTTTCTAATGTTTTCATGGTTTTAGCTTTTAGTTTTGGTCTATTATCATCTTGAATTTGTGTTTGTGTTTTGTGTGTGTGTGTGTGTGTGTGTGTGTGTGTGTGTGTAATTTGAAGGTGGGTCAAGGTTCTTGGTTTTGCATATACATTGCCAGGCTCTTTTGTTGAATTGCCTTTCTTTGGATTGGATAGCTTTTGCACCTTTGACCAAAAGCAAATGACTATTTCTGAGCTCTCTATTTTATCCTGTTCACCTGCTTTTCAATCTCCAAGTTATGACCACATTGTCTTGATTACTGCAGCTTTAAAGTAAGTCTAAAAGCCAGTGTGGGTAACTTCTCCAATTTTGCTCTTCTTTTGCAGAATTAAAAAAAAATTCTAGATCCTTAGCATTTCTCTATAAAATTTAGAACTCACTTGTTAATTTTTATTTTTTAAAGAGCCTGCTAGAATTTTGGTTGTGATTTTACTGAATTTATACATGAATTTGAAAGAATTGATATCAATAATATTGAGTCTTCGTGTTGCATTTCTATATTAATTTAGATCTTCTTTAATTTCTATCAACAATTTTTTGTATTTTATAGTGTACAGCTCTCATATGTCTTTGGTTAGATGTATTTCTACATATTTAATGCTTGCAATGTTCTTGTAAGCAGAATTGTTTTTATTATTTCATTTTTCTATTGAGAGGTCTTAATCTATGGATTTATCTATTGTTTCATAGATTACTTAGAGATTTTCATCAGCAAGTATTGGCAGTTGTATATCTTTCTTTCTAGTCATTATTCCTTTTATTTCTATGCTTTATTGTAATGGCTAGGAACTCCAGTACAATTTGAGTAGAAATAGAAGAGTTGGCAATCTTACAGTATCCCTGATCTTAAGGGAAAAGTGATAAATATTGAATGATTAATATTATATTGCCAGTAGACTTGTCATTTGTGTACTTTATGAGATTAAGATAGCTCCCTGAGAAGTTTACTGAAAGCATATCTGCATCCATTGAAATGTCCATATGGTAATTTACACTGATTGATATTTGAATGTTAAATCATACTTGCATCACTGTGATAAAACCCTCTTTGCTGTATACAGTTCACGAAGATTTTCTTAAGGATTTTGACACCATGTTAACGATAGATATTATTCTGCATTTTTAGCTTTTTGTGTGTGATGTCTTTGTCACATATTTAATATTAAGAGGTGAATTGGGAAGTGTTCAAAAGTGAAGTGGGAAGTGTTCTCTCTTCCTATATTTTCTGAAGAATGTTATTTTTAGATTGTTGAATAGAATTCACGAATGAAACTACCTGTGCCTTGAGGGGTTTTTTGTGTGTATATGTGGGGAGGAGGTTTTATGATTACAAATTCAATTTTATTGAGAGGGTTATTCAGATTTTCTATTCCATTTTATGTCAGTTTTAAATTGTAATTTACAAGGAAAATGTATATTTCATGTAAGTTGTCAAATTTTTGGTATAAAGTGTTTCATATTATTCTTTGATTATTCTTTTAATATCTGTGGTACCTTTAATGATAACCGTTTTATAATTTCTAATATTGGTAATCTGAGTTCTCCCTCTTTTTTTTTTCTTGACAAATCTAAAGAGGTTTATCAATTTGTTGATCTTTTCAAATAACCAACATTTGAATTTGTTTATTATTGCAATTGTCTGTTTATTTCACTGAATCCATCTATTATCTTTATTATTTAATTTGTTCTACTTATTTAGTGTTTACTTTTTTATGAAAACATTTCATCTTTTTGTCATAGTATTTAAAATATTTAAAACCATGACATTTCCTTCAAGCATTAACTTAGATGCATTTCAAACACCTTGATGTCTTTTATTTTATTATAATTCCTTTCAAAATATTGTCTAATTTCTTTTAAGATTTCTTCTTTGATTCATGGATTATTTAAGAGTGGGCTATTTAATTTCCAACATTTGGTACTTTTTGCATACCCTTTCTCAAGCTTTGTATGATACCATTTTTTAAGAAATGTATTGCAATTTGTTTTATGGACAAATCTATGTTCTAATTTGTTAAACATACCTTGAAAAGAATATGTATTTTGCAGTTACTGGGTGAAGTGCTCTATAAACAACAATTAGGACAAAGTGGTTGACAGGATTATTTAGATCTTCTATTTTTACTTATATTACTTGTTTATTTGTTCTGTCAACTGCTGAGGGAGGAATGTCAAAACATTCAATTATGATTTAGAATTGTTTATCTTTTCAATTTTTAAAATATTTTCTTCATGTTTTGGAAGCTTAGCTATTAGGTTATGCACATGTACTATTATTTTTTCTTTATGGTGAATTTACTCTTTTATCATTATGTCATTATGGAATGCCCATCTTTTTGGGAACTGTATTCTACCTGATATTACTACAGCTTAGCTCTGCATTCACATATTTACTGTTTCCATAAAATACTATTTTTCATGCCAACCTACCTGTGTCTTAACATTTAAAAGGTGTCTCTTGTAAGATGGCAAGTAGTTGGGTTCTGCCTTTTTAGTGATTCTGACAATCTGATTTCTAATTGGAAAGTTTAATCCATTAACATTTAATGTTATGAATGATATGGTTGTATTTAATATTTAATTTATGTTTGCCTCTGATTTTGTTCCTCTGGTTTTCTCTTCCTGCCCTTCTTTGGATCTTTGAACTATTTGATTTCTTTTTTACTCTTATCTACTGGCTTTTTGTTTATTGATTGTTTTTATAGCAATATCTCTCTGTTTTAGTTTAAAGCTTTTGTTTTAGAGGTTACAATATTTACAGTTAATATTGTATAATTTTATGTAAAATGTAAAAACTTTGCAATCATATTAAATCCATATCTATGTACATATGATACATATATCTTAATACATATCAACCCAACAGCTGTATATTTAGATAAAATATATATAGTATATATATTTATATATATGATACATACACATCACAATTTTTTTGCATTAATTTTGGCGCTTAAAGCAAGAAGATTTTTACTTAGATAATATTTTCTCTAGGTTCTTCTCAAAATGATGCCTTGCTAGAACTGCCAGAATCTTTTATCATCTTTACCAAACCATGAAATCTAGGTAGAAAGGCTTTTCATGTGACTGGGATTGATTTTGCTTATTTGCTTTTAGCATAAGAGGATCTTGCTGAGAAGTGAAAGCAGCCTAGAGCCTTCACTCTCACATAATATGTTTTACCTCCTAACTTTTTAGAATAAGTGAATCTCACTACCTCTCTGCCCTCTTTTCCAGGAAGTTCCTAGCCTCAGATTACAGTGAGACATACTACTCCACAAAAGGAGAGCAGATCACCAAGCATCCTCAGATCATGGTATCTTATGGGACCTTCCTATGTCTCTTCTCTGAAACTATTGTTTCCTCGTATGATTTTTAAACCCCATCCTAGCTTTACAAGCAGCTTCAGAAAGTGTTACATCAGAAATTACTCCTGCATTGACTACCATCACTGAATGATTCTAGAACAGAAACTATGACACTCTGACCTCTAAAGGAGATTGATCACTGCCTAACAAGCAAATCAATGACTGCTAATGTATTTTCCTTTACCACACTAACTTCTATGTACCCAAAATGGGGTAAAGTCTGGAGGAAGGGTAAAGCAGGACACCAGAGAAGTATAAGGTACCATGATGGAATAGTAATTAAGCTAAAGGATAAAACTTAAAGACATGAAACAAGTTTAAAACCTCCATCTAACTGACCCTTACGGGAGTCAAATCCTCTTACCCTGTCCTTCTGATGCACCAACATTGAGTCCTCTCCTTCATTCTCCAAATGAATCTTTGTTCATTAATCATGAATATTATTCCAGTGGATATGAGTTCTATTTTTATATTTATTCCCCTTTACAGAACATGCCCACTGCAGCCTTCTAGCCAAGGATGAGTTTATTCTCTTCTATTAAATGTATACTTTTAAACCACATTGCCTCTGTTTAAGGAGCTGTCAACTATGAAATCTCAGTCATCATGCAATCTTTGTAAAGTAGAACAGTAAGAAAACTGGGTAACATTCTTTTATACAGTGAGTGGTTGTTCGTCTGTGAGAGTCTGAGGTCCAGGACCATGGAAAGTGTCACATATAGGCAGGAGTTGAACATAAGGAACTGATGGAAAGAGAAATTATTTGGTGGAATCACCAAGGATGGAACACCCAGTAGGGAGTAATAAAGATACCAACTTGATCGAAGCAGAGAGGCAGGAGACAAAGGCACGAGGGGACCTGGTTGGAGAGTGAGACCTAATTTCTGCGATCATCAAAAATTTTGACTTTATTTCATAGGCAACTGGGGAAAATTTATAATAATAGCACAAGAGGGGTAGTTTGATAGGATTTTAAGATGGATTAAAAGAGTAATATTTCAAAGGAAAAGGGTCACATTTCTGAGGTTAGCATCAACTAATAGACTCTTAAATTTGTGAGAGAATAATTCATACACTGCTTCACACAAAGTAATCATGCAATTAAAAGAAAAGGCTTCTAAAGTAGCTTCGAAATTTTCCAATGAAAGAATGCAATGAATGAATGCATGAATGAATGCATAAATGAACATAAGTGTAGTTTGTGAAAATGAAGTAATGATGTATTTTGAACATAAAATATGTAGATATTAATATTTATATAATATCAATACATGTACTTATATCAATAGCCTCTTCATCTATTTTAGGATCATTGTTTTTACCAAGGATCCATCATACATGAATTTGATTCTGCTGCCAGTATCAGCACATGTAATGGTCTGAGGTATGCACCGTATCTTTCTACCTTTATGAGTTTTCCTATGAATTTTCAAAGACATTCACTTCTCTTTTCTTTTTAAGACCTTTAAATAGAAAAATTAATGGAAAAAAGCTACTGTATATTTTCAGCATGAGGATCCACTCCAGCCCATTGTTTACGTTCATTTTTGACAAAAAGATGTAAAACACAGCCCTAAGCAAGACAAGTTTTTCAGTATATGATCAAGGGATTCAGAGTTGGAAGGTGACTGGAACTCATCCAGCCTGTCCTCTCATGCTACAGATCAGGATACTGACATCAGAGACTTGCTCCTGAACATTCATTTTGCTGGTGGTTGAACTCCATCCAAAAACCAGGCCTACTAATTTCTAGGCCTGTGAATCCCCATTGCATCACACTACAATGTTTCACAGCTTTTTACTAAATTAGGCAGTGTTTCCAGACTCTGGAAAGTAAAAAATGTCAGAAGTAAAGCCTATATAAGTTGTCTCTAGATCTCGGGCTCAAGGACAGAGGAAGAAGATGTGGGGAGGCAAAGAGTAGAAGAGCAAGAAACCTGTGTCTTCATTTTTGAGGATTTTACTTGAGTAGGTCCCAGTATTTTCAAGAATGAGAAACCCTTTAATGACACAATTACCCATAATAGTGTCTGTACCTTCATATATTTACTCTGTAATTAATGAATGATGGACATGAAAATTCACAAAATTTTTGCAAGAACTCAGACTTGCCAGAGGTCCTCAACCCCGGGTGGGAATTGTTACTCTACCTATGCTTCAAAGGAGAGATTGGGCTGTTAAACTTCTGAAAATCCAGATGAGTTGACTCTTAGAAAAGTTACTGAGTCAAAGGTTACATGCCATCTCACCTCTTTGTCTCTCAGAATACCTGGCTACATGCTTACATGAGGCCTTGACTCTGCAGTTTCCCTTTCTTAAAAAGGCAAACTCCATAAAGTGGAACAGATAAATATTGTGTAAGTAATGTAGTAGTAAAATGGAAACGATCTTAAATAGACACTGTATTCCCAATTTCCACAGGGGGTTCTTCAGGGTGAGTGACCAAAGGTACCACATTGAACCAGTGAAATATTCGGATGAAGGAGAACATTTGGTGTTCAAATATAAACCCCAGATGCAGCAACCTGCCAATTATTCTTGTACAGAGCTCAATTTTACCAGGACAGCTGTTCCAAATGACAATACTAAATCCATGGAAGACTCCAAAATGGAAGTGAGTGCCTTATTTTTAAATTACCTTTATCCCAAGTCAAATGCCTCCTACTTTCTTACTGATCTCAAGAGAGAGATTATGAGCCCAATTAATGAAGTGTATAGGCTGCCTGAATCTGACTCTTCATTGTTTGAAATCTGAAATGTCAAACTTTTGTTTTTGTTATCTATACAGAAAGTGTTCATTCCCTACATCGAATCTCAGTTTGTCTCATCAATTTCTAAGAAGGGGGATATCTACAACCCTACATATAGATTTATAGTATTAGGGCTATAAGTGGTTGGAAAGAATGAAATTTACATCTTGAAATCTCTCTTAGATATTGTCTTTTCTTTCCCTGTCTTTCCTGCCACTTTTTTTGGAGGAGTTGTTGATGATAAGCCAGGTTATCCCCCTTTCATCAGGCCAAATATTCTAACTGTTAAGGTGGAATTTCTAGTAGAATGAAGGCACAATGATAGTCCTCCATATTTTAGGCTTTTCTATACTTGTTCATATCAACTTAAATCCCCTCTACATGTTAGCCTTTAAGATCTGTGAGTGTTTATCTTCTTCACATATCCATGGTGTAGACTGTGTCTGAAACTTACTAGATGCCTAATAGATGGGTTTTTTTGATTGAATAAATCAATAAATAAATGATTACTTAGTTCAGAAAAGAATGACAGTCAAATATTTGAACAATATGCCTCTGGTTTATATTCAAGAGCATATGCATGTACCTCAATGCATGACACTGAAAGCTGAAAACTTAGAATTTCTTGGTATTGTGTTTTATAAAATAAAAGATCTATAATTAACAACTTTTATATGTTTCCTTGGAATTGACACTCCCACAAAGGGAGATTGGGAGATAGAAGAGGAGTAGAAGGAATACAGTCACTCCTGTTGGCCAGTTATACGTCTTGCTCTCAACTGTAGATGGTCCTTTTTACATGAGCTTACTTAGTAAGCATTTACTTTGTAAATTAAAAAAAAAACCTAAGGGCTTCCCTGGTGGCGCAGTGGTTGAGGGTCTGCCTGCCAGTGCAGGGGACACGGGTTCGAGCCCTGGTCTGGGAAGATCCCACATGCCGCGGAGCAAATGGGCCCGTGAGCCACAATTACTGAGCCTGTACGTCTGGAGCCTGTGCTCCGCAACAAGAGAGGCCGCTACAGTGAGAGGCCCGTGCACCGTGATGAAGAGTGGCCCCCACTTGCCACAACTAGAGAAAGCCCTCGCACAGAAACGAAGACCCAACACAGCCATAAATGAATGAATAAATAAATAAATGAATAAATAAAAAAAATTTAAAAAAAAAAAAAAAAAAAAAAAAAAAAAAAAAAAAAACCTAAATGTTAAAAACTGGATTCATGATCCTTTATTTATAATCCTTATTTTACCTGAAAGACTAAACAAAAAAAAAAAAGGATAATAAAATATGGAATGTTGTTTCAGGTTTACTAGAATCTGATGCATAGAAGCACACATTTTAATAATATAGTGGGTTTTATTTACCTACATTTCTAGAATTATTAGATATACTCCTGCATGTCAACTTCCAATAATACTAACATTTCTTACCTTGAAAATTTTAGCTTAAAATGTTAAGATAAGAGACATTAACCATACTTCATTCAATTTTCCATAAATTTCCAGAGTATGGAAAAAGAAAAGTATATTGAACTGTTCATTGTTGCTGATGATAACATGGTAAGTTTTCAGATAAACATTTGCTCCCCATTCATTCTTATAAAACTATAGTTGTGATTTTTAACAAAGAGAAAGTAGTATTTTAATCAGAATTCCATTCCAGGTTCAATGTTCTGTTTTTAGCTTCCCCAAACAGACATATATAAGAGATGATAATGTCCTTTGGCAGTATAGCAGACTAAGCCAAAATAGAACCTCCCTCCGCATTATGAACATATGGAAATGATGAACAACTTCAAAAAATTGAAAATATGTCCACAATCTATAGTTGAGCTAAAAAAACACAGAAAATCTCCAAGTCCTAAAAATGAGGCAGAGAATCTCCATCAAAACAGTAACTAAAATTCAAAGGCATGGTGACACAACACACAGTATACAGAATATATTGCATAAGGCCCAGAGCCACAAAGGGCTGTCCCACCTCTGAAAGGGAACTGGAAAAGCTCTCTAGTGAAACTGCAAAGAGAAAGGAAATGTTTTGTTTGTCTGCCTGTAGCAATGGGCAGGGAAAATATTATGCATGGGAAAACAAAACCCTACGCCTGTGTCCTGCACTGATGTGGGGCATGACATACTTTTCTATAGATACAGAAATGCCACGCCAAGCTTTCAACAAAAAAACTGATTATAAATTCGATAAACTGCTAGACTTCAAGTCAAAAATGCCCTATAATCATAATCCAAGGTAAAACTAATCACATGAGGAAGAGTCAACCAACATAACGAAAAGAAGAATGAGCTCTCCAAGAACTGCAAATCATCCAATGATATTTCAGATTATACACCTTACAGCAGAGTATAAAAAGATATACAACAACAACAACAACAAAAACATGGTTACAGGGTAAGAAGGGTGTCTTTTTACTTCTCTATTAGAAAATTTTAGGCTAAGCAGGGAAAAAATTCAACAAAAATAGAAAAGATTTGAACCACATAAATATAGGTTTGATCTAATCAATTGATGGATGTATACTGCAACCAGAAAAAAAGACAATATGTATTCATTTCAAGTTCAAACAAAACATTTTCAAGAATTAAACTGACATTTTGCCACAAAGGAAGTAAAACAGATAGGAAAGATATATATGGAGAAGATCACTGCTTTTTTTTAACCACAACCAAATTGGAAGGTATAACAAAAAAATTGTTAAACTAGACTACAAAAAGAAAATTGATTTGGAAACTAAAAGAAAAATACATTGCCAAATATTAATTGACTAAAAAAGTCAAATCTGAAAGTATTAAATATTTATAATAGCAAAAAGAAAACATTAGTTGAGATAAATTTTTCTAGATGCAGGTGGCATAACAGTAATTAGAAGGACATTTGTAGACAAATATTTATATTAAAAAAGAAAGAAATTTAATGAATTAAGAGTCTAACTGGAAAAGTTAGAACATAAACACAGAATAAAACCAAAAAAGAGAAGGAAAAATGATTTTAATAATGAGTAAAATTGACAAAAAGCACAAGACAAAAAGAAACAAAGTCAAATGCTAGTCCCTTGGAAAGATAAATGAAATAGAGGAACTTCTGACCATACTTATTAAGATAAAAATAGAAGTACAAATAAAATTAGAAATGAAAGAAAAACATAACTATAAATATAGGAAAGGTTATATATCATTAAAAAATATATGAACAACCTTGTGCCAATAAATTTATGAGCAGAAGAATGTAGTACAATGTTAAGAAGCTGACTTGAGAAGAAATAGGAAACTCCAAAAAGAATATAACAAAGTTTTAAAGTTAAATAAGTAGTCCACAATCTATTGACAAATAACTAGGCTCAGATGAGTTTAAAGACAAATTTTACCGAAATTTATTGTAACAGAAAACCCCATCTTTTATACACTGTTTTCAAGAATAGGAAAAATTCTTCACACATTTCATAGTTATTATAACATTCGTATTAGTTATCTACTGCTGTGTAACAAACTACCCAAAACTTAGTGTGGGTCATTTATACAGTTGCAGTAATCTGGTGGTTCCACTGGGCTGGCTGGATGGTGTAACTTGGCCTTAGCCACTTGTGTGGTATATAGTGTTGGGTTTGGCCCATGTGTCCCCAGTAGGCAAGCCCGTGCTTCTGGTATTATAGCTGGGCATCAAAACATCATGAGAGAGACCAGGCTTCAATGTACAAGAGCTTTTCAAGCTTCTGCTTATAGGACAATTATTAATGTCTTATTAACTAAAGTCATACGGCCAAGTCTATAATCAATGGTTGAGGGAACCACACATTGGTGCAGATACCCGGAAGAGCGATTCCTTAAGGGTCATTACCATAACAACCTATGATGACACTGATAACAAATCCAGACAAGAAAGTAAAATTAGGGCTTCCCTGGTGGCGCAGTGGTTGAGAATCTGCCTGCTAATGCAGGAGACACGGGTTCGACCCCTGGCCTGGGAGGATCCCACGTGCCGCGGAGCGGCTGGACCCGTGAGCCACAACTGCTGAGCCTGCGCGTCTGGAGCCTGTGCTCCGCAGCGGGGGGTGGGGGGCCGGCCGGGGCCGCGATGGTGAGGGGCCCGCGCACCGCGGTGAGGAGTGGTCCCCGCTTGCCACAACTAGACAAAGCCCTCGCACAGAAACGAAAACCCAACACAGTCAAAAAATAATTAAATAAATAAATTACACAGTCAAAAAATAATTAAATAAATAAATAAATTTATAAAAAAAAAAAAAAGTAAAATTATAAGCCAATTTCACTTACAAATATGACTGTAAATACCCTAAAAATATTTGCAAACCCAACCCAGCACATATCAAAAGAAAAAGTGTGCATAACAATGAAGGTTTATTCTAGTAACGCAATGGATTTGATAATTAAGAGGACATTTATGGGCCTATCAGGAATAGTTTCAGTAGAATAGTGGCATTTAAATCAATGAGTAGTAGGTTGAGGAGTGGGTAGGAAATGAAAATTAAAGGGATTCTAATGTAATATCTTTGGGGTATTCAGGTATTTAAGATAACAGGCGAGCAATGGAATGTTAACTATAGGATAATTGCAGCATTCAGAAAAGGCATTTTTTTAAAATTATTATAAAAGAAGCTTGACCATTTGCATTTATCTCTATGGGATACCTTATGTTATTATTAAGTGTATTTTATTAGGTCTAAATTGATAATGTTGAGAACAAGTACAAATAGGGAATCCACCTGTAAGAAGAGAACAACATACTAAATAAGCTGGAGCAGGAAACTGCTTTGTCTTCTTAGCCTTTTCCTGGAGAGAAAGGAGGGGGAAACCACAATTTCTTGCCCCTCTCCATCATATCCCTGGCTCCAGGATGATCCTTGATTATATGCTCCTTAGTTTGTAGCCACCATGGATACAGGAGTGCTGACAAAGTTGTTTTTTGCAATATAATGGTTGCTGTGGAGCTTTAATAAGTTTTGTTATGAATATGGACTCTAAAGAACACTTATCAGTTGGTTTAATAAATCAACGTAATGTAATATATTTAATGTGAAGAGGGAGCAGAGTTATAAAGAAAACCTTAAAGTAGTGCCAAGGTGAAGCATGACTTTTGAAACTGCTATATCTAGTTATTTTATATAAAACATGTATTTCTGCATAAGTTGCCCAGATTTTTTAGCTCTCTGGAAGGAAAGTCAACGAATTTTTTTCTTTGAAATATCTCATGATGTTGAATTTTTATTCAACTCCTATGATTAATGAGTATTGATTTGATGTCTATATTTCCAGTATCGCAGGAATAATCACCCTAACAAACTGAGGAATCGAGTTTGGGGAATGGTCAATTTTGTCAACATGGTAAGATTTGATACAGTCTGAATCAAGCCAAAAACACAAATGGAAAGAAACTTTTAGGATAGATCTCTGCTGGATTTTTGTAGTAATACTGATATTAAGACAGCCCAAAACATAACAGTTCACCAAGTAGTCTAGCAAAATTCCATTGAAAAAAAAAAATCACAGCAACAAATGCATCACAGCTCTAAGTTTTTGGTTTTCTAAGTAAATGACACTTAATATTTACATAAGTTTCAAATATTGGTCACTATCACAAAATTTATAAAGCAATGTACAAAGATTTGAATACCCATCATGAGTAAATCAAATCCACTATTTTAAATCACTCTTCCATGACCTTTGCATAGCAAAAAGTCTTTCAAGCTATAATTTATTGCCCATGTTTAGACAGAAAAATCAGGGGAAATATTTCTGTAAAATTCACTAAAATGATTAATTCGTCTAACATGAAATGAACTAGAATCCTGTTAAAGAAGTAATACTGTGATTTATACACATCTTTTTAAAGCTGACTCCTTCCGACCAGCTCCATTACCAGGATAAAGAGGCCCCAAAGAAAGACATTGTAAGAAATCGCTCCTTTAGATCAGTGGTTTCTGCATTCACCAGTTGAAGGACATTTGATCTTTTTCTAGTTTTTTACTAGAATGTTTGGGGCCTGAATCAGACCTGAGTGCACTGAATTCCAGGGTTAGATGAGGCCACCAGGTTTGCTCCGCAGATGGGGGAAGCCACGGGCTGAACTCTGTTCAAGTTCCACAGTTGAATGGGCTACATAGCGTCTCACAGTGAAGGTCCCTGGTCAGACAGGCTGAAGTCTATATTCAGCAATGAGTGGGGCTGCAAATTAAATTCCCTGCTTGGGCACAGCAGGAGAAGCAGCCCTGAAACTGGTAAAGCTCCTTGTTTGTTTCCTTAACTCAAGCTGACCCCAAGTTTCCCAGCTGAACAGGATTACTGGCTTTGCTTGCAAACTACTGGCTCTCTCTGCCCTTCTCTCAGCTTGAGCACCACTGGGATGCACATCTTTCAGGTGTTCTCACCAGCCCTTCGGGTCAGATGGGGCTGGAAAACACTCTCCACAGTGGGCGGGGCTGTCTCAGCCCCCTAGCATGGGCAGGATGTGGAGGAGTTGCTTCAGGGTACTCTCAATTTCCCAAACAGGATTGGAGAGGCTGAGAGCTACCATTAGCCTTGGATATAAATTAATCCCTTTCCTGGGCATAGTGGGGAGCTCCCACACCCACTACTGGCTTTGCTCTGGGGGTGATCTCAAGTGCTGCTTCTCCTGTTTCTTGTATCTTGCAATTGTCTTTATTACTCCTCTAACACTGACCCAAATATAAGACTCTATCTCTCTCCTTGGGGTCCCATCTCCAAAACTGTTACACATTGCTGAACTTTTACTAAAGATTTTCAGTTCAGACTGGGGGCTCATACCACAAATAATTTAAAGTAGCATAGTCTAAAAGTCCTTGACTCTTCCTGTCATATCCCTTCTTACTGGCCCTTTATCCTCCACACTCATTATTTCACTGCATCCTTTCTCACTTTACTTTCATGTCTTCACCTCTTTTGCCTCAGAAATTCCAAAGTTCTTTCTCTGTTAAGAAGAGTGAACCAACTCTCTCAACAACCTTCCGAATATGTATATCCAAACCCATCCAAGCATGCTGTAGATAAAATATGGCTTTATTTTATAGGATATTTTCTCACTAGAAGAGAATACATCCATAGAATAACAAATATTGTTCCCATTTGCACTTGAATCCAGTTTTATGGACCTAAAGCCCACCCATGAATGTAGAGAATCCAAAGGTTAAAAAAATTATCTTTCTTGGTGGGACCTAATTCATAAGGTTTATTCCACAATACGATCAGATCCAAAAGGAATGGACATCTAGTTAGGTTTGAGATCATGATTTAACTAAAGGTCTAACATTATAAGAGTTTATGAGAACCACAGTTCTCACGGTTATGAAATGACTATGGGTCACGGTTATCATGTTGGCACATGAAATTCAATATATTCATATTATGCAGGTTAAGAAAAGTGAAAAATTAATACAAGGTTATTGTTATAGCAATGATGTGAATATTAAACTTCTTAATAATCAGTTACATTCTCTATTAATATTGTTGAGTTGACCTCTCTATTTCTGTTCCTAACTTAGTGTTCATAGTTTATCATTCATTCTTCCTTTCAACCAACTTTGTACTGGCTGTTATGAAATATAAAATTGATATAATACATAGTTCTTCATCTCAAAATCATCATAATATTTCCTTAAACTTTTAAACTCTTTTGTCCTGGCATCAAAGTACCTATCAACTAGGTGTTTACAAAAGCAGATGGGAATAGGTGTAAGAAGCCTTGGGCTACAACTATTTCTGTCTGTTTTGAGGCTTTGAGCAATTCCCAATAAGATTTCTTACACAACAAAGTAGTTCCAAAAATCAAACATGGGGAACAAACATGAAAGCTAAGCTATTGGTTTTTGAAAACAATATCAACTTTCTAATCTGCTACAGAACAAACTCATGACCTAAGTAGAGAGATGAATAAAGAACATTCATTCCATTATGTGCCACTGTTCATAAATTCATATTTTCATGTCAGGTATAATCTCAGAGCTTAGTAAATTATTTATTTTAGACATATCCTGAGCCCAGTGTCTGTAAGGATTATAATAGTTCAAGGAGAATCAGGTGTTTTTAGTCAAGTTTCTTTGTTGGTCATGGCAATTCACCCAATATTCTGGACAATTCAACTCTATATTCTGTTTCATACAACTGTTTGTAAAATGAGGTCTGAACTTTTGCTTATGTACTTCACACATTAAAATTTCTTTTTTTAATATAAAGGAATATAGTCATGATAAAGGATCCTTCTGCAACTTGACATTGTGAAAAATTATTTCTCCTTTGAACAGATTTATAAAACCTTGGACATTCAAGTGACATTAGTTGGCTTTGAATATGGACAAATGGAGACAAAATAGATATAGATTCTAAAATAGAAACTACCTTATTACGTTTTTCGGCTTGGCAAGAAATAATCCTTAAAAAAAGGAAGAATTTTTGATCACGTTATGTTACTCAGGTATGTCGCTGCTCTATTTTCCTGCATATCTTAGGTGGATTATTAAAAATAAACAAAACAAATAAACCAAAATACTTTTTAAAGCTGCTGATTTTTTGGATAAAAGTCACAGGGATAAAAATGTTATGTGTAGCTATACAGAAAATTTCCAGATGAACTTGTAAATACCTTTCTTCCTAATAATGATTAATATCAGAAAGGAAAACCTTGAAATATTCATGTTGCTGGGCAGAGTTGAAAATGTCATTAGGTAAGCAAAGCACCCTTAGAATCCATTTACTTTACTTATCAGCAGCCAATTTTAACTCTCTTCAGCCTTCCATGCTATGCCGTTTCAACACTGCACTTAAACCCACCTTTCTGAGAAAGCACTTCATTTCCTGGACATTTTCCCTCAACAGAGTGTGTGCATCCAGACCAGCTCTTCAAGAGCATCTATATTTAAGATAACAAATAATTAATCTGATAAATTAAACCTGTCACAGCTTTAATGTTCCTAAGTAAAGGGTTGGATTTTTCTGTAATACTAGGTCATTAATTCCTTAAAAGGGGGGCTAATCTTACCATTTTGTCATTCAAAATACCTAGTACACTACTCAGCCTATAGGAAAATGATAAATTATGGTGGAACTGATCTAACTTCACCTCTGTGTTTCACATAGTCCTGTCATCATAAGGAATGTTAAATTAGGGAAGAACAACTTTGAAGCAGTGGAGTCTTTTAGCATCTCTTTGATGTCCTTAAGCTACTATATAAGAGTGGTATCCACTTTAACTATTTCATCTACCTATATTACCAGTATTTCTCCTAAGGGCTACAAACATAGCCTGCAAATATGCTTTCTATCGTTATCTAAATGTTAACTTTCAGTCTGAACTCAGAACTGTGAAGCTTCCAATGCCCATAGTCAGAGGTCAGGTTCAGCCCTTTGGCAGACTGATGAGTGAACCAGACCTCCAAATATCATTTCTGATTTTCATATCCAGGATGGTCCATAACACATATCTCCAGGGGAATAGTGGTTAGGTTCAGATATTCATGTACTACTGTGCCCCAAAATTATGGAGGTAAAGTAAAATATTATCATGACCTTCACAGCAGGCAAGATTAGCTCTTTTGCCTATTCCGTGGATGTATGTCTTAAAATACTTAATAAATTAGCCTAGGAAAATTAACCTGATATAAGTAGACAATCTTTTACTTCCATGTGTGTCTCTTATTTTGAGCAGTAGTTTCACACACCAATAGTATGTCTACAAATAGAGATATGGGGGAGTGCTAGTAAATGACTAACTGGGCATCATATTTAGAACTTCTCATGTTGGTTTCTTATATGTCTTCCCTCTATAGTCACATAGATCTAGAAGTGATTGGATACCGTATATGATATTATCATGGTGTGACTTTTGGTTTCAGTGACCATGAGCAAGTCAGAATCCAGATTGTGCTTTCTCTGGTGCTTCATCTCCATAGCTGATATTCTCCCAAGATCTCCAGAGTCTGGGAAGACCAGAATTCTAAGTTCTTCCAGTATGCATAGTCAAATACTAAGACTTTAAAATGTAGGGACAGAAACATATCAGCAGTGAAGAAAGAAATATAGCATATTTTCTTGATCAAAACAGTTAAACATGGGAAGGGGTCCTCTAGCCTGACTAGCTTTCTTGTATTTGAACCATCTCTATTATACTCTACGTATGGTCCTTCAGCCTATGATAGTTCTTTTTAAAGTGGTCCAACTCTAAATGTTCTTCTTGAAAGCATATCAAAGTTGGCTCCCTTTAATATTCAAATCTACATCTGTCTTTTTAGATAATCCAGGAATAGACATGTTTTCACATGACAAGTGTTTTAAATGTTTGATTATAGTTATCAAATCCTCTATGAGTTTCTATGGTTAATTTTTTGTTTTAATTTTCAACCACGGCAAATTAATCGTGGTGTTGAGTCCATTCACTATGTTGCATTTTCCCCTCTGAACACTTTAAACTTTTTTGGTCTTTTAAGTGGTTTTATCCAAAGTTGAGTGTAGGGCAAACTAAAGTCAAGTCAAATGGACTCTGACCTTATTATTATTGGGGGGGGGGAAAGTACTCTTTTATGATTTCAACTCAAGATTACATTGACTTTCTCCATGCCTCTAAAATACCACAGGTTTAAAATGAGCTTCATATCAACCAAGGTCATCCTCAATTCCAGAACTCCAGTGCCAAGGCACTAGCATTGGGGGGGCTCACTGCACTTCAGTGTTTGTGTTAACTGAACTATGAGTTTATTTATATCTTGTTTATAGTGGAAAGTGGCTCTACGCACATGCACACGGAACTTCTTATCCAGGGGGTATATGCCTGCCCTATTATTCCTCCAGTGTCGTTAAGGTGGGCTGTCTTTTATTTATGTTATATTACTTAATCAAAATGCTTATCTTAGATTTCTGTAATCTTCTGTGTCCTATTAAAAGGGACCATGTATGCATCCTGTCATACATTCCCACCAAAATGTCATGATGAAACTGTCATGTTTCCGTTATTAAATGGGAAATGTTTTATTAAAAACTATAGATAAATAATGAAGATAAACCAGTGTTTTCCAGAGTTTATATGAACGTCATACATGAATTAACCTACAAAGATTAGGAAAGCTCTTTTGCATATTAAATATAGTTATTTATAAGGACATGTGATATACACAAAACTTGATGGCTGGTTTAGCAAGTAAGGATAATTGTTCTTATGTGGAAAATATCGTATCTAGATGGCTTTACCATTCACTTTCAGAAAGCCTAAGACCTACATACTGCTGACTCCCCTTGTTTATCTGATCTCTTCCCAAGTCACTACACTTCTAGTAAATGCTGCCCAAATAACACTATCTAAGATATTCTTTAAGATATCAAGGTTTGGGTTGATTTCCTGTAGTGTCTCTGCCTAATTGTTGTTATGCTTAAGCAAGTCTTGTAAGACCTTGAACTTAAAAGCCAGTACTTATTAAAATGACTACATGATTTATTATTCCTATGGTTCTTTTTATGATTATGCCTTTGCCCATGGTATTTTAGAAACAAAATTTTGCATAATAGAGTCAAATTAATCTAATATAGGCTGTCAACTCCAATTATGACATTGTAACCCATCCAGGACACATTTTAAATGTCATATGAGTAAGATGAAATCACCAAATTAGGGGTGTTTTACTTTTACAGTAACCTGATACCCCACCCCTCTTTGGAAATTTAATTTTTTCATTAATATAGAGATTAAAACATGAAATAGAACTAAGAACAGAGATAACTATCAACTCTGTGTTGGATTTTACATTACTGATCTTCTGACTTTTTTCATAGTAGTAACTGCCTCTTCATGATTGTATAACATTATTGCCTAATGTGAGACTATAAATTGGAAACCCGAAACTCACATATTTCTATTTTTACTCCCTTTGAATATCTAGTAATAGAAGACAATCAATAATGTTTATTTTATTGTGTAGGACTTTAATAAATTTGAGCTATTTGTAAAAATGAGTCTATATAAAACCAACAATGACTATTACTGCACCAAAAAAAAAAAATTTCAAAGTGTTAGTGTTAGAGACATCCAAAAGGTTACTTGTCCAACCTCATTATATAACTGAGAAACTAAGGTGCAAGAACGGAAGATAACTAAGTCCACGACCTCTTAGATAAAATACTAGTTAACCAGAAGCTAGAAACCAGCTCTCAACCACTAGTTCAAAGCTTTATGTACTGTAGTGTACTATCTTATAGAAATTTCTAATGCACATCTTTTTTGGCATCAGGATCTTTTACCTGACCTAAATGCAATTGCAAGCAGAATGGCACATCAGTTGGGGCATAACCTTGGGATGTGGCATGATGATTACCCATGTACCTGTACTTTGGGAAAATGCGTGATGGATAGTGATGGAAGGTGAGGCTTAAACAACATAGAGAATATATTTCAATATTGGGGGAGTGGCTTTGAGTAAAACTCAATATTGTAGGGACATACTGTTATTATCTGGAATTTTCCTAATATCTCCTGGGTAAGAACTCAGTAACTGATATCTAATTTTACATCATTATCTACATAATTAGTAGGGGGACCATAATTTTGGGGGGACCACAATATCCCACTGAAACGTCTCCAAGACTTTAAAAGTCCACCTGTATCCAATCATTGTATCAATAATAATGACAAGGGAGTCAAAACAAAAGGAAGATGGAAGGGAGGCAAGTTTCAGCTTAAAAAGAAATATGTCACATTCCTAAGATGTGTAAGAGCGTACTAAATATTAATAGTTTGTTTCAGAAAATGTTTATAGAGAACTACTTTGTGCCAGGCACTGTGTTAACTAGTGCTTATTTTTAAAAACTTTGAACACAAGTCAGTCCCTGTATTGAGAAGCTTGTATTCTTGCATGGATGGTAGGCAAATATATAGATTATTTCAAGTGGGACAAATAAAAAGTGATATGGGAGCAGCAGGCACAATTGGTCTAAACCGTGGGCTTCAGGAAGGATATTCTGGCGGATGTATAGTCTGAGAATTTTCACTAAAATAGTATGTGTTGGCTGTGTTTCAATAAGACATTTCCTATAATAAAGAGCCCAGCTACTACTCTGTTGTAACAGTAAGACAAGAGTAAAAAAGGTAAATGGACCTTGAGTCCATCATTTACATATTTTTTTTGCTCTAAATTCTTCATAGAACTTTCATAGCTGTTCTACCACTATGCATTGATATGATTGATCTTTATTTTTAACTCATCCTATTTCTAGCACTCCTGCACTAAAATTCAGTAAATGCGCAAAACCAGTACCAGCAATATCTCAAGGATTATAAGCCAACGTGCATGTTCAATATTCCATTTTCTGATAAGTTAAGTGATTATCCATATTGTGGAGACAAGAGGTTGGATGATGGAGAAGAGTGTGATTGTGGCCCTGTTCAGGTATTTGCAAATGATGTTACCTTTACATTTACAAAGTGTAACCTCAGCTAGAACCTAGACAGGGATGTAGCCACTAATCAACCATGGTAATTCTTGTAAAGCTTTAAAAACTGTGCTTTAAAAAAAAATAGAAACAAATTGTTGGTGCAGCCTCAATGCAAGGTTTCTTACCAAGTCATGTAATGATCTTGCTGGAGATTCAAAGCATCACATTAGCCTGGTTTATACATTAATTGGCTCTTCTTGTGAGAAGGGCTCATAGGTGTCGTTAAGTCTGATCTCTCATGCACAGTAGGAATCTGTTCTACAAAATTCCTCACAGTCAGTCAATTGAGTTTTACTCAGGGTCTTATGAGGCTAGTCTATATCCCTGTTGACCAGTTCGCATTATTAGAAAACTTAATTGAGCAGAAACCTTCTAAACTTACACATATTTATTGCAGTCTCTGATACGTTTAGAATAAGCCTTGGAGGCATATTTTAAATTAATTCTTATTCTGCTTTTCTCTAACATAGGAGCTTTTCTTTCAAGAGCTCATCATATAGGTATGTGTCCTAGATAATGACTTCTCACATAATCAAGTGCTCATAAATCACCTGGGCATGCTGTTAAAATGTGGATTCTGATTCAGTAGGTCTGGAGTGGAACTGAGATCCTATTCCTACCAACCTGCAAGGTTGTCTAAGGCTGCCGGTCCAAGGAGCACATTTTAAGTAGCTATGCTCTAGACACTGCACAATTCAAAATTCATTCTGGCCATGAAGAGACTCCAAGATCAGAGCGGAGGCAGCGAATGTCCAGAGGTTACAGCTTCTATTTTTCAAATGTCTCAGATTAAATGGAAAGAGAATCCTAACTTTGGAAAGTGATGCTTTTGCCTATGTGCATTTTTTGGAATGGTTTTACAGTTTCATTCCAACACTTGAAGTACCTTACATGACAAGATGCAGACAATATTTTGCAGTTTTAACTTGTTTCAGCAGATAGGGTCTAAGTGTCCTATCCTGTTATTATCTAATGATGCATTTGTTAAAAGTTCAGCCTGAAATATTTAGCATCTTGAGAAAAAATAAAATCAGAAGTTGTATTATCTCACACCCAACATTTAGCATGAGAAGCCGCAGGACTCTTCCAGAGAACAGAAGTCATCAGGAGAATGGAAGGTCACAAACTTTGGGCTTTGTATGCTACCAGTGAGAATCATTAGCTGTGGAGTACTGAACAGCACAAGGGAAGGAAACAAAGTAAAAGTCCCAAACACCAGTTGCAAGCAGTAGTCTTTGTATACATATCATAGACAAGGACCATGCATTTGGATTAACTCTGAAAAACAATTATGGCTAAATTGCATAGAAGCACCACAAATTAACTCTTCAAACAGGAGCCAACTACAAACCGCTTCTAATTTTTTCATTTTTGATTATTGCCAGGAGTGCACTAATCCTTGCTGTGATGCACACAAATGTATGCTGAAGCCAGGATTTAGTTGTGCAGAAGGAGAATGCTGTGAATCTTGTCAGGTAAGATCCTTTGCTAGGACTGGGTTTCTCTGTTTTCAGTTTATTAAGTATACATAGAACCAGAGTCGTCTGGCCACTGAATGACCTTCCACCACTAATCCCAGATTGGAGCTAAGATTGCTCGTACCCAATACAGCTTCTTCTGAGATGCTCAGACTTCTAAATACTAAGCAGTGTTATGGTCTGGGGAGTGGAGAAGCAGGTAAGCAGTGCTTGGACTTTTAGGAGTGGAGTTATACGACTAACATTATTCTTGCTTTTTTTGTCGATCATTACCAACCTATTTCACCTCAGCTGAGGGGGAAAATGGCATCCCAACGACAGTGAACTGAAAGGGAAAAGGGTTATCCTGGAGTTGGAAAGTGATAGTGACCAGCAGCTGGAGATGTATTCCTAGGAAAGATGACCAAAAGTCCAAATGTCTCTGTCCAAGAGTTTACTGACACTTCTTTCACGCCACTGGATTGTGAACTGACAAAGGAAAGGAAGTGTGTTTTATTCATCTTCAAATCTTTCCAAAACCCAGCACAAATTAAATGCATATTGAATGGCTGAATGAAAGAGAATATTTCCATGTCGTGCCCTCCAGCAGTGAGAGCCTGGGTACTTTTTTAGTTCATCTGAAAAGATCTGATTTATTGGGAGTGGTGATTCCTCATTAGAGTCTGGCGTTCCCAGTTGTGCGTGTACAGTGGGGTGAGGTGTGAGAAAGGGATGTACTAAAGGGATGAAGAAGGAAAGATGAACAGAACATATGCTTCATGTCCCCATTTTATGTCCATTCCAACTCTTCCCAGTGCTGCTCTAATACCAAATTTCAAAAACACCAACCTGTCGTTCCTAAAATTACATAAAAACCAAGAATGCTAATAATTCTCAGTGGAATGGAGAGGGAAGTCATGATCCATCCTTAAAACATTTTTAGGTAAATTAAATGGGTCAACCTCCTTACTTCCTCCTACTTACTGAACCTTTCCTAACCTATGGGTGTCCAAGATTCAATCTATTCGTTTTCTTCAACAGTTGAAAAAAGCAGCGTCTATATGCAGACCAGCAAAAGATGAGTGTGATTTCCTGAGATGTGTACTGGCCACTCTTCCGGGTGGTCCTAAGGACCAATTCCAAATAAATGGATTTCCTTGCAAGAATGCAAAAGGCTACTGCTTCATGGGGAATTGTCCCACCCGGGATGACCAGTGCTCTGAACTGTTTGATAAAGGTGAAAGACAATTACAGTGAATGCTTGATAAAGATAATAGCCGTATTTCTGTTACGTCCTTTAGGAATCTGGGGACAAGATTGGAGATAATGCCATTGTGGCAGATAGTACCTGGCACCTTTCTGAATAATACCTTTCATATCATTGACTTTACCTCTAATATTAATTAACTAGCTCAGTATTTCTTTTTTATATGGCATAGTCCTTCCTAAAATATCCTCCTGAGGCAATAGGATAGTTTTTAGTAATTTATTTGTTCCATTCTGCTTCACTGCTACATAACACTGAACTTCAATTATATTAGAAAAGTAAGGCATTTTATGATTTGTCATATTCATGCTTTCATTCTTTACTTTTATCATACCATTTTTTGCATCCCAGAGGCAAAAGACAGTTCTGATATCTGCTACAAGATGAATAAAATTGGAAATAAATTTGGATACTGCAAAAACAAGAAACACGTATTAATTCCTTGTGAAGAAAAAGTAAGTGCCTTGTAAAGAAAAGTACGTGCCCTCTCAGAGTGTTTTGCAAAATCAGAGCAGCCTCTTGTTCTGACAGCTGCCAGCCTGTTTTTACTGAGGAGATTAGGAAGAAGGGAAGCAAGAAGGGAGAGAGCATACATCCCTGATGGAATTAACTGGCATTTATGTTCTGTATTTTGTAACTGAAAGTCATGGAATACAAGGAGGAAGATGGGAAAGATTTAAGATTCTTAGGAAGAAAGGGAGGAAAAGAAGGTACAAAAAAAGGGAGAAAGAAGCAACAGAGGAGGGGGAAAATAGTAGAAAAGGGGGAGAAGAGGAAAAAAGAAGGAAAGCCATCAGAAGAAAGAAAGGTAGACGCTGAAGTTGAAGACAGAATGGGAGAATTGGATGTTAGATCTGATTTTTAAAAAGCATGTGTTGACCCCACTTCTGGGTTTTGTTTCTGACATTTGGCAAGGCTTTCTGTGTGCCCCCAAACAGGATTGGACTGAAAACAACAATAATAAAAACCTAGAATCAAGTTCAACTTTGCTTCTAATATAATCCTAAAAATGGGCAGTAGCTTAACTTCTCTCACTTCCAATTGCTGCCTAATCTGTAAAGAGGGAGTTATAATACAGCAACTTCATAGATTGTTGTGAGAATCAACTGATGTGCTCCAGGCAAGAAAGAGTAAGAAGGAAATCTTAATATCCTGATTAAAGTTTATGCTAATTCAAATTACTAATAAGAAATATTCTCCTGTAAACTTGAGCTAATATTGCTTATTATTACATAGATATCATAAAGAAATACAATCATTTTACATCTTTGTCTACTCATCTCAGTTTCCAGGGTCAGGAAACAGGGTCCAACAGTTTACCCAGCCTCTCCTGGGCTCTGACAAGCCTGGTTTAGAAAAAAGTGACCGGGTCACTTCACTTCCAACCTAGTCTCTAAAGTTCTATTGTATTTCTGGTCCCAAGTGTGAGAATACTCTTCCTTCCTTCAGAGATATCAAATGTGGAAAGATTTCTGCACAGGAGGGCAGCATTCTTCTGTCCTTGGAGAAGAAAAGATCTATCACCTTAAGAAGCCTCTGAAGCAGAATGCCACTGAATGCAAAACTTTTTTTTTACTACCACGATTCTAAGGATTTTGGCCTGGTTGCTCCTGGAACAAAATGTGGAGATGGACTGGTAAGATGAACGCCCTTTGTTTTATTAAAACTGCTTGTCCAGTCACTTAAAACTTCATTGGATCCTATAAATGGTCCAGAGGGCTTATATACGGGAACACAGAAAAAAACTCTGCAGTATTTTTTTAATTGAGCAGAGTAGCAATAACACTAATAGTAAATATCATTTTGCTTAATATTTGTTATACAAATTATGAAAATATTATAAATGTGCTTAATTAGTGTCTTACAGTAGATGCTCAATAAAATTATAGACTGAATTTTTAAAATTTATTTGACTATGAAGTAGCCATAGACTCTTCATTTATTTTATTCATTCAGACATATTTACTGGGCACATACTAAGGTGCCAGTGTCTGTGCAGGACACACTTGATGT
Source organism: Balaenoptera musculus (assembly GCF_009873245.2). Classification (NCBI taxonomy): domain Eukaryota; kingdom Metazoa; phylum Chordata; class Mammalia; order Artiodactyla; family Balaenopteridae; genus Balaenoptera; species Balaenoptera musculus. The sequence goes on along the minus strand of NC_045790.1, from coordinate 13,933,511 downwards.
AAAGATGAGTGTACTTGAGAATTTCGTAGATTAAATCAAGTGTATCACCACAATCCAACTCAACTGTTTTCACGGTGGTGTGATCAATGTGCACGAGTCCAAAGGAAGTGACTGACCTTACTTGTAGAACACAGAGTGGCATCTTCTGATGCCATTAAATGAGTGACATTTCAGCTTTGACTTTATGAACAACACTTTTCAACACACAGAAGATAGAAAAGACTTTTTAAAAAAGAAATATACCTACATAATACGAAAAGGTACACGTGTATGGCACAGACAGGTAGCTGACAGTTTCAGAGTGACTGGCGCTCCGAGGAAATGGCAAAAAATTAAATTGAACAGGTAGAGTGAAGCCTGACTGGAAAGGCTTTATCACTCCAAGATGAAAACCTGAGAATGTAACTAAAAAAAAGCAGCCATCTCATCAAGGTTTATAAACACAAGAATATTGGAAAAAATATAATGCTGTAGAGAAATCAGCAATTTTGAAGTGAGCAGTTTCTGTGATACGCACCACCCCCCCGACACTGCCATCCACAAGCATTACAGTATCATTCATATAATGAGATAGATAAATGAATTGGAAAGTAAAAATTCAGCATGTAAAAGCAGAACCAGGGCTTCCCTGGTGGCGCAGTGGTTGAGAATCTGCCTGCTAATGCAGGGAACACGGGTTCGAGCCCTGGTCTGGGAGGATCCCACATGCCGCGGAGCGGCTGGGCCCGTGAGCCACAATTACTGAGCCTGCGTGTCTGGAGCCTGTGCTCCGCAACAAGAGAGGCCGCGATAGTGAGAGGCCCGCGCACAGCGATGAGGAGTGGCCCCCCCTTGCCACAACTAGTGAAAGCCCTCGCACAGAAACGAAGACCCAACATAGCCATAAATTAAAAATAAATAAAAATAAAAATAAAAATTAAAAAAAAAAAAAAAAAAGGCAGAACCAGAATTTAATAATTTCATAGAGACCTCTATTTCAAGTCCATAGATTTAATTATACAGTTTCCCATTAAAAGGACTAAATAAGCATAAAAATGGCGAAGAGTTAATAGCTGTGAAAATTTGGGTATGTGTACCTACCCAAACTAGAAAGTTCAAGGACGTTCAGTAAGATAGAGTATACGCGGCATTGGTTTGAAGAAAATACCGAATAATTTTCTACTCACTTCAGGTAAGGAAAATCAGCCAGAGGTACAAAGCAAACATATGACATCCCTTTCATAGAATGGCAGGGATTCAGCCAAGAAATGGATAGGGGAGCAGTTGTTAAGGAACACTTCGCGATTGTGCAAACACATCACGACCATGTGCCACCACATAGAGTGCCTAATTCCTTCTAGAGAAATCTTAGTACAGAAGTGCACCACTCACAATGGTACCAATTCTTGAACCAATTCCTATTGAGGGAATCTATGCATAGCAAACGCTAGTCTGTAGAGGTATCACAAAGACACTACTGACAGAATTTGTCATTTTCATATTTATTCTGAGATACTATTTTTTAGACTTGAGGAACTTTAAATGCCTAAAAACACTCTAGTTTCTCTTAGTAGTTATTCTTTCTGGGTAAATTTTAATTTGGCATGGGAAAAGTGGACAAACATATCCCATTACCCCTGGGTGCCCTTTTCCTTAGTTATACTATAGAACTTACAACATAGATAAGAAAAAAAGATGAAAAATAAAGACGAGAGACGGTAAGAGAGAAAGATAGTAGACTGCGGAGAGAATGAGAGTAGAGGAGAGAAGAGAAGAAAGAGAGGAAATTAGTTAATTCTTTCATTCTCTACCACAGAAGAATTGCTCAAAAACTGTCTCTGTAGTTATCTCTTTATTAAACATACAGAACAGCAAAATCAAAATAAAATACGTCTCAGTGTTTTCCTTTAGTTGAGCCTGAAATACTTGAAGTAAGGTCTACATGGGTTTTAAAACAATGTTTCTCAGTGTTTAATCATGTATATAGAAAACCCATTCTATAAGCATAAGGAAAGAAGATAAACAACAGACATAAGAGAATTCAGTATGGTGAACAAAGGAGACCAGTGTGAGATATCAAAGATGATAGTCTCCTATGAAACAGAAACATTTTTAAAAAGAGGAAAATCCTTTAGAAATAAGTTAAATTTATATTTTATACTATTTAAAAGGATATTAAATCTATAAAAATGATATAATTTGAAATCAAGAAGCACTGCCTTCAAATTGCAAAATGAATCATGATTGCCTGTTTATATGCAATTTATGCAGTAAGCCATGGAATAGAAACTCCATGAAAAAAAAAAGGAAATTGGAAGCTAAACTTCTTAACACAGAAAAATAAAATAAGGAAATTTTTAAAAATAAAAGAAAATGAATAAAAAGCAAGAGAAACAGTGCTAAGAAACCTGATACAGTGTTAATAGGAATTCTAGATAAAGGAAACAGAATAGAGGTAAAAAAAAATGTAATTAAGGAAATAATACTCAAAATGTCCCTGAGCTTAGGAAGGCATAAAGTAAAAACTCAGTACCAGGAAAAAATCATAAAAATAAATGAGCATTTAGACTTACCTTCATACCATGAAGTCAATAATAAAGAAAATGTTCTATGAGCACAAAAGAAGGCAAGTATTGTTTCAATAGGAAAAATTATCACATTACCATCATATTTATCTCCAACAAAAAATGCCAGAAGATAACACAGCAAAATCCACAGAGTTTTGGGAAACAGAAATATGGTGACCCTAAAACCATATATATAACCAAGCTATTATTCAGAGTGTAAAGTAATAGAACAACACCCTCACAACCTTATGATTAAGACAATATACAGTTAAAATTAGACAGCATTTATTTTCTGAAAAGAAAAATAGTCAAGTATTCCAGCCAACTGGAAAATGGATTTAAATTGAAGTGATATCTGCACTTTCGTATTCACTGCAACATTATTCACAATAGCCAATGGAAACAATTTAAATGTCCTTGGACAGGTGAATGGATAATGAAAATGTGATTATATATGTAAATATATATACACACATATATGTGACTTTATATATGTGTGTATATATATATATATATATATATATATATATATATGAATATTTTTAGCCTTAAAAATAGAAATCATTTTTAACAACATGGATGAACTTGGAGATTTCACTTATGCTAAGCAAAATAAGCCAGACACAGAAAGACAAATACTGTATGATCTCACTTATATGTGGAATCTAAAAAAATTAAAGTCACAGAAGCAGGAAGGAGAATGATGGTTGCTGAGGATGAGGGGTAGGGAAAACAGAGAGACATTGGTTAAAGGGTACAAACTCTCTGTTATAAAATGAGTAAATTCTGGAGATCTAATGTAAAGCATGGTGACTATAGTTAATAATACCATAATGTGTACTTGAAATTTTCTGAGAAGTAGATCTTAGGTGTTATCACAAAAAAAGTAACTATGTGAGGTGACAGATGTGTTAATTAGGTTGTTTGTGGTCATCTCACAATGTATAAGAGTACCTAAAGTCATCACGATATACACTTTAAATATATACAATTATTAATTGTTAATTATACCTCAATAGAGTTGGAAAAACATTTCTAGATGTCTGCTTTTTTTCTAAAGAAACAGGTAAAAATAAAAATAACAGTCGACAAATAAATGAGCTAAGATAAGCCAGGCAATAACCACAAGCAACAAAACAACAGTAATTTGGTCATAAAACTTACCCCCAAAAACGAGCATAATTTAAAACAAAATAAGTATAAATAAGAAGGTTAATTGATTTTGACAAAATGCCCAACCAGCAACTGTGAAATAAACAATCATGGATCCTTATCAAATCAGAAGAAAAGTTGATAGAAGTAATAGAAGAAATTGCTGCAATTACAATGGTGGAATCTTTGATAGATTAACATTTGAAGAATTAATAAGGACATAGACATTATAATAATTAATGTTTGTATACAACAGTATTTGAATGTGCAGTACACATTTCAAATAACCATCGAATATTTATAGAGGATTTCTTCTTCCACAGAAGATTCTACATATGGTTTTTCACAATAGAACAAATGATGCAAATTCTAAGAGCAAGTAATTCTAATTTATCTTGGTGACTTCATTTCTAGGTGTGCAGCAATGGTGAATGTGTGACTACTGCAAAGGCCTACAATTCAACCGATTGCTCCTCTCAGTGCAGTGAAAATTCTGTAAGGTTTGACTTCTTTTAAAATTAGTGTCTTACCAGTCATTTATTTACACAAGACTTCATTCCTGAGCCTATGTATAAGTGCAGGTGTGCGCATACACGTGTATGTATGTATGTATATATGTATGCATAGTGATTTTTAAATCAAATATGCATTTGGGATCCATTTTTTTTTGTGTATCATCAATAATATTGATCCAAAAGCCAAACCAAGTATTATACATAGATAACGCCAGTGTTGCAAGTATATGTCTTATCATTGGACTGGTAATCCAGAAACCCAGGAGCTTACGTATGAATGAAGTTTAAACCTGAAGTTTAACATTGGATCTATCATAATTTCACTTACAGTTAAATTACACCAATATCAACATTAGCCTAAAGCTTTTGAGAAAAACAATAAAAACAATTTTTTTCACTCATTTAACACTGTTCAATACTAGCAGTACCTAGCAGTTTGCATGTGTGGGTAACATCTTTCCTAAGCCAAATTAATCAGTAACACGTATATAGAGTTGTACTCTTTCAATTATTTTACATATATATTAAATTTTAAAAGCTTCATAACAACATTAAAAGATAAGTACTATTCCTATGCCCACTTTTAGAGATGGCAAACCAGTCACACTGATGGTATGTGCAAGGAAAAGGTGAGAATTCGATACAGAAAGAGTGTGTGTTCTTAACCATTACACAATGCTCTTTGATGAACTAAACATTATGCCATCACTTTTTTCCCACGTTAATATTATCTCACTGTTACTAAGCCTAGTTAGAGTCTCCTCTTTGGCTATGACATGTCCAGCTCTAGCCGGGGCTGTTCATTTAATAAGATTTATGGCTTCTGGAAAAATAAGTCAAACTATCTGGCTCACCTGGTTTTGAATTTGTCAGGATCATTCTCTTGTTCCAAGGCCATCTTCAAAGATAGCTGCTCCTTGTATTTTGTTTGCTTATTTTTCCCAACGTTGATTTTGGTATGCAGTTTAGTTAATTAATCAATAAAAAGTTCATGAGTGTGTGGGTGTGTGTATTTTTGTGTGTGTGTTTGATGTAGAGCTGGCACTAAGCTAAATGAGCTGCAAAACACAACTTACGTCAGTCATTTGATGAATTATGATTTATGGCTCTTCCAGGTGGATGACGGTGAACTTGAGTGCCAGTGCGAGGCAGTACAGGCATCTGCTGAATGGGAGGAAACCTTAAATATTACCAGTGAGCATCCTAGATTAATATAATATCTTGCATATATCAAAAGCCTCACCAGTGAGAATGCTTTTTGCTTATATGCTAAGTCTACTACACATATGTTGTATTTCTGTATGGATTTGTATGGTCTTCTTGGTACTTTGGATATTTAAATACCCAAGTTTGAATTTACTAAAATTTCTTTTTAGAATGAACGTATCTCCTTCTAGTTAAATTTGGATGAGTTCTTCTAAGAACCCATAACACAGTAAGGCCTTTTCTATAGTCAATAACTGACAATCCAACTTTTCCTGCTGACTGTGATTCCCTTAAACACAATGGAATCTTGGGTGGAGTGCTAATTGTTAATACAGATAATAAATTGTGCAATGCTTTGGCCTTTTACTTTATTTAAAAAAATAACTGGAGGAAGGAGAATTAAAGCCCTTTAAGGAAGAAGCAGAATGGTAACAGCTCAGTTAAATGTTAATATTCCATTGTCCTAAAGTTGATGTCCTGGCTGAAGTTCATGTGTTTTAATGTTACAGATATCTCCATCCTGGTGGTTGTTCTCATCCTGGTTATTATTGGTGTCGTGGTTGTCATAGTATTAATTCGTTACAAAAAATGTATTAAGTTGAAGCAAGTTCAAAGGTATGTCTGTATTCTCTGTGTGTTGAAGGGGCCCATGACTGAGATTATGTAAGCTTTATGGCCATAGAGATGGGAGAAAAGTATAAGCCTCTTACTGAAGACCAAGTAAGAGTAGTAATAAGTCAAGCTTTTACACACTTTGCTCTCATTGAAATGTTTATCCCAGTGACTCCCAAACTTTGCTGCACACTGGAATCAAAAGGGATTTAGGATTGACAGACATATACTACTATGTATAAAACAGATAACTAATGAGAACAGACTGTATAGCACAGGGAACTCTACTCAATGCTCTGTGGTGACCCAAGTGGGAAGGAAATCCAAGGAAGAGGGGATATTTGTATACGCGTGGCTGATTCACCTTGCTATACAGCAGAAACTAACACAACATTGTGAAGCAACTATACTCCAATTTTTTTAAAAAAAGGGATTTTAAAAAAATACTAAATTTGATTCCTCCATCAGATTTAATTGTTATAGAGTGTAACATGAGTATCAGTCTTTAAAAAATCTCCTAGATGATTTAATATTAACCACAGGCTTACCTCATACTTTAGCTGGTATCAACATTCAATTCCCTTCTTGGCAGCCCACCGAGAGAAACCCTAGGAGTGGAGAATAAAGGATACTTCGGTGATGAGCAGCAGACAAGGACTGAGCCCATCTTACCTGATATTCACCCCCTACATGTAAGAAAATACCATTTGCACTAGTTAATCAATTTAAAAAGTAGTTGTATGTATGTTTGAAGTGGAACTATCCCTAAGCTAAGTGAGGTGGGAAATGCGGAATAGTCTAACATGATTCCACACCAATAACCTTCAGCTGACAGGTGGGGAAGGAGAGGATGGCAGGACTCAAACACACCAAGACACTATTTCAGAGCAGAATATATTGGTTAAATAAAATACTAATGTGTGCATGACTGGAAAAATGTACAAGCATAAACCATATTCTGGGATATAAAACAAGTCTTAATAAATTTAGAAGAATTGGGGTCATACAAAATATGCTCTCAAAATAAAATTCTATTAGAAATCAGTATCAGAAAAATACTGGGAAAAATCTTTTTCTCGTAAAAAATTTAAAATGTACAAGACTAAATGATAGTGTTAAGAGATAAATATTCAGGGGTAAAAGTATAATCACATGCAAGGAGGAGGTCATTATTTTTAAGTTGGGAAAGTGGCTAATTTGGGGGGAGGAAGTGGGTGACAGTAATGATAGGAAACTTGAAATGGCAAAGTTTTATTCCTTAATCAGTGCAGTGATTGCAAGGATATTTACCTTAAATGGTTCATTAAGCCATGAATCTGTTTTCTGTGTGTTTTTTATCTCTATTGTATTTTCCCAAGAAATGACTAAAAATGAATAAGGGCAACAATGCCAATTATTAGTGGGGCTATAGAGAGTAAAAACTCTCATAAAAGCTAATGAAACTTTAAATGGTACAACCAATAGGTAAAATTCATACTATACCCTAAACCTGATCATACACACTCCCTGTAATCCAGCAATTCCTGTCATTATGAACACACCAAACAGAAATGTGTACATGTGTATATTGGAAAACATCAACAATAATGTTCCAACAGCATGATCTGCAAAAAGTAAAAATAATACGAATGTCCAATAACACTATAGAGAAGGAAAAATGAACAAACTACTGACATTTACAACATACTATTGTATGTGATATCTTACTATCACATACTCTTAGACAACACACCAAACCCAAAAGCAAACTGTATGATTCAACTTATATAAATTCAAACTGACAAAACTACTCTATGGTATTAGAAGTCAGGGTAGTCGTACCACAGGGTAGATTTTCAGAGGGAACGGTAAAGTTTTAAGTTTTGATCTGGGTGGGGTTCGGTTACCCATAGGTGCTCATTTTTAAAAATTCACCCACCTCATACTTTCTGTTTGTACATTTCTTTGTGTATCTTTTACATTAAAAGAAAAGTTTATTAAAATAACACCCATAGCAATATATGAAAACCTAATAAAAAAGCTGACAATCCTGTAAAAGTCTCTGCAAGCAGTGGCTTGTTCAGTACCTTTAACAACAGCTATGATTTCCAGTGCATTTGACTCAGTGGGGGAAAAAAAAAAAATTTGAGTGCTGGTTAGGACGCTACAAAAGCATTCCTTTTAAAAAAGTTAACCAGTGAAGAAAGAATTTGCGATAAGATTATACGGATGAAACTGCCCACTAGGACCTAAGTCTTGAAGGAAGTATGAACTGATCATTGTTAGATGCAAACGCCAATGAAAATATAATGGTGTTAGTATTTTTAAATTAGGATTATTATTATTATTATTTTTTTTTGGTTAGTGGTAATCTTGCTCCACGGCTCCAGAGATTTTGAATGCTTTGCCCCAACTCTCCATGTCCCGTAAGCCCTGTGCTTTTACTGTACAGTATTACAGAACAAGCTCCCACCCTACCCCCAGGAACACATATATGACATTATAGTAGAAAGGCTTTTACTGAACTTCTCTTACTTATGTCTGTGTAGTTACCCTTTCTCTGGTAATATGATGGTTTATCATTTTTATCCATTCATACATTTTATTATGCCAGTGGTGACCCAAATAAACAAGTCTTCATTGTCCACGCAAATGAAAGGAAAATATCGCGTAATAATTTTTTAAGCTTACACTGAGATTTTCTGATATGAAAACACGGGATGCTAATATCAGGTTTAAATAAGAAACTGAATGTAAATGCACTTAGCACCGTGTTTGGTATATTTAGCACTTAATATGTGTTAAATATCTACTATGCCTCATGCACTGTCTCAGTGACTTTCCTAATTACATTTTCTTTAAATTAATGTGCAAAACAGTTGCACTCCCAGAGAAAGGATTCAGGTGAAGTTAGCCTGAGCATATGATCAATGATAGATAGTCACCAGAGGTTCAAATAGAGCCTGGGGCATATTTGTATTGAATACAAAATCCTTAAGGGCTTTTTGGATTTTTAGTTAAATGTGGGAACTTAGAAGAAGAGCTTAATAAATATTTGTTAAATATATGAATGAATTTAATTAACCATATAGCATAATATATTATAAATGTAGATTGTATAGGACAGTTTGGGTCCCTGAATCTCTTGTTTAGGTTTTTTGTATTATTTGTCATAAAATTATATGAATAATAATGATTTATCTGACTCCTGTTTGATACATTAGTTACCCATCAAAGGCCAGTTCTCAGCAAAATTGTGGTTTGGAAAAGATCTGTGTTTGGTGTCCTTTCCCAGTTACATTAATGATATTTGGTTAGCTTTTCTGTCTGGTACCCAGTGCCTCTCCTAGGTCCTGTTTCTACTGAACCATGCTGCCTGGTTGTATTAATGTCCACTGGGGGTTAAAAGAAAGCACTTCAAAAAGGGTAACACATATATATGGAATCTAAGAAAAAAAAAAAGGTCATGAAGAACCTAGGGGTAAGACGTGAATAAAGACACAGACCTACTAGAGAATGGACTTGAGGATATGGGGAGGGGGAAGGGGAAGCTGGGACGAAGTGAGAGAGTGGCATGGACATATATACACTACCAAATGTAAAATAGATAGCTAGTGGGAAGCAGCTGCATAGCACAGGGAGATCAGCTCGGTGCTTTGTGTCCACCTAGAGGGGTGGGATAGGGAGGGTGGCAGGGAGGGAGACGCAAGAGGGAAGAGATATGGGAACATATGTATATGTATAACTGATTCACTTTGTTATAAAGCAGAAACTAACACACCATTGTAAAGCAATTATACTCCAATAAAGATGTTAAGAAAAAAAAGGGGTAACTTCGGCCAGGCACATCTGCATTACAATAGCAAGTTCTGGAAATCCTCAAAGACCTCCAAGGTCCAAAGGGATGTGCCTGGTTGTGGAATTTCAGGCATGCAGACCATTAGAGACTCTAAGATTTGGAAGTTAATAGACTGACCCTGAACTACTCATATCATAACATGTAAAGAAACTCCCACTCTTGTATGTATGCTTGATTTACAGATAAGTTGTTAGACTCATCCATCACAAGAGAACAACCTAGGCAAGAACATTGTCTGTGTGTGTGTTTCAATATTTGTACAGTTACTAGGACTGTATTCTAGAGACGACTAGCAAATGTATTTTGTAGGCTTGGAAAATAGTCATACTGTTTGAGCCCTAACTGCAGGTTAAGAGTATCTCTCTTCATCAGCCAAGAACGGCAGAGTCCTTGGAGAGACTTCCAGCCAGTTGCTCGAGCCCGCACTGCATCACGCTGGTATGGTCGGTCCCCTGGCTCTTTTCTGTTGGTTGTGCTAGTCTGTGTCCTTTTCACTGATAATCTTGGTGCCACTTAACCACTCATTGGTTCCTTGAAAATTTCCAACAATATAACATGGCTCTCTGACTTGAGGCAGAAACAGGGACTTCCTACTTCGCAGCAGGGCTGGGATTAGGGTGATTAAGAGCACAGTGACCCTTGTAAGTACACAGTCAGATACCGTCATTATTTAAAATACTGACTGTGCTCATCATGAATTCTTGGGAATTAGTTCTGACTTTTTTTTTAAACAACACATTAACGTATTATTTATTGTGATCACAGAGTTTGTTTGTACCCCTTAAATGTTGCCCCTGGGATAAATGCCTTGCTCACTTCGCCCTGGTCCCAGCCCTGGTTCTCAGGGGTCAAACCCAATGACAGCTTCCAGAGAGGCCTTGATCAGCAGAGGGCTTTCCACTAACTGAGGAGATGTCTTCCCTGAATAAATATTGATGAGAAAGAAACAAACTAGCTAAATCAGCCCACACATGCACGAGAGACACGGAGCCAAAAAAGAGATATTACCAGGTTTCTAAGAGCACCTGAGCCACTGGAATCTTTATCTACACCTGTATCCTCAAGGTCACACAGAACACTTCTTATTCAGAACTGGGTGCCGAAATCACCGAGATTCTCAACTACATCTTTGTAAACTCAGCAGTTCTCATTACGCATTGTTTAATGGCTAGAAGGATGTGATTAAGGTAGTGTTCAGTCTGTGGCTCCACAGAATCTGCCTGTCACACAAAAGGGTCTCAGAACGTGCTGTATAGTCAGGGTGGCACGGAATGAGCATACCTCCCCATGCCCTGCTCCACCAGCGCAGTCCCTTTTTATAAATTGGTTTTACTGGGATTTCAACTGAGATTTTTTTTTGAATGAAAGCTCTAGTACTTGAAAAATGTTTGGCAATCTTCTTACCAAATATATTGTTGGAGAGAGTTACAACCAGGATAACAAGGAAACATGGTTTCTGATAAAACTTCACTTATCCTGAACTATCATTGCCTCACCCCAGCCCCATCTCCTCCATTCCCTAGCGATTTACAGTCTTAGATTTTTCATGGATCAAAAAGAGGTGGTCTGTGTGTATATGTGCTCATGTGTATGTGTGCCTGTGTGTGAAATCTGGTTTGGTTCCTGACAAAACAAAATGTGTTTATTATAGAAACCTGCAAATAAAGAGCCAAGAGGAATCGCAGATCCCAATCCAAGTGCCGAAGTGGTAGGTTCCTGTGACAGACGGTTCCCTCCTTTTTAAATTTTTCAAATGCTAGCCTCCTTTTGTGTTCTTTGTCTACTCATTGATTGGAGAGATCCTCTGTTCTTATCAAAAGATTAGGAGGGTTGAAATTGTTTCCCCCGATATGCTTAAATTTCTGATAATTCTGCAGTGCATGTTTTAGTCCAAGAGTTTTCAACCCGACTCAAGGAGCAAGCTAGAATTCAACAGTGTCAGAGTCTGAATACATTTTGGAAATAACAACAAAACAAAATTTCTTTCTCAAACTTTTCTTGGCTAGAGTATACATACCCATGGGTTCTCATGAGGTATTTTAAAGGACACAACAGTACTGGTAATCATATAAAAGGTATCCTTTCTAATGGAACAGTTTTTTTCATGATTACTTTGCCAAAGTTTTCACTTACAAATCAATAACTGACTATGCCCGAGGGATGATTTCACTTTTGAATTATTATGTCTAATGTCAGAAAATTTATCAAAAAATTGTGATTTTTGCCAAAGGGAGACTACATTTCAGAGTTTTTGTTTTCATTCCTTCATTCATCCGTTCAGTGACTTTTGCTGAGTCCCTACAATGTACTGGGTTAATGTGAAGCTTTCCCCCAGAAAGCATTCTTACTAGAAATACTGCCCAATACACTTTCCCTGTTGGAATGGAGAAGGAAAGACTTTTCTAATGGCCCTTCCACTCCTCAAGGATGAATCTGTCTCATACTGGGGAGTAGAAAGACATGCTCCTTAGTGCAAGCAAACTGGCTTCTTGTATTGAAAAATAAAATGATTTTCTTTCTTTTGTGATAGGCTTGTCGATTTTATAATAACTATTTAATTAGCCATGGCTAAGGCAATCTGGGAAAATGTGAATAAATGAAGTACAACAGAATCCAGAAAGGTTACTGTAATTAGTAGCTATAATGAAATATAACATGCTTATAGATTTTGCAGAAAACAATTTACTTTTAACCATCTCTTTTTATTTAGAGCTTGAAATTAGATATCCAGAATGGCTGTGCAAGGCTAGGCTGAGGATTCTGGATGCGAGATCTTCTTAACCTTCCCTAGATGTTTGCTACACATATTTCTGGTAGTTTTTCAAATGTTTTTTATCCAGACAGAAAACGGTGAAGAGAAACAACATCTTCTGTAATATTTACCTGTAGAATGGCATAGACATATGCTACCAAAAAAATCTACCATTTTTCAAACGCTCCTTAGTTTAATACAAAAATAGTCTTCTTGCTCTAGTATTTTCTTACAAAATATTAATCTAATTACTTAAAAAAAAAAAGAGTCAAAACTTAGAGGATAGTAAATTACAATGCTGAGTCTAAGAAGTAAAACATCTCTTGTAACAGGTTATTTCTTTGGGAACATAAAAGTACTTATCTTAATTTGAACCTGACATAATTACCATTAATTATGGTTTAAATAAACTTCTCTCCTGCAGAGATGCCAAGGAAATCCGTGCAGGAAACATCAGATTCCACTAGTTAATCAAAAGGTAGACAGTTGTCCCACTCAGTCCTAACAGTGAAAGGGGGAAAAGAATAGTCACTTTAACTACAAAAATCCTTCTTAAACTTGTGGTGGCAGCCAAAGAGGACATGAAATGCTCCTGGTAATTCTAAATGCCTAGAAGTTAATTCAAAATTCCTTATTTTTTAGAATTCCTTAAGAACTTGACAGAAAAGTCAGAGCATTACAAAAATTTCAGAAAATTGACTCCAGCAGAGAAGAAAGACAATTCCCACGAAGGGCTTTTGAGATCCTTACAATATACGGGTTTGAGCACTTCCTGTGCATTTTCTGCACTGTTTCCTTCCCTTCCGTCGGTTGATGGTGATGCGTGGGATTGTCCTGGGAATGATTTCAGCTCCTTCTTATACGGGGGCTCCTCAAAGTGTTCTCATGTGTTCTCTATTTTCTTTTTTGTTAACTGCTAAAGCTATCTGCAATTATTCTTTCACTTACTGAAATAAAGTTTTCAAGGGCTAACTGCAAATTTTCTGATTCAATGAAATAAAGGCTGCGAATCAAAGAAGAAAGCTGGTGGTTCTTGGTGAATTTCTGTTGCTCTGCTGACTGGTAGATGGGAAGAGTGAGTGAAATCAGCAAAGGACAGCAGTGACTCAGCACTCTGTACCTAGTGTGCTTTCAAAAAGCATCTGTTTTTCTAATCAAAGCTATTCTTTTAAGAAACAAAACTGGCACCTTGGATGGGCAATGCATTCATGCACCAAGGGCATTTACCAGCCTGTGGTAATGAAATAAGGTTTCACAGTATATATTGATAGGTGTTATAGATTTAATTTGTCCCATTTTCCAGAGTGACATGAGTCTGGTCTTGGTAGGAGATACAGAGTCTGCCTCTGTGCTCCGGCCTCCACAAAAGTGCCTGTCTCCTGTGTGTCCTCCACAGGATAAGTTGGACACTTAAAAGAGATAATGAATACTTACCTGATTAAAATAAATCTTTATCTGTAAAAAAAAAAAAAAAGAAAGAAACAATACCGATAAAGGCATGCTTAATGCAAAATATACTAATTGAAATATTTTATGTAAATTTTTGAGAGAAGAGAAATTCCACATCATATACACTAGCCTCATTAAAGCAAACAATAGACCTCATGTCCAAGACAAATATCATATGATATTGCTTATGTGTGGAATCTAAAAAAAAAAAAATGGAACAAATGAACTTATTTACAAAACAAATAGTCACAGATGTAGAAAACAAACTTATGGTTGGGAGGGGAAGCGGGGGGAAGCAGGGGGCAGGGGGAGGGTTAAATTGGGAGACTGGGATTGAGATATACACACTACTATATATATAAAATAGATAACTAATAAGGACCTATTGTATAGCACAGGGAACTCTACTCAATACTCTGTAATGACCTATATGGGAAAAGAATCTAAAGAAGAGTGGATATATGTATATGTATAACTGATTCACTTTGCTGTACACCTGAAACTAACACAACACTGTAAATCAACTATAAACAATTTTTTTAAAAAAGACAAAATGAAGGGATGTCCACATATCCATATTTGCCTGAACAATACGTGTTGATGAACAATATACATTTTGGTGATATTCCCCCTTTAAAAGAATCATTTTCTTGATTTGCTGGGTTTTTTTTATTGTTCCCATATCTCTTTCAGAAAACTCCCCTCATGGTGTCCTTTCCGAGGACGCCACTCATGTCCTTTGTCTTGGGCTCCACTACCAATTTCTAGTGATTTTTCCTTTTTTCAAATTTCTTCTCTCCAATTATAAATATGTCTGGAATTCCCTAAGTCCTCCTGCTTCATTGCTTCCTGCCTAGATAATCACTCTAGTCTTCTAATCTGCTTCCTTATTTTTCAAATAACCCCAGGGGCCTTCTGACAATTGAGCCTCTTTTTAATTTCAGGTGGTATTCATCATGCTTGCCCATACTACTCAACCTGGGCCTTAGAGACTTTACCTACAGTCCTTTCAAATGTTGCCTCTCTCTGTCCTATTTCTTAGGGATCTTCTTCTTCCAATATTGTCTACAGATTAGGAAGCATTTTCACAGCTATCCCCTACTAGTGGGCCCCTTGTAGGCCCAGTTCTGTCCCTGGTTATGGAGCAGTTATGATTTCATAGCCTTGATATTTCTAGCTCTTGTCACCTCCCAGGGTTTGAATCCTTTCCCTTGAACCCACAAGCACTGACAGAACTCCTGGTGGGAATGGACGCACCTGCTAGACCTACTCCTGGTGGGAATGGACGTACCTGCTAGGCCCACTCCTGGTGGGAATGGACACACCTGCTAGACCTACTGTTCGAGCACCTCTGCCTCCCACCTCAGCCCCGTGAGTGCCTTGCTGCCCTGCCACGAATAAATAACCCTTCCTGATGCTAGTACTTGCCTAAACTTAGACAGAGCTTGCTACGGGTCTGGGATGTTGTGTCGTGGGATGCTGGGCTATGCTTACAGCTGGGTCATGTGCCCTCTGCCCTGGACAGAGGCAGATTTATCGGCAAGCTCACGAAGCTGGGGCTTCAGGGCCCATCACATGCACTGCTCCTTCCAAGACCTTTTATCTAACTTTGTATTTACATTTTTTAAGGACATTCAGTGGGCTGGTTTGGGTTGGGGAGCAGGAACTCAAACGATTGATGAGCAAAAGTGCCGACAGAAAACAAATAGGACAAAGACGCATCTTAGTTAGGCTGAGGTTTAGTCATAGGGAGGGCGAGAGTGGACCGGACCTGAAATGGGAAGAGGGGGGTATGGGCATGAGAGAAGCATGGCAGGTTTGACAAGCCCCCCACACCATCCCACCCCCACCTGGGGGGTGACTACCTGAGAGAGCGCCACAGAGGAAAATCCAAGGCATGAGTGAAACCCAGCTGAACTTTGACTATGCTCCCCAGCCCAGGCACAGATCAAGGGCAGAGGGCCAAAGGTATATTGGCTCCCAGAATTTGAGCAAAACCACTGCCCAAACCTCTGACCAGTGAGTGATACAGAACCAGGGAAACCCATAGAAATCAGTAAAATATAAAAAGAAGTCAAACTGAGCAGAGACATTAGTGGCTGTACATTTCAGGGGGTGGAGGGCAGGTGGGGGACAGATTCTGCAGTTTAACTTCCCACAAATCACTTTAAAAAATTCTCCAAAAAAATAAATCAGAATCCGTATTTGTTATAATATATTGCCTAAATGCTACAGTGCCAAGGAATCTCAAGTATATTTTTACATCAGTTCTGCCAGGAATGCAGTGATGGTGACCCAAACGAAAACAAAACAAAATCAGCATTCCCAATAGCATCCATTACAGTCCTGCCTCGGTATCTGTGGAGGATTGGCTCCAGGACCCCCCAAACAAAACTCCTCCCAAGCTCAAGTCGCTAACATAAAACGGCAAAGTATTTGCATATAATCTAAGCATATCCTCCCAGTATACTTTAAGTCATTTCTAGATTACTTATAATACCTAATACAATGAAAACAGTAGCTTTGTAAATAGTTGTAAATAAAATGTAAATGCTATGTAAATAGTGGCCGGGATGTGGCACGTTCAAGTTTTGCTTTTTGGAACGTTCTGAATTTTTTAAAAACTATTTTTTCATCCTCAGTTGGTTGAATCCCTGCATGCAGAACTCATGATTACAGAGGGATGACTGTATTCTCAAATACCAACCAGCTCCATATACCCAATTTGCCTTTTTCTCAAAGCATCTGTACTGACAAGAGATTGTGGAATTTAAAAAAACCATACATTTTAGCACACACATGTGCTAAAACTGGGAAATATATTCTAAAGAAAGCTAATAACCTCCTTATAAACGTGCACATATGTGGCAGGTCTGTCTGTACCCGACAATCCATCAATGAAGTTCCTACAATGGTCACTAGGTGGCGACATAGGAAACTAAATCTCCTGTGAGCGGGCAGCTTGCTGGACGATTTCATCCCTTTGTCAGACAACACCAGGCTGTCAAAATCATGACTTTAAATAAATTTACTAAGAAATGTGTTAAAGTCTTGTTCTTGATTATTAAGGAGGTAACTCTGTGAATTTAGCCAGACACAACTTCCTGTCTGCCAGGGTCGTGGGTTGAGTTAGAAAAATAGGGATCATATCACTGAACGAAAGGGGAGCTGGCCTGGCAGCCTGAAAGCTATGATTGGAGATTTTAAATTGGAAAGACAAATACTATTTACTTTCAGTTCTGCAATCCAGTCTTCTTGAAGCTGACCTGTCAATAGTCCCAAATAACCCAGTCTCCTGAAGACTCCTGTGAGATTTTGCTTTTGTTTTTAAATTTTGTATTATCTGTATACTTATTTTTTAGAAGGCCAGCAGATTAGCCACTTCTGCCGTGGAAACTTGAAGAGCTCCCCCTTTTCCAGGGACACCTAATGGATAGAAAATGTCAGGAAAAGCCACAGCCTGTGCGACTTACATGATTTTTTGGTGGACCCTTGATGACAACTGATCATCACCAAAGACAGAAATATTGATTAGACTCCTGAGCTTATTGGAAGCTTCCTGATCACTTTCTAACTGAAGGTCAGGCTTTTAAGAAACTCAAAAGCCATTCTGTAAGGAAGTGGCTGCCTCGTGGCCTTGACAGAATCCATTAACATCTTTCTCCAGGAAAAGCGGTAACCGTGAGCCATACGTAATGGATATTGATTGCTAAGGAAAGAAGATACATATAACTTTAAACCTCAGGGGTCTCCAGGAATGAAAGACATAGAAAAAGATGTCTTCAGTGTCACCCGAGTGCTAGCTCAGAAGAAATTATGCCAGAGCTGTCTTAGAGAATCTCAGATAACGGAATGTAAAAGCCAGTGTTCTTGCCATGGATACCAGCAATTTGCTACAAGGAGAGCAAATACAGCATTTACTGAGTGCACACTATTTGTTAAGCATTATTCTAAGCACTTCATATGTATAATTTCATTTTAAAATTAAAACAGTTCTGAGTGAACTAATATTATTATTCTCATTTTACAGTTTGAGAAAATCAAGGTCAAAAGTCAAATAATCCACCGAAAGAGAGATAGCTGATTAAATTACATAGTCAGGGCATCAACCCAGGAAGTCTAACTCCAAAGAGTATGCTTTCAATCACTCCCACGCTGCTGCTGTAAATATAATTCTGACAGGGAAAAAGCTGAGGCCTCCTCCAAATTCAGACTCCTGGGAAGGAAATTAATATATCTCACACCCATTCTCATTTTCCATCCACCAAACTTCCCAACCTTTGCAGCCACAGGGACAGTGATTCATGGGTTAACACAGCAAGGAAAGAAAAGGGAAGCCAGGCAGCAGTGACCTCCCGATTTAGCCAATTTACTCTAGTTGAGAAGCTGTTGTCCACAGAGAGCTGTGTTTGGGGATACAGCTGAGGCTTTAATACCTTTTACCGTTCTCCTGGCCACTCCCTAGGGGGTGCTTGTGATCCTGGAATCTTTTCTGTGTTTTACAACTACTTCAGGTTCCGGACAATGCTTTCTCAACAGAACGGGGCTCTCCCTGGCTGATGTTTTAGTTCAGTTTAGCATGCCTGGGAAACTGTCTGACGCTGCCCCCACCATCTGTGCTCAGGGAAGGAAAACCAGCAGAATTATTGACACTTAGCAGCTGATGCGCCAGGGGGGGGGCGGGCATCAATAAAGAGGCAGAACCCTCTGATGAAGCCTTCTTCCTTGCTTTAATAAAAAAAAAAAATGCCCAGATGGTCACCTTTCACAGGTAAGGAAAGAGAGGGTATCTGTACTGCACCCTTTCAGACTCCAGGCACCTGCTAGACCTTTACACACTTCTCCTGGGATGTCCACTGCAAAGTTCTGTGACAACTATTATTTTATAGACAAGGAAACTAATGATAAGTGGTCCCCAGACATACAGCTGTAAATGGACCTCAGAATAAAACCATGATTTGAACTGTTACCCATTCCAGTTTTGAGGCTGGAGTGGGTAACAGTCAGGCACCAATGTGACAACAACATAACAGGTCGCTGGTGAATGACCTAAGAGTTTATTCCTGGGGAACACGACTTTGATCTAGAAAGGGGTTGCCCAACGAAGTGCAGTGGGTGGGCCTGGGTTTTGGCCATAAAGCAACAGATATCAATTTCATTTTTCATATCTTCTCCAGGTTCTTCAAAGTAATGATTAGAGGGAAGAAAATATTCAAAGGTCTGTCGTCATTCCAACAGGACTCAAAAAAAGGACTCGCTGGATAGAAAAACATGAATGATTTTAGGCAAATCCTCCAGCATTTAAAAATCATTCTCATCCCATATTTAAACTTTTCCATTCCCTCACTTTATCAGGATCAGCCTCTTGATATAAAAGTTTATGATCATGACCCGGGAAAGGTGACATTTTTTTAAAAAAAGAAGAAATCTGAGGTCCTGACTCTGGAACATGCTTCTTCAGGTCCACCCGGCAAAGTAGCTGGAGATTAGTTTTATCTCGGAAATGTGTGTGATGCTGTCTCTGAAGAGGGACTTAGATTAAGATATCATTATCTACTGCAGTCTTTAGGCTGCCAAGGAAAGGAAAAGAAATGATCTTCCGAGATTGGTTCAAGATGACGGAGAAGAAGGACGTGCTCTCACTTCCTCTTCCGAGAGCACTGGAATCACAGCTAACTGCTGAACAATCATTGACAGGAAGACACTGGAACTCACCAGAAAAGATACCCCACATCCAAAGACAAAGGAGAAGCCACAATGAGACAGTAGGAGGGGCGCAATCACAATAAAATCAAAGCCCATAACCACAGGGTGGGTGACTCACAAACTGGAGAACACTTATACCACAGAAGTCCACCCACTGGAGTGAAGGTTCTGAGCCCCACGTCAGGCTTCCCAACCTGGGGGCCCAGCAACTGGAGGAGGAATTCCTAGAGATTTAGACTTTGAAGGCTAGTGGGATTTGATTGCAGGACTTTGACAGGACTGAGGGAAACAGAGACTCCACTCTTGGAGGGCACACACAAAGTAGTGTGTGCATCAGGTCCAGGGCAAGGAGCAGTGACCCCGTAGGACACTGACCTAAACCTACCTGCTAGAGTTGGAGGGTCTCCTGCAGAGGCAGGGGGTGGCTGTGTCTCACCACGGGGACAAGGACACTGGCAGCAGAAGTTCTGGGAAGTACTCCTTGGCGTGAGCCCTCCCAGAGTCTGCTATTAGCCCCACCAAAGAGCCTGCAGAGGCTCCAGCATTGGATCACCTCAGGCCAAACAACCAACAGGGAGGGAACCCAGCCCCACCCATCAGCAGACAAGCGGATTAAAGTTTTACTGAGCTCTGCCCACAGAGCAACACCCACCTCTACCCACCGCCAGTCCCTCCCATCAGGAAACTTGCACAAGCCTCTTAGATAGCCACATCCACCAGAGGGCAGACAGCAGAAGCAAGAAGAACTACAATCCTGCAGCCTGTGGAACAAAAACCACAATCACAGAAAGACAGACAAGATGAAAAGGCAGAGGGCTATGTAGCAGATGAAGGAACAAGATAAAACCCCAGAAAAACAACTCAATGAAGTGGAGATAGGCAACCTTCCAGAAAAAGAATTCAGAATAATGATAGTGAAGATGATCCAGGACCTCAGAAAAGGAATGGAGGCAAAGATCGAGAAGATGCAAGAAATGTTTAACAAAGACCTAAAAGAATTAAAGAACAAACAAACAGAGAGGAACAATACAGTAACAAAAGAAAAATACACTAGAAGGAATCAATAGCAGAATAACTGAGGCAGAAGAGCGGATAAGTGACCTGGAAGACAGAATGGCGGAGTTCACTGCTGTGGAACAGAATAAAGAAAAAAGAATGAAAAGAAATGAAGACAGCCTAAAAGACTTCTGGGACAACATTAAATGCAACAAAATTTGCATTATAGGGGTCCCAGAAGAAGAAGAGAAAGAGAAAGGACCCAAGAAAATATCTGAAGAGATTATAGTTGAAAAATTCCCTAACATGGTAAAGGAAATAGCCACACAAGTCCAGGAAGCACAGAGAGTTCAATACAGGATAAACCCAAGGAGAAACACACCGAGACACATAGTAATCAAATTGGCAAAAATTAAAGACAAAGAAAAATTATTGAAAGCAGCAAGGGAAAAACGACAAATAACATACTAGGGAACTCCCATAAGGTTAACAGCTGATTTCTCAGCAGAAACTATACAAGCCAGAAGGGAGTGGCATGATATACTTAAAGTGATGAAAGGGAAGAACCTACAACCAAGATTACTCTACCCGGCAAGGATCTCATTCAGATTCGATGGAGAAATCAAAAGTTTTACAGACAAGCAAAAGCTAAAAGAATTCAGCACCACCAAACCAGCTTTACAACAAATGCTAAAGGAACTTCTCTAAGTGGGAAACACAAGAGAAGAAAAGTACCTACGAAGACAAACCCAAAACAATTAAGAAAATGGAACATACATATTGATAATTACCTTAAAGGTGAAAGGATTAAATGCTCCAACAAAAGACACAGGCTAGATGAATGGATACAAAAACAAGACCCATATATATGCTGCCTACAAGAGACCCCCTTCAGACCTAGGGACACACACAGACTGACAGTGAGGGGATGGAAAAAGATATTCCATGCAAATGGAAATCAAAAGAAACCCGAAGTAGCAACACTCATATCAGATAAAATAGACTTTAAAATAAAGAATGTTACAAGAGACAAGGAAGGACACTACATAATGATCAAGGGATCAATCCAAGAAGAAGATAGAGCAATTATAAATATATATGCACCCAATATAGGAGCACCTCAATACATAAGGCAACTGCTAACAGCTATACAAGAGGAAATTGACAGTAACACAATAATAGTGGGGGACATTAACACCTCACTTACACCAATGGACAGATCATCCAAACAGAAAATTAATAAGGAAAAACAAGCTTTAAATGACACAACAGACCAGACAGATTTAATTGATATTTATAGGACATTCCATCCAAAAACAGCAGATTACACTTTCTTCTCAAGTGTGCACAAAACATTCTCCAAGATAGAGCACATCTTGGGTCACAAATCAAGCCTCAGTAAATTTAAGAAAATTGAAATCATATCAAGCATCTTTTCTGACCACAACGCTATGAGATTAGAAATGAATTACAGGGGAAAAAAA
This sequence comes from Balaenoptera musculus, assembly GCF_009873245.2. Lineage (NCBI taxonomy): Eukaryota > Metazoa > Chordata > Mammalia > Artiodactyla > Balaenopteridae > Balaenoptera > Balaenoptera musculus. The sequence continues at coordinate 13,911,255 of NC_045790.1, read as the reverse complement.
CGTAAAAAACACAAACACGTGGAGGCTAAACAATACGTAACTAAATAACCAAGAGATCACTGAAGAAGTCAAAGAGGAAATCAAAAAATACCTAGACACAAATGACAATGAAAACACGACAATCCAAAACCTACTGGATGCAGCAAAAGCAGTTCTAAGAGGGAAGTTTATAGCAATACAAGCCTACCTCAAGAAACAAGAAAAATCTCAAACAATCTAACCTTACACCTAAAGGAACTAGAGAAAGAAGAACAAACAAAACCCAAAGTTAGCAGAAGGAAAGAAATCATACTGATCAGAGCAGAAATAAATGAAATAGAAATAAAGAAAGCAATAGCAAAGATCAATAAAACTAAAAGTTAGTTCTTTGAGAAGATAAAATTGATAAACCATTAGCCAGACTCATCAAGAACAAGAAGCAGAGGACTCAAATAACAAAATTAGAAATGAAAAAGAAGTTACAACAGACACTGCAGAAATACAAAGCATCCTAAAAGACTACTACAAGCAACTCTATGCCAATAAAATGGACAACCTGGAAGAAATGGACAAATTCTTAGAAAGCTATAGCCTTCTAAGACTGAACCAGGAAGAAATAGAAAATATGAAGAGACCAATCACAAGTAATGAAATTGAAACTGTGATTTAAAATCTTCCAACAAACAAAAGTCCAGGACCAGATGGCTTCACAGGTGAATTCTATCAAACATTTAGAGAAGAGCTAACACCCATCCTCCTCAAACTCTTCCAAAAAATTGTAGACGAAGGAACACTCCCAAACTCATTCTATGCGGCCACCATCACCCTGATACCAAAACCAGACAAAGATACTATAAAAAAAGAAAATTACAGACCAATATCACTGATGAATATAGATGCAAAAATCCTCAACAAAATACTAACAAAGAGAAGGCAACAACACATTAAAAGGATCATACTCCATGATCAAGTGGGATTTATCCCAGGGATGCAAGGATTCTTTCAATATATGGAAATCAATCAATGTGATACACCATATTAACAACTTGAAGAATAAAAACCATATGATCATCTCAATAGGTGCAGAAAAAGCTTTTGACAAAGTTCAACACCCATTTATGATAAAAACTCTCCAGAAAATGGGCATAGATGGAACCTACCTCAACATAATAAAGGCCATATACAACAAACCCACAGCAAACATCATTCTCAATGGTGAAAAACTGAAAGCATTTCCTCTAAGATCAGGAACAAGACAAGGATGTCCCCTCTCACACTATTATTCAACATGGTTTTGGAAGTCCTAGCCATGTCAATCAGAGAAGAAAAAGAAATAAAAGGAATATAAATTGGAAAAGAAGAAGTAAAACTGTCACTGTTTGCAGATGACATGGCACTATACATAGAGAATCCTAAAGATGCCACCAGAAAACTACTAGAACTAATCAATGAATTTGGTAAAGTTGCAGGATACAAAATTAATGCACAGAAATCTCTTGCTTTCCTATACACTAGTTATGAAAAATCTGAAAGAGAAATTAAGGAAACAGTCCCATTTACCACTGCAACAAAAAGAATAAAATACCTAGGAATAAACCTACCTAGGGAGACAAACGACCTGTATGCAAAAAACTATGACACTGGTGAAAGAAATTAAAGATGATACCAACAGATGGAGAGATATACCATGTTCTTGGATTGGAAGAATCAATATTGTGAAAATGACTATAGTACCCAAAGCAATCTACAGATTCAATGCAATCCCTATCAAATTACCAATGGCATTTTTTAGAGAACTAGAACAAAAAATCTTAAAATTTGTATGGAGACACAAAAGATCCCGAATAGTCAAAGCTGTCTTGAGGGAAAAAATCAGAGCTGGAGGAATCAGACTCCCTGACTTCAGACTACACTATAAAGCTACAGTAATCAAGACAAATGGTACTGGCACAAAAACAGAAATATAGATCAATGGAACAGGATAGAAAGCCCAGAGATACACCCACATACCTATGGTCAACTAATCTATGACAGAGGAGGCAAAGATATACAATGGAGAAAAGACAGTCTCTTCAATAAGTGGTGCTGGGAAAACTGGACAGTTACATGTAAAAGAATGAAATTAGGACAATCCCTAACACCATACACAAAATAAATTCAAAATGGATTAGAGATCTAAATGTAAGACGGGACACTATAAAACTCAGAGGAAAACATAGGAAGAGCACTCTTTGACATAAATCACAGCAAGATCTTTTTTGATCCACCTCCTAGAGTAATGGAAACAAAAACAAAAATAAACAGATGGGACCTAATGAAACTTAAAAGCTTTTGCACAGCAAAGGAAACTACAAACAAGATGAAAAGACAACCCTCAGACTGGGAGAAAATATTTGCAAATGAATCAACAGACAAAGGATTAATATCCAAAATATATAAACAGCTCATGCAGCTCAATTTTAAAAAAACAAACAACCCAATCCAAAAATGGGCAGAAGACCTAAATAGACATTTCTCCAAAGAAGACATACAGATGGCCAAGAAGCACATGAAAAGCTGCTCAACATCACTCATTATTAGAGAAATGCAAATCAAAACTACAATGAGATATCACCTCACACCAGTTTGAATGGGCATCATCAGAAAATCTACAAACAACAAATGCTGGAGAGGGTGTGGAGAAAAGGGTACCCTCTTGCACTGTTGGTGGGAATGTAAATTGATGCAGCCACTATGGAGAACAGTATGGAGGTTCCTTAAAAAGCTAAAAATAGAACTACCATATGGCCCAGCAATCCCACTATTGGGCATATACCCTGAGAAAACCATAATTCAAAAAGAGTCATGTACCCCAATGCTCACTGCAGCACTATTTACAATAGCCAGGACATGGAAGCAACCTAAGTGCCCATCGACAGATGAATGCATAAAGAAGATGTGGTACATATATACAATGGAATATTACTCAGCCAAAAAAAGGAACGAAATTGGGTCATTTGTAGAGACGTGGATGGATCTAGGGACTGTCATACAGAGTGAAGTAAGTCAGAAAGGGTAAAACAAATATTGTATATTAACGCATATATGTGGAACCTAAAAAAATGGTACAGATGAACCGGTTTGCAGGGCAGAAATTGAGACACAGATGTAGAGAACAAATGTATGGATACAAAGGGGGGAAAGTGGCGGGGGTGGTGGTGGTGGGGTGAATTGCGAGATTGGTATTGACATGTATCCACTAATATGTATAAAATGGATAACTAATAAGAACCTGCTGTATAAAAATATCAATAAAATAAAATTCAAAAATTCAAAAAAAAAAAAAAAAAGAAATGGTCTTCCACGTAGCACACTGAGCACATTTGATGTCTCAGTACTGAGGCACTGCCAAGCAATTCAGAATAGAAATCAATTCACCCCATCTCATTAATGATGCTTTGGTGATTTAACAGGTTTCTATGCTGAAAATCTCACCAGCTGAACCCTCTGCCACTCAACATCCCACCTTCAGAACTGAATTATCAGACACAAGGCCAATGTAATGTCATACTCCTGCCTGGGTTCACTTGGATCTTCAACTGAGAGAATGCTCAGAAAGAAGAGTGAGAAATCTAAAAAAGAGTGGATATAGAAAGAAGAGTGAGAAATCTAAAAAAGAGTGGATATAGAAAGAAGAGTGAGAAATCTAAAAAAGAGTGGATATATGTACATGTATAACTGACTCACTTTGTTGTACAGCAGAAACTAACAAAATATTGTAAAGCAACTATACTCCAATACAAATTAATTTAAAAAAAAGGAAAGACGAGTGATACAATGAACATCATTTCAGGATCACAGAACAGCCAAAATATGACCTTCTTCACTAGGAACTCCCCCACTCGGTGACACTTCTAAAAGCAAACAAGTAAAAACTAGAAACAGAGACCGATAATCCTTGTAAATTTCAGAGGGGAAAAAAATGGCATAAAAATAACAAAATGAATCACAAATATGGATTGATAGCATTTAGGTTCTTCTTGTTTCATTATCCATTTACTTCATTATTCAATAAGGATTCATTGCACACTTGCTGTGTTGGAGGTATTGTTCTAGGGACATGAAGATATACAGGTGGATAAAGCTCTGCCCTAAGAAACCCAACCCTCATGGGAAAGCAAAACAGGCCTCTAAATGGATGGTCATAAAATAGTGTGATGAAAGGCACAAAGGAGGAAGGCAGTAGATGGGGTTGCCCAGGGGAAGGAAGAGGAGGTGTGTACTATTTGGCAGAGTGGAGAAGCCTTCAAAAAGGCATGTGAGTTTCCAGATAGAAAGTACCCACCTTAAAAGTTACAGTGTAATATAGCTGATTCACTTTGTTATACAGCAGAAATTAACACAACATTGTAAAGCAATTATACTCCAATAAAGATGTTAAAAAGGACTTCCCTGTTGACGCAGTGGTTAAGAATCCACCTGCCAATGCAGGGGACGCGGGTTCGAGCCCTGATCTGGGAAGATCCCACATGCCACAGACCAACGAAGCCCGTGCACCACAACTACTGAGCCTGCGCTCTAGAGCCCACGAGCCATGATGATTGAAGCCCGCGTGCTTAGAGCCCACGCTCCGCAACAAGAGAAGCCACAGCAATGAGAAGCCCGCGTGCAGCAACGAAGACCCGATGCAGCCAAAAATAAATAAATTAATTAATTTAAAAAAAAGTTATAGTGTAGTGAAATGTCAAATCACCAGTTTTAAAGAGAAGAACTCAAACCCTCAGAGGCAAGTTATAGGTTATAAAGAGGAGAATCAAAATCAGGGATATTATATTTCTCAATACTGTATAGGAGGTTAGGAGAAAATAGATCAATGCCTTCAAATACTGAGGAAAAATGTTTTTCAAACCGGAAGTCTAAACTCAGCTAAACTTCATAATCAAGTATGAAGGTAGAATAAACATTCTCACCATGCAAGCTTTCAAAATTTTTGCTATTATTCACCTACTGGAAGTTGGTAGAGGAGGTGCTCCAAAATGTAAGAGAATAAAAGAATAAAGAAGACAAAGAGATTTGAGGAACAGATGATTCAACATAGTAGAAAAGCAAAGGAAATTTCCCAGATGTGGGTGGAGGGAGGTCCCAGGATGACTGCTGTCCTAGGGAGTCCCAGAAAGTCGCTGGTCAGATTGCAGAAAGGATAGAGAGCTCCAGAAGAGATGTCCCCAAGAGGAGATAAACAAAAACACAATAGTGGACCTGGCTGAGAACACAGTGCCTTTACCATCCTGAGATGTGGTTTCCAGTTCTTCTGGAGCAGTGGTTCTCAGTGAGGGTGGTTTTGTTCTTCCGGAGACATATGACAATGTCTGGAGACATTTTTGGTTGTTCCAACTAGATGGAGGTGTTACTGGCATCTAGTAGAATGAGACCAGTGATGCATCTAAATATCCTACAATGCACAAGACAGCCTCCTGCCCTTTACAATCCCATCCAAGAATTATCAGACCAAATTATCAATAGATCCAAGGTAAAAAAAAAACCCTGTCCTGGAGAGTTTAATACAAAAAAATTTTAATGGGGCTATTTGAAATCCAAGGAAGAAAATGTACAAGGAAAGAAATGTAATCACATATACTGTGCTGTTCAACTATGAGCGATATTTAAAACAACTGTGCTATACCTATTTTGGAAAGATTAGGAAACAAGTGGTAAGAAGAAGGAGGTAAAAGAGTGGTGAGTCTTTATCGTTCTTAGATGGAAGATGGTAGAAAATTCCTAAAATTGACAAATGTACCAATGGAAACATAAGTGACTTATTTAGAAATATGGAGGTATCTGGTAGTGGAAATAACTTACAGTACGGGTTGTTTAGTGTAGAGTGAATGGGAAAGTATGGGGCAGAAGCTCCTGTCTTTCATTATAAATCTTGAATATTATTTGATATTTTAAATTATATGTATGTTTCATGAAAAAAAATACCTTTAATGGACATAAGGTCTCTGTTCATCCTGAGACCCAGTAATCTAATTAAGAAATTAGACTTCTGGTTCATGTAAATGAGTAAATAACTTAGACAATTTCGATGAAAATGTAATATTTTAATTTTCTGATTGAGACACCAAAAGATGCAATTTTTCTGATCTTCACAATAAATTGTCCTTTATATTTCAAGTTGGTTTCCCCTAGTGGAGAATTCAGGCTGGGCAGACTAAAGGGAGTGTATGGAGGGGTTGATTCAGCAAGCACCAAGACGGTTCCATCAACATCCTGCCAGAGGGACAATGTAAAATTGCGATTAAGAGACATAATTGAGCCTGATCCAAAGAGACGTGTGCAGAGTGGGTCCTTAAACTGCAATACAGGAAGCATCAAGAGCCCACATATTGAAAGTCAACTGGAATTGGAGAGCTTGGCCATTTGGAGAGAATTGGCTGGAATGACAAGACTAGGAGGTGTCCTGGAATAACCAGAGAGGTGGGAGCCCATGACCACCACTAAGGTTGTGTAAATTCTCCATATACATCAGCATCTGTGAGTTCACCCAGTAAAGAGGATGGAGCAGAAAAGAATGTCAGACTATCTCATGAAAGGAAGACTCAAAAATTGAACAAATACACAAAGGGTAAATTGTTCTCTTATTGTGAAATTCGATGCATGACATCTGTAAACCATCCTAAATTAATGAAATAGATGAGATTACCAGTCTTCAAGTGATCAAGTCAGAGCCCTGCTTTGCTGCAATACTGAAACAGCATCATTGGATGACAGTGTCACTAGAAATCTGATTGACTTGACAAAGCATCCTGCTTTTGACTAAGAAGTCTAGCATTGAGGGCTTGTTTCTTCTGGGTAATGGGTTTACTTACCTCTTTGCTTTAAGGGGCACTGCTAACATAGGCCTGTTATAATCAAGTCTTCAATAATACACAAGGATTTTTTTAAGTGATTTACTATTTTAATTAGACGTGGTGGTGATTAAACTATCTTGCGTTACACTACAGTACTTAGAAGGTGACAGTGCAGTTTTCTTCTTATTACTGAGAATAATTTTTATTAGCAGATTCAGAGGATGCAGGCATGTATAAGTAGAGATGGTTTTTAAAAGAGGAATAGCTATGTCACAAGAAAAATATTAAAAATCCACTAAGCTAATGATGCTAATACTTGCATTCTTGTGGTTAAAATCCTTCTCTTTTTCATACCAAATTTTTCAGCTATGCATATTGTTCAGTATATAATTTTTCTCTTAATTACAGGAGGTACAAAGTTGCTCCTTAAGACAGTTGCATTTGGGCAAGATATCAGAAATAGAAGAACTACAAGTTTTGTTTTAGTTAGTTTCTTATAAAGCCAACGATACCAAGGAAATTTTTGTATTTCTAATGGCAACCAGAGTAGGGTAGGAAGCTTAAGATATGGTCTGCAGTACAACCTAGTGCTGTGTGGGTTTTCATTGGTTTGGGAGGTAAGGATGTATCTGATAGGAAACAAAAGATAATTTAAATCATCCTTGTTATCAAGTCACTTATATCAGCTTGGGAATAAAGGCTAATTTGTCGAGAAAAAAATCCCGTGTTAAGTGTCAAGCACTCACCTCAGACAGAAGAGAAACACAGTGTGAACTACCTCACGTGTGAACGTGTATGGGTTTGAACCCCAAAGACCTTGCGAAAGACTGTCTTTCAGGCTCCAAACTTTGGCCATTGCAGGGAAGAGAAAGTAAAGGAGGCAAGGAGATGATTAAATTTCTCTTTATACGTTTGCATAATTTACTAGTTAAAAGCAAAAGAGATTACTTTTTGTAATTTAAAAAGAAATAATGTGTTTTTTAAGATAGATAAATGAGTCACGCCTGATTTCCCATCTCCATTCTCAGCATAGAAAATGGCTTGTCGATGTCCTAAACAGAGTCAGAACCAGAACAAATAATCTTCTGTAATAAGGGCATCGCATCCTCGGCCTCTGCTACCACAGAAGGCGGATTGTTAAGTGCATTTTCAGCCCCACTGCCCACCCCTCTCCTAAGTAAAAAGCCACTCAGAGTTCCCCATCTACCCTGTGTGCTACTGGGGGAGAAGCAGTTAGGATGAAGATATTTGGTCATTCTTTACTTCAGTGTGACTTGCTACTCTTCTTGCTACTCTTTTCATTGACATTCATCAATTACCCACATTTGAGTGTGGCATCTGTGATCTGCCTAGACCCTGTTGGCTACAACAACAAAATTCTGCTTAGTTTCATGCAGAGGTGAGGAGAATATTCACCCTTTTTCCTGGTTTGGTGCCACATGCAATTACATGAGCCCTAAAACAGATCAGTTTCTATATAGTTAAGTCATGAAAATTTCATGAAACTCAGTTTCCTACGATCTTAGGAAACAGGCAAAAAGAAAACAATTTAATAATTCTCTCCATCCTTCTCATTAGGCCCTGCTCCTATTCACAGCACCCCCTTCAGGCATAAAATATGGATACGAAGAGACATGGCTGTTAGGGGCATGAGGAAGGAAGGCTTGGCCTAGAGGGATTAACTTATCTAAGCAAGTCATTCTGAGTTCCAATATAGAAGCGTGCACGCTGAGGGGGTAGGGGAGGGTGTTAGCGGCAGAGGTACGAAATTCATAATTACAAAGGTTGGACTAATCAGGAAAGCTTTTATGGAGAAGATAAAACCAACTTGACCTTGATAGAGATGAAGGACTTGGGACTAGAGAGCTTGGAGTGCATTTCAGGGGTGGGTAACATTTATGTAAAGATAACGAGGTAGAACATTAAAAGACTGTGGGCAGCAGGTGCTGGGGAGTAAGGGGAGATGGGGTTGAATGGGTCGACAAAGTCATTCAATAGAAGAGCTTGAAAGCTAGGTAGAAATATTTAAATTAAGACTCCACAAAAAGGGTACAAAGGAACTTATCTACAAAACAGAAATAGAGTCACAGATGTAGAAAACAAACTTATGGCTATCAGTGGGTAAGGGGGGGGAGGGATGAATTGGGAGACTGGGATTGACACATACACACTATGAGATATAAAATAGATAACTAAAAAGGACCTACTGTATTATAGCACAGGGCACTCTATGCAATACTCTGTAATTGCCTATAAGGGAAAGGAATCGAAAAAAGAGTGGATATATGTATAGGTATAACTGATTCACTTTGTATACACAGGAAACTACCACAACACTGTAAATCAACTAGACTCAAATAAAAATTTTTTTAAAAAAGAAATATCTAAATTAGATGTAGTCAGCAATAGGAAAACATTAAAGTTATAAGCTAAACATGACCAGATCACTGGGAGGAATTGTTTCAGCAATTTGGGTTAATTTAATAGGATTTTGGAGTTGTGAAGGTGCTCTCCTCAGAATCACCACGTTAGACCTTCAGGAAGATGCAGGAACCAAGAGAGCCAAGCCAATTCTTCTATAATGGCCCATTTGGAAATCCTGAAATCTTTAGTTAAGAGAGTTATGGCGCTTTGCTAAATCTCTGCAAGGAGGAGAGGTGACAGATAAATAGGCCTAGGACACAATTCTGAGTTTGGAAACTGCAAAGCTGTCAAAGTGCCCAGAAACTCACCCAAAAGTGATTGCCACACAGGAAAGTTTCCCTAATTTCCTTTTCTTAAAAAAATGAGTCAATAATTCTTTAGGTTTATGCTACATCTATTATGACACATTGTTTGATTTGCAGTCTAAAAGAAGCAATAGTGTAGAAATGGGCAAAGAGATGAAAATGACCAGAATTGGCTGCAAGCAAAGTCAATTTATCATGGATGGACCCCAGTAAGATTACACGTCATAAAATGGTCTATGCTTTTTGATCATCTAAATGGTTGCACATGACTTTTTCTTTATAATCTCATAGAGAAGAATAAGAAATACAAAATTAGTGGAGGGGAATAAAACTAACATGTTTCTGAACATTTAAGAAGGGTCGAGCTCTGTGCTATGTTCTTTGCATTTCCTCATTTACTATCAGTTTTATTAAGCCCAGGGGTGTTAAGTGGTTTGTTCATGATCACACAGCACCAGGTTGTAAATTAGGATGCACCATCTTCAACAATCAATGACTTCCATGTGCTTCTCACCTGGTATAACTGAGCAGAAGTAATTTGTTTGAATCTATATATGCTCAACCCAATAGATCTGATATTTTTCTTCCAAGTATTTTCAACAGGTGTGTTGCAGAGCTAAGACCCTGCCTGCTTGCAATCACTCCTATATCTCTCTGATCTGAATTAAACCTCTAGTTAAAGAAGATCCACTCTCTATTCCTTTCCTGACACTTTCATTGGGTTTCCTTATTTTTTTTGCTCCTTCATTTTGTGTTTGAAAAAAAAGATTTGATGCCATTTATTCATTTATATTTTCATATATTTTAGCACCAGCTATATGCAAAACATTCACAAGAACTAAAAGAAAAATAAAACTTCAATCCTTATTCAAGGAGTTTTTACAAAGACTTAAGGAATGGACAATTGTGGCAAGAAATATTATTGATCCTCTAAAATTGCACATGTATATTGAGTAATGTATGTTGAAAGTGACCCTGGAAAACATATCATGTTGAATTGATAAATTGTATGTTGTGAAGGATCTGAATGCCAGGTTTCAGGAACTTGAAATTTAGGCACTGAAGAGTCATTTTATATTTTTGAGGAGAAAAGTCATTTTAGTATCCCTTAAATCCGTGTCATTTCCAAATACAACTGTGAGATTATCAAGAATCCATGATGTATGTAGAATAAAAATATAGAATTTAGAAATGGAAGATGCTTTTAAAATTACTCTGTTCCACTCTCTCATTTGTCAAAGAAGATGTTGAAGCCAAGAGAGGTTTTTCTTTTCTTTTCTTTTTTTAAAATTTTTCACTTTGTTGTAAAATCCTCAAGGTCTGGAATAACTTCATAAATGATACTGGTTAGAAAAATGTTGCTGCATCTACAGGTGACATTTCCCATTTGGAATAAGGTCGTTTGTGCTTTACTCTTCAGTGACTGAGCCCACGGCTTTGCCAACAGCCAGTGCTCCAGAGACGGCTGAAACTAAATTCCCATCCTGGAAATGATAGAGGTAGTTTTCTTTCCTGCTCTAAAAGCTTATAACTCTTCTTTAGCAGATGGCCTATTTGTTGAGCTACAGAACAATCTCTCTTTCACGAAGGAATTTCATTTCACAGATTCAAATAGCAGTTCAAGGCTATCAAAGGTCATTGGGCCATTTTCCTCATTTTTTTTCAGGTGAGGAAAGTGACACCCACGGAGCCTGGGGGACTGGCTAGCTAGCAACCAGGTGGAACTAGATCCCTCCACACCTAGCACATGTCCAGGATTGCTTCCACTGTACCATGTTTCTTTAATACCTTCTCCAATGTAATTCCACCATCATTAATGAACTTGCAATGACCCATTATGGAGCAGTTTCAGGAAGAGTTCCACCTACTCATTCAGTGTCATTCTGGGTCCACATGGATTTTTATTCCAAGCAGAGCAGCTAGGATGAGAAAGAATGAGACTCCATCAGGGTTTCCTCTTCTTTTGTGGCAACTTTATTGAATGCACCACACTTGCTAGCCTGTCTTCTATTGAACGCTGTTTGCTCTAGTGATTTAGCATTGAAAACATTAGGAAAATCTGTAAGATAGACATTCTGCTAGACACTTTGCCTGTTATCTCATTCAGTTCTCATATCTCATATCTCTGAGGGGTTGTGTGTACGTACGTGTGTGTGTGTGTGTGCGTGGGTGTGCGTGATTACCTTTATTATGTAGATTACAAAACTGAAGCTCTGAGAGATTAATCTGTCCAGGTCCAATACCTAGTGAGTGGCAAAGCTGGAAGTAAACTCTGGTCTCTCCAAACCCAAATCCATGCTCTTTTCACTGCACCAGTATCCTCACTGAATGCATCCATTCTGCCCCTAAATTAAGTAAAAGTAATATTTGCTTCCATGCAAGGTTTACAATGAACAGAACTGCACTTGAATTTATATGGCATTTTGCATTTCCCAAAGGTTTGGCATCCTTTTTTATTGCTTGCTCTATGGGGAAAATGTTTATAAGTGATTTTTGCAAGTCATGGTGGTTAAAAAAAAAAGCAAGGAGTAAGTGCCCTGAGTAGTGATGGTTCTGGCATTCTATGCCATCAGACCCAAGGAAGGATTACAACTTTTAAAGTTCCCTGGGTTTTGTTAATGTCCTAGATTGATAAGCCCATCAGTTTCCAGTCCGGAATTGGTATAGGATTGATTGCCAGGGCCACTGAGGACTAAAATACCAGGTCTCTCTATTAAAAAGCAAAATGAAAAACATTACAAAGATAGATTTGGGAGTCACAGACAACTCATGGTTGTGAGTTGTGGAAGTCTTGTTACCACCACTGATGTATCAATGACTCCATGTAATCTAATGAGCCATCATAAGCCTTAAATCACCTAACATTACAAATCCACTGGGGTGGGTGAGCAGGAGACAGTGTCACTGTGTCACAGCACTTCTATGCAGTGGCCAATACAGTGACTGCTTTCCCACCCATTTCCTTTGGCGCTATTGATTAGGCTGCATGAATTCACATAAACACAGCAGAGATAGTAGTCTGGTTTATACTGCAGTGACCTCTACTTAGAAACATCAATTCTCCAGAAACTCTAGCCTCATGGTTCCCAGAACTGAAAACTTGAGAATAGTATATTTAAACACAATCGAGGTGCTGCAAGGTTGAACTAAGATGTGGGAGTTAGTCTTCCCACCTACCTCCAGCTACAGAAATAGACTACGCAAGATGATTTAGATCATAAGCGGAAAGAAAAACAAGAAATGGAGTACTGATACAGGGACCTTACCAGCAGGCATGAAAAAGGTGCAGCAACAAATTCTTCTGTGAAACATTGTGCCTAAAATCTAAGGGGCTGGCACTTCCCTGGTGGCGCAATGGTTGAGAATCCGCCTGCCAATGCAGGGGACGTGGGTTCGAGCCCTGGACCGGGAGGATCCCGCATACCGCGGAGCAACGAAGCCAGTGCGCGACCACTACTGAGCCTGCGCTCTAGAGCCTGTGCTCCGCAGCAAGAGAAACCACTGCAAGGAGAAGCCCGTGCACCGCAATGAAGTCTGGCCCCGCTCACCGCAACTAAAGAGTGTGCAGCAACGAAGACCCAATGGAGCCAAAAAATAAATAAATAAAATTTCAAAAAACTCTACGGGGCTGCAACTCAAGTCTAAGGCAGGTGCTACAAAAATCTGGACTTGCTCCTCGTTCTGCACTGATTGTTTTGGAGTAATATTAGACACAAAATCTGAATTTGGGTACCTATTTCCACATCTGTAGTTTGGGGCATATATCTTTTTGACCTACTGGCATGTCTTATTCATGTAGAGCACAGCAGCATTTAATTCATAGATGACACTAAAGTTAGGTTTATTGAATAACTTAGGATTTGGTCTTCCGATTGCCTCTAGCATGCGACATCGTTAAGAGACAGCATAGTTTGGTGGTTAAGTGTATATAGATGGGACTCATAAATCCTGTGTTTGAATCTTAACTACACTGCTTAACACATGTAAACCTGGTCGAGTTCGGAAACCTTTCTGGGTCTGATTTTCCTCAAGTGTAAAATATAACAGTACCCTTCTCATGAGGAAAGGAGCTAATACATGTAAAGAAATTAGGACATATCCTGCACATAGAAAATGTTAGTACATATCAGCAATATTACTGTGTAAAAAATAGCTTCATTAGCTCTATGAGTCCTTTAGTCTATTTATAATTTCTATGAAAGGTATTTATGAATACCAAAATGCCCAGTGAAGAGCAAGGGAAAGTGAAGGCAACGATGAATAATCAAAGAGCAAGAATAAACATCTTACACATCCCAGATTCCCCAGGTTGCTGTCATGTCCTAGAGTACAAACAAATCAAAGCATTTTAACAATGCGCTTTCATAAAATACAATGCGTTTACTCATTAACTCAGGAATGTGAAAATGAAAGGCATCTTCTTACAACTGGGAAAGAGGACTAGAGGGCAGGTTTGCTATCTAATTCCCTTGTTTGAATTCAGTATTACTGTTTGCATTCTTTCTCTGGGCATAAGATGTTTATCATAAACTTTGTCTTTGAGGCCGTTAATTTGCTGGCTCTTGCTCCACATGTATATACTCATAACAGTCCCACTGGGGAAGCACTGTTTCAGATTCTACATCTTATGCATGACTTAGAGGTTTACACGTTCCACTGAATTATTTCCAAAGGAATAAGGCAATAAAATTTCTAATTTTGTCTTTAAAACACATAAGTAATCTATTTACAATGAGACCTCCTTGAATGAACAGGGTTGAAACCCTTTACAAGATCATGATCCTGAGCCCCTTCTGCCCTAGTCATGCAGTCCTAACTATAGCTCGTGGGCCTATCATGTGAAGACTCTGGGCCAAGTTAGACGAAACCAGAGAGATCTACAAAGAAACTGGCTGCCACTTTGGGGCTAAAGTATTGGTCTTCCTTCATCAAGCCCAGGGTCTGTTTTTTCTTTAGTTATTCACAAGCAGTTGCTTGTAAATTGTGCTGCAGTCTTGCATTAACCTCTACTATCAGTTTGCAGACTACGGGCCTGGGCTTCTGTCTCTGTTTCCTGATTTTCACTCCAGTTCCTGATGGCATTGGAAATTGAAGCTGGAGCCCAACTGAAGTACGTAGGACTCTGACACACGACTGAAGCCTCACTGGCATTTACTTTGGGGATTAGATTTGCTTTCTCTACCTCCTTTGTTGGTTTCTATTTTGTTCTAAGGCAAATGGACCACCTGCAGTCATAATGTTGATTTCACTTGACTAGGTGCATCCCCACTATTTAGAAGCTCTCCTTATTTTGCACCATCCATCAGATCAGATTCTCTCGTGTCTAAATGACAACCCAGATCAAAAGATAATTAATGCTGCTTGTAGATAAACTCATCCAGATTTATGTATGCTCGCAGAGATTAGTACTACATTTGGGTCTCTTAGTTTTGGCCCAGTGTGTGTCTACTTACTCTGCTCCTCACTGAGCAGCTGTAGGTGATTTATCACGCCCCACGGCACAGCCTCTTGTAGCCATGCTTCATTAAACATTAGAATTAGATATAAACACATGTATATGTATATATGTGTCTATGTGTGTGTATGTTTACACATATAAGTATGTATACACATATGCAGTCTGGGTCACTATTTTCTCATGAATTCATATGACAAATCCACTTTTAAGTCCTTTACTCATTCAATAAATATTATTTGAGCAACTGCATCATGCCAGGTACTGGAAAATAGAGGAAGAACTAAAGATTAAGGAGATATGGTCCAACACAAGAAGAAATAGAAAATCTGGATAATCTTATGTATCTTAAAATATTAAAACCATAGTTAAAAAAAAAAACAAACAAATCTTCCCACAAAGCAAACCTCAGGTCTAGAAGCTATACCAATGAGTTCTATCAAATATTTGGTAATTAATTGTGTTAATTCTATACAAATTCTTCCAGTGAATACCAAAATTCTTCCACTGAATAGCAAAATGAAAACTTTTCCCCAGTTTATTTTATGAGAGGAGGATAACCCTGATGCCAAAACTTGAAAAGGATATTAAAAAAATGACAGATCAGGGGCTTCCCTGGTGGCGCAGTGGTTGAGAATCTGCCTGCCAACGCAGGGGACACGGGTTCGAGCCCTGGTCTGGGAGGATCCCACATGCCGCGGAGCAACTGGGCCCGTGAGCCACAACTATTGAGCCTGCGCGTCTGGAGCCTGTGCTCCGCAGTAAGAGAGGCCATGATAGTGAGAGGCCCGCGCACCGCAATGAAGAGTGGCCCCCGCTTGCCACAACTAGAAAAAGCCCTTGCACAGAAACGAAGACCCAACACAGCCAAAAATAAATAAATAAATAAATAAATTTTTTAAAAATGACAGATCAATCATGAATAGAGTTGCAAAATTCAAAAGCAAAATAGATTCAAATAAAATTAATCCGTATATAAAAAGGATAATACATCACAATAAAGTTGGGTTTATTCCAGAAAGAAAAGTTTGATTTAACATTAAAACTTAATATAAATCATCATATTAACAGACTAAAGAAGAAAAATTACACTATCATCTTGATTTATACAGAACATCATTTGATAAAATTTAGCATCCATTTATGGCAAAAATTCTTAGTAAAGTAGCAACAGAAGGATGTTTATTAATCTGATTTAAGGCATCTACAAAAAACCTACAGCAAAATGTATCCTTAATGGTGAGAAATATGAAGCTTTACCTCTGAAATCAGGAATGAGGCAAGAACACATCTTATCATTAATTTTATTTAACATTGTATTAGATGTCTTGGCTAGCACATTAAGGCAAGTAAAAAAAAAAATATATGAAGATAGAGAGGAAGCAATATTATTCATTGGTAATGTGGCTTTTTATTGTTGAATAAACAACAAAATCTACAGACTAAGTGTTCCAATTACTAAGTGGATTTAACAAGGTCACGAGATACAAGATCACAGTGCAAATGTAAATTGTATTTCATTATACTATCTAAAAACAATTAGAAAATGAAATTTTGAAAAACCATACCATTTACAATACCATCAAAAATTGTAAACTTAGGAATAAATCTAACAAAATATGTGCAAAAACCTCTACACAAAAAAATGATAAAACATTCTTGAGAGAAATTAAGAAAAGTTTAATAAATGGAGAGAGAGACATATCATGTTCATAGTCTTCAAAAAGAAGAATGCATATTTTAAGATATACATTCTTTCTAAACTGATCTAGAGATCTGATAGAATCCCAGATCCTTGAGTGAGTGTGTGTGTGTGTGTGTGTGTGTGTGTGTGTGTGTGTGTGGAAGTATATGGAAAATAGCAAGCTGATTTTAAGTAGTGTTTTGCATCTGGAAATGCAAAGGATTGGAAATGGCTCAGATCAACTTGAAGAAGAGCGAAATTGGAGAACTTATACTTCCAGGTATTAAGAATTTTATAAAGCCACAGTAATTAAGGCAGTGTTAGCAGACATCAAGATTTTTTATAAAGCTACAAAAATTAAGACAGTCTGTAAATATAGATAAACAGGAAAAAACAGTAATACAAAAAATGAAGTGTTCAAAAGCAGACCCACACATATACTGACACATGTCAGAGCAGTGGCAAAGGGCAGTCTTTCTCTGAATGCTGCTGTGTCTTTTGATAGCCTTCTGGGAAAAGGTGAACATCTACCTCTATCTCACTCCATATACAAAAATCAATTGTTGGTGGACGGTGACCTAATTTTGAAATAATAGAGAAGATAATGTACAAGAATGTCTTTATAATATTGAGGAAGAGAAAGTTGCCCTTATGCAGGAGACACACACGCACGTGTGCGCGCGCACACACACACACACACACACACACACAAACATCATTAATGGTAAAGGAAAAGACGGATGAATGGAATAAAATTAGCAATTTCTGGTCATCAAAATATACCATTAGAAATGTCAAAATACAAGCCACAAAATGGGAGAAGATACTTGAAAAACATAAAGTTTAAGAGCATTTGCAGCACAAATTAATAAATGACTCCTGCTTATCAATTAGCATATAGACAGATAATTGGATAGAATATCAGGCAAGAATGCTAAAGAGGCATTCACCAATGAGGATAACCAAATCACCAAACAGCAACAGACACATGCAAAGGTGCTCAACCTCATTAGTCATCAAAGAAATACAAATTGCAACGAAATACCACTTGCTCTCCAGAATGACTAATATGAAAAGACTGATAAAAAAATGTTGGCGAAGAGACAGAACAACCGAAACTCTCATATACACTGCTGGTGAGAATGTAAATTGGTATAATTATTTTGGAAAACCCTTCAGCAGTCTGCTAAAGATATATCAGTGTGTGTGTGTGTGTGTGTGTGTGTGTGTGTGTGTGTGTGTGCATTTTAAGATCCAGAAATAACACTCCCTAGTTTATGTCCAAAAGAAATACATGCATACATGCATCTGAAAACATGTACAAGGATGTCATAGCAGTTATTATTTTTAATTTCAAGTGATTGAATAACAGAATATATTAAATAGATTGTGGTGTAGTCATACAATAGAATACTACAGAGGAATGAAAAATATGATTTACTGCTACATGCAGTATTATAGATGAATTCACAGGCATAATTTTGAGTAAAAGAAGCCAAACACAGAAGAGCGTATGCTAGATGATTGTGTTTATGTAAAGGGAAAAACCAGGAAAAACTAAGTGGGAATAGTAGTAAGAGTGCCATCTGGGATGCAGATAATGTTCTATTGCAATTGCTCTGTGAAAAGACATTTTCATATTTAATATCTGTGCACTTATTTGAATGTACATTATGCTGTAATTACCTGTTATTAAAACATTAAAATATGGTCCCTGCAGCTAAGATCCTTGCGAACTTAATGTGGGGACTAAAGATTCACAAATAATACATGATCTTTCTCTTGCTCATTTATCCACCTTCATTCTAGTAATATTTTCCTGTGGGTCACTAATGCCAAAATCTGTAGCTGTAGCCCTGACACTGCTACCCTGCTGTCAACCAGACTTGATGCAATGTGATCCCTTGAGCACTTCCTCATCTCATCCCACAATTCTGTTCTTTCTAAAATCACTGAGTCCATTTTCTCCTCCCGTGTCTGACAATTCTGCTTGACACCCTCCTGCCTTTTCCTGGACAATTGTAGTGACCACCTAATTGACCTTCACAAAGGCATTTTATACGTATTGTAAATATAATTCCTTCAAGACTATAAATATGATGATGCCATTCTTTGGTTCAAAAATGTCAACATTCTTCAATTGCTTACTGATTGAAACCAAGGCCTCTGAACCACATGGTGTTACTATCTATTTTTGTTTCCTTTGTTCATAATATTTCCTCTGCCAAGAATGTCTTTCTTACCAACTGCAGAGACCTAAGTTAAAATGTTCTACAATGTCCAATTCAAATGCCACCTCTTCCATGAAATTTGTTCCTTAATTCCTTCCTGATTCAACTTCTCCCTCCTTTCCAAGATCATCACTTTACTTCTATAGCTCTGGTGTGCATCTATCAATTTTCGCCTTACATAAAGGGCCGAATTTGCATAAAAATACTAAATGCATAATTGGAAAGCATGAGTTTGAATGCTACCTTTGTCACTTACTAGCTGTGTGATTTGGGGCAAGTCATTTAACTTGAGCCTCCAAGTCTTTTTTTGTCAAGATGTGAGAGATGCATAAGACTTTCCAAGACCCATCACAATATAACCCTTATCATCAAATAAAAGCCTTTCACATCTCTAGGGAGTCTTGGGAGTCAAATAAAAGACACTTTGTTAGGCGACCTCTAGGGTCTCTCCAAGTTTCATGAACCTCTCCATGTTTTACAGATACTTGTGTACATTTTCCTACCCTCTGCAGCGCTGCAAGCTCCTAGAAGATGGTGTTTGTGATTTACTCATTTTTACTCCCTTAGCCCAAGTATAGTACCTTATATACTATACATGCTCAAGAAATATTTGAGTAAATCATGAAAAAGAACCATATATTGACAGGATGGTATCTTACATAGAGAGTTAGGTAACTAAGGAATTTGATTTGGAATGGTCAAAGATGCTATAATCAATGATAACATCACAATCTAAACCTAAGTGTCATGTCTCAGAGTCCGAGATGATAATAACTTGATAGTTCATCCAATCACAGATAAAATAGTGAAAGGAACTCTAGTGTTCATCTAATTCAAGCATGTCATTTTATACATGAGTTCCCTCAAGTGCTGAAATGCTTTTCCCACTTAATGTAACAAGAAAGCTACAGCTAGAAGCAAGGTTTTCTCTCTTCTCTAGAGATTTCTTCAGCGTTTCACATTGCTTTCCTCTGGAAGTTCTGTTGTTAGGCAACTGTGAGCTCTTTCAGCCACTTAAGTTTTAAGTGCATTTTATAAAATCTCTCTGCTTGACAGATCTGAATGATGGTGGAGTTTAGTAGGGAAAAAGAAAGAGCCTGGAAATGGCCAGTTTGTGAGCTTATGGCAGCTAAACCCAATCCATTTCCCCAACTGGAAAGTGGGACTGTCCTGCCTGTTGGGAATAATGAGCAGGGTAATGGCATTACAACATCAAGCACTCAGCATCCACACATGCCCTGGGAAAGCTGACTGAAGCACTCACATCTCTTTCAAGGGCAGTGAATATTAATCTCAGTATGTCCTTCTAGAATACAGATTTTATGTAAAATTACATTTTTAAATTATTTTCTTTAAGAGGATTTTCACTTGGGATGTTCTGTATTTAATCTGATTTTTATAGCAACTCAAAGCAGTACAGAGACCTTTCTCTCTCACCTGATTATTTTCAACTTTCCCTGGAAAATTGCCCTGGGATCCCTTCTGGCCCACTGCTGAACTCTGGTTCTCTTAGTTTCCTTGGCTGCTTGACCAAGGCAGCAAGGGGAAATTGAAGCTGATTCTATAACTGGATTCAGCACTGCTGCTCTTATTTGTCTGCAATGCACCACAAAAATCTCTTCCAAGCAGAGCTAGCCTTAATTCTGGTAATGTTTTCATTCCTGTATTTTTTTAATGTATAATATACTTCCATTTTGACATGTGGGCCACGTATTTAAGAGGATGCAGTCTGTTGTTCTTCAGAGCCTTGGAAATGATGAACAGATTGTATCCAATTACTACTCTCCTGACAACTCTTTTGCCCAAGAGGCAAACTCTGGACATACGTACTTTTAACAAAAACTGATAATTGTGGGTTTTTTAAAGATCTTAATCTAACCCTGCCAATGATTAGTCACCTATTAAGTTACAGGTGATAAAAGAGCTAAGGCTATTTTTATACTTAAAAGTATTTGAAAGTGTCCAAGTGACATATACATTTTATTGAATAAATTCTTGAATCATTTGTAATAAAACATGTTAGAATTACAACTTATAATCATTTAGTTTTATGTAGCACTTTTCAGAATATAAAGTATTTTATTTTTGAAGTTCATAATGACCCTGGGAGGTAGACAGCTCTGTAAAGGTAAGCATCAGCTGCAGTTTATACAGATGAGAGAACTGAGACTCGGAGAGGTAACGTGACTTGCCCAAAAGCATTCCATGGAAATGCTGGGACCTGAAACCAAGACTTATAACTTCAAATCCACTACTGTACTAATAATGCTTCTCTTTGTCAAGAGTCAGTAAACTATACTTATTGAGCTGTTTATCTCATCCTCTGCTTGTTAGAAAGCAGTGATAATTCTAATTATCTAATACTAATACTAAAAGTAGCTAATACTTTTGGAAGCCTGTCACATAGGCCCTATGATTATCCTCTTTTTACTGATGAGAAAACTCAGGCAAAGACAAGTGAAGTAACTTGCCAAATTTCACATACTTAAGAGGGAAAGTGAAGATTCAGACCTAGGCCAGTTGGTGACTCCTAAACACCCCTGGTTTGATGTAACACGTATAAGGCAGCTAGCTAGAAATAAGGGGCAGTGAGGACTATGCAAGCTCACGGGTTCATTTGGGGACCCTTCCTGCCACCCCAAGGTCATTATGCTAGTATTAAATCCCTGAAAGCTTCAAGCAAATACGGTGCTAGGTTTATGAAGGAAGAGGCATTGTAAGCTATCAAGACTATGCAGCTAAAGAATATTAAATTCAAGCACTGGAGGTCTGAGAACACAGCTGAAGATGGGGGTAGAGTAGAGGAATGGCCCTTCCACCAAGTGTTGATTGGGACACTTGTGTATTTTAGAGCACAATCCTGCTCTAAAATATTCCTACATCTTTTTTTTTCCCAGTGACATAGTTTGAATAAAACATGGTAGTTAGGATGATCATACATCCCAGTTTGCCCAGGTCATTTCTGTTTTATGCCTTTTGTTTCAGAGAAACTATTAACAGTACGCCTTTCACTCTCAAAAGCTTCCCAATTTGGGTAGTACATTATGTGGTAAGAAACCTGTAGTTTCTGAGCTACCAAAGACTTTGAATTAGTGGAAAAACCTACATTTTGTTATAAAATTGACAAGTGTGGTTTCTAGTTACTAGCTGTTTTAGTTTGATGAAATTAAGGATGTTATTTCAGTCTCATATCTTTCATTTGCAAAATAGGGATACCAATATAAATCATGAGGATTAAGTAATGGAAAATCACTGGCTGCCAGTAGAAGTTTGTTCCCATTCTTCACTTCTGGTGTCTTATTCATATTTAACACTTAACTGCATACTGACCATTATATCTTCCCATATATGCTTCTTCTCTTCCAAATTAGAGAAGTTCCTCAGTAGATATAATAAGATGTTAAAACATTGAATGTCCCAAGCATTCAATACGTGTCTGTGTACATTCTCTTTGTGTAATAAATGTTTGTTGATAGTGGATTTGTCTATTAATTGATCTTACTGAAATATTTAAACATCAATAAGATACAATAGTATCATGGAATCGATATTGATACCAGAAAGTCATTCATTTAATAGAAGAGAAAACTGACACCCAAAGAAGAACAAATTTTACCCTCTTGGGCATAAGCAAAACAATTTTGACAGTTATAACACTTCTTTCATCTTACTAGGGTATCCCTTAGCAAGCAACAGTAAAAATATTTTACAAGAGTGGGATGCATTGAAGTCTTTTCCCATGTATTATCTCTTTTTGATCCCCAACTCAACACTCATTATTTCCATTTTGCACATGAGAAAACAGTACATACCTCGTTAAGGAAGTATAAAGTATAGCATGGTCTTAAAATGAATCAGGCTCTCTGTTAGAGATAAGTTCCTTAAAGAAACATTGCATTGTATCTTAAGGCACTGACATGGTTTAACTACAGAGAAAGTCAGTTCCAAATCAAAGTTTGCATAAATATATATTTGCAGAGATCTTAATAAGCCGATATGCATAGAATTCTGGGACTTTTGACTGTAGGGCTGGGAGGGAGAGTAAGACACAGTGGCTAGCTTGAGACAAAATGCCAAAGTCTTACTAGAAGGAGCTGACCTTGCAACTGAGGTCCACTGAAGAGGTAATCAGGCAGCTCCAAGCATAGTGAAATAGTGAAACAAGACTCAATTATGAGTATCTAAGTGATCAGTGTTGAGGAATAGAATCAGGTAGGGAGGACATAGTATGGGGAAATCAAAAGGGAGAGGGGCAGGACTCTTGGAAATCAGGTAAACTGTTGTTGTGGTTCTAGGAAATTTCCTCATTGAGCAGAATTCAAGATTGAGCCCCTAGAGGAGACAGGAATTCTGCTTCTCTTATTAGCACTCATTACATTTTATAGTAAGGTCTTGTTAAATACCTATCTCCTCAATAGACTGTAAACTCTGTGAAGGTAGGGGAAATCTCACCTTGTTCCTGCTGTAATCCAGTACCTAGCTGGCACATTGTAATTATTCAATAAATATTTGTAGCAAAAATACATGAATTGAAAAGCTACATAGAACAAGAGAATCTTAATTATGGAGACTAGATAGAATAGAATTTAAAAAAAAAAAACCACACTTCAGCTAGAAACTAACAATTCAGGGAGAGAAAACTCTAACATGGAAATCAAGTTGGGGTCCTAGGGGCCAGCCTGAAATTCTGGTAGTGGTGTGCACTTACCTCCACATACAAAGTCCAAGGTCAACTTGGCAGAAAAAGAGACTCCATGGGACAACTGAAATTCAGACTGAAGTATATGACTTAATCCCAAATCTAACCAGAGAGGAGCAACTGCCATTGACAACCTCTCTTCTTATTAGGGCTGGCTAAGAGAACACAAGGCTGGCTGCCAATGGATCAAGCACTGGAGAGTCACAAAGGCATTAGGGTATTTGTCCTTGCATTAGGTCATTTAAAATAGACATTTCTGGCAGACTCTGTAAAGTCTACATATTGGCTTCATTGTTTATTGCAATTTGATGGAAAGCTGGGTATTGATTTTTTAAATAAAAGCAAGAAATACTTGGAAAGATTTTGATCATTTCCATTAACTTTATTAGGACTATAACAAATCATCTCACTCAAGATTAGAGCATTTGTGTAGAGAAGACAGAGTCCTGCATTAAATTTGTTTTGTCCCATGCTCTGCCTCTCACTAGGCAAGCATAGTATGTTACCTAAAAGTACTTCTAAAGATGTTTCTGGGGCTTCCCTGGCGGCGCAGTGGTTGAGAATCTGCCTGCCAATGCAGGGGACACGGGTTCGAGCCCTGGTCTGGGAAGATCCCACATGCCGCGGAGCAACTAGGCCCGTGAGCCACACAACTACTGAGCTTGCGCGTCTGGAGCCTGTGCTCCGCAACGGGAGAGGCCGCGACAGTGAGAGGCCCGCGCACCGCGGTGAAGAGTGGCCCCCCTTGCTGCAACTAGGGAAAGCCCTCGCACAGAAACGAAGACCCAACACAGCCATAAATAAATAAATAAATTTTAAAGATGTTTCTGTTTCTAACTTGTTATTTTGTTTTAATGTAAATAATTCTACTTAGAAAAGACCATTTGATTATTTGTTCTGAGGTGAATTAAAGACTTCAGGAAATATCTAAACTATTCAATATGCATTTGGATCTGTTAACAACATTTTCTTCATTTCCCATTTGAACATCTTTTTCTATAAATAGTAAAATGTAGCATTTAAGGATAATTCAGGCTCAGCTATGAGTTGCGTTGGGATAAGTGCAGTATGAGGTGAAGCTGAGACATGGTCAGATCAAGACCAATGGTACTAACTCTGGTATACTTAACTCTGCATCCTAGAACTTAGGGAAGGGTCTGAAGTGGAGTTTACATGCTCAGAAACTGGATGAAAGAATGAATGAAAAAATGAAAGAGTAAATGAACTAACTAATCTTGAAGGATATGTATGCAAATTAGCTGCCCAGCGGTCCAAAATAAGGCCCAAAGAGAGCAAGACAAATAGGTTACTATTAGCCATGATGACATGGAATCAGGTCAAGCCCACGGTTCACAAGAGTCCCCATACTTTGAGAGGGTAGCACAGCTCATTCTTGAGGAAAGGCAGGTACCAGCAACAATAGCTAGGTTAAAGGTTAAGGCTAATTTTATCATGGAACTGCAATAGTTGAACAGGAAGACAAGACATAGCCATTTAGAACAAAGAGGTACACCTAAGAGGTAAAGCTGAAGGCTGTATCCCTGTGACATTCAGAGGTTCAAGGTTCATCAGAGGTGAAACAGATAAATGACAAGAAAATTAATTCAATATCCATTAATTCAGAAGTTGGAGGCTGTCAATATACTTCTTTCTGTCTTGATGAGGATTGGTTAGAGACTTAGAGCGTAGTTAAGCCACGAGTAAAATGTTTCAGCATCTCATGACAGAGCAGGAATGGGTAAAGTAGGAGGTCATACCAGAAAATTCCTGCTAAGAGCAAAATTTTCTTAGTTATCATCCAGAATGAATAAGTTTCACCCAGAGTAAAGGGGAGATGGTAAAGAAGATGGCAAGGTGGAAGGATCTATGCAACTTCTTGAAATCCCTATAACTATTTGTGAACTAGGTTCCATTTCTCCTAGTTTTACAGACAAGGAATCTGAAGCTCATATAATTTAAAGAGCTTATCTGAAATTATAATACAGAAAGTGATAGAGCTAGGGGTCAAATCTATATCTTTTCCAAAATCGTTATACCTTCAGCCATCTTAAAACTCAGAGGAACTAAGTCTGTGACCTGTAAAAGAGACAAAAGACTCAGGTCTTCTCTTCTGGAGTGAACTTTCTTAATCCTATTAGCTATTAAGAATTATGGTCATTTTCAGGTACTTACTCCCAAGTTCTGACTCAGACCATCACAATATTAACCAGTCTTCAAATGTTTATTGTGCTAGGTTCTGAGTGGGACATAAAAAATTGTAACTCCTACATCTTGACCTCATAGAATTTACAATCTAATTGACAACAGGAGATAAAAATGGTTAGATAACAATGTGCTAGGTCACAATACTAGTATAGAACTGTCATGAAACAGGACAGAAGCACTATGTGAGGGGTCAAGATATGGGGTAAGAATAGTTAGAACTGCTTTAAATAGAAGAAATGGGATTTTACTTTTGCCTAAAGGATCAGTGGGATTAGGAAGAGAGATGATGGGAAAGGCTTTCCTATAACAGAGAAGAGCAAGTATCTGCTCATGATAAACATGACATGAGCCTCTTACCCCTGGATCTCTTTAAAGCTGCTCCTACACCTTAGCTGCATTCAACATTCTTTTTCCACATACATAGATTTCTACGCCCCTCTCCAGCAACTAAACCAAGAGTAATCCCCAACTTGCCAAAGATAAATGTATAAGAAAGTATAATCCATGGAAAATATTGGATATTTTGGAAGCCACGGGGTTTGATACACATAGAAGACCATCCGTTTGTGATTCTCTTTGCTCTTTTTTTTCTAGCGTGCAAATAGAGATATTATGATTCAGCAAAAAAGGAAATTAAGGTTCCTTTTTTAAAATCAAATTGACCATTAGCATTGTGATATGTTTTTAATGGAGATAAGTGGCATTTGCTTCTTTAACCATATGTTATATCACACAGAATGTCTTTAGTATCAAGAGTTAGCTCCAACACTGCATCATGTAGGATTTATAAACACAAGGGTTAAAGTATTAGAAACTATCTTTAAGCAACTTGGAAAGTGAACAGCCAATGAAACACTCTTTGGATGAGGTAATGCTGTTTGCTTGTACTTCATTGGTTGAGTCTAAAATTCCTGTTTCCAGGAGTTGAAGGATAAGTTTCTCTGCAACCAGAAAGAACTGGAGAGTCTCCAATTGCTTATATAAGATATTTTATGATCACTCAATAAAAGCAAGTCCCTCCTCAACTTGCCAATAGCTTCCTGTGAATTATTTCCCAACAACACTTGCACATAAAGTCAACTGCAGGGATTTTTGCTGGGTCCAAAAGAAAACCTACATAAGATATTGAGAAATGCAGTTAAATGCTCATTGATTATATTTGTGTGCTATGGTGCAAAGAATACTGCAACCTTCCTCTCACCTTTGCAACCTTGTGCTGCTACTTACTACATCTAGAATGTAGTTTCTTCTATTCTTTTCTTTTTTGGGGAGGGGAACTTTGGATTTCTTAGCTCACAATGGTAATAACTGTGCTAGTCCAGCCTACTTCATAGAATTTTTGCATGCAAGGACATCTAATTAAATACTGTATGTGCAAGAGTTCTAAAAGACATAAATGTCTACCTCAACTTCCAGACTTGCCTATCATTTTAAGGAAGACAATATTGATGATTTCTCATTCTTGAGGCAATATTAGCACCCTTTATAAGCAAGCACAGAAAGCCTCTTGGCTAGAAGTGGTACTTTCATATGTTGAAGAATCCCCGGAGCTGAGAAAGCTGTCTGCGCTTTAATGCTAGAGAGAAAGATGCAGGCTTTCTTTGGACAGAGTTCTATCCAAGCTGCTTTGAGGCTTAATTATCTAATTAGAAACCACTTTTACCTTTGTGAAATACAGAAAAGTTGTCTGGGACACTGGGACACTGAACTTCCATCTTCAAATCCACTAGGGTTTGAGGCAAGTAGCCCACCTTCATGTTACAATGTCTAACCATCTAGGTGCACGACCCACTGCATAGGTACATCTACAGCTTTAAGTCTCTTGCTATCTTGGCAAGAAAAAATGCAACAGATTCCTTTTTGAAGAGACAGTGCTGGTTATAGATTTTTAACACATTCAAAAGCAAACTCCTGATATCCTTACTACCCAACTCCCACCTTCCAAAATCACCACTCCTCCTATCTTAGTAAGTGGTAATCTTTCTTAGTCTTCATGTTGTTAAGACAAAACACCATGGAAGCATTCTTCTTTCCTTTTTTTTCCCCTTCATCCAACTGTGAATCTATCAGCAAATCCTGCAGGCCTATCTTCAAAATATATCCACAATCCAGCCCAGTGTTTGACTACACTGCCGGTCAAAATTGCTGTCATTTTTCCTCTGGATTATTGCAGTCACCTCCTCTTTTCTTTGCTTATGGCTTTGTCCTCATAAAGTCTATTGTTCACACAACTATTTGAGTGATTGTTTTTAAAAAGAAGACAGCTATGTCACTCCTCTCCTCCAAACCCTCCAATGGTCCCATCTTACTCAAAAATAAAAGGCAGAGGCTTTGCAATGATCTGGCCCTACCACCTCCTGTCTGCCTCCTCTCTCTCATCACTGACCCCTTCAGCTCCTTGAATAATTCAACCCTTCCACCTCACTTTTGCACGGGGTATTTGTACAGGGTTTGTACAGGATGATCTCTCTCTCTCTCTCCAGATTTTTCCTCTATTCCTTTTCAGAGGTCTTTTTCAGACCACTCCATATAAAATAACATCTTCTCCATAAACCCTATCTTTTTTACATTGCTATGTTTTTTTACATTGCTATATTTTTCTCCATGTTTCTTATCACCATCTGGTAGACTTTATATTTTCTTGTTTATTGCCATTCTCTTGCACTACAAAATAAACTCCATGAGGACAAGAGCTTGGTCTGGAATTTTCTCCCATATTCTCCCATATTCAGCCACTAGCAGTAAGTGCTAAAAAAATATTTAACAAAGTACTCGGCAAAGGTACTGTTTAATATGTGATTTGAGGTAGGCATGAAATATTTTAATATTTAAGAAACACTGAAGTGCAACTATGAAGTATTAAGATTGTTCCTAAAAATATTGCAATTTATATGTTCCTGGAAGAGACTTCCAGCATTTAATCAGTGTCAATACCATTGGAATAGTGTACAGCTGCTTAAGGATATTATACTGATTTGGCAAATATGGAAAAGTAGCATACAACGAATGCTTAGAATTCCTTAGACACTGGGTAATTTTCTTTTGTTAGCATTTTTATCTCATTTAGAGAATTTCAGTGGTCGATAATTATTTAGATGTACATATTCTTTTGCATTCTTTATAAAACCAGTCTTTCATATGTTTAAGTGTGAACATATGTTCACATATGCTGAGATATTAAAAATGGTATTATCCTGGATATAGAGAGACAAATTCTGACATACAAGTAAGTTACTCTCTAGACAAGAATTAACCATCATGTAGGTTGGGAAGAACATATTTAATCAGTTCTGTAGACTTTAGAAAAGGGTCTGGAAGAATCAGCATACCTCTCAGAGATCCTCATTTATGTGCAGAGCATAGCAATCTCATAGGGAACAACATGGCATATGTTAAAGAAAAATTTATTCTGACCCTAGTTAAAATGTTAAGGAAGATTTTATTCAGGACTATTGCAATAGATTTCAAGACTATCCCAATAGAGGAAATAGATAAGGCTCAATCCTGAATACAAAAAGACAGCTGGGGATTTATAGCCAAAGAGCAGACCTAGGGGTCAGTGGGTAGAAAATTGCTAAGAGAAGACATAAAGGGTAGGGAGATTTTAGCTAAACTTAGCAGGATTCTTGCTAAAACTAACTAGGCAGACCAAAGTCAGGACCCAAGGACAATGCCTAGTCGCAAAAAGAGCTCAGAGGAGCCTGACTAAAGTTTGGGGAGAGAGTCTTTGTCACATAAAAGGTTTTCTCAAGAGCCCATTTGAAGTCCCTTTGCCTCCAAATATCAATAATTAAGTAAGAATCAACCATTGTTTAATTCAACAGTATTCATCCACTGAGCTTGCTCTAGACACTGTGCTAAATAAGGAGTGAATAAATTTGAATATGATGCAATCCTGACCTGGGAGCTGCCACTCTAGTGGGGAAATCAAGGTGTTAAGTTAATAATTACAATGTAATAGAGCACATGCTTTATTAAAGGGGTAAAGCATTCCTGCTATGGAAACACAGGGGTGGGAAGGGAATTAATGCTAAGTAAGAGAGAAAAGAACACGGATCAAGAAAGTCTTCTCAGAAGAAGATTCTTTTGGATTAGATCCAGAAGGAAGTGGAGGCACTGACCAGTTAGAAAAAAAAGATTGGCTTTTCAAGGCAAAAGCAACAACACTTATACAGGTACATACAGAAACATACGATATCAAAAGTAACAGCTCAAAAAAAAAAAAAAAAAAAGTAACAGCTCACTGATAAATGGAGGAAGAGGCTAGAAGCAGCATTGGGAGGCCGGAGAGAAACAGAAATAGATAAGGCTGGTAGTCACCTGGAGCCAGACTGTGAAAGACATTGTCCTTGAATACTTCATGGACTTGGGCTTGACCTTTGATGATGGGAGGGGAGAGACAGTCAAATTTGTAATTTAGAAAGATTTCTCTGGCACGAGTGGAAGAGGATAGATTGGAATAGGAACAGGCCAAATAGAAGTCAACTAACTTAGTAGTTCAGATCCTAGGAGAGAAAATACTGAAGATCTCGAGGAGAGATAATGGGTCTGGAAAGGAAACTACAGATTTTAGAGACGACAGATTTCTATTAGTAATCTAATATAAAGTATAAGGAAAAGTTAGAACTTAATAATGGCTCCCAGATTTCTGGGTTGGGTGTTTGTGAAGATAGTGGTGGTATTAACAAAAGTAAGGAGTACAAAAAGCAAGAGCAAGTTGTCTGTGGGATATAGAGAGATTTGCTTTGAAAACGTTCAATTTAAGGTGCTTGAGAGTCCAAATCTAGATGTCCAGTATGCAGATCTGTGTGTGGGTTTGCAGCACAGGAGGAGGTGGAAGTTGAGAAAGGAATTTGCAAATCACTGTAATAGAAACGGAAGTTTGAAACACTGGAGAAGGAAAGGGGATACAGGAAGAACACCAGGTAAGGAGGCAAGTGGAAAATGGAACCATGATGCACTAATGCTTAAGAGAAAGCCTGGTGTGTCCAATAAAAAAAGCATGTTTTATGTTATATAAACTCAACTGTTCTTAAAGAAGGCGTATTATATTAATGAGAAAAGCCTTGTTTTGAGAGCACACTGATAGGTTTGGGTAAGCAAATTTCGGCTATGCAAGTTTGCTGAATTACTCTGCACGTTAAAAAGAAAAGAACTGAAATTCTTTAGAGAAAAATTGGGGAAAAGAGAACAAAAAAAGAAAGGCAGGATGCTTAGCGAGATCAGAGGGATACACCTTGGCAGGAACTTTAGGAAAAAAATATGCTGTAAAGAGATTGAAGTTCTATGTTCAGCTTTAAGTTCTCGTCCCCAAATGAAAACTTCAGTAAGTCCGCAGTCCACTGATGTCTTTATGCCTGTGGATTCACTGGCAGGGGGTATGGGGGGTGGTAGTCAGTTCTCAAAGATCTATTGATTTCCACTTTTGCCTACTTAGTACAATTAAAAGACGATACATAAAATAGAGGAGGCCATGAGAGACTAGGCCTTCAGAACTGACCAAAAAATATTGCATGGAGGGTTCCCCGTTTCTCACAGGGACAGGAATGTTCCAGTTGACCTTTGTGTTACATAGTATAGACATATATAAATGATACATATGAATAAAATATACACTGGATTCAGCTGGCCAGCTATGTAATCTTTGCCAAGTTGCCAATATTTACCCATATATCAACTCTCTTATACATGTTCCCATACTCACATATCAAATTCAAATTCAAAATGATACTCTCATTGAGATGCTTAGCATGAACCATCATATTTGTCTATATATTTCACCACCTTACTACATTCATTACTATGTATACATGCAAAATGTTGCTTCATTGTACATCCCAAAATAATACAGAAAGAATATATATATATATATACATATACATATATATATATATATATATATATATATATATATATATATATATATATACACACACTCTTCTTAAAGCTACATATCAATCTCTGATTTTAGAAAATGACAATTTTAATTTTATGAGAGTTTTGTGATTAGGCAAATCATGCAAAACAGAAAAAAGAAGCTTAAAAACATTTCCAGGATACCAAAAACTTAATCAGAAAGGCTTTTCTATACAGGTCAACACAGCAAAGCAAACCTTAAATGTATTCTTCAGACAGACTCCTGTCAAGTTTTCATGCTGCCCTATGAGTCCCAGAGGACACCCTTATTCATGCTGCAGATACTGCAGAGATGTGGGTGTGGTTTCTAATACAGAAGCTGACTGTCTATGAATATTCATAGACACACTCTAGCTAAAACCCTCTGATGGTTTTC
Source organism: Balaenoptera musculus (assembly GCF_009873245.2). Lineage (NCBI taxonomy): Eukaryota > Metazoa > Chordata > Mammalia > Artiodactyla > Balaenopteridae > Balaenoptera > Balaenoptera musculus. Next base: position 13,879,151 of record NC_045790.1, on the reverse strand, counting down.
TGGGAACAGTTAAAATAGAAACAGTAAATTTTCTACAGCTAACCAGATACAGTTAGTTAAGGAAGGATGCTGAGTTCTTGGGAAATGAAAGTATAGCACCCCACTCCAAAGAGCAAATCTCCTCTGAATCAGCCTCCCCTGAGTTATGGGGGGCATGTGACTTGAAATGAATTGGTAAGAAACAAGAAGCACAATTCAGACAGCTACAAAGCAATAGTATCCCATTCTTTCTTAAGATGGTGTCTATAATTGGATATTTCTGGATCCCCAGGAAGGGTTTCAAAATTCAGATAGCCTCAAACTTATTTATTTTGGCAAAATAGTGCACCTAAAGGTATCATTTTTCCCCTAATCATGAGCTGATCTTTGTACAAATTGGGAAAGATACAAAGCTGTACAAAGAAAGCCCAAATGCTTTTAATCCCCTGCACAAAATTAAAATTATGAACACCGTTAACACAATAGACTATTATTTATTTATCATATATAAATTCCTTTATGCAAATTTTTAACCTGTCTACTTATCTATCTAATCTACCTGTATACACATATACACAATCTTTTCTAAGACTTTTTGAAGAGCAGTGTTAAGTTCACAGCAAAATTGAAGGGAAGGTACAGAGAGTTCCCACATACACCCTGCCTCCACACATGCATAGTCTCCCCCACTATCAACATCCCCACCAGAGTGGTACATTTGTTTAAACTGATGAACCTATGGTGACATATCATAATCATCCAAAGTCCATAGCTTACATTGGAGTTCACTCTTTGGTGTTGTACATTTTATGGGTTTGGTCAACTGCATAATAGCATGTATCCTTCATTACAGTATCATACAGAATATTTTCACTGGCCTAAGAATCCTCTGTGCTTCACCTATTCATCTCTCCACACTCACAACCCCTGGCAACCACTGATCCTTTTACCATACACATAGTTTTGCCTTGTCCAGAATGTCATGTAGTTGGAATCATACAGTATGAAGCCTTTTCAGATTGGCTTCTTTCACTCAGTAATATGCGTTTAAGTTTCTTCCATGTCATTTCATGCTTGATAACTCATTACCTTTTAGTACTGAGTAATATTCCATTGTCTGGATGTACCCCTATACATTTATCTATTTATCTACTGAAGAACATCTTGGGTGCTTCCAAATTTTAGCAATGATGAATAAAGCTGCTATAAACATCTGTCTGTGTGCAGGTTCTTGCATAAACATAAGTTTCAACTCTGGGCAGATACCAAGGAGTGCAGTTGCTGAATCCTACGCTAAGAGGATATTTAGTTTTGTAAACAAACAAACAAAAAACCCACCAAACTGTTTTCCAAAGTGGCTGTGACATTTTACATTCCCACTAGCAATGAATGAGAGTTCCCACCACTTCACATTCCTCACCAGCATTAGGGATGGTCAGTGTTCCAGACTTTGGCCATCCTGATAGATGGGTAATGGTATTTTTTTTTAATTTGCATTTCTCTCATGAGATATGATGTGGAGTATCTTTTCATATGCTTATTTTCCATCTGTACCTCTTCTTTTGTGAAGTGTCTGTTTAGATCTTTGGCCCATTTTTAATTGGGTTGTTTGTTTTCTTATTGTTGACTTTTAGGAGTCTTTGTATATTTTTGGATAACAGTCTTTTATCAGATATGTCTTTTGCAAATATCAATATTTTCTCCTAGTCTGTGTCTTGTCTTATTATTCTCTTGACTTTGTCTTTTCCATAGCAGAAGTTTTTATTTTAATCAAGTTCAGCTTATCAATTATTTCTTTCATGGGTTGTGCCTTTGTTGTTATATCTAAAAGTCATCATCATACTCAAGGTCATCTATATTTTGGCCTATGTTATCTTTTAGAAGTTTCATAGTTTTACATTTTACAGTTCGATTTGTTATCCATTTTAAATTAATTTTTTTGTACTCATAACCTTCTTTATTACATGTGCTTCTTTCAAGTACTTCTCTAAATGCATTACAGAATGACTATCACATCTATTCCCTGAAATAACATTATTTTGAGTTAATTTTTATGAAGAGTATAAGTTCTATACCTAGATTTCATTCTTTTGCAGGTGGATGTCCAGTTTTTTCAGTACCATTTGTTGAACAGATTATCTTTGTTCTGTCGTATTGCCTTTGCTCCTTTGTCAAATATCAGTTGACTATATTCATGTGGATCTATTTCTGGGCTCTCTATTCTCTTTCAATGATCTATTTGTCTATTCTTTTGCCAATACCACACTCTCTTGATTACTGTAGGTTTACAGTAAGTCTTGAATTCGGGCAGTGTCAGTGTCAGTCCTCCAACTTTGTTCTTCTCTTTCAATATTGTGTTGGCTATTCTGGCACAATATATTTAAATGTATATTTTATATATCTAAATAGATTAGTATCTTACTATATACTGTTGATATCTCTTTTCACATTATATGAAGGTCATTCTCCCAAATCTTTAGCAATGATCTCAAAATTCCACATTATGGATATACTATCATATATTTAAACAACCTTTAATCGTTAGATATTAAGTACTTTCCAATTTTTGCTATCATAAATAAGAATATAATAAATATTCTTGTATGTAAGTCTTTGTGGACCTCTTTGATGATTTCCTATGAATAAAGTTCTTGATTAGAATTAGCCAGGAGAAACTTCCCAAAATTTTGGAAAATTTATCAGAATTTTTACTCATAAATGAACATTTCTTCTTTCCCCACATATTCACCACCGTTAATAATAATGATGATTATGGTCATGGTCATGATAGCAAGAAACTTTAATCTGCATTCTTTGATTGCTCGGGAAGCCAAACATCCTTTATGATTATTTCCTCTCTCCCTCCCTCTTTCCTTCCTCTTCCTTTTCTTCCTCTCTTCTTTCCTTCTATTTCTTTTTCTATATTTTAGTAATGGTCGTATTATATCCTCTCTCTCTCTTTCTATCATTATCAGGTACAGTTTTTAGGAATATGTATTTTTTTGTTAAATGAATTGGAAAAATTTTTCATTTTTTTTCTTCTTCTCTCACATGATTTATTTGTCATGGACATTAAATCTTCTTGGAAGTTCAAAGTAAAAGTGGACCTGGAATTATCTGTTGGGACTATAGTATTTTTCAGATGTAATTTTTCTAACCAAAAAAAAAAAATCCCCTTTTGCCATATCCATGGTCAACTCATTTCTTCTATTTTTTAAGCCCATGGAAGTCATAAAATTTTATGAGACAACTGTACATTTCTCTTTCAAGACAGATGTGTCAGAGAGTTTTATATATTTGATTATTTATTAAAAACTCCTTTTGTTTCATTAGTTATATACTCTTTTTATACTCTTAACTTAACTTTGTGAAGTTTTTTCTATACCTCTTTTTAAAATGGATTACAAAAATTTTTATACTCCAGTTAATTAGTAAAGACCAGTACTTCATTTCTTGGGACGTTATCAATTCTTTAATCTATAAATGGTCTTCTTTTTCCCATTTAAGGCTTTTGTTGTGGAATTATTTATCTGTAAACTGATACTGTGTGTACTTTGCTTTAGTATTTTATAAATTATTCTTGGTCTAAAATATTCTCTTCATTTTACTGATGATAATACCATCTAACCTTATTTTGGAAGAGTATGTATTGGATAACAGGGCTGTTCTTTGTTTTTGTTATCCACTCTATAGGGATAATCAGAGTATCTTGATTGAATATTTTACCATAACTCATGTTTGGTCTTTCTTTTTCCATTTTGTCTTTTGTCTCTTTTGCTCTTTTAGCTAAGCTTTTTTTTTTTTTTAACATCTTTATTGGAGTATAATTGCTTTACAATGGTGTGTTAGTTTCTGCTTTATAACAAAGTGAATCAGCTATACATATACATATGTCCCCATATCTCTTCCATCTTGCATCTCACTCCCTCTCACCCTCACCATCCCACCCCTCCAGGCGGTCACAAAGCACTGAGCCGATCTCCCTGTGCCATGCGGCTGCCTCCCACCAGCTATCCATTCCACGTTTGGTAGTGTATATGTGTCCATGCCACTCTCTCACTTTGTCCCAGCCTACCCCTACCCCTCCCTGCATCCTCAAGTCCATTCTCTAGTAGGTCTGTGTCTTTATTCCCATCTTGCCCCTAGGCTCTTCATGACCTTTTTATTTTTTTTTTATTCCATATATATGTGTTAGCATATGGTATTTGTTTTTCTCTTTCTGCCTTACTTCACTCTGTATGACAGACTCTAGGTCCATCCACCTCACTACAAATAACTCAATTTCGTTCCTTTTTATGGCTGAGTAATATTCCATTGTATATATGTGCCACATCTTCTTTATCCACTCATCTGTCGATGGACACGTAGGTTGTTTCCATGTCCTGACTATTGTAAATAGAGCTGCAATGAACATTTTGGTACATGACTCTTTCTGAATTATGGTTTTCTCAGGGTAGATGCCCAGTAGTGGGATTGCTAGGTCATACGGTAGTTCTATTTTTAGTTTTTTAAGGAACCTCCACACTGTTCTCCATAGTGGCTGTATCAATTTACATTCCCACCAACAGTGCAAGACGGTTCCCTTTTCTCCACACCCTCTTCAGCATTTATTGTTTGTAGATTTTCTGATGATGGCCATTCTGACCGGTGTGAGATGATATCTCATTGTAGTTTTGATCTGTATTTCTCTAATGATTAATGATGTTGAGCATTCTTTCATGTGTTTGTTGGCAATCTGTATATCTTCTTTGGAGAAATGTCTATTTAGGTCTTCTGCCCATTTTTGGATTGGGTTGTTTGTTTTTTTAATATTGAGCTGCATGAGCTGCTTGCAAATTTTGGAGATTAATCCTTTGTCAGTTGCTTCATTTGCAAATATTTTCTCCCATTCTGAGGGTTGTCTTTTTGTCTTGTTTATGGTTTCCTTTGCTGTGCAAAAGCTCTTAAGTTTCATTAGGTCCCATTTGCTTATTTTGATTTTTATTTCCATTTCTCTAGGAGGTGGGTCAAAAAGGATCTTGCTGTGATTTATGTCATAGAGTGTTCTGCCTATGTTTTCCTCTAAGAGTTTGATAGTGTCTGGCCTTACATTTAGGTCTTTAATCCATTTTGAGTTTATTTTTGTGTATGGTATTAGGGAGTGTTCTAATTTCATTCTTTTACATGTAGCAGTCCAGTTTTCCCAGCACCACTTATTGAAGAGGCTGTCTTTTCTCCACTGTATATGCTTGCCTCCTTTATCAAAGATAAGGTGACCATATGTGCATGGGTTTATCTCTGGGCTTTCTATCCTGTTCCATTGATCTATATTTCTGTTTTTCTGCCAGTACCATACTGTCTTGCTTACTGTAGCTTTGTAGTATAGTCTGAAGTCAGGGAGCATGATTCCTCCAGCTCTGTTTTTCTTTCTCAAGATTGCTTTGGCTATTCGGGGTCTTTTGTATTTCCATAAAAATTGTGAAATTTTTTGTTCTAGTTCTGTGAAAAATGCCAGTGGTAGTTTGATAGGGATTGCATTGAATCTGTAGATTGCTTTGGGTAGTAGAGTCATTTTCACAATGTTGATTCTTCCAATCCAAGAACATGGTATATCTCTCCATCTATTTGTATCATCTTTAATTTCTTTCATCAGTGTCTTATAGCTTTCTGCATACAGGTCTTTTGTCTCCTTAGGTAGGTTTATTCCTAGATATTTTATTCTTTTTGTTGCAGTGGTAAATAGGAGTGTTTTCTTAACTTCACTTTCAGATTTTTCAACATTAGTGTATAGGAATGCAATAGATTTCTGTGCATTAATTTTGTATCCTGCTACTTTACCAAATTCATTGATTAGCTCTAGTAGGTTTCTGGTATCATCTTTAGGATTCTCTATGTATAGTATCATGTCATCTGCAAACAGTGACAGCTTTACTTTTCTTTTCCAATTTGGATTCCTTTTGTTTATTTTTCTTCTCTGATTTCTGTGGCTAGGACTTCCAAAACTATGTTGAATAATAGTGGTGAGAGTGGGCAACCTTGTCTTGTTCCTGATCTTAGTGGAAATGGTTTCAGTTTTTCACCATTGAGGACGATGTTGGCTGTGGGTTTGTCATTTATGGCCTTTATTATGGTGAGGAAAGTTCCCTCTATGCCTACTTTCTGGTGGGTTTTTATCATAAATGGGTGTTGAATTTTGTCGAAAGCTTTCTCTGCATCTATTGAGATGAGCATATGGTTTTTCTCCTTCAATTTGTTAATATGGTGTATCACATTGATTGGTTTGCGTATATTGAAGAATCCTTGCATTCCTGCGATAAACCTCACTTGATCACGGTGTATGATCCTTTTAATGTGCTCTTGGATTCTGTTTGCTAGTATTTTGTTGCAGATTTTTGCATCTATGTTCATCAGTGATATTGGCCTGTGGTTTTCTTTCTTTGTGACATCTTTGTCTGGTTTTGGTATCAGGGTGATGGTGGCCTCGTAGCATGAGTTTGGGAGTGTTCCTCCCTCTGCTATATTTTGGAAGAGTTTGAGAAGGATAGGTGTTATCTCTTCGCTAAATGTTTGATAGAATTCGCCTGTGAAGCCATCTGGTCCTGGGCTTTTGTTTGTTGGAAGATTTTTAATCACAGTTTCAATTTCAGTGCTTGTGATTGGTCTGTTCATATTTTCTATTTTTTTAGCTAAGCTTTCTTATTTGGTTTGGCTTTCTCCAATAATTTGGGAAACTTATACCTATTTTTGCATTTTATGTCTGGTTAACTCAAACTTTTAAAACTATCCAAGAAATTTATTTCTGTAATAATTAGAGTCAGGAATGGGAAAACATTAACTGTCTTTCATGTGAAAGGGGAATAAATTATTTTCTATTTTCTAGGCTTTTGGTGCTATTTTCTTGGATTTTAGACCTACTATTTGCTTGGATTTCTCTTTGTCACCAGATTAGTGTTTTCCAAACTTACCTGATGATAGAAATCACATCGGACTTTGTCTGCAAACCCAGCTTGTTTGGTTCCATCCAAACCCACTGACTCATACTCTTCAGGAGTGGGCATGGGCATTAGTATTTTCAACATGTACTCAAGGTGTGCTTTGTTTTAAGAAGATAAGAGTTTATTTTCAACCTTTGTATTCAATGGATATTTTTTCTGCAAACATCCATTTTGTTCAATTCAAGAGTGTTTCTATGGTATCTATCTATTTATCTATTATTACTGCTAGAGTTTTTAAAAATTCTTTGTTTTGAATGCTAATATCTATAAATTGCATCTTCAGTCTTTGGATGAAAACTTTTGCCTTTTAGCCATCTTAATGTTTTTGCTTTTAATTGTGAAAGTTTTAGATATTTAGGTTTTTTTTTATTTCCTATTTTGTACTTTATACACAATGCCACCGTGAACATCTTTGTTCAATTACCCAGATATGATATGATAAATATTAACAAAGTTCCCTCTAAAAGACTGTATGAATTCAGAATCCTGACAACAGTGGTACAGTTGCTCTATTGACTGTTATTAATTCTTTTAATCACTGGAACTCTGAGAGACAAAAACCAATGTTCACTCTAATTTATGTTTTTCTTAATTAGATGACTGAACATATTTTCATATAGTAATTTTCTATTTGAATTTCTTAACTTATATACTCAAAACTTCTCTGCACTATTTATTCATTTAAAAAATAAAATGTAGCACCTAGTATGTGCCAGACACTGTTCTTGGTGCTTAAAACACAGTAATACATTTACTCTACCATTAAAATACTCATTTTTTTTAATGTGTAAGAGATTTCATATATTAAGAATATTGAATCTTTCCCTATCATATAATTTGAAAATGATTTCTCCAGTTTATGATATTGTCAGTTTTATTTTTAACTTTATTATGATAGTTGAGAAGGAAGGAACCAACTTTATTTTGTTGAAATTCCTAGCCTTTTACCCACATTGATTAAGCAATCCTTTGCTTACTGATTTGGAAAGCCATCCCAAAATGTACTTGTACAAGAGATATCTGCAATCATAATGTTTTATAAAATGAATTTTATAGTGCGTTTATACATCTTTTAGAGATTTAAAAAAAACATAGTTAAGAGTACAGAAAGGGCTTCCCTGGTGGCGCAGTGGTTGAGAATCCGCCTGCCAATGCAGGGGACACGGGTTCGAGCCCTGGTCTGGGAAGATCCCACATGCCACGGAGCAACTAGGCCCGTGAGCCACAACTACTGAGCCTGCGCGTCTGGAGCCTGTGCTCCGCAACAACAGAGGCCGCTAATGAGAGGCCCGCGCACCGCGATGAAGAGTGGCCCCCACTTGCCGCAACTAGAGAAAGCCCTCGGACAGAAATGAAGACCCAATACAGCCAAAAATAAATAAATTAATTAAAAAAAAAAGTACAGAAAAAGTTACATCTTCCCCAATATTTTAGAGTATTTAATGGCATCTATCTAATAATCTCAGATCTCTAGAATGCAGCCAAGAACCTGCTGGAGGAAAAGAGGCCTGTAAGCATCTATATTCCACAGGACAAACAGCAGGCATTAAATCTCAGCCTCTTACACAGAATCTACACATTGTCAGTCTAGAGTCTAGTCAAGTGACCTTGATTATAGCATTCCTGATTCACTAAGATTAGAAAGTATGAAAGGCATTAAATCTAAAAGAAGGCTTATAAAGAGCAGTGAGAAATTACGTTAAATCTTGACAATAATGGAAAAGGGAGATGCAGAGCAAAATACAGGCAAGAGGAATAAATAGCACAATGGTTGAAGGTCATTTAATAGAGTGACAAATAATTTACTCACTCCAAAATGTTATAAAAATTGATTCTCATGCCATTAATAATGAGTCATAAGTAAACAATAAATTTTTACATGATATTCAGCTAAAAGTGGCAAAAATCAGATAATTCATCTTTTAAAGCTTTCTGTAAACTGACAAATAAAATATATATGAATGCTAAAGCATTATGCTTTAGCACCCCAACATGTGCTTTTGTGGAACACATTTAGAAGAAGATAGACCATGAGATTTTTCTATTGTTTGAGGTAGATGCAATTTTGTTGCTATGTAGTAAAGGGTTAATTTAGTGGGCTTGGGATACCCAAACCCTGCACATTTCAAAGAAAGGACTGGTCCTTGCCAGCTTCCGAGAGATAACCTCTAAGTCCCTGTAATACTCTACTTGATAATGTATCGTTGTATACCTGGGGACTTGAGACAAACCAGATTTACTCCAACAATGTGATTTACGATGAAAACATATTTTTATTTGCTTGGGGTCTTGGGCCACACTTTATCAGTTTGACCTCTGGGGAGCAAGAGGAAGGTTAAGGCTGAGTAGTTAAGGTCAGTCTTGCAGGCACTCTATGCCTATGGGACCGACCTAAAATAAAAACACTAGACTCCAAAGCACAGCTGAACTTCCCCATTGGCAACACTTCAGATGTATTGTCCCATATCATTGCTGTGAGAGTTAGGTGCTGTCCATATGACTCCACTGGGAGAGCACAGTTGGAAACTGAGGCCTGGTTTCTCCTGGACACTGCACTATGGACCCTTTTCCTTTGTTTATCTTAATCCATATGATTTCAATTTGTAATGAATTTTAACCGTGAGGATGACAGCTTTACTGAGCTCTGTGAGTCCTTCTAGTAAATCACTGAACCTGAAGGTGGTCTTGGAATCCTTGACACAGTTGCTGAGAAAACTAAAAATCTTCAGTAAGTGCTTGCTAAGTGTCACAAGAGTTACTGAAACTTCAGTTTGGAAATGGCTACCAAGGAAATCTGAGCTACAGCTGGAGCTGGAGCTTGAATTCTGGATTTCATGTGTATCACTCTATACTTAGAGTGAAGCTTCATGCCGAAAGCATTATACCCAAGGAACAGACCTGGCCCAGCTGTGGAGTAAACCAGGGAAATTCAGAGAGGTCAGAGGGGTCCAGTCTCATGCTCAAGGCTAGAAGTAAGGATACAGTTTTGAGCCAGGTATTTGGGTTTACACTTACTACCTCCTAACTCTGATGAAAAGTGTAAGTTAGTTAACCTTTCTGTGCTTCCAACTCTCACATTATATATTTCTAAAGAAATATACAAAATCATAGAAAATTTTAAGAAGCAAGCATCAACAATATTAATATAGAGGTATAAGTCTTTATCCCACAAGCCATACCTGTTTGTCTTTCTTCTGAATATTCACATTCAGGATTTGTCCTTTGTATACTCATATTCTGGCTTCTTTCTCCTAAGGAATTATTCTCATCAGCCATATTGCCAGGGTGAGATTACTGCTGTAAAAGATATTAATGATTTTATGATTGTGTTATTTATAATCATACTGTTTTATAACAAATTACATTCCACGATTCAGTGCCAGCTAAGCAGAATATGCAAGGTGAAACTCTAGGGTCCTTGAGTCATTTGATTTGATGGAGGTGACCACCCCTGTCACTTGTAAGCTCTGTGACATGGTGCTTGTCACTTAAGTTCCTGGACACTATCTACCTCTACAGAATTCCAGTGATGAAAACATCAAGGTCATTTGCATTTTTGGAGGATTAAATGAGAAAATGCATGGAAGATGGTCAGAGTTAGCCCCAGGAGTAGATACTACAAACATATGTTGTTTTTTTAATATTTGTTCTGAGTAGGTACCATGTGCTTTGTGTCAGGCACAAGCGTAGGGATTCGAGGATTTAACAAATATTAAGATATGGTTAAACGTATGTACGTAAGAATGAAAATAGATGTGCCTCTAGATGCTTATGGTTCAGTAAGGAGACCAACATGCATAAAGATACAATGCAGCAGAGGCAAGTGAGTTGGGGAAGGGCATTTCAGGTAGAGGGTAGAGTCAGTCATAGTTTGTGCAAAGGTGTGATGAGTATATTTAAGAGACAGTGAAAATTAAAGTTTCCAGAAGCTGGAAACTAGGCTGTGTGGGTGGAGATAAGGAGGGTCAGAGAGGGCACCCAGGTACTGGAACTGAATCCTTTTCCCCACAATGTCACCAGTGTTTCCTCAGTTGCCTTCCTAAAGTCAGAGATTGTAGAGGCATTTGGACTCTCTGTCTTTAAGCTTTCCCTTTAGACTGTGCAGTATGTTCCTTCAGAAACTAAAACAAATTACCCTTATTGGCAGATGGCTGAGACTACTGCAGTTAAAGATGTCTGGTGTGTCTGCATTTCCAATGAGATCCTTCTGATTTATTTCATCTGCAGTAATTAAACTTGCCTTTCCTTGCAGCAATGACTTAAAAATGCCAGGCGCTCTGGGCCTCATTGAAGAAGTTTGTCGTTGTCACTGTTGGGTTACCCAGGAACAACTTCAGATGCATCTCAACTCTTGCTGTGGCCATTTCAGATTTTCACCTGCAAACTCTAGGAATGAGGTCCTCAGCTATCATACTGAGGTGCAGCTCACAGCCTTTCCATCCATTAGAACCAAAGACTAATAACGCTCTCATCTCTTTCTTTGTATCCCAACAGAATGATGACTCTATCCTAGGGTGTGCTTGTCAGGGCTCCCCAGGACAGTAACAGGGGAACAGGGCTCTGTCAAGCTATAGAGAAAAGAACCATTTTGGAATATTGTATGCACCTTAAAGGATGCAAAATATAGAGACTTCAAACAAAAAAAATACATAAATAAGCTTCTTAAGCACAAAAAAGAATGCAATTAGTGCCAGAATTCCACTTCAGAAATCCACAGACAATTAAACTAAGTTTCTAATCCCCAGCCTTCAATAACATGCTTTGACTGTCTCATTGAAGAATCTGCAGGCATATCAGGAACGGTGCAGAAAAACAAAGGAAGCCAAGTGAAAGGCACATGCAGTAGAAACACTCTTTGCACAACGTTGCTGGATCAGATCATTCTTCAGATAAAACTCAAAGGAGATAGCCAGGTATAATATTGTGATTTATAATAAGAAATATATATTTGATCTCAGGTCACTGTTGTTCCTGGCACACAGCCTGTAAAGTCCTTGACATTTCCTATAATGAACGTGATAAAGATGTCTTTCTTTATGTTAATGAGGTGACTTTTGGAAAACACCTAAGGATGGGGACAGTTGCCAGGGGAGCCAAACATGAGATTAGAGGGTTGGAACTTTCAGTCCCACCCTCTTGACCTCCAGGGAGTGGAGGGTGGCTACAATCACCAACGGCCAATGATTTAACCAATGGTGCCTGTGCAATGAAGCCTCCATTAAAACCCCAAAAGGACAGGGTTCAGAGAGCCTCCAGGTTGGTGAACACATCCAAGTACCTGGAAGGTGATGCACCCCAACTCCATAGGTACAGAAGCTCCCAGGCTCAGGACCCTCCCAGACCTCACCCCATGTACGTCTTCATTTGGCTGTTACCTTTAGTATCCTTTGTAATAAATCTGTAATCTAGTGAATAAACTGATTTCCTGAGTTCTGTGAGCCTTTCCTGCAGATTAATCGACCAAGGAGGGGGGTCATGGGAACCTCTAATGTATAGATAGTCAGAGGAACAAGTATCAACTTGGACCTAAGATTGGCATTGGAAGTGGAGGCGGACTTGTGGGACTGAGCCCCGCTTAACCTGTGAAATCTGATGCTATCTCCAGGTAGACAGTGTCAGAATCGAGTTAAATTTATGGGACACCTGGCTAATGTCCCCAGAAAATTGATGTGTAAAAAGAACGAAACACACACATTGGAATTAGTGTCTGAATTGTACCAAGTATATAGGCTATTGGGAGGTGGGCGTGGGAGAATGAAAGAGGCACTTTGGATGTGGCAACCAGTAAGGTTTGGTAAGACTGGAAGGAGAGTGGGTGGTGGGAGTGGTTGGAGATAAGCATAACTAATTATTGTTATACAATTATAATTATATGGCCAACGTCTTGCTCACTTACTCCATGTAGGGCACTGAGCTAAGTCTGTTAAATGCCTTATCTCATTCAATCCTCACCAGGGCCCTGTGAGGTAGGAACATCATTATCCCAGTTTTGCAAAGGAGTGAACTGAAATGCAGAGATTGTGATGTACTGGTCAAGGTCATTCAGCTCTGTAGCTAGGCAAAGGCCAGGTGATAAAAGTTCTTATATTCCAAGCCAGACTTGGAGTTTACCTCTGAAAGCAATGGGGAGACGTGGAAGGATTTCAACTAAAAGAGTGGCATGCTCAGACCTGTATTTTATAAAGATAGACTTAGAGGTGGGGATGGAGGAGGAAAGGGGGAGCCAGGGGGCAGAGGAAAGCAAATCAGGACCAATTAGAAAGCCTTAGCCGATATCTGGAGGTAAATGATGAGGCAGAAACTGGGCAGCTGGTGAGAAGGGAGTAGCTTTGAAAGATGTAAACAAACTATAGTGGACAATCATCAGCAATTCAAGAGTTAAAGCAATGTTCTCAAGCAGATATTAATGACATTTTATTATTTTATATTTCCCAAAGGATGATGGGAATCTGCACAATTATACAGGATTCTCACCATGGTAAATATTTACTTGGCAATTTGGAAAATCTGATTAGTGATTAATAGAGTTGTTTTAAACTCATGGGCCATGGTCATTAAGAAAAAGAAAATTGCCTCTCTTGTTGCATTATATTTTAATTCCAGGCAGGAAGACTTACTTAGCAGCCTTTGTCACAGAGCTTATAAACAACAGTTTTAAAAAGTGAGACAACATAAACACGGTATCATCCTGACACTGCATGAGTCAGCCTCTACAAAACAAGACAAATTTCCTCAGCCCCAGACCAGTAGTCTGTTTATAAGGAGTGAAGGCTCATTCCCTAACACCAACTCTTAACTCATGCCCTTGAGAGGAAAAATAAAGTTACAGATCTCTAAGGGAACTGCAATTAAAAAAAAAAAAAAATCACTTGGTTAGCAGCCCCAGAAACAGATTCCCTTAATTTCTCTCTCATATCTTCATGAAAACTGGTCAAGGTCAAATTTGCACTAGTCATGGTTTTCCCCCTAGAAGAAAAGTAAAAGCAGTAACTACTTATGATTTTCCAGAAAAAGCCAGACAAGAGAACTACCAGAACTCAAGTCCAGTTTACCTGGTTTCAGGGGACCTTTCCCCATAATAATACGAGCGCCCTGGGGATTCAGGGCATGAAATAGCATGATTCAGAATTTTTCAGAAAGGCCAATGGGAGGTTAAGTTCCTGCTAAGTCCTGTATTTTACATCTTAAAAATTGTAATCTGTAAATAGTTTGTTGTTTGTGTTGAATTTTCATAAATCATGTTCAAAAAAGCCTTCATATTTAGAAGGCTGGATAACTTTTTGAGAAATGCAAATTAAACCTCAGAATGGAAAATGTGATCAAAGTTGATATAGATTATCTTGGCACAATCCCTAAATCTTAAAAGAGGTGAGAAGCCATGAAATGATAATATATACAAGAAGGACATCATGTAAAGTTTTCTGAGCAATTTGTTGTTTTTTTTTAGATATAACATATACACCAAAATGTGCACAGACTTTTAAGTGTATAAGCTGTTGTATTTTTACAGTGATCCCATCCATGGAAACAGTGACCAATTCAAGAATCAGAACCTGGTCATCACTTCAATCACTACTTCCTCTTGAACGATGAAGTTACGGACAATGTTTGTATCCTCTCAAAATTCATTGGTTGAAGCCCTAACCTTTAATGTGATGGTATTTGGAGATGGGGTTCAGGGAGATATTTAGGGTTAGATGAGACCATGAGGGTGGGGCCCCCATGATGGAATTAGTTCCCTTACAAGAAGATATACCAGAGACCTTGATCTCCCCCCACAGATGCACAAAACAGAAGTCATGTGGGCAGACAGCAAGATGGTACCCACCTACAAGCCAAGAGGAGAGGCCTCAAGATGAAACCTGTCTTTCTGACACCTGGATCTTCGACTTCCCAGCCTCCACAACAGAATAAATTACTGCTGTTTAAGCCACCCAATTTACAGTATTTTGTTATGGCAGCCCAAGCAGACTGAGACAAATTGTAACCACTGTTCTGACTTCTAGCAGCATAAATTAGTCTTCCTTGGTTTTGAATTTTATATATCTAGAATTACACTGTATGCATTCTTCATGTTTAGCTTTTTTACCTTGGTATAATGAGAAATTCATCCATATTTCCCAGAATAAGGAAATGCTTTTGGTATTTTTAGTTTACTGAAAGGTTTCCTTTTGTTTCTTTTTTTTTTTTTTTTTAACTCTGAACGGTGTTGAATTTTCTCAAATATTTTTCTGCATCAAGAGGAGAGATAATGTGATTTCCCCACACACATCATTTTCCTGCTAATATGGAGAATTGCTTCATTAGTTGATTTTCAAATATTAGCTTACTCTTATATTGGTGGAGAAAGATCAGTTTAGCCAAGATGTATTATCATATATATATATCAAATATATATCATATATATATATGATATATAGATATGTATATGATATACATATTGATGGATTCACTGTGCCCAAATTTTGGTAAGACTATTTGCATCTACGTCCATGAGAAAGATTGCTGTGCAATGTCATTATCAAGTTTTGAATTCCAGGTTATATTGGCCTCAAAAACAATAGGGAAGTGTTCCCTTTGTTTCTATTCCTTGAAATAATTTTTTAAGATTGGTGTTATTTTTTTTTTCTTAAATATTTGGAAATAATTCATTGGTGAAGTTATATGAGGATGTTTTTTGGGTTTTGTAACAACAAAAACAAGTTTTTGTTTTTTGTGTGTGGAAGGTATTTAACAATGGGTTCAATTTCTTTGCTAAATATTAGGCTAGAGATTTTTGTTCCCATTACTTTCAGTTTGAGTAGTTTATTCTTAAGTAATTTATTTATTTCATCCCAATTGTCAAACTTATTGGCAAAAAGTTGTTTCTAACATCCTCTTATCACTTTAATGCATGTAGGGGATATGTACTGATGTTCATTCTTTCTGTTGGTTATTTGTGTTTCCTCTCCCTTGCTGCCTTTCTTCTTTTCTTCCTTCCATCCTTCTTCTTCCTTTCTTCCTTTTGTCATTGATCACTCCTTCTAGGTTTTTATCAATGTTAAGTTTTTAAAAAGAATCAACTTTTGTCTTTGTACTCTTTTGTATTTTATTAATATCTACTGTTGACTTTATTATTTTCCTTCTTTTTTATTTAATTTAGTTTTCCTGGGTTGTTTTTTTTTTTTTAATGTCTTCACTCATGTCTTTTCTTCAGTCATGGCTTCTTTCTCTTTTAATATATGTATGTAAAATTAAAAATTTGCTTCTGAGCCCTACTTTAGCTGAATCTCACAAGTTGCTAAGTGTTGTATCTTTGCAGTAATTCCATTCAAAATATTCTCTAATTTCAGTTGTAATTTCTTCTTTGACCCACAAATTACTTAGGAGAGCATTGTCTAATTTATAAAAGGTTGGAGATGCTCAAGGTATGTTGTTATTATTTATTTCTAGCTTAATTCCACTGGGGATTGGACATCATACTCTGAACATTATTAATCCTTTGAGTTCATTAAAGCTTCCTTCACAGTCCAGCATATGAATGATAATTTCAGTGAATTTTTTAACTCATTTTTCTCTCTGTGCTTCATTTTGGGTATTTTCTACTAACTGGTCTCCCTAGTCACTGCTCTGTCTTCTGTTATGTTCAATTTGCAGTTAAAATCACCAATTCAGAGACTGTTATTTTTCTATCCAATAATGTCCACTTGATTTTCTATATATGTTCCAATTACATGTTAAAATTGTACATTATTACTATTTTCCCTCTTTTCCTCTATTTTCTGGAACATTCTAATCAAATTTATTTTAAAGAGCTTGTCCGCCAACACCAGTATCTGGACTACTTGCTGGTTTACCCTCTAGTGTCTATTTTGTGTCTTAGGGTTTGGCCCTATATCCTATCTCTTCACATGTTTAGTAATTTTTTATTGAATACCACATATTTGGGTAAAAAATTTGTAGATGCTTCAAATTATTTTATCTACCATAAGAGAGGTTTCCCCTTTCCTTTGCTAAATAGTTAGGAGACGATTGTGTTAATCTAATCACAAACTGCTCTGGGCCAACACTGAGGTGCAGTTGTGTTAAGGTTTGGTCAACTTCTTTTTTGTACCTGTTCCTAGGGCATGGCCCCTCAGGGCTTTCAATTGAGATCTTTGTAAATCTTTGTCTCCTCAGCAATAAAAAACTGCAGGAATTTCTGCTCTAATTTCTGGGGGGTTTCAGTTTAGCTCTTCAGCCTTCCATTCCACACAGCATCACAGTTTGACAATTGTCTTGAGGAGGAGACCAGCTGTGTTTAAAGTCCCTCAAATTTCCAATTTTATCACTCCAATTCTGAATAAATGACAAAAGCTCCGCTGGTTTCTCTGTCTACAGGAATGGTCCTCTTTCAGAGGTCAAGCCTAGATCCTTAGATTATAGCTGTACCAGATCTGCAAGTGCCTCCAGGAAAAAAGAAGTTAGAGCTTTGCATCTGTGTCAGCTCACCACTCCTAAGGGGGTTTTCAGTTCTCATCCCTTGCTTTCAGGTTTCCTGTCCCTTGTAAGTATTTGTTTTCTAAGTAGCAGGAGGCTGTGGAAAATTCCACTCAGCTTTTCCGAGACTTGGGCTTAGTTCTTTAGTCTCCTATTCTATGTAGATTTGTCGTTCAGTACAGGTATTAAAGAGGAAATTGGCCATCTGTTTGAGGACTTTCATATCTCTAAACCCGTCACTCAAACCTTTCCAGACTGCATCAATCTCTAGTGCTTATTTTATACCCCAGAAGTAGTCCACAACCAGGCTGAGTCCAGGCTTTCTCTGTCGTCCTCATAGTTCTGTGGTTCTCTGACACATTAAATCTTTAAAAATTGTTATTTTATCTGACTTGTCCGGTTGGTTTCAGCAGGAGTATTGGTCTGCTATGAAATTCTCTATCCTGCCCCAAAGCAGAAGTCCTGACTTGGCTTTTTATATAAATTAAATAGGTGTCATTCCTCATTTTTTTACTTCTACATGGAAGTTACGTTCAGATCTTCTGAATGTATACCCAATAGCTTTACTTGGGGCTTCTCAGCATATAAATGAAAACTGACAAAATAATTTTATTTCAAAGGAAAGGAAAATCCATAATCATAATTTATTTCATCTTTTCCAAAAGTTGCTGGGTGTTTTTTAATCTACAATCACTGATAAGAGAAACCATCAAAACCAGTTTTTCTGTAAATGTTAGCTTTTAGATAACATCTAGACTTATGATTTCTGAATAAGAATTTCTTTACTAATAAATTTTATAGCAGAGTGTTTTCTAATTATTCCTTTAAAGATTGGAAAAATCAAGCTCTTCACTCATGTCTTTTTTGTCCCCTGTCCCCCCTTCAGTGTCACTGTTTGCAGATTAACTCCACTCTTGCCCCGCACCTCGACTTCAAGCATCCAAACATGACCTTCTCCCTCAGTGTTGTTCACCAGGAGATTTGATACTTCTGAGTTTCATAATATAATTTTAGTTGACAAACATGTCTGTAGAGGGATTTGAGACTTTCTAAATATAAAGGCATTTGATATCAGCATTTGTCTGGTATAATGAGATTGAGAAGTTCTGACACCTCTTTCCTTTGGTAGAACAATAACAATGGTAATATTAGTGTAGAGTTTTTTTGCTTACAAAGTAGCTTTACATAATCTCACATTTACATGTCAAAAATCATATAACCAAGTTATTATTATCTCCATTGGAGAGATTTATTGATTTCCCCAAAGTAAAGTGGCTAGAAGTAAATTGAACTGGGGCTCAAATTCAGGTCTTTTTATAAATTCCATGCTGTTTCCTTTTACTTCATTGCTTTAGTGAGGATAACTAGCATAGCAAGTATTGTGCTAGAAACTGGGAAAATGTAATCGTATCAGGTCCTGCCCTTATGTCTACGTAGACCATGAGAAGACACAGGCTAATGACACACAATTTTCAGACAGTGTAATAAATATCATACTATGCAGATGATGATATGGGAACATAGAGACTTAATATTTAAATTAAAAACAATGGATTGATCTCAGGTGGCCTCGGCCTGCAGCGGCTTGAAGCAAGGTTTTGGTTCCTGGCCAGAGATAGAAGTCGGACTACAGCAGTGACAGCGCTGAATCCTAGCCACTAGACCAGTGTCCAGTGACAAGGCCTTGACCTGTCAGCTGTGTAGAACTGAATTTCCACAGAGAGATGGAAAGTAGTGAAACAAGTAAAGTGTTTATTAGGAGGAAAAAAGGTACGTGTGGATAGACATGTGGGCAGGCTCAGAGAGAGTGTGCCCTCATGGTAGTTTCAATCACTTATATGGGGCACTTTTTCCATGTTTCCTTTCGCCAGTCTCTTGCTTTGCCTGGTTCTGAGTCTGTATTTGGTTTATCTCAGGGTCCTCCCACGTGTGCATGTGCATCTCTTAGCCAAGGCGGATTCTAGCGAAGAGGCCAATGGGTAGGTTGACATCACGTACTATGGGATGGCGACCCCTCCCTTTCTGACCTTCAAGGAGCCTTTCTGTGCATGTGCAGTCAGGAAGGTCTCCTTGACCTTGAAAATGAGAAATATGTGGTCTCTTATCTGGGCAGGGCTTAGCTCCTCCTCCTCTTCATCTTGGAGTATTTGTCCACAGGGGACAAACTCCAGCTGTTCAGCCTGGGGCCCATCTATCTCCTGCTTCAAGATTAGTAAAGGTTTATCTGAGGAATGACACGTGCTGAGTTTTCAAGGTGCAAGGGTTGGGCTAAGAATAAAGGAAGAACATTTTCCAGAGGCAAAAGTAAATGGAAAGACACATGCTCTAATGTTCTAAGTACAATATTCCACCTGGGGAATGGTTCAGAGGCAGTGATTAACTTATACTCTATTAAAGATTCTTAGAGCTAGAATTGTTCCCCAGAGTCTGCCCAGCCAGTCTACTTGTTAGTAGCCACATAGCATCTTAATGATACCAGCCAAGTGGGCATTAGTCCATAAAAAAAAAACAAACAAAACCTTTATACTCTTTCTAATAATATTTTCCATTTGCTAATAACACTTCTTTTATTTCAGAATTATTTCAATAAATAATCTTCAGAGCTCATATACTACCTGTTTCTGCCTTGGGTAAGATTAAATGATGATAGACAAGCGAGAGCACAAACAATAACAAACTAATATTTCAATCTGTTAAACTCACCATCTATTTTACCAACTATTCTTGAAAATGTCACCACAGCCTTTGAGGACATCAATTTCCTTCCACGTGGAGCAGGTCATCAAAAACTCAGCTAACTTTTGTTACAGTTAATGGACCAAAATTTACAGTTTTTTATTATATCAACTTCAAGATCCTTTACTTTCACTTAATGACAATTTTCTAATCTAAAAAAGATGATAGAGAAAATAATGTAATTTTTATTATAATAAAATGCAATTAAATGTATCACTGATCCTACTGTAAATTAAAATAGTTTATCAGTCATAAGAATTGTTAAATTTTTATAAAAAGTATACTTCTCAAAGATGTCACATATTTTATTTCATCCTCACATTTTATGACATTATGAGCCACAAGCAGACATTATGTCTGCCTGACCCTTGGTCACAAGCGCTGAACCTGAGTTAAACTCCTTTTCAAATCCAGTGATTTTCCCATTACTCCATGCTGCCTGACCACTAGTCTCCCTCTCTTCCGCCCTCTTTTTTTCTCTTACAGCCTGTTCTTCTAAAATCTTATTATACCTTGTAAATTCTATAGTGAACAGACTGGAGTTTCCTTCCCTGGAGTTTATGCTTTTGATTAGAGTTCCTGAATCCCATAACCAAATGACAAATGACTTTGACATTAGGTAGCTCTCTCTTTGTGTCAATTACTGAATATTCCCTTTCAGAATCTTAGATTCATTTTTTATTTCTGACACAGAAGTTGGACTTGACCTACTTTCTAAATTTATATTACATCGCACTTTACCCTCACTTTGAGCAACCCAATTTATCTCACTGCTTTGAAGAAAAAAATTGATGTGAGCACACTTCTTGGTGAATGTGATATTGTGGTTTATAAGAAATATATATTTGTCCATTCGGATGAAATATATTTCTCATATACATTTGGTATTTGTCCACAGCTCCTGTCTCAGAGTTCCCAAAACCCTTAGAATTTCTTAAGTCTTGAAAGCGATAAAAGTGTCTTCTATTATGCTAATGAGGTGACTTTTGTAAAGCACCTATGGATGGCGGCTGGTTGCCAATGGAGTCAACCAGGTGATTGGAAATTTCAGTCCCACCCCCTGACCTCTGGGGCAGGGCAAGGGGCTAGGGACTGGGTCAACTGCTAATGGCCAATAATATCATTAATCATGCTTCTGTAACGAAGCCTCTATAGAAACCCAAACAGACAAGGTTCAGAGAGCTTCTGGGTTGGTGAACACCTGGAGATGTGGTGATAATGGTGCACTCCCAGAGGGGATGGAAGCTCCAGCCTTTTGCCATGCTTGCTCTATGCTTCTCCTCCATCTGGCTGTTCCTGAGTTATATTCTTTTATAATAAACCAGTGATCGATAAATAAAATGTTTCTCTGAATTCTGTGAGCCACTCTAGCCAATTAAGCGAACTGGAGGAGGGAGTTGTGGCAACCTCTTATTTAAAGCCTTTTGGTCAGAAGTACAGGTAACAACCTGGGCTTGTGATTGACATCTGAAGTTGGGGGGGAGGGTGCAGTCTTGTAGGACTGAGCCCTCAACATGTGGAATCTGATGCTATCTCTGGGTAAAGAATGTCAGAATTGAATTAAATTTAGGACAGCCAGAGAATTTCTTGGTGGGAGTCGGGGCGGAGAAACCTTCATATATTTGGGGACCAGAATTGAAGTGTTCCTGAGAAAGTAATGGAGACACACAAGGAAGAGAAACATATAATAGTGAAGAACTGGGTTTTTCCTTACACAGGAGAAGAACTGTGACTTTTTCCATTTCGGTGAATTTTTAACTTAAACTCTTAGCAAGCCCATCAGTTCAAGATGAGATGTGTAAAACTACTGAAGAGCAAGAGGAAAAAAATTAAAACTTATCCTAGTTTGTCACTTAACTGAAAGGTTAAGTATATCAAAATAGATATAGCTTGGGGTCAAGCTCATTAAAACCATAATCTTCACAAGCAAGTTTGGGGAACAACATTCTGGTAAATCATTTCTATCTCCCAGTGAAGATATTGCAAAATGGAAATTAAGATTAAAATATAAGAAAACCAGAGGATAAATCTAGAAGAATTTAAGAACAAAGAAAAAAGGGAGACTCTTATTAAAGCAATAATACAATAAAATTTCCAGAGCTGAAGAAATGTCTCCAGATTTAAAAGAACAACTGAGTTACAAAACAATACATGAAGAAAATTTCAAAAGTTTCCAAGTGAAAGAAAATCACATGAAGAATATTTGGGATTTGAATGCCTTCAGATTTCTAATTAACTATTGTTTCACACAGAGAAGTGACAATCTTATTTATAATTTTTATATAATGACTCTGGATGCTTATAAATAAATGAATTGTAATGAAAGCAGGGAGGCCAGTTAGGAGGCTATCACAACCATCTGTTGACCTAAAACATATAGACTGTCAGTTATTTCTCCAGCAAAAACAAATTTATTCAGGATCAGGAGAGAATTGCAATTCGGGGTGTGCAACAATGGCAAGCCACATGCAAGTCCCTGCAAAGCAAAGGAAGGAGAACTCTTTTATAGAGGGGAAAGGGAAGTTGGGAGGGCTATCATAAACAGAGTCCATGGCTTTTCATTGGCTGAGTTGTTGCTAGAAAAGAAGTAGTCTTTCTGCTTCCTTTTGGGCTCTGCTACCATCATAGGACCTGAGAGCTCCCCCTCTGGCCTCTCACCTCTATTTAATTCAGGTTTCTGTTTACTAATTATTTTACACATCCCACCAATATGATGATGATAATGAGGATGGAGAGTTATCATAGATCTGAGATAGAATCAATAGGAGTGTGGAAATAAGGAATCCTAGGGGAGGGAGACTTACCAACTTACAAAATCCCATAGATACTTCCCATATAGTCTCATCATGACTGAAAGTGACACAAAGATTGTATCTGCAGATAAGCACAGTCTGAAGATCTGGAATTCTTTTCACAACATCAAATAACCTTTACTTTTATGTCCCTACATTACATACATACATTCTTTTGGCTGAGCCAGTTCCAAAATTAGACCCCAAGAGACCTTGTACACTTCCACTTTTTCTCTTGGTCCTCTGCCTTCCCCAACAGAACAAGATTAAGCCTACCTTCTAGAGGGCGAGGGGCCCCATGAAACAGAGCTGAGTCAGTTGCCCAGCAAAGACATGTGGGCAGGCTCAGAGACAGTGTGCCCTCATGGTAGTTTCAATCTCTCAGAACTGTGAGAAAGCCCAGCTAAGATGTGCATTAGACTAGCCGAACTATAGCTGACCACAGACATATGGGAGAGCCTCACTGAGCCTAGACTAACAGCCAACTTCACCTATATTCATGAACAATAATAAACATATTTTAAGCCAACGAGGTTTGTGATGGTTAGCTATGTGACATCATTATGACAAAGATAACTGCTACGTGCATCTTCTAGGAAGGAAAATATGGTCCAGAGAGGTAATTTACAAAATTGTTTGCAAAGAAATTTGCCAAATGGCTCAGTTATTAAGTATTAGAACCAATATTCAATCTCTTTAATGCCTGGCTCCTAAGCCAGGTTCTCCTTTATGTTGCACAAACTGTGAACAAACATGTCAATATAACCCGTCATGTACCCAGACTCAGAAGTTGATACTGAACCAATGGGGATATTATATCAATCTCTTACTCAAAAGTCTCTTACTCAAAAGTGGCATGTTTGTTTTTTTACCCCTACAGTCATCTAAATTATTTCATCTGTTTGCAAGGTCCTCTTGTATCTGGGCCCACACCTTCCTTTCAATCCTAAGAATGACCCAAAGAAGGACTATCCTGTGTTATACTATAAACAGAGCTATTAATGAAATAGCATTTTAAAATCCCAATCACTCTTTACTAGAACCACATCACTTTAGGCTTTGAGCAGAAATTTGACTGAGCTAGGGAACTGACTGACCAAGAAAATCTTTATTCTGTGATTTTTTTTCCACCAATGATTAGTATTAGTCTTTTATTTTACCCAGAAAGCGTATTCACCCAGAACCTTTCTTCCCTTTGGATGAGACTCTTAAAACATCCTTTAAAAAGTCCCCTGAGCAAGGAGTGGAAGATGGCTATATAGGTCCTATTCCATCTGCTACAGCACAAACCCACATCTCATGTTAAATGGTGTTGTGACTTCAATAGGTCTTGGTATTGCCTAACCTCAAACCCTACTGAACTTCCTTCTACCTATTTAAACTCCAAGCCCATGAACTTCTTGTTTCAGCTTTCACACATAAAGAGGTAAAAGTTTTCTATGCCATCTTTACAACAAACAAAGCTGGACAATCTAAAAAGCAATGACTTTTCTTGCACACTTCAGAGCACTGAAAACATAGGGCATAACACCAAACCCCAAATCTGGAAAGACGGTGGTATCCAGAAAGATACGCTTACTGGAAGAGAAAAATTGGAAGTCATTAACTGGTAGGAAAATTCACAATTTAGATTTACTGTTGGAAGCTGACTGTGAACTAGCATGAAAGGAAGAAACTCCTGGGAACTCAGTCTTAGGGGATCCCACACTTTTGTGGGCTTTCCCTCTAGGAACCTCACAAGGTTTTCACAATGAGGGCCCAAGAAAGAACTAAAAAACAGCCAAAAAATGTCAATAGTAGTTTTTACCTATCAATAATTAATTGTAAATGGATTAAACTCTCTAATTAAGACATAGAGTGACTGAAATGATTAAAAAAGGAAAAAAAGGATTAAAAAAAAAAAAGCACTCAACTACATGTTACCTATAAGGGACTTACTGCAGATTTGAGAGTGTACATAGGCTGAAAGTGAAGGGATGGAAAAAGATATTCCACGTAAATGGAAATAAGAAGAGAATGAGAATAGCTACATTTATATCAGACAAAATAGACTTTAAGTCAGACACTGTAATGAGAGACAAAGAAGGTAATTTTAGGCAAAGGAGTCAATTCATAAAAGGCTATAACAACTATAAATATACACGCCCCTAATGTCAGAGCACCTAAATATAGAAAGCAGCATTAACAGATCTCAAGGGAGAAATAGACATCAATATAATAATAGTAAGAGACTTCAATATCCTACTTTCAATAATGGATAGACCATTCAGACAGAAAATAGATAACAAAAAGACATAAATAAATGGAAAGATATCCCATGTTAATGGATTAGAAGAATTAATATCCTTTAAATGTCCATAATACTCAAATGATTCAATGCAATATCTATGAAAATTCCAATAGCATATTGCACAAAAACAGAAAAAAAACAATTATAAAATTTATATAGAACCAAAAAGACCCCAAATAGCTAAGCCAGTCTTGAGCAAGAACAAAGCTGGAGGCAACACACTTTCTTTTTTCAGACTATATTACAAAGTTATAGTAATGAAAAGAATATGGTACTGATGTAATAATAAAAACAGACCAATGGAACAAAATACAGAATGCAAAAATTAACCCATATATGTATGATCAATGAATCTTCAACAAAGTTGCCAAGAATACACAATGGATAAAAGATAGTCTCTTCAATAAATGTTGTTGGGAAAATTGCATATCTACATGCAGAAGAATTAAATTGGATGCTTATTTTACACCATGAACAAAAATTAACTCAAAATTGATTAAAGACTTACATGTAAGATATGAAGCCATAAAACACCTAGAAGAAAACATAGGGGAAAATCTCATTGACATTGGCCTTGGTGGTAACTTTTTGGATGTGACACCAAAAGCAAAGGCAATGAAAGCAAAAATAAATAAGTGGAATTATGTCAAACTAAAAAGTTTCTTCACAGCAAAGGAAGGAGTTAAAAAAAAGTGTAAAGGCAACCTACAGAATGGGAGAAAATATTTGCAAACCATATATATGATAAGGGGTTAATATCCAAAATACATAAGGAACTTATACAACTCAAAAGCAAAAGAAAGCAAAAACAAAACAAAACAAACAAAACAAAAAACTGATTTAAAAAATGGGCAAAGGGTCTGAATTGATATTTTTCAAAAGAAGACAAACAAATGGCCAACAGGAACATGAAAAGATGTTCAACATCACTAATCATCAGGGAAATGCAAATATGACACCTCAAAACCATAATGAGATTAATCCTTTGTCTGTTGTTTCATTTGCAAATATTTTCTCCCATTCTGAGGGTTGTCTTTTTGTCTTGTTTATGGTTTCCTTTACTGTGCAAAAGCCTTTAAGTTTAATTAAGTCCCATTTATTTTATTTGTTTTTATTTCTGTTACTCTAGGAGGTGGGTCAAAAAAGATCTTGCTGTGGTTTATGTCAAAGAGTGTTTTTGCTATGTTTTCCTCTAAAAGTTTTATAATGTCTGGTCTTACATTTAAGTCTTTAATCCATTTAGAGTTTATTTTTGTGTATGGTGTTAGGTAGTGTTCTAATTTCATTCTTTTATATGTAGCTGTCCAGTTTTCCCAGCATCACTTATTGAAGAGGCTGTCTTTTCTCCATTGTATGTTCTTGCTACTTTGTCGTAAATTAGGTGTCCATACGTCTGTGGGTTTGTCTCTGGGCTTTCTATCCTGTACCATTGATCTATATTTCTGTTTTTGTGCCAGTGGCATTCTGTCTTGATTACTGTAGCTTTGTGGTATAGTTTGAAGTTGGGGAGCCTGATTCCTCCAGCTCCGTTTTTCTTTCTCAAGATTGCTTTGGCTATTCGGGGTCTTTTGTGTTTCCATACGAATTGTAAGATTTTTTGTTCTAATTCTGTGAAGAATGCCATTGGTAGTCTGATAGGGTTTGCATTGAATCTGTAGATTGCTTTGGGTAGTATAGTCATTTTCACAATATTGATTCTTCCAATCCAAGAACATGGTATATTTCTCCATCTGTTTATGTCATCTTTGATTCCTTTGCATATACTGAAGAATCCTTGCATCCCTGGGATAAATCTCACTTGTTCATGGTGTATGATCCTTTTAATGTGTTGTTGGATTCTGTTTCTTAGTATTTTGTTGAGGATTTTTGCATCTATGTTCATCAGTGATATTGGTCTATAATTTTCTTTTATTGTGATATCTTTTTCTGGTTTTGGTATCAGGGTGACGGTGGCTTTGTAGGATGAATTTGGGAGTGTTTCTCCCTCTGCAATTTTTTGGAAGAGTTTGAGAAGGATCAGTGTTAGCTCTTCTCTAAATGTTTGATAGAATTCACCTGCGAAGCCATCTGGTCCTAGACTTTTGTTTGTTGGAAGGTTTTTAATTATTGTTTCAATTTCATAAATCGTGGTAGGCCTGTTTATATTTTCTAATTCTTCCTGGTTCAGTTTTGGAAAATTGTACCTTTCCAAGAATTTGTCCATTTCTTCGTGGTTGTCCATTTTATTGGCATATAGTTGTTTGTAGTAGTCTCTTATAATCCTTTGTATTTCTGTGGTGTCAGTTGTGATTTCTCCTTTTTCATTTCTAATTTTATTGATTTGCATCCTCTCCCTTTCTTTCTGGATGAGTCTGGTTAAGAGTTTATCAATTTTGTTTATCTTCTCAAAGAACCAGCTTTTAGTTTTATCGATCTTTGCTATTGTTTTCTTCATTTCTATTTCATTTATTCCTGCTCTGATCTTCTTTATGATTTCTTTCCTTCTACTGACTTTGAGTTTTCTTTGTTCTTCTTTCTCTAGTTGTTTTAAGTGTAGGGTTAGATTGTTTATTTGAGATTTTTGTTTCTTAAGGTGAGATTGAATTGCTGTAAACTTCCCTCTTAGAACTGATTTTGCTGCATCCCATAGATTTTGGGTCATTGCGTTTTCATTATCATTTGTTTCTATGTATTTTTTAATTTCACGGAGCTCAATATCAAAAAAACAAACAATCCAGTTAAAAAATGGGCAGAAGATCTAAATAGACATTTCACCAAGGAAGACATAGAGATGGCCAAGAGGCACATGAAAAGATGCTCAACATCACTAATTATTAGAGAAATTCAAATCAAAACTACAATGTGGTATCACCTCATGCCAGTCAGAATGGCCATTATCAAAAAAGCTAGAAACAGTAAATGCTGGAAAGGGTGTGGTGAAAAGGGAACCCTCCTACACTGTTGGTGGGAATATAAATTGATACAACCACTATGGAAAACAGTATGGAGGTTCCTTAAAAAACTAAAAATAGAACTACCATATGACCCAGCAGTCCCACTACCGGGCATATACCCTGAGAAAACCATAATTCAAAAAGACACATGCACCACAATGTTCATTGCAGCACTATTTACAATAGCCAGGACATGGAAGCAACCTAAGTGCCCATCGACAGATGAATGGATAAAGAAGATGTGGCATATATATACATTGGAATATTACTCACCATAAAAAGAAATGAAATTGAGTTTTTTGTAGTGAGGTGTATGGACCTAGAGTCTGTCATACAGAGTGAAATAAGTCAGAAAGACAAAAACAAATACCGTATGCTAACGCATATATATGGAATCTAAAAAAAAAAAAAAAAAAAAGTTACTGATGAACCTAGTTGCAGGGCAGGAATAAAGAGGCAGACATAGAGAATTGACTTGATGACATGGGGTGGGAGGGTGAAGCTGGGGCGAAGTGAAAGTAGCATTGACATATATACACTACCGAATGTAAAATAGTTGGCTGGTGGGAAGCAGCAGCGTAGCACAGGGAGATCGGCTTGGTGCTTTGCAATGACCTTAGAGGGGTGGGATAAGGAGGATGGGAGGGAGGCTCAAGAGGGAGGGTATATGAGGACGTGTGTATGCATATGGCTGATGTGTTGTGCAACAGAAACTAACATGGTATTGTGAAACAATTATACTCCAATAAAGATCTATTAAAAAAAAAAGAAAAAAGCAAACCATAGTGAGATGTCGCCTTACACCAGTTAGGATGGCTATCAACAAAAAGTTAAAGTGTTGGAGAGGATGTCGAGAAAGGAGAACCCTTGTACATTATTGATGGGAATGAAAATTGGTACATCCATTACAGAAAACAATATAGAGGTTTCTCAAAAAATTACATATAGAACTACCATATGATCCCGCAATTCCATTTCTGGGTATATATCCAAAGGAGTGAAAATCTGGATCTCAAAGAGATATTTGCACTTCCATGTTCAATGCAGCATTATTCACTATAGTCAAGATATGGAAACAACAAGATATATATACATATATATGAATATTATTCAGCCTTAAGGAAAAAAGAAAATTCTGCCACTTGCAACAACATCAGGAGAGCATGTTATGTCAAATAAGCTAGACACAGAAAGATAAATACTGCATAATCTCAGTTATATGTGGAATCTGAAAAAGTCAAAGTTGTAGAAACAGAGACTAGAATGATGATTACCTAGAGCTGGTGGGGGGAAATGTGGAGCTATTTGTCCTGAGTACAAACTTTCAGTCATTAGATAAATCAGTTCTGGAGACCTAATGTACAGCATATATTATATATACATATATACACACACATAACTATAGTCATATCGTTAATAATAATATATTTAAAGTGGTAAAAGAAAAAAAACACCAACTTAGAATTCTACTTCAGTGGCATTATTCTTTTTTTTTTTTTTAAGCCATAATCACTCATTTACCCTTTCATTTATTTGTTCTTAGCAGTCTTTTTTTTTGGCCACACCATGCAGCATATGGATCTTAGTTCCCCGACTAGGGATGGAACCCGTGCCCCGTGCGTTGGAAGTGTGGAGTCAACCACGGAACTGCCAGGGAAGTCCCTCAGTGGCATTATTCTTAAAAGGCAAAGGACAAATATACTTCCTTAGTCAAATAAAAATGGACAGAATTTACAGCCAGATGAACTGCCCTACAAAGGCTTCAGTGAGAAGAAAAAGGATATAGGTCAGAAACTTTGATATACATAAAGAAATGAAGAACATCAGAGAAAGAATAGGTGAAAGTAAATTAAAACTTATAATTTTTTTATTCTTAACTAATCTTAAATATAATTCTATTTAAATCAATAATAGCAAAAGTATTGGGTGATGATAGCACATGGATAAATTAAATGGATAAGAGCAATACCAAAAAATATGAAAGAGAGGAATTAGGAATACAGCTCGTGGTCCATATCTGTGAGTTCCATATGTATGGATTCAATGAACCACAGATTAAAAATTTTTGAAAAAAAGTTCCAGGAAGTTCAAAAATCAAAACTTGAATTTGCCACATGCTAGTAACTATTTACATATAATTTACATTGAATTTACAACTATTTACATAGCATTTACATTGTATTAGGTATTATAAGTAATCTGGAGATGATTTGAAGTATATGGGAGGATATGCATAGGTTATATTCAAACACTATGTAATTTTATATAAGAACCTTGAGAATCCATGGATTTTCATATCTGTGGGGCATCCTGCAACCAAGCCTGCATGGATACTAAGAGATGACTCTACTCTGTTATAAAATACATGCATTTCAGATAAAGTGCTATAGTGTTATTTGAAGGTGGACTTCAATTAGCTTAAGAATATTGCAAGCTCTAGGACAACTATTTTTTAAAAGAGAGTAGATAAAATGAAACTATATTAAAGGCTCAATTAAAATTGGAGAAGCCAAAAAAAGGAAAAAAATAAACAGAACAAACACAATGAATAAAAAATACTGCAAACATGGTGGTTAATCTAACTAGTTCAATAATCACTTTAAATATGGTCAAAGTTAAACACATCAATCAAAATAGAGATTATCAGAATGGATTAAAAAGAAAAAAACAAAGTCTGACTACTTTGTCTACAGGAAATCCACCTTAAGAATAAAAATTCTGATAGGTTAAAAGTAAAGAAGTGGAAAAGATATATCTTGCTAACATTAATCAAAAGAAAACTGAAGTAGTTACATTAATTTTAGACAAAGCAGAGTTTAGAGCAAGGAAAATTATCACTGATAAAAAGGACATTACATAATGGTAAAGGGGTCGATTTTTCAATAAAACAATTCTCCAAGAATCCTGAAGTTGTATGTATCTAACAATAGAGCACCAAAATACATGACTTAAAAACAGAAAGAAATAGATAAATACACTGTTAGAGATGGAGACTTTAACACCCTATTCCCATTAGTAATTAATAGATCAAGCAGGCAGAAAATCAGTAAGGTTATAATTGACCTGAACAGCACTATCAATCAACTTATCTAAACAGTCAGACAAACTGGCTGTTAGTTTTTGAATACTCCACTCAATAACTACAGAATAGACATTCTTTTCAAGCTCACATAGAACATTTACCAAGATAGAACACATGTTGGATCACAAAATACACTTTAACAAATGTAAAACAATATATATTATACAAATTATGTTTGCAGATAGTAATGGATTTAAAATAAAATCAATAACAGAAAAATAGCTAGAAAATCCCCAGTTGTTTGTAAAGTAAACAACATACTTCTACATAACACATAGACCAAAAAGGAAGTCACAAGATAAATTTTAAAATGTTTTGAATTAAATGAAATGGAAATACATGTTATCAAACTTTGTGGGATGCAATAAAAGCTATAATTAGGGAAAGTGTAGAGCACTAAATGCATATATTCAAAAAGAAGAAATATTTAAAATCAATCTAGCTTCCACCTCAGGAAACTAGATGTTTAAAAAAACAATGTAAGTATAAGCAAGGAGAGGAAAAGAAATTTAGGTAAGGGAAACAAAAGCAAAAATAAACAAATGGGACTACAACAAACTAAAAAGCTTTTGCACAGCAAAGGAAACTTTCAACAAAATGGAAAGGCAGCACACTGAATGAGAGAAGATATTTGCAAATGGTATATCCAATAAGGGTTTAATATCCAAAATATTCAGAGAACCCATACAACTCAACATGAATCAATCAATAAATAAATAAATGGCAGAGGAAATACATAGATATTTTTCAAAAGAAGACATACAGGGGGTCAACAGGCATATGAAAAGATGCTCAACACTAATTATCAGGGAAATTCAAATCAAAACCATGAGATCACTTCACACCTGTCAGAAGGGATATTATCAAAAAGAAAAGAAACAACAAGTGTTGATGAGGATATGGAGAAAAGGGTCCCTTATGCACCGTCAATGGGGATGTAAATTGTACAGCTGCTATGTAGAAGAGTATAAAAGTTTTTCAAAAAATTAAAAATAGAACTACCATACAATTCAGCAATTTCATGTCTGGGTATTTTTCCAAAGGAAAAAAAACACTAACTCAAAAAGATATATGTACCCTATGTTCAATGCAGTATTTACAATAGCAAAGATGTGGGAGAACACTGATAGATGAATGGATAAAGAATATGTGAGATATAAATATATATATATATACACATGCATATACATATGTATGTACATATATATACATATACACATTGAAATATTACTCAGATATAAAACATAATGAAATCTTGACATTTGCAACAACATGGATGGATCTAGAGGATATTATGCTAAATGAAATAAGTCATAGAGAGATACATATTATATGATATGTATGTACATATTGTATGATTTCACTTATATGTACAATCTAAAAAACAAAACAAATGAACAAACACATCAAAATAGAAACAGAGTCATAGATACAGAGAACAATTGGTGATTTCCAGAGAGGAGAGGAGTGGGAAGATGAGTTAACTAGGTAAGGAAAATTAAGAGGTACAAACTTCCATTAATAAAATAAATAAGTTACAGTGATATAATGTACAGCACATATAATATAGTCAATAATACTGTAATAACTTTGTATATGATAGATGGTAACTAGATTTACAGTGGTGATTTTATAATGTGTACAAATATTGAATAACTGTATTGTACACATGAAACTGACATAACATTCTAAGTTACACATCAATAAATAAAGTAAATAAATAAATACAGTTAAGTGCATCCACAGGTAGTATTGATTTAAAGAGTCATTTTCTAAGTGAACCATGGATTTGTTCTCTCCAGACATTCCTTCTGGAAACACGCTAAAGGAAAAAGCGATGAGATGCCAAAAGTGATGATTTATACATTTTACATTATCAATTATATGTTTGGCATTAACTCTATCAGAAGAGAATACACTTAGGTTTGGTTTAATGCCTTCAATATTGATGGCCTATAAAATTACATTGAAAAATCAATGTGTTAAAGTGTGTAGGTGACTGTCAGGAAAATGGAGAAGCCATTATCATTAACAATTGCTTTTACATTCTAATTCTAAATCTATTGTCACAATATGTCTATGCTTATAGAAAGACTTTTTCTATCAATCTTTGGATGAGACCCCTCTCCACACTCAGATATCTTTTTTTTTTTTTTTTTAAATGAAGAGCTAATTTTGACAGAGAAAAGTTGTTAGATCTGGAGCCATAAGAAAGTCATTTTCTTGATTTTTAGAAGTGCATAATCATTGGAGAAATTACTAGCTTTCAAGCTAAAATTTGTAGAAATGCTTCCTGGCCTTGAGTGAACAGAGTATATAATATTGCTTGAGACTTTTGCTAATCCTCCTTGGAATAGAGCTTGACTCAGAAATATCTTGCGTTAAGAAGATTCTGGTTGCCTGATGAAGACTGTAATCTAACTGAATCCTGTCTCTAAAACAGTGATTTCCTGAAGAGCCCATCCATGCACAGTAGTGATGAGTTTCCTAAAAGACACAGAGATTACAGAACAGGTTGCAAGATTATTCTGTGCTATTTTCTAATGAGTCCTTGAGTTGTGAAAGAACTTGGTTTGAGGTTTACTTTCTTATAATTTAGTAGGGAGAATGTGACAGAAGAGACCTAAACTCTTTACCCAGCTCAACCTTCCCCAAAATAGCATACATAACCATATTGGCTTAGGTCAGTTAGCAATCTACTCTAAATCAAGGTTAAAAAAAAAGAAAAATGATAGCCAGTGCTCTAGGGCAGCTCAAGTCCTCTCCTCTCTCTCACCTACTCCTGTTGGACAAGAAGACCACCGACATAGTGCAGCTTTCTGGATAAAAGTTGAACATGTAGTAGAGATGAAGCATTTGTGTTACAGAATACTCTCACTTCCTTGAAGCACCACTTCTTGACTCTGGCATTTGTGCTCTTTTCTGGAGGCTCTGTCAGAATCTTTCTTTTTATTTGGATAATTTAAAGTTTCTGACTATGTGGTTGACATGGAAACAGTGGCTATGACTTCTTTTGCTTTGTTGGGGAAGGTATTGTCCACTGTCTCTTAGAGTCAGGAATGGAGGGTGAAACGCGAAGAACCTACTGACACCAATTACTGATAACTTTCTTGGGCATGGGAGGGGTGGGGCATGGGGAAGTAAAAGATGGAGAAGGCTAGAGAATTAAGGTAGAGACAGAGAGAAAAGTTCCCTGTGTGTCATGCTAAGGATTTTGGACATGATGCTTTGGGAAATGAGGACAAAGGGGTGGGAGTCACAAGAGAGACCTCTGCCAGTTTTAAGTCAGGAGGTGCAGAAACATATTTGCATTTAAGGAAGTACTCTGGAGGATGTAAAGACCCAGAGACAACTAAGGAGATCGTTTCTTAGCCCAGGCAAGAGGATGAGAGGAATGAAAGTGTGGAGAAGGACACTAGCAGGGAGATGGAGGGGAAGATGGGGTATATTCAAGGCATTTTTAAAAAATAAAGGATTGGGTCCCATGTCTCCAATGTATTTTTTCACTTTCATATTTTAACACATATTCAAAGCATCTAAAAATAAAATATTTTTTCTAGAAAAATATTTTCCATTTGTGACTGGAGTCATCACTCATAGGAGCGTCATCTGGTCACTCAGAGGAAAAAAAGAACTATAATCTTTTTTTTTAATTGAAGTATACTTGATTTACAATGCCGTGTAATTTCTGCTTTACAGCAAAGTGACTCAGTTATACACATATATTCTTTTCCATTATGGTTTATCCCAGGAGATTGAATATAATTCCCTGTGCCATACAGTAGGACCTTGTTGTTTATCCATTCTATATGTAATCATTTGCATCACCTAACACCAAACTCCCAATCCATCCCTCTCCCTACCCACCTCCCCCTTGGCAATCACGTCTGTTCTCTATGTCTGTGAGTCTGTTTCTGTTTTGTAGATAGGTTCTTTTGTGCCATATTTTAGATTCCACATATAAGTGATATCATATGGCATTTGTCTTTCTCCTGACTTACTTCACTTAGTATAATAATCTCTGGTTGTGTCCATGTTGCTGCAAATGTCATTATTTCATAAAAGAACTATAATCTGAGTCCACAGTGTCCTTTGTTCTTTCTCCTTTATTAGTTGCCCAGAAACTCAAATTCATATTTTCCTTGTTCTTTCCAAGCAGCATACCTTTTTGCCCAAGCCATCTTTAACCAGTGGAGTCAACTGAGACAACTTTTCAACTGGTTTTCTTGCCCTTTCTCACTTTTTTCTCTCCCTTTTTATTCTCTGCTTTCAAACTAATCTATGACACTACTTTTTTTTTTCCTAAACCTCCATTGTTATAGACTTGCAATGGGTTCCAGTGACCAAGAGAATAAAGTTAAAATGCTTGCTATTCAAAAAGCTTTACAGTTGGTTCCCACCTTATCACTCCTACTTCATCGTCCAAACTCTCTTTAACAGATATCCCACTTTTTATTCATCCAACAAACAATCTGAACACCTATGTCTCAAGCACTATTTAAGTTATAGGCAGGAGCCATGTTTAAAAAATAGTAAAAATAATTGAACTTTTTTCAAAGCATGGTGGGAAGCCATCAGCAGTTTGGGGGGGTTAATTTTTGTTTTTAAAATTTTATTTAATTGTATTTTAAAATAAAGACTGACACAACCTGCTTCTGCTTTGAATCTTTAAAGGGTCACTCTGGACACTGTATAGAAAATGGATTCTCAGGAAGCCACAGAGAGGCAGGGTGGCTATTATATTACTTGGGAGAAATTATTATGACGTGGACTAAGATGATAGCAGTGGAGATTGAGAGAAGTCAGCAGATTCTGGCTATATTAAGAGTAGAATTTACAGGACCTGGCTGGTGGGTGACAAAACAGGAAAAACAGAAAGATATTAATCAGTAAGGACTTTAGAGTCAGACATCATTATACGACCCTGTAAAAACTCTTTAACTTTTCTGAGACTAAAATTCTCTGTTTAATAAGGATAACAATATTTGTTTAACCATACAAAGTTGCCCATTTTGACCATTAGTAAAAAAAAAAAAAAAAAAAAAAAATTTATATAGTTCATATAAAAAACATTTATATCTAATAGCAAACACAGAATAAATGCAAGGACTAAATAGAATAATGTGTACAAAGAAAGCAACTTAACACTCTACCTTAGTAGATGCTAATTTCCATTTCCCCTTTTTTTTTTCCCTACCTTCTACTTCAGAATCCAAATAAAAAATCTTATTATTGTAGTCTTCTTGGATTAACTGGTACACATTGATCTCCTTACTCTCAGAACTCTTATTTAAAAACCAGACTGCTTGACCTACTAGAGAATGGACTTGAGGATACGGGGAGGGGGAAGGGTAAACTGGGACAAAGTGAGACAGTGGCATGGACATATATACACTAGCAAACGTAAAATAGACAGCTAGTGGGAAGCAGCCACATAGTACAGGGAGATCAGCTCGGTGCTTTGTGACCACCTAGAGGAGTGGGATAGGGAGGGTGGGAGGGAGGGAGATGCAAGAGGGAAGAGATATGGGGACATATGTATACGTATAACTGATTCACTTTGTTATAAAGCAGAAACTAACACACCATTGTAAAGCAATTATACTCCAATAAAGACGTTAAAAAAAAAACAAAAAAAACCCAGACCGCTCTAGTTTAACAATCCTAATATCTGCCTTGTTTACAAGAGTCCAGACAGGCCATTTTTACCACAATGGCACTAATATGTACATTAGTCTACTTAGAGAAAAATGAAGGTTAGCAAGAATATGAAACTAGATGTAAATTAGATCACTATGCTTATGCCATATTTCTTCCTGACTCACAAAAACAAGAATATTTCATTATTTCAATGATACTGGGAGTGCTACTCATCACATATGTGGTACAGTTAACCAAGGCTAAGACAGTTCCAAATATCTTGATTTAGGGGAAAACCAAGGTATCATCAATAGGAAGCCAGTTTTCTGAACTATCTAACATTTTATGAGATTTTACTGAATTGTTTTATGATAAGTGAGAATAGTCAAGTATGGTGGATAAAAATATTCAGTCTAGTTTTCCCCAAATCTTACAGTTTCCACAAGTACATATGAAATAAATATATGGAACATGGATTTTCAACATTTTTTGTTAAATATTAGGATGTTCCAAGATTAGGATGACCAGTCTACCAATTTGCCCAGGACTGAATGGGTTCGTGAGTGTGGGACTTTTAGTTTTAAAACCAGGGCAGTCCTGGGCAAACCAGAATCACTCTAACCAAGATATTGAAACTGAAAATTCTCAAATGTTTAACCAGTTGGAAAATTTTTTAAATTAATTAATTAATTTATTTTTGGCTCCGTTGGGTCTTCATTGCTGCACGCAGGCTTTCTTAGTTGTGGCGAGCGGGGGCTACTCTTCGTTGCGGTGCGCAGGCTTCTCATTGTGGTGGTTTCTCTTCTTGTGGAGCAAGGGCTCTAGGTGCACAGGCTTCAGTAGTTGTGGCTCACGGGCTCTAGAGCACAGGCCCAGTAGTTGCGGTGCAGGGGCTTAGTTGCTCTACAGCATATGGGATCTTCCCGGACCAAGGCTCGAACCCATGTCCCCTGCATTGGCAGGCAGCTTCTTAACCACTGCACCACCAGGGAAGTCCCACCAGTTCGAAAGTTTAAATGAAGATATTCTTCACAAATCTTTTCTGGGCAGATGAAAGTATGGGGTATGAAGACAGTAACTATGGGGAGTGGTGACTCTCAAATGAATGGCAATTAGATATTAAATGATTCAACTGAACTTGATAGATACATGAAGACTGTCCACCTAGGTCTGTGCTCTGTGCTAGAGGCTGCAGATTTAAAGATGATCAGGGATCATCCCTGAACTGGAATAATTAATAAGATGTAACATGACTGTAAGAAACACATATATTTTTATAATAATTTCAAACAACAGAGGTTCTCAGCGTGCCAAAATGCAGCTCTAGGGGAAAGTACAGAATCATACAAATGAAGGTGGTTATAATTAGCAATAAATGTTGCTATGCATAGATAAAACGTAAAGATATAATGAAAATGAGTACAATGTTGAAAGAAACACTACAGAAGCATTTTTAATAAAACTAATTAGCTGAGAGCATCCTTTTTGGATTACAGACATGCTTTTGCTCTCCCAAGTAAACATACCAATTGTCTCTGGCATAATATTTTTTTCTTTTCAAAAGATAGCTTTCCAGTTCTTATAAAATTGTTGACAGTCTGAGAATCTGGCACTTAGCGTAGGTGTAACAAAAACATTAAAAGACTTAAAAAAAAAAAAAAGCAATAATAACACTAAAGAACTACTTCATGTTTATTTTTACCATCTACCAATTTAGGAAGCTGCTATTTCATAAATTATAAGAAAAGCCCACATTTACAGTTGAAGAGAATCCATTTGGGATGATATTCTCTTTTCTTATTTAGCTATTGACTTGCTGTCACTCATTTGTTTTTTTAATGCTTTGATTTTTTTTCCCAACAGAAAAAATAATTATCAATGCCATGTTACAGCTAAGGCTTTAAAAAATATGATAAAATGTGGTGAGAATAAACATTTTGTAAACAGGAATGGTATTAAACCTTGGGTTAGGTCTTTTCTATGATCATTTGTGTCTGAGGAAGAGTAAGCGGAATCAGGTCCTGACTGAGCTTCCTGTAGTAGACATAGGACCTATGGGAGACTGACCTGGCTACAACGAGGTTCCAAGTGGATAAAAGTCACCATGAGCTTTACTATCTCTCAGACAATAATTAGCAGCAAGGTTTCCAAAGAAGCTAGCAAAGCAAACTGTTGGGAATCCAGAAATTAATAAACCCCAGTCACTCCATCTAGAGATTCTCTGAGAAACATATTTCCCAGTCAAGATGTTTATAGTACAACTTGAAATACATATATATATATATATATATATATATATATATATATATATTTAAGAAGCTTGGCAATAAAAAAGAGAAGAAAACAATGTTTGGAGGATAAATTGGGATTGAGGAAGATTTGTTTGTTTTCTTTAATGATTTGATAGACTTGAGCTGACAGAGGACCTAGAATAAGAGTAGAAGCTGAAAATACATAAGACAGAGAGAAATGATTGAATCGATGTTCCTGAATAGGCTGAATAGAATTCTGTACAGACCCAAGATAGGGAATTCATTAGTTTCTTGACTTTTAAGGTTTTTTTTTTTTCTTTTCACAGGTTCAATATTTTTAACTGTTAAGTTTGAAAAAATTATAGATTCATAGGAGATTGCAAAGAACTGTACAAGGAAACCCTGTGCACCCTTCCCCAACTAAAATTCACCTATAACACAACTATAGTGTAATATCAAAATCAGGACATTCATACAATCTATAAAGCTTATTCATCTTTCAACAGTAATACATGCATTCATTTGTGCATGTGTATCTTTGCAATGTTATTATATGTGTACCTCCTTAACCACGACCAAAATCAAGACACTCAGCTGTACCATCACTGCAAGATTTCTTTGTGTTACATTTTCATTATTAGACCTAACTCCTTCCTCTCCCATCCCTGGCATCTGGCAATCACTAATCTGTTCTCCATCTTTATAGTTTTATCTCACAAATGTTACATACATGGAACCATATAGGATATATCCTTTTGAAACAGCCTTTTCTTAATGAGTAAAGCAGCTTTCTTGAGAAAACAAACAAAACTATGTTTTGCACACTTTGTAGTGAGGTATTCTGTAAAGAGGATGATATTTAGAGCAGCAACTCCAGTTTCTGGATATAAAAACATCTTGAAAATGTTTGTCATTTTTAGATACAGTTGTATTTAAAGTTCAGGAATGACTTTCAAATAACTCAATGGTTTCTAAAACAAAAGACTATTGAAATAAGTTTCAAAAGAAGGTAATTGCTGTGGTATGCTGCCTCATTTCCTACAGTAAATAATTACATAGATCCAATTATAGAAACGTATAAATATGCTACCTCATGTTTTCAATATTCACACTTTCAG
Organism: Balaenoptera musculus; assembly: GCF_009873245.2. NCBI lineage: Eukaryota > Metazoa > Chordata > Mammalia > Artiodactyla > Balaenopteridae > Balaenoptera > Balaenoptera musculus. The sequence continues at coordinate 13,838,897 of NC_045790.1, read as the reverse complement.
GCAAATGAGCTTCTCCAAGTTACCAACACAACCTTAACATTTATGAACCTTGACAATACTTATTTTGGAATACAATATATTCCACCCACCTTGCTTTAAAAAAATGGGGTAAACCCAACAGAATTCAGCAAACTTTTATCAATGTGGGAAAAGCTGAAATTAAAATAGAAACCTTGAGAAGGATGTCTGTAACACTGTTAGATTGGATTCAGAGGAAGAGTTCAGAGAAGTACTGCAGTGAATTCATTAGCAGGGGCATATAAAGGCCAGAGGCTATCTTTAAAAGTCTTTCTCTCTTGTTGGAGCCCTACATCTTGGGGCAGACCACCTGGGCAGCAGCCTAGGAACCACCTCAGTTACTAAAAGAACATTTGAGCATTTCTCCCCAAGCAAATGAGCCCATGTTATAACAAAGGACTTTTGTACCACTTTCAGCCAGGTAGGGAAATTTAGGATATGTAGATTAGATGATGAAATATAGTGAACCTTCTAGTATTTTCATGGTATGTATGAAAAGAAGAATTTCAGAATTAGCACATAAAATCTAGGATAACCATCCAGTACAAATGTAAGAAGTCCTAAGCACTCTTTTTTGTGCAATGGGTTTATACTAGTTTTCTAGAGTTGCCAAAACAGAGTACCACAAATTGAATGGCTTAAATAGCAGAAATGTACTGTCTCACAGTTCTGGAGGCTAGACATCCAAGATTAAGGTGCTGGCAGGGTTGATTCCTTCTGATGGCTTTGAGGGAAGGATCTGTTCCAGACTCTTCTCCTTGGGTTATACATGGCTGCCTTCATGTTTTCATGGCATTCCCCCTGTATGCATGGCTGTGCCCAAATTTCCCCCTTTTATAAAAACACCAGTCTTATTGGATTAGGGGGCCACTCTACTCCAGTAAAACCTTGTCTTAGCTAATTACATCTAAAATAATCATGTTTCCAAATCAGTTCACATTCTGAGCCACTGGGGGTTAGGACTTGGATGCATGGATTTGGAGGGGTGGTAAAATTCAACTCATAACAGGGTACATATTATTTGATTAAAAGAATCTTTCCCTCTACTTTATCTTAATAGTTTTTCAGGCAGGAATTGGTACCCACAGAGGAGAACCTGACTGAACAGAACTGTAATAAGCTGCTGGTCACTTTCTTCCGTGAGTGAAGACAAGTCACCTTGGACCACATTTTTTTCAGGAAAGAGATGCTTTCCAGTTGTATAAATGTGAGGTAAGCAGACACTCATTACCTTGAGGATAAAGTATTATAGGACCTTCACTGATTAGTCTGACAGAGACAACTCCTTTCAATAACCTTTGTTGAGTGGACTTTGCCTGCAGAGAAAAGATTGGCAAAATCACAGCATCGAGTATCCTGTAAGGGAAGTGATTGAGAACCCAGTTTCTTTGTTTTGTGGCATCTCTAATGAACTGAGACAGTCTCAACTAAGGTTTGCCAGTACTGAAGACACCAACAGTCCCCAAGGATAACTTTTAGTAAGATTAGGCGTTATCTGAACCAGAGAACTGGTTTAACAACCTTGGAAGTTAGTGGGAAAAAAGGGTTTGTTCAGGTATATTTTGAGTCCACTTCTAGCCTCTGTTTCTTATCACAGAGGCATGGCAATGCCTGTGAGTGTAAATTCAAAGAGCAGAAGTCTTGGGAGACCAAAAGTAGAGTGACTGTTGGCATGCATAATACGGATGAAGTCGTCCTTGTCAAAAGATCAGATGGCTGCACAGGGAGGTGGACCAGAAAGACAATTATCACAGCAATGGACAAGAATTCCTTGAACAGTGCAACTGTGATCAAAACAATAGCAGATGAAACCTAAGTTTCACTATTCCTCTTTTACCCAGTGTTTGCAAGTAGGAGTGGCCCCTTTGGCTATAGTCAATCTGCTAGATCTCTAGGCAAATCAGAGGGAAAAGTGCCCAGAGTTGCAGAGAGTGATGGCTTTCCTGGAACAGATCCTGGCTATCACACTAATTCTGTTAGGTCAGGTAAATAATGTGACTATTTTTAAACATGTGATTTTATGCATATGGCAAATGAGTATCAACTGGTATTACTATTGTTCCAAATATTTCTCTCCCTATAGGAGGATTATACCTCCCCATAATTTTGATATCAGGTTTGGCCATATGACTTGTTTTGGTCAATGAAATATCAGTAATGTATGCCAATTTTAAGTAGGAGCTTCAAGAGTTATCTTCTGGCTCTGCTATTCTTAACTTGCCTCTGCCACAGGACAAGAAATGTTCCAGATAGGAGCTGCTCTTTCAACCTGGTCCCAGAATGAAGACAGGACAGGGGCACATCAGAGCCAACCCCTTGATGAACAGGAATGTGAGTGGGGATTACAATTTTGTTGTTTAAAGCTAATAAGATTTGGGGGGCTGTTTGTTACACACCTTAAATCCATATTTCCTACTAATTATAGGATTCACTCTGTTTTTCCTTTTTTAACCATTTTTTAAAATTGAAGTATAGTTAGTTTACAATGTTGTGTTAGCTTCAGGTGTACAGCAAAGTGATAAAAATACATATATATATATAAATATATATGATATATACATATCATAGCAAAGTGATATATATATAAATATATATATATATTTCAGATTCGTTTCCATTACAGGTTATTACAAGACATTGAATATAGTTCCTTGTGCTATACAGTAGGTCCTTGTTGTTTATCTATTTTATACATAGTGGTGTGTATATGTTAATCCCAAACTCCTAATTTCCACCCCCCCCAATATTCCTTCTGGTAACCATAAGTTTGTTTTCTATGTCTGTGACTCTATTTCTGTTTTGTATATACGTTCATTTATATCATTTTTTTAGATTCCACATATAAGTGATACCATATGATATTTGTCTTTCTCTGTCTGACTTACTTCACTTAACATAATAATCTCTAAGTCCATCCATGTTGCTGCAAATGGCATTACTTCATTCTTTTTTAATGGCTGAGTAATATTCCATTGTGTAGATATACTACATCTTCTTTATCTATTCATCAGTCAATGGACACTTAGGTTGTTTCCATGTCTTGGCTGCTGTAAATAGTGCTGCAGTGAACATCGGGGTGCATGTATCTTTTCAAATTAGAGTTTTCTCTGGATATATGACCAGGAGTGGGATTGCAGGATCACACGGTAAATATATATAATGTATATAGCGTACAGTTTATATTCCCACCAACACTGTAGGAGGGTTATTTTTTCTCCACACCCTCTCCAGCATTTATTATTTGTAGACTTTTTAATGATGGCCATTCTGACTAGTGTGATGTGATACCTTATTGCAGATTTGATTTGCATTTCTCTAATAATTAGCGATACTGAGCATCTTTTCATATGTTGGCCATCTGTATGTCTTCTTTGGAGAAATGTCTATTTAGGTCTTCTGCACATTTTTGATTGGGTTATTCACTTTTTTATATTAAGCTATATGAGCTGTTTCTGTATTTTGGAAATTAATCCCTTGTTGGTAGCATCATTTGCAAATGTTTGCTCCCAGTCTGTAGGTTGTCTTTTCGTTTTGTTTATGGTTTCCTTTGCTGTGCAAAAGCTTTTAAGTTTAATTAGGTCCCATTTGTTTATTTTTCTTTTTATTTCCATTACTCTAGGAGATGGATCCAATAAAAATATTGCTGCAATTTATGTCAAAAAGTGTTCTCCTATGTTTTCCTCTAGGAGTTTTATAGTATCCAATCTTCCATTTAGGTCTTTAATCCATTTTGAGTTTATTTTTGTATATGGTGTTAGAGAATATTCTAATTTTATTCTTTTACATGTAGCTGTCCAGTTTTCCCAGCACCACTTATTGAAGAAACTGTCTTTTCTCCATTGTATATTCTTGCCTCCCTTGTTGTAGAATAATTGACCATAAGTGTATGGGTAGAATTGACTCTTCAGTTGTAATCTATTTGTATCAGAATCAAGAATTTCAAAATCTCTCTAGTGAACATGTTGGTAGAATCATCTTTCTAGATTGAAAAAAAAGACATACAACTAGAAACCTTGATTTGGAAAAGGTGCTTCAGTCCTAAGAACTGCCAAACATTTAAGTTTAGTAAGTTCAATACTTGCTTATTTCCAGCTTAAAAATATTCATTCTCTTGTGATATATAAAACTCACAGTGGGGGAGTCATACTGCTGAATCCTGCCGATTTAGATGTACCAATGTTGGGATTATATCTCAAAATAGAAAGAGAAAACTGGGTATGGTACAATTTACATACCAATAGAAGTGATATTATTCCTACTCTCAACACCAAAGGTATAAAAGGTTTACATTGCATATAAATGTTTTGGCCTTGGTTGTTTTTAAAACTCCTTTAACTGATATACTGGCAAAATAAATGTGTTATTATGTTTCTTAGATTATGACAGGACACCCAAAACTAAACTATACTCTCTGATGAACTGAAGGCATGGAAAGACAGAAAGTTCTCTATTTCTTCTTTTAGCAGGCAAGGCAATCACATATACACAATAAAAAATTCTACAAAAGTAATTTAGTTTGTGTCTTTCTCACTTTCAGAGAACAAATGGCAGAATGAATTTACTTTAAACTATCATCACTGTGGTTTTAACTTTTTTTAAAAAGCATGTGGGGTTGGAAAAATCAATGAATAAATAAATTAATAAACATAGTGTAATCTTCTATTAGATTCAGACTTAGCTTCATTTAAGAAAATGGTACAGATGAACTGGTTTGCAAGGCACAAATTGAGACACAGATGTAGAGAACAAAACTATGGACACCAAGGGGGGACAGCAGCGGGGGGTGGTGGTGGTGGTGGGATGAACTGGGAGATTGGGATTGACATATATACACTAATATGTATAAAACAGATAACTAATAAGAACCTGCTGTATAAAAATATAAATAAAATAAAATTCAAAAAAAAAGAAAATATTAACAATAATTATCTGTACTTGCTGAATATGATTCTATAGACAACATTCTTCTCTACAAGTCATTAATGGAAAAAAATTATCCACATAATGATTATCTGAAATATATTTAATAGCTCATCCAATTTAAGCATAATACATTTGTAGATGCTATCTGAAAAGGATGATATAATGAACAGTACAGAGTTAGAATAATTTGTCATTATTGACTTTGTTTTTATTATTAACTATAGAGAAATGTATTGGTATGATAAATCAAGGCATAAGTTACAAAAATATTTTAAGGAAATATAGTTGTGCATATATTTTGAATAATACTCAAAGGTTGTTTTACTGTTAGAATTATATAGCTTGAGAGACATAAAAAAATTCCTCGAAATAAATTTAAACATCTTGGCTTACAAATTACATTTAAATTTGACCCGGTAGTATGATAAAGCTTTTATACTTTTCCGAATATAGAATGGATTGGTGAACAGCTTTAGGTGATGCTTTATGAGCATATGTATGTAATTCTATTAATTTAGTCACTGGTTCTTGAATGCTTCTGTGCATATCTGCTACTGCTGATCTTAAGAAGGTCCACCACAGTACATCCTTCCAGTATGTGCTCTGCAAAAGTGCTTGCCTCAGTTGCCCACTACTGTGCAGGCAGCTTCTGACTGCAAACACTGCAGTGGTGAGCTTTACAGCAAGCCCTGACCTTTGGCAGGTGTTAGCAGAGTGCTACAATAACTCATAAACTTTCCTGTAATTTTAAACAAGAGAGCAAACAACAACAAACCACAAAGAAACAGAAATCCTGTTGGTTTTTTTTCCTGTTTCACTATAAAATATGCCCTCTTCACCCTGACTCTAACAAAGTACAGCACCCTGGCACTACTTACCGTCTCACAATCCCTCAAGCATCGATGCCCAAACATATGGAAAAGTAGAAGTGCGTGCCATGTTCAGGAAAGGGCAAGACATTCGTGAATTGTGTAATTAGAGTGAGGAATGTTCTTAGGGAAAGTTCTTAGCAAGAAAGTGGACACAAGGCAGTAAACACAAGCTGTAGTTAGAGTGTAAAGAATACAGTTGCTAGGCTAAGGCATTTGGACTTTATTTTATAGTATATGCAGTAGATTGGGAGATTTTAAGCAGACAAGTAACTTGATCAGATTTGCATTTGTATATTTATAAAGATCACTCTCATGGCAGAGTAATCTGTAGGTATATACACCTTTAGGACAATTTTTACAATAATCAAGTGAAGGTTGATGAAGGTCTGTCCTAAAGCAATGGCCTTGGAAAAATGGAGATGCGGATGAATCAAGAACTATTAGGGAGGTAGAAGTCAGAGGACTGGGTCATTGACCGGGATACTGGAAGAGGATGTGCTATAGAGTCAGGCAGACATGGGTGGAAATTCTGGTTCTACCACTAACTACCTGTGAGTAACTTGGACACTTAAATTCTGTGGCTCAGTTCCCTCATTTGTAAAATAGAGAAAATAACAATGCATTTTCATAAGGCTGTTACGAAGACAAAATAAAATAACACAATCAAAAACAAACTGCAGTGTCAAGTACAGAATTAAAAATACATAAATTTAGCTTCATATGTGATGGGTAAAAATGTAAGGATGACTCTGAAATTCCTCACTCAGCATTCCGTTAGGAATATCACAGAGGAGATTAACACCCTGGGCTTGATGAGAAACTATGATTCAATGAGTGGAAGAAAATATAATTCCTATGACACAGATAAAAAATAATTTCAGAGCACAGTTCTTACTGCCTCTAGGATCAGTTAACTGCAGCAGAATCTCCGGTTGCTGATCTCACCCCAAGTGACCTGTCCTGCTTCCTTTGATTAATTGATCCTTGCAGAATTCTAGAAGACAGCATTTGACTCTGCAGCTTTACAGGCAACCCCTTATTTCAGTACAGGCTGATCACTTTAGGCTCCATTTCCAGCCTCAGGTCATGCCCTTGTCTGAGCATCCCAGCTGCTTCAAAGCAGGAGGCACTTGGCTCTCCATTAAATGCACCATATGAAGCCCTAGTAACCGTGGCAACAATCCTCGGAAGACACAGCCCCATCACCATGCTGACCTTTTGACCATCCATAGTGAAAACCACAATTCCTGTTTAAATGTTTTAAATTGGGCACTCATATGGTCTGCTTTCAGTCAAGGGAAAATACCACGTGCCCAGGTTGACAGCTGCCTAATATCAATCATACCAAGATGCCAATGATAAAATGCTGGTCTAACATAATTTGGGGCAAAATATAATCAGTCCTTTATCTCTAATGGGCAGCCAACATTTTTCAATTCGTGTATTATTGCGAAGTTTGAGATGTCTGCTTACTATTTTAAGATATTTTCTGCATGAAGAAACCATTTTCTGTGTTCCTCTAGGAGTTTGGGAGCAAAGAAAATTTAAGAGTGTTATAATTAAAATGAAACCTAATGGATCTTCTAGTTCTCTGCCTAACTTTAAAAAGAACGAAACTGAAGCACAAAAATAAGATAAAATGGATTGTCTAAAAAGCAAGCCTTGAGGGGTCACTGAGACTTTAAATCTCTCTCTTGATTCCCCTAGAAGCTTTTTTCTACTGCATTCTGCTCCTTGCTGGGTAACAGAACAGTGGCAAAACTGATTATGCTGTCAGTTTTACAACTAGGCTTTGATATATTAAAGATCAACAACAACAAAATAGCACCATTGTCATGGGAAGAACAGTGTTTAAAATCAGACAGACTTTAACTCAAATCCAGCTTCTGCCACTATCTTGGAGCCAGTATACAATCTTTTTAGTTTTCAATTTCCTCGTATACAAAAGGCGACAATAGTTATCTGCTTACAGGGTTAATGTGAGACTTAATTAAAGCCGTTTACATAAAATATCTGGCATTAAGACAAATACACAATAAATGTTCATTTCTCTCTTTCTTAGATTCTATACTCAAATTATATAAATAAATGAACAGCATATTTCTGAAGTTAATATGGACGAATAGAGCACGAGGATGGGTTCACTTCAATATTTTTCTTCCGTTCAGAAAATAAAAAGGTGGTATCATTATATATATATATATATATAGGTTGCATAAAGAAGGTAAAAGATTATTGAAACAGGCCTTTTAGTTCACTGAGTGAATAGCATTCATCACCCTTTGAGCATGAGATAATCAAAGTTCACTGAGAACCCTGACATGCAGGAAGTTGACCCAACAATGTCTATGAATGGACAAGTCAGATGGCTCACAGGGAAATCAATGAGGCGAATGAAAGTAGAAAACAACTTATTTTCCTTGGAAACAACTTTTTCCAACAAGAAAGTGCTTCTAAGGAACACATTTCTCACATGCAAAGGAGAACAACATTCACAATTCAAAATTGCAAGTTAAGGAAAAAAGACAAATATCAACAAGACCAAAAACCAAGATGAAGATACACCTTCATACTGGTGTCAAGATGAAATCCTAATTATTAATCAACAGGACAGGTCAAATTAGATTTAGAAGAAATCCTACTTAGGACTGATTTTAAACCAATATTTCTCCATAAAATAAAGACATAATGAAAAATAGTAATAAGTAAGAGGACACCTGCTATCTTTCCCCCACTGACTGTCTCCATACTCAGGGCACCAACAATGCAGGTTAATGAGGCATATTACCATGGCCATCACCTGCCCTTCCTTACAACCTTCATTCTTTCAGTCATTCTAACATCTCACCATTCTTATTAGAGGTATGTTCTATAAGAAGAAAGGAGACATGCAGAAGAGTAAGCCAACAGTATATTCTTTCATATATTTTTTGGGTTTCTACTGTGAGCAGTGGTACATTTGTAAATATTTAACCAGCAACTCTCCAAAACTACGGTCTGGATATATGTATACAAATATCGGTTTTTATATAAATGTAACTGATTCAAAGGTGTGAGGCAGCAATTTACAAATAAAAATAAAATATGCAATATTCTTTATTGGAGATTCCAAATTGCCAATTAATTATCACAGAATACATTTCCTTGATTTTTGCTGAACTTTCATATCCATAGTCAACCTACGGTTGCAATTGGCAAATGGGTGTTGTTGTGACGTAAATGTTGGGGATGGTTTGTTTGTGTTAACAAAGAAGAGAAAAATGACACAGTGAAGACATATGTCAGAACTTCATTCATTAATGACATGAGCAACACTTTTTGCTGAATCAGTTAATAATTTCCAAATATTAGAGGAATAGTTCCTCTGATTCTGGTCTTATTGACACTGAAGTGGCTACAGCCAATAAGTTTAACATTTTCTGCATTCTTAACATTTTCTTCATCATTTTTCAAAGTCTAGACAATCAACAAAACAATAAATGGTAATGGTTTCTTTCCACGATGCAAATACTCCCACCATGACTGATTTTAAATGCACCTACGTACATCACTGGATGCAGAGTAGAGAAGAGATGCATGCTGGCACACCATTATATAGTATCAATATTCATACATAATCTCAAGATACAATATTCATACATAATCTCAAGAGCAAAGGATATAGGAAAATGTAGTAAAATAATTAGGAAGTAATGAAAAATGAGTTTTTATTGCCTCTGTTTTTTATTATAAGTTATTTAATTGAAAGTTTATATAATTTAATTTTAACAATAGTTCTATTTAACAACTGGCTCATAAAATTCCTGAAAATTTAATAACCTGTGCTTGCAGACCAGAATGAGCTGGCTCTGGGACAGCACTGAATGTACAAAACACTGTGTTCCATGCTGGCATGGCCACTGTTTATCTGAAACAAACATTCTTGTAAGAAAGACAAATATTATAAGAATTATATTATTTATTATTTAATTATACCACATTCATTCATTCATGATAAATATTTATTGACCTTACTATATACCAGACAGAAGTAAAAATATAAGGTACAATGGGAGTATGGCAACGTGTTCCTAAAGAAATAGCATTTTCTGAGAGATGAGTAGGGAGTTACACTGGAGAAAGTAGGATTTAGACAGGTTAGAAAGAGTGTGTTCTAAGGGGAAAATCAGCTGTACAAAAATCTCTAAGGTGAGAAAAAGTATGATATGTTAGGGAATTTGAAAGAATGTTTCTGGTGCACAGTGGATGAAGAGGAATATAGCATAAAATATTTGTAAGAAACTAAATCACAAAGAACATTTTAGGAAGGGTATCCATACACCCTGGTCTGCCTCAGATTTTCCCATTTTACTCTTACTGCCCTAATTATTGGTGTAATTATAAATAGCACCCCTCTTTCACTTTCAAATGTGTGCTACTTTATTTTTTTTATATTATAATTCCTTTTATTTTATTTTATTTTTTTACATTATATTAATGGTATTTTTTTAACATCTTTATTGGAGTATAATTGCTTTACAATGGTGTGTTAGTTTCTGCTTTATAACAAAGTGAATCAGTTATACACAAATGTGTGCTACTTTAGATAACAAATTATACAGCCATCCTATCTATAAACCATGTTAGGGACTTCAGTATTTATCATAGAAGATTTAAGCAAGGAAACCTAGAAGGATTTTAGCCACATCTGTATGTATTAAAGAGTGGCTACTGTGTGTAGAGAGCATTAGAAAGTGCAAGAATCAAAATAGGAAAATCCATTTTGGAGGCTATTACAGTAATCCAGTGAGAGGCCATGGGAGCATAGATAGGACTTGTGGCAAGGATTTGAGAGCATTTAATCTGAAACATAATGAATAGGCAAGACTTGGTGATTCGTGGAACAGAGAGGAAGAAAGAGAAGGAGATGTCAAAAGTATTCTCCCACCTCGGAGTCTCAGGCCTGACACCCGGCCAGAGCACCAAATCCCTGCCAGCCACACGTCTCAGAAGAAAAGGAAGAAAAAAAAGGAAAAAATAATAAATAAATAAAATAATATAATAAAATAAAAATTAAAAAATTAAAAAAAGAAGAAAGCCACCAAACTAATAAACAAATTCACCAGTGATAACAAGGACTAAAAAGTAAACTAAGATAAACATAAAAATCAGCAACAAATCAGTCACAGAAAGCAAACCCCATGTCAACAGTTGCTCCCAAAATCCACCGCCTCAATTTTGGGGACATTAGTTGTCTCTTCAGGTATTCCACAGATGCAGGGCTCATCAACTTGACTGTGGGGATTTAATCTGCTGCTCCTGAGGCTGCATGGAGAAATTTTTCTTTCTCTTCTTTGTTAGCACAGCTCCTGGGGTTCAGCTTTAGTATTGGCCCCACCTCTGTGTGTAGGTCGCCCTCAGGAGTCTGTTCCCCACCCAGACAGGAGAGGGTTAAAGCAACAGCTGATTAAGGCTCTCTTGCTCACTCAGGCCAAGGAGAGGGAGGGGTACAATAGTCATAATTGGAATGCGGTGCGAGCCTGTGATGGCAGAGGCCAGCATGACATTGCAACAGCCTGAGGTGTGCCATGTGTTCTCCCAGGGAATTTGTCCCTGGATCTCGGGACCCTGGCAGTGGCATGCTGCACAGGCTCCTTGGGGGTGTGGGTAGTATCCTGTGTTTGCACACAGGATTTTTGTTGGCAGCGGCGGCAGCGTTAGCATTTCACGCCTGTCTCTGGGGTCTGAGCTGATAGTCATGGCTCGCACCTGTCTCTGGAGGTTGCTTAGGTGGTGCTCTGCCTTTTGTGGGCACATGGGGAAGGAATCCCCTCTCTTTGAGCACCCCGAAACAATGATCTCTTGCCTCTTTGGCAGGTCCAGAGTTCTTCCCTGACTCCCTCCCAGCTAGTTGTGGTGCACTAGCCCCCTTCAGGCTGTCTTCACACAGCCTACCCCAGTCCTCTCCCCGGGGTCTGACCTCCAAAGCCTGAGCCTCAGCTCCCAGCCCCCGCCCGCACCAGCGGGTGAGCAGACAAGCATCTCAGGTTGGTGAGTGCTGGTCAGCACCGATCCTCTGTGTGGAAATCTCTCTGCTTTGCCCTCTGCACCCCTGTTGCTGCGCTCTCCTCCATGGCTCCGAAGCTTCCCCACCCACCCACCCCCAGACCCCACCAGTGAAGGGGCTCCATAGTGTGTGGAAACCTTTCCTCCTTCACGGCTCCCTCCCACTGGTGCAGGTCCCGTCCCTATTCTTTTGTCTCTGTTTTTTCTTTTTTCTTTTCCCCTACCCAGGTACGTGGGGAGTTTCTTGCCTTTAGGGAAGTCTGAGGTCTTCTGCCAGCAATCAGTAGGTTCTGTAGAAGTTGTTCCACATGTAGATGTATTTTTGATGTATTTGTGGGTAGGAAGGTGATCTCCATGTCTTACTCCTCCGCCATCTTGAAGGTCTCCCCGGTAAACCAGTTTTCAAGTAGTAGAGACAAGATTTGATCCCAGGTTTACCTGACTCCAAGGTCTATGTTTGCAATTACTGGTCCTAAAGAACACTCTAATTGATTCTTCATTGCAAAAAGTCTTCTCTTGGGCAGTGTGGCCCAATTCTTTTTAAAAACTGCTAGTTGAGTGAGGGAGAATAAACACAAGTTCACCCAGAGGAAGAGAGTGTGCAACTCACAGCACAGTGATGCAATGGAAGACCATGTACATAAAACAACTGATGGATTAGAGAGTCAGTTAATCACACAGGGAATGGCTTTCCATACGGTATTGTCTATGCTCCTCTAAAGGGGATGTCTGTCCCCTTACATGTGAGATGATGTTTGACTCATAGGATAAACATAGCTTATCTCCACAGACTGTCAATTTTATTAAATATATCCAAGGGACAATTCTTTAAAACTAACATGCATTTGATATGGATTGCAGTGCAAAATTCACATGAAAGAGAAAAACACGGAATTCAAAGAAAGTATCTATTTTTGGTGGACCTAGTTAGGCTTCTATATCAAGACCCTCAAAGTTAATTATCTCCTCTTGTTTACTATTAGGAACAAAAATTTAGAAGAAAAATCTCTATGTCACGAGAAAAAAAAATCATGCAATAGAGTATATACAATATAATCTCCGACTCCATAAAAAAATACAAAATTTTACATAACACATACAGGGAGATATAGATATATTAAAAAAAAACCCTGATTGGGGAAAAAAATACATGATGGCAGTACACCAAAATATTAACAGTAGTTGTCTTTTGTATGATTACAAGTGTTTACTTTCTTCTTTATGCTTTTTTATATTTATATAATTTTTCTTAAGTACAGCTATGTGGCTTTTTAAAATTATTTTTAGATAATCTGTTATTTTTGAATGAAGAAAATCCATAGGAACCCATTTCTGTTATATTAATCACCACAGAAAGACTAATTTCAAATTTAATAAAGTAATAGCATGGCTATATTAAATAATAAAACAATTAACATTAGAATATATGAGGTTTCTTGGATTATTAACAGTCTTCCTCTGGAATGAATTGTTTAACTTTCATGAAATGAGTGCAGTTTGGGTAATGGAAGTTCATTATTCTCTTTTTTAATTGTATGGATATATTAAACTCTGCTAGTGGAAGCTATATCTTCCCCCATGTGGCAAATACATGAGAAATAATGCTCCAGTATCTCTGTATCCAAAGAGAGGTACCAAATGTTCCACAGCTTTATTCATTATTAACTATAAAAGTCTTTTAACATGTGCTTTGCACTCCTTCTTTTGAGAAGCAACTTTAGCTTTATTTTCACCAGCCATACTCATAAATGTTAAACAAGAAAGAATATTTTAATAAATACCAAATTACCATATCATCGGTCTCCACTGTGCTATCAGGGTGCTTTAGTGCATTACAGAAACTAGGGCTAGCTCTTTTGAGCCTTTGCTTCTGAATCTTTGGTCCAGCGAGATTGTGGATTGCTTAAATTCTCTTATGTGAACTGCATGTTGCATCTGGAGATGAATGATCTGGTTGTGTACATAGTCCAGGAGACAATCAGTGTTACGAGTGGGTTGTAATTCAGGCTTGTGAAATATCAGAATGGTCTTTTCACAAAACCTCTCTCAACCAGCCTAAAAAATGAAGGCACTCTTTTAATGCTATGTGTTCAAATATAAAAATTACATAAGTCATCCATATAAAATGTCTTAAAATATTTTTGAGTGTAATAGAAATAAAACAATTTAAGGCTAAGAATCAAGAGCTCTGGATCCTGAGCCTAATTCCATCACCTTATATGACTTTTAAGAAAGTCATTGACCTTTGGGCATCTCATTTTCATCATCAACAAAATGAGATTAATAACACTGCTTTTTGCTACCTCACAAGACTGTTAAAAGACTCAAGTGACTGGAAATATACTTTGAAAAGTGTAAGAGAAAAGTGCAAATACAAGATAATGTGATTTTTAAAACTTCAAAGGTCATTTATTTATAGACCATTTTTCTCATGTTTGGAAAAAGAAAGTGCCCTTTAAAAAAAAAAATGTGATCTGAGGCATTGCATCTCTTAAGGAAAAACAAAACAGTAGAATAACTCTCTTATCTTGCCAGTGGACACTATTATATTTTGACTTTCAGACCCAGCTGAGTCAAATGAGGTATAACAACTCTACGATAATCTTCAAAATAGAAGTTAAACATTTGCTACACTTTTTTCTGTATTAAGATAGGGCTGAAAGGTGACCCCCCTCCCAATCTATGGAGCCACCTATCCTCAGATCCCAGGGAGAACAACACCCTTGACAACTCCTTGGAACAGAATTCCAAAACAAACATACTGAATTCGCTTTGGCACCATGAGGTTGGCCACTTTTTACACTGAGACCTTCCTCAGCATTTCCTCCTGTGTCTGGCCTCCACCGTCCCCAAAACTGTAGATTCCTTGGGAGCAGAGAATGTGTCTTATTCATCCTTTTATCCCTCCCTGTTTTACAATATAGAGCTGTGTGAATTATAGCCACAAATGATAGTTGTTAAATAAATACCATTTCTATGCTCGTAGCTGTACTGAGAACTAGCATTTATTGAGCACTTACTATGTTCTTGGTCACCAAGCTAAATGTTTTGCAGACAAGTCTCCCTTAATCTCCAAGGGGATGTTACAAGTAGCCCTTAGAATACAGCCCTTAGTCAGTGTTAACTGTGATTGAGATAATGATAATTCTTATTATTCTCCTTCAACAGGTGAAGAAACTGAGTTTCAGAAATGTGAAGGCAACCAAGGTAACATGGTGAGTAAATGGTGAAACAAGGACTTAAACTCACACCTATCTGATATCCTACCTCCTAGTCAGATGTTTTATTCTGCTGCTTCTCCAAAGATGTGGATATGATTACTGAGATGTTTCCCCAGACAGAAGGGCCATCTTTGTCTATTATTGCAAAACTGCTTATCCCTCTGTATGGTTTGATAGACCTTTAAAGAGTCTGTGAATAGTCTGGACTATTTATTGTGTGTCTCCTTAATCAGATTCAGTTTCAGACTCTTATCTTCTCGTTCTGCCCCTCTCACAAACTGGGCTTCATAATATGTGCCTCAGGATTTCTCACTGAAAGCAGGCTGAATTTCTGTGTAAGCAGTTCATGATTCTTACCGATTTATGTGCTACAATATTCCTTTGTTTGGTTGAAGAGAGTCTCAGTCTTTTTGTTATTTTTGAACTATTACTGTTTAACTTTATTCTTTATAAAAGGAGTACGATGTTTATTATAGAGTACTTAGTAATACAGAGAAGCAACAAGGAGAAAGACTCATCCGTAATCACACTATTTACTGCTGTCCACAATTTTCTAGATGTCCTTTTCTATGTATGATATGTATGTGTGTGTATATAAATATTGTATGAGTATCGTGCATATACACGACCATACATACAGCAGTGTCATACCACACAAACCATACGTACTAGGTGATTCTGTTTTTTAACCTAATAATACATCTTGAGCCTCTTTCTATTACAAAAAATATTCTTTTAAATTATCATGTAAGTGGCTACATAATAATACTTTGTATAAACACATCATGTTATTTAAGCAATCTTTTATTATTAAATACTTTATTTTCAATTGTAAACACAATGGTGCAAGGATTATCATTGTAGTTGAGTACTTAACTGCATCTTCAACTATTTCCTTAAAATTACTTCTGGATTTTTGTCTTCTTCAAATTTACAGCTTTACAAAGGGAAAGAGTTTGTTTTGATCTGTAGTTAAGTGAATATACAAAGGTTTTATATATATATATAGCCAGTGCACAAAGTGGCTTGGATTCTAACCTCCAATATATATAACTTAAAAGTTCCTGCATTTTCCACTGTACCATATGGTCTCCTATGACAGCATACCAGTCAGAAAACTATGTCTAATCCACGTGCCCAAAATGCATAAGGGAATTTTTAAAAAGAGAAATAGTAATGCTTATCCTAGGGAAATTGTAAATTTGATGGTGTGGTCATATTTGGGAATCATCTTTGTATTTTAATTTTTAATTTGCAAAATGCTAGAGGGAGCTTGACACACAGTCTAAGAGGTCTAACCATGAAGTATATTGGTCTTTCTAATGAGCTCAGCAATTTTAAGGGGAAGAAAAATGCATTTATTGATTTGGCTCAGCTGTCTCGATTTGGGAGCTGTCCCAGTAATCTCATTACTATGGTATGTATGCTTTTATTCCCTCAGCATCAGAATTAAGTCTATATATAGAGCCAGCAGCTGCATTCTCAGCAAGACCTCAAGGTATCAAATGCACCCAGGAGCTCTCAACTACCCATTTTCATTAACACAAGGCACTGATGACAAATATCCTTTTTTTTTTTTTTTTTTGACCAGCATGTTATTTCCAGTCCACAGACTTTTTTGCTCCTTTATATATCTTTGTCTAAACTAACACATAACTTTTATCATTTCTGGATTCAGGCCTTAAATGCTTAGATTTGGGCCAAGGTTTAAATATATTCAAGCAAAACTTTCTTACTCATGAAATCACCAGATTAGGCCTCAGAATATCTCATTAATCTAATACAAAGAAAACTATAATAACTAAAGAATGATACTGTATATCTTCGTTATTGTTCTTTTCATCACAACAATTAATTCTAAAATCATTATGTATCCTTTTCTTGCCAAGAGAAACTCTCTTCAGTGCTATTCCTTTACACTTTTCTCTCTCCTGCACAGGGAAAAAGATGCTTATGTACAGAAAGTCTGGCTTGCCAGAGTCTCTAATTTACCCTCACTTGCCATGTGCAATGCATAAATTTATAATGTGTTAAGCTTCAAGAACAGCTGACGACAAATTTCAGCTTTCCGACCTAGGTTTGTTCCACTTAGACTCTCTGTCCCCTTATATCAGCTCTGTGTGTTGTGAAATGCTTTATGACTAATCAAATATCTTCTGCTGCAAAGATTTTAAGGGCTCTTAGGGAAAATGAAAACCTGTATTAATAAGAACTTGAGAAGTGCTAATGAACTGTGTTTGTCTCAACGCCATTTTTTTTCTCCCTTACCCTTGAAAGGTCATAGGCTTTCAGAACAGAGTTTCTCCTATGGCCAAATTCTATGACATTCAAGTGAAATGTTGGGTCATAAGGTTATCTTCTTAAATAGTAAGATTAGTTCTTGCATTATTATCATTTGCTTTCTAATATCCAAAGTAGAAACTATGTTCAACTTCTATTCATTTACTTGAGGCAAGAACTAGCCATTTAATCTCTTGCTACTGAAAATTAGGCAATTCTAAGGGAGGAAGGGATTATCTGTTTCAACAACCTTTGTTTTTTATAGAAGAAAAAAAAAAAAGGAAAGTTAATGCCACACAACCAATAACGACAGGGCTGTGGCTTAAGCGCA
This sequence comes from Balaenoptera musculus, assembly GCF_009873245.2. Classification (NCBI taxonomy): domain Eukaryota; kingdom Metazoa; phylum Chordata; class Mammalia; order Artiodactyla; family Balaenopteridae; genus Balaenoptera; species Balaenoptera musculus. The sequence goes on along the minus strand of NC_045790.1, from coordinate 13,821,207 downwards.
GTTCTCCCAAGTACCTTCCGAAATAACACACAGAGATACATTTGATGATGTTCCTTAAATGCTGAAGTGTAAGTAGAAAACCTATTTGCCTATTTAAATTACTGTGGTGTCTTAAAAAAAACAGAAGTAGATTGAGTGGAGCACAGTCAGAAGCTCAACAGAGAAAGTGTTTTGCTTATTTGATTAAAAGTCTCTCACTAATGTGTCAAGTCAAATCAAAACTGGGTACCTACTAATCTAAATACAGCTGACATGAATCAGCAGGCTATGAAGTAAATTATGACATAAAAAGGAAAGATCCAAAATGATTCTAAACAGTAGATTATTATGAATTTGAGAGTTTGAAGTAAATGATGCAGATGGTGACTTGTTCATTAAGTTATCTAAAAAGAAATTTTTCAGAAAGAGAGATTAGAGCACTTCCTAGAATGATGGCATCTTGAATAAAAACATCTAAGCCAGTTTCTTTCTTAAAGTATAGCATAAGACCAAAGGAATACAAAATTGCGAGGAAATACGTATCAGCACTGGAAACTAGAAAGTAATGCTATCCACATCTTATAAAACATGAAGTCACATTCCGCTAAATACTGAACAAACAGGAATATACTGAGTAGAAACACAGCAAGAACCAACTCATAATCACTCTCTCTGGAACGCAACAATTTCAAGTGTACTAACAAAAGATATACAAGCAGAACACTGCTAACAAGTTCCAATTTGCAAGGGCAGAGGAAAGACACTGATGCATAGCAAAGCATTCTGAACCAACTGTACTAGAAAAACCCTGGAGAGAGTTTTGCTACAGCAAAGTGTGAAAACGAAGCCTCTGTCCCAGCTCTACTATTTCCTCTCCGTGCGACCTCAGGTTAGTTAATTACTCTTTCTGTGACTATCCTTTCTCTAAAATGTCAAATAGTGATAACAATGGTACTTACCTCAAGGGTTTGTGGAAAGGAGGAGATGAAAGAATATGTGCAAAGCTTTAATCATGGTGACTAGCGTAAAATAAGCACTCAATATGTGGCAACCACTATTGTCATTATTATCATCATTATCATTATCATCACTATCATCATCATGACCTTCACCTCTTGAAGACTTATGGTCCTTCCTTTTTTATAGTAATGCAAGGAAAAGAGCTGGACAAGCTCTCTTATGTGAAGACAAAACAGAACAGAAAATTAATTCCAGAAAGCTTATTCCTGGTGGTAGATTTATGCAGAAAAGTAGCACGGAAACTAAATTCCTTATACTACAACTGCACTTCAGGGTGCTCACCATTTTCTCAGAATGTTGGGATCAAAGAGTTGGTAATATAATGCATATCAACCAGTTCTTCAACTTAAGATCTGAAAAAGGATTTTAACAGCACTCAAGTAAGGAGTCTATTTTAGGACATAATACCAGATTAGAATTCTCATCCTATCTAAATATCAAAGAACAAAAACACAAAACCAATATGGAGACTGTGGTAGGTTGAATGATGCCTTCCCCCCACAAAATGTTCACATCTTAATCCTCAGAACCTTTGAATATATCATCTACATGGTGAAAGGGAATTTGCAGGTGTGATTAAGGATTTTTAGATGAGGAAATTATTCTGGATGAGCCCAATGTAATCACAAAGGTCCTTTTAAGAGGGAGGCAAGACCTTCAGATTTAGGTCAGAGTAGAAGATGTGACAATGGAAGCAATGGGTTGGAATAATTCACAGAAAGGGTCACTAGCCAAGGAATGCAGGTGGCCTCTAGAAGCTGGAAAAGGCAAGGAAGTGGATTTTCCCCTTCCAGAAGAAACCAGCCCTGCCAACAACTTAATTTTAGGCCAATGAGATTAATTTTGGACTTCTAAAATCCAGAACTGTAAGACAATAAATTTGTGTTGCTTTAAGCTACTAATTTCATGGTAACTTGTCACAACGAGAATAGGAAACTAACACAAGCCCTTTGAATTTATTCTTTATGAAGAAGGAAGGCTATAATGCAGCACTCAAAAAAGTATGTATCAGAAGAACATTCTTGCAAAAAAGATAAATGCAAAAAAAGATACAAATAAAGAGAATCTTCTCTGTGGTATCAGCAAAATTCAAGAATACCAGGACATCATGAAAAAGATGCAGAAATGAATATGAAACTTTAAGGAAAAGCGAAGGAAGGGATCCAGAAAAAAAAGGTAATTGCTATGGTCTGAATGTTTGTGTCCCCCTGCCCCAAATTCGTATGTTGAAATCCTAACCCTCAAAGGTGACATTATTAAAAGGTGGGGCCTTTGAGAGGTCCTTAAGTGTCCACCCTTTTGAATGAGATTAGTGCCTTATAAAAGAAGCTCCAGAGAGATCCCCAGCCCCTTCAGCTATGTAAGGATACAGTGAGAAGCCTGCAACCTAGAACAGGGCCCTCACCTGACCATGCTGATACCCTGATCTTGGACTTCCAGCCTCCAGTTCTGCTTGTTGTTCATAAGCCACCCAGTCTACGATATTTTCTTATAGTATGATGAACAGACTAAGAATATTGATAATTTTAAAGCAGAACTTAAAATGGCATTAGGAATAGTCAAGGGCAGAGGGGACATGCAGAAATGAGACCCATTATACATAAGATAAACACAGGCAATGTTCTCAGGATGCAAAATAAAAAGATAAATAGATGAAAATGCTAGTTCAAGAAATATAACAGAGATCTAAAACACATGCTATCCTTCCTAAATAAAATGACATATCAAAAATAAGTAATAAGAAAAACCACAATAAAAAATGTTTTTGAGCAAAATCTTGGTTGCTTTAGACTAAGATAATATGATTAAAGAATCTTAGACAAAAATACTTGTTTTAAAAGATTATCACTATAATTAAGCAATCCAACTTATCATCACTAATTGTGTGACAGCATGAAATTATGTGTTTCTTGATGAGATGCAATATAAAGAACATAATACCACCTAAGAATAATTTACAAAAAATATTAAACTTGAATATAATCAAGACTTTGGACTTAACTTCCAGTTTACCTGGGACTATTGGGGAAAGAGAAACAAGATAAATGACACCACAATCAGATAAATAAATGCAGAATGTAGCTTATTCTACAATACAACTGGTCTTATCACTTCAAAAGTATGTGTCATTAAATTAAGATAGAGAGAACTGTTCTAAGGTAACAAACTAGAAAAAACGACTATAATATATAAATCTTAATTGGATTTGGTTGGAGAAATACAACTATAGAAGTTATTTGTGGGACAACTGGAGAACTTTGAAGATGGATTAGGTATGAAATGAAATTATGTAAATATTGACTCTTTTTGGAGATAGTTGCATCATAATAATGTAAAAAAAGTCCTTTTGTTAAAAATATTCATGAAGATGCTCTAGGTGGTAAAGTCTGCAGCTTTTATGAAATGGTTTAGCACGTATACACATACACACACCTATTTGCAAATAGGTACAATAAAATGTTAACGTAATTGTTTCTGAGAAGTGAGTTTATGGATGTCCATTGCACTACTCTTCAACCATTTCATATACACAGGAATTAGTGAGAAGCACTGGAAAGGGTAAATGTAAATAAATATCAAATTTACAAAAATAAGAATACTGCGTTTTGAGTTTAAAATATGTCTAACTGAAATGCATGGCATTATTAACAGATGAGTAAATACTTCTATGTGTCATAGCATTATCACAGAAGTGTTAAAAGTAAGAATTTGCATTGGATAATAATGCCATGACTCATGTTGTCATCTTTAGGGTAGCCATTGAAAGAATGAACAAATAATTACAGGTTAATAGAAGAAAATGTAATACAAAAATAGTTGGCTAACCTAAAAAAAGGCAAGAAATTAGAAAAACAGTAACATAAAACATAAAAGTAACATAAAACAGATGCATAAAATTGGAAATAAAAAATGGATGGAGGGACTTCCCTGGTGGCACAGTGGTTAAGAATCCACCTGCCAATGCAGGGGACACAGGTTTGAGCCCTGGTCCAGGAAGATCCCACATGCCACAGAGCAACTAAGCCCGTGCACCAAAACTACTGAGCCTGTGCTCTAGAGCCTGCTTGCTGCAACTACTGAAGCTGGTGTGCCTAGAGCCCATGCTCTGCAACAAGAGAAGCCACCGCAATGAGAAGCCCACATACCGCAACGAAGAGTAGCCCCCACTCACCGCAACTAGAGAAAGCCCACGTGCAGCAACAAAGACCCAACGCAGCCAAAAATAAATAAATGTATTTTAAAAATTATAAAAAAAAAAAGGATAGAAAATAAAACCCAACTATATCAGTAATTACACTAAGTGTAAATGGACTAAATACTCCAAGTGGATGAATAGGATTAACAGAATGGATCAAACAAAAAAAAAAAACTACAAAAGCAACACAAGCAATTATATTCTCAGTAAAAGAGAACATTTCTTAACTTTAAAGTCAAAGAAAAGTGAAAATAAATGGACATATATTTACATATATATATACCGGTACTATATATTATATGTAAACATATAGGGAATTTATAGAGAGAATTATATTCTACATATGTTATAGACATTAAATTCTATATGTATATGTAATTTCTATACATGTTTATATATAATATATAATACAGGATGATATATGTTGCTTTATATATTACAATGCATAATATATATATTTATAAAGATTTATATGTGTGTGTGTAAATGAAAAGAGAGTTGTTGTACCTACACAAATATCAGACAATGTAGACTTTAAGGAAAGAAGATTAATTCAATTAAAGAATATATTGTAATGATAAATGGATTAAACTACCAGAAGATATTGCAATCTAAACTGCGTACCACATAACTTGGCTTTAAAACGCATAAAACAAAAATTGATAAATGAGAAAAGAGACAAATCCACAACCATATTAGCACAACTCTCTTAAAAACTGATAGAGCAAATAGACAAAAACCAGTAAGGAGAAAATATATTGAAGATCCAAACAACAAAATTTAAAACTTGACCTAACTGAAATACATGAAAGACTGTTCTAAATAATTACAGATTTTATATTCTTTTCAAAAACAAAAGTTACTAAAATTGAATAAAGGTTGGCCATTAAAAACGTTAGCCAAGAATCACTTTTAAAAGTAAAAAGCAGTCATCATGGCGCAACTGACTAATGCACCAAGTAGCCAAAAGGAGCAGCATATTGAATTATCCTACCATCACCCAGACCAGAAAGAGTTCATTATCCCTAGTTTCTCCAATCCAAGCTCACTTGTTACATCAGTGAATTTCTGTACACTCTTTGACAGGAAGATGTTAGTTACATTGGAGCTGGAAAGTGTAAAGACAAAGTATTATCATTGATGGCCTTTCATATTTATTTATATATTAAGGCAAAAACTCTCATTACTACATATTCCTTTTACACCCTAGTAGACAAGACCATGGCAGAAGACAAAAGCACAATTCACATGCTTATTATGCTGCTGTTGATAACAATACTTCAGTAAAAATGAAAAAAAATCAGAATAAACAGGAAACCAGATGAGATATTTGGACAGCAGTGGTAAACTGGGACTTTCCCAGACAAACCAGAATATGTGGTCACACTAATCTTGTCTCAATCTAAAAAACAGTGGGATTTTTTTTTTCAGCTTGCTTATTTACCAATAGACAGGATGGGATGGGATGTACTGATTGCTTTTATCCCTGTTCTCTCCCCACATGCTTAGTGGAAAATTCTCTTTTCAGTTTAATAGCTGAAGGGCAAGATGACAGACACAACTCTCGGCTGATTTCCTCTTCTGATTCTTGCTTCTTGATTCTCATTATTTTAAGCTGGGGTAGTATACATATGTAAAGTAAAATCCCTAAATATATCATTAGTAAAGTGTATTAGTGATTTACTTGTGGGAACTACATCTCCTAAGGTGCTATTAGACTTTATTACCATCCTAAATGCAGGTTGTTTTCCAGCAACCTGTTTTCTAGGTGCCCCAAATAAATATATTCACTTAATGAGGAAGGAACAAAAATAACCTGGATGCTCAAAAAGTAGCAGCCATACTGCAAAGGAGCCATTTTCTAGCAGGAAGGAACAGACTTTGAGTGTTTATGTGTGTCTGGCAGGGGGAGAGCAGCAGTGAAGAGATCAGGAAGTATTTTTACAAATAGTTTTAATGCTTTTTCTTTTGCATAAATATTTGCATTTCCTTGGTTCACTTTCTTCCTAGTTAATTTTTTACATATTCTGATAGTTATCTGTCAGTCCTAATTTTATATTCTTCTGGGGTGTCATATATTTCTGCCTTCACAGGTATTTAGTGGGAAATTGGAGAAGATTCATCATAGGCGTGTAGCCAGATTCCATTTTAAATTGGAAGTCTCTGAATCAATGATTTTTAATCGGGGGACATGAGCAATGTGCAGTAGAGATGATTAAAACTCATTAAAATATAATTTCCTTAAATATGGTATTTCTGTTTTACTCTGTATCTGTCATTGTATTATCACAAGCTATCAGATATGCTAGGAGATAATTCTTATTTCCAGAATTAAAACTGACACCACTTAACAACTCTCCAATACAGAGATTTACAAATTATTTTGGCACTCCCATTTATGGTTCCCCTACCACCCCCAAGAAAGAAAATCTTATAGTTCTCAGTTTATTTGATTAATTGCAAAAAATAGAGTTTTTAAATTGCTGTTTTAATCAAAGGCCCTGGGAAATATAATTCATAGTTTTATTGTTGTTCCCAGAAGTAAAACAGAGGTAGAGTTAGTTCTATTTTCTTCTTTATTTGTACATTTCTTCTGAGAATTTTCCTACATCACATGAGCTCTATCAATATTGAACAGGCCCCATTTTAACCATGTGGAATACACAGATTCGTGTATAGTATATTGAGTCTGTTTAGTAAAACTTACACCAACTTAAGAAAAATGGAGACATTTTTGACACTCTCTGTATCAACCAATTCTGTTATGACTCCATCAATGTACAGGATTACTTAAATCTGCTTCATTTGTGTTGTAAAATGTGAATCATAAACTATCCCTCTGATACTGAATATTTTACTAGATACATGACATTTTCTGTTCTCATGTATGCTAGAATATAAAAAAAAATCCCATATTCTAGGTGAGGAATTAGCTGACAGTTATCTTTTCTCCTTTATTCACCATTTCAATTTTCTAAAAATATTTTTGAAGATACACTCAACTCATTTTAATAGGTCTTCAGAAGGATAATTTCAGGGACCTTGATCTGATAAAAGGGAAGATGCAAAAGCAGTAAGAGAGAGTTACATTTTAATTCTATTGCCTTTTCCCCAAAAATCATGCAAAGAGATTCTTACTTGGACCCAATTTTTACCAAACAAATACATTTTGTAAGTGGTATCACTGGACTCATCACAAACCTAGTAAATTTGTATTTCACATATGTTTGTCTAAAGTGGAGGAAAATTTTTGACATTTTTATGCACATTTTATTATTTGACCCACATTTGTTCTGTACTTAATATGTGTTAGCAAAGTGTGCTGTAAACCTACATTATGTTGTCTCACAATCTCTCTATAAAGGAGAAATTTTACTTCTCCATTTAACAGAAAGAAATTGAGACTTGTAGAGCCTCAATAAGTTGCAAAGGGTCATTTAGCTATTGAATGACAGAGCTAGATTCTGTTTTTCCAAAGAAGGCTTAATGCTATTAATGTCAGAAATTCATGAATTCTCAACTGATTAAAGAATAAAGATACCTACAGATAACATCATACCTTTTGGTGAGAAGCTAGAAGCCTTACCACTAAGATCCGGAACAAGTCCTAGATGAAACTGACCAATTCCTTGAAAGATACAAGATGCCAAAACTCACACTAGAAGAAACAGAAAACTTGAGTAGGCCTATATCTATAAAAAAATTGAACCAATAGTTAATAATCCACCAAAACAGAAAGCACCAGGCCTAGATGGGTTCATTGGTGAACTCTATCAAACATTTACAGAGAAAGTATATTGATTTTCTACAATCTCTTTTAGTATCTAAAAGCAGAAGGAATACTTCCTAACTCATTGTATGAGGCCAACATTACCAAAATATCAACAGCAGACAAAGATATTACAAAAAATCTACAGACCAATAACTCTCATGAACATAGATGCAAAAATCGTCAACAAAATATTAGCAAATCTAATGCAACAGTGTATAAAAATAATTACACATCATGACCAAGTGGGATTTATCTCAGGTATGCAAAGCTAGCTCTACATTTTAAAATCAATTAGGGGGTGGAGTCAAGATGGCAGTGTGGGAAGACACTGAGTTAGCGTCTCCCCACAACTAGGTCACCTGCTGGCCACTGGTGGGAGACTCTGACGCCCAAGGAAATGGGAGGAACCCTCAAGTGAACCGGTAGGACGTGGGGGTACCGAAGGGGAAGGAGAAGTGGAGGCCAGACAGGATCGGCGCCCCTGAGGCCAGGGAGATCAGGAGAGGCAGGTGGGAGGGGCCCTCTAGGAGGAGCAAGAGAGGAGCGGAGGGCGACTGCCCCACCCACTCGGGCCCAAGGAGCCTGCTGGGCTCCCAGGTGAGGTTCCCCCCCAAGATCAGGGGTGGGGGGCATGCCTGGATGCCTACTGTTCCGTTGAGCCTAAGACTCAACCCCCACAGCCCCCAAGGCCTTTTCCAGCCCTTTGGGTCCTAAGCATAGGCCCCGTCCACCGCCCAAACCATGCCCTTGCTTAGGCCCCGCCGTACAAAGCCAAGGCCTTCACCCCCCATTTTTTTCCCCTCTTCCTCTTTTTTACTATTGTGGTACTGTGGTACTTTCTGGTTGTTGATTCATCTATATTTTTATTTTTATATTCTTTCTAAAATATCTGTTAGTTTCCATGTCTAATTATATTTCTAACTTTGTTATTGTTCTCTTTCTTTTTTTTTATTATTTTTTTTTTCTTTTTTTTGCCACCCCACGTGGCTTGCGGGACCTTGGTTCATGACCCGGGGGTTGAGCCAAAGCTCCTGTGGTGAGAGCTCTGAGTCCGAACCACTGGACTAACAGAGAATCTCAGACCCCAGGGAATATTCATTGGAGTGATGTCTCACAGAGGTTCTCATCTCAGCACCAAGAACCAGCTCTAGCCAACAGCCTACAAACTCCAGTGTTGGAAGCTTCAGGCCAAACAACCAATAAGACAGAAACACAATCTCACTCATAAAGAAAAAAAAGTGAGACGGCAAAAAAATAGGTCACAGATGAAGGAGCAAGGTAAAAACCTACAAGACCAATAAAATGAAGAGGAAATAGGCAATCTATCTGAAAAAGAACTCAGAGTAATGATAGTAAAGATAATCGAGTATCTCAGAAATAGAATGGAGGCACGTATTGAGAAAATACAAGAAATATTTAACAAAGATCTAGAAGAACTAAAGAACAAGCAAACAGAGATGAACAACACAATAACTGAAATGAAAAATACACTAGAAGCAATCAGTAACAGAATAACTGAGACAAAAGAATGAATAAGTGAGCTGGAAGACAAAATGGTGGAAATAAATGCTGAGGAGCACAATAAACAAAAAAGAAAGAAAAGAATTGAAGACAATCTGAGAGACCTCTGGGACAACACTAAACGCACCAACATTCGAATTATAGGGGTCCCAGAAGAAGAACAGAAAAAGAAAGGGCCTGAGAAAATATTTGAAGAGATTATAGCAAAAAATTCCCTAACATGGGAAAGGAAAGAGTCACCTAAGTCCAGGAAACACAGAGAATCCCATACAGGATAAACCCTAGGAAAAACACACTAAGACACATATTAATCAAACTAACAAAAATTAAATTCAAAGAAAAAATATTAAAAGCAGCAAGGGAAAAACAAAAAACTGACATACAAAGGAATTCCCATGAGGTTATCAGCTGACTATTCAGCAGAAGCTCTGTAGGCCAGAAGGGAGTGGCAGGATATACTTAAAGTGATGAAACAGAAATACCTACAACCAAGATTACTCTAGCCAGCAAGGATCTCATTCAGATTCGATGGAGAAATCAAAAGCTTTTCAGACAAGCAAAAGCTAAGAGACTTCAGCACCACCAAACCAGCTTTACAACAAATGCTAAAGAAACTTCCCTAGGCAGGAAACACAAGAGAAGAAAAAGACGATGCAAACAAACCCAAAACAATTAAGAAAATTGTAATAGGAACATACATATTGATAATAACCTTGAATGTAAATGGATTAAATGCTGCAACCAAAAGACACAGACTGACTGAATGGATACAAAAACAAGACCCATATATATGCTGTCTACAAGAGACCCACTTCACACCTAGGGACACATACAGACTGAAAGTGAGGGGATGGAAAAAGATATTCCATGTAAATGAAAATCAAAAGAAAGCTTGGGTAGCAATACTCATATCAGAAAAAATAGACGTTAAAATAAAGACAGTTAGAAGAGACAAGGAGGGACATTACTTAATGATCAAAGGAACAGTCTAAGAAGAAGATATAACAACTGTAAATATTTATGCACCCAATATAGGAGCACCTCAATACATAAGGCAAATGCTAACAACCATGAAAGGAGAAATCGACAGGAACACAATAATAGTAGGGGACTTTAACACCCCACTTACACCAAAGAACACATCATGCAAACAGAAAATAAATAAGGAAAAACAAGCTTTAAATGACACAAAAGACCAGATAGATTTAATTGATATTTATAGAACATTCCACCCAAAAGTGGCAGAACAGGCTTTCTTCTCGAGTGCACATGGAACATTCTCCAGGACAGATCACATCTTGGGTCACAAATCAAGCCTCAGTAAATTTAAGAAAATTGAAATCATATCAAGCATCTTTTCTGACCACAATGCTATGAGATTGGAAATCAGTTATAGAAAAAAAACAGTAAAAAACACAAATACATGGAGGCTAAACAGTGCACTACTAAATAATCAAGACATAGCTGAAGAAATCAAAGAAGAAATTAAAAAATACATAGAAAAAAATGACAATGAAAACACGATGAGCCAAAACCTATGGGATGCAGAAAAAGCAGTTCTAAGATGGAAGTTTATAGCAATTCAATCTCACCTCAAGAAACAAGAAAAATCTCAAATAAACAATCTAACCCTACACTTAAAACAACTAGAGAAAGAAGAACAAAGCAAACCCAAAGTCAGTAGGAAGAAAGAAATCATAAAAACCAGAGCAGAAATAAGTGAAATAGAAATGAAGAAAACAATAGCAAAGATCAATAAAACTAAAAGCTGGTTCGTTGAGAAGATAAACAAAATTGATAAACCCTTAGCCAGACTCATCAAGAAAAAAAGGGAGAGGACGCAAATCAATAAAATTAGAAATGAAAAAGGAGAAATCACAACTGACACCACAGAAATACAAAGGATTATAAGAGACTACTACAAACAACTATATGCCAATAAAATGGACAACCACGAAGAAATCGACAAATTCTTAGAAAGGTACAAGTTTCCAAGACTGAACCAGGAACAATTAGAAAATATAAACAGACCTATGACAAGTAATGAAATTGAAACCATAATTTAAAATTTTTCAACAAACAAAAGTCCAGGATGAGATGGTTTCACAGGCGAATTCTATCAAACATTTAGAGAAGAGCTAACACTGATCCATCTCAAACTCTTCCAAAAAATTGCAGAGGGAGAAACACTACCAAATTCATTCTACGAAGCCACCATCACTCTGATACCAAAACCAGAAAAAGATATCACAAAAAAAGAAAATTATAGACCAATATCATTGATGAACATAGATGCAAAAATCCTCAACAAAATACTAGCAAACAGAATCCAACAACACATTAGAAGGATCATACACCATGATCAAGTGGGAGATATCCCAGGGATGCAAGGATTCCTCAATACATGCAAATCAATCAATGTGATACACCACATTAACCAATTAAGGAATAAAAACCATATGATCATCTCAATAGATGCAGAAAAAGCTTTTGACAATATTCAACACCCATTTATGATAAAAACTCTCCAGAAAATGGGCACAGAGGGAACCTACCTCAACAGAATAAAGGCCATATATGACAAACCCACAGCAAGCATCATACTCAATGGTGAAAAACTGAAAGCATTTCCACTAAGATCAGAAACAAGACAAGGATGTCCTCATTTGCCAGTATTATTCAATATAGTCTTGAAAGTCCTAGCCACAGCAATCAGAGAAGAAAAATAAATAAAAGGAATACAAATTGGAAAAGAAGTAAAACTGTCACTGTTTGCAGATGACATGATACTATGCATAGAGAATCCTAAAGATGTTGCTAGAAAACTACTAGAACTAATCAATGAATTTGGGAAAGTAGCAGGATACAAAATTAATGCACAGAAATCTCTTGCATTCCTATACACTAATGACAAAAAATGTGAAACAGAATTTAAGGAAACACTCCCATTTACCATTGCAACAACAAAAAATAAAATACCTAGGAATAAACCTGCCTAAGGAGGCAAAAGACTTCTACTCAGAAAACTATAAAACACTGATGAATGAAATCAAAGGTGACATAAATAGATGGAGAAATATACCATGTTCTTGGATTGGAAGACTCAATAGTGTGAAAATGATTATACTACCCAAAACAACTTACAGATTCAATGCAATCCCTATCAAACTACCAATGGCATTCTTCACAGAATTAGAACAAAAAAATCTTACAATTCATATGGAAGCACAAAAGACCCCGGATAAGCAAAGCAATCTTGAGAAAGAAAAATGGAGTTGGAGGAATCAGGCTCCCTGACTTCAAACTATACCACAAAGCTACAGTAATCAAGACAGTATGGCACTGGCACCAAAACAGAAATATAGATCAATGGTACAGGATAGAATGCCCAGAGATAAACCCACGCACATATGGTCACCTAATTTACGACAAAGGAGGCAAGAACATACAATGGAGAAAAGACAGCTACATGTAAAAGAATGAAAATAAAATGCTACATAACACCATACACAAAAATAAACTTCAAATGGATTAAAGACCTAAACGTAAGACCAGACACTATAAAACTCTTAGAGGAAAACATAGGAAGAACACTCTTTGACATAAACCACAGCAAGATCTTTTTGTACCCACCTCCTAGAGTAAGAGAAATAAAAACAAAAATAAACAAATGGGACTTAATTAAACTTAAAAGCTTTTGCATAGCAAAGGAAACCATAAACAAGACAAAACTACATCCCTCAGAATGGGAGAAAATATTTGCAAATGAAATAACAGACAAAGGATTAATCTCCAAAATATACAAACAGCTCATGGAGCTCAATATCAAAAATACAATACAATTAAAAAATGGGTGGAAGACCTAAATAGACATTTCACCAAGGAAGACAGAGGGCCAAGAGGCACATGAAAAGATGTTCAACATCACTAGTTATTAGAGTAATGCAAATCAAAACTACAATGAGGTATCACCTCATGCCAGTCAGAATGGCCATTATCAAAAAATCTAGAAACAGTAAATGCTGCAAAGGGTGTTGTGAAAAGGGAACCCTCCTGCACTGTTGGTGGGAATGTAAATTGATACAACCACTATGGAAAACAATATGGAGGTTCCTTAAAAAAACTAAAAATAGAACTAGCATATAACCCAGCAATCCCACTACTGGGCATATACCCTGAGAAAACCATAATTCAAAGAGAGCCATGGGGCTTCCCTGGTGGCGCAGTGGTTGAGAATCTGCCTGCTAATGCGGGGGACACGGGTTCGAGCCCTGGTCTGGGAGGATCCCACATGCCGCGGAGCGGCTGGGCCCGTGAGCCACAATTGCTGAGCCTGTGCGTCTGGGGCCTGTGCTCCGCAACGGGAGAGACTGTGATGGTGAGAGGCCCGCGCACCGCGATGAAGAGTGGCCCCCGCTCACCGCAGCTGGGGAAGGCCCTCGCACAGAAACGAAGACCCGGCACAGCCATAAATAAATAAATAAAAATTAAAACAAAAAAAAAGTGATTAGTGTGGATTAATTTAAAAAAAAAAAAAAAAAGAGCCATGTACCAAAATGTTCATTGCAGCTCTATTTACAATAGCCAGGACATGGAAGCAATCTAAGTGTCCATCAACAGATGAATGGATAAAGAAGATGTGGCACATATACACAATGGAATATTACTCAGCCATAAAAAGAAACGAAATTGAGTTATTTGTAGTGAGGTGGATGGACCTAGAGTATGTCATACAGAGTGACGTAAGTCAGAAAGAGAAAAACAAATACTGTATGCTACCGCATACATGTGGAAACTAAAAATCAAATGGTACTGATGAACCTAGTTGCAGGGCAGTTATAAAGATGTAGATATAAAGAATGGACTTGAGGACACAGGGTGGGAGAGGGATGTTGGGGCGAAGTGAGAGTAGCATTGACATATATACACTACCGAATGTAAAACAGTTAGCTAGTGGGAAGCAGCAGCATAGCACAGGGAGATCAACTCGGTGCTTTGCAATGACCTAGAGGGGTGGGATAGGGAGGATGGGAGGGAGGCTCAAGAGGGAGGGGATATGGGGATATATGCATACATATGGCTGATTCACTTTGGTGTACAACAGAAAGTAACACAGTATTGTAAAGCAATTATACTCCAATAAAGATCTATTTTAAAAAATCAATTAACATACTCCATCACATCAACTGACTAAAAAAGGAAAACCTCACGATCATATCTATAGATGCAGAAAAAGCATTTGACAAAATTCAACACCCATTCATGGTAAAAACTATCAGTAAACTAGGAGTAGAGGCAAACTTCCTCAATTTGACAGATAATATCTACAAAAAACCTACACCTAACATCATATTAATGGTGAGAAAGTTGAAGCTTTCTTACTAAAATCAAGTACAAGGCAAGAATATCCCCTCTCATCACTCCTTTTCAACATCATACTGGAAGTTATAGCTAATGAAATAAGACAAGCAAAGGAAATAAAAGGTATAAAGATTGGTTAGGAAGAATTAAAACTGTCTTTGTTTGCAAGTGACATTAGAAAAACATATGTAGAAAATCCAAAAGAATCAACAATAAAAAAAAAAAGCACCTGGAACTAATAAACAATTATAACAAGATTGCAGAATATGAATTTAATACACAAAATTCATTTGATTTCCTATATACAAGCAATGAACAAGTGGAACTTGAAATCAGAAACACAGTTCCATTTATATTAGCACCACAAAGCTAAAAACTTAGGTGTAAATCTAACAAATTACGTTTAAGATCTATATGAGAAAAACTGTAAAACTATGATGAATGAAATCAAAGGAAGACTAAATAAATGGAGAGACATTCCATATTCATGAAGAGGAAGACATAATATCGTCAAGATGCCGGTTCTTCCCAACTTGATTTGTAGATTCAATGCAATCCCAATCAAAATTCCAGCAAGTTATTTTGAGGATACTGACAAACTGACTCTAACATTTATATGGAGAGGCAAAAAACCCAGAATACCAACACAATACTGAGGAAAAAGAACAAAGTTGGAGGACTGATGCTATTCTATTTAAGACTTACTATAAAGCTACAGTAAATGCTGCAAAGGGTGTTGTGAAAAGGGAACCCTCCTGCAATCAAGATGGTGTGGTATTGAAAAAAGAATAGACAAATAGATCAATGAAACAGAATAGACCTGGATAAATATACTCAATATATCTTTGACAAAGGAGCAAAGGCAATACAATGGAGCAATAATAATCTTTTCAACAAATGGCGCTGGAACAATTGGACATCCACAAGCAAAAAAAATTTAGATACAGCCCTTACACCCTTCACAAAAATTAACTCAAAATGGATCATAGAGTTAAATGTAAAACATAAAACTATAAAACTCCTAGAAGATAGCACAAGAGCAAATCTAGATAACCTTGGGTATAGCAATGACTTTTTAAATAAAACACCAAAGGCAAATCCATGAAAGAAATAATGATAAGCTGAACTTCATTAAAATTAAAAATTTATGCTCTGTGAAAGACAATGTCAAAAGAATGAGAAAATAAGCCATAGACAAGAAGGAAATATTTGCAAAAGACACATCTGATAAAGGACTGTTTTCTAAAAACATACAAAGAATGCTTAAAACTCAACAATAAGGAAACCAACAATCCAATTAAAAAATGGGGTAAGGACCTTAACAGAAACCTCACCAAAGAAGATATGCAGACAGAAAGTAAGCATATAAAGAGATGTTTCATATCATATTTCATCAGGGAAATGCAAATTATTTTTTTAATTTATTTTAAAAAAATTTAATTTTATATTGGAGTATAGCTGATTACTAACAACAATGTTGTGTTAGTTTCAGGTGTACAGCAAAGTGATTCAGTTATGCATATACATATATCTATTCTTTTTCAAGTTCTTTTCCCATTTAGCTTATATCTGCACAAAAACCTGTATGTGGATATTTATAGAAGCTTTATTTATAATTGCCAAAACTTGGAAACAACCAAGATGTCCTTCAGTAGGTGAATGGATAAGTAAACTTGTCCATCCAGACAACAGAACATTATTCAGTTCCAAGAAGCAATGACTATTAAGCATAAAAAGACATAGAGGAGGGCTTCCCTGGTGGCGCAGTGGTTGAGAATCCGCCTGCCAGTGCAGGGGACACGGGTTCGAGCCCTGGTCTGGGAAGATCCCACATGCCGCGGAGCGACTGGGCCCGTGAGCCACAACTTACTGAGCCTGAGCATCTGGAGCCTCTGCTCCGCAACGGGAGAGGCCGCGATAGTGAGGGGCCCGCGCACCGCGATGAAGAGTGGCCCCCACTCGCCGCAACTGGAGAAAGCCCTCGCACAGAAACGAAGACCCAACACAGCCAAAAATAAAAAATAATAAATAAAAAATTAAAAAAAAAAAAAGACGTAGAGGAAACTTAAATGCATATTACTATGTGAAAGAAGCCAATCTGAAAAGGCTATATACTGTACGATTCTAACTATATGACATTCCAGAAAAGGCAAAACTATGGAGACAATAAAAAGATCAATGGTTTCCAAGGGCTTGGAGGGAGGGACGAATAGGTGGAGCACAGTACAGACTTGGCTGATTACGATATGTCAGTATGGGCAACTCTATGCATGTGTGGAAGCAGAGGTATGTGGGAAATCTCTATACCTTCCACTCAATTTTCCTATGAACCTAAAACTGCTCTAAAAAAAAAGTGAAGCCAATCTATCAAGCTACATAGGATCAAAATGTGATAAAAAGAGAGATTTTTAAATGGACAAACTGAAAATAATTTTTATAAGATTGAATTTATAAAATGTTAGAGTGAAATATATTAAAATTACCATTAAATATCAAAAATATAAAGATTAAGTCTTCTATGACTCCTACAGCCCATACCTGAATCCGGATAATGTGCTTCTTCAACTGAAAATTTTATAATTATAGGTTTTATTGTACATGATTTGTTCTACCTTATTAACTCCACTGATATTGTTTTATTTTTTCTGTCTTCAGCATTTTCACAGATCCATGCAAATGACTGGAATTCAGGAGTCATGAATTTTCAATGGCTATTTTCTCCAGTGTTCCTTTTGTTTTTAAACCTTGCTGACAATCTTTGCAAATATGCCTTTATAAAGATATAGTCTCTGGCCAGCGTGAAACAGGATTTTATAGACCTTTCCAACTTTGAGAAAGAAAATCTCACAGCTGGCAAACTCACATCCGTTACTTCGAAGCCATTTACTCTTTAATAGCTTCCTGTCTCCTGGTATAAAATAATCCCCTGCATGCTCCTTGGTTAAAGTGTTGGCAACTGTATACATCATATCCATTTTCATGTGACATTTCTTTATTCAACATGTCTATTATATATCAGTGACTAATCAAAGCCATAGGGAAATATTAGTAAACAAACAGAGAAACCTTCTTGCCTTCCAGGAGCTTACCTTTCAGATGGGGAAACAGACAATAAAAGTGGTAACTCAATTAATTATAAGTGATAAGTACCAAGTGATACCTGAAAGTGATAAGTGCTAAGAATATTTGAAAAGAAAAAAGGGCATCCAAAGATGGCGAATGTTTATAGAGGATAGCTGGGGAAGATCTAACTTAGGTGACTTAAGATCTGGAAGAAGGAAGGTATTTGAGATTCGACATAGGTTTGAGCAGATTTAGTTACATGTCAGCACCCATCTGACGACCAGCACCCAGCAGCCATTGGTTGAAAATGGAGCAATGTGAACCTAAGTGCCCCAATGGGGATCAAACCCACAACCTTGGCCTCACCTGTTCCCTGTGTTAATAGAGCTCACCTGCCAGTTATGCCCAAGGGACTGGCCCCACAGTAGCCTCAACAGTATGTTAAGGGTATTTTACCTGTGACTCGGGTAGGACCAATGAGGGCATATGTAAGGAAGCACAAAAGTTTATTTTAGTATTATCTATTTAACTGTTCATCAACTGCCCCCAACGTATGCAATTCCCCCTTAAATGTTATAACTAAACGTATAATGGCTCCAATAATCGTGTCAGTTAGTTCACTTTATACACATTATCTTACACAGTCCTTACAATTAGTCTCTGAGGTTGATGTTATTTTCTTTCTACTCAGGAGGATGCTAAGGCTCAGACACATTAAGGAATTTGCCTAAGTTAACATGGCAAGAAAGTGGTCAAACTAGAATTCATACACAGATCTAGCTGGACCCTAGAGCCTATACTCTTTAAGTCTCATGTTTTGTTCAATAAAGTTGATTGCATCAGACACAGAAGAAACTGTAGTATTAATCCTGTCCACACTGAGGCCCAGAGAGATGGAGATATTTTCCAGTGACTCAAAGAAAGTCAAGGGCAGAGTTTGGAATAGAAGTCAGATGTACTCATCCTAGCCTGGAAATCTTTCTACTACAACATGTGAGGGTTATTCATTGCTATAATATAAAGTTCCAGGAGGAATAAACACCTGTCCCAGGACCTATTATTCCTTGGTGGGAATGACCACGACCTTCTGGTGAATGTTCCATTCTTTCTTTAAAATCTAATGAGACGTTATTTTCTTTGGAAAGCCATCCTTGATACTTCAGTATACTGTCACTATCTTCTTCCTTTATATATTTATTCTTGTCTTACCATGTCATCTAAATCATATCATAAAATATAAATCACATGCCTTTATCTCCTTTAAGATTGAGCTTCTTGAGAGCAATCACCACATTATTCATCTTGGTACCCTTCGTGTATAAAAACAGGTATATAGCAAGCAATAAATATTTCTGCAATTAATTTTTTAAAATTTCCATTTCCTCAAGAAAACCATGATTAATACAGTCTTCTAAGTTTTATCCAAAGAGAACTTTAAAGAAGTCATTATGTCCATTGTTTTTTAGTCAAGTATTTATTAAATAGGTAACTTTCCATGTTTATTTGAGCCATAAAAACCTAAATACAGAATTACTCTCAATGAAATGCAATTTTTCCTTTATTTATTTTTATAGGAGCCACCAGTATTCCAAATTTCTTAGGAAGAGATGCCTTTTTGCAGTCTTACTACTAGCTCTATTGGTGCATACACCATTGGGAATATGCTTCTAGACAAAAGATTCTCACCCAACCCCATGTACAGAGGTTCTCCTACATTATTGTCTGTTCACATAGGTTTCTATTCCCCTGATGCACTGTTAAATATTGGAAAAAGAAAAAAATCTACAGTCAAAAACTTTGTTTCATGTTCCAAATCTTCCATTTACTTTCTAAGTGAATGTGTGTAAATCTCTCCAGCATTTTGAGCCCAGCAAAAGGGTATTAATAGTATGGGCTCAGTCTACTTCTTGGCAAAGTAGTGCAAATCAACTGAGTAGTACTTGTAAAAGTGGTTAGTCATCTGTTAAGGGTAGTCCTAGTTGTTATTATATGTTCAGAGTTTGCTCACACGCATGGCATCTACTATCCTAATATCTGTCGTTTTGCCACTCCAAAGGATAATAAAATATAAATATAAGTGAAATATCATTTTATCTCAAACTTTAGACAAAATTCCCAAATGATTTACCTTTTATAGAATTTTATCCAGATTAATGAGTAATTGTTCTTCATGGAAAGACACTGAATGAAAAAATAAGCTTTCTAATTGTTTAGTTATAATTAAAAATAAGTAGTTTGAGTTGGTAGGGTCCTTCTCCAGGGTCCTAGGACTGTGTCTGTTTTATGTTATTTTGGTGAGTGCTATTGCAGTTTACTATTTTCTGACGAGGGTGTTAGGGTATTTCGTTTGGAGAAAGTTAATGAGCATATATGTGAAAGTGTTCCTTGATGCTGGCACAAGAAAACTGTGGGGACCAGAAACACTACTGGTGTTCCCCTGCTCATCCCTTTCCTACTTATAACACCATCAACATAAAGGTCCTTTGACAGACACCTGACAAAAACTAGTAAGGACAGAACGAGCAACTCTACACCACTGTTCCTTGAAGAAAGGTCTCCAGATCTATGAATCACTGTTTCTATAAGCAATCACAAGCACAGAAAATGTTATCTTGCAGTATCAAAGACATCCTTAAAATTATATTAAACGAGATGCAATCTCTGCACATTTAGCTACAATACTAATATTGAAATAGAGATGATTTGGATGTTTACTGTAGATTTTTGCTATGACATTTTAAGCACAGAGATTTTTTTAAAATATTTAA
The DNA here is from genome assembly GCF_009873245.2 of Balaenoptera musculus. Taxonomy (NCBI): domain Eukaryota; kingdom Metazoa; phylum Chordata; class Mammalia; order Artiodactyla; family Balaenopteridae; genus Balaenoptera; species Balaenoptera musculus. The sequence continues at coordinate 13,800,527 of NC_045790.1, read as the reverse complement.
TATTCCAAATTGCACCCTGCACTTATGAAATCCCTCCAGGTTGTGAAGACTGAATTTTACACCTCCCATTAGAATACAGAGTACCCAAAACAAAAAAAATCAAGACAGCACATAAGAGTTTCATATATTTTTTCCTGAATATCAATAGAATGGGAACTGCATAGAAAATTCTCCACCTACAGTTCCTCAGTCATGGACTTGAAAATGTACTGACAAAGTTCATCTTTACTGTGACATCTTAATGTACCTTACCCATATTCAGATAGCCCGAGCAACCAGAAAATTAACTCCGTATTTCCATATCACACTTACCCTCACTTTCTCTTCTCACCTCCTGCTTGAGAACTGTCTCTTTCCCCAAGTATCTTAAACAAGTCTTTGATTTTGTTTTTATAAAGAAAAAGGTATTGAGAATAGGATTCATCTTACATAAGGAGTTAATATAAGATCCAGGATTTCTTCAACCACTGATTAGTAATGGGATCTTATAAAATGTCAAAGGGCATTTATTCTATGAAAATAAGGGTAACAGTAAGAAATAGTACAATTTGGTGAAAGCATGTACACTCATTATAATTAAAATTTTTCATTTGGTAAAAGGCCTTGATAGAGGTGACAATATTCCCATGAACACCAATGTCTAGAAGCATTTGACATGCCATAATGAATCACTGTGGTCAGCGAGATAAAGAGGAGAAACTTACCCCGAAAAACAAGATTAGAGGAAAGAGAATCAAATTTTACTTGCATATTTGAGGCTAATTGAGGGATATCAACAAGAACAGAGTTGGAACTCAGACGAGAAGGTAGATGTCTTCATAAAGATTGAACTATCCAAATGTCACTTCTAGAAACCCAGTGACAGAGTTACCTGGTCAATTTAGTGTTATTATACTTAAACCCATAGATAGATAAACAATAGATAGATAGATAGATCATAGGTAGATAGAGATATTGATATATAAATGGTAAAAACAGCACTCAACTATAAAGCATCGTATAGTTTGTTAGTTTCATTTTAGGTCAATGACTATGAATGACTGCACAGTGGATAATAAAATTTATTTCCTGGTGGGGTGAATTCTGTGAAATTGTTATGGTTACTGATGGTTGCATGCCTCTCCTTTCATCTCGCTACCTTCAAGGACAGCCAACCTTATCAAGGAGGATTAGTAAAAATGGAAATTTACTTTTATTACTATCAACTAATATTTACTGACAGCCTACTAGTACATGCCATCTTGTGCATTGTTCCATTTATCTTCACAATGCCCTTGTGAGGCAGGGACTATTATCTCTTTCCTCTGCCTTATGAATGAGTAAACAGCTCGGACATGGTAAATAATTCACTCCGAAGAAAGCATTAGAACTTCAATATGAACTAAAATCTAACTACTAAACCTTATGTGTCTTTTCAGCAGCCCTTACTGACCAGTTTTTATTCACTTAACTGGCATTTATTAAATTAGGTATTGTAGAGAAAGTGACATAGTCCTAGTTAATTACACAGACTTTAGAGTCAGAGAAGGCTAAAATTCCAGCTTTGTCATTTACAAGCTGTTTAGCCTTGAGGAAGTTACTTATCTTCTCTAAGCATTAACTACCTCATCTATAAAATGAGGATTAAAAAGATGCCTAATTCAGAGGACTGTTTTGATAATTAAAGAAAATACTGCAGACAAAATACTTAGTTCAGTGCCCAGGTCATAGTAAATATTCAGGAAATGGCAACTTCTCTAATTGTGATAAATATGCCATGGCCTCTGCCCTCAAGGACCATAGATTTAAAGAGGGAAGGTTAGATGTATATCAAATGACTGTAATAAATAATTGAAAAAGGCATTGTGAGAGTTGAGAGTAAAGAGTCATAAATTCAGTCTAGTGAGATCATGGGTATCATTGTGAAGGAGGACACATTTTATTAGGGCCTTGAGGAATTGGCTTCTGTAGATTCAGTGACAGGGCACCCCAAGGAGAGGCATGAGCAAAGCTGGAGGCAGGAAAATACTAAACTTGGTTGATAAACAAAGAGAATTGAGATTGACTCAAACATAAGTTCTGTGCAGGAATGCAGTGGAGACCATATATTAGAGACTTGAATGTACACCTAAGGAATCGTTTCTTTACTTAGAGGATAATATAGAATCTTTGAAGATTTTTAAGAGAGGAGTCATAGGAATGAGATTGAACTATGAAGATGTAAATGTAAAATGTTGGGAAAAAGGAAAAGGAAAAATACAATAATTATGTGGGCCAATTAAAGAGAATGTATGAAAGTCAAATTGAGCAATAAGGGTGCTTGAGCAAAGCAGAGCAGTGGGAGGGTAATGCAGAGAAAGGGACTATCTCTGAGGGTGATAGACACATAAAATAGACAGGAGTTGGCAAATATTAGGCAAAAGAATCAAGGAAGAAGAAAGAATAAAAGATGACTGAAATTTCAAGTCTGAGTTGTGAGGACAGTAGAGGAATTTTCAAAAGAGAGCAATCAGAAAAAAAGACCAGCTTTGCAGAGCAGATGATGAGCTCTCTTGACATACTGCATAGAAACCAGACGGCTATGTAGAGGTGCTAAAAGAACAATCAGAACCGTGTGACTGCAACTTAGGAAAGACTAAATCATGGGGTAACTGATTTGAATCACCACAAGGCAGCGAAGTGAAGTATCCTTTTCTGAATGAAATCGCTGAGGTAGAAAGAGAGAAGAACCAGGAACAAAATTGCATGTAGGAAGGGGAAAAGAGTCACAGAAAAGACAGGGAAAAAACCCAGAATATTAAAGCATCACAAACCCAAATAAGAAGTTACAAGGAAAATGGAAGGTCATCACAGCAAAATGGTACAGAGCAATCAATGATAAAAATTAGTAAGACCAATATTAACATTGAAAATAAGAATTCATTGGTGCATTCACTTTGCAAATACTTCCACAGTTTCTTTCACAGTTTTCACAGATATTAAACACAGAGATACTATACGAACCAGCAATTCTACCCCTAGGTATCTACCCAGAGAGAAATGAAGACATATGTCCACACAAAGACTTGTACACAAATGTTCATAGTAGCATTATTCATGATAGGCAAAAATGGAACAACCCAAATGTCCATCAACTTATTAATGGATAAACAAAACACAGTTTATCCATACAATGAAATATTATTTGGCAATAAAAAGGAATAAAACACAGGACTAGCTAAAACAAGGATGAACCTTGAAAACATTATGATAAATGAAAGAAGTTAGTCATGAAAGACTACATACTGCATTATTCCATTTATATGAAATGTCCAGTATAGGCAAATCCATAGAAATAGAAAGTAGATTAATATTTGCCTACAGATAGTGGAGATTGGCAGAATGGGGAGGGACTGCTAATGGGTATAAGGTTTTTTCCCAGGGTTATAAAAATATTCTAAGGTTATATCTTGATGACTGGACAACTATGTAGATATACTTAAACCATTGAATTGTACACTTACGTTGGCTGAATTTTATAGTGTATAAATCAAATCCCAATAAGTCTGTTTTAAAAGGAAGAAGAATCCACTGGTTAAGTTTAAAAAAAGCTATTTCTGCAAACTGATAGAATTCAAAGGCATAAAAGCTTCCGATATGAATCACATTTAAGAAGTTTATCACTGAGGTATGGCCATAAAGTAAATCAAATGAAACCTTAAATATGACTCTAAGATGATTCTGAGTGTCTCTGCAAATGAAATTCTGGCAATCCATTAATGTTCTCCCTGGAGGAGAGTAAAAAATAAAGGTGCGGGTGTGACTGCAATTGCTGAGACCTGATTTCAACTTATTTACACGACTTCAAGATAATAACCCATAGATTTTTGGGAAAAGCCTAAGACTTAGTTATGACAACTCAAGTCACTGAGAACATCTTTCATCCCCAGTAGACCCTTCATCAGACATCAACGGGTCCATAGTAAAGCCACTGAGAGGACAGCTGGCACAGTCTTACTGTGGTGGTAACATCAAGGGCATCAACCAAAGGTTATATGTGTGGGATGCTGGAATATTATCGGATGTTATACAACTGATCAGCACCCTGGGGCATTTGGTTGGGTCTCGTGGTCTCAGCACTAAAAGTATTGTTATCACAAGACAGAAATGAATATGCCTGAGGACAAAAGGAATATTAATACTAATTGAATAACCTATGTATTCATATTAATGACTCAAAATTTTCAGGAAAAGAATATTAAGATTAAACAAAATGTGACATTGTAATAAATGTATATACTCGAAGCAATAAAAATCCTAAATATTAACAAAATACCTCAAAGAAATAGTATAGGCTCTACTAGAGAAATAATTTCTCTTTCAAATACCATGTTTTCAGTTCTTAAAATATGGATGAGTGAATAAAAGGAGTAAATGATAAGTATTCTTATGTGTGAATAAATTAATAGATAACGCATTCTTATTAAATTCCCTGACTCCAAACCACTTGGACTTATTAAAGAAACAAGTGGTTTAGGCTATTGTTTGCTTCAACACTGAATAGTGACCCAACCGATTAATGCTTGTGGAAAACCTACCCTTAAGTAGCTTTTATAAAATGAATTAGTGCTTCTGAAATTATAGAACATACACTTCAGCACCTCAGGAAACTTCTGATGGCTAATCAATGGTTAAATACCACTCTATTTCCAATCTTCCGAGCTATCTCATTAATATAATGAAACTGAGACACCACAGCTTCAGGGCCTACATTCCCTGTGATTCTAAGATTAATGTGTAGAGCAGAGCCCTTCAGAACAAGGAGCATAGAGCAGGAACGTACTGCAATTTATCAGCTCAATGGATTGATAATGAATTCAATTCAACAATTTTTTGAATGCCTACTATGTGCCAGACACAGGATTGTTCTAAAGGATACAGAGAAATGTAAATCATAAATACTCTATTCAATATAGTGAGTGGGTTAGATTTAAAAGATAAATTTAACTTTGAGTAATATAAATACTAAAAGAGGACTAAAATAAAATCTATTTTCAAGTTTTAAAGTAAGAAACATGTTTGGAAAATCAGGAAAGCTTTCAATCAGAAAATTTTCTTTGACAGAAGATAAGAATAATACCATCTTTTAAGTATTTGTGTGACAAGCATATCACATTTATTTTCTCATTTAATCCTAGAAATAACACTCTGAGGTAGGTATGAAAATCTCCATTTTACAAATGAGAAAACCAAAGTTCCAAGACATTACTGAATTTCTCAAGTTCACGCGTGGTCAATAAATAGAATCTGAGTTCAAACCCAAATCTATCTAGTTCCCAAGGTTTAGCCAGGTCGGTATAATGGCTTTAAAAACACAGAAAGTTGAAACAAGCAGAACTGCTGTCAAATTTCCTCAGATGTGGAGGATTAAAGTGAAAAGGTATATGAACCAAAGACCATAGGGATGTTGGTCGACTGTCAGTAATCCACACAAGCACAGTAGGAGAGAATATTAGAGTGCTCAAGGACGAAAGACAGCTTTGAATGCCACTTTGGACCTTTTTGGTGAAAAATGCAAAACCACTGAAGACTTTTAAAAAGGGAGTAAAATCACCAGAACTCTTATTCTAAAAGACTGTCCAGATAACAGTCTATAGAAAAGATTATATATTGAACAATAATGAATACCCATAAAGAACACACACTCCCCAATTAAAATTATTAGTGGTAATTAGAAGCAGATTGTTTATCGAAAATGTTGACTATGGGTAAAAAGAGGAAGTTTGGAAAGCATTTGACGTGAATGAGTATTTCATGGAGTGAAACTCTGAGAGATAAGAAGGTGTTAAGAAATATTTATAAAATTCTGCCAGACTCACTGTTTTGTGGTGTTTATCCATACTGGACTCAAAAAAGCCGATAATTTCTCTGTCCACATAAAGATATTTTTCTCTCCAAGTGATGCTGTTTTGTCGAAGGACACAAACATTTTCTTTGAATAGTTTCAATGGACACTTTATAATATATTCATTGCAGATTTTAGATCTATTAAGCATATTTTTCTCATTTCATCTTCAGATCATTGTTCATAATCCATTATTTGTTGAAAACTTTCCAAACTAGGCATTGCGTTGAGTCCTGGGGACAGAAAGAAAAATAACAAAGGTTATACAGCATACCAAGGGACATAGACATGTAAACAAAGCATGACAATATGTTGTATTATGAGTGTACAATAGACACATATAAAAATCACTATATATATCCATCAGGATCTCACTATAACCATTTCAAATATTTATAACAGAGAAAATGTAAGTAGCTGGTTACTCAGAAGAGGCAGGATCTAAGCAGCTAAAGAGTGAACAATAAGATAACCTAGAGATTTTCCAAAGCAGACAGCCTCTACCAATCATAGATGGGAGAAACAAGGAGAGGAAGTGATTGTAGTGGGTTGAATGGTAGACCTCCCCCAAAATATGTCCACATCCTAATACCTGGAGCCAGTGAATATTATCTTATTTGGAAAAAAGGTCTTTGCAGATGTAATTAAAGATCCTGAGATGAGATTATCTTGAACTAATCAGGTGGACCCTAAATCCAAAAAAATTTTCTTCCAAGAGACAAGAGTAGAAGGTGCAGAAAGAGAAGAGAAGAAGACCATGTAAAGACAGAGGCACAGATTGGAGTAATGCTGCCATAAGCCAAGGAGCACCTGGAACCACCAGAAGCTGGAAGAGACAAGAAAGAATCCTCTTCAAGAACTGTTGGAAGGAGCTTATCCCTACTGAAACCTTAATTTCAGACTTTTGGCCACCAGAACTAGGAGAGAATAAATTTCTATTGTTGGGAATCACCAAATTTGTAGTAATTTGTTACAGCAGCCCCAGGAAACTAATACTGTGTTGTTACCAGAGCTAGGGTTCCCCACTTGAAACTGGAACAGAAGTAAGCATGTCCAGAGGGAGGAATTTCAGAAGGAACATACTCACTTCTAGAAAAGTCACTCAGTGCAGGGAGGGAAGGGAAGAGTCCATCCCCCATCTCCTGCCAGTGATGCCAGCCATAAGCTTCAGCTGCTATAGGAGCTTGGAGAATGCAGCCTGGAAAAGCCCGTCCCCCACCACACAGAGCAGAACCAGCAAGAACAAAGAATATTTCTAAGAGCCACAGTGTCAGCACCAGTATGCTATGGGAGCACAATGGATAAGTAAAGCTTGCTATATCAAGACATTTTCAGAGAAGGTGAAATTTAAGCTTAATCAAGATGAATGATTAGAAATTCATCAGGCAGTGGAGGAAAGGTATTGAATGGGAAGAAAAAACATGTGCAAACTGAAGTTCAGAACCCTATGCAGTCTTCCTGTCCTCCACTTGTGTCCTTCTGGTCCCCCAGGTGGAAAACAAATATGGGCTGGGTCTAATTGTTAGGGGCAGGCCATGTAATTAGTCTAGGGTCTAATCTGAAGACTTAGCCATTTTAGTTTCAGGACAGAGAACAGGAAATCCCACTGGGGAATCCAAGCTCGAGTCATACACTCCAAATCAGTTTTAACAGAGAGGGCTGGGTTAACTCCTGTGGCAAGGCTGTGTTAGGTAATAGCTGATCCACAGTAGAACAGTATTTTGATTCCTATTTGGTTTTCCACCTTGTGTATATATCTTATACATTGTGTATAGGGAACCCCAGTGGAGATGAAGTGAGGGGTAAGATTTTCAATTCTCTGCCCTATTCCCCAAAAGAGAGGTTAGTTTTTAGTTCATTTGATCCGTTCATATGTAAATGTTCATTACTCAGTTGACATTCGTTTCTAAAACTTAAAATAAGTATGGGCATGAGATAGAGGTTTGGAAATATTCAGATAGGAATTTAAAACAAGGCATTGGATGATACCATCTAGGTAGACAGCAGATGAGGACTTAGGACAGGGCTCTAGGGAACCTCCCAGTGACAGGCATATTGCTGTTGCTCTTGAGATATTCTACCACTATTCGTCGGACACCTGCAACTATGCGGGCCCTCTCCCCTTACCTTAGGCCTGAGCCAAAGTTATCAACAGAAGCTTAATTTTAAACCATTAGATAACCCTTTACTGCAGTATCTATTCTACAGGGTATTGGAATGGATTGGTCAGAAAATGACACTGCAAAGCCATCGCAGCTCAGTAACCTTTTTCTTAGTCACCAATTCTACCTGGATTTCAATAAGAGAGATGAAGAAAAAAGGTGCAATTATCTCCCTTGATTTACACTTCCTGAAAATATAACTCAATCTTTAAAGCCTGCACTCTTTTATTTCTTGCTTATTTGATCCTTTAAATCCTGTTCAAACGAAAATATAGTGATATTTTCTTATTTCAGCTCTCTTCTGAAGCAACCTTGAAAGGCTAAAGAAGATCTTACAGTAGTTTCTTTTCTTGGGGTCTTGGTAAAAGAGGATGAAAATGCTGACTTGTCAACTAAACAGCATTGGATGGTTACAAATGAATGCAGCCCTTCTCAGGGGACAAGACTGTATCCAGGCAGAGGCTGGCAGCCCTACAGCACTGCACATAAATGAGTGATGCACTGCAGATAAAATGGGAATCAACCTGTTTTCTGGGCAGCAAGCCCCCGTTCAAGGAAGAAATTGTGTTCTTTCCTGGAAGCGCACCATCCTCCTTGTCTGCATTCCCCAAACGCCTTTCATTTCTTCAAGAAAATATCAAATAAAGGACTGGCCTCAACGAAGAAGCCACTGTCCTACAGCGGGGGACTTTGACCTCTCCAAGCAGTTATCAAACTGCATTTTCTGAAGACAGAATCAGCTCCAACGACTTAGACATATTGGGAATGTTTTGTTTCTTTACTGATTCATTTCAAAAAGATGTTTATAAAACATCCCAAGTAAATCTGACTGAGAACATTTATGTCTATTTTCTAGCATTTGGAATGTTGATGGTAGCTTTAAAATCTGTAATTTTGTAATAACGAAGATCTTAAAGACAAAAAAGGTTTTAGAGCCCTTTGAGTCTAGTGACGTCATCTATCCCTCCCAGGAAATTTCCTTTACAGCATTCCAGGAGGTATTTTCCTTTGCAGCGTTCCTGGAAAATTCTGCTTTGTCCAGGGACGGGAAGCCTACCCACGATAAGACAGCACATCTCTTTGGTTCAAAGTTCTAACAGAGTTCCTCCTGATAGGAAGCCAGCATGTACATCACCTATCTTCCCCCACCCTGCCACTCTATTGAACCTTACCTGCTCTTCTACATGACAGTTTTCACATATTCCAAGGCTGCTTCTGATTGGCTGCCACCAAAATGGTGGCGCCCATGTTGCGGTCCTTTTCCTCAGGCAGCTGGTCTGGAGCCCCAGGCCCTTCAGGAGTCTTGCCCCTGGGGCTGCGTGAGGCTCACTCCGGCTCTCAGGGGTGGCCGGCGGTGCAGGAGTCCGGGGGTCTGTTCAAGAAGTTCTCCCCCAAAAGGGGTATGAAGATAGAATTGCCAGAGCTCTTCCACTGTGGCAAGGCCGGAAGCTTTCTTCAGACCATGTACTGCGGCCTCATCCCACGGCCGACTTGTTGCCGCTTGTGGGCCGTCTGCTGGCGCCGCTGCGCCGCTTTACCTTCAAAGCGATTGCGCAGGTGGGAGGGGCCATTGCGCCTGCGCAGAGGGCTCCAGCGGCTGATAAGCATTTCTTTGCTGATGGGCCGACCTGCAGCTTCACAGCGCAGGACTCTATGCCCTTCCGAGCAGCGGCGGGCGGACGCTTGCGCATGAGCATTCAGACTCGTCGGCACTAGAGCCCTGAGATCATGAGGTCGAACGAGTTCTTTTATACTGAGTGCTCCAGGCCTATGAACGAGTTCTTCTTATACTGAATGCTCCAGGCCTATGACTTCTACTACCTGTTCCAGCGTTATGGCTGTTGATGCGGCTGGGCGGATCTGATGAGCTAAGCAATCTCATGGCCGGGTATGATTTCATCCACAAGATGACTGGAGAAGACGTATTTGGAACCACTGTTCCCCTAATTACAAGTGGATCAAAACCATGAAAGTCATCTGACAGTGCTGTTTGGCTACACAGAGTTAAGATACCTCCCTTTGAATTGTATCGGTTGTCAGGCAGCAAGATGATTCAATAGAAAGGTACCGAAAGCCCTTCACTTTTCCACCCCTTCCAGAGATTAATGACATAATGCAGCAGCATGTCACAGAGCCAGAAAATCGGCGTCCTCAGAAACAACTTGCTGCAGAAGTAACAAAGTTTGTTCGTGGACCAGGAGAGCTGGATTCTGTGAAAAAGTGTCCACAAGCCCTTTGCCATAGTAGCATAAATGCACTGGAGGTTACCTCTGATCAAGAGTTTAAAGAAACTTCATTTTCTGAAGTAGTTCTTTTTTTTTTTTTTTTTTTACTATGAGGGCTCAACTTTGTTGACTCAGAAAATGTTGAGTTTCTTAAGGAGTTTTTGTTTAAATTCCTCTACTTTTTTTTTTTAAATTTATTTATTTATTATTTTTGGCTGTGTTGGGTCTTCGTTTCTCTGCGAGGGCTTTCTCTAGTTGCGGCAAGCGGGGGCCACTCTTCATCGCGGTGCGCTGGCCTCTCACTATCGCGGCCTCTCTTGTTGCAGAGCACGGGCTCCAGACGCGCAGGCTCAGTAATTGTGGCTCACGGGCTTAGTCGCTCCGCAGCATATGGGATCTTCCCAGACCAGGGCTCGAACCCGTGTCCCCTGCATTGGCAGGCAGACTCTCAACCACTGCGCCACCAGGGAAGCCCCTCTGAAGTAGTTCTTAACCTTGCAACAAGTGTCCTAAATACAAGCTGCAAAGCAAATGCCATTCCGCATGGTCCACGAGGGTACTGGCTAACAGAAGGTGGAGTTAGTATTAATCACAGACAAGCAACAAACCCTGAGAATGCTAGTTGTTGGACCACATATACTCGAGAATGGACTTTCATTCTTAATAATGGAAAAGGAAATTCTACACTATAAAACGGCTTCAGCTATGATGAGAAACCCTGGTGGTTCAAACAAACATCCATCATTCATTCTCAAGATATAAGAAGGAACTTATACGTTTGCTTATGCTAATGAGAACAACAAAGAATGGAGTATACTCTAGGCTTCACACTGTAAGTAATTTCATTATTTATGTAAGCTGGTTTATACATAAGGTGTTTGTGTGATGATGAAATATTTTATTTCCTGATCTGCAAACACCAACGACCATGATTTCCTGGGTTAATGTTTTTTAAAAATTATACTTTATGAAAAAATTAAATTATGTCTTTTCTATCCTAAAAAAAAAAAAAACAACAATGCTTCTCATTTTACAGAAGCACAGCATCCATACTTGCACGTGTATTGTGAAGGATACGCCTGCAGTGAAACTGACCAGTACAGCACCCTCCCTACAATACTGCACTTGTGCAATAAATGTTAGCGTCTCTTTGATAATAACCTCTGAAATTTGAGTAGCACTTGATAATTTCAAGGGACTTTTTGACTACTCTCTTAATTAAATAACTCCACAAAGTGAGGAGAAGGGTGTTATGATCTTCATTTCTCAGCTGAGGATATCTGTTCATTCCACAAATATGTATTACATGTATGACATGTGCCATACACTGTTCTAAGCGTTCAGATTGACACTGAGAAAACAAGACAACTATTCAAGCTCAGGCAGCTTCTAAGGGGGAGATTCAAGACCCTACATGCAGATCTTCATAGCAAATCTCATGGTCTTTCTATCACATAAGTTATCATGTCTCTCCAGAGGTAGAAGAAGACAGGGCTTCATGGTCCTGGGCAGTGAGGGTTTAGTGAGAGACAAACAACTCTATTTATTGATACAAAAGCATCCAGTTGGCTTTTTAGTAGCCCACTCTTAAATAAGAATTTACAGTCAACAATTACCACATATTTGAGGAAAATTGTATTATAAAAGACAGAAATCACATAAAGTAACAGGAAGGACACAGAGATAATACAGGGAGAAAAAAAGTTTTTAAATCTATATTAATACCTTCCAAGAGATAAAAGATATTACATCCATGAAGCAAAAACAAGATGCTTCAAAAAAAATATTAAGACAACAGCCAGAAAGAGATGTTAAGAATTAAAAATGAGGAAAAAAACCCCATAAATTTGAAGAAATCTCGCAGAATGTAGAACTAAAATATAAAGAGTTAGAAAATGGAGAGAAAAGATAAGAAAATTGGACAACTTTTCCAGAATGTCCATCATACACACATAGGAGTCACAGAAAAAGTGGACAGAGAAAATAGAAAGTAAGAAATTATCCACGAGATAACTGGAGAAAGTTTCTCAGACTTGTAGGATGTGAGTTTCCAGATTGGAAGAGCCCATTTCGTGCTCAGCACAATAGATGAAAATAGACCTACACTAGAACCCCTGAAAAATTTCAGAAGACTGGAGACTAAGAAAAGATTCTAAAACTTCCAGAAAGAAAACTGGTTTCTTGCAAAGGATCAAGAATCAGATAGTGTCAGATTACTCAGTAGCAACAGTGGAAGTCAGAGGACCATGGAACAATGCTTTCAAAAAGAAATTACTTTCAACCTAGAATTTTAGTCAACCAACTTTCAATGGAATAAAAGGGAAGAAAAAAAGACATTCTCAGATACTTTTTTAAAAAGCTACAAAAAAAACTCTGGGATATTTATTTTTTTAAAAGATATTTAAAAATACCTAATGAATCTGAACATATTGGGAGATTTACATCACTGAGAGAGAATTTGGGTATAACTTAATGATAGGTGCATACAAACTAAATCAAATGGTGAAAAGACAACTATTAACTCCAGGGAGAACAAAAATATATCCATGAGAAACAGAAAGCAGCTATGGTATATATACAGGGCTCAGCTATAACGTATGTTTTACAATGTGAAGATAAAATGTTTATGTCACCCAGTGGTTCCCAGAGTGTGGTCCCTCGGCCAGTCCAACAACATCATGACATCACCTAGAAATTTGTTTGGAATGCAAAGTCTCTGGATTCTCCCTTACTGAATCAGAGGGGAGTAGGACCCACGAATCTGTATTTATACAAGCTATCAAAGTGATTCTAAGGCACTCTAAAGTTTGAGAATCATTGATCTGGCCAAAGTTATAAAATCTAAACTAGAGAGAGTGACAGGCTGTTGACATGTATGTGATGAGGATGGGCAGAGGAGAAATTCAGTAACTAATGCTTAAACCAAGCGTTAAGAAAAACCAAGAAATGCAATCTAAGCATGGTATTTAGAAGTAGAAAGGGCAAGAGAGCACCCTTATTTCAGTCGATAAAATAAAAACAAAATTATATAAGAAGCACTGACCTGCTCAGTCCAACTGACCTGATGTTCTCGGGCCCACCAAAATTAAGGATGTTTTCTCTTTGTAAATTATAAAGAGTTCCTAATCCACGAAAGAGAACTTGCTTATAGGTAGTAAAGATGTATAAGTTATTTTTATACATTTTACTTTAAAAATCACTCAGATGTCGTAAACCATAGATCTTATATTGCAAAATATTCAGTTACACATTGGTATTACTTTGTTATCCTGTAGGTGAGGTTTTTCATTGAACACCAACGTATGGGGAAAAGCATGGCACCATGACTTTCATTATTGAGCATGGTATGACGTGGCATGTTACATATATGTGGGATTAAATGAAATTAAAGAGGTTATATATATATTTATAATATATGTGTGTGTATTATATATACATATTTATTTATTTATTTAATCTTTATAACAATTTTAGGAAAAATGTGGTCATCTCTGATTTAGAGATGAGGAAATCCCGGCATTAAGAATCATTGAAAATGTTTAACATCACACAAGTGGTGGATGTGCCTTCCATGACCCCCTGTTAAACTAGATTTCGTTTGTAATTATTTGTACTGCAACTAGTCAGATGGGGCAGCAGCTGCAGACAACTACAAGACGCAGAGGACCCCATCTTTCTGTTTTGATATAAGGAGCTCAATAAGTTAAAACGAGCAAGTGGCTCTGTAATTTCTATGTAATCTTTAACAAACAAAGTACTTTATTAATCACCAAAATGTCACAGGCAGTTTACTAGCCAGTGAAGATATCTTCTTTTTCTAAAGAAAATCAGGCATAACTCTAGACATATGGAGTGAATGGGGGAAAATCTGATTCTTTAACCTTATTTGCCTTAGAATTCTGCTTCAGGTTCCTACTGGCAGTGTGAACACGGACCTCCCAGACTCTGTATTAAAGCCCTCCAGGGCCCACCTTATTTCCTGTCCTGTTTAGCATACAGCCTCGACTCTAAATCATGCACCACGGTCAAGAATCAGCCTTGGTTATAAGAATTGACTGACCAGGGAAGCCGAGGAGATTGTGTAGACACTCAAGCTGACTGCTGTATTTTTCTTTTTAAAATAAGTATCACTTGCATCCTTTACATCCTCCTCACATTCAAACCTCGTTCTGGATCTTACAAATGTCATGTCAAGACGAGCAGCCCAGGCCCTGACTTTTGAGATAATCTTACATCCTTAGCAGATACAGGCTCCCAGCCTCTGCCCTGCAGCCCCTGTGGCTGCTTCCACTCAAGCTGCTTCCATCTGGATGCTGGGTTTCTTTTGTTCAGAACACTCCACCCTCAAGCTGACTTAGTTCAACCGCATGTCCACCCTGAAACCATTTCACTTAGGGAATCAGGGGGCAGACACACCTAATTTCACAGATGAGCAGTCCCCTGAAATAAGCTCAGCAACCATGCAAAATGATTACTAATGATGATGTAACAGATTTCAGAGTGAAACTGACTTGATGTTTGGGGGTCTGCTGAAAATAAGGATGTTTTCTCTTTAGGGTCTGAGTATAGTTTGGTTCTTTCTGTTGAGGTGAGAAAGAAATTGCAGAATCCCCAAAGATAAACTCACTAAAATGATCCATAAAAGCAGTGTCCGACACTATCCAAATCATTTCCAGCTTATCTCCCATCTTCTGCATGAAGGAAAGACCCAGGCATTTCCCCAGAGGCCCAGGCCCCATCACTGGCTCAGATGGCTCGTGACCAGGCAGACAGCAGGCCTTGCTGGCCTGACCTGGCATCCGTTCCAATAGGGGACAAGTCACATCATGAGAATGGGAATCAAGTGTTCTAACCCCTTCTATTACTTCTCTCATCAAAGAAATGTGTCTTCTCAATAAGACAAGTTTCTGTTCTTTTTTGAAACCTTTCTTATTGTGAAATGTAAAATATAGCACACCTACAGAAAAATGCATAAAATATAAATGTGCAGTTTAATGAATTATTGTAAAGTAAACATCCCTAAAACCACCTCTGAGGACAAAAAAGGAATATCCTTGCATTCCAAAAGCACTCAACTTATTGTTCCTAATTAAAACTCTCTCCTATATCCTGGAATAACCCTGACCTGACTTTTATGGTGATCATTTCCTTGCTTTTTGTTATACTTTTAATACTTATGTATGAACTTCCAAATAATGTGGTTTAGTTTCGCTTATTTTTAGCTTTATATAAATGGAATTGTACAGTATGTATTTTTAGTTTGGCTTCTTTTACACATTATTATACATATTTCTTCATTATTATATTTTGAGATCTCTTTACACGCTTGGCTAATGAATGCATAGCAGACATTTATTCATTTTAATTGATGTATAGTGTTTCTGTTGATGAACATGTGTTTTTTTCTCATTTGGGCCATTATGAATAACACTGTTGAGAATATTTTTATACGTATCCCAGTTCACTCTGAAAGTCATTAATAGACATAAAAAATGAGCAAGTCTGAATTCAAAGCCAAAAGAGACTTTTAAAAGGGAATTTTCAGATCCTAATACATTTTTTTTCGGTCCTAAAAGCCTTTTTTCCAAGGGACTCTCATAACACCTGAGTTCTAGAACAGCTATGCCACTATTTGCCAGTGATAAAACCTAGAGAAAGTGACTTGACTTCACTGAGCTTCGATTTTTCTTTTATGTCAAATTCAAAGGGGAATCAATTATTATTATGCATAAATTATGTTATGTCGAAGGCATTTTGCCATCTGTGTAGCTAACTAGCTTATTAAAGCACTTCAATAACTTTGTGAAATAGCTATTACTATGCACATTTTCTACTTTACTATTTCTATCATCTCCCAGAGTTGTTTTAGAGAATAAATAAAAGAATACATGTTAAGTGCTTAGCACAGAGTTGAAATTCAGCACATGTTCATTACAATTGATTTTGTCTCATCACAGTTTGTGCATTTTTTTTATGTTTCCAGACACTAAATGCATTGTACACATATCTGGCCAAATCCGGTTTTGTCATCGTCTTCACTTATGTCTGATCCTTTTATATTGATTTGTTTCAGCCTAGAGTTAAGTGTGGGAACAAGAAAACAATAGAAAGCACAATTAATATAGAATCTAAACTGAGTTTTCACCCAAACTTATTAACTTTCTTTAAAATATCTTCTTCAAAATTAACTTTCACTGATTAAAACACAGTGAAAAACTGGAATCCAGATTTTAAAAGTAGCTGTTATTTAAATAGGCCCCATGTCCCTGGAAAGTACTGCTTAGGACTACGTATCCATTCAGGTTACTAAGAAAAATAAAGAGAAAAACGTGAGTATATTTATGGCTACATTTAACATCTATTCTTTCTTCCATGCTTCAAGTTTGGAGCTTTAGCACATTATTTCACTGTGATAGGAAAGTAAAGCAACTTCTGTGACCCTAGTTTACAAGGCTCATCTTGACACAGGATCAGGGAGGGAGGCACTCAGTCACTTTGAATCCATGTCTTAGAATAGGAGGAAGCTGTCAAAGAAGAGAAATGAAATAATTACAGAGCAGGTTTTCTTCCCCCCACCCATCCCTGCTGGTTTCCAGCTGTTCCTCTGCTCTAATCTTTTGATGGCCAACGAGATAATGCATCTTGCTAACAAGATGAAGACTCCTTGGGTATCATGGCTGCCAGCTCAAAATCAGAGGGAAAAGAAGTGTATGAGAGCCATTACGCAGGAAAAATATTTATTGAGAACAAGCTGTGTCTAATGTGCTGTGTGAAACAATATTAGCAAGCATGGCTCAACTGTCAAATCACTGAGTTATTGAATAGATTTTACCTCTACCACTCAGCATTCTAGATAATGCATAATTATTGTTTTAAAAAAAAGAAAATAAATAACATCTATCCTCCAGGTGCCCACCCACCCTCTGGTACGGCAGTTTCTTAAATCTGATTGATTTTGCTGCTTTTTTTTTTTTTTCAGTACAAATTTAGTATCTTGATGCCAGTCCCGTGGGCAGTTATGTCAGAATCTTTAGCTCATGTCTGTCTGAAAGACTGATTCCTTAGAGTTCTTTAACATCATGTGAGAGCCTGCAGTAGAGACAAGAGCCAAGAGGAGCAGTGGGGATGGTGTTCCAGGATCTGAGCGAAAAGAGCACATCAGCAGAATCAAACACTAAGCTTCCACCATTTGCACCTGGCTATGTACCAAGCCAGTCCTCTCATCATTAATGCAACTTTATTTCCCAACCCTGGAATTAGATACGATACAATATAGTCCCTAACAAAGGACTTGTCTGTGGCAGCAGTGAATATAAAATAATGGGGTTGAATGGATGATATGACATATGTAGTCTCTCTTATTTGTTTCTATCTGCATTGTGACTAAGTCATCCACAGTACAGTTTAAGATTGGCTAAAGAATTTTACTAAATTCTCAACAGTTCACTAAGAAAATGGTATGTGAGTTTCAAGAGGAAGTTAACTATGACACCAATGAAATTTTGATTACAAATTTGAAGGTTCAAAATAATGTTCATGGCAACAAGCTAGCTCTGGATTATCAATATACATGTATCTCTTCTGAAATTCCTAATGGACTCAGAAACCAAAATACACCTTCTTCGAGGGGGAAAAACAATAAACAAGAGAAAATAACCCCTGGAAACTAGCTGAGCAATTTTAGGAAAACTCGGTCTTTTGTGTAATCAGACACCAAGCAATTTCAATACTGCAGCTCTGAGTCCAGAGGCCAAAATATATTACTGTCTTCTAAGGAACATGACTTTCATGTGTTTTAACCTAGCTGAGGGCAAGAAATAATCTCCATAGCAATAGCTGCAATTATTTAAGTACTTCCTTCTTGCCAAGCACTGTACCAGGGGATTCACATGCCTAACAGCCAAGCTTCTCCACAACTTTGCAAGTAAAATACTACCATGTCCATTTCATGTCCTCCAAACTGAGGTCCAGAGAGGTCGAATAATTTACTGAGATCACGCAGTTGGTAAGTGACAGAATGGCGTTAAAAAATCAACTTCTGGGCTTCCCTGGTGGCGCAGTGGTTGAGAGTCTGCCTGCCAATGCAGGGGACATGGGTTCGAGCCCTGGTCCGGGAAGATCTCACATGCCGCGGAGCAACTAAGCCCGTGCGCCACAACTACTGAGCCTGCGCGTCTGGAGCCTGTGCTCCGCAACAAGAGAGACCGCGACAGTGAGAGGCCCTCACACCGCGATGAAGAGTGGCCCCCACTCGCTGCAACTAGAGAAAGCCCTCGCACAGAAACGAAGACCCAACACAGACAAAAATAAATAAATAAATAAAAATTTTAAAAAAAATCAAATTCTGCCTCATTCCAAATCCTATTTTATTTATGTTCGTTATGCTACTTCAACTTCTCTTTCTCTGGAGAATTCATTCATTCCTTCCTCCATGCAGAAATTAGTCGCTGCCTAATATGTATCAGACACTGCTCTAAATGCTAGAATGACAGTAGTGAATGAAGCAAAATCCTTTCTCACATTGTAGTAATCAGTCTATAAAGAAATATAAAATAGGGTATGGGGTGATACTAATGGAATACTACTATAAATAAAATAGTCACAAAAGGCCTCTCCAAAGACATAGCATTGAGCTGATATGAATAAGGAGAGGAAGCAAGATAAGTAAATATCAGGGGGAAGAGCTCTCCAGGCAAAGGAGAAAAGAAGTGCAAATGTCCTGAGAGAGAAGTATGCTTCCTATAGTGAAGGAATGGCAAGGCTGGAATTGCTGGAGCCAAGTAAGCAAGGAAAGAGTGGTAGAAAATGAGAACAAAGGGAGCAGTAAGGACCAACGCTGCAGATTCTCACCGGCTCAGTGAGGACTGTGGATTTTATTCTAATTGTGAGGAGAAGCCATTGGAGGGTTGAAAGTACAGGAATGACATGATCTTATTTTCCTTTAAAAATGCTTATCTTGGCTGCTGTGAGAAGAATCAGCTTTAGGAGTATAGGTTAAGAATGAAAGCAAGGGGAAGAGTTAGATGGCTGTCTTAGGACAGTCAGGAAAGACATTCGTATTCATGAATTGTAAGGATTAACATTGTGAAGATGTTAATAATACCTAAAATGATCTACAGATTCAGTGCAATCTCTCTCAAAATTCCTATGACCTTTTTTGCAGAATTGGAAAAGTTGATGGTTGTATTTATATAGAATTGCCAAGGGCCCTGAATGTTGAAAAAGAATAACAAAGGTCTGATTTCAAAACTTAGTGCAAAGGTGTAGTAATCAAAACAATGTAGTACTGGCATAAGGATAGCCATGCAGACCAATAGAATAAAATTGAGAATTCAAAAATAACTTGTACATGTATGCCAATTAATTTGCAGTAAGGGTGCCAAGGCCATTCAATGAGGAGAGAATAGTCTCTTCAAAAAATGGTGCTGGGACAACTGGATACCCACATGCAGAAGAATGAATCTGAACATTACTTAACACTACATACAAAAATTAATTCAGAATGGAACAACCTAAATATAAGAGCTAAAGCTATAAAACTCTTAGAAGAAAACATAGGGTAAATCTTCATGACCTTGGATTTGGCAATGAATTCTTAGGTATGACCCCAAAAGCACAAGGAACAAAAGAAAAAGTAGATATATTAGACTTCATCAAAATTAAAAACTTCTCAAATCAAAGGACCTTATCAAGAAAGTGAAATAATTCACAGAATGGAATAAAAATGTTGGCAAATCATATATCTGATAAAGATCTTGTACCCAGAATATATAAAGAATTTTTACAACTCCACAAGAAAAAAAATACAATTTTTAAGTTGGGCAAAAAACTGAAATGGACATTTCTCCAGATGGCCAACAAACACATGAAAAGATGCTCAGCATAAATAGTCATTAGGAAAATGCAAATCAAAACCACTATGAGGTACCACTTCTCATCCACTAGGATGGCGACACTCAAGAAAGTGAAAAATAGCAAGTCTTGGTGAGGATGTGGAGAAATTGAAACCCTTATATATCACTAGTGGGAAGGCAATGGTTTAGCCACTGTGGAAAACAGTTTGGTGGCGCCTCAAAGAGTTAAACATAGAATTATTAAGTGACCCTACAATTCTGCTCTTGGGTAAGTACCCAAAATAATTGAAAATAGCTGCTCAAACAATAATACCTATTATCTTTTATATAATATTATATACTATCTTTTCTATCATCAGAATCCTTGCAAAGGTAAAATCTAAAAAAAGACATAATGCTGTGAAAGATCTTTGTAAACTATAACATTGCCTTCCAGAACAAAGTTAAATAATATCATGAATTTTCTAATGCCTGACTCTAGAACAAACTTAACATGATAAAAATTCTCAGAGGAGACACATTTTTCTCCACATGGAGAATCTCCCTTCCATACTCTTTGGTTGCAGCTAAGCCAGCTCCTTCGTAGTCACAAGCATGCTGGATAGCCTTAGAAACGGCCCTACCAAGTAGAGCTCACTCTCAAACACATACACATCTATGATAGAAAAATGATTCATGAAGGAAATTGTCTCTGGATTCCTCTCTAGTGCTCACTGGTGCTTTCTGCACCAGTGTCTCTCTGTTTTTCTCTCTCTCTCTCTCTCTCCCTTCCTCCCTCTCTCATACATGTGCACACACACACACACACACACACACACACACACACACACACACACACAATCTCCTTCTAGTCTTCCTCCCTCCTTTAAAGATCATTCTTGGGAACTCTACTCAGTACTCTGTAATGACCGATATGGGAAAAAAATCTAAAAATGAGTGGATATATGTATATGTATAACCGATTCACTTTACTGTACACCTGAAACTGACACAATATTGTAAATCAACTACACTCCAATAAAATTTCTTTTAAAAATTAAGCATAATGCAAAAAAAGATCATTCTTTTAGGAGGAAAAAAACATGACCTAATAAAAAAGAAGCAAAAGAGAATATTTTTTTCTAGAAGCCCATCCTGTTGGCCTCTGCTTAAGATCCTACACCTGTGTTAAGTCACATTTATTTGTCTAATTTCCTTGAAGCCTTTCATGATTGTCCCGACCTTGTCGGCCTCTCCCTTCCTTTAACCCTAACAGCAGTTACAGTACACATTCTGCATTTCCACAAATAGTGGGATTTCCTTCTCAATGACACTCCCACCCGTGTTCTCTTGTGCACTATTGTTCCATCTCCTGAGTGATTCTTCATCCATAAAATCTTCACCTACTAAGTCTCTACTCTGTAGAATATTGTCAAAATTAAAGATAATAAAATGGTTTTCAATGAGTGTCACATCTGCCAGACAGAAAGGGTTAAGTAAGTAATTCCTCTTCACTCCCTCCCTTTTGTATCTCCAATGGCCAGCAGAGCGCTTGGGTAAAGATTAAATGTGTCAATAAACAGGATAAAGAGTATTGATTGATTCTACCCGTTTCATAACCCAATCTCTTCTATTCCCTTTGGCGTTATAGAATTTTTCAAAGCTGTGGAGAAAGAACCCAGTGCCCTTTATGTTCCACCCCTCAATTAATTTCCCCTCACTATTGTCCTGCTTAATTATATAGGGGCTGTTAGGCCCATCTCCTGTGATTAGCTGATTCAAAGGCTTGTTTGTGGATTTCATTTAAATTTCAACTTTTAGGGCTAATTGATAATGTCATTAAAGTAACCGGTTCAGGAAAGCTGCCAATGTGTATACTATGAATTCATCACTGGTGAAAGCCCTTATTCTGCCAAGCATGCACAGAATGTATAAAATATTCAGAATAGAAGCTGAGTTGCTCACACAGCAGAAAATATCCCAGCAGATCTGCAGCTCGGCACAGAACAGCAGGCAAAGACTTGAGCCCAGAAAACTCTATCACACAGGCCTAGTATTTCTATTTATGGTAAAAGAGGAGAAGAAACTCTTGGCTGGGCTTAAATCATGACCTGAAATCTAGGTACAGTGAGAAGCTCGGTGAGTGAACGTGAGCATCTTACTCACTAATGTGGTGAGAGTGTAACAACCCCCCTGCAGTCCCTGAGCCCCCCAAGACTTGATGACTGTTCTCAGAGGGAGGGACGTCAGTTACCCTATTTCACCCCCAATCTCAGCCACTCACAGCAACCAGCCATTCTAATGGTCTGCGTGTCCTATGGCCAAGCCATATAGATCACAATCTTTACACAACAGAATATTAGACTAGTGAGCTTCTTGTGCCTTGTGGTCATTTTCTCCAAAAATGCAGTGCTGGCTACTGAGAAACTCATGCTTTCAAACAGGAAGAGCTTTTCTCAAGGTCACATATAAGTGGCTGGTAAAGGTGTTGGAAAACCCATTGCGTTGAAGCAACTAACATAACTAAAGCATCTGTGAGTTGTGATTTCTGCAGTACATACTGGAAAACCTTCCTTCCTTCCTTCTACATTAGAATTCCTTCCTGTCGGAAACTCCTGAAAGTGAACAACCGAATTTTACTCTTTTATTGGAAATAAGGATCAGAATTGCAGTCGCACGTAGGATAGGTGATCCAGTAACTTACATTTGCACCAGAAAAAAAAAAAAAAAATCACAAAGCCCCTCCCCCCAGATCATGAGCCTCTTCATGCAATCAAGAAGCTGTAATGGTAGATGATATGCATTGATTCTTCATCTATTACTAGTCAAAGACAGCACTCATTAATTATAGCAGAGCACAGCTTAGAAATGCAATGTTAAAGAATAGGCAGAGAGAGACAAAAGCAAATGTGGCTTCTAGAAACAGCAATTTCTATGTAAGAGTTTTAATTTCCGCTCTTTTAAACTCTCTAAATTATAAGATGCACAGGATAACCAATAAACAAACTGACTTTGAAGATTCTGGTTGAAGGTGAAAATGGAGCCCACCTTTTTAACCCTCCCTGCCTCTCAAATCCTACTAATATGATAAAAGGAATGTAAAAAAGGTATCAAAATCTACACCTGTAGATCCTAAACCCAGGCAACAGTGTTCACATGTGCAAAATTTCAAGGGATTTTTGCAAGAAACAGTGCTGGCAAGACCATGGGAGGGAGTCTCCTGACCGGCACCTGGATCACTGCATGAAGAGAAATCCTGCCTTGCCTGAGGGGGAAGCAGGGAGCCTGGGCAATAAGGTTAGACCAGGGGACAATCTATGGCCCAACCACTGTCTCTGGAAAAGCATGTCAGTGCTGACACAAGAACAAATGTCTGCACTGCCCCTCTTGACTTTCATCTGGCAGGACTTTGGGCTCAGTACGAGAGTGGGGGTCAGTAAGAGTCAACCAATGAGAAAATTCAGCCAGGTTGCAAGTGAAGAAACAATAAAGATCAAAATCCATCACTTCCTTATGTGCCAGCAATAAGAACATAGAGTTAGACATTTAAACAACTCTGGGAGTTATTGGCACCGACACCCATGCAAATGAAAATCCAACTATAATTTTTCAAAGGGTCCAGAGTCCTCCATATCCTGGGTTCCAGCATCCAAAGAGTCCATCAGTTGCAGATCATTTATATTGTAGTAAGCATTTATTGAAAAAACTCTGCCTATAACTGGACCCACACAGTTCAAACCCCTGTTATTCAAGTGCCAATCGTACCCTAAAAGGAAAAAAGACCTTATTTACAATAACAATGTAAATTCTGGTAAATTCAAGAGTAAAAGGTAGAAAATTGAGTCTTAAAATTTTAAAAATAGTTTATCAAATATATAAAATAGATTTATTATAAAATACGTATTAGAAGGAAATGGAAGTGTTTATCTACATAATATCATTTATATAATATTAATTCTTCTAAAATATAACCCTAAAGGCAACATCTTAAAGGAAAAGAGCAGTTCAAAAACAACAAATCCATTTAATAGTCAGATATTAAATAAATAAAATTTCCATAAATAACTAAATTTTAAAATTTCAATAAAATATTAAAATATTGGAGTATATAATGAAATCTGTATGACAAATCCCTCCTATATAAAGAATGCTAGGACATTAATATGAGGAAAATAAAGTCTTTGAACTCTTCAACAAAACACTAATCGCCCTTAAATATATGAATAAAGTGTTTAAGCATACCATAAGCAAATAATATTAAAACCCTGAAATATAATTTTTTAAATACCAAACAGACTGCATGCAAATTATAACTCATGAATGGCAAGAGTCAGAAAAATGGGCACTGCCATGCCTGTGAGAATATAAATTGACACAATCTTTCTTTAGCACAATTTGAATATATATGTATTCAATAAACATCTTTAAAATGGGCACATCTCTTTTGCAGTCCCATGACTAGGGAATGATTCTAATAAAATAAGTACAAATATATCCAAAGATGTAGTCAAAGCCTTTCAATTATAGTACTGTTTAATATTGCAAAAGATCACATATACACACACAAATGGGAACTATATGAGGTGATGTATGTGTTAACTAACCTTCTTGTGTTAATCATTTTGCAGTAATACATATATCAAATCACCACATTGTACAATTTAAACTTATACAATGTTATATGCCAGTTATATTTCAATAAAGCTGGAAAAATTTTAAGTTAAAAAAATTTAAATAAGTAAAATGGCAAAAAATTAGAAATAATCTAAATATTCAAGCTTAGGGCCTGATAAAAGTCATGAAGTTATATGTAGTCCATAAAAAGTATATGATAAAAATATCATAATAATAGAAAATGTATTTTGTGAGAAAATTTCATATTTAAAAATTGTAAGTAAGAGTAAGAGATACAAACTATTAGGTATAAAATAAGCTACAAGGATATATTATGCAACATGAGGAATATAGCCAATATTTTACAATAACTATAAATGGAGTATAACCTTTAAAAATTGTGAATCACTATATTGTACACATGTAACATATAATGTACAGCAACTGTACTTCAGAAAAAAATTAAAATAAAAAATAAAAACCGTAGATGTGTTGTAATTTAATTCTGTTACTATGCACTTATTCATTGAATCACAAATTTACAGCCTTGCAAAATTTGCATTTCATGGAAATCTATGTATCATATCTAACAACATATATATTTAGAGGGCTAGCGATCAAAATGGTAATAGTGATTATCTCAAGCTGACTGAATCTAAGTTTCTTATTTTTCTATAGTAAATCTGTGAAAATAAAATAATTTTAAATGACACATAGGAAGTAATAATGACAAGGTTGAATTAAGTCAAATTACCAGTTACTGCATAGGATTTTAAATACTAGTGATTGAACCCAAACATTTGCTTTGAAATAAGCTTCCATACATAGTCTACAATTAAATTAACAGTTTATTTTGCGTAATTATTTTGACTGAATTAATACTTTCATTAAAACTTTTCCCCCACAAATGGGTTTGAATAAAAAATAAGGAGAACTTGATCAAAAATAGTGGTGAGATAGGTTAAAATAAATTTGTATTGGAGATGCATGTTTTTCTCCCACCAACTTCTCTCTCCCTTTTCTATGCAATGGTTTGTCAGTACAGTAACCAAATGCAAAACGCATTTCCCACAAATTCAGTTGAGATTCAAGGGATATTCCTTACAGATATATGTAAATAACATTAAAGTTTTCTTTTAAAATGAATAACAATAATAGAGCCTTCAAATTTTAAAAAGATACAGATTCAGTCCCACTCTCGCTTATAGAGTACTTATTCATGGATGATTAGAAAAATGACAGCTTGTGCACTCGGAGCCTTTTGTATAAATATCACTTATTCTAGATTGCTATCCTTGCATTTTCTCCCAAGCTGCTTAAAAGACTTTGTATTCAACATCATTTCCATACCCTTCCTTCACTCACTTATCCTGATTTAGTTGGAATACATCTCAAGGAATGTATGTATTCTGGGTTCTAATTTCAGTACCATCAGCTGCATTTTCACCCTTGAACCCCTTATTTAACCTCTTAGGAGAAGGTACACATGTATCTGAGAACTATTAAAGTATTGTTAAATAGTATGCCTCATTTCCACAAGGTGTGTCAGACTAATTTTTTTTTTAACATCTTTATTGGAGTATAATTGCTTTACAGTGGTGTGTTAATTTCTGCTTTATAACAAAGTGAATCAGTTATACATATACATATGTTCCCATATCTCTTCCCTCTTGCGTCTCCCTCCCTCCCACCCTCCTTATCCCACCCCTCTAGGTGGTCACCAACCACTGAGCTGATCTCCCTGTACTACGCGGCTGCTTCCCACTAGCTATCTATTTTACACTTGGTACTGTATATATGTCCATGCCACTCTCTCACTTCGTCCCAGCTTATCCTTCTGCCTCCCCATATCCTCAAGTCCATTCGCTAGTAGGTCTGTGTCTTTATTCCCGTCTTACCCCTAGGTTCTTCATGACCTCTTTTTTTTTTCTTAGATTCCATATATATGTGCTAGCATACAGTATTTGTTTTTCTCTTTCTGACTTACTTCACTCTGTATGACACACTCTAGGTCCATCCACCTCACTACAAATATCTCAATCTCGTTTCTTTTTATGGCTGAGTAATATTCCATTGTATATATGAGCCACATCTTCTTTATCCATTCATCTGATGATGGACACTTAGGTTGCTTCCATGTCCTGGCTATTGTAAATAGTGCTGCAATGAACATTTTGGTACATGACTCTTTTTGAATTATGGTTTTCTCAGGGTATATGCCCAGTAGTGGGATTGCTGGGTCGTATGGTAGTTCTATTTGTAGTTTTTTAAGAAACCTCCATACTGTTCTCCATAGTGGCTGTATCAATTTACACTCCCACCAACAGTGCAAGAGGGTTCCCTTTTCTCCACACCCTCTCCAGCATTTATTGTTTCTCGATTTTTTGATGATGGCCATTCTGACCGGTGTGAGATGATATCTCATTGTAGTTTTGATTTGCATTTCTCTAATGATTAATGATGTTGAGCATTCTTTCATGTGTTTGTTGCCAATCTCTATATCTTCTTTGGAGAAATGTCTATTTAGGTATTCTGCCCATTTTTGGATTGGGTTTTTTTTTTTTGTTATTGAGCTGCTTGTAAATCTTGGAGATTAATCCTTTGTCAGTTGCTTCATTTGCAAATATTTTCTCCCATTCTGACGGTTGTCTTCTGGTCTTGTTTATGTTTTCCTTTGCTGTGCAAAAGCTTTTAAGTTTCATTAGGTCCCATTTGTTTATTTTTGTTTTTATTTCCATTTCTCTAGGAGCTGGGTCAAAAAGGATCTTGCTGTGATTTATGTCATAGAGTGTTCTGCCTATGTTTTCCTCTAAGAGTTTTATAGTCTCTGGCCTTACATTTAGGTCTTTAATCCATTTTGAGTTTATTTTTGTGTATGGTGTTAGGGAGTGTTCTAATTTCATACTTTTACATGTACCTGTCAGGTTTTCCCAGCACCACTTATTGAAGAGGCTGTCTTTTCTCCACTGTATATTCTTGCCCCTTTATCAAAGATAAGGTGACCATATGTGTGTGGGTTTATCTCTGGGCTTTCTATCCTGTTCCACTGATCTATATTTCTGTTTTTCTGCCAGTACCATACTGTCTTGATTACTGTAGCTTTGTAGTATAGTCTGAAGTCAGGGAGCCTGATTCCTCCAGCTCCATTTTTCGTTCTCAAGATTGCTTTGGCTACTCGGGGTCTTTTGTGTTTCCATACAAATTGTGAAATTTTTGTTCTAGTTCTGTGAAAAATGCCAGTGGTAGTTTGATAGGGATTGCACTGAATCTGTAGATTGCTTTGGGTAATAGAGTCATTTTCTCAATGGTGATTCTTCCAATCCAAGAACATGGTATATCTCTCCATCTATTTGTATCATCTTTAATTTCTTCATCAGTGTCTTATAATTTTCTGCATACAGGTCTTTTGTCTCCTTAGGTAGGTTTATTCCTAGATATTTTATTCTTTTTGTTGCAATGGTAAATGAGAATGTTTTCTTAATTTCTCTTTCAGATTTTTCATCATTAGTGTATAGGAATGCCAGAGATTTCTGTGCATTAATTTTGTATCCTGCTACTTTACCAAATTCATTGATTAGCTCTAGTAGTTTTCTGGTAGCATCTTTAGGATTCTCTGTGTAGAGTATCATGTCATCTGCAAACAGTGACAGCTTTACTTCTTCTTTTCCGATTTGGATTCCTTTTATTTCTTTTTCTTCTCTGCTTGCTGTGGCTAAAACTTCCAAAACTATGTTGAATAATAGTGGTGAGAGTGGGCAACCTTGTCTTGTTCCTGATCTTAGTGGAAATGGTTTCAGTTTTCCACCATTGAGGACGAAGTTGGCTGTGGGTTTGTCATATATGGCCTTTATTATGTTGAGGAAAGTTCCCTCTATGCCTACTTTCTGCAGGGTTTTTATCATAAATGCGTGTTGAATTTTGTCAAAAGCTTTCTCTGCATCTATTGAGATGATCATATGGTTTTTCTCCTTCAATTTGTTAATATGGTGTATCACGTTGACTGATTTGCGTGTATTGAAGAATCCTTGCATTCCTGGAATAAACCCCACTTGATCAAGGTGTATGATCCTTTTAATGTGCTCTTGGATTCTGTATGCTAGTATTTTGTTGAGGATTTTTGCATCTATGTTCATCAGTGATGTTGGCCTGTGGTTTTCTTTCTTTGTGACATCTTTGTCTGGTTTTGGTATCAGGGTGATGGTGGCCTCGTAGCATGAGTTTGGGAGTGTTCCTCCCTCTGGTATATTTTGGAAGAATTTGAGAAGGATAGGTGTTATCCCTTCTCTAAATGTTTGATAGAATTCACTTGTGAAGCCATCTGGTCCTAGGCTTTTGTTTGTTGGAAGATTTTTAATCACAGTTTCAGTTTCAGTGCTTGTGATTGGTCTGTTCTTATTTTCTATTTCTTCCTGGTTCAGTCTCGGAAGGTTGTGCATTTCTAAGAATTTGTCCATTTCTTCCAGGTTGTCCATTTTATTGGCATAGAGTTGCTTGTAGTAATCTCTCATGATCCTTTGTATTTCTGCAGTGCCAGTTGTTACTTCTCCTTTTTCATTTCTAATTCTATTGATTTGAGTCTTCTCCCTTTTTTTCTTGTTGAGTCTGGCTAATGGTTTATCAATTTTGTTTATCTTCTCAAAGAACCAGCTTTGAGTTTTATTGATCTTTGCTATCGTTTCCTTCATTTCTTTTTCATTTATTTCTGATCTGATCGTTATGATTTCTTTCCTTCTGCTAACTTTGGGGTTTTTTTGTTCTTCTTTCTCTGATTGCTTTAGGTGCAAGGTTAGATTGTTTATTCGAGATGTTTCCTGTTTCTTGAGGTAGGCTTGTATTGCTATAAATTTCCCTCTTATAACTGCTTTTGCTGCATCCCATAGGTTTTGGGTCATCGTGTCTCCTTTGTCATTTGTTTCTAGGTATTTTTTGATTTCCTCTTTGATTTCTTCAGTGATCACTTGGTTATTAAGTAGTGTATTGTTTAGCCTCCATGTGTTTATATTTTTTACAGATCTTTTCCTGTAATTGATATCTAGTCTCATAGCATTGTGGTCAGAAAAGATACTTCATACGATTTCAATTTTCTTAAATTTACCAAGGCTTGACTTGTGACCCAAGATATGATCTATCCTGGAGAATCTTCCATGAGCACTTGAGAAAAATGTGTATTCTGTTGTTTTTGGATGGAATGTCCTATATATATCAATTAAGTCCATCTTGTTTAATATATCATTTAAAGCTTGTGTTTTCTTATTCATTTTGATTTTGGATGATCTGTCCATTGGTGAACGTGTGCTGTAAAAGTTCCCTACTATGATTGTGTTACTGTCGATTTCCCCCATTATGTCTGTTAGTAGTTGCCTTAAGTATTGAGGTGCTCCTATGTTGAGTGCATAAATATTAACAATTGTTACATCTTCCTCTTGGATTGATCCCTTAATCATTATGTAGTGTCCTTCCTTGTCTCTTATAATAGTCTTTGTTTTAAAGTCTATTTTGTCTGATATGAGAATTGCTACTCCAGCTTTCTTTTGATTTCCATTTGTATGGAATATCTTTTTCCATCTCCTCACTTTCAGGCTGTATGTGTCCCTAGGTCTGAAGTGGGTCTCTTTTAGACAGCATAAAGATGGGTCTTGTTTTTGTATCCATTCAGCCAGTCTATGTCTTTTGGTTGCAGCATTTCATCCATTTACATTTAAGGTAAATATCGATATGTATGTTCCTATTACCATTTCCTTAATTGTTTTGGGTTTGTTATTGTAGGTCTTTTCCTTCTCTTGTGTTTCCTGCCTAGAGAAGTTCCTTTAGCATTTGTTGTAAAGCTGGTTTGGTGGTGCTGAATTCTCTTAGCTTTTGCTTGTCTGTAAAGGTTTTAATTTCTCCGTCAAATCTGAATGAGATCCTTGCCTGGTAGAGAAATCTTGGTTGTAGGTTTTTCACCTTCATCGCTTTAAATATGTCCTGCCACTCCCTTCTGGCTTGCAGAGTTTCTGCTGAAACGTAAGCTGTTAACCTTATGGGGATTCCCTTGTGTGTTATTTGTTGTTTTTCCCTTGCTGCTTTTCATATTTTTTCTTTGTATTTAATTTTTGATAGTTTAATTAGTAATAGTCTTGGCTTGTTTCTCCTTGGTTTGACCCTGTTTGGGACTCTCTGTGCTTCCTGGACTTGACTGACTCTTTCCTTTCCCATATTAGGGAAGTTTTCATCTATAATCTCTCCAAATATTTTCTCAGTCCCTTTCTTCTTCTCTTCTTCTTCTGGGACCCCTATAATTCGAATGTTGGTGTGTTTAATGTTGTCTCAGAGGTCTCTGAGACTGTCCTCAATTCTTTTCATTCTTTTTTCTTTATTCTGCTCTGCAGTAGTTATTTCCACTATTTTATCTTCCAGGTCACTTATCCGTTTTTCTGCCTCAGTTATTCCGGTATTGATTCCTTCTAGAGAATTTTTAATTTCATTTTTTATGTTGTTCATCACTGTTTGTTTGCTCTTCAGTTCTTCTAGGTCCTTGTTAAACATTTCTTTTATTCTCTCCATTCTATTTTCAAGAATTTGGGTCATCTTTACTATCATTATTCTGAATTCTTTTTCAGGTTGACTGCCTGTTTCCTCCTCATTTGTTAAGTCTGGTGGGGTTTTGCCTTTCTCCTTCATCTGCTGTGTGTTTCTCTCTCTGTCTTCTCATTTTGCTTAACTTACTGTGTTTGGGGTCTCCTTTTCACAGGCTGCAGGTTCTTAATTCCCATTGTTTTTGGTGTCTGCCCCCAGTGGCTAAGGATGGTTCAGTGGGTTGTGTAGGCTTCCTGGTGGAGGGGACTAGTGCCTGTGTTCTGGTGAAGGAGGCTGGATCTTTTCTTTCTGGTGGGCAGGTCCACGTCTGGTGGTGTGTTTTGGGGTGTCTGTGGCCTTATTATGATTTTAGGCAACCTCTCTGCTAATGGATGGGGTTGTGTTCCTGTCTTGCTAGTTGTTTGGCATAGCGTGAGCAGCACTGTAGCTTGCTGGTGGTTGAGTGGAGCTGGGTCTTGGCTTTGAGATGGAGATCTCTGGGAGATTTTCACCGTTTGATATTATGTGGAGCTGGGAGGTCTCTTGTGGACCCGTGTCCTTAACTTGGCTCTCCCACCTCAGAGGCACAGCCCTGATGCCTGGCTGGAGCACCAAGAGCTTGTCATCCACACGGCTCAGAATAAAAGGGAGGAAAAAAAAGAAAGAAAGATAGAAGCCAACAAAATAAAATAAAAAAGTAAAATAAAATAAAATAAAGTTATTAAAATAAAAGTTAAAAAATAATTATTAAAAAATTCTTTAAGTAATTAAAAAAAAAAGAAAAAAGAAAGAAGAGAGCAACCAAACCAAAAAACAAATCCACCAATGATAACAAGTGCTAAAAACTATACTAAAAAAGAAGCAAATAAATTAAAAAATGGACATACAGAACACTAGGACAAATGGTAGAAGCAAAGCTATACAGACAAAATCACACACAGAAGCATACACATACACACTCACAAAAAGAGAAAAAGGGAAAAATATATATATATCGTTGCTCCCAAAGTCCACCTCCTCAATTTGGGATGATTCATTGTCTATTCAGGTATTCCACAGGTGCAGGGTACATCAAGTTGATTGTGGAGTTTTAATCCGCTGCTTCTGCGGCTGCTGGGAGAGATTTACCTTTCTCTTCTTTGTTCTCACAGCTTCTGGGTTTCAGCTTTGGATTTGGACCCGCCTCTGCGTGTAGGTCGCCTGAGGGCATCTGTTCCCGCCCAGACAGGACGGGGTTAAAGGAGCAGCTGATTCGGGGATCTGGCTCACTCAGGCCAGGGGGAGGGAGGGGTATGGATGCGGGGCGAGCCTGTGGCGGCAGAGGCCAGCGTGACATTGCACCAGCCTGAGGCGCGCTGTGTGTTCTCCCGGGTAAGTTGTCCCTGGATCACGGGACCCTGGCAGTGGCGGGCTGCACAGGCTCCCAGGAGGGGAGGTATGGATAGTAACCTGTGCTTGCACACAGGCTTCTTGGTGGCGGCAGCAGCAGCCTTGGCATCTCTTGCCCGTCTCTGGGGTCCACGCTGATAGCCTTGGCTCGCGCCCGTCTCTAGAGCTCATTTAGGCGGTGCTCTGAATCCCCTCTCCTTGCGCACCCTGAAACAATGGTGTCCTATCTCTTTGGCAGCTCCAGACCTTTTCCCGGACTCCCTCCTGGCTAGCTGTGGTGCACTAGCCCCTTCAGGCTGTGTTCACGCAGCCAACCCCAGTCCTCTCCCTGGGGTCTGACCTCCGAAGCCTGAGCCTCAGCTCCCAGCCACCACCCGACCCAGCGGGTGAGCAGACAAGACTCTCGGGCTGGTGAGTGCTGGTCGGCACCGATCCTCTGTGTGGGAATCTCTCCGCTTTGCCCTCCGCACCCTTGTTGCTGCTCTCTCCTCCGTGGATCCAAAGCTTCCCCTTTGCCACCCCCTGTCTCCACCAGTGAAGGGGCTTCCTAGTGTGTGGAAACTTTTCCTCCTTCACAGCTCCCTCCCACTGGTGCAGGTCCCATCCCTATTCTTTTGTCGCTGTTTTTTTCTTTTTTTCTTTTGTCCTACCCAGGTACGTGGGGAGTTTCTTGCCTTTTGGGAGGTCTGAGGTCTTCTGCCAGCGTTCAGTAGGTGTTCTGTAGTAGTTCCACATGTAGATGTATTTCTGATGTATTTGTGGGGAGGAGGGTGATCCCCACGTCTTACTCTTCCGCCATCTTAAAGGTCTACTGTTCTATATATTTTTAAAAATTACCTGCCACCTCATCTGGTTTTCTGAAGCTCTTGTCACAAAGGCATCCAGTGACTTCATAATTTCTAATATCTGGTACTCAGCACTTATGTTCTCTGATCAGAAAGTGCAGCTTTCTACCACCAGTATTTTATGTACAGAAATAGTCGGCTTCATAGACATGCAAGAATTTATATTTTATTGGAATGTCACATAGTGTTGCGTATTTCACAGTTTCTTTTAATTTAGACAAAAAATGTTCTCTACAATTTTAAAAAATATTTTTAATCATTTTAAAGGTAAAGTAGCAAAATCTAGACTAGTTTGGGGGTTATTTTGTAAATTTTGCTAATATAACTTATAATTTTAAAAAACGGTTGATAAAAAATAATTATGGAGAACACAAATTCAGAATTTATTTCATCTTCCTCCAAACACTATTCATCTTTGTGGATTTTATGTTGGTTAGCTCAACTCTTTAGTATAAATTATATCCTGTCTAAATAAACCCTAATTACTTCAAGAGCATTTAGTCAGAATTCCCATTGTCTTTCCAAGGGTAGTTGTAAAGTTAAATACACGTGTTTCATCAAGAAGTTCCCTATTTTGAAAAATCCCAAAAATATCTAACATAATTTCTGAATTGTTTCAAAGAATGCCACTGTAATCAGAACAACCGAGGCCTTGTCTCCTACAAAATAAATATATATATATAGTTTATACAGATACAGAGTATGCTTCTAGATTATGGACTAGAGGATTATAAAAGGCTTGCCCTAGACAAATCTTTTAAATTAGTGAGGACAGTGAAGAAGTAATTTTTCAGGTCTTCACTTAAGTAAAAAGCTATACTTTTAACAAGAGGTCTAAAAATCAATGAAATACTTCTTAATTTTGATTTCTTGGTTTTCTTTTGCTGGTAGCTCAACAATTCATATAATAAATCTTATTTGTTCAGTATGACTGTACAATATTCCTGGAACAATCTAATTGAAATTTTTCTAGTATGGGTAGGATTTCTTTTCTTACTTTATCACCTATAATTTAATGAGCACATTTTGAATTCTCCACCCTAAATAATAATAATTTTTAAATTATTTTTATTTATCTTAGACATCTAGTTATTCTAGCACAAAATTTCAAAATCATATCTTTTTAATTTAGATATTTTCCACTGTTGTATTCATGTGCTTTTTTTATGCACACATGAAATCTGCTCACTTTCACTGTTTCCAATTTTTAAATATTTAAGCACACAGCTTTTTAGAAGATATTCTATTTCCATTTTATATTCATGTTTCTGGATTTTGTTGAGCTCTATTTAAAATATTTTTTCTATTATGATCCTAGTATATAATCATTCTAAATGATCTAAGGATTAGATAGTAAAAGATTTTATCCAAGTATATAATTATGAGTATTTTTATCAAAGAATGTAAAATAAAATAAATGTGGAAATATAAAATTTAAATTATTTTCATGTTTCTCAAAAAGCTATCTTTTAAAATATTCAGAATTATCTATGAAAATTCAAATGCAAAGTACAAATTATAAAAATACATATAAATATCTTAAATCAAAATAATTTAAATAAAATATTCTTAAATTTTACTTTTTAAAATTTAGTTAAATCTTATTACATGCTTATAAAAATAAAACTATCTTCAGAACTGGAATTCAGTGTCCATGTAGTTGCAATGTTAAAAAATCAATATTATGCCTCATACATATGATGTCTGCACCAACATATACACAAATTTCAGATATGAATTGCTCAATATTACAAAATATTGCTTAGCCTCCATGTGTAAGCGTTGAATGCTGCACTAACTTATACCTCAAGAATTATGAATTGGGGACTTCCCTGGTGGCATAGTGTTTAAGAATCCACCTGACAATGCAGGGGACACGGGTTTGAGTCCTAGTCGGGGAAGATCCCACATGCCGCAGAGCAACAAAGCTCATGCGCCACAACTACTGAGCCTGTGCTCTACAGCCCGCGAGTCACAACTACTGAGCCCATGAGCCACAACTACTGAAGCCCACATGCCTAGAGCCCGTGTTCCGCAACAAGAGAAGCCACCGCAATGAGAAGCCCACGCACCACAGTGAAGAGTAACCCCTGCTTGCCGCAACTGGAGAAAGCCTGTCTGCAGCAACGAAGACCCAATGCAGCCAAAAATAAATAAATAAATTTATTTTAAAAAAAAGAAAAAAAGAATTATGTATTGGACCCAAAGAGGAGAAAGAAATAGGATGATCAGTGGCACTAAGAAGTAAAGTTTTAATATTAAACATTCTATTGCACACCTGCTGTCTAAAAGAAGGTTCAACAAGTTAATTTATTTGTCTTTTCTCTCACGTAAGTCCTTCCACTTTCCAAGTCCTCCCTGCACTCTGAGACAAGGGTCCATTTCCAATCTCAGCAGCAGCATGACCTACACACCTTAACAGCATTAGGACACAGCACGTTTTGCTTTGAATTTCCTAGGGCCTGAATGGTATTAGTAATGGGAGAGGATATTTAGAGGAACAGGGTGCACTGCACAGTGCTGACTCTGGATCCTGAGTGACAAAGGAGACCAGGCGCCATGTTGTATAAGGATTTATTGTGAATATATGATATGGGGGCTCCTGAAGGACAGGGCCCAGTGCAGGGTTTCTTCCTACCCAGGCTTATGGGCAGTGCTTCCCATAGAACTGAAATGGGAAGCTGAAATACTAACATCATCACCTCCATTCAGCTGATAAGGAAAATGAGCCATGGGGAAATGAAGCACTGTGCCCATGATCACAGATCTAACAAGGTACAGATCAGAGGTGTGAATCCAGGCAGGGTGGCTCTTCCATGTTTCTACTACCTCCCAAAATATCTCTTCATGTTTCAGGCCAGTAACCAGCCAGGGTGCCTTAGTACAATCCAACATTCAGCTTTTCTGAGTTAAAATTCTGAAAATTCAGAAAAGAATTTACTGCACAGCACAGTGTGTCTCCATCCTTTGGGTGGTAATTGCACAGCTCTAGGCTGAAAATTAATAATTAAAGGGAAAGAGTTATGCAGTTACCTTGTCATTCCCAACAGCAACTGAATTACAGGGTAATGAAGTAGCCTGAATCAATGAAGGAAAATGAAAGCAAAACAAAATAAAACAAACAAAATGTTCCTCCTTGTAATCAAATTTGTCTGTAAATGCATAGTCAAAAGGAGAGACTGTGCCTTAAAACTCAAAGACACTTTTTTCTTTTCTTTTTCCTTTCTTTCTTCAATTTTTTTTTTAATTTTTGCCATTCCAAAGTATGTCTTTTACAGATGCTACCTGATATAATAGCAGAGAAATTGCTCTAGAGGGAGTCACTTACCCATTTTCCTCAGGACCAAAAGTAAGCAAGTTGCAGGAAGAAATTATTTTATGCTAATATCTTAAAACCCTGCCAAAATGTTTCTTGCTATCTCCATTAACATTTAAGATCTGGTCCATAAATCAGAGTAATATATTCTAGATGCATAAATATAAATTTTCGTATTGATAGAGTCATTGAAATTCTGCAAGATTTTTTAAAGATTACTTTTATATTAATCTGCTAATGAAAAGCAAGTTGACTGGAGTATTATTAGGTTGAGCAACATCTGCTACATGCAAAGAATGTTCAAAAGGAAAAGAATCCATATGGGAGTAGAAATTAATGACCTTGGTCAGGTTTTCAGATCTTAGCAGATATTATTGCTCTAATGCCAAGAAAATTCCCAAGAGAGAGAAACTACTGAAAATTTAATAAATTATTATTACAGGCAAGGCTTGAGGGTCATGCCAGCATCCCTGTCACTGTCTTTTTCTACATTCCTGGTACACTGGCACAGCATTCTCTCAATTCTAGAAGTTTCTATGCCACGTCACCTAGTATTCATAGCTTGTCTAACTCATTTCCTATGATTTAGCAAACTCATGTTAATGATTAAAAGCTGTGGAAGAATATTCTTCTGTTGCCATGTTTTCAATTTAGCATGTGATTCCTAAATTCACTCAAACATGTAAATTTCAAACAGTGAAATATCAGATATTGTGGCGAGTTAAAAATAGAAGGCTTAGAAGGGAAGAATGGGAGGAGCCTTCAGTTCCCTTCAGATCATCCCATGTGGGGCCCTGTCCCACTAATGTGTAAGGCAAGTCCATTCTGTATAGGGATCAAGAACCACGGTAACCACAAATGTTGTTAACATTCTTGCCTTTTTATCTCCTCTTTTTCCTGATTACTGCAGTGCATGACATCATCAATTGTATGGAAACCTATAGAATTCTTGAAGATAATGTTGTGTAAATAATGCATATTAATTTTTGTTTTAAAGCCACTTCCGTGGACACCAAGATGTTTCAAACAAACTCATCTTTTATTTAAGGTTTAAGATAGCAGTTGCATTCCCTTCTCATGAGGGACGGAATCTATTTCCACTAAATAACATTCATAGACTTGCTGAATGTTGCATTGGGAAGATTCCTGAAGAGCTGATCTAGTTTATCACACTTTCCCACGCTCCACCTTGATTTTGATGATGAGGAAATGAGAGAGAAAAAAATTTAAAGAAGTAATAGCATCCTGATAATTCTGATCTACCACAAGAAAATAAAAAGGAGAAACTATCTCCTTGCTGAGGAAAGAATCAAGGATGACTTGCTTCAGTTGCTTTTCTTGACATCACAGAGCAACCGAAGGATTCAGGAGACCAACCAGGGAAATTAAAGGAGGGATAAGTTAAGGCAGAGAATGCCAAGCTTAAGAGTTAAAGGTTCCCAGAGGATCAGGGAGTAGGAGACTGTAGGAATGGGAGAGGATACAGAATAGAGATTAGGCAAAGGAAAGAGAGAGCCCAACATCTGTCACCTGTGCCGCTGTTCCATGCTCCCAGCTTTGCATGTTCTGTCCTGGGAGTCCTCGTAACAGGAGGAGACCTACTCTCAATACAACTAGCACAATAGACAAACACCTTACTGGCTGGGGCTCCAGGATACACCCCAGAACGGTTTAGAAGAAGGTTCCTAAACTTGCCTGGTCTAAGTAATTATCAAGGATACCATCTAAAAGACATATTTCTCTGCCTGTCTCTTGGAGATTCTGATTCAAGGGTGCAGAGGCACCAAGGAATCTGTGATTCTAATGATCAGACAGGCCGGGGAAACATGGGAGTAATGAAACGTGTGGGCTTTCTGTTGTAGAGCCTACTTCACTGTGCACCTCCGGCAGGGATATTATCTTTCTACAACCCACCTATAAGTTAGAGATGATAATGATAGAAGCATAAGTTAAATTGGATCCTGTAAGTAGTTTGCAGTTGTGTGCATAGGCATGATCTGCACTCTGTAATTATCAGCATCATTCTTATCTGTTAGTTTCCCTAGCAGTACTTCTAGATTTAAGGTTCAGTGCACCATAGAAAATTCCCAGTTGGAGTACTAGCCTACTTTAAAAAGAATGGTGTTGAAAACATCTATGGGATGATAAATAAGAATTATCGAGATAAGAGTCCAAATGTGAGACTGTGTTTGCTAAACACAGAAGATGGACAAGTAGTGACCCTAAAAGGAGAAAATGTAGACTAAAATATAATTAGCCATCTTTGCCTCTGGACTGTCATCCATGTAGCTGGGTATCTACTTCTGCCTCGTTTAATCCTTGACTTTTCTGACTCCACTTGATGTGACATCCACCTTTCAGATTTCCTTTTGGCTGACTTTGGTTTGGTGTTGGAGAGTAATACATTCATTAAAGTCTGCTTCATCCTTGATCCAGGAGTCCCTCCATCATGACCACTTTTTGCCACCATCCATGACTCCAGCTTTTCAATTCCAGGCTTTCATCCTAAAATAAGGGCAATTTCTTTCTTGAGGGCAATATCAGAGTAACAGATACTAAGAACAGATGGAGCTTGAAAATGGTGGCTACCTGTGTTATGAGCTTCCAGCTTCTTCCCCTCAAAAGACGTTCCATGGGAATCCTCTAGGTACAAAATAACTCAAATATAAAA
Organism: Balaenoptera musculus; assembly: GCF_009873245.2. Taxonomy (NCBI): domain Eukaryota; kingdom Metazoa; phylum Chordata; class Mammalia; order Artiodactyla; family Balaenopteridae; genus Balaenoptera; species Balaenoptera musculus. The sequence goes on along the minus strand of NC_045790.1, from coordinate 13,761,054 downwards.
TGAGGATCTCTATCAGAACTAACAAAACATGAACTTGCCTTTCCACTAAATTATAAATGGTTAATATGAGATCCTTTTCCCTGGTCAGATTCTGAAGAAAGTGTGTCAGAGGAGGGAGATAGGAGAATGAGGAGAAAGAATAAAAGAAAGAAAAAAGGATTGAGAATCAATAAAAAGTCAAGGAAAAGAAAAAGAAGAAACACAAAGGACTCATTTCAAGGAAACTGAGGAGAGCAGATAAAACGTTTGAAAACACTTCTGCCTCCCAATCTTGCCTTACAGACCAATCATGTGCTCTTAAGTATCTCTGAGTTTAGGGATTTGATTTTAGTAAACATCTAAAGGTAATGGTTAAAAGAGATTAACAGAGATAGGACATTCAATGGTGGTAGAATGTGTCTCAGTGACTGTATTTCAACTGAATTCACCTCCTGTAAGAAGAGACTGGGGGGTGAATCCCAGAGATATTCCAATGCCTTGGAGTTAGGCTGCCAAGATTTCCAGGAACACTCCCTTCTGCAGCGGCTCAGGGACTCAGAAGTATATGCAACAGAAAACAAGGGTGAGTCATTTCAGTATTTCTATCTACATTTATGATAAATAGACTACCATCCCCTTCACAAAGATGGGGAAGGATATAAGCAACTCTGCTCAGTTTCATTCTACAGTTACCATGTCTTAGGAAATATTTCTCTTTGAAGCATTTGTTTCTATAAATCCTCTCAAGCATAATGTCCATTTTAAGTTAGTAAATAAAATATGATGAATCCTGATTAGAATCTGAAAGGCAAAGAAGTCTCACATACCCTTAGAAAAGTTAAAAACAAAACTGCATGATAGGGACTTCCCTGGTGGTGGTAAAGAATTTGCCTTCCAATGCAGGGGACGAGGGTTTGATCCCTGGTCGGGGAACTAAGATCTCACTTGCCAAGGGGTAATTAAGCCTGCGCAACACAACTACTGAGCTCATGCGCCTCAACAAGAGAGCCTGTGTACTGCAACTACAGAGCCCATGCACTCTGGAGCCCACGCACCACAACTATAGAGTCCACACACCCTGGAGCCCGCATGCCACAATGAAAGATTCCGCATGCCTCAGCGAAGATCCGACATGCCTCAACTAAGACCCAACGCAGCCAAAAAAACAGTAAAAGAAAATAAAGAAAAAAAAAAAAAAACTGCATGATAGGTGAAAACTCCCACGGAAAGTGAGAAAAGGTTTTGAGAAGGGAAGGTTTTTGTCAGATGGCCCTAAGCTGCAATATATTATACCTTTGTCATTTTATTCTCTTCTACTTTGTCTCTTATTTCTCTCCATACCTTTTTCAACCAAATTTTTCTACTACCTATAGGCTCACTATTTAACTTGGAGTTGGCAATGACTGAAGAGAAAAGTATCAGGAAAGGGGTAAGGAAGAAAGAGGAAGGGAAGGAGGGTATCAACATATATTATGTACCTGGTATGTTTCAGGTATTGTCTAGTGATTTCTGGGCACATTCATACATTTTATCCTCACAGCCATCCAGTCATACAGATACTATGGTCTCCATTTGGCAGTTGAGAAAACTGAGGTTCAGAGAGACTGTGACTTATTCAAAGTCACAAATATTGTGAGGGCAAGTGCTGAGATTAGTCTTCTAAGTCCAAATCCAGTTCCTTACATTTCATCAGAAGTGAATGGCTTCTTAACAAACCACCACCTCCTTCATCTTCCTGGCCAACAGAACCCCAGGGAGCCACTCCTTGGGGGAAAATGATTCTATCCCAGATGAGGCATTACTTTGAATGTGTCTATGCCAATTAGGCAAATCCCAGTTTCCTTGCCATTGTTGGTTTTCAGTGGTGTGTATGTGATCCAATTCTGGCCAATGAGGTATTCGAAAAAGTTTGCCGAGAATTTTCTGGAAAAATGTTTCCTGCTCTTAAAAAGTGAACAAAAATAATGTTGTTCAATCAGACATTGTCATAATGTCTGGAACAGTGGCAGCTATTTTTTGACCTTGAGGCTCAAGTCTAAGAACAAAGCCAACACATGAAGGAGGGCAAATCAGAGGTGAAAAGAACCTGGGTCTTTGCTAATGTTATTGAGCTACTGAGTTGGCCAGCCATGAAGCTGACCTACTCTGGGAGTCTTGTGATGTAGAATAATAAATACTTCTTATTGTTTAAGACATTTAGAGCTGGTTTATCTGTTACTTACAAATAAATCATCCCAACAGATAAAAGCTGCATTGTAGGAGATACAATAGATGAAATACCACCCCAACATGGCAGAGAACCCCATGTCAGATTATGAATAATTAAAATGGTATGGCAATAAAGAAGCCACTTGTAGGAACATGTGTATCCACACACAGAATGCTAGAGAAACATGTTAATGATATTCTAGAGCAAAATGCTCCATAAATGTTCACAGATCATCTCTCTCCTCATCTCAAAATCTTACAAGGCTTCATCACAGTGGCTGCACATTGGGTTCACAAGAAAGCTTTAAAAATACTGAAGCCTGAGCCACCCCCAGAGATTCAGATTTAATTAGTCCTGGGTACAACTTGGGCACTGAGAGTTTTAAAAATTCCCAAGGTGGTTCTAATATGCAGGAGAGGTTGAGGACTGTTGTTCTATAAGCTTCAGCAGAAAACAAGCAAAAGGCAGTGTTTCAAAATGCTTGATTACCCCAGGAGAGAACCCAGGCTTGGCCACATCATACTGTATAGATCTGTATTTCTTCTTCCCAAGAATATATGAATTTTTTTTTAATTTTATTTATTTATTTATTTATGGCTGCGTTGGGTCTTCGTTTCTGTGCGAGGGCTTTCTCTAGTTGCGGCAAGCGGGGGCCACTCTTCATCGCAGTACGCGGGCCTCTCACTATCGCAACCTCTCTTGTTGCGGAGCACAGGCTCCAGACGCGCAGGCTCAGTAGTTGTGGCTCACGGACCTAGTTGCTCCGCGGCATGTGGGATCCTCCCGGACCAGGGCTCGAACCCGTGTCCCCTGCATTGGCAGGCAGATTCTCAACCACTGCGCCACCAGGGAAGCCCCCTATATGAATTTTTTTAGAAGCAGAGGTGGAGGTAGAAACAGACTGGAGCAGAAGTCAGAGCACAGAAGTCCAGGGCACACGGAGTTCTGAGAAATGAACTTCTAGGTGGTAAATGAGAAGAAACACTGGCTTACAAGCCAGAACATCTAGGTTTGATTGCTGGTCTCTTCAGTTACTTGGGATCACGTAAATCACCTGCTGACTCTGGGCAGCCATGTCGTCGTGGGTAAGACAGGGTTAATAATTCCTTTACTTTTCTCTTGGGTATTGTAAGGGTCAGATTAAATTGTGTATAAGATGTTTTGTAAATGGAAACGCATCATATATATGTGAGGTGCTGTGCTTTGTGAATAAACAAGAACAAACTTTAGTAGTTTTCAGACTATCACCCACTAGTTACTCTCGGCTTTAATCACTTTGCAATAGCTCAGGTTTCCTGGGTCTCTCCCACTCATTAGAATCCCTCGCAGAGGGCTTCCCTGGTGGCACAGTGGTTAAGAATCTGCCTGCCAATGCAGGGGACACGGGTTCGAGCCCTGGTCTGGGAGGATCCCACATGCCGCGGAGCAACTAGGCCCGTGAGCCACAATTACTGAGCCCACGTGCCACAACTACTGAAGCCCGCACACCTAGAGCCTGTGCTCTGCAACAAGAGAAGCTGCCGCAAAGAGGAGCCACCACGATGAGAAGCCCGCGCACCGCAACAAAGAGTAGCCCCCGCTTGCCACAACTAGAGAAAGCCCGTGCGCAGCAACGAAGACCTAACGTAGCCAAAAATAAAAATAAATAAAATAAAATAAATTAATTAAAAATAACATTAAAAAAAAAGTCCCTTGCAGAGCTTTTAGGAGTCACGAATGCCCAGGTCCAACTCTCTGGGGTGGGGACTGTCCATCAGTACTTTTTTAAACTTCCCTATTTTTTCTAACTGGCAGCCAACAATCTCTAAATCCACATGCATCTAAATAGGCATGTTCTGTTGATTTGTTTTCCTTCTTAGTTTTCAAAGAGCCCTTGGGCCTGACCTGCCAGTTGGAGATGAATGAGTCAGAGGCTGGGGCAGCTGCAATCCCCATTGTCCTGCAAAGAACGGCTCTGGGAAGGCACCCCCAATTCCCTGCCTCCTCTCTGCCTGCAGCTCCTGAGTCAGGAGGGGGCCTTCTCCTCTGAGTCATCATCCCCCATCAACAGCCCTGCAGTCAGGTCGTCAGTCAGGTCGTCAGGTCGTGGCTCATCCTGGCCCAGCCACAGATACCTCCTGCTTGGTTTATTCCACTCACAGGCTCTGCCGAGGCAGCGCTCGCCTGGGCCCAACATGATGTGTCCATCCTACCCACCTACCACCTGCAGGTCGTTTAGAGGCCATGCAACAGCAGGAGATGGAGGGAGAGAGACAAAAATCTTCATTTCCCTATGCCTGTCGTCCTATATGCAATTGCATCTGCTGCCTTAAGAAACCATTTCAGACACATGATAAATTCATAGAATTAGAGAATTGAACAGCCTTGAGGACACGCAGGTCAATTCTTACCAACACAGGCGTCGCCTGCAGAATACACACAGAGGGACTCCTGGATCCTTGGGTACCACCTCTTGATTTGGAGTTTGGATAGATGGGTAGGTCTTGAAAGGACTGGCAACCCAGGAAAACAGGGGATCATGCAGTGCTTATTTGGGGAAGATGCATCCTGGAGGGCCCTGTAGATGGATGGGAAGGGCAGAGATGCTTAACCCTGCGGGATTGACAGGGGAGTTCATCAGGTCCCACATTGCTGCGGACCAGCTATTCTTGCTGATAATCAGGCACCCTGCCTTTGCCTCCTCAGTAGGCTTATCAATAGTTTTCTTTTTATTGTGATTATTGATATTCAAATCATTATCTCCCTCACTAGACGGTGAGCTCCTAAAAGGTAGAACACATATTTGATTCATATTAGAATCTCCAAAAGGACGACTTACAGCCATTGGCTCTCAGTAAAACTCGTGTGAATGGGTGGATGGTACATACATAAATAAAAGAGCAAATGATTGGGGCTGATCAGATTGTTTTCTCATACCACTAAAAAGGTAGCTACTTGTAAGAGTTAGGTGTTACCTGAGTAGTAGAGGGGTAGGAAGAGAGAAGATTTGAATGAGTAAATGAGTTTCAGGGAGTTATAGCTGTCTTTGGATGAGTAGTTTCTCTGCCTCCTGCTCTGACCCCATCATACCATGTCATCAAACAACCACTTCTCTGCCTTTTTACTTATTTTACTCCATACTGGGCTTCTCTCATGGGCACTTGACAAGTTCACTATTGATGTCCACTGACCTCTAGTGCTGGTTCCGAATCACTCTTCCACTACAGTCAATAATAACTCCATCCTCAAGGAAAAGACTGTTTGGGGTTATGTTTTGTTTTGTTTTCTTTGCTGTTTTATATTTTCCCCCGGTTCAGTTGCAGCATAATTTGGCTAGAGCTGATCGCTCCGAGACATGGCAATATCAAGGAGCAGGTGCTCTGATCTCCCCTGTCCTTGCACAGAGGCTGGGAAACCAGTCCCCTGGGGATGAGTTACGTGTGCAGACACGTTCTCATCCAGAGTTTTAAACTTTGTCGGATTTCCTAGGTAAAAAGCATAGTAATGCCGCACACCAAACAGTGGCCGTGTCGTATTTCCTATTTGTAATTCCTTTTGCAGAGGAATAGAACTGTGCCCCGTTTTATTTTGAGACCACTTTACTTGAAAGATTGGCTTTTTCGGTTGAGTTGCTGAAACAGCAGAGTTTAAATCTTAAGGAAATCTGGCACTGCCCTTATTTTTTCCACTCACATTTGTCTACTCAGGAAGCAGATTCTGGTTGTTCTTACCCCAAGATGTTTCCGAGTGTGTACATTTGTTTCTGTTCACCTGCTTCACAACTTTAGTAGAAATAAGGTATCTAATGGAGCAAGGCAGAAAGATGCAATTCCAAGGCCAAACACTGATTCAATCCAAAATTAATTAATATTTACTCAGCACTTACTATGCTTCAGGCTGTTTCTATCCACCTATTTTATTTAACCCTTAGACAAGTTCTGAGGTAGATATTAGCATATCCAATTGACAGATGAAAATACTGAGGCTCAAGATGATATAATATGACACATACTTTTTTTAAAAGAGCAAATGAAACAAAATTATATCTGTGGTAAAATCACAAATCTGTACAGTGAGAAAGAAACAGGATAACTGTGGTTATTTCTGCATGAAATAGGATTGTGAATCCTAGTAGAGTCATTCTTTATAGTTTCTGTCCCCCCATTTAAAAATCTGCAGTAATTATGTATTATTTCTAAAATTAGTAAACAATATATGTATTTTAAAAAAAACAAACACAAAAACCTCAGAGGCTACATACAGTTAGTTGCTCCTACATTGTTAGTTAGCACCTGAGCAAGGATCTTAGATGTTCTGATGGAAAACTCTCCCCTCTATTCTTCTAAACACGATGCTGCAAGAAGCACAGACACCGGAAAAGACCAACCCGGGACATGGGCTGCCCTAGGACATGGCCTGCCCAGCGGGAAAAGGGGTTTGGACTCACAGGGACATGAACTAAAGCCATCACTGTAGTCTCAGAGAGCTTCTTCTCCTACCACTTTCCTTACGTTTCCTTAGGCTGTCACCACTAGGTTCACTATTATCATTATCAGGTTTCTAAATCTCAATGATCTTCCCTTTCACCCAGGGTCGCTGAGCCATGACGTTGGTCTGCGTCATTCCAAGTACAAGTTCACTTTCAAGATACACTATGGAACGAATTCTGAGCTCAGCAATGAGGGTTGTGCTGAAGAGCATTTGAGAGGCAGTGACGTCATGTCATCATGTTGGTGGCTGCACGTCTGTCATGGCTGGACAGGGCTGACTTTTGTAGTGTCTGGTTTTCCAAAATGCACTCGACAACATTACCTGATTTTGTCAGCCTTCCAATAGAAGCATTTTGTCAGATGAGGAAATAGAGACCTTGAGAGTCTAAAGGATACTTTGATTGAATTCAGATCACTCCGCTGTTAAAAAGGATTCAAGATGGCTTAAAACAAGACATTTAAACCATGTTGGTAGTCAAATAGAAATTTAAAAATCACAGCCACAAAGAATAGAAGGAAGTAGATAATACAACCAGGCAAGCTGATATACTTGCTGAGAAGCACAGATATTACCCTGATCTTCTCTGCAGCCAGGACAAAAAGGTAACTATGGGAAATCAACTCATTCTTATTACTGGAGAGCAGTGGTAGGTGGGGAGAAAAATGCTACTTCTTCGGAGAAACAGGATTCTTTCTAACCTGGTAGTAAAGCCTAAATGAAATTCTTTATAGGCGACATTAAAAATTGGCGATGACCTTGACAACAGATTTTACAGCAGATTTTACAGCAAATACACCAAAATGAATTTCATATGGCTTTTCTTTCAAGCTACAAATTAGTTTTAAACTTCAAATTATTTTAAAGCTATAGGGACTTATATTTTCCTTACATGGGCTGTATCATTAAAGTCTCACAAAAACTCTATGAAGTAGTATTTATTATCACATTTTGTAAATTAAGAAACGGAGTCTTAAAGTGGATAAGTAGTTCTCCCCACATTACACAGCCAATAATTGACAGAGCCAGGCTCCAGCTCAGCTTTGACATTTTAAATTCTGAGGATAAAACACTAAAATACAAGTATAATCCATAAAGGTGATTAGGCAAATTTTCCAAAACGTAGTCTCCCAATGGTCTGACCTGAGCCAACAGTAAGACTTAGATCTCAGAAGTGAATAGACAGTATATCACAATTTTTTTTGAAGAATTATTTCTCTTCACTAGACTTTTGATAAAATCTAAATAGCCAACACTTCGAGATTGTACTCTAGCAAAAGCTGCTGGTTGAGGATACGCTAAAAGATTTACAGGCGTACCTCATTTTATTGTGCTTTGCTTTACTGTACTTCACAGATACTGCATTTTTTACAAATTGAAGGTTTGTGGCAACCCTGTGTCAAGCAAGTCTATTGGCGCCATTTTTCCAATAGCATTTGCTGACTTCGTGTCTCTGTGTCACATTTTGGTATTTCTCTCAATATTTCACACTTTTTTATTATTATTGTATTTGTTATGGTGATCTGTGATCAGTGATCATTGATGTTACTATTGCAAAAATATTATGACTCGCTGAGGGCTCAGATGATGGCTAGCATTTTTCAGCAATAAAGTATTTTTAATCAAGTTATGTACATTGTTTTTTTAGGCATAATGCTATTGCACACTTAATAGACTACAGTATAGTGTAAACATAACCTTTTTATGCACTGGGAAGCCAAAAAATCCATTTGACTTGCTTTATTGCAGTATTCACTTTATTGCAGTCGTCTGGAACTGAACCTGCAATATCTCTGAGGTCTGCCTGGACCTAAGGTCATAGAGGTGAATTGTGGCTCAGCCAGGTTAAAACACAGCCCCCTAACTATTGCTAGTCACAGATCCTCCCCTGAAATCAAATCAATCTCTCCCCATCTATTGTCATAGTTCTTGAGGTCAAGGGATGTGTACTAGATATTTATATATAATTTTTTTAACTTTTTATTTTATATTGGAGTATAGTTGATTACCAATGTTGTTAGTTTCAGGTGTACAGCAAAGTGATTCAGTTATACATATACATGTATCCATTCTTTTTTTTTTTAACATCTTTATTGGAGTATAATTGCTTTACAATGGTGTGTTAGTTTCTGCTTTATAAAAAAGTGAATCAGCTATATGTATACATATATCCCCATATCTCCTCCCTCTTGCATCTCCCTCCCACCCTCCCTATCCCACCCCTCTAGGTGGTCACAAAGCACCAAGCTGATCTCCCTGTGCTATGCAGCTGCTTCCCACTAGCTATCTATTTTACATTTGGTAGTGTATATATGTCCATGCCACTCTCTCACTTCGTCTATTCAAAGTCTTTTTCCCATTTAGCTTGTTACATAATATTGAGCAGAGTTCCCTGTGCTATACAGTAGGTCCTTGTTGGTTATCCATTTTAAATATAGCAGTGAGTACATGTCAATCCCAAACTCCCTAACTATCCCTCCCCGCCACCATTCCCCCACTCCTGTAACCATAGTTTCGTTCTCTAAGTTTGTGAGTCTGTTTCTGTTTTGTAAATAAGCTCATTTGTATCAATTTGTTTTTTAGATTCCACATATAAGTGATATCACATGATATTTCTCCTTCTCTGACTCACTTCACTCAGTACGACAATCTCTAGGTCCATCCATGTTGCTGCAAATGGCACTAGCTATTTATATATAATTTTTAATCTGAAATAAAATAGTCCTCAAGTGCCTGGTGCTTCATAGGGCCCTGAGATGATTAGAGCCTGAGAGAAGAAGCAGCAAACAGGAGGGGATTATGTAACAGATCCTCCTGGATGGAGTGCAGTGCTAGAAGTGAACTGAGGACATTCTCCAGAAGAAAACCAGAAGGGAAGATTTGCAGGGAGATAAATTTCCATAGCCTCCGTGTTCACTGTTTTCTTTTCCACACAATGTTTTACATCCCTTAAAACATGCCACTCAGTCTCAGAGGCATTCCTGAAGCACTAACGCTTAATGAACTTAACTGTGACTCATTCCAATAGCTCCCAGAGTAAAAGGTTCTCTGGAAAACGTTAGATGCTTTCTACAAAGGGGACACTTTCTGAAAAATCAAGTAAGTTAGAACATAGCTAACAGAATCACACTTTGTTACCATAGTTAAGAATTTACATAATACATATAGGTGCCATTTAGTGTAACAAAGAAGTCTATTATAGATATTAAAGGTGCATGCTTTGGAGCTGGATAACTCTTGTGCAAATGCCCACCCTGCCAGTGACTGGATTTGTGAAGGTGGCAGGTATTTCTCCTTTCTGGACCTCAGTTTTCTCATCTAAACACTGTAGATCATAGTCCTACATTGTGAGGCTTTTCCAAATATTCAGTTTATTATTACACAGAAAGCCATTAGTAAGTACCTGATACAAAGTAAGTGTATAATAAATGTTAAGTATAATGATTATAATGTGTAAGGAACTGAGGAAAGAGCTGAAAGAGTACAAGATTTATATGGCTTAATTCTCATTCTCAAGGAATGAATTTAAACAAAATTCAAATGAAAGCGTAATTAGTTCTTAATGGGCCTTTATCAGTTAGTCTCTGCTGTGTAACAAATCATCCCCCAAATTTATAAAATCACCCCACGTTGCACCCGTATCACGGCTCCTCATTCCTCTCTCCCTTTCCACTCTTCTCCTACCCCAAGTACATCTCAATGTGGCTTTTTCCAGGCTCTAATTCCAAATGTAGCTATGCCTCTACATTTTCTTAGATAAAACCATCATAATTTTCAGCACAAAGGATCTTCAGTTTAACAAGTTCCACTCTTCTGAGACAGCAGTTGTGTGTGTTTTAATCCTGTTATTAGATATAGTTTTTATTATTTTGTAAGCATTGTTCTCTTTTAATCAAAGGAAAATCAACAGTGGCACCAAAGTTGTAGAGCCAAAAAAAAAAAAAAAAGCATGATAACTGGATTTAACACGCTGATATATTCAAAACCATATAAAAATCATGTCCTGAAACCCAAACGTCCTCCTCTCTGATCTAAGTAAATAAGAAGTAAATAGTCCTATCCTAAATGCTCCTCAAAAGGCCTAGCATAAGAGAATGTGAGACTAGTGCCACTCTGAATAACAGCCCTAAAAAATGACCTCTGAGGACTCAGGGGATCCACAAATACGCACATCCATGCTATGAAATTCCTAGGAAAATATCAATATTGAGAATATTAAAATTTGAGTTGACTCCCATGACATTTTTTTCAGCTTTTTTGAGATATAACTAGTGTACCAAAAATTGCACATAATTAATGTATCTAATCTGGTGAGTTAGGACATATGTATATACTCTTATTAACATCACCACAATCCAGGTAATAAACATGCCCACCACCTCCAAATGTTTCCTTGTGTCCCTATGGAGTTTTGTTTGTTTTATTTTGTTTTATTTTATTTTTTGTGTGTGACAAGAACACAACATGAGATCTACCTGCTTAACAACATTTTAAGAATGCAATACCTTATTGCTAACTATAGGCACTATGTATGGAAAACAGTATGGAGATTCCTCAGAAAAATTAAAAATAGAACTACCATATGATCCAGCAATCCCACTTCTGGGTGTATATCCAAAAGAATTGAAATCAGGATCTCCAAGAGATATCTGTACTCCCATGTTCATTGCAGCATTATTCACAATAGCCAAGACATGAAAGCAACTTAAATGTCCATCAACAGACAAATGATAAAGAAAATGTGGTACATACAGACAATGGAATATTATTCACCCTTTAAACAAAGAAGGAAATTCTGCCATTTGTGACAATAAGGATGAACCTGGAAGATATAATGCTAAGTGAAATAAGTCAGTCACAGAAGGACAAACACTGCATGATTCCTCTTATATGGGGTATCTAAAATAGTCAAAGATATAGAAGTAGATAAAAGAATAGTGGTTACCAGGGGATAGGGGAAGGGGGAACTTGGTGTTCAATGGCTAGAAAGTTACAGTTATACAAGATGAGTACATTTCAGAGATCTGCTCTACGATATTGTCCTATGACACTTTTCATGATCACACCTTCACTACTGGCTTTGACATATTAACTGATCCCTAGAAGGATGATCCAACATTCAATTATTTCCGAATACTTTGTTACAGTATCAGGTAGGTAATAGCTGTATTTCTAAAACAAGCTTGAAATAAATGGGATTTAACTCCTCATTACTTAAGCTGATAGGGTAAATTTACTAGGCAATGAAACCTGCATTAATCTTTTCTAAATTTTTATTTTTTAAAAACTCTGAGACATCCAGCAATCAATAAAAGTAGAATCAATTATCTTTTTATCTCCATGTATGTTCAGGAAATGAATCAGCAGCCCCAGCAGTGAGAGGCTGCTCTGTTTTATTATGAATCATGATGCAAGCAGTAAAATGTCTGAGAGATGTGGGGATTTAAGCTGCTAAAGTCTCATTTAAAATGGAGCAGACAGGGACTTCCCTGGTGGTCCAGTGGTAAAGAGTCCGCCTTACAATGTAGGGGATGCGGGTTCGATCCCTTGGGGCAACAAAGCCTGCAAGCCACAACTACTGAGCTCATGCACCTCAATGAGAGAGCCCACATGCTTCAAACTACAGAGCCCATGCACTCTGGAGCACAAGCACCACAACTAGAGAGAGAAAACCCTGCATGCCACAGCTAAAGAGAAGCCCGTGAGGCACAACAAAGAGCTCACACACCACAATGAAAAAGACACCGCATGCCTCAACGAAGATCCTGAGTGCTGCAACTAAGACCCGCCACAGCCAAAAAATAAAAAATAAAATAAACACTAAAATAAAATAAATAATATTATAAAAAAGAAAATATAAAGATAACTTTTAAACTAAAAAAATAAAAATAAAATGGAGCAGACAAACAATCACGGCAATTAGTATTTGTGTAATATCTTACCTTTCTCAGGCATTTTCACATGCACTACCATATTTAAATCATCACAGAACACCTGAGACAGGTATTTCCGTCTTGAAGAATTCAAGGTACAAAAAAATTAAATGGAGACTCTGGGAGGGCTTACGCCAAGGAGTACTTCCCAGAAATTCTGCTACCAGTGTCATTGTCCCCATGGTGAGCCACAGCCACCCCCACCTCTGCAGGAGACACTCCAACACTAGCAGCCATGTTGCTGACAGTGCCATGGCGCTGCAGCCAGTGTCAGGCCTGGGCCTCTGAGATGGGAGACCCGAGTTCAGGACATTGGTCCACCAGAGACCTCCCAGCCCCATGTAATATCAATCGGCGAGAGCTTTCGCAGAGATCTCCATCTCAATGCTGAGACCCATCTATACTCAACGATGAGCAAGCTACAGTGCTGGACACCCTATGCCAAACAATTAGCAAGACAGGAGCACAACCCCACCCATTAGCAGAGAGGCTGCCTAAAATCATAATAAGTTCACAGACACCTCAAAACACACCACTGGATGCAGTCCTGCCCACCAGAAAGACAAGATACAGCCTCACCCAGCAGAACACAGGCACCAGTCCCCTCCACCAGGAAGCCTACACAACCCACTGAACCAACCTTACCCACTGGGGGCAGACACCAAAAACAACGGGAACTATGAACCTGCAGCCTGCAAAAAGGACACCCAAAACACAGTAAGTTAAGCAAAGTGAGAAGACAGAAAAACACACAGCAGATGAAGGAGCAAGGTAAAACCCACCAGACCAAACAAATGAAGAGGAAATAGGCAGTCTACCTGAAAAAGAATTCAGAGTGATGATAGTAAAGATGATCCATAATATTGGAAATAGAATGGAGAAAATGAAAGAAACATTTAACAAGGACCTAGAACTAAAGAGCAAACAAACAATGATGAACAACACAAAAAATGAAATTGGAATCAATAGCAGAATAACTGAGGCAGAAGAACGGATAAGTGACCTGGAAGATAAAATAGTGGAAATAACTACTGCAGAGCAGAATAAAGAAAAAAGAATGAAAAGAAATGAGGACAGTCTCAGAGACTTCTGGGACAACATTAAACACACCAACATTCGAATTATAGGGGTCCCAGAAGAAGAAGAGAAAGAGAAAGGGACTGAGAAAATATTTGAAGATTATAGTTGAAAACTTCCCTAATATGGGAAAGGAAATAGTCAATCAAGTCCGGGAAGTGCAGAGAGTCCCATACAGGATAAATCCAAGGAGAAACACATCAAGACACATATTAATCAAACTATCAAATATTAAATACAAAGAAAAAATATTAAAAGCAGCAAGGGAAAAGCAACAAATAATATACAAGAAAATCCCCATAAGATTAAGAGCTGATCTTTCAGAGAAACTAAGCAAGCCAGAAGGGCGTGGCAGGACATATTTAAAGTGATGAAAGGGAAAAACCTACAACCAAGATTACTCTACCCAGTAAGGATCTCATTCAGATTTGACAGAGATATTAAAACCTTTACAGACAAGTAGAAGCTAAGAGAATTCAGCACCAGCAAACCATCTTAACAACAAATGCTAAAGGAACTTCTTTAGGCAGAAATACAAGAGAAGGAAAAGAATTACAATAACAAACCCAAAACAGTTAAGAAAATGGTAATAGGAACACACATACTGATAACTACCTTAAATGTAAATGGATTAAATGTTCCAACCAAAAGACATAGACTGGCTGAAAAACAAGACCCGTATATATGCTGTCTACAAGAGAACCACTTCAGACTAGGGACACATACATACTGAAAGTTAGGGGATGGAAAAAGATATTCCATGCAAATGGAAATCAAAAGAAAGCTAGAGTAGCAATTCTCATATCAGACAAAATAGACTTCAAAATAAAGACAATTACAAGAGACAAAAAAGGACACTACACAATGATGAAGGGATCAATCCAAGAAGAAGACAGAACAATTGTAAATATTTATACACCCAACATAGGAGCACCTCAATACATAAGGCAAATGCTAACACCCATAAAAGGGGAAATCGACAGTAACACAATCATAGTAGGGGACTTTAATACCCCACTTTCACCAATGGACTGATAATCCAAAGTGAAAATAAATAAGGAAATACAAGCTTTAAAGGATACATTAAACAAGATGGACTTAATTGATTTTTATAGGACATTCCATCCAAAAACAGCAGATTACACTTTCTTCTCAAGTGCTCATGGAACATTTTCCAGGATAGATCATATCTTGGGTCACAAATCAAACCTTGGTAAATTTAAGAAAATTGAAATCGTATCGAGTATCTTTTCTGACCACAATGCTATAAGACTAGATATCGATTACAGGAAAAAAATCTGTAAAATATACAAACACATGGAGTCTAAACAATACACTACTAAATAAGCAAGAGATCTCTGAAGAAATCAAAGGGGAAATCAAAAAATACCTAGAAACAAATGACAATGAAAACACGATGACACAAATCCAATAGGATGGAGCAAAAGCAGTTCTAAGAGGGAAGTTTATAGCAATACAATCCTATC
This sequence comes from Balaenoptera musculus, assembly GCF_009873245.2. Taxonomy (NCBI): domain Eukaryota; kingdom Metazoa; phylum Chordata; class Mammalia; order Artiodactyla; family Balaenopteridae; genus Balaenoptera; species Balaenoptera musculus. The sequence continues at coordinate 13,745,902 of NC_045790.1, read as the reverse complement.
TCAAGAAACAAGAAACATCCCAAATAAAGAACCTAACCTTACACCTAAAGCAATTAGAGGAAGAAGAACAAAAATCCCCAAGGTTAGCAGAAGGAAAGAAATCATAAAGATCAGATCAGAAATACATGAAAAAGAAATGAAGGAAACAATAGCAAAGATCAATAAAACTAAAAGCTAGTTCTTTCAGAAGATAAACAAAATTGATAAACCATTAGCCAGACTCATCACGAAAGAAAAGGAGAAGACGCAGGTCAATAGAATTTGAAATGAAAAGGGAGAATAACAACTGACACTGCAGAAATACAAAGGATCATGAGAGATTACTACAAGCAATAGTGATGAAAGAAATTAAAGATGATACAAACAGATGGAGAGATATACCATGATCTTGGACTAGAAGAATCAACTTTGTGAAAATGACTATACTATCCAAAGCAATCTACAGATTCAATGCAATCCCTATCAAACTACCAACGGCATTTTTCACAGAACTAGAACAAAAAATTTCACAATTTTTATGGAAATACAAAAGACCCCGAATAGCCAAAGCAATCTTGAGAAAGAAAAACGGAGCTGGAGGAATCAGGCTCCCTGACTTCAGACAATACTACAAAGCTACAGTAATCAAGACAGTATGGTACTGGCACAAAAACAGAAATATAGATCAATGGAACAGGATACAAAGACCAGAGATAAACCCATGCACATATGCTCACCTCGTCTTTGATAAAGGAGGCAAGAATATACAATGGAGAAAAGACAGCCTCTTCAATAAGTGGTGCTGGGAAAACTGGACAGCTACAATTAAAGGAACGAAATTAGAACACTCCCTAACACCATACACAAAAATAAACTCAAAATGGATTAGAGACCTAAATATAAGACTGGACACTATAAAACTCTTAGAGGAAAACATAGGAAGAACACTCTTTGACATAAATCACAGCAAGATCTTTTTTGATCCACCTCCTAGAGTAATGGAAATAAAAACAAAAATAAACAAATGGGACCTAATGAAACTTCAAAGCTTTTGCACAGCAAAGGAAACCATAAACAAGACGAAAAGACAACCCTCAGAATGGGAGAAAATATTTGCAAATGAATCAACGGACAAAGGATTAATCTCCAAAATATATAAACAGCTCATTCAGCTCAATATCAAAGAAACAAACACCCCAATCCAAAAATGGGCAGAAGACCTAAATAGACATTTCTCCAAAGAAGACATACAGATGGCCACGAAGCACATGAAAAGATGCTCAACATCACTAATTATTAGAGAAATGCAAATCAAAACTACAATGAGGTATCATCTCACACCGGTTAGAATGGCCATCATCAAAAAATCTACAAACAGTAAATTCTGGAGAGGGTGTGGAGAAAAGGGAACCCTCCTGCACTGTTGGTGGGAATGTAAATTGATACAGCCACTATGGAGAACAGTATGGAGCTTCCTTAAAAAACTAAAAATAGAAATACCATATGACCCAGCAATCCCACTACTGGGCATATACCCTGAGAAAACCATAATTCAAAAAGAGTCATGTACCAAAATGTTCATTGCAGCTCTATTTACAATAGCCAGGACATAGAAGCAACCTATATGTCCATCAACAGATGAATGGATAAAGAAGATGTGGCTCATATATACAATGGAATATTACTCAGCTGTAAAAAGAAACGAAACTGAGTTATTTGTATTGAAGTGGATGGACCTAGATTCTGTCATACAGAGTGAAGTAAGTCAAAAAGAGAAAAACAACTATTGTATGCTAACACATATATATGGAATCTAAAAAAAAAATAAAAAGGTCGTGAAGAACCTAGGGGCAAGACAGGAATAAAGACACAGACTTACTGGAGAATGGACTTGAGGATACGGGGATGGGGAAGGGTAAGCTGGGACAAAGTGAGAGAGTGGCATGGACATATACACACTACCAAACGTAAAATAGATAGCTAGTGGGAAGCAGCCGCATAGCACAGGGAGATCAGCTCGGTGCTTTGTGACCACCTAGAGGGGTGGGATAGGGAGGGTGGGAGGGAGGGAGACGCAAGAGGGAAGAGATATGGGAACATATGTATATGTATAACTGATTCACTTTGTTATAAAGCAGAAACTAACACACCATTGTAAAGCAATTATACTCCAATAAAGATGTTAACAACAACAAAAAAATTGGCAGTTGGGTTTTTTGTCCACTTTGTATCTTTTGTCCAGAAATTGCCCCAGAACTGCAACCCAACTGTGCATGAATGCAGTTCTTTTCAGTTCCATATAGTTTCTTTGTATTTTGTTGCTCAAGGAGAAGTTTGTCCAGATGCTAGCATTGCAGCACTGCAGCAAAGGGTCTCGGGTCCCAACCTGTCTCAGCTTTCATCACAGCTCAGCTTTTCCCTCAACCAAACCTGATGTCCTTCTCCTGTCCACAGGTGTTGATCCCAAGAACACTCCTTAGCAAATACAGCACATGCTAATCCTGGGGAAACCAGTCTTAGAGTGGAAATGGAAAGAGGTCTAGGACTGAGCCTTAATTAGTCCAAATATTTAGTCCCCCTTAAGGTAAGAAGAACCATAAAGAAGATAGAGACAATAGAACCAAACGAATACAAGTAGAAGTAGGCAAGAGTGGTTGTCACAGATGCAAAGAAGTTAAAGTATCAATTAAAACGTGAACTGAAAAATAATATTTATCTGGCTTAGAGATTTTGTTTTTTTTATAACAGTTTGGAAAACTGTGGGCTGAGGAGGGAATGGGATGTGCAGAAAAAAAAAAAGATGGTGAATATAGGCAATTCCCCTGAGACATTTTTCTTTGAGTAGAAGGAGAGAAATAAGGCTGATGGTGGTTGGCAGAGGTCAGGAAGGTTGTTTCGGTTCTTAAGAGGAGAGAGATTTATGTTTGTTCACTTATTCATGGAAAGGAACCAGTTGAATAGAAGTTTAACTTTTAGAAGTGGTATAGAGAGGGCAATATAATAAGTTGTCCTATTGGGGATGCTTGAAAGATAAAAATGAAACAAAGACGGTGAATACAATGATGGGGCTGACTTCAGAACTCAGTGGAGTGAGGAGTGGAGTAAGGAGTGGAGTGAGGAATGGAGTGAGGAGTGGAGTGACAGCAAGATAGGACTCTCTGAAGTTAGTTTGTTTGTTTTTTTAAATCAAACTTCAGTGTATGTAATAGTCATTAGGGGACTTGTTGAAAATGGAGAGTCTAGGATCATTCTCAGAGACTTGGATTCAGTAGTAATGCATTGGAGCCCAGGAATCTGTACTTATAAAGCTCTCAAGTGATTCTGCACAAATAGTCATGGATCATGTGAGGAGAACACGGGCATTGGAGGTGCAACTCATGAGTGTCTTGATGGCTCTCTGTTGAAGTAGAAAGAGATAATGCATGTGTGTGAGGAAGAAATCAAAATATTATCAGCACCAGAGCCACCCTTGGGTGGACAATAGAGCTTTCTTAGGAAATTAGCTCCCTGAGGAAGTAGAAGGTAAAGCCCAGAGGCCTTGAGGACTGGAAATAGAATGGAATAAAGAGAGAAAGAAAAAGGTACATTGATATGCCAGAGCAATGACCAAGAAAGGGAGGAAGTGGGTGGGAAAAGACAGTGTGACTTTTCAAGTGGTAAGCACTTAGGGAAAATGTGGCCACTGAAAAATTAAGGAACAGTGATGGAAAGACTTTTAAGATCTGAGCTGTTAGTTGATTCTAATTTGTTTGTGTTGCTGCTGTTATGAAAATACCCTCTCACTCTCCAAACCTTCTTTAAAACCTGACTTATCTACAAGAGATATAATGGTGATTAAAGGAATGAGTAGCTGAAGTGAAGTGTGAGCTCCTCTCCCGGGTTTCTCCATGATGTCTGGGTGGTCAGACCATGATTTGAGTCGATGGTCAGTGGTCTACAGGACAAGAAAATGGAGTCAAGTAGCAGTTACTCCATGGAAACAACTCAGGTGTCATTGAGAGATAACCTTGCTTTTTCCACAATATTAGAAAGCTAATAAGTCGATTACATATTTCTTCATCCATTCAACAAACATGGACTATAGGTCAATGATGTCCTGTATGTAATAGATTTTAAAAGAGTGCAGAAGTAGCCACGGTCCTTTTCCTCATGCATTTTGCAGTATGGTAAGGAAGATAAAAGTAAATTTAATAATCCCACCAATATAATTGCAACTTTTTGAGGTCCTGGGGAGATAAGATGCATGCCACTGTAAGAGTCATTAATAAGGGAAAGTAATTTAATGTTGGAGGTGAGATAAATTTTCCAGAAAATTAACTGGATGTTGAAGGATGAGTAAGAGTTAATGGGCTTAATAATATCTTATCACAGTGTCAACAAGAGGATTAACTGAAACACTGTATGAGAAGCCTCAGGACATGGCATATTTCCTTGATTTTGAGATGGTATGAATAAAAAGACACATTTATTTAACAACAGCTTTGTGGGGGATAAAGAATCATGACTACTTAGATGTACACATTTAGTGTAAGGTGCTGCTTCACTTCTGAAATATTAAAAGGTTAACCCCCTGGAGACTGAGGCACAGTATTCTTTATATTCCAAGCCTAGCATAGTGCCTGCCACCTAGGAGATACTCAACAAACGTTTGTAAAATAAATTACTATCTGCCCCTCTTCTGCCTCTCTTTCATCCTTCTTTTCTCTCGGGAGTTACTATCATTTCTCTTGTCAGGTACACTGATATTTAAAGATGTATGCATTTCTCCTTCACAGAGTATTTTAGTTTTGAAAGATGCTATGAACAAGATAATGATCACACTTAAGAAATGAATGCTTAATAATGGAATTTTAGGCAGTTCTACCCAAGTGTTTTGAGGTGAGGGCCTTCCCAGAGATCTTTGAATCTGAACATGTAAAAAGAAACTTGTATTAAGGCACAATGACAGAATTTTGTTTGTTTGTTTCAATAATTTACTTAACACCATAATAGTTCATGTTTTGAACAAGTCTCTGTCCAATACAGGTGGACAGGGCCGTGCTCTGTTCCACACAGTCATGCAGGGATCTCTTTCCATCTTTTGTGGATCTGCCCTCTTCTGGGTTCTTGCAGTCCCCTCTATTCAGGAATAGGATGTAGAAAGATGGCATGATATTTATGGTGGAGATATTTAAGGGCCAGGCTGGGCCCTTAAGAAGCCTCTGACTGCCAGTCAGCAAGAAATTGTGGCCCTAAGTCTTACAATTACAAAGAAATAAATTCTGCAACAACATGAGTGAGCTCAGAAGTAGATGCCTCACCAGTTGAGCCTTCAGATGAAAACACAGTCCAACTCACACTTGGATTGCAGCCAGGTGAGACCCTGAGCTGAAGATCCAGTTAAGCCAAGCCTGGATTCCTAAACCACAGAGACTGTGAGGTCATAAACGTGCGTGGGTTAAGCAGCCAAGTTCGTGGTAGTTTGTTATGTACAAATAGGAAATCAACACAGGAACATCATTTGTTCCTCTGCCTGAGCTGTGCAGCTACAACACGGATTGGTAATCCAAAGCCTTAAAACTTGACTGTTCAAGATGGATTTGGAAATGGACAACACACACATCAACCTAAGTGTCAATTTTGTTTCCCAGTCCTCTAGAAAGGGACCTCCCTGTATGTGCTATGCTAATCATCCTCCCACACTGATAATGTTTTCTTCTTGTCAGATTTACTAGGTAAGCACTCTGCTTTCTTATCTGTGCCATTACTGAAATAAATTTACAATCCTTATTGGATTGTAAATTTAGAATTCATTCCAAACTTGACACAGATGCATCATGAAAAAAGAAGATGGTAAAATGAACAGAAATAAGCACAACAATTCTTATGCAAATTCCTAAGGAGCAGAACAGCATGGGGCCTTGTGGCTGCCAACCCCATAGCCCCTCGGCTGCTGGGCTGAGGAGCGCTTGGCTCCAATCTCCTCTCCCTGGCCAGAATATCAGGTCCTTGGGGGATAAAGAAGTGCTCAGAAGCAGCCCTGAGTGGAGCTTTGAACTGCTGGACTCTTCAGCCACCCGGAACAACTGACAGATGGAGCAGCTATGGAGCCAGGTGGTGAGGCTGGGTTGCAATCTAGCTGCCTGCCCATCAGCCCATCCTTCTGCTGCTCTGGGATGTCCCACAGGAACCCATGCGGCAGCAGGGAATTGAAACGATGGGAAACACCTTAGCGATAGTTTCTAAGCAGCCCACAAAGCACAGCCAGCGTTTGGGAATATAACTGACTATCTCCCTTGCTTTGAAAAAAAAAAAAAAAAAAAATCAGGTCCTTCCCATAATAGGGAGAGGGAACCTCCCTGGACTGTGGAGGAGAAGCTGGCCATATGTTGGCTTCATCCTATAGGCAGGATTATATAAACTCCCCACAGGGGCCCATCAAATCTCCATCCCATCCAAATAAAAGGAATGGAAACAGCTTTCATGCATCTCTCTGCTCAAAACACAAAGAATTTTGGTAGCTAGTCAACATCATCTAATCCACCTCTATCAACACAAATCCCAGCTTCAGTTTTTCTCACTCACCAAAACATAAATCCAATCTTTTTTTTCTATACATTATACCTCATTCTTTCATTTTCCCTCATCTTCAAGGTTGCAAAGAGTAGAAATTCCCAAACATACCTGCCATTTGTAAATATATATTTCTAGAATGGAAAGGCAAAATTTAAAGAGTGGAAACACATATTAAAAAGTTCAACCTGAGAAAAAAATACCTGCCAATGTACCAGTGCAGATAAACTGGGTATAAAAGACTAAAAATAGTTCCTGAGGGAAAAAAAAAATCACCCCCATCTGCAAATCAAATCAGCAAATATTCATTGAGCACCCACTATATTCAAGACATTAAGCTTGACGTTAAAGAAAATATAAATGTCTTAAAATTACTATTTCCTTCCCTAAATGTTTACCATTTGTTTTGGGAGATAAGGGAAAGCGATTTGAATGACACCATAGTATACATTGTAGAATGTCACCCTCATTTCACACTTATAATCATTTTCCACGTCTATAAAATGAAAAAAACACCTTTTCCAGGGGCTGATGCAGTACAGGTATAGCTCTGGGATACTGCAGGTTCAAGTAAATATCCCAAAAAAGCGAGTCGCCTGAATTTTTTGGTTTCCCAATGCATATAAAAGTTATGTTTACACTATAATGTAGTCATTAAGTATGCATTAGTATTATGTCTAAAATATATATACATAGCTTAATTTAAAAATACTTTATTGCTAAAAACTGCTAACCATCGTCTGAGCCTTCAGCTAGGTGTAATCTTTTTCAATAGCGACATCAAATGTCACTGATCACATATCACCATAGCAAATATAATAATAAAGGAAAAGTTTGACATATTGAGAGAGTTACCAAAATGCGAAACAGAGACATGAAGTGAACAAGTGCTGGAAAAATGACACTGACAGACTTGCTCAATTCAAGGTTGCTGCAAACCTTCAGTTTGTAAGAAAAATGCAGTACCTGTGAAGCACAATAAAGCAAAGTCTAATAAAACAAGGTATGCCTGCACAGGAATATTTTTCTCCTTTAAGGCAGAGAAGGAAGGTATGAGGCAGCAACCCCTTCTTAGGTAGGAGGCAGTAGTTATATAGATGGGCTTGTTACAAACTGCCTGAGTTCAGATCTCATTGTCATTACTAGCAAGCTATATAACCTTGCAAAAACTGCTCTGGTTTCCTAATCTATCAAATGGAGATTCTGCGAGTACCTAACGCCAATGACTTTCGTGAGCATTAAATGAGTTATCTCCCCTAAAACACTCATCAAACAAGTGCTAAATAAATACTGAATTTGAATCCCTCTGAACACCCTATACTTCCCTGCAAAAACAGTTGTCCAAGAATCCAACCTAGAACCCTCCAAGCAAGAAAGATTGAGAACATGCCCTGGGGCCTGGTTCTGAGCAGTAGTTCTAATAACAGCACAGGGTGCTAGAAACTCCCAGCTGCTACAGATCAGTTGCTTCAGAACCAAAATTGATTCTGAGCAAGCCAAGTTTTATAGATCTAATTAGAAAGCATGGCTTTATAGCCCCAAAGAGTGTGGAAGATTCATATGTGTGTGTGTCTGTTATGTTTTTACAGCAGACGTAAAACTTAACTGAAAATCCTTCTTCAGCATCCAAAGTAGCTCTTTGCTCCTTATATCACCTAAACATTTAGTCTACTTTTAAAGAACTAGATTCTAAACATTTTACTTTTTTCGTATTTTGAACACTTCTAATTATGTGTCTCCATGTTCTGTCTTGGTTTGGTTTGGTTTTTGTTTGTTGGTTTTTTGGATTATGAGCAAATGCCGTCCTTGACTTTCACAGATGCTCTCTAATGTGTTATGATTTCTCCTAAGTCTAGTAGCAATTGTGGGTGAAACTCTTTAAGGATTAAGTAACACAGTCAGACCACTGATACTTAGATTGAATAAAAGAAGGCTTTGATACATTGTGCATATTATAAACTAAGCTAAATATCAAATGATTCGCAGAAGGGACGAGGAAAGAGGGCATGGGGTATAGACACAATGAGCATACTGCCTCAACTAAAAATGAAAATAATATTTCTAATTTGTTAATTTATCAATAAAAGACTCATAACCACATTAATATGTAAATCAACCTTAGTAATGTGTTCAGCATATTACTCTGCATTGAAAAGGAAATAATTACCTTAAAAAATACATTTTTTAAAGATACATATTAGTTAAGATAATCTTTGAAATCATGTTTGCTCGGCTAAGACATGTAATTGTTACAAGAAAGGGGTTGCTGGTCTACGAAGTATAATGCCTATGATGACTGCTCTGTGCTAGGCTTTATACACGTGATTTCAATTAATTACCCCTATTTAGGAAGTAGATCATATTAGTTCCAGTTTTCAGATAATCTTACTGTGGCTTATAAAAGTAATTTCTCCAAAACCCACATCAAGCAAGAAGCAGCATGAAGATTCAAGCCCAAGTGCTGCTGATGATAAAGCCTGCCCATTCGCCCCTGTTGCCTGCTGCCTCCCGAGAACAAACGAAAATGAGAAGCATTCCTGGGAGCGGGCACATGCTCTGTGCTCCATGCTCCCTAATGAAACCCAACTGCCTATCTCAGCCTAAGACCTTATCCCCAGACAACTGGCTTTTCCTGTTACTGCCACCATTAAGACTTACCTCCATCATTACTTATGAGGCTAAAAAAAGTGGAGATTCTGGAAAATGTTCTAATTCATTATAAGCTCCTAAATAGAATTCATATAGCAAAAAAAAATTTGTACATATATTAATATATATGAACGTGTAAGCTTGTAAGCATATAAAAACATAATTGTAGATAAAAGTCTACGATTAGTTATTTTTCCCCTACATCACTGAAAGGTAACTCTGAAAGACACTGCTACAAATACAGAAGTGAACATATTTATTACCTTAATCTCAGAGCAGTGAAACTCATAGGTAATTAAAAGTGAAAAACACAAAACTTTTTGGACTCCATATCAGACTTTCAATAACCAAAGTTTCTGTAATTTACTTTCTTCCACTCAACCCTATAGAAAATACTGCATTTTGTTTTGGTTTGGTTTTTATTTATTTGTTTTTTGGATTATGAGGAAATGCAGTTCTTGACTTTCTGGAGCAGAAGAAGATATAATTGTTGATAATGAAAGGTTTTTCACTATTATTTATATCCAAGAAAATCATAATGCCAAGAAAATGAACAAATTAGTGCTTTATTGAAAGAAAAAAAATACTTAAATGGTTAAAAACTGAAAGATGGTTAAGCAAATTTAAGCAAATGTTATTGTCACTGAGAATGTTAGTAAGATGAAATATAGTACTTGAAAAATATATATAATGGAAAGCAGGGAGCATAAAAAATAGGGTGATGATTAAAATCAGTGTTGCACTCTTGTCTACAATAGTTAAACAGTCAATAATTCTCTAAATCAATGAAATGAGCCCCCTTTTCAGTGTTTGAAAAAATTTTGATAGAGTCCAAATTTAGTCTTGTTTTTGAAAACTCCCTAGACTCTTCCACAAATATAAATCTAACAGCATAGGAGAGTTAATGCTAACTAACAGCATAGGATAATGCTAATCTAACAGCATAGGAGAGTTAATAAGCACCTATCCCTGGGTGCGAAATAAAAAAAAAAAGGAAAACAGTTAACCAGAAGTGTAAAGTGTTCTGAAGCCTCATGGTTTATCTTAAAATTTGTGCAAAATTTTCTTTTTATTCTATCATATATCTGTGTTTGTTGTAAAGTTTTAAAAAAGTCATACTTCCCAGCTAACTTCTCTTATCCCATAAACACGTTCACACTCAAGCATACATGTCCAAATATAATCAATAGTCAGGAGGGAAACAACCTGTTTACCATGTTGTCTTAGATGCTCCCTGACCTTCTACTATAAAGTCACAGGGGTGAGCCTGAGATCTTAGCTAATGTTGGGGCTCAGATCAAATTCATCCCCTTCCAATATGCACCCACTGGCTTAATGGAACTAATGTCCTTAGCACAGGATGATAGGTGGTGTCTAGTCTGAAGTTTTGGAAATGTTACTCAATTCCCACCCCACTCCAGCTTGAGAGAATGAAAATTTCAATACGCACCCAACACCTGGGCAGTACACTACAACATCTTTGCTAACTCCAACAAATACTTGACCACACCTAACTCTATGTCCAGTTTTGGCATGATTTCTGGGAGTATAAGAGTAGCACCATGTATTTGGGGTTAGTCTTTAACAAGATTGCTATGGGAGGGGTTACCTTCTGCTTAAATTCGATTCTCTTTCTTCAGACAACATAGCACTAATTCAATATAGTTTCATAGTCAGGACAATGTGAGTAAGATAGGGGTCCTTCTTAGATCTTTCCATTTGTCCTCAACCTTTTAAAGAATATGACATACTGTGAGACAGGAAGCAATAGGGAGAGAAAGAAAGGGAAGACCTGATGTCATTAACGATCACACACAGAGAGACATTAACCCACTATTTTCTTTGTCAAAGAGAAAAAAACAGGGACTTCCTTGGTGGCGCAGTGGTTGAGAATCTGCCTGCTAATGCAGGGGACACGGGTTTGAGCCCTGGTCCGGGTAGATCCCACATGCCACAGAGCAACTAGGCCCGTGTGCCACAACTACGGAGCCTGCGCATCTGGCTGGAGCCTGTGCTCCACAACAAGAGAGGCCACAATAGTGAGGGGCCTGCGCACCGCGATGAAGAGTGGCCCCCGCTTGCTGCAACTAGAGAAAGCCCTCGCACAGAAACGAAGACCCAACACAGCCAAAAATAAATAAATAAATAAATTTTTAAAAAAAGAGAGAGAAAAAAACAGAGAGACGGAGAAAGACAGGGACACGGACACAGAGAGAAAGGCCTCTGTATCCTACTAAGATCATACTTAATGGAGAAAGACTGGATGCTTTTCTCTAAGATCAAGAACAAGCCAAGGATGTTTGCTCTTGCCACCTCTATTCTACATTGTACTATAGATTTTGGCTAGGGAAATGAGGAAAGAAAAGGCATCCATATTTCAATGGCAGAAATAAAATTATTTCTATTTGCAGATAACATGATCTTACATACAAAAAATTCCTAACTAATCAATTTTAAAAACTACTAGAACTAATAAATTCAGCAAACTTGCAAAATACAATTTTGATATACAAAATCAATTGTTTCTATATACTAGCAATCTGAAAATGAGATTTAGAAAGGAATTCCATTTATAATAGCATCAATAAGAATAATATAGTTAGGAATAAAATTAACAAAAGGAGTATAAGATTTATACATTGAAAAGTACAAAGCATTGTTGAAAGAAACTTTAAAATATCTAAATAAAAAGAATGACATCCATGTTCATGGGTTAGAATAGTAAATACTGTTAGGATGGCATTAATCTTCAAATTGATCTACAGATTCAACTCAATTTCTATCAAAATCCCAACTGGCTTCTTTGAAGAAACTGGCAATTCAGAATTCATAGAGTTATGCAACTATTGCCCATTATTTAATTTTAATTATACTAATATGCACCCAAAGAGAAATATAAGAATTTTAATAACAGTCCTATTCATAATAGCCTCAAAATGGAGACAACCCAAAAATATATTGAGTAAAATGTATAAATAAATTTTGGAATACTTATTTAATGGAATGTAAATGAATGAACCACTACTAAACGCAGAAACCTGGATAAATCTCACAAACATAATGTTGAACAAAGAAGCCCATTACCAAAGAGAACATAGTTCCAAATCAGACAAACCTAACAGTAATAGAAAACAGGATAGTGGTTACCCTTAAAAGGAGTTGTAACTAAGAGGAGATGCAAGGAGAGCATCTCAGGTGCTGGGATGGTCTATTTATTTCTCAAGGTATGTGTTTACTTTGTGAAAATTAATTAGGCTGTATACTTATGACTGCTGTACTTTAATGTGTGTATGTTACACTTCAATAAAAAGTTTGACATAAAAATTTATGTAATCATTACACAAGTGTGTCATGTATCACACATACTTTAGAAAGGTATTCAAGATTTTGTCAATTTATTTCTAAAGACAGAAATTATTTAGGTCACATTCTCTGAATATAAAATAGAATAGAATAGAATAGATCTGAATTAATAATAATAAAAGTTTTCTAAAATTTAAATCCACCTAAAAATTGAAATTCACTACTGTAACTTTTAGATGAAAGTGAAAATTAAATCAGCTTTTACAGAAACTATAGAGAATGACATAAAACACTGACATAGCAAAACCCATGGAGATGTGGCCAAAATTGTCTGTATAGTAAAATCATGACTTTGACTTATTTCATAATTGTAAAAGAAAAAAATAAAATTAAAAACTAAGATTTAACTCAAGGATTTATTAAAAAAAATAGTAAAGAAAGCTTAATGCAAGTAGGAGGTAAGCAATACTGAAGATAAAAGTAGAAATTACTGAATTTGGAAATGGAAGAAATAATTAGCCCCCAATTTTTTAAACTAAAAACAATTTAAAAAACAAAAAGAGAAAAAGAAAGAGAATGGGATCATGTGTCCCCTAGACACCCTTCTTCTCTCTCTGCCCCTTCCCAGTGAGAAAGGTGACATCAACCAGTGATCTGAATAATGGTTGGGCCATGTCTGTAAAATGGTCCCCAAATGCATTAGGCATCATATCTCTTGGTTTATAACTGCTTACGTATAAATCCATACACTGTTATCTCAGAAATCTGAGATCTGTTAACTCAGAAATCTACTACCCACATGATACTAGATCTCTAACAAATTAAACAGAAGAAGCAGTTCTGTCCTGAATCCTATTTACCACAGTTATATAATTCAAGTCTAAATATTTGAACTAAATGCCTCTAATAGCAACTAAGTCAGCTAAATACGGTGGTGCTGTTGAACAGTGATCTTAGACCAGAGTCAAAAAACTGGGGACAGAGGTCTTTTCCACTGTTTACTTCTGATCATGGACAAATCACTGTAATATCATTCTAGTTCCACTTCAGGGACCTTGAGGTCCACCTTCCATGGAAAGATGGGATGGTTTTCCATTTGGGAATAACAACTTTAGCTATCATAGTAGAACAGCATATTATCTCTTTGTCAAGCATTCATAATTCATCAATTTTCCCAGCCCAGATCCATGGAATATCACAAGTGCAGGACAGAGAGTATTACCATATTTTGTCCACTGTTTACCTTTTGCAAAACCCAGCTTGGATTAACAATCTCCAAATAAGACAGCCTAAAGGATGTGCTGTCTATATACCACTCTAGGCATTTTAAGTACATAAGAGTTATAACAAGTTAGAGCATAAAATATGACATACTTAGATCACACTAACTTAGCTTATTGAATAATAATCATTTTCACCATATTATTTGCAACTAATTTGGGGATCCTGTCATATGCCTTAGGTTTGAACAGGAAATAGACCTATGGAAATAACTTTACACTCATTTAGAGGTATCACTGGGACATTTTCATCATGCTACTTGATGTCTCCTGAATGAAGTTTCACATGATAAATTCCTTTTGGAACTAGTAAAACTTTGTCTCCTTTGAGGTATAGATATCTAACATGTGTGTCTTCCTATTGTATGTTAAGAATTATGTAAAAATTTTTCTTCCATGGATCCTCAACAGTGGACTCCATATAACGTAGTTATCTAACATAATGACTAGCACTTAGTGGGAATTATCCAAGTATTCTTTGTCTGCATTGCTGCCTTCACATTTTGGAAAAACTTTACAAGGCTTTTCTGAGATGAGGAAACTGAGGTTCAAAGAAGTTCAAGAACTTGGCCACTTGTCCAGGTTGTATAGCATAAATGGCGGTGCTGGGACTTGACTGGGCCTATTTGTCCGTTAAGTCCCTGCTGTTGACCACTGCTTTAGAACCATATCCCTAGAGTGAAATCACTATGTTCCATATGGTATTTCTTATAATGACCTCAGTGGCCAATGATAAAAATGTGTCAACAATGGAAGAAGTTATCTGCAAGCTAGAAGCCTAAAGCATTACTTGTAACACAACTTTACTTTTTTATATTGAATCCTTCTTTTGTACTTTTCACTAGTAAATTACTGGGAATAAAAAAGATGCATGTTCTTTTTCAAAGCTACAAATGCTTCCTTAGTAAATAAAACAAGTCACATTTTCAAAATTCTGTATTTTCTCTTTTATGTAGATCACAGCTCTCGCACAGACTATTCAAGGGTTTTCTCACTAATGAAAATTAAAGTACACTTGTGGATTCTAGAAGTTTCTCCTTAAAGAGACTGTCACCTTTTGTTTAATTTTGCAGTTCTGTGGAAATAACTTAGTTTTTTTCCCTACTTGCAAAAGGAACTTTTCCACCCAAAACCTGTTGGAAATATTAAATAGGTTATATTTCTATCAAAGAAAAGCTTATTACTTATTCACATAGTATTTTCCAGTTGTGTCAAATTGAAAAGTGGCATTAAGTGAGTGACCACAAGACACCTTAAAGGCTAAGGAAGGATTAAACTAAAGGCTAAAGCCTGAGACAGGTTTATGAAGACTGTAGTGTCCTTTCCTGGAGCTTAATGTCTTTTCGCCTATCTATAGAGGATATCAGAGGGCCACATTTCTTTGGCGAAATAAGACCAGTCAACTTAGTTGAGTTCGTATTTAAGGTAAGGTGAATTAGAGAAGACAGTTTCTGAAACAGATGTCAGATGTGTTTTTCAACCTACAGTCAGAGAATTTTCCGCAGTTGAAAGACAGAAAGTCTTTGGGTGATTCTTCCTTGAGGAATGTCAAAACCAGGAAGTCTTCACAGAGGGTGTAAGTATACAAATCTACACATTGATTAGTCCAAACTGAGGCTACTTATTCTTAGTAAAATGTTTGCACATATAAAATGAAAGGACAATTTTATTTTAAAAGAAATACAGTTCTATATAGATCTAATGAAAAATAAACAAGTAAGGAAGTTATCTTATAGAAACACCATAAACAGCAAAAAAAAGACACAGCTTATTTCCCTTTTTGATTTTGGTAGCCAGGGCCTTTGAGCCAAAGTCAATGCCCGATCAAACATTAATACACTGACAAACGTACCTATATTCTGCTTTTAAATCAAAGACCTGCTATGTACCAGCTATATGAGTTTTGACAATTTATATAGCTGTTCTAACCATCCATTTCTTTATCTATAAAACAGGGATTACAATAACTCCTACCTATGTTGTGAAGATTCAATAAGAAAAGCCATGTAAAATATTTATTTCCCCACACCTGGTACATTGTACTCAATATTTTTAATATATTTTATTATAATAATCTCATTTTATAGTTGTCTTTTACTATAAGCTACTTCTACTTTTTTAAATACTGCATTTAAAATACTTATTGAATGTTATCACGCTAAACACTAGACACTAGACACTGTTCAAACTCCTTTGATGTCTTAATCACTTCACTATACTGAAACTCCATCAATAATAATCTAATTAGTCATGAAGAATAACTTTGTTGGCTGTGAAATTTGGCTCAAATTTCACAGCCCCCAAAAAAAGGACCCAAAAAGTAAAATCATCTAAGCCATGTAATTCTCAACATCTGATAGGTAGAAGTCATAAAATTTACCATTTCTCAAGTTTGTGGTAAACAACAAAAGGCATTCTATACATAAAAGTACTTTGGGAGTATTATTATTTTCTTGTTTCATATGGATGATAGTATTAAAAATTATTAGAGCAAAATTAATATTTCTATATAAGTAAAGAAATCTAAGTAAACAAAAGCTAGGAATTGAATGAATTTGGCCAAATAAGAAGATAAAAAGCTAGGACAGGACATTCTTCAATCACTGGAGAGACCAAAAACAATCAAAAGCATGACTGCAGTAGAATCACTATATTTGGTCCACCTTCCAAAAACCTGAGGCCAAGACATCAACGTTGGTGGATTGAGAATTCCATGTTTGGTGAGGGTATGGGATGGGACTACCTCACTCTTGGTTGTATATGTCACGGTCCACAGATGTAATATCTTGAGGTCAAATCACTTTTACAACAAGTATAACCCCATGGAATTCACATTCATTATTTTTTAGAAGATGGTACAAATTCTTTAGCATTCTATACTTTCTTAATTTAAACAACTTGATGACTTTGTCAGATGCATTAGGCACTGGTTAATGGCAATGCATAAGATCTCATTCCAGCAAGTAGCCAGATGGTAAAAAGAATAATCCAATTTAATCAACACAGCACTGTAAATTAGCAAATTTAATCATTAGCACAGCACTTATGATTTTATTGATTAAACTCTTATAACAATAGCTTACTATGTGCCAGGTACCACTTCTAAGTGCTCCCCATATATTTGCTATTAACTTTGACAATCATAATCCGTGAGTAGTTACCATTATTATCTCTCATCTTATGGATCAGGAAACCAAGGCACAGAGAGGTTAAACGACTTTTCCAAATCACACTCCTGTAAGGAGCAGAGTTGGAATTTGAAGCCAGGCAAACTGGATCCAATCCACACTCTCCACCACTACTCTCTACTGCCTCATATGTATTAGTGTGTGAGATGCGAAATGAAAAGCACAACAAAAGTGAAAATTGAACGAAGTTGCTTCATCAGTCTTCCCTAGTTTTAAATCTGGTTGCTATGTCCTTTTCTCTTTGTTTATCCATGTAACTAATTCCTTTTTTGGTTTAAATTGATGCTTTACCCTCAGGTAGAAATAATCATTCTTTCCTCTGTGTACCCACATAACTTGTACATTCCTATTACTACAGCACTTTTTAGAGTGGATCTTAGTATTAGTTTGCCTCTTTCTCTCCCTACTTAACATAAGCTTCCTTAATGGTAGAAACTATAACTTTGTGCTCCCAATGTGTAGCATGGAGGAAGGGAGGAAGGCAAGGGAAAGGATGGGAGGAGGAAAGGAGGGAGAGAGGAAGAAGAGAGAGGAGTAAGAAAAGGATGGACCTGACACTTCTTTATTTCTTTTCTGCATATTAAACAGGGTAGTGTTTTAATATGCATAATATTCAGGACCCCTCTCCATTTAGATAACTTGGATGGTGAAGGGTCTGATATAGTCCTGTAAATTTGTCACCAATGCGTGAAAATATTTCTAAAGTAAAAAAAAAAATGTGATCTGGAAGAAAGAGGAAAAAGAGAATAAGATAAGGGAGGAAACAAAGGAGTCTTGAGGATACTTCAAAACTGCTTAGACACAGGAAAGAAAGCCAGTTCCCTCTCTCCTCCACTCTTGTCCAAAGGAGATACTTAGCTGATTAAAACAGGAACTGGTTCACTTCCAAAAGACTGCATCACCATCTATTTATTAAATTTATCCTGTGTACAGATTGAGGCAAGCAAACATTTCACTTGTTCAAATACCTCATGCCTTGGAGACAGGCTTCAGTTGCAAATAATTTCACCCTTTAGCTGACTACATTTATGATCCCTCTGCCTTTCACCTGTCTTGCTCTTTTCTTCCCGTTTGCAACTTTCACTGATGTGATCAACAAGATCATACAATACAGCCTTAAATTTTCATTTTCTTTGGACTCAGAACCATCGTCTGTTCCCCAAACAAAAATTCTGGTTACCTCTGCGTCTAAAGTTCTTAACCAGTGGTGCTGGAAAATTCTTTAATTTCTTCTTCAACTGCACCATCCTGTAGCTGCCCCACCCAGGATGGTATATGTGCATTTTTAAACTTGTTCCTGTTTTCCCTTGTAGATGTATATGTAAATATAGTATATTTATATTTTCCACTTTGAGAGTTTCTTTAACGAGGTCAAAGGTTTGTTTAACTTTCTTATAAATGTCATCAGTGCCTGAGATGGACTGGTTTGGAGGCACCCAAAACCATTACTGGGCTGACCCAGGAGACCCCAGTTCCCAGCAAATAGCCTATGTCATGGACCTGGCAATACATAGCCTCAATGTATTTGTAAATAATGAAATGATGCAAGTTATTTAGGACTGCAGTATATTTCATCCATTAATCTAATAGCCTTTTTTAAAACCAATCCCTGCTTTGGTCTCCCTGGAATAGAAAAGCCATCTGTACCAACCCTGAACAATTTATTAAATACTTAAAAAAAAAATGTGGAGGGGGAGGGGCATGTTCTCATTGGTGATCTCCCTTGTTTCCATTCTTCTGGTCCATTTTTACTGCATTTTTTCCTTGTATGATTTTCTATTTTTCCAGGTTTAGATGCCTCATGAGCTGGACTTTGTAATAAAGTCCAATGTTTTCCTCCTTTCCATACTTTATATTAAAGTGATGGGCTTAAAAACATGGGTTTTAGACTTAGGAAGCCTGAGTTCAATGGCTAGATGTGCCACTGAGTTGCTTGGTGAACTCAATCAAGTAACTTCACCTCTCTAAGCCTCAGTTTTCTCATTTGCAAAATGGGAATAATCCCTACTTTTCGAAGTTGTGTGAATATGTTCAAAATCTCTGATATTGGGCAACACTCTCTCACTGAAAGCTGCTAAAAAGGGGCACATGTTCCTCGGGGAATTTTTGAAACAATCTTTTTTCTCCCTGATAACTGCTTTAACATCTCTGAAGTTCACTGGAGAAGAGAGAGAAAGGATGTGGGGTGCTGAATATCAGAGCAGTTTGCTGATCTGATAGGAGCCCAGTTTGCAATAATTTATCCCTCTGGACTGTCCAGGGTAGTCCTTTCCTGCAGCAGGTCAACTGGGCTGAGCTGGGGGAGTCTTGGTCAAAGTGCATGTCTTGGGGGTCAGAGGCAGGCTGGTGAACTGAGGGGCAAGGTGGACTTTTTCAGTGAGGCTTTGTCAACTTCAGGTTGTTATGGAACACTCACTCAAGCTGGCTTAGGGCAGTATGCTGGGCCAAACACTTCAGGGAAGCAGGGGGGGAAATCCAAAAAAAAATTTTTTTTGCCTTAATATCAAGCTAGCCTTAAATGCATCACAGTCCTAGCTTTTTAAATTTATTTTCAGCATCTTTAGGGCCCTAGAATTTTTATTAAAATAAAAGTTCCACCCTCTCCAACATCTGTTCTATATGTTTCTTACAACACCAGAAAGTTTCTTTTAGTCAGAATGTACTGAAAACAACACAGATAGTTGAAGGCGATCCCCACCTGGTCTTGCACGCACTGGGCCTTGATGTCTGACACTGGATGCCTATGGAGGACTGAGTCAGTGCCTCCACTTTACTGCATCTGCTTAGAATTGTGGCTATTTTCACTTACTCCTTGGCTGGATAGAAAGTACCTTGAAAGCAAGATTCATTTCTAATTTATTTCACCAGCATTCACAGTCTCTTCACAATACCATGCATAGAGCAGATACAGTGAGTGTCCGTGAATGAATTTTAGTGGCTCAGAACCCAAAGTGAGATGTCAGCCCAACCAGACTTACTTGCCCATTACTTAAAATCATGTTGGCAATTTCTGTTTTCTTAGGGGAAATTGCAAAACTATGCGGTTGCATTCATTTCCTCCACCTAATTCCCTTGCTTCTGCTAAGAGGGAAGAAAATCCCATTTAACCTCTTCAGTAAGCGTTCTAGTGCCCAGTGTAATGAATGATGTTAATTATGAGCTTTGGGGTCAGTCGGCAGATTACAAAGGGAGCGCTGTGTGAATTTACACTATTGACATAATCATCTAAAACTTGGCTTTCTCATCTTGAAAATGAGGATAACAGTAATGCCTTCAACACAAATTGATAGGAAGTATTAAACATGTAACACACACACACATTAGGAGCTCAGTAAATATGAGTTTGCTTTTCTCTGATTTCTTTAGCTCCATCAAGTATGGGAAGAGATGTTCGAATTCTCTAGCAATCAGACAAATTCAAAATAAAAGAACCCTTTAGGTCCATCATATAATACTAAATGTTGGCAAGGAGTGTTTAGACAGGAATCTTCTAGGCTGCAAAGGAGAGAATAAACTGGAGCAGCCATTTGGGAAAGCACTCTGTCAATCCTTGTGAAATTAAGTATATGTACACTGTATATACACACAACCAGACATCTCAGCCTTGGGAATATATCCCAGAGAACTTCTCATATAAATCCATAAAGAAATTAAAATGAGAAGAATTATTGCAGAGTTGTTGATTATACTGGGGCGTTGAAGATAATCCAGGTGCCCATAATGAAATAAAATGTGGTAGATGCATTTAACATTCCATGCAACTGTTAAATGATACAAACTAGATGTATACACAGTGAATGTAGTTTATTGCAAGAAAAAGAAACGATAGGTATCCCTTATGTAAACTGGAGACACATGAAAAACAACATTAAATATTTTATGAGTGCATATAAATTCAAGGCCATATATCAAAGTCCTTGGAGCATGTGCCCATGGGGAGGAAATGAGAGAATGGATTTAATGGCAAAGGGGAGAAATATCTAAAGGTGCCTTATACAGACCAGTGATAATGACAGTATGCCATAAACGGAAGGAAATGATTAATTCAACGCTCTGCACCTGAAGTCCAAAAAAATTTAAAAATGGAAAGAATAAAAATTTTAAAGATGTGTTTGTGTGTGTGTGCACATGTGCACACGTGTGCTGAAAGATGCATGGAAATATACACAACAATCTCAATTAGGGTTATCTTAAGAGAAGATTGTGGATTAACCAGGAGAGGGGGAAGGGGGAGTTTTTATTCTATACTTTCTGCATTATTTGAATCTTTGCCTTGTGTATGTACAACATCTTTTTGAATAAAACTTCCAATTACATCTCTAATCACTTATTTTTCACATTGGTATCAGAATCTTTCTAAAATGCTCAGATGATCCTGTTAAGTTTCCACTTAGGAGCCTTCCAGTAGCTCCCATTTTTTTATGAACAACTTTCAAACTCCTAATCCCGAATGGAAGGCCCTTTACAATCTGGTAGATATTCTCTAAACTTGAGTTGATCTAAGCCCATAAGCCCTTTACTTCTGAAAAATTAGACTACTCAACTGTTTCCACACTGCCAGGTATCATTACATTCTACATGTTGGCTCATGCTGTGTTCTTTCCTCGGAATGTTATCCCCTAATTTACTGTCAGTTGAATCCCTACCTATCCATCAAGGCCCACATCATAGTTTCTCTTTTCTGGATTTCTCTCTGGCTCCCTGCTTTCCTGACCACACACTATTACCTCCTCCATTTATTTTCCTGTCACATTTTATACAAACTTCAACTCAAGTCCAGTCAACTCAGTGACCTTGAGCTATTTGTTGCCATGTCTGTCTCCCTGGCTAGAATTGAGGTTGTTTTTCCTCTAAATGTTGAAATGTCAGGAACCTGCATAATGTCTGGTGCATACACAGTGTGTACCATAACTGTTGAACTAAACTAGAAATTGTCTTCTCAGACTATGCCTTTAAATGAACTGTTAGATCATCAGTCTGAGCCAAGAATAGAGAAAAAGCAAGGGTTCTTTCCTAAATTTAAACGGCAAAAGACTCTGATGAAACTGTCAGTTCAGGAAAAGAAAGTGTAGACCCATTTCTCCCTGTTCCTCTCCTCTAAGTTCAACTAAAAAAATCCTGGAAATAATCTGATAGACAATCATAAAAAACAAAACAAACAGAAAACCTCTGAAAGGTGGCCATGAGGGCAGACTGACTGAGGACCTTAGGACTTAAGAAAGGGCATGGTAGTGAGTTCCTTGGGTTTTCTTTTTATCTGCCATGTATCTCAGACAGTGAATCTGAGAAACCCTAGATACCTCACCCTCAGATCCTAATAAAGGCAGAGCCCTAGGTCCGTTCTTTCTTAAAACTAAAGTGTTATCAGTATTACAGCCCACAAAGCAGACCAGGATGTGTGTTCTAAATTAAACAGGGTAACTTTCTGCTAAAATAAAAGACATAAATATCAAGAACCAGGAAAATCACAACCTGGAGGAGAAAAGACAATAACAGACACGAACACTGAGATGGCTGAGATGCTGAAATTGACTGGCAGGGATTTTAAAGGATCCATTGTAAAAATACTTCAACAAAAAATTACAGATTCTCATGCAACCAGTAAATGAGGAGAAAATCTCAAGAAAAAAAAATAAAAGTTATAAAAGGGAACCAAAATGGAAGCTGCAGACCTGAAAAATACTGTAATAGTTTTTCTTAAAAACTTCACTGGATGGACCCAAAGGTAAGATGGAAATGTTAAGGAAGAATCACTGAACTTGAGCACAAATCAATAGAATTTACCTGACTGGAACAGAAGAAAGAAGGTAGACCGCCAAAAAAGCAACAAACAAACAAAACAAAACAAAACAAAAACAGAGGCTCTGAAACCTGAGGGGCAGTAACAAGAGATTTAACATTTATGTCATCAGAGTTCCAGAATGACAGGGGGAAAATGTGAAGCTGAAAAAATATTCACAGAAATAATAGCTGAAATTTTCCCAAATTTGTAAAAACCCTAAACCTACAAATTCAAGAAACTGAGCAATCCCCAAACAGTATTCACTCGAAGAAATCCATGTCAAGACACATTATAATCAAACTTCTAAAAACTGAAAACAAAGAAAAAAATCTTGAAAACAGCTAGAAATTAAGGACACATATAGGAGAACCCTGATTTGAATGGCAGTAGGTTTCTCATCTGAAACCATGGAGCCAACAGGAAGCAGGACAACATTTTTAAAACACTGACAGAAAGAATTGCTACCTTTAAATTCTATATCCAGCAAAAATATTCTTCAGTAATGAAGGGGAAATAAAGACATTCTCAAAGGAGAGAAAGCTAAGAGAATTTGTCATCAGCAAACAAAGAAGAATGATTATAGGAAGTTCTCCAAACAGAAAGGAAGTATAACAGAGGAGACATGGAAATCTATAAAGGAAGAAAGATCAAAAGAATGGGTCAAAATAGGGCTCAGTAAAGTAGGCTACCCTTCTCCTCATGAGTTTTTAAAACTATATTTGATGGTTGAAGAAAAATATAGTATCACCCAATGTGGCACTCAGTGTATGAAGAGGAAATACCAAAAATGCTATATTTTTAAAGTAGAGAGGGTAAAGATACCTAAGTGAAAATATGATTTCTACACTTCACTTGAAGTCGTAAAACTTCATTACCAGTAGACTGTGACATATACAGTTATATATGTATATTGTATATGTATATGTATGACATATACAGTTATATATGTATATTGTAATATCTAGAGCAATCACTAAGAAAATTATGCAAAGAGGTATATTCACAATCATGACAAATAAAGTGGATTCTAAAAATAAAAGTTCAAGAAACTCAAAGGAGGACAAGAAAAGATCAGAGAAATGAGAAACAGAGGAAACAAACAGAAAACAAAAAATAAAATGGCAGACTTAAGCCCTAGCATATCATAAATTTAACTGTAAATAGTTTAAATATACCAGAGATTGTCAGAGTGGATTATAAAAAGCATGACTGAACTATATGTTGTGTAAAAGAAACTCACTTCAAATATGACATAGTAGGTTGGAAGTAAAAGGATGGGAAAAGATATATCATGCAAGCATTAAAGAAAAGCAGAAGAGGTTATGTTCATATCAGATAAAGTAGACCTCAGAGCAAAGAAAATTACTAGAGACAAAGAGAGTCATTACACAATAATAAATGGGTCAATTCACTTAGCAATCCTCAATGTGTATACACCAAACAACAGAGCATCAAAATCCATGAGGCAAAAACGAATAGAAGTGAAAGAAAAAAACCGATGTAGTTTCTCAACTGGTGGGTGAGGATCAAATCTTTTTTTTTTTTTTTTTGGCTGCTTTGGGTCTTCATTGCTGCTTGTGGGCTTTCTCTAGTTGTGGCGAGCGAGGGCTACTCTTTGTTGTGGTGAGTGGGCTTCTCATTGTTGTGGCTTCTCTTATTGCGGAGCTTGGGCTCTAGGCACACGGGCTTCAGTAGTTGTGGCACGCGGGCTCAGTAGTTGTGGCGCACGGGCTTCATTGCTCCATGGCATGTGGGATCTTCCCAGACCAGGGCTCGAACCTGTGTCCCCTGCATTGGCAGGTGGATTCTTAACCACTGCACCACCAAGGAAGTCCCAGGATCAAATCTTAAAAAGAGTAAAGGAAGCCTACAACAATCTCTCACAAGCTTCTCCTTGACAAGCAGTCTTCTGTATTAAGTGCAAAACTGTGCTTGTAAGGATCTGCTATATTCCTGCATCAGATTAAAAAAAAAAGTAATTCCTCTAAATTGGGAGAGATCTTTTTTGTAATGATAGATATCTCTTATGCCAGATATTGGTATTTTGCAAAGAACTGCACTGTATTAATATTCCAATAAGTGGGTTATAAATATTGGTTGGTAACTCAAGAGCACTGCCACTTTAAGGAAAAGAAAAATCATGGCCAAAGGAGAAATGTTATACAAACACACTTCATTTCTAGCGAGCACTCAAGTATCTGGACACCTATTCCTTTACGTCAGCCCATCCGCTGGTCTGATCTGGCTGCTCCCAAGAGCTAGCTGTCATGAATGATATTCCCTGGCCCAGCCTCTATTGTTCTTTGACAAGAGCTTTACTTGATTTATTGGTTGCAGTTTCTACCACTCATAATCAACACAAACTTCTACTTCTGGCTAAGATGTGATAACAGGGACCCAATTTACCCTGCCACCTGAAACAACATCACACACACATACAGACTTGCACACAAACACAACATATATATATACGTATATATGTATACATATATATATATGAAACAAAACCTTTCAAAACACTGTACAAAAGGCAAAGAAGGATAGGGACCTCTGGGAGATGGGGAACAGAGGAGATGAGCCCTGCTGTTGCCCCAGCTTCCTGCCTCCAGGGTCTCCAGGCCACAGTGCAGGGAGGAGGAATCCAGGCAGAGACCTGCAGACTCCCTGAGTTGAGCAGATAGAACTAGGAGTCTGGGAGAATAAGGCAACCAGAGTTCCCGGGATATAACACCAATGAGAAGACTGTGTAGAGAGTACCAAAATTCTCTACCCAGAGAGAACCCCAGAGATCTCCAGAGCAACCTGCTGGATCCATCACTCCAATGCATGCATGTGAGGAAATTACCCAAGGCCAGGAGAAAGAACTATTTGAAGGATTAGAGGAAGCAGTACCCAGTAGCTATACAGGTCTGGGGATCGTTTCTGTTCTCACTAGACAGACTGGAAAATCTTATCATTCGTGGGGCATTGCATAGAGTATTCAGAATCATTTGGCCTCAGTAGCGGGGAATGGTGCTGTTCTGATCCCATCTTAAAAGCAAGACTCCAAAAGATTAAACTGTTTCCAAGTATCTTAACTGCACGCCAAAATAAAGGCAAAGAGTATTTAAAGCAATACAAAAATGTCCAGCACCCAACAAGGTAAAATTCGCAATGTGCACACCCAGTCAAAGATCACCAGACATGCAACGAAGTGGAAATGTATGACCCTTAGCGAGATGGCTAAGCATACCACCTCTTCCCACCTTACCACACAAGGCTTTCCCACTTAATCATGACAACTAGCAATTATTGCATTTCAAAGTAAATTATTAAATGGGTGTTTATGAGATATGACTTCAATGTTTGATTTGGTTTGGTTTGGTTTTTTATGATTTAACTTCTTCTCTTTCGGATAACAAGACAACAAGATCCCAATACTTTCTCAAGGTCAGTGGTTGCTGTCAACTCAACCTCTACTTCAGCATTTTAAAAATAAATGCAAACACACATTGTCCCCTCAGTGGACTGAAGGTCAAAGTCTTGTTCTTGTCAAGTCCTAATCAGAAGATCTCAGCTCTGAGAAGTGAAAATTATGATATGCTTGAGAAGTTCTGAAACAGCAGCTTTTTGTATTTGAAGAACCCGTGTAGGTAAGCACAATTTGAATGAGACAAAACAGTTGAAATTTGCCTGTGATTATGCTTACCTTGCCCAGCTGTTGAGAATGGCCAAGTGGAAAGTCAATGCTGACCTTGCGTTGTGAAGATTGATAGTGTCAATAATCAGATTACCTCCTGCACAAATTGTTTTTGCTGAAACCAGTTCTCCAGCATATGCATAAAGGAAATCCTAGGTCTTACATTGGCCCGTGACTTGAAAGTCCTCTGTGACCACTTAATTTACCTCTTGATTATGATATAAGATGTCAGTTTTTCACTCACTCTCTGCATGACCTTGAGCAGGTCATAAAACATCTTTGGGCTTGTGTGAATAGATGCAAAGATGGAACTGAATCTATTTTCCATTAATCTCTCTCAGAGAGAATAAAATAAGATTGTGTGCTCAGAGCTTTCTTTTGCCAGAAAGGCCTTTGACAGATATATAATGCATTATTGTTTTTGGAACCAACCCCAGCCTGCTGCCTTATAACAGGGGTGCTCAATCAATACCCTTGGTTGATAGATTGGTTCAGTAAATGAAAGTGTCCATGTGAGAAATCTACAATCAGAAATATCCCCAATAAAACAGATTCAGCAGAACATCCACTGAGTGTGCAGATATAAGTGCCTTTTCTCTTCTGAGTCAAATGAGAGACACGAAAGGACAAAGTAAGGTACAAAATGTCTAAAATCCAAGTAGTCCCTACAAAAGATGTGAATCTAGTGACATACACCACCCAAAGAAATCAGTGACACTAACAGGTATTTATGGAGTATGCAAAATTCCATTTACTGGGAAGAATCTAGAACTTCATAAAAGATAGACTATACATGGAATACCTCTGTCAGCTGACTCTTCCAAACTCAGGAATTACTACCCACTTGGCACATGGTGGTTTGTTCTAGTAGCTGTTTTGCCCAGAAAAATATGATACAGAATCTTACTAAAGTCAGAGTCTGGGAAATTGTTCCAGCAAAACACAATCCTTTTCTCTCTGTATATGACTCTAATGAGCCGCAGCTCAGTAAGCCCTGCATACTAAGGAAGCTAAAGTTCTGATCATTTTAAACTTAAAAGTTTGAGAGAGATTTTTAGAAAAATCATTGCCTGGGTTGTATTGTTAACTCCACTTGAGTTAGGAAAAAACTCATTTTTGTCACACTATGGTATCATGCCTATCTTGCACTATTTTAGGAACACCTGTACCCCCAAATCCCTGTCCTCTACCAGAGCACACCCCACTACCATCCTGTGTACCCCTGCCACAGTGCTTGTGGTCATTTATTGGTATTATTACTTGGGAACTTTTGGCGGTATGTATATTAACGTTTCCAATAATCTAACCTGCACGATCTAGAAGGAATTACATATTTAAGGCTAAAGTCAACAGAAATCATTTTATTTGATTAGCTCAGAACCATCCTTTTCACTTAACAGATAGGAGCTTGGAAATAATGAGAACACCCAACAAGATTGAGAATGAAAAATCAGCATTCAGTCTTTAAGCATCTTATGTGAAAAGGATGAGTATTCTAAAAGGACATGGGGGGAAAATGGAAGAATAGAAGCAGACAGACAAATTCATTTTGCTTTATAATCCTCACTAAGACTTAAATACACTTTAATTTGTGTAGATATAACCTGATTTAGACAACAAGGAACCAGAGAATCACAGGCTGTCTCAACTAGAGTGGATATTTGGAAACCACTCTGTATCATAATCTGAGATACATTAGACAAGATAGCCCCTTGGCTAGGAGAGAAGGGCCATTTGATTGTAAATATAGGCCTACCAGAACCACACATGCATGCTCAAGCTGTCCTCCAAGCCACCGGGGGCAATGTCTGCAGATATCTGGAGGACTGTTAGAAAGAGGAACAGATGTTCCTTGTCAAAAACTATTAAAACTCTCCAAGAAGGGGGTAGGCCCAGAGGCTGACCTCATAGTATAGGAGATAAAGAATGGAGTGATGCCATTCAAGTGGGGAGAAAACTCTCAGGCAGACTGACTTAGATAAATGATTTTAACTGTGATTCCAAAACAACAGGAATGCATTAAGTGGGTGCTGTCAGCATCTAGGGACAAGCAATACTGCACTTGCAGTAGTCAATCTAGTCCCAATCCCACTACAGACATGATTCATAAGATTGTGTGCAGCATTATAGAAAAGCAGCATGATACAGTGAAAAGGGCAGTCTCCTAGGAGTTTGGAGCACTAGGAAATACCTGCAAACATTATTGACCACCTGCTATTTAGCAGATACTGTGCTAAGCGCTTTAAGAGCAGTAGCTGTTCAATCCTCCCAGCACCTTCTGTGATAGGCAGTGGTGTGCTGGAGCCAGCTTGTACCAGTTTATGGGAGCATCTCTGCGGTTTGCATCTCTTCCCAAGCCCATGTTCAGTGACATCACACTGCTAGCTTGAAATTAGCCACGGTGGGACCATCCATCTACTTAAGAGCAATCAGCAAAGACAACAATTCAGTTTTGTTTTTTGTTTTGTTTTGTTTTGTTTTTTTAACATCTTTATTGGAGGATAATTGCTTTACAATGGTGTGTTAGTTTCTGCTTTATAACAAAGTGAATCAGTTATACATATACATATGTTCCCATATCTCTTCCCTCTTGCGTCTCCCTCCCTCCCACCCTCCCTATCCCACCCCTCTAGGTGATCACAAAGCACCGAGCTGATCTCCCTGTGCTATGCGGCTGCTTCCCACTAGCTATCGGTTTTACATTTGGTAGTGTATATATGTCCATACCACTCTCTCACTTTGTCCCAGCTTACCCTTCTCCCTCCCCGTGTTTGGGTTTTGTTTTTGTTTAACTGGTTGTTAAACATTAACCAGCATGCTACTGGTGACAAGTACCATTATTACTCCTTCTTTATGAATAAGGACACAGTCAGTGAGACATGAGAAAACTTCCCCCAAACCAGTAGTGTTGGAGCTTAAGCTCAATCTCAAGTTGATTTGGTTCCAAAGCCCATGCCTATAACCCGTATGTGCTCAGAAGATCCCTGGGCCAGTGCCAAGTCTGATGACCTGACATCTCCAAACGTCTTTGAACTCCAGCCTCCTGCTAAGTAAATTGGGTGTTTAAATGGAAAGATCAGTGGTTTTATCCAATTCCTCTAGCCTACTTGTGTGGTGATCACACACATGAATTCACAAGCCATCATTTAAAATCTTTCTAGAGGGAGACACTCAATGTTGTCGACAGCTAACAAAGACTACAATAGTTCTGAGTCATAAGCAAGAAGAAAATACAAACATAAGCATTTAGAGACACCATCAACCATATGCATTCATTCATATTTGTTAATGTTCACTCTCTCCTTAACACATTTGCATAAGACACAATCAAATGTCACCATTCCACACTTGGGAGCTCAATTCCATCCCTAAATAGATGAAAAGGGTCTTTAATTCTAGGAAGCTTCATATTTTACTGATTCTTTGTTCTCCCCCTTCTTCCTTCTTTTTCATGAATGTTCTACTTCCCCTGGTCTAATCTGATTTTCTTCTCTATTTCACCTTATTTGAACACTGTAAGTCCTTTTTTTCTCAGAATACATCTTCACTCATCAGAGAACTCACAAAATTAATTTGAGTATCTTTACTTTTAAGGCAACATGAACAGTCCTTATTTTATGGTTATACAAGCAATGCATGTTCTTCATGGAAATTTTCAAAACTATAGGGAAGCAAACCAAATAAAATTTAAAAGTTATCTGTATCCTCATTACTGCAAAGAGATTTTCACTGTTAATATTCTGCAATATTCTATATTGATTCTACTTTTTTTTCTAACTCAGCCTGTTTTCAGGTCGAAGATTTAGACCAGTGGTTCTCAATCAGGAATGACTTCACTTTACTGCCCCTCCCCTCCCACTGCAAGAGATATTTGACACTTTCTGGAAACATTTTTGGTTGCCACACTTGGAGAGAGGTGCTACGAACATCTAGTAGGTAGAGGCCAGGGATGCTTCTAAACATTTTACAGTGCACAGGACTGCCAGCCACAAGAAAGAGTTACCCAGCCCAAGATATCAATAGTGTTAAAACTGAGAACATTTGGTCTAGACAAAGCCTAATATAGTCTAGGGTTTCCCATACCTATTGTATTTCTGGTTTCTCTGATACTTTCAATTAATTTCCTGGTTCATCCCTTGTCTTCTTGTAGCCAATTTTCCACATGGAATTATCAAGCAATCAGTGAACACACTCTAGTGAATGAGGTACTTGCTTCTTTTTTTGTCTCTGCTATAGCCCTCCTCTCCAACTGTGCTTAGAAACTTTTTTTTTTTCATTTTCCCATCCTTAGTTAGTTCCCTCTCCCCCTCCCTCCCTCTCTCTCTTTTTCCCTTATACATACATACACACACATTTTTGTACTGAAATGCTTTGAATGGATATTTTCCATATTTTATTATGGACTTGGTTATCTATTCTTCAAATTCTTTGAAAGGTTTGGTCTTCAAAATGAATTAACAAAATGTGGTGGCATCCCTAAAGAGGGAGAGTTTCTCTGTGAAGACTAAAGGGATGGGAGATGCTCCAGAATTGATAGGGGTATGTGGTATTGAAACTGAGCAGGACCCTACAGGGCCTTCCCAAGGACAAACCCCCCATGCCCCTGCCTGTTGTTTGTAGAAAAGCTTTAGCATCCTTGGTCTTCTCTGAATTCCAAGGAGAAAATTTTATCAGAGAAACAAGAAAATGCAGAAACAAAGGAAAACAGTCAAGCAAGACAAAATAATAATACTTTAGCCATAAAACAAAGTCAAGGACCTTTAGTTCCTCCTCAAGGACTATAGATAACATCTTGAGCCTTATTCTTGAGTTGTTTTGCAGATACTAAAACCCCCTCCAGGTGGAAGAAGTTAACTTCATGTTGACTACCAAGATGTAGACCCCATACCTGTTGGAACCAGAGGTTGATGATTGAGATTCCCAAAACATCACCCAGTTACCTCACCATCAACCATTCAGAAGAACGCCCATGAGCTGATCACCCACCCTGCAACCCCTCCCTCACCTTGCCTTTAAAAATCCTTCCCTAAAAGCCATCAGACAGCTTGGGTCTGTTGAGCATGCACTGTCCATTTTCCTTGCCTGGCCCCACGTTGCAATAAACACTGTACTTTCCTTCACCACAACCCAATGTCAGTAGATTGACTTTACTGCATGAGGGCAAGTGGACCCAAGTTTGGTTCAGTAACAGAATAACAGAGAAGAAAGCACTGAGACTGTCTGCCAGGAAAGTCAAGGGAGGGTCCCCCAGCTTACATAGATCCAGACATGTAGCATGGATCAGAGGGCCATGACATAAATTGCAGGCATCTAGATGTCAGAAGGACTTCTTCCTCTTCTCAAGTGCCTAGAAGAGACAGAGTCAATAATACTCTGTGACCTCTAAGAGCCTGAGCCATTGTAGGACTTTCAGAGACATTATGCACATTGTAGAGTGTACCTTTTTATAGGCTGTTTCCTGTTAATGAAATACCCTTCTCCCATCCTGAATAAACAGTGCTTCTAAGGAATGCTGAATGTGGTATAGATCTCTGTGTTACACTGGGTAGATGTTCGAGTCAAGAAAAGTCCACGTATGTCCTGTTCCTCCACCCCTATTACAAACATCCTGGGTACCAAAGGGGTAACTTCACCAAGAATGAGCTCTCCCATAATAATTTGCTGAATAAATAGTTAAAACTTGATCATCATTATGACCAGTATTTCTAAGATTTTATAGACTGCAAAGCATTTTCACTTACTTATGTTGCTTGTTCCTCACAATCTTGTCAAGGGTATAGGGGCGCTTGATTTTACATTAGAATTGGCATTCCCTCTCTGCCACTTAGTATTTGGCTTTAGGCAAGCCACTTAACCTCTTTGTTTTTCATCTGTGAAACTAGGATAATTATGCCTTTTTCACCCAATTCTGATGAGACTTAAATAAGAAAATGTATTAAAAACTTTTTGTAAACAAAAAGCATGTTACAAATACAAGCAAATATTTTGCAGATGTAGAAACTGAAGCTTGAAAAGATTAGTGACATGCACAACACCAAGAGTGACTCCTAAGGTAAACTATGGATTTGGGGAGATAATGGTGTGTCAGTGAAGGTTCATCACCTGTAACACATGTACCACTCTGGTGGAGGATGTTTATAGTGAAAGAGGCTATACATGTATATGGGAAAATCTCTGTATCTGCCTCTTAATTTTTCTGTGAACTTAAAACTACTCTAGGGGATGGATAAATTGGGAGATTGGGATTGACATATACACACTACTATATATGAAATACATAAGTAATATGCACCTACTGTATAGCACAGGGAACTCTACTCAATACTCTGTAATGGCCTATATGGGAAAAGAATCTTTAAAAAGAGTGGATATATGTATATGTATAACTGATTCACTTTGTTGAACACCTAAAACTAACACAACATTGTAGATCAACTATATTCCAATACAAATTTTTTTTAAAAACTACTCTAAAAAATTAGGTCTAAAAAAAGCAATTCGTGACTTTTTGAACATTACACATCTAGTAAGTTCTAGACCCAGGTCTCTGATGGCATATTCTGATATTAGCATATTCTGATACCACATTCAGGACTCATTCTTCTCATTGCTCTAGGTGATCTCAAATCTTAGAAATTCCATAACTTATATTCTGCTTAGATTTTAACACAATACAATAGGTGTCTGATACAGTGGTGGTCACAAAATCTATAGGCACTAAATAACTATTCTGTCTGCTTGAGTGATTGCCTGAAACTTAATAATGGAATAGAACACATCTTTCTACCAACTTTACAAGTCACTCCATACTGAAAGGAAGTATTGTATAATGGATATGAAATAGAATTCTAAAATCAAACAATCCCAAATTTAAATACAGCCTCTGTCATCTACTACTTGTGTGACCTTGAATAAGTTACCTAATATCTATGAACCTATACAGTTCCTTATCTATAAAAGGTGGATAATAATATTTCATAAAATTTTTAAGACAACTGAAAATATATTGTAGAAAAAGAATTGAGTACCAGGCTTAGCTTATTTTATACACTCAATAAATATTCACTTTTCTATTATTTTATGCTAAATTTTGGTACCAATTTCTTCTTTTCTGTGTTATTGAGTTAATTTTATTAAGGCAGTTAAATACCAGTACAATTTGCTATTATGAAAGAAACATCTATTCCACATACTGAGAACAAAGGTTTGCTTAGAAGGCAAGAGAAGAAAAGGAAGAATGCGAAGAAATTTCCCCCTTGTCTGGTGGCTCCAAGAGATGTTTTGGTAGGTTTTTTTTGTTTTTTCGTTTTTTTGGGTAAGAAATAAAATTTTTTTTTAAATGTTAAAGCATGAAAAAGTCAAATTTCTCCTGCAAGATCCATAAGTGAATAAATGGAATTCCTTCTACCAGTCCTGTTCATAAACCTAGAGTACCAATTACAGCATGCCCTGATTAAAAACATATTAGCCTCTAAGACAGAAAAAACTTGACTTGTTCAAATGTCAAGAGACAAATGAAAGTACTTAACAGAGAAATAATTAATGGGGATCATTGAGTTGGCCAGAAGATTTTTAGAAGATTAGGACTCATTTTTAACTACTAAGGGTGAAAAAGAGAAACTAAAAAAATTGTACCCCTGACTGACCTTAAGGACCTTCTGCTTAATTCCTTTTTGTCACTCACTCCCAAGGGCCTCCACCTCCAACCTTTCAGGGCAAGGGCAATTTTCTGTTAGAATCCATCTAGAAAAAAAAAATGCTTTGTTGCTGGGTTGTGTCTTGCCTGTCACAGTGTGGGGGCTAGTTTTCATGCCAGGGGTCAGCAAACACCTGAAAAGACAAGTGTGTTTGGAAGAGTTAACATCCCATGTTATTAAGCTGGAAGTTCTTTCCTCTACTGAACTTTGCACATCATGAGAATAAAAGTCAGCCAATGACTCAAAATAAACTTTTGCAAACACTCTCTTTCTCCTTACTGTCCCTGCTGGGGAATTTTATTCATCCGCAACCTGACCTTCTTGTTCAAAGCTTCCAATCAATTCCTCAGCTAAGTGCTGTCTCTCTGGAATTGAGATCACGGTTGAATTTTCAAATATTGACATTTTTGAACACCTGGGTGAGAAGCTCCTGGTGAGATAAGAGAGAGAAATAATAGAGTAGGCTCATCAGTGTACTGCAAACCTTTGACATTCAGGAGATGGGTTCACAATGAATCAAAAGGATTAACAGCTTAATATTTTTGGCCAAGGTTCCTAGTGCCAACCCAAATATACTCCTCTCACTGTGACGTGTCCAGGTAGAGTGAAATTTTCTCAGTCTCCAAAGACTTTATATTCTTCTGCCTTCATAACCAGAGATAGGCAATCTTGAACTGTGGCTGAGATTTCTCCTTTTCAAGATAGAAAATCTTCAATGACAGATTAAATGTTTTTGGAGTTTCTCTAATGCTTGTGTCACAAAGTTCTGAAGGGACTGTGTCTACTCCAGGGAGAAAAAAATAGGGCAGGCCCCTAGAAATCCCAATGGCATGAGAATCAAAGGAGCCTCCTTGCAGAAACAGTGATGAGAAATTCAAGTCAGATAAACACAAGTGTCAGAGGCAATTCTCTCCTGGACACGTAGCACGTGGAGAACTTTATTTCAGAGAAAAGCAGAGCACGCTTCTACCAGACAGGATAAGAAACTGGGAAAACTGACCATGCAGCAAGAGCATTTCCTTCCTGAAGGGAAGAGCAGCACACTTACAAGTAACCAAGAGAGTAAGAAGGAAAAATCATGTAAGCAAAACTCAGCGAGCAAGATGGAACCCGAACAAAGAGAATGCAGTGAGGCCACATGCAGCTTTTGAGTCAGGAGCCATTCTCACCAGGTAAGATAAGCTCATTTAAGGTGAAACAAGGGAAGATATGGAAACAAGCTAAGTGTCCATCAGCAGATGAATGGATAAAGAAAATGTGTTTGTGTGTATACATACACACACACACACACACACACACACACACACATACACACACACACACATATACTGGATATATATATACTGGAAAAATAATAAAAATTTTAACAATAAAAACACTTTAAAAGATGGGACGAGGGAGCTCTGAGGCAGAATTCAGCCCCCAGAAAAGATGGGTAAACAGAAGAAGAGAAGGTCATGGCTGTTAGTCAACTCTCAGGGATTCAAAATGAGGTTGCATTTTCCAAAGGGAACCATTCAAGGCACCAGGTTGTCAAGAACTCTTCAAGAAAACTAGTCCAAAAAGAGTGGACATATGTATATTTATAACTGATTCACTTTGCTGTACACCTGAAACTAACACAACATTGTAAACCAACTATACTCCAATAAAAATTTTTTTAAAAGAAAAGAGAAGAAATCTAGTCCGGGGCTTCCCTGGTGACACAGTGGTTAAGAATCCGCCTGCCAATGCAGGGGACACAGGTTCGAGCCCTGGTCTGGGAATATCCCACATGCCACGGAGCAACTAAGCCCGTGTGCCACAACTACTGAGCCTGCGCTCTAGAGCCTGTGAGCCACAAATACTGAGCCCATGCACTGCAACTACTGAAGCCTGCATGCGTAGAGCCTGTGCTCCACAACAAGAGAAGCCACTGTAGTGAGAAGCCCTCGCACCGCAACAAAGAGAAACTAGAGAAAGCCTGCAAGCAGCAACAAAGACCCAACGCAGACAAAAATAAATAAAATAAATAAATTTAAAAAAATAAAAAAGAAAGAAACCTAGTCCATACATGTTCAAGGTAGATTAAATCAGTTTTCCTATGGACACCAAATTCCAAATTCATCATCAAGTCTATTACACTAGGAATGCTGGAAATTACTGCTGGAAGAATGAAGGAAACCGGACTAATTAGGCTACTCCTAAATAATATTTGCTGGAGAGTGGTTCATAATTGTACCACGAAGCTTGGTTCTCATGGAACCTGGTCCTGAATAGGCTGGAATTAGCAGTAGCAGAACGCCTTGCATCAACCCTTCTCTCTACCCTCCTCTTTCATCTGGAACCCAACACCACCATGTCAGGTGGTAGATTGCCTTTTGTCATTTTTCACAATTTAGCTGAAGATTTCCAGGTAAGATGACAACTAGACTATCATTTATAAAATGGAGATACACTACCTCTCAAAATTATTGCAAAGATTAAATGTGATAATTCATGCACAGTTTATAGCTATGGTGTCTAATAGTGTTAGGTACACATTATACAGTAGTTATAATCATCATCATCATCATAATTATTATGAAGCATAAGCATCTTTCTCCCTATTAGCTGATAAGTAAAATACTCAAAGGAATATAAAAATGTAGGGAATCCAACAGTGACAATGAAAAAAATAAACAAAAGTACAATCCAGTAGACAGATATTTCTGCTAGCTCTGTTGCAAACAGCTAACTCACAAAGTCCATTATCCAAAAATTGGTACAATGCCTCAGATGGTAAATAGAAAATATATTTGCAAACAGTCATGAATGCCTGCTTATCTAAAAGAAAAAAATCTAAGGTCAAATGAAAGCTATGAGAACAATGGGGAGCACTCCATTTAATACCACTTTCACCACTGCTTAACAACAACACACAAAAACGAATTTTCTGAGAGATCTAAGAAGTCAGAAGGTGGTGAGTCTTCTAATGCAGCAGCTCCCAGAAGGAGTCCATTCACAGCTGCACCATAGCCAGGAATTCTCCAGCCCAGCTGCATGGGTGGATCATTTAGGACCTTTAAGATAGACTGATGTCTGAGTGCCTTTGTCCCAGAGATTCTGATTTAATTGGTGCAAGCAAGCTTCAGAGCCATTGAACCTGAACCATGGACCAAGGTGAACTAAAACCTACGAGTAGAAGGTTGGCTGCTAACTCAAGAGCTTCATCATCATGAAAAAGAATCTCTGCAGTTCATGTATGATTCTGGCTCCCCCTCTCCCCTCCCTTGGACAGCAAGATCATTGACTCACTGAATGCAACCTTCTGAGGAACAGCATGTGAGGGGATTCCAAGAATGTGGCAAGGCATCAATCCAGCCACACGGCTGGTCAGGTATCAGGCTGTGGGAGAGCTTTTCTGAAAGACAAGTCAACAGAGCAAAGCCAGCAGAGCTCATGAAAAAAAACATGCATCAAAAATAGAGTGAAAGGGCTTCCCTGGTGGCGCAGTGGCTGAGAATCTGCCTGCCAATGCAGGGCACACGGGTTCGAGCCCTGGTCTGGGAAGATCCCACATGCCGCAGAGCAGCTGGGCCCGTGAGCCACGGCTACTGGGCCTGCGCGTCTGGAGCCTGTGCTCCACAACGGGAGAGGCCACAGTGGTGAGAGGCCCGCGCACCACGATGAAGAGTGGCCCCCGCTTGCCGCAACTGGACAAAGCCCTCGCACAGAAACGAAGACCCAGCACAGCCAAAAATAAATAAATAAATAAATAATTATTTAAAAAAAAAAATAGAGTGAAAGAAGACCTTCAAGAAGGCAGAGGAGTAAGACGTGGAGATCACGTTCCTCCCCACAAATACATCAGAAATACATCTACATGTGGAACAACTCCTACAGAACACCTACTGAACTCTGGCAGAAGACCTGAGACTTCCCAAAAGGCAAGAAACTCCCCACGTACCTGGGTAGGGCAAAAGAAAAAAAACCACAAAGACAAAAGAATAGGGACAGGACCTGCAATTCTGGGAGGGAGCTGTGAAGGAGGAAAAGTTTCCACACACTAGGAAGCCCCTTCCCTGGCAGAGACAGGGGGTGGCAGAGCTTTGGGACCACGAAGGAGAGCACAGCAACAGAAGTGCAGAGGGCAAAGCGGAGAGATTACCGCACAGAAGATCGGTGCCAACCAGCACTCACCAGCCTGAGAGGCTTGTCTGCTCACCAGCCAGAGCAGGCAGGGGCTGGGAGCTGAGGCTCAGGCTTCAGAGGTCAGATTCCAGGGAGAGAACTGGGGTTGGCTGCGTGAACACAGCCTGAAGGGGGCTAGTGTGCCACAGCTAGCCAAGAGGGAGTCTGGGAAAAAGTCTGGAACTGCCTAAGAGTCAAGAGACCATTGTTTCAGGGTGCATAGGAGAGGAGATTCAGAGCACTGCCTAAATGAGCTTCAGCAATCGGCACGAGCCATGGCTATCAGCGTGGACACAAGAGATGGGCATGAAACACTAACTCTGCTGCTTCAGCCACCAAGAATCCTGTGTGCAAGCACAGGTCACTATCCACACAGCCCCTCCTGGGAGCATGTGCAGCCCTCCACTGACAAGGTCCCATGATCTACAGACAGTTTCCCTGGGAGAACACACGGCGTGCCTCAGGCTGTTGCAAAATTACGCTGGCCTCTGCTGCCGCAGGCTCACCCTGCATTCCACACCCCTCCCCCCGGCCTGAGTGAGACGGAGACCCCTAATCAGCCATTACCTTAACCCCCTCTTGTCTGGGCAAAGAACAGACACCAGACGGTGACCTACATGCAGACATGGGGACAAATGTAAAGCTGAACCCCAGGAGCTGTGCAAACAAAGAAGAGAAAGGGAAATTTCTCCGTGTAGCCTCAGGAGCAGCGGACTAAATCCCCACAATCAACTTGATGTACCATGCACCTGTGGAATACCTAGATAGACAACGATTCATCCCAAAATTGAGGCGGTGAACTTTGGGAGCAACTGTAGACATGGGGTATGCTGTAAGGGACTGACTAGTTTCTGATTTTATGTTTATCTTAGTTTAGTTTTTAGTGCTTGTTATCATTGGTGGATTTGTTTATTGGTTTGGTTACTCTCTACATTTTCTTTTTTATTACTTTTTAATTTTTTTATTTTAATAATTTTTTAATATTTTATTTTAATAACTTTTTAATTTTTTTATTTTATTTAATTTCTTTAATCTTTTCTCCCTTTTCTTCTGAGCTGTGTGGCTGACAGTGTCTTGGTGCTCCGACTGGGTGTCAGGCCTGAGCCTCTGAGGTGAGAGAGCCGAGTTCAGAATATTGGACAACCAGAGAACTCCTGGCCTCATGTAATATCAATTGGCGAGACCTCTACCAGAGATCTCTGTCTCAACTCTAAGACCCAGCTCCACTCAACGACCAGCAAGCTCCAGTGCTGAACACCCCATGCCAAACAACTAGCAAGACAGGAACACAACCCCACTCGTTAGCAGAGAGGCTGCCTAAAATCATAATAAGGTCACAGGCTCGCCAAAACACATCACTGGATGTGGTCCTGCCCATCAGAAAGACAAGATCCAGCCTCATCCACCAGAACACAGGCACCAGTCCCCTCCACCAGGAAGCCTATACAACCCACTGAAACAACCTTACCCACTGGGGGCAGACACTAAAAACAATGGGAATTGCAAACCTGCAGCCTGGGAAAAGGAGACCCCAAACACAGTAAATTAAGCAAAATGAGAAGACAAAGAAATATGCAGCAGATAACGGAGCAGGGTAAAAACCCACCAGACCAAATAACTGAAGGGGAAATAGACAGTCTACCTGAAGAAGATTAGAATAGTGATAGTAAAGATGATCCAAAATCTTGGAAATAAAATGGAGAAAATACAAGAAACGTTTAAAAAGGACCTAGAAGAACTAAACAGCAAACAAACAATGATGAACAACACAATAAATGAAATTAAAAATTCTCTAGAAGGAATCAATAGCAGAATAACTGAGGCAGAAGAACGGAAAAGTGACCTGGAAGATAAAATAGTAGAAATAACTACCGCAGAGCAGAATAAAGAGAAAAGAATGAAAAGAACTGAGGACGCTATCAGAGACCTCTGGGACAACATTAAATGCATCAGCATTCGAATTATAGGGGGCCCAGAAGAAGAAGAGAAAAAGAAAGGGACTGAGAAAATATTTGAAAAGATTATAGTTGAAAACTTCCCTAATATTGAAAAGGAAGTAGTCAATCAAGTGCAGGAAGCACAAAGAATCCCATACAGGATAAATCAAAAGAAAAACATGACAAGACACATATTAATCAAACTATCAAAAATTAAATACAAAGAAAAAAATATTAAAAGTTGCAAGGGAGGCAGGCAATAGAGAAGGGGCGTCCGACGGCGACGGAGGACGTGATCTTTGCAGATTATCTTCTGGGGAAAAAATGCCTAAAGTCAAAAGAAGCCGGAAAGCTCCCCCAGATGGCTGGGAGTTGATCGAGCCAACATTGGATGAATTAGATCAAAAGATGAGAGAAGCTGAAACAGAACCTCACGAGGGAAAGAGGAAAGTGGAATCTCTGTGGCCCATCTTTAGGATCCATCACCAGAAAACCCGCTATATTTTTGACCTCTTCTACAAGCGGAAAGCCATAAGCAGAGAACTGTATGAATACTGTATTAAAGAAGGCTATGCAGATAAAAACCTGATCGCAAAATGGAAAAAGCAGGGATATGAGAACCTATGCTGCCTGCGGTGCATTCAGACACGGGACACCAATTTTGGGACAAACTGCATTTGCCGGGTCCCCAAAAGCAAGCTGGAAGTGGGTCGGATCATCAAGTGCACGCACTGCGGCTGCCGGGGCTGCTCTGGCTGAGGCCATCGGGCCCGACCCCTCTCCGCCCTGGACTCTGGACTGCGCAGGTTTCTGCCAGTCACGCCACCCTTTCCTGGGAGCAGCTCAGAGCAGTTCCCCAGGCCCGAGTAGGAGC
Organism: Balaenoptera musculus; assembly: GCF_009873245.2. Taxonomy (NCBI): domain Eukaryota; kingdom Metazoa; phylum Chordata; class Mammalia; order Artiodactyla; family Balaenopteridae; genus Balaenoptera; species Balaenoptera musculus. Next base: position 13,704,830 of record NC_045790.1, on the reverse strand, counting down.
ATGGTCTCTACGTGTGAAGGCTTTGGTGTTCATCAGCTGTGATTTGTAGAAATAAAACTCTTAAACCTTAAAAAAAAAAAAAAAAAAAAAAAGATGCAAGGGAAAAGAAACAAAGAACACATAAGGGAATCCCCATAAACTTAACAGGTGATCTTTCAGCAGAAACTCTGTAAGCCAGAAGGGTGTGGCAGGACATATTTAAAGTGATGAAAGGGAAAAAACTACAACAAAGATTATTCTACCCAGCAAGGATCTCATTCAGATATGACAGAGAAATTAACACCTTTACAGGCAAGCAAAATCTAAGAGAATTCAGCACCACACAACCAGCTTTACAACAAATGCTAAAGGAACCTCTCTAGTCAGGAAACACAAGAGAAGGAAAAGACCTACAAAAACAAAGCCAAAACAGCTAAGAAAATGGTAATAGGAACATACATATTGATAACTACCTTAAATGTAAATGGATTAAATGCTCCAACCAAAAGACACAGTCTGGCTGAATGGATACAAAAACAAGACCCGTATATACGCTGTCTACAAGAGCCCACTTCACACCTAGGGACACATACAGACTGAAAGTGAGGGGATGGAAAAAGATATTCCATGCAAATGGAAATCAAAAGAAAGCTGGAGTAGCAATTCTCATATCAGACAATATAGACTTTAAAATAAAGACTATTACAAGAAACAAAGAAGGGCACTACATAATGATCAAGGGATCAACCCAAGAAGAAGATATAAAAATTGTAAATATTTATTCACCCAACATAGGAGCACCTCAATACACAAGGCAAATGCTAACAGCCATAAAAGGGGAAATCGACAGTAACACAATCATAGCAGGAGACTTTAACACCCCACTTTCACCATGGACAGATCATCCAAAATGAAAATAAAGAACGGAACAAAAGCTTTAAATGGCACATTAAACAAGATGGACTTAATTGATATTTATAGGACATTCCATCCAAAACAACAGAATACACTTTCTCCTCAAGTGCTCATGGAATATCCTCCAGGATAGATCATATCTTGGGTCACAAATTAAGCCTTGGTAAATTTAAGAAAATTGAAATCGTATCAAGTATCTTTTCCGACCACAATGCTATGAGACTAGATATCAATTGCATGAAAAAAATGTAAAAAATGCACACATGGAAGCTAAACCATATGCTACTAAAAAACCAAGAAATCACTAAGGAAGTCAAGAAATATCTATAAACAAATGACAATGGAAAGACGACGACCCAAAATCTATGGGATGCAGCAGAAGCAGTTCTAAGGGGGAAGTTTATAGCAATACAATCCTACCTCAAGAAACAAGAAACATCTCAAGTAAACAACCTAACCTTACACCTAAAGCAATTAGAGAAAGAAGAAAAAGAGACCCAAAAACCCAAAGTTAGCAGAAGGAAAGAAATCATAAAGATCAGATCAGAAATAAATGAAAAAGAAGTGAAGGAAACAATCGCAAAAATCAATAAAATGAATATCTGGTTCTTTGAGAAGATAAACAAATTGATAAACCATTAACCAGAATCAACAAGAAAAAGAGGGAGAAGACTCAAATCAACAGAATTAGAAATGAAACAGGAGAATTAACAACTGACAATGCAGAAATACAAAGGATCATGGGAGATTACTACAAGCAACCATATGCCAATAAAATCGACAACCTGGAATAAATGGACAAATTCTTTAAAAAGCACAACCTTCCAAGACTGAACCAGGAAGAAATAGAAAATATGAACAGACAGATCACAAGCACTTAAATTGAAACTGTGATTAAAAATCTTCCAACAAACAAAAGCCCAGGACCAGATGGCTTCACAGGCGAATTCTAGCCAACATTTAGAGAAGAGCAAACACCTATCTTTCTCAAACTCTTCCAAAATATAGCAGAGGGAGGAATACCCTGAAACTCATTCTATGAGGCCATCATCACCCTGATGCCAAAACCAGACAAAGATGTCACAAAAAAAGAAAACTACAGGGCAATATCACTGATGAACATAGATACAAAATTCCTCAACAAAATACTAGCAAACAGAATTCAACAGCACATTAATAAAGGATCATACACCATGATCAAGTGTGGTTTATCCCAGGAATGCAAGGATTGTTCAATATACGCAAATCAATCAATGTGATAAACGATATTAAAAAATTGAAGGAGAAAAACCTTATGATCATCTCCATAGATGCAGAAAAAGCTTTTGACAAAATTCAACACCCATTTATGATAAAAACCCTCCAGAAAGTAGGCATAGAGGGAACTTACCTCAACATAATAAAGGCTATATATGGCAAACCCACAGCCAACATCATTCTGAATGGTGAAAAACTGAAAGCATTTCCTCTAAGATCAGAAACAAGACAAGGTTGTCCACTGTCACCACTATTATTCAACATAGTTTTGGAAGTTTTAGCCACAGCAATCAAAGAAATAGAAATAAAAGGAATCCAAATCAGAAAAAAATAAGTACTTTCACTGTTTGCAGATGACATGATATTATGCACAGAGAATCCTAAAGATGTTACCAGAAAACTACTAGAGCTAATCAATGAATTTGGTAAAGTAGCAGGATACAAAATTAGTGCACAGAAATCCCTTGCATTCCTATACACTAATAATGAAAAATCTGAAAGAGAAACTAAGGAAACACTCCCATTTAACACTGCAACAAAAAGAATAAAATACCTAGGAATAAACCTACCTAAGGAGACAAAAGACCTGTACGCAGAAAACTATAAGACACTGATGAAAGAAATTAAATATGATACAAACAGATGGAGAGATATACCATGTTCTTTGACTGGAAGAATCAACATTGTGAAAATGACGATACTACCCAAAGCTATCTACAGATTCAGTGCAATCCCTATCAAACTACCACTGGCATTTTTCACAGAACTAGAACAAAAAATTTCACAATTTGTATGGAAACACAAAAGACCCCGAATAGCCACAGCAATCTTGAGATAGAGAAACGGAGCTGGAGGAATCAGGCTCCCTGACTTCAGATTATAGTACAATGCTACAGTAATCAAGACAGTACGGTACTGGCATAAAAACAGAAATATAGATCAATGGAACAGGATAGAAAGCCCAGAGATAAACCCACACACATATGGTCACCTTATCTTTGATAAAGGAGGCAAGAAAATACAGTGGAGAAAAGACAGCCTCTGCAATAAGTGGTGCTGGGGAAAATGGACTGCCACATGTAAAAGAATGAAATTAGAACACTCCCTAACACCATACACAAAAATAAACTCAAAATGGATTAAACACCTAAATGTAAGACCAGACACTGTAAAACTCTTAGAGGGAAACATAGGCAGAACACTCTATGACATAAATCACCACAAGATGCTCTTTGACCCACCTCCTAGAGATATGGAAATAAAAACAAAAATAAACAAATGGGACCTAATGAAACTTAAAACCTTTTGCACAGCCAAGGAAACCATAAACAAGACTAAAAGACAACCCTCAGAGTGGGAGAAAATATTCGAAAACAAAGCAACTGACAAAGGATTAATCTCAAAAATATACAAGCAGCTCACGCAACTCAATATCATAAAAACAAAAAACCCAATCCAAAAAATAGGCAGAAGACCTAAATAGACATTTCTCCAAAGAAGATATACAGGTTGCCAACAAACACATGAAAGGATGCTCAACCTCATTAGTCATTAGAGAAGCAAATCAAAACTACAATGAGGTTTCATCTCACACCAGTCAGAACGGCCATCATCAAAAAATCTACAAACAATAAATGCTGGAGAGGGTGTAGAGAAAAGGGAACCCTCTTGCACTGTTAGTTGGAATGTAAATTGATACTGCCACTATGGAAAACAGTATGGAAGTTCCTTAAAAAACTAAAAATAGTACTACCATATGACCCAGCAATCCCACTACTGGGCATATATCTTGAGAAAACTGTAATTCAAAATGAGTCATGTACCACAATGTTCATTGCAGCACTATTTACAATAGCCAGGACATGGAAGCAACCTAAGTGACCATCGACAGATGAATGGATAAAGAAGATGTGGCAAAAATATACAATGGAATATTACTCAGCCATCAGAAGAAATGAAATTGAGTTATTTGTAGTGAGGTGGATGGACCTAGAGTCAGTCATAAAGAGTGAAGTAAGTCAAAAAGAGAAAAACAAATACTGTATGCTAATACATATGTATGGAATCTAAAAAAATGGTTCTGAAGAACCTAGGGGCAGGACAGGAATAAAAACGCAGATGTAGAGAATGGACTTGAGGATACGGGGAGAGGGAAGTGTAAGCTGGGACGAAGTGAGAGAGTAGCATTCACATATGTACACTACCAAATATAAAATAGATAGCTAGTAGGAAGCAGCTGCGTAGCACAGGGAGATCAGCTCGGTGCTTTGTGACCACCTAGAGGGGTGGGATAGGGAGTGTGTGAGGGAGGCACAATAGGGAGGGGATGTGGGGATGTATGTATATGTATAGCTGATTCACTTTGTTATACAGCAGAAACTAACAGAATATTATAAAGCAATTATACTCCAATAAAGATGTTAAAAAAAATACCTAGGAAGTAATAAAAAGACAATCTCAAGGGCAGTGGCAAGCTCTCCATCACCCCACGTGCATTTTTTTAATTAAACTTTTAAATTTGTTGGTTGGGTGGGGGTTGGACCACAGCATCTTCTGTGGTGTTTGTCTGGAGTAGAATAATTATTATTGAAAAAAAATTTTGTATTGGTAAGCTGCCTCTCTTCTGGTCCTTTGGATGGAGAGCAGGCTTTGGTTGGGAATTTTTTTTTTTGGCACCTGTTGACATTTCTGGGTTGCCAGTTTTTTCAACTCCAAGTTTGGGATATATCAGACAGAAAGGGAACCCATGCAATTAACCATCACATTATTCCTTGGGTTGTGTGATCCACCACCTATCTGCCTTCATCTCTACACCTTTCCAAGTCTTCTTATGTTAGTTTTCTATTTAGTGTTCAGAATTCTTAGTTGAACTTAGCAAGGGAAGTAGGGATAAGTACTACTTCATCTTCCCAAAGCAAAAGTCTCCCCTGTGTGCACTTTCTCATACCCTTTATCACTTTATCACTCTAAATTGTGATTATTTACTTTTGTATATTTCCCATATTAGATACTTATTACCATAATAATCATTGTGAGACAAACCAGCTCAAAATTCAGTGATCAAAAACTACATACCTTTATTTGCTCATGAGTCTATGAATTGGTGATTTAGAGTGGACAGTTCTTCTGTGCTCAGGTGGGCTCTTCACATGGCTGATAGTTGACAAGTTGTCAACTAGGATCATTTGGCTCTGTTCCATGTGTTTTTCATATCCCTCTCAGAGGCTTACCCTGATATATTCTCACAGTTCAAGTGGAAGCAAAAGGGTGTAAATCCTTTTTCAAGCCTCAATTATCTCACCTCTGCTAAAATGCCATTGGCCAAAGCAAGTCACATGGCCAAACTCAGAATCAAGATGCACAGAAATAAGCTATCTTTTCAGTCAGAAAAACTCAAAAATTTCAAGGCAAAGGATACCTATACAGATATCATGAAGAATTGGGGCAATTTATACAATCAGTCTACCACTCTCCCACCAAAGGGTAAGCTCCTTAAGAGCAAAGAGATATTCCTTATATCTCCAGCACCTAAGGTGTTAAAAGACTCAGAACAAGTGCTCAATAAATGTTAGGGTGAATAAATGAATAACTAACTAATAAATGACCATCGGCATTTAAATTTACTTGCCATCCAGTTGAAGATGGGAAGGCAAACTTTCCAAGTCTCTAGAGTTTATCTGTAAGTTTGGGTTGTTGGTATCTAGAGGGATACTAGTAATGTACCCTCCATCAGGGCATTTTCCAATTAGGGGATCCTGGCAACTTTTTTTTCAGGAATCTTAACTATTCACTGTAACCTACCTTGCATCCAATTCACTAGCTGAAAGATCTTATTGTACCAACAGTGAGCATTGGGTCTGTCCAGAAATTTCAAAGCAGGCACTATTCCTCTCAAACTAACAAGACCTACCTCATTTTATATCAATCTGTTTGCTTACTGGGGAATGGAATGAAATCTTGCTGCATTCACTAAGACTTGTCTATTTTGGATTACAGATGGCCCTTAGCTCCTGACCCAGCTGTTTCTCCAAGTATCCAGCACTTTCTTCTCCCAATCTGGTCTCTTCCACATTGCTCACAGCATGAAGAGCATTACTATCTTATGACTCTCACACTTCTGGTAGAATCCGCTTTTCAAAGTTCAGCATAAGTACCTATACTTAGGCAATCCCTAGAGATGTCCTTGAATCTTTAACTGGAATGATGCAATCTGCATAAATCAGCTTTCATCAAATAGACTTATACAGTGAATCCTAAAATTACAACACACATTTCTTCTAAGATTGTGGCAACTGAAAATACAATTTAGAGATGATTGTAGACATTCATTTCCAATGACTGATATATTAATACCTTTATAAAGGAAACTATGGCATTTCATGATGCTGCTCTACACTTTTGAAGTCAATGCCACCTTGCTGTCCTACAAAATATCTCTCAAAGTCTATGAAAAAATAATTTACAATCACTTTGAAACCTCTAATTTCCTTTCCAAATATAATGGTATGTGGTGAAAGATACATAACAGATTGTGTCAGAGGAAATTTGAAAAATTTACATTTGGTTAAAAAAAACTCAACTGCCACAAAAAGTATTCAAGAAATACCTAGGGAAAAAAGAAACCCTCCGCATTGGAGAGATTATGTGATGGGTTTCACAATGCACAAGAAAAATGAAGTTTTCTGCCTTTACTCCTGTAAACGGGAAAAAATAAACATTAGATAATGGAGAGAATGAAGAAAGATGTTTCCTTGTTTTCTCTTTCCATTTTATGTCCTTAGTCTTAACTATTTCTAGTCCACTACCCACCTGCTTTATATAATGAGAGTGACTGAAGAAAAACAAAGAACAGAACCAATAGGTTACAAGGATCCAGTTAGGGAATTTGTAATTATCACAATTTTTTAAAAACATACATTTATTATGCAGCAACAACCTGCAAGGACTTTCATTCATTTTTTATCAAAAAATATTTAATGAGTAGTTATTATAAGATTGTAAGTAAGGCATGCTGGATATAGTGAGAGAATACAAGGATAAATCAGTGTACAGAACTACAAGAGAAGATAAAACAATGAAACCAGATAGAAAATGGAGGATGGATGGATGGACGGATGGAGAGATGATAGATAGGTAGATAGATAGAGAGAGAGATAAAGAGAGAAGGTATAATATAAAAGGAAAGAGAAGAAAATTGAAATGATGGAAAGTAAGTGCTATAGGAGGTCAAGGAAGAAATTTCCTATGGCCACCAGAAAGAAGTTGTGGTTTAGGATCCAGAAGAGGTAAGGAGAAAGAGTTTAGGCTTGAGGTGATGAGAAGTGCTCTTTTAGAAGAGTTAGATGGAGCTAGAAGGAGCAGAAAAAAACAGGAACGGTTGCAAAACAGGAACATGTGCAAATATCTAGGGAAAAAAGAAGTGGTTCAGTTTGATAGGAGCACAGAGAATATGCGGGAAACGCAAGAAACAAGATTAGCAATGTAATTCAACAAAATTTGCATCCCAGAGGGGAACGTTACATATCTAACCAGCATCAGAAACAAATCTTAAATTAAACAGATGTTTTATTTCTCCTGCCTACTACATTTTAGTGTAACTAATTCTAAACTCTTTACATAAACTAACTAGGATTATAAAAACAATCACTAAATAAACCCCAGGACATTTTTGAAAATAAGAATATATTCTGCTATATCCCTAATACTTTCTTGTGTATAATTCTAAAAAGCAGCACCAGGTTTTCCTCTGCATAGTTAGATGATAAGCTGAAATAATTTTATCCTTCCAATAAATACATAACCCAAGCCAAAGCAAACAGCAAAGGTTAAAAAGAAAAATAAGCACGTATGTAGAGAAAAGAGAGAAATCAATATTTATCTAGAAGTCCAAGAAGCTATCTGAAGATTTATGCCATATTTCACTGTTTTGAAATGGAAGGAAATAATACTGTAACATCCCAAGCTGTACAGATATTTATTTTATTGCAGCTTCATTGTTTTAACACCAAAGCCAGAACAAGAGACCATAAGCTTTTCCATACACTCTGATCTCTGGGAGGGTGTGTAAATGGAATTATAAAAAATGCACTGAAAGCTGATACTTGGCAGCCAATCAAGACTTCCCCATTTCTGAAATTAAATGAAATGGCCTCTCCAAGAATGGGAGATGAGGGGACGATTGAAAGGCTGCTGCATTATTCCTGAAACTATAAGCCAGATGGTTTCAAAAGTCAAATGCTTCACACATAAGTCACTGCTCTAAATGAATTACTTTGGGATCTGTAAAATGGAACCTGAGCTGTCCATACTACTGGGACATATTCCACTGCACCATCAATCTGAGAGTAAAATACTTACAAGCTCATTCAAAATTTTACCTAAGAAAAATCATGGTGGCAAAGGACTTAAATAGCATGTTTAGAAAAAAGCATCATGTAATCTTTAGCATGCACAGAAAATACAAAATCCCAAATCATGTGTGAAAAAAATCTTCCCATTCAGGCAGGTGGGGACCCATAGACAAATAATAGGTGTATAGAAAATTAATTGCTCCTAATAAAGTGAAAACTATGGAAGCAACAGAGGTTTAATGAAGCACAGATTCTAGAACTAAAGTAGATTTAGTGAAGATGCAGTGCCTATGAAACCCAAGCAGTCCTGAACATTGATAAAAAGATTCATTTTTTTCTTTTTGGAGGACCAAGAAGGATTAGACAATAGGAGGAGGTGTACGAGGGATGCACTGAAAAAGTTCCATAAAAATGCTTTGGACAGCTCTCTGTGAACTAGTTTGATGCCTCTTCTTTAACAAATTTGACTTTAATATGCAGAGTGAATGCAGGTTATTTACACAGTAGAATGTATGGAAATGTCAGAGTGAAGGTTTATCCTTTGATTTTCATCTGATCATTATTGAGGCAAACAGAGAATTCATTAGGATTTTAAAAGGTCTTTCTTCCTTCCTCCATTCTCGGTCTCCCTTCCTCCTGTTCCTTCTCCTCTATTCTTTAAATTAATACTAAAAAACATACTCTGGAAGTCAGAGAAGACTTTACAAGATCATTCCACTTCAAATATTTGAACGTAATAGAAATCTTTAGTTTTCCATTCACTTGACTTGATTGACCTTAATATATCAAAATATAGGATAAATATAAGAACTGGAAGCTCCATAATTATAAGGATGAATTTTCCTATCTCCTCCAATGAGCTGTCATGGTAAAAGTGGTCCTTATTGATTTGATCTTTCCATGTATGAAACACTAATAGTGCTTGAGATTGTTTTGCACAATGGAGCCCTGGACTTCAGCTACTCCCTGTGTTTTGCTTTAATTGTTGCTTATACAATATCATGCCTCTTCAACTAGAATGGAAGCTTCTCAAGGCTCAATAACTTACATTTTTCCGTGTTCTTCTCAATATATGGAACAGCACTGAGCAAAATTATGGTACACATTTACTAAGCATATTTAATTGATTTATTGGTTGATGAAATGTGTACTGAAAAGTTGTGTTGATTTTATCCAAAATAACATTTGGGAAGGAAGTTTACTCGTATTACCCTTTCAAAGGAATTTATCTTAAAAAGGCCATGATTTTTCTTGTGCCACCACATCATTTGCCTTTATTTTTTAGCCACATTACCATTCTTCATCATCAGCTTACCCTTTCTTCCCAATATTTAATGATTTATGAACTAACACAATTTCATTTTGAAAAAATTATTCAAAGTCTTTCTGTTTTTTTCCCAAATCTTAGTCTTAAAGAATGTAATCTTATAAAAATAATGGCTTAGTCCATCAGGTTACTATTTTAAAATACCATAGACTGTGAGCTTATAAACAACAGAAATTTATTTCCACAGTCTGGAGGCTAGGAAGTCCAAGATGAAGACACTTCAGATTCTGTTGTCTGGTGAGGACCTGATTTCGGGTTCATAGGACAGTGCCTTTCACTAGCTGTGTTCTCATGTGAAGAAGGAGTGAGGGAACTCTCTGGGCCCTCTTTCATAAGTTTACTAATCTCATTATAAGGGCTCTGCCCTCATAACATATTCACCTCCAAGGACTGCCCCCCCCCCACCTCCTATATCATCACCTGAGAGATAGAATTTGAACATATGAATTTGGTGGGGAAACAGACATTCAGTCCATAGCAAATGAATAATCACTACCACTCCTAATTTATTCATTAGCCTCTAATATAATATTTTCTTAAAGAGTGCAAACTATAAGCCAACTAATCAATTCTACAAAGGTGAGAAAATTAATATAGAGTGAGCATCACTTATAATCTGTGAGCTTTGGGGTCTCACTTGAATTCTCTTTGTTATCAAAACATCCTTCTTTCTTTCAAACTTCCTAGCAGTGTAAAGAATAAAGGGAAATAATATACCAAAAACCAGAAGCTTCAAAAACTTAACATTTTCAAACTAATATCTCAAGATTTCTATTAGTACCCATAGTGTTCCAACCAGAGAACAGAAGGACAGCCAACTTAGTGATAGAAATATCAGGAATAGAAGAAGTTTTAGTTTAAACCAGCTGACCAGAGTTCCATGGAAACAGAAAAGTTGTCAAAGCAAAAGCAAGACTATCATTTTTCCTACCTGGAAACTGACCAGACAGAAATGCATGTTATACTGGAGTAACTTGGAAAATGAAAGGTTGATGAAGATGTGGAGACGCTATTAGGAAATGAATAAAGTTCATAAGAATCCCCTAGGTAAACTTCTACTCTTGTTGAAAGCTTCAAGAGTAGGCTGAGCATGGGGCATATGCACCGAAGATTACTCAGATCCACCTGGCTCCTCATTGACTATCTTCCAAAGAACACTGGTGCACTGACCTTAGATATTTAATTTTCTATTGCTATGACAGCTAAATGACCTTGTCTAGTTTAGAAAATACAAAGAAATAGTCATCCCAGGTAACCATGTATAAGCCAGAATTTTGGAGATTTGGATCTTCTACATGACCCTAATTCTGACAATTAGTGAGATGTTGAGTTCAGTTTGCCCATCCCAAAACTGAGGAACATATTGATGCTCTCACCTCCTTGCATATGAAGACTCATTAGACCAGACAGTCGATGCACTTTGTAAAAATAGTGCCCTATGTAAAATGAAGAAAAATGAAGCCTTATGTAAAAATAGTCTTGAATACTCAGCAGAACATCTCTGCTTAGGTCTCTGTTACCAAATTCTAAAGATTCCAGGCCCTATAAACTGATACATTAAAAGGAATATGCTCCCCAAAAGACCATTCAGGGTAAAGTTATTTCTATTCATCTCCATTACTTGAGAACAATCTGCCAACACAAATTAACTGCCCAAGAAAACTTACAAAAAATCTTTGTTCCCAAAGCTATAATATCTTAATTTTATCTTGGCTTCCACTTGCCAAAGCCATAAATCACAGAATATCTCCATCAAAGCTAGTGCCAATTACAAATATCTCCTCTGGCTGTCATCTGAGTGAAGACTTCTATTCAGGCTTCAATCAACTGTGTGGAAAGAGTAGACTATTTTATGATAGCCTAGGCAATAAAAAGTCAAAAGAGAAATCATTTCTAAAGTCCCTGAGTTGACAGCTTTGATCCTAGCTCTGTTTTCATTTGGAAAGGTAAGTATCCCTGCTCCTACAATGGCAGAACCATCAGCACTAACAAACTTGGGAGCAATTAATCTGCTGATGAAGTCAGCACGAGCTAATATGAAGGCTCAAGGCTGACACTTACAACCTGGGTTCAAGTTGAGTTTTTTCATCAAGACGGAGTTAGAATTTGAGCTTGTCACTTCATGTCTTAGGTAGATGATCCCAGGAATGTTTCCTTGAACATGGCCTTGAGATATCATAAAAAACATACAAGAACATAAAAAGAAGAAAAACTGAAGCTTAAATTAGTTGAAGGAAGGAAATAAAGATTAGAGCAGAAATAAAATAAAGACTAAAAGACAATTTAAAAAATCAATGAAACTAAGAGCTGGTTCTTTGAAAAGATAAACAAAATTGACAAAACTTTAGCTAGACTTGCCAAGAAAGAAAGATGGGAGACTCAAATAAATAAAATCAAAAATGAAAGAAGAGATGTTATAACTGGTACCACAGAAACACAAAAGATCATAAGAGATTACTACAATTATATGCAAAGAAATTGGAAAACCTATTAGAAAGGAATAAATTCCTAGAAACATACAACTTACTAAGACTGAATCAGGATGAAATAGAAAATCTGAACAGATCAATTACTAGCAAGGAGTTTGAATCAATAATCAAAAACTTTCCAGCAAACAAAAGTTCAGGACCAGATGACTTTACTGGTGAATTATACCAAACTTTCAAAGAAGAATTAATACCAATCCTTCTCAAAAATTTTTTAAACAGAAGGAGAGGAACTCTTCCAAACACATTTTATGAGGTCAGCATTACCCTGATGCCAAAACCAGACAAGGATGCCACAGAAAAAGAGAAAATTACAGGTCAATATCCCTGATGAACATAGATGTAAAACCAATCCTCAACAAAGTAATAGCAAACCAAATTCAACAACACATTAAAAGAATTTTACACCATGATCAAATGGGATTTATTCCAGGGATGCAAGGATGGTTCAACATCACAGTCAATTTGATACACAGCATTAAGAAAATGAAGGATAAAAATCATATAATCATCTCAAAAGATGCGAAAAACAGCATTTGAAAAAAGTCAACATCAATTTATGATAAAAACTCTCAATAAAATGGTTATAGAGGAAAACATACTTCAACATAAGAAAGGCCCATATTACAAGCCCAAAGCTAACATCATACTCAACAGTGAAAATTGAGTGATTTTTCCTCTAAGATCAAGAACAAGACAGGATGTCCATTCTCAGTTTTTATTTAACATAGTATTGGGAGTCCTAGCCAGAGGAACTCAGGCAAGAAAAAGAAATAAAAATGCATTCCAAATTGGAAAAGAAAGAAGTAAAACTGTCACTATTTCCAGCTGACTTGATATTATATATGTGTAAAACTCTAAACACTCCGTTTAAAAAAAAACTGTTAGAGCTAATAAATGAATTAAGTAAAGTTGCAGGATACAAAATCAATACACAAAATCCTGTTGATTTTACATACACTAATAATGAATTATCAGAAAGAGAAATTAAGAAAACTATCTCATTTAAATTGCATCAAAAAGAAAAAAATACCTAGGAATGAATTTAAGGAGGTGAAGACCTGTATATTGAAAACTGTAAGACATTAATGAAAGAAACTGAAGAAGACACAAATAAATGGAAAGATATTCTATGTTCATGGATTGGGAAAATTAATATTGTTAAATGCCCATACTACCCAAAGCAATCTACAGATTGAATGAAATCCCTATCAAAATTCCAATGGCATTTTTCATAGAGTTAGAACAAACAATCCTAAAATTTGTATGAAACTACAAAAGACACCAAACATCCAAAGCAATCTTGAGAAAGAAGAACAAAGTTGGAGACATCATGGTCCCTGATTTCAAATTATATTACAAAGCCATTGTAATTAAAACAATATGGTATTGGCATAAAAAGACACATAGATCAATAAAACAGAATAGAGAGTCCAGAAATAAACCCACACATATATGGCCAATTAATTAATTTATGACCAAAGAGCCAAGAATATACAATAGGGAAGGGACAGTCTCTTCAAAAATGGTGCTGGGAAAACTGGACAGCCACATGCAAAGAATGAAACTGAACTACTATCTTATACAGACACAGAAACTTAACACCAAATGGATTAAGGACCTAAAGATAAGACCTGAAATCATAAAATTCCTAGAAGAATACACAGGCAAGAAGTTCCTTGACATAGGTCTTGATGATGATTTTTAAAACTCTGACACCAAGAGCAAAAGCAACAAAAATAAACAAGTGGGACTACATCAAACTAAAAAGCTTCTGCACAAAACAGGAAATCATCAACAAAATGAAAAGGCAACCTACCAAACAGAGAATATATTTGCAAATTGTATATCTGATAAAGGGCTAAAACTGAAAACATATAAAACTCATAAAACTCAATAACAAAAAAGCATTTAAAAATAGGCCAAAAATCTGATTAAACATTTTTCTAAAGAAGACATACAGATGACAAACAGGTATATGAAAAGATGCTCTACATCATAATCATCAGGAAAGTGTAAATCAAATCTGCAATGAGGTTTTACCTCACACCTGTTAGAATGGCTATTATTAAAAAGACTAGAACTAACAAGTGTTGGCAAAGATGTGGAAAAGGGAACTCTTGTGCTCTGTTGGTGGAAATGTAAATTGGTGCAACCTTGTGGACAATGGTATGGAGTTCCTGAAAAACAATAGAACTACCATATGATTTAGCAATTCCACCTCAGGGTATCTACCTGAAGAAAACAAAAATATTAATTCAAAAAGATTATGCACTCCTATTTTTACTGCAGCATTCTTTACAATATGGTTCTGGCATAAAAAGACACATAGATCAATAAAACAGAATAGAGTGTCCAGAAATAAACCCACACATATATGACCAATTAATTAATTTATAACCAAAGAGCCAAGAATATACAATAGGGAAGGGACAGTCCCTTTACAATAGCCAAGAGTTGGAAGCAGTCTAAGTATCCATTGACGGATGAGTGGACAAAGAAATTGTGATACATATATATAGAATATTATTCAGCCTTAGAAAGAATGAAATCTTGCCATCTAAAACAAATGAATGGACGATGGTATTATGTTTAGTAAAAAGTGTCAGACAGGGAACAACAAATACTGTATGATCTCTCTTACATATGGAATCTCAAAAAAAATAAATAAATAACATCAACAACAAAAACCAAGCTCATGGGTACAGAGAACAGATTGGGTTGCAAGAAGCAGGGAATGGTGCAGTGGGAGAAATGGTGAACTTTTTTTTAAGTTTAAAGAAATTGAATTTTAAAAGTTTTTTTAAGAGTTAAGAAACAAAATCTACATTACCACCAGAAAAAAAATGAAACAAAGACAGAAAGAAAGGGAAAAAAGAAAAATAGTAGTCTGGTGAGACATGGTGAAAGAACCTGGAAAACTGATAGTTTGATAGAATTCGGTGGTCATTTTTCCTAAAATGAAATAAAGAATTTAAGGATATGTGATGTAACACTTTGACCATCACCACCCCTAGAGTTCCAGTACACTGAAAAATCTGTACTCCTAATTATGAGATTGCAATAGCCTCCCAAGGCTTTATTTTATACCTAAACTTATTACCTTCTTTTATATCAGGTTTGTTGTAAATGTTCATTATTATCAGTGTTGCTTAATTTAGCAGATGGTTGGAACTGAACAATTCTTCTCAGAGGAATTAAATATGGTTATGTAATTTCCCAAGTTGATTTAAAAAAGTAATTTGAGTACAAGTAATATCTAAATTTCAGTATTAGTTCAGAATCATAGATGTTGTCATTTATCCATGTCTATATTTTGAATATCTGTGATGAACTGGATTGGTCTTCCATTTTTTTAGTTCTTTATGGTCTTCAATAAAAACGATGAATAAATCAATTTTTAAAGCCAATAAAGATTAAAAAGAAAGCAATCGCACTGTTGGGAGAGCCATCAGAGCCCAATTCCAACCTACTTCTGCCAGAAAACATCCTGTAAAAACATCCTGGTCTTGGGGCCTATGCCCTCAACCGCAAGGAGCAAAATATCAAACTCAAAATAGATTAACACAAGGAAAAGTATTACATACAATAAATCCTTGGAATGAGTGGCAACTTCACCAAGGACCCAGGTTTTTACCATCATTCTGTTTAAACATCCTCAGCATCTCTGCTCTGTTCCCAGACTAGTTGCCCTCAGGGCTGTCAGTTGGCCTGAAGAGTTCCAGACGTCACACCTAGGAAAGGTGACACCTTTTTTTTGTACCTTTTTAAAAACAAGGAACTTTTTATCAAAAGCTGCTAGCAGACACACCTCTTATCTCTTTGGTCTGAACTGATCGCACGAATAACTCTAACTCTATCTCTCAATTAGAAAAATGGAATTACCTTGATAATTTAATTAATGCGAATGTACCTCATAGTTGGAGGTAAAGTCACCTTCCCTACATTCAGCTGCATGGAGGAAACAGCTGTACAAAGAATTCTGGAGATCTGTCAATAAAGAAGAAAGGGAATAAAAAATGAGTAAGCAGGACTTCCCTGGTGGCGCAGTGGCTAAGAATCCACCTGCCAATGCAGGGGACACGGGTTCGAGCCCTGGTCCAGGAAGATCCCACATGCCGTGGAGCAACTAAGCCCATGCGCCACAACTACTGAGCCTGCGCTCTAGAGCCCATGAGCCACAACTACTGACCCCACGTGCCACAACTACTGAAGCCAGCACGCCTAGAGCCCGTGCTCCGTAACAAGAGAAGCCAGCAAAATGAGAAGCCAGTGCACCACAAGGAAAAGCAGCCCCCGTTCACAGCAACTAGAGAACGCTCGCGTGCAGCAATGAAGACCCAATGCAGCCAAAAATAAAAAACAATAAATAAATAAATTTATTTTTAAAAAAATGAGTAAGCAACCAACAGTAACCCCTAAACTAAGAAAAAAAATAAGTGTTTTATTTTTTATGAGTTTTAACTCATAATCCACTCAAATGGATTCATTCATTCATATGATTTGAAAAAAGCAAACCAAGTGGAGCGATTTAAATTAAAAACAAAACTCTTTTGCTCCATACTTCCCAATATCTAGTTTTTCTTACAAGAGTAACACCATTTAACCTTTAAAATTATTTCTAAAATTGTATTTCTGATGATTACTTTCAGTCTTTAACTAATCTACTTTTCTACTATATTTCTTCATTCATTAATTTGAGATAATAGCTGTTGACTTCCTATTCTGACACAAGATTTAAGTCTTGTATCATCTCAGGCCTCCTGCCAATGTGATTCTTACCCTCCTTTTTTGCTTTCTTTTAATTATTTTTGTAACTTTAAATAAATGTCCACCATTATATTTGTTTTTGTAGCAACCATAAGCTACATCTCTTGCCTTTAAATTGTCAAGGTGAATAATATTTGCATCCTTTTCCAAGGCTATAAATGTCTTCTATGACTGATCTATAGTTTGACTATAAAAACAGAAAGCCGATTAATCATGTTTTGTTTGTTATTCCTCTGTAGGTACTGTGCACTGCAGAGCCATGTAGTTGATTTTGCTGTTTTGTATAGCTTTTGCATTTTTCTGGAGTTTCTAATTACCTTTTTATTTTCTCATATTGCTTACCCTTATTAAATACTTAAGTAGTTCTACCTTCTCAACAATAATATCAAATTTATGAAATGCCAATTTTTGCTAGGTGCCTCCGTCTTGGATCCTCTCTCTGTTCCCTCACTTTTGTCTGGACTGCCATCCTCCAGACCTGCTGCAAAGCTGCCATCCTGGGACCCCTGCCTTTGTCCCCTACCCTGAATCTGCGTTGCCTTGGATTCCATGTCTTCTTCATTCTTACTCTCCTCATTTTGCTAAACAAAATCGTTAATTAAGTTCCTAAGAAATTTTGTCTGGGAAGTAATATCCCTTAGTTTTGTAAACATCTTGATTCTTTACTCATCCTGATTGAGGATTTAAATTGGGATTTTACATATCTTTGAAAATAATTTTCCCTCAGAACTTTGAAAGCACTTCATTTCCTTTCAGTATCCAGTATTGCAGATGTGAAATTAGTATTAGTCTGATTCTCATTCCTTTATCCTTGAACTGGTTTTGCTCTCTGGAAGATTTCAGAATCTTTCATTTACTCTGTCAGTCATTCTAAAATTTCACAGTGATTTGTCTTGTACATTTTTATAATTTGTGATGTTCTATACCCTTTCAATCTGAGGGCACTTATACTCCAGCTTTTGAAATTTATCTTTCAGCCTTTATTCTATAATTTCCTTCTACCTATTTTCTCTGTATTGCCTGTTAGTCAAATGTTTACCTCCATTTTCAGTCCTCTATGTCTCTCATCTTTTTACTTATCTTTTCCCTCTACTTGTCTTTTTTTATAGTAGCTAATAAAATTTCCTAAAACTGACATTCTAATTGCATAATTGGAATTTGTGTATTTTTTACTCATCTTTTGAATTTCCAAAAAACTACTTTTTATTCTCTAACTTACTAATTTTTCAAGGCTCCTCTGATATTATTTATGGAGATGATATTTTCTTAAATCTCTCTGAAGGTACTGAGTTATTTTACAGTGCCTGGGTTATCTTACACTTTGTTAGAGTCATTTTTTTTCCTATTAATTTTTCTTTGCCTTTTTCCTTTAATGTTGCAAAATTGCCACATGTTGATTGGATTACCTGTTTATGTGAACAGAGAAACCATCATCAGGCTTCACTTTATTTATTTATTTTTTATAAATGTATTTATTTTTTAAAAAAATTTTTGTCTACATTGGGTCTTCATTGCTATGTGCAGGCTTTATCTATTTGCAACGAGTGGGGGCTATGCTACGTTGCGGTGCTTGGGCTTCTCACTGTGGTGGGTTCTCTTATTGTGAAACATGGGCTCTAGCTGTGTGGGCTTCAGTAGCTGTGGCACGCGGGCTCAGTAGTTCTGGCTCGCAGGCTCTAGAGTGCAGGCTCAGTAGTTGTGGCACACAGGCTTAGTTGCTTGCTACGTGGCATGTGGGATCTTCCTGGGCTCAAACCTGTGTCCCCTGCATTGGCAGGCAGATTCTCAACCACTGCGCCAACCAGGCTTCAGATTAGAAGTGGCCGAGAAGGTGGCTGGGGGGGGGGGGGCAGAATGCAAAAGTCTTTATTAAGTAATGCCACAATTCATACTGGCATCCCCAGAGTTTCTGATTCAGATGATCTGGGTAGGGCCTGGGAGCTAACATTTCTAACAAGTGTTCAGGTGAAAATGATGCTCTGCAAGGGAGTACTGCTTGTGCCTCAGTTGACCTCATCAGCCTCAGATATTTTAGAACCCAATTTCCTTCATTCTGCTTCATCGGCCATCTGTTCTCTACCTTGTTTCCATCTTGCACAAAGTTGCTAAAATTTCTTTTCTACTAATGGTCCACCTCCAAACCCTATATTAGGGGCAATACTTTTTTTTGCTTTCCTTTTGTTGATTAGTTTGTTTTCTTTACTATCACATTAATAACTTTTGGAAAAAGAGAGAATATAAACGTATGTTGTCAGACTGCCTTATTATTTTTTTTCAAACATCTTTACTGTAGTAAAATTGCTTTACAGTGTTGTGTTAGTTTCTGCTGTATAACAAAGTGAATCAGCTATACATAAACATATATCCCCATATCTCCTCCCTCTTGCATCTGCCTCCTATCCTCCCTATCCCACCCCTCTAGGTGGTCACAAAGCACTGAGCTGATCTCCCTGTGCTATGTGGCTGCTTCCCACTAGCTATCTATTTTACATTTGGTAGTGTGTATACGTCCATGCCACTCTCTCACTTCGTCACAGCTTACACTTCCTACTTCCCATGTCCTCAAGTCCATTCTCTATGTGTGCTTCTTTATTCCTGTCCTGCCCCTACATTCTTCAAAACCTTTTTTTTTTTTAGATTCCATATACATGTGTTAGCATATGGTATTTGTTTTTCTCTTTCTGACTTACTTCACTCGGTATGACAGACTCTAAGTCAATCCACCTCACTACAAATAACTCAATTTCGTTTCTTTTTTGGCTGAGTAATATTCCATTGTACATTTGTGCCACATCTTCTTTATCCATTCATCTGTTGATGGACACTTAAGTTGCTTCCATGTACTGGCTATTGTAAATAGAGTTGCAATGAACATTGTGGTACATGACTCTTTGAATTATGGTTTTGTCAGGGTATATGCCCAGTAGTGGGATTGCTGGGTCGTATGGTAGTTCTATTTTTAGTTTTTTGAGGAACCTCCATACTGTTCTCCATAGTGGCTGTATCAATTTACATGTCAACCATCAGTGCAAGAGTGTTCCCTTTTCTCCACACCCTCTCCAGATTTATTGTTTGTAGATTTTTTCATCATGGTCATTCTGACTGGTGTGAGGTGATACCTCACTGTAGTTTTGATTTGCATTACCCTAATGATTAGTGATGTTGAGCATCCTTTCATGTGTTTGCTGGCAATCTGTATATCTTCTTTGGAGAAATGTCTATTTAGGTCTTCTGCACATTTTTAGGAGTGGGTTGTTTTTTTTTTTTTGATATTGAGCTGCATGAGCTGCTTGTAAAGTTGGGAAATTAATCCTTTGTCAGTTACTTCATTTGCAAACTTTTTCTCCCATTGTGAGGGTTGTCTTTTCATCTTGTTTATGATTTCCTTTGCTGTGCAAAAGCTTTCAAGTTTCATTAGGTCCCATTTGTTTCTTTATGTTTTTATTTCCATTTCTCTAGGAGATGCATCAAAAAGGATCTTGCTGTGATTTATGTCATAGAGTGTTCTGCCTATGTTTTCCTCTCAGAGTTTGATAGTATCTGGCTTTACATTTAGGTCTTTAATCCATTTTGAGTTTATTTTTGTGTATGGTGTTAGGAAGTGTTCTAAGTTCATTCTTTTCCATGTAGCTGTCCAGTTTTTCCAGCACCACTTAATGAAGAGGCTGTCTTTTCTCCATTGTATATTCTTGCCTCATTTATCAAAAATAAGGTGACCATATGTGCATGGGTTTATCTCTGGGCTTTCTATCCTGTTCCATTGATCTATATTTCTGTTTTTGTACCACTACCATATGGTCTTGATTACTGTAGTTTTGTAGTATAGTCTGAAGTCAGGGAGCCTGAATCCTCCAGCTCCATTTTTCTTTCTTAAGATTGCTTTGGCTATTTGGGGTCTTTTGTGTCTCCATACAAATTCTGAAATTTTTTGTTCTAGTTCTGTGAAAAATGCCATTGATAGTTTGATAGGGATTGCATTGAATCTGTAGATTGCTTTGGGTAGTATCATCATTTTCACAATGTTGATTCTTCTAATCCAAGAACATGGTATATCTCTCCATCTGTTTGTATCATCTTTAATTTCTTTCATCAGTGTCTTATAGTTTTCTGCATACAGGTCTTTTGTCTCCTTAAGTAGGTTTATTCCTAGGTATTTTATTCTTCTTGTTGCAATAGCAAATAGAGTGTTTCCTTAATTTCACTTTCAGATTTTTCATCATTAGTGTATAGGAATGCAAGAGATTTCTGTGCATGAATTTTGTATCCTGCTACTTTACCAAATTCATTGATTAGCTCTAGTAGTTTTCTGGTAGCATCTTAGGATTCTCTATGTAGAGTATCATGTCATCTGCAAACAGTGACAGCTTATTCTTCTTTTCTGATTTGGAGTCCATTTATTTCTTTTTCTTCTCTGATTCTGTGGCTAAAACTTCCAAACCTATGTTGAATAATAGTGGTAAGAGTGGACAACCTTGTCTTGTTCCTAATCTTAGAGGAAATGGTTTTAGTTTTCACCTTTGAGAACGGTTGTTTACTGTTGGTTTGTCATACACGGCCTTTATTATGTTGAGGTAAGTTCCCTCTATGCCACTTTCTTGTGGGTTTTTATCATAAACGGGCATTCAATTTTGTCAAAAGCTTTTTCTGCATCTATTGAGATGATCATATGGTTTTTCTCCCTCAATTTATTAATATGGTGTATCACATTGATTGATTTGCATATATTGAAGAATCCTTGCATTCCTGGGATAAATTCCACTTGATCATAGTGTATGATCCTTTTAAAGTGCTGTTGAGTTCTGTTTGCTAGTATTTTGTTGAGGATTTTTGCATCTATGTTCATCAGTGATATTGGCCTGTCGTTTTCTTTCTTTGTGACATCTTTGTCTGGTTGTGGTATCAGGGTGATGGTGGCCTCGTAGAATGAGCTTGGGAGTGTTCCTCCCTCTGTTATATTTTGGAAGACTTTGAGAAGGAGAGGTGTTAGCTCTTCTCTAAATGTTTGGTAGAATTCACCTGTGAAGCCATCTGGTCCTGGGCTTTTGTTTGTTGGAAGATTTTTCATCACAGTTTCAATTTCAGTGCTTGGGATTTGTCTGTTTATATTTTCTATTTCTTCCTGGTTCAGTCTGGAAGGTTGTTCTTTTCTAAGAATTTGTCCATTTCTTTCAGGTTGTCCATTTTATTGGCATATAGTTGCTTGTAGTAATCTCTCATGATCCTTTGTATTTCTGCAGTGTCAGTTGTTACTTCTCCTTTTTCATTACTGAATCTATTGATTTGAGTATTCTCCCTTTTTTTCTTGATGAATCTGGCTAATGGTTTATAAATTTTGTTTATCTTCCCAAAGAACCAGCTTTTAGTTTTACTGATCTTTGCTATTGTTTCCTCCATTTCTTTTTCATTTATTTCTGATCTGATCTTTATGATTTCTTTCCTTGTGCTACCTTTGGGGGGTTTTTGTGCTTCTTTTTCTCTAATTGCTTTAGGTGTAAGTTTAGGTTGCTTATTTGAGATGTTTCTTGTTTCATGAGGTAGGATTGTATTGCTGTAAACTTCCCTCTTAGAACTGCTTTTGCTGCATCCCAAAGGTTTTGAGTTATCCTGTTTCTAGGTATATTTTTGATTTCCTCTTTGATTTCTTCAGCGATCGCTTGCTTATTTAGTTGTGTATTGTTTAGCCTCCATGTGTTTATATTTTTTACAGAATTTTTCCTGTAGTTGATATCTAGTCTCATAGTGTTGTGGTGTGAAAGGATACTTCATACGATTTCAGTTTTCTTAAATTTACCAAGGCTTGATTTGTGACCCAAGATATCATCTATCCTGGAGATTGTTCCATGAGCACTTGAGAAGAAAGTGTATTCTGTTGTTTTGGATGGAATGTCCTATAAATATCAATTAAGTACATCTTGTTTAATGTGTCATTTAAATCTTGTGTTTCCTTCTTTATATTCATTTTGGATGATCTGTCCATGGTGAAAGTGGGGTGTTAAAGTCCCCTACTATGATTGTGTTACTGTCGATTTCCCCTTTTATGGCTGTTAGCATTTGCCTTATGTATTGAGGTGCTCCTACGTTGGGTGCATAAATATTTACAATTGTTGTATCTTCTTGGATTGATCCCTTGATCATTATGCAATGTCTTTCTTTGCCTCCAGTAATAATCTTTATTTTAAAGTCTATTTTGTCTGATATGAGAATTGCTACTCCAGTTTTCTGTTGATTTCCGTTTGCATGGAATGTCTTTTTCCATCCCCTCACTTTCAGTCTGTATGTGTCCCTTGGTCTGAAGTGGGTCTCTTGTATACAGCATATATACGGGTCTTGTTTTTGTATATTTCCGCCCAACTATGTCTTTTGATGGGAGCATTTAATCCATTTACATTTAAGGTAATTATCGATATGCATGTTCCTATTACCATTTTCTTAATTGTTTTACGTTTGTTATTGTAGGTGTTTTCCTTGTCTTTGTGTTTCCTGCGTAGAGAAGTTCCTTTAGCATTTGTTGTAAGCTGGTTTGGTGGTGCTAAATTCTCTTAGCTTTTGCTTGTCTGTAAAGGTTTCAATTTCTCCGTCAAATCTAAATGAGATCTTTGCTGGGTAGAGTAACCTGGTTTTAGGTTTTTTCCCTTTCATCACTTTAAATATGTCCTGCCGCTTTCTTCTGGCTTGCAGAGTTTCTGCTGAAAGATCAGCTGTTAACCTTATGGAGATTCCCTTGTTGCCTTTAATATTTTTTCTCTTTATTTAATTTTTGATAGTTTGAATAATATGTGGTCTTGGCATGTTCTCCTTGGATTTATCTTGTATGGGACTCTCTGCTCTTCCTGGACTTGATTGACTACTTCCTTTCCCATATTAGAGAAGTTTTCAACTATAATCTCTTCAAATATTTTCGCAGTCCCTTTCTTTTTCTCTTCTTCTTCTGGGACTCCTATAATTCGAATGTTGGTGTGTTTAATGTTATCTCAGAGGTCTCTGAGCCTGTCCTCAATTCTTTTCATTCTTTCTTCTTTATTCTGCTCTGTGGTAGTTATTTCCTCTCTTTTATCTTCCAGGTCACTTATCCGTTCTTCTGCCTCAGTTATTCTGCTATTGATTCCTTCTAGCGAATTTTTTATTTCATTTATTGTGTTGTTCATCATTGTTTGTTTGCTCTTTAGTTCTTCTAGGTCCTTGTTAAACGTTTCTTGTATTTTCTCCATTCTATTTCCAAGATTTTGGATCATCTTTACTATCATTACTCTGAATTCTTTTTCAGGTAGACTGCCTATTTCCTCTTCATTTGTTTGGTCTAATGGGTTTTTACCTTCCTCCTTCATCTGCTGTGTGTTCCTCTGTCTTCTCATTTTGCTTAACATACTGTGTTTGGGGTCTCCTTTTTGCAGGCTGCAAGTTCGTAGTTCCCGTTGTTTTTGGTGTCTGCCCCCAGTGGCAAAGGTTGGTTCAGTGGGTGTGGAGGCTTACTTGTGGAGAGGACTGGTGCCTGTGTTCTGGTGCATGAGGCTGGATTTTGTCTTTCTCGTGGGCAGGACTGTGTCTGTGGTGTGTTTTGGGGTGTCTGTGACCTTATTATGTTTTTAGGCAGCCTATCTGCTAATGGATGGGGTTGTATTCCTGTCCTGCTAGTTGTCTGGCATAGGGTGTCCAGCACTGTAGCTTGCTGGTCATTGAGTGGAGCTGGGTTTTAGTGTTGAGATGGAGATCTCTGGGAGATCTTTTGCCATTTGATATTACGTGGAGCCTGGAGGTCTGTGGTGAACCAGTGTCCTGAACTCAGCTCTCCCACCTCAGAGGCACAGGCCTGACACCCTGCCAGAACACCAAGACCCTGTCAGCCACACAGCTCTGAATAAAAGGAAGCAAAAAAGAAAGAAAGAAGAGAGAAAGAGAGAAAGAAAGAAAGAAAGAAAGAAAGAAATACGAAAGACAGAAAGAAAGACAAGAGAAAGAATAAAATAGTTATTAAAATTAAAAATTAAAATATTAAAAATAAAAAAATTTTAATTATTAAAAAAAAGAAAGGAAAGAAGAGAGCATCCAAACCAAAAAACAAATCCACCAATGATAACAAGCACTAAAAACCTATGCTAAAAAAAAAAAAAACAAGACAGAACCCTAGGACAAATGGTTAAAAGCAAAGCTATACAGAGAAATCACACAAAGAATCATACACATACACACTCACAAAAAGAGAAAAATGAAAATAATATATATATCTATATATAAAAAAGGGAAGGAAGAGATGCAACCAAATCATTAAACAAATCTAACAATGATAAAAAAATCTAAATACTAAACTAAGATAAACATAAAACCAGAAAGAAATTAGATGCAGAAAGCAAATCCCAAGTCTACAGTTTTTCCCAAAGTCCACTGCCTCAATTTTGGGATGATTCGTTGTCTATTCAGGTCTTCCAGAGTTGCAGGGCAGGGTACATCAAGTTGATTGTGGAGATTTCATCTGTTGCTCCTGAGGCTGCTGGGAGAAATTTCCCTCTCTCTCCTTTTTCACACAACTCCTGGGGTTCAGCTTTGGATTTGGCCCCACCTCTGCATGTAGGTCGCCTGAGGGCGTCTGTTCTTCGCTCAGACAGGACAGTGTTAAAGTAGCAGCTGACTAGGGGGCTCTGGCTCACTCAGGCCAGGGGGACGGAAGGGTATGGAATGCGGGGCGAGCCTGCAGTGGCAGAGGCCAGTATGACATTGCCACAGCCTGAGGCATGCCGTGTGTTCTCCCGGGGAAGTTCTCCCTGGATCATGGGACCCTGGCAGTGGTGGGCTGCACAGCCTCCCAGGAGGAGAGGTGTGGATAGTGACCTATGCTTGCACACAGCCGCCAATAGCCACGGCTTCCACCCATCCTTGGAGTTCTTTTAGTTGGAGCTCTGAATCCCCTCTCCTCGCGCACCCCGAAACAATGGTCTCTTGCCTCTTAGGCAGTTCCAGACTTTTTCCCGGACTCCCTCCCAGCTAGCTCTGGCACACTAGCCCCCTTCAGGCTGTGTTCACGCAGCCAACCCTATTCCTCTCCCTGGGATCTGACCTCTGAATCCCGAGCCTCAGCTCCCAGGCACCACCCGACCCAGTGGGTGAGCAGACAAGCCTCCCAGGCTGGTGAGTGCTGGTCGGCACCAATCCTCTGTGTGGGAATCTCTCCACTTTGCCCTCTGCACCCCTGTGGCTGCGCTCTCCCCCGTGGCTCCGAAGCTTCCCTCCCCCCCACCCACCCCCTGTCTGTGCCAGTGAAAGGGCTTCCTAGTGTGTGGAAACTTTTCCTACTTCACAGCTCCCTCCCAGTGGTGCAGGTCCCGTCCCTATTCTTTTGTTGCTGTTTTTTCTTTTTTCTTTTGCACTACCCAGGTACGTGGGGAGTTTCTTGTCTTTTGGGAAGTCTGAGGTCTTCTGCCAGTGTTCAGTAGGTGTTCTGTAAGAGTTGTTCCACATGTAGATGTATTTCTGATGTATTTGTGGGGAGGAAGGTGATATCCACGTCTTACTCCTCCGCCATCTTGAAAGTCTCTCCCAGCCTGCCTTATTGAGCTAAAGTCATGCTGTAATATTTTGATGCATCAGAATTTCCCTAACACCAACATATTTGTCTTTAGATCTTCCTCCTTGTCCATAAGTTTCATTATCAACTATAATTTCTGGTTAAATTTTTAAAAATTTATTCTAGTTGTAAAAATTTTAGATATCTGAAAGTATATAAAGGAAGGTATGTGGGGAATAGAAGATATTTTTAAGTAACTCAAAAATAAATTGTGGCTTAGGTGGGCTAGCTGTTTACCAAGCCCAATTCCCCTTCTTCTGCAACCCCCAGAAAGTCTCCATGTAATTAGTTCTTTATTATGTGCTATGAGTGAAAGTGATGCATATCACCTCTAGGCTAATGTGGTTAAGAAGTAAATGGACCTTCTTTACCTTCTCTTTGCTCCTCAGAGGGCCTCTCTCTGAGACCCTAAAGGATAACAGAGCCACAGGGTGGAAGGAAACTGGATCTTTGAGTGACTAACCCAAAGGAAGGGCAGTTGATCAGAAACAACTTCCTTGGATTACTATGTGCTAAGTCACTGAAATCTTAGAGTATATCTTACAGCAAGCTACTTTACCCTAATTAATAAATAATGATGAAATAAGGTCCCTTTTGAGTATATAAATGTGTTTAGGATAAATTAACTTTGCATTAGACTATTTTCTGTATGAACTTCTGTTTTATGAAAGCTACAGATGCACATAGAATTTCACCACAGAAATATATTAAATCATTTTTAGTTGCCTTATTACTTGAAATTTGGTCTTATAAATCTAAAGAAAATGTTCTTGTTTCATCTCCACTTTAGTAAATAAGATCTAGTATTTGCAATGATGATGAATTGAATGAGATAATAGACAAAAAGTACTTTCCAAAATTACAAATATTATCCAAGTGTTACATAATAATTAACTTTTCTTAGGAGCAAGGGTGACTTAGAGATGATTCTAAATTTCTCCTTGTATTACTTTGTTCACTGAACTTGTAAATTTCAGATTCTTCCCCAAAAGTCAGTGGATTCAAGGTTACTGAAGATCTTAAATTAGTTTTATCAGCTCAATTCCTAAGTTAGTGCCACTGCATTATTGTAAGAAGTTTAATTTTTGTATTATTCAATTTTTAAAACGTGAGAAGTTTTAATTAAACATCATCAGTGCTTCTAACTTTTGGAAACTCTGAGGTTCCAACTGCAGTATGTCATAAGTCATCTAGGATGATTGAGGACCCTGAAGGCCAAATGAGGTTAATCAGGCAAATTTCCACTTTGGTAATTGAACCACTGGCTTCATGCCACATGCCTAGACTGGCCTCTTGAAAGTGAGTTATCCTCCAGCCCTAAATTTCAATATTAAGATCTGCCTACAAAGAGATAGGAAAAGAGAAAAAGAATTTTGAGGGCACGTCAGTCCTCTGTACCTGTGACATTCAATAGGCCATTTATAAAATCTCAAGTTTTTACATTTAACCTAACAAATATGTATTAAACATGTATTATATATCATATTCCGAGAGGTAGCCATAAGGTGAAGGTAAGGAGCTAATCTGTATTTGCTTGTAGAAAATTCAACTCTCAGTTTTAAGTTTATAAGACAAGTTTTCTATCTCCTCTGCAACAAAGCCTAAAATGTTCATGCCTTAAGTCTGCACCAGGAGGATTTGCAAAGACCCCGTAAAGGCTCATCAGTTTAAACTGGGTCCACTTGTGATTATTTTGAGAGAAGCTGGACTGGCACTTACTTTAGCGCTCAATGGAAAAAAGATTAAAATGTGGTAAGCAAAAAAATACTGTTAACAAAAATGGAAGGAAAAAAACTTACCTTACTTTTCTAAAAAATAAATATTGTAAGGGATTTATTAATATCCACATATAGAATAAAATTAGTGGACTAGTACAAATCATCAGTATTAAGGCACTCAAGCAAGACTAGAAGAATTCCCATTTGACAATCTTTTTAGCTCCATTGATGTTGCTGTCAAAAATTTAAATGGCTTAACATTGCTTATTAGTAAATTCTGACCTTCTGTATATCTGGACAAAATTAGTTTTCACTAATCACTCTCTAATAAAGTTTAAACAATATTTATTGAACATCTACTTTGTGCCACTGATTGAGATAAGATTTAACAGGAGTGGTCCCTGCCCTCAAAAGCCTTGAATGAAATGGAGAAAATTTAAAATGACACGAAAAATAATTAGCAGCTACAAGCAACAAATGACACTCAAATAATACAAGTAAGTTTTACTACAGTCCAGAGGAGGCAAAGATCACTTTCAGTTTCAGTTTCCTCAAGATTTTTCTCGAAGAGACAAAATATCAGCTGGACTTCAAAGACAGAGGGGATTTCAACAGGCAACAAGAAGCAGTTCGCATATTTTAGGGCAACAAAATATGTCCTTAGAAAGATGAGAAAGCCCATAGCAATTTAAAAGCCATTGAAAGCTCAACATATACCAAGTAGTAGAATAGGGAAGAATAGAATAGTAGCACAGAATACTCTAAATTCCAAGCCGATCTGGAAAGATCATGAGCTTTGATGACAGAAGACTTCCGTCTGGTTTCTATCCTACAAAATCAAGCTACATGACCTTGGGCAGTTACTTAATCCCTCCAAGCCTCCCTTCTATATTTGTAAACTAGGAATTATAGACCTATATCACTCATTTGTGAATCACTGACTGTGAAGGTGAAATAAAGTAATATATGTAAAACCCCTAACAAAGTAAAGCTTCAACATGTTAGTACTTCCTTCCTGTAATACATCCATTAGGTATTCATTTTAATAAGTAATGGATTGGTATATCTGATTTCCGATCAAAGTTGCAATCTGGTATTACTAACTAAAAGAAATACCAAGGGCCAACCAGTCAGCTTCTTTTGGGAGTTGGGGATTAAAAAAAATAACTAAGAAATTCTGTATTAACTAAAAAGGATTATTCAGCTCAAGGCATATCTTAGTCAACTTCTCATCTTTCTCTCTCAAAAGCAGTGGTCAAAGAGCAAGAAATTCTATTCCCATTTATTTTTTTTCCAGTTTTATTGAGAAATAATTGACATACATCACTGTATAAGTTTAACGTATAGAGCATGATGGTTTGATTCACATATACTGTGAAATGATGACCACAGTAAGTTCAGTTAACATCCATCTTCTCATAATAGATACAATAAAAAGAAGGAAAAAGAATTCCTTCTTGTGATGAGAACACATAGGATTTACTCTCAACACTTTCCTATATATCATTACAGCAGGGTTAGCTATAGTCATCCTGCTGTACGTTACATCCCTAGTACTTACTTATCTTATAAATGGAAGTTTGCACCTTAAGACTACCTTTCTCTAATTTCCCCTTCCCCCACCCCCCACCTCTGGTAACCACAAGTCTGATCTCCGTTTTTGTAGGTTTGGTCTTTTTTGTTTTGTTTTTTTTAAGATTCCACATATTAGTGAGATCATTCAGTATTTGTCTTTCTCTGTCTGACTTATTTCACTTAATATAATGCCTTTGAGGTTCATCCACGTTGTAGAAAATGGTAAGATTTCCTCATTTTAATGGTTATATACAATGCTATATAATGTTAATGTATATACAAACAATGGAATATTATCTATATACCACAACTTCTTTATCCATTCATCCATTAATGGACACTTAGGTTGTTTCCATGCCTTGGCTATTGTACATAATGTTGCTATAAACATGGGTGTTCAGGTATCTTTTCAAGTTAGTGTGTTTGCTTCCTTTGGATGTATTCCCAGAAGTGGAATTACTGGATCATATGGTAATTCTATTTTTAATTTTTTGAGGATCCTGCATACTGTTTTCTATAGTGGCTGTATCTTTAATCCCATTTAATACCCAAACCTTAAGGGTTAAGAATTATATGATATAATGGAAATAAGTTATACAGAAACATTTAAAAGGCTGCTAACTAATTAGCCACGTAACTTTCTGGATTTTACTGTTTTCAGAGATAAAATAAAATGAATAAATTTGCCCTAACTAGGTGTCATGATTGTTATGAAAACTAACATATGATAACGTAGGTGAAAATGTCTTGAAAATTTACAGAGTACATTGAAAACTCACTGGGTTCACTGAGTAATAATCTGTGATATTGAACATTCACTCAGAGCCATTCTATACTGCCAGTGTTAGACATAGCCCTCTTCACACTCTACTACCAACAATTCATGTTGACACAAGGTTCATAATGCTTTCTTGCACTTCACAGTAGCTCCAGGCATATGTCTTTGCAATAGGCACTAGATCTCTTTCACATAGTTTCTTTTTTTTTTTTAATTTTTATTGGAGTATAGTTGATTTAAAATGCTGTGTTAGTTTCTGCTATACATACAGCAAAGTGAATCAGTTATACATATACATATATCTACTCTTTTTAAAATTCTTTTCTCATATGGGTCATTACAGAGTATTGAGAAGAGTTCCCTGTGCTATACAGTAGGTCCTTATTAGTTATCTATTTTATATATAGTAGTGTGTATATGTCATTCCCAATCTCCCAATTTATCCCTCTCCCAACATTTCCCCCCTGGTTTTTTTTCTACTTTCTGATTAAGGTTGTTCACCACTATCAATAGATCGTAGGAGAGCATTTGCGGGTTTATCCAGCCATGAGATCAGATGGAAAGCTGGGTGATATCATGGGCAATGTACAGGCTTTAGAATTAGACAGAATTATTTTTGGTCTCTGATTCACTGGCACTTACCAGCTATCTGTCATTGAGCAATTTAACCTCTCTAAACACTTCTGTGTAAAATGGGAAAACATGTTTCTTACAAACTGTAAGACCTAGTAAGTGTTAAATGTTCCATTTAACACTTACTTTAACACCTAGTAAGTGTTAAATGTTCCATTTGTTCCCTCTTCCCGAGTATATAAGCTGAGAAATCAGTTCTACTTTACAGCTACAAAGTACTGTTACTATGTTAATTTGTAAGCCTGAGGCTGCTGCAAACAGTGTCCTTCACTGTAGGATGATGATGATGAAGGAGGAGGAAAAGAAGAGAAGGGCAAGGGGAAGGAGAAGGCAAAGGAGGGGAAGAAGAAAGCTGACAACAAAGCACATTACTAGAGTAACCTGGAATTGGACTCACTTGTTCTGGATCTTAATCCTGTATATTTCTATATGAGCTCAGTACTATGTATGCTTCCTGGTAGCTAATACAAAGTCAACTGGATGTAAAACTCAGAACCCACAGCCGTTGCTAACATTATTATATCACTTTTTATTTTTATCTCCCTAACCACCCCTAAATTGGATGAAGTAAATGCATCTGAAGTCTAAGTAGGTGTCTATACTGAATTTTGCACTGAATTTGTAAATAGATTAAGCATGAATTTCAATAGGGTTCCATGTACTTTTGCCCTTTCTTCACTGTTTTACAATTGAGGTTAACCTATCTCATGGATAATGAGGTAAAGTCAGGAGAAAATACTTTGTCTTTTAGATGATTAAGATAAAATATCATCCTCAGAAAAGTGATATAATTTTAGCAAATATAAAAATTTAAACATTTTACACAATAAAGTACCATGTAGTTTCTTTGCTAATAATCCTAGATTTCTCCACCTACCAACTTTATCCACATTTTACCTTATCATCATTATTAAAATGACATTTTGTCATTATATTTATGTATGAAATAATAATCCATTATTTGTATATTACTTATAATACACATAATGCGTAACTATTTTCAGCTACAATAGAAGTATCATGAATTTAACCAGTCTATAGAGTCTTAACTTCACTTTAATGACCAAGACACAGTGGTCCAAGCCAATAGACTGTTAGACCCAGTGTTTGACCAACTTCATCTTTTCAAATATTGTTGTTAAGTTCATAAGTGGAAATCCTTTCTCTCATTGAAAATGAAAATGAAACATTGAAGGTCACTAACATTTTGGAACAACTAGAGAGTTTATCACTGGGGATCATTTAAATGTTCTTCAAAACAATTTTGTTACAGCTTGGCCCCTTGGCCAGCATCTAGCACTGAGCTGTTCTTCTGCCCATCATCAGCCTCCTCTGGTCAGAACCTCTTTCTGGCATCACTACATTTCCCAAGGATGTAGTTATTGAATTGTAAACAAAACCAGGTCTGTAATTTCACAATCCAGTCAACATTATGCTGAAACAATTCTAGACCAGTTCCTTTCCTGAAGTCTTTTTCCTCCTAGTTTCTCATCAAACTTTTCAAGTACTTCCCACAATCTGCATCCCAGCTCTACATCACGTAAAAATAATGACACTAGTTTTGCTTGGAGATACAAAACTAAAGTTAGGGGAAAATATCCCAGTTATAAGTATAACCTACAGAAATAAAGACGAGTTAGAAGAAATATCCATATTTGCGTTACTCTACAGAATAATGTTTTTCAGGCTGAAGTGTTAACATTTGGAGTGTTTCATTGGATTCAGGTCTTCTACAAGAATAAGGGGTGGGATCATCGTCTTTATTTGCCTAAGTAAAAGGATTCTTTCAAGGATTAGGTTTTTTTTTCCCCAGATCAGTGAGTCAGTCTTCTCCAAAATTTCTATCTTAGAGGGAGGAAATTGCTTATAATGTTTTAAATAGCTAGGAGGTGGTTATTGTTGTTTTAGCTTAGTAAAAAGGGTAAGTACAAGTTTCATCTTTACCACCTGCTGAGGACCAGTCACGGTGTACTAAAAATATATCTGATCTGATGATTGAAAAATGAAGAAACAGACCCATGACTGCTAAGTGATTTGTTGTACATAATGTATTCTCACAGATGGAAATATAAAAACTATAACTTTTACTCCTTTTTCCAAATCCAGTAAGCCTCTATCTGTTTAGTGTTTGAACACATAAGCCCTTAAGAATGGTTGACAAGGAAATGGTCAGAATCTAAATTTTACCTGCTTTATCCCTGCATTGAAAATCCATCCCTTTCCTTTCCTGCCTGAAGCTGTCTCGATTATACTTCAAATATCTTCTCCTCTGTAAAGTTTCCACTGAGTATCTCACGCCCGCTGGGCTATTTGTGCCTTTTCCAATGACAACATTTATGTTACCGTGCATTAAATGTGAACTCACTGAAGACAGAGGTTTTATTTCATTTGCTTTTATATCTCCACTGTTTATTACAGTGCCTAGCATAGCCTTGGGCATACAGGCAGACTTTGGAGATATTTCCGGTTCAGTTCCAGAACAGCACAATAAAGTGGATTTGCAATGAAGCAAGTCATGTGAATTTTCTTGGTTTCCCAGTGCATATAAAAGTTATGTTTACACTATACTGTAGTCTATTAAGTGTACAATAGCATTATGTCTTAAAAAAACCATGCACATACCTTATTTTAAAATATTTTGTTGCTAAAAAAATGCTAACCACCATCTGAGCCTTCAGCAAGTCATAGACTTTTTGCTGGTGGAGGGTTTGAAATATTGTGAGAAATACCAAAATGTGACACAGAGACATGAAATGAGCAAATGCTGCTGGAAAAACGGCATCGATAGACTCGTTTGACCCAGGGTTGCCACAAACTTTCAATTTGTAAAAATACAACATTTATGAATAGCAATAAAGCAAAGTGCAGTAAAATTAGGTATGCCCATATTGTAGAGCCATAAAGAAGAAATAATGAATGTATAAATGCCTGAAAAGAACATCTATATGATGGCAGAAAAATTGGGTAGATTAATACCTTTCAAAATAATATGTTCAATATCTTATATTCATACTCACATTTCTGTGCCAGTGAAGAATGTAGGTTGATTCCTTATTTTCGCTAAAACAAAAGCAGAGGTTCTCTGAGAAGAATGTAGATAATATCAATAGCTATTTAAAAGGTTTAATATAGTGGGCTTCCCTGGTGGCGCAGTGGTTGAGAATCTGCCTGCCAATGCAGGGGACACGGGTTCAAGCCCTGGTCTGGGAAGATCCCACATGCCGCGGAGCAACTAAGCCCGTGAGCCACAACTACTGAGCCTGCGCGTCTGGAGCTTGTGCTCCGAAACGGGAGAGGCCGTGACAGTGAGAGGCCCGCGCGCACTGCAATGAAGAGTGGCTCCCACTTGCCGCAACTGGAGAAAGCCCTCGCACAGAAACGAAGACCCAACACAGCCAAAAATAAATAAATAAATAAATAAATTTATATTTAAAAAAAAAAGCAAAGCCCAAGAGGATTAAAAAAAAAAATACTGTTAAAAAAAAAAGGTTTAATATAGTAAGAATTTGCAGAACTAGGTGACTTTTGAACAAGGAATGAATAACGTAGGATAGATTAAGAAGAAATAGTGTTCCAAGTTGTTTATTTTTTCCTGAGGACTTGATTTTATTCTAGTTCTCTTGAATGGGTTAAAATTCACCTGGAATGTATCCCTTCACTCTATTTGGCCCAAGGTCCTAGAACCTTAACTCTAGACCCACCTCTAGTGGTCCCTTCTCATTGTGAGATTTATAATATATGGAATGAGACTTGCCTGACAATAGATGCTTAGAATGGGTGCTAGTATTACCTCCTCCTCAACTTCCTACAATGTTCTTTAAAGACACATACATACTCATTTTCTCATCTTCCAGTTCTTCTGTCATATATACTAACTTATAAAAAAAATTTTAATAGCATATTTCATGGATTTTAACTTTTATACACATGCAATTTTTACAATTTTTATAATCAGTTGTGTCATTATACACTCCCACAAGTAATATATGAGTGGTTCACTTGCTCCCCATCTTCATCAACATTTATTTTTTTCAGTATTTTTAATTTTATCCATTCTAGTGAATGTGCAATGATATCTCATTGTGGTTTTAACTTGCATTTCCCTGATGACTAATGATTTAGAATTTCTTTTCAGGTACTTACTGCCCATTCATACATAGCCTTTTGTGAAGACTCTCTTATTATTTATCATTATATTACTGAATCACAAGAGTTCTTTATTCCAGATACAAGGTCTTTGTTGGATGTATGCATTTTGAATATTTCCTCTCAGATTTTGGTTTATCTCTTTATTTTCTTAATGATATCTTGGGAAGAGAAAGAATTTTTAACTTTAATAAAATATAATTTGTCAAATTTTTAAAATATCTTTAGTGCCTTTTGTGTCTTACTTAAAAATTTTTTGCTCATTTGTGGTAGATTAAAGATGTGAGCAAATTCTTTGACATTCCTCTGATCAACAGACAGAGCCTATGCTCCCTCCACAAGCCATCTGCAATGGCTCTATGACTGCTTGACCAAGAGAATATGGTAGAAGTTATTGACATGCCAGTTTGGAGGCTCAGGCCTTAAGAGACTACCAGCAACCTCTTCCTGTCTTTTTGAATCCTGGCTTTTGAAACCCATCTACCATGTTCTACTGAAGTAGTCCTGTGGAATGGCCCCTGGGGTGGGACAGAGGTCACTAAATGGTAACTGTGGCTGGGCTCCCCACTGATAGTTAGAATCAACTGGCCAGCCATTGGGGAGGTGATATGCCAGCTCCAGTTGAGTAATCCCAGCCTGACGTGTGAAGGAGACATTAGCTATCCTCTCCAAGTTGCAGATTTGTGGGCAAAATTAAAAATTGTTGTTTTAAGCCACTGTATGTGGGTTGATAGCAGTGGGTTACATAGCAGTTGATAACTAGAAAACTACCTGAAGGTTCAAATTTTTTTTGCTTGTTTGCCTAGAAGTTAAAGAGCTTTCACCCTTAAATTTGGTTCTCTGATCCATTTCAAGTTAGTTTTTTATAAATGGTGTGAGGTAAGGGCTGAGGATCATTCTTTTTCATATAGATAACAAGTTGTTCCATTATCATTTTTGAAAAACCTATCCATTCTTTCCTACCCCCCCCCCCAATAAGTTAACTTGGCACTATTGATGAAAACCAATTGACCATGTATATGTGAAGATCTACTTACAGAATATTCTATTCCATTGATGTATACATTTATGCTTTTGCTAATGGCATACTGTAAATTATTGTAATTTTATAGTATACATAAATATAAGATACTAAAATTCCTCTTTTTTCAAAATTTTGAAGCTCTTTTAGACTTTTACATTTCAATATAAATTTTAGAATCAGCTTGTCATTTTCCACAAATAAGGCTGCTTAGATTTTGATTGGAAATGCATTGAAATCTATAGATCAATTTGGAAAGAATGGACATCTCAACACTATTGAGTCTTCCAATTCATGAACATATATCATTCCATTTATTGAGGCCAGCAATATTTAATTTCACTCAGTAATACTATGTAGTTCAGCATAAAAGTCTTGAACATTTTATGTTCATTTTTTCCTAATTATTGTATATTTTATACTATTAGAAATAGATTTCCATCTGTTTACTGCTGATATATGGAAAAATGATTGATATTTGAATACTGATATTGCATTCTGCAACCTTGCTAAATTTGCTTATTAGATCTAGTAATTTTTTAGACACCTTAGGTTTTTCAATATTAAAAAAATCATATCAACTATAGAGACTGTTTGACTTGCTCTTTTTCCTATCTATTATAAATAATTATTATATTTCTCATTCTTACCTTATTACAGTGGCTTAGACAAATTCATTTACTTTGATTTTAAAAGTACTGGGAGGGCTTCCCTGGTGGCGCAGTGGTTGAGAGTCTGCCTGCCGATGCAGGGAACACGGGTTCGAGCCCTGGTCTGGGAGGATCCCACATGCCGTGGAGCAGCTGGGCCCGTGGGCCACAATTACTGAGCCTGCGTGCCTGGAGCCTGTGCTCCACAACGAGAGGCCGCGATAGTGAGAGGCCCACGCACCGCGAGAAAGAGTGGCCCCCGCTTGCCGCAACAAGAGAAAGCCCTCGCATAGAAACGAAGACCCAATGCAGCCATAAATAAATAAATAAATAAATAAATAAAAATTAAAAAAAAAAAAAAAAGTACTGGGAGAGGAGCTTCAAGATGGCAGAAGAGTAAGACGTGGAGATCACCTTCCTCCCCACAAATACATCAGAAATACATCTATATATGGAACAACTCCTACAGAAAATCTACTGAACACTGGCAGAAGAGCTCAGACCTCCCAAAAGTGGTATGGATGACAGGTTCTTGCTGCTCCAGGCAGGTGTCAGGGCTGTGCCTCTGAAGTGACAGACCAAGGCTCAGGACACTGGTAAACAAGAGACCTCCCAGCTCCACATAATATCAAATGGCAAAAATCTCCCAGAGATCTCTATCTTAACGCCAAGACCCAGCTCCACGCAAAGACCAACAACCTACAGTGCTGGACACATTATGCCAAACAACTAGCAAGACAGGAACACAACCCCATCCACTAGCAGAGAGGCCACCTAAAATCATAATAACATCACAGACACCCCAAAACACACCACCAGATGTGGACCTGCCCACCAGAAAGACAAGATCCAGCCTTATCCACCACAACACAGGCACCAGTCCCCTCCACCAGGAAGCCTATACAACCCACTGAAACAACCTTACCCACTGCGGGCAGAGACTAAAAACAATGGGAATTACGAACCTGCAGCCTGTGAAAAGGAGACCCCCAAACACAGTAAATAAAGGAAAATGAGAAGACTGAGAAATACGTGGCAGATAAAGGAGCAGGGTAAAAACCCAACAGACCAAACAAATGAAGGGGAAATAAAGAGTCTACCTGAAGAAGAATTCAGAATAATGTTAGTAAAGATGATCCAAAATCTTGG
This sequence comes from Balaenoptera musculus, assembly GCF_009873245.2. Lineage (NCBI taxonomy): Eukaryota > Metazoa > Chordata > Mammalia > Artiodactyla > Balaenopteridae > Balaenoptera > Balaenoptera musculus. The sequence continues at coordinate 13,666,520 of NC_045790.1, read as the reverse complement.
AATTAGACTGGAGAAAATACAAGAAACGTTTAAAAAGGACCTAAAAGAACTAAACAGCAAACAAACAATGATGAACAACACAATAAATGAAATTAAATATTCTCTAGAAGGAATCAATAGCAGAATAACTGAGGCAGAAGAACGGATAAGTGACCTGGAAGATAAAATAGTGGAAATAACTACTGCAGAGCAGAATAAAGAAAAAAGAATGAAAAGAATTGAGGACAGTCTCAGAGACCTCTGGGACAACATTAAATGCAACAACATTAGAATTATACGGGTCCCAGAAGAAGGAGAGAAAAAGAAAGGGACTGCGAAAATATTTGAAGAGATTATAGTTGAAAACTTCCCTAACATGGAAAAGGAAATAGTTAATCAAGTCCAGGAAGCACAGAGAGTGCCATACAGGATAAATCCAAGGAGAAACACGCCAAGACACATATTAATCAAACCATCAAAAATTAAATACAGAGAAAAAATATTAAAAGCAACAAGGGAAAAACAACAAATAACGTACAAGGGAGTCTCCATAAGGTTAACAGCTGATTTTTCAGCAGAAACTGCAAGCCAGAAGGGAGTGGCAGGACATATTTAAAGTGATGAAGGAGAAAAACCTACAACCAAGGTTACTCTACCCAGCAAGGATCTCATTCAGATTTGACAGAGAAATTAAAACCTTTACAGACAAGCAAAACCTAAGAGAATTCAGCACCACCAAACCAGCTTTACAACAAATGCTAAAGGAACTTCTCTACGCAGGAAACACAAGACAAGGAAAAGACCTACAATAACAAACCTAAAACAATTAAGAAAATGGTAACAGGAACATACATATCAATAATTACCTTAAATGTAAATGGATTAAAAGCTCCAACCAAAAGACATAGATTGGCTGAATAGATACAAAAACAAGACCTGGATATATGCTGTCTACAAGAGACCCACTTCAGACCTAGGGACACATACAGACTGAAAGTGAGGGGATGGAAAAGGATATTCCATGCAAATGGAAATCAACAGAAAGCTGGAGTAGCAATTCTCATATCAGACAAAATAGACTTTAAAACAAAGACTATTACAAGAGACAAAGAAGGACACTACATAATGATCAAGGGATCAATGAAAGAAGAAGATATAACAATTGTAAATATTTATGCATCCAACAAAGGAGCACCTCAATACATAAGGCAAATACTAACAGCCATAAAAGGGGAAATCAACAGTAACACAATCATAGTAGGGGACTTTAACACCCCACTTTCACCAATGGACAGATCATCCAAAATGAAAATAAATAAGGAAACCCAAGCTTTAAATGATACATTAAACAAGATGGACTTAATTGATATTTATAGGACATTCCATCCAAAAAAAAAACAGAATACATATTCTTCTCAAGTGCTCATGGAACATTCTCCAGGATAGATCATATACTGGGTCACACCAAGCCTTGGTAAATTTAAGAAAATTGAAATCGTATAAAGTATCTTTTCCGACCACAACACTATGAGACTAGATATAAATTAAAGGAAAAAAAATCTGTAAAAAATACAAGCACATGGAGGCTAAACAATACACTACTTAATAACCAAGAGATCACTGAAGAAATCAAAAAGGAAATTAAAAATACCTAGAAACAAATGACAATGAAAACACGAGGACCCAAAACCTATGGGATGCAGCAAAAGCAGTTCTAAGAGGGAAATTTAGAGCAATACAATCCTACCTCAAGAAACAAGAAACAACTCAAATAAACAACCTAACCTTACACCTAAAGCAATTAGAGAAAGAAGAAAAAAAGAAACCTAAAGTTAGCAGAAGGAAAGAAATCATAAAGATCAGATCAGAAATAAATGAAAAAGAAATGAAGAAAACAATAGCAAAGATCAATAAAATGAAAGCTGGTTCTTTGAGAAGATAAACAAAATTGATAAACCATTCTCCAGACTCATCAAGAAAAAAAGGGAGAAGACTCAAATCAATAGAAGTAGAAATAGGGCTTCCCTGGTGGTGCAGTGGTTGAGAATCTGCCTGCCAATGCAGGGGACACGGGTTCGAGCCCTGGTCTGGGAAGATCCCACATGCCGCGGAGCAACTGGGCCCGTGAGCCACAATTACTGAGGCTGCGCGTCTGGAGCCTGTGCTCCGCAACAAGAGAGGCCGCGATAGTGAGAGGCCCGTGCACCGTGATGAAGAGTGGCCCCCGCTTGCCACAACTAGAGAAAGCCCTAGCACAGAAACGAAGACCCAACACAGCCATAAATAAATAAATAAATAAATAAATAAATAAATAAATAAATAAATAAATAAATAAAAAAGGATAAGCCCAACTTTAAAAAAAAAAAAATAGAAGTAGAAATAAAAAAGGAGAAGTAACTACTGACACTGCAGAAATACAAAGGATCATGACAGATTGCTACAAGCAACTATACGCCAATAAAATGGATAACCTGGAAGAAATGGACAAATTCTTAGAAAAGCACAACCTTGCAAGACTGAAGGAGGAAGAAAGAGAAAATATGAACAGACCAATCACAAGCACTTTAATTGAAACTGTGATTAAAAATCTTCCAACAAACAAAAGCCCAAGACCAGATGGCTTCACAGGTGAATTCTATCAAACATTTAGAGAAGAGCTAACACCTTTCTTTCTCAAACCCTTCCAAAATATAGCAGAGGGAGGAACACTCCCAAACTCATTCTATGAGGCCAGCATCACCCTGATACTAAAGCCAGACAAAGATGTCACAAAAAAAGAAAACTACAGGTCAATATCACTGATGAACATAGATGCAAAAATCCTCAACAAAATACTAGCAAACAGAATCCAACAGCACTTTAAAAGGATCATACACCATGATCAAGTGGGGTTTATCCCAGGAATCCAAGGATTCTTCAATATATGCAAATCAATCAATGTGATACACCATATTAACAAATTGAAGGAGAAAAACTATATGATCATCTCAATAGATTCAGAGAAAGCTTTCGACAAAATTCAACACCAATTTATGATAAAAACCCTCCAGAAAGTAGGCATAGAGGGAACTTTCCTCAACATAATAAAGGCCATATATGACAAACCCACAGCCAACATCGTCCTCAATGGTGAAAAACTGAAACCATTTCCACTAAGATCAGGAACAAGACAAGGTTGCCCACTCTCACCACTATTATTCAACATAGTTTTGGAAGCTTTCGCCATAGCAATCAGAGAAGAAAAAGAAATAAAAGGAATCCAAATCGGAAAAGAAGTAGTAAAGCTGTCACTGATTGCAGATGACATGATACTATGCATAGGGAATCCTAAAGATGCTACCAGATAACTACTAGAGCTAATCAATGAATTTGGAAAAGTAGCAGGATACAAAATTAATGCACAGAATCTCTTGCATTCCTAAACACTAGTGATGGAAAATCTGAAAGTGAAATTAAGAAAACACTTCCGTCTACCATTGCAACAAAAAGAAAAAAATACCTAGGAGTAAACCTACCTAAGGAGACAAAAGACCTGTATGCAGAAAATTATAAGACACTGATGAAAGAAATTAAAGATGATACAAATAGATTGAGAGATATACCATGTTCTTGGATTGGAAGAATCAACATTGTGAAAATGACTCTACTACCCAAAGCTATCTACAGATTCAACGCAATCCCTATCAAACTACCACTGGCATTTTTCACAGAATTAGAACAAAAAATTTCACAATTTGTATGGAAACACAAAAGACCCCAAATAGCCACAGCAATCTTGAGATAGAAAAACGGAGCTGGAGGAATCAGGCTCCCTGACTTCAGACTATAGTACAAAGCTACAGTAATCAAGACAGTATGGTACTGGCACAAAAACAGAAATATAGATCAATGGAACGGGATAGAAAGCCCAGAGATAAACCCATGCACATATGGTCACCTTATCTTTGATAAAGGAGGCAAGAAAATACAGTGGAGAAAAGACAGCGTCTTCAATGCTGGGAAAACTGGACAACTACATGTAAAAGAATGAAATTAGAACACTCCCTAACACCATACACAAAAATAAACTCAAAATGGATTAAAGACCTAAATGTAAGGCCAGACACTATAAAACTCTTAGAGGAAAACATAGGCAGAACACTCTATGACATAAATCACAGCAAGATCCTTTTTGACCCACCTCCTAAAGAAATGGAAGTAAAAACAAAAATAAACAAATGGGACCTAATGGAACTTAAAAGCTTTTGCACAGCAAAGGGAACCATAAACAAGACGAAAAGACAACCCTTAGAATGGGAGAAAAGATTTGCAAATGAAGCAACTGACAAAGGATTAATCTCCAAAATTTACAAGCAGCTCATGCAGCTCAATATCAAAAAAACCAACAACCCAATCCAAAAATCGGCCGAAGACCTAAACAGACATTTCTCCAAAGAAGAAGATATACAGATTGCCAACAAACACATGAAAGAATGCTCAACATCACTAATTATTAGAGAAATGCAAATCAAAAGTACAATGAGATATCATCTCACACCGGTCAGAATGGCCATCATCAAAAAATCTACAAACAATAAATGCTGGAGAGGGTGTGGAGAAAAGGGAACCCTCTTGCACTGTTGGTGGGAATGGAAATTGATACAGCCACTATGGAGAACAGTATGGAGGTCCCTTTAAAAAGTAAAAAGAGAACTACCATAAGACCCAGTAATCCCACTACTGGGCATATACCCTGAGAAAACCATAATTCAAAAAGAGTCATGTACCAAAATGTTCATTGCAGCTCTGTTTACAATAGCCAGGTCATGGAAGCAACCTTAGTGTCCATCAACAGATGAATGGGTAAAGAAGATGTGGCACATATATACAATGGTATATTACTCAGCCATATAAAGAAATGAAATTTGAGTTATTTGTGGTGAGGTGGATGGACTTAGAGTCTGCCAGACAGAGTGAAGTAAGTCAGAAAGAGAAAAACAAATACTGTATGCTAACACATATATATGGAATGTAAAAAATATATATATATGGTCATGAAGAACCTAGGGGCAAGGAGGGAATAAAGACACAGATCTACTAGAGAATGGACTTGAGGATACGGGGGGGGGGGGAAGGGTAAGCTGTGACAAAGTGAGAGAGTGGCATGGACATATATACACTAGCAAACGTAAAATAGATAGCTAGTGGGAAGCAGCCGCATAGCACAGGGAGATCAGCTCGGTGGTTTGTGACCACCTAGGGGGGTGGGATAGGGAGGGTGGGAGGGAGGGAGATGCAAGAGGGAAGAGATATGGGAACATATGTATATGTATAACTGATTCACTTTGTTATAAAGCAGAAACTAACACACCATTGTAAAGCAATTATACTCCAATAAAGATGTTAAAAAAATTTTTTTTTTGCATAGGAAGAGGGAAATGTGAGCCATCTGTATTCTCACTACTTTGAGTTATCTACCATCATTATCATATAGTCTTTTTTCTATAAATATATATAACCCTTACACTATTAAATTCAGACTGTGCATACTATAGCTAGCTTTTTTTTTCACTGAACTCCACATTTTTTGTGATGTTACTCTTCATGTCCATGGTTTTTAATGTCTTGATCTTATGACATTTTGCAAATTATATGTGCCAAGACATATGTAATGTGTGGACATTTTGGGCCTCCACTGTAATCTCAAGGTTCCTCCTCTTCCCTCACCCTTATTCTTCTCAAGGAAGATTCAGAAAACAGGTCAAAAGAGCTAATGTCTCCTAGAGGAGGGTATATTGCTCAAGTTGAAGAATATACTTTAAGGCTGTATTTTTCAAGCAATGATGTTTTGAAGGGATAAATTTCAGTGTTCATAGCCATTGCTATTTTCACTCTCTTCTGTCTTTGGAAAACATTGGTCCATGCAGAGCTTCTTGTGAAATGTTAGAAAATCCAAGTCTACGTTTCTCTCAAGTTAACTAAGTCTGTTTCTACCAAGTATAGCCCACGCCAGAAAAAGTTACACAAGACTGAGTATTTGAGTAAATTCAGGTAGAAAGTCCAGAGGTAGTTATTGAGAAGGAAACATTTACTCTTCTCTTTTTATTTCCTTTTTTTTTTTTGCTATTTTGCAGGCTCATTTCATCTGATGTAGTGACTATGGGTTTTTGACTCACTGAAGAGGCAAATTCTGAGAACACCCAGTGAAAGAGGCAAAGAATATTACTTTGCCCCACAGAATCATTCAAGCTGACCTGGTAAAATAAAAGTTTCTCTACACAGCCCAGATTATCTGAAGTTCAGAGTCAGAGCCCAGCTAAAGTGTAACTTTGCC